>NC_060130.1:826749476-829249476 GCF_021461395.2 Schistocerca americana
ACATCTACATCTATACTCCGCGAGCCACCTTACGGTGTGTGGCGGAGGGTACTTATTGTACCACTATCTGATCCCCCCTTCCCTGTTCCATTCACGAATTGTGCGTGGAAAGAACGACTGCTTGTAAGTCTCCGTATTTGCTCTAATTTCTCGGATCTTTTCGTTGTGATCATTACGCGAGATATATGTGGGCGGTAGTAATATGTTGCCCATCTCTTCCCGGAATGTGCTCTCTCGTAATTTCGATAATAAACCTCTCCGTATTGCGTAACGCCTTGCTTGAAGTGTCCGCCACTGGAGCTTGTTCAGCATCTCCGTAACGCTCTCGCGCTGACTAAATGTCCCTATGACGAATCGCGCTGCTTTTCGCTGGATCATGTCTATCTCTTCTATTAATCCAACCTGGTAAGGGTCCCATACTGATGAGCGATACTCAAGAATCGGACGAACAAGCGTTTTGTAAGCTACTTCTTTCGTCGATGAGTCACATTTTCTTAGAATTCTTCCTATGAATCTCAACCTGGCGCCTGCTTTTCCCACTATTTGTTTTATGTGATCATTCCACTTCAGATCGCTCCGGATAGTAACTCCTAAGTATTTTACGGTCGTTACCGCTTCCAATGATTTACCACCTATGGCATAATCGTACTGGAATGGATTTCTGCCCCTATGTATGCGCATTATATTACATTTATCTACGTTTAGGGAAAGCTGGCAGCTGTCGCACCATGCATTAATCCTCTGCAGGTCCTCCTGGAGTACGTACGAGTCTTCTGATGTTGCTACTTTCTTGTAGACAACCGTGTCATCTGCAAATAGCCTCACGGAGCTACCGATGTTGTCAACTAAGTCATTTATGTATATTGTAAACAATAAAGGTCCTATCACGCTTCCCTGCGGTACTCCCGAAATTACCTCTACATCTGCAGATTTTGAACCGTTAAGAATGACATGTTGTGTTCTTTCTTCTAGGAAATCCTGAATCCAGTCACAAACCTGGTCCGATATTCCGTAGGCTCGTATTTTTTTCACTAAACGTAAGTGCGGAACCGTATCAAATGCCTTCCTGAAGTCCAGGAATACGGCATCAATCTGCTCGCCAGTGTCTACGGCACTGTGAATTTCTTGGGCAAATAGGGCGAGCCGAGTTTCACATGATCTCTGTTTGCGGAATCCATGTTGGTTATGATGAAGGAGATTTGTATTATCTAAGAACGTCATAATACGAGAACACAAAACATGTTCCATTATTCTACAACAGATTGACGTAAGCGAAATAGGCCTATAATTATTCGCATCTGATTTATGACCTTTCTTGAAAATGGGAACGACCTGCGCTTTCTTCCAGTCGCTAGGTACTTTACGTTCTTCCAGCGATCTACGATAAATTGCTGATAGAAAGGGGGCAAGTTCTTTAGCATAATCACTGTAGAATCTTAAGGGTATCTCGTCTGGTCCGGATGCTTTTCCGCTACTAAGTGATAGCAGTTGTTTTTCAATTCCGATATCGTTTATTTCAATATTTTCCATTTTGGCGTCCGTGCGACGGCTGAAGTCAGGGACCGTGTTACGATTTTCCGCAGTGAAACAGTTTCGGAACACTGAATTCAGTATTTCTGCCTTTCTTCGGTCGTCCTCTGTTTCGGTGCCATCGTGGTCAACGAGTGACTGAATAGGGGATTTAGATCCGCTTACCGATTTTACATATGACCAAAACTTTTTAGGGTTCTTGTTTAGATTGTTTGCCAATGTTTTATGTTCGAATTCGTTGAATGCTTCTCTCATTGCTTTCTTTACGCTCTTTTTCGCTTCGTTCAGCTTTTCCTTATCAGCTATGATTCGACTACTCTTAAACCTATGATGAAGCTTTCTTTGTTTCCGTAGTACCTTTCGTACATGATTGTTATACCACGGTGGATCTTTCCCCTCGCTTTGGACCTTAGTCGGTACGAACTTATCTAAGGCGTACTGGACGATGTTTCTGAATTTTTTCCATTTATGTTCCACATCCTCTTCCTCAGAAATGAACGTTTGATGGTGGTCACTCAGATATTCTGCGATTTGTGCCCTATCACTCTTGTTAAGCAAATATATTTTCCTTCCTTTCTTGGCATTTCTTATTACACTTGTAGTCATTGATGCAACCACTGACTTATGATCACTGATACCCTCTTCTACATTCACGGAGTCGAAAAGTTCCGGTCTATTTGTTGCTATGAGGTCTAAAACGTTAGCTTCACGAGTTGGTTCTCTAACTATCTGCTCGAAGTAATTCTCGGACAAGGCAGTCAGGATAATGTCACAAGAGTCTCTGTCCCTGGCTCCAGTTCTGATTGTGTGACTATCCCATTCTATACCTGGTAGATTGAAGTCTCCCCCTATTACAATAGTATGATCACGAAACTTCTTCACGACGTTCTGCAGGTTCTCTCTGAGGCGCTCAACTACTACGGTTGCTGATGCAGGTGGTCTATAGAAGCATCCGACTATCATATCTGACCCACCTTTGATACTTAACTTAACCCAGATTATTTCACATTCGCATTCGCTAATAACTTCACTGGATATTATTGAATTCTTTACTGCTATAAATACTCCTCCACCATTGGCGTTTATCCTATCCTTGCGGTATATATTCCATTCTGTGTCTAGGATTTCGTTACTGTTCACTTCCGGTTTTAACCAACTTTCCGTTCCTAATACTATATGCGCACTATTTCCTTCAATAAGAGATACTAATTCAGGAACCTTGCCCTGGATACTCCTGCAGTTTACCAATATTACGTTAACTTTTCCTGTTTTTGGTCTCCGAGGACGGACATTCTTTATAAACGATGATAATGTCCTCTCTGGTAAGCCGTCAGGTATTTTATCGTTTCGCCCAAGGGGGGGTCCCTCTAACCTAAAAAACCCCCGTGTGCACGCCACACGTACTCTGCTACCCTAGTAGCTGCTTCCGGTGTGTAGTGCACGCCTGACCTGTCTAGGGGGGCCCTACAGTTCTCCACCCAATAACGGAGGTCGATGAATTTGCAACCATTATAGTCGCAGAGTCGTCTGAGCCTCTGGTTTAGACCCTCCACACGGCTCCAAACCAGAGGACCGCGATCGACTCTGGGCACTATGCTGCAGATATTAAGCTCAGCTTGCACTCCGCGTGCGATGCTGGTTGTCTTCACCAAATCAGCCAGCCGCCGGAAGGAACCAAGGATGGCCTCAGAACCCAAGCGGCAGGCGTCATTCGTTCCGACATGTGCTACTATCTGCAGCCGGTCACACCCAGTGCGTTCAATAGCTGCCGGAAGGGCCTCCTCCACATTACGGACGAGACCCCCCGGCAAGCACACCGAGTGCACACTGGCATTCTTCCCCGACCTACCCGCTATTTTCCTGAGGGGCTCCATAACCCGCCTAACGTTGGAGCTCCCTATAACTAATACGGTCGCAGGTTCGAATCCTGGATGTGTGTGATGTCCTTAGGTTAGTTAGGTTTAAGTAGTTCTAAGTCTAGGGGACTGATGACCTCAGTTGTTAAGTCCCATAGTGCTCAGTGCCATTCTAACCAAAATTAAGACAATTCAGTCTTGTGGCGCACGTTACGTGCCTCCCTTACGTAACTGACTGCTGCAGAAAGGACATCTGGCCCCGAAGTTAAACAAAATAAATTTGCCAAAACTAGAGACAGCGGACCACGCACTAGATAGGATTAAGGTTAAGAAGAAGAAAAAGAAAGTACTGAGTTGGGTTGCGTGTTTATCTGGGTGAAGGTAAACGAGAAAGGTGGGTCTAAAATAGTTCTCGAATGTTTGTGTCGTCCACCCAGATAAAATATGTAAGAAGTGGAACGCTTCAGAGAAAGATGGGGAAACATCAGGCATAAATTGTCCGTTTATGCTCCAGGGATGAGAGATTTCTTTCACCCGAAGGAGAAACACGGGATCTACATCTTGTAATGTGGCACTAAACATATTTCCTGAAAATTATTTTGAGCAGTTGATGAGTCTATCATTCTGCGAGGCTAAGGTATTAGATCTGGTGGCAACAAAATGGCTGTAACATTTAGATTCAATGAACGCAGAGACAGTGTTATGTATGAGGCGGAACTACGGGCCTCATGGAAAAAGGGTGACCCAGCTGAGTCACGCAATTTGACTCTGTCTGATCAAAAGGGGTGGCCATTATAGCACTCGTTGATCACGTAGGCTGACGTGAGGATCAATGAACTATACTTGACGGGATGTATCTGCAACATCTTAGATGATTAGAAGTTAGTAGACAGGAATACAATTAAATACTTAGCTTTAATTCAGCATCAGCGACGAACGTCGATCTTGACTTTGTACAGTAATCAGCTATAGACTGAACTGCGAATACTACTTTACAATTCTGATTGCTTCACACATATAGATCAATTGGCAATGCATAAACTCTATGTGGCGCCTGGCTAGGTCGTAGCTACTGACCTATCTGAAGGCTATGCTAACTAGCGTCTCTGCAGATGAGATCTCTGAAGCTAAAACAAGTGAACCATTCCTATTAAAGTCGGCTGTAGAACTGGCCAGTGCGCTAGCTCGTCTCGTAAGACCAGCCGAGTGTCGGCGCTCGGTCTGCTAGCGTCGACAGAGGCGACTCGCGGGTCCGATGTGTACTGACGGACCGCGGCCGACTTGAAGCCTACAACCTAGCCAGTCTGGTGCCTTGCGGTGACACCACAGACAGGAATTACGGATGAGTAATCTGCTATAGCATCAGTGGTAGTTGGAGTTGAGCGAAAAGCTAAATATAAGGGGCGATTAAAAAGTTTGCGTTTGAGGGCGTTGGTTCAAATGGTTCTGAGCACTATGCGACTTAACTTCTAAGGTCATCAGTCCCTTAGAACTTAGAACTACTAAAACCTAACTAACCTAAGGACATCACACACATTCATGCCCGAGGCAGGATTCGAACCTGCGACCGTAGCGGTCGCGCGGTTCCAGACTTTAGCGCCTAGAACCGCTCGGTCACCATGGCCGGCTGAGGGCGTTGCTGTAGCGTATGTGAGAGGTAGAGCGACTTCGATGCTGGTATATAAGCTCCCTCTTGTAGGCACGGGGCCGGCCGAAGTGGCCGTGCGGTTAAAGGCGCTGCAGTCTGGAACCGCAAGACCGCTACGGTCGCAGGTTCGAATCCTGCCTCGGGCATGGATGTTTGTGATGTCCTTAGGTTAGTTAGGTTTAACTAGTTCTAAGTTCTAGGGGACTAATGACCTCAGAAGTTGAGTCCCATAGTGCTCAGAGCCATTTTTTTGTAGGCACGGGATTAGTGTGGCATTCGTATTTTTCCGACGTGGGTGCGGTAAATGCGGAAGCGTGAAAAACGGGGCGTTGTTACCAAATGAATCCAGACAGGACCAATGTGCTGCTGTTCTTTTCATGGCTGCCAAAGCACCAACACCGGTAGACATCCAAGGGAGAATAAAGAATGTGTTTGGTGGTAGCATGTCTGTCGAAAATCACCGTTGTGGAACGATGCTCGGCAAGGGATCCTGCAGCTTCATGATAACGCACATCCCCATATTGCAAATGTCCTACCACGGAAATTACGCCACTCAAGAGGGAGACACTCGATCACCCGCCCTATTGTCCTAGTCTCTCCCCATGCAATTGCACGCCTCCGGCCCTTAAAAGAAGGCTCTGAAGGGTCGGCTATTCCTGTCGGATGAGGATGTGCAGCAGGCATTTACAGACGTCCTCACGCAGCAGTGCACGGTATGCTACAAAATGGGTAACTTCGACCTGGTGCGTTGGTGAGATGATTTCCTCAATGCTCACGGCGATTTTGCTTGATTGACATACTAGTTCTGGACTGTACGGCCTTCGAGCAGAGACTTTTGGACGCCTATTATAATACTGAACAATATTCCTCATTAACAAGTGGGTCAAAATTGATTCAAATGTACGTAAGCGTATAGCAGCAAACATTCAGTCGTGTGAGGAGAATGTGGATGGTGTCTAGCATTGATTCGAGGTTATCGAAACTCTTGTGCTTGATGAGTTTGTGCCATGGAAAATAATGAGGCATGGAAATGACGCACTAGGGTTCAATAATAATAATGATGATGATGATGATGATGATGATGATGATGATGATGATGATGATGATGATGATGTCCCATACTCCGAGGAGCGTAGGGGACGATGCGGGAGACCCGCACCGACGTACGAAGAAAGGTCCTAATGGAGGCGGTTTGCCATTGCCTTCCTCCGTCCATAATGGGGATAAATGATGATGATGTAGACGACACAACAACACCCAATCTTCTCGAGACAGGAAAAAATACCTGACCCCGTCGGGAATCGAACCCGGGACCGCATGCGCGGGAAGCGAGAACGCTTATTATTATACCCACAATCTTACTAGTCAAAATTAAATTCACACCAAAAAGGAAATGCGGAAGGAAAAAACCACTAATTCCCAAATATGATTTGAAAAAAAAAAAAATACAAGAATCAAAAATTACAGAATTATGGCAAAAACAATCTACAAACAACTGGAGAGATTTCCAAACATAAATTATACAGAAAGCAAGAGGACTGGTCCCATTAAAGAAAAAATTAAAATTGTGATAATGCAATAGAAGAGAGACAACGAGCCTTCTTAAACTATAATTGTGACAAATCAGAAACCACACAAGAGAAATTTTTCGAAGTCAGAAAACAAACAGTTAAAATATTTAGACAAACGAAAAGAAAATATCTTAACGAGCAACCAAACCCAAGTGAAGAAGACTTTAGGAACCACAGAACACATAACTTCTACAAAACGTTTGCAAATCAAATCAAAGGATACACTCCACGAGACCTCTGTTTCAGGAAACAAAATGGAAAATTGGCAGTAACAAACAAAGAAAATTGTCAAGAATTAGCCAAATATTTCTCACAACTTCTAAATTTCTCACAATCAAGTGCGGGATTCCCCAGATTACAACCAGAACACACGAATCTTCATTACTGCCAACTCGAGAAGAAATTTCTAGTCTCATTAAAAATCTCAAAAATAATCAGTCATCATGAGAAGATGAGCCAACGGACTTGCCGCAGTGGTAACACCGGTTCCCGTCAGATCACCGAAGCTAAGCGCTGTCGGGCTGGGCTAGCACTTGGATGGGTGACCATCCGGTCTGCCTGGCGCTGTTGGCAAGCGGGGTGCACTCAGCCCTTGTGAGGCAAAGTGAAGAGCTACCTGATTGAGAAGTAGCGGCTCCGGTCTCGGAAACTGACATACGGCCGGGAGAGCGGTGTGCTGACCACATGTCCCTCCATATTCGCATCCAGTGACGCCTGTGGGCTGAGGATGACACGGCGGCCGGTCCGTACCATTGGGCCTTCATGGCCTGTTCGGGAGGAGAGGGGGAGGATGAGAAGATGGAACTTTAGCTGAACTACTGAAGAACCTTGGTCCAAATTCCTTAAAAGAGATCACTCAAATCATCCAAGAAATTTGGCAGGAAGGAAAAATTCCAGAGGATTGGAAGTGAGCACAAATTCATCCATTGCACAAAAAGGGAGAGAGATCAGACGTAAAAACTATAGAGGGCATTTAAATTCGCCGGTCACTTACAAAATTTTATCCGCATGTCTTCTAAAGAGGGCACAAGAATACCTAGAACATACAATTTCAGATTACCAAGAAGGCTTCCGACCTAATAGATCGTGCCCGGGACAGTCTTTAATCTTAAAACAATTTTAAAAATTAAAGCAATCACGTCGAAACCAATTTTAAAAAAAGCATATGATACTATAGATTGGCAGTCTCTATGCAATATTCTAGAGAACGCGAACTAGACGCCAAAGCGCGAAAACTAATCGAACAAACACTGTTAGAAACCAAATCAAAAATTAAATTCAAGATGAAGTTTCAGAACCATAATAAGTTAAAACAGGAGTAAGACAAGGAGACGGGATCTCGTTACTATTATTCAACACAGTTTTAGACAAAGTAATAAAAGAATGAGAAACGGAACTAACAAAACAAAACTTTTAGAAACCAACCGCACTATGAAGATGTCAAGAAAAATTGAACTTTCCATACTTGGCGTTTGCAGATTCTAACCGACAGTGAAGAAACACCAGAAAAACAAATCGAGAGCCACAGAGACTGTGCAGAGAAGGCTGACCTGCAATTCTCCTTTAAGAAGACTGAATTCTTGTGTTCCAAGTTAGATATGCCGAAACGTAAGACAGATTATGGTGAAATCAACAGAGTCAGTCGCTTTAAGTAGTGCCTACCTCGGTGAAATTATTAAACTAACAGGACTTGAAAAAATAGCACAAAAAAACAGATGCCAGAAAATAAAGCGTCTCCACTTGTTTCAAATTTGTGTAACAAAAAATATCTATCAAAAGGCACTAAAATCAGATACTACAACACAATAATCAAACCGACAGTCACATACGCAAGTGAAATACTCTCACTGAATCGAAAACTAGATTTTCAAGAAATTAAGAAAGTGGAGAGAAAGATTAGTATAAAAATTCTGGGACCACGATACACATAAGATGGAAACAGACTGCAAACCATCGAGACAACAGAAAAAGTATCAAACGTCGAAATTGACATCAGAAAGAGACGAATGAAGTTCTACGGATAACAAGACGGATTGCCTGGAAACAGACTACTAAACGTCTATTAGGCTGTGATATCCCTTAAAGCATCAGTACCATGGGTAACTGAAGTTAGGAAGGATTTGACAAAAGCAAAAACTGACGTAACAGACACATCGGACAGAAATACATTCTGTCAAGATCTTGGTTACAAGCAACAGTTGTAAAGCGCATGCTGGATGCTGGAAAAGCCTCGCTGTCAGAGTGTAAGTTAATATAGTTTATGTGAAGTGTGTGTAGTGATATAACAACTGGACATCAAAATGGACGCAGACGGATGGACACTAAGCGAAAAAAGCCGCCTATACTGTCGCGAGCCAGCACCCAGCATTATGCTAGCAATAATGATGTAACTTCCTGAAACCATCTCAAGATGAACCTGAATAGGTTCGAAAACCGGTTCATGGAATAAAACATAATTTATTCAAAATAGTGACTGGTTGCAGTTTTGTATAACTTATTTACGTCTAGATACGACTCTGACAGTAAGCATCCTGTCTGATCACCCGTTTCCATTCACGTCCATTGTGCATTCCGACGGAGTTTGTCAATTCCAGCAGGACAATGCGACATCCCCACTTCTAGAATTGCTACAGAGTGGCTCCAGAAGCACTCTTCTGAGTTTAAACGCTTCCGCTGGCCACCGACCTCCCAAGATATGCACATTATTGAGCATATCTGGGATTCCTTGCAAGGTGCTGTTCACAAGAGATCTCCACCCTCTCGTACAGTTACGGATCTATGGACAGCCCTGCAGGAGTCATGGTGTCAATTCCTTCCGGCAGTACTTCATACATTAGTCGAGTCCATGCTACGTCGTGTTGCGGCACTTCTGCGTGTTCGTGGGGGCCTACACGATATCAGGCTGGTGTACTATTTTCTTTGGCGCTTTAATGTATTACGTTATCTCGCAGTAATTAGAACGTGCGCTCTCGGGCTTACCAAATAAGCCAATGCTGCCGCCGGCCGCGGTGGCCGTGCGGTTCTAGGCGCTACAGTCCGGAACCGCGGGACTGCTACGGTCGCAGGTTCGAATCCTGCCTCGGGCATGGATGTGTGTGATGTCCTTAGGTTAGTTCTAAGTTCTAGGGGACTGATGGCCATAGATGTTAAGTCCCATAGTGCTCAGAGCCATTTGAACCATTTTTTTCGAGCGAGGTGGTGCAGCGTCTTGGACACTGTACTCGCATTCGGGACGACAACGGTTCAATCCTGCGTCCGGCCATCCTGACATAGGTATTTCGTGATTTCCATAAATCGCTCCAGGCAAATGTCGGTATGGTTTCTTTGAACGGACACAGCCGACTTCCTTCCCCGTCCTTCACTAATCCGATGAGACCGATGATCTCGCTGTCTGGTTCAAAAATGGTTCAAATGGCTCTGAGCACTATGGGACTCAACTGCTGTGGTCATAAGTCCCCTAGAACTTAGAACTACTTAAACCTAACTAACCTAAGGACATCACACACAGCCATGTCCGAAGCAGGATTCGAACCTGCGACCGTAGCGGTCGTGCGGTTCTAGACTGTAGCGCCTTTAACCGCTCGGCCACTCCGGCCGGCTCGCTGTCTGGTCTCCTCCCCCAGACAACCCAACCCAACCCTCATATTCACTTGAGCTTGCTTACCGTAGTCATGCCTTTGTGTCTGTACATAATTTTTTACCCCGCCCCCCAAAAAAGAATACATTCCTCCCTTACCAGATTAAATATTCTTTAATGAGCTCCGTTTCAAAATTTTTCTCGTACGCCATGGTTGCTTTGTGAGTGAATGATTTCTGAAGAATCTAAAAATTCACACTCATACAAACGTTTAATGTTTTACGCATCAGCAGCATTTTTAAGATGCAAGGAAGTAAGCAATATTTTTTGATTCAGAGAGGCTTAGATATTTGCTGTAATGTGTTTACTATTAGTCATGATGATAATTCAGCATCTCTGTAATATGGCCGGAGGACACAGGAAAGCTTCAGTTTTTCTACGTACGCATTAGAGCTGACAATATTATAAATCAGGTTCTTCATAAAACTCTAAGCATACCATAATATGATGCAAAAGTAATTTGGCACCGGATTGTGTCTGTGGCAGCCGAGATTAGAAGTTCGGTAGTAAGAACTGTTTCTTCTCTCAATTGCAGGACGCTTGGGTTAATGAATGTGCAGCGTAGAAGAGAAAAGTTGGTGTCTTCAGTTCTGAAGGTTGAACTTCCAAGCGGCTCGTAATGACAAGGAGATGGTTAGCGCATATCTCGAGCTGCAAGGCAAGCGGCTGTTCACTTATCCCTTGTGTTGGCAGTGTCGCTGGGCTATTTGCGTGCACGAATCGAATTTAGCTCAGGTCGTGCATAAGACTATTCGCACGGAGCGGCCGCCACTCACCTACTCGTTCTTTTTATATCTGACCGCTGCTTGTACAAACACAACGTTTCGCGGCTGCACGTCCGTATTTGTGCTCTAAACGTATTTTCATGACAAAAGGTCGCGGCTACAGAAACGCACGGCAGCCTGGCTGAAGTTCAACGCTTCGCTCAATTTACGCTTACACAGCTGTTTTCCCTCGTAATCTGGAATAATGGGGTCTCGCAGCGCTTCGAAAATAGCAAACCATTTCCAGAATAAATGGGAGTAAAGTAAGCGAACTAAAACTACTCTTTCCTAGTAGCTGATGTTTGTGATGAGAATTTCTAAGTTCGAACATTACATTTTAAGCACAACCACGTTCCTCATAGACCTTGTTGCTTTCCTTCTTTATTTTTTCCACGATGAAATAAACGACAAAAGTGAGAAGGAGCTTTCAAGGAAGTTAGCTAAATAACTGTGGAGGGCTTAATAACGTATTGATATTGCTTGTTAGGTGAGTTCTCTTCTTTTACGGTTCCTGTATATGAAAATTCTCGTATTAAAACACAAGGAAGAACGTGTTATCGACGCAAGGGTCACAACAAACCGAGCACAATCTCGAACAGAACAGTAAAATTGACTGCGGCTTTTACATAGGAACCGTCCCAGACTTGCACAGAAAAGAGCAATGCTACACACCACCTTCAGAACCGACGGTTTGTTGGCATCAGTGTAGAACGCCAACATCCTGACCGACCTAGTGTTCCGTCTCCAATAGGCCAGTTGTTAACGGAATGTTAAATCGCAATTTCTTTTAGAAAAGTATCTGACATACAATGTCTAGAGCTTTGTAATGTATATACAGTTTGCTCTGTTCATCCGTAAGGTTATGAAGGCAGAATAGCGGCCAGAATAGTCAAGGAAACTGGTACAACTGCCTAATATCGTATAGGGCCCACGCGAGCACGTGGAAGTGCCGCAACACGACGTGGCATGGACTCCACAAATATCTGAAGTAGTGCTGGAGGGAATTGACACCATGAATCCTGCAGCGCTGCCCATAAATCAATAAGACTACGAGGGGTGGAGATCTCTTCTGAACAGCACATTGCAAGGCATGCTCTATAATGCTCATATCTGGGGAGTTTGGTGGCAGCGGAAGTGTTTAAACTCAGAGGAGTGTTCCTGGAGACACTCTGTAGCAATTCTGGAAGTGTGGGGTGTCGCATTGTCCTGCTGAAATTTCCCAAGTCCGTCGCAATGCACAATGGACATGAATGGATGTAGGTGATCAGACAGGATGCTTCCATACGTGTCACCTGTCAGAGTCGTATCTACACATATCAGGGGTCTCATATCACTCCAACTGCACACACCGCACACCATTACAAAGCCTCCACCAGCTTCAACAATCCACTGCTGACATGGAGGTTCCATTGATTCGTGAGGTTGTCTCCATATCCGTACACGTCCATCCGCTCCACACAATTTGAAACCAGACTACCAGACTCGTCCGACCAAGTAACATGTTTCCCGTCATCAACAGTCCAGTGTCGGTTCGAAGGGCCCAGGCGAGGCGTAAAGCGTTGTGTCGTGCAGTGATCAAGGATACACTAGTGGGCCTTCGGCTCCGAAAGCCCATATCAATGATGTTTCGTTGAATGGTTCCCACTGAGACTTGTTGATTGTCCAGCATTGAAATCTGCAACTATTTGCCGAAGGGTTGCACATCTGTCACGTTGAAGGATTCTGTCCAGTCGTTGTTGGTCCCGTCTTGCAGGATCTTTTCCCGGCAGCAGCGATGTCAGAGATTTTATGTTTCACCGAATTCCTGATATTCACGATGCACTCGTTAAATGGTTGTACGGGAGAATCCCCACTTCATCGCTACGTCGGAGCTGCTGTGTCCCATCGCTCGAGCGTCGACTATAACACCACGTTCAAACTCACTTAAATCTTGATAACCTGCCATTGTAGCAGCAGTCACTGATCTAACAACTCCGCCAGACACTTGTCTTATGTAGGCGTTGCCGACCTCAGCGCCGTATCCTGCCAGTTCGCGTATCTCTGTATTTGAATACGCGTGCCTATACCAGTTTCTTTGGCGCTTCAGTGTAGTAGCCTCATTACTTCAGGAAGACGTGGATCCCGTTACAAGCTATCACAAGGTGGACCAAAGACACACGTATAGAAGCGAATTTCACGTTCTCCTGGCGTATACTGCGACTGTACTGCCAGTTTCTAGTGTCCAAAGAGTACGATATTTCAAGCGATCAGTTCGTCAGCGCAGCTGACGATGGCGACATGCCTAATCACCGAAATATTGTGAACGATGGGCACTGTGAACCAGCAGTGCACCCGCGAACTGTTCGATCAAACGTACAGAATATCGGACAAGATTTGTGTTTGGATTAAAGAGTGCAAAAATGGTTCAGATGACTCTAAGCACTATGGGACTTAACACCTGAGGTCATCAGTCTCCTAGACTTAGAACTACTTATACTTAACTAACTTAAGGACGTCACACACATCCATGCCTGAGGCAGGATTCCAACCTGCGACCGTAGTAGCAGCGCGGTTCCGGACTGAAGCGCCTAGAATCGCTCGGTCACAGCGGCCGGCGATTAAAGAGATCCTAACCAATAAATCTCAGCACGTCTTTCTTAGCGGGGAGGTTCCATCAGATATGAAATTAGCTTCGCGCGTAGCCAGAGGGCATGGTATAGGTCTATTGCGAATTCAGGATACATAGAAATTATCCGAAGTTTAACTTTGGAAGTTCCATGAGGTAGTCAGCGGTTGATGTTGTTTTGACTAGGGCACTTGCAGCGATAGAAGATTGTAGCGAAATGCAGGAAAACGTGGAGAGGAGCCCAGAAGATCCACTTTTCGTGTAGAGACTCGCACTTGACCGTCAACAAAAACATACCCCGTCAGACCAAAAAGATTAATAAAAACTACAGATGTTAAGGTGCTTCAGGTGACTCCCTCCACTTGAGTACAACACGCAAAACGTTCAAACAACCATGTGAAACTCTCAGAATGGGCCTTCTTTGGAATGACGCTCGACTCGCACGTCAAATTGGCTAGAATATCGGTTACGTCGTCAAAGCGCTGACCCTTCGTGTGAATTTCTGCATTTGGTCGTTTTTGTAGTAATTTCAGATTGTTCGAGAGTCAAGGCGTGCGGAAGAAAGTGTACACACACTTTTTACTTCTTCAAAATCTTCTGGAGAATGTCTTGAACACTTGATTTAGAGATGTAGCTGCGTTGCTGTTTGCGACAACAACGTACACGCAGTAAGGCCGCACGTCCACTACTTAACGCTACCTGCTTACAGCTGACGGGTTGCATGCACATCTGTTGTTTACAATCGGTAGTTCAAGCTGCCATCATAGTTCAAATGGTTCAAATGGCTCTGAGCACTATGGGACTTAACATCTGTGGTCATCAGTCCCCTAGAACTTAGAACTACTTAAACCTAACTAACCTAAGGACATCACACACATCCATGCTCGAGGCAGAATTCGAACCTGCGACCGTAGCAGCCGCGCGGTTCCGGACTGCGCGCCTAGAACCGCTAGACCACCGCGGCCGGCACGGAAAGATCATTTATTGTGTTCTATTACACGGTTGACTATCAATCACAGCAAATAGTAACAATTGTTAATCATCTGCGAATAAGTGCTTGGAGAAAATTCGAAATTATGTTACCAGGTAAAACTAATTTTTGAATGGCGGATATGAGACTGACCTAATAGACCAAGGTAGGAACTGACTTATAAAAATATCTTTCCATTGATTCTTAAATACTGTCGCCAGTCTGGGATATTTACCAGGCAGGATTAATAGAGGAAATCGAGATGATTCAAGAGGACAAGCGCGTTTTGTCATTGGTTCGTCTAATACTCACTGAACTCCAGTAACAGGCGCTGCAAGAGAGGCAACAGGAAGCAAGATTAGGATCAAATTCTCTTTCACGTCGAGTACCGTAGAGGCTCAAAATGGGAAAGAGCGCCCTTTTCAAAAGAAAAATCCCTGCATTTGCGTTAAGTGAATTAGGGAAACCACAGACAAAAGCCTTGATGGCTCGACTGGATTTGGACCCTTTGTCCTTCCGAATATGAGTCCAGTTTCTTAAACAACACGTATAAGAGAGGTGTTGTGCACCACGGAGAACCTTACACATGAAATTCCGATAGCGTCAAGAAGTACCTCGCGAAAAGACTATGAAGTACAAACACAAAGAGATTCAAGCTAATCAGAAGTTAATCTGAATATCGTTCTTTATGGTCATCATTCTCGAGACAATGTACACGAAGTGCCTCGCAGCACACACGTAAGGCTACCGGCCTTTTGTGACCGAGCGGTTCTAGGCGCTTCAGTCCGGAACCGCGCGACCGCTACGGTCGCAGGTTCGAATCCTGCTTCGGGCATGGACGTGTGTGATGTCCTTAGGTTAGTTAGGTTTAAGTAGTTCCTAGTTCTAGGGGCCTGATGACCTCAGATGTTAAGTCCCATAGTGCTCAGAGCCATTTGAACCATTTGAATTTTGTAAGGTGGCGTGTGCCGTAGGCGTAAGCGTAATAGACGGAGGGGTGTGATAATTAAATAAATTCCTACAGCTACTATATCTGTAAGCACTTTCATGGAATGTGGAAGACCTTCGCGCATTGAGAAGTCGCGAAAGAGGTTCTTATAAAATAAAGTTTCACTGGCGTCTAATATTCTCCCATCGAAGATTTCTGAGAAGCATATTACCCACGCAAAACAACTGTACGACCGTATGTTTCACTTGAGTTCACGTTCCAACCGTCAAGTTTTTCAACGTGCTATGTATACCGGTTTAACTGCCATTTAATCGTAAATGAATTCAAATTTTAATAAATCTTCATTATTAAGCACTTCACTATTAATTAATTTGCGGTGTAGTTCTGAATAATTTGTCGGTTTTACTACCTTGTACTGTCGTTTCCTGTTGGCTGTCTGCCTGATCAGAGTTTCACTAAGTATCTCTAAAATGAGTGGGAACACTGTAAATGTCTATCAGTTTCCGTGTCTTACAATTTTTCTTCGTCGTTACAGGGTTGCCTTAATATGACACACTCCGAGAAACGAGAAAAAAACTGATTTCTTCTCAGACAGGCATAAATCAAAAATAACTCGGGATCCGTACCAGGTTGGGTTGACAGAGGAGACAGAAGATCCAAAGAAGACCGGCGCGTTTCGTCACAGGGTTATTTGGTAAGCGTGATAGCGTTACGGAGATATTTGGCAAACTCAAGTGGCAGACTCTTCAAGAGAGGCGCTCTGCATCGCGGTGTAGCTTGCTGTCCAGGTTTCGAGAGGGTGCGTTTCTGGATGAGGTATCGAATATATTGCTTCTCCCTACTTATACCTCCCGAGGAGATCACGTGTGTAAAATTAGAGAGATTCGAGCGCGCACGGAGGCTTTCCGGCAGTCGTTCTTCCCGCGAACCATACGCGACTGGAACAGGAAAGGGAGGTAATGACAGTGGCAGGTAACGTGCCCTCCGCCACACACCGTTGGGTGGCTTGCGGAGTATAAATGTAGATGTAGAATACATAAAAAGTTATTTTCATAGTCTGCGTTCTTTTAAGAGCTACCTCCAAGCCCAGAAATTCATAAGTTATAAGCCGGAACTTAGTTCCACAAAATATTTCATTCTGCTGTTCAACTTTTGGCCAATGTGATCCGTTCGCGGAATAATTTGTGTAGTTATCATTGTCAATGATATCATCCAATCCACAGTTTTTATTCCCTCATTCTTGAAACATTTTTGATTTATTATTTGTCTTAATATTTGTGAGCGTGAACCAACAGTGTGTATAGTAACATACATTTCGGTTCTTGCAGTTCAGATAAATTCTCAGTACGATCTTAACCGCCAAGCTTCGCTATAGAGTCTGTTACCGTTTTACTACGAACGTTCCGTATGCCGAGATCACCGACTACTCATAAATGCCCTTTTCTCTTAAAACTCGCAGCAGTTTTAGTTTCGGAAATTTATGTAAATTACTGAAACTATGAATCACACAAGTCTTTCCTTGGATAGTATTTACACTGAAGAATTCTTTTTGCTTGAAAAATACTTTGCTACAGTTAATTCGTTTATTTTTCATTTTGAGGAATCTAGGGTGCAGAAACAATTTCCACAAATTTGTTAAGTTTTTATGTGTGTGCCAGAAAGCGAAATTTCGAAATTAATGCTGTAAAGTAAACATTTTTGATTGATTAAATAAAAGGGCATATGCATCATTCGTGTCGGATAGTGTTCAGGAAGAACGAACTTGTACGCGGACGGCTGGTGATAGCGACAGTATCTTCTCATTACCTTTCAAGCCTTTGTTCAGCTCACTTTTCGTGTGTTGATGTTTATTGATGTCCATGTCTCGCAGAATTAACTCAGAGATGAGAGGAAGAATAACACCTGGCCATGATCAAGTAAATCCACCAACTTCAGGCATCAGGTGGGTTGTGGCGGTTTTAAGAGTTTAATATTCCGACCATTTCCAGCTGTGATCGATGAGCAGCCAATCTACGTCTCAGATGGACGTCACTGCGAGATGAGAAAGCTAATGAAAGGCTTCGCAAGCTGCGTGGAAAACATGAGGGGAGTCCCTGCCGGTATGAGCTTATTCCCATTTTTACGCTGCGCACCCACTTAATTATCTAAACAACATAATTACGAAAATATAAAGAATTATCTTGTTTATTAATTTTCATCATGTTTCATTACGTATAATTTCATGCTTTGCTAATTGTTGTAGCGTCCGTAAATTGGTTGCGGAATTTGTATGGCAAGGACCGTTTTATGGTTAACGCATTAGCTATACCTTTATGTTGAACGTGGTATAGACAAGCGTATCTTTTGAAGTCAATTTGAAATTTGTTTCTTTTGATTTTAACTTACGCTCTTCTTTCGCTAAATGATATAAACGATACGTACCGGAAGTTCAGAACACTACAACTCTTCCCCGACCTTCATGTTTTTATAATAGAACTTCTGACGACTTACCGACTTTTCTCTAATAATAGTAAAAACTGCTACTGAAAACTTTCGTAAGTACGAGTATAGGAAGTAAATTCGAAATGTGCAGGTACCTAAACGAGACTAGTGAAGGCGGAAGAAAAGTAATACTTTTTTTGTAGACGTACGGGTATTTACCAACTAACACTGCGTAATGATTTACGTCTTTCAATCAGTCGTCAGTAATGTCACATATATATTTTTGCATTCTTGTTTAAAGCATCTCATCCGAGGCACACATATATGTGTGACTGTGAAAGCCTGCTCTTCTTGATTTACTTTTAAGCTGGTAGTTCACATGAGATTGTGACCCTTGTTTTATGTCATGAAAGGCTATCCCCTAAAACTGACCCGTATGTAAGTAAACGCAATCTGACTGTGATCTGTGACGACTAAAGTTTGAGTGGCAAGGACTCTCGCACAACTCAACCTGAGTTAACTAGTTAAAACTGATATTAGAATCGTTACTGGAGATCTTATGCGTTTTGTGACTGCGTGTGTAAAGAAATTGTATCTTCAGCCATGAGGTAGTGTGGTAATACAAATTATCTTGATTACTCAGTCTTCGTCAGCACGTATTTCTAAGTTCCACAGCAAAGTAGACTTACCTACATGGCTGAAAAATTTTACATTGTATAACTGTGAGCATTGCTTAACACAGACTGCTTCACCCCAATTTTAAATATAATTAAAATCAATGAAGTACGTTTGGAGAGTGTGGTTGTTGAGTGAACACATGTGGAGGCATCGAATACATTAAATAAAGACCAGAGAGGAGGGTAATAAATTCTTAAACTCCCAACTGTACTCAAATGCAATATTATGATCAAAGTTCATACGAAGGGTAAAACGCTTCGTGGATAAGCCCAACTGAGCAGATTTTATGCTCCATATACTCGACGGATAAGATAGACAACGTGCATCTATCGCTTCAAAAAGGCTACGTGTGGTATTTCCTAAGTTTAATGAACGTATAGTTGGTCAGGGATCCTCCTGGGACAAGAAATACCGTATATTTGTAGACATACCCAGAAAACTTTTAAAATTTGACACTATCTGATAGCTTTATTTTATTTTAGAACAATAGAAAGGTATTTGTTACGTTTGTGAGAAAAAGAAATAATTATTTAAAAATATGGCTGGATAATAAAGTGGCTTAAAGCTAGGCAAGTAAGTGATATTTAGAAATCATAGGCTCTGGAAGTGACAGTATTTAAAGAATATAAATAGTGGAAAAACTAATAAGCAATAGTTTATGCGACCTTCATAAACATATTTTTATTCATAACTAGACACAAGAACAGCTTGGATTGTTAGACATATACAACTGGCTTCTGTAGCGATATTAATTACTTTATTTTTAAAATGCTTCTTGATGAGCTAATGATAATATGGGTTACTGAAAAGATAACGGAAAAGTGGAAATGTGTGGTCATACACCAAAAGACAATCAATCGGAATCGAACAACTTCAGAGGGTTTTCTTAACATTCAGTTGCTTGTAAGAGACTCTCCAAAGTACTGCTGAGGAGAATTTAACAGTGTGATCACCTCACTGTTCAATATCAAGCTGGTATTCGAAAAGACAGATGTTCTACTTCAAGAGCAAAAAGAAGCCAGAACACAGTAGTAATTGTTGTAGATTTCACGAAAATAATAAGAGCTGATTGACAGACAAGCTTTATTTAGGGTTTTAGAGGAATTCGGAATTGATAGAGAAACGAAGGAAATCGTAAAACATGCCCTGACAGACACCACCTAGAAAATTAAGTTTTTTGGAGAAAACTCTGAGGCCTTTGAAATAAAGACAGGGGTCAGGCAAGGGGACTGATTATCCCCAATTTTCTTCAGTGCCGTCTTGCAGAAAATAATGAAACCCTGGGAAGAAACTCTGAAATTGGAAGGAATAAGTGGAATACATCTTGGGAAGAAAGGAAACAACCTGGAAATCAGGTGTTAATCTTTTAGCAAGAAACCGAAAGGATGTGCAAAGAATGCTGGAGACCTTCCATGAAATCGCTGGAGAAACAGGCCTTAAAGTCTCGTAGGAATAGACGGAATATGTTGAACATAGACGTGAGGAGAAATACGTGAAGGTAAAATGTGGAACATTAAAAGGACCGATAAATGGAACGACTTACAAGAACAGATCCAAACCCAATGGACTGGATAAAGTCAATGAAAGGAAGAGCCAGTAACTTAGAACTTGCTTAGGACCCGTGAAGACAACAGATGGGACTTGTAAAAATAAGGAAAACAAGGATTTCTACAAGTACACCGAAAAGTTCACGGACACAATACAAAAAGGCGGTTTATTTTATGGACACCGAATACGAATGGACGAAAACCGACTGAGCAAAAAAGTCTTCAAATAGGCCCACATCACATGATGAAAGTCCACTCTAAATGCGTAAAAAGAGGTCAAAAAATATGCACAAGAAACTAGTATTGCACTAGAGATGGTCCAAAACAGAGCAGAAATCAAAAGCAAAGTCATTTGAAGGGAAACCACTAGAGAGGACGTCCGTACGAGGGGAAGAGAAGAAAAAGAAGTGAAAGAATGAAATGGTTCTGGTAAAGAAAAAGCCAAGAAACCTTACATTTTACACAGTACATAGTTGACCCAATACGGAAAAAATACGAAGAATCATTTACGAGAATTGTTGACCAGTTTATCATCATTGCAAAGAAACGGCTAAAAACTGGAAAAATTTAACAGTATTGAACTTCTTCAGCATGGAATTTCAGACACATACGTTACAAGACTTGCGTGGAAAGGTTTATATGGCGTCTCATCAACTACATACATAAGTATGGTAGAGAATTTGACGTTTGAACTAAGTTCATTCGTTTCAATAGAGGACTCAGCGTGGGATTCAGTTTCAGCTTTGTCTGGATCTGAAGGTGGTTTGGCGCGAATAGTGTCAGTAGCAGTAGAAAGTTAGGCTGATACCAGTGTTTGAAGGTAAAACTTAACAATTTGGACCCAAAAATATACTAAATTATTATTGCGATAGTTCAGATGTAATAAATACACTCTCTAGACCCACAGAAAACTTTTCTGCTTGATCTAGAAGTGTCCGATAAGAAAACTTTAACGAATGAGAGATACTATTCTGTCAATGAAATTGATACCATCCCATGATCACGTATTGTTAGTTTGCGCGTGTGTATACCATCTCCTGAAGGTTAGCTGTTGGTGTTTGGTGGCCTATTTCTTTACCTACATCAGATTCATTACACCGATACTTAAGATTAGAAAAAAACATGGATTAATTTACTTGACACTCATCTGAAGGACACCAATTCTAAATGCAGATAACTACCTGGACTTGTTTTGGCGATTGTCACGTGGGTGGTCTTCCGTTGGTTAAGACCGATATTTCAAAGATCGTCATATCGCCAATTTTCATGGCGTGGAAGAAATTACGAAGAATATTTCAGACGCGGTGTCCCTGAATGATATCGAGTATAGCATTATTGATCACGTGGTCCTAGCGAGAAACTGAATTTTAAAAGTTCAGAAATAAATGTGATTATTTTGTTGGTGGGCGTGTTCATCCATGACCCACCACTAGCTAAGCAACTAGCCCACACAAGAGGCACATAATGGGTCCACAGCACGCAGCGCATACAAGGAACATATAATGGGCCCACAACTCCAGAATATACATTCGTTATTCCGTGCAGCCTATCTTTCCTACGATATTAAATAATTTTCTTATTGAAACACGCGTTCGTTTTTAGTTTATGATTATATTTCGCTGCCCATTAAAATCACAAAATGATGTTACCTAGCGTTTATTGAAAGTCTTTCGTTTAATTTTATTTTTACAAGATTATGTGCAAAGTAGCATAAGGCCCTGGCAATGTGTCTCCTTATTAATTACTGCTTGCGCTATTTTCATCTCTACCTCGGAAGATAAAATGCTGTCTGCTCGACACTATCACTATGCCAGATGCTTGAAAGGCATGCTAAACTGACATAGCGTGCTCAAATTAGGAGTTGACATGACATTAGCCAAGAAAATGTGACTTAACATCGCACTAAAATAAAATATTTCGAATACTAATCTTCCATATCGACGTCAGTTGGAGCTATAGAGAGGTTATGGTTCTCTGATCAGTTGTCTGAAATGCTTCTGAGAAATTAACTAACGTAAACATAAAACTACATTGCACTACGCCAACATATAACTCAGGTTACAGAAGGATGACAGCAATAAAGAAATTTTTGGTACTTACCACCCTCATCTGTCATAACGATAACCGTTGTGCTTGGTCCAAGGCCTTCAGGGTTGAATACTTGTAATGACACGCGGTACTGAGTGTATGTCTCCAGGTCGGTTAAAATGTGGGTCTGAAAAATGTAAACATAAATTGTAACAACTTGCAGAATTATATTTTACTTACTGTTAAATAATTTTATGATAATTAAGAAAGATGCATGGTAATTGAGAAAGATGCATAAATGGGTTAGGTGACTGAAGGCGGCATTGGACAGAAGCGTTACAGGAAACTCGGTGAGTTAAAGGAAACGTAAGGTGAACGGAAAGAAAGAAAGGATGGGTGGAAAAGCTGAACGAGACTAAAGACTAGCAAGAATAAGCAAAATGTGTTAAAGGTGCCATGTTAACAACAGAGTGCAAATACAATCAGCAGAATGTGGCGTCTGAGTCCTGAGAATCACGTTACCTGGAGCAGCAATACAGTGGCGTTTCACAGGTCATTATAAACATCTAATATACGCCAGTCTGCACGAAACAAAGCTACATTTGAGCCGATTTTAAAGTAGGCGCTGCTGACTTGTCAGCAGCGACTATAGTATCATTCAGTTGGAAGTCATAGAGAGAGATTTTCTCCTGGCAACAATGATACAAGAAGAAATCGGCTGTGCCTATATTTAATAAGTCATCCCTGGATACCCATGAAATGATTATTCATCACCGGACAGTGCTGGATTAAGATCTCCCCTAAAGTTTCCTTGCATTACGACTTGTACCTGGTTTACTCATGCTTGTTTCCCACCTTGTTTGTCTCTTGGAATCTACCAAGGACTAATTTTCTTGGTCCATCCAGTATCCATCTACCTGGCAACATGCCCCGCCCACCGAAATTTCATTTTCATTACAGCCATAATTTATTACATATTTCACTTCTGCCTGTTATGTTATCCGTGTTTTGTTTCTTTTATAGTGCTTCCCAGACCACGTGTCCATTGACCTCTGCGAAATTTTTAGTCTTTGAAAAGTTCTTGCGTTAAAACTCCATCTTCCACTGCGATTAGTAAAATTGTTTAACAATTTGTAACTTTTTCACTTCCTGAATAGAAAATAACAAGACTCCAAGAGAACTTGTGGTTTAACGATAATTTATTGTTATAGTGTGATGTCATTGACCTTGATCTGATGTGCACAGATCGGTAAACTTCAGACATATCGGAATCCTCAATTTGAAAACTCTGCTTATTTTACCAAAAGAGCTGTAGACCACTTCTACTCTTGTGCTTATTCCTTGTCTTGCACGTTGAACCGTTAAAAAGAATCGTCCTAAACACAAAAACTAGTCAAATGATTCTATGACTTGGTTTGCTTTGTTTTTGTAGTTTTTATGTGGTAGTACTACTTGATACTAGAAATTGAGGACCACTTTCATGTTTGCTCTGATAAGTTTCAGGACCACTTTCATATTTGCTGTAATAAGTTTACATCCGCTAGAGGTAAAAAGTAAAATTTCATAACCAAAAATAAAGAGTGATCGGAGGCTTTCCCGGCGTATGTGTTGTTTCCAGGACTCTCGGGTGTGTAGCCGGATACGATAGTTGAAATCCCACGATATTTCGGCGAATAACTTTTCCGCCATCATCAGGTGGTTCTGATGGAATGGTCTGTATGCCTGACCCTTGCTCTGTATGACTGACATCCTCCCAGAGGTTGTGTAAAATGAGGAGTCTTTGTCATTTGACATTCACTCCAAAAATAATGGGGTGAGGATAATTGACTAGGACTAGGAAAAACTGAACTTGCCTGAGCGGGGCAGGATTGAATAACTGGTGGTGCTAATGGGACTAGCGGTTTTTCTTGTTAGTCCTCACTCTTGGCACCACATCTATGATGCGTTGCCAATCCCAATGCGTGAAGATGGGATGGGAACTGATCAGGGTTAGGTCTTTCTTTGAAACAACGTTGTGCATGTTTTCGGCTGCTCAACCGAAGTCGTATAGTTGATGGGGAAGAGAGGGTTTAGGAGCATCGGGAGGGGTGAAGGGACATGGACCATCTCACAGCGACTCCGCTACTGGAGCACATGGCCGAGAAGTATGAAGCGGGAAGAAGAGCGAGAAGAAGAAGACGCAGCAGGGCTACAAGTGCCAATAGTTTGGCCATGTAGCGAAGTCCTGTGGCAACACGGTCGCGTGCGTGAAGTGTGCAAAGGCACACGATACACGCGATTGCAAAAAGCCGCGAGATGCTGCTCCGACCTGCGTGAACTGTGGTGGCGCACATGCTGCAAATCATCGTCGTTACAGCTATATCAGTCCATCACCATCTTAGCGGCTTGTGGGTTGTCCGGCAGCGGTAGGTAGTCGCGTTTGGCAGCCTCTTCTTGAACCATAGCAGCGACTTGTGCTGCTTCTGCGTCCTCTTCTTCTGGCTGCTGTACCGCCTCCTCCGTCTCCTCGACCACCTCTCCAGCAACCTGCGTTTCTGTGTCGGCCAGGGAGGCGGGCGTCTGGGTTTTCGCATCTACCGCCTTCCTAGTGGGAGGGCACCTCTTCCTTGCGAGGCGCGAGGGTCAAGGCTTCCGTCAGTTGCCACACCTGACGGCGCGCCTCTTCCACTTCCGACCTCAGCACCGCCCTCTCCTCAGCCATGGCGGATTTGAGCGCGGCGACGGCGTCGTCTGTGGCTTTCCGTAATGATTCACGGAAACTGTCGTAGTCGTCTTCTTCGCGGCGGCGCGGCCCCCTTCCCGAATAGGGGGGCTGGGCGGCCGCCTTATTGGGCCACCTCTTCAGGTTTAGCGGCCTCGGTAGTCTTGTTTTGCTTGCTCCAGTTCCTGATATAGCTGTAGCGACGATGATTTGCAGCATGTGCGCCACCACAGTTCACGCAGGTCGGAGCAGCATCTCGCGGCTTTTTGCAGTCGCGAGTATCGTGTGCCTTTGCACACTTCACGCACGCGACCGTGTTGCCACAGGACTTCGCTACATGGCCAAACTATTGGCACTTGTAGTCCTGCTGCGTCTTCTTCTTCTCGCTCTTCTTCCCGCTTCACACTTCTCGGCCATGTGCTCCAGTAGCACGGCGAGAAGGCGGGATCTTGATTTCCCCTTGGCTTCGCCTCCCTTGCCATGTACAGCCATGTCTGAGAAGTACACTAGTGGCAACAGCAACGGCGACTACGACAAGGTGAACTGCAGCGAGTCCAGCAGCGGAGTAGTCCGCTGTCTGCTTGTTTTTCTTTTTTTTCTTTATTGTACTTCAATTCTCCATCCGGGGCGGGCTGGCAGCAGCATATGCACTGCTCTTCAGCCAAAAGACAATAATGATACAACAGAAGACATTTAAAATTACAAAGGAGAAAATATGGCAGATAAAAATATAAAAAAGGGGGAACAAAATGGAAGAGAATAGAAAAAAGGGACTGTCTGTAAAATGGAGATAAAAACTTTAAAAAAGTATTGTGCAATTAAAAGAACACAAGGCGAAGTATGGCTGCAGCATAAAAGTATCGGTGGATGGCATAGCACATAACGATCACTGACAGTAACACTATGTACAAGTCCAGCACGCAATTAAAATCACAGCACTCGACGCACAGGAGAACAGCACCAAACACAACACTGATGTAGCACACTGCTGACGGTGAGCAAAACACAGGATCTGCCAGGGTCCTGGAGATAAGGGTGATGAAAAAAGGGAGGGAGGGGGTTTAAGGGGGGGGGGGCAACTGGTGGGGGCACGTCGAAGAGGGCTGGGGAGGGAAGGATGTGGGAGGGACACAGTTGAGGAGGGGTGCAGGGACTCAGGGGTTGGGGAAGGAGGAAAATCCGCTCTGGGAGAAGGAGGCGAGAGGAAAAGAAGGGCCCTGGGGAGTGGTGGGAACAAGGCCAGGTTACACTTGGAAAGAAGGGTAGATGTCACAGTGAAGTTCAACATCCAGGAGGGGGAGGTGCTGGAAATTGCCCTGATGAAGGAGATGGTGGGTGTGGAGGTGGTGAGAGGGAGGGATACAGCGATAGAGGCGGGTGGCTACGGGCGGGGGGATGGAGAGACAGGAGGAAACCGGGGGGGGGGGGGGGGGGATCAAGCCTGCGGACAGTGTAGAGGATGCGGAGATGCTGGAGGAAAAGGAGGAGGTGTGCTGTCTGCTCATTGTCGGTGTTATTTATGTCCGCCAGTCGGGCTTCGAGTCCCTGCGCCGACGGTCCGATTGCGGCCGCCGACTTTCCGACTGCCGCCGCAATCGAAGCGGCGGCGCTCGTAATCGGAATGTCGGCGGCCGCAATCGGACCTTCGGCGCAGGGACTCGAAGCCCGACTGACGGACATAAATAACACCAACAATGAGCAGATAGACCCTAAACTGCAACAGCTACCATCCAAACTGCAACAGCTAGCGCGCAACCACCACTTTGAAACATGGGGTCCAGTCGAGCCCCCTCACTTTCCTAAAAATGGAGATGGCCCCGACGTATTAGACATAGCTCTCACTAGGAGGATCGCAGGGTTTGTGGCTGTGAGGACAGTCAACAGAATGTCCTCAATGTCCTCAATGTCCTCCAACCACATTCCTGTTATCTTCGAGGTCGATGTGGGAGAATGGGTAGCACTCCCGCGGTACCAGTCATCCCACAAACGCACAGACTGGGAGCGATTCCGAGAAACTGTCACCTCGGATATCGCTCGCGCTCCGCCGCCTACTGCCGAAACAGTAGAACAAGCGCTACAAGACAAGACCTAAGAGACACCATTCTGCACGTGGCGGAAGAGCGCCCCCCCCCCCCCCCTAAGGGACGGGCCGCCCCAGCAGATACAGGTCCCGGAACATTTGCTTGCTCAAATTCGACACAAGAACAGACTGGCAAAAGAGTGGAAGATCACCAGAAACCAGGCTGCTAAATCGTCTGCAGAGAGAGCTGAAGGTAGCGCTCAATGAGCACAGAAACCAGCAACGGCAAAACCGCCTTACAGCTCTCAAAGTAGACGATAACACACTATGGCAAGCGACCAAGCAATTCACAAAAAGACGCTCTAGGATGCCGCCACTGCACGGCGAGCGGGGTTTGACCCACAGCCACGCTGAAAAGGCCCTCGCTGACTCCTTTGAGAAGCAGTTTCAAGCGGCAGAACCGAGAATGAAGAACATGAAGAGGTAGACCGTCGTCAACTGGCTGTCTTCCTCAACGCTGAGGAGGACCCAGAGGACGAACCCCCACTTTTCACCCCGAAGACGTGGCAAAAGTAATTAGGTCCTTCCCCACAAAAAAGGCGCCAGGACACGACAGTGTCACCAATCAGTTAGTTAAAAACTCCCACCCTCGGCGATCACACACCTCCCGAACGTCTTCAGCGAGATTACTCGTTCCCGGACTGTAGACCACAAAAATAACAGCCATTAATAACAAAGTTGTATAGCTTGGTATTTTCTGTTTTTATGTCTGTGGATGACGAGCAAGAAATCTGCCATTTACTAATAGCAACAGTTTCTCCAGGCATATTACCGACATTTGTGACAATATCGTCATTTTTTATTCAAAATTTATGATAGCTGTTAGGGTGCATCAATCAGCAATGACATCTAAAGAAAATACATTGACGGAAAAAAATGCAACGCCAAGGAGGAGTTGTGCGAGATACCCGGAAGTTGGTAGGCTTGTCTCTACATCTGAAAGATGGTGTCTATTCAGATTTCGCCCCAGTCGAATAAGAGTCGCGCTAGTAGTGCCACTATGGGGGTGCAAAATGGTTCAGATGGCTCTGAGCACTATGGGACTTAACTTCTGAAGTCATCAGTTCCCTAGAACTTAGGACTACTTAAACCTAACTAAGGACATCACACACATCCATGCCCGAGGCAGGATTCGAACCTGCGACCGTAGCGGTCGCGCGGTTCCAGACTGTAGCGCCTAGAACCGCTCGCCCATAACGGCCGGCATGGGGGTGCAGATCAGGTTTGATTTAAATACACGGTGTAACGGTAGTGAGTGTTAGTTACCTTTGAGATTGGATGTGGTGAATTCATGATAATCAGAATGCATTTAAAGTCACAAAGACGCCATTATCGGCACCTCAGTAAGTTTGAATTAGGTAGTGTAATAAGGCTATAAGAAGCTGGATGTTACTCCTGCGATACTGCAGGTGGATTTGGCAGGAGTGTAGCCACTGTTCATGATTGCTGGCAGCGGTGGTCACTAGAATGTACGGTCACAAGAAGAAACGACTCCGGACGACCACGTGGCACTACCGACAGGGAAGACCACCGTGTTCGGTGTGAGGCTCTGACGCATCGTACTGCATCTGCAGCAGCAATTTGAGCAGCATTTGGCACCATAGTGACACAACGAACTGTTACAAATCGATTACTTCAAGAGCAGCTCAGTGCCAGACGCCCTATAGCGCGCATTCCACCGATCCCAAACCACCGCCATTTCCGACTTCAGTGGTGTCAAGCGAGAGCTCATTGGAGGGCAGGGTGGAGATTTGTTGTGCTTCCTGATGGAAGCTGATTCTGCCCCTCGATGCCAGTATTGGACGTGTGTTGGTTAGGAGGAGGCAAGTAGAGGGCTTCTAGCCAAACTGTCTGGATGGTAGACGCACTGAATCTGCACCTGGAGTTACGGTCTGGGGTTCGAAATCGTGTGACAGCAGGCGCACTGTCGTAGTTACCCCACGCTCCTCGACTGGAAATTTGTGCGTCAATCTGGTGGTTCGACCATTTGGGTTCCATTCATGAACAGCATTACGGAGGGTGTTTTCCAACAGGATAACACTCGCACACATACCGCTGTTGTAACCCATCACGTTCTATAGAGTGTCGACATGTTGCCTTGGCCTGCTCAGTCACCAGATATATCTCAAAATGGTTCAAATGACTCTAAGCACTATGGGACTTAACATCTAAGGTCATCAGTCCCCTAGACTTAGAACTACTTAAACCCACCTAGCCTGAGGACATCACACACAGCCATGCCCGAGGCAGGATTCGAATCTGCGACCGTAGTAGCAGCGCGGTTCCGGACGGAAGGGCCTACGGCCACAGCGGCCGGCAGATCCGTCTCAAATCGGGCACAAATAGCACGTCATCGAACGACTTCAGCGTCATCCACAACCAGTCTAAACTGTCTCTGTACTGACCGACCAAGGCCAATAGGCATGGAAGTCCAACCCACGCACTGACATCCGCCAACTATACGACACAGAGCATGCACGTTTGCGTGGTTGCATTCAACATTCTGGCGGTTACACCGGTCATTAATGTACCAGCATTTCACATTTGCAATGGATTATCTCACGCTTACGTTAACCTGTGATTCTGCAATGTAAATCGCCGGCCGTGGCGGCCGAGCGGTTCTAGGCCCATCAGTCCGGAACCGTGCGACGGCTACGGTCGCAGGTTCGAGTCCTGCCTCGGGCATGGATGTGTGTGGTGTCCTTAGGTTAGTTCTAAGTCTAGGGGACTGATGACCTCAGATGTTAAGTCCCATAGTGCTCAGAGCCATTTGAACCATTTTTTTTTGCAATGTTAATCGCTTAAATATGTTATCTAAACAAATGTATTCCCAAAATTTCATTACCCTGCATTAGCTATTTTTTGGTGTGGCGATTTTTTCCGTCACAGTGTAAACACAAGAGAAAATGGCAAATTTGCTGAATGGAGCTTGCAATTTCTATCCAGGTGAAGTCGTAACCTAATCATTAGAATCGGGAATTGTGCTCTATCTAATATTGGTCAGACTTCGAGTATATTAACTTCTATTGCAGTTTCATGCCAACGCTATCCTTACCTGCTGCAGCGACTCATTTACTTAGTTCTCCATAACTAAGAGTAATTCACCTCATTATGCGGAGTAAATATCAGACGTAGAGTAATAAAATAAATGCTTCTGTAGTAAACGCGTGCTCCTGAAGTTCGTTTATCATCTGGCCAGAAAATAACGCTTCCAGCCGCAGGAATACGATGCCAAATATACTCTCGAGGATATGCTATTGAAGGGATAGCCATTACAAGTGCAATGACTTATAGGACAGTTTTTTCCGTAATCATGATCATCGCCGCCGCCTAATAGGAAGCGTGCAGCATTCATATTCGAGGGAACTATATTAAATTCCTCCAAAGTCTTCCTGGAAAATTCACTATGAAATCAGAACTGCAAATTACGGCTCTGCTGCTCCAGTCCTACTATGCGAAAAATACAGATGGCCCTGTACACATTTCCTCGGACAAATTTGAATGCACATATGAGGTGCGACAATAAAGTAATGAGACTGATGTGAAAAAAATGTTGCCTACCGTTTTAGTACAGTTTAGTGTTGTACCCTTCAAAGTAGTTACCTTCTGATTGCACACACTTTTTCCAGCGCTTCTGTCATTGATGGTAACATTTCTGGAACTCATCTTCTGTAATATCCTCCAAGACCCTCATCGCAGCTTTTTGGACATCTTGTGTTGTTTGAAAATGGTGTCCAAAAAAAATGGTTCAAATGGCTCTGAGCACTATGGGACTTAACATCTGTGGTCATCAGTCCCCTAGAACTTAGAACTACTTAAACCTAACTAACCTAAGGACATCACACACAACCATGCCCGAGGCAGGATTCGAACCTGCGACCGTAGCAGTTCCGCGGCTCCGGACTGCTCGCCGAGAACCACTAGACCACCGCGGCCGGGAAAATGGTGTCCCTTGGCCGTCGTTTTGACTCTTGGAAATAGAAAAAAGTCGCACGGAGCGATATCTCGTGAATAAGGTGGCTGTTGTAGTACTGAAATTTGTTTTGAGGTTAAAAATTGCTGTGTTGACTTGCTCTTAACATAACCTCCTTTCTAAAGGCCTTCTCAAGCTTACTGTAAGTTGTCTTCGCATTTTCACCTAATTTAACGTAAAAAGAAATGGCATACCGTTGCGCAATATTATGCGGTTCCATTTTCGTAACAAGAGACACAAACACGTATTAACCTATTGCAGCACAACTCACGACTGAGCGGTTGCATCGATGTGCCGCTTGGACTAGAAGCAGCTTATAGACCAAGGTCAAAGGTATTGTGCCTACACAAGCCTGCAGGGTTGCCACATCTTGCAAAGAAAATCAGTCTCATTATTTTGTTGTCGCACCTCATACATACTTCCTTTTAACTTGTAGCTCAATCTGTATTAGGGAAGAGCGGCACCTCAGAAATTAAATATACTCTCCTAAACACCATACAGCGGAAAAGTGATTTCACGAAGAGGAAGATAAACGGAAATTTCGGATAAGTAAAAGCAAAACTGTTAATCTACGAGGAGCTGCTACAAAACGTAAAGGGAAAGCACAGGTAAGAGCGTAAAACTTGTGGCTTTAGAAGAAACGTATGGAGATAAAGCACACAGACAAAAGAGTAATTTACGGTATCTACAAAATTCAAATGGTAGTAATATGTGTGGATGACGAAAATAGACATGTTGATGACCAGCTGCAACCCTGCTTCACACTATTCTTAACTTGTATGTCAAGGACACAATCAAGAAAAGGAAGTATTAAAGTGAAAAGGAATTCTAAGAATGGCATACGGCACAGCCACTCTGTTGAATACACTGTCCAGTCGTATTAATGTGACCATCTGTCACTGCCGCTGCGAAATGTGCAGGAAGAGAGTCAGTGAGTTTCTGAAAGGGACCGACAGGGATGTGGAGGCATTTCGACTTCAGTGCCCTGGCCAGCTGCGCTAGGTTCCTCGACTGAGCCTCCATTGCGCGAACAGCCCGATCGAGGTGGTCCTACAGATTCTCGACTGGGTCTAAATCCAGCGAGTTTGGTGGCCAGGGGAATACGGTGAACTCATCCCGATGTCCTTCGAACCACGCACGTACACTGCGAGCTGTGTGACACGTTGCATTGTCCAGCTGGTAGATGCCATTGTGCCGAGGAAAAATAAACTGCAATTAGGGGTGGACATGGTCTCCAAAGATAGATGCATACTTGTTATGATGCATTGTGCCTTCAAAAATAACGAGATCATCCAGTGAATACCACGAAAACATGGCCCAAACCATTACGCTCCACCTCCGGCCTGGACCCTTCCAGGGTATTTGCTTTCAGACTTCACGCCGATGAAGCATAAAACGTGATTAATCCGAAAAGGCCAGCTGTCGTCAGTCAGTGGACGTCCAGTTGGTGTGCAGTTTCCAACATTTGTCGCTGATGAACAACAGTGAACATGGTTACATGAACCAGACACCTGCTGTGGAGGCCCATACCCACCTACGTTCGCAGAACGCTCGTTGAGAACACACTGTTGATAGCCCCTCGGTCCATCTGCGCAGCCGGCTGCGCAACAATTGAACGTTTATTCACTCGCAAACATCTCGCAGCCCTCGTTCACCCCTGCCATCAATGGCCCGTGGTGCACCCCAGTTGCCTCGGCGCCCGTTTTGGATGGCGCCATTTTGGCACGCATGGTATATTTCAACCACTGCGGCACGCGAACAGTTATCGAACTTAGCCGTTTCGGAAATGCTGCCACTCTTGATATGAAAGCCAATGATCATGCGTTTTCAGACGTCTGATAAATACCTCCGTTTCCGCATTACGACAACAACTGCACTGTTTTCCACGTCCTCCGGACACTCTTTAAGTACCCTCCACTGCTGGTGCCGCCACCTTCCGTCTGTGAGTGGTAATGGCACGTTGACGTCGAATACAGGCGCTGGTCACATTAATGTTACTGGACCGTGTATCTGAAGACGTAAAGGACGTATTAGAGGGAATGGACAGGATGAAGGAAGCTAAAACAAAGGCAATGACGGGCTTTATTGAGGTAAATAATTACACACTAAACGTTCAGATTGGGAAGAAAGTTATAGAAGAAATCATAAAAATTTCCTATCTAAGAAGCAAGACTGCACAAAATTTGTGGTGGTAAGTTCCTATTGGACCAAACAGCTGTTATCGGGCCCTAGGCTTGCACACTACTTCATATAACTTAAACTAACTTAAGCTAAGGACAACACACACACACCCATGCCCGAGGGAGGACTCGAAATTCCGACCGGGGGAGTCGCGCAACCGTGCAAGGCCCTCGGACCGCTCGGCAAGGCTGCACAGCACAGGATAGCCGTGATAAGGAAGACCGATAAGCAGATTAGGGCTGGCAGAAAACCATCTGTGACATTTCCGGCCGTGAAAGTTTACATTTTACAGAAAACCTGTGGTGTGATTGTAGACTCTCCCGGCATATACCATTGGTGGAAAGGTCTCGGGTGTCCATCAGGGTGGCAGTGTTACGGCGAAGATGATGAATACGAAACTCCTGTACATGTCGCCGTATTTTAACACTGCCACCTGTCTGTAAACCCGACAGTTTCCCATCGGCAGGAAATCTTTTTTTAGAGTTCTATTGTTGTAAAATGTTGATACAGAATTTGGGAAGATGTACCTGAAAGTGGGACACTAGGAAGCCGGAGGAGAAACTGAAACCATCTGAACTGTGCTGCTGCAGAATAATCTTAAAAGTGGAGTGGTTAGATGATACACGTCGTGAAGTGGTGGAAAACGTAGGCGAAGAAACAGTTAGCATTTGGAAAACTTTTTCAAGGCCCAGAAACAGAGTAATGAGAGATGTGCTACACTATCGAAGGATAGCTAACTTGGCGCTGACAAAGTTATGCATGTGTAAAACATAAGGGCGAGACTGTTGTATCTGTAAGCATCTACAGATTGCAACATTTGCACATGACAGGGAGCATTGGAGGATGACCCAAGCTAATGTAAAAGTCTTCTGGATATACACTCCTGGAAATGGAAAAAGAACACATTGACACCGGTGTGTCAGACCCACCATACTTGCTCCGGACACTGCGAGAGGGCTGTACAAGCAATGATCACACGCACGGCACAGCGGACACACCAGGAACCGCGGTGTTGGCCGTCGAATGGCGCTAGCTGCGCAGCATTTGTGCACCGCCGCCGTCAGTGTCAGACAGTTTGCCGTGGCATACGGAGCTCCATCGCAGTCTTTAACACTGGTAGCATGCCGCGACAGCGTGGACGTGAACCGTATGTGCAGTTGACGGACTTTGAGCGAGGGCGTATAGTGGGCATGCGGGAGGCCCGGTGGACGTACCGCCGAACTGCTCAACACGTGGGGCGTGAGGTCTCCACAGTACATCGATGTTGTCGCCAGTGGTCGGCGGAAGGTGCACGTGCCCGTCGACCTGGGACCGGACCGCAGCGACGCACGGATGCACGCCAAGACCGTAGGATCCTACGCAGTGCCGTAGGGGACCGCACCGCCACTTCCCAGCAAATTAGGGACACTGTTGCTCCTGGGGTATCGGCGAGGACCATTCGCAACCGTCTCCATGAAGCTGGGCTACGGTCCCGCACACCGTTAGGCCGTCTTCCGCTCACGCCCCAACAACGTGCAGCCCGCCTCCAGTGGTGTCGCGACAGGCGTGAATGGAGGGACGAATGGAGACGTGTCGTCTTCAGCGATGAGAGTCGCTTTTGCCTTGGTGCCAATGATGGTCGTATGCGTGTTTGGCGCCGTGCAGGTGAGCGCCACAATCAGGACTGCATACGACCGAGGCACACAGGGCCAACACCCGGCATCATGGTGTGGGGAGCGATCTCCTACACTGGCCGTACACCACTGGTGATCGTCGAGGGGACACTGAATAGTGCACGGTACATCCAAACCGTCATCGAACCCATCGTTCTACCATTCCTAGACCGGCAAGGGAACTTGCTGTTCCAACAGGACAATGCACGTCCGCATGTATCCCGTGCCACCCAACGTGCTCTAGAAGGTGTAAGTCAACTACCCTGGCCAGCAAGATCTCCGGATCTGTCCCCCATTGAGCATGTTTGGGACTGGATGAAGCGTCGTCTCACGCGGTCTGGACGTCCAGCACGAACGCTGGTCCAACTGAGGCGCCAGGTGGAAATGGCATGGCAAGCCGTTCCACAGGACTACATCCAGCATCTCTACGATCGTCTCCATGGGAGAATAGCAGCCTGCATTGCTGCGAAAGGTGGATATACACTGTACTAGTGCCGACATTGTGCATGCTCTGTTGCCTGTGTCTATGTGCCTGTGGTTCTGTCAGTGTGATCATGTGATGTATCTGACCCCAGGAATGTGTCAATAAAGTTTCCCCTTCCTGGGACAATGAATTCACGGTGTTCTTATTTCAATTTCCAGGAGTGTAGTACAGGGTCATATTGTAAATAACTAACGCCAAAGTTTCGGCCACGGTAACAGTGGCCTTCTTCTTGGTCTAATTATAACCCACCAGTAACAACCTAACGTGTTGAATGCTTGATAAAGTAGCAAGCCAGATAACTAGCCACATTGTCGTTCTTTACGTACATGCACATAGTAGCAGACGTCAGAAATAAAAGCCGAATCAAACGTTTTCAAACGTTCGTGCAAAAAAGGATGATATCTAGAACTAAGCGTTCAGCCGACATCGTGATGATAGAGACGGATCAAACAACCTAACGTGCTGAACGATTGATAAAATGAAAAGCCTGATCACTAGCCACACTGTCGTTCTTTACGTACATGCACAAAGTAGCAGACCTCAGAAATAAAAGCCGAATCAAACATTTTTAAACGTTTGTGGAAAAAAAGATGATAGCTGGAATTAAGTGTTCAGCCGACATCGTGATGGTAGAGACGGATAAAACGTGACGTACTCGGAGCGGTGGGAACGAACGTCAGCGACACAGCTTGCCACTACACGGTAACGCTCTCAGTCTGTGGCAAAGGATTAAAGGCGCATTTTGATTAAAAATGAAGTACAGCCGTGATTTGCTGCGACATATTATTTTTAATTTAACGCTTATTAAACAATAATTGCAAAAGTAACAGGCACTGGTTGACATAATATCCCCAGCGAGAGCTTCTGAAAAAGGCTTTTAATTCATAATTAAAATTGATCCCTTCAATTAAATGAACCCTCCACGATTAAAAAAATGCTGACTCGTCTATACCGTGGTACATCCCAAAATTGGAAGTATTTACACAAAATTTTCTTTCGTTTTGTAAAATCTTCCACTTTATTGGAAATTTTATGGGAATGGCTCATTGCTGACACGTATTAATTGCCCACAAAAGTTGCGTAATTCATAACACGATAAGGAGCTATCGGATACAAATGTATACTATTTGTATGGATGTTCGCGTTCTTTTAACGATGTTCGATAACTGTATGTTCGTAATTATAAACGTAGGCTTCCGCGGCCGTTGTCACATTCACTAAAATTTTTCTGGGTTTGTGAACGCGTTGTCAATATGTAAAACTACCGACGTTTCGGTCGGCGTTGCAAGTGACCTTCTTTAGGATGATTTTGTTTACTGGCGAATGAGAAAACTTTGTTCCTTATATACCTGCAGACGTAGCTGTTGTCTAATTCTGATAGGCTGTTAAGGATGAAGGCAGAACACAAGGATGAATGCGGCAAACAGATTGATTATGGTGAAGCTCGTGTAATGCTGAAACAGTCTCTTACTCTCAGGAGGAAGATTAGAGAGGAAACAGAAATAGCCAAGCGACCCACCAACATGAACAGAGAAGACAGGTACCAACTACCGACGTCTTGGCTGCCAGCAATAACAGCGTTACGGGACCTCAGCTCACTTGAAGCAAAAGACGCAGGCGCGCGGGAGACCGCAGCTGCCGTAGGTACACAGAGTACTGGCGCACATCAACCGGCGCTAGAAAGCAGGAAAACAAACACAACGTCACAACTGCCACCTGGTTTTCATTCGCTAATTTCCACCAATCACAAGCAGTAATGCGAACACCAATCAAAACGTCGGGTTTCCACCAATGAAAAGAACATTCCTCCTTTTCATCCTTAACAGCCTATCAGAATTAGATAGCAGCTACGTATGCAGGTATATAAGAAACAGTTTTCTTATTCAGCTCTACACCTCCCGGAGGACGACGGTTCAATCCCGCGTCCGGCCATCCTGATTTAGGTTTTCCGTGATTTCCCTAAATCGCTCCAGGCAAATGCCGGGATGGTTCCTCTGAAAGGGCACGGCCGACTTCCTTCCCTAATCCGATGAGACCGACGACCACGCTGTCTGGTCTCCTTCCCCAAACCAACCAACCAACCCCTCCCGGATGATGAGCTTCGCCCTGACATCTACCCTTCCTACCAACCCTAACCCCATCTTCCTGCCTCCTCCTCAGGGCTCCCTCTCCTGAGCGGCTTCCCCCTCCTACTCCCCCTCCATCCTACTTTTCCCTTTTCATCTCCCGCCCCACGTGTCTCCTGCCTCTTCGTGTACCCACTGATGCCCCTCCTCTCTTCATCCCGCCGCTTCCCCTGCTGCCCATTGCTCTCCCCTCCTTTTCCATCCTCTCTGCCCTTTCCCTCGGCAAGTACTGCCTGGCAGTTTTTATTCTTCGTCGTGTATGCTCCAAGTGGGTTTTAAGTGTGTTGTTCCGGAGTGTTTTTACTACTGTGCATGTCCATTCAGTGTCTTCTCTGAGTTTTGAAGAATCGCCAGCTGTGTTTTTTAAGTTTCTGGTGACTTTTTTTAACTGTCCTCCATGAACGTTTCCGTGTTAGTCTATATTTTTTACCTCCATTTTCTCCCATTATTCTGTTTGAAGTTCCCCTTTATCACCTTATGTATGTAACATTTTATTCTTATTTTAAGTTGTCATGTCACTCGGCTGAAGAGCGGCGGATTGCGCCGCCGACAGCCCTCCCCTGCCCATATGGGGCACGGGAATGAAATCACAATAAAGAAAAGAAAAATCTTATTCAGCAGTTAACAAAAACACCCTGAAGAAAGTCACTTGCAACAGTGACCGAAACGTCGGTAGTTATATGTATTGACAATGCCGTCACAAACCTAGAAATTATTTTTAATTGAAAATACATTCGTAAATGTAGACATTTTAAGCAATTAGACGGCAGAGCGATAGATGGGCCTTAATCATAATGTGTTATTCTCCGCACGCAGTAAACTACAACGTATATCGTGCCTCGACGTCAAAAGGAGTCATATTAATAAGTTAGTTTTTAACTGGACTGATCTGCGGGCAGATCGAACTCGCTGTAACCGACGAGGGAGTGTGAAAGGTAAGAATGAAAAAGTCAGCTAGCAATCTAATAGGCTCCCACTCAGACACCTGCAGTAAGCGACAGCATCCAAAAGGGCCGCCGAAATTTTGAAAGGTGAAGTAGTTGTCAGACCAAGCACGTCGTGTAAAATCAGAGTGGAAGGAGGAAAAGAAGATTATGGTTTAAGATCCCATTGACAACGAGGTCATTGGAGATGGACCACAAGCTTGGACTGAGGACGGAAACGTAGACCTGGATAGTGAGACCGGGATTGGAAAGGCCGACCTCCCAATGTATCACCATTGCGCCGCCTTGTTCGGTACAGAAGAACAGACCACTTACACATGTTACACCTCACCTGAGCATATGGCAGACGAAGCCGTGGTAATGGAAAAAAAGTTTGTTACAGATGGAATGTATTGACATTTCTTCAGAGACCAAAATATTTGAGGTAGATATTCCCTATTTCGCATTCGCTGGCTTCTCCATCTCACAACAAAACTGACACTTTCCAACCTAAGCAAGACCTCGGGTTAAGCTGCAAGTCAGTCTCTCACTACAACCAGGTCTTTTGCTTTCAGATTCGTTGGCTTCGTCAAATCATAACCAAACTCTCGCGTTCTTAACTAAGCTAGATGTAGTCTGAAGGTGGGCAACCAGCCTGAAACTGGTAAGGCAAAATAATTGTAAAAATGTTAGTAGTCAGTTTTTTCAGCCTTTCCACATAAACCAATTCCTAGGAAAGGTGTCGCAGGTGACGGTTGGTTGGGTGGTTGTTTCGGGGAAGGAGACCAGACAGCGAGGTCATCGGTCTCATCGGATTAGGGAAGGACGGGGAAGGAAGTCGGCCGTACCCTTTGAAAGGAACCATCCCGGCATTTGCCTGGAGCGATTTAGGGAAATCACGGAAAACCTAAATCAGGATGGCCGGATGCGGGATTGAACCGTCGTCCTCCCGAATGCGAGTCCAGTGTCTAACCACTGAGCCACCTCGCTCGGTGTGCAGGTGACAGTGCTCTTTGCTACGCTGCTATATAGGAAACAAATTCTTAGTGTAAAGGAAAGGTCTCGAGTTCTAGTCTCGGCCAGGCACTCAGTTTTAATCTGCCAGGAAGTTTCATATCAACGCACACTCCACAGCAGAGTGAAAATTTCATTCTGGAAACATCCCCTCGGCTGTGGCTAAGCCATGTCTCCGCAGTATCCTTTCTTCGAGGGGTGCAACTCTTACAAGTTTCGCAGGAGAGCTCTTGTGAAGTTTGGAAGGTAGGAGATGAAGTACTGGCGGAAGTACAGTCAGTTCCACAACAAAGTGTACGTCGTTATCTGTATGAAATAAGACACTATTATAAATATATATGTTTATATGAAAATACATGTTATTACATTACCTAACAGTTAATCCAATCGCCGCCATTATTGATTATAGCTCGGCACCTTAGCGCTACCTCCGGAAAATCGCCGGCCGCTGTGGCTGAGTGGTTCTAGGCTCTTCAGTCTGGAACCGCACGACCGCTACGGTCGCAGGTTCGAATCCTGCCTCGGGCATGGATTTGTGTGCTGTCCTTAGGTTAGTTAGGTTTAAATAGTTCTAAGTTCTAGGGGACTGATGACCTCAGATATTAAGACCCATAGTGCTCAGAGCCATTTACTTTCTAAGAATTGTAGCAGCAACTCCACATGAAAACTTTGGTCCCTGTGGATGACTTAAAAGGAACACTGTAAAACTCTGAACAAGGACTGTGAGTCGTGCTTGGGTAACTCAGTCGGTGGAGCACGTGCCCACGAGTATCGATCCGGCACACAGATTTCATCTGCCATGAAGTTTCATATCAGTGCACACTAGGCTGCAGGGTGAAAATTTCATTCTGGAAATTCATAGTGTGCCACTATGCTACCTGTGAAAATCCGCTAATTTCAGCAAGAATTTCAGGCTCAGCGGAAATGTCTCTCCGCACAAGTGTACCAATCGCGTGGGGAACGCGCCGATTCAGCGTCACCTCGAGTAGAAGCTGTTCGCTTCAGGTAGTTTCTCATTCAGCGAAGTGTTAAGCCGGCAACCAGTACCTCAGTAGTTAAACTCCCACAAACATAGATGTCTCATTAGTATGTCATAAACGCCAAAATAGGGGGTGTCTGAAACATAGAGGGTCCGAATTATAGACTGTAGGAACTCCTAAACTGAGGATCGGGAGATAAGGGATGTGTTGTGTTGCAGCCTGACACTTGCTAGCCAGGCTACTGCCGTTTATCCTGATGCGTGTTAAGACCAAGCAAGGTTAATGCTGTATCAATGGCCGAAAACTCCGTAGAGAGGGAACGTTACGACTGCAAGTAAAGTGAACCCAAATCAGTAGAGAGGAATAAAGCCATAAGGACTGAATCGCTTTACACAACAACGCACAGAGTTTCTAAACGAAGTTAAGGTCCAGAAAAGCGAGATAACAGTTGTATTGGAGAATCGGCGTAACATAGACTAAGAGCTCGTAGAAAGACTTGCACCGAGCAGCAGAACAGCACCGAAAGGGGTCTCCTGGCCAATACTCCCATATGATCCCTTCAACGTTGGTGCCGTTCTCGCAGTCGTTGGTATCGAGGAAAATTAGAAAACATTCTCTTCGTCACGTCTGTGTTTCGGCCGGATTTGTTGGTGAATTTGTGATAGGGCCTTTCGTTCTTCCATCAGCAAGCAACGGAAAAACTTAAAATGCTTTTGTAGGTAATACTAGCGACCCGCACTGACTTAGCACGGGTAGTAACATCAATCTGCGGCCGCAGGACATGTCTCGCTAAACGATAATACACTGACGAGCCAAAGAAACTGGCACACCTGCCTAATATCGTGTAGGGCCCCCGCGAGATCGCAAAAGTGCCGCAACACGCATGGACTTGAGTAATGTCTGAAGTACTCCTGGAGGGAATTCACACCATGAATTCTGCAGGGCTGATAATAAATGCGTAAACAACGACGGGGTGGAGATCTCTTCTGAACAGGACGTTGCAAGGCATTCCAGATATGCTCACCGAGCGAGGTGGCGCAGTGGCTAGCACACTGGACTCGCATTCGGAAGGACGACGGTTCAATCCCGCGTCTGGCCACCCTGATTTAGGTTTTCCGTGATTTCCCTAAATCGCTCCAGGCAAATGCCGGAATGGTTCCTTTGAAAGGGCACGGCCGACTTCCTTTCCCATCCTTCCGTAATCCGATGAGACCGATGACCTCGCTGTCTGGTCTCCTCCCTCAAAACAACCCAATCCAACCAACCAGATATGCTCAACAGTGTTCATGTCTGGGGAGTTTGGTGGCCAGCAGAATTGTTTTCTCTATAATCACGAATTTTCAGAGGACCAATGAAGTGAACACAGATGCATTGGCATGATGATGAGTCAACCCACACGTCTTGTGTTGTCAGTGACTCCCAGAAGGCGTATGTGAGCATTAAATTTACTTGTTTTTCAACTCAGGGCTTTAGCGCTGGGACCGATCTTGAGACGGAAAAGCTTCTGTCCACAAGTAAGCACGGTTACTGAAAGCATCGCTCGTGCGAACTCAGCTTGCCTTTCTCTCACACCATATACTGCGAACCATTGACGAAGGGCAACAGGTAGATTTCATATTTCTAGATTCCCAAAAAGTGTTTGATACGGTGCCCCACTGCAGACGGTTAAAGAAGGTACGAGCATACGGAATAGTAGGTTCCCAGATACGTGAGTGGCTGGAAGACTGCTTGAGAAATACAATACATTACGTTGTCCTCGACGATGAGTGTTCATTAGAGACAAGATTATAGTCAGGAGTGCTCGAAGGTTGGTTCAAATGGCTATGAGCACTATGGGACTTAACGTCTGAGGTCATCAGTCCCCTAGAATTCAGAACTACTTAAAGCTAACTAACCTAAGGACATCACACACATCCATGCCCGAGGCAGGATTCGAACCTGCGACCGAAGCGGTCGCGCGGTTCCAGACTGTAGCGTCTAGAACCGCTCGGCCACTCTAGCCGGCAGTGTTCGAGGGAAGTGTGGTAGGGCCGCTATTATTCTTTATATACATAAATGATCTAACGGATAGGGTGAGCATCTATATGTAGCTGTTTGCTGACTGCGTGGTGGTCTATGGGAAGGTGTCGAAATTTTGTGACTGTGGGAGGATAGAAGATGATTTAGACCAACTTTTTAGTTGGTGTGATGAATCGCAGCTAGTTCTAAACGTAGAAAGATGTAAGTCAGTGCGGAAGAGTAGGAAAAACAAACCCGTAATCATCCAATACAGCATCAGTGGTGTGCTGCTTGACACAGGAAGAAAGAAAGGAAGGCTGAGTTTAACGTCCCATAGACATCGAGGTCATTAGAGACAGAGCACAAGCTCGGATTGTGTCAAGGATGGGAAGGAATCGGCCGTGCCCTGTCAAAGGAACCATCTCCGTCTTTGCCTGGAGCAATTTAGGGAAATCATGGAAAACCTAAATCTGGATGCTTAACACAGTCGCAGCTATTGCATATCTAGACGTAACGTTGAGTACGAAATGGGACTAGCACTTAATGATTGTACAGTAGTAGGGAGGGCAAATGATCGACTTGGATTAATTGGGAGATTTTTAGAAAAATGTGGTTCATTTGTAAACGAGACCGGATATAGCACGTTTGTGCGACTCATTCTCGAGTACTGCTCGAGTGTTCTGGATCCCCACCAAGTCGGTTTGAAGGAAGACACCGAAGAAATACAGAGGCGGGCTGCTAGATTTGTTACTTGTAGGTTTGAACAACAGGCAGGTATTACGGAAATGCTTAGAGAACTCAAGTGGACATCCCTGAACGGAAGGCGACGTTCTTTTCGAGGAGCGCTATTGACAAAATTTAGAGAACCGGCATCTGAAGTTGACTGCACAGCGATTCTAGTGCCGACAACATGCTTTTCGCGGAAGGACCACGAAGATCAGTTGCGAGAAATTAGGGCTCGTACGGATGCATATAGACACTCGTTTTTCCCTTGTTATATTTGCGAGCGGAACAGGAAAAAAATGGCTCTGAGCACTATGGGACTTAACTTCTGAGGTCATCAGTCCCCTAGAACTTAGAACTACTTAAACCTAACTAACCTAAGGACATCACACACATCCATGCCCGAGGCAGGATTCGAACCTGCGACCGTAGCTGTCGCGCGGTTCCAGACTGTAGCGCCTAGAACCGCTCGGCCACCCTGGCCGGCCGGAACAGGAAAGAAAATGATAGTACTGGTAGAGGGTACTCTCCGCCGCGTACCGTATGATGCTTTGCGGAGTATGTATGTCGATGTGTTACACGTTTTCGGTCGGTTTGTTTTTTGTTCCCAAAACGATGTGAATACATGACCCAGCGAGGTGACGAACCGGTTAAGACGCTAGAACAGCTTTGGGACGATCGAGGTTGAAATCACCATTTGGCCATCCAGATTTAGATTTCCCGCGATTTTCTTAAACAAGTTAAGGCAAGTGCCGGAATGGTTTCTTTCAGAAGGACGCTGCTGACTTTATTTCCTATCCTCTACTGTCTTATTGTCTACGCGCAGTTAATCATGATTTTCCTCCCTTCTCCGTACATATGAAATTTAAGTTCTTAAAACAGTTTCATCATAGTGTTTGCAGCTTTCTTTACTTATACACTATTCAATAAAATCGTGCCATCCGCAGCACCTTTTATATTTTAAAATCTGTGTGGCGATGATTACAGGAAATTGCAGTGTATATTTTGCTTCGTGTTGTTTAGAGATAAGTATTACTGATTACAGGGAGAGAACTTTTACAGAGGCAACAAGATGCCACATTTCAAAGAATACGTGTCAACACTAAGTAGTTCGATGTTTTCGAATTTGCTTCATTATTTAATGGGTAACGAAGTTTTCGTCTACACATTAATCAGAAAGGTAATTTTTTGGAACGCGCACCATCGCAGTCATCAGCGAAGGGTTAAAAATTGCAGCTATTACGTACGCTACCGGAGAGTTTCATAAGCCGCAATTAAAGTGGCAGTTTAATTTTTAAGTTTATTACGATATTAAAGTAGAGATATCTTGTTTAATGCGCCTTTCGTATGCTCAACTACATGCAGTTTCTTGTGTACGTTGTTTCGTGTATATCTAGTTTATTCGATCCGTTGCCTGCAAAATCAACGCATTAACAGGCCTCACACGGGATAGCAAAGTATTTGAGGTAATGTTGTTTGGGAGCCCCAGTAGGCTGTGGGAGAGAGCGGTCGGAAGGGGGGGGGGGGGAGGGAGGGTGTAAAGGCCTGGGGTGGGGAAGGCTGCCGTCAGCAGAGCCCAAATATGATTGTGCCGGAGATATTTCAGATGCACCGGCACGACTCCCGCTCCCACAGTTTGCTGGGCCAATCCGCACAGGTTCTCTAATCCAGCGGCGAAATGAAAGCCGGCCCTGCGTCTGACTGCCTTCTGTTGACCCAGGGATTCTCTGCACAGCCTCTGTTACTGTCTACTGTAGAGAGAGACAAAACTCCAAGAAAGTGGAATACGTGTTCTACGTCTTAATTAAGATGACACTGACACCGAGGTAATTGTGGACATGGTCATCATGCTATCATCATCATCATCATCGTCATCATCAGCCATTTGCATCCAGTAATGGATAAAGATGTTCATATTTCTCAGTGGGTTACCATCTTCAGCTATGTGTTTCCAATTTGCCCCCGAATGTTTCAGAATGCATACTGTCACTTTTCTCTACTTCACCGTTCAAATGGTTCAAATGGCTCTGAGCACTATGCGACTTAACATCTGAGGTCATCAGTCGCCTAGAACTTAGAACTAATTAAACCTAACTAACCTAAGGACATCACACACATCCATGCCCGAGGCCTGATTCAAACCTGCGACCGTAGCGGTCGTTCGGTTCCAGACTGTAGCGCCTAGAACCGCATGGCCACTCCGGCCGGCCTACTTCACCGTCTCCAACGCGTTGCGTCACCTGAAATGCAACAAAGTTTTCATTTCTTTTTGTCCATTTACCATCTGTTTGCTGAGCTAAATTGTGTGCCGACCTCTGTTTTATTTAAGCAATGTCTTTCCTAGGGAAGATCTCGACGATAGTTTTATCAAAGTGAACTGAAGACATACCAGGGTGGTAGCACGGCCGTATTTTTTCTCCAGATGCAGGGGAGGAGACGTAGTAATTTCGTACATTCCAAAACTCCTACAGGTGAAGCAACATAACACGCTACATTTTGACATTTGTTCACAGTGTAATGTGTATGAATGCACCTTTCGTTGTATAAACTACTGAACGATTTAATTTTGATACTACATTGTTACGTTAAAATGTTATGTAGTGTACCTTCCTGGAAACTACACTACTGGCCATTAAAATTGCTACAGCACGAAGATGACGTGCTACAGACGCGAAATTTAACCAACGGGAGGAAGATGCTGTGATACGCAAATGCTTAGCTTTTCAGAGCATTCACACAAGGTTGGCGCCGGTGGCGACACCTACAATGTGCTAACATGAGGAAAGTTTCCAACCGATTTGTCATACACAAACAGCAGCTGATCTGGGGTTGCCTAGTGAAACGTTGTTGTGATGCCTCGTGTAAGGAGGAGAAATGCGTAGCATCACGTTTCCGACTTTGATAAAGGTCGGATTGTAGCCTATCGCGATTACGGTTTATCGTATCGCGATATTGCTGCTCGCGTTGATCGAGATCCAATGACTGTTAGCAGAATAAGGAATCGGTGGGTTCAGGAGGGTAATATGGAACGCCGTGCTGAATCCCAACGGCTTCGTATCACTAGCAGTCGAGAAGACAGGCATCTTATCCGCATGGCTGTAACGGATTGTGCAGCCACGTCTCGATCCCTGAGTCAACAGATGGGTACGTTTGCAAGACAACAACCACCTGCACGAACAGTTCGACGACGTTTGCAGCAGCATGGACTATCAGCTCGGAGACCATGGCTGCGGTTACCCTTGACGCTGCATCAGAGACAGGATCACCTGCGATGGTGTACTCAATGACGAACCTGGGTGCACGAATGACAAAACGTATTTTTTGGGGGTGAATCCAGGTTCTGTTTACAGCATCATGATGGTCACATCCGTGTTTGGCGACATCGCGGTGAACACACATTGGAAGCGCGTACTCGTCATCCCCATACTGGCGTGTCACCGGGCGTGATGGTATGGGGTGCCATTGGTTACACGTCTCGGTCGCTTCTTGTTCGCATTGACGGCACTTTGAACACTGGACGTTACATTTCAGATGTGTTACGACCCGTGGGTCCACCCTTCATTCGATCCCTGCGAAACCCTACATTTCAGCAGGATAATGCACGACCGCATGCTGCAGGTCCTGTACGGACCTTTCTGGATTCAGAAAATGTTCGACTGCTGCCCTGGCCAGCACATTCTCCAGATCTCTCACCAATTAAAAACGTCTGGTCAATGGTGGCCGAGCAACTGGCTCGTCACAATACGCCAGTCACTACTCTTGATGAACTGTGGTATCGTGTTGAAGTTGCATGAGCAGCTGTACCTGTACACGCCATCCAAGCTCTGTTTGACTCAATGCCTAGGCGTATCAAGGCCGTTATTACAGCCAGAGGTGGTTGTTCTGGGTACTGATTTGTCAGGATCTATGCACCCAAATTGCGTGAAAATGTAATCACATGTCAGTTCTAGTATTATATATTTGTCCAATGAATACCTGATTATCATCTTCATTTCTTCTTGGTGTAGCAATTTTAATGGCCAGTAGTGTATATTATCTCATTTGCACACAAGCCTCTTGTTTTGGCACCATTTAAAACCAAATAACATAGACTGAATAATTTTTCTTGTAGATCATTACCTGCCCTGAAATCCGTTTTTATGCGACAAAATCAGCGAAGTTTTCAAAAATTTGGTATTTATTTTTATTGTTCATAATATCTCAGAAATTTCTGGTCCACCGTTGGGACGCAAAACGATTCTGCGTAGCATTGATTAGACAAGAAGTTCGCAGATTTCCGTAGCTATGTGGCACTAGATGTCAACGAACAGATTACGCAATTCCCGTAGATCACCGGCCAGTGGATGTAGGTGCGGACTTGCGCCTGATAGCGCCCCAGGTGAGTTCCAGAGGGTTTAGATCAGCCGAATTCGGTGGCTAAGATATTAGCGTGATTTCAGGATAGTGATCCTCAAGGAACATTAGCAGCCGATCGCTGTGGCCGAGCGGTTCTAGGCGCTTCAGTCCGGAACCGCGCTGCTACTACGTCGCAGATTCGAATCCTGCCTCGGGCATGGATGTGTGTGATGTCCTTAGGTTTAAGTAGTTCTAGGTCTAGGGGACTGATGACTTCAGATGTTAAGTCCCATAGTGCTCAGAGCCATTTGAACCATTTTTGGAACATTATCACTATTCTGGCCTTATAAGACGGACAGTTATCCTGCAGGAACATGGAACAGCCATCAAGGAAGGCATGAAGCATGAAGGGATGCAGGTGGTCCGTAATACGGTTCGCATTGTGCGAAGCTGTCATGGTGTTCCCTATTACTGGTGTGGCTCCTTTGGAAACCCAGGTGAATGTCCCTGATAGCATAATACTGACCCCACCGGTCTGAGCTCATGGTGCGCTGCATTCGGCTGGATAATGGCGTATGTGGACAAGATCACCGATCTGGAGTAATGCGAAACGTGATTCATCCGACTACGCGACACGTTTCTATTGATTCATGGTCTAGTCCACTGCAATCTTAAACGACGGTGTCATTGGAACACACAGACGTCGTCTCCTGCGCAGCTCTGTATTCAGTAATGGGCGCTGAACAATGTGCCTGCACCAGCACTGAGCTCTGTCGTCACACTTGCCACGGAACGTCACCTATCCTGCGGGTTGCGTAGAAGTAGGCCGATAGCTTGGGATGGGCTATTTTGTGATGAAGCACGGTGTCTATAGCCTGATCGTCGACAACTGTTCCGTATAAACGCTCTGTGAGGCTGTAGGAGATACGCGATGCCACAAAACATTAGCAAAATGAAAACCTGCAGACGCTTGGTGCACTCTCCATGAAAAGTAATCTACCGTTTTGCTCATAAACGGACGGAAAGTCACATTAGTGATATTTTTACTTGAAGTACTCTAAGCCATACACCGTTACGGAATATAAATGCAGATTTGCACTGATGGGGCCAAACATTATGATGATAGCCCACGTCCGGATGCCTCCTGGTGGTTTTGCAGGCACGTTACACAGTAAGGTAAGTATCATAAGCAGAGCAAAAACTAATGGGGGAATCGTTATAGCGACAATACCATACACTCCACAAATGAAGAAATCAACTGCTATAAGCATCTCTGAAAAAATGTGGATTCTTATGGTCCGGTGTCTGTAAACGAGTGTCTCGTGACGCTGAGCCTGAGCGCGTGCTACTGTCGTGAGCATCTGCGAAAGGTGGTTGAAGGAGATTAAACCATGAGTAGGCGACAACGGGTTGGACGTCCACCATGGGTCAGTAGAAGCCGGTCATCTAGTCGGGTGAATCACATTTCTTCTTACACCAGGTAGTTGTTCATGTTCGGTTACGCTGTCATCCAGACGAACGATTGCTCGAGATATTCAAATAAAGAGATATGTAAACAGCCAGGATACGGCGCCGCGGTCGGCAACGCCTAAATAAGACAACAAGTGTCTGGCGCAGTTGTTAGATCGGTTACTCCTGCTACAATGGCAGGTTGTCAAGATTTAAGTGAGTTTGAACGTGGTGTTATAGTCGGCACACGAGCGATGGGACACAGCATCTCCGCGGTCGCGTACGACCATTTCGCGACTGTACCGTGAATATCAGGAATCCGGTAATACATCAAATCTCCGGTATCCCTGCGGCCGGAAAAAGATCAGGCAAGAACGGGACCAACGACAACTGAAGAGAATCGCTCAACGTGACAGAAGTGCAATCCTTCCGCGAATTGCTGCAGATTTCAATGCTGGGGCATCAACAAGTGTCAGTGTACGAACCATCCAACGAAACATCATCGATATGGGCTTTCGAAGCCGTAGGCCCACTCGTGTACCCTTGATGACTACATGACACAAAGCTGTACGCCTCGCCTGTGGCCGTCAACACCGACGAGTCTGGTTTCAAATTGTATCGAGCGGATGGACGTGTACGGGTATGGAGACAACCTCATGAATCCATGTCTCCTGCATGTCAGCAGGGGACTGTTCAAGCTGTTGGAGTCTCTGTAATGGTGTGGGGCGCGTGCAGTTGGAGTGCTATGGCTCCCCTGATACGTCTAGCTTCCTGTCTGATCACCTGCATCCATTCATTTCCATTGTGCATTCCAACGGACTTCGGCAAATCCAGCAGGACAATGCGACACCCCACACGTCCAGAATTGCTACAGAGTGGCTCCAGGTACACTCTTCTACGTTTAACATTTCCGCTGGCCACCAGACTCCCCAGACATGAACATTATTGAGCATATCTGGGATGCCTTGCAACGTGCTGTTCAGAAGAGATCTCCAACTCATCGTACTCCTACGGATTTATGGACAGCCCTGCAGGATTCATGGTGTCAGTTCCCTCCAGCTCTACTTCAGACATTAGTCGAATCAGTTGGAGTGATGTGGGACCCCGATACATCTAGATACGACTCTAACAGGTGTCAGGTACGTAAGAATTCTGTCTGATCACCTACATCCATTCATGTCCATTGTGCATTCCGACGGACTTGGGCGATTCCAGCAGGACAATGCGACGCTCCAGACGTTCAGAATTGCTACGAAGTGGCTCCAAGAACACTCTTCTGAGTTTAAACACTTCCGCTGCCCACCAAACTCCCCAGACATGAAAATTATTCAGCATATCTAGGCTGCCTATCAACGTACGGTTCAGAAGAGATCTCCACGCCCTCGTACTCTTACGGGGTTGTGGACAGCCCTACAGGAATCATGGTGTCCATTCCCTCCGGCACTACTTCAGATACTCGTATTAGTCGAGCCATTGCCACGTCGTGTTGCAGCACTTCTGCGTGCTCGCGGGGGTCCTACACAATATAAGGCAGGTGTACCAGTTTCTTTGAATCTTTAGTATAAAAATAGTGGAGATGGCTCTGAGCACTATGGGACTTTACAGCTGAGGTCATCAGTCCCCTAGAACTTAGAACTACTTGAAACTAACTAACCTAAGGACATCACACAAATCCATGGCCGAGGTAGGATTTGAAACAGCGACTGTAGCGGTCGCTCGGTTCCAGATTGAAGCTCCTAGAACCGCTCGGTCACTCCGGTCGGGTCTTTAGTGTATATAATTATTAGTTTGTACTTGTGATGATAAAAGACAGAAGTTTCTTGTTATTGTTGATAAATGCGGAAATTTCTTTATGAAGAATAGAAATATATTTTTCGTAAGTTCGACTAGCAGAAAGTATTGAAGAGAGATTTGATATATTTTCGTTTTGCGATTGTTTTCTGTTTTACCTCTTTGTTGAGGAAATTGCGTTTACTAGCGCTATATGATAAGTACGTATTGTTTTCTTTATTGTTACTACACTAACCCTCTGTTTCACGTTATAAATCAATAATTTTCGAAGTAAAACTTAATTTTTACAATTTCAGTTTCACCAGAACTATTTTTTTTTATTCTTAAGTAACAGACAAGAGGAAAACTACGTAGAACAAAAGAATGTCCAGTAGGTTATCTGGCGCTTTATGCAGAGTGAAGCGAAATCCGCGCTCTCGGGCTCCGCAGCGCGACTCCTCACATACCAGCGATAAAAAGAAAAATCTGTCACAAAATTTCGTCTGGCGAGTATATCCGGCAGAAGAAGGACGTTAAGAGTGACAATCCGGCATCACTGTAACAACACGTATGCTATCTACCTCTGTCTACACGATTTAATCTACTTGTAGCGTTTTGCGCAGTGGGTAGAAAAAAATGGTTCAAATGGCTCTGAGCACTATGGGACTTAACATCTATGGTCATCAGTCCCCTAGAACTTAGAACTACTTAAACCTAACTAACCTAAGGACAGCACACAACACCCAGCCGTCACGAAGCAGAGAAAATCCCTGACCCGCCGGGAATCGAACCCGGGAACCCGGGCGTGGGAAGCGAGAACGCTACCGCACGACCACGAGATGCGGGCGCAGTGGGTAGTGTGGTGTCACCGCCAGACACCACACTTGCTAGGTGGTAGCCATTTAAATCGGCCGCGGTCCGCTAGTATACGACGGACCCGCGTGTCGCCACTGTCAGTAATTGCAGACCGAGCGCCGCCACACGGTAGGTCTAGAGAGACGTCCTGGCACTCGCCCCAGTTGTACAGCCGACGTAGCTAGCAACAGACACTGACGAAGACTCTCTCATTTGCCGAGAAGATAGTTAGCATAGCCTTCAGCTAAGTCATTGGCTACGACCTAGCACGGCGCCATAATCCTTTGTTATATTGCTATATTACTTCTGTATCATCAAGAGCGATGTTCTACAATTGTGGATTAAAGTTAAGTATTCCAGCAGCTACGTACTTTTCTTTATAGCCTTCATTACGTATCCTGTTTCAGACCTCACGCCATCCTGCGTGAGCTTATAGCGTGCATTTCGGCTTCCTCAAACAACACGGTGTTGGCACTTCTGCCGACACTTCAGGTAGAGTTTTGGGTTAGCATGCAGTAGGTCGAGGGTTCAATCCTGGGTTGGGGTACTTTTTTTTTATTTACTAATTTCATTCTGACATTTCGTATTGTAACATAGACCGTTTCTTATGTCACATGTACCCTAAATTTACGACATTTTGTAACGCTGAACACAACAAAAACGTGGTTAGAAAAATAAGAAAAAGGCAGATGAAACAACTAATGGGACCGTGGTGAAACAAATACAAATAGTAACCGAGTTTGGACATTATTCTCAAAGCACGTTGCTAGTCCTACTGGTAACGGAAGGCCCTAACGAAATGTAATGGACCTGAACGAGGCAAGAATAATAGTTGGTACTAATCTATGTGACCATTAGAGAAGGGTACAAAGAAAACAGGTTTCGTTTCTAGTAGAGGAAGTGGTGCGCATAAATTCGAGGCCACGGCCTGGAAAGGGCATCTTTAAAAGCTGACCAATGTTCCATTCGTACGATTGTCGTATCTATGTGCAAATGTTTACCAGAGGACCCGCTGCAATCGCTGTTGACGATTAAGATGCCAGATAATATACCACTTGGATTACATTTACCAAATAAAGAACACATTCTTGAACCCACGATCGAACCCTAGACCTCCTGCACGCTAACCCAAAACTCTATCCACTGCACCAAGTGTATAACACAACTCTGATGTGTTGACAGAGCTAGTAACTATACATGTGGTTACAGTGTTGCCAGATTCCCACTCTTTAACGTCCTTTTTCTATCGAATGTACTCGACGGACGAAATTCTACGAGAGACATTTTTTTTGTCGCTGGCATGTGTGCAGTCGCGCTGCGAAGACCGAGTGCGCGAATTTCGCTTCACCCTGTATATTCTCACTCAGTTTCTAGACGGTTCACCGCTTCCGTTTTTTAGGGGAATCTAGTAAGACACTAACCACATATGAAAAGAAAGCGGCCATTATGAGGTAACGCCCAATAGGTATGCAACACAACAGTGTACAGGTAACACAGGTACGGCCTTAACTGACCAAAGCTACTAGGAGAACTACTGTAGTCTATGCTTACGTACGGTAGTCTACAGTAGACTACGGTAGTTTACCAACTCTATGGTTGATGTCGTCCCCAACGGCGATGGCATTTTCCAGCAAGATAACTATCGTTGGCGCAAGGCCAGAATCGTATTACACTGCTTTGAGGACCATAACACTGAACTCGCATTGATGTCCTGGCCACCACATTCTCCTAATATAAATCTGACGGAACACATTTACGATGTTATCGCGTGGCAGTTGCTCGTCCGCACACAACCGGCTCCTAATTTACAAGAACTACGTGACTTGTCCGTTGACATCTCGTGCCACAAAGCTCCGGAAACCAACCACGTACGCAAAATGGCTTCTGTATTGCTTCCAAAAGTGGAGCAACTCGTTATTAAGTAAACGGTCGTAACGTTTTGTCTCATCGGTTAGTATAACGTTACGCTATTGTATCACCTATAGTAGTTACAATTTTGTTTCGTTTCACTATCATTCAACAATTAGAAACCGAAGAGGAACTAACATAAATATGAGCGAAATTGATCATTTAAATAAAGATGCGTAGTTACTTCACTGAAAATATACCGTCATATGACATACCTCAGCGTTAAAGGTTTAAAAGGACGGACAACTATAGTTGCCTTCTTGTTCGTCTTAATCCACCGTGAGGAAGAGTGATGAAGACGAGGATTTTCTAACGGCTGCTGTCCGTGTGAAAACCAGATGGTCGCCAATACCTGACGTGAAGAATCAGAGTCGGGCTAAAAAGCGATCTTGAGGAACGGGCATTATTTCAGTTTACTCGTATATGTGACTGTACTAATGCTGGTAACGCATTTGCTGCTATGTTTGTTCGATTTCGCTCGCTTGAAACTGAGGGAAGGTAATTTCTTTGCACACAACATGTGAAATAATTGGCCCAAGTTCGTAGGCAGCGGCTTCGACACGAATATACTCGCCGCCGATACAAACGTCACTTACGTGTCAGTACACGAAAGCTGTGGCACTCAACAAGGAAGTAGACGCCACTTGGCTAGCTTGCGGGGAAGAGTTTGTGACGTATGGTTCCTGATCACCAGAATTTTCGCTAATGTCCTGAATTCCGTTTCATGCCTCACGGTAGTGTCTCATGCAGTGCGGGTATGTGACATTGTTGGTGGCCCGTCCGTTGGACAGGGAGTGCAAACTCTGTAGAACCTCTGGTGCTATCCGACAGAAGAAGGCTGGGTGCCAGCACCGGATTGCCTGCTGGCAGTTGTATTTCAATTTAAAATTTTGTGCGGAAGTCTTTAAGACAGAACTCACCATGATTTCACTGATTCTTTCGTAAGTGCGTGCTTCGTGTTTTCCATAACACCTTAAATGCGACATAAATGTAACATGTTGCACCTAGATGTAATGAAACTCAGTTACATTACTGAAACTTCCTGGCAGATTAAAACTGTGTACCGGACCGAGACTCGAACTCGGGACGTTTGCATTTCGCGGGCAAGCGTTCTACCATCTGAGCTACCCAAGCACGACTCACGCCCCGTCCTCACAGCTTTACTTCCGCCAGTACCTCGTCTCCTACCTTCCAAACTTTACAGAAGCTCTCCGGCGAACCTTGCAGGACTAGCACTTCTGAAAGAAAGGATATTGCGGAGACATGGCTTAGCCACAGCCTGGGGGAAGGTTTCCAGAATCAGATTTTCACTCTGCAGCGGAGTGTGCGCTGATATGAAACTTCCTGGCAAAGGTCCCGAGTTCGAGTCTCGGTCCGGCACACAGTTTTAAGCTGCCAGGAAGTTTCATAACAGCGCACACTCCGCTGCAGAGTGAAAATCTTATTCCAGTCACGTTACTGTTTCTGAAAATTTCAGCGCCAAGAGGGACGAGTGACTGCAATGAAATTTCTTCCACATATTAGGCGCATTACAATACACAAATGGTCAGAATTGCAGAACTGTTAATGCAGCATGATTAAGAATTCAGTAGTCTGAAGCCGACACGTACTGTATTCAGAGCCTCTAGAAGTCGTAGCTTGAAAACAGACAAGGTCTTTATACGCTGCTGGGGAACACTGCCACGCGGTTTGTAGGCGAATCCACAAACCATACACAGTGGTTTAAGGAGGACCATAAAGAATAAGTTTCTGACCGACCCTAGCTCAGATACTTTCGATCGGCAACATGTAACGCAAAGAGGCAGGCCAAGTTACGAAGTGCTACCTGTCGCTCTTAAAAGAAGAGCCGTGCGGTTCTAGGCGCTGCAGTCTGGAGCCGAGCGACCGCTACGGTCGCAGGTTCGAATACTGCTTCGGGCATGGATGTGTGTGATGTCCTTAGGTTAGTTAGGTTTAATTAGTTCTAAGCTCTAGGCGACTGATGACCTCAGAAGTTAAGTCGCATAGGGCTCAGAGCCATTTGAACCATTTTCTTAAAAGAAGACTTACTCATAATTCGCCACTGTGGCCGAGCATTGTCCTACTGAAACATGGCACATGGAGCTGTCTGAAGAAGAGGCAGCGCCTCGGCTCTAATACCTCCCTGATGAAAAGTTTGTTACTCAGATTGGCCTCAAAACATATGAGGCGAAATCACATGTTATAACCAATGGCGCTCAAACCAAATACACGTGGCTTTTGTCCGCTATTTCGCAGAATAGTGCAGTTTACACGACTGCGTTCGCCGTGGTAGCGTCCAACACATCTGCGGCCATCTCTGTAGGGAAGTTAAAGCGGGACTCGTCTGAACAAACTTCGTCCTTCCACTCAGCATGCCAGTGACGACATTCATGTGCTCATTGCAGTCTTAGGCGTTGATGGTTGCTGGTCGTGGAAGCCAACGGAACAGCATGCGTGCCAGCGGTCAGAAGACGGCGTCAAACTGTCACTGCCATGGAGGTAGAATAAGGGGAGATGACGCTACAGACTTACGCTTACGTTGTTTTGAAGCCAGTGGGCGGGGCCTGCCGCCATCTTGGATCCCCCAAAACATTAGCAGACGAGTGTTTACAATTCCTTCTTGTTCGTTATTTCTGTCGTGTGCACGCGATATTTATTTGACATAGTAAATGTTACACTGTTTTCATGAACAACACAGCATAAGGAACGCAACTTCAAACGTTTTTCTGGTCTTAAATGCGTATTCGATACAGTAAAACGACACGAAAATATGACACTTCTGGCCTCAGTACTGTAATTCCTATTTGTTTATACACGTCGAATAACCGAGAAGAGAAGTATGTGCTATGAAAAGCGTGCTTTCGGAATCCATTTCTATTCACTTACATTATGTTTGTGTCCATAATTGATAAAGCCAGAACTGCAAAAGCAATGATTGATAGTTTAGAGGCACTGATTTGGCAGCAATTTACAGGGTAACAGGAGAACACAGTGATTAATGTAATGATCTAAATAGCCTGGACATAGATGGGGAACTTTGCTTTAACAAATATGTAACCCTTTAAGTACTTATAATTTAACCACTGTAACAAAAAAAATGGCTCTGAGCACTATGGGACTTAACATCTATGGTCATCAGTCCCCTAGAACTTAGAACTACTTAAACCTAACTAACCTAAGTGTGGCGTCACCGCCAGACACCACACTTGCTAGGTAGTAGCCTTTAAATCGGCCGCGGTCCGTTAGTATACGTCGGACCCGCGTGTCGCCACTGTCAGTGATTGCAGACCGAGCGCCGCCACACGGCAGGTCTAGAGAGACTTCCTACCACTCGCTCCAGTTGTACAGCCGACTTTGCTAGCGATGGTTCACTTTCAAATTACGCTCTCATTTGCCGAGACGATAGTTAGCATAGCCTTCAGCTACGTCATTTGCTACGACCTAGCAAGGCGCCATTATCATTTGCTATTAATCTTGTGATGCATGTACCGTCAGACCGATCTTTACCAATTATGGATTAAAGTTAAGTATTCCAGAAGCTACGTACTTTTTTTACTAGACTCAACTCCTTTAACTGTTCCAGACCTCACGCCAGCCTGCGTGAGCTTAAACGCGTGCCTTTCGGCTATCTCATAGTGGCTTGGCTGTCTTGCCAAGTCACAACACTAAGGACATCACACAACACCCAGTCATCACCACTGTAACAGGTGTTTCACACATTTTACTGAAGATTTAATTAACTACGCGTAGTTACATTACTTTTATATTAAATTATCGCATTTTAAAACATTAGTCCCCATTTCCAGGATATTTCTTGCCAGGACTTTTCAGTTATTTGGGAATAACCAAACAATGAAAACCAAGTGCATCGCTCACCTCCAGAGCGCTCTTCGCGTTGGATTGATAGGAAATGTAAAGTCAAATCACAGAAATGAAATCATACTGCAAAACTTTACAGAATTCCAAGTATATATAAGAAAATAGCGCTTAAATAAGGCCACTTACGAATGAAATGTGATTTGTTTAGACTACAATCAGAACGATTAGTACACCAGTAAGCGACGCAAGCCGGCATTTTTTTTATCAAAAACGCTTCACGACTACACGGAATCAAAACTACCAGTAGCGAATGTTTTGGGGTGGCTAACATGGCGGATCTTCACTTGGGTCGGCTTCAAGTTTGTGACGTCATGATAGCTCCTCTTATTTTTACCTCCATAGTCACTGTAGACATCTCCACAGCCGCTGAAGTGCTCCAACGACGAGTCAGCACTGTGGGCGAAGCTGATCTGTCGGTGACAGGCATGCAGATAAGATGGCGCACATCCTGCAATGTGGTCACGTTGTGTGGTCCAGTAGCCGCTCTTCACTCTCTACCGCCCTCTTCTAGCCACTGGTTCCAAGCAAACATCCCTGTTGTAGAAGCATGCCTTATACGAGTTGCAATGTAACGGTACGGCAGACCTGATTCATAGAGGCCAATCATCACTCACGTGCTGACATTGTACCCTCTGACGCTGACGTGACACACCAGCAATTACACGTTTCCACTTCGTTTAAAGACTCTTCGTCGGCAGAGCATGGCCTAAAATTTGGCGCTGCTAGGCCTACGTGCACGCCATATGTCTGCAACCATAACAACTCGTTACGCTGCCACTGTTCTAGGTATTGCCCGATTTTGGGGTGTTTCTGACCATTTCTTATGGGCGTCGAAATTTTCACGAACGGTGGTGTAGTTAGTTATACGTTCCATAGGTGATTTGCACGATTGTTTTTCGAAATGATGTGAAACGAGTCAGTTTACAAGATATGTGTACACAGTTAGTATCAGTGAAGGACTACATGCTGACAATTTACTCGTTTCTAGATGACACACTGGCCTAATTTTAACATCACTGAACAAACTGTATTCAAGCCTTTCTCATGTAACTGTACTTAAAACTATATTTTCTACATTTTCTTAGCGGCCACCAATTTTTAAATAAAATATCGTCTATGGAATGGAAGTTGTCCAGAAGAAATGATTCTAGGTCGGATTTAAAACTTGCTTTACTGTTTGTCACACATTTTATATTCCAGGGTAAATCATCAAACATTTTAGTTGGTGCACATAGAACTCCTTTCTGAGGCAATGACAGGTTTAATAACGAGTAATAAAGATAATTTCTTTTTCTAGTATTTTAGGTATGGGCATGGCTGTTCTTCTCCAATTGTGGATTATTTATGAGGGATTTCAATTCCCCTTTATCTGATGTAGAAGGTTTTAGTAAGCTGCATTTCGAAGCTAAGAGAGAAAGAAAATATCGGTAGATGCACAGTCTGCCAGAAGGAAAGGAAAAATGAAAGTTTCAGGTGTGTGATATATTTAAGATACCATAAAATTACTGTTGGTTCTGTCATATACTAAATGGTGGATTTTTGTAAATTTTTTGTTATAGATAGCCTAAAAAATACAGAGATAAAAATTAAAACTGAAGTTGCTTGAAAGCGGTGCCCAAGCAAGCGCAGAATAGTGAGAGGATCAGGACGCACTGCTTAGCCTCGTGAGGCAAAGTTGCAGAAGCAACTGCACGCCTCAAATGTTTCTTGATTGAAAGTATTAAAATTGAAGTTGATTAAAAGCCACATCAGAGACATTTAAAGTTTCTCTAATTCCTACAGTTCTCCCAAAGCTGCGGATGTTTCCAAAAACTTATTGCGTTCGCTCCAATTGCTTTTCCATTAGTCTCTTCGGTCTGAGAATCTTCACCGGGCTCGCGTCGGATGACGGTGAATTCAGTGCTAGCTCTTATTATAAGCCAATACCTGCTGAACGGCGTTCGCAGCTTAAAATATTATGTGTCACATAGAGAATCGCTATCTTTATTCGTCAGCACTTTGACTCGTAGTCGATACACTTATAACCACAAAGTTTACTGGCTTACCTGATAAACATATGAATGTGGTTTTACACGGTTATTTAGACTTTTTCTCTATCTGTAATACAGCTACTCGTTTTGCAAACGTACGGAGCGTCTCAATAAAAACCAAATTTTTGCACTTTCTGGACCTCTGCGGCTGATAGGTTTATTACAGCACCATTCTGGAGGAATTCTGGATATGGGAAGTATCGTAACACTGATACACTGTACGTAACATATTTATTCAATGTCCTAAGTGTGGTGTCACCGCCAGACACCACACTTGCTAGGTGGTAGTCTTTAAATAGGCCGCGGTCCGTTAGTATACGTCGGACCCGCGTGTCGCCACTGCCAGTGATTGCAGACCGAGCGCCGCCACACGGCAGGTCTAGAGAGACGTCCTAGCACTCGCCCCCAGTTGTACAGCCGACTTTGCTAGCGATGGTTCGCTGACAAATTACGCTCTCATTTGCCGAGACGATAGTTAGCATAGCCTTCAGCTACGTCATTTGCTACGACCTAGCAAGGCGCCATTATCATTTGCTATTTATCTTGTGATGCATGTACCGTCCGACCGATGTTCACCAATTATGGATTAAAGTTAAGTATTACAGCAGCTATGTACCTTTTTTACTAGACTCAACTCCTTTAACTGTTCCAGACCTCACGCCAGCCTGCGTGAGTTTAAACGCGTGCTCTTCGGCCTCCCGTCCTCGTGGATTGGCTGTCTTGCCAGTCCACAAAGCTAAGTACGTAAAATATCCACGTAAAGTCAATACGAAGCACAGGGATATTTGGAATAAGACGGGAAAGGAAATACAATTTTAATGATTATGAGAATACCTCAGAAAATTTGATGACCAGAAAAAAATAGCAGGCTTGAAATGACAGAGGTGGCCAAGACAAACGGAAACTTGGGAAAACCACCTCTATGGAACCTACATATAGGAGGATCGAGGTTCAAGGCGTAATTCGGCAATATTAAATTTCGACTTTTTCATAATTTTCCTTTAATTACCTTAGAAAATTACTGGGAGTACTGTCTACGTATAGATCACAGTCGAAATTTTCGACTTTTAGTTAGCTGTATGGAATTGTCGATTACTTTTCATTAAAGATCGAAATTCTGATTCACCTACTAAATTTTCGGGTGGTTGAACGGCATGTGAAGGTGATACACATTCAGTATTTGTTAAATTTCCTTTAAATGCAGCTCAGAACTCTTAAGATACGTTGATTAGTGCAAACGGAATTGATAATAAAACATACAATTAAAAATGAACGGTAGCATTATTATTACATTTATTGAAATCTCGAGGTCACAATATTTCACTCTGAGCTCTTTGCTAAGTAAGAATACATATTTTGCTTCGGTTTTAGAAATTTCGCGTACGTTGTTGCCCTGAGAGAGTTTCACGTGCTGGAGTAACTGCTTCCTGCAAACGTCACGGGTATGGACAAATAAATATGTAAAGTTTTCATGGGAAACATATCGCTGCTTGTATAGTCAGGTGACATGAAATCTGTGACGTATAAATTTTTACTTCAAATGAAATAAATAACAATTGTTTGAAAATATTGATATGCTGAAAGAAATACGTTACCATAACGTTGATCAACATTACCGATCTTGCAGAGGCCTTACTTTAATTTGAGGTCACATCACGATACTATTCAATCAAGGATTGCACATCCGCCGTACTTTCTCTTCTTAATTACTGTTGCTTCAGAGTGAACTTGGTACTCAATTTTCGATGAAAACAAGTGACTTACGTAACCATTCACTATAATCTTTATAACTTTAAATTATTAGATAGATTAAAAAGCGGGACATTTAACACATCGAAAAGCATTATTTAAAAATTGAGCTGTTGCCGACGAATTCATTTTGACTGATGCACACTGCTTTATCAATTAGATACATCAGTTCTTGGAGAAAATCAATAAGCACTGTAGCTCACCATTTCGTAGTTAATAGTATAATTTCTTCATATCAGAACGAGATACTGAAAGGTATGGGCGATGTTATAACAATGAACTCGTTTTCTGGAGGATCCAGATTTTTTCCCCTAAAACGAGTAGCGACAGATCCTTTGAAAAGGACATAGCAACGTCGTTCTCCACTGCTGCCCTATCCGAGCCCGTGCTGTGTGCCTAATGACCTCATCATCGACGGGCCTTTGTACTTCAGTCTTTTATTCTTTCCTTCCTTCAGAAGTTTGTTTATGGATCAAGGAAATACATTAATGAATATTTTACTCGGCATTCCAGGTGCATTAATTTAAATCTGAAACTTTGACTACCTTCAGCTCTTTTAAGATTCCTTGTTCTGGGTTATTTCTAAATTATGCATAATACATTTCGCAAGTGGGCAACTTCTTCCGTTCCTCTTAATCTTGTATTTCCAGCTTACGTGAATGTTCAGATGCGAATTACTCAGCGCGAACAATGAATACGACTCGCCAAGTGTTTCGTGTCGTACAAGTATCGTGGAATCTTAGTATCTTTTTTTTCTAGAAAACCTCTTTGTCGAAGACAGTAGCTAGATTATGTACGTTATTCTGAGTCTGTATGGTATTCGGTAACTGGTCTGCGTGCTATTTAAGTATGAACGTACAAATCTGATCTGGATCTGTAGATTATCGTCATTCCCTCTCTGATGGGAAGGTCTAGGACGTTACGGACATGTCAGCTATGTAGACCCCAGCACTTAAGCTTTTCCGGAATGTAAAACCGTTACACAGTGGCTTATTTAAAGTGACCGTATCTTTATGGTAAGATTTTACAGTTGGATGTAGCACGATTTGCGAATAGCGAGTTACGATAATACTAAATAGGAAATCTATAACGGTTTTGTGCCGCTGGGACTAAAAAGACAGTGGTTGAGACTGCCATAGTAACGACTGAAATGAAGATTGGTGGGCAATAAAGCCAGATGAAATGACGGAAATGCTCTTAGGAGGGTTATTAGTGATAGAAAACCTCATAGGCGAGGAACTAAAGGCAGATGAATAAGTGCAGACAGCAAACAGCTAGAATAAACTTTGAGACTTTAAGATGGAGATCGTAATATGTGAATAAATTTGGAGGAAGTCTTCACGAGGTAATGGATGAAAAATGGCTACTACTGATACTGATGGGTCTTTTCTTCTGGTTCTCGTTGTTTGCAAGTGCACAGTGTTGCTGACTGTATACCTTTAAGAACGGGCTTACGAGAAACCTAAATATTGTCAGTATGCTGTAACAAGTGTTTTGACCATTCTGGGAAGCAGACTACGAACGATCCAATAGCCCTTTTGCGCCGGTCTTATCTGGTACTATACTAACCATAAAAGTTCTCGGTTGGACCGATAGCAGTCAGTTTACGGACGGATGCATATGTATGACGAAAATACAAGAAATATAGATGAAATAAGACCAGTGGAACAAGAAGGGAAACGTGTCTGCACCAAAGGACCTCCTCTGCCAGGCTTCGCATAGCTGAACTATTGCTCACCTGTCATACTCAGACCATTCTCGTCCAAACGAATGCGTAACTGCACACGGCGTTTTTCCACAGTTCTAGAGGCCGTTGGTACGCGACAAGCAGTGAGTGTTCAGTGATGCATTGGCTATACCTTGATTAAAATTTTTTTTGACGGAGGTTCCAGCGAGTCGACTGGCAGAGGTCAACCGCGAGCCGCTCATAATTCTCTGTCCATCCTGTTTTAGATATATAATAGGAAAACAGAAAAATGCATTCCTTAAGAGCTATGAGCACTTGTTCATCTTGGTTATTGTGAAACAAGAGTTCACAGCTCTTAAGGTATGCGTTTTAAGACTCATGTTTACTATACAGTTTTTTCTTGTTTTGGTCCATACTACATCCCCCCAAAATATGAAAAGCAAGGAACTTGCAGGAGAAAAGATTTTTTTCACAGTATTGAAGAAGTGCTCATAGCTCATTTTAGAGTGCATGTTTACTCACCTTTTCGCTTCAAATGACAATTCCTGTCATATTCCTGAATACTGACTATTCCTCCTGTAATATCTTGCATTTATAGGTATTATTTTATTTGAAATCTATTTCAGTGTTACATTACAGCTTCTTGAGCCCTTTTGTGATATCAGCTTATCACGCTGTTGTCAGGCAATCATCGTTACAGAAGCGGCAGTCAAAGGAAAGCGAAACGACACGCATGGAAAAAAGTAAGTAAAATGTTTGTTATTTCAAAAGTAATATCGCTTTAATTATGTGTCTGGGTTCGTGATTTCCTGTCAGAGGTCCCAGTAAGTGACGGAAAGTCGTAGAGTAAAACAGAAGTGGTTTCTGGCGTTTCCCAAGGTATTATTATAGACCCTCTGCTGTTCCTTATCTATATAAACGATTTAGGAGACGATCTGAACACTCCGTCTTAGGTTGTTTATCGTGTAGCTAACTCATCAGAATACCAAAATAAATTGCAAAACGATTTAGAAGAGATATCTGAATGGTGCGAAAATTGGAAATTGACCCTAAATAATGAAAAGTGTGAGCTCATCCACATGACTGCTAAAAGGAAGACGTTAAACTTCGGTTACGCGATAAATCAGTCTACTCCAATGGCCGTAAATTTAACTAAATACCTAGGAATTACAATTACGAACAATTTAAATTCGAAAGAATACATAAAAATGTTGTGAGGAAGGCAAACCAAAGACTGCGTTTTATTGGCAGAACACTTATAAAATATAACAGATCTACTACAGAGACTGCCTACACTACGCTTGTCCGTCCTCTTTTGGAGTACTGCTGCACGGCCTGGGATCCTTACCAGGTAGGATTAACGGAGTACATCGGAAAAGCTCAAAGAAGAGCAGCACGTTTTACATTATCGCGAAATAGGGAAGAGAGTGTGATGGACATGATACACTATTTCGGATGGAAACTATCAAAACTAAGGCGCTTTTAGTTGCGGTGGAATCTTCTCACGAAATTTCAGTCACAAAATTTCTCCTCTGAATGCTAAAATATTTTATTGACACCGACTTACATAGGAAGAAACAATAATCATAATAAAATAAGGGAAATCAGAGCTCGTACGGAAACATACAGGTGTTCGTTTCTTCCGCGCGCTGTTCGAGAGTGAAATAACAGAAAATTATTGCGAAGGTGTCCGTGGCTCGTGGTCTGGCGGTAGCGTTATCGCTTCCCGTGCACGGGGTCCCGGGTTCTATTCCCGGCGGGGTCAGGGATTTTCTCTGAGTCGAGATGACTGGGTGTTGTGTGTCTTTCATCATCATTTCATTCTCATTCACTCGCAAGTCGCCGTCGCTGGGTCTCCCGGCCACCAATGCCATACGCTCATCATTATTATTGCGAAGGTGGTTCGATGAACCCTCTGCCAGACACGTAAGTGTGATTTGCAGAATATCCATGTAGATGTAGGAGTGGATATTTGAAAAGTAATCGCCGTAACTGCTAGTACATATATCCAGCTCTGAGACAAGGCGGTCAACGCCTTCATGGAAAAATATTTGCGGTTCCCTACGGAACCATGATTGTACCCAGGCGTGCAACTCTTCGTCCGAAGCAAATCGATGGCCACGAATGTCTTTCTTCAAGACTCCAAAAATATGAAAATGGTATGGGGAAATTCGAAGTGGGCCCGGCCACTTGTTTCCAAGTTTGTTACGAGTACGCTGCATAAATTTCGCTGGGAAAACTCTTACACGTCCTCCATACAGTCCCGATGCCACCCCACGCGATTTCCACATTTTTGGAGCCCTTAAGAAATGCATTCGTGGCCACCGAGTTGCTCCGGAAGTAGAAGTGTACGCCCGGGTACAATCACGTTTTCGTAGGCAACCGCAAACATATACTCTTGGAAATGGAAAAAAGAACACATTGACACCGGTGTGTCAGACCCACCATACTTGCTCCGGACACTGCGAGAGGGCTGTACAAGCAATGATCACACGCACGGCACAGCGGACACACCAGGAACCGCGGTGTTGGCAGTCGAATGGCGCTAGCTGCGCAGCATTTGTGCACCGCCGCCGTCAGTGTCAGACTGTTTGCCGTGGCATACGGAGCACCATCGCAGTCTTTAACACTGGTAGCATGCCGCGACAGCGTGGACGTGAACCGTATGTGCAGTTGACGGACTTTGAGCGAGGGCGTATAGTGGGCATGCGGGAGGCCGGGTGGACGTACCGCCGAATTGCTCAACACGTGGGGCGTGAGGTCTCCACAGTGCATCGATGTTGTCGCCAGTGGTCGGCGGAAGGTGCACGTGCCCGTCGACCTGGGACCGGACCGCAGCGACGCACGGATGCACGCCAAGACCGTAGGATCCTACGCAGTGCCGTAGGGGACCGCACCGCCACTTCCCAGCAAATTAGGGACACTGTTGCTCCTGGGGTATCAGCGAGGATCATTCGCAACCGTCTCCATGAAGCTGGGCTATGGTCCCGCACACCATTAGGCCGTCTTCCGCTCACGCCCCAACATCGTGCAGCCCGCCTCCAGTGGTGTCGCGACAGGCGTGAATGGAGGGACGAATGGAGACGTGTCGTCTTCAGCGATGAGAGTCGCTTTTGCCTTGGTGCCAATGATGGTCGTATGCGTGTTTGGCGCCGTGCAGGTGAGCGCCACAATCAGGACTGCATACGACCGGGCACACAGGGCCAACACCCGGCATCATGGTGTGGGGAGCGATCTCCTACACTGGCCGTACACCACTGGTGATCGTCGAGGGGACACTGAATAGTGCACGGTACATCCAAACCGTCATCGAACCCATCGTTCTACCATTCCTAGACCGGCAAGGGAACTTGCTGTTCCAACAGGACAATGGACGTCCGCACGTATCCCGTGCCACCCAACGTGCTCTAGAAGGTGTAAGTCAACTACCCTGGCCAGCAAGATCTCCGGATCTGTCCCCCATTGAGCATGTTTGGGACTGGATGAAGCGTCGTCTCACGCGGTCTGCACGTCCAGCACGAACGCTGGTCCAACTGAGGCGCCAGGTGGAAATGGCATGGCAAGCCGTTCCACAGGACTACATCCAGCATCTCTACGATCGTCTCCATGGGAGAATAGCAGCCTGCATTGCTGCGAAAGGTGGATATACACTGTACTAGTGCCGACATTGTGCATGCTCTGTTGCCTGTGTCTATGTGCCTGTGGTTCTGTCAATGAATTCACGGTGTTCTTATTTCAATTTCCAGGAGTGTATTTCCATGAAGGAACTGACCGTCTTGTCTCACAGTTAAATAAATGAATTAAGAGTTGTGGCGATTGCTTTTGAAATAGTAAACAGTTTACTTACTGCACCTTTACACATCTCATAGAGGGTGCAAAATATCCATCTCAGCTTTGCTGAACTTTTTTATAATGCTTATTGTGTAAACAGCGACAGTACATCTGAGTTTAGTTGACCGATATGATCATCTGGTATCATAGAAATGCGTACCTACCGCCGAAGCCAAGGTCATTTCAGATGTATGGTTTTCGCAGGATATTTCATTTTTGTGGCCCTGTTGGTCTTTTTTTAAATAAAACAAATTAGAAAAAGGCGGTAGAGGCCTTAGACTACCAAGCCGCTGGTCCGTGTTCGATTCTTGGTTGTGTTTTTCTTCTTCGTTTGATATTTAGGAGAAATAAGTGGTAGATCGTGTTTCTGGAAACCGAGGGCTCGGAAAAAGGGTCACTACGCACGACTATGCGATGGCTCTCGAGCCGGCCGCGGTGGTCTAGCGGTTCTAGGCGCTCAGTCCGGAACCGCGCGACTGCTACGGTCGCAGGTTCGAATCCTGCCTCGGGCATGGATGTATGTGATGTCCTTAGGTTAGTTAGATTTAAGTAATTCTAAGTTCTAGGGGACTGATGACCTCAGAAGTTAAGTCCCATAGTGCTCAGAGCCATTTGAACAGACAACTTAAGAGGGGACACTATTTGCGTATCGCCCATTATGTATTATTTGTCTTACGCATTTTTCAGCCCTTGTTTAAGATGTCTAATTTAGAAAACGGTAGTCACAGAGCACTCCAAAAATAATAAGTTACATTATGATAACAAAAAAGTTATTATCTCCGCCTACCTTTATTTAGTTTATTCTCTGTACTGGGAGAAAAAAGTGTATAATCAATTTTTTGAATTCTGTGAGACGTCTGAAAATCTACTACTTTCTTGTTTTATTAAAAAGACATTAGCACCCTATATGCTCCCACGGAACGCAGAACGTCTGCGTCCTCGCCGAAACTTGCGCCTCAGCTTGACAATGAAGAACTTTTAAAGTTACGTGAACTTGTGAACGGATTTATTTGCACAGGTTTCTCCTTCGGCGTATGAAATGAGGCCACGAGGTTATCTAGAGGCATTCTGTCTTCGGGCTTGGTGCAGATTATTTGCATAATGCTGCGCCATAAATCAAATGTAACGACGGAACCTCCGTTCTCTTGGAAAAGGAATCTCCCCGTTGCTACGGTTCATTTCCAGGGTGTTTTCGTTTTTTAGTATTTTTCTTCCACTTTTTCCTTGTACAGTTCTGAAAATGACTGTAGCGGGAGTCTGATGTTATGAGCCACAATGAAGTCAAGTATAAATGCACACGAACACGCACAAGAGTTTTGTTTATGCTCAATTTACGTAACGAACGGTTTTATTCAAGCGGAATTCGGATACACAAATAACTTATTTCTCCGCGTAACATGTTTGCAATATAATCAATTCTGATGAACGTTCGTGGCAAAAACCAGCAGCAGTTGTTCACACGGAGAACATCGAGTTACGAAATCGCGCTTGTCCGATTTATAACGATTTTACTCTTGATTTGTGATTCAACATAACTCTGTTAGCGGATGCTTATTAAGTCCGTTTCTTTTGGAAGACAGCATACTGGGTGGAGTACAATTTTGCACTGTTCATTCTCATGACACGCACATATTAATGTTTCGACCCAGTGACATCATCTTCAGACCCATATGACGAAAGCTGTTATAAAAAGAGCAAATGAAACGAGAGAGAGTATCAGTGACAACTGTACTCTTTTCTGCGCTTGAGAGTGCCAAGTGGAGCTGTTGGTGTAATCGTGACAAATGAAAACTTGAACGCTATGCATGACATTTTAATTCTATGCCGTTATCATGCAGGTAAGAATAATTCTTGTCATTCGCAACGTTTTTCAATTTTTATTTCTAACAAAACATGTTTCTCCTAATTGATTTTTAGGCATCTTCAGTGACCTACAAACGAAATGATTCTTCCCATAGCTTTCATCTCTCGTATGTTTTGTGCATCTTTATTAGCCCTTCTGTAAACACCACTCCACGCAAACTTCTTTCTGTACACGCTTTAAATAACATGCCCTGCATCGTTATTCTTGTACCTTACACTAAACCAAAAACGAACAAACACACTCACACACACATACACACACACACACACACACACACACACACACACACACACACACATATATATATATATATATATATATATATATATTTCCTCCACTACCACACTATCCCTCACCACCATAATACCCCTCTCAAGAACCAAGCCCTACTTTTCATAACTTATCATGATCCCTTAATTAAGGTAGCAGCAAGGTCAGATGCAAGAGTATCAGTGTTTTGAAGTGTAGATTTCTGGTACACCTTTATGCGAAGGAACCAAATCAGGTATTGCTCCATGCAGTCTATCACTGGAGTCTACTAAGTTTGAGGACCTCCAGCAAGGAGCACCAGCCCAGTTGTACGAGAATCTTCCACGTCTTGTTTAAGAAACCGTCCCAGTATTCACAGGAAGTTTGTTAAGGAAACAAGAAAAAACCCACACCAGTCTGGTGGGACGGGAATCACAGATGCGCCACGCTTCTCGATTGACGCCTTCGAGCTGATACCCTGTGTTCCTCGAACTATTACTGTTCTGAAGATGCGTTAGGGCTACGTGATTGTTATCTTAAAACAACTGACCGCCATATCGTGAGAACTAAAAACATTATTTAGCGCACATTCTTACAAGGAGACTGAGATGTTGGAAGCCCACCATAGTATCTTCCACTTGAAACGGAGTTGGACGTTTCTGTTATGTCCAGCGAGTGGATTGAAAACTGGACTCGGGAACAATGCGATATCAATAACATAAAAGTACTTCGTTACGTTTGACATAGAAGAATCGAAAAATGAAGTAAAGTCCATCTGCTATCAACATGTTTTGGTGGTTACAAAAGCGATAAAAATAAACTACGTTTGTTAAACTGTTTAGATAGAATGATTATGCTCCTCATTTTAATTAAAAATTCGTTACACTCTTATTATACAGATGCTTCTTTTTCTTTTTACAACACAAATATTGTCCGCAACTCGTGGTCGTGCGGTAGCGTTCTCGCTTCCCACGCCCGGGTTCCCGGGTTCGATTCCCGGCGGGGTCAGGGATTTTATCTGCCTCGTGATGGCTGGGTGTTGTGTGCTGTCCTTAGGTTAGTTAGGTTTAAGTAGTTCTAAGTTCTAGGGGACTGATGACCATAGATGTTAAGTCCGATAGTGCTCAGAGCCATTTGAACCATTTTGAACACAAATATTACAATAATTATCAACATATTGACGCAGTGTTGGCCAAGGTGCACTATCGGTCGCTTACTCTTAGACTGTTTGTTTTTTACATCGCAGTCAGTCGAGTCACAGGCGTCATCTTTGGGAACTAATTTACTGCTGGTCGGTCCTTTTTCGGTCGCGTTCATTTCCACTCTTTCTCCGTTCCTTTTTTATCTAATTTTGTACTGCTATATGACTTTTCAAAAAGTGAAAATGCAAAACTAGCATACTGCACCCAGTTACATGAACGTACCCAGTACCTGAGTTAGTGGTTACTGGGGAGGGAGAGGGGGACAACTCACGTTAATTACGCGGTAAACAGGGAAATAGTTTCAAGATTTCGCGACGAGTGGTTCTGGGTACACTTGCTACTAGTCATTTTCAACGAAATGTTCCTCCTTGGTTCAAACTGGTAAGTCTGTCTGTGTATTAGGTTGGCACTCTCATGTCCTGTAATAGCTGTGTTTTAGGTTATTCGAAGAAAATTATAGCAGAACTTCTTTCAAATGAAACTTCAAAAAACGTATGTGACGAAAATTCTGTCTCTAGTGACACCTATTAACCCTAGATTACTAAACCATAGTAAAATTTACGATTGCAGTTGGTATCCGCCAACCTGGTATTGTCAGTATAGATTGCAAAACAGGACATTTCTTACTTATTTTGTATGTGATATGCTACTGGCTAAAAAAAAATGGCTCTGAGCACTATGGGACTTAACATCTGAGGTCATCAGTCCCCTAGAACTTAGAACTACTTAAACCTAACTAACCTAAGGACATCACACACATCCATGCCCGAGGCGGGATTCGAACCTGCGACCGTAGCAGTCTCGCTGTTTCGGACTGAAGCGCCTAGAACCGCACGGCCACCACGGCCGGCGTATGTTACTAGAGACCTTATAATTGTGTAGGGAGCACATTGTGTTCATCTGGGAGGGATCTAGATGTTTGTAAAACAATAAACTTGTAGCCAAGATCGCAGGAATTCTTCTTATTCCATGATTACCGGTTTCGGCGAAACTAAAGTCGCCATCATCGGATCTAGGGCGGACAGAAAACACCATAAAAGTGGGCCTGGATTCCACTTATATAACATGTATACATACAAATTTAGTTACATACCTTACAACACATACAGGTTACAACATCAAAGCAAACAATGGTGATATTAGTAGTTGCCTGTAACACGCAGGCCTTACAAAATTGTCTGCCCTAATGACGTAATGTTACCACACACGCAGAGCCTGTTATGACGCGAGCTGTGACATTCATTGACGCCTCTTCTGCTAGCGCCATCTCGCGACGCGGCTGGTAGTGTAAGAACAGAGCCGGAATTGCGGTAGTACCCAGCTTGCGCTTGTATGTGATGGAGACACTTAACATTTATAATGTCATCTCTCATGGACGCCTATGTGCTACTTGGGACAACTTTGTAAGGCCTGCGTGTTACAGGCAGCTATTGATATCACCATTGTTTGCCTTCATGTTGTAACCTGTATGTGTCCTAAGGTATGTAACTAAATTTATATGTATACATGTTATATAAGTGGAATCCAAGCCCACTTTTAAAGTGTTTTCTGTCCTCCCTATATCCCATGATGGTGACTTTAGTTTCGCCGAAACCGGTAATCATGGAATAAAAATAATTCCTGGATCTTAGCTACCAGTTCATCGTTTTACTTTACAATTTTAATTAACTAGTGCATAAACTACAAACAATGACTTTCTTTAACTAAAGCATGGAGTAGTAAAATTTACGTTACTTTAGTAACAATGTAACATTTTCCCCCTTTAGTATTCTAGGGTTAAAACAAAGCAAGTATATATATAAAGGACAGGTGCTTTATTTCAGTTTCTATAATAATGCGTGACATCACTAACAATCTTTGTACAATTCAGTGCACCTTTAACCCATACAGACTAAATATCGCTTATTCCCTAACTGAAGTGAGATCAAAAATTTTCGTAATTTGAACTTGACCATTACCACTGGTAAGTATTATTTGCAGAAGATTTGATGGCCACAATCGACTTCTCTTCTCAGTCAGAATTTGTCCTGCCTTTGAAAATATCCTTTTCAAAACGCTAAAATTGCAGGCATGCAGAGCGTTTCTAGACCAATGTACGTAAATGTGGGTAAGCAAGTTTTCATTGTACCCATCATAAGGAGGATCAATGTCTCTCGGAAGCAACATTTCAGAAATGTGCTTGTAGATTTCAGTGACAGCTATATTCTGTGAATGGTGTTGTTGTTGTTGTTTTTGCCACTTGTTTGTAGAAGTCTTCCCAAAAATTAAGATTATTTGCTGTGCGAAAAGAGAACGACGACGACGATGAGATGATATGAATGATGATTATGATGAAAGTATAGTTGATATGGAAATTAACGGAGCAGGTTAATTGTTATTTTCCTTAACTTTGTTTACGATTCCTTCATAAGTCTGCGCATATTTCGTGCTGTCTGCTTTTAACCCCTTTTAAGCAGAGAACTGTGAATCAGATAATGTTACGTGGACAGCAATAACCAACTTATAAGAAAGACTTTCCTCGATAGCTTTTATCGTCCTCTCGGACATTCCAACTATTATCAGGAGAAATTCTTACTGATTTTTAAAAGTAGAATTGAATTTTAGAATCGTTTTGGGCAACGCTCAGCTCTTTAGTTGTTTCATGAGTACTTTGTTTTCAGAAACATAGAATAGCGTGTCACAAAGCGAGTTCCAGCGATTCAGGATCTCTTATTTTTAATGTTAATACATAATTACAGCTAAGTTGGGTTGTGTTGTTTGGGGAGGAGACCAGAGAGAGAGGTCATCGGTCTCATCGGACTAGGGAAGGAAATCGCCCGCGCCCTTTCAGAGGAACCATCCCGGCATTTGCCTGGGGCGATTTAGGGAAATCACGGAAAACCTAAATCAGCATGGCCGGACGCGGGATTGAACCGTCGTCCTCCCGAATGCGAGTCCAGTGTTCTAGCCACTACGCCACCTCGACCGGTATTTTCAGCTAAGTTATAAATTACCCGTAGTGGTCATTGAATGGCTAATGCAAAGAAGTCAAAGTCGAGATTTCGAGAACGTTTTAAAACTGAACAAGACTGAGAGTACGCAATGAACGAAAGGAACTGTAACTCGACACTGAACGAAGAATGGTGGAACTGAAGCGGGGAACGAGTGCCGCCCGAAAAAGAACGAGACCGAGTGGGTAACGAGAGCAACCTCAAGTGAACGGTGAATGACCGTTTCTTATAAGACATTCCTCGATCCTTCCGTTCAGCTTAGTGAACAGTTCGTTTGGAATCACCTCTTCTGGATCGAACCACCTCTGGTCAGCAGCAGGACGTGAGCACTGAAGCAAGAGTTATGGGTTGTTTATAGGGCAGCTTTCTAGAGCAGGTCATCCTGTATAATGACATACGTGTTCATGACGAATTCATTTCGTCTATTACAGTAATTCCTCCAGTTTCTTCCTGTTTGCGATATAGATTTCTCACTCCTCTCATCAAATCACCTTCTTCCCCACAATGATATCTTCGGTATTCTTGTTATACGTTTGTCTTAGTTGCGACTACTCACATTCGACAAGGACGTAATGAGGAAATTTCTTAATACTAACAAAATTGACGCTTCTTAAATTCCACATATTCCTTACTATAGAAGATTTTGTTCCCGATTATTATTATTATTATTATTATTATTATTATTATTATTATTATTATTAATATTATGATTTCCATTATTATTTCTATTATTATATTGCTCATTTCCGATGCATGTGGAGGTGATTGCTCACTGAAGATTCTGCTTAGATTTAAGATGCAATCCGGGTGCAGAAATCATTAACCAAATAATTTTCTAGATTTTGTAGTGCGTCCAGATAATTTCCCTTCTTGCGTGTGTGAATTCTTTTTTAGACTTTTATTAATGTTTGTAATATTATGTTTGCAGCTTGCGAGTGAAAATCCTATGTACGTTTTTTTGCTAGCCTATGTACGTTTTTTGCAACGTGTCAGAAAATTTCTTCCCCTCAGGCCTATATAACCATTTTCACAAGCGTCACACAAATGGAAATGATCGTATGGCCTCAGTGGCCGGGAGTTCCCAGGCGGTAAGTTCGGCCGCCAGGTGCAGGTCTTATTGAGTGCGACGCCACATTGGGCGACTTGCGCATCGACAATGGGGATGAAATGATGATGAGGACAGCACAACACCCAGTCCCTGAGGAGAGAAAATCTCCCACCCCAGCCGGGAATCGAACCCGGGCCCCCGTGTGTGGCATTCCAACGCGCTGACCGTTGAGCTAATGGGGCGGACAGCGTCACACATGACATTGCACACGCCGGCACTGGTAAACAAATTATTTGTAGTTTTTATATCGTATCAGAGGAGAAATTTTAAATTTTCTGCTTTGAATCCATTTTTACACCCTTTTTTTCCAAAACATCCGCTCAGTTTTTATTTTATATGCTTCCCTTATGCACTGCCTGCCCAACAAAAAAAAAAAAAAATTAAAAAATAAAAATAAAAATAAAAAAAATAAAATAAAAAGAATAAAATAAAAAGAATAAAATAAAAAAAATGAAGCATTTCGAAGAGGAAAGTAGAACCTTAGGGGTTGCGAGGGTATGTGATTACAAAATCGAGTCAAATTTAGGAATTTTTGCCATTATGAGTCCAGTTATCAGTACGACATTCCACCCCCTCTGGCCAGGATGAATGCAATGATTCAGTTGGAATGGGTGTCATAAATCCGTTGTATCCTCTTCTGAAGGAAGCTGGCCAAAAATCGTTGAAAATGGTCCTTGACATCCGGATAATGGCATTGGAACGTCCGAGTTGGTCCCAGACACGTTCTATCGGGTCATCTCTCTGGGGATGTTGCTGGTTACAGGAGTCCCTCAACATCACGTAGGCAGTTCATGGAGATACGTGTCATGTGGACGAGCATTGTCCTTTTTCGATGTGATACCATGATATTGTCGCATCAGAGACCACACATGAGGACGCAGAATGGCCTTGACATGCCGTCGTGCCTTCAGAGTTCCCACATCACTACCAGCCGAGACCTGGTCATACACAATTGCTCCCCTCACCATGACGCCAACAGTACCACCTCTGTCTCTCTCCGAGAAACTGGTCGCCGTCATTCCCGCTGACGATGGTCGTCCGGGGTCATGCACAATCGCGATTCACCGCTGAGCGCAGTACGACACCATTCATGGACGGTCCACGCTTCCTGGTAAGCCGACCGTGGTGGACACGCGGTTCTAGGTGCTGCAGCCCGGAACCACGCGACTGCTACGGTCGCAGGTTCGAATCCTGCCTCGGGCATGGATGTGTGTGATGTCCTTAGGTTAGTTAGGGTTAAGTAGTTCTAAGCTCTAGGGGACTGATGACCTCAGATGTTAAGCCCCATAGTGCTCAGAGCCATGTTTTTGCTTCCTGGTAACGTAAACATTACAAAGGCAGCCGTTTCTGTTACGATGTTAACGCAGGCTTTGCATAAGATGGTAATTCCCTAGTCCAACTGCCGCTCGTCTCCAACCAATGGTGCGGGACGACACATAAAACGTGCAAGGAGCCCATCACGTGTTGTCGGATGGCAGGCGCACATGTGTAGGTGTTACAATGTGCTTGGTGCACAACACGAAGATATTCCCTGGTGGTGATCATACGTAGTCGAGGAAACCTTGGCAACAAGTATGCCTGCCCTCACATTCCCATGCAGTCCAACACCTGGTCACTTTCACATCCGAATGACCCACAAATCTGGATATTGCACGATTGGATCAACCGGCCAAATGGATACCAACAACGAGGCTCCTTTCAAATTCTGCGCCGTGCTGATAACGCTGTCTCATACGAGTACACAACATCTACTTGTCCTTCACAGTGATCGCTCAACATCTGACGCTTTTCACATCCCTTGTATATCCTACTAGGCCTGGTGACAATACCAAACACGAACAACATTAATTCACTCTGATTGCCATTCTGTCACGGAGAGTTGCAACTCTAATCATTTACATGGTCACTGATGGTATGTACGTGTAGCAAGTTGTATTGGCTTCCGACAATGTCTTCTGGGTATTTCACTTGCTTTGTCAAGCGGTGTCTTTCATATTAGCACGTTTTCTTTTATCTTTAGTACTTCTTTTACGATTTTGCTTTTATATTTCTATTTGTTATATCAATTTTGCTTTTTATGTTTCTGTTTGTTGCTTATACATTCTACAATGTTCGTATGAAAACAATTATCATCCGCCAGTTGTTTTATGATCCGTATCTCTTTCTCATGTTGTGTATTGTTCAGAAGCAAACGCACAGACCGGTGTAACAAAGTAGAACTAACGTGTTTATGAGCTTCAAGGATGATTAGATTTGTCACTAATGATTACACCTATAAAAGTCGATTTATTGTTTATATTGGAAATATGTTTTCTTCCCTGTCTCCAGATCGTAATATCTGCGAAGTTTATCGATTTTTTTACTTCAAAATCTGCATCACATTTTATTTTTGAGTGTATTGTACCCATTTTGTTTTGTACATGATTTTCTGACATCTATGTTACCTCGATAAAGCATAACGCAATTATCGACGTATCTCCTGTACTATATGCTTCTCTTCTTTATGTCTGGATTATCATTAAAAATGCGACTTTTATCTAGTGTTTCGAGGGATGTTTGCAATTTAACTGATTCAATGTGTAGCTGGAGTCAGTTCAAACAAATACTGTTTGCCACATCTTCCATGTGACGCCCCGTGTCGACAGAAAGCGTCGGTTTGTCTCCCGTCACAAACAAAATGATTTCTCAAGTGTAAATATAAGTGCCCGTTCGGTAGAGTGGTCCCAGAATTAATCTAGTGCGATATTAGTTGTATCGATATGTATTAACAGGGACAGAGGAACACGGAGAATAACCAGTACTCCAACAGCGATTGAGCAGCACCATGGCCTGTGCTGTCTGGTACCGCCATGCATCAGCGCTGCTCAATCGCTGCTAGAGTACTGGTTATTCTTCGTGTTTTAGTGTCTCTGTTAACACATATCGATACAAAGAATACCGCACTAGACTGATCTGGGACCGCTCCATCGAATGGGCGCGCAAAATTGCGCTTTAACAATCATTTTGTTTCTAATGGGCAGCAAACCGATGCCTTCCGTCGACTCTGTGCAGCACATGAGACTCGTGATGAGCAAAATTTTTGAGACAACTCCAGCTACACATTGCAAAAATGAAATAGCTGTCAAAATATGAGAGAAAATGCGGCTGATTGCTCTTAGGCGGGAATATGGTATGTCTGCTGTCATGTCTCAGGGACCAGAGGATGTGGGCCTGACCCTGTTAGAATCCCTTCCAAGGTTAACGATGAGGGATGGTGGGCCTGCCAGTCTCGATGTGGTTTTTAGGCGATTTCCCTCATCTCACTAAGCGAATACCGGGCTGGAACCCAAGCACTACGCAAACATGTAGAATACGTTATATCGCACTTGCGCATAGGATTAACTGCAAATGTGGACAGATGAGGTATGCAGATTACATCTACATCTATATCTACATTTATACTCCGCAAGCCACCCAACGGTGTGTGGCGGAGGGCACATTACGTGTCACTGTCATTACCTTCCTTTCCTGTTCCAGTCGCGTATGGTTCGCGGGAAGAACGACTGCCGGAAGCCTCCGTGCGCGCTCGAATCTCTCTAATTTTACATTCGGGATCTCCTCGGGAGGTATAAGTAGGGGGAAGCAATATATTCGATACCTCACCCAGAAACGCACCCTCTCGAAACCTGGACAGCAAGCCACACCGCGATGCAGAGCGCCTCTCTTGCAGTGTCTGCCACTTGAGTTTGCTAAACATCTCCGTAACGCTATCACGCTTACCAAATAACACTGTGACGAAACGCGCCGCTCTTCTTTGGATCTTCTCTATCTCCTCTGTCAACCCGACCTGGTACGGATCCCACACTGATGAGCAATACTCAAGTATAGGTCGAACGAGTGTTTTGTAAGCCACCTCCTTTGTTGATGGACTCCATTTTCTAAGGACTCTCCCAATGAATCTCAACCTGGCACCCGCCTTACCAACAATTAATTTTATATGATCATTCCACTTCAAATCGTTCCGCACGCATACTCCCAGATATTTTGCAGAAGTAACTGCTACCAGTGTTTGTTCCGCTATCATGTAATCATACAATAAAGGATCCTTCTTTCTATGTATTCGCAATACATTACATTTGTCTATGTTAAGGGTCAGTTGCCACTCCCTGCACTAAGTGCCTATCCGCTGCAGATCTTCCTGCATTTCGCTACAATTTTCTAATGCTGCAACTTCTCTGTATACTACAGCATCATCCGCGAAAAGCCGCATCGAACTTCCGATACTATCTACTAGGTCATTTATATATATTTTGAAAAGCAATAGTCCCATAACACTCCCCTGTGGCACGCCAGAGGTTACCTTAACGTCTGTAGACGTCCTTGAGGGGGTGGATGAATAAGAGACAAAGAGACATGATGTTTGATGTTTAGTCTCTTCAAACGTTTGGTGGGCAGCTAATCTATTTCCCATACGTGAACGGTCTTCTCATAATAACACTTATTTCTGAAAGTGAAAACGTTATGTGCTAAGATGAATTCCGTCATTTCCAACAGCTTCACCGATGGACATAAATCTGTGTTTTAATAGATAGGCCATAATAGGTGGCTTACTTATTTTCTACATCCAAAGAAAAAAAAACAGCGTTATCTGGAACTTTTATATGCTTGATATTGGTAATATAGATAAAAATCGTATGACACAGAGGTATGCAAAAGAGAGAAAGGGAAAGAGGTCTGATGCACAATATAGCCAGATACACGACGTGATGCAGACAGTGGACTCTACGTGTCGCGGCTTCCGTATTAGGTGCTTCAAGTATAACTGTTTAGTGTAGTTTCCTGTGATGTGGGTGAGAAGAGTGTAGAGGTTTGCTATTCGCAGTGTTTGGTGAGCAGGAGCTGTATGCTACTACCTCGCCTTTCCTTGCCGGTCAGATAAGGTGGTGAAAATTTGTTCCAATATCAGGGATCCAACGGGCTACCTCAAGGCAGACTGCAACCGCCTTAGCGTGTGTAGGCAAAGTCGCCAACAGAGGTGGGTGGAGTATACGTGAAAATTTTTGTCGGAAATAGAGGAGAGAGAGAGAGAGAGAGAGAGAGAGAGAGAGAGAGAGAGAGAGAGAGAGAGAGAGAAGCTACTAGAAGCTGGGAAACAGAATTTACGGTTAATACGTATTCATGCTTATAAGTGAATAGGGATGACTACACGAGCGCTTTCAACGCAGGCGCTGTCTAGAAATTAATTGCAAGCTCGCGAGAGCATAGGGCTGCGACACAGACGATACAGACCTGCGTCAACGCTCACTCAATGCTGCGTGCGTCGTTCTGTGATGGAAATGCGAAATCTTCCTCGCGTATTACGCTGCACCGCCACCTTGCAAGAACGTAACGTCCATTTACACATTCCTTAAGAATTTTCGTGTACAGTTAAAATAATGTATACGTCTGGGAGGACAAGTAGTAAAGTATTTCCATTTAATTTGATCGTCAAGGTACTGTAATCGTCTTATTTTGATCAAACATTTCCATCTGTGTAGTAATGAAACGATAACAGTATTCTGAGGAGATGAGTGCGGTGAACATCAACTGGGTATCTAAGTGCCACTAGAAGGAGATCAGAAATGTGTACATATTATAAACTAAAGTCCTTCGTTGCGTTATTCTGTCTGTCTGTGATGGCTAATTTCAGGAAAGTCTACAGGGACCTTGGTATGGTTTCACTAATAGGTGTACTGATTCACAAGGGAAGTTTGTGTACACCGTTCATTCAAAAAGTTCGGAAACTAATTTTATTCCTGTTGTATAAGTGACGTGAGCGCAGTAACTACTGTGTCAGCTTGAACTAACACATTCAGTGTGAAACGGAGCGACCGCTACGGTCGTAGGTTCGAATCCTGCCTCGAGCATGGATGTATGTGATGTCCTTAGGTTAGTTAGGTTTAAGTAGTTCTAAGTTCTAGGGGACTGATGACCTCCACTGTTAAGTCCCATAGTGCTCCGAGCCATTTGAACCTTTTTTTTTAACGACTGTAAACAACAGATGAACATTTGACCAGTCAGTTGTGAGCAGGCGGTGTTAAGTAGTGGACCCGAAGCCGAACTGTGTCAGCTTAATTGTGCCACAAATCACAATGGAACAACATCTCTAATTCAAATGTTAAAGGCATTTACTAGAATGTTTTGAAAAAGAAAAAAGTGGGTGCAAATTTCATTCCGCATACCTTGAGTCCTGAAGAGAAACAATGAGGTATGGACGCCTCACGCGATTTGATTGAATGCAAAACACACAGTTCTTCACTCGACACGGTGTCGAGTACAGACTCCTGGTGAAAGCTAACCCACGTGTGCTAATGACAAGGATCCCGCGGTAAATGCGCCAAGGAAATTAAATATTCTTTTGGCAGTGGTGGGACCTGAGACTGGCGGTAATGTGCCACCAAAACTAGTCGTGTGATAGAATAAAGACATTCTCAAGATACCGCTAGACTGGTACATTTTCCCATATACAAGTATATCATCAGCTGAAGGGCCTCGTCCATGTAATAAGATGGAAATCCATTAATGGCAGACATTCTGTTGTAGAAAAAATCATCACAGATGACAAGACTTGGTGTTATCGATACGAACCTGCCACAAAATGATAAAGCGCAGAAGTTCACATAAAGGTTCAACTCTTTGACGACATAACCGACATTGAAGCCAATAGGACGCGCGAGTTAACAACATAAAAAAAGCCTTCTATGACACTCACCTGATTGTACTGAAGTGGATGGAGAACACGTAGAATTCCTGAAGCACTAAAACCACCGCCTTATCTTTTCTCTATTTTTTATTAATCCAGTCTGTAAACTTTTTTCTTGTCGCTATATCAGAAAAGTCATCGGGCCGTAGTTACTTTATGCTACCTGGGGTGGCTCGCTTGTATTAATATCTCGTGTAGCCGTTAACAATCGCCATAGCTGTCGACAGGTGTCGCACGCTTGGTTGTGCCTATTCGACGGTAACTCCTTCAACGGTTTCGGAGTTACGCACTCCGCCGTGCTTCAAGGTGTTACGAAAACAGCCAGCGGTTGAGAAACCCAGTGCGCTGCTTGTTTACAATCATAACAAAGCTCGTGATACTGATAACATAAGCCTTATAGAGAAATAAGCTGAAGTGAGAGACGCTACAACAAAGTCGTGTGTTTCTGAGTGACCACGTCCCGAAACGAGTCAAGAAACAGATTACTTCCTCCAATACAAATCTCATGCAATCACCATGACGCTAAAATATGGGGAAATGGTGTCTTAATTACCAACCGCGAATTGAAAAGCATAATGCAATTGGTACACTATGTACCCTCCATCATTCATTCTACAATGGCTTACGGAATGTGCGGATGAATGGTGTGTTGCTACCAAGGCCCCCCCCCCCCCCCCCCCCTCCTGCCACCCACCCCAGATATATCTTCCCATCACCCCCACTTTTAATGAAGCATAGGTGCCTAAAATTTTAAAGATAGTGACAATATATTGTTATAAATGTATTACAACCTCTATATAGATAAAAAGCCCCCCGCCGTGTTTTTTCTGCTTGTATGTGAATACTAACCTCAGGAACTACACTAGCGATTTTGATATGAATTTCACTAAGAGACGGAGTGATACATCATGAAGGTTCGTGTATATAGTATATTACTGCTACGCCAGACAAGCTGTCCTGGTGTACCTAGCCTACTTACTGCCACCCGATCGAAGCTTTCACGCCGGCCGCTGTGACCGAGCGGTTCTAGGCACTTCAGACCGGAACCGCGCAGCTACTACGGTCGCAGGTTCGAATCCTGCCTCGGGCATGGATGTGTGTGATGTTAGTTAGGTTTAAGTAGTTCTAAGTTCTAGGGGACTGATGACCTCAGAAGTTAAGTCCCATAGTGCTCAGAGCCATTTGAAGCATTTTATCCCCATTGATCCATTTAATTTATTTCAGTGCACTCAATTCAGTTCATCAATGATATTGCCCGGACTTGGTTGTGAGCCATCATTCTACGAAGTGCCATCCTTGCTGCCTAAGCTCCTAGAACTGGGAATTCTATGACTTGGTGGTTCTAGGATTTTCTGCTGATGGTTAACAGCACTAGCACCTCTGCTATTCTATTGTGTATAAACTTGGAAAAAGTGAATTTGCAGTGATTTCGGATTCTAACTTTAAATTTTTCCAGGATGGTGAAAGATAAAACGATATAAGCATAACTAACTACACTTTTGCCTAGCCTTCGAGGTGATGACTGCTTTACAAACATCGCTATAATAAACATACAGATGGAGAGTGAGTTTCATCGGTACTTCGGTAAGCTGAACGACTTAAGAAGCTTTGACCAGTGTTTAGCATAATTATATCCTTTAATTTTGCATATTAAACGGATGTTGTTCATCCAAAGCATATAAACTGTATGAACTTCAGAGACCCAGAAGTCTGAGCAGATGTCCAGCCCAACTCCGAGCCATTGTCCACCTACGATTAGTCGCTGGTTTTACTGATTTACTCCAACGAAAACAGCCGTTGAACATTTCAAAGGATTTAGAATACTACTGGTCGCTCACAACAACACTTAATAAGCTGCTCTGATATACATAAGGTAGTTGGTTCCTTTCATAAGTTCTTCAGTCTTAGAAAGACTTTGCACAACTTCTTACAAACATTAACAGAATGCAGATTATGTAAAAATATTTCGGATGAATTTCTATTTTTGCTCTCAGTATTCATAAAAAGTAGTATTTCATATCATCACTTGAGTGACTTTACGAGTATTTTTTCTTATAGGTTCTCTCGTACTTCCATTTACTTGTACATTATGTGGTAACGGAAACAGTCTTTTCATGATATTGTATACTTGGCCTTTTTGAACGTCCTATACCTATTACAGAAAAAATTAAATAAGATTTTTGCTAGTTACAATGATGCAAGCCGTTAATACATGCATTTTTTTGTATTATTATATTTGATGTCATATTAATTACCTTAAATTGAGAAAACATTAAATAAAATGTCAAATTGCATGTACAGAAAAGGACAGACGTGGTAATAGAATGATACTTTTGCAAATGACAAGACTAATCTACGCAATATAATCAAATTCGCGAAAGGTCAAAATGCATGCACTTCTCTTTATACATAAGCAATTATGTTAAGAAAGCTTAAGACTGTGAAAATAGCATGCTGAAGCAATTAAAATTGCACGATTTCCATTATGAATAAGTCCTTTAAGCAATCATATCTGGTTTGAGCTGAGTGGCGTAACCTAAATTTCGAATTTCCAGTAGCACAATCGTGTTTGGAAAACGCTACGCACCTGTAACAGTAATCGAACCGCAACAAAAATATCGCAGGATATGACAGCTTCCACGGACAGAAACGGCTTGATTTTATATCTCCCAAAACAAAAATAAACTCGAGTTATTGGTGAAATCGTTGCCCGTGCAACATTTATCCCGCGGTGGAGGATGTATCTCATATGGAAACAGAGAGTTGCTAGAGTTCACCCTAGATTCACATTGCGTGAAAAATGCTGAACTCATCTACGTGGAAACATCCAACCGGGAAAAATATCCACAATATACAAGTTATGGGCTACACCAAGAGGAAAAAAGGTGGACGCATTCTGTTTTAAGCGTATTGTTTCCTTTTCATACCGAAATAATGGAGTAAGAGAAATGTTTGCAGCTCAGGAGGCTGAATTTTTGCTGCTACCACACAGCCCACGACATAAAAGTGGCGCGGGTGTGAGGAACCGCCAAATTAAGGCAACAGCAGTTGACGTTTAGCGTGATATCACAGTTTTTCACTTCAAGCAAACTTGTGACTGTAACGCTGTTCCCTCTACAATAAAGCTCACCTAACACTCATTTATCTCAATAAAAATTGCTAATTTCTCAGATTGTATCTCCATTAAGGTGACAAAATTAATCACATGTAAATACATTTTTAATATGGCAGCCTGAGAGTGCATATTTTTCCCCATAAATAAGGCGCTGCACTTGTATTTCGGAGAAACTAATTTGAGGCCCTCGTTTTCTGTGGTTTTCCTGACTCATTGCATACAACTGCCTGGGTGATTCTTTACAAGACGCCACGGTAGAATAATTCTACAGTTACAGTCTGAGACATTTACTCCTAAATTGTGAAATAAGGCAAAAACAGTGTTTGTTTGGTTAATTTACAATGTTTCACCAAGAACCCACATCTGATTCAGTTAAAATGATTTACACGTATGTTATACCCCACTGTCAACAATACGCTAGTCATCACCAGAAACAGATCTTCTACATTTATGTTCACGTAGAAAAATTGAAGGTTTATTTCGCATCAGTCTCAAAGGGGGTAATTTTAAACAAGTTTTATCCGAGAAAGACAAAGTGACAGCTGCAACGTCTTATACCTCAAGTACGACTCAGCAGAGATTAAAGCGCAGAGAGCCATTTTCCACTGCTTAATACGCGAATGGAATAGGACAAAGCTGGTAATATTAGTTCGAAGTAAGTAATTAGAGTTGCAATTCTCTGTGGCAAGTGGAACGACCAACAAACTGCACTAGTATTGTTCGTGTTAAGTGTTGTTACCAAGCTTGGTACCGTATGTAAGGGGCATGAACAGTGTCAGATGTTGAGTGATCAGTGAGAAGGACCCGGGTATGTCGCATACTCGTTTGAGACGGCGTTATCAGCACCTGGCATAGTTTGAAAGAGGCCTCGATGTGGGGCTCTATTCGTTCGGTTGGTCGAATTGTGCAATAACTAGATTTGTGCAGCATTCCGATGTGACCCTGACGCAGTGTTGGACTGCACGGGACTGTGAGGGCAGCACACTCGTTGCCAAGGTCCCCTCGACTACTTATGAGCACCACCAGGAAGTATCGCCGTACTGTGCACCAAACGCACTGTTACACCTACACAAGTGCGCCTGACATCCGAGAACAAGTAATGGACTCCCTGCAATTATGTGTCGTTCCGCACCATTGATCAGAGACCAGCAGCAGCTGAACTAGGGAATTACCGCCCCATACGTACTCTGCCGTTAAAACCACACCACAAACGGCTGCGTTTGTAATGGTTACGTGACGGGGAAGCACAGGTTGTTGCTGCACGGCTTCGCATTGTGCTCAGTGATGAATCGTGCTTCTACACTCCGTAGGTGAGTATGACAGTGACATGTGGCTGTTCTAATTATTACAATTATCTTTAGAGGCACAGTGGTGTTACTCGTGGCATCATGGTGTGTGGAGCCATAGGATATAACTTCAGGTCATAACTGGTAGTGACTGAGGGAACTCTGATGGCACAGCTGGACGTTGCTGACATTGTGTGTCCTCATATATTACCTCCCATGTAATAGTATCACGGTACCATTTTCCAACAGTACAATGCACATCCCCACATTTTCCAACAGTACAATGCATGTCCACACATTTTCCAACAGTACAATGCACATCCACACATTTTCCAACAGTACAATGCACGTCCACACATGGCACATACGACTGTGAACTGTGCAGGATGTTGAAGTACTCCTGTGGCCAGCAAGATCCTCATATCTGTCCCCAATGGAACATGTGGGGGCCAGCTCAGTCCCATTGTCAGTATCCAGGATATCAATAACCAGTTACAACAGTTGTGGACCAGCTCGCCTTGGGAGAGGATATAATGGCTTTGACACTCTTCCCAACCGATTCAGTGAATGCATCCAAGTAGAGAGGGTGTGCGACCTCATTGACTCGATTTTACAATCACCGAAATAGCATTACAGGTATATATCCTCCCAACCCGTGAAGTTTCATTTCGTTTTCTCCTCCCATTCTGGCTGCTTAAATTTTTTTGTCAGTCAGTGTAGATTTATTTGTATAATTGCTTTGTAGTATATTAGTCTACATGCAGACCTGATGCATTCACAGAATTTGAATATCGCGAGCACACAAATGACATAACGCAGTTTCGCTGTCTTCAAGGTTGACCGAGCTAAATGCCGCAATGGTGAGACAAAGGGCTCGTATTTATGAGAACGGCGGCTCAAATTTCCTTAATTTAGTTTTACGTGATATCCCTTAGTCTGTTAACGTGAAGGCAGGTATTTTTCCTTTCAAAGGCACGGCTAATTTTCTTTCTCACTCTTCTCCTGTGCGAGCTTACACTCGACTCTAATGACCTTGTCGTCAACGGGACATTAACTCTCAGTATTTTCCTTTTTTTCATTTTAGTTCCTCTGGCTGGGAAACCATCTCCATTTATAAATCGCGATCATATTAATGAAAAGTAAAACTGTGGTGAGCGTTATGTTTTGGTTTCCGGCATTGCAGGGCATAACGCCATGATATGCCTTTGTTTTCCTGCCTGTGAACTGACATGCCTCGATTGTTACAGAAGGATCTAAGCTAACGTATGATCTGAACATATACCGAACGGAGATGCTAGAGACAAAAGTAACGATAGAAACCCAGAGTCCACTAGCGATCAAACATCGAATCTTCTTGATCATAAGCTAATGTAATCAGACACCGACTTACTAATTGAACACACATACACCTGGCGTATAAACGAAGTAAACCCAGTAACTACAGTAGCAGCTTGAAACAACAACTGTAAATGATGTATTTTTTCTCGACTAGTCAGATGTGAGAAGGCAGTGTTAGGTGGTCGACGTGTGGCAGAACTGTGTCAGCGTTGTTGTTTCACAAATCGCAAAGGAGCAGCGTCTTTACATCATGTGTTCAAGAAATTCGTCGCAATATTTGAAGACATTTGTCCCACATATCTCGAATCCCGAACAAAAATGATGCGTGAAAGCCTGCCGCAACTTGATTAAAACGCAAAACGCGACAATTCTTTTTTGTAAAAAATCATCATAGGTGACGAGTCTTGGTGTTATCAATACGAACCTACCACAAAACGAAAGAATGCAGAAATTCACAGAAAGGCTCAACGCTTTGATAACATAAACGACTTTTAAGACAATGTAACGGGCGAGTTGCACAACATCCCAAAGAAGGCTTTTTTTGACAGTTTCACGTGGTTGTATGAACGATCTGTGCATTTGGGGAGAGGGAGGAAGGGCCAGACTGTTAGAAAACCTCACGCCTTACAACCACCATTTTAATCTTTCTGTACGTTTATTAATGCAGTAACAAAACTTTCTGGACTTATGTAATATTTTGATCAATTCGTCACTATGGCGCCTTTTGCGAATATTATGTTTTATGTCTGTTGAATTTGTAAAAATCTGGGCAATGCCTCTTTCCTCGCGCTTATTCACAAAGAAACTTTTTGTGGCTTTTGCTAACAAAAAGACCGTGTGAAAGATACCTGAAACAATATTACTACAATGAACCTACTCGATTATCTAAGGAAGCAGTGAATGCTACTCTGAGCAGATGCATAGCTAGTAATGCGCTAAAATTCTCACAAGAAAACGAAAACTTGTGAATTCATATCGTGGGTTGCGTGAGGAGACCTTGTTTTCCTCACACGGAAACACCGTATCAGTTAACTTTCTTGTACATTGCGTGAGTGTATCCATTACAATGTAACGCTAATAACACATTTCTAAACATACCTTGTGCACAAATCATGTGTGATAGGGTTACAGCCACTAAGTTTCATAAGAATATACCTTTATGCAGCAGTACATTATGTGTGATGTAAGAGAAACGAACAACATGCGACACGCAAATCTTTGACTTCCAGCTGCTCGAAGAATATGACTGTAGCCCTCGGAGACAAGCTGATAGATCACCAGTCTTTAAGATGCTGGTATGTTAGACTCGTTCGTCTAATAGTAAGGAATTTTCTTCTAAAGAACAAATTTAATTTTCAGTGTCACTTAATTTTGAGGACCCTGCAACCGTTGCATTCAGTAGTGTGTAGCAGATTAGTGTCAGTCATTAGCAAACAATATAACACTAAGAGGAAGATTAGAAGGGAGATACGATACTGCGTGAAGAATTTGACCAAGCACTGAAGGACTTAAGTCTAATCAAGGCCCGGGAATAGACAACATTTGGTTAGAGGTGCTGATAGCCTAGGGAGAGCTAGCCATGACAAAACTCTTCCATCTGGTGAGCAAGATCTATGAGACAGGCGAAATATCTTCGAACTTCAAGAATAAAATAATTCAAATTCCGAAGAAAGCAGCTGCTGACAAGTGTGAAAATTACTGAATTATCAGTTTAATAAGTCACGGTTGCAAAATACTAACACGAATCCTTTACAGAAGAATGGAAAAACTGGTACAAGCGGACCTTGGGGAAGATCAGTTTGGATTCCGGAGAAGTGTAGGAACACGAGAGGCAATACTGGCCCTACGACTTATCATAGAGGATAGTTTATGAAAACAGGGACCGATGACGTCAGCAATTTGGTTCCATAGACCCTTGCCACAAATTTCAAATTTTTTTAGTTTAAGAAAAGGGGAACCTACATTTATAGCATTTGTAGACTTAGAGAAAGCTTTCGACAGTGTTGACTAGAATACACTCTGTCTAATTCATTCTAAAGGTGTCAGGGGTAAAATACAGGGAGTGAAAGGCTATTTACAATTTGTACAGAAACCAGAAGGCAGTTATAAATGTCGAGGGGCACGAAAAGGAAGCAGTGGTTGAGAAGGGAGTGAGACAGAGTTTTAGCATATCCCTGGTGTTATTAAATCTGTAACTGAGCAAAAAAATAAAGGAAACAAAAGAAAAATTTAGAGTGGGAATTAAAATCCAGGGAGAAGAAATAAAAACTTTGAGGTTTGCCGACGACATTGTAATTCTGTCAGAGATAGCAAAGGACTTGGGAAAGCAGTTGAACGGAATGTACAGTATCTTGAAAGGAGGATGTAAGATGAACATAATAAAAAACAAAACGAGGATAATGAAATATAGTCTAACTAAATCAGGTGACGTTCACGGATTAGATTAGGAAATGAGACACTTAAAGTAGTAAATGAATTTTGCTATTTGGGAAGCAAAATAACTGACAATGTTTGAAGTAGGGAGGATATAAAATGTAGACTGACAATGGCAAGAAAAGCGTCTCTGAAGTTTCTGTAGAAGAGAAATTTGTTAACGTTGAGTATAGATTTAAGCGTCGGGGAGTCCTTTCTGAAAGTGTTTGTATGGAATGTAGCCATGTATGGAAGTGAAACAGGGACGATAAACAGTTTAGACAAGAAGAATATAGAAGCTTTTGAAATGTGGTGCTACAGAAGAGTGCTGAAGATTAGATGGGTAGATCACGTAACTAATAAGGAGGCACTTAATAGAATTGGGGAGAAGTGAAGTTTGTGGTACAACTTGAGTAAAAGAAGGGATCGGTTGGTAGGACAGACTCTAAGGCATCAAGGGATCGCCAGTTTAGTACTCGAGGGAAGCGTGGGAGGTAAGAATTGCAGAGGGAGACCAAGAGATGAAGACAGTAAGCAGATTCAGAAGGATGTAGGTTGCAGTAGTTACTCAGCGATGAAGAGGCTTTGACAGTATAGAATAGCATGGAGAGCTGCATCAAACCGGTCTTTGGACTGAAGACCACAACAACAACAATATAATAATAATAAAAAGAAGAAAAGTAGGGAGAAGAAAAAGCAGTCAGTCCGCAAGTGTAAGGTTGTTCTGAACGTCACAAGCATGGTCGCAATGTAAATGGTGTTCCTCCAGCCTGGCAAGCGGTATGTGGATTAAAGATGCTGAACTGCGACCAGACAGCCACTGATAGTTATTTGGGTGAGGGTAGAAGAGTGAACCTTAATTTTAAAGCAGAATTCCAGTAACAGTGCAACTGCCTTTTCTAGGTACTGTTAGGTCATCTGCGCTGCATCTCAATCTATATGAGAACAAATACAACTTGTATGAGGTTCGACAACGGGCGGTTAGAAATCTTTGGGCTCAAAAATGAGTTTTACGGTTGTTTATCTCTGAGCGCGTGCCAATGCTGCCGTAGTTAATGTGGAGTTTTCAGATGCGGTCGATCGCGAACAGGCTGTCGAATCTTCAACATCAACTCGGACACCCAGATACACATTCACACTTTCAAGTAGACGATGGCAACCACAGTGTGTGTGTATGTGGGCGGGGGGGGGGGGGGGGGACGGATGATCAATCATCGAATAAATCACTACTATCAACGCATTTACAGAGAAAACTGCTGCGACAGAAAGGTGCGGATTCTTATATCCAGAAACTAATTCAAAGCATGAACATGAATTGTATGTGGTGCTTAAATAAATGAGGATAAGAATATAACTTAGGAAAAAAGTTGAAAAATATTAGATGGCAAAATTGGCAACGAATACTTAAAATGGAGGAAGCAATAACAGAACATTATTCTATATATGTTATCATGACACTACCAGTGCCATGTCGAATTCAAAGAACTTTCGTAATCCCAAAATTTCACAAATTATTCGTCATAACGATATAAGCATAATTTTCAAATAATAACAAGCTCCTTAATTTACAATGCAGTCGATTTTTGAACATCTCATGTCATCCCCAGAAACCACCTCACCGCAACGAGCATATTAATTACAAGCTACAGTTTCGGTGTAAAATGAACTGGTTACTTAAGACTAATTTATCTATGTCGGTTAGCAAAAAGGGCACAACCTGAAGTAAAGAGACGAACTTGGTATGTTAGATAGACTGCAGCTGCAACCCTCGCTACTCTATCGGTTGATGAGGACATCAAAGGAAGATAATTCTGTGACATAAAATGCAGAGCTGAAGACATACATAACGTCTGAACGCGGTTTGTTTTCTAAGTCACTGCTTCAACTGTTCAGTAGCTACTACCGAGCTGTTTCTCATGGCATCATTTTACTTGTTTTTACCAACTTACAACCAGCTAATTAACTTACTACTTCTCCTAGATCTCGTGCTACAGATAAGACGGACATCACAACATTAATAATATAAATAGTAAAAATATAACGGAAACGGTAAAAATTACATCGAAACAAAATATTGTCGGTGTTCTGTACTACCGCTTTTCGTTTTCGTATACCCGCTCGAAACGAGACAAAAGGATACTGCAAATCGAGTAACTATGCTAGCTTCAGTATTTCCCTAAAGAGACGTCGCTATATAATTACCATTTATCTCATACCCTTTCTGGAAGCCCCCACCCCAACACCAAAGTAGTGTTGCTAACTTCCCTACCTTATCTAAGCTTTCATGTCAGTCAGTACAGGCTGGCCTGAGAAATCCTAGGCTATGTCCCTGGACTGAATCACGTAAAAATTCCGGAAGCAGTAGCACCGCCATACATGTGAAGACGTTGTGGCGTATCGAGTAGTAAGTATACTATCACATACGATACTGTTAGTACTCTGTGATAGTACTAAGATAGTCTAAAAGCCTTTTACTTGTTCCACCAGAGACAACGGAATAAGTCAGCGGCGTTGGCTGATCCCTCTCAGAAACTCCAGCATTGATGTCAATCACTTCTAGTGCCGGAGATGGGGTGTATCCACGTATATACACACAACGTTATCATTAACTATGCGTAGATTCAGATGCAATTAAGTTAGAGTAGTAGTTACACATGTAATAATACAAATAGGAATAGTAGACATAGTGCTAACATAAACCAACACCAGGCAGTTTAGATACTTGTGTTTCCGTGGCCGGAATTAACCCCGTTGATACATGGTAGCTCATAAAAGAAGAGCTATGAGCAGGTTAAACGTGCAATATCTATTCAAAGACCGAAGCGTTACCAACGGCTAACATAGAGCAGACGGAGCGTCTTTTCTGTTCATTACTTTTTTCTTATTTTCCGGTTTGTTTTACAATGTTAAATTTATTCGGCTCCCTGCTGTTACAGCTAGCAATATCTAAGTTTGAAAATCATGCCAAAATACTATTGGGTCATTTATATAGATTATTCGTATCATATTGCATTAACCTCCTGTGGAATATAGTGATTAGCGTCGTTGGCTAGTGACGTGGAGGTTCCGGATTCGATTCTCGATGACAATCTCAGTTTCTTCTGTGATGGATATGCGTAGCTACATGCATGAAAAAGCAGAAAATCCGAAAGACAAATAACCGAACAGTAATTTATTTACATTGTACTTATATGCGTTTAAGTAAAGTGATCATTTACTATAATAAATGGAAATGTTAAGTCGTTTTGCATTTCATTGTATTACCTAGTGACAACACTCCAACACACACCAACATCGTAGGAGAACAATTTAATAGTGCTGCTGACCCTAGCTGGCAATTCGTTCACTAGTGTAAAGTGACAACATTAATGGACCGATCAAGGTATATATAATGTGTGTTATAATAAATAGCGAAAACGGATACGGGCGAAAATATACAAGAGAAGAAAAAACGTTCCGGGAAACATGAGTCCACACAGATACGTTGTGAGATAATTGTGAATGTGTGGTTGTGAGGCGCCACTGACTTCGAGGTGAAGTATTCTCCTAGTTATTACACAAGTATTTGAAATATAAACTTTTCAATTAAGTCCCTATCTAATTTTGCTCGTGGCCCGTGGTTGGGGCATGTGGTATATCCATGCTGGGGCACTGGCACATTTTGCTGTTGATGTAAGACGATATAAAACGCGCTAATATGGGCTAAGATGAAGAATTTCAGCAGGGCCTCTAGCTTGGTCTCCAATATCGTCTCACGTCTCACCATCCACTGACATGATAGAAAAACTTTAGTTGCAAAGTGCAGAGTCTTGTCGAGACTTATACAGGGTGTTTCAAACACACTGCAGCAAACGCGTAGAGGTGATAGATCACATCATGGGGAACAACTTTTGTTAGAGACAAAATGTTCGCTGACGCTTCCCGGTGACATTAGGAGTCTATTTTATGTCCCCGAGGGCGATGGAGTAGGTACTCTGTGGTGCCGGCCGCGGTGGCCGTGCGGTTCTGGCGCTGCAGTCCGGAACCGCGGGACTGCTACGGTCGCAGGTTCGAATCCTGCCTCGCGCATGGGTGTGTGTGATGTCCTTAGGTTAGTTAGGTTTAAGTAGTTCTAAGTTCTAGGGGGCTTATGACCTAAGATGTTGAGTCCCATAGTGCTCAGAGCCATTTGAACCATACTCTGTGGTATGCGTATGCAGTGTGTGTTGCCTATATCTGTCATCTGCCCCTGTGAAAGGGCGTTGGCCGAGCAAAATTAAATTTACTGATATGCTTATAAAATATGTTCTCCGCTTAGAGATACTCATTCTTGGGATTTTGATGTTGAAAATGACTTTGCCAAATTTTTGGATTAGATAATACGTAGATGCATCGCATCGCACCTAGTTAGTAGATCCTCCTAGTTCGGTGAAATCTCGTCGTCCCAGGGTCGGTGAGTTCAACTAAAAGGCGCCTAGAATCGGTGGGAAGCACCAGCAAACATTTTGTCTGTAACAGAAGTTGCTCCCTATAGCGTTATATATCACACCTAGACGCTTGATGCAAAGACTTTGAAACACCCTGTATAATGATTTTAGGGTGTTTGAAAGAATCCGTAACTGACTGGAGAAACGAGTGCAGTATTGCATCCAAATGCGACGATTACACACGTAATATCTACTTTAACATATGCGAGTGTACAGTAAACTGCAACAAGTAACATGCTGAAGTAGTACTGTGTTTTGTATGAGGGAAGGCACAGATGAATTTTAAGCCCAATTAAGCGGGAGCCGGTTCTAGGTTCAGTCTGGAACCGCGCGACCGCTACGGTTGCAGGGTCGAATCCTGCCTCGGCCATGGATGTGTGTGATGCCCTTAAGTTAGTTAGATTTAAATAGTTCTATGGGACTGAAAATTAGATGGGTAGGCCACATAACTAATGATGAAGTATTGAATAGAATTGGGGAGAAGAGGAGTATGTGGCACACCTTGACAAAAAGAAGGGACCGGTTAGTAGGACATGTTCTGAGGCATCAAGGGATCACAAATTTAGCATTGGAGGGCAGCGTGGAGGGTAAAAATCGTAGAGGGAGACCAAGAGATGAATACACTAAGCAGATTCAGAAGGATGTGGGTTGCAGTAAGTACTGGGAGATGAAGAAGCTTGCACAGGATAGAGTAGCATGGAGAGCTGCATCAAACCAGTCTCAGCACTGAAGACCACAACAACAACAACAGGGGACTGATCACCTCAGGTGTTAAGTCCCATAGTGCTCAGAGCCATTTTAAGCGATGACCTAAACGAAAAGTTTACATTACAAATGCATTTTTACACGGTGGGCCAAAATTTCAGGAAGAGTCTATGAGTAAGTAACTTTGTTATTTAGTCTTTTCTCCTTTGTCATGTTTCAGATTGTGACAGAGGAAGGAAGGGGAAATTGACCATACTTGGCTTTTAAATCTTTGAAATATCAGTGGAAAGTAATGATAAAAAAGTTATTCTAATTTTTTGCTCATTCGTGACTTTTGGCCCACACTGTAATAACTGCCCCCCCCCCCCCTCCCCCGTCCGTACCACAGTGGTAAGCTTGTCTGGCTGCTATGTGGAGGAGCCGGGTTCGATCCCCAAAGGAGGAGCTACTTGATTCAAAAGTAGCGACTTCAAGGTCAAGAAAACCGACAACCGGGAGAGCGGTGTGCTAACCCCACGCCCCTCTATCCCTCATTCAAATGACGCCATTGGCAGAGGATGACAAGGCGGCCGGTCGGTGCTGACGGCCCCATCTGGACGTGCTTGCTTTGCTGTTCTAGCTAAGACAATATTTGGTACTGAAGTCAGTGGCAGGTTTGCAGATCCATGTTTACTGTTAGGTTTTTGCTTCGGCTATCGTATATTTTCAACCGTATTAGTGTTAGCTATTAATTATGATACACACTCTACAAAATTGCATATCTGAAGTCGGACATAAACAGGACTGGAGTAATTTCACGGCTCGTACGATTCTCCATTTGTTCATTTCTGATAAAAAATCTCGGCTACTCCTCGTTTTTCGTACGAATACAGCGAGCGGTGTTAAGTGGAGGAGGAAAACAGAAAAGCAAGGCCGGCCAAGTGGATTACTCGGCACGTAAAAGTGACGCTGACGGGCGAGAGTGCGGCATGAAGAATGGTGCGACCGCCGCCGCCGCAGCTGCTACCGAAGCGCCCGGCACCAGCCTGCTTCCACATTCGGTCGCCTTTAATCCCTATGGGGATTACTTTCAAGTAAACATCGTTTTATGCGAGTTCTTTGATGCAGTGGTAATTAGCTGGATTAACACCGGCAATCGAAGGAAATTTATGCTCGCAGTTGCTGCGCGTCGATATCTCTCAATACATTGCATTTTCCTCTCATGTTGCCGAGAGATAAAGTGAAATGCTGCCTCTTATACCAAATGTTACAGGGGTTTGCGTTTTAATGCCACACTGCTGGCAACACCGTGAACGCGGCATAGAGCAAAGGTCGAATTGGCACGAAGCTCGTACATGCTCATATACAAATCATTAGCGTTTCGGCGCAACAGCACGAAGTGGGTAAGTGTAAAGTCATCTGCGCTCTGTATAAAAGGAAAGATCACGCAGAGGTTTTCTCATTCTGAAGTTGCAATTTAAATGTTGGTTGTTTGCGAGAAGATTGTGTTCTATGTGACTGCAGGTTTTCTCAGCGTATTCCAATGATGTACTGTTCTCGGATGATCAGCCGAGCGGTGGCATCGTATTGTCGCGTTTCGTTAAGTTTCGAACCCATCATCTTCAAGCGCTTCGCTTGTGTTCTTGTGTTGCTTTTAGAGTACTGTATACACACGGGAGAACTCCCTGACAGTACCGGGAATCGAACCCGGGTCCTTCGCATAAGTCAGCCGCGCTGACCACTACTTTATTTTTATTTATTTATTTATTTATTTATTTATTTTAAGGAACCTTCCTGGAGCCTAAAGGAAGGGATGGGGTCAAATTTGGCAGGGGTCGCAGCCCAGTCGTGGGCACTCTTTGTCCCTTTCTCTTCCCCATGAACCAAGAACTGTGTTAGGAACGTGGAGTAGAGGTACGAAGAACACCATTTATTTATTTATTCATTTTCTGTTGTACTTTTTATGTATATAATTATTGATACCACCGAGAATACCAGGAAACCGGCGTCGCGAGGATGAGGAAGCGACTACTCGCCAGACTCAGTGGGATTATCGACGCATAGTTTTTTGAAGAAGAATAATAGACGACTAGAGAATAACAGGCTCTTAGAAAAGCGTCAAGACCTCACTGCAGTGACACCCCAACTCTGGGGTGGGTTAAGAAAGACACTACAGAAGGATCTGGAGAAAAATTAAATTTCCTTTATTTCACGTCTATGGTCACAAATTATTTAGCTTGTCAGACAACCGGTTTCGGTCCACAATACCGCAGGGGAGTGTCATAGGACCGTTGCTATTCACAATACACATAAATGACCTTGTGGATGACATCGGAAGTTCACTGAGGCTTTTTGCAGATGATGCTGTGGTGTATCGAGAGGTTGTAACAATGGAAAATTGTACTGAAATGCAGGAGGATCTGCAGCGAATTGACGCATGGTGCAGGGAATGGCAATTGAATCTCAATGTAGACAAGTGCAATGTGCTGCGAATACATAGAAAGATAGTTCCCTTATCATTTAGCTACAAAATAGCAGGTCAGCAACTGGAAGCAGTTAATTCCATAAATTATCTGGGAGTACGCATTAGGAGTGATTTAAATTGGAATGATCATATAAAGTTGATCGTCGGTAAAGCAGATGCCAGACTGAGATTCATTGGAAGAATCCTAAGGAAATGCAATCCGAAGACAAAGGAAGTAGGTTACAGTACGCTTGTATGCCCACTGCTTGAATACTGCTCAACAGTGTGGGATTCGTATCAGATAGGGTTGATAGAAGAGAGAGAGAAGATCCAGCGGAGAGCAGCGCGCTTCGTTACATGATCATTTAGTAATCGCGAAAGCGTTACGGAGATGATAGATAAACTCCAGTGGAAGACTCTGCAGGAGAGACGCTCAGTAGGTCGGTACGGGCTTTTGTTAAAAGTTTCGAGAACATGCCTTCACCGAAGAGTCAAGCAGTATATTGCTCCCTCCTACGTATATCTCGCGAAGAGACCATGAGGATAAAATCAGAGAGATTAGAACCCACACAGAAGCATACCGACAATCCTTCTTTCCACGAACAATACGAGACTGGAATAGAAGGGAGAACTGATAGAGGTACTCAGGGTACCCTCCGCCACACACCGTCAGGTGGCTTGCGGAGTATGGATGTAGATGTAGAATGAACATCTTCAGATCTGCAGCTTGGCGATTAAATACCAGTCACAAATCATGTTGTATTTTAAGGTACGAGCATTTTAAATTCAGGTTGCTACACGTTCCGAGCATCAATCAGATTCAGCCCAAGCCACTGATTATAGTAAAAGTCACTTTAAAATGTTACGCTTAACCTCAATTTATATATTGAATTATTGCAATAAACGTAACCTAAATTTTATGACGTTATCGAAGAAATGTCTTGTGGGATGTTTCTGGTATTTCTGATGTTCATACACTGAAGCGCCAAAGAAACTAATATAGGCACGCGTATCAAATACAGAGATATGTAAACAGGCACAATACGGTGCTGCAGTCGGCAACGATTATGTCAGACAAGTGTCTGGCTTAGTTGTTAGATCGGTTACTGCTCCTATAGTGGCAGGTTATCGAGATTTAAGTGAGTTTGAACGTGGTGCTATTGTCGGCGCATGAGTGATGGGACCAGCATCTCCGAGGTAGCGATGAAGTGGGGATTCTCCCGTACAACCATTTAACGAGTGCATCGTGAATATTAGGAATTCGGTGAAACATAAAATCTCCGACATCGCTGCGGCAGGAAAAAGATGCTGCAAGAACGGGACCAACGACGACTGAAGACAACCATTCAACGTGATAGAAGTGCAACCCATCGGAAAATTGCTGTAGATTTCAATGCTGGGCCATCAACAACTGTCAGCGTGCGAACCATTCAACTAAATATCATCGATATGTGCTTTCGGAGGCGAAGGCCCACTAGTGTACCCTTTATGACAGCACGACACAAAGCTTTACGCCTCGCGTGGGTCCGTCAACACCGACTTTGGGCTGTTGATGACTATAAAACATGTTGCCTAGTCGGACGAGTCTCGTTTCAAATAGTATCGAGCGGAGTCCAGTGTGCCTCCCTTAGTTAACCGAAATATTAAAGCCATGTATTTCTCTCATGTTTATTTATTTAGGTGGACAAGATGAACTCATGAATTTACCCTATGTGGTCCGTGTTTCTATGTGCAACTTTCTTTTCTACTTATTAATCCACACATTAGATTCTCAGGACTACTTTTACATTTATACTTTTAATTATACCATTCATTGTTGAATTTTACCGACACTAGAGGAAAACAATAAAACGTCATCAGCAAATCGAAGATGGTATAGTATAATTGGCGATCGAAGCCCACACTAACCCTTTGCGTATATGTCGGTGTTTGTATACCAGCATTGGAATCGTGCTGTGTTGCATACACGGTGCAGTAACGCCCTCAAACGGAAACTTTTTGTTCGCCTCTTATGGAATCTTTCTATTACTGAAAAAAATGTATTTTTTTAAAAAAGAACTCTAACTACAAGTAATTTCGTGGAAGCCATGCTTTCTTCGTAATTACGTGTCATTAAAATGAGTTTTTTTTACAGTGCAACACGATATAATATTTCTGTATCTGGATTTACTTGTTCCACTCCTGAAGAGCTCGAGTGAAATCGTGCAGCGTCTACGCCTAAAAAAAAACAAAAAAAAAAAAAAAAAAAAAAAAAAAAAACCGGAAACTAGACTGTCGCCGTGTTTTTTAATTGTCTGTCTATTATTTTTCTGCTTCCTGTGTATTTTATTAGCATCATCAACCCTTTGTTTTGTTTTAAGTTCCAAAGTTTTCCGCTATTTTACCATTTTATCGCCAACTTTTATTATTTATTATCTTCATCTTTTTAAAACACATTCTGTAGGCTGAAGAGCGGCGTACTAAGCTGCTGCCAGCCCGCCCCCTTCGGGGGGAATCGAAACTCAATAAAGAAGGAAAAAAAAAACGGAAGCTGAAGTATCGTTTCATAGCCAATTTTGAATACTACTTCTCTAACACTACTTGCTTGGCGTCTGCGAAATGAATGTCGAGATTATCCCACTGATTCCTACGAAAGAACTTCAGAAGGTAAGTTTCACACGTTGTCTCACGGCATGATCATTATGCAACAAGATTGGCGCAATGTCGGAAGAGACTACATGATCCAGTTTGCTGGGGAGACATTTCTGCTGCTGTACGGACGACAGGTGCATTACAGCACGCCAGTGAAACGGCGCAGCAACTGGAAACCTAGGCCAAAGTTTTACGCGGGGCAGTACGATTCTTGTGGCAAACCGCCCAAATTGGCGCAGATTCGCCGTGATATTCTGGCGGTATACTGACCAAATGCGATGTCGCGTCCAGCCGTAGTGGGAAATGGTACCAACAATGTGACCGAGGCTGCTCGCACGTGCGTGATGCCGCTCGGGAGGTCCAGACAATGCACCACGCGATTTGCGTCTTTCCGGCAAGCTGGAAGAACACCTGGGGGATGGAGATTTTCCAGCCACGAGGACACTGTCACAGCGGTTATCGAATGGCTACGTGACCAAGGAGCGGAGTTCTATCGTCAACGAATTGAACGATTGAAACTTCCTGGCAGATTAAAACTGTGTGCCCGACCGAGACTCGAACTCGGGACCTTTGCCTTTCGCGGGCAAGTGCTCTACCATCTGAGCTACCGAAGCACGACTCACAGCCGGTCCTCACAGCTTTACTTCTGCCAGTATCTCGTCTCCTACCTTCCAAACTTTACAGAAGCTCTCCTGCGAAACTTGCAGAACTAGCACTCCTGAAATAAAGGATACTGCGGAGACATAGCTTAGCCACAGCCTGGGGGATTTTTCCAGAATGAGATTTTCACTCTGCAGCGGAGTGTGCGCTGATATGAAACTTCCTGGCCGTGAGTCGTGCTTCGGTAGCTCAGATGGTAGAGCACTTGCCCGCGAAAGGCAAAGGTCCCGAGTTCGAGTCTCGGTCGGGCGCACAGTTTTAATCTGCCAGGAAGTTTCATATCAGCGCACACTCCGCTGCAGAGTGAAAATCTCATTTTGGAAACATCCCCCAGGCTGTGGCTAAGCCATGTCTCCGCAGTATCCTTTCTTTCAGGAGTGCTAGTTCTGCAAGTTTCGCAGGAGAGCTTCTGTAAAGTTTGGAAGGTAGGAGACGAGATACTGGCAGAAGTAAAGCTGTGAGGACCGGCCGTGAGTTGTGCTTCGGTAGCTCAGATGGTAGAGCACTTGCCCGCGAATGGCAAAGGTCCCGAGTTCGAGTCTCGGTCGGGCACACAGTTTTAATCTGCCAGGAAGTTTCATATGAGCGCCCACTCCGCTGCAGAGTGAAAATCTCATTCTGGAAATTGAACGATTGGTACAACGTTCCGACCGTCATTTACAGAGACTTGGTGACTATGTTGTAATTTAGTATCGTATACCTGTGTCACTTTGAAGTGTAGTGCAGCATTCTCTAAACGTTACTTGATCTGCCATAATAATGTGTAACTTACTTTCTGAAGTCGCGTCACATTCCAGTGACTTGAAGAGCTCGGTAACAATGTCTTACCGACTACGCGCAACAATAACAATCCTAGTAGCACGTCTTCCTAGTCATTCGACCTCTTCTTTCTCAATGGGGATGGAAAATATTAGTGCGTGAAACTAGGCATTAACCTTCTACGCTGTCTCTTTTAGAGACACAGAGCATTTTCTCGGCCTCCTCTCAGTAAATCGTATTATTCCAGTCCTGCTCACTTAGTTCGTTCCATTTCTTTTTTGCCTCGTAATACTCGTACGTATTTAATCTGATTAGACGCTTTAGAAGCTAATATTACGCATACAGAAATTACTCTCAGTCAGAGGTATCGTAGGTAAACACAGACGTGCTGCACAGTTTCAACAGCATTTGTTTACTCGGCGTGGAATTGTCACAGACATTCTCAACAAATTGCAGTGAAAGGCTTCACAAGAAAGACGTGCATCGTGAAGAGACTTAGTCACAAAATTCCGAGAATCGACATTCCAAAAACGAGTCATTAAATGTGCTTCTTCTTTATATATGTATCTCGCTTAATTACAACGAAGTTTCAGTTGCACAAAAAAAATCGATCCCATACTGATGGGTACCTACAGAGTACTATCTGGAAATGGAATAGGAAAGAGGAGACATTATACTGGATTACTGTGTACCCTCCACCATATACCGAATGCCAGATGTACATATGGACACATGTCAACTTTTTTGTTTTGTTTTAGGAATCACAGACTGACAACATACACTCAGCTTGCCGATGGTGGATGAGGAGCAGTAAACCACTGTTTTATATTAAAATTCAGTCAGTACGTTCTGTTTTGTAGCCTTGTTTTCTGATTATAGCGAAAATGGTTCAAATGGCTCTGAGCACTATGGGACTTAACTACTGTGGTCATCAGTCCCCTAGAACTTAGAACTACTTAAACCTAACTAACCTAAGGACATCACACACATCCATGCCCGAGGCAGGATTCGAACCTGCGACCGTAGCAGTCGCGCGGTTCCGGACTGCGCGCCTAGAAGCGCTAGACCACCGCGGCCGGCTCTGATTATAGCCTTGTTAGTGTAAGTATTTTGTGTGGACTGTAAGTTGGCTTACTATATAATTTTATTTTCTTCCCATTTTTACTTTATGTCCAAAGGAATTATATGATCAAAATTCACCTCTGAAATCTGACATATAGATAGGAGGAGGAACCAAAAACTACAGTACGCACGGGGTCCGAAAGCAATTTTGAATGACCTTTTCTAAATTTATTTATTGGCCTCAGGGGTGCACCAATACAGCCAGTCCAAACTTACGGTGCTGCCTATCCTCTGAGGTCATCAGTCTCTCTTTTCTACAATTTCTGAGGAACATGGCATGTTTGATAACACATAATTAAATACAGTGACCTTTTAGGTTAACTGTCAGGTTCTAACCTAAGCAACGCACACAAATCGAGATTGAACGATTTCAGTTTAATCCCAACTTTTAACACGAATTTCACAAGCAGTTTAATTTCTACATTCATTGTCAAGAGTGTTAACACGTTCGAGAGAAGTTCTTGATTCCTGTGGACCAGGTTCTTAGTACCCAGTCTGATCCTCTTCTGTATCGATGGCAGCAAAAATAAATGTTGCGGGCGTCTAGCATCTCCCCGCAATCTCAGTTTGGTAATGGTATAACGTGGATTCTATAGAGGTATTGATGATAGCAGCCATAGCTGAATTTCAACATGGCAATGGTCCCTACGAACTGCCTCTTGATTCAAATGCCAGTTGAGTTACATTTCACATCCCACTTTTCATCGTACCATTGGGGCTTTGGTAAATGAGGATGGATTTGTTTCTAGTAGATGGCCTTGCACAGATCTTCGGTCTCGCACGCCGTTATCCATTCTCTTTTACATTCTTTGTTGTGTTCCCTGTCAAACTGTCAGCTTCCTCATTCCCCACAATCCCAGCACGGCTCTTAATCCATACAAACGACACCTTCCTACCTGTCTTTTCGTTTTTGGCTCTGATACAGTAGCAGCTGTCTGGTGTGAAAAATAACTCCTTCCTTCTTTAAGAATTGATGTCAGTGTTTGCACAGTGATGGAGAGCGAGTCCATGATTATTATAATACTGTTAGCTGTGATGGTCATTCTGTATCTTAGTGTCCTTTCAATGGCGGTATAAACTGGCGCTTTTCCAGTAAACGGAATGGTCCACAATATGTTTTTAGTATCTACATAGCGGCACAGCTGACACAGTCATCGCATTTGGACCCATCGGTATACACACGCCCAGCGCTTGACCATTGTTCGAAAGGGCTTTCTAAATTGCTGTTATTAATTAATGGGTTCTCAGAGTAGACCACATTAATAAGTACTGCCATTGCTTGTCTGATATGTTCGTACCATTGCCCAAAGTAGGGTAATAGTTGCCTTCTCCAAATTAGGTTCTGGTACTCACATAGTGGTGTGTGCCCAGTGTAGCATCTCACTGTAAGGTCACGCTGTTGGTGTTTCGGAATAAATTTCCTGCCGAGGGCATTTTCTACGTTTTGATAAGAGTGCTTTCACTGTGTCCGTTAACAGTGCGTACGTCGGAGTGGATCCTAGTGCTCCTATACGTAACCGCAGTGCTTTACATTGATACCTGTAGGGTTTCTGCAGCAGCTGCCTGGAGGCTTCGCTCTAAAACATACGGGCCTAGTCTAGGAAACGTCGGTGTGGCGCGCAATACATATTTAATGCTGTTACGTGAACTATGCCCCATGTGTTCCCGATTGTAGTACGAAATATGTTCAGAGCACTTTCACAATCAGCTTTGATATGGTCTGCATGGAGGGACTATTTCAGCTCACTTCTATATGAAGGGCTAGATATTTAAAGTGAATGTGGTATGTCCTTAAGAAATTATTTGAAACTGAAGGCGGAAATTTAGTTTATACGTACATTCGTCTAAAAATTTAACAACTGGAAACTGTATACATCCTACACGTAACCCGTGAACCAGACTGGTTTGGACAACGTCATCGAATTTGCTAGGCTGTTTGAAAACCTTCTGTCCATCGAGCTGTTGTTAATGCAAGAAATACGCCTGGTCAGCGGTTTCGCGCGAGCAGCCGTGTCAACGAACGCCCGCCGCCCAGCTCGCACTTCGGGGAGCTCTCAAGAGATGGCAGTCATGATCCAGCTCGCCTTCTCCCGCGGCGCGCGCCTTCGCTACAAAGCCTCGTCGTGTTTCTGTTGTGGTTTCATAATTAGCGTTAGCGTCCTTAATCAGTACTACTGGGGAGGCTGCAACCTTTAAGTTTAACATTGGCTTACGCCTCCTGCTGGAAGTCATTACTCACTTTTAGAGATGGCAGATGCTGTTAGTAGCAGTAAATGACCCACTTTTTCACATTTTCACAAATGAGTACTAAGTCTTATGTGCACTCTTCGTTTACGAAAAACAATGAATGCAGTTTACATACTTTTATATATGATTGCACCAATGTTCTTTGTGATTTCTAAAATTCCAGTGAAATCCTACTCCATTCTGATGACCTTGCTTTCACTAATACGAGTATGATGCTACAGTACGTTATTCATTCTGTCGTCGTGTGGTCGCTGCTGCAGAAAGAACTCTGTACCTGAGTACTGACTTTATATTGTTTCACTTACATGGGGAGTGTTACAAGAAGCAATACTTATATTTTGAATGAAAGATCTCGACATACGCTGATATAGTGGTGAAATTATACGTTAGCGTATTACGCTCGCGCCTGAGGACAAAATTAACATTGTAGATGCTGGCGTTGTATATGCCCCAGCTAAAATTTTCTGTCAATACTGGTGTATTGAAATGTTGCCTTACTTTATTGTCAACCACCCATTTCGCACAATAACTTATAAGCTTCTGGATCCGAAATGTAACAAGCTTTATCAAAAGTTCGGTTAATGTGCCTCGAATTATTTGAAGTTAATTAGTCCTGCAACTTTTGTCATTGCAAGTGAAACTTATTCAAAGTAAATCCCCGTCACAATATGTTGAACAAGTTCACGTCTTTATTTTAGTTTGTGTCACGTATTTCGAGCCAATTTGCCCATTTCAAGCATGCTTGAAAACAGGGGTACACGTACAACGTAACTCATGAATGAGGAAATGCTACGGTCGCAGGTTCGAATCCTGCCTCGGGCATGGATGTATGTGATGTCCTTAGGTTAGTTAGGTTTAAGTAGTTCTAAGTTATAAGGGAGTGATGACCACAGTAGTTAAGTCCCATAGTGCTCAGAGCCATTTGAACCATGAATGAGGAAAAATATTTCGCACGTAGTGTCACACAGCGAGCTACAGGCACAAAATTATTTTTCCCACGTTTCTAGTGTCATAAATGGCAGTGCGGGTGAATTCTATAAAATTAGGAAATGTGAAGTGAACTTTCGAGTGTTCTTGTGCGCCAGGACGTAAGACTGCAATGTAAACAGTATCATATCCATACCTTGACGTTCTTCGGTGTCTCGTTAAATGGTCAACTTTTTTCTTTGTTTCATTAAGCTTAGGAAGGAAATAATAACATTGGTCCTTGATTTTTCTGTGCATTGCAGCTTGCGATCCTTGGAATTATCCTTCGTAATTTATGGATCACGCTTTAAGCATACTGTAGAGGTGTACTAACCCGAAAAACATGTGTTCTAACATTACTAAATAATTATTTGTCGTCGCGTATTAGTACACAACAGTTTTATGACCTTGAAAGGTGCCCTTACGATCAAAATCGATCAACGTAGTGGCAGTTGACGAGCATTTGACTACAGACGTGTTCCTGATATCCATGAAAAACCAAAACTAACGCAGCTCCTGCGCACCCCACGGTAAGGCACAGGCAGAAAGGTTTAAGGCAATGGAAGGATTAATTTCAGACGTACGTTGACTGCAATAAGCCATACTCCGAAGGCGACCGCAACAAGCTTAACATATTAAACAAGAGCAGAAAACTACAGAAACAATTCGTGTTCTTTTTTGTGTCAGAATTATTTCATGACATTTCCCGGCGGAGTGTAACAACATGTGTGTACTAAACTGCTCGTTCTCTACTAACGAGTAAATCCATTTTGATGGAACTTTTCACAGAGTAATGACACACTTCAACGTCGAAAAGCCGTCACATGCGAATATGCCACAGCAAGTGATTTTTCAGTACGGCGAACAGCCTCAAATCTTTTCAGTCAGCGTGGTATAAACACTTATTGAAATAATTTTCAGGGTTTGTAAGCAACAATCCCAATTCCAAAGAAGGAAGACGCTGACAGGTGTCAGTATTACCAAACCATCAGCTTACTAAGTCATTGTGTATTGTGTGTATTGAGCCAGGGACCTAGAAACGACGGAGAGGCTTCGTCCCGCCGTAGCCCTCAGTGGTTCACAACCCCATAACAGGCCACAGCAGTCCACCTGTCCCACCGCCACCCCACACCGAACCCTGGGTTACTGTGTAGTTCGGCCCCTAGTGGACCCTCCCGCCCCCCAATTGGCCCCCTCTCCCCCCCCCCAATTGTCCCCCCCCCCCCAATTGTCCCCCCCCAATTGTCCCCCCCCCCCAATTGTCCCCCCCCCCCCCGGGAATGTCTGATACCAGACGAGTGTAGCCCCAAATGTTGGCGTGGTAATTATGGTGTATGGTGTCCCAAGCGGGAAGGCGTACCGGTCCCCGGCACGAATCCGCTCGGCGGATAAGTGTCGACGGCCGGTGTGCCGGCCAGCCTGTGGATGGTTTTTAAGGCAGTTTTCCACCTGCTTCGGCGAATGCGGGGTGGTTCCCCTTATTCCGCCTTAATTACACTATGTCGGCGATTGCTGCGCAAACACTGTCTCCACATTAGATTGGGAAATGAGACACTAAAAGTAACAGGCTAGTTTTCGTATTTGGGGAACAAAATAACGGACGAAGGCCGAAGTAGAGAGGATATAAAATGTCGAAGTGCAATAGCAAGGAAAGATTTTCTAAGAAGCGGAAATCTGTTAACACCTATAATATAGATTAAATTGTTACGAAGTCTTTTTCTGAAATTATTTGTCTCTAGTGTGCGTCAATGAAAAGTGGACGATAAGCAGTTTAGAGATGAAGGGAATACAAGCTCTTGAAAAGTGAACGCTTAAGATCAGATTGCTATTTATCAAACTAAAGAATAGGTACTAAGTCGAAACTGGATAGTAGAAAGTTATGGCACAATGTGACGAAAAGAAGGGGACGGCTGCTGGCACGCATCCTGAGGCATTAAAGAATAATTAATTTGGTAGTAATGGGAGTCATCGGTGGGTATAAAAAAAGGGACGAGTCAAGGCATTTAGGAAACTCAATTGGATGTAAGTAGCCATAGTTCGACAGAGATGAAAAGACTTGCAGTTCTCCACAAAAATCTATCAAAATGTCAAATGTGTGTGAATTGTTATGGGACTTAACTGCTAAGGTCATCAGTCCCTAAGCTTACACACTACGTAACCTAAATTATCCTAAAGACAAACACACACACACACACACACACACACACACACACACACACACACACACACATGCCCGAGGGAGGACTCGAACCTCCGCCGGGACGAGCCACACAGTCCATGACTGCAGCGCCTTAGACCGCTCGGCTAAGTAGTGTGTAAGCTTAGGGACTGATGACCTTAGCAGTTAAGTCCCGTAAGATTTCACACACATTTGAACAATCCCGCGCGGCGTTAATCTATCCTGTGCATGAAGCATGTCTGCTGAGTGCAGCATGCAGATAGACGGTTAAATAGTATGTGTCGAGTCCGCATTTTGTACAGTATGTGCTGCACTTGTGACTACGATGCAGAGTGAACGTATGAGAAATGGTGATTCGGCAGCTGGATGCAGCCCGCCGCGCGCATTCTGCTTCCAAGTATTTCCCTCTTCGCCGCAAATCGCTCGCGAAACAGTCCTGCGGGAGTCTGCGCAGGCAGCCACTGCGGGGACGCAACTTTATTTGCCTCCCCGACGCCGCACTGGAGGCACAATTGAGTTCAGACACTTGTGAAATGAAGTTCGCTATGTCGCAGGGCGTGAATAGCTCCAGATGCGTAGTTCGCAACCGGCGAAACACTTTTTGGCGACCCATTTTCCTTAAATCACGAAACAGTTCAGATCACTCTGGGCCACTTTCCTACTTCCCTCCTGCAAAAGAAAAAAATATGCTTGTTGCAACCTAGTTTCAGACCTTTTTTGCTTCAAATGATTGTTCCTGTCACATCCCCGAATACTGATCATTCCTTCCGAGACATTATGTACGTAGACAACACTCAAAACTGACTGTTCTGAATATGTTTCAGTTATGGATTGCTGTGTGGTCATGAAACGAAAGGCTCAATGGCCGGATGCAAGTCTTCCAATTGGGCGTCACTTTGGCGGCTTCCGCGTCCCTAATCTACCCCAGTTATCCAACCGAAGAATTGGGGCTTATAATTTAACGTGCAATCCGAACTATATGTCGTTCGTGGCGACTTCTCACATCGCTGAGAGGTGAAGGGTAGATTAAAGGCAATCAGAAAATTTCCGTGTCAGACTAGGATTCGATCCCGCGAACACACGGTTTCCAGGCACACGCTTTGCGACGAGGTCCCCAGGCTCGATAAAGCCAAAATGAAGAAGAAAAATGAGACTTTAACTCGGTACTATATTTCACTTTACTGCTGGATTTGTATAGCCAGTATGAATTACTTTGTCTCCAACACCGAAATGTATAGAGGATGTCCTAAACCTTTAGCGTAAAAATTTGTCGAATGTAGAGGATCCTACACTGAGTTCATAGATATAAGGAAGCAGTGTTCGTAAGAGAATATTTGTGGATTTGTGGCGATGAGAAGTCTTGCATCTTGCATGAGCGATGCGTGAGAGCCACGTACCAGTAGCCTGACTGCGTTTCATAATGTGTGTGATGTCCTTAGGTTAGTTAGGTTTAATTAGTTCTACGTTCTAGGCGACTGAAGACCTCAGAAGTTAAGTCGCATAGTGCTCAGAGCCATTTGAACAATTTTTTTAACGTATGGTACAGCAGGATGTAGTATCCAGAAAGCCGAACGAATACGCAGAGACAAGATTTTCGGCAGGCGCCCCTAAACTGCGAGGAAAAAAAAAAAAAATGCAAGAAGTTTGTCGCGGTGGTATAAATTGACGAAAAATTAAGTCTTTCGAGCCACACAGTGTTAGCCAAGGTTCTCTACGAAGGAACTGTTCGCATATTAGAGTATGAGGAGGCGGTTTTGGATCGTGTGGGAGAAGATTAGTCAATGAGTACCTGTCAATCTGCCTGTGAAACGCACGACTGGCAAAATACGGTGTCGAGAGTATTGCCGGAGCTGTGATCACATCCCTCTCATAGACAAACAGGGAGGCTGTCAGTGAGTCGTTTTGTAATGTATACAGTGAGACAGCCGGTCGTCACGCTGGACAGCTGCTACGAGATTAGGTTGTTGCTATTGGGCTTAAGCTGAGTGTGCCAATAAAAAAATTAAGCAATAATTTCCGACTTTTAGTTCCTTATTTCAAAATAGCAGTTTAGGATTCTCTAAGATCTGTATAATTTTGTCACCAAAAATTTGGGGCACTGGATGATTTTCGTATCATGATGTGCACTCGTGTAATATGGAATAGACAGAATAAATATTCCAATGTAAATTTGTATTTGCTGTTTTGTAGTTCGCTGTTAACCTTTGCTAACCATAGACTCCATGATGTCATTTTTAGAATGCTATCTCGGTATTTTACGGTTGTTACTGCTTCCATTGATTTATGGTCATTAGTGTAATCACACGGTAATGAATCTCTCCGCCTTTTTGTGCGCAATACGTCAGCTTTATTTACGATGAGAGTCAGATGCCAGTCTCTGCCTTAACCGTCGATTCCCCGCAGGACTCTCCGCATTTCAACGCTGCCTTATGGCGTTACTATCTGCATACAGACAACATTAGTGTCTCCGAATAGCTTCACGAAGCTTCTGGCGTTATCCACCGCATCATTTATGCACGTAGTTAACAGTAGCGGCACTGTAACACTCTCCTGTGATAGGCCCGAAGTCATTTTCACATCTGTCCATTTCGCACCGTTAAGAAAGACCTGTTGAGTTCCATCTAATAAGATGTCCTAAAGCCAGTTACAAAATTAGTGCGATAAAGTCTGCAAGCTCGTAATTAATATCTAGAGACGAGGAATGGAATGTTGCTTTGCTGCTACGATGTTAGCGAAATGAATGTGCCAATCCGACATACAGTTTCCACACATCGATCTCAAACTCTCTTCCATTTAGATCAAATACGAATATATATATATATATATATATATATATATATATATATATATAATCACATGTATTCTGCTGAAGGGCCGGCCGCGGTGGTCTAGCGGTTCTAGGCGCTCAGTCCGGAACCGCGCGACTGCTACGGTCGCAGGTTCGAATCCTGCCTCGGGCGTGGATGTGTGTGATGTCCTTAGGTTAGTTAGGTGTAAGTAGTTCTAAGTTCTAGGGGACTGATGACCACAGATGTTAAGTCCCATAGTGCTCAGAGCCATTTGAACCATTTTTTTCTGCCGAAGTATTCGATTTCCGAAATGACCCAAGCACGTACAACAGGAAATTAAATAAACAGTGAGGATGTGCTTTCTTTATTATCTTATATAAGATAAAATCAAAACTGCTGACCATATAAGTCCAGAGCACTTCGGATAAATTTCACCTTTCACTCTGAATTGGCGCTGCGGATCATACGTTCACAGCGGCATGGCACCTATAGAAGGTACCATTCCAGAATTTGTTTTAAAGAGTATTCGCCTTTAGAAAAAACATAAATCACTTTGATTGGTTAGATATTTGTGCAACGTTCCTCTCGAACACGATTCATTATCTTGAAAACATCGCCTCTTTATTCGGACAGAGTATTCTGTTGTTAATATTATATGTGAATTTTGAATGAAGGGTTGAAGTATACATGTACCAAATGGAATTAATTCTGTTCGAATAACTATCCGGATCGCCCTTAGTTAATATTATTAGAAATCCATTATTCTTTTATACCAGCTTTGGATGTGAGAAATGAGATGACCACAGCAGAATGCGTCGAACGAGAGACTCATCGGAAGTGACACCAATAGCACTTTCCACGTTTTCTATGAATTCCCCTGATCATTCGCGCCCTACCCTTCTCACGTCGTTTAAAACAGTATTTGCTCGATATTTTGTTGGGGGCCGTGCTGTCTCTGGGGAAGATGAAACTGTTTAACATTGTTGGTGATAAGATATATTTAACTTCTATGTGATTATTTGACAATGCACGCACAAATTTAACGAGTGTTGAACTGTTTCAGAAAACATCTCTTGGAGCATTTGATTACTTCGAGTACTAAGCCAGGTGTCAGAGCTCCGTCTGAGCATATCTGAGATTAACGGTAGGTAATGGTTATCCCGCGTCCTCGTGTGTTAGTTCCCACGGGAAAGTATCGTGGTGCCACTTTTCAACATTACAATGCTCGCTCACCTATGATACGTATCTCTATGAATTGTTTGCGCGATGCCGAGGTACTCCTACTGCCATCAAGAGGCCCAAATCTGTCTCAGATCTAACATATGAGGACCAGCTCAGACGTCAGACCGAGCGAAGTGGAGCAGTGGTTAGCACACTGGACTCGCTTGCTGGAGGACGATGGTTCAAACCCGCGTCCGGCCATCGTAATTCAGGATTTCCGTGATTTCCCTAAATCGCTTCAGGCAAATGCTGGGATGGTTCCTTTGAAAGGCCACGGCTGACTTCCTTCCTTAATCCGATGGAACTGATGACCTCGCTGTTTGGTCCGCTCCCCTAAATCAATCACTCAATCAGTCGGACGTCAGTTCAGTCCTAGTGGATGCATCCGGTATATCAAGAGCCAGTTACAACAGTTGTACGCCACCTTGCCTCAAGAGAGGATGTAACGGCTTTATGACACCCATCCCAACCGAATCAGTGCCTGTATCCATGTCAGAGGGGGTGCAACGTGATAAGTAGGCTCATTTCCCTGGGCTGCTCTGCGTAGGTAGATACACATTTTATGATTACTCGGGCTGGTGGTAACGAGAAGGCCGGCGGAACGAAACAGGCGGTTCCGGTCCGTAGCTGACAGCGGAGATCACGAGGTGAATTGGTAACCAACCAAGTCTATCATAATACAGGGAAAGGTGAAAATCACTAAACGTTAATCAGGTAAGGTCAAAATACTCTCCTATCCAATGGCGCGTACGTACAGGGTGACAATTATTGAACTATATGAAATAAAATCGTCATAACACCATCGCCTCCGAATATTACTGTTGTCACTACACACGCTGGCAGATGACGTTCACCGGGCATTCGCCGTACCCACACCCTGCTATCGGATCGCTACATTGTGTACCGTGATTCGTCAGTCCACACAACGTTTTTCCACTGTTCAATAGTCCAATGTTTACGCTCCTTACACCTACCGAGACGTCGTTTGGCATTGCATTTACTGACGTGATGTGTGGCTTATGACCAGCCGCTCGACCATGAAATCCAAGTTTTCTCACCTCCCGCCTAACTGTCATAGTACCTGCAATGGATCCTGATGCAGTTCGGAATTCCTGTGTGATGGTCTGGATAGATGTCTGCCTATTACACATTACTATCCTCTTCAACTATCGCCGGTCTGTGTCAGTCGACAGACGAGGTCGACCTTCACGCTTTTGTGCTATACGAGTCCCTTGACGTTTCCACTTCATTATCATATTGGAACAGTGGACCTCGGGGTGTTTAGGAGTGTGTAAATCACGCGTACACAGATATGACACAAGTGAAACCCTATCACCAGAACACGTTCAAAGTCCATGGGTTCGGCGGAGGGCCCCATTCTGCTCTCTCACGATGTCTAATGACTATTGAGGTCGCTGATATGGAGTACCTGGCAGTAGGTGGCAATACAAAGGACCTAATATGAAAAACGTATGGTTCTGGGGGTGTCCGGATACTTTTGATCACATAGTGGACATATACAGGGTGACAACTATTGAGCTATACAAAATAAAATCGTTATAACTTCTGAACGGTTTGGGCGGGGACGTTCAAACTGCACGGATGGCCGCAGGGCATGATGGATTCAAATGGTTCAAATGGCTCTGAGCACTATGGGACTCAACTGCTGTGGTCATTAATCCCCTAGAACTTAGAACTACTTAAACCTAACTAACCTAAGGACATCACACACACCCATGCCAGAGGCAGGATTCGAACCTGCGACCGTAGCAGCAGCGCGGCTCCGGACTGGAGCGCCTAGAACCGCACGGCCACCGCGGCCGGCGGCGTGATGGAAATTAGTATGCTCATGCATCGTTTGGTTTAGCGACGAAGCCCACTTTCATTTGTAGAGGTTCAGCAATAATCAAAATTAGCCCATTTTGGGGACTGAGAATCCTCATTTTGCGATGGACTGGTCTATTCGCCCTCAAAGGTTGACTGCGTCGTGTGCAAGGTCCAGTCAAGGAATAATCATTGCGATATTCCTTGATGGCACGTTGACTACCGAACGGAACGTGAAGGTTTTGGAAGACGATTTCATCCCCATATACAAAGTGACCTTGATTTCGATAAGATGTGGTTCACGCAAGGCGGATCTCGACCCCATCGAAGTAGGAGATTGCTCGATGTCCTGGAGGAGCACTCTTGGGACAGTATTCTGGCTCTGAGGTACCCGGAGGCCACTGGCATGGCTCTCGATTGACCGCCATATTCTCCGGATCTGAACATATGCGCCGGCCGGTGGGGCCGTGCGGTTCTAGGCGCTTCAGTCTGGAACCGCGTGACCGCTACGGTCGCAGGTTCGAATCCTGCCTAGGGTATGGATGTGTGTGATGTTCTTAGGTTAGTTAGGTTTAAGTAGCTCTAAGTTCTAGTGGACTGATGACCACAGATGTTAAGTCCCATAGTGCTCAGAGCCATTTGAATCATTTGAACACATGCAAATCCTTTTTGTGGAGCTATATTAAAGACAAGGCGTACAACAATAACGCCAAAAGCATTTCTGAAATGAAAACAGCCATTCAGGAGGTCATCTGCAGTATAGATGTTCTGACACTTCAGCGAATCATGCAGAATTCCGCTATTCGTCTGCGCCATATCTTCGCCAATGATGGCAGCCATACCGAACGTGTCATAATTTAAATCCGATTATCTTCAGAGACGTTTACATGTTGAATAAAGATTGTGCACGCCGTAGTTTGTAACTAATTTACGTTTTTTTTCATATAGTTCAATAATTTTCGCCCTGTGAGTAAGGAAGCTTTCGTCCATCGGAGCAAATATAAAGTCTGTTAAAGTCATTTCAAAATCTCCTACAGTCACTCAACGACGTCACTTTCCCATTCACAACAGTGTAATGAGCAATCTCTCCCAGGTTTCTACTCAGTCTGTATGACGGATCGTTTATATGTGTGGAAAGCAGGAAGCTTTCTCTCGCATTTCCTCGGGGCACTTTTGACGTTACCTTTCTCCGTGATTAACACTCGCCATCCAGGACAAACAACATACTGGTTTCTACCAACGAAAACGTGTTTTAGTCAGATACATATTTAAGATCATATTCCACATTCTCGAACCATTGTTAACTCGTGCATACTTCGTTCTTATTATCAGCTCGATGTGACTACGGACTGTTTCCAAATATTTGAAGTACAATAGTTTTCTTTTAGGTTCCAAGAATAAAAAAGAGAGACGTGTCTTCATACAACATGCGATTGAAAGGAAAGCATATCTTATATGGATATAACCCCACGCAGTATGGATGCGCGGCCATTCCTGAACACAGTTGCTGTATTTTCGTGGCTGGTAGAGCACACAAAGAGGAAATGTCTTGTGGCAAATGCCATTGATTTGTGCGGCTGACAGCTAGGCACATAGCAGGAGACGAGGGTGGTCGGATCTCCCCTTTCCCCTTGCGGACGCTGTTTGTGGGGGCGAGGGAGGAGGCATGATAAATTACGGCGTCACGAGGGGAGCGAGCCAGCCCTGCGATAGCTTTTGTGCCTGCATCGCGGCCATCAGCCTATAAGCAATAATTGTCTCCGTTGTCTTCTACCGGTCACGAGTATTTACACCCCGGACCAAGTGTTCTACCTTCCCCACCCTTGAATTTTCTCCAAAGCGCTATAATCGTTTAATCGTTATCGATAAATTGATGATTTTCCTTTTTCTTTCTTTTCTATTTTTGTTTTGGTAAATAAAACAAAGAAACAGAAAGAGAGACACAGCGATTTGATTTTCTATATTCATGTAAGTTATTTCGTTTAAGAATTATTAAGTTTCGCATCCTTACCTACAAACTGACTTTTAGTATCGACTTTTTTTGTTGGCTCTTCATTTTAAGTTACATAAAAATGTGGAGCGGTGGCTCAGTGAGCGCTAGGCTGAAAATTAAAAGCTTCGTGGTTCAAACGTCCGTTGATTCTAGGGCCAATTTTTTGCCTGTTATCTCTTTGTTCGCCTTTAAAAGTTAACAAAAATAATGTGAAGCTACATCGTGGTTGGGAGTCCCTTGTATCTGGGTGGATAAGCAACTCAGATGTGAGACAAAGTTTAAAACATCCTACCTCCAATAAGACCAAGGCTACGAAACTACTGTGGTGTAAAACCAAACGTCAGGCTGAGCACAGGTCTAACTAGGACAGTGACCTTCATGGTACTGTGAAATATATCACCCAGTATAATTCTTTCAATCGATTCTCGTACATACAAATATACAGGGTCCCGTCAGATCACCGAAGTTAAGCGCTGTCGGGCGTGGTCGGCACTTGGATGGGTGACCATCCGGCCGTCATGCGCTGTTGCCATTTTTCTGCGTGCACTAAGCCTCGTGGTGCCAATTGAAGAGCTACTCGACCGAATAGTAGCGGCTCTGGTCAAAGAAAACCACCATAACGACCGGGAGAGCGGTGTGCTGACCACACGCCCTTCCTATCCGCATCCTCAGTTGAGGATGACACGGCGGTCGGATAGTCCCGATGGGCCACTTGTGGCCTGAAGACGGAGTGCCATACTCCTACAGGAAATAAGGACTGGTCAAAATTATAAAAAACAATCCCTACGATCATATGCTAGAAATAAATAATTATTGAGATGTAGAGCATTTGGCTATCGATACCACAGGTGGTGTACAAGGTGGCTACCACTCATTCTTACACATTATTCAGCACTCTTATTCAATACATAACGAAGTTGTCCCAACACATCGGGCAGCCTCCGGTCACATTCGTGGAACATACATTCCTATAACGTCTCCCCATTGTCGGTGGGTTTGGAAAACTGGGATTGGACAAAAATACGAAACATCGCGAGAAATGCACGCTTGGACATAAATGTAGATGGTAGCCAAGCGTGCAGGTTGGCTTGTGCTATTTATCCACACATGTTCAATGTCCTCAACAAGTTGCAAATGTAATCGTGATCAGAACAGTGTTCTGCGTAGTTGTGAGTTCATTATGTCAGAGCTAAGTGAATTCCAAAGGGGACCAATTGTAGATGCTCGTGTGGTGGGTGCTTCCGTAACCACGGTAGCCGAAGTGTTTAGCGTTACAAGAGGCACTCTACCGAAGATTTACAGACATACAGTGAGAGTGGAGAAACATCCTCCTCCAATTCACGACGCGGACGAAAGTGTGTGTTGAGTGACCGTGATGGACGCTCATTGAAGAGGCGTGTAATGATAAATAAGCACTGTCGGTGCCACAGAAAACACGAAGGGAAATCCATAATCAGGAAACTGCAGAGTGAGCTAAATTTCCAAAACCTCTCACCAGTTATGCAAACCCATAAAACCTGGACTGTGGAGCAATGGAAGGAAGTCATTCTATCGGGTGAGTCTTGTTTCAGACTGTTACAACTTCTGGACGAGTTTACATCACAAGAGTGAAAGATGACAGAGGCTCTGTGGTGACTTTGGCAGTCCTATCTGTGCAGGCGTAAGCTGTCGCCAGCACACCAGTCAGCAAAGATGTAGTGGGAAGATCGATAGTAGGCGCTTGATCAAGCGCGCCTATCAGGAGAGAGGCTAAAGACAGACTGCAAGCAACACGCCGACAACGCCCTCTCGACAGCAAGTGTTTAGGTCGCCGTCGCTGACAGGGGCGGCCTCAGTCACTCAGTCACTAGCTCACTGGCTCAACTCACTACTCCAGGTTGGCGTCTGTCATGCATTCGCAGAGCGGGCTTAGGCTACGACAGTACATAGCGTCAAATTATAACAAGGTCACCGATACTGTCTGCAAGAGGACTATTACGGAAGAGCTTGTACCACAACACATGGACTCTATTAAAGATAAGGAGCTTTTTGTTCATGTAAATAAAGAACCCTGTTAATCCACGTGAGCATTTCTGTTGCAGAAAGAGCATTCCGGCCACCAGGAACATCTTTTCCCTTATATTCCTATGGTACAAGACTCGACAGTGGCGACGAGGACACTACACTATCGTGGTATTCTGAGGGTCCCATGGTTTCTCTGCAAGGGCGCATTAATGCCACGGATTATGTGGCTTACCGCGCATGGGGTCCCGGGTTCGATTCCCGGCGGGGCCAGGGATTTTCCCAGCCTCGTGATGAATGCGTGTTGTGTGTCTTTCATCATCATTTCATCCCCCTCGACACGCAAGTCGCCGAAGTGGCGTCAACTCGAAAGACTTGCATCAGGCGAACGGTCTACCCGACGGGAGGCCCTAGCCACACGGCATTTCCATTTATGTGGCCGCCGGCCGGGGTGGCCGAGCGGTTCTGGGTGCTACAGTTTGGAACCGCGCGACCGCTACTGTCGTAGGTTAGAGTCCTGCCTCGGGCATGGATACGTGTGATGTCCTTAGGTTATTTAGGTTTAAGTAGTTCTAAGTTCTAGGGGACTGATGACCTCAGAAGTTAAGTCCCATAGTGCTCAGAGTCATTTGAACCATTTGATTATATGGCCATTTTGACTGGTGTAATGTGGTAATGCTCTGTTCAAAGACGACACACCTGTTCACACAGGTCACACCATCAAGGACTGGTTTTGTAAGCACGGGGATGAATTATTGCATCTCACCTGGCCATAAAAGTCATCAGATCTCAATATTATTGAGACTTTGTGGTCTACTTTTGAGAGAAGGGTGCGTAATCGTTGTTCACCTCCATCAATGTTACCTGAAATTGCCACTATTTTGTAGGAAGAGTGGCATAAGATTCCGCCGAAAACCATGAAAGACCTAAATTTATCCGTTCCGAGACGACTGGTAGCTGTTTTGAATGTCAACGCGTTTCCTGCACCGTATTAGGCGTGATAATGTGCTGCATTTTTTTGTGTTTCCATATTCGTGTCCAACCCCTGTACGCCAGTGCCTTTAAATACCGTCATGGCGAAATACGTTAAGGATGAAGATTAAGTGAAAGGGAAAGCAATGTTACTGGACCTCCTCCATCAACCCATCGCTCATTAAATGTTTGTGTTAGAAAATGGGGTGGTTCCTATAATGCATAACGGGATATAATGAGTGCCATTTCCAGCGCGGAATAATAGGACCACATTTCACTGCCTACTTGTTCGTACTCCACGGAATCACTAATCTTCTGTTGATGCCAGCACACGAGTACGTGCGGAATGAGAGCTCTAGTAGTCTGTTGTGAGAGCCATGTCGGACAAGATCTTCACAGTCAGGGGAATAAGTACAGAGAAACATAACGAATAATAAATCTGCAAAGAACGTCAACAGGGAGGCAGTCTACACCAGTGAGTAACAAATGGTTCAAATGGCTCTGAGCACTATCGGACTTAACATCTGTGGTCATCAGTCCCCTAGAATATAGAACTACTTAAACCTAACTAACCTAAGGACATCACACACATCCATGCCCGAGGCAGGATTCGAACCTGCGACCGTAGCAGTCGCGCGGTTCCGGACTGAGCGCCTAGAACCGCTAGACCACCGCGGCCGGCAGTGAGTAACAACCGTTCTGGATGCAAGTCAATGAGCCATATCTCAACAAATATTTGTTTCTGGATGCCTATATACGAATTTTCGTTCTAGTTTCACGAGAACTATCTCCTATAAGAATATGGGACTCTTTGTTATTGGAATGAATGGTAAAGTACGTGAGAGGTACTGGCAGAACTGAAACTGTGAGGACGGTCGTCAATCTTGCTGGATAGCTCAGCTAGCAAGAACATTTCCCGTGAAAGGTAGGGTTATTGGTTCATCACCAGCCCCCACCCCCCTCACGCAGTTTTAATCTGCTTGGTAATTACATATTGTCAGGTACGTTTTGTAATAAACACACTTTAAGAATGCCTTGGGATTGTGTAAATCGTCACTTGTGCTAACTTAAAATGCAGCAACAGATAGGTATTACTTTAACCACTGCTGCGATTTAATTATAAATATGGAAACCTGGAACAGAACGTCAGGAGAGAAAGGCAAAACTAATACGGCATGTGGATGAGGAGGAATAGTGGCCTACATAACTGCTACAGGCCGAAATTACCAAATAATAGTACTAGCATACTTGGATTTGAATGTACTCCATGAGGTGGAGAGCCATCCACTATCGGTTGTCAGTAGCTTCCCATCTGCTGTAGAATCGTCAGCACCCGGAGCTGAAATCAGATTGTGTGGCCTCCTTTATTCTGGCAGGTTTCCACACCAGCATTTGGTTTGCTCGCTATGTATTGCGTCATCACTGGGGACGACTGACATCTTGGGGATCTAACCGTTCCGCTGTTGGTGACACGCCCTGCGCATTCTCTGGTCTCGGAATATTCGCCCGGTCGGAACCGCCGACAGTCTTACGGAATTTAGGAGCACCGCTTCCCGCTCGTGGCACGTTGCGAGCCCAGGGTTTGGCTATTGAGCCAGAGCTACGTATTTTCTCGATATTACTGTTCTGGAACAGGATCTTCAATTCCGCTAAGGTATTCATCGATTTCTAGTTAAACGCTGTCTGCCTGCACAAAAATTCAAGTGGTATTGTGGTTGACTCCTGGCAGGGTCGTGGCCTGTTAGCGTGCAACAAATCTCATTTTAAGGACTTAAATTATTCCTTGTTGACGTTTCTGGTCGCCCGTAGTTTACCATACTCTCTTTCCTAAGACGATTGCCCTTAATCTGTGGCATCCCTCTTACAACAATCTACACTCCTGGAAACGGAAAAAAGAACACATTGACACCGGTGTGTCAGACCCACCGTACTTGCTCCGGACACTGCGAGAGGGCTGTACAAGCAATGATCACACGCACGGCACAGCGGACACACCAGGAACCGCGGTGTTGGCCGTCGAATGGCGCTAGCTGCGCAGCATTTGTGCACCGCCGCCGTCAGTGTCAGCCAGTTTGCCGTGGCATACGGAGCTCCATCGCAGTCTTTAACACTGGTAGCATGCCGCGACAGCGTGGACGAGAACCGTATGTGCAGTTGACGGACTTTGAGCGAGGGCGTATAGTGGGCATGCGGGAGGCCGGGTGGACGTACCGCCGAATTGCTCAACACGTGGGGCGTGAGGTCTCCACAGTACATCGATGTTATCGCCAGTGGTCGGCGGAAGGTGCACGTGCCCGTCGACCTGGGACCGGACCGCAGCGACGCACGGATGCACGCCAAGACCGTAGGATCCTACGCAGTGCCTTAGGGGACCGCACCGCCACTTCCCAGCAAATTAGGGACACTGTTGCTCCTGGGGTATCGGCGAGGACCATTCGCAACCGTCTCCATGAAGCTGGGCTACGGTCCCGCACACCGTTAGGCCGTCTTCCGCTCACGCCCCAACATCGTGTAGCCCGCCTCCAGTGGTGTCGCGACAGGCGTAAATGGAGGGACGAATGGAGACGTGTCGTCTTCAGCGATGAGAGTCGCTTCTGCCTTGGTGCCAATGATGGTCGTATGCGTGTTTGGCGCCGTGCAGGTGAGCGCCACAATCAGGACTGCATACGACCGAGGCACACAGGGCCAACACCCGGCATCATGGTGTTGGGAGCGATCTCCTACACTGGCCGTACACCACTGGTGATCGTCGAGGGGACACTGAGTAGTGCACGGTACATCCAAACCGTCAACGAACCCATCGTTCTACCATTCCTAGACCGGCAAGGGAACTTGCTGTTCCCACAGGAACTCTAGAAGGTGTAAGTCAACTACCCTGGCCAGCAAGATCTCCGGATCTGTGCCCCATTGAGCATGTTTGGGACTGGATGAAGCGTCGTCTCACGCGGTCTGCACGTCCAGAACGAACGCTGGTCCAACTGAGGCGCCAGGTGGAAATGGCATGGCAAGCCGTTCCACAGGACTACATCCAGCATCTCTACGATCGTCTCCATGGGAGAATAGCAGCCTGCATTGCTGCGAAAGGTGGATATACACTGCACTAGTGCCGACATTGTGCATGCTCTGTTGCCTGTGTCTGTGTCTGTGGGTCTGTCAGTGTGATCATGTGATGTATCTGACCCCAGGAATGTGTCAATAAAGTTTCCCCTTCCTGGGACATTGAATTCACGGTGTTCTTATTTCAATTTCCAGGAGTGTATTTAAAAAAAATGGCTCTGAGCACTATGGGACTGAGGTCATCAGTCCCCTATAACTTAGAACTACTTGAACCCAACTAACCCAAGGACATCACACACATCCATGCCCGAGGCAGGATTCGAACCTGCGACCGTAGCGGTCACGCGGTTCCAAACTGACGCGCTTAGAACCGCACAGCCACACCGGCCGGCTAATCTATTTCAAGTTAGAGATAACATGGTCGATTATTTCCGAAACAGTGTCAATATTTTTATGAATCTATACGCCTCCCATAATAACTGAACCAGTAGGGTGCATTCCACTAGATTTGTTTTTGGTCCGCCTTGAGCAAAACACAATTTTTAACTTTCCTTTTTTTCCCAGACATGTTTCGCTGAAGTTACAGCATCATCAGTGGGCTTCTTTATGTTTCTATAAAACAGGAAAAATGATCTTTACTACTTGTACACATATAAATTTGAGTTTGGCGGTACGTGAAAGACAGATAAAATAGTTCGCCAGAAGATGATGAGTATGTCACTCGTCGAAACGTCGCAGTTTGAAGACATTGCCACCCGGCTGGAAACCCGAGAACTCTTCACCAGCTGTATACGCCAGGAAAGCATACATTCACATTTAGTTTGATGTAACTTTGCTATGATGTTCTGGAATTGGATGTAGAGTTTGCTTGGAAATGCCTGGCAGAGCGCTGAAATAATAATGTAGAGGTTGAAGCTCTACTGACCGTGCTCAGCGAAATATGTCTGGGAAATAAAAGAAAAGATTAAAATTGTGTTTTGACAAGGCTAATCCTCTCCAAAAACAAATCTGTTTATAAGCAAACACGGACAGAAGAGCTTCAACCTCAAGATTACCACTAGGGTGTTCCCACAAGATCAGACCTACTGTTACTCAAATTGAATCTTAACTGCTTACTAACGACAGATGCAAGTACGGCCGTACGAAAAAGTTTTACAATATTTACTGGAGGCTTTCTCGCCTCCTCTTACTCGCAAATGTGGCTATATACCAATTAATTTCTTTCGCGGTATCAGTGATACTCTATTTTTTTGGAAGGAGCCCTAGTTGCAGACAACTCATTTTTCTGCAGCGTGCAAACGGAAAATAACCTATTACTTGGAATAAACTAGAAATCTCCATTTTTCATGTCCTCCTTCAGCCGCTAGATATTTTCTTGACCCAGCTAGCCAAGAATATTGCGTATTAATTTACCGAACGTTGTTCTATGCTTTTTGATTTTGTCCTTGATGACGACAAAATGTTATGTAATATTGGTTACTCGATTTTGTTGAGATATTCATATTAGTGCAACACGTTACGGAGGCTGTTCCTGGTCATATACCATCCCTCATACTTGCCTGAATGTTATTTCAATTTAGTTTGAATAAGCCATACGTTCATCCTTCTGGATCACAATATTTGCAATGCCTCATGCACCATTCCCATTGAAACTGGAATGTGAAACAGTACAGAGCCGATTATAAATTTAATCCGCCTCAAAGTTACTCGAGGCTATAGGTGATTAATACAATATGTTTTCAGCATGAACTTCAAATGCTTACAGGTCGTAGTATTATATGATGCAGTAAGCGTCATACATTTTACGATGCGCCTTCTTTGAATTTGTGAGATTGTGTACAACATTTACGAGTTTGTATGAAAAGTATAAATAATAGATGATAGTGAAGATGACTCTATAATTCTTATAACTTATAGCGAGGCATTTATCTTAGGTGCTATGAAGATGAAACTGTATAGAAGCCTTCCATGCGAAGCAAGTGATAGCATTAGCTGATACGGTTTCTTGATCACTATTGTTCAAACTGAGTTTTGTGAACGACTTGGCAATGAAGCGTTGATGCATGGATATGCGTTGCTAGAATCACCATTAGGCGAAAAATGCAATAACAAGGCTATCAAAAGAGCATCTTGTAAATGATCCAACAGCCCTTGAATGCAGAAAAACAAGCAAAAATTTCATGCGACAAAAGCAAATGCGACAAAGAATGTGATGTAGTCAAAGGCAACGGTATCGAGCGATTGGTATATTTGATGAAACTGGAGAACTGCGTGACGAGAATAATAATTTTATTTTAAAAAAATCTGTGAACGAAGGCATTTAGAGAAAATGCAAATATTTTTAAACGAAGTGCTGTTAGTGTAAAATAAAAGATAAGGAAAAAAGAGTCTATGGGAAACTGAGACTTCCCCTGGTATTGACTTTCTACTTACTCGACCTCACGCGCAGCAAAGATTAGTGTCGGCACCAGGAGCTCGTCACCAGCGTAAATGTATTTTGGGGTTCCAAGATGATCTGACACATTTCCTACAGGCATTACCTAGTGGAAATTGGAATACGACATTATTATCCTAATATGCACACATCTGTTTTCATAAAGAAAATGGGAAGTTTCTAACAACGTTAATCTGTTAGGCCAGAAGCATCAACAATAAATTTTTAGTAGCTGACATGCAAATTGAAAAAGTTGAAACACTGTAGCTGCAGCACACTCACACAGTTGATATTCTAGAAGACAAAACTTCGCACTTCCATAAAACCTGTATAAGAGCCTTTCAGCAGTATGCAAATCCTGAACAGTATCTATAATTTACATAAAATACGCTGGTAGTTTTTTCTCATATGCTCGCTTACATACTAAAAAGCAGAAGCAGATATATGTTCAGATACGGTCTGACATACGTGAACTTGGCGAATTACTTACAGTATCTTTTTTCTTGATGGCGTATAATCGTTCGCCTATTCTCTTTGAAGCACAGCGCTCTATTTTACTGAGCGTTTAAAAACACACGTTTGCTGTAGGACATTGCATAATATGGAAGCGTATACGATAGATTACGAGAATATTATTTTGCTGTAGTCAGATTTATTCCGCGGAAAGACGTACAGAAATCTGCTCCAAGGTATAAACAGTGACTTATGTAACCAGTTAGCTAGCTTGAAGTATCATAGGAGCTATCGCATCCAGTTGCTCGCTTCGAGCTTTGTGATCAGCGTAATGGGGGAATAGAATGAAACTGCATCGCGTGGGTACTCAAAAAGGAAACATGCAGCCCAATCCTTCACAGTGCTCCGATGCATACTAGGGCTGTTGGGAAAGTAAGGTCCGATCGTTCGCGAAGTGAAAACCACAGTGAAAATCAAAAATTTTTATTCGAAACAGTTATCCACACCATCCAGCTACCTCTCTAAATAGTCGCCGCTCCTACTTAGACATTTGTCGTGGCGTTGTACAAGCTTTCTCGTACCCTCTTCACAGAACGCAACTGACTGTGCTTTCCGCCAATACTCTACGCTGGTCTGCCTTTCGTTTTTTGTGCCAAAATGTTGTCGTAGCCAGCGGTTCGTGTGAGCAGAGATGAACAACGGAGGGAGCCAATTAAGGGCTGTATTGTGGGTGATCAAACACTTCCCATCGAAAACGCTGTAAGAACGTCTTCATTGCCCCTGCAGAATGCGGCTAAAATTGTCTTGAAGGAAGAAAAGCATGAAATTTATTTTATATGGGCTGCATAGCTTCAGGCGAAATCTCTCACTAGATCCACATACTTGATGGGAGACACCACTGTTTTAGGCTTTTCTACGCGATCAATTTGCGCTCTGAACCGAAAAGAGCGACGTGAAGCCGTCGACGGGCACACTAAAGACACTGCCCAACACATCTGTGCAAAGTTCCATCGGATTTTCACAGTGGTTTCCATTTCGCGCCTAATCGGTCCTTATTTTCCGAATACGCCTCGTACGTTACTTCACAGGTATCGAGAATACATGACCGACTACGTGTGTCAGTTTTTTGTTCTTGTACGTTTTTATGTTCCTCTGTTTTCTATAAAAAACAATAGAATGAACGCAATTATAGTGCACAAGTTACCTCAGGCTCTCGTGCGTGAATTTGGGGAAAGGAAGAATTGTTAAGAAACTGGAGCTAGTGGTAACGAATCCCTTTCCATCTGATGTGGAATATTACTGCGCTGAAGGAACAGTTGAACGCTGAGGGACGATGTCTTGTACCATTATTACCAACAACTTGTCCTAGTCCATTAACTAATAGAGAGGGAATGATGACTAACTATACACTTCTGAATGCGTTCTAATCTTATCTTCAGTATCGACCTCGAATACTCGTTTTCTAGATTGACCCAGAAGGGCTTCGTGAGAACTAACCCACTTTTTACAAAGATTCCCATTTAACTTCTCTGATCATTCTTGTTACTCTCTTATGGGCCGTACTGACATTTCATGATCGTAGTGGTGCGTCTCTGAACTTTTTCAATGTTTTCTGCCATCCACAATTGATAAAGATTGCAAACGCTGGTGTATAACTCTACAGCAAATTGCAAAAGCATTTGATAGGGTTATCATTATGAGAGTACTGGACATCAGTCTTCCATTCTTATTCCCTACTACTAATTTCACTTTGTGGCAGGCACGATAAGTTTATCACTATTCTTTTAATTCAATATTATGGCTTGTGAGAAGATTACGCTGACTATAAAGCACACGCCTGTTAAAAAAATTGCCGTTTAATATAAAGCAATGGGTTCCATCAGTCAAAACTTATTGTAGCCAAGTATTTATTTGTGCAGATAGTCCGTACGGTTGTATGATATTAGAAGTCGATAATGCGGTACAGTTTCGAATTCTAGGTAGAATGAATCCATCAGTTCACCTACATCTGCTGTTTTCAACATATGATACACTGATGAGCCAGAACATTATGATCACCTGCTTAATAGCTTGTTTGTCCGTCTTTGGAAAGAAATGCAATACTGAGTATCAACGATCCACCAGTTTGTTGGTAGGTTTGTGAAGGTATGTGGCGTTAGACGTCTACGCACAAGTCACGCAATTCGCGTAAATAACAGGCCGCTGACTTGTGTACACGGTGATGGCACCCGATAGCGACCCCAGATGGGTTCCATAGGATTTACATCAGGCGAATCTGGTCGTCAGCCAACGGCCTTGCCGCAGTGGTAACACCGTTTCCCGTCAGATCACCGAAGTTAAGCACTGTCGGGGTGGGGTAGCACTTTGATAGCTGACCATCCGGTCTGCCGAGCGCTGTTGGGCAAGCGGGGTGTACTCAGCCCTTGTGAGGCAAACTGAGGAGCTACTTGATTAAGAAGTAGCGGCTCCGGTCTCGGAAACTGACATACGGTCGGGAGAGCGGTGTGCTGACCACATGCCCCTCCATATCCGCATTCAGTTACGCCTGTGGGCTGAGGATGACACGGCGACCGGTCGGTACCTTTGGGCCTTCATGGCCTGTTCGGGAGGAGTTTAGTTTAGAATCTGGTCGCCAAGACATCAACGTGAGCACACTATAATGCTTCTCAAATCACTGTAGCAAAATTCTGGCTCCGACACACGGACATTTATACCGCTGAAAGATGACATCGCCATCGGAGAAGACATCAGGCATGAAGGGATGCAGGTGGTTCGCAGCTGTCAGCTTGTCTTCGATTGCTATCACAGGTCCCATGCAAGAGAGTGTCTCCCACAGCATAATACTGCTCCCACCAGCCTGCGTCCGTGACGCGCTGCACGTTTCGAGGCGTCGTTCACTGCGATGACGGCATTTGAGGAGACGACTTTCGAACTAGTGCACCATAAATGTGATTCATCTGAAGAGCCGACACGTTTCCATTGATCGACTGTCGAATCCCGATGGTCCCATGCCCACTGCAATCCTACTTGATGATGTCGTTGGATCAACGTGTGAACATGTGTAGGTGATCTGTTGCGGAGCTCCATGTTGAACAATGTGCAATGAACGGTGTGTTCCAAAACACCTGTGCGTGCACTTGCACTGTGCTCTTTCGGCAGAGATGTCACCGACCACCATCTATCCTACTTTACAGAGCAGACAAGTCTCCAAAACCCACTTTCTGTGAAGAGTCATGTACGTCCAACCATTTAGCGGCTGGTGATAGTTTCAGTGTCCTCCTATCTCTTTCCGTAGATGCTCATGACAGTAGCACGTGAACATTCGACCAGCTTCGCCGCTTTCGAGATACTCGTTCACAGGCTCTGCGTAATAATAATCTTCCCTTTGTCAATGTCGCTCATCTCAATGGACTTCCCCATTTGCAACCAATATCTTCTCTAGAGTGATCCCCCATCCGTGTTTGCTCCGCTTACATAATTTTGTTTATCGAGTGAGGTGGCGCAGTGGTTAGCTCACTGGACTCGCATTCGGGAGGACGACGGTTCAAACTCGCGCCCAGCCATCCTTAAATCGTTTTAGGCAAATGTCTGGTCGGTTTCTTTGAAAGGGCTCGGCCGTCTTCCTTCCTCATCATTCCCTAATCCAATGGGACCAATGACCTCGCTGTTTGGTTCTCTCCCCCAAATCAACCAACCAACCACATTTTGTTAACGTGTCACGTGCCCAGAACGCCACCGAGCGGTATCCAGCGTCACGATGGGCAGTGGTCATAATGTTTTGGCTGATCAGTGTATGTGGAGACTGCGTTAAATGAACCACTACAGATTTTAGACCGAATATTCTTTTCCTTCATGCATGCACCAAGTTTTGATCTCAGAATGAACTCTGTGGTGAGAAGCCAGCGTCTTCTGGTGTCGTTGAACTTTAATAAAAGCTAATCGAGGAAAACCAGTCGCGAATATTTCACCAGACTCTGTCAAATAATTTGCGTACAGAAAACGACGCTTGCCATTATACTCCACTTGAAATAATAACAGTTCCCTTTCTTACGATCTCAGTTAATGTATTGTCAGTTTGCAGATACTGCACAACCGTAGTCCCTTATTCTAGATGGCCATTGACGAAATGCAAAACTGTAATCTTTATTATATTAGCAATTTTTATGTCACATCTATGTGCAACTGAATAAATGCAGTAACTGTTTTGACAGTAATTTGTAGAAGAAACTTCAGTGAAAATATGGGTTGACGACATTCTTCACGTGTGTGCTTGCTTTCCTCCTAGTGAAGCTATTATGCTACTGGCAGCGTTGAACCACCCACAATAAGGGAGATGCTCTGTAGTTTTCCTAAAACAATTCACAGTATGACGAGTTGTTTCCTTTCATAAAGCTACATCTGATTCCTTCCTACATGCGCCTTAGCTAGTACTCAGCACTGGCGGCTTTATACAAGGGATATTCGGAAAGTAGGGTCCGACTGGGTGCAAAATGGAAACTGTAGTGAAAATCTGATGAAGCTCTGCACAGATGTGTTTGGCAGTGTTCTAATAGGCCCGTCGATATCGGCACGTCGCTCCTTTCAGTTCTGAGCTCACAGTGAGAACGTAAAGATGGCCAGAAAGTAATATCCACCGTCAAGTATGAGGGCCTGAAGAAAAATTTCGCCTGAAGCTATGCAACCCACATAACGTAACTGTCATGCATTTCCTTCCACACAACAATTCTCGGCCGCACTCTGCAAGGGCAATGAAGATGCTCCTGCAGCGTTTTCGATGGGAAGTATTTGATCACCTACAATACAGCCCATAATTGGCTCCCACTGAGGTTCATCCCTGCTTACATGAACCGCTGGCTATGAAGACACCCTTTTGCCACAGATAACGAGCTATAGACCATCGTAGAGAATTGGCGGAAAACACAGTCAGAAGGACAGCTATGTAGATAAGTAACTGGAAGTTGTAGCAAACTGTTGCAAATAAAACATTTTTGATTTTTACCGTGGTTTCCATTTCGCGACCGAATGGACCTTGCTTTTCGAATAGCCCTCTTACATCACCTCAGTGAACTGTATCTCTGTGTTATGTTGTTGTATCCAGATCCTGTTCCAGCTACTGCTGGGTCTGGGTTGTTACTACAGAGTTGGGCAAAGTTAGTTTCAGAGTGTGGCCAGATGCCCTTCCTGTCGCCACCCCGTACACCCCCCCCCCTTCCCCGGGATGGAAATAATGTACCCTAGCTGTCTGCGCCTAGTGTAAACTGGGAAATAGTGCCAACGTTTCTCAAATGTCTGCGAGTCGTGTAACTGAGGCGGGAAATGGGGACCAGCCCAGTAGTCACCTAGTGCTATGTGGAAAACCGCCTTAAAACCACATCCAGGCTGGCCGGCACACTGGCCCTTCGTTGTTAATCCGCCGGGCGGATTCGATCCGTGGCCAGGAAGCAGTGCATTAGCGCTCTCGGCTAACCTGGCGGGTATATTCCAGTGTAACAAACGTACTAATATACGAGCTACTTTCAATTAGCACTGGAGATCATGTTGTAAGTGGGCTGCTTCTGTGTTGGCAGCGCTGTGCAGCGCTTTGCATTGGATCTCTGACTGCGCTTTATTTGTAACAGACTCTATGGCTGGTTGGACTCGTTGTTGGAAGTTAATCGCCAGTACTGTTGGGCAGTTGGAAGTTAGTCGCCAGCAGTTATGGAAGTACTGGTGGGTAGTTGAAGGCGAACAGCCAGCAGTGACGGATGTTAAATGTGAGAAGTTAGCATTGATGGAGGGTAGAGTCTGAAGTCTTAGCGTAGGCTAACGATCTGGAAGTATCCGACTTGGAGATTGAAAATTGTTCATGATTATATATCTTTGTACTGGATGTCAATGACGATTTATATTCGTGTTTGAACTAGATGTCACATTATTAAGGTAAAAAATACATTACTTGGTTTGCAGCAAAATCTTTCCTTTGCTAACCACAATCCTATTAGTAGTTAGTGGTTAGTGGCTTTAAGAAATTAGAAACTTTTATTTAGCTGGCAGTATTGACGCTCGCTGTATTGCAGTAGTTCACGTAATGAAGATTTTTGTGAGGTAAGTGCTTAATGAAATGTATAGGTTATTGTCAGAATTGCTTCTTATTCAGGGCCATTCTTTTGTATTAATTTTTTGAAGTCAGGTTGTAATTTTTTTTTTTTTTTTTTTTTTTTTTTTTTTTTTTTTTTTTTTTTTTTTTTTTTTTTTTTTTAGGAGTCTGATTGCGTTGCTTGACATGGTAAGAAAAAGTAAAGTAGGCTCAGTACATTCAGTTTTACTCAGCTGTTTCAGAATAAAATAACGTAGAAGTTTGATCTTCTCAGTCATTCAGCAATTTAAGTACAGACACACACATTTAAATAAAGAAGTTTCAATGTTAATGATTCGTTAGTTCTCATTGCCGAGAAATTTAAATGTATCTGATCGGGTTTCGTCGGACATGTCTTCACGTTGCTGGGTTTTCTGTGTGACGATAAATACGTACTAAGGATGGAACAGTGAAATGACGACAGGGCCTACGCAGCCCATTTTCACCGGTAGTGGTGCAGATGTTGGAGTATACAGGGCGTTTTGAATTGGAGATCTTCGAATCTCCAAATTGCAGCTAACGTGTCACTACCGCTGCGTTAACGACACATTTTTGATCCTGTCATTTAAGATGAGGTAATTTATTAGTTTCTTGGAGCAGATTAATATAATAGTCATGCGCAGGATAACTGGCAAAGTATGGACGACTGTTGCAGGGACTGGCAGTTGACCTACAGCACAAATACGCTTAACGTACTGCGCACACACAGACGGATGAATTAACGATGTTGCCCATAAATAACTGGAAACAGTAACACTATCTGAACAGAATCGGCCCCGGTGTGATCTGGAATCGAACCATCTCATGAAATAGTGGTACGGGAAGCAGATGCCCGTCTGAAATTCACTGCAGAATCCTACGGAATTGTAATTCATCTATGAACCACGAAGCTAAAAAAACGTTCGTTCGATTAATTGTTAAGTACTGCTCGCCACCTGAGACACTTACCAGTTACGAATAGAGGACACAGAACGATCCCAAGAATAGAGGCGCTTTTTGTCACGTTAGGCAGATGCTCATCCAACAACACAACAAGAGATGCATAAAAGGTTTCTGTTAAAATTCAGAAAGATCGCGTCCCTTGAAGTCACAGGCAACGTATTACTTCACTCTGAATATCATTGCGAAATGACCGGCACGGAAAAATCACAGAATTTCGTCCCATGCGAAAGCTAACAGCCAGTCATTCTTACCCACAATTGGTGAAAGGAGCAAGGATGAGGGAGGGGGGGGGGGGGAGAGAGAGAGACAGAACTACCCTTTACACACATCGTAACATGTTTTGCGGAGTATAGCTGTAGATGTGAGTCTTCCTCAGCTCCAATTAGCGACCGCAGTACATAATAGTAAGATATTTTTCTGTGGCGTTTTGGTGAAAAGAAAAACAATGTGACCCACTGACTTATAGGAAAACGTTGTTACTCTTCCCTATCTTCAGGTCTCGAACTTTCATCATCCCTCGGAGAGAAGTGTTGTGTTTTGGTCGCTAGTCCAAAGGCGCTTGTCTTGGTCAACAAATAAAGCAAAGGACCGAAGTCCTGAAACTCGTGCGTAAAGAATGTATACTGGGAGGAACTTTGCCAAAGGTGAAGGTGGAGATGGAAGAAGGGGAAAAGAGAGTTGGCCCGCTCTCCTACGGTGGTTCGATACTTGGGATGTCGCTGTGCTCTTACGAAAGCATTACATCTATTGCGGAAAGAATGAAATATAAACGCCGATTGACGCCAATGAAAACCAGGCTTTTATGAGATATGATGCCAGTGTCGCATGTCATATATCGCACCGTATAGGAACCACCGAGGGGAGATGCAAGGGCGCCAGACTTAATCGACCAAGGAAATCAGCTGTTGCTGGGTACTGCCTGCCTCAAAATCATGAAACGACCAATCGTAAGGGCAAAACTGTGGTGCAGGCACCGAATATCTAAGACATCCTAAACGAAATTTTTGTTTTCTATTTTTTCCGAACATTGTTATTTATGTTACCAGAAAATGTAAATTTTATACATGTGGAAATATTATGCACGTATATTTACGTAATATGAGTGCTATGCTCAGAAATGTAAAATCAGAGGAAGAAGAACATGGAGACAGTTGAAAAAAAAAAAAAGGTTCAGATGGCTCTGAGCACGATGGGACTTAACTTCTGAGGTCATCAGCCCCCTAGAACTTAGAACTACTTAAACCTAACTAACCTAAGGATATCACACACATCCATGCCCGAGGCAGGATTCGAACCGGCGACCGTAGCGGTCACGTGGTTCCAGACTGTAGTGCCTAGAACTGTTCGGCCACCCCGCCCGGCGAGACAGTTGAAGGACAATGGAGTTGAGAGAGGAGTGTTGTCGTACTAAGTGGTTCGAGAAGCCACAGCAGAGGACACTGAGAGTTAATTATGGGTGCTGAAGGTGGTGTGGAGTGAGCGCAGACTGTCGGTGGTGGACTGATAATTTTGAACAATAACTGAGATGCTACAGAGCGTCTGTGTGGTGCGGTGCACTTGTTCAGAGAAAGGAAGTTACTATTTGGAAACTCTTTTATACAAATATATTATAATATAAGGAAGAAGAGGCAGTGACACAGGGAGGGCCTAGTACGTTGCATTTCTTGTGGTTAATAATCAATAAACAGTCGCTTATTTCCTCAAATATGAGTTGTGTGTGCGATCTTATACGACTGAAACTTGTGTTATTTATTTATTTTAGATATACTTCCCATCTGAATACTCCGGCAAAAACTGTTCCACAGTTATTTTATTTCCGGGAAGTGCTATATTACACCGAAACAATGCTCATTTAGCATCATCAATCAGTTTAACGACAAATTACGTGAGATTAATGATCGAGGAGTTGCTATACTGGATAAGGCTTTAGCGATCGCAAAGGTTGTACTGCCAGGGGCCATCACAGTTCAACAGTAGGTAGGGACCGCTTCCTCACAACAGAAAAATGTTGACAGCCAACAGAGTTGTGGAATAAATACGTTGTTACGCGCATGACTTCAGAATACAGTAAGCATTTCAATATAAAGCATTATTTCTTTTTTCTGTAAGACGGGATATTTATTCTGAAGCATTTACACAGGCAAAATTTCACGAAAATTTCGTGTATTTACTTCGACGTTATGGAACCCAAGCGTTTGAAGAATGTGACTGCAAAATCCTCGAAAATTACTGGTTCTTATAGTAGCTGTAAGCTAAAGATATATTTTCAGTAATCGGAAATAAGTTCACTATCGAAGCCTGGCTCACAGAAACCGTTTGTGAATACTCACTCAATAAGTATCATTACCGTGCAACCAAATAACGAACAGCACATCACATAGAGCATAAATAATGTGATCATCCTGCGATAGAACTAACTGGCCTACTTTCTGTTTCCTCTTCTGTAATTTTTACTGTTATTTATCTAAGTAAGATAGAGAGATAGAGAGGGACGGAGAGAGAGAGAGAAAGTGTGTGTGTGTGTGTGTGTGTGTGTGTGTGTGTGTGTGTGTGTGTGTGTGTGTACTTGACAATGAAACAAAGTCGGTTGTTTTCATTTTTTCAAAGGAAAAGGTCAAAGGTACTTCGAACTACTTCCAGATAATGGAGAAAATATATTGGAAGTGCTTGGTGGGAGTATAGTGCAGTTTCAGCACTTCATATGTTAGAATCTATTACATGGACAACGCCTATTTCCACAACTGAAGGGTATTTGTAGTTCAGTATCGGTCGCTAGGAAAAACAGAGCAGAGCGTAAAACTGACCTGACAGTTATTTGAAGCACACTCTTGGGCATAGGAATATTTCGCTAAGCATGATACATTTTAACTTACTGTACGTGCCGAGGCTCATACACACAGCAGTCATAACGTGTAGCAGTTCTGAATGTAACTCTGTGAGCTGCCGTGGCCAATTTGTTGCAGCAAAAATGTGAAACACACCTTACAGCTGCTGTTCAGAACAAATACAAATAAAGTTTATAAACATGCTGTGAGATACGGACAACAGTGAAACAGTACAGGACGTACATTGAAAATGTAAAAGCTGGGAGCAAGAAAACTTTATGTAGGACTGAGGAAAAAATACGAACGTAAATTAAATAATGTGAGAAGTATCGGCACATTACACGAAACTAGATGGTAGGGGAAAAGATGTATTTAAAATGTTCCATGTTCTATGTTGTAAAATTCTGCTACGTTAAGCGAATTTTTGTTTAAAAACTGAAGAGGAAACGTCTAGTTACGTACGTGGAAACTATTAATAAAAACAGAATATTTTCTAGGGACTAAATGTACTTCCTTATTTTAGGACAATGAGTATGTAATCCTCAAGGTATATTTGGATATACGATTTTTCTTTTCCATATTCATCTACAGTCCCTGATTACTTTGTAGTTGAAAGGTAGTCAGTCAATAAAGAAGGAAGAAAAGTAAAAAGAAGAAGAAGAAATTAGAAATTAAAGGACCTATTGAGTCCTTCCGGCATAAGATCAGAAGTTAATAGCCACCTATTTTTAGCAACTTTTGTTCGGGTAGTCTCGCGAAGAATTCGGAGTAGCCTTAATTAATTAACCACACCGAATACGCCTGTGGCATTTTACGCAAGGTAGAGGAAGAGTAAATGAAGCATGACTGGATGTAAACATTCTGCTACGGAACCCGACGACTTAATTAGTGAGCTAGTCGACCTGTTAACTATAACTGGAACTGATAGACTTTTACTTTCTGCCATCGCAGTTTTCAGATACTGGGCAAAAATGAATCTGACAGACTGGGTGGATAAAACGGCAATGGCTTTTAATTAAGCTCTATTCAGAATGAAGAAAGCAGAAAATGGATAACGAAGAAAGCAGAAAATGGATAACTGAAAGACGGGATTATCCGGATAAATTTGCCAGCGAAACAAATGCGTTTTTCAGTTTTGTGATAGCTATACGCGACGAATACAATGCACATGCGCCGTGACAGCGTTCTGCCGGAGGTCATTTACTATTCAACAATAAAATGTATAATACAGCTTCATAATATTTTTCTAAAACACTTTGTATACACTATGTTTTACAAAAAAAAATCCTTGTGGAGATGCTTGTTAGGTGTTTTTTAAACCTATGTGTATGTCGCCCTCCTAGAAAAATTTCGCGCTTAAATTATATTTGGAACCGAGACCTGCACAAAACGCGGTGGTATCTTTGCAATCGACAAAAAGATTACGTCCAGTGAGGGAGAAACTGATCCTGGAGAACTCATATTAATCATCGGATGTTTTTGCCGTCCACTTATTCTAATGTAAAGTTGTAGAATCTTCGCTCAGTAGAGTGGAAGAACACCGATCATACAATATTCGTTGGAGGTGACTGTAACCTACCGAGCGTGGACTGGGAAGTGATTGTTTCTACCGCCAGCAATGGATCCAGTCTTGCGAAGAAGTTCTGAACGCTTTTTCCGAAACTAACTAGTGCGATAACCCATGTTCAATGGAAGCATGTTAGATCTTGTTACTAGAAATAGGCGTGACGTTATCGACACTGTCACTAAACCGAAAGAGGGATTAGCGATAACGATGTCATCATAGACACAATGGTTACCCAAATTAATAAATCCGTCAAGAAGGCTAGGAGAGTTTTTATGCCGGAAACATCATCCAATTTAAGCCATTGAATGAGCGTCATTTAGTTGCAATATTTTGGACGTAGAGGAATTATAGGCAAAATTTAATCTAATTGTAAATCGTGTTCTAGGGAAGTATGTGCCGAGTAAGTGGATTAAGGATGGACAAGCCCCACCGTGGCTTAATAACAAAATTCTCAAAATGCTGAGGAAACAGAAACTGTTGCATTCTCTGCTTCTAACGAACACAGAAATGTCGACAGGCAAAAGTTAGTAGAAATTCGTGCGTCTGTACAAAGATCCAGCTATCCATGTGTCACGAAATCTGTTAGTTGGAAGCCTACGAAATTTAAGGTTGAAATGCGAAGATCCAGCGTGGATGAAGTACATGTTTTGTCCTACATGTTCTAGTAGTTCTCTAAGGAAGCATGGCAAGTTTCTCCGATGAATCTATGTGGGACAACATGAGACTCTACCAAACAGTCACCAACAATGCCGATCCAAACGTCGGAAGAAAATTTTTGTTTTCCTCGTGATTGGATAATTTCAGGAGAATAATGGACAGCCCATACGTGCTGATTAATACAATCTGGTCACGTCCAAATCAAACTTCGTTCGAGAACAGCACGTTTGCTCTAAAGTAAAGGTTAATGCCTTGTTGAATGGACTATTAGCAAAGGTGTTCCTGTGCTGGAAAATCAGCTGCTAAAAGCACCTTCAAGCGCTGTATGTGGTTCAAATACAGCAGGCTCTCATGTAGCACTCTCCAGGCAGTCATGTGGTTAACGTTACTTTTTGCAGCTACTTGTCTTACACTGACACAAAGTTTATCGACAACTGCACGATGAAGTGCCTCCTCCAGTCGAAGAACGCTCGTCCTTCTAGGTGTCTCCCAGTCGAGAATTGTAGAATTATACCTCCCGTTCTCCGTAGGACGACGATTAATTGCTTCAAAAGTCCTCCTATTGGAGCACCGTCGTTCTTGAAGTCCCTCCCGATACAAACGATGAGCGCCAAGGCCATTACTGTCAGCTAACACGTGCAGCAAACGGGCAACTGGAAACTCCACTTGTGAGAACACTTTCATTCTGTTACACCGGACACTAAGTGCCTGATGAATACTAAGAAGTTGCTGTTACGTGTTTGCACAGCCCGTGACGACCACTGAATATCTGATGCTACGTGCTTGCACAAAACCTTGATGAACACTGAACAGTTGATGCTATGTGCTTGATGTTAGTGTAACTATGAAGTTAGTCGCATGTCGACATAAGCAGTGAAGTGAGTAACATGAAACATTAACTTAATTGAACTGGAACAACAAACACTAGGAGTGAACTGAAGAGTCACAGCTTACGGTGCATTCCAAACAAAGGCAACCAACATGATATTTTGAACATCTGACGCAAAAAAACGTTTTATGTGAAGCTGGTACGTTCTCTTTATGTCTGTTTTCCATGATTAATGTGAGAATGAAGAGAAGCAGAAGATGAGCTCTAATATATGTATAGGGTGGTCCATTGATAGTGACCGGGCCAAATATCTCACGAAATAAGCATCAAACAAAAAAACTACAAAGAACGAAACTCGTCTAGCTTGAAGGGGAAACCAGATGGCGCTATGGTTGCCCCGCTAGATGGCGCTACCATAGGTCAAACGGATATCAACTGCGTTTCTTTAAATAGGAACCCCCTTTTTTATTACATATTCGTGTAGTACATAAAGAAATATGAAAGTTTTAGTTGGACCACTTTTTCGCTTTGTGATAGATGGCGCTGTAATAGTCCTTGTTACATTGTGAACTTGTTAGTCAGTAATATTCCATTTACAGCAAACACTGCGAGTCGGTGTTGTTTACTGGTATTTTTACACGCATTTGTACACCTGAAACAATATTCACGAGAACGAGTGATTATGTAGATTAAAGGAATACATTTTAATAGAAACCCATTATGAGTAATCACTGCTAGAAACTGGTCTTGAGAATAAATAAAATTGCAACAGACACAGCTGTTTAATATCTCCAATGTACAGATCAATGTAAAAAACAAAAACAAAAAAAAAACCACCTCGGTGAAAGGATTACGTTCAAAATATTATTATAACCAATTTCATTTAGTGTCTGTTACTTGCAGGAACGATTTAGAACAATTTGTAGTGTTGTATAGAAACTGCAAATACTTTACTCTCAAAGTTACTTTTCAGCATGAACATGAAACTATGTTCGTCAAAAATGAGAACATGACACCTGCACACTAATCAAGTGAAATAATGGTCTGTCACATCGCATACGATGACACTGAGGACTGAAATGTTTATTGTTGATACCGAAAGCTTTGAGTTACAGTTGACAAAAGGAGAGTACTGCCCGATAATCGTTAAAATAAAATCATTATAATGAAACACTGTAGTAAAGCAAAGTTACAACTAAAGCGGGTATTTTCAATCTTACTTTATAAAAATATCGCATGTGGAGCGAAATATATCATGCAACGGACAGTTTAAAAACAGTAGTGGTAATTGGTAAAATTTTATCAATACAGTTAGGAAGAAACAGGTAATTAACAGGTTTGTTGTAAACACGACTCCAAATAGGTTTTCCGAATATATTTCCATTCGCTTCAGAGACCTTCTTGTATTTCAAAAGTAGATCGTTAACTGCAAAAATTATTGGAACACGCAAGAGTCTTCAAGAAAATAAACCGAGCGAGGTGGCGCAGTGGTTAGCACACTGGACTCGCATTCGGGAGGACGACGGTTCAATCCCGCGTCCGGCCATCCTGATTTAGGTTTTCCGTGATTTCCCTAGATCACTTCAGGCAAATGCCGGGATGGTTCCTTCGAAAGGGCACGGCCGATTTCCTTCCCCATCCTTCCCTAATCCGAGCTTGTGCTCCGTCTCTAATGACCTCGTTGTCGACGGGACGTTAAACACTAATCTCCTCCTCCAAGAAAATAATGAAAATGGTTTGTGAATTGCAAAAATGTAAATTTATGTAGATACACCCATAAAGCGTATACATACATAAGTAAATCGATATCATTTGGCTGAAACACTAATCATATCAAGTATGATGGGAAAGAGTTAGATTAATAAATACGCCGACAACCTTACATTCATCGTATGATTTCAGTCACCGCTATCAAACCGACTACCCATAACTGATAATATCTCATTCATTAGAACTGTGATTCATGTCACAACCACAATCGCTATCGTTATCAGCTCTGTAATACTTATTAATACGAGGGCAGTTCAATAAGTAATGCAACACATTTTTTTTCTGAAACAGGTGTTGTTTTATTCAGCGTTGAAATACACCAGGTTATTCCCCAATCTTTTAGCTACACAACACTATTTTTCAACGTAATCTCCATTCAATGCTACGGCCTTACGCCACCTTGAAATGAGGGCCCGTATGCCTGCACGGTACCATTCCACTGGTCGATGTCGGAGCCAACGTCGTACTGCATCAATAACTTCATCATCCGCGTAGTGCCTCCCACGGGTTGCGTCCTTCATTGGGCCAAACATGTGGAAATCTGACGGTGCGAGATCGGGGCTGTAGGGTGCATGAGGAAGAACAGTCCACTGAAGTTTTGTGAGCTCCTCTTGGGTGCGAAGACTTGTGTGAGGTCTTGCGTTGTCATGAAGAAGGAGAAGTTCGTTCAGATTTTTATGCCTACGATCACGGTGAAGTCGTTTCTTCAATTTCTGAAGAGTAGCACAATACACTTCAGAGTTGATCGTTTGACCATGGGGAAGGACATCGAACAGAATAACCCCTTGAGCGTCCCAGAAGACTTTAACCATGACTTTACCGGCTGAGGGTATGGCTTTAAACTTTTCCTTGGTAGGGGAGTGGGTGTGGCGCCACTCCATTGACTGCCGTTTTGTTTCAGGTTCGAAGTGATGAACCCATGTTTCATCGCCTGTAACAATCTTTGACAAGAAATTGTCACCCTCAGCCACATGACGAGCAAGCAATTCCGCACAGATGGTTCTCCTTTGCTCTTTATGGTGTTCGGTTAGACAACGAGGGACCCAGCGGGAACAAACCTTTGAATATCCCAACTGGTGAACAATTGTGACAGCACTACCAACAGAGATGTCAAGTTGAGCACTGAGATGTTTGATGGTGATCCGTCGATCATCTCGAACGAGTGTGTTCACACGCTCCGCCAGTGCAGGAGTCACAGCTGTGCACGGCCGGCCCGCGCGCGGGAGATCAGACAGTCTTGCTTGACCTTGCGGCGATGATGACACACGCTTTGCCCAACGACTCACCGTGCTTTTGTCCACTTCCAGATCACCGTAGACATTCTGCAAGCGCTTATGAATATCTGAGATGCCCTGGTTTTCCGCCAAAAGAAACTCGATCACTGCCCGTTGTTTGCAACGCACATCCGTTACAAACGCCATTTTAACAGCTCTGTACAGCGCTGCCACCTGTCGGAAGTCAATGAAACTATACGAGACGAAGCGGGAATGTTTGAAAATATTCCACAAGAAATTTCCGGTTTTTTCAACCAAAATTGGCCGAGAAAAAAAAATGTGTTGCATTACTTATTGAACTGCCCTCGTATTATAATGATCATAATCATTATAGTTGTCATTGCTTGCGAATGAGTCCATGTGCGCAAGTCTAAGATTATCCATTTAGTAAATTTATGTTTGTACTATTTCTTACTTAATATGGTTGTAGCGTATTTGTTACCGGTGAGTCAAGCGTTTTTAACTATTTGTGGGATTTCATACAAAAGAAAGGAGGCAAACGACATTTACGTAGATCCAAAATACAATAAAATCTCACTTTTATATGTTCACTGGTGTCCAGAATTAAAGCAACAAAAGATAATTTTGCAACGTTGCGTTTATTTTGCCACAAAACAGTATAAACAGGTGATAGGGAAGTAAAAACAATGTAAAGAATACAGAACGCAAACGACTGCAAGATGCATAACGGTATCAAAAATGTTGTTGGTTTTTCCAACTTAACGGATTTGCACACACATTCCGACAACTGGTTAATGTGCTCCGTATGGGATGTGACCACTTGTGGCAGCAATACAGGCCTGAAAACGACGGGGCATGCTGTGAACAATGTCATCAAACTCATGTTGAGGCAGTAACGCCCGTTCTTCCTGCAGAGCTGATCTCAATTTTGGAGTGTGTTTGACGGATGCTGACGTGGTGCAAGCCGTGTCCATAGTGCATCCCAGACATACATGCTCTATGGGATTCAAATCAGGAGAGCGAGCAGGCCACGCCATGCGTGCAATATCTTCCGTTTCCAAGAATACATCAACCAACCACCCTCTACGAGTGCGAGAATTATCGTCCATCAATACGACGCCTGGTTCAAAATGGTTCAAATGGCTCTGAGCACTATGGGACTTAACATCTGTGGTCATCAGCCCCCTAGAACTTAGAACTACTTAAACCTAACTAACCTAAGGACATCACACACATCCATGCCCGAGGCAGGATTCGAACCTACGACCGTAGCAGTCGCGCGGTTCCGAACTGCGCGCCTAGAACCGCTAGACCACCGCGGCCGGCACGACGCCTGGGCCCACAGCACCTCACAACAACAACAACAACAGCAAATGATGTCCCAAGAACTCGTCACGATACCTGACAGCAGTTAAACCTTGCCGATTCACCCGTACAATTTCATGAATAGGGGTTCGTGTGGCAATATAGTCACTGCACACACCATTAGGCATCCTCCTCGATCTCGGTCTCTTTCCACAATATTTGGATTCCGAAATTGTGTTCCGCGTTCCCTCCAGATGCTAATCCATCGAAAATCTGGACTCATCTGTGAAAACAACATTGACCCACTGTTCGACCGTCCAGCTGGCTTGTTGATGGCTCCACTCTAGACGTTCTCCACCGTGAAGACGCGTCAGAGGTAAACATACAGCATGTCTCCGACAATAAAGGCCACTGTGCCGAAGCCTTCTGCCCACCGTTTGCCTCGAAATAACACGTCCAGTGGATACTGCGAGCTCACACGCCAGATGCCGAGCAGTACTAAGGCGGTACTAGTCTTGCCTTTATAGGCAAATAACGGCCCTCTTCCGAAGTCACACGTGGTCGGACCTACACTGGTCTTCGGAATATAGTTTCGGTCTCTATAAACTGTCGCCACATCTGAGAAGCAACAGAACGATTTACATTAAGCAGTCGGGCCTAATGACTTTACAACTGTCCTGCTTCCTTTCTTTCTATAATTCTCCACCGCAGAGAGTCTTGTAGGCATCTTCTCTGTGCCATACTGCACCGTCTGTGACTGTGTGCACAGCGTCGTTTCTTAGGTACGCTGACTTCATCGTTGGCATGGTTGTCCGTTGACCAGAATGCCATTTTCCGTGCAGAACATGATTGTACGTACGTATGTTGACAGGTTGTATGATTATACCGTGAATTAGACGCAGGATGGGGAAATAGTGGTTCGTTGCTTTAATTTTGTACACCAGTATATTTTACACGATATTATGATTCCCGCCAATTTTTGCACTTCATTGCCACGGTATTAAAACGTTGGTTGCAGTATATAAAAACACTAAATTCAGCGATATATGTTTCTTACGAATGGGAATATATTCCCGAAACGTAACTGGTGCAGTTCATTTCGATTTGTGAATCTATATTGATACAGTCACTACACTTTCAACAGCATAATTTAAGATGGATTAAATTAATCCAATTGTTTATCAGTTATTTTTAATTGATTTAAAACGATTTGCCGAAGAGTGATATGAGGGCGAGGAAGTGAAACTACAAAGAAACAATATTACACGTTCATACATCAACATCTAAATCTACATCTAAATCCATACTCGGCAACCCACCTGATGGTGTGTGGTGGAGGGTACCTTGAGTACTTCTATCGGTTCTCCCTTCTATTCCAGTCTCGTATTGTTCGTGGAAAGAAAGATTGTTGCTATGCCTCTGTGTGGGCTCTAATCTCCCTGACTTCATGGTCTCTTCGCGAGATACACGTAGGAGGGAGCAATATAGTGCTTGATTCCTCGTTGAAGGTATGTTCTCGAAACTTCAACAAAAGCCCGTACCGAGCTACTGAGCGTCCCTCTTGCAGAGTCTTCTACTGGACGAAGACTGGACATAGACGAATAATCCTCATCTTTCTTTCAAGGATTAGGCTGTTGACTGTTCCGATGTCAAGACGAAATCATTCTCATCTTTTTCGAGATCTGCCAACATCTCTTTTCCCGTTCTGCACGTAGTTCAGGCGAATTCTATGACCTAGCATTCTGATGAGATGTGGTCTCCATCTTCACGATACTTTTGAACTTTGCCATTCATGTTGAAAATATTTAATTCTGTTCTGATATCTTCATTTCTAATCATGTCTTTCCTTGTGATCGCCTTCGTCTTCCTAAAGAACCTAATCTCTGCTGTCTAGACCTTTTTTTAAAACCAGATTTTGCTTCCATAGGGTAACACAGGAACCACCATCACTTTATAGAATATCACGACGGTCTCTCTTTGTTCTTTATGGTTTAACGTTCTGCTAGTGATACCACAGACAGTTTGGAATTTGTGTATTTTATTTTCAGTACTAGAGTCGAAATCAAACCTTATAGCAGAGCCTAAATAAGAGATTCGAGAGACTTTTTCTAAAACTGAATTACCGAAAACAATTTTTGATCTGACTGGATATTTTCCTCGGAATGCAATTATTTTCGTTTTATTAGTAGAAAGTTTAAAGTTGTATTTCTTGCCTATTTCGTTCAGTTGGTATACCGATCGTTGGAGGTCAGCTCCAGTCCTTTGAACAATAACAAAAGAAAGAAGATGACATCCAAAGATCAGTATAGCAACTGAGCGAAATAAGCAAGAAATACAACTTGACTGTCCATGTCCCGTTTTACTGCAGGAACGTTGGCTTGGCTCTGAGCACTATGGGACTTAACATCTCAGGTCATCAGTCCCCTAGGACTTAGAACTACTTAAACCTAACTAACCTAAGGACATTACACACATCCATGCCCGAGGCAGGATTCGAATCTGCGACCGTAGCGGTCGCGCGGTTCCAGACTGAAGCGCCTAGAACCGCTCGGCCACCAGCGGCCGGCGCAGGAACATTGGGTATTATGCTGTGTATGTGCACCATTCACTTTGGACGTACTCGCACGACCTATTTTTCAGTTTCGTGCAGTTGTAACATAGGATTGTAAAAGTCTGTTTTCCGCTTGTAAGAGACTGAAGGGATAGGCTCTGGCGTTATTGGGAGTGAGCATGCAATTCAAGATGGGTTTGAGAACATTGTATCTACTGCACATAAAGGGGAAAAATTAATACACCTGTTGAAAAAATCTACAGAATATCTTGCACCACATTCGGATAAAATAAGACGTAGGTGTATAAGCACTCATACGCGTAGTGCAATTGTCCTGTAAAGGAGAAATATTCTCTTAGCATCAGTCATCCGTTTTCTTGCTAACTCCAGTTGTGTAGGGACTATACGGGAGTCCGGAACTGTGGTCTTCCATCAAACCGAAGCTGAGAACGTGGCGTCCTCTGGCAGAAATATTCGCCGGTCCTAGAAAGGCAGTCTGAGCTGGCAGCCTTCCCATTGCTGATGCTAATTCCATTACATCCACTAGCTTAAGGAATTAAATGCTAATCTGTCTACTTAATCCATGTTTTACCCAAATTGATCACCCAAACAGATCCTTTGCACAACAGTCAACAATTTTCATCGTTCTTTTCGTCGACATTTGCATCAGTAATTTGGCAGTCTCTATAGGCTGCATGGTAAAGGACATTATTTCTTGTAGCATATTTCCAATTTTCTTTTCATTCCGTGTATGGATGAAGCTTGGTACAAATAAATGCTTATATCTACACTTTTGTATGTTCCATTGTTAGCCAACATTTATCTTTAAGATGTCTACAGAAATGATAAGTGGTGTTCTGAGAAGTATTCGTGGATAAGGTTCTGAAGTAAATTCTTGAATATTTTTATTAAGGTATCCGCGGAGTATTAGGTATCTTCTTCTACTGTCTGCCAACTAAGATACAGTGACGGAAGAAAAATCGCAACACCAAAACGGAGTTGTGTGACAAAAATGAAAGTTGGTAGGCGTGTTTCTACACCGAAAGAAGATATCTCTCCAAATTATATGCTAGTTGTGTCAGAGTAGCGTTAGTAGCGCCTTTATGAGGATGCAAATCAGGTTTGCTTTAAATACATGCTGTAACAGTCGTGAGCATCAGTAACCTTTGATATAGCATGTGGTGAGTTGATATTAGTCCAGAATGGCTGTAAGGCGACAAAAACGCCGTTATGAACACCTCATTAAGTTTGAACGAGTCGTGTAATAGTGCTAGAGGAGCTCGATGTTCCTTCTGCGATACTGAAGAAAGGCTTGGCAGGAGTGTAGCCACTGCACGTGATTGCTGGCAGCGGTGGTCACAAGAATGTACGGTCACAAGAAGACCGGGCTCCGGACGACCATGTGGCAGTGCCAGAGGGAATACCGTCGTGTTCGGCGTATGGCTTTGGCGCATCTTATTGCATCTGCAGCAGCAATTCGAGAAGCAGTTGGCACCACAGTGATACAACGAACCGTTACAAATCGGTTACTTGAAGGACAGCTCCGAGCCAGACGCCCTGTAGCGTGCATTCCACTGACCCCAAACCACCGCTATTTGCGACTTCAGTGGTATCAAGTTGGAGCTCACTGGACAGTGTGGAGGTTTGTTCTATTTTCTGATGAAAGTTGGTTCTGCCTCTGTACCAGTGGTGACTGTGTATCGGTTAGAAGGAATCAAGTAGAAAGCCTCCAGAAAACCAGTCTGCGTGCTAGACACGCTACACCTACACCCGGAGCTATGGTCTGGGGTGCGATTTCGTATGACAGCAGTAGCACTCTCGCGGTTATCCCACGCACCCTGACTGCAAATACGTATGTCAGTCTGGCGATTTTACCCGTTGTGCTGCCATTCAAGAGCAGAATTCCAGAAGGTGTTTTCCAACAGGATAACGTTCGCCCACATACCGCTGTTGTACCCCTACATGGTCTACAGGGTTTCAGCATTACCATGGCCTCCTCAGTCACCAGGTCTGTCTCCAGTCGAGACAAATGGGACATCATCGGGCCCCAGTGTCGTCCACTAACATCAACCGTCCCAGTATTGACCGACTAAGTTCTACAGGCGTAGAGCTCCTTTCCAGAAACTGACATCCGACACCTGTACAATTCAACGCATACACGTTTGCATGTTTGTTTTCAAGATTCTGGCTGTTATTAATGTACCAGTGTTTCACATTTGCAATGGCTTACCACGTTCTTACGATAACCTATGATCTTACCTAGACAAATGTATTCCCGAAATTTCATTACTGTAATTGAATTATTTTTTGATGTAACGATTTTTTTCCGTCGGCGTATTTAACCCTGTACGTTACAAGTGTCTCACCAGTCAAAGATACCTGGCACCGTTCGCGCCACCTTTCATTGTGTAAATTCGATGTCTTCTGACGATGTCCTGACACAGTTATGTGGGTCGCATGTACACTGAAACGCCAAAGAGAGTGGTACACCTGCCTAATATCGTGTAGGGCCCCGCGAGCACATAGAAATGCCGCAACACGACGTGGCATGGACTCGACTAACGTCTAAAGTAGTGCTGGAGGGAACTGACACAATGAATCCTGCAGGGCTGTCCATAAATCCGTAGGCGTACGATGAGTTGGAGATCTCTTCCGAACAGCACGTTGCAAGACATCCCAGATATGCTCAATAATGTTCATGTCTTGGGAGTTTGGAGGCCAGCGGAAATGTTTAAACGCAGAAGAGTGTTCCTGGAGCAACTCTGTAGCAATTCTGGACGTTTGGGACGTCGCAAGTCCGTCGGAATGCACAATGGACATCAATGAATGCAGGTGATTAGACAGGACGCTTACGTACGTGTCACCTGTCAGAGTCGTATCTAGACGCATCAGGAGTCCCATATCACTCGAACTACACACGCCCCGCACCATTACAGTGCCTCCACCAGCTTGAACAATCCCCTGCTGACATGGAAATGGAAATGAGCGTTTGGCGTCATTGGCCGGGAGGCCCCTTGTGGGGCAGGTAAGGCTGCCTTGGTGCAGGTCTTATTACATTCGACGCCACATTGGGCGACCTGCGCGCCGGGAGGGGATGAAATGATGATGAATACAGCACAACACCCTCTCCCTGAGCGGAGAAAATCCCCGACCCAACCGGGAATCGAACCCGGGCCCGAAGGACGGCAATCCGTCTCGCTGACCACTCAGACTTCGGGGCGGACCCTTGCTGACATGAATCCATGGAAGAGGAGGAGCGCAAGATGTACTTCATCGCCGGTGGCCTCCCAGGTCTTCAGACCTCACACCTTGTGAGTTTTGTTTGTGGGGGTTACACAAAAGACCGCGTTTTTATCCCCCCTATGCATGACACTCTTGAAAGTCTGCGACATCGCATTTTTGGCACTGTGAATTCAATAACGAGAGACCAGCTGCTTCGTTTATGACAGGAAATGAGCCATCAAATGGTTCAAGTGGCTCTGAGCACTATGGGACTTAACATCTCAGGTCATCAGCCCCATAGAACTTAGAACTACTTAAACCTAACTAACCTAAGGACATCACACACACCCATGCCCGAGGCAGGATTTGAACCTGCGACCGTTGCAGCAGGGCGATTCCAGACTGAAGCGCCTAGAATCGCTCGGCCACAGCGGCCGGCAATGAGCCATCGTTTTGATATTTGTCGTGTAATACATGATGCATGAATAGAATGCACAAGAATTTGAAAGTTTCTCTTTCCAGGAACGTTGGAATTGTGTTTCTGTCTTTTGTAATTTGGAAGCAATAAATGTTTGAAATGTGTTCCTTCCTTTTGAATAGCCCTCTATAAGTGCAAGACCAGTCCAGTTACCCTTATTTCCCTCTGGGCAGCAAGTCAGGTGTAGAAGTGTGGACACGAGGACGCAAAATTGTTAGTCTTTACTGACGGCCGTAGTTCACTTAGTGGTGCAGTTACGAACGTGTAGGAAACACCAGGTAGTAAATTATGTAACGTGTTTGCGGGAAGATTGTTAGATGCAGACAAAAAATTTACACTTATATCCGTTACACCTTGTATAACAGACAGCCGATCTACATCGTACTGATGTCATACAAAGGTCGTGAGTACGTTCAGTTACAGAGACAATGTTAATGTCTGTAATGGACTTTCATGGGAAATCCCAACACACAGTGATTTTAGACATTTATCTCACAATGATTACGATGGAGGAAGCAGTGGAAAGTTTGAATTATCTTTTAGAGCTAAAACGGCAAGAAAACCGACAGAGAAGTAATGGGAATTTTGAAATACACTGGAATGAAGGTAGAGAGCGCATGAGGCAGCTTTAACAGCCTCTGGGATAGAAGCGTTATTAATAAGGTTGCGAACAGTGGGGCAAGACTCAATCTTGTTTTTGAGGCTCGTTTAACTCAAATCCCGTCTCGATAAAGTGAGAGGGGAGGAACTATTGAATAAAAAGGAACTCCGCAACACTCCAAACGAGATATTTTTCTGCATTCACTCAGTTATTCCTTTAAAAGATATTTGCAAAGAAAAACTAAACTGCTCTGATGGCATTTTTTCGGGCTTCTAGCCGAGATTACTCTGCGAGCAATCATACCGTATCATCTATCAATTAAGCCGTGAAATCCTCAGAGATCAGAAATCGGCTGCCGTTTGAAACTTATAGTATTTCTTTAATTACTTTACCACAAGAAAGCTATGACCACTTTTCGTAAAAAGAAGTTTCTTTGCACAAAAAGGCTCTCGTCCTAAGTGCTGAGCGTCAGAAAAATTAAGAAGTGATGTGAACTGTCTGTCCAACAGTATTTTGAATTATACGGCTGGGCAGAATTCTGTTAGGCTGAATTGTGGCATGAACTGTGAGTTCAGACTATGCACAATTGCAAACGAAGAGAAAATAGCTAAGGTATAATACATTATGCGAAGGAACAAAAAATGAAAGAGACATGGGAAGGAGAAAGAGAAAAGTATTGGGACAAGAGATAATGAAGGCTTTGCTGTTAGGACGGTAATAAAAGCAATTTTTACTATGTCATGATGTACTGACAGATTACAGCAGGAATAGTTTCATCGTCTGCTGTGTCTTACATACACTGCCGGATATGTCGTCCCAGAGAAGCATAAGAGCAACGTAGAATTATTCCGAGAACTTACAGTTTTTAATTTCCGGACGCAGACCGAAATGCGTGGAAGAAATTTCCATTTTACATAGAGAAAAGAAAGGTCATGGGCTCGATGTACTCGAAGAGCTGGAGGTTTTAAAGCATATTTCTAAGAACGACGCCTCATCCTCAATAAGCAGTTACAACTAAGTAACAACATTTTTTACAGTGATTTCAGTCCACTGCTAGTGGAATTTTGATTCCTCCATTTTTACTATATTTTCTGATTCTGGTTCCGAAACATAATTTTCTTCGAATCTCATAGATATGTGCTACTGAAGTTACCTCATGCAAATATTTTCTGGATTGTACAGCTGTTTGTAAAACTTTTCCATATCATTCTGTCCTTTACGTAAAAGTAATTTCTGTAAAACCTAACAGATGGCTCTTAGTTATACTTAATCTGCTTGACTACCGTGTATTTTCAAAAAGATATTAAGCTCTCTTCCTTCATATTTTATTTTTAAAATTAACTGTCGTCTTTGTCAATTATTTCTGTTACAATGTTTCAAATGGGCACATGTCACTGTCCGCCCGTGATAGATGGTGCAACTTCTATTGTTTTCGTGGCAGCAATGTAAGCCACTGGCTCCATCAGTCTCATGTTCCTAGCTAGGCACACGTGCAAAGGCTGTAACGTTTTATTTCACTTTTGACTTGAGCATAGTTGCTCTAAGTTCTGACCATTGATTTTTAGCAATGTAATTTTACATAATTAACCTTTGTACGATCTTAAAAACCGTCATCTTGGTTAACGTGTTTTTTGTCATACTTAATTTTCTATGTATTATTTTGTAGGATTTATCAAAATTTCATTCTGATGAAGACACCTTTAGTAGGTGTCGAAACATAGGTCAATGTGCCTAACAGTTATTTGCAACTGGTTGGCTGTATAGTCCTATGTTGAAAATTCCGGGAACATTATTGTTTTGTCAACAAAGTACAGGCAGCATACCAGAAAAATCAGATGTCTTAGACACATGACGACTGATGTGTCGGATCACATACAACCAGACCTATCAAGGTTATATAATGGTCAAAAAGGCAAATGCTGTAGCAGTCTCATACGTGATCGTTCACGGTTAGCTCGAGTCGTCGGGAGTTCATGGTGCTCGCGTCGTACTTAACCAAGTTTCAGAAGTGTTTCGACACCTACTAAAGGTGTCTTCATCAGAATGAAATTTTGATAAATCCTACAAAATAATACATAGAAAATTAAGTATGACAAAAAACACGTTAACCAAGATGACGGTTTTTAAGATCGTACAAAGGTTAATTATGTAAAATTACATTGCTAAAAATCAATGGTCAGAACTTAGAGCAACTATGCTCAAGTCAAAAGTGAAATAAAACGTTTCAGATTGACAGGCATCTCTACGATTGCTGTTAGAGTTTCTGTGATATCTTCAGTGGGTTTTTGTTTGTTATTCCGTCTGACAGAACCACCGAAGATAGCTCAAAGTGCTGGAACACGTTTCGGTACAGCAAAAAATAAACAAATGGAGGCTAGCATAAGGCGGAGCTTCTCTTCAATTTTTCTTTGCTAGCACGGAAAATAAGATGAGCTACAACATCCGCAAGTTGATTACGATCCGAACGTACCAAAGAATGTAGAAAAAGCAGTTTTATGGGCAAGTTACAATATTCTCAACCTAATTAAAATGATTATCAATTATTAGAACGCTGTTCCTCTAAGTTGCTGATACAGCAACATGTTGCCATAGGGAGCGAGCAACCGCAGAAGAGGGGGCTCATCAGCTTTGGGTGAACTAATGAAATTACTCGTGATTTCTTTGAATCTAATTTTATGCTATGTACTTGCGTCCATTTAGTCAGAGCTTGCGTCGTCATTCATACGTTCAACGGCAGATTATGGATCTCAAGGTTCGGTTCCTACAAACGGCTGTAAGTTTCAGCATACAAATATTTACAAGAAGATTAGTGTTTAGCGTCCAGTTGACAACGAGGTCATTAGAGATGAAGCACAAGCTTGGAATAGGGAAGGAAATTTGCCGTACTCTTACAACGGAATCAAAACGGGATTTGTGTAAAGCGATTTAGCGAAATGAAGGAATATCGAAATCTGTATGGCCCAACGGTAATTTGAAACTTTGTTCTCCCGAATGCGAATTCAGTGTGCTAACAACTGCCCCATCTTGCTCAGTTGTTAACATAAAGCGACACAAGGGTTCAGCATATGCTTCTAGATGGTTGTAGCAACATTCTTCATCCCGCTAGTGAGGCTGTATTCCCCATCGCTGGAAAGAAAGGAAGACTAGAATTTTACGTCTCGTCGATTTCGTGGTCGTTAGTGCTGGAGCACAGGGTCGGGCTGCAAAAGGACCAGCTAGGACATCAGACGTGACCTTTTTTTCAAAGGAAACGGCATCCGCCTGATACGATTTAAGGAAACTGGAGATAATGTAAATATGGATCGACGGACCAAGGGTTCGAAGAACCCCATTCCTACGGAACACTGGTCCCGTATCCCGGCCGCTATGCCATCTGTCTTAGCCTTTCAGGATAGAAGGGATACTCATATCTGTTTTTTGTTTTTTGTTTTTTTTTGTTGGTGTCTGCTGGCTGTGGGGTACGATAATTTATTGTGGTGAAGGGACTTACTTGTACTACGCAGTTTTTTCTATAAAGCTAAATGACCCATTATTGTGTAATTACACCATTGCAGAGGAATCACTGGAAGCAATTACATCCATAAAAAAGTTAATATCTAGGAGTATGCGTACGGAGCGATTGAATGTGGAACAACCTCATAAAACTAATCGCGGGTGAGGAAGAAGTCGGTCAGAGATTCATTGGAAAAATTCTCAGGAAATGTAATCCACTCACAGAGGAGGTAGCTTAGGAAACCCTCGTTGGACTAGTACTTAAATATTACTCGTCAGTGTGGGATTCGTTCCAGATAGAATTGACAGTGGAAATAGAGAAGATCCGAGGAAGAGTAATGCATTTCGTTATGGGTTCATTTAGCAAGCGCGAAAGCGTACGGAGATGCTCTGCTAACCCCAGCGGCAGACGCTGCAAGAGAGGCATTTTGCATCAAAGTGTAATTTACTGGTAAAATCACAAGAGCGTACTTTCCTAGAGGAGTCAACCAATATATTACTTCCTCCTACATAAATCTCGCAAAACGATCGTGAAGGTAAAATGAGACAGGTTCGAGCTCACACGGAATCTTACCAGCAATCGTTATCCCTGCGAACCATTCACGACTGGAACAGGAAAAGGGGGAAGTGACAGTGGTACACGATATACCCTCCGCCACACACCGAAAGGTAGCATGCGGAGTATAGATGTAGATATACACTACTGGCCATTAAAATTGCTACACCAAGAAGAAATGCAGATGATAAACGGGTATTCATTGGGCAAATATATTACACTAGAACTGACATGTGATTACATTTTCACGCTATTTGGGTGGATAGATCCTGAGAAATCAGTATCCAGAACAACCACCTCTGGCCGTAATAACGGCCTCCATACGCCTGGGCATTGAGTCAAACAGAGCTTAGATAGCGTGTACAGGTACAGCTGCCCATGCACCTTCAACACGATACCACAGTTCATCAACAGTAGTGACTGGCGTATTGTGACGAGACAGTTGCTCGGCCACCATTGACCAGACGTTTTCAGTTAGTGAGAGATCTGGAGAATGTGGTGGCCAGGGCAGCAGTCGAACATTTTCTGTATCCAGAAAGGCCCGTACAGGACCTGCAACATGTGGTCGTGCATTATCCTGCTGAGATGTAGGGTTTCGCAGGGATCGTAACACATCTGAAATGTAACGTCCAAAGTGCCGTCAATGCGAACAAGAGGTGGCCGAGACGTGTAACCTATGGCACCCCATACCATCACGCCGGATGATACGCTAGTATGGCGATGACGAATACACGCTTCCAATGTGCGTTCACTGCGATGTCGCCAAACACGGATGCGACAATCACGATGCTGTAAACAGAACCTGGATTCATCCGAAAAATGACGTTTTACCATTCGTGCGCCCAGGTTCGTCGTTGAGTTCACCATCGCAGGCGCTCCTGTCTGTGATGCAGCGTCTAGAGTAACGGCAGCCATGGTCTCCGAGCTGATAGTCCATGCTGCTGCAAACGTCGTCAAACTGTTCGTGCAGATGGTTGTTGTCTTGCAAACGTACCCATCTGTTGACTCAGGGATCGAGACGTGGTTGCACGATCTCGACCAACGTGAGCAGCAATGTCGCGATACGATAAACCGCAATCGCGATAGGCTACAATCCGACCTTTATCAAAGTCGGAAACGTGATGGTACGCATTTCTCCTCCTTACACGAGGCACCACGACAACGATTCACCAGGCAACGCCGGTCGACTGCTGTTTGTGTATGAGAAATCGGTTGTAAACTTTCCTCATGTCAGCACGTTGTAGGTGTCGCCATCGGCGCCAACCTTGTGTGAATGCTCTGAAAAGCTGATCATTTGGATATCACAACTTCTTCTTCCTGTCGGTTAAATTTCGCGTCTGTAGAACGTCATCTTCGTAGTGTATAAATTTTAATGTCCAGTAGTGTAGATTTGTGTCGGAACTGTGGTTGTCTGTTATTGGTGCAGTGGATATTCTGTTTCACTTTGCTCCTTGTAGCGTTTGGGAGCTGCATTTGAAGTGAGATTTTGGAGATCATTGTTCGTACTGTTCATAATTCCACGTAAAAATGTTCCAAAACTCTTACCAACACCCGCAACCGATGTTAACGCGCACTGCTGCGATGCCTCTCGATACGCAGGTAGCCGGGTTCGAATGCTAGGGTAGACAAAATTTCTCACTTAAGTATTTATCTAACAGACGAAGAGGAAGTAATGCAAAATTCGTGATCGGAAGATTATTCGCTGCTGATGTAGTTTAAAACCCAATCGTGTTCAAGAGCATGTCACGTGATAGTTTCGTGTCAGTCTATCGATCGTGATACGTGCATCAGATTGGTGCGTTAAGCCCGGCGGCCCTCTGGGTGCTTTGCGACAGGAGCAGGCTAAGTCCCGGCGTCAGGTTTCATCCTTGCCCCGCTCTTCCCCATTGTTAAGAGCAACGTAAGCGCTAAACTATACTACGCACGGTCCCTTCGCTCACAAATTGGAAACCGTGTCAGTTACGACACAATATTCGTATGTCGGAATCCTAAGATGAGTACTAGGCGCAAACAAAGGTAACATTACTATGTCAGACGTCTCAATCCCTTGGGGAATTATCTGCGAACGCTACCATTCGACATTTAGCGAAAACACGAGCGAATAGTGTGGCGATCAGCAAGCTTGTGTCGTTCTACTCAGGGCCGAATTTTGGAATGAAAATCAGCAATCAGTACCTCTTTCTGTCAGACTTCATTACAGAATGAGATTTTCACGTGCACTGATATGAAACTTCCTGGAAGATTAAAACTACGTGCCGGACCGAGACTCGAACTCGGGACCTTTGCCTTTCGCGGGCAAGTGCTCTACCAACTGAGCTACCCAAGCACGACTCACGCCCCGTCCTCACAGCTTTACTTCTGCCAGTATCTCGTCTCCTACCTTCCAAACTTTACAGAAGCTCTCCTGCGAACCTTGCAGAACTAGCACTTGCCCGCGAAGGGCAAAGTCCCGAGTTCGAGTCTCGGTCCGACACACAGTTTTAATCTGCCAGGAAGTTTCAGACTTCATTACACATTACAAGAGAAAACTGACATTTTTTCAAAATTATTAAATAATGCTTCAATTCTCATGAGAGGTATTAGCTCTAGTTTGATTGACAAGTGTCTTTCATTATCTTTTTGTCGGCATTTACTACAGTATCGAAATTTTGTGCACATGCTGTGTGCTCCAAAAGAAACGGTGAACATTTAACTACACTGGTGTCCAAAATAAAAGCAACAAACCGCTATTTCCTCTTCCTGTGTCTAATTCACAATATAATCATACAAACGGTCAACCAGATGTCCCTACGATCGTGTTCTGCGCAGGAGTTGGCATTCCGGTCAACGGACGACCATGCCAACGATGGCCGGCCGGGATGACAGAGCGGTTATAGGCGCTACAGTCTGGAACCACGCTACCGCTACGGTCGCAGGTTCGAGTCCTGCCTCGGGTATGGATGTGTGTGATGTCCTTAAGTTAGTTAGGTTTAAGTAGTTCTAAGTTCTAGGGAACTGATGACCTCAGAAGTTAAGTCCCATAGTGCTCAGAGCCATTTGAACCATGCCAACGATAACGTCAGGGCACCTCTGAAACGAGGTAGTGTGTGCCGGGTAGCCCCACATCCACAGTCGCTGTGTACACAGCCACAGATGGTGCAGTGCGAGTATGTCACATAGAAGATGCCTACCAGACACTCTGCGGTGGAGGGCCATGGAAAGAAAGGAACCAGGACAGTCGCAAACTGATTTAACCCGATGGTTTAATGTGAATCGTTCTGTTGTTTCCCGGGTGTGACGACAGTTTATAGAGACCGGAACTGTATCCCGAAGACGTGGGTTGGGCCGACCATGTGTGACCTCAGAAGAGAGGACCGTTATTTGGCTGTAAGGGGACGACAATACCACCTTAGTCCTGCACGGCAACTGAGCTCGCAGCATCCATTGGACGTTTTGTATCGAGGCTAACGGTGTGCAGAAGGCTTCGGTAGAGGGGCCTTTACTGTCAGACATGCTGCATGTCTGCTTCTGATGCCTCTTCACAGGAGGGAACGTCTAAGTGGAGTCATGCCACCTCGACAGTCGAAGAGTGGCCAATTTCGTTTTCACAGATAAGTCCCGATTTAGTCTGGAGAGTGATTCTCGATCGATTCGCATCTGGAGGGCACGTGGAACACGATTTCGGGACCCAAAACTTGTGGAAAGAGACCGATATCGAGGAGGATCCCAAATGGTGTGTGCAGGGATTATGTTTACCACTCGAATCCCTCTTTATGAAATTGTACGGGTGAATCGGCAAGATTTAACGGCTGTCAGGTATCGTGACGAGATCTTGGACCTCTTCTGCAGGTACTGCGAGGTGCTGTGGGCCCAGACGTCGTGTTGATGGACGATAATGCTCGGCCTCATAGAGCACGGGTGGTTGATGTTTTCTTGGAAACGGAAAATATTACGCACATTGCGTGGCCTGCTCGCTCTCCCGATTTGAATCCCACAGAGGATGTCTGGGATGCACATGGGAGACGGCTTACATCTCGTCAGCATCCACCAACCACTCTCCAAGACAACGAGCAGCTCTGCAGGAAGAATGGACGCTACTGCCTCAACACGAGAACGATGACATCATTTACAGCATGCCCTGTCGTTGTGAGGCCTGTATAGCTGCCAGAGGTAGTCACACCCCATACAGAGCACATAAACCAGTTGTTGGAATGTGTGTGCAAATCCTTTAAGTTGGAAAAAACGATGAACATTTTTGTCTACTGTTATGCATGTTGCCGTCGTTTGATTTCTGTATTCTAGTAAATTATAAACAATTACCTGTTTACACGGACTGTAGCAGAATAACCGCAACTTTGCAAAATTTCCTTTTGTTGCTTTAATTTTGGACACAAGTGTACATTTCCCAGCATACACTAGAGGCTAAAATCATATGGTGTAACATTTCCTATAACAAATTATTGTAAATTGTCACTAATCTGTGTTGCCATAATTTCTGTCGTAGTTTGCCTGACTCTCTTTCGCCCTGTGATGAGGGTGTGTAATTGACGCTACAGGCAAGCCACACGGTAACAGCAATTCCTTCGGTGATGGGGGGGTTCTCTTCTTGAATTATTTATGTTGGCCGCCAGGAGTATTAGGAGGATACATCAGCTCATGTAATGTATCATTGTGGGGTCCACTGAGGTGACAAGACTCATGAAATAGCGATATATACGTATACTGATGGCGGTAGTGTCACGTACACAACGTATAAGAGGGCAGGGCATTGATACATTTGTCATTTGTACTCATGTGATCCATGTGAAAAATTTCGACGCGATTATGGCGGCACGATGGCAACTAACAGACTTTGAACGTGGAATGGAAGTTGGAGCTAGACGTATGGAACATTCCTTTTCGGAAATCGTTAGGGAATTCAATATTTAAAGATGCACCAGGCCAAGAGAGTCCGAGAATACCAAATTTCCGGCCTTACCTCTCACCACGAACAACGCAGTGATCGATGGCTGTCACTTCAGGACTGATAGTAGCGGCGATTGTGTAGAGTTGTCAGTGCTAGCAGACAAGCAACACTTCTTGATATAGGCGCAGAAATCAATGTGGTATGTAGGACGAACGTATCCGTTAAGGCATGCGGCGAAATTTGTCGTTAATGGTATACGGCAGCAGAGGACCTACGCAAGTGCTTTTGCTAACATCACGACACCGCCTGGAGCGCCTTTCCAGAGTTCGTGACCACGTCGGTACCGAGCGAGTGGTTAGCGCAGTGGACTCGCATTCGGGAGGACGACGGTTCAAACCCGCGTACAGCCATCGAATGGCGGGATGGTTCCTTTCAAAGGGCACGACTAACTTACTTCCCTATCCTTCCCTCATCGGATGGGACCGATGACCTCGCTGTTTGGTCCCCTCTCTCACATCAATCAATCAGCCACCATATCGGTTGGAGCCGTGTCCTGGTCAGACGAGTCCCGATTTTAATTGATAAGAACTGATGGTAAAGTTCGAATGTGGCGCAGATCCACGAAGCCATGGACCCAAGTTGTCAACAAGGCACTATGTAACCTGGTGGTGGGTCCATAATTGTGAGGGCTGTGTTTACATGGAATGGTGTGGATGCTCTGGTCCAACTGAACCGATCATTGACTGGAAATGGTTATGTTCGGCTACTTGGAGACCATTTACAGCCACTCGTGGACTTCATATTCCCAAACACCGATGTCATGTCGCTGCACCACAATTGTGAGGGCTGTGTTTACATGGAATGGTGTGGATGCTCTGGTCCAACTGAACCGATCATTGACTGGAAATGGTTATGTTCGGCTACTTGGAGACCATTTACAGCCACTCGTGGACTTCATATTCCCAAACAACGATGTCATGTCGCTGCACCACAATTGTTCGCGACAAGAACATTCTGAACAATTCGAGCGAATTATTTAGCCCCCCAGATCACTCGACATGAATCCCATCGAACATTTACGGGACGTAATCGAGACGTCAGTTTGTGCACAAAATTATGCACCGGCAACTCTACCGCAGTTATGGATGGCCATAGAGGCAGCATGGTTTAATATTTGTGCAGAAGACTTCTAGCGACTTGTTGAGTCCATGTCATGTCGAACTTCTGAACTACACCGGGTAAAAAAAGGTCTCACATGATATTAGAAAGTATCCCATGACTTTTATCACCTCAGTGTATGGCTGCATCCCGGATGTTGCGCTATCACGCTGTGAGCTGAGGTGGTGCAATAGTAAGTCGTACACTGAGAGTAGATCTAAAGGCATAATGTATGAGAGTACCGCTTTTATCGTTACAAATAATCGGCCTAAAGCAAGGCGGCTAGTACTGAAAAGGCCCCTTATGTCGCCAATCTGCGTGTGGAAGTCAGGTTTAACCTTTGTTTGTAGCAACAAGATGTCTTCTGGCACACTCATTTCTCCCACATCCCAATCCACCGTACCATCCCTCCACATTTTATCCCTACTCACCGACGACCAGAATTAAATATGTCTGAATTTAAAAAGAAGTGTTTAGTCTATATTTGTGTTGATTACCACTGACTATAATTATAAGAAAGAGGCCTGCACAATATATTAAATTCTGTAGACAGTTTTACAATAACAGTCTTTTATCTTGCGCTGTAGATTTGTGGCGCATATTTATCTTCAAAGTCTCAACCGAGTATTGAGGGAATTCCAGCTTAAGGGAGTCACCTAGCTGCGACAGGTTAGATGGAATTTCATTTGGCACATAGAATCGCAAAATTTATTCAAACATCTCTTGTTTGGTGTTAAGTAAGTTTTATTGTACTTCTCGATAATAGAAAAGTTCATGCACAATATTATGCCCTTGGAACTTCTACCGCTGTCTTTGCAGTTATTGTATAAAAAGTGCTACAGAACTGGGAAAAACTTACGTTGCTATGTGATCTTCAAGGAACAGTAAAACATTCAGAAGTATATAGCTAGGTGCCCGCTGATAACCACGCTGCTGAGCGTCCATAAACTTCTAAATATTTTACCTATAAATTCCAATATCAGTTTTGGATCTTTCTACGTTTAAATTTGCACTGATCTCACATACATAATCGTCTTTATCGCGTTGACATCGGAGCTCAAGGCTCGAAGAATAAACTGCGCTTAGAAATGCATAGTGAGGAATAAAGTGAATTACTGTAAAACTACATAAAAAATTCCGCATAATGTCTCGGATCTCCAACAGAAACAACTAAAGGCACCATACGAGTATATTTAGCCATAAATTATTAATTCTGCCGCTGATAGTGGTATAGAACCCATTCGCAAACAAAACTCTAGAGCTCGGATGTAATATTTTGTACAATTTTAACCTTGCAAATATTTCAGCTGGCTCTTTGCTGAACAAGGATTGTTGACGATGTGGCCGTGTTTCTGGATTTATTTGAGAGATGTAGCATATGAATATGTTGATCTTGCATCGATGTCAACACGAGCTCCTAGCGTATTCAGGTCAAATAAATATTAGCTCACCGAGCGCAGAGTGAATGACAGACGCCATTACGTGTGTTATCGATGACCGCCACTGTAGCGCTCACGACAGAATGATGGGTTTTATCGCTCGGGTTGTGGGTGTTGTGTTGTCCTTACGTTTGTGTCGTCATAACTGATATTGCAGTATTGAGATGGCTGTATGGACGCGTCCCGAAAGCCAATAAATTAAAGCCGGCCGCGGTGGCCGAGCAGTTCTAGGCGCTTCAGTCCGGAACCACGCGACTGCTACGGTCGCAGGTACGAATCCTGCCCCGGGCATGGATGTGTGTGATGTCCTTAGGTTAGTTAGGTTTAAGTAGTTCTAATTTCTAGGGGACTGATGACCTCAGATGTTAAGTCCCATAGTGTTCAGAGCCATTTGAACAATTGGAATAAATTCAAAAAGACTTTTACCTCATACATACTTGCGTCACACCACCAATATTTTTCAGTATCATTACAGCCTATTGCTTACATAGCGCCTCTAGCTTTTTAGCCGAATCGTAACGTCATATCTTTTCTTCAGCTCTTCTTTGACAATGGATTGTCCAATATGGCACGTTTCTTTGAAACATTCGGGCACTTCTGGGTTGCTGCGTAATCAAGATCAGTGATCTGCTTTCCCAATAAGCACTTCGCTTTTTATTATTGAGCACTCTTAGTTTCCGATGAATGGAATACATTACATTTTTATTTCCCATATATGTGACCTTACTCTCTCTATTTTTAGAGATTAGTTTCATTTACATTTGTATGATGGAAGGTAGGCTACCGATCAGCAATAACCTACAGTTGTCAGTTATGCTACGGAGGAATAATTGTGTATATCTATCTGTGAATCGCTGGACCTCTTTTCTGCGCGTGTTAGTTATTTCCAAGGTTAGCGTATTAGATTTCTAAACCAGATGGAAATAAAGCCTGGCATTTGTCTTGAAGAGTGTTTAAAACCGCCAAGAATTATACTCAGGCTGCCCAGTATACCAGACTAACTCTCGTTAATCCAGCACGCGACATCGATCTTGGTCTGATGGAGAACAGCATCCAGAAACCACTTCAGAACAACAGCGAACGAATGCAGATCTATGTAAACTTGCAAGGTACTCAAATTTTCAACATCAGCCTCGTTCATAATGTGTCAGAACTAGAACGTGACGTTGTCCGACGGAATGCAAAATTATGTCTCTAGTAAACAGCGTATCCTCTACTAATGTGTTGAAACTTGTCGCAGCGAAAGGGCGTTGTTCAAGGTCGAAAATTGATGACGCTATAATAAATCACGGCAAATAATCCATTAACCGATTAATATACAGATTTGAACTGTGTAATAATAAGAGCTCGCATTCATCATCTCAGGTTTCTGTAGGTATCATCCTTGACTTCATTAATTACTTCTCTTTCACAAAAAGATTCCTCGATACATTTCAGTGCAGTCTTGATGCGAGCCGGATAACTTTTTGCTTTTGTATGCTAACACACACGTGTCGATTCACTACCTGTAATTGGTTAGCTGCTGATACATTATAAGAATGTTATGTATATTCTCCTTCTTCCTCTTCTCGTCCTCCTCCTCCTCCTTCAGCCACTAGATGTTTGATCATGGACACAGGTCTCTTCCAAAGATTCCCATGTTGATATTAGCTGGGTGGTCTGGATCCAGTTTTTTCCCACCTGTCGTCGAATGTCGTCACTCCATCTCGTCAGAGGAAATCCAACACTTCTCTTTCACTCCCTCAGACGCCACAACAGCAGAGTTTTGGTGCATTTGAAATTCCTCCTGGCCACGTGTCCTGTCCAACGCCACTTCAGCATCGCTATCCGCTCGACATCACACACTGAAGCGCCAAAGAAACTGATATAGGAATATGTATTCAAGTAAGAGATATATAAACAGGCATAATACCGCGCTGCGGCCAGTAACGCCTATATAAGACAAGTGTCTGGCACAATTGGTAGATCAGTTACTGCCGCCAAAAATGGCAGGTTATCAAGATTTAAGAGAGATTGAACGTGGTGTTACAGTCGACGCACGAGCGATGGAACACAGCATCTCCGAGGTAGTGATGAAGTGGGGATTTTCCCGTACGAACATATCACGAGTGTACCGTGAATATCAGGAATGCAGTAAAACATCAAATCTCCGACATCGCTGCGGCATCAAAAGATCCTACAAGAATGGGACCAACGACGACTGAAGATAATCGTTCAACGTAACAGAAGTGCAACCCTTCCGAAAACTGCTGCCGATTTCAATGCTGGGCCATGAAAAAGTGTCAGTGTGCGAACCATTCAACGAAACATCATAGAGATGAGCTTTCGGAGCCGAAGGCCCACTCGTGTACCGAAAGCTTTACGTCTCGTCTGGGTCCGTCAACACCGACATTGGACCGTTGACGACTGCAAACATATGGCCTGGTCGGACGATTCTCGTTTCAAATTGTACCGAGCGGATGGACGTGTACGGGTATGGTGTGAGGCGTGTGCAGTTGGGAGTGGTATGGGACCCCTGATACGTCTAGACACGACTCTGACAGGTGACACGTACGTAAGCATCCTGTATGATCACTTGCTTCCATTGATGTCCATTGTGCAATCCGACGAACTTGGGCAGTCCCAGCAGGACAATGCGACACCTCACACGTCCAGAATCGCCACAGAGTGGCTCCAGGAAGACTCTTCTGAGTTTGAACACTTCCGCAGGCCACAAAACTCCCCAGACATGAACATTATTGAGCATATCTGGGATGCCTTGCAACGTGATGTGCTCCACCCCCTTGTACTCTTAAGGATTTATGGACAGCCCTGCAGGATTCATGGTTTCGGTTCCCTCCAGCGCTACTTCAGACGTGAGTCGAGTCCACGCCATGTCGTGTCGCGGTACTCCTGCGTGCTAGATATTAGGCAGATGTACCAGTTTCTTTGGCTCTTCAGTGTATAACGTCGTTCCTCTCCTTATCTCTTCCTTCCTGATCCTGCATGTCAAGCTCATTCCAAGCATTGCTCTCTCTATTGTCCTTTGACAGAACCAGAGTCGATTTGCGCTGCTTGCTGTGTCACTCTTTCGGAGCCTTATGTTGTTACTGTCAGGATACATTTTTCAAATACCTTTTGAAAAATGTAGGTATAATCGGTTTACGGAGAATGTAACTAAAATTCCAGAATGCCATCGAAGAGAGCCCAATTCACCATGTGATCTCTGCTGTCTAGTTATCGTCCCCAAATTGGGCTTTATGTCCCAGACAAATCTATTCACTTACTATATCGAGAGCACTGTCTTCGATGGTGATCGTGATATCGACAGGACTCATGACTATAGTCTGTGGCCGAGCGGTTCTAGGCGCTTCAGTCTGGAACCACGCGACCGCTACGGTCGCAGGTTCGAATCCTGCCTCAGACATGGATGTGTGTGATGTCCTTAGGTTAGTTAGGTTTAAGTAGTTCTAAGTTCTAGGGGGCTGATGACCTGAGATGTTAAGTCCCATAGTGCTCAGAGCCATTTGAACCAAGAACGACCTCTGCATTTTTTCACGGCTCTGGAATTTTCCCTTCCTCGAGATAGTTATTTAATAGAATTAAGAGTGCTTCTTCAAGTGTCGCTGCTTTAATTTTTAGCATCTGGCTCGGCATCCGATCTTCTTTGGGCTCCTTACAATTCTTGAGTTGTTTCAGTTTCATTTTTACCGATAGTTTCCAATGCTTCTGATTCCACACTCATAACAGAACTTCGCAATTATGTTTTATTTTCTTCTAAATGCGCTCGATGAACAATCACTTTCTGTAATTGTGCAAGTTATGTCTGCGTTCCCCTTCCACAGTCATATAGCGTGTACAGGGAGCAATGGGGAAGGAACGGATATTTATCTGACAGACGGATCATTTTCGTTTTACTGGAACAAATGTCTAATACAACCGACCTGCCCAGCCTTCGCACGAGCAATACTAACAACGACACCAAACGGCAATCCGATTTTTCAAATTTTTTATATTTGTGGTACGTCAAGTTCATAACGCAAATATTAATCACAGAACGTTGTTCGATAGAAATTGAAATATGCCGAGCGTCTTTAATATCCCAAAGGTGAGATGGATTTTTGGACAGGCAGCATGGCGATGTGCTAGAGTACTTGCCAGCCATGTGGACGACTTGGGTTCGATCGCCAGCTGTCGTAGATTTTTAAACTAAGTTAAATTTCTATGCGCGTTTCCGTGAAGAGTAAAATAACACACATCAAAAAAACTTTTTGCATCACTTCGGCTCCGAGAGTTCCGGAACCTGTACAGAAAATTGGAATAGAGATCAACATAAACGTCATTTCTGCTAGAGTAAAATTTTCACTCTACAGCGGAGTGCGCTGATATGAAACTTCCTGGCAGATTAAAACTGTGTGCCGGACCGAGACTCGAACTCAGGACCTTTACCTTTCGCGGACAAGTGCTCTACCAACTGAGCTACCCAAGCACGACTTACGACCCGTCCTCACAGCTTTACTTCTGCCAGTACCTCGTCTCCTACCTTCCAAACTTTACAGAAGCTCTCCTGCGAACCTTGCAGAACTAGCACTCCTGAAAGAAAGGATATTGCGGAGACATGGCTTAGCCACAGCCTGGGGGATGTTTCTAGAAAGAAATTTTCACTCTACAGCGGAGTGTGCGCTGATATAAAACTTCCTGGCAGATTAAAACTGTGTGCCGGACCGAGACTCGAACTCGGGACCTTTGCCTTTCGCGGACAAGTGCTCTACCAACTGAGCTACCCAAGCACGACTCACGACCCGCCCTCACAGCTTTACTTCTGCCAGTATCTCGTCTCCTACCTTCCAAACTTCACAGTAGCTCTCCTGCTACTATCTGGGCAACCAGATTCTCTTATGATGCAACAGGAGTTGCGTAAACAAGGTTGCGCATCTCTCCCTACACAAAAATGTGCAGAGGGGACGAATCTGTGGATCGAGCAGGCCATGGCACAGGACCACCTCTGCCAGTCTACGTTTCTGGGAACCGTTGGTCCAGGAATCGACGCACACGACGAGAAGACTCCATCACGCCCGAACGTTGATTCATCGGTAAACAAAACAGAGGATGGAAATGTAGGATGCATTTCACACTATTCCAAGTACCACTGCGAAAACTGTGCTCTGGGTGGATAATCAATTGGTTTCAGGTTGTGGACACGCTGTAAGTGAAATGGACGTTACAATTGCTCTCGAAGGACTGTTCTTACATTCGTCTGATTCGTCCCCATGTTACGTGCAATTGCACGAGTGCTGATTGAAGGATTCCGCTCCACATGCTGCAACGCAGCATTTTCAAATTGCAGCGTTCTTGAAGTGCGACGGCGTCGCTGTCCAGGTAATCTACTAAATGACCCAGTCTCACGCAGATGTTGGTACACAGCAGCAAAGGTCGCATGATGCGGGATACGACGATTAGGATATTGTTGTTGATGAACCCGCTGTGCAGCTCATCCTTTGTGGTGCGCCACGTAGTACGCACCAACCATATCAGTGTACTCACTCCAGGTGTATCGCTCCATTAGCAAAGAGAGACAATGCACTACTACATTGATGCACAGCAGTTGCCTAAAATTGAAGAGCGTAATACGCCCTATAACAACTAAAGATCGTAATACGGCCTCTAACATCTGAGGGGCGTAATACGGCCTCCACTCGTTTAAATAATCCCCATAGGTTCAAATGCTTCAAATGGTTCTGAGCACTATGGGACTTAACATCTTAGGTCATCAGTCCCCTAGAACTTAGAACTACTTAAACCTAACTAATCTAAGGACATCACACACATCCATGTCCGAGGCAGGATTCGAACCTGCGGCCGTAGCAGTCCCGCGGTTCCGGACTGCAGCGCCTATAACCGCACGGCCACCGCGGCCGGCAATCCCCATAGGAAAAAATGACATTAGGGAAAAATATTTGTTTTGATGTCCGCTACAGCCTCCCAGAGTTTGTCGGTTTAAGTACTTTTCACCCTGTATAATACTCATTCATCACTACTATAATTTTAAACAAAACCTACCCCGTTAATCGGTCTATGATTTAGCGAAAACCGTATCGAAATCCCTACAGTAGTTTAGCCTTCACATAGAGATAGGAAAACGCGGTTGGGGCACTAATTTGTAATATGTTGTTCTGTCCTGCTACCATCGTGTGAAAGTGCGATATGAGTTTATAACGATTCTGGTAACCAAGGCAGTAAAAGCCGATTAACGTGGCAACAATAGCCAGTACTACGGAGTATGTGAAAAATACAGGATTCACGTTACACAATTAGGTCTTCTTATTCTTCTGGCTGCGCAGCAGCCCTTGCTACCGCACGTTTCTGCATTGGCGCTCGACTCGGAGGTAGCCGATACGAACCCTGGCGCTGGAAGACATTTTCATCGCCAGTATTCGTCCGGGAAGGGAACTGTGCACACTTCCTCATATCAGATTTTGAGGAAATGTGTATTTAATTAAATTGCAGTTTCTGCAGTGTCTTTTCGAGCAAGGGGATTAAGACAGCAGACGGTGATCCGTCCGTCGGGTGAGGACTCCGAGCTCTGCGAAACCTTTAGTGATATTTTAGAGGAGAAGTCTCTGTGTTGGCACCGAGTTTCCCCATCTCTTTCCCACCGCCACCCTCACCTTCTAAAAGCAAAACCTCCGTCTAGTGAACCTGTCGGGCCAATCAGTACCGACGGGCCGCCGTGTCGTCCTCTGTCAATGATGTCATTCGGATGCGGTAAGAATCATAAAAGGAGGTTGTATACGTGGAAGAGACCTGGGGGCACCGGGAGGTTTCAGATTGATTATATAGTGGTAAGACAGAGATTTAGGAACCAGGTTTTAAATTGTAAGGCATTTCAAGGGGCAGATGTTGAATCTGCCCACAATTTACTGGTTACGAACTGTAGATAAAAACTGAAGAAACTGCAGAGAGGCAGGAATTTAAGGAGATGGGACCTGGATAAACTGAAAAAAAAACTAGCGGTTGTAGAGAGTTTCATAGGGAGCGTCAGAGAACTATTGACAAGAGCGGGGCAAAAGAATACAGTAGAAAAAGAATGGGCAGCTTTGAGAGATGAAATAGTGAAGGCAACAGAGGACCAAGTAGGTAAAAGGACAAGGAATAGTAGAAATCCTTGGGTAACACAAGAGATATTGAATTTAATTGACGAAAGGAGAAAATATAAATATGTAGTAAATGAAGCAGGCGAAAAGCAACACAAACTTCTCAAAAATGATATCGACAGGAAGTGCATAACGACTAAGCGAGCGTTGTATTTGAGGGCAATATTATGGAAATGGAAGAGGACGTAGATGATGAAATGGGAAATGTGATACTGCGTGAAGAATTTGACAGAGTACTGAAAGACCTAAGCAGAAATAAGGCCCCGGGAGTAGACAACATTCCGTTAGAACTACTGACAGCCTTGGGAGAGCCAGCCATTACCAAACTCTTCCATCTGTTGAGCAAGATTTATGAGACAGGCGAAATACCCTCAGGCTTCAAGAAGAAAATAATAATCCCGATTCCAAAGTAAGCAGGTGCTGACAGGTGCGGAAATACCGAACTGTCAGTTTAATATGTCACTGTTGGAAGGTATTAACGCGAATCATTTACAGACGAATGGAAGAAGTGGTGGAAGCCGACGTCGGGAAAGATCACTTTGGATACAGTAAGAATGTTGGAACACGCGAGGAAATACTGATCCTACGACTTATCGTAGAAGCTAGGTTAAGGAAAGGCAAACCTCCTTTATAGCTTTTGTAGATTTAGAGAACGTTTTTGACAATGTTGACTGGAATACTCTCTTTGAAATTTTGAAGGTGGCAGAGGTAAAATACAAGGAGCGAAAGTCTGTCTATAATTTGTACAGAAACTAGAAGGCAGTTATAAGAGTGGAGGGGCACGAAAGGGAATCAATGGTTGAGAAGGGAGTGAGACAGGTTAGTAGCCTATCCCCAATGTTACTCAGTCTTTACACTAAACAAGCAGTAAAGGAAACCAAAGAAAAATATGGGGTAGGAGTTAAAATCCAGGGAGAAGAAATAAAAACGTTGAGGTTTTCCGATGACATAGTAAATCTGTCAGAGACAGCAAAGGATGTGGAAGAACAGTTGAACGGAATGGACAGTGTCTTAAAAGGAGGATACAAGATGAACATCAACAAAAGCGAAACGAGGATAACTGAATGTAGCCTAATTAAGTCAAGTGATGCTGAGGGAATTAGATTAGGAAATGAGACACTTGAAGCAGTAGATGAGTTTTGCTATTTTGGGAGCAAAATAACTGGGGAAGGTCGAAAGTAGAAAGGATATAAAGTGTAGACTAGCGATGGCAAGGAAAGCGTTTCTGAAGAAGAGGAATTTGTTAACATCGAGTATATATTTAAGTGTCAGTAAGTCTTTTCTGAAAGTACTTATTTTTACGGAGTGTAGCCATGTAGGCATGTGAAACATGGACGATAAACAGCTTAGACAAGAAGAGAATAGAAGCTTTTGAAACGTGGTGCTACAGAAGAATGCTGAAGATTAGATGGGTAGATCACGTAACTAATGAGGAGATACTGAATAGAATTGCAGAGAAAAGGAATTTGTGGCACAACGTGACTAGAACAAGGGATCGGTGGGTAGGACACGTTCTGAGGCATCAAGGGATGACCAACTTAGTACTGGAGAGAAGAAGATGAATACATTAAGCAGATTCAGAACGATGTAGGTTGCAGTAGTTACTCGGAGATGAAGAGGCTTGCAAAGGATAGAGTAGCATGGAAAGCTGCATCAAATCAGTCTTTCGACTGAAGACCACAGTAACCACAACAAGGAAGGGGCTTGGGTGTGGGGTCAGTACAACGCTCTGAGAGCCAGTCAGCTTCCTAGCCTCGGAGCCGCCACTTCACACTCAAGTAGCTCCTCAAGTGCCATCATGAGGCTGACTGCAACCCGTTCCAGTCCTCCCACCGAGGATAAATCCCTGGCAGTACCGGGAATCGAACCCGGTATCTCTGCGTGGTAATCATCAGACTGACCACTTAGATACGGAGGCGACAACCATTAACAATACGCTTAATACTGACATGCGCTTAACAAAGTCAGTTACACTCAACAGTAACGTTTAAGACACGACTCTCTCACTTCGCGAAGGAAGGATGCGAATTATACAGCTAAACCAACCCTAGAGGTCTCGTAGCCAAATACGGGTGTGAATTTTTCGTTACTTTTCCGCTGGGGGGGGGGGGGGGGGGGCATCTATCACGCTCTGCTCATAAAAGAGCACTCATCATTAATTACTGCTACTATATTGCAAATATGGTAATTACTCTACGTGTTTCTCAATGCAGATGCGGGGGAGTGCAACATATTGTTTCAACATCTTGGCCCTGTAGCGGGAATCGGAGCGTCTCTCCTATTTCAGCCGTGGCGTCTCCGGAAACAACATGTCCAAGGTCTTTGTAAGTGGAATTTGTGAATACCGTGTGTAATAAACTCAAAGTGAAAGTGTAATATTTCTCGTGAAAATGTGTCGGTACGGATATTAGGCAGAAAGAATTTTTGAGTGGGAAGATACATGGTACAGTGTCGCGAAAATACCGTGATACACCATTTACTGAGAATGATTCACAAACAGAAGCGGATATTTCACGCGTGATATTACAGGCTACGCTGCCTCTTTTGTAACAGTAGCCATCACGAGAAGGCGTAATGTCAAAAGGATGAGCATTTCAATGAACCACTAACTCCGTCGGGAGTACCGTCGTTACCGAGGTCTTGTAATTCTGGCCTTTTGATTAAAGATGGTAATTATGTTGAAGATACCACTCAATTAGCGGCTACTAGCAAGAAACGTTCGCTCATTCACTCATTATATTGAAGTCCTACCCCTCTCTTCCCACTGGTTAGTATAATTCTCCTTCGGTAAATGCTGAGGAGATGTGAAGAGAAAGCATATAAGATACACTTTTTCTAACTGTATAATTTAATTGTTCATTTATTCACTCGCTTTTTAAGCATATATTGTCGCTTGTCGGAAATATTTATCATCATTTGTTAATTTTCTTCGAATTACTTTAATGGATATAGTTTCAGAATATGAGTCATCCTTGCAGATACTGTAAATCTCGTTGAATTTAACTTGAGAATCACATTTCATATAGTCATAAGATTTCTTGCATTCGCTTAATTATTTACCTGTTAATAGTATCTGGAAAATCTTAATCCACTGTAATATATTAATCTGTCTTACATGATGGCAAGAAGAATTACACTCCTGGCCATTAAAATTGATACACCAAGAAGAAATGCAGATGACAAAAGGGTATTCATTGGACAAATATTTTATACTACAACTGACATGTGATTACATTTCCGCACAATTTGGGTGCACAGATCCTGAAAAATCAGTACTCAGAACAATCACCTCTGGCCGTAATAACGGCCTTGATAAGCCTGGGCATTGAGTCAAACAAGGCTTGGATGGCGTGTACAGTTACAGCTGCCCATGCAGCTTCAACACGATACCACAGTCCATCAAGAGTAGTGACTGGCGTATTGTGACGAGCCAGTTGCTCTGCCACCATCGACCAGACGTTTTCAATTGGCGAGAGATCTGGAAAATGTGCTGGCCAGGGCAGAAGTCGAACATTTTCTGTATCCAGAAAGGTCCGTACAGGACCTGCAACATGCAGTCGTGCAGTATCCTGCTGATACGTAGGGTTTCGCAGGGATCGAATGTAGGGTAGAGCCACGGGTCGTAACACATCTGAAATGTAACGTCCACTGTTCGAAGTGCCGTCAATGCGAACAAGAGGTGACCGAGACGTGTTACCAATGGCACCCCATACCATCACGTCGGGTGATACGCCAGTATGGCGATGACGAATACACGCTTCCAATGTGTGTTCACCGCGATGTCGCCAAACACGGATGCTACCATCATGATGCTGTAAACAGAACCTGGATTCATCCGAAAAAATTACGTTATGCCATTCGTGCACCCAGGTTCGTCGTTGAGTACACCATCGCAGGCGCTCCTGTCTGTGTTGCAACGTCAAGGGTAACCGCACCCATGGTCTCCGAGCTGATAGTCCATGCTACTGCAGACGTCGTCGAACTGTTCGTACAGATGGTTTTTGTCTTGCAAACGCCCCCATCTGGTGACTCAGGGATCGAGACGCGGCTGCACGATCCGTTACAGCCAAGCGGATAAGATGCCTGTCATCTCGACTGCTAGTGATACGAGGCCGTTGGGATCCAGCACGGCGTTCCGTATTACCCTCCTGAACCCACCGATTCCATATTCTGCTAACAGTCATTGGATGTCGACCAACGCGAGCAGCGATGTCGCGATACGATAAACCGCTTCAATCCGACCCTTATCAGTCGGAAACGTGATGGCACGCATTTCTCCTCCTTACACGAGGCATCACAACAACGTTTCACAAGGCAATGCCGGTCAACTGCCACGCATTTCTCCTCCTTCCACGAGGCATCACAACAACGTTTCACAAGGCAATGCCGGTCAACTGCTGTTTGTGTATGAGAAATCGGTTGGAAACTTTCGTCATGTGAGCACGTAGTAGGTGTTGCCACCGGCGCCAACCTTGTGTGAATGCTCTGGAAAGCTAATCATTTGCATATCATAGTATCTTCTTCCTGTCGGTTAAATTTCGCGTCTGGAGCATGTCATGTTCGTTGTGCAGCAATTTTAATGGCCAGTAGTGTAGTCTATTCAGCACATAATTAAATAATACTCATTTAAACTTTGCCAACGGCCTTACCTCCGTGGTAACACCGGTTCGCGTCAGATCACCGAAGCTATTTTCTGTCGGGTTTGGCTAACACTTGGTTGGGCGACCGTCCGGCCTACCGAATGCAGTTGACAAGCAGGGTTCACTCAGCCCTTGTGAGGCAAACTGAGGAGCTACTTGACTGAGAAGTAGCGCCTCCTTCACGAGAACTGTGAAAGGCTGGTGTGCTGACTACATGCCCCTCCATAACGGCAATCAATGCTGCCTGTAGATTGAGGATGACACGGTTGTCTGTCAGTACCACTGGGTCTTCCGAGGCCTGTTCGAATGAAGTTCAGTTGTTTTTTTTTTTTTTTTCAACTTCGGCGTACACCTGAGGTCTCAACATGTACCCTAGCGGTAGGGTTACCCTTCGTGGTTATGTGTGTCCAGATTGTGTACCACTGCTTTGGTTCAACTACTGAAAGTACTGCAGATTTGTTTAACTCACAAGAATACTAGGATATTTTAGCCAGTTAAATCACAAAAGAGTGGTTTCAGTAGAAAGGACGAATACGTAGTACAACCATAAGAAGAATTACCGACCTGTATCACTTGAGCAGAAAGAATTAATAATTCAGTCAATATGCAAAATTTGGTTCAAATGGCTCTGAGCACTATGAGATTCAACTGCTGAGGTCATTAGTCCCCTAGAACTTAGAACTAGTTAAACCTAACTAACCTAAGGACATCACAAACATCCATGCCCGAGGCAGGATTCGAACCTGCGACCGTAGCGGTCTTGCGGTTCCAGACTGCAGCGCCTTTAACCGCACGGCCACTTCGGCCGGCCAATATGCAAAATTACAACGGCCTAAGTCGACTGTTTTAATTCGGTTGCTCACTCATATATTATAAATGAATTAATAGTAATGCCACTGAAACGTAAAACAACAACCGACTGAATCGACTGTTTTCATTCGCTGCTCCCACAGACTGGTTTCATTGAAAAGAATGAATGAAGAATTCAGCCGATACATAAAACTAAAACAGAATGATTCCATCATTTTCCATCATGCAAAAAAACAATTACAAAATGATTTAGACAAAATATCTATCTGATGCGAAAAATGCAACTGACTCTAAATCACGAAAAGTGTGAGGTCATCGACATGAGTACTAGAAGGAATCCGCCAACTTTCCGTTCTATTATAAATCACACAAATCTAAAGGCTGTGAATTCAACTAAATACTAAGGATTACTATTACCAATAACTTAAAGTGAAACGATGACATAAATAATGCTCTGCGGAATGCAAACCAAAGACAGCGATTTATTGGCAGCACGCTTAGAAAATGTAACAGGTCTATTAACGAGACTGCTTACATTACGCTTATCCGTCTTCTTCTGGAGTATTGTTGCGCCGTATGGGATCAGCATCAGATAGGATTGATGGAAGACATCGAAAAAGTTCAAAGAACGGCAGCTCGTTTCGTATGATCGCGAAATAGGGGAAAGAGATGCCCCGGATATGATACGTGAACTGAGGTGTCAATCGTTAAAACAAAGGCGTTTTTCATTGCTGGAAGATCTTCTCATGTCTTTCTGATCACCATATTGATCCTCAGTGATTGAAAATATTCTGTTGCCCCCACCTACATAGGAAGAAATGATCATCACAGTAAAATAAGCGAAATCATAGCTCTCACGGAAAGATTTAACTGATCGCCTTTCCCGCGGGCTGTTTGAGAGTGGAACACTGGAAATTGTGAATTGCAGAGTAATATGTAGATGTACATTATTGGCATGCTCTGGAAACACCACTACAAGCGTGGAAGACAGATCAAGACACTTTAACACAAAGACTGAGATTCTACAGAGATTACTCGAAGGAAGTTTTTCCTCTTCTAGCAATAGGTTATCGTACGTCGCTGAAGAAACAAAAGCTCCCTAACGAGCAGAAAAAACCGCAAGCTACTACAGTTTTCAAGAGGTGTCGTAGGACAGATGCACTTGATTAGAATCCTATATCGCTGACGTAAATCTGTTGCAGACTTAAGAAACACGTTTTATATTCATATACTGTGATGTTTCGGGAGAACGAAAATTTCCTCGATAAAAATAAACATGGATGCCGCGCTCCTTGGCCCCATGAAGGGATCTGATACAGTTTCGCACTATTTATTAAACAAAATATGAACTTACCAAAATCAAACCAATTTTTGATTGAATTCAGGACTTCCTTGGAGATAGAACTCAACGAGTCACACTTGACAGAACAAAATCAACTGTTGTCAAAATAATATTATGAAGCGTTATAGAGCGTCTACTGTTTACAATATATATTAGTGAATAACGTCAGCAAGTCCACGAGGCTGTTCGAATATGATGCAGTTGTCAACAGGAGGGTAGCAACGATACAAGATTCTAGCAAATTGCAGGCAGATCTGTAGGGGAATGTTGATTCCTGCAGGGACTGACAGTTGACCGCAACGTAAACAGATGTAATATATTGTGTGTAAATAGGCGAAGAAATCAGCTACTGTTCGATTACACTAGTGATGATATATCATTGGTGACAGTTACATATCATGAAACACCTATTAGTAACTATCCGAAGCGACGTAAATTGCAATGGCCACATGTAACTAATTGCTGGAAAATCTGATGTCAGGCTGAAATTCATTGGTGGAAGCTTAAGAAAATGTATTTAATCCACGAAAGAAGTGGCTTACAAGACACCCGCTCGACCTATTCTTGAGCGCTGCTCCAGGTAGAATTAACAGAAGAGAGAGGTAAGAGCCGACGAAGAGCGGCGCATATCTTCAAGGTATTATTTACTCGGCGCTGGAGCGTCACGAAGATGCTCAACAGGCTCCAGGTAAAGATGCTGCAAGAGAGGTGTTTACGATTAAAATTCATAGACTGTACGTTCCAGGGAGAGTCAGAAAACATATTACTTTCCGTCCCCGGTACGTCTCGCGAACTGACCACAACGAGAATATCAGAGAATTCGAGTCCTTACGAAGGACAAACGAAAATCATTCTTTCCATGTGCCTTTCGTGAATGGAACAGGGGCAGTGGGACGGGGCAGGGGGGGGGGGGGAGTGATGGATGACACTGTGGTGCCACACACTGTAAATAGGCTTGGGGGTGTAGTTGTAGATGTAGAACAAAACGCTTGTTTCGGCTAATTTTCTGCTTTTAAAAATACACAAGTGCAAAATAATGGTACTTTGGAGGAAGCTGTGTTATAAAAACCATACTAATGGAATTTAAAAGCTGTATCAACACTACTGGCCATAAAATTGCTACACCAAGAAGAAATGTAGATGATAAACGGGTATTCGTTGGAAAAATATATTATACTAGAACTGACATGCTATCACATTTTCACGCAGTTTGAGTGCATAGATCCTGAGAAATCAGTACCCAGAACAACCACCTGTGGCCGTAATAACGGCCTTGATAAGCCTGGGCATTGATTCAAACAGAGCTTGGATGGCGTGTACAGTTACATCTGCCCATGCAGCTTCAACACGATACCACAGTTCATCAAGAGTAGTGACTGGCGTATTGTGACGAGCCAGTTGCTCGGCCACCATTGACCAGATGTTTTCAATTGGTGAGAGATCTGGAGAATGTGTTGGCCAGGGCAGCAGTCGAACATTTTCTGTATCCAGAAATGCCTGTACAGGACCTGCAACATGCGGTCGTGTACTGTCGTGCTGAAATGTAGAGTTTCGCAGGGATCGAATGAAGGGTGGAGCCACGGGTCGTAACACATCTGAAATGTAACGTCCACTGTCAAAGTGCCGTCAATGCGAACAAGAGGTGACCGAGACGTGTTACCAATGGCACCCCATACCATCACGCCGTATGATACGCCAGTATGGCGATGAGGAATACACGCTTCCACCGCGATGTTGCCAAACACGGATGCGACCATCATGATGCTGTAAACAGAACCTGGATTCATCCGAAAAATGACGTTTTGCCATTTGTGTTCGTCATTGGGTACACCATCGCACGCGCTCCCGTCTGTGATGCAGCGTCAAGGGTAACCGCAGCCATGGTCTCCGAGCTGATAGTCCATGCTGCTGCAAACCTTGTCGAACTGTTCGTGCAGATGGTTGTCTTGCAAACGTCCCCATCTGTTAACTTAGGGATCGAGAGGTGGCTGCACGATCCGTTACAGCCATGCGGATAAGATGCCTGTCATCTCGACTGCTACTGATACGAGGCCGTTGGGATCCAGCACGGCGTACCGTATTAGCCTCCTGAACCCACCGATTGCATATTCTGCTAACAGTCATTGGATGTCGACCAACGCGAATAGCAATGTCGCGATACGATAAACCGCAATCGCGATAGGCTACATCCGACCTTTATCAAAGTCGGAAACGTGATGGTACGCATTTCTCCTCCTTACACGAAGCATCACAACAACGTTTCACGAGACAACGCCGGTAAACTGCTGTTTGTGTATGAGAAATCGGTTGGAAACTTTCCTCATGTCAGCACGTTGTAGGTGTCGCCACCGGCGCCAACCTTGTGTGAATGCTCTGAAAAGCTAATCATTTGCATATCACAGCTTCTTCCTCCTGTCGGTTAAATTTCGCGTCTGTGGCACGTCATCTTCGTGGTGTAGCAATTTTAGTGGCCAGTAGTGTAAATTTAGTCTACTCAGCAAGCAGTCTTCCGACGTGTGACAGAAGGTTGCTCGGGTTCCGTCCTCTGCTGTTCCATTCGCGAATGGTGTGCGGAAAGAACGCCTGTGCGAGCTCGTATTTCTCTAATTTTGCCGTCATGCGAGCTCACCGAGCGCAAAAGGACGAAACTAAGGCGTCACGAGCTGCGATGCTGCTGCTGCTGGCACGCCAGGGGAGCTGGCCCCTTCTGGCTGGGGGAAACTTAATCACTCTGATCTAATTGGAGTCCACGCTGAGTCACCATAAGGCCAAGCCTCGCGAATTACGGCGCGGACAATTTGCTTTCATTCTTTACGAGGTAGTTCGCTTTCGCTTTCAGGTCTAACGACCCATCCACATCGTCGTCATCAGCCATGAATTAACATAAATTACTTACACCAGAACTTCACGAGGCACGTGTTCCGCTACTGATACTTCATTCACAGAATTCGATTTTCCTAGCTGCTGGAGGCTAATTACAGGCCAGTAATTATTGTCATAGGTATCTGTTATCACAGAGGAATTCACCTGGAGTCACCACGAAATCCGAAAATGTAAAACCGGACAAGCGCTTTAACAACTGTCCTAATGCACGAGTACAGCATATTAGCGCTTCTCTCTCTCTCTCTCTCTCTCTCTCTCTCTCTCCCCAGTATATAACATACATAGCTAATGGAAGCGATTCAACAGCTCACTCACAATTCACAATGTAGCCTGTATTACAGACTCAACAGTCAGTTCATCGTCGAATGAAAACACAGATAAATCCCTTTTTACTGAGCTCAAAACGCCGTATTATCGTTCTGAAAGTTTGACATTGGTTCCTAAATTATCCAGTAAGAATTTTTGCTCACTTATTTTAAGTAGACCACAGCAGGATTTTCCCAATGTGTTGTTTTTAAGTCATCGAACTAACGCGTAAGTTAGATTTCGCGGGGAGCAAAAAAGCCTAAGGCAAAAAAGATTTTGTCTGTTCTGTTACTGGTATTCCTTATGGAAAATAATAGAACATGTTCACCACAATTGATTTTCTTTCAACACGGAATTCGACAGCAAATAAAACGTTCCATGTTCATGATCTAAGTGGAAATTCTTACAGATACTGTAGTGTATTAAAAGTCTGCTAGTATAGCGTAATGTACTGTGCGCTGCTTGCGAGACTTAAGGTGAGCCAGGATGAGTGCGGTTTTTAGGCAGTTTTCCCACCCTCGTTTAGGCAAATGCTCGACTGGTCCCCAATTTCCGTCTCAGAAAATGTGATGCACAAACAGTTAAAATACCCCAGCACACAGAATAACGTGTACACAATTAACAGACAGGTGGCACACACCAGAGAATCTGGCCGCTAAGTCCAATAAAATATAACTGCCAAATCCTTGAATACAGTGGACCCTGTCCGAAACAGGATTAACGCTGAGTAACTGAAGAACATAAATCGTATGGTAGTTAACGAGGCTGTTATTAAATACTGCGCAGAAGCATCAGGAAGTAGAAGGCGGTGCGTGTGAGATGCAAAATATCTAAAGTAACTTAATCGCTACGCTTAAAAAGAGATATAGAGCCGCGAATGGTAGGAATACAATGCTCACAGTCAAATGAAGATGGCAGCAAACAATGGCAAGATAAAATTAAGTGGTGCAAGAAAATAACTGCATTTCAATAAAACAGAGGAAACAAAAGTACTCTGGTCTTACAGACAAATATGGGAGGAAGTGGGCCTTAATGACAATTTTTTATGTCTGCTTATCGTTCTTGCAAAGAAGTACTCCCACATCAATTTCACAAAACATTTTTGTTGTTAAATGCGCAATTTTTCTGTCATGCAAAATAAAAACCACACAAATCATCGTCATTATCATCAACTGGACATTAGCTGCTGGATAAAGATCTCTTACAGACCTCTCCATCAATTATTGTCTTCAGTGAGAAACACATTCATGTTGTTTCTCCTTGTTTTCTTATGTCACACACCCAACGTCTGTTAGGTAGTTGTCCCAGTCAGTTCCACATCTACAGGATGACAATTACTGAACTATATAGAATAAAAATCGTCATAATTTCTGAACGGTTTGCGTTATGATGTTGAAACTGCACGATTGGCCTCGGGTCATTATGTTTTAGTTTAGCGACGAAGCCCACTTTCCAAAAAAATGGCTCTGAGCACTATGCGACTTAACTGCTGAGGTCATCAGTCGCCTAGAACTCAGAACTAATTAAACCTAACTAACCTAAGGACATCACACACATCCATGCCGGAGGCAGGAGTCGAACCTGCGACCGTAGCGGTCGCTCGGCTCCAGACTGTAGCGCCTAGAACCGCACGGCCACTCCGGCCGGCCCCACTTTCCATTTGGATAGATAAGTCAATAAGCAATATTGACGCATTTCGGATACTGAGAATCCGTATTTCGTCATCGAGATCTCTCTTCACCCTCAATAGGTGACTGTGTGGTGTGCAATGTCCAGTTATGGAATAATCGTAGCGTGATGGCACGGTGGCTACCTAACTGTATGTGAAGGTTTTGGAGGATGATTTCGTCCCCATCATCCAAAGTGACCTTGATTTCGACAATATGTGGTTCATGCAAGACGGAGCGCGACACCATCGAAGCAGGAGAGTGTTTGATGTCCTCGAGAAGTACTTTTGGGGCCGCATTCTGGCTCTGGGGTATCCAGAGGCCACTGGCATGGGCCTCGAATGCCTGCTTATTCTCCGTATCTGAACACAAGTGACTACTTTTTTTGGGGCTATATTAAAGACGAGGTGTACAGCAATAACCCTAAACCACTGCTGAGGTGAAAACAGCCGTTGAGGAGTTCACCTACAGAAAGCATCGATGTTCCGACACTTCAGCGGGTCATGAAGAATTTAGCTATTCGTGTGCGCCACATCATCTCCAATGATGACAGGCATATTGAACATGTCAGAACCTAAATCCGAATATCTGTAGTGACGCTTGTATTGTATTGTATTGTATGTTAACCGGGAGCCCAGAAACGACGGAGGGGCTCCGTCTCCGCCGCAGCTGCAGTGGTCCGCAACCCCAAGACGACTACCATAGTCCACTTCACCCCTCCTCCGCACCACATCGAACAACTCTTTCAGGGTTATTGTGCGTTTCTGCCCCCGGTGCCCCCCCCCCTTCCGACCCCCGCCCCGGTGCCGCCCCTGTCACGTATCACACCAGACGAGTGTAAGCCCTGTGTTTGTGTGGGAGAGTAATGGTGGCGTACACGTACGTGGAGAACTTGTTTGCGCAGCAATCGCCGACATTGTGCAGCTGAGGCGGAATGAGGGGAACCGGCCGGCATTCACCGAGGCAGATGGAAAACCGCCCAAAAACCATCCACAGACTGGCTGGCTCACCAAACCTCGACACAAGTCCGCCGGGTGGATTCGTGCCGGGGACCAGGCGCTCCTTCCCAATCCGGAAAGCCGTGCGTTAGATAGCACGGCTAACCGGGCGGGCGTAGTGACGCTTACATGTTGAATGAAGTGTGTGCACGGCGTAGTTTGTAACTAATTTACGTTTTTTTCACGTAGTTCAATTATTGTCATCGTGCACATCTACGTTCATAATTCGCAAGACACAATGCGGTGCATGGTGGAGGGTAGCTTTTAGCACTACTAGTTATTCCTATTCCAAACGCGAATGGAGCGAAGGAAAAATGACTGCCTGTATGACTCCGTTCGAGCCGTAATTCCTTTTACCTTAGCTGCACAGTCCTTACTCCAGAGGTACGTTGGTGAGTGGTAGTACGATTATTCTCCAGTCTGTCGCAAATGCCCATTGTTTCGCGAAAAGAATATCGTCACTCCACAGAGTCTCATTTGAGTTCACGGAGCATTTTCATAACACTCCGGAGGTGGTCGAACCTGCTATTAAGAAGTCTGGCAGCACACTTCTGAACTGTTTCGATGTCTTCCTTTAATCCGTCCTAGATGCAATCCAAAACAGTGGAGCAATATTCAAGAATGGGTCGAATAAGTTTGCTGTGGGCGTTCACCTTTGTAGATGAACTACAATTTCCTAGAATTCTGCCAATAAACCGAAGTCGACCATTCGTCTTCTTTGCAACCGACCTTACGTGCTCGTTCCGTTTCCTGTCGCTTTCCAACGTTACGCCCAGAAATTTAACAGACTTCGCTGTGTCAACCAGCACCACACCAACAGTGTATTCGTACATTACAGAACTGATTTTCCTACTCATCTTCATTAACTTACATTTTCGCACGGTTAGAGCAAGCTGCCATTCATCAAACCCAATAGAAATTCTATCGAAGTCATCTTGTGCCATCCTACAGTCATTCAAAGGCGACACTTCCTCTTACTTTTTCAACAGATATAAAAATCAGTCGTCTGCTGCACAAAAATCTTAAAATAGACTCAAAATTTTGGCGTTCCATGCGACTGATTTTTATCTTAGTTGAAATAATACGCACTGCAGCTGCTGAAATGAGCTATGACGAATATACTTTCTCGTACATTACAGCGTCATCACCGAATAGTCACAAATTGTTACTCATCTAATATTAGGGGAAGGCGGGGCAAGACGGGGAGGTGGGGTAAGACGGGGAAGGGCTATAAGCTACAGTTAGAGTGCTGCCATATGTGGATAGCTACGTCAACATCATCAATACACAGGTCTCAGTGTGTTGACATTGCTGAACCTTAGTTTCGCGGCGGTTTCTGTGAGCTTTGCAAGGTACGTACAATTGTTATATTGATTTGCAATGGTTTACACCTTGCGAGGTCCTAAAACATGTGTTTCGTGAACATTCGTCCAGACTGTATATATAGCACTTAATAGTACGTCTTATTAACAGTAAACTGCTGTGTCAATAGTCAGTGTTCACTAAATAGTGTTCATGTAGGCGTAACATAACCTGACAGCATGGTAGGAGGCAAGACGGGGTGGGGCAAGATGGGGAGCTTCCCCGTCTTTCCCCTACTATTTGCCCAACCATTACGTTGTTATCGTCTCATGTGTTTACCTCGCTCCGGGTTTTGAACACGTAAATTATATGTTGAAGTTTATTCGGCAAAGCCTTCATTCATTCAGCCACAATGTCCACAGCAGTGAACGGGTTTCGGAAAACAGGCATTTGGCCTGTAAACAGAAATGTGTTTCAGGAAAGTGATTACCTTCCCTGTTCAACTACAGACATCCGTCAAGCTCACACATCTGAAGTTACAGAAACGGAAGACCAAACACCAGAGATGTTGTCAAGACGCAAAACACCTGAACAATTAACAACTGACGATCAAGCCTCTGTTTCGTCTAACTTTCAGGTTACCAGCCCTGAAATGGTTTTAGCTATTGCAAAGGTGGATAAAAAAAACAAAAGGAAACCATCTAACAGGCGTGGAAAACCCATTGCTTTAACCGAATCTCCTTATAGGAGTGAACTATCTGAAGAAATTAAACGAAAAGGAGTCCCCAAACGTGCTGCATGTAAACGAAAACTCTTCTCAAAGACGTTTAATAAACCTGGGATACCACAAAAAGGACGTAATGACAACGAAAAAGTGACGAACGTTACTGACGCCTTAACCACCCCTTCATGCTCAGGGGATAATAAACTGAGGTCGAATGACAAGGAGGAAGAGAGTGAAGAATGTTTATACTGCTATGACTTCACTGAAGGGGGCTGGATACGGTGTATTAGCTGCGGACGCTGGGTCCACGACACTTGTGCAGGGATAGAAAGTGATGATGACGAGGCTGTCCACACTTGTGTACTATGTGAAAGTAAGAGGCCTAAATAAAACGTAATACCTGATTCTACAATTCGCAGAACCATATTTCGAAACCTTATCGTCACATGATATCGTTATTCCAGTCCTTATTTAAGCTTTAGAGATGAATTCATGCTAGTTCCCCATCTTACCCCTCATATGGGGCAAGACGGGGAATTGGTAGTTTCTGTTTCAAATCGAGATATTTCTAACTAAATGTAACAAGTTTGCAGGTTTCTTTGCATGCATTGTAACTCAATGGTTAAGTAAACAAATGATAATCAAACCTACTTGAATTTGTTTATTTTTGACCCTTTTGTAAGGGTTTAAAGTTAGCTTCCCCATCTTGCCCCGCCTTCCCATACATAGTTGGTGTGCGAGTATACAGAAAAAAGTGCGATCCTGACACATATCCCCGGGGCTTTCCTGATGAACGCTCCCTGTCCAGGTCAACGTACTGAGTGCTATTACTTAGTCTTCGAGTGAGTCGTATATATGAGAACCTATTCAGTATACTCCAGCCTTCGTTAAAAGTCTGCACTGTGGAGTTGTGTCAAACGCTTTCCGGAAATCTAGCAAAATGGGATATGGCTATTGTCCTCCATCCGTGGTTCGCACGATATCGTGCGGGAAATGGGCAAGTTGAGGTTCGCACGAGCGATGCTTTCTAAATCCGTACTGATTTGTGGACAGCAGTTTTTCTGTCGCAAGGAATTTTTTTATACTAGAGCAGTATATGCTCACTAACTCTGCAGCAATACATCGTAGAGGATACATGTAATTCTCTGGGTCTGTTCCTTTCCCTATCTTATAAAGGACGTCCGAGGCAGAATGGTCTATATTCAGGGTTATGACAGGAACAATCATTCGAGGCAAAAATGTGCAGTACACGTGGTCTCTAAAATGCACGTCTTAAGAGCTGTTAGCACTTGTTCATCTTCGCTACTGTGAAACACATCTCTTCCATGGAACAAGTGCTCCTAGCTCTTCAGGTACGCACTGGACATTTTTTCCCTTGTTTTGGCCCATACTACCAGCTCCCACTGTTCCACAGTATCGAAGATGAAGTAGTGCTCATACTACTTAAAGTGTGCATTTTAGACGCCATGTTTACTAGACTTTTTGCTGCGAATAATTGTTCCTGTCATATCCATGAATACTTACCATTCCTCCTGGAATACCTGTACTCCGGAGTCAACTGTGCCTTCTCCCACACGTTTGAGACTTTGCACTGCACGAAAAATTCGTAATAAATGCTAAAGAAAGTGCTAATACGGAGGAGTACTCTGTGTAAAACCGATATGGGACTCAATCCGGACTCTTTCAATTGTTTCTGAACGCCAGGAACGCTTATTTGAAGTGTTCCACAGGGCAGTCTGTGTAAGGGTTAAACTGTAGTATGTCTATACGACCCCCCTGCGTAAATAAATTTTTAAACGTGAGATTTACAACTTCAGCTTTCCTCACCACACCAGACGAGTCGACGAGTGACGGAATAGCAGCCTTTCACCCGCTTAGAAATTTTATACAGGGCCATAATTCTCTCGTGTTCTTGGCAACATGTTTTGTTAACGTATGATGGTGGAATTTGTTGTACGCTCTGCACGTCGATCTTTTTATAGACTGGGGAGTTGTTTGTCGGTAATCCTTACGTCTTATGTGAACTGTAGAGTTTTCCTTCAACGGTATTCGACTGTAACGTACAGGGTGACAATTAATGAACTATATGAAAAAAACGTAAATTAGTTACAAACTACGGCGTGCACACACTTTATTTGCCATGTGAACGTTACTACAGATATTCGAATTTAGGTTATTATATGTTAGATACCAGTTTAATAAGTCGCGGCTGCAAAATACTAACGCGAATTCTTTACAGACGAATGGAAAAACTGGTAGAAGCCGACCTCGGCGAAGATCAGTGTGGATTCGGCAGAAATGTTGCAACACGTGAGGCAATACTGACCCTACGACTTATCTTAGAAAATAGATTAAGGAAAGGCAAACCTACATTTCTAGCATTTGCAGACTTAGAGAAAGCTTTTGAAAATGTTGACTGGAATACTCTCTTTCAAATTCTAAAGGTGGCAGGGGTAAAATACCGGGAGCGAAAGGCTATTTACAATTTGTACAGAAACCAGATGGCAGCTATAAGAGTCGAGGGGCATGAAAGGGAAGCAGCGGTTGGGAAGGGAGTGAGACAGGGTTGTAGCCTGTCCCCGATGTTATTTAATCTGTATATTGAGCAAGCAGCAAAGGAGACAAAAGAAAAATTCGGTGTAGGTATTAATGTCCATGGAAAAGAAATAAAAACGTTGAGGTTCGCCGATGACATTGTAATTCTGTCAGAGACAGCAAAGGACTTGGAAGAGCAGTTGAACGGAATGGACAGTGTCTTGAAAGGAGGATATAAAATGAATATCAACAAAAGCAAAAAGAGGGTAATGGAATGTAGTCGAATTAAGTCGGGTGATGCGGAGGGAATTAGAGTAGGAAATGAGACACTTAAAGTAGTAAAGGAGTTTAGCTATTTGGGGAGCAAAATAACTGATGATGATCGAAGTAGAGAGGATATAAAATGTAGACTGGCAATGGCAAGGAAAGCGTTTCTAAAGAAGAGAAATTTGTTAACATCGAGTACAGATTTAAGTGTCAGAAAGTCGTTTCTGAAAGTATTTGTATGGAGTGCAGCCATGTATGGAAGTGAAACATGGATGATAAATAGTTTGGACAAGAAGAGAATAGAAGCTTTTGAAATGTGGTGCTACAGAAGAATGCTGAAGATTAGATGGGTAGATCACATAACTAATGAGGAGGTATTGAATAGAATTGGGGAGAAGGGGAGTTTGTGGCACAACTTGACGAGAAGAAGGGACCGGTTGGTAGGACATGTTCTGAGGCATCAAGGGATCAAAAATTTAGCATTGGAGGGCAGCGTGGAGGGTAAAAATCGTAGAGGGAGACCAAGAGATGAATACACTAAGCAGATTCAGAAGGATGTATGTTGCAGTAAGTACTGGGAGATGAAGAAGCTTGCACAGGATAGAGTAGCATGGAGAGCTGCATCAAACCAGTCTCAGGACTGAAGACAACGACAACACAACAACATGTTAGATATGCCTGCCATCATTGGTGGTGATGTGGCGCAGACACATAGCAAAATTCTACATGATCCGCTGAAGTGTCGGAACATCGATGCTGTCAATGACCCCCTGAATGGCTGTTTTCCACTCAGCAGTGCTTTTGTGATTATTGCTTTACATCTTGTCTTTAATATAGCTGCACAAAAAGGGGTCGCATGTGTTCAAATCAGGAGAATACGGTGGCCAATCGAGGCCCATTCCAGTGGCCTATGGGTACCCCAGAGCCAAAATGCGGTCACCAAAATGCACCACCAGGACATAGAACACTCTCCTGTTTCGATGTGGTCGAACTCCGTCTTTTATGAACCACATCTTGTCGAAATCAGGGTCACTTTGGGTAATGGAGATGAAATCATCCTCCAAAACCTTCACGTACCGTTCGTTGGTCACCCTGCCACTAAGAAATATGGCACCGATTATTCCGTGACCTAACATTGCACACCACACAGTCACCTGTTGACGCTGAAGCGACTTCTCGATAGGGAAATGCGGATTCTCAGTCCTCCAGATGCGCCAATTTTGCTTATTAACGAACCCATCGAAATAAAAGTTGGCTTCGTCGCTAAACCAAACGATATTCACATCAAACTATAATAATTCTACATTATGCCCTGCGTCCAATCGTGCAGTTTGTAAGTCCTACCGCTAATTCAGAAGTTATGACGATTTTATTTCATACAGTTCAATAATTATCACCCTGTATGAAAAGAATGGCGTGTGTGCTGCTTAAAGTGGGCTTAAGAGAAACTGTTCAAAGCACATCGTATGAAAGAACTGAAGTTGAGATCCCCATTTAAGCGAAAAAGAAAATTCTTTGTCATGGCCGTGTGCTTTATGTGCCATATGTTACTTGTATGTAACACGGTGAATATTTCTACAGAAAAAAACACAAAATTTTTAATTCCTTTTACATTAGTCACTTTACTGTACAATATTATACTTCATCGTCTTACTTTGAGGGATTGAAACTTTTTCAATACGTATGACCATATACTCAATTATCAGTTCAGAAAATGGTAAGTTAACTTGAAATATGAAAGACTGTTGGTCAGCTGTAGGCGCCGGTTGGTGTCAGATGTTTGTTACAGAGAAATGGCAGCGAGATGAACGAATTATAGCGGGTTAACGAGCGACGAATAAATCGACATCATAGTAGGATCGGATGGAAAACTTTGTATCAAGCGCTCCACCAGCCAAGCCAACTAAATTGACATTTGATGTATTCGGATGTAGACACAATTTCAGAATTCATCATATCTGCCTTCACTGGACGCATTCAATAATCTCGCTGTTTCCCATTGCTAATAACGTGGAATTTCGCTGCATGCTGCTGCAGAGTAAAGCCACCGCATTCAGATGGGCGTTGCCCGATTCAGTGCGACGTGTACCACTGCCGTCTACAGAACTGCATCATACTCGCAGAGTATATGTAGGGTCTACCAAAATGTTATGAGTACCTGGAACTTCAACAATGAACCAAAAAAAAATTGAAAAAATGTTTGTGTTTCTTCGGCAAAATAAACTGCTCAAACACGCAACGCGCAGCTCTACTTTCGATCTGGGCTATCATCTCAATTACTCACACTTCGTAACTGCCACAGACTGGCGAACAACTCTCAAGAATCTGTCAAAAGAGTTTTTTTGCTCTACCTCTTACGTGTGAGTGTTACATTTGCTTAATATTTTTCTAATCAATTTGTCAGACATCAGTAAAGCTTCATGTGGCCATTTCGTTTCAAATACGCTCTGGACACAGGCTCATGGCTATTGTATGGTTGTCATTGTTTCTACTGATTGTTCGCCAATCGTATAATCTAAAAATAATTTGTGTTTCCGGCAGTGTATGAGCAATAAGTTTCATTTGCGTTGAGTGCCAACTGTCAGTACCTGTATACAGCGTCGGTCCTCTATAGATCTATCTGGATTGGTTTATTGCCGTTTTATGGCGTTGTAACTTTCCCATACACAACAACATGATACAACAATAGGTCTCTTAGTGTTTCCAATCAGAGTGCCTATATACATCGGAAAGAGTAACGGCTGCATAACGCCTACGCGGGATACTCCAAAGGTTATTGTTAAATCTGACGATTTCACCCCGTTAAGAACGACGTGTAGAGTTTTGTCTCCTAAAAAGCCAAGAAACCAGTCAAAGAGCGGGTAAGAGATTTGGTCCTCTTATGTTCACAAAGCGACAATGTTGAGCTGCGTGGGTTTATTTCCTTAAGTCAAGCAAATACAACACGAACATGGGCGCCGTTGTCTAATGCAATCTGAATCTCATGGACGAACATAGAGAGCTGAGTTTCTCAAGATCTCTCTTTCCGGAATATATGTTGTTTCCTACAGAAGAGATTTTATTTATTTATTTTACATGTCCAGTTCGTTAGGACCAATGTGAGGAGCAAGTCTCCAAGGTCGTGGAACGTGTCAGTGTATGAAATTGCAACATAAAAGTAATAACCGATAAAATAAAATGTTTATGAACCCAAAAAAAGACAAGACATGAGTTTATGTAAATGCAATCGACAATGTAACACAGGAATCAGCTTAATTTTTCAAGGAATTCCTCGGCAGAATAGGAGGAGTGACCCGTGAGGAAACTCTTCAGATTTGATTTGAAAGCGCGTGGGTTGCTTCTAAGATTTTTGAATTCTTGTGGTGGCTTATTGAAAATGTTTGCAGCAGTATACTGCACACCTTTCTGCACAAGAGTCAAGGAAGTGCGATCCAAATGCAGACTGGATTTCTGCCTCGTATGGCCTGAGTGAAAGCTGCTAATTCTTGGGAATAAGCTGATATTGTAAACAAGAAACGACAGTAAAGAATATTAATATTGAGAGGCCAATGTCAGAATACCCAGACTAGTGAACAGGGGTCGACAAAAGTCCGCGAACTTATTGCTTGAACCGCAGAAAATCATGATTAGGTTCCTCATTTCAGTCATCACAAAACGCCAAATTAGCATATACTGAGATACCTGATCTCGGAACAGACATTCGATTAAAACAGAGGAGAGATATCAGAACTTGATGAGGAATCTGTACGAACCCACATGTGAAAGACCTTGTTTCGTTCCTAATTAGGTCGTAATACGAAATATAAAACGTGTTCCATAACCCCGCAGTTGGTCTATGTCAGTGATTTTCGATGACACTTTTCCTATCAGTTGGAACCCTTTGTTTCCCCAGTGACCGTAGACAAGCTGCTGCTAGGAACGAAACAAGCACTTTCGCATGTGGATCTGTACAGATACCACGTCAAGTTTGGTACCTCTTCCGTGTTTTAATCGAATCTCTATTCCGAGATCACGTATCACACTACATGCTAGTTCGGCGTTGGGTGGTGACTGATATGGGGAACGATCTTCTGCATTCGAACTCTTTCGAAAGGCTGAATTCAGCATTTCGTTTCTGTCTTGTTCTCTGTCGTTTTCGGTATTATCATTGAACTGCTGATTATGTAATTTTGCTCCGTTTTCAGATATTTGTATGACCAAAAACTCTTGGGGATTTTCCTCAGATCACTCACTATAATCTTCCTTTCAAAATTCATTGATCGCTCCTAGTGTCCCTCTTGTTAGGCTCATTGTGACTTCGTGCAGATTCTGTTTTTCATCAAGCCTCTAACTCGGCTTAAAAATCATGACGCTCTCTCTACGTCCGTACCATCGTTCTTACCCAGTCATTGGATCACGGCAGGTCATTATCATCCTTCACAACCCTGCTCGGCACACAAGCATCTAAAGCGTATTGTCCAGTATTTCTGTTCTCACATTCTGTAATATCATTTCAGCTGATTCCATTACTCCATGATTTGGCACAATCTGCGCGAAATATATGTTTAACCCTCTGTTGCACAACTTTTTTTCATCAAACCAATTTCAGTGAAAAAAATATCTGGGGGTAGGGTGTGACTTACAAAATACAATGTAACAGGTTGACTATTGAAATTTTGATTTAATTTTCATTTATTCAATATTTTAGATTTGTTGCCATACGGCTACAAAACTAAAATATTGATTAATAATTAATAGTTCAGTTACATCATCATCATCATCATCATCATTTAAGACTGATTATGCCTTTCAGCGTTCAGTCTGGAGCATAGTCCCCCTTATAAAATTCCTCCATGAACCCGTATTCAATGCTAACATTGGTGCCTCTTCCGATGTTAAGCCTATTACTTCCAAATCATTCTTAACCGAATCCAGGTACCTTCTCCTTGGTCTACCCCGACTCCTCCTACCCTCTACTGCTGAACCCATGAGTCTCTTGGGTAACCTTGCTTCTCCCATGCGTGTAACATGACCCCACCATTTAAGCCTGTTCGCCCTGACTGCTACATCTATAGAGTTCATTCCCAGTTTTTCTTTGATTTCCTCATTGTGCACACCCTCCTGCCATTGTTCCCATCTACTAGTACCTGCAATCATCCTAGCTTGCCGGCCGAAGTGGCCGTGCGGTTAAAGGCGCTGCAGTCTGGAACCGCAAGACCGCTACGGTCGCAGGTTCGAATCCTGCCTCGGGCATGGATGTTTGTGATGTCCTTAGGTTAGTTAGGTTTAACTAGTTCTAAGTTCTAGGGGACTAATGACCTCAGCAGTTGAGTCCTATAGTGCTCAGAGCCATTTGAACCATTCATCCTAGCTACTTTCATATCCGTAACCTCAAACTTATTGATAAGGTAACCTGAATCCACCCAGCTTTCGCTCCCATACAACAAAGTTGGTCGAAAGATTGAACGGTGCACAGATAACTTAGTTTTGGTACTGACTTCCTTCTTGCAGAAGAGAGCAGATCGTAGCTGAGCTCTCACTGCATTAGCTTTGCTACACCTCGCTTCCAGCTCTTTCACTATGTTGCCAACATGTGAGAATATGTATCCTAAGTACTTGAAACCGTCCACCTGTTCTAACTTTTTTCCTCCTATTTGGCACTCAATCCGTTTATATCTCTTTCCCAATGCCATTACTTTTGTTTTGGAGATGCTAATCTTCATTCCATAGTCCTTACATTTCTGATCTAGCTCTGAAATATTACTTTGCAAACTTTCAATAGAATCTGCCATCACAACTAAGTCATCCGTATATGCGAGACTGCTTATTTTGTGTTCACCTATCTTAATCTCACCCAGCCAGTCTATTGTTTTCAACATATGATCCATAAATAATATGAACAACAGTGGAGACAGGTTGCAGCCTTGTCTTACCCCTGAAACTACTCTGAACCATGGACTCAATTTACCGTCAACTCTAACTGCTGCCTGACTATCTATGTAAAGACCTTTAATTGATTGCAAAAGTTTGCCTCCTATTCCATAATCACGTAGAACAGACAATAATTTCCTCCTAGGAACCCGGTCATATGCCTTTTCTAGATCTATAAAACATAGATACAATTCCCTGTTCCACTCGTAACACTTCTCCATTATTTGCCGTAAGCTAAAGTTCTGGTCCTGACAACCTGTAAGAGGCCTAAATCCACACTGATTTTCATCCAGTTTGTCCTCAACTAATACTCGCACTTTCCTTTCAACAATACCTGAGAAGATTTTACCCACAACGCTGATCAAAGAGATACCTATGTAGTTGTTACAATCTTTTCTGTTTCCATGTTTAAAGATTGGTGTGATTACTGCTTTCGTGCAGTCTGATGGAACCTGTCCCGACTCCCACGCCATTTCAATTATCCTGTGTAGCCATTTAAGACCCGACATTCCACTGTATTTGATGAGTTCCGACTTAATTTCATCCACCCCAGCCGCTTTATTGCACTGCAATCTATTGACCATTTTCTCCACTTCCTCAAATGTGATCCAGTTACAGATACATGGAAACATTAACTCTCCTACATTAAGCATAATTTCAGATACCTTAAAAAGCTAACTAGATGTGATCTAAGTGGCAGAAGTAATTCATTCTTTCCGCTACTTTCGCGTGTATTTACATGCACTCGATCTTCAGCAACTATTATCGATTTTGAACTGTTTCTTCCAAAATAATGACATTAACCGCAACCTAGCTCGACGCAGCCAGACTGTATGTGTTTTTGGACGGCAACATAATGCGTATATGAGTGGTTTCCTTAACGTTATACGTAAATTTACGGTAGCAACAACATGCAATGGCGGGTTAAACGATCTTGTTGGTTTGCACTGATATGTTTCCGGAACCGATACTGTTCTTCCAACTGAGGCGTGAAACATACTTAATGTTTCAAGACATTCTCCGTATGGTTCAAATGGCTCTGAGCACTATGGGACTCAACTGCTGAGGTCATTAGTCCCCTAGAACTTAGAACTAGTTAAACCTAACTAACCTAAGGACATCACAAACATCCATGCCCGAGGCAGGATTCGAACCTGCGACCATAGTGGTCTTGCGGTTCCAGACTGCAGCGCCTTTAACCGCACGGCCACTTCGGCCGGCAGACATTCTCAGTATCTGTGTTGTACAAAGAAAATTCAAAGCCGAAAAACGAGCGTAAACATGTAGCGTGTACGCAGCCTAGCGTGTAGACAATGAAACGGACTGATACGGAGCACGGTGGAATTTATTAGCGTGGACGTAGATGCAAATAGAAGCACACATTCAAATGCAGCGGCGTATCTGTATTCAATTTCAGTACAGGTCCCGATACAGACGCGGCTGTGTTCACAGATGAATGCAAGAGTGGGAAGCGCGCCGGCTAGCATGCTGATGCGGAGACAGGCCAAGAAAACGGAGAATTTCAGGTAAAGCTCCAACACGTGCGTGCTTCTCTGCTGAGATCCCTGCCATCTGCTTTCGGTGCGTAATATTTCCATACTAACTCCCAGTTTACAAATCTCGTCTTTTTTTGTACATTTAGATATGTGTTTCACGGAAAAAAAGACAAATTCAGCCAAAGTACACCGTGAAACTAGCAGTTCCGAGAACAAAACACGAGAATGAAATGAACTTTTTACCGCACATTAGTTACGCTACAGTAAACAAATGATTAGGACTCCGAGACTGTACATCATCGCCGGCCGCGGTGGTCTAGCGGTTCTAGGCGCTCAGTCCGGATCCGCGCGACTGCTGCGGTCGCAGGTTCGAATCCTGCCTCGGGCATGGATGTGTGTGATGTCCTTAGGTTAGTTAGGTTTAAGTAGTTCTAAGTTCTAGGGGACTGATGACCACAGATGTTAAGTCCCATAGTGCTCAGAGCCATTTGAACCATTTGTACATCATCACTGACAGACAGAAATCAATATGGTGTGAAATCATTTACGCTGTAATCAAAGCCTCTATATGTCTTGGTCTGAAATGAAATTGCAGTGTTCCCTTTTTTCTGTTCGTCGTTTTAATCATTGCTGGGATATAGACCACTGATCAATTATATCAGTTACGAAAAAGATAACATGAAGGATAGCAGCTAACAGGAAACCGCACACATTAAACAAACAAATCCATTATTAATTTATATTTTGAATAAAACAAGTAAATTAAAAATGCCAGGCACATCTCAAAGCAACTGTCCTGGGTGAGTAATGTGAAGAGAAAGCGTTCCTCCCTCACGATCTGGCAGGCAACTTCCAATTCTCTGCTACTCTAGGGCTGGTTGGGACACTGGAGACAGGTCAGATAGCCCGTTACATGGCAGCAAGTCAGGCAACGAATGACTCCGTTGGTAGAGATGCATGTTGCCGTCTCACGTAGCTGTGGGATGGACTATTTGGCAGGTACTTGACCTTTCGCTCGAGCGCGCCTGCGTGTGTGCAGGTCTCTCTGTGTATGTATGTGTGTGGAAGGGAGGGAGGGTGGGGGGGGGGGGGGAAGAAGGGGGCGCGTCCGTAGACTTTTTCATTATTTTCTCTCTCCTCTTCCGGTACTTCGCTAATCGTATAGTTTTGTGTTACTGGTCAGAAATAATATGTTACTGTGTCCACGGTGGGCACTGTTTCTCGCCACCAAAGCTTCTACCTCATTCTCATTTACTTTATTCAAACCTCACAATTTGTTTGATTCCCAGCTGAGTGTCAAAGACGTCAACCTTGGCCTTTTTATTAGTCCCCAGGCATCATGTATCCTTTACATAAAACATAGACTGTGTTCAGTATTGTCTCAAACAACATTACACATCAAGCGATCCATACAGGTAGCAGAGAAAACAGCGGGTGGGGCATTAATTGCACACAACAGTGTCTCCTGTTCTGATACCTGTTCACACCAAAAGCGATTGTAGGCAATACGGGAATGCAGCAAATGTTGTGACTGTCCTTGGTGGCAGGCAGTCATAGGGATGGGCAGGAATGACGGGGAGCAATGGTCACAGCCCTGGTGGACGACACTGTTATGGTTACTAAGTTGAAGGGTATAAGGAGAAGGATTATAGCTGCCTTGCTAAAGGCACGAATCCCACACCATGGCATTCATCACTATACGTGTCCGCCCCCAGTAGCTGAGTGGTCAGCGCGACAGAATGTCTATCCTAAGGTCTCGGGTTCGATTACTGGCTGGGTCGGGGATTTTCTCCGCTCAGGGGCAGGGTGTTGTGTTGTCCTAATATCATAATTTCATCCCCATCGATGCCGAAGTGGCGTCAAATCGAAAGACTTGCACCCGGCGAACGGCCTACCCGACGGGAGGCCCTAGTCACACGACATTAAAAAAAATCACTTTACGTTCTTGGGGTTTGTTCCTCTATGCAGTCTGCCACTTTTACAAAGCATCAGCGATTTGCTGACCAAAAAAAAACTCACCGGACGGGATATTAGTGACCCACTGACCACTTTATAGCGCTGTATATGGAGCTGAACTGGTCATTTGACCTTACTGAAGTCATGGTGGTGCACTGGTGTGTCAGTGAGTGTCAGTGACAGTCGGCTGTACGGCATCAGCGCAGACGATGGGCCCATGTGGGGACCTGACAGAATTGGAGAAAGGAGTTATTGTGTTTGTACGTAACCATGACAACCAGTGAATGAAATTTTCCCATTTCTCCATGTTTCAACGCAGATTGCCCAATGTGTCTACAAGGAACGGTGAAGCGTTAGCAGCTGCAATAATCAGGCAGAACGGTGGCCTACAATTGTTGTAATTGGTCCTTAATATAGCGGATACTGGCACTAGGACGAAGTTTACGGACGAGACGGTCGCATACATGTTGTATCGCGGTCACATCTGGTGGCCTTGCGGGTCTCGGGAGTACCATAGCATCACGAAGATACTTCATAGTGACACGTGTCACGTGTGGATGAGCATTGTCATGAGACGCAAAACACGAGGAGCAGGATGTCTGATGTACCGTTGTACTGTCAGAGTTCCCTCAATTACTACCAGCAGCGACCTGAAATCATAGCTGACGGCTCCCTGCACGATGATGACAGGGGTAACACCCCGTTACCTCTCCAAAAAATCCGAAATATGGTATTTCAGCCCAGGTCACCGCCGTACTTATTGACGCAGGCCATATGGGGTAGTGCAAAACCTCCCTGACCACAATGTGAAGCCATTCATCAGCAGTCCATACGTCCTGTTCATGAAACCACACGGCTTTTTGTGTTGCCGTATTAATGGTAGTTTGTGCATGAGACGGTTCTACCCTAGTGGAGTTACTGCTAGTCTCTGACCAATGGAGCGTGATGACACAGTGTTGTAAGGAGTCCATAACTTGCTCTCGGATGACAGACGCACATGTGAAGGGATTGTATTGTGCTTAGTGCACAACACGGCGATCCCCGGTTGTGATGGTCAGGCGTGGTCGACTGGAACCTTGCCGGCCGCTGTGGCATAGCGGTTCTAGGCGCTTCAGTCCGGAACCGCGCTGTTGCTACGGTCGCAGGTTCGAATCCTGCCTCGGGCATGGATGTGTGTGATGTGCTTAGGTTAGTTAGGTTTAAGTAGTTCTAAGTTCTAAGGGACTGATGACCTCAGATGTTAAGTCCCATAGTGCTCAGAGCCATTAGAACCAGTTTGACTGGAACCTTGACGACGAGTGTGCTTGCCCATACATCCCCGTGCAGTCCAATATCGGGCCATTGTCACATCTGAATGCCTCAAAAATTTAGATTTTGCACTAGCCAACCAGCCGGTGTAATGGATACCCACGATGAGGCCCCTTTCAAGCTCTGTCAGGTACTGATAATGCTTGCTCGGACGGGTTTACGGCATCTCTGTGTCCTTCCCAGTGATACCTCAACATCTGGCGCTGTTCACGCCCCTTATATACACACTGGCCTATGGTGTGTACTTGTACGAAGATACCTTGACCTCCAACCATGTCTTCCGGGTGCTTCACTTTTTTGGTAGGCGTTGTATTAAAACACCCTGATAACATGAATAGAGAGAATATATACGGGCTTGCACCATCGTGGCTGCGAGCCAACAGAGCCAAACAAGCTGCACAAACAAATTGAACTGAGGTCCCACATGAGGCAGACAGGAATCCCCAATCCCAGACAGGAATGTACACTCGTCGATTAATACCAATCATAGTTCATGCTGTAAGAGTACAGCAGATACCCCAATCCTCCCACAACAGTAAACCAATCATATCAACATTTTTTTAAGTTTGTAATGTAATATCGTTGCCAGTAGAGGGATCATGACGTAATAAAAGTGAACTGTGGACAACGTAGTACACTAGTAGATCTAGAAGAAGGACGCAGCAAGCCTAGCGGAAAGGTCGATGACAGTTGCTGTATACAACATGACACGCCACCACACCCAGAAAACTTTTACGTTAATTAACTAGTGGCAGCCTAAAAACTTGTAAAACCTGCTTAATTGGGATCTCTATGCATTATCGGTCGAAACATATCACTCTCCTAGATGCTTCCGAAATGTACTATCAGTAGTAAAATACGATATTCAGCGGAGCGGTTTCGTTTTACTGGTTTGACTATTGCACTTTATTCAATAAATAATTATATAGCTTAATATAGAATGGATAAGAACAGATTAAACAAATAGATTATGAAATAACCTTGACAACAGAAGTAACTTCTTTAGAAGTAACTGTGTTCAAGCTCACAACAAATCTTTAAAAAGGCCATGAGAAGTTAATGAACATAATCAAAAATAGCAAAACAAACAAACACCATCCGAATAGGCGTTGACGGCCCAACGGTACCGACCCGCCGCCGTGTCATCCTCAGCCCTTAGGCGTCACCGGATAAAGATACGGAGGAGCACGTGGTCAGCACTCTGCTCTCTGGGCCGTTGTCAGTTTTCGCGACCGGCGCCGCTACTTCTCAATTAAGTAGCTCCTCAATTGGCTTCACAAGGGCTGCCAATAACACTCGGCGGACCTGGACGGTGACCCAGCCAAGTGATAGCCAAACACTACAGCGCTTAACTTCAGTGATCTGATGGGAACTGGTATTACCATTGCGGCAAGGTCGTTGGCGATCAAAAATAAAAGACACACCCAATTATATTATTAAAGTGTTACACCACGAATTAAAATCATAAAAGAATACAACACCCAGAAGTATTTAGAAGTGTTTCAACGACTGATGCGGAAACCATAAAAGCGAAGAATTCCCGGAATTCTGAAATCGAAAGTTAAAGCAACAAACACCTTCAGCGCGATTATACATATGCAGTTCCGGTGCCGACTTACGCTTTTGGCCTTATTAACTACAGAAAAACTGGGACTGGAAGATACACAGAGGAAAACACGAAGAATTATCACGGATTATGCCGTCAATCATTTTAGATCAGTTGTTGAATGGCTCATGTGAGAAAGGGGACAAAGAGATAACAGATACTAAGCAATTGCGCGAAACGTTGGAATATGGACCAGTATTTTCGCAAGAGATATGATTTACATACAACGCGTGTATGAGATCAGCACTGCAACATTGTTCATCACAGATGTTGATGATAATGCTGTCAACTAACGTATTCAGGTACTCGAAAATAGCCAAAGGCCGAAATTGTACGACAGTACATAAAATAAACCGAAGACTGATTGTTGCAGGAGGATCACTTTAAAAAATATGGAACCGTCCTAAGGCAGGAATAAGTGGCACAACGATGACGGACTGGAGCAGAAAGGAACTACACTGGAAACATGCTAACGACCTGAGTCTGGACCATGGGCGCGCAGTCCGGAACCGCGGGGCTGCTACGGTCGCAGGTTTGAATCCTGCCTCGGGCATGGATGTGTGTGATGTCCTTAGGTTAGTTAGGTTTAAGTAGTTCTAGGGTACTGATGACCACAGAAGTTAAGTCCCATAGTGCTCAGAGCCATTTGAACCATTTGAACCTGGACCATGTCAATTTGCTGGTTTGCACACCAAAACTGAGGCATATTTGACTAAAATGTAAGGCGGGGTAATTTCCACGAGTAACTGCAGGAAGAGTATCCTGAAGGAGCCAGGAAAAGATGACAGCTGCAGGAAGTATGGAGATCAGCAGATGACCATGTCACACATTAAATCTGGATGTAAGACCCTGGCACCCACAGAATACTTAAAAAGGTATGATGACGTTGCCCATATAATTCACCATAGGTTAACACAGCAGAATCAAAAATGGCTGTAAGCACTATGAGTCTTAACATCTGAGGTCATCAGCCCTCTAGACTTAGAACTACTTAAACCTAACTAACCTAAGGACATTACACGCATCCATGCCCGAGCCAGGATTCGAACCTGCGACCGTAGCAGCAGCGCGGTTCCGGACTGAAGCGCCTAAAACCACTCGGTCGCAGCGGATGGCACAGCAGAATCAGTTAATGAAAGAATCTCCCCTGAACGTCACATACGTTCATGTCAGTGTTGCAGAAACTGAAAAATTAAAAATTTTCTATAAGCGCAGCAGATAACTGATAAAAAGGTTCGATAGAATCCTCGAATAGGATTGAACAGCGACGTTTTCCCAAAACTGACTTTGAAGAGCCTACAGAGCCTAAGACTGCGTCCTTCGCTCTGCTAACAAATGAAGAAGACAATTGTACTAAATACCTATAGAACAGTTAACTGAGACGGGAAACATAGTTAACTTAGCGCTAATGTGTTCTTTTACATCGTTATCATCGTAGCAGCACCGTATAAAAATGATTGAACTAATGAACAATAATATGTTAGAAACGCTTCAAATTTAAGATCAAATCTGTATCTCTAACACTGTATGTCAGTACAGCAACTATAGAAGGAAGGCGGACGGATCCATAATCGAAGGTATTAACAACTGTGCTGAGACCTGCGTTTTCTCCAGCCCGTCGCTATTTCTGGCACTCCTACAGACCGACAGCGGGGAAGTGCCGCGTTGCGGTGTTACACATTACCCTAACTAGCACGAACGCTATCTACCTCGATAAGGACAGAGTGCTGTGTCTAGAGTTTGCTGTAGGAAGGTTAGAGGTTAACGTCTCGCCGACAAGGGGTTCATTAGAGAAGGGCCACAAAGTTCGACAAGCATGTGAGAGGAAGTCGGCGGTGGCCGTGTAGAAGCAACCATGCCGGAATTCGCTTGATGTGATTTATGGAAACTATGGAAAACTTTATCAGGTAGTTTGGAAGAAAATTCGAACCGTGATGAGCGAGCGAGGTGGCACAGGATAAGACACAGGACGCACATTCGGAAGGAGCGGGGTTCGAATTCCCGTCTGGCCATTCAGCTTTAGGTCAGCCGTGGTTTTCTTAAGTCGCTGATGGGGATTTACGGGATAATTCCCTTGAAAAAGATACGACCATTTCCTTTCCAACACTTATTCAGTCCGAGCGTATACTCCCTTTGTAATGAACCTATTATCCATGGAATGTGAAATGCTAAGCTACTTTCTCGAATGCGAGTTCGGTGTCTTACCTAAAGAGCCACTTTGCTCAGTTAGCTGTGGACGGTGCTGTAAACACAGTGCTGGCTGTTAAAACTGAAATAGTAGGAAAGATAACAAATAACGATACTTTACTAACTGTGTGCATACTTCTTAGCAGGAAAAATGCTTGATGAAATTTGTAGGCGATTTACATGGTACAGTGTGAGAAATTTAATACAGAGAGCTGCCAAATGCATTCCATGATAGATATGGCACGTCATTTCATGCTACTTCAACTCTATGGCAGATTTCTTCAATTGTAGTGGTTGGAAACAAGTGGTGTATCGGTCTCTGCAACCTGTGAACAGATGTTACCAATGGAGGAGACATCTGGCCAACTTGTTGGCCAGGGTAACGGTCGAACAGACTATATCGAGATCGAGGTAGGCAAGCACAGTATAGACATCAGGCTATCTTGCGTTTCCTCGTTGACAGGCTGACCGAGACCTCGAATATAGAACCCTGCCACCAGATTTAACACGTGAAAAAGTGACACCTGCTGTCCAAATTAGCCGGCCGCTGTGGCCGAGTGGTTCTAGGCGCTTCAGTTCGGAACCGCGCTGCTGCTACGGTCGCATGTTCGAACCCTGCATCGGGCATGGATGTGTGTGATGTCCTTAGGTTAGTTAGGTTTAAGTAGTTCTAAGTTCTAGGGGACTTATGACCTCAGATGTTAAGTCCCATAGTGCTCAGAGCCATTTGCGCCATGAAGTGCACAAATGTAGCAAATGATAAAATTCTTTCCATTCATTATTTTGTTGGAGGTTTTTGTGAGAAAAAGTCTCGAAAATATTTGTAATTATGTGTAAAGTTTCCTAGAAGTCGCGAAGTGTTCTCATTCTCTAATACTGGACGAATAAAGTCTGCGTAATTTGTACGCCGTGAGTTGCTTACGCAAAGGACTACATCTGATTTTACGCAGGGTATATCTTTTACTTGTATTCACGTACAACTTCAGGGTGCTTTTACCTACTGCTTTAACGGTCATATTTTTCATGTAGCTTTCACAGATTTTCAACACGACATATATACAGTTTCCATTTATTAATACTTGACCTATTTAGTTAAGTAGTTCTAAGTCTACGGGACCGATGACCTGAGATGTTAAGTCCTATAGTGCTTAGAGTCATTTTTGTCCAAATAACGAATGTAACGTTAATGAGGATGCGTAGAGAAAACTAACCCGTAAAGTTCGGATACAGCATTAGTAGTGCCCCGCTTGACAGATTCACATCGCTTAAATATCTGGACGTAGCGCTGGAAAGCGATATGAAATGGAACGAGCATGTGAGGACTGTGATAGGAAAGGCGAATGGTCGACTTCGGTTTATTAAGAAAATTCTAGGAAAGCGTGGTTCATCTGTAAAGGAGACCGCATACACGATGCTAGTGTGACCTACTCTTGAGTTCTGCTCGAGTGTTTGGGATCCGTACCAGGTCCGATTAAAGGAAGATATCGAAACAGTTCAGAGGCGGGCTCCTCGATTTGTTACTGGTAGGTTAGAACAACACGCGAGTGTTACGGAGATGCTTCGGGAACTCAAATGAAAATCCCTGGAGGGAAGGATACGTTCTTTTCGAGGAACAGCATTTTAAGTCGACTGCAGAACGATTATGTTGCCTCCAACACCAACTAGGGCCCATATGGAGGGATACAGACAGTCGTTATTCCGTCGTTCTACTTGCGAATGGAACGGGAAAGGAAATGACTAGCAGTGGTACGGGCGACGCTCCGCCACGCGGCGTAAGGTGGACAGGAGGGTATCAGTGTGGATGTAAATGTAATTTCACCCCACACTATCATGCAATAGGGCGGTCCCATATGACGACGACGAATGTAATCTGTAAACATCAAGGCTAATTTGAACAACAACATTAGGCGCCGGTGAGGGCAGGGGACCTTCACCTAGGCTCCCATGGGACCTATAATAGTAATCGAAGGCACCACAGCAGTTGTGGATTACATGAACATTATTGCGGACCACCAGAACTCCTTCTTGCTCAATGTCTTCCCCGACGGAGACGGCATCTTCTTGCAGGAAGACTCGCAAAGGCTGAATCGTGCTATAGAGGCTTGAGCAGCATAACAGGAAATTCACGTTCGTATGTTTGCCACCGAATTTACCTCATTTGAAAACGATAGTATATATCGGGGGGGGGGGGGGGGTGGGCGGGGGGAGTGGGGTGAAATCTAGCGGGCGATAACTCTACGCCCACAAATAACTGGCTAGTAATTTACTGGAGATTTCGTGGCCTGTGGATAGATATCTGGTGCCACTACTCGTAGAATCGCTGCTGTATGGCGTTCCAAATATGGGCCAACTGGCTAAATGCAGGTGGACGTTACGTTTTGGCTCATCAGTGTATACAGGAAAAGGTAACTCAGTGAGGTAACACAGCCTTGTGCACATACACAGATGATGGTAATATCGCGTACTCGAAGCATAAAGGGGCAGTGCATGGGTGGAGCTGTCATTTATCCTCAGGTGGTTCATGTGAAAAGGTTTCCGACGTGATTATGACCACATGACTGGAATGAACAGACTCTGAACACGGAACGGTAGCTGGAGCTAGTCGCATCGGACATTCCATTTCATAAATTGTTAGGGAATTCAATATTCCGAGATCAAGCGGTCAAAAGTGTGAAGAGAATACCAAATTTCAAGTATTACCTCTCACCAGAGACACCCCAGTGGCCGACGGCCTTCACTTAAGAACCGAGAGGAGCGACGTTGACGTAGAGATGTCAGTGGTAACAGACAAGCAGCACTGCGTGAAACAACAGCAGAAATCAGTGTGAGCCGTACGACGAACGTATCCGTTTGGACAGTGCGGCGAAATTTGGCGTTAATCGGCTATGGTAGCAGACTACCGACGTGACTACCTTTGCTAACAGCACGACATTGCTTGCACAGCCTCTCCTGACCTCGTGACCTTACCGACTGAAAAATCGTGACCTGGTCATATGAGTCCTGATTTCAAAAAAATGGCTCTGAGCACTATGGGACTCAACTGCTGAGGTCATTAGTCCCCTAGAACTTAGAACTAGTTAAACCTAACTAACCTAAGGACATCACAAACATCCATGCCCGAGGCAGGATTCGAACCTGCGACCGTAGCGGTCTTGCGGTTCCAGACTGCAGCGCCTTTAACCGCACGGCCACTTCGGCCGGCTCCTGATTTCAGTTGACAAGAGCTAATGCTAAGGCTTTCCATAAACCCGTAAGCGTGCGAGGGGGTGGAGATCTCTTCTGAACACCACGTTGCAAGGCATCCCAGATATGATCAATAATGTTCATGTCTCGGGAGTTTGGTGCAGCAGAAGTGTTTAAACTCAGAAGAGTGTTCCTGGAGTCATTCTGCAGTAATTCTGGACGTGTGGAGTGTCGCATTGTCCTGCTGGAATTTAAAAAAAGTCCGTCGAAATGCACAATGCACATGAATGGATATAGGTGATCAGACGGGATGCTTACGTACGTGTCACCTGTCTGAGTCGTATCTAGACGTATCAGGGGTTCCATATCACTCCAACTGCACACGCCCCACACCATTACAGAGCCTCCACCCTGCTTGAACAGTCCCCTGCTGACATGCAGGGTCAATGGATTCATGAGGTTGTCTCCATACCCGTACACGTCCATCCGCTCGATACAATTTGTAACCCGACTCCTCCGACCATGCAACATGTTTCAGTCATCAACAGTCCAATGTCGGTGTTGACGGGCACGCGCAAGGCGTAAAGCTGTATGTAGTGCAGTCATCAAGGGTACACGAGTGTGCCTTCGGCTCCGAAAGGCCATATCGATGATGTTTCGTTGAATGGCTCGCACGCTGACACTCATTGATAGCCCAGCATTAAAATCTGCAGCAATTTGCCGAAGGATTGCACTTCTGTCACGTTGAACGATTATCTTCAGTCGTCGTTGGTCCCGCTCTTGCAGGACATTTTTCCGGCCACAACGATGTCGGAGATTTGATGTTTTACCGGATTCCTGAAATTCACTGTACACTCGTGAAATGGTCATACGGTAAAATCCCCATTTCATCGCTACCTCGTAGGTGCTGTGTCCAATCGATCGTGCGCCGACTATAACACCGCGTTCAAACTCACTTAAATCTTGATAACCTATCGTTGTAGCAGCAGTAACCGATCTAAGAACTGCGCCAGACACTTGTTGTCTTATATTGGCATTGCCGATCACAGCGCTGTATTCTGCCTGGTTATGTATCTCTGTATTTGAATACGCATGCCTATACCAGTTTGTTTGGCGCTACAGTGTAGTTTTGGAGGTGCAGTGAACTGACAATCGGAGGCTTGCGCGGGCAGAGAAGCATGTCAGCGTAGACCGTCAGACGGACCCAAAGAAATTCTGTTCTGCTGCTGTTTCCGTGTTTGCGTGGACCACTTCCTTTGTCTTGCTTCTCGGCGCTGGCCGGTGTTGGGTTGTGGGCGATGTGTATTTGAAACAAGGTTACGTTCTGATGGCCATTCTCACGTTACAGCCGCTGTGGATTACAGCGAGACCGCGGCGTGATTCAGCTGCTCGGCAGCATGTTTTGTTTGCATCCTTGCAAGTCTATAGATGGACTTTCATTCGTGTTTACACTTCACTTCCTTTGTTCAAAGAGATGGTTCTTGTTACATGATAATGGCACAATATTTGTATTTCACTGGCCCGTCTGTGAGGATTCCGTGCTGGCTTCGTTACACTCCCACTGACTTAATAATGCTCAAAGTATTCCGACGAGCATAGAGAGTCCTTTTGTTCTGATTTTCACACATCGTGAACTTTTATACGAGTATAATTTATTGTTACTGGTTATTGAACTGGGTTTTAATGAAGGGGAATTTCACTAAAACATCTACGTTTTATTTTATTTGGGCAATTATTTGTAAAATTATTGTTTTACTTCGTCTGCACACATGTTTTTATGTTCAGTCTTGTCTGTACTTGACTTGGGCACAAACCTTACTGTGAATTCTGCTTTCAGCGGCTTTCACCAATTATTATTGAAATGGTTCAAATGGTTCTGAGCACTATGGGACTTAACTGCTGAGGTCATCAGTCCCCTAGAACTTAGAACTACTTAAACCTAACTAACCTAAGGACATCACACACATCCATGCCCGAGGCAGGATTCGAACCTGTGACCGTAGCGGCCACGCGGTTCCAAACTGAAGCGCTTAGAACCGCACGGCCACACCGGCCGGCAATTATTAGTCAAAGAGAAACCAAACTGGCATCAACAGAAGACTTTAAAATTTTTTGCATGTCTTTACAGCTCGTAAGTTAAGTTAGTACTGGCGATACTTGAAGACTGCGTGCTGGTTGCATACTAAGTTCAATGTGACTGTTATATTTCAGGTTGTTATGAGTCAGACTTGAGCCTTTCAGGGTGAAGTTTACATTGTCATCGCTCATTGTCTGTCTATAAGACAGATCACTCGGGTAATCATGAACCGCATTAAGAATTACTAGAAGTAATCATGATCTTAGATTCAGTCAGGTATTCAGTGATTCCCCGTTGTTTTCAGCTGGACAATGAAAGCACTTCCTACTCTTGGATACGTTTACAAAACGGTGTGGCATTAACACTTTTTCTCGGAGAAATAATTCAAAAGCCAATATCGCTTAAATACTGTTTACTGGCTATCCGCTTTCAACACACTAAAGGCGCCATAATCGGATCTGAATGTAGATTAACATTTATAAACCATTTGGTTATAACGATACATGAGGCAGACCAGCTGGTAAAGAATCATTGTCACAAAAAATAAAAAACAACTGCTCTCATGGAAATTCTTTTCCATACGTCATGTAAAACCACAGCCACAAGATAAAATTATTTGGTACATGACCATGAGAGCAGTTGTTTTTTATTTTTTGTGACAATGATTTTATATCAGCTGGTCTGCCTTATGTATCGTTATATCCAAATGGATAATGCATGTTAATCTACATTCAGATCCGATTATGGCACCTTTAGTGTGTTGAAACCGGTTATCCAGCAAACAGTATTTAAGCGATCTTGGCTTTTGAATTATTTTTACAACAGTGTGATCGCCCCTCTACGCACTATGTGTTCACTGCAAATCTTTTTCTTGGGTCAACATTTTATATAAAAAGGACCCAATTTGAGGGCATTTTTTACTGAAGTCACATATTATCATGTATTACGTTCATTTCATAAACGAGTAGGAGGCTTAGATCGGAATTAGCTCGCTGGTCGAGGATTTCTGGTTGTGGAGTGCCAGCTTAATGCGGAAAGTTGGCAACACTGTGCACTGCTGTGATAGACCATATTTTCGTGATCGCAGCTACTCCACAAGTGATTTTCGCGATAACAACTACTTCATAGGCGATGTAGGAGAGTCTGCAATATCGTTTGCGTGCTTGCGGGGGTGCGTGCGTGCGTATTTGTATCGATAGGGAAATTCATACAACTGAAGGAATTTTAAAGCTGTCCGAGCCCTTGTTATCTTATTTTTTCACTCACCCTGGTATGATATGACTCGGATAGATAGAGTAGGGCACGATAACATGTCAGTCATCTACGAGCGATATGAAATGGCCGATCACGTCTGGTGTTGTGAGGATTGTACTCTAATCTCTTCATTGGCCGGGTTTAGTCTCTCCACTTATTTCCAAATAAGAAAAGAAAGCACCGATCAATGCACAGCACGAATCCAAGCGGAGTGCGCAAAGCATTCGGTAACGGCTACAGCGGGATAGTTCAGAGCTGACATCAGCAACCATAGTTTAAAATACCCCCCACTTCAAACTGCCAAAATAACGTGTCCAAATAATACTGTTGTTGTTAAAAATACTCCTAATTACACGATAACGGGCAGAACTGGCTTTTCCCAGTCCTCTTTCAATTCCGACGCTAACGTGCCGTCAATTTTAAGTCTAGTAGCTCCTTCACTCTCCCCATTCACTTAACATAACAGCCATGAACATTTAATTCCCATTTCCAAGTTCATTCCTGACATAGAAAAGTTTGTACATGGGCATTTTCAGGTTTTCGTGTTTCCTACAGCAACCGAACAATACTACGTTTATGTATTTTAAATTACACAAAAATTATCAAAGTTTCTTTTGTGAGTACAACACGACAGTACGTTGTCAGTATGAGGATCTGAAAGCGCCTACCTCGCTTCTTTGTCTACGTAGAACTCCTACGCCTTCGAAATGAACTAGGAATTAAAACGAAATGCTGCTAAAATTGTAACTGAGTCAAAGAATTCATTATGAGGTCCACGGAATGAAAACTGATTATCAGCAGTTTCACAAGGGCGTGTTAGAAAGATGGGTACACTACAGTTAAGTGTATTAAGACCGTCCTCTTGCATATTCTCCTCAACGGTGGGATCCTCGAAGTTAAATCTCTCCTAGGCCCGTAGACTGTTTCGAACTCCGCTTGTGCTAATCTTTGACGATCTCTGTTTCATTGTGTGTGTTTCTGCTACATACCGTAATGTACTGTGAATATTGTTCTATACTACCTTTCTTTTGCAATCTTCGTAATTTTTTTCTGACCGTAACGGGATATTCAGTATATTTATAGGCCTTAGACATCCTTGCCGAAATGTCTCTCTTGTTGTGTTGTTTGTGGCTTTTCCAGCATAATAACCGCTTGAAAGATTTTCCAACACTCATTGGGTATTTTTCCTTAAAGGCTGGTCGAAAGTCCAGTTTCCAAATGCGAGTGATTCCCGGAATGCATAACTTCCTGCAGTAGTCTGATAGATGGGGCACTGTTGAGTCAGTGTGTTACTTGCTTATTACACACTGAGACACGGTAGAGGTAGCCTATATCTGCCTCTCGCTTACAGGTCATGTGAAGCTTCCATACTGGCTTGAATCACTCCACGTTTGTGAATGTGTTAAATTGCGTTTTTACTTGAAGTGTGGCGAAAAGTAATAAGGAGTCCGAGGATACGGATATACACCGTTATTTACAATTATTTTCATTTACAGCATTTACTGCTTTTCTCAGTAATTATTCTTTCTGTTATAGTTCAGGGTGTTTTCCTGCATATTATTTAATACAGCCTGATCGAAAAATCATTCCTCTACTGGAAATTTAAAAAAGTTATCGCTGAATACCACAGTTTGATTTTGTACGATTGCTTTACAGTAATGATTTGTCAGCTATAAATACTGTCATCTCAAAAATGAATTCTGAAAGTGTTTTGGTTTTGTCCTAGATCCTTCGAAAGTCAAAACTGTGACAAGAAAAGGCCTCTATGACCTTACGAAGAGATGTTCTGGAAAAGAGTTTGTAAAAAGATTGGACGTTATGGAAAATTATGTATATGAAATCCTACCTTACCTGATGAAGGAAAGAGAAGATTTAGACATAAACTGTTATATAAAGTCACAATTAAATTAACGACGGCTTGCTTTTCACAAATTTGTAAGTGTCTTCATAAGTGATAACCTTAATTGGCTGCAAAGTAACATTAAAATTCCATGTTGCGAAGCTCGAGTTTTTACACCGTCAGAGTCGTTCGTAGAATTAAGTGAACGCAGTAAAAGGCGCAAGACACACATATTGAGAAACAATTCTGGAACAAAAAATTTAGCGTATGCTAAACAAGTGAAGCTCCGACAACCTGGAAATGCTGAATGTTCATAAGTGGTTAAGGATATTACTTCATCTTCTACACGAGGAACTAGATACAGACGAGCATCAGATCGAGAGTCGTAGAGACTTATAATCACAAAAACTGCTTTCATATATCCAAGCCTTGTCAATCTTTGTGGAAGCTTCGCTAACAAGGAAATAATACGGAATCATCCGGATAGCTGATCGGAAGGTCTATTCCTGTTACAGTATCTTTCAAGAGGCTAAACAGCGGTGCTACTCTGTGACTGAATCCTATCAGATGACTGACATATGTGCGATGATTCAACTTCAAATTTTACTTAATAATACATGTGAGCGATTAATATTATATTTGGAAGATATTCTAAATGATCTTCGAGATGATGATATACTTGCATTGGAACGTATCTGTAAAAGGGGTTGTGACGGTTCACAGAAAATTCTGTTTAAAATAAAATCTGAAAACAACAATGATTCTGATGCAAACATGTGTCAGTCATTTTAATGCCTCTGGAACTTATTAGTCGCACGAAGAATGACCTAATTGTTTGGAAAAATCCTACACTGTCATCTCCTCGCTATTGCAGACCAATAAGAATCAGATTTATTCATGAAACAGCTGGTGTTACTAATGAAGGTTCAAAAACGGCTCTGAGCACTATGGGACTTAACATCGGAGGTCATCAGTCCCCTAGAACTTAGAACTACTTAAACCTAACTAACCTAAGGACATCACACACATCCATGCCCGAGGCAGGATTCGAACCTGCGACCGTAGCGGTCGCTCGGTTCCAGACTGAAGCGCCTAGAACCGCTCGGCCACTAATGAAAGAATTGGTTGTATCGACAGGCAAGTTTAAACATTTGGAGGAACAAAAATTGCAAGAACAGAGCGTGATTTATCCATGAAACACACGCTGCTGATAACTATGGTAGATGCAAAGGTCTGTAATTCAACAACAGAGACAGCGTCGATAATGAGATGCTACATTTGCAAGGCTACGACAAAAGACTTCAATTGCTTGTTAAAAACCAAGGTAATAAATATAGAAGCGTTTCAGATCGACCTGTCTACACTCTATGCCCGAATTAGATGTTTCTAATTTTTGTTGCATTTGTCCTATAGAACGAACATAAACAAAAAATGTTTATAAATCGATTGGGGTTAACTGTAGAAGTTGCCAAGCAGGGATATGGAAATAGAAATGATAGAAATACCAGTAGAAGAATTATTTGCAGATTCTGAAACATCAGCAGAAATAAGAGGTATAGATCTGCAACTCATTTGTTAAGGATTATTCTAGAAGCTATTTTCAGTGGACGAAAGATAGACACAGACAAACTTGCTGCTTATACTGTTGAAACAGCGAGACTGTATATTGATTTATAGCCATATCTCCCACTGAAACTTCCTGGCAGATTATATCAGCGCACACGCCGCTGCAGAGTGAAAATTTCATTCTGGATGTCTCCCACTGCACACAAGATTTTCCTGCGTGGCCCAACTGTAACTGAACCTATAATAACTTTATCGTGGAACTCTCCCATCTGCTCCGTGTTTGCATAGAAAAACAACAAATGGCTCTGAGCACCATGGGACTTAACTTCTGAGGTCATCAGTCCCCTAGAACGTAGAACTACTTAAACCTAACTAACCTAAGGACATCACACACATCCATGCCCGAGGCAGGATTCGAACCTGCGACCGTAGCGGTCGCGCGGTTCCAGACTGTAGCGCCTAGAACCGATCGGCCACTGAAAAACAACAGTATCAGAAACTGAGTCCGAATTGATGCAAAACACCTTGTTATTTGTTAATTTGTTTATTTTCCCAAACTAATAGCATAGTCTTACAAACACAGTGACACATTAATACATTTTTACTATTCGTTTTTTGAAATGTAGTTTTCTATGGATACTTTCATACTACCTTATTTATTGTATGTTATAGCATGTTTTTGAGAATTATTGTCGCTGTTTGCGAAATATTTTCTGTGCTTTTTTTCTGTTCCGTTTTTTTCTCAGCGAACATCATGTTGTCTTCAACTGTGTGAGCGGCGTTTAGTGAACAAAATACTAGAAGGGGAACTTCGTATGTCAGTAATACAGGGTGTTACAAAAAGGTACTGCTAAACTTTCAGGAAACGTTCCTCACACACAAATAAAGAAAATATGTTATGTGGACATGTGTCCGGAAACGCTTAATTGCCATGTTAGAGCTCATTTTAGTTTCGTCCACCTACGCTCAATGGAGCACGTTATCATGATTTCATACGGGATACTCTACTTGTGCTGCTAGAACATGTGCCTTTACAAGTACGACACAACATGTGGTTCATGCGCGATGGAGCTCCTGCACATTTCAGTCGAAGTGTTCGTACGCTTCTCAACAACCGGTGACCGATGGATTGGCAGAGGCGGACCAATTCCATGGCCTCCACGCTCTCCTGACCTCAACCCTCTTGACTTTCATTTATGGGGGCATTTGAAAGCTGTTGTTTACGCAACCCCGGTACCAAATGTAGAGACTCTTCGTGCTCGTATTGTGGACGGCTGTGATACAATATGCCAGTCTCCAGGGCTGCATCAGCGCATCAGGGATTCCATGCGACGGAGGGTGGATGCATGTATCCTCGCTAACGGAGGACATTTTGAACATTTCCTGTAACAAAGTGTTTGAAGTCACGCTGGTACGTTCTGTTGCTGTGTGTTTCCATTCCATGATTAATGTGATTTGAAGAGGGATAATAAAATGAGCTCTAACATGGAAAGTAAGCGTTTCCGGACACATGTCCACATAACATATTTTCTTTCTTTGTGTGCGAGGAATGTTTCCTGAAAGTTTGGCCGTACCTTTTTGTAGCACCCTGTATACACTTGGGGTTGCGGTAGAGTTGTGGAATCCATTTATTTGGTGTGTACTGACCTGTTACTTAGTTATTCGTGTACTTACGTTCGTTGGATGGTATGTAGCTGATTCTACACACAGAAAAACAAAACTTTCGCACTTGGTTTATGATCAGGAATATTACGCCATCTTCCTGTTCGCGCGTGTCACGAGAGGTGTATCGTATGTTGAGAGAAGGCTACGAAAACTGTAGCGCGAATTAAGACGACTTCTGTTCCTTATTTATGTCTCTGTGTGTGATGGGGAAGTGATCCTTTTGCGTGTGTGTGCTTTCTGTTGTGTGTCCTTGGTCAGTTCTCTGAGCGGTAAAGAGCGTGTTGTTGCAACGTGTTGTGTTTTCGTTTATTACATTTTTCACTTCGACTATAGCCTTTTCTATGTAATACTTTTCTTCTATTGTTAGTTGTCGGTATAGTCTGTTGCTGTTTTTCAGAATGTGTAGATCGTTTTCGATATTAGTGGGGCTATGGTTTTTGTTCATTAGATGTTCTGCAAAAGTTGAATGTGTGCTGTCCCTCTTTAGAGCTCTAATGTGCCCTGTGTACCTCGTTCGGAAGTTTCTGCTTGTTTGTCTTATGTATTTGGCCTGGCAGGAGTTGCAAGTGAGTTGATATATTCTATCACTGCTGAAACTGTCCGAGGTTTTTCTGACTGGTCTCAGTCTTTTCTGAACTGTACGTTTGTTCTGAATGTTACTGGGATCCCTTGCTTTTTCAAGATGTTTCCAATTCTATGTGACATTTTGTTATTGTATGTTAGTGTGTGCCTTGTGTCTCTTTTTCCTGAAGTGATGTGGTCTGCTGTGTTGTCTGTGTACTGCATGTTCCAGTTTTGGGCTCTGAGCACTATGGGACTTAACATCTATGGTCATCAGTCCCCTAGAACTTAGAACTACTTAAACCTAACTAACCTAAGGACAGCACACAACACCCAGCCATCACGAGGCAGAGAAAATCCCTGACCCCGCCGGGAATCGAACCCGGGAACCCGGGCGTGGGAAGCGAGAACGCTACCGCACGACCACGAGATGCGGGCTGTTCCAGTTTTCCTTGTTGTTGAGTTTGTTTATGATATCTGTTTTGTAGCCGTTTTCAACAGCAATTTGATTATATTTCGTTCCTGTGTGTAGTTTTCTGGTTTAAGAGGTGTTCTGTTCATACTGTGGGGCATGTGTGTGAAACTGGCATATTTATGCACTGTTGGGTGGTTGGATGACCTATGGCTAACAGTGCTTGTGGATGTGGGTTTTCTGTAGATGGAGAATTCATGTTGGTGGTTGTTTCTTATGATTGCAAGATCCAAGAAATTTAGTTTCTTGTTTTTTTTCCTATTTCCATTGTAAAGTTGATTTGTGGATGTACTGTGTTGATGTTACTGTGTAGTTCTTCTATCCCGTTATGTGTTTCATCTACAAGACAGATTATATCATCCACATATCGGTACCAGTAGATTATTTTGTACCCTCCATGTTTTACAATGTTATTGAATATTGTGTTCACTATATGGTCCAAGAAAATGCTGAACCATATGCTCCTCCAGGACATCAAACAGTCTCCTACTTCGATGGAGTCGACCACCGTCATGCATGAACCACATCTTGTCGAAATCAGGGTCACTTTGGATAATGGGCATGAAATCATCTTCCAAAACCTTCACGTACCGTTCGATAGTCACCGTGCCATCAAAGAATATCGCACCGATTATACCGTGACTGAATACTGGACACTTAACAGTCACCCGTTGAGGGTGAAGAGGCTTCTCGATCGCGAAATGCGGATTCTCAGTTCCACAAACGCGTCAATTTTGCTTATTGACGAACCCATGCAAATGAAAATGGGCTTCATCGCTAAGCCAAACCATGCATGCGCATACCAACTGCCATTGCGCCTCGTGGCCAACCGCGCAGTTTGAACGTCGTAACGCAAACCGTTCAGAAGTTACTGCAATTTTATTTCATATAGTTCAATAATTTGCACCCTATAGTTCAATATTGCTTGCAAGCTCCCCGAATAAGTTGGAAGGTCCGTACAAAGTTTAACTCTATAGTTTTGCGTGACGCGTTGTGAACGCCATAGGTGATTAGAGTGTGTGTTTGTGCAGTGACATGCCGTTTAAATAAGTGGTCTACAATTTGAATTATAGGTGATATTTGATAATATATGAGCAAAAAGCCAAATACCGAAACAGTATTAACAAGCTAATAACACCAAAACATTGACAAGTGGTAATAAGTGCGGTTATAACGCTTCGGGGCGCTAGAACGTGAAATTCCCTCGTGAAAAGCGAGAATTTCAATTATCTATGTTTTCCGTGGCCACAATTATCAGCGTGGCAGCAAATGTAATCCAAACACTGCTACGAATTCTTCGTTAAGTCAACGCTTTCTACTAATGTAAAATGTGCTATTTCAGTCCCATACCTTGCCCAACATCTGAGGTAAACAGAGAAATAATTTCAAACTGAAGGTCGATGAACATTGCAGTTTGCAGGCAGGCTGAATGACCTGGCGGAGAATGCTTTCAAATCATATTCAGCGTTCCTGGTTTCGTGTTAATGTGGAGGGTGATTGTCTACAAAAAGCAACAGTCACAAACTTCCTCAATGTGTCGTAAATAACGTGCTTAAAGGTAAACAGAAATTAAAGTTGAACTGTTCGAAATGTAGAAGGCTACGTGCTTGTGTTTTACGCAGTGCATTGCGTTTTACGTTAACCTAACTGAAAACTATCGTAAGGCGTACTTAAAACATCAGTTTTCTACGTTTCCGTCCGTTAAAGATTAAGCCAATTACAGAAAAGTCTACATCACCGGTTTCTTGACAAAAAAAGGAAGGATTAGGGTTTAAAATCCCATCGACACCGAGGCCATTAGAGACTGAGTACAAACGGGGATTGTTTTCTCTTAAGGATGAGGAAGAAAACCCGAACCATGAATTTGCTCTAGCTAAAACCTTATTTGTAGTTATGCATCTACCAGTCACAGGAATTGCTCAAAATATGCTACTTCAGCATAAAAATATTGTTTCGTTCACTACGCATCCCACTTGTCAAACGAAGTCTGAAAAATCGCAGAAGAAAGTGCAGTTCTCAGGAAAACGGGAATTTCTAAATGTTAATCGAGTTAAGTGGTTGTAAACAATTTCCTCTTGTTTGGGAGGACTATAATTCCGGTCTCTTTGATGCCCATGATTTTCCTTCATCCCTTCCGGCGAATGCCTTGTTGATTTCTTCAACAATAACACGATCAGCCTTTTGTACCATTCTTGTCTGTTCAAAGCTTGCGTCTGGTTTATAACGCGTGGTTGTCGAGGGAAAGTTAAGCTAACATCTGTCTTTTCCTTCGTGATACGAAGATCGGTCTTATCCATACCGCGCCATATTCATTTTCACATCACCATTACCAGAATAAAATTCACTGGTCCAAGTTACTGGACTGTGCACTCAGCTTCGCTAACAGGAAGAGGCCAGTTTCTACAAACCTCGATTTCCGACCAATATCTGCATACAACTCAGGAGCAACTCTAGAATAACTTGTAGGAAACGGTGTAGGTCATTATGTTTCATTTTCCGAAAAATAATCCATGTGAAAGGACTACACGGAATCATGGTACATAACAATGAAAGATAATAACGAAAGGAACAAATGAGGAAATTTCATTTATTCATGTAGAACTCGTAAATTTAATAGTTTCCAAAAAATGGAAACTAGTGATTTCGATTCGATGGGGAGATATTTGAGGAAGGTGGGCCTTATGTGTTACGTAACTATGACTGGTATCCTTTTACTCTTTTTACTTTTCACTTTTCTGGTTCTCGATGATTCTTATTTTTTTCTCATCGTGGTAACCATTTAGCGTGTCTGACTATTCATAATCCAAGCAGAGAAAGCAGCAAGAACATCTGCACCAATCACACTAAATGGTAGCCATTTCCCTGTACCATTTTTGTCGATTTCATATCTTCACATTCCCTAAAAAAGGTTTGATGTGTTTTAAAAGAAAAAAATTGAAAAAGTACAGTCTACACCGAGTATTAAAAATTCGTTGATATCTCTCATAATTAAAGCAAAATATTGGGCAGTTGCGAGGACGATTCAACATCCGAAGGTCCCGTACGAACTTAATTATGTATACGGACAATTCATCCATTTTGAGAATCGAGAATCTCAACGATTTTGGTCTTTTATTGACACTGATACTGATAAGATATCGGTCCTGGGAATTCCAAGACTTCCGAGAATGTTAAAATTTTAAATTTTAAGTCGGATAACAAATGACAAAGAAATACGTTTCCCGTGTTACGAATTAACAATTTTCTGTTTTTTTTTCGTTTACTTGTACTGTGAAACCTTACTTCTTGCCAAATTTCACGATTCTAGGCTAATGGAAAATACACTGTAGATGACGAAGAGTGAGTTTGCGAGTATCAAAATATATGACACAAAAGGCAATATCTTTTGATTGCTTTGACTTAGAAGTTTCAATTTTTTACACCGCACAGGGACCACAGACTTTAATATGTGATTTTTAACAGTCTAATAGACAGAAGACAGGCATTTTTACCGATTTAGGTACGGAATCCTAAAAAGTGACATATTGAAATTTGCGCATGAGAACAAACAACACCAATAATACATAAGGCATCAGTAAGAGTTGAAACGTAATGCAGAGTCTTGAAAACAGTTGGGTGTACACTCTGACTAGGATTTAAATTCGGAAAAAAAATCCGAGTTGGACTCGCCCTCTGAGAGTTCCACACGACAAGGACATAAAAAAAAATTAACACAATATCAGAAACGAAGCTCACTTCAACGAAGCACTTCCAGGCACTTTGACCTTGAGATATTGTCACAGTGACGCTAACATCCCTTTCGGGCCGTTTCTAGCGTTACCAGCCAAATTACTGCATAGTTTCCGATTGCTGTCGATATCCTATACTTCTGTGCATAATTAATGGTATTAATATCCCATGTTGTCTATTGTACATCTCGCTGATGTGAGATGTCACCGTTACGCAACATGGGCATTAAGTGCTGCCATAAACTGTGAGGTGGCTGTATATGCCGAGAATGCCCGATGTAGGATTTAAATCATTTTTTATGCGAACAGTTTTGTTTTATCGACTGTACGTCCACTACACTTCTTAGTTGCCATACGGAGTATTGGTGTAGAACTGACCTCGAGCTGATTACACTAGCAAACCTAGGGTTTTTATTATTTTCTATATCTATTCTTATTTAGATCTCCTGTGAGTTACCAAAACAATTCAGAAAATTTTTGGAGTCATTAAAACCAAAGTCGATTTTTTTCCTCTCTTCTAATTAACTAGTTGACAACGGCCATATTGTATTGATTTGTAGGATAGGCAGAACGTTGAAAACCATGGCAGTCGAGTTCACATGCTGTTGGTTGTGAGCTGAAGTATTCTCCAACACGTTTTGTGTATCTGACAAGGGTGTAGTGCTGAGAATTAAGAGCCCAAACAACTACAGATTTGGCCTGCGGAGGATGTGATTACTAACACGTTAAATGAGTACGGCGTTCGGAAGACGCTGCAGTGAGCTACGTTTACGCAGCCGGAGTTCCGTTACTTAGAGCGAACGTTTCCTCAAGAGCTCTTCATTAGTGAGATGGCCGAGTGCCTTGACCCAAGTACGAATACGGAGCGTGTCGCTAAGTGCACACTTCCTGTCCAAATAAATCCCGTGTCACTATTTGCAGTCTTGCAGAGCTACGCGTAACTTTGCGTATTCATACACATCAATACTGTTGTGCATTTAGTACTAGCATATGAAAGTATCTGCGCCACGGGATAGCTGCTATCATTTAATGTAAATTTTGTAAATCGCTTGCTGTTAGTTTTTCTTTCTGCCAATTTTCGGGGGAAGTTTTTTTTTTATACTTACTGCTTTCATACAGTTTCCAAAGTCTCCAGATCTTACATTTGCCTTTTGGTTATTATTCGTTCAATATGTATATTAGTAACACACGTTCGTCTGGAAATATTTTGAGTTTTGGAGTGTGAATTGCCATAACATTTACATGTAAGGTATTTCTCCATCCACCGCAAAGTGTATGATGGATGGTGAATATTGTAAGAGTATCACGTTATCGTTTTCTCAATACATTAGTTGCTGCTGTGGGGGAAAAGGGACGTGTAAGCTATGCTTTTGCAAATTGTCGACATGTGTACATTTGCGTTTGCAGTAGATGGTTCCTTAAGGGAAAAAAAAAAAAAAAAAAACACCTTCAGTTTCCTTCCTCATCCTTGATCTATCCGAGCAAATATTCTCTCTAATGAACTCATCACTGAAGCGATTTTAAATTACAATTTTTCTTTTTTCCTTTCTTTTTGAACTCTTCCGTCCTTGCATTCATAATTTCGGATATTTTATGGTTGTCACTAATTCAAAATGGTTCAAATGGCTCTGAGCACTATGGGACTTAACTTCTGAGGTCATCAGTCCCCTAGAACTTAGAACAACTTAAACCTAACCAACCTAAGGACATCACACACATCCATGCCCGAGACAGGATTCGAACCTGCGACCGTAGCGCTGTCACTAATTCCAGTGCCTGCTAGGAGATGGTGTAATCGATCAGTATCTGGTCATTTTGGCTGTTTACGCGCGTATCGTTAAATTTACTTATTTCAGACAATATTACGAAAAGGATAGATTGCTAGGTGTCATATAGTGGAAATGTCGAGTCGCAGACAGGCGCAACAAAAAGACTGCTAAGCAAGTAAGCTTTCGGCTAAAAGGTCTTCTTCTGAATTAGACAATAGACACACACAGATTCACGCAAACGCAGTTCACACACACACACACACACACACACACACACACACACACACACACACACGACTCCTGTCTCTGGTTGCCGAGTCTGGCCTGGGTAGCCAAAGACAGTGGTCATGTGTGTGTGAATTGCGTTCGCTTAAATACGTGTATGTGTGTGTGTGTCTCTTGCCTCATTAAGAATATGGCCTTCAGTTCGAAAGCTTACTTATTTAACAGTCTTATTTTTGTGCCTTTCTGCTACTCAAATTTACACTATATGATGAGAAGCAGTCTATCCTTTTCATAATAATAGCATTATTCTATCCTGGATTTTCCATTGCTTGATTTTACTTATTTGAGAGTCACATGCCAGTCTTGACACCAAGCTTTGATGACCCTCGGGTCTCTAAGTTTTTCGCACGAGTTTATAATGGACTCATGAGCAACTGAATCCCCCGCATTGCGTAATACCTCCTTGAATCGTGATGACGTCGGTGTCGTTTCGTGCCATAGACTCGACAAGACAGTGAAAGTGTTTAGAGTCGCCCTCACCCAGTCCTGCTCAAAAGCCCCCACCTATTACGGAGGCCATTTGAAGTTGGTTCCAAACAGCGCACAACTCGCTCAATAGCGTCCCAGATAAGTTCAATAGAACTACTCGCCTCTTTAGATGAAGTCGCTAACGCACGCCTCTGTGGTGGTTCTCGACTAGAAGGTGGCCGCTTCGAAAGCCGTTGGTGGATGAAACTTCACCGCCTATATTACACCGACAAGGAGAGGAGAGGAGAAGGTGTAAAGTTCCTGAATATCAGACTTCGTGTCAATGTCTGGGCTTAAAATCCAAATATCTCCGCAATGTCTTACGGGACAAGCGCATGCGACACTGCTGGTTGTAATTGGTTAGTCAAATCGGGACGTTAAACTCTGCCACCCGCTTGGTGTTGTAAGAGAAGTCCAGTGTTGGTATTGGCTTTCACATTCTCCCTTTTCTCAGAATGTCCGCACCACGTGGTGTAATGGTGTGCGTCGATGCCTCTATATCGCGGGGTCCCGGGTTCGATTCACGGCCCGGTCGGAGATTTTCTTGACTCGGGGACTGGGCGTTTCTGTTGCCCCATTATTTCATCACGTCTCCATCGAGGCGCAAGTCGCCGAAGTCGCGTCAAATAGAATAACTTGCGCCAGGGAGCGAACAACACTGGAATAGGTTTCACGGCCGATGATGCCATACCATCATTTTTCATTTCTCTCATACCGTTCAGAAGTTATAGCGATTTTTTTTTCGTGCAGTTCAATAATTGTCACCTTGTATGTCGCAGTTGAGTTTGTGTGCTTGATCATCGGAGGGGAAAAATAGGCTGAGCCCTATGTCAGCGTATTGCCTAAACTGTCAGACGGATTACACACTCTCGTAACAAATGCCTTCATCCACTACAGTCATCTACACACGCAGATACACTTCTCTCGCGCCGAGAAAAGGGATCATTGCGGATGGGGAACTAGGCGAGGTCTGCCGCCCGACGACCCCTGCGACATTTCCTTTTCAATAGGAGCGGAATCAAATGGCATGGAGAGTGACAATCACCCTCTGACCCACACATTGTTGTTCAAACCGTTTCCAGGCAATGCGGGAGAGTACGGTTGATGCATTGTTTTACTGAAGTAATGGTCATCTGCGTGATGCTCTAAGATAATTGAGAATACACTCTGTTACGACGTGAAGTCAAGCGCCGGCACGCCAGTCGGGAAAGAAAAATAAGAGAAGGCTGTGAAAAGAAGTCAGCCAATCGCACTTCTCTCCAGGACGACAACGCGACAGCAGCGGATCCTATGTGAAGAGGACATAAGCTCCGCTAACGAATGGTGACGGCCCAGTTCAATAGCAGATTCAAGATTGTACTCTCTATTTAGCACAGACTTGATATTGTTTGTATGAAGAAGATTGATTATTTTGTATGTCGCCCTTTGTTTGGACACATCTGTGTAATTGCCAAAGTTAAGTATTGAATCTTTTCCTATTGTAATAAAAGTGCGGGCCGGTGTGGCCGAGCGGTTCTAGGAGCTTCAGTCTGGAACCGCGCGACCGCTACGGTCGCAGGTTCGAATCCTGCCTCGGGCATGGATGTGTGTGATGTCCTTAGGTTTGTTAGGTTTAAGTAGTTCTAAGCTGTAGGGGGCTGATGACCTCAGAAGTTAAGTCCCATAGTGATCAGAGCCATTGTGACAGCCAGAGCGACAGCACCAGCAGCAGCGAGTACTGTTTGTATAAAGCGTTTATTTTGCATTTTGTTTACGACCTTCCACTAAGGAAGGGGTTCTATTTGTGTTTATCTGCTCTGCATAGTAACTAACAGTTCTTGATAAAACTTTACGTAGTTTTCGTGTTAGATTTCTTAGTGTTTTCTTGATCGTTTAGAACAGAAAGCGCCCTAAAACCGTCTTTTGTTTGTTTCGCGGCCGTTAGCCACTAGTCACCTGAATCAGCAGTTGTCTTGTGACAGCCAGAGCGACAGCAGCAGCGAGTACTGTTTGTATAAAGCGTTTATTTTGCATTTTGTTTACGACCTTCCACTAAGGAAGGGGTTCTATTTGTGTTTATCTGCTCTGCATAGTAACTAACAGTTCTTGATAAAACTTTACGTAGTTTTCGTGTTAGATTTCTTAGTGTTTTCTTGATCGTTTAGAACAGAAAGCGCCCGAAAACCGTCTTTTGTTTGTTTCGCGGCCGTTAGCCACTAGTCACTTGAATCAGCAGTTGTCTTGTGACAGCCAGAGCGACAGCACCAGCAGCAACGAGTACTGTTTGTATAAAGCGTTTTTGTACTTATTTGCTGCGCTTAGCTTTTAAATAGTTTTTCTGGGAAAACCTAGCGTAGTTTTCGCGTCTCGTATTTCAGTGAGTGTTTCTTGATTATCAGAGTAGCTCATCAGAAGATTATCTTGGGAATTTGTCACCGTATAGAGTAGGGTAAACATAGTCATGTGTAGGGGCTGTGGTTGTTGTGAGCGGACGCAAGGAGAATTGGCCACTCTTTGGGGGCAGGTGGAGGCTTTGTCTGTTAGGCTCATCGAGCTCGAGGCGCAGGCGTCGGCTCGTAGTGGCGTTGGGGCAACTGTGGTGAGACCTATGCCTACTTCGGTGGCCTTGGAATCGCATGGAACCCCTGATGTCGCTGCGTCTTCCGGCAGTGAGCATCTTACCGGTCAGCCATCACTCCAGGGTGAATGGCGGACAGTGGTGGGCTCGCCCGTGCCTGGCCGAAAGGCGAAGGTGGGATCTGGCCGCGTGGCAGCTGCCTTACCCCTTTCCAACAGGTACGGGGTGCTTCCTAGTGGTGATGACATCGTTTTCGAGCCACCACAGGGTGCCTCGCCTGTTGGGCCAGTGGCCGATTCTCCGGCAAGGTCCCGACAGTCACAGAGGGCGGGCCTATTAGTTATAGGGAGCTCCAACGTTAGGCGGGTTATGGAGCCCCTCAGGAAAATAGCGGGTAGGTCGGGGAAGAATGCCAGTGTGCACTCGGTGTGCTTGCCGGGGGGTCTCGTCCGTAATGTGGAGGAGGCCCTTCCGGCAGCTATTGAACGCACTGGGTGTGACCGGCTGCAGATAGTAGCACATGTCGGAACGAATGACGCCTGCCGCTTGGGTTCTGAGGCCATCCTTGGTTCCTTCCGGCGGCTGGCTGATTTGATGAAGACAACCAGCATCGCACGCGGAGTGCAAGCTGAGCTTAATATCTGCAGCATAGTGCCCAGAGTCGATCGCGGTCCTCTGGTTTGGAGCCGTGTGGAGGGTCTAAACCAGAGGCTCAGACGACTCTGCGACTATAATGGTTGCAAATTCATCGACCTCCGTTATTGGGTGGAGAACTGTAGGGCCCCCCTAGACAGGTCAGGCGTGCACTACACACCGGAAGCAGCTACTAGGGTAGCAGAGTACGTGTGGCGTGCACACGGGGGTTTTTTAGGTTAGAGGGACCCCCCCTTGGGCGAAACGATAAAATACCTGACGGCTTACCAGAGAGGACATTATCATCGTTGATAAAGAATGTCCGTCCTCAGAGACCAAAAACAGGAAAAGTTAACGTAATATTGGTAAACTGCAGGAGTATCCAGGGCAAGGTTCCTGAATTAGTATCTCTTATTGAAGGAAATAGTGCGCATATAGTATTAGGAACGGAAAGTTGGTTAAAACCGGAAGTGAACAGTAACGAAATCCTAGACACAGAATGGAATATATACCGCAAGGATAGGATAAACGCCAATGGTGGAGGAGTATTTATAGCAGTAAAGAATTCAATAATATCCAGTGAAGTTATTAGCGAATGCGAATGTGAAATAATCTGGGTTAAGTTAAGTATCAAAGGTGGGTCAGATATGATAGTCGGATGCTTCTATAGACCACCTGCATCAGCAACCGTAGTAGTTGAGCGCCTCAGAGAGAACCTGCAGAACGTCGTGAAGAAGTTTCGTGATCATACTATTGTAATAGGGGGAGACTTCAATCTACCAGGTATAGAATGGGATAGTCACACAATCAGAACTGGAGCCAGGGACAGAGACTCTTGTGACATTATCCTGACTGCCTTGTCCGAGAATTACTTCGAGCAGATAGTTAGAGAACCAACTCGTGAAGCTAACGTTTTAGACCTCATAGCAACAAATAGACCGGAACTTTTCGACTCCGTGAATGTAGAAGAGGGTATCAGTGATCATAAGTCAGTGGTTGCATCAATGACTACAAGTGTAATAAGAAATGCCAAGAAAGGAAGGAAAATATATTTGCATAACAAGAGTGATAGGGCACAAATCGCAGAATATCTGAGTGACCACCATCAAATGTTCATTTCTGAGGAAGAGGATGTGGAACAAAAATGGAAAAAATTCAGAAACATCGTCCAGTACGCCTTAGATAAGTTCGTACCGACTAAGGTCCAAAGCGAGGGGAAAGATCCACCGTGGTATAACAATCATGTACGAAAGGTACTACGGAAACAAAGAAAGCTTCATCATAGGTTTAAGAGTAGTCGAATCATAGCTGATAAGGAAAAGCTGAACGAAGCGAAAAAGAGCGTAAAGAGAGCAATGAGAGAAGCATTCAACGAATTCGAACATAAAACATTGGCAAACAATCTAAACAAGAACCCTAAAAAGTTTTGGTCATATGTAAAATCGGTAAGCGGATCTAAATCCCCTATTCAGTCACTCGTTGACCACGATGGAACCGAAACAGAGGACGACCGAAGAAAGGCAGAAATACTGAATTCAGTGTTCCGAAACTGTTTCACTGCGGAAAATCGTAACACGGTCCCTGACTTCAGCCGTCGCACGGACGCCAAAATGGAAAATATTGAAATAAACGATATCGGAATTGAAAAACAACTGCTATCACTTAGTAGCGGAAAAGCATCCGGACCAGACGAGATACCCTTAAGATTCTACAGTGATTATGCTAAAGAACTTGCCCCCTTTCTATCAGCAATTTATCGTAGATCGCTGGAAGAACGTAAAGTACCTAGCGACTGGAAGAAAGCGCAGGTCGTTCCCATTTTCAAGAAGGGTCATAAATCAGATGCGAATAATTATAGGCCTATTTCGCTTACGTCAATCTGTTGTAGAATAATGGAACATGTTTTGTGTTCTCGTATTATGACGTTCTTAGATAATACAAATCTCCTTCATCATAACCAACATGGATTCCGCAAACAGAGATCATGTGAAACTCAGCTCGCCCTATTTGCCCAAGAAATTCACAGTGCCGTAGACACTGGCGAGCAGATTGATGCCGTATTCCTGGACTTCAGGAAGGCATTTGATACGGTTCCGCATTTACGTTTAGTGAAAAAAATACGAGCTTACGGAATATCGGACCAGGTTTGTGATTGGATTCAGGATTTCCTAGAAGAAAGAACACAACATGTCATTCTTAACGGTTCAAAATCTGCAGATGTAGAGGTAATTTCGGGAGTACCGCAGGGAAGCGTGATAGGACCTTTATTGTTTACAATATACATAAATGACTTAGTTGACAACATCGGTAGCTCCGTGAGGCTATTTGCAGATGACACGGTTGTCTACAAGAAAGTAGCAACATCAGAAGACTCGTACGTACTCCAGGAGGACCTGCAGAGGATTAATGCATGGTGCGACAGCTGGCAGCTTTCCCTAAACGTAGATAAATGTAATATAATGCGCATACATAGGGGCAGAAATCCATTCCAGTACGATTATGCCATAGGTGGTAAATCATTGGAAGCGGTAACGACCGTAAAATACTTAGGAGTTACTATCCGGAGCGATCTGAAGTGGAATGATCACATAAAACAAATAGTGGGAAAAGCAGGCGCCAGGTTGAGATTCATAGGAAGAATTCTAAGAAAATGTGACTCATCGACGAAAGAAGTAGCTTACAAAACGCTTGTTCGCCCGATTCTTGAGTATTGCTCATCAGTATGGGACCCTTACCAGGTTGGATTAATAGAAGAGATAGACATGATCCAGAGAAAAGCAGCGCGATTCGTCATGGGGACATTTAGTCAGCGCGAGAGCGTTACGGAGATGCTGAACAAGCTCCAGTGGCGGACACTTCAAGAAAGGCGTTACGCAATACGGAGAGGTTTATTATCGAAATTACGAGAGAGCACATTCCGGGAAGAGATGGGCAACATATTACTACCGCCCACATATATCTCGCGTAATGATCACAACGAAAAGATCCGAGAAATTAGAGCAAATACGGAGACTTACAAGCAGTCGTTCTTCCCACGCACAATTCGTGAATGGAACAGGGAAGGGGGGATCAGATAGTGGTACAATAAGTACCCTCCGCCACACACCGTAAGGTGGCTCGCGGAGTATAGATGTAGATGTAGATGTAGATTTGAACCATTTTATTCAAAAACTTGATATTATACGACAAACGATATTCTTAAATTGCTATTCACACTATAACTGGGAAAAGTATTACAATCTAGAAAAAGTATTGTAAAACAAAGACTTTAGTTTTGTTTTTAAATTGCGCATCTTTAATGAAATCAGATACGATTTTATGGGCTCTCGTCGATAATTGCGTAATTCTTGACTCGGTCTTTCTGGTTCTTCATAGCGCAAATTACAATTTATAGGCAGGTTCGATGGAGACTATTTAATTCTGCTTCACTCTGTGTCAAATTTTTGAAACAGTCCGAGCAAGAGAGGATTTAGCCTTTTCCTCAACGGTCGCCAGGACTGCCGTAATGCGGTTACTTAACAGGAAAGTACAGGTAGCTATTCCCACCATTTGGAGCTCCTGCGCAGTTGGAGTAAATACTTTAAAAACAAGTGGGAGTAAAAAAAATGCAGCGGAGTGGGTCCTTACTCGTATTAGCAGACTCAAGTTGTGCAGCTCACTCTTTATTAGCGGACACTAAGGAGTCAGTCGTTAGCACTTTATTTCTGCCGACTGCTTTCCGGGCAGCGAATCTCTCCCGACGAGTCTTGGCCAGAGTTATTTATACTTGCAGTTAAGTTGAGTGAGGGAGGTGCAGGCGGAGGGAAACAGTTCACTGCCTTTAGCGCGGTCGTTCCTGTCCAGTGAACCTGGAGGCCGTCCAAAAGAGAGTTCCCGCGACAACTGCTACACTAACACGCGTGCTTGTTTTCCTAACTTCAAACAGACGTGGCAAAACTCAGTCGAAAATTACCGCACAGGTACTAGCCCACTCTGGACATGAGACACATGGCCAAATAAGACGAATACCTTCAGACGAAAGGCGCCATCGAATGAAGTTTAATACTACGTCAAAAGTATGTTGGCCGTTTCAGTACTGTAGGTACAAACGATATAATATTTCTGGTTTTCCAGCCATCATATTCAGGTAATAGAAGCTGTTCTTAGAGTAGGTGAGAAGGCAGCCTTCGAAAGATGACGTAATCGGGTGAAGTACCGATGACAGATGGTTTGTTCGGTACGGGTATCGTGAGAAAGACCGCCTAAATTGTGGTCCTACCCCACGATTGGCTGCTGCATTCGGAAGTTGCGCTCCAAAATGATAATCCTCTGTTATTAATATTACACAAACTAAACAGTGTATTTATTTACATTTAAAAGTAAAACATCTCTCAGTAGTGTGCTATCGTTCCATTATTTCACAAGTATTAATAACCAGCAGAATAATAAACAACCGCTAAACGAGAATGTCCTGTACAGTTTTTTCAATTATAGGAACCGTCCTTTGCTCCACTGATAAACGATAAATTGTTGCTACAAGGGGATCACGTACTTTGGCATATTGTGTGTAGAATCGTAGAAGTATGGCATCACGTTTAGTTCCCCTATTGAGCGGTTTTAGTTAATTTTCTAGCTCACTGTGTGTTCTCAGTATTTGCAATTTCGTTTCCACTCCGTGATTAAAAGGCGGGGTCGTGATACCATGTTCTGCAATTAAACAATTTCAGAAGACTGAATCCAGCATTTTGGTCTTACGTGTGTCATCTTGCGTTTCGTTGTCAGTTGACTACTAAGCGACTGTGTAGATGCTTCTCACGTAAGAGTGAAACTGGTTGGGAATTTAATCGGACCGGTCAACAGAATTTTACTTTCGATTTCGCTGAATGCTTCTCGCACTGCTCTCCTTACGCTCATTTCGTTTCGTTTCGGAAGGCTTCGACTTCACTCCGTAATATATATATATATATATATATATATATATATATATATATACGAGGGCTATCCACAAAGTACATTACGTTTTGGAATTAAAAATAAATAAAGTGTTGGAAATTTTTTATTATATACAGATGAAAGCCACACTTAAATACTACTTTTCTACATAGTTGCCATTTAAATTAAGGCACTTATCGTAGCGATGGACGAGCTTGGAAATTCCTTCGTCGTAAAATTCGGCCGCCTGCGCCTTCAACCACGTGGCGACTGTCTTTTGGGACAGGAAAGGCGTGATTTTTGTGGATTTCCTGGAAAGAGGCACTACAATAAACTCTCAAAGGTATTGCCAAACTCTGCACAATCTCAGAAGAGCAATACAATACAAGCGCAGGGGAGAGTTGGGCTCAAAGATCTTGCTGATTCACGACAACGCCCGGGCCCACACGGCAAATGCCACTCGTGAAGTTCTCGAATCTTTTAAGTGGGAGTTGTTTCCTCATCCGCCGTACAGTCCCGACCTGGCACCGAGCGGCTTCCACTTATTCCCAGCAATGAAGAAGTGGTTGGCTATGCAGCGTTTTGATGACGACGCACAGCTTCAAGAAGAGGTAACTACGTGGTTGAAGGCGTAGGCGGCCGAATTTTACGACGAAGGAATTTCCAAGCTCGTCCATCGCTACGATAAGTGCCTTAATTTAAATGGCAACTATGTAGAAAAGTAGTATTTAAGTGTGGCTTTCATCTGTATATAATAAAAAACTTTCCAATACTTTATTTATTTTTAATTCCAAAACGTAATGTACTTTGTGGATGGCCGTCGTATATATCTCGCTTTCCTTCACGTAACAACATTCCAGAATAGGTATTTAACCACAGCAGGTCCTACCTACCAGTCAAAACTTTGCTGGGCACTTACATTACAAAATGTCCTTGAATTTTAACCATTGGTATCCCACATCTCCATTCACAAAGAATAATGTTTCAGATAGAATGCTCCCATAATCTGACGTCTGAGGAATAAAGTGAGAAATGTGTGATCTTGATTTGTAAACGACTGAAGTACAGTAAAGCTAGTGAACGTGTGTAACAAGTAACGAGCAAAGAGATGAGAAGATAAAAGACCAGAGCAAGCATGTACGCGAGAGACAGTTACAGAGTTTCAGCCAGTTTAAGACAGCTGATTTTAGCTATCTTCCTTGAATCAGGAATGTGAGAAGTTCAGCTCACAAACAAATTATCAGGAAAGCATGTGGCAGAGCTTTTCATCGGTTCAGTAATTACAAGATATGTCTCAAACGTTCAGTGTATGGTATCTTAAAGCAAATAAAACAGAAGCTATTTCGCTTTCAAATTAATCTCCATTAGTCATTATAAACTCTTGAGTCATTTATAAAAGAGCTTGAAACTGTCACCGAAGGCATTTTTGGAGTTTTAGCATTGATGAAAAACATCGTGGAATATACAGTGACGTAGAACATTGCATAACAGGTTATATGTTAGGGCTATCAGAACCATCAAATACTGTATAGTGACCAGAAACTCACTGATGAAACGGCAACCGAAACTGAGGGTAGAAATGCGAGAGCAGACGTAATGAAGTCAGTTTTCAAACGTACGTTTACAAAGGATGATCCAAGACTGGTACCGCAGTTCAATTCCTGCACGACTGCAACGATAGGTGATGCAGATTTTAGTATCCTTGTCGTCGAGAAACAACTGAAATAGCTAAAGTTGAATAAGGCACAAGATCCAATGGAAATGTATCTGATTCTATGTAGAAACTGCGGCTGGGTTCAACCCTCTTTTAACCATAATGCACTGTAGGTCCCTCGAACAAGAAGCTGTGTTCAGTGGTTGGAAGAAAGTACGTTTCACGCCCGTTTTACAGAATGGTACCACAGGACTCAGACCACTATTAATTACATCCGTCTGTTGTAGAATTTTAGAACGTATTACAAGCTCATAAGTAATGAAATGTCTTGAAAACTATGCCAACCAGAAAGCACTGTGAAAACATCCATCATGGAAACCTCAAAGCGCGTTTTTATCACATGAAATCCCGAAATCCACGGTTAAAATAATCACGTAGATGCAGTACTTTTTTACTTTCGAAAAGCATTCGACTCGACTCCACGCGAGCGAGATGGCGCAGTGGTTAGCATACTGGACTCGCATTCGGGAGGACGACGGTGCAATCCCGCGTCCGGCCACCCTGATTTAGGTTTTCCGTGATTTCCCTAAATCGCTTCAGGCAAATGCCGGGATGTTTCCTTTGAAAGGGCACGGCCGACTTCCTTCCCCATCCTTCCCTAATCTGATGAGATCGATGACCTCGCAGTTTGGTCTCTTCCCCCCAAATCAACCAACCCAACCAATCGATTCCACAACGCTTATTAACGAAAGCACCGTTATGTGAGGTATCAAAATAAATGTGTGAGTGGATTGTGGTTCTCTAGGTACGGAGTACGCAGCATGTTATCTTGGCCAGAGAGTTATCGGCAGATGTAGAAATAATTTCAGGGAAATGTGATGGGACCCTTACTTTTCATGTTGTATGTGAATGAACTGGCAAATTATGTTAATATTAACCTCAGAGTTTGATCGCAAATTGTGCAAGTATGTGCACAAATGTTCAGACAGACCTTGATAAGATGTGAAAGTGGTGCAGAGATTGCAACGTGCTTTGAAACTTCGTTGTTGTTGTCGTTGTGGTCTTCAGTCCTGAGACTGGTTTGATGCAGCTCTCCATGCTACCCTATCCTGTGCAGCTTTCTTCATCTCCCAGTACCTACTGCAACCTACATCCTTCTGAATCTGCTTAGTGTATTCATCTCTTGGTCTCCCTCTACGATTTTTACCCTCCACGCTGCCCTCCAATGCTAAATTTGTGATCCCTTGATGCCTCAGAACATGTCCTACCAACCGGTCCCTTCTTCTCGTCAAGTTGTGCCACAAACTCCCCTTCTCCCCAATTCTATTCAATACCTCCTCATTAGTTATGTGATCTACCCATCTAATCTTCAGCATTCTTCTGTAGCACCAGATTTCGAAAGCTCCTATTCTCTTCCTGTCCAAACTATTTATTGTCCATGTTTCACTTCCATACATGGCTACACTCCATACAAATACTTTCAGAAACGACTTCCTGACACTTAAATCTATACTCGATGTTATCAAATTTCTCTTCTTCAGAAACGCTTTCCTTGCCATTGCCAGTCTACATTTTATATCTTCTCTACTTCGACCATCATCAGTTATTTTGCTCCCCAAATAGCAAAACTCCTTTACTACTTTAAGTGTCTCATTTCCTAATCTAATTCCCTCAGCATCACCCGACTTAATTTGACCACATTCCATTATCCTCGGGGTTGAAACTCAGAAATGTGAAATTTGCTCTTCTCAGAATTATTTCACTGTATCTGCACATGACATGGGTGAAAAATGGGAACGTCAGGTTATAATTTTAAGGCCATTTTCGATTATCTTCGAGCAGATTATCTCACATTTATATCATTTAACATTACGGTGTTATTTTACGGAAATAAACACATCAACCTCAGGTTTTTTTTCGTGTTCTTGTAATATGTATGCATTCCGAACATATTTCTGTCATTTACTTATGGTTTCATCGAACTGTGTACCACATCTATTACGTTCAGATCGTCTCCATTAATAACTGAGAGTAATTCTGGTATCCTGCCCTAAATAATATTTCACCTCCCGGAGGAGGTTCGAGTCCTCCCTCGGGCATGGGTGTGTGTGTTTGTCCTTAGGATAATTTAGGTTAAGCAGTGTGTAAGCTTAGGGACTGATGATCTTAGCAGTTAAGTCCCATAAGATTTCACACACATTTGAACATTTGAACAAATTTTAGATTTATATTTTATTTTATCTGGTTCCATAATAACCCGCTCTCGATTCTGTTCTATGCTGATTTTCCGTATAAATAGAAGTTTCAGTGACTTGAAAAGAAAAGTGCACGCCACACTTCTTCTAGATGCTTCCAATGTGTAGTGCGTACTTTATGATGAAGCGGCAGTCAAGGTAGCTCCATCCTAGATGGTCGTAGAATCGCCGGAATCGCCTGGATCACTTTTCACTTGCCTACAAACCAGAGGGCGAACTGTGCGTTGGTGCTGCGAGCGAGGAGAGCGACAACGAGGCCTGCATCTGGTGGCGACGTCAGCCTCCACTTGTATCCGCTGTATTCAATAGCCGCCGGCAGAGGCTCCTCCACGGCTGGGACAAGATCCCTCGACATGCACAACAAGTCCACACGAACTTGCTTTTCAACCTAGCAGCTACTTCCCTGCTGGATTCCATCAGCCGCCTGAACAATAGAGCCTCGATTAACGAGCAATGCCTCCCACTGTGCAAGTCCTAACCTAGCAGGAAGAACCGGTCGAGTACCAGGTGTGTCCTCTGCATCCCAGGGAACCTGCCTCAGCCCGAGACCCGTGGATTGCAGTTTCTAGCTGTTAGCGGAGCCAGGTCACTTCCCCCTTCCCCTGTATCCTCGTATAACGACCACAGTCCCTTGTCTCTAATGACCTCGTTGTCGACGGGACGTTAAACACTAACCACCACCACCACCACAGTCCCTTGCATCCTCCACTGATACACAGAACTAATGAACGATCTGAAATACTCTCAGGCAAAAAAAAAAAAAAAAAAAAAAACAAACGCTTCTCGAAGGAACTAACCGGACTGGTCGCCAATCGGTAGATGTGATGCACATGTACAGAAAAACAAACGATTACAATTTCAGAAAAATTGGATTATTTATTGAAGAGAAGGAGCATCACAAATCGAGCAAGTCAATAACGCGTTGGTCAACCTCCGGCACTTATGCAAGCATTTATTTCGTTTGACATTGATGGATACAGTTGTTGGATGTCATCCTCAGGGACATCGGGCAAATTCTGACCGACTGGCGCATTATATCGTAAGAATCCCGAGTTGGCCTTGAGGGCCCTGTCCATAACGCTCCAAACGTTCCCAATTGGGGAGAGATCCGGCCACCTTGCTGGCCAAGGTAGAAGTTGGCAGGTATGAAGACAAGTAGAAACTCTCGCCGTTTGCGGGCGGGCATTAATCCCAGGATGGCTGGCCACGAAGGGCAACAAAACGGGGCTTAGAATATCACCGACGTATCGCTATGCAGTAAGGGTGCCTCGGATGGCAACGAAAGGGGTCCTGCTACGAAAAGAAGTGGCGCCCCGGACCTTCGCTCCTGGTTGTCAGACCGTGTGGCGCTGGACGGTCGGGTTGGTATACCACCACTGTCCAGGGCGTCTCCAGACACGTCTTCGGCCTGGTATCTCATTGACTGGAGTAGAATTGTCTTGAGTGATGAGTTTCGCTTCGAGATCAGCCCCGATTACCAGCACAGCGGTAGTCGACTATATTCTACGTCCCTTTTTGTTGCCGGCCGGGGTGGCGGCGCGGTTCTAGGCGCTACATCCTGCCTCGGGCATGGATGTGTGTGATGTCCTTAGGTTAGATAGGTTTAAGTAGTTCTAAGGTCTAGGGGACTTATAACCTCAGAAGTTAAGTGCCATTGTGCTCAGAACCATTTGAACCCTTTTTGTTGCCCTTCATGGCCAGCCATCCTGGGCTTACATTTCAGCAAGATAATGCCCGTCCACACGATGCGAGAGTTTCCCCTGCTTGTCTTCGTACTTGCCAAACCATACCTTGGCCAAAAAGGTCACCAGATCTCTCCACAATTGACAACGTTTGGAGCATTATTGACAGGGCCCTCCAACCATTTCGGGATTTTGACTATCTAACTCGCCAATTGGACAGAATTTGGCACGATTTCCCTCAGGATGACAATCAACAGCACTGTCAATCAATGCAAAGCCGAATAACTGCTTGAATAAAGGGCAGAGGTGGACCAACGGGTTGCTAACTTGCTCAGTTTGTGAAGCTCTTTGTTTTAAACAAATCATTCAATTTTTCTGAGTGTGCAATAATTTTTTGTCTGTATAATTACAGTCGTAGACAAAACGAGCGAGACCCCTCGCCTTTTCGTTATGCTGATCCGCACAGCTTTAAAGTCTGTAAGACAGCATAACAGGCAAGGCGACGAAGTGCTACCAACATACTATGCACAGGCGTGAAATTGAAATACTATCCGAACTTTGCCAGACTGTTATCAATCTTGTGTAAGACTATCTTAATGCTGATTGGTGTGTTAAACAGAACACGTAAATGCAAGATATAAATGAAAGAAGAAACGCTAATTAGTATGAACTGTACTAATAAAAATGAATTTCAGCTTATCGAGATAACGTAACAGTTTTAGTAAGACAAAGTATCCCAGATCGTTACAAATTAGCAAAATATTATGCGCATTCGGCCACAAAACGTTCTGGGTCAACGTTCAGAACAGTCATAATGGATTACCGTTGTTGACATTACATGAAAGTGTGCAAATTTAGCAATGCGTGAAGATTCATAACGAAATTCATTTAAAAATCGTTCAGTGACACACTTAAGTCAATTCATTTATTGACATAAGTGGAAAAAGTAGGCAGTAACAAGTATGAAATTCTACAAGATTTTCATATTTTCATCCACAGGGCGCCGGTACACAATAAAGATAGCAGTAAAACGTATTGGGGGGCACGAGAATTTCTTACGATTGCTTTACTGATAGTCTCCATCGAGAAGAACCGAAAACAAACCAGACCTCCCTTGCAGTAGCAAACACCTTTCACTACGCTAGCAGACAACCCAGGCAAACAGACCTCTATTATTACCCCACACATGAATAAAAGGTTGAAATGGCTCTGAGCACTATGGGACTTAACATCTATGGTCATCAGTCCCCTAGAACTTAGAACTACTTAAACCTAACTAACCTAAGGACATCACAGAACACCCAGTCATCACGAGGCAGAGAAAATCCCTGACCCCGCCGGGAATCGAACTCGGGAACCCGGGCGCGGGAAGCGAGAACGCTACCGCACGACCACGAGCTGCGGACCCACATGAATAAGCCGGCAATTTCGCAATTAAAATGGCAAAATGATGTGCAGTTTCTGTTGCATAGAGCTTTCTGGACTCAAAAACATGAATTTTCTATCTTCATGTCACTGCTTATGTGGCAATCATTCGGGATGTTCATCGAAATAACAAAATACTGTTACTAGCGAGTAAATTTCGAAGGCTAATTCTGCACCACTCTAGTAAATAAACGGCTACATAGCTGCCAAACGTATTCTACAATGTTTCGAATTCTCCATTAGATTCGCCACAGCCAGAAAACGTTCATTAACCGAAGTGTTTCTTAAGCTAGCTAGCAATGGGAATGTTCGCACTTCTAAAACGCGGTGGCATTAATATTGGGATCTGAATTACCACGTGTATAGCAAATGGATTTTATATGCATTCCTGTAAACGTGATTTGGATCGAAAGCATAGCTACGATTAATATACTGATGTATCGACTGCAACTAGAACATTTAGAATAAAGAGTAGGGGGGATTATTTATGCTCCCCTCATCTTCAGTAAGTGTTGTAGCTATTTTAGTTGTTGGGATTTCGCCATCTAAATCGGTAAAAATGGAACCCTACTAGTCTCACTTTCTTGACCGTCTATCTGTCTACCCAACCTTTAAAACCCGTTTACCTCGAGTACAGGTAGACCTAATAAGCGGAAATGTATCGCAGTTCCTGCGGTATACGGTCCCCTGGTGGTATAAAAAATTAATTTTTATTGGTACAGTTCATGCTAATTAGCGTTTCTTCTTTCATTTACATCTTATATTTACGTGTTGCTTAACACACTAATCAGCATTAATATAGTCTTACACGTGATTGAAAACAGTCTGACAAAATTCGGATAGTTTTTCAATTTCACCACTGTGCATAGTATGTTGGTAGCACTTCGCCGCCTTGCCTTGTATGCTGTGTAGCAGACTTTAAAAGCTGTGCGGATCAGCATAACGAAAAGGCGAGGGGTCTCGCTCGTTTTGTCCACGACTGTGCATCACATAATTCCTTCTTGGTGCACCGTTTTTTTTCTGAGAGTGTGATTTGAAAAGATCAGAAAACATCTCTTACGTCTTCAGAACTCAGAAACAACTCAGGTTGTCTGAAGTATTGTGCATGACCCTAAAGAGCGTTAAAAAGGGGAGAAAAGGGAGAAAATGGTGTTCACTCGCACACAGAAGGACGTAATAAAAACTGCTGCAGTAATCCCTGCGAACGAACTACGTACTGCTAGAGCTGATTACTGCTAACAGCTAGCGCTCTGGGGCACTCACTACTGAATATTAACATCGCTGGCTAATTCAAACTGAATCAGGTGACAGAGGCGCTTATTGTGATGTGAAACTGCCCTGTAAAGCTAGCTCACGCTAACAAAACGTTCGAAAAATAAACAAGTAAAGAAATTAAACAGTACTATGGAACACATACAAGAAAGAAACAGTTGCTGTTTACGTCCGTGCAGGAGCACGTGATAAAACTGTTGGTGCGCACTGCTCAAGAGCTCACGTACTGCAGTAGCTGTACTTATTACCTGCTGACATAAAGACATCAACTTTGGTTAATCAAATTAAGGGGTAGAGTCACGTGCTTACAGAATATCAGTTGTCGTTGAGACGAATTCTATGATACGTGCCGCGGATCTGACCGCGTTCAGTAGTGCAGCACGTGTATTTAAGAGAAGCTATTGAAAGGAGAAATACTAAACTCCGTCCGAATAGGCCTTGGAAGGCCCAACGGTACCGACAGATCGCCGTGCCATCTTCAGCCCAAAGGCGTCACGGGACGCGAATGTGGAGGGATATGTGGGCACCACACCGCTCTCCGGGCTATATGCCAGTTTACGAGACCGGAGCCGCTACTTCTCAATCCAGTAGCTGCTCAGTTTGCCTCACAAGGGCTGAGTGCACCTCGCTTACTAACAGTGGGTCACCCATCCAAGTGTTAGCCCAGCCCGACAGCGCTTAACTTCGGTGATCTGACGGGAACCGGATTGAAAGCAGAAATGTTGTTATAAATAACTGCCTTCTTACTGTGGTTTGAGAGATATACAAAAAAAGTGATGCACCCAGGAGGTACGTTTGAATGTCAGTGTAACTTATCACATGTATACACCATTGGCGGGTATGTAAATGATTAGAGTGAAATTCTCTGTCAAACAATGGCTACCAGAGTAAATCAGTGTTTTTTGTGATTACTGTAGTTACCACTGTCGGTGGGGTATGAACGGGGCGAGAACAGCGCCAGATGCTGAGTGGTCAATGTGGAGGTCACGAAGATGCCACGTACTCGTTTGAGACAACGTCATCAGCACCTAGCACAAATTGAAAGGAGCCTAATTGTAGGTCTGTATTTGACCAGCTGTTCTAATCATCCAAAATCCAGATCTGTGGGGCATGCGGATGTGACAGTGGTCCGATGTTGGACTGCATGGAAACGTAAGGGCACGCCTACTCGTCGCCAAGGTGCTGGTCGACCGCATCTGACCATCTCAAGCGAGGATCACCGTATTGTGGACCAAGCACATCGTAACCCCTTCATATCTGCGGCTGCCATTCGAGGACACATTCCGTGTGGTCCCGCAACTATGGAATTAGCGCCCATTGCGTCGGTTGTCGTTAACACAACACCAACGGCGGCGTTTGGGATGGATTGCCGAAGATGGTGCCGCAAAAGCGATGAATTGTGCTTCTGCGCTGTTGTTGCTTTTGTAATGTTTTTCGGTTCCTGGCTGGATGAGGAGTGTGTGGTATGATAGGTGGGTGGCCCGTTTCCTCTCACTGCAATACAAAATGCATAAAATACACTTTATTACAGGAACCAATTGAGTATTTAACTTCAATGATGTCCCATCTGAAGTTCTGTGGTTAAGAGCAATGAAATAACATGTACTAATTCTTGAATCTTGTCCGTGTCCATATCACAACTATATACACTACTGGCCATTAAAATTGCTACATCACGAAGATGACGTGGTACATATGCGAAATTTAACCTACAGGAAGAAGATGCTGTGATATGCAAATGATTAGCTTTTCAGAGCATTCACACAAGGTTGGCGCCGGTGGCGACACGTACAACGTGCTGACATGAGGAAAGTTTCCAACCGATTTCTCATACAAAAACAGCAGTTGACCGGCGGTGCCTGGTGAAACGTTGTTTTGATGCCTCGTGTAAGGAGGAGAAATGCGTACCATCACGTTTCCGACTTTGATAAAAGTCGGATTGTAGCCTATCGCGATTGCTGTTTATCGTTTCGCGACATTGCTGCTCGCGTTGGTCGAGATCCAATGACTGCTAGAAAAGTATGGAATCGGTGGGTTCAGGAGGGTAATACGGAACGCCGTGCTGGATCCCAACGGCCTCGTACCACTAGCAGTCGAGATGACAGGCATCTTATCCGCATGGCTGTAACGGATCGTGCAGCCACGTCTCGATCCCTGAGCCAACAGATAGGGACGTTTGCAAGACAACAACCATCTGCACGAACAGTTCGACGACGTTTGCAGCAGTATGGACTATCAGCTCGGAGACCATGGCTGCGGTTACCCTTGACGCTGTATCACAGACAGGAGCGCTTGCGATGGTGTACTCAACGACGAACCTGGGTGCACGAATGGCAAAACGTCATTTTTTCGGATGAATCAAGGTTCAATTTACAGCATCATGATGGTCGCATCCGCCTTTGTGCGACATTGCGAAGAACGCACATTGGAAGCGTGTATTCGTCGTTGCCATACTGGCGTATCACCAGGCGTGTTGGTGTGGGGTGGCATTGGTTACAAGTTTCGGTCACCTCTTGTTCGCATTGACGGCACTTTGAACAGTGGACATTACATTTCAGATGTGTTACGACCCGTGTTTCTACCCTTCGTTCGATCCCTGCGAAACACTGCATTTCAGCAGGATAATGCACGACCGCATGTTGCAGGTCCTGTACGGGCCATTCTGGATACAGAAAATGTTCGACTGCTGCCCTGGCGAGCACATTCTCCATATATCTCACCAATTGAAAACATCTGGTCAATGGTGGCCGAGCAACTGGCTCGTCACAATACGCCAGTCACTACACTTCATGAACTGTGGTATCGTGTTGAAGCTCCATGAGCAGCTGTACCTGTACACACCATTCAAGCTCTGTTTGACTCAGTGCCTAGGCGTATCAAGGCCGTTATTACGGCCAGAGGTGGTTGTTCTGGGTACTGATTTCTCAGGATCTATGCACCCAAATTGCGTGAAAATGTAATCACATGTCAGTTCTAGTATAATATATTTGTCCAATGAATACCCGTTTATCATCTGCATTTCTTCTTGGTGTAGCAATTTTATTGGCCAGTAGCGTAGCTAAGGCGCGAGACGGCGTCGATCGCTGTGGAGGACTACAGCACAGTGCGGCGTATTGAGATGCAATGCGAACTGAGTCCCGATGCAACGTACTGAGGTACTGAGGGACTGAGCTTGAGAGACTGAGATAGCTCGGTCGGTGTCGGCGGCCTATATAAACGCTGCCAGGGGGCGTTATCGGAGCGTAGCCTGGGGACGTGTCTTGGTCTTCTGCCATAGGTGCGCTTACTTCAGCACCTGCTATACAATGTTTCTAGTGCCGACCGGTGTACTGGCGAAGGCGTACACCAGCACATGCACTACCGTCGTAAGCGTGTATGGCGGCTACCTGGGGAGAGGTGCTTTTCTTCTGTCTGCACCGATTAACCATCGTCGGCGAGAATGTTGGCGACTAATGTTTTGGAGAGGCACAGCGGCGTTACTTCTGGCGTCAGGGTGTGAGGAACTATCAGGTCTGAGCATTGGGTATCTACACCATTGGTTCCTCACTTAACTTGCATTTATCGCGTATCTTTCGGCCAGCGCAACGTCCCAAGCGACTGGAAGAAAGCGCAGATGACTCCTGTACTTAAGAAGGGTTGTAGCCACACCGTCCGTTCGCTTCCACTTGCATCAGGAGACGACGTGCTGCGCTGACCGAAAACCAGCGACCAGCGCAGCTCCTCCCTGTGAGGTATCACGCATCGGCCCCGCCTCCACCGGTCATTTCTGCCGGCGGTAAACCTGAGAGTGGCACGCTTCCCGGGGCCCACACGCGCCAACCCGTCGCTCGACTAGTTTTCGCTCCCGCTCGGGCGAGGCAAGACCTTCCGGCCGTGCTCTCGCGCAACGCCACGCGGCTCACGTCGTCAGCTGACTCACCTCGCCCAAGTGCGCGCCAGTAGCAGGATTTCGCATCCGCGTCGAGTTTCCGTGTTTTCTCGCGGCCAGGTAACCAGAGGAGTGTTACCGTGTCTTCCGTGCCGCCTACCCGAGCTGAGTTTCAATCGGGGACTGCGGCTGTACAAAGTGTGACGCCGGACGCCCGGTTCTGCCCCCAGGTATCAGCATGTGGATTACTTTGTGTAGTGTAGTGTAGTGTATTTCAGTGCGGTGAAGTTCAGTGAGCCCCAGCAGTACCAGGCGGACCCGGCGTTTTTGGCACCCCTTTACCGCCAAGCGCGCCACTGAAACTACACTCCTGGAAATTGAAATAAGAACACCGTGAATTCATTGTCCCAGGAAGGGGAAACTTTATTGACACATTCCTGGGGTCAGATACATCACATGATCACACTGACAGAACCACAGGCACATAGACACAGGCAACAGAGCATGCACAATGTCGGCACTAGTACAGTGTATATCCACCTTTCGCAGCAATGCAGGCTGCTATTCTCCCATGGAGACGATCGTAGAGATGATGGATGTAGTCCTGTGGAACGGCTTGCCATGCCATTTCCACCTGGCGCCTCAGTTGGACCAGCGTTCGTGCTGGACGTGCAGACCGCGTGAGACGACGCTTCATCCAGTCCCAAACATGCTCAATGGGGGGCAGATCCGGAGATCTTGCTGGCCAGGGTAGTTGACTTACACCTTCTAGAGCACGTTGGGTGGCACGGGATACATGCGGACGTGCATTGTCCTGTTGGAACAGCAAGTTCCCTTGCCGGTCTAGGAATGGTAAAACGATGGGTTCGATGACGGTTTGGATGTACCGTGCACTATTCAGTGTCCCCTTGACGATCACCAGTGGTGTACGGCTAGTGTAGGAGATCGCTCCTCACACCATGATGCCGGGTGTTGGCCCTGTGTGCCTCGGTCGTATGCAGTCCTGATTGTGGCGCTCACCTGCACGGCGCCAAACACGCATACGACCATCATTGGCACCAAGGCAGAAGCGACTCTCATCGCTGAAGACGACACGTCTCCATTCGTCCCTCCATTCACGCCTGTCGCGACACCACTGGAGGCGGGCTGCACGATGTTGGGGCGTGAGCGGAAGACGGCCTAACGGTGTGCGGGACCGTAGCCCAGCTTCATGGAGACGGTTGCGAATGGTCCTCGCCGATACCCCAGGAGCAACAGTGTCCCTAATTTGCTGGGAAGTGGCGGTGCGGTCCCCTACGGCACTGCCTAGGATCCCACGGTCTTGGCGTGCATCCGTGCGTCGCTGCGGTCCGGTCCCAGGTCGACGGGCACGTGCACCTTCCGCCGACCACTGGCGACAACATCGATGTACTGTGGAGACCTCACGCCCCACGTGTTGAGCAATTCGGCGGTACGTCCACCCGGCCTCCCGCATGCCCACTATACGCCCTCGCTCAAAGTCCGTCAACTGCACATACGGTTCACGTCCACGCTGTCGCGGCATGCTACCAGTGTTAAAGACTGCGATGGAGCTCCGTATGCCACGGCAAACTGGCTGACACTGACGGCGGCGGTGCACAAATGCTGCGCAGCTAGCGCCATTCGACGGCCAACACCGCGGTTCCTGGTGTGTCCGCTGTGCCGTGCGTGTGATCATTGCTTGTACAGCCCTCTCGCAGTGTCCGGAGCAAGTATGGTGGGTCTGACACACCGGTGTCAATGTGTTCTTTTTTCCATTTCCAGGAGTGTAGTTTTCTCTCCGACCGTACTGACTCCCTCGACCGCCATGCGAGTAAATCTCACTCTCAAAACTTCCCATCTTTTTCCCGGGTATAAGTAAGACTTGCATATGGACGTCGTTCCTGTGAACCCTGTGTTAACATCCCCCTCCTCGGCGGTTGTCTTCTCGCGCAGCCAGAGGATGTCGAACAAAAAATAGTGTGAACTGTATCGTAGTTCGCCCTGTTCAAATACTTCGACTCTCGTGTATTGGGAGAATTTTAGGAGAGTGTGGTTCATCTGTAAAGGAGACCACATGTAGGAGACTAGTACAACCCGTCCTTGAGTACTGCCTGAGTATCTGAGATCCGTACCAGGTCGGATTAAAGGAAGACATTCGAAGCATGTTCTTGAGTACTGCCCGTGTATCTGAGATCCGTACCATGTCGGATTAAAGGAAGGCATGGAAGCAGTTCAGATACGGGTTGCTAGATTTGTTACCAGTATACTCGAACAACACCGCGTAAGGACCGCGAAGATAACAGAATTAGGACTCGTACTGAGCGTTACGCAGCTACAAAAACAACCAGTTTTAGTATTTCATTTGCCTTCCCTACAATTAGATTTGTAATGGGTTCTTCCGGTAACAGAGTATGAGGTACTTAATTTTGTCGCAACAGATATCATGTGATCCATGTAATTTTGATGCCCAGTAACGTCTTTGGATGGCGGTTCCTGTTCCTGTTTTACACTACTGGCCATTAAAATTGCTACACCACGAACATCACGTGCTACAGGCGCGAAATTTAACCGACAGGAAGAAGATGCTGTGATGTGCAAATGATTAGCTTTTCAGAGCATTCACAGAATATTGAATCGGTGGGTTCAGGAGGGTAATACGGAACGCCGTGCTGGAACCCAACGGCCTCGTATCAGTAGCAGTCGAGATGATAGGCATCTTATCCGCATGGCTGTAACTGACCGTGCAGCCACGTCTCGATCCCTGAGTCAACAGATGGGGACGTTTGCAAGACAACAACCATCTGCACGAACAGTTCGACGACGTTTGCAGCAGCATGGACTATCAGCTCTGAGACCATGGCTGCGGTTACCCTTGACGCTGCGCCACATACAGGAGCGCCTGCGATGGTGTACTCAACGACGAACCTGGGTGCAGGAATGGCAAAACGTCATTTTTTCGGATAAATGCAGGTTCTGCTTACAGCTTCATGATGGTCGCATCCGTGTTTGACGACATCGCGGTGAACGCTCATTGGAAGCGTGTATTCGTCATCGCCATACTGGCGTATCACCCGGCGTGATGGTATGGCGTGCCATTGGTTACAAGTCTTGGTCACCTCTTGTTCGCATTGATGGCACTTTGAACAGTGGACGTTACATTTCAGATGTATTACGACCCGTGGCTCTACCCTTCATTCGATCCCTGCGAAACACTACATTTCAGCAGGATAATGCACGACCACATGTTTCAGGTCCTGTACGGGCCATTCTGGATACAGAAAATGTTCGACTGCTGCCCTGGCGAGCACATTCTCCAGATCTCTCACGAATTGAAAACGTCTGGTCAATGGTGGCCGAGCAACTGGCTCGTCACAATACGCCAGTCACTACTCTTGATGAACCGTGGTATCGTGTTGAAGCTGCATGGGGAGCTACACCTGTACACGCCATCCAAGCTGTGTTTGACTCAGTGCCCAGGCGTATGAAGGCCGTTATTATGGCCAGCGGCGGTTGTTCTGGGTACTGATTTCTCAGGATCCATGCACCCAAACTGCGTGAAAATGTAATCACATGTCAGTTCTAGTATAATATATTTGTCCAATGAATACCCGTTTATCATCTGTAATTCTTCTTGGTGTAGCAATTTTAATGGTCGGTAGTGTATTTATCACTATATCCTCTAAAATCCTTCAGAGTTCGTCAGCACCAGAAAAATACGCTCAGTGCCGATTTTGCGAGTGGAATAGGAAAGGAAATGGCTACTTAGTAGTATAGGGTACTCTTCGCCACGCACCGTATGGTCGCTTGCGGAGTATGTATGTAGACGTAGCAGTAGGACAGCGTGCTTCAGAAGAGGATACAACACATTATGACACGCTTCTCAACCGAATCAGTGCATGCATGCAGGCCAGATGGGATGCGACGTCATACTGATGAGTGAGCTCGTACTGCAAATTATTTATAAATTTGACTAGATTTTGCGATAACCGAAATAACGTGGAGGAGTTGTAGAGGGTGTCTGAAAGAACAAACTGAGGTTGGGAGCCCCTGTCCGATAACGCGCAGCAAAGACACCAGAGAGTCTCGAAGCTAGAGAGGCCGAAGTTCCACGCTTCTCCATCTCTTCACCACTGAATGTGAGTTAATACCCTGACGGGCTACAGGCCCGGTTACTTTCTATGGACCTGTCCTATTTATTTTTCAGTGACCGCGACTGAGTGACGCAGTCTCCAGTGGAGAAGACCGAAATAGCTGCTGCGTAGGCAGGCTTTGACCTCTGTAATTTCGGCACTACAGATATCTTTCTGGTACTGACGAACTCTGAATGATTTTAGAGGATATAATGACAAATGAACTAAGAACAAGAACCGTCATCAAAAGACGTTACAGGGTATCGAAATGAGTGCGCCACATGATATATTTGTTGCGATAAAATTAGGTATCCCACCCTGTGCTGCTGAAAGAACACCTAACAAACTTAGTTACAGGGAAGGAAAATGTAGCACATAAATTTGTTGGATTTTGTAACTGCGTAACGCATCCCACGTCAACCACTTTGTCACTGATATTCGAGTCGGATATCTTACTGACATCGATAAAGAGACACAATAATTCTGTCTGTGCAGAAAATACACTCATGTTCAGGAAACGCAGAGCACCTTGAACGACTAGGGGCAGGATGTTCATATTCACAGGATATGTACATTAGTATATTCTGCAGAAATGATTAGCATTTGAACCATGTCGGCGTTCGGGTTCAACATCAACATCGCGGCGCAACATCACCTACCGGTAAAATGTGCCTGTGTCTCTTGTTGTCACTACAAACCGAAAGTAATGGATCAGTTTGACTTGAACAGACGTGCAGGATGTCTCGCAGACGTATGCGCGAACCGTACCGTCTAATCAGTGAGTCTGAGAGAGAGTGCGTTATTGGTATCTGAACCGCATTATTACTACTGGTTCACCAAAGGTTATTAATCTCAATCAGTACACAAAATGTAAAGTAAAGGAATAACTGGTGAAATTACACTCAATTTTCAATAACACTCTTTATTCAAATTTGGTGCAAGACTTTACGACATTTTTTTAAAAGAAGACCAACATTCAATTAACAAATAAGTCAAAATTTACGATAGGGAAGGACTTTTAAATTATTAAATTATTATAAAAAAATTTCACGCCAGTAAAAGGCAAGTACAGGCAAGCAATTTAACGTATACAACGCGACGCTGTATAATATTTCAAGCTCAGCTAAATTACAGGTGAATTTCACTCCATTCATTAAATGGCGCAGAATCTAACTTGTCTGCAACATTTAAGGACAATCCTGTTTACAAAAGTTCTCAAAATAGAAAAACCAAAACGCATGAGTCATGCACACGGGGGGACACTCACAGTTAATAACATTAACATTTCCAAAGAATATAAAAAAACAAACTTTACAAATTTCTGGCAGTTAACTTACAGCAAACACACACGCTCGCCAGGTAGGACTTGCGAACTTTTACAACATTCTCCTTTCAAGGCAACAATTTCTACCCGTAATGAAATGGCAAACTTTTGCATGGCAAGAAAACACACTAATAACCAACTACCTGTATAAAATACATAAGCACGTTGAGTAAAAGCCTTAAAAGGTACTGAATTGCAAAAACACACAACAGTTTTTGCTGACTAGAAACAATATAAAAAAATCCACTACGGCGCACATTAACCTTGCTTGATTATAGCCAAATATACATAAACACAAATTTACGTAAGTTACAGCTTCCAGATGGGCAGGAGTTCGTTATGCAATTGACTAGTTCTTACCACGAGGCAAAAGGAATTTTTCTTCTTTCTTAGAGTTACTCTTACACGTGAGTTTAGTAATATTAGTTATTGCAGGCGAGAGAATGGATCAGGTCTTAGTGCCTTGCATTTTAAACAGTACAGTCATTGGTGCCTTAGTTCTTCACAGACATGGCAGAGGCTAACAGTCGAATAAACCCGTAGGTAAGCTGGGAGGGGAAAGAAGCAATCCGAACCACAGATTTACTCCGACTCCCCCCCCCCCCCCCCTTTCGTCCTCAAAAGGGGACAAACGGACCACCCTTTCTAATATTACTACCTTCCCGCGGGTGGGCAGACGAGAATGAATGGCGGGAAAACCCCAAAAAACTACGGCTGGTATAATTAAAAAGAATAAGTAAATTGAATTCGATTAAACTTTATAAAATCTGTTAACAATCAATACTCAACTTCTGGTGCGTTACGACTCCCAGGACTGAACCAACGCAGCACTGCCGGCCGTTTCAATGGACGCAGGAAGGCGCGCCGATTTTCAGAACCTCCTCGCCGGTCGACAGCATACATCCGAACTGCAGACTGGGCCCCTTGCGGACCCACGCTCAGGAGGACACCTTTCGCGCTGAGCAGTTAACGCCCCATACCACGGAGCCGCTGCTCGTGTCGCTTACGCTGATGCCGCGGTCTGCGTGCTGTCCCTCTAGCACCGGCAGCCGCTTCTTGATGCCTCTACTGCCAACTCTACACGAGAGCCCATACAGCCACTTCTTTAACCCGCGCGAACAGCCCACTTTTCCCATTTTCCGCTAGAGGGAGACACCGAAGCCTTCAATTGCGACAAGAGCGCCACCGCCAGAAAACGGAGGGCGATTGCTTCACGCTACGTGCTGCGGCTCTCTTTTCAAAGCTAACTTTACTACGGCTCAGTATCAGAGAATGTGATGCACGCATCCGGGAAATTACTGCTCGTGTGGGACGAAGTGTTTCGGCAGTGCAACGAGTGTGTGCAGAATGGTTGACAGGAGGCCGACGAGATGGGTCAGGTCGTACCAACCAGGCCACCCCCCGAGAAGATCTACACCTCACCCGAATGACATGGTAGAGAGGATCTGCGACCTCCTCGGCTCTGGCACAACAGTGTAACACATCGTACACTATCAGGGTTGACAGTCCATCGCTGTTTGTCGCGGCATTGTTTACGTGAGCGTCGTTCACGTCTCCGCCTACCAACTTTCTCCTCAGCGTCTGAAAATATTTTGTTGACGCCCACCTACATAAGGAGAAATTACTATTGTAATAAAATAAGAGAAATCAGAGCTCGCACGGAAAGATTTAAGTGTTCTTTTTTCCTGCGCGCTTTTCGAGAGTGGAGCGGAAGAAAAGTAACTTAAAGATGGTTCGATGAACCCTCTGCCAGGTATTTATTTGTGAACTGCAAAGTGATCATGTAGATGTGGATGTAGATGTAGAGGCCACCACATCCTTTTTCGTAGGAAAAAAGAAAGAAAGGAAGTGACCGATGACGTTAGAGACGGTGCATTATTTCAGTCGCTTTAAACGTTGGAGCAGTAAATTTGACGTCGTTTTGTCTAAGGAACCATCCTAGTATTTGCATTATGAGATTTTAGTGAAATAATGGCCAACCTCAGTAGGGTTTGCTGAACGCTATTTAAACTTGACTCTCCAACAAATCGTAGGAAACATAAAAACTATGGTAATTCTCTATGTCAGGAAACGTACAATCTTATGTTAGTGGTATGTTAAATTTACTACGTTCACAATCAACACACTGCGTTTTTCCATAACTGTTGCTGTTATATCCGGTAGTTAATTTCGTTTCTGGACACTACCGATCACGGATTTTTTTTTGTTGCAATACGTAAATAAGTAATTTCATATATTATTTTGCAAGTCCATTCTTAATAAAGTTTTGTCGGTTAAAATACTGTTCGGCTGGTTCCTTTCGCTGAGTTCCAGACGGATTCTTATGTTGTGTTGTTTTAGTGGTAAGCGCCAGCGCAGAGCAGAAGCTTGGGCATCACGGAGAGGTTTACTATTGAAATTTAGAGTGAGTGCTTTCCGGGGAAAGTCGGACAGCATGCTACTTCCTCGCACATACAACTCACGAAATGACCACGACGACAAAATTCCAGAAATTAGAGCCAATACAGAGCCTTACCGACAGTTATTCTTTCACGCGCCATTCCCGAGAGGAACTGGAAAGGTGGAATCACCAAGTGGTACCAGACGTACCCTCCACCACGCAACGTCAGGTAGCTTGCGGTGTATGATGCACATGAAGCTTTTATCTAAAGTAATTTGTGGCTCTATGCTTTACTGATTGGATAAAGTTTGCATTAGCCTCATCAGCATTTGTGTATCATATATGCCAATCACAACATCAGCATTTGTCTATCATATATGCCAATCACAACACTAGCACAGCTCACTTAGGTATGATTAATACGTAGCAACATTTTCTTTGTTTCAGCACCTCGTAACATACGCATCCGAATTTGTATTTATTCTCTACAATCTAGAGTTCAGGTCATAGCTGATATTCTCCGATACGTTCTGAAGTATCTATAGGCCACGAGCCTTACACTGGCGTGACGGGGGTTTCTCATTCCGACATAAGGCATTTTCACAAACAAACAACATGCAAATGGCGTTTAAGACTGAAAATTCTATTTATTAATCTTTTCTTTCACACTGGTAGTGAGTGTGAATGGCTTACTCATACTACTTCGTGCGACTACGCAGAAGTGCTAATCACTGGATAATCCAAAAATATACCCTAGTACACTACATGCCAGTTTGTGGTTTACCGTCTGCCGCTTTCACGGTGCTGCCATTTTAATGACCAGCAATTAATTATTATAGATTAGGGATTATTAATTAATAATATTCGGCCACCAGTCACAAATTTTATTTTCTATTTGCTGCCCAACGTGTTCCGGAGCTACAACGCTATTTTCAAGGACTTTATGGACATTATGAGCGTTAAATCTGCTTCAGTTTTGCACTTAACAGCTCCAGAACAACACAGTCGTCAGATTTAAAGAGATAAACTGTACCTCAGGCAGGATTAATAACATAAACTTAGAGAAGTGAGAGGAATAATATAACGTGTTACTAGACATTATTCCTCACATTTATCTAGCTTCACCCCTTTAATCCTGTCTCAGATACAGTTTATCTCGTTATAACTATCAACTGTGTTGTTCTGTAACTGTTAGGTAAAAAAATAAAGCAGATGTAACGCCCAGAATATCCACACATTCCTTGAAAATTAAATTGTAGCTCCGAAACGCGTTGGACTGCTATTAGAAAATAAAACTTGTGACTGATGACGGACTATTAACAATTAATGATCCCTAACCTAGAAGTCACACCCATGGATACCCACGACTTAAATGTCTATTAATAAAAGGAATTAATCGTCGCTGGCCGGTGTGGCCGAGCGGTTATAAGCGCTACAGTCTGGAACCGCGGGAGGACGACGGTTCAATGCCGCGTCCGGCCATCATGATTTAGGTTTTCCGTGATTTCCCTAAATCGCTCCAGGCAAATGCCGGGATGGTTCCTCTGAAAGGGCACGGCCGACTTCCTTCCCCGTCCTTCCCTAATCCGATGAGACCGATGACCTCGCTGTCTGGTCTCCTTCCCCAAACAACCAACCAACCAACCAACCAGGAACCGCGCGACCGTTACGGTCGCAAGTTCGAATTCTGCCTCGGAAATGGATGTGTGTGATGTCCTTAGGTTAGTTAGGTTTAAGTAGTTCTAAGTTCTAGGGGATTGATGACCTCAGATGTTAAGTCCCATAGTGCTCAGAGCCATTTGAACCATTAATTAATCGTCACGCCATTCCTGCTGCACCTGTCTTCACTATTTCGATATGATACACACACTTCCTCTCACCCGAGCCATTACCCATTTCACTTCAAGTTTCACTAGTACGTTCAACAGACAGGCCTGCGTGTCTAGCGTCTCCGGCACGGTATCTCAGCGTTTCGGTCAGAGGAGTCGCTCCCTCTGTAATAATAAAAGAAAATCTGTTGGGAAGTATGAACTTGAAGAGGTGTCATATGACGTCCGTCCAGACCAAAGGATGAGAGCAATGACGAACGAAATGAAGGACGAAAAGGCAACCTTTCTAGACAAGTGGAGCATCTGGATTCGAGTCCCGGTACAGTAAAAATTAAAAAAAAAGAAGTGCAGCTCTTATCTGGTCGGATGGAAATTTTCACTATAATTTTAATAGGGCCTATGGCCTCCACCTCTCCATGATGTGAGACGTCGCCAGGGAAGACACGTGGTTCGGATTCCACGTTGAAATGTAGAATCACTTTCCCCAGTTTGATAACTGGGATAGATAGGGACACGCAAGTCGCAGGGGATTCACTGACTTCAAAAGATTTCTACTCCTGTGATTTATGAGTAAAGGCGACCACTCACTGAGTAGCACAAGTGTTGAGTCGTCGCCAGACAGACACAGAAGAGAGTGCACCTATAGTGTGCCAGATGTGTGTCCAGGAGTCCCAATTCAGGTACACGTGTGTGAGTGTGTGTGTGTGGGAGGGGGGGGGGGGCTGTATTTCGACCGTAGCTCGTCAAAGGATTTCTTCCAAACCTAGCAAAGTGCGGCTGGCGAGGACTCAACGGTTCTGCTATTCGGTGAGTGGTCTCCTTTACTCCTAAATTATTTACATTCTACGAGAAAGTTCCTTACATATACTGAGTCAAGTCAAAGTAGTTTTCGAATTAGCTGTACGACGACATCAGGCTTAATGTAAGTAGCCAGAATCAATCAATCACACGCAGATAACGATAAGTAGGAGCTTTTTCTACTACTTATTGCGTCTTTGTTGCAATAACTGTCAACAGCTAACAACATTAACACTTTTAACAAAACCCAACGCTCTAATACTCTATCTTAAAAACAGTAACGTAGAATACTGTACTTCACCAGGATATCTTAAAAAACTAGACTAGAGAGTATGCAGTATCTGAAATAGTTAAGTAACTGTATTCTGTCGAACAGAGCACCACCATCTTGCTGCTTCCCATGTTCTCTCCCTAACCGAACTTGGGCACACTACGACTCAAAGGCAGGCTCCCCCGACGCTCGATTCTAGTGTACAGCTGAGAAACAGCGGACAGGCGCTTAATCAGACAGCAGGCAGTGCGTTATTGTGGCTGACGCTTACAATAGCGACTACGCGCTCGCCGCCTCCTCTCCGCGGACAGTCTGTTGACTCTGTCAGCTAGAAGCACACGCCGGCGATGCAGATATACCGAGTACGCTCCACTTCGAGCACAAGAACTTGCCGCCATAGCATCTGCAGCTCTCTAAAATGTCTGAATTCAATGCTACGTTTCTGGCCACTTCTACGAATGTGACATTATTGAATAATTATGAAACGTTATAAGCAGAAGTCAACATTAATTTAGTAAACTCTAAAAGTACAAAACTGGCTGGAAATAGATCGGTGGTATAACTAGATCGTACCTGCTTTCCTATTTGCTACAAAAAATACCATTACTCAGTTTTTAAGTGTTTTGTTGCTTTCTTAACTTGTACTCTATATGGACATTAAACGAAATAAAAGTTATATATTATTTACACTGAAGAGCCAAAGAAACTGGTACACCTGACTAATATCGTGTAGGGCCCCCGCGAGCACACAGAAGTGCCGCAACACAACGTGGCATGGACTCGTCTAATGTGTGAAGTAGTGTTGGAGGGAACTGACACCATGAATACTGCAGGGCTGACCATAAATCCGTAAGAATACGGCGGGGTGAAGATCTCTTCTGGTCAGTACGTTGCAAGGCATCCAGTTATGCTCAGTGATGCTCATGTTTGGGGAGTTTGGTGGCCAGCGGAAGTGTTTAAACGTAGAAGTGTGTTCCTGGAGCCACTTTGTAGCATTCTGAACGTGTGTGGTGTCACATAGTCCTGCTGGAATTGCCCAAGTCCATCTGGATGCACAATAGACATGACTGGATACAGGTGATGAGACAGGACGCTTACGTACGTGTCACCTGTCAGCGTCGTATCAAGACGTATCAGGGGTCCCATATCGTTCCAACTGCACAAGCGCCACACCATTATAGAGCCTCCACCAGCTTGAACAGTCCCCTGTTGACATGCACTGTCCGCGGGTTCACGAAGTTGTCTCCATACCCGTGCACGTCCACCCATTCGATACAATTTGAAACGAGACTCGTCCGACCAGGCAACACGTTTCCACTCATCAACAGTCCAATATCGGTGTTCACGGATCCAGGTGAGGCGTAAAGCTTTGTGTTGTGCATTCATCAAGGGTATACGATTGGGCCTTCGGCTCCGAAAGCCCATATTGATGATGTTTCAAATGGTTCAAATGGCTCTGAGTACGATAGGACTTAACAGCTGAGGTCATCACTCCCCTAGAACTTAGAACTACTTAAACCTAAGTAACCTAAGGACAACACACACATCCATGCCCGAGGCAGGATTCGCGGTTCCAGACTGAAGTGCCTAGAACAGCTCGGTCACTCCGGCCGGCGATGGTGTCTCGCTGGATTGTTCGCACGCTGACACTTGTGGATGACACAACATTGAAATCTGCGGAAGGTTTGCACTTCTATCACGTTGAACGATTCTCTTTAGTCGTCGATAGACCCATTCTTGCAGGATCTTGTTCCGGCCTCAGCGGTGTCGGAGATTTGATGATTCACCAGATTCCTGATATTCACGGTACACTCGTGAAATGGTCGGACGGGAAATCCTCACTTCATCGCTACCTCGGAGATGCTGTGTCCCATCCCTCGTGTGCCGACTATAACAGCATGTTCAAACTCACTTAAATGTTGATAATCTGCCATTGTAACAGGAGTAACCGACCTAACAACTGCGTCAGACACTAATTGTCTTATATAGGCACTGCAGACCGCAGCGCCGTATTCTGTCTGTTTACATATCTCTGTATTTGAATAGGCTACGCATGCGTGTACCAGTTTCCTTTGCGCTTCAGTGTATTTGCCAAGCCTAGTGGAATATAATTCACAGAAAGTTTTTGTAAAATTTATATGTTTTTTATGTTTCTTACATTAACAGCAAAGCAGAAACTTCTGGGTCCATTTATCGCAAAGATTACGGGAAGCCACGTTCCTGTTGGTATTCCATTGTTCTTTAGCGTTTGTCTTTAGGCTTAGTAGCCGGCCGGTGTGGCAGAGCGGTTCTAGGCGATTTAGTTAGAAACCGCGTGACCGCTACGGTCGCAGGTTCGAATCCTGCCTCAGGCATGGATGTGTGTAATGTCCTTAGGTTAGTTAGGTTTAATTAGTTCTAAGTTCTAGGGGACTGATGACCTCACATGTTAAGTCCCATAGTGCTCAGAGCCATTTGAACCATTTCGGCTTAGTATAGCAACGCACGTCTTGAACGCTGAATGCTGCCTATGACACGTAGGTATTAATCGCAAGTAGAGGGAGAGCCAAATCCGTTAACATTTGAAAATTCATTGCTTCACGAAATAATGTAGGTAGGGATGTAAAAATTGACATACATGCTTGAAATGACGTGTGGGGTCTTGTTGAAACTAAAAAGAGGTATACAAAATGACCAAAAGATGGCGCTTTATATGATACAAAAGCAATAATCACAATAACAATTGAGTTTTAGCAAAGTCGACATTCTTTATAACAAATGCTCGTCATGTTTGTCATCATTCATCAAAAACACCAGTAGCCTAGAGAAAATATTGTGAACAGCACTGCTTGTCATATTGGTAGGTATGGTGACAAACTGCCGTCGGATGTTATCTTTTAGCATCCCTAATGAGGTCGGACGATCGTGGTAGACTTGCGCCGTCTGGTAATCCCTCAACCAATAATCACACGGATTGAGGTCTGTGGACCTGGGAGGCCAAACATGAGGGAAGTGGAGGCCCAGCACGCGATTGTCACCAAACGATGCGCGCAAGGTATTTTTCGCACGCGTAGAAATATGGGGTGGAGCGCCATACTGCACAAAAGTCGTACCGTAGACCAGGTGTTAATCAGCCAGAATAGTGATGATGCGATTCTGTAATGTATCGGCGTACCTCGCACCCGTCACCCTGATCGTTCGAAAATCAATACTCCACGCACTTTATCGAGGAAAAAGGGTCCGATCACGATTGATTGGTAAATACACACCACACCGTGACATTCGCTTCATGCAACGGGGTTGCTACGATAGTTGTTGGATTTTCGGTAGCACAAATTATGCAGTTGTGGGTGTTGACAGAACCTCAAAGTGTGAAATGGATTTCGTCGGTCCACAACACGTCAGACAACCAATCGTCATCTTTCTTTCCATTTTTTTTAAGTACCCACGCCACAAATGGTCTCCACATCAAAAAATCAGTGGCCAACAGTTCATGATGACGTTTGATTTTGCACGGATAGCATTAGAGGGTATGACGTAGTGCTCTCTAAACAGCAGAGCGTGGAATGCCAGTGCGACGGGTGCTGACTTCACCAAGTGGAGATGAACTCGCTGAAAATCTCAGTTTCTCCGAGCAGCAGCAGCACTTGGATCTGGTCGCCCACAACGCGGCTGGTCGTCTAAACGACCCGTGGCTTCGAACTTGGTGATCATTTTCTTCGCAGCGACTCTTGTCACTGGACCTTTACCCGTTCGAATAGCATTCTTGTGACGACAGTATCGGAAAGCTTACGTAGCGGATTCCCATTCTGATAGTAAAGCTTTCTAGAAAAGTCAACATGCTGCGATTGCTGGCGCATCTGACTCCCTCTCTCACTACAGCTCATTGTATACACGATTGTCATGCGGCGTCACTGACATGTTGCTGTCCAATGCTATCTCTTGGCCGGTCTTTGCATTCGTTTTTGGTTTCAGTAAAACCTCATGTCATTTCAGGCATGTGTGTGAAGGTTTACCTTTCTACCTATATTATTTCATGAACTAGTGCATTTTCAGATGATAACGGACCTTTGAGTCACCCTGTGCTTTGGTTTTTACCTTACATCTACATCTACATCTACATTACTACTCGGCAGCTCCCATCCAAGGGCTTGGCAGAGAACCACTTTCAGACTTTTTATCAACCGTTCCACTATTTTCTCTTATTTTGTTTTGATGGTCATTTCACCCTATGTAGGTGAGGGTCAATAAAACATTTTCGCTTTCGGAGGAAAAGCTTGGCGGTAGAAATTCTGTGAAAAGATTTCGCCGCAACGAAAAACGCCTTTGTTTTGTGATTGCCGCCCCAGCTTGCGTATCATATCCGTGACTGTTTCTACCCTATTTCACGATGAAACAAAACAAGCTGTCCTTATTTGAGCTTTTTCGATGCCGGCAGTTAATTCTGTCTGGAATGGATCCCATACCAAGCAGCAATATTCCAGAAAAGAAAGGCCAAGCATAGTATAGATAGTTTCTTTAGTAGATCTTTTGCATCTTCTAAGTATTCTGCCAACAAAAGACAGTCTTTGGTTTGTCTTCCAACAACATAATCAATGTGGTGGTTCCTCTTTAAGTTGTTTGTAACCCCTACGTACTTAGATGAAACGACAGTCTTTAAATCTGAATTATTTTCATGGTGTAACAGCAATCTAACGGATTTTTTCCAATGATACTACTCGTAGTACTACCGATAATGCTAGTGTTAAAGGAGTGAGATGGACGAGCAACACTAAGGACAAGATTGAACGAGGGTTTTTGTAGCCGACATACATCTTGGGCTAGTTACATTTTCTTAAGATGCAGGTTTCACCAAAGAAACCCTTCAATGAAACAGAAAATCAAAACTGTCTTTAATAGTTACCGCCGGTGTCGTTTGAAATTTACACCCCTGTTATGACTCAACAAGCTCGATGACAAAAACACTGTTCCGAAAGCACCAAAGGTGCTATTATAATTATTCTTGCCGTAATAATAACTTTATTATATATATTGCTTAAATCTACACTATGTGATCAAAGGTATCCGGACACCTGGTTGAAGATGACTTAAAAGTTCGTGGCGCCCTCCATCGGTAATGTCGGAATTCAGTATGATATTGGCCCACCCTTAACCCTGATGACAGCTTCCACTCTCGCAGGTATACGTCCAATCAGGTGCTGGAAGCTTTCTTGGGGAATGGTAGCCCATTCTTCACGGAGTGCTGCACTGAGGAGAGGTATCGATGTCGGTCGGTGAGGCCTGTCACGAAGTCGGCTTTTCAAAACATCGCAGAGATGTTCTGTACAATTCAGGTCAGGACTCTATGCAAGCGAGTCCATTACAGGGATATTACTGTCGTGTAACCACTCCGCCACAGGTGCCGGATCGCGTTGAAAGATGCAATTGCCATCTCCGAATTGCTCTTCAACAGTGGGAAGCAATAACGTGCTTAAAACATCAATACAGGACTGTGCTGTGATAGTGACACGCAAAAACAACAAGGAGTGCAAGCCTCCTCCCCCCCCCCCCCCATAAAAAACACGACCAAACCATAATACCACCGCCTCCGAATTTTACTGTTGGCACTACACACGCCGGCATTCGCCATACCCACACCCTGCCATCGGATCGCCACATTGTATAACGTGATTCGTCACTGCATACAACGTTTTTACACTTTCAATCGTCCAATGTTTACGCTGCTTACACCAAGCGAGGCGTCGTTTGGCAATTTCCGGCGTGATGTGTGGCTCTTGAGCAGCCCCTCGAACATGAAGTCCAAGTTTTCTCACCTCCCGCCTCACTGTCACAGTACTTGCAGTGGATCCTGATGCAGTTTGGAATTTCTGTGTGATGGTGTGGATAGCTGTCTGCCTATTACACATTACGACCCTCTTCAACTGTCGGCGGTCTGTGTCAGTCAACAGACGAGGTCGGCCTGTACGCTTTTGCGATGTACGTGTCCCTTCACGTTTCTGCTTCACTATCACATCGGAAACAGTGGATCTAGGGACGTTTAGCAGCGTGGAAATCTAGCGTACAGACGTATGACACAAGTGACACCCAATCACCTGACCACGTTCGAAGTCCGTGAGTTCTGCGGAGCGCCCCATTGTGCTCTCTCACCATGTCTAATGACTACTGAGGTCACTGATATGGAGTACCTGGCAGTAGGTGGCAGCACAATGCACCTAGTATGAAAAACGTATGGTTTTGGTGGTGTCCGGATACTTTTGATCACATAGTGTATGTGCCCTTAGCTGTACTATAATGAGGATGGACATAGGGACTTCAGAAATTGTGTTATACTTGTAGTCCTACGCTAAGATCCTAGCGCAAAAAGAGTGGTGCATTGTCAGAAAAAGTACACGATCTGGGTTCCCTGCAGACACGGTTCTCCTGCGATATGGTTTATAGGTGCATCCTAGTGTATGAATGGAATGGCGCGACAGGTGGAAACATACTCCTGAGTTCAAGTACGCTGGTCGGTACGATTCTTGTGAACGAAATGTCTAAATTGTACACTGATTGACCGTCAAATTCTGGCAGTAGGCTATAAGGACCAAACAGAACGGTGCCAACAGTTTGATCAAGGCCGCACAGACGTGCATGATGCCGATCAGGATGTCCAGGTCCGGCACCAAGCGATTTCCATCTTTTCGGCTAACTGAAAGAACATCCGCGGGAAAGAGATCTTCCGACGAAGAGGGTGTTGACTAGCGGTTGTCGAACGGCTCAGTGACCAAGGAGTGGATACCTATCGTTGAGGAACTGAAGGATTGGTAGGAAGTTCGGACCGTTGTATGCAGAATATTGGCGACTATGTTTTACCTTCGTCACAAAATGGTTCAAATGGCTCTGAGCACTATGGGACTTAACTTCTGAGGTCATCAGTCCCCTAGAACTTAGAACTAATTAAACCTAACTAACCTAAGGACATCACACACATCCATGCCCGAGGCAGGATTCGAACCTGCGACCGTAGTGGTCGCACGGTTCCAGACTGTAGCGCCTAGAACCGCTCAGCCACCACGGACCTTCGTCACATTTACGTGTGATGTTGCATTCAGTAAAAGCTGCTTGGCCAGTCATAGTAATGTGTAACTTATTTTTTAAAGTCCTCTCGTAATTAGGTGGGGAAGGGAGGGAATCTATATTTTATAAAGGTTTAACATTGATGTTTTGGGTTTTTCTCAATAAAAAAATAAATAAAACAAAATCGGACGAGCGGTGCTTCTAGTACACACAGAATTCTTTTACGATCTGAGAGTAGTGACGAGGGGTGTCATTCGATTAAATTCTTTACCGGTGACCGATTTTAGCTTTAAGACTCATTTTAATCGTCAGCATAACTCACAGCCGTATTCTGAAAATATAATACGTATTTTGCGAGGACATTATAAAACAATGGGTAAGCATTCAGTATGCGGAATTTAGAAATCAAAATACTTTCACCGTTTGTTGGGAATAACGAAGCCCTAGTAATTATGACGTCACTGGTTTTGACAGAAACAGTGTCGTTCATTGCGAGGTGGTGGTACTGTTAGGCTGCCGGAGATAGCGGCGAGTACTGCTACTCAAGCTTGAAGATACGTGACGGACATGCTACAGCGATGAGTGCTAGCCAGCCGGAGTGTCCGAGAGGTTCTAGGCGCTCCAGTCTGGAACCGCGAGACTTCTACGGTCGCAGGTTCGAATCCTGCCTCGGGCATGGATGTGTGAGATGTCCTCCGGTTAGTTAGGTTCAAGTAGTTCTAAGTCCTAGGGGACTGATGACCTCAGAAGCTAAGTCCCATAGTGCTCAGAGCCATTTGAACGATTTTTTTGATGAGTGCTACAGGTCTCAGCAATATACAGGGTGTCCCAGCTATCTTGTCCACCCAAAATATCTCTGGAACAATAACAGCTATTGGAAAATGACTTTCACCGGTAACATTGTAGGGCTGGGCCCAAGAATGTACATACACTCCTGGAAATTGAAATACAAACACCGTGAATTCATTGTCCCAGGAAGGGGAAACTTTATTGACACATTCCTGGGGTCAGATACATCACATGATCACACTGACAGAACCACAGGCACATAGACACAGGCAACAGAGCATGCACAATGTCGGCACTAGTACAGTGTATATCCACCTTTCGCAGCAATGCAGGCTGCTATTCTCCCATGGAGACGATCGTAGAGATGCTGGATGTAGTCCTGTGGAACGGCTTGCCGTGCCATTTCCACCTGGCGCCTCAGTTGGACCAGCGTTCGTGCTGGACGTGCAGACCGCGTGAGACGACGCTTCATCCAGTCCCAAACATGCTCAATGGGGGACAGATACGGAGATCTTGCTGGCCAGGGTAGTTGACTTACACCTTCTAGAGCACGTTGGGTGGCACGGGATACATGCGGACGTGCATTGTCCTGTTGGAACAGCAAGTTCCCTTGCCGGTCTAGGAATGGTAGAACGATGGGTTCGATGACGGTTTGGATGTACCGTGCACTATTCAGTGTCCCCTCGACGATCACCAGTGGTGTACGGCCAGTGTAGGAGATCGCTCCCCACACCATGATGCCGGGTGTTGGCCCTGTGTGCCTCGGTCGTATGCAGTCCTGATTGTGGCGCTCACCTTCACGGCGCCAAACACGCATACGACCATCATTGGCACCAAGGCAGAAGCGACTCTCATCGCTGAAGACGACACGTCTCCATTCGTCCCTCCATTTACGCCTGTCGCGACACCACTGGAGGCGGGCTACACGATGTTGGGGCGTGAGCGGAAGACGGCCTAACGGTGTGCGGGACCGTAGCCCAGCTTCATGGAGACGGTTGCGAATGGTCCTCGCCGATACCCCAGGAGCAACAGTGTCCCTAATTTGCTGGGAAGTGGCGGTGCGGTCCCCTACGGCACTGCGTAGGATCCTACGGTCTTGGCGTGCATCCGTGCGTCGCTGCGGTCCGGTCCCAGGTCGACGGGCACGTGCACCTTCCGCCGACCACTGGCGACAACATCGATGTACTGTGGAGACCTCACGCCCCACGTGTTGAGCAATTCGGCGGTACGTCCACCCGGCCTCCCGCATGCTCACTATACGCCCTCGCTCAAAGTCCGTCAACTGCACATACGGTTCACGTCCACGCTGTCGCGGCATGCTACCAGTGTTAAAGACTGCGATGGAGCTCCGTATGCCACGGCAAACAGGCTGACACTGACGGCGGCGGTGCACAAATGCTGCGCAGCTAGCGCCATTCGACGGCCAACACCGCGGTTCCTGGTGTGTCCGCTGTGCCGTGCGTGTGATCATTGCTTGTACAGCCCTCTCGCAGTGTCCGGAGCAAGTATGGTGGGTCTGACACACCGGTGTCAATGTGTTCTTTTTTCCATTTCCAGGAGTGTATTTGGAAACATTCTAAAACGAAAGCATATGTTTTTTTAAATGGACCTGCTATATTTTTTCTTCAGCAATCTATAGCATGACAAAGCACATACACAATGGCGTTGATTGCATCGCAATATTCCCATTACATCCCGAGATATTGAGACGCGAAGTTGACGCTTGAAACACCCGACATGCGCTGCTAGCGCACGTCCTGAGGCTCAGGCGTGAACCCCATGCTGCCCGTAATCGCGATGTGATTGACATGTGTAATCACACCTCGAAACTTATCAAGAGGTCCGAGACGAATAATACGGTCTGCTGCGATGTCGGGTGCTTCAAGCGTCAACTTCGCGTTTTAGTATCTGGGGATGTAATGGGAATATTGCAATGCGATCAACGCCATTGTGTATGTGCTTTGTCATGGTATGGATTGCTGAAGAAAAAATATAGGTCCATTTAAAAAAAAAACATAAGTTTGTGTTAAAAAACACATATGCTTTCGTTTTAGAAAGTTTCCAAATATGTACATTCATGGGCCCCAGCCCTACATTGATACCGGTGAAAGTCGTTTTCCAATAGCTTTTATTGTTCCAGAAATATTTTGGGTGGACAAGATAGCTGGGACACCCTGTATTTCAGACAGGAACGAGCAGCTTTTGCACTGTCCGGAATAACGCTGTGGAGTGTAACTGCTAAGAGATGTAGATTTTTAGAAATATACGTTTTGTCATGAATTCGTCATCACTCTTTGGTATTTCACCGTCAGGATTGCAGGATGAGTTTTTGGTGACGGCTGCTTTTTTAGCAAATCATCAGATCATTCCTTTCACTACGGCACTACTGTGGCCGTCACTGATATGTCGTATGGCACGCTATAGACGATTAGATTTCGTCATTTGTCGAAAGTTCATGAAAGCCAGTAATGCAAACTAAAATAATACTAGACTTCCTTGGGCATTCCGCACATCGCTCGTAAGGATTATTTATAAACATTGAGCTTGGCATGCGATTTATGTCTGCAAACTTTGAAGTTACAATAGTGATTGCTGGCGTTCTAAGCTGACTAACACGACAGTGAAGTAACACTAGCTAGAAAAGTAAGGCCGATGTAACACCGTCAAACGACTACATGATAATTTAAACAATAGCAACTTTCTAAACTGAATTGAAAATTGACATTGATTAGCTATGGGTAAGAAAAGATGTCTTTCCGTTTCCGAGATTGTTACTTAATATAAGTCGAAATACATCTTAATAGCAGTTATTTCAATTAACGATTCAATTTTGTTAATAAAATTTATCGAAAGGCCAGTCGTCGAAATGGGCTTTAAATTAACGGACGTTAATAAGACTTTCACTCCAAAAGCCGTATTTTACATAATACTTAGAGAAACGTTTGCGAACACAAGATAGCAACTATACATTAAAACTAGCTACGAAAATGATACTGGTATATGTTCTCTTACAGACCCAACGCATGACTATGTTAAAATATTCAGCGAAATAGGAAGTACAGAAAATCAATAATTGCAAATGAAATGTATCCGATAGGTAGGTCTACTGGACCTTGAAAGATAAGTCTGCTCCGCCAGCCCAGTCGCCGGTTTTTGTTTATGTATTCGGCGAAGTTTTATTCGCATGAATTATGTATATCGAAGAGAAACGAGTACATATTATCTTTACATCACGTTTCATCAATTTCTGGACGGGTGAGAACATAAACACGACGGACTTTACGAATAATGACTAAAATTTCAGAAGGAAGCAGGGCATGAGTATTTCGCTCTCTATTTCTCTTTTGGTTTTGTTTCGAAGCTTTAAGACTGATTCCCGTCATACTAATGAATTATTTGCTATATATAGTTGTGTGTGACTCTCACGCTTTCAGTTACCGATAATCAAACACTTACGGATTTAGCTGAAGGAGCTATAATGGCAAAGGAGCAAAAATATTAAGCATGATATAGAAAACAGATGCCATGAAAAAGTTCATTAGCAGGAACGTAAAACGCTTAACATACGTCCATTCAAGATAAGGAAATAAAATATAATAAATAAATTATGAGAATGAGCTATATTTATGGAAAACTTATCCGATAGTTAGGAAACTATTATTTTTTACGCAAGAACTCCTATATTTTAAAAACAAGGATATCAATAAGACGCGACTGTACAAAAGAGATCCGCATGTTCAATAAACTGTACCGGCAGCACTAGGGAAGTGTTGCACTAACAGTACATTATACTACTGAGGTCGCTGATATTCCAGTAGGCGGCAGCACAATGCACCTAATATGAAAAACGTATGTTTTTGGAGGTGTCCGGATACTTTTCATCAGACAGTGTATGAAATGTGGATTCCCCGTTAACGGTGAAGATTTGAGTTGTAAACAAAAGTGAAATTTTATATAGATTTTTGCATGATTCATCCTAATGCTACGTGTAAACTCGAAGTCCTAGGTTACAAAATTGTACACTCCAGTTTTAATTAAAAGCTTTGCTATCCAGTAATAAAAAACCAGATCCATTAGAAATGTCATAAATTTCAACGAAATATCTGACGTTAACACCTATATTGTTTTGAACTGCGGCAATTGGCATTACATGCTGTAGTGCTCCAGATATATATATAAATCCCCTGTTTAAGGCATGAAGAGTAATCTCTGTAATGACATGTTGAGTGATAACACTCCATGTGAGTATCTGGCTGTATGCCAATTTTCGTAACTTTACTGCAAGAGATTTCAAATTTACTGTTGAATGACACATTTCATGTCGGCAACTTTCAAGGCGTCTCTCTCTCACGAATATCATTTTAGACCCTGTATTGTATATGTCTTTCTATATTTATTTGAGGTCAGTAATCTGATAAGTCCGGTTAGCATATACAGGGTGTTACAAAAAGGTACGGCCAAACTTTCAGGAAACATTCCTCACACACAAAGAAAGACAATATGTTATGTGGACATGTGTCCGGAAACGCTTACTTTCCATGTTAGACCTAGCTCATTTTATTACTTCTCTTCAAATGACATTAATCATGGAATGGAAGCACACAGCAACAGAACGTACCAGCGTGACTTCAAACACTTTGTTACAGGAAATGTTCAAAATATCCTCCGTTAGCGAGGATACATGCATCCACCCTCCGTCGCACGGAATCCCTGATGCGCTGATGCTACTGGAGAATGGCGTATTGTATCACAGCCGTCCACAATACGAGCACGAAGAGGCCCTACATTTGGTACCGGGGTTGCGTAGACAAGAGCTTTCAAATTCCCCCATAAATGAAAGTCAAGAGGGTTGAGTTCAGGAGAGCGTGGAGGCCATGGAATTGGTCCGCCTCTACCAATCAATCGGTCACCGAATCTGTTGTTGAGAAGCGTACGAACACTTCGACTGAAATGTGCAAGAGCTCCATCGTGCATGAACCACATGTTGTGTCGTACTTGTAAAGGCACATGTCCTAGCAGCACAGGTAGAGTATCCCGTACGAAATCATGATAACGTGTTCCATTGAGCGTAGGTGGAAGAACACGGGGCCCAATCAAGACATCACCAACAATGCCTGCCCAAACGTTCACAGAAAATCTGTGTTGATGACGTGATTGCACAGTTGCGTGCGGATTCTCGTCAGCCCACACATGTTGATTGTGAAAATTTACAATTTGATCACGTTGGAATGAAGCCTCATCCGTAAAGAGAACATTTGCACTGAAATGAGGATTGACACATTGTTGGATGAACCATTCGCGTAAGTGTACCCGTAGACGCCAATTAGCTGCTGATAGTGCCTACACACGCTGTACATGGTACGGAAACAACTGGTTCTCCCATAGCACTCTCCATACAGTGACGTGGTCAACGTTACCTTGTACAGCAGCAACTTCTCTGACGCTGGCAATAGGGTTATCGTCAACTGCACGAAGAATTGTCTCGTCCATTGCAGGTGTCCTCGTCGTTCTAGGTCTTCCCCAGTCGCGAGTCATAGGCTGGAATGTTCCGTGCTCCCTGAGACGCCGATCAATTGCTTCGAACGTCTTCCTGTCGGGACACCTTCGTTCTGGAAATCTGTCTCGATGCAAACGTATCGTGCCACGGCTGTTGCCCCGTGCTAATCCATACGTCAAATGGGCATCTGCCAACTCCGCACTTGTAAACATTGCACTCACTGCAAAACCACGTTCGTGATGAACATTAATCTGTTGATGCTACTTACTGATGTACTGTAGAACAATGAGTCGCATGTCAACACAAGCACCGAAGTCAACATTACCTTCCTTCAATTGGGCCAACTGGCGGTGAATCGAGGAAGTACAGTACATACGGACGAAACTAAAATGAGCTCTAACATGGAAATTAAGCGTTTCCGGACACATGTCCACATAACATCTTTTCTTTATTTGTGTGTGAGGAATGTTTCCTGAAAGTTTGGCCGTACCTTTTTGTAACACCCTGTAGTATAGACAATTTAAAGCCTTGCTATCCGGTAAAAAACAAGATCCATAAGCAACGCCGTAAATGTCAACGAAATACCTGACGTTAACACCTATATTGTTTTGAGCTCGGCCGGACGATGTGGCCGTGCGGTTAAAGGCGCTTCAGTCTGGAACCGCGTGACCGCTACGGTCGCAGGTTCGAATCCTGCCTCGGGCATGGATGTGTGTGATGTCCTTAGGTTTAATTAGTTCTAAGTTCTAGGCGACTGATGACCTCAGAAGTTAAGTCGCATAGTGCTCAGAGCCATTTTTTTGTTTTGAGCTGCGGCAGTTGGCACTACATGCTACAGTGCTCCAGATATGTTGGAGGTTTAATCTTAGAAGGCACTGTTGCTAGGATCCATCGCTTTGGGGGGTGGGGGCGAGGCAGAAGTTGCGAGATATCATTATAGATGCAAACGTTTGAGAATATGCAAAACAGACTGAAATAAACGGCGGAATTCTCCAGCGTGTTGTTGAACAACGAGGACACGGCCTGCTACCGAGAACAGCTGCATGGCCACAACCCGGCACCCAATTAGGCTGCCGCTCTTGCGTATTCAGCGTTTACCTTAACGATGAGCGCCAACATTTCGTTATCGCTGTTTTGTAATTAAAGGGGTTCATTCGGTTCTTAACACAGGCCTCTGCTGCAACTAGGCCACGCACGCAGTCAGTTCTGAATTGCTTATGAAGGACCGGAAAGCTAATCGCAGGCCTTTCGTACATTCGAATTACAACAGCGCTGACATATTATTGAAGTAATTTCATCTATAAAAGACGAGGATGAGCTCCGTCATTGTCTTAGGCATCTGTGCAGTGGATGTAAACCACTCGGGCTATTATTGTGGTACTAATGCTGCCCAACTGCAACCTGATGCCTTTCATTAGATCAAAATCGGGTTGTATACTGCATGCTGGTGCGCGATGCTAAATAAAATAAAATAATCGATATGTAATAATAGATAGTTGTGTGTGTAGTGTCAAATAGTGCGGTGATTTACTTGTGTTAGATGAATATTGAAAATTAAACATGTCATTACAAATGCAACCATGTTTACCAAACCAATAAACTTCTTGCTTGGCTAATCATCCGCTCTGGAACAGATATCCTTATTAATTACAAAATAAATACACTTTCTTGGTAAAAATGTGTCGAAATAACTTTCTCGGACTTAATACTGCAAGTAGACGTTATTTTAATTAGGAAGTCACACAGTTGCCACCGAGCGAGGTGGCGCAGTGGATAGACACTGGACTCGCATTCGGGAGGACGACGGTTCAATCCCGCGTCCGGCCATCCTGATTTAGGTTTTCCGTGATTTCCCTAAATCACTCCAGGCAAATGCCGAGATGGTTCCTTTCAAAGGGCACGGCCGACTTCCTTCCCCGTCCTTCCCTAATCCGATGAGACCGATGACCTCGCTGTCTGGTCTCCTTCCCCGAAACATCCATCCACAGTTGCCAGCTATGAGACAACGAGGTTTGCCTCCCTCTTACATAACTCGGTGGCAAAGTGTTCGTGCACACATGATGGATGCCATACCTTACAGGGTATGCTTCTTTAATTCGAATTTAGTGATGACATATACATTACTAATTTCATATATTCGCGTAATGAATTTGAATGAGCAAATACAGTGTTTCAGAAGTTATTCATTCTTTTTTTGTGAATTTAAAACCATTTTATCTCGTTCACTTCACACTTGAAGCAAGTGTTACACTATGTTATATTCACTTCTTTTCTCCCAGTACCAGTAACTCGTCACAGCATTTCAAAACGCAAAAGACGTGACTCTACCTCAACCAAAACACAGAACATTACCAACAATGTACATACAGTAGTATTGATGCAGTTCATCTGCAACTTCTTATGGATACTGTAATTTTATTTCTACATGAAATGTTATTTCCTCTTAATTACCGAGCGTGGTGGCGCAGTGGTTAGCACACTGGACTCGCATTCGGGAGGACGACGGTTCAATCCCGTCTTCGGCCATCCTGATGTAGGTTTTTCGTGATTTCCCTAAATCGTTTCAGGCAAATGCCGGGATGGTTCCTTTGAAAGGGCACGCCGATTTCCTTCCCAATCCTTCCCTAACCCGAGCTTGCGCTCCGTCTCTAATGACCTCGTTGTCGACGGGACGTTAAACACTAACCACCACCACCACCACCTCTTAATTAAATCGCTTTGTATTTGTTGTGGAAGTTCAGTGTCAATGATAATGTGGATAGGAATGGAAACAAACTGTATTATTAGCGCATTAAAAATTTTCTCAATAACTATTTTCCTTTCACTGAATGTCATTGCATAATTGTGTAACCAAGCAGTTTTCTACGAATTTCCTTAATATTTCATGCTGCTTAGGATACTATGAAATAAAAGAAGCACTTCTCATATTAATAAACCCTTCTTCAGGAATGGGGCACGATTTCTTAAAAGTGCTGCACTTTGAAGACATGGAGTGTTTATTTGTAAAGCTGTTCAATAATTACAAAGGCAACAATCTGCTTTTTAAATTTCTGACTGTTGGCTTTAATGGATGTTTGCAGTGTTTCATTCGACATAATGTGCTATTTACGGACTTTAGGATACTCTAAATTCTGTATCGTACTCCCGAACGTTGTCACCAGTACGGAGAACTGCATATTCGCGCAGTATAATACACGACAGAGGCGGCTGCTCACCTGAGAACATCGAGTCACATAAATCACTAAGTTCTGTGCGCAACGGGTCCATAGGCATCTAGTTATATTCTTTCACCAGCTAAACTGTTGTTTGGCAATTATTAAGAAAGGGATACAATAAGCAAACATCATAAACACGTTAACATTACTGTTGTTCAGTAATGACTGAATTTCCATCAGTTTAATATTATTGCGAAATATGGGAGAGACTGTCACTGAAATGATACGGGATTTGGGCTGGACATCATTAAAAGAAAGGCGTTTTTCGTTGCGACGGGATCTTCTCTCAAAATTCCAATCACCAACTTTCTCCTCCGAATGCCAAAATATTTTGTTGACACCGACCTACTCAGGGAGAAACTACCAGCACGATAAAATAAGGGAAATCGGAGCTCGTACGGAGAGTTACAGGTGTTCGTTCTTTCCACGCGCTATACCAGATTGGAACGTTAGAGAATTGTGAAGGTGGTTCAATGAACCCTCTGCCTGGCACTTAAATGTGATTTGCAGAGTATCCATGTAGATGTACATGAATACCAATACAGCTACTTAGCGTTCACTTTCCGAATCTACGAAAATTAAAAGAATAATTATATTTCGTTATAAAACTCGCCTTCGGAAAAAAGTTGCTCCATCCACAGTTAATACAGATACCTTACTGTCTGTCCTGCTACTGTAAACTTTTTTTCTCGCCATGTGTCTCCTGTGACACTCATTTAACGCTTTAAGTTTCTTCGATTATGGGTTAAATGATAGCTGCGCGGAGTAACCACGCGGTCTTGGGCGCCATGTCACGGATTGCGCGGCCCCTCCCGCCGGAGGCTCGATCCTCTCTCGGGCATGGGTGTGTGTGTTGTTCTTAGTATATGTTGGTTTAAGTTAGGTTAAGTAGTGTGTAAGTCTAGGGACCTATGACCTCAGCAGTTTGGTCCCTTAAGAATTCACACTCATTTGAACATTTGGTTACATTATGGCAGGTCACAACTAATCAAACGTAGGAAAAATTATTTGAGTTTTAAGCAAATACTTGACCACAAACGAAGAAATGGCTTCACAGAAGTACGGAAAAGGATCATGGTCGATAAGTTATTCCACTTACCAAGACTAAGTGCACAACGATTATGCCAAAACATCTTCAGTTTCATGTACGTAGCCTAGTCTTGGTTTAATGCTGAGAGAAAAACACCAATAACCAAAGATTTTCAATTGTTAACTTATTTTCACGAAATTTCTTTGCATCTGTCCATAATAATTAAATCAGTGGTTACCTCTCTATTAGGTTAGTTTTAATATTTTGGCAACGTTTTCGTCATGGTAATCAATATAATTTTATATTAATATACACTTCAGTAAGAAAATAAACATATAATAATTAACTGGAGCACGTGCATTACGAATTAGAGTAACGTCAGGTGTTATGTGTGGGTAGTTTAGTTTCTTTTTCGTTTTCATGAGGGGTTTTTGACAGCAGTTAAGCTCTGCTTGCAGCCCATGAATTACACTTCCCGTTACGCTCGCGCTGTGATTTTGTGATTTGCAGGTCTGGTCGTAATCATAAATCTGGGCTGTGCTTCAGTGGAAGATTTGATACTCGTTGCGGTGCGGATAGCTGTCGTATAGTACTGCGGAATTGAAAAGTGCGGACCAGTGCTACGGTAGTGATTCCGTGAGGCATGCCGCGATGGTGGACATAAAACGAGCGTCCCTGAGTAGGAAGAAGCATACCATTTTATGCTTTTGTTGCTATATAAAATATGTGCTGTGGTTTTGCCTACATGTGAGCGTCAAAATGCAATATCTTTGCTCAGCTCAGAAATGATGTGTGAATCTAAAGGAGAAAATGAACAATTATTTCATTTGAGCATGATACACCCGCTCCTACGATGTCCCGCGAGCCTTAGGAAACCAGGTGAATGTTACACAAACGCATACCACAAATATACATTACACTGAAACATCTATAAGAGTATTCAGGTGTATTGGTTGTTTCCTTCCTTTAGTCACTTATTTAGGTAAGTTACTCTCCACTACAGGAACACCAACGAGTTATAAAGATGAAATGTTGTATTGACAAGATATTTTTAGTTCCTCATACTTATTGTAGTTTTATTCTATTTCCAGCAAATCATACCACTCTATTCCCGTACGGACACGACTCCAAACAATCACTGAATTATTTATGAATCACCACCAAGCAGAGCTACGAAGTAAGTTAGTAAGTTAGTTAGTTACATGTTCCATAGATCATTTGAACGAATCTTTAATGGAAATGATGTGTGCCGGCTGGAGTGGACAAGCGGCTCTAGGCGCTACAGTCTGGAACCGCGCGACCGCTACGGTCGCAGGTTCGAATCCTGTCTCGGGAATGTCCTTAGGTTAGTTAGGTTTAAGTAGTTCTAAGTTCTAGGGGACTTATGACCACAGCAGTTGAGTCCCATAGTGCTCAGAGCCATTTGAACCATTTTTGAAATGATGTGGGACGAGTGAGTTTACCTGATATGTAAACATGAATTGTTAACTTTAATAAACACATTTTTGTACTTGGCATGCAGCTACACTTAAAAATTGGTAATTTTTTCGGGCTAGCAGTTTTTAAATAGAAATTCGTCCACAGAATGGAAGGAGTTGATCAGGACTAATGATTTTAGTTTGGATAAAAAATTTGCTTCGCTACTTGTTAGACATTTTACGTCATTGAGCAAAGATAAAAGATTTTGTTGGTGCACACTGAACTCCTTTCAGAGCCACTGACAGTTTTAATAATATGTAATAAAGGTAATTTATCCGCTCTAGTGTTGTAGGTATGGACCTCACTGTTCATCTCAAGTTGTTATGGATTATTTACGACGAATTTCGTTAGAGAATATATGCACTTCGACGGAGCATTTAAAATGCGTAACTGTTTGAAAAGGTACCTACATAACGCCTTTGGCTTACTGCTTTCTTTTGTGCAATCAATACTTTCTTTGTAACTGGTGAGTTGCCCCAGAAAACTACTCCCTGGGACATTACTGAGTGGGAATATGCAAAATATGTCAGTACGTTAACTCGTTTGTTTCCAAGATTAACAAACATGCGAAGAACAAAAGTAATTGAACTTAATTGTTTGAGAAGCTCAGTAATACGCATCTTCCAATTCAAGTTTTCATCAACATGTTCACCCAAAAATTTTGAGCATTCAATCCTATTTACGGACTCCTGCTCATGTTCTTCGTCAGTTGTTGGTATGGCTATTTATTGTTCGGAACTGACTATAGTGTGTTTTTTGGAAACTTAGAGGGAGTCCATTTTCAGAGAATCACTTAATAATACTTGGAAAAATATCATTTGTAATCTCTTCTGTTACTTTCTCCCTAAAGGGATTTATTATAACACTAATATTATCTATTTAAGGTACCAATTCTGCTCGTAGAATGTTAAGGGAAAGGTCATTCACATATGTAAAGAATAGGAGCGGACCAAAATTGAACCTTGTGGGACTCCCATTGTGATTTCTTCCCAGTCACTAAAATTTTCTACCCTTCCAACATTGATTGAATTATTTGGGACCTGGAATCCAACGTGTGATATGCTAATGTGTGGTGTCAGTTGAGCTGATCAGCATACCCCTAAGATGTTACAGATTGTGCCCCCATGGACCTACGGAGATGGAAAGCTCACCATAAGATCATGCGTATTTGAAGGAAATAATGGTGCACAATGGATAATGGCTTATTAAGTGAAAATTACTAGGGGTGCACGATTAAGCACAAAAACATAATGATAATGGGAATCATCAAAATGTGAAAGGAAAGTAATGATCACTATAATGGTCTGCTTTACAGCTACTGAATCAAGAATACAGCCATTTGACAAGTGGACGAGCGATTGCGAACTACAGTCTTGGCACAGGTCGGTGAATACACAAAACGGTGATATAAACTGTGTCGCGGATATGTCCAATATTTGCAGAAAAGGTTAATGATTTAGAGAAAAAGCCAGGAAAAGCACGAACGAACACGGATATTTTCGCCTAAGTGCATGATGGGTGCAACTTGGTGGCTGTGAAAGTTAGATCTGCAAAACGAATTCCTGATGAAAATTAATTGACTTCGCGCTCACCTTGTCAGAATGGCTACAACTAAGGCCAATTCTTACCATTCTTAAGATGTGCAAGGATTGAGAACAGCTGAAATAGCGGCTGAAAATTCTAAATTGAGCACGGTCTCTGCGCTCTGCTCGAAGTCGGCAACATGTCTGCAGCTCTGAGACCCAACGTACTGCCTCAAGCTCTGGAACAAATGTCCTCTGTGACGGACTAAGGAGACGTATCTTCCCTGCAGCAGGTGTCTTTTAACTGATCTCCACGAAACTTAGCTGATTCTGCCAGTGTCGGAATGTCGCTGGCCAGTTGCAGCAGAGCTCGTGAGTTACGGCCAATGATAACTTAGTAGACAAGCTTAACAATTTCCGACTCTTGCAGATTTTGTTATGGCTAACCAATAAGGTATACTTTTCCCGTGGTGCGAGGAAGAGGACAGAAGATCTCTCCTATTAATGACAGAGTTTCAAAATAAATGGTTCAAATGGCTCTGAGCACTATGGGACTTAACTTCTGAGGTCATCAGTCCCCTAGACTTAGAGCTACTTAAATCTAACTAAACTAAGGACATCTCACACATCCATGCCCGTGGCAGGATTCGAATTTGCGACCGTAGCGGTCGCGTGTTTCCAGACTGTAGCACCTATAACCGCTCAGCCACTTCGGCCGGCGACAGAGTTTCAGTCTTGGCCAACCAGGTGATTTGCACATACGCACATGTGGGAATTCGCCCCCACTACCAAAATATTTACCATGAGCCAATCACAGAACTCTTTACTAAAATTTGAACCTATATATCAGCTGCCTCCACTGGGCTTGAAGCACGTCCCACACTTCTACATCTACATCTACATGGATACTCTGCAAATCACATTTAAGTGCCTGGCAGAGGGTTCATCGAACCACCTTCACAATTCTCTATTATACCAATCTCGTACAGCGCGCGGAAAGAATGAACACCTATATCTATCCGTACGAGCTCTGATTTCCCTTATTTTATCGTGGTGATCGTTCCGCCCTATGTAGGTTGGTGTCAACAAAATATTTTCGCATTCGGAGGAGAAAGTTGGTGACTGGAATTTCGTGAGAAGATTCCGTCGCAACGAAAAACGCCTTTCCTTTAATGATTTTCAGCCCAAATCCTGTATCATTTCTGTGACACTCTCTCGCATACTTCGCGATAATACAAAACGTGCTGCCTTTCTTTGAACTTTTTCGATGTACTCCGTCAGTCCTACCTGGTAAGGTTCCCACACCGCACTTAGTGGCTTAATGTTCTATCCTCTCTTTCAGATTCTTATCTTAGCTAAAAAGGATTCCTTTCACTTCTCAGACAGTGAGGCTTTATGGCAAGTTGCCTGTAGTCACGCCAAACTCCTCCCGGGCTGGGATGACTGACTATCCTGATCTGCTCTATACGTGCACGAAAAATGGCTTCCAGCTGAAAAGGACTTCGCTACTGGCGATATTTTATGATTTACGGCTTGTGCTATTTGTTTGGTGAATCTATAAATAGCATTCTAAGTCTAACAACCCTTCTGGATTCCAAATTGAGACGTGCCAAGACAATTCTTTCCATTTAAAAGTGGGACTATTCTCGGGTACATTAACTTTTCGAATATTTTGCAAAAAGATGTCAGTAAGGACACTGGCCAATAATTGTTTAGCTCTTTCTTGTAACCCTTCTCATGAAGAGGTTTAACAATTGCGTATTTTGACCTTTCTGGAAAAAATTCTTATTTCAGTGATGCATTACGTACAAGGTGATTCAGGAGCCCCTACCGATGTCGTTTCATGCAACCTGCAATATTATACCTCGCCTTTAAAAACCATGCGCGCGATTTTCATATCGTCTCATCGATTACGTGGAAACTATTAATCCTATTAGTAAAATTTTCTAATGGGATACGTTTTCGCTAGAGGCTGTAGTTTTTGAGTTATTCAATAAAAACGTAAAAAAGTCACCTTCAAACGCAAACTCACTGCCACACTCAGCCACCACAGGTCAGAATTTCTAGTATGTTGTTCGTGGTACTCCTTCCTATTACTGTACAAAAATTTGCGACTACACGAATTATTTCTCACATTCGACCTTTTTTCGTCTTCATTGATTGGCCTTATTACACCGCCGGCTTCTTCGAGCACTTAAAAACTGTGAAATTGGCGTTTGTGTAAATTTTACCTAACAATTTTGTTAATTTTAATAGCGTAGAATGAATAATTACATCGTTGTATTCCTTCAGGCCTTCTGACTACGTAACTACTGTACTTGAAAGGTTTAAGTTTGGATCGAATTATCAATCTAATTAACTTTAGCGAAACTTTTATAAAACTCGTTTTTTCTTTCATTATCCTCACAGGCACGTCTAAATTAATACTGTTAACGAAACAGCCGACTATGCTGGTCGTTTAATAGCCCAATCAATAGAGACCAAAAAAGGTCCAATATCGAGAATAGTTCCTGTAGTCGGAAATTTTTGTGCAGTGGAAGAAGGGAGTGCAGCGTACAACAAAATTTAACTGCATTAAATCTCCTACAAAAAAGGCCGTTTCGTTTTTCCTGCAGGACTAGCAGTTTGCGCGTAGCGAGCGAGAGAATATGAAAATATCGCGTGTGGTTTTTGAAGGCCAGATATACCATTGAGTGTTGCGTAAATCGACTTCAGTAGGGGCAGCTGAATCATCCTATATGTTACTAAGAATATTTCTTATTAAGTTTGGACAACTTTTCAGAATGTTGTTTGACATACCATCAACGCGACGTGAGGTTATCATTTCTTGATTTCTTATAATTCTATTAATTTCACTGAAAGATGTTGCTACTTCTAATTGCTTCAAGTTTTGTGGAATGACATTTTTAATATATCTCCTTGCTTCTTCAACTGAACTATTTAATCCTATTTTCGCTACTACGTTTAGAAAGTGATTGTTAAAATGTACTCGCAAGTTGTGAATTATCAGTCACAATATTGTCATTTAGTTTAATGGTTATGGTATTTTGTGCACTGACTGGCTGGCCTGCCTCCCGTTTGGCAATATCATATGGTTTCTATCTTATTATCCACATTATTAATTTATTTCAGGAAATTCATAATTCACGACATTTTAATGACTTTGCTTAAAATATAACGGTAGTTTTTGTAATATGCAAGTAATGTCAGATCTTGACATGTTCTCGCCTCTGGCCTCTTACTTGGTTTTATTTCCCTTAGTTATGCACGGTTTACTTCTTTTTCTAATGGTTCTCCTGGGTAACATTTTATTCACACTAATTTACTATGGAATAAACTGAATTTGATATTAGACTCTCTTTCTGCATATACCACATCCTGTACCAGCTCCTTTAACTTACTCTAAAACATTGTATGCTGTGGACTCTTATCTTGAGAAATATGGCTTCAAATCCGGACCACTCAGTTTTCCTGTTACGTGGGGCATAAATACCTGGTGTCGACTAATCCATGAAGAGTTATCGGCTTATTTTTTTTCCAACAGAGAACATTCACTATTCACCAGATCTTTACATTCTAGATTACATTAAGTCCCCCATCATACCATAAATGTTTATGCAAAGTTTTCCTGTGTCTCAAGTACTCATTTATGGAAGATCAGAAAAGTTAGAAATTTTCCCAGTTTCAAACAAACGACTAGCTTGAACTTGAAATGATAATAGTTCTCCTATACTTCCAAATACGCACTGATCTGAATTGTCAGTATTGTTACACTAAATCTTTTCATATTTCAACTCCTTTCTCTTTCGTCTCTTTCTCTGTCACATTTTTCCTTCCGCTTTAGTTTTGATGGCATTATAGTTCTTATAATGCAGAGTACGCCACGTAGGACGCAAGCGCTATGTTGGGCACTGCGCAGCAAGCAGCCTCCTACTGCCGCATACAGGCCGCCCCGTTCCTTGGATTCGGAGTCTGTTTTAACCGAATTACACGAGTTAGGAGCAGCCTTGGAAATAATACCAGGCATGTAACTGCGCGATTTACAGCCTCAGGCTGTGTTCAGCTCCTTGGGCAAATGCGAGTGACCCACCAACTCAGTTGAAATCTTACAAAGTAAGAGGTGTGCATGTACCGACCAATTCAGATACAGTTGCCTGACGTCAGTAGGATACTCTGTCATCAAAAACACCTCGTACTACCGTCAGAGACGCATTGGTGGTGTATAATCTCTCACTGTCCTGCAAGAAATAACCGTACGTCTTTTTGTTAGTTGTTAGTTCTCTTAAAAATGTTACAGTTTTTTGTTCACATATCTGAAAACTACCAAGGCCAAAAATAAGGACCTATCATGTTCTAACCTAACTACGATCATGGGATACAATATCTGGACACACAGACGCACGGTTAGTTAATAAGTTACAAACTAGAGTATTTCCTCGGTTGACGGGACCTTTTGGTACTGCGCCATCTGATGGACTGTAAGCATTACTTGAGATACGTTCAGTCATTCTCAAGATACGAAAAACAGCTGCGACGTAATGGCTGAAGAACGAAGTGCAGCACTGAATAGGAATACGGCCCACAAACATGCAGGAGATACGCAATCTGACCCTCCTCCTTTGGCAGAAACTAACGGCTGATACTAAACAGCGACGTGTATCTATGGTTACCTGGTTACCTCCCAAACACATAAGGGAGACTGAGATTTTCACTCTGCAGTGAATTGTGCGCTGACATGAAACTTTCTGGCAGATTAAAACTGTGTGCCGGACCGAGACTCGAACTCGGGACCTTTGTATTTCGCGAGCAAGTGCTCTACTATTTTTTTTATTTTTATCGTTGGGTTTGGCCGTTGCGGACGTCACATGACAACCGTTAAAGTTCGTTTGTTGAGCCTTCCACTCAGTTTTTTTTATTACAGAGGCCAACCAGCTTTCTGACCGAACACTCTGGGGTACCGTGCCGGCTACCACCTGAGCTACCCAAGCACGACTCACGCCCCGTCCTCACAGCTTTACTCCCGCCAGTAACAACCTTTTACAAAAGGGAGGGTGGGAATGAGGCACTTTAATTCCTCAAGAGGAATGCCACACTTCTTGACGGGTCGTGGGCCTCATGCCACCTAATGACATGGAACTGGGCGAAGAAATACCTCCGAACGTGCTTCTGCCGAAGAAGACACATCTGGGAATGTCAGCTGTGTACCGATGCTGAGATCTAACGGCAGCAACTGAATCGAGACAGAACATTTGACTTGAGGAAGGTACTGGGCTGCGAGGCAAGGAAAATCCTGGATAAGATGTCTGACGTCGTCCGCTCCACTACGGGAGGTTGCGAGGGACGACCGAGAAGAAACGCAGCGAAAGTAGTTGGGGTCAATGACTGTGATAGACAGACAACAGCGTACGCTCGGGGAACGTAACCACATCAGGGGGGAAGTGCAGTCATGTGTCCGTACCTTGCGCCGGCCGCTGTGATCGAGTGGTTCTAGGTGCTTCAATCCGGAACCGCACTGCTGCTACGGTCGCAGGTTCGAATCCTGCCTCGGGCATGGATGTGTGTGATATCCTTAGGTTAGTTAGGTTTAAGTAGTTCTAAGTCTAGGGGACTGATGACCTCAGATGTTAAGCCCCGCCGGCCGCGGTGGCCGAGCGGTTCTAGGCACTACAGTCTGGAACCGAGCGACCACTACGGTCGCAGGTTCGAATCCTGCCTCGGGCATGGATGTGTGTGATGTCCTTAGGTCAATTGGGTTTAAGTAGTTCTAAGTTCTAGGGGACTGATGACCTCAGATGTTAAGTCCCATAGTGCTCAGAGCCATTTGAATCATTTTGTTAAGTCCCATAGTGCTTAGAGCCATTTGAACCATTTCCGTACCTTGCCACTCAAGGAGCTAGAAACAGGGTGACGTGCGTCGGTATGTGGTGGAGCAACGACAACGCTTCGTCGGAACAGTTGCGACATCGGCAGAGACAGATTATTTCGCAGCGTCCAGGGAACCGACAAGTTGTTTCCACGGACTGGGAAGCAAGGGAGTGCCTTTTGATAGGTTTTTAATAGTATATTTCATTCATACATACATGCTGTATTACACTTAGTGGTTGCTAGAGGGGAACCTGGTTGAAGTGCAGTACTGGTGCCAGGTATACCAAGGTGTGATGATGGGAGTAATCTTCTTTAGTTCTTTAATAGTAGAAATATTTGTGGCAACGGCAAGCAGTACTACATTAGCTGAAATTGTAAAAGTAGTACAGTTAGTTGCCGATGTATAGCAAATGATATTAACTGTTGATATTACTAATTTCAGTTAGAAAGAACATGGCCTGTGATGAAATTGTTGGCGAGGGGCTGCGATATAATAAATAAATAACAAAACGGGCAATAACTTGTTCACATACCTATCAGAAGTTGTGGTGTGATGGAAAAAATCTATCCAGTAATTCGTATTGCGCCAATTGCTCACCACACTTCTGTTTTCACATCGTGTATGGGATCTTGATGGAACTTCTATAGATTTTTAGAACTCCAATGTAGATTGTTCTGTGAGTTAATATTCAGCTATAAATCCGACCATGCTTCGTCAGGGAAAAAGAGCATCTCAGGGTCAAACTCTCGCATCATTCACCGACTGAAATAATCAGCTGCATTACTGAGATCCAGCAAAAGTATCCGTGCGGGTCAGTGGATGTATGACTTAATTTGTAAGGATTCACTTGGAGTCTGTTCACAAGTTTGCAGCCAGTCTGAAATCCTAAGTGACGCAACGATTTGATCGGATTTCTCTCTAACGCCGCTCTTAACTAGTTTGGCTACAACCGATACGCGCTTTGTCAGAGTGCGAGGAACGTGCCGGAGAGTATGCGACGATCAGTCGTCCTACAGCGGTATTTGACTCTCGCACACATAGGGGAAAATTCCTGTGTAGGAAATACAGTTATAATATGACTAAGGCAGCACATCGCTACATGCCATTACATACAATATATGATCAAAACTGTACAGACACGAATATAATGCGTAATTAACCGCTAGATTTCACGAGAGGTATACCCATCACTACAATAGAAAGCAGGTAGTACTGTATTGTCGGCACAAAAGCAGTGATAGCAGTACTGGTCTGTCAGGAGAAATCGGTGACTTCGAACGAGGACAAGTTATGCATTGAAGCGCCAAAGAAACTGGTATAGGCATGCGTATTCAAGTACAGAGATATGTAAAAAGACAGAATACGGCGCTCCGGTCGGCAACGCCTACGTAAGACAACAAGCGCGCAGCGCAGTTGTTACATCGGTTACCGCTGCTACAATGGCGGGTTATCAAGATTTAAGTGAGTTTGGACATGGGACACAGCATCTCCGAGACCGACGAAGTGGGGGTTTTCACGTGCGACCATTTAACGAGTGTACCCTGAATATCAGGAATCCGGTAAAACATCAAATTCCCGACATCGCTGCTGCCGGAAAAAGATCCTGCAAGAACGGGACCAACGATGACTGAAGAGACTCGTTCAACGTGACAGAAATGCAGCCCTTCCGCAAATTATGGAAGGTTACAATGCTGGTCCATCAACAAGTGTCAACGTGCGAACCGTTCAACGAAACATCATCAAGATGGGATTTCGGAGCCGATGGCCCACTCGTGTACCCTTGATGACTGGGCCGGCTGTGGTGGCCGAACGGCTCTAGGTGCTTCAGTCTGGAACCGCGCGACCGCTACGGTCGCAGGATCGAATCCTGCCTCGTGCATGGATTTATGTGATGTCCTTAGGTTAGTTAGGTTTAAGTAGTTCTAAGTTCTGGGGGACTGATGACCTCAGATGTTCAGTCCCATAGTGGTCAGAGCCATTGGAACCAGTTTTGAACATTGATGACTGCACAACACAAAGCTTTACGCCTCGCCTTGGTCAATCAACAAGGACATTGGACTGTTGATGGCTTGGTTCAAATGGCTCTGAGCACTATGGGACTTAACATCTGAGGTCATCAGTCCCCCAGAACTTAGAACTACTTAAACCTAACTAACCTAAGGACATCGCATACATTCATGCCCGAGGTAGGATTCGAACCTGCGACCGTAGCGGTCGCGCGGTTCCAGACTGAAGCGCCTAGAACCGCTCGGCCACAATGGCAGGCGATTTCGACTTCTCTATCTTCCCTGCAGCTGCGAATAACAGTAATCGGGTTCAGTCATTCTCGTCGGTGGTAATCTTCAGCGCACTTAGTATAATGTTCAACATAAGGTCTTTCTAACGTTACTGTAAAAATACCCATCATCTTCACAAATCGCAGGGTACAATGGAATCATGAATGCAGTCAATGACTTAAGGGATAGCGAAGTGCTGAGTGCCACAACTTCCGCCTATCTTTGTAGAAGACTGCGTAAGTATCCTGTGTTTCTGTGTGCCCTTTTGGAGTACTCCAACATGCAAAAGACATTTGCCGTTATACTGAGTGTCGTTCACGTCATTGGCAATTCCAGTTTCTACAAATTTGCGACATTCTTACAGCATGTACTATATCCGTAAAAATTTTTGTTTTCCTTCTTCTAATATACACTACCGACTAAAAACGCGAATCATCCAGAAGTGCAGGAAGAAACAAAATGAGACATTATGGGGTGGGACGATATGTGATGTTATTACAGTGATTCGAAAATGGAGTCAAATTTACAAAGAAGTTACTAGTACGAGCCCACTTGTCAGTGCCACTTTGCATTGCCTCTGGTCTGCATGCGTGCAGTGATTCGCTTGGGAGGGGTGTCACATAGACGTTTTATCCTCTCCTGTGGTAATCTGGCCTACAACTGTCGCAAATGAACCTTGACGTAATCGGTACTGGGACAAAGATGACGTCCGAGCAGTTCCTAGATGTGTTCTATCGGAGATAAATTTGCCGATCTTGCTGGCCACAGGAGAACCTCGGCATCATACAGACAGGTCACAGAGACTCGTCACATGTGTGGACTAGCATTGTCCTGTTGAAACACAGCACCACTACACTTTCGCATGAGAGGTAACATACGAGGACGCAGGATGTCAGTGCGTACCGTAATGACGTCATAATTCCCTCACAGTATCAGCCGTGACCTGAACTCACACAGTCGACAGGTCGCCACCATACTCACCAGCGATGGTCCCCGGGGATAGCGCACAACCGTGATTCATCGCTGAACACAATGTGACATCATTCATCCTCTTTCTGTTCTTCCCGGTCACGGCAGCACTCCAAATGCAGCCCTTTGTTGTGGTACTAACAACAGCCCTTGCATGGGACTGTGATTCCCTTGTCCGGCAGCGACCAATGGTGGGCGATGACACAGAATGCTACATAGAGTCCATTACTTTTTCTCGAAAGGGCAGGAGCAGATGTAAAGGGCTTACGATGTTTTTAGTGCACAGTACGACGGTCCTCCCATGTGTAATAAAATGGAACACCTACAGCTTCCCTTATGATTATGACTACCTGTGTCGCCGGCTGGTGTGGCCGAGCGGTTCTAGGCGCTACAGTCTGGAACCGCGCGACCGCTACCGTCGCAGGTTCGAATCTTGCCTCGGGCATGGATATGTGTGATGTCACTAGGTTAGTTAGGTTTAAATAGTTCTAAGTTCTAGGGGACTGATGACCTCAGAAGTTAAGTCCCATAGTGCTCAGAGCCATTTAAAACCATTTCAACTACCTGTGTCGGTGCTTCATGGCACCAGCTTCAGGCCTGATGCCGAGGGTATTAATTCAAATCGTATGTACGATAAATCAGCGGCGAACATCGATGAACAGGTTTTCGCAGACTACCAGTAACAACGATATTGTGTCTCCAACCATCAACTAGCAGATCGACAGTTTACGGTCGGAGACACAGCATCGTCGTTACAGGTAGTCTACGACAACCATTTCATAGATGTTGGCCACTGATGAATCGTACACTGAAGAGTCCTAATATCGTGTAGGGCCTTTGCGAACACGCAGAAGTGCCGCAGTATGACGTGGGATGGACTCGACTAATGACTGAAGTAGTGCTGGAGGGAACTGACACCATGAATCCTGCAGGGCTGCCCATAAATCCGTAAGAGTACGAGCGGGTAGAGATCTCTTCTGAACAGCATGCTGCTACGGTCGCAGGTTCGAATTCTGCCTCGGGCATGGGTGTGTGTGATGTCCTTAGGTTAGTTAGGTTTAAGTAGTTCTAAGTTCTAGGGGACTTATGACCTAAGATGATGAGTCCCATAGTGCCCAGAGCCATTTTTTGAACAGCATGTTGCAAGGCATCCCAGATGCTTAATAGTAGTCATGTCTGGGGAGTTTGGTGGCCAGCGGAAGTGTTTACACTCACAAGAGTGTTCCTGGAGCTACTCTGTAGAAATTATGGAGGCGTGGGGTGTCGCATTGTCCTGCTGGAATTGCCATTGCTCATCGGAATGCACAATGGACATGAATGGATGCAGGTGAGCACAAACGATGCTCCCCTACGCTCCAACTGCACACGCCCCACACCATTACAGAGTATCCACCAGCTTGAACAGTCCCCTGCTGACATGCAAAGTCCATAGATTCATGAGGTTGTCTCCATACCCCTACACGCCCATCCGCTCGATACAATTTGAAACGAGATCGTCCGACCAGGTAACGTGTCTCGTGTCATCAGCAGGCCAATGTCGGTGTTGAAGAGTCCAGGCGAGGCGTAAAACTTAGTGTCGTGCAGTCATTAGGGGTACACGAGTGGGCCTTCCACTTCGAAAGCCCATATCGACGATGCTTTGTTGAATGGTTCACACGCTGGCACTTGTTAATGGTCCAGCACTGAAATCTGTAGCAATTTGAGGAAGGGTTTCACTACTGTCACGTTGAATGATTCTCTTCAGATGTCGTTGGTCCCGTTCTTGCAGGATCTTTCTCCGGCCGCAGCGATGTCGCAGATTTGATGTTATACCGGATTCCTAATATTCACGGTGCACTCACCATATGGTCGTACGGGAAAATCCCCACTTCATCGCTACTTCGGAGAAGCTGTGCCCCATCGCTGGTGCGCCGGCTCTAACACCACGTTCGAACAACTGCGCCGTCTTATGTAGGAGTTGCCGACAGCACCGCCATATTAGGCCTGTTTAGATATATCTGTATTTGAATACGCATGCCTATACCAGTTTCTTTGGCGCTTCAGTGTATATACGATTGGAGTTAACCCCCTCACCATCAGTTAAGGCCTGAAGATGGTGCACTGAAACACCGAAACTGGTAGCCATATAATAAATAGCATAGTCGGAACGGCTGTAGGTGCTCCATTTTATTACATAAGAGAACGGCCGAAGTCCCTCAAACCTCCAGTCAGAAGGGTAGACATACAAATCCTCCCTTGTGGTGGGCAGACGTGGTAGACTGGAACCCTGACGACGAATACGAGGCCTGCCCTCCTGTTCCCATGCAGTCCAACAAGGGGCACTGTCACATCGGAATGCCCCACAAATCTGTATACTGCACATTTCGACAAGCTGGCCAAAGGGAGACCCACAATGAGGTCAGATGCTGATAACGCTGTTTCATACGAATACGTGAAATCTCCGTGCCGTTCAGTGTTCAGTCGACATCTGATGCCGTTGACACGCCGTGTACAGGCTACCAGGCTTGGTATCGACACAAAACGTGACCAACACTAAAGCACTCTGGTGGCTGTTCTATCTGACACATAGAATTGCAACTCTGGTCATTTGCATACCCGCCGATGGTGTATACGTGTACAGATTTACACTTATATCCGACCACAGACGCCTGATGGTAACGCCTGGAAAACAAAACGTTTCTAGGATGATGTAACGGACGCTATCATCAAAGTGATTAATTTTGTTACAATTACTTCATTTCAGAACTTATACGTAGAAAGAAGCGTATGATTAATACTTTATCGCAGACATATGTAATAATTTTTGGAGTTTGATGGTGTTATGTCACAGTTTTCTGTCAGGCAGTGTAATTCCCGTCTTGCGGGTCAGTAAGGCACCGCAGGGTCGTTCGTTAAGCCAAAGCTCTGTTCGTTACACAGTAAGAAATACTATTTTCTCCCTGAGTTAGAAACGTGTGGTAGAGTCCACTTTTCAGCTGGCTTATGAGCATCCTGCACAGGACAGCAGCAGTGAGTGGCTTAGTGAAATATTAAACTTTTTCTCGAGTTTCATCCTGATTTAAAGACAAGTTTGTAAGAGTGGCGCTACACAATACCACAAGTTCACGTTCATTAATACTTTGCATCGATCGTTTAACTGTGCGAATATACAAGTGCGTGTCACTTTTTTTTCATATGCTTTATCCTGGAGTCATTTTTACATTCAGTATATTGAAAGAAAAAAATAAAATCTTTTGGTATATTTTAACATCTCTTTAATTTGTTGGTCACTAATATAGTCTGTTGGCAGAAGAGAGACTAGGAGGGGTCAGTGACAAAATGTAACTGGCTGACTGATAACTTTCAGTTACCGAAACTGGGACGTGATTTTTATCTCCCTTCTTGCTTTTGCAGACGACAGAAAACCTGTCACTTCGTCGCTATTTTCTCTTTAAAGAGACACATATAATTTTCTGATATTTCTAGTACAAAACCAACATACAGACGGCAGGCACAAAGAGACGGTGTCCCAAGCAGCTGAGATTAATAACAGTGCCGTGCGACGCAGATAACAAGCACCCTCTTGTTTTTGTGTCTTCACTATATTGCTCATTAGACAGAGCATTCTTTTATTGCCACGACACACACCTTTGATCCTACAGCATACCTTAATTACTGCGAGGAGACGGACTCCGAATGCATGTGAAAGGCATAACGACGGACTATTGCAGTAATTTCGTTTGGCTGCCTGACAGAGCGTCTTCGCTCCATCGGAGAGTTTAAAGGATTCCACACGACGGACGAGCAAAGCCAGAGTCAATTAACTCGTTTCCAAACACATCAAAAGTAAATTAAAGGATTTAATTTATCGGGCGGTATTCGGCTGAGTCCCGCATGGCAGGAGATAGCGCGGAGCGCTGCCAGCATCCCCCGCAGAAGTAATTTCTTGATAAGGCGTGATGTATATTCCGCGTCACACGGCGACAAAGCGCCAGCCTGCGGAGATAGCCCGCATAAATTGTACAACTCGCCTAACGAACGTAAACACACAGCCACAGTTACCTGCACACGACCTGCAAGGAACCGGCTTTAGCAAAGCGAGTACTACTGCTCGGTGACCACAGACGCCTAACGACAACGACTGGAAAACAAAAAGTTTCCAGCCCAAACTAACAAACCATACCACAAAAAGGACTTAATTTTATGGCAATTCTTTCATTTGAAGGTTTATACATAAGTAGAAACGTACGAGCAATACATTGTCACGGACATATTTAATAAGTTTTAAAGTTAGATGCTGTTTAAGGTCACAAAAATTATACAATCATTCAATGGTAGGTATCCGCTTCCCTTGATGATTTACTGTATCATAGCTGTATTTTAACGCTTTATACAGGGCGACAGTTATTGAACTATATGAAAAAACGTAAATTATGGCGTGCACACACTTTATTTAACGTGTGAACGTCGCTAAAGATATTTGGATTTAGGTAATGACATCTTCGATATGCCTGCCATGATTGGTGATGATGTGGCGCTGACGAATAGCGAAATTCTGCATGTCCCGCTGATGTGTCGAAACATCGATGATGTCGATGACCTCCTGAATGGCGTTTTCAGCTCAGCAATGGTTTTAGGGTTATTGCTGTACACCTTGTCTTTAATATACCCCCACAAAAAGGAGTCACATGTGTTCATATCCGGAGAATATGGTGGCCAATCTAGGCCCATGCCAGTGGGCTCTGGGTACCTCAAAGGCAGAATGCGGTCCCCAAAGTGCTCTTCCAGGACATCAAACACTCTCCTGCTTCGATGGGGTCGATCTCAGTCAGGCATAAACCACATCCTGTCGAAATCAGGGTCACTTTGTATAATGGAGAGGAAATCATCTTCCAAAACCTTCACGTACCGTTCGGTAGTCACCGGGCCATCAAGGAATATCGCACCAGTTATTCCGTGAGGTGGCAGATGCCATCCACCTCTCCACAGAAAATATGTAGTGCATCTGTATCCAGCATTCTGCGGGTGGTGCGATTGGGTGAGTCTGCCATGTTGATCTGGTGAAGTCTTGATTGAGTCCCCTGTTTAGGACTGATCGTTACATACCACGCAGACTGAACATCATTGTCCACCAGGCCCATGCATATCGTTTTCCACGCGATCTTTCTTTGGAAGTGTGGGTGTTTCACCGCTGTGACGTTCAGGGATCGACCGCTTTGGAGATCACGATGAACATTCCGCATCGTCATATGACGTGTTGCTGGTATGGCGAGGCGATCATAGCTAAATCCGACGTAAAAATAGTTTGGGTAGTATAACGATGAGGAGACGTTTCGTGTCATCACCGAGGGTGCTAGAAAAGTAAAGCGTGGTGAAGTGTTCGTAGAAGGCTGCACTGATGTCACGCAGTGTAGAAAAGCGCCGCGACATCGGTCAGAGCACGTGGGCGCCCCGGCGTTTTCTGCTAACTTGACACTTGGGTGGTCTGTCCACCGTAAACCTATCAGGCTTCCGTGCTTGAACGACTGCGCCCTTTAACGGCCGGGGCACGTGTGCCATGATCTCTTCTTTCGCCGTATTGACCCGCTGTCCGTCTCTGTTGAGCACGGCATCGAAGTGTAGTAACGTAAGATGTTATAATAGAAATCGAGCGACCACCAGTTCCATGCGGCGGCGTCGCAGCCGTACGCAGTCAAGGTACGCTGGATAATCGGTTTGGGATATGTTCCTGTACGGATGTTCCTGTAAGGATGGCGACTTTGCAGGCGATGGGTGTCAGTTGAGCAGTGTTAAGCTTCTACTGACTTCGACTTCCCCACACTTGCTGGCAGCGGAGAGCGATAGCACTTATGTAGGCGATATAGTCCGTAACGGCAGTTGGCCACAGATCTGCATCTATCAAAGCACGTATAAGGCGACGAGATACGTCCTGCCAATGCGACTGAATATATGGCGTGTTTAATGGGTGAACCTGAGACGATCTCCTTTCAATGGTTCCAAGTATCCATCAGTCTAAGATCCCGAATAAGGGCCCTAGTTCTGTAAATGGAGAATGTCGCGGGATCTGGTCCTTTGGCGCTAGGACGTTGTTAAAGTCGCCGCCAAGAATGATATCCTCATGTCTGCTCTGAAAAAGAGGAGCCACTTCTTTCGTAAAAAATTGTGCGCAGCCTCGGCGGGGTGTGGAGCCAGACGGAGCGTAGACATTGATAAGTCTCACCTCTAACACAGTGAGTGCCGTCCCTCTGACATCGGGGAATTAGAACACAAACTGTTTTGTAATGCGGGAAACCGCAGCTGCTGAAAGGTATGAATTTATTAAGAACTCCGCTTACAGCTGAGAAAGTTGTTGTTTATTAAAACACGGATTTCACGGCTTCATACCGTATCTTTAGGTGAACCTACATGGCAAAAAGCAAAGCGCTGTGTCACCACATTTTGTGGATATTAAAATTAATAAAGGAATGTCTAAAGTATACTCACAACTTAAAAAGATTATATGTATACCCATCGCTCCTAGTTATAGTTTACTACTCAGAGAACATCGTCAACACTATGGCGAGCGAAAGGTAAAGAAAACGTGCTCCATTCTTTAAAATTTGCCTGCATCCATAAAAAAAAGAAAAAAAATTATAGTGAGTGGACGTTAAGTTTTTTTAAAAGGAGGCCGGATTGGCGATAAAGAATTGTCACTGCTAACATGGTTAGTGGCGGCATATGAAAATCGCTATCTGAAAAGCATCAGGTGGTAATTTCTTACCAGTGTGACAACAGGGCAGCTCAGTGCAAGGCGAGGCAAAAGTGGTCTGCACGAATGACAAAGAGAGACTAGCTGGCTAGCGGAACGGAAGCTATCCATGTGGACAGTGTGATGTCATATACTCATGACTAGGAGCGCTGAGTCGCTACCTTTAGAAGCGAACAATACAGAATTTTTTTACATACTAACACCTAATCATACAAACAATCAAAATTAGCCAGAATGCTATGGTACTTTAATTCCAATTGGTTACTCAACGTGAACTGTGCGTTTTATTTTTTATGTCTACAAATTTCCACTTCCTCTAATATATTCAAAATATGGCTTTTCTTTTTTCGTTCTTTTTTGTGAAGTATTTTCAAATTTTCTGAAGGGCTTGTGATACTGTGGCCCTCATCGCTGGAATGCGCTGTTACTGCAGATCGCGGGTTATTTAAGTTAAGGTATTCCTGAAACCTTATTAGAAATTACCTTAGGTTTGTCCCATACATTTCTTAGGGCAATCATTATGCGTAATGCAATATACACCTGCTTCATTATATTTACCACAGCTTTTTCCTTGTGTCTAAGTTCTCTGCCTTGACCTGGAAATGTTTCTAGATGCCACAGGTTTGCCAATTTTTTCGGGTATTGCGCCCAGATTTGGTATTTTACAAAACAAAAAAAAAAAAATCGTGTTTGGGCGCAAACGTTGTGAGTATATTTTAGACATTCCTTTATTAATTTTAATATCAACAAAATGTGGTGACACGGTACTTTGCTTTTTACGGTATAGGTTCACCTGACAATGCGGCTTGAAGCCACGAAACCGGCCGTGTTTTAATAAACAATAATTTTACCAGTTGTATGCGGAGTTCTTCTTAACATCCTGAATTAGAACACGTCATCAGCCTGTAGTCCCTCCTTGAGGTGTATTGCGACGCTGCTGCCAGTGTGTGAGGTACGGGACACAAGCCCGCCCGGTTAGCCGTGCGGCCTAACGCATGGCTTTCCGGATTGGGAAGGAGCGCCTGGTCCCCGGCACGAATCCGCCCGGCGGACTTGTGTCGAGGTCCGGTGAGCCGGCCAGTCTGTGGATGGTTTTTACGCGGTTTTCCATCTGCCTCGACGAATGCGGGCTGGTTCCCCTTATTCCGCCTCAGCTACACTATGTCGGCGATTGCTGCGCAAACAAGTTCTCCACGTACGCGTACGCCACCATTACTCTACCACGAAAACATGGGGGTTACACTCATCTGGTGTGAGACGTTCCCTGGGGGGGGGGGGGGGGCACCGGTGGCCGAACCGCACAATATCCCTGGGTTCGGTGTGGGGCGGCGGAGGCGTGAAGTGGACTGCGGTAGTCGTCGTGGGGTTGTGGACCACAGCGGCTGCGGCGGGGATGGAGCCTCTCCATCGTTTCTAGGCCCCCGGTTAACATACAATACAATGGCACATAAACGCGGTATAACCATAAATGTTGGGGAAGGATGTTATGCTGATCTTTTGGAGGAAAGCTATATCGACGTCAGCTGCTTCACATCTCCAGTAACAACCGTAACTTAGGACGAGTGCATATGTTGTTGACGTTGATGATCACAGTTCAATATACATGAATTCCGTCTCCCTGTGAAAAGTCACCATCAGCCACTAAGATGCAAAGGTGAACAGTGAGCTGTGTCGTAACCGCCATTGCCCACTATTGTGGTCGATGTCCCAGTGTAGCGTGGGGAGAGCCCTCATGCTTTTGTTGGCTGACGACGTCTCAGCCTCTTCGGAATCATCCGCTCATAAGTTAAGAGCGGTCAGTGGTTGTGGGTAGGTATCGACCATCACGGCATCAGAAGTGATTCCGACATGGGGCTGGCTGTAGAGATCAGCTCGTGGGATGGAGACGTGGTTGGAAGTGGAATGTCACGAGGCTTGGTCTCTAGGCCTGCGGAGAGTTTGATAGCCGGGATCTCCGAACTGCTCTCGGCGGCCACAAGAGATCCATCTTCCATGGCTGATGTCTACAAGAGACAATCATCAGAGGGGGTCCAACGTCCCTTCTTATGCTTCGTCGGTGCGTGTTGCTTGTGAACAGTGAGTAAGAATCGGAATACGGATGGTCATCTGCCTCCGAATGGCATCCATTGGATCAAAAGCTGGAGCTGGCAATGACTGCTATTGAACGGCGTCTAGCTGTTGCTCCACCCCCGGCACATCATTGTTCGAATCTGCCCTTGGAGTGGCGTCGGAAGTTGACGTTTCGGGAGAGAGAGTCTGTCCTTCTTCAGGAGAAGATGCTGGCCTCACTGCCACAGCGTAATTAAGGGGAACCTTCAACATCGCAGCGCGTCAGCAATCGTTGGTTAATATATTAAAAAACTAGAAACCCGCCTCGATTGCAAAAAAAAACACCTAGTGTTAACCTAGGTTTCGGCGTAGATAACTAAACCTTCTTCAGAAACGTATAGCTATGGTGGTCTTTTAATCATTGACAAAGGTCTTCTTAGGCACTTGTGGGTTTTATGGAGAGGAATGTTTGAACTTGAAAAGATGTAAGGAAACGTTTGATCTTGTAATGTTGTGATAAAAACCTCATCATGTGGCTGTGAGTTGAAAAGAACACATTACAGCTGACAACGCACGAAGAGACGTTGAAAATGCAACTATTTTTCACTAGTAGTTCGGAGTGCACATGCTAGGGCTTGAAATGAAATAATGAATATTTTGTGCTGATCAGGATTCGAAACCGGGTAGGTGCCTTTCGAGGAGGCCTAGAAGAGTTTGCAGTCTTGGGGAACACAGTGAAATCGAATTCGAATCCCAGTCCAGCACCACAATTTTCAACGTCTCAGTTGCAAATAAAGTAAGAGCCTTGTGAAGTTACATGGCCATTGGTTCATTAAATGAAATACGTTTTCTAGTTTACGACGGCTTGCTGGTGACGGAGTCTCTGCCTTCCGGGGTTCTCCATCTGTCACAGCTCTACGCCTGACGTGAGATGTGAGTCTACACGTTTTACACATCAATACAAGTTTAATCCACCAGACCACAGAACCTCCTGCCAACCACATAAATATGAATTACAGAATATTCATTTAGATATAGATGCAGATGTCAAGGGACGGGTAACAGGAAGGAGGGTGGGATCTGGGAATGGATAGAAGTGCAAAATATAAGCGTGAAATGCTTGCAAAGTATTGCTTACTTAGATGTGTGCCACAGTTCGTTTTATCTTAGGACCGAGAGATAAGGAAGGACTGTTTCCAGAACGAAGAATGGGTTACAGGGAAGGGGAGATCAAAGAAAACGGTTTCATAGGTGTTAAGAGGAATGATAGAGAGTAAAGACAGCAGCAATTAAAAGAGAAAATGTAGCGTCAATGGAAACCGCTAGATTTGTTTATAAAGTTTTGGGGGAATGGAATAGAAGGATACTTGCGGCGATAGTGCCAGAGAGAGAGAGAAAGAGAGAGAGAGAGAGAGAGAGAGAGAGAGAGAGAGAGAGAGAGAGAGAATAGAGGAGATATTAACATAATATGAAATCGTTTGCGTATTGTGTGGAGGACGGAGGGTGTATTCATGGATGGAGGGGAAGAGAGAGATGTATCTGAAATAACAAAAACTACTGTGACAGAGTCCATCTACGCTGATTAGTTTGTAAGTATTTAGACAGGGTATAAATGAAATCAAAATAGAATATTTAACAATCTGTGTATTCAAAAGAAACCCACTTAAATTAAAAAGGCAACTCAAAGGAAAACTAACCCATATTGTATCTTTTCTGTTGCCACGCGATCTTCCACTAGCTCCCAGTGAGGAAAATGACGAAAAAGAAGACATAACAAAACATTTTAAGGACTCTAATATTTTATCCAGAATCCTTCATTATTCTGTATTCTATCATGCGTCTTGGCATAGAATGTATAAGCCGTCGGACGTAACAGCCTGAAGAAGCAACTTCCTCCAAGGCTTCCAGGACGCAGTCCCAAAGAGCGTCCGCAGTAGTTGGTTGGTTTCGTGGCCAGTTCTCTGTTAATGTTCTGGCGATCTCAGCCCACATGCTTTCCATGGGGTTCATATCAACCGCCCGTGGCGGCCAGTCCACGACGTTGACGCCAATCGTGGTAAGCCGCTGCTGAACAAATACAGACTTGTGAATGGGAGAATTGTCCTCTTGCAATGTGACGTCCCCTTCTGCGCACAGCATTCGCACTGACGGAAGCATCACATTTTCCAATATGTGGGCATATGTCTCGAATACACCTCACTTAGTGAGACATTACGGCAGACAGCCTGATGTGTATTTCTGCTTGCCGCTCTTATACTGATGCCAGGAGAGGAGGTAAACACATTTATGTCAAACGGAGCGGCAGAGGCAAAGGCATGCGGCGCAGCTGTGCTGGCTCGTCCCGGGCTGTTGACCCAACGCCACCGCTAGCTGGCTCACTTGCGTCTCGCCTCGTCCAGCCTGGCTGGCCCGTAGCTCGCTAGCCGCGGCTAATGCAGACCCGGGCCGCAAGGCCACCATCACCCCTTGAAGGATCAAAAGTTACACCTGACCTACCCAAGTCTGTAGTATAAACTAACGGAGCTACAGCTATTAATCTATAAGATGTGGAGGCACACCTACAGTTGACGATTCATTCAAATATTTGACGAACAATACGTTCAAAAATACATTCATTTTAAACATAGCTACCACACAATATTTCACCCAGCTAGCAATAGCATGACGCAGGAAACTGTTCTTTCTTGTAAGCGCTCTGCATTAGATGTAACCTTAAGAAAACGTGTATTCAACCACGACAACTAAGCGGAATGTAAAAGTAAACAGGTTTGGCGGCAGCTTCTCCAAATAATAGTATTTACGTAGTATATAATTCACGTTTTGTGCACTTATAACATGCACTCAGTGTCTCTGAAACAATACGTGCTGCACGACGGTAATTACTTTCTGCTGAGGCACTCCTAGCTACTACTGAATAAGAATTTGATTGTTAACGTGTCTTCATAACCATATGTGCGGCGTTCGACTCTGTCAGCATAGACGTTTTCGTCGCCTTATTTCTAGTTAAACGTGCGCACATCTCGCTAATGGTGGACCAACAATGGACATTTCTCGTCTGTTCCTGGTTAGACAACGACGGCGTTAGGCGCCGGGTTCGAATCCCGATTTGGCAATACAACTTCAGTCGTCATTTAAGGGTCCAACCTCACTACTGGTGACAAACTGTGATACCTGCATTTTGATTTTACGTACTTATTCAACAATCCGATTAGGTGCTGGGTTCGCCTCCTTGTCACCAGCATTGCATTATGACATTTCAGTTTTAAACATGTGCATCCTTTGTTCCTTGACAATACAACAATATACAACGTCTTTCGAGGTTAATTACCAAGAAGGTAATTGTCATGTTAGGGTTCCTGGTTTCGTACAAACATTATCGTCATTTACGTTCAAGTTGAGAATTGATAACTGATATTGGTGCAAACGTGAATATTTGACGTCTCTTTCTGCGTAATGATCGAGTCTCGATAAGGCACTTTTTTTTGTTTTTTGCTTGGTTAACAATGGCTTTACGTTCTGGGTTTGCATCCGGATCCAGAACGAAGACGTTGGTCATGTCATTTAAAGTACAACTTTGAGTACAAGTAACTGTTGATGAGTAATGTGAACAATGATGTTACTTGTGATTCGCTATTAATGTTGGAATTTCCGTAGAGTGCTTGCCGCCGTTAATCACGTTTTCTTTTAACTGCTTACAATTACATAAAGTTGATGCGAAACCAGTCCCCGTTGAACGTTGAACGACGTTCAGCATGTGTTGGGTAAACCTTATAGACAGCAAAGAACTTGTTGCCAATTGCCATACAACTTTATAAATCCATACACTGTCTCAAATATTTAATTGTGCCTAAGGATTACTGAACGATTTATGTGACAAAATTAGATGTCCCATAACGTTTGAAATGTCACTTATTGTAATTAAGTTTAGTTTACAAACGTTAAGGACTGTCTGATCTCTTCTGTACTATCGTGGTGTTACTTTACATCTGGATGGACTGTCATAAAGACCAGTGTTCTCTAGTAGTCTTTAGCGGTACCCATTGTGTATCTTAAAACGACTGTACTGTGGAGGATTGCGACGATGTGCAACACAGATATGCGATGATGGTTGCATACATTCAGGTGCAGCCTACATGTTGGAATTCAGGCGTGACCCACTTTTTTTGCTGTCGAGTGTACATGCCGCTTTTTTACGCAATGAAGATAACGAAATCCACCTACAGAAGCTCACTGGTAGACTTCAACTTAAGAGCTTGTCTTCGAATTAGCATTACTCGAAAAATAGTGTCAGACATCGATCCTCTAGTGAAAAGCAAAATAAGTAATATTTATTGATTTTCTGTGTTGTTATGTTTAACGTTTAAATAAAATGGTAACGAAATATAAATTTGTCAATTTAAATTTCGTCCTAAAGCGGCAGTCATCATAAGACTGCAACAGTCGTAACAAATACCATGTTTCTTACTTATCTGCCCAGCATTCTTTCCGTCGTCAAAATATTAAAAGAGTTGTTGAACTTCATTGTCAGTTTATAGCTCCCCCCTTCCTCTCCGAATGGTAGTCTAATTAAAGAATTATCGTGCTGCTAATAGTTTAATATTAATTTGGGATAAGGCATAGAATCCGAAGTAAAAGTATTACCAGGAAGAAGTCAGGTGCTGTCATAACTTCATCGTTATTATGCGATTTACTGTGCGCAATAACGATCTGCAAAAATAAAAAATGTACAAAATAATATGGAAACTAGCTAGTGAAATTTGGTCCGAAATGATGAATTAATATTGACTCTGTCTGTAAACTACTGTTCACTTGCATTTAAACTACTAATCAAGTCGAAAAAATCCACTCTTCTTATCATTATTTTCAGTTCATTAATGACATACTCGGTTAATTATGGATATGGGGAGGATCCTGTGAGGAAGCTGTTACTGGGGATTATACATCTTAACACTCATGATTTGCTAAAGTATTTGTTGTTGGACGATTCGCAACTAACACTGTCAAGCCTTTTACAATTCTAAATGATAAATTGGTCGGGTCTTACTTCACAGCGGTGCCGTCGGTGCGGCGATGCCCATTATACCACGACCATGTACGGCCAAAGGCTCTTCACCGCAGTTAACTTTGGGCCCCCAGCTTTCTTCTTAAACACTGGTTAACCCTGACGCTTTGCGCTGTGCCCAATTACTTCTCCATATTATGCCTGGCCATACCGTACGTGGTATCTTACAGTGAAACAAGTCTGCGTCCACTAGCAGCAGAATTCCTCCTTTGCGTCCGACCCGCTCGCTCGCTAGTAATCGACTCTCGTTACCACCAGACACTGCTAGAATGCCGATCGCTGCCGCTCCCAGCGACAGTACGACAATGACAGTAATATCTTTGGTTTACATAACGACATTCCCCAACTTGTCCAGTACGTCTACCACAATTCTTTACATTCTATTTCATTGGTTATTTTGCACTCGGGAAATTATTAATACATATAGACATCACAATATATACACAACACGTTTGTACACTTCATTTAAATGCACATAGTAACTAAGGCAGGAAAAAAATTTATATGTGGGCACTGTGTTATAGTGTTACAAGTTCTCATTATGCTGAGTTTCATTGTCAGTTCTCATTAATACAACAGTCTTGAAAATAAATTTGGCACGAAACGCATTAATGAGCCACTCTCAAGCGATGCATGGTTGCTCACTGCTAAGGTGAGAGTGCGAGCCATCTCGCACGAGCAGCTGTGCTCAGCTGCCAGACTTCTTATTGTGCTTGTACCTGTGGAAAGCCGGTTAGCCCGGCAAGTGCCCCACGCTCCGTGCAAGTGTCACTTCGTGCAAATGTCAGTCCGTGCAAATGTTCGAACCCCCGCGACTCGGACGGAAGCCGGGTCGAACCTTGGTAATGGATGAAATTTTCCCTGCCAGTATTTGGCTGGCAAGGGGAGGAGATTTGTTGTCGTATAATTCGTGATCACCAATCTTTGGGCCAACGTCCTGTATTAAATTCCAAACGTCAGTGCAATGTCTCGTGAAGCGAGGGCATGCGACGCTCTTGACGGTGATCTATCCATCAGATGCGTCTGCAGTTCGTAGTCTCGCGGTCGCGTTTTCGCTTCCCGAGCACGAGGTTCCGGGTTTCGATTTCCAGTGGGGTCAGGGAGTTTCACCTGCCTCGAGATGACAGGGTGTTTGTGTTGTCCTCATCATTTCATCATCATTCATGAAAGCGGCGAGATTGGACAGAGCAAAGGTTGGGAATTTGTACAGGCGCTAATAACCGTGCAGTTGAGCGCCTCACAAACCAAACATCATCATCATCATTATCCGTCAGATGGGGACAAGCTTGGCAGCCGTCTTAGTGCTATTAGAGTTGAAAGGCTATGTGACGGCACAGTGTTTCACCCCCTCTTTTCTCTCATCATCATCATCATCACCATCATCATCATCATCATCATCATCATCCAACGCAAACATAGCACTACACTACACATGTACCCATTACAATCATCTACGCTCCACAAATACACATACGACACAATCCTCACATATCCTGAAGGAAAGACCCAATGTGTGCGGAGCAATACCACCCATTCCGTCCGGCGGCTGGGATTTCCCTGCCAACGATGCCATGCGACCTTTACATTTTTCTCATGACGGCTGTTATGAGAAATGGGACCCTGGCAATCTGTTCAGAAATGAATACCTACATATTCTCCTGAGAATCCGGTACCCGCACTCGTAGTGTGCTGGCCTGAAACTATAACCTCTCTTTCTTCGTAATAACGTAAGTGTTTTTGCCTCCTTGCAGTAATTATCACTACTGTAGAATAAAAGAAGTCCCGTCGGAACTTGCCAATAATACGATGAGTTTCCGCCGTCGTGAAAAGTATTTGGTGAAACTCTCGAGGAAGAGCGTCAGAAGGAGAAAAGTGTTGGCAATCTTAGAAAGTCCGGCACTGCTTGTAAAAAGCGCGGAAGAGGAAGAGAAACGAGGGAAAGAGGAAGTGAAGAGCGCAGACAGTGAGTAGTAGGCCGGATTTGAGCAAATGCCGGGGGAGCGGTCGCGGCGAGGCGGCGGGGTATCGCGGCAAAGGAACTCGCCAACCGGACAAGCTGCGTAGCCAGGCCAGCGGAGGAAATAATGCTCCGGGCACTTCTTTGCATTTCGAGGCAGCTCGCTCCCGACACTTGAGCGGCGGGCTTTCTGCTCGCTTTTCGCTTCCCTCCCGGTTCTCCGCCGACGTTCAGATCATTACAGGCAGGACCGTTTACTCTACTCGGAGCAGCCTGCTGCAGGGAACTCTGCCGTTTAGTGCAGAGGAGGGTGGTAGCTAAGGAAACTCCTGACTGTGATGGTGCATCTGACGATCGTAAAAACTGTGTGGCAGATTGTGGTCGTCGAACCTGTGGTGAACGTGGAGTGTCAGCGCCCAAGCAGAACGGAAGAAAGTTGTATGATCCAAAACAAAACAGATTCTAGTTAGGGTTACCAGATTTCGCAATGCCAAAAAGAGGACATTTTCCATATTTTAGGATGAAAAAAGAGGGCACTTGCTATTTCTTAAATTTATTACATAAGAAAAAAAAACAGTACACACATCTCACACACCTACGTATTTTTCATTTTACTGAATCTTTTTTAAAAGTTCTTTTTCTTGACACAAATATTTAAAAAATTCTTGCAATTCAAATTTCTAAAATTAAATTTCACCATTGCAATGCCCTTTACAGTGTGAACAGTGAGTATTTCTCTCCTTTGTCCACTGTGCCTCTATTAAGTAGAACCTCTCCACACAAGCATTAAGGACTGGTAACGCGAAGAAGAATTGTGCAATTTTAATTAACTCGCTAAACTGTTCCTCACTGCTGCACGGCTCAACATACTTGCACCACTTCTTATGGGCCGGTTCTGATTTTCCATCATATGTGGCTATGAATTTTTTTAACTGGAAAACTGATCGAAGCACTTTTCATCGTCAATTTTAATATATTTATTCAACAAAAATTTGATTGATTCTTCCACGTAAGACCACTAAGTATCTGAAAAATCGAGCCACTTAAAACAAGAAAATTCACAAAATGGTTCCATCCACATATTCAGGTACTCCAAACATCCTTCATAGAGGGTAACAACATGGCACTTAAAATGCTTCACCTTCAAAGCATAACCATCATTTTCCATTTGAAACAATCTTTCTTTGACACTCAAAGATATAAAATTTTCATCTTTTCTGTGCTGAAGAACACCACAAAGGGAATACAGTACATTCATGACATCGATAAGGGAGTTATCTTCCTTTTCTAAGATACTAATATACTTATGAAAAATGCCAACTAAAGATTGGATATGCCATAGATATAGCTCATTGAGAGGGTCCGTAAATGCACACTTCCTCTTTGACATGATGAGAAATTATCTTAAACAAATGTTAAACAAAGAATGATCAAAACGTATTGTTCAGCTAAACCATGAAAAAGTCTTCACTTACAAAACTTAACTCTAATTCTGTGCCATAAGCTATATTTTGAAATTCACGAAACTTATCCAATAAGATGAATACGGAAAGTAAAGATGCAGCTGGATGATCAACAAGTTCGCTAAAAACACGTGTGTCACACAAAAACAAACAGCACGTAGACAATCACAGCTATGCTTTGACCATAGATACTACCTATGGTCGAAGCTGCAATCTCGAAGGTAAAAAATGCATAATCTGTATGCAATACAAATCGATATTTTCGATTTGTGAGTGTAACAGATCAAAATTAAGCTAATAACAAATGATGCAATTCAATGACCGTAGTAAAAAGTACATAAATTGTTGACGATACGACATGAAAACAAAACTCAACAGATCTTCATTCCCAAAACTAAAAAATGCGGACGTTAACAGAAATCACAAAAATGTATATGGACGCTACATTTCACGTCGAAAATGAGGACATGTCCGCGTAAATGCGGACGTCTGGTAACCCTAATTCTAGTAGTTTCAGGGTACGAAATGAAACAGCATTTTACCAGTATTATAAGACAATGGCGGCAGAAGTAAGAACATCGGTTGAATAAAGTTAAATCTATACTAATACGTAAGAGGGAAAAGTTATTAGCAAAAATCTCAAAGTTCTTCGCCGATTTACTTCAAATTATTGCTCTATATACTCTAATGAACATTTTAACGGTCAAAGCAATGGCAAGGAAAGCGTTTCTGAAGAAGCGAAATTTGATAACATCAAGTATAGATTTAAGTGTCAGGAAGTCGTTTCTGAAAGTACTTGTATGGAGTGTAGCCATGTATGGAAGTGAAACATGGACGATAAATAGTTTGGACAAGAAGAGCATAGAAGCTTTCGAAATGTGGTGCTACAGAAGAATGCTGAAGATTATATGGATAGATCACATAACTAATGAGGAAGTATTGAATAGAATTAGGGAGAAGAGGAGTTTCTGGCACAACTTGACTAGAAGAAGGGATCGGCTGGTAGGACGTGTTCTGAGGCATCAAGGTATCACCAATTTAGTATTGGAGGGCAGCGTGGAGGGTAAAAATCGTAGAGGGAGACCAAGAGGTGAATACACTAAGCAGATTCAGAAGGATGTAGGTTGCAGTAGGTACTGGGAGATGAAGCTTGCACAGGATAGAGTAGCATGGAGAGCTGCATTAAACTAGTCTCAGGGCTGAAGACCACAACAACAACCTGTTTTGTTGTGTTAAACAACAATCTACAGGTTTCTATTGAAACCGACTGCGAGAAAGACAATCCTGAACTGCGAAAATGTACGATTTCGGTTTATTTCCTGCTTTCGGTTTCAACAACGACAGCAAAGAATTTAAAGCATTAGACAATTGTTTCTCTCATATGTACTGCTTCCTTGTGTATATACACTGGTGTCCAAAATTGAAGCAACAAACCGCTTTTTCCCCGTCCTGTGGCTCATTCACGATATAAACATGCAAACTGTCATACAGATGTCCGTACGATCGCGTTGTGCGCGGAAGATGGCATTCCCGTCAACGGACAACATACCAACGCTGACGTCAGCGCGCCTGTGAAACAAGGCAGTGTTTCCCGGTAAGTCCCACATCCACAGTCGCGGCTTACACAGTCAAAGACAGTGCAGTATGGCACAGATAAAACACCTACCACATTCTCTGTGGTGGAGAGCCAAAGAAAAAGTGGAAGCAGGACAGTCAAAAATGGCTTTGAGCACTATGGGACTTAACTGTTGAGGTCATCAATCCCCTAGAACTTAGAACTACTTAAACCTAACTATCCTAAGGACATCACACACATCCATGCCCGAGGCAGGATTCGAACCTGCGACCGCAGTGGTCGCGCGGTTCCAGACTGTAGCGCCTAGAACCGCTCAGCCACTTTGGCCGGCACAGGACAGTCGCAAACTGATGTAGCCCGATGGCTTAATGTGAATCGCTCTGTTGTTTCCCGGATGTGGCGACAGTTTATAGAGACCGAAATTGTATCCCGAAATCCAGGGCGGGGCCGAACACGTGTGACATCAGAAAGAGAGTACCTTCATTTGACTGTAAGGGCACGACGGTACCGCCTTAGTACTGCACGGCAACTGGCATCTGACCTCGCAGCAACCACTGCACGTGTTGTATCTAGGCGATCGGTGTACAGAAGGCTTCAGCAGAATGACCTTTATTGTTGGAGACCTGATGTATGTGTACCTCGGACGTGTCTTCACTAAAGGGAATATCTAGAGTGGAGTCGTCAACATGCCACCTGGACGGTCGAGCCAATGTTCTTTTCACAGATGAGTCCCGATTTGGTCTGGGGAGTGATTTTCGACGGATTTGCACCTGGAGGGTACAGGGTTTTGGAACCCAAACATTGTGGGAAGGGACCTGTACTGAGGAGGATCCGTAATGGTGGGGGCAGGGATTATGCTGACCACTCGAATACCATTTCATGAAATTGTACGGTTGAATCAGCAAGATATAACTGCTGTCGGGCATCGGGCCCTTCTCTTGGGACCTCGTGCGGTTGTTGCGAGGTGCCGTGGGTCCAGACTTCTTACTGATGACATCATTCACAGCAAGCCCCGTCGTTGTGAGGCCTGCATTGCTGCCAGAGGTGATCACACCGCATACTGAGCACGTTAACCAGTTGTGGGAATGTGTGTGTAAATCAGTTAAATTGGAAAAAACGCGGAACATTTTTGTCTACCGTTATGCATGTTAGACTTGTTTTCGTTCTGTATTCCTTACATTGTTTCTACTTTACTATTACTTGTTCAAACTGTTTTGTGGCAGAATAAACGCAACCATGTAAAATTTCTATTTGTTGCTTTAATTTTGGACACCAGTGTAGTTTTAAACGAAAACTGTATGCGCAACAATGCGGTCTACTGTTTTCTTTCTCGCAGGCGGTTTTAACAGAAAACCTGTATATTAGGAAATTACTATTGCTTATCGGCTTACGATTATAATAATACTACGCAAATGAATCACCCGAAACTTTGCAAGCCGCGCGGGATTAGCCGAGCGGTCTTAGGGGGTGCAGACATGGACTGTGCAGCTGGTCCCGGTGGAGGTTCGAGACCTCCCTCGGGTATGGGTGGGTGTGTTTTTCCTTAGGATAATTTAGGTTAAGTAGTGTGTAAGCTTATGTCCCATAAGATTTCACACACATTTGAACATTTTAAAATTTTTGAAACTTTGCGGTGTCACCCGTTCGTAGATTAAAACTGTCCGAAATAATATCATTGAAACTACTATCTACACAGATTCATCAACTGGAGAGGCTTCCCTTATAACCTGCCTGCTATGATTCTAGCCAATTTACCCATCCAGTTTAAGTGAATCAAGGTTTCGTTTGCAGAAACGTTAAATAAAGCTGAAGATCAGACATTCAAATACGTTGAAAATGATTTAGGATCAGAATGTTTTTCGCGTGGTCTATTTTATGTTACCCTTTCACGAACTGATCTTTCGGAACACCAGTTCATGCTCTTACCACACTGTATCAAAAACGAAAAATGTATATTCTAAAATTTTGTAAATATATTGTGTACAACTTTTTTAAAAATGCTTAAAAATGAACAGCAAAAAGAAAGTAAAGGAGTCATTTTCATTCATATTGCGTATAATTTACTATAATTTCATCTTCCACACTTTCAAAATGGACGAAGTCGCAACGGCGACCGAAAATTTATCTCGTGACACAACTGCAAGGGATAGCCCAGACTAGGATGTATATCCAATCCTATAAATATTTAGCAATTGCGAGTCATTGCTGGGTGTGCTAGTTCAATATAAAAGTGCAAGAATTTACGTGTTTTGGTATTGTTACGATATTTATCACTGTCCAGTTTGCTTTTACTTAGTTAACTCTATGTGTCATAGGTAAATTTTATGACTGCTTCTCTTATGATGGGGAATATCCCATTTTACAGGTTACTTATACTAAGAGAGGGGGATGGTTCCCTTTGTGTACGCTGTATTTTTACTAGAGCAGAAGATACGTATAAAGCTAATGCAGAAATTAGTCGCTTTCGACAGTAATTTTCGTTTCGGAGGTAGTTTAGTATCAGACATCGCAGCCTTGAGTTTACGAGTGCACTATTTACTTGATATTCTATGCCATTATTGTTAGAAAGAGAGGTAGCAAAACACGTGAGGGACGACACTAAAACGTATCACGACCCACTAATAATAAGAATGGAAAAATATTACTCTCAACGAAATCTTGCAAAAGTGTGTAAAGCAGTGTGACGCGAACCGGTTGGGAGGCAGACGAGTATTCATTTATTGAAAAATGAAGAGACTTCCTACGTGGAAGCCTGCAAACAAGAGAGAGAGAGAGAGAGAGAGAGAGAGAGAGAGAGAGAGAGAGAGAGAGAGAGAGAGAGAGAATAACAAGCGACTATAACTTTTACAGGCTTTTTCTACAAGTACTTCGGACTGTTCAGATAGATTCAGCTCTATTAATATTTGAAAAGTTTGTGCTATGAAGAATTCATGGCTTTTAATCATAACGAAACTTCGGTGGCTAAACGTATGATGCACAGAGTTCTTGATGGAAACTTACTTCATCAGTACAGAAAAAGCCGACTAAAGAAGAGTGTTTCGAGGGAGAGAGCTACAGATCAAGTATATCGGCATACAGAGTAATAATTTGGTGAGACTCTCTAACCAATATCCCGGCATAAGCGACCCTTGTCAATCGGGAAAGACAAAAGAATCTGCAGAAGCAGAACTTACTTTTGGACCGAATTTAGGAGGAGCACTGAACAAGAAAGGTCCCATTAATTCTCCGATAATTGCTGCGATTCTCCGCCGTTTACAAGCACAAAGTCTAATTACTGAAGGGATGAAAATGGCTGCTTCAGATGCGTCTCGGTATGGCGTGTTTCTTTAGAGGCCGGAGACGCTATCTTCAGATGCTCTCTATTTAATCCGTACTTCATAATTCAAAAGGGCCCAAAAGATTCTGCAGTTCTTAACTCAGGCTTAAGCATTGAGTTATATTAAAAGAGCGAAAATATTTTAAGTCAGACATGTATCGCTATGATTTCGGTCAGCGCCGGTTCTTTAGTTTTAGTCGACTATGTGCATGTCATATTTCGCGCCCAGCCGATAACGATCGAGTACGAGTCGTTAAATATGCTGTTAGGGGGCATGATCATGTTGATATCGCGAGGACGTTCTTTTCATTCTTACATATAGCTGTCGGGGATAGTTACACTCCTGGAAATTGAAATAAGAACACCGTGAATTCATTGTCCCAGGAAGGGGAAACTTTATTGACACATTCCTGGGGTCAGATACATCACATGATCACACTGACAGAACCACAGGCACATAGACACAGGCAACAGAGCATGCACAATGTCGGCACTAGTACAGTGTATATCCACCTTTCGCAGCAATGCAGGCTGCTATTCTCCCATGGAGACGATCGTAGAGATGCTGGATGTAGTCCTGTGGAACGGCTTGCCATGCCATTTCCACCTGGCGCCTCAGTTGGACCAGCGTTCGTGCTGGACGTACAGACCGCGTGAGACGACGCTTCATCCAGTCCCAAACATGCTCAATGGGGGACAGATCCGGAGATCTTGCTGGCCAGGGTAGTTGACTTACACCTTCTAGAGCACGTTGGGTGGCACGGGATACATGCGGACGTGCATTGTCCTGTTGGAACAGCAAGTTCCCTTGCCGGTCTAGGAATGGTAGAACGATGGGTTCGATGACGGTTTGGATGTACCGTGCACTATTCAGTGTCCCCTCGACGATCACCAGTGGTGTACGGCCAGTGTAGGAGATCGCTCCCCACACCATGATGCCGGGTGTTGGCCCTGTGTGCCTCGGTCGTATGTAGTCCTGATTGTGGCGCTCACCTGCACGGCGCCAAACACGCATACGACCATCATTGGCACCAAGGCAGAAGCGACTCTCATCGCTGAAGACGACACGTCTCCATTCGTCCCTCCATTCACGCCTGTCGCGACACCACTGGAGGCCGGCTGCACGATGTTGGGGCGTGAGCGGAAGACGGCCTAACGGTGTGCGGGACCGTAGCCCAGCTTCATGGAGACGGTTGCGAATGGTCCTCGCCGATACCCCAGGAGCAACAGTGTCCCTAATTTGCTGGGAAGTGGCGGTGCGGTCCCTTACGGCACTGCGTAGGATCCTACGGTCTTGGCGTGCATCCGTGCGTCGCTGCGGTCCGGTCCCAGGTCGACGGGCACGTGCACCTTCCGCCGACCACTGGCGACAACATCGATGTACTGTGGAGACCTCACGCCCCACGTGTTGAGCAATTCGGCGGTACGTCCACCCGGTCTCCCGCATGCCCACTATACGCCCTCGCTCAAAGTCCGTCAACTGCACATACGGTTCACGTCCACGCTGTCGCGGCATGCTACCAGTGTTAAAGACTGCGATGGAGCTCCGTATGCCACGGCAAACTGGCTGACACTGACGGCGGCGGTGCACAAATGCTGCGCAGCTAGCGCCATTCGACGGCCAACACCGCGGTTCCTGTTGTGTCCGCTGTGCCGTGCGTGTGATCATTGCTTGTACAGCCCTCTCGCAGTGTCCGGAGCAAGTATGGTGGGTCTGACACACCGGTGTCAATGTGTTCTTTTTTCCATTTCCAGGAGTGTATATTCGTAAAACCTATGCATTGTACACTATTTGCTTCAGGACAGAATGACCTGGAAATATTATACACTGTACTGTCAGTTGGCAAAACAAGCTTCTAAAAATCCCCTCCCCTCTTGTTCCTTGTTTACCAGTTGGTTAACTTCGGCAGATTTTTGCAAGCTTTCACACCGTTTCCACGGAACACGCAGTAAAACTAGATTGTTAAAACACTCAAGAGTCGTTGATATTCTTAAATATATCTTCATAAATCCGAATTTGGGATTACGTCCGTTCAGATGATACAACGCTTACTGATAATTTCAGGAGAACTGTCAGTGTACTAAACATTCGTGTAACGATGGCGCCGAATCATATTTTGTTTTTATAGGCTAAATTTTTAGATGAAATGACGCATTTGCAACTTCTGTACTGAAATATCTGTACGTTGTCACTGTGCTGAACAATTCAGCCCACCAATAAGCTTAAACTTTGTCTTCCAGTCTTAGCTGTAAGAGAAACATATAAACTCGAACGCCAATTTTTAATTTCTTGTTCAGCCAAGTCAGGGAATTCAGAAAGAAATTGAAATATGTTACCGCATTCATGCAGATTTTAACACTTTTCCTAAATGTAATTTAAGGATGTACTAATACACTCTAGATTCAAGCGTATTTTACATAATTATTTTGAATTTGTAATTGTTTCACCAAGACTTCCATAATCAGTACTCGAATTTTGAGTCTACTCACCAGTATTGGAAAGTAAGTCTATATGTTCACTTCCGAAATTAACACCAATGAAACACAGTAGTTATAAAATAATGCTTTAGAACAGGCCATGGGCAGGACCTTAACACGTTTACTCTAAACATTAAGACATTCATAAGTGTTGGACCTGGGACGGAGCAATAATTTACATGCACAGGGTGACAATTATTGAACTACATGAAAAAAAAAAAACGTGAATTAGTTACAAACCACGGCATGCACGCACTTTACTCAATATGTATATGTCACTACAGATGTTCGGGTTTTAGGTTATGGCATGTTCGATATGCCTGCCATCATTGGCGGTTATGTGGCGCAGACGAATAGCGAAATTCTGCGCATGACCCTCTGAAGTGAAGGAACGTCGAGCTGTCGATGACCTTCTGAATGGCTGTTTTCAGCTCAGCAGTGGTTTTGGGGTTATTGCTGTACACCTTGTCTTTAATATAGTCCCACAAAAAGGAGTCGCATGTGTTCAGATCTGGAGAATATGGCGGCCATTCGATGGCCATGCCAGAGTGCCCCAGAGCCAGAATGTGGTCCCCAAAGTGCTCCTCCAGGATATCAAACACTGTCCTGCTTCGTTTGGGTCGAGCTCTGTCTTGCATGAACCACATCTTGTCGAAATCAGGGTCACTCTGGATAATGGGAATGAATCTTCCAAAACTTTCACGTACCGTTCGATAGTCACCGTGCCATCAAGGAACGTCGCAACGATTATTCCGTAACTGGACATTGCACACCGCACAGCCACCCGTTGAGGGTGAAGAGACTTCTCGATCGCGAAATGCGGATTCTCAGGCCCTCTAATGCACACAACATCTCTTATTGACGAACCCATTCAAGTGAAAGTGGGCTTCGTCGTTAAACTGAGCCATACAGCGCATACTAACTCCCTTCATTCTCCGCGGCCAACCGTGCAGTTAGAATGTCCTAACGCAAACCGTTCAAAAGATATGACGATTTTGTTTCATATAGTTCAATCATTGTCACCATGTATCAGTTTTTGGGACAATATGTTTCCACGTTAAGAAATTTATATATGTCAGTGCTGGCAGGCTCCATAGGGCTTCACCACGATAGTGGCACATTCAGAATTTAAAGCTGAGTGAGGCAAGAAGATTCCATTTCATCAGCATTCCCAGCGGAAGTTTTTAGATAACTTAATGGTGATGAAAAGGGATACGTTTTCATTCTGTTGATTATACTGAAATGCTGGACTGTAGCAGAGGGATACTTTGACACGTAATGGATAACCTAAATAAAACCAGTTTCTTCCCAGGACTAAACATCCAAAAACGACACCATGATATTTCTTTTCTCTCGTTGGTTTACTTACAGTACTTTAAAAGTATGAAACGCAATCAGTCTCTCATTTGGATCGTTCAGTAAATCAATCATATAGTGCTTCGGAGCCAATGATCAGTACCACATGTACATTTAACGTCCACTCTAGAGTCGCAGGGGAGAATCACACAGTTGCCAGCGACAATCCTTTTTCTCGAAATCACAATCAGTTACTGGCAGAATTACTACTTTCTTAAAAATTCAGATGGAACTACAAGACAAAATTCGATAGAGATACGAGTGAAATATGTGCACAAATATGAATGAAATGTGTATTTACACAGAAGAAGGGGCATTTGCAACACATACTGGTTACAGCTAGCGAAGTCATAAGAAATGTTGATGAATTTTTGTTTTTTACGGCCTTTAAACACAACGACTGGATGAAGAAGAAACGAAATAAACTGAACAATGAAAAAACTTTAAAACGGCTTTTGTTACCAGCCTTGCCTTGCAGGAAGGAGCCGTAGGTTTTTAATGCGAAAAACGTTCAAAAACTTACAGATGCAAGTTGCAGAAGCAGGAAAACAAAGAAACCAGGCAAGAGTCTGGAGTGGAAGACGTAATTTAGACTGGAATGGGAACAGAATGGACCTTAGGGTGATATGTAACCAGAAGGATGGATGATAGAAGGGCCAAATAAGACCTTCGCTGGATTTCGGGAGACAACGAACAAAGAATGGAAGATAAGGCGTTAAAGGCCTGTCAAAGAAAGACCGCGGAGTGCACAGGGTAGGGAAGGAAATCAGCGAGTCCTTTTCAAATGTATCACCCCAGAATTCGCCTTAGTGAATTAGGAAAAACACGGAAAACCTAAATCTGAATGATCTGACAGGGGAATTTAATTCCAGTCATGCAGAATGCGAGTCCATATCTTAACCATTGCATCAGCTACAGGAAAAAAGGAAGTTCGAAGTGATTGCCTAATGAAATGAAAAAATATGAAGTCCACAATGAATTAGAGGTCTGGAGTAAGCCTTAATGCACTCGTAGGTGTGGATATGAAATGACTGCTACTGATGGTGATGAAATTGTGTTTAACATTACACATTATGGGTCTCTTCTTCCACTGAAGATACACATCCCAATCGATTTTTACTACAGTGGGTACTACACGACAGTGATAACCACGTAATTTAACCCGTTAGAAATGTATAGTTGTCAGAGCCGTGGGCATTACTGTGACTCTTTCTTCCGCAAACCTATTAAAATGGAATACACAATTTAACATATTTGTTCAAATTATCAATCCGATGCAGTGTACATGTCCTAGGACTTGGGATGAGGAGTTTAGAAACAGTATGCATGCAGGGTAGTATCAAAAACGTCCCTGTAAACATGGGTCCGCAAAGGAAGCGTTCGCGAGATACTTGCGAATGCGTGGTTACGGGCAGCCACTGACATCAATATTGCCCTAGGTACTACAATTGAATTTGAAACGCGAATTTTTCCACAAAGTCCCCTTGCAAATGAGCTGAAAATTTACCTATAGCTTACCTTAACAATAAATACAAAACTACTGGAGTACATTACACGTTCAAATTTACTGTACACACGTACTTGTTAAATGTGTCGGCCACACATTCGGATGCGGTACTTCACTCGATTCTGTGCTTAAAAATTCATTCAGACTGCCCCGGACCACCTCGTAAAGCTTGAAAATATTGAGCAATTCACTGCACCACTTGTTCAACCGGGGCTGCTTAACGTGAGTGCTGCAGACATCACTTCTGAGATGATCCCAAGCAGAAAAATCCAGAGGAGTGCGGTCAGGTGCGCAGACCCAGCTTCATCTATCCATCTCAGACCATATAGGAGCGTTAGATGTCGCCTTACACCGGCAAAAGAATGTGCTGGTTGGATATCAAGCAAGTTCAGATACCATAACCAGGGCTACGAGTGAAATTTGAACATATGTGGGGACTTAATCGACATGTTTAGAATTATATGTTTGTTTAATTGAGCAGTTTACATTTCAGATTCATGTGTACCAACTACGAAAATATTTGTTACTGAAGTTCGCTTTTGCTTCTTTTATCATATACTTTGACCCTTACTAGCTTCTGCTGTTAATTATGATACGACCTGGTTATTTCTTTGCAGCTCGGAAGAATTGTGTGAAGATACTGAAAAATTATGTAAGGGAAAGAATAAAGTTTCTCGTTCACCTTATTGTTGTTGTTGTGGTCTTCAGTCTAAAGACTGGTGTGATACACCTCTCCGTGATACTCTATCCTGTGCAAGCTTCTTCATCTCCGAGTAACTACTGTAACCTGCATACCTATGAATGAACTTACTGTACTCATCTCTTGGTGTCCCTCTACGATTCTTACCCCACGCGCTTCCCTCCAGTACTAAACTGGTGATCCCTTGATGCCTCAGAATGTGTCCTACCAACCGACCCCTTCTTTTGGCCGTAATGTACCACAAATTTATCTTCTCCCCAATTCTATTCAGTACCTCCTCATTAGTTACGTGATTCACCCATCTAATCTTCAGCATACTTCTGTAGCACCAAATTTCAAAAGCTTCTATTCTCTTATTCTCTAAACTGTTTATCGTCCATGTTTCACTTCCATATATAGCTACACTCCATACAAATACTTTCAGAAACGACTTCCTGACGCTTGAGTCTATACTCGATGTAAACAAATTCATCCTCTTCATAAACGCTTCTCTTGCCATTGCCAGTCTACATTTTATATCTTCCCTACTTCAGCCATCATCAGTTATTTTGCTTCCCAAATGACAAAACTCATTTACTACTTTAAGTGTTTTATTTTCTAATCTAATTCCCTCGGCATTGCATGATTTAATTCAACTACATTCCATTATCCCCGTTTTGCTTTTGTTGATCTTCATCTTATATCCCCCTTTCAAGATACTGTCCATTCCGTTCGACTGCTCTTCCAAGTGCTTTGCTGTCTCTGAAAAAATTGCAGTGCCATCGGCGAACCTCAAAGTTTTTATTTCGTCTCCCTGGACTTTCATTCCTACTCCGAATTTTCCTTTTATTTCCTTTAATGCTTGCTCAATATATAGATTGAATAACATCAGGGATACGCTACAACCCCGTCTCACTTCCTTCTCAACCACTGCTTCCTTTTCGTGCCGCTCGACTCTTATAACTGCCATCTGGTTTCTGTACTAATTGTAAAAAAAAAAAAAAAAAAAAAAAAAAATGGCTCTAAGCACTATGGAACTTAACATCTGATGTCATCAGTCCCCTAGACTTACAACTGCTTAAACCTAACTAATATAAGGACATCACACACATCTATGCCAGAGGCAGGATTCGAACCTGCGACCCTAGCAACAGCGCGGTTCCGGACTGAAGCGCCTAGAACTGCTCGGCCACAGCGGCCGGCAACTAATTGTAAATAGTCTTTCTCTCCGTGTATTTTACCACTGCCACATTTGAAAGAGAATATTCCAGTCGACATCGTCAAAAACTTTCTCTAAGTCTACACATGCTATGAACGTAGATTCGCCTTTCCTTAACCTATCTTCTGTGAGAAGACGTAGTGTCAGTATTGCCTCGCACGTTCCTACATTTCTCCGGAATCCAAAGTGATCTTCCTCTAGGTCGGATTCTACGAGTTTTTCCATTCTTCTGTAAAGTATTCGTGTTAGTATTTTGCATCCGTGCCTTATTAAACTGGTAGTTCGGTAATTTTCGCATCTTTCAGCACCTGGTTTCAGCGTATTATAAATGAGAATCTACTGTGGAGCCACATGACGGAATGTTAAAGCAGTGGAGTCGCGTTTAGAAAGTCGGACGCTCCACTTCGGCTGTTCAGATTTCATTTTCTGTGATTTCCATAAATTATAGATACCCTTTTCCTTCACCAGTGCCCGGTTGTGATTCGTCTATCATCATCTTGCCGTTGACGGGTAATTAAGCTCTAAACTTTGTGCTTTCCTGAATACCCAAACACGCACTAAACGTAAAGTTCGTAGCAGCGCAGTAAGTACGGGGAATGTTAGATCACACACTCGCGTCTCCTAACGTAGTTGTAAACGCCCCCAACGTTAAAAAAAGCGGATTCCACGCACGCGTCAAAAAAAAAGTAGATGCGCTTTCGTCACAAGAGCAGCATGTGCGTGTCACAAGGGATAATGTTTTGTGAGTTTTATTTGGCGCGACACACGGGCACGCTTTATCCGGGTGAAATTCTGTACGCCTGGCAGTGCATCTGTATGTCGCTCGCGAGACTGAAAGCCATTGGGTAGGCGGGATCGGCTGCGCGCGGCGGTGACAATGTTTGGCCGCAGCTGTTGTGTCGGCCAGCCAGCCGTGGCGTGGCGTAGCCTAGCGTGAAGCCCGCCGCTGCGCTGCTAAAACTGCGTGGTGCCATGTGCCGCTGCACAGCCTGCGGCCACGCTCCTTAACTACCGCGTCTGCGAATACTATCTGCACACTGAAATCCCCAGCAGTCGTACAACCCGTAATTAGTTATTACAATTAGGTGTGTGGCGAAACAAGCGCTTTGTCATTTGAGAGATACAGAGGCGAAGGAGTGTCACTGCTAGTAGCGCCACGTTACCATAACAACCGGAACAAAATTTTAGTCAGAGTCCTCGTTCTTACGAAAAATAAGTGACGTTAAATAATAAAACTAGAAAGCCAAAAATGTGTACGAAGCTTCAGTTCGACATAGCAACTACGTGACCCTATTGAGCTATGTCTAACAGTTATCGAGTAATTTACTGAAAACTAAATTTGGAACAAAAAGTCCTTATTTATAGTAGATTAAGTATCTGTTACATTAATGTTAGCAATTTCTGATAACACCACGTGATTAAGCATATTAAATAATGAAGATACAACAAATTTCAAGACTCTGATGTAAATAACAATCAATACAAGGTCTCTTAAATTTGTAGTTCAGAGGTCATGATCTACTGTCAGTTCCGTTCTAAAAATTCTAGACGGTGAAGTTTACATGTAGGCGAGCTAAATCTTTTTCTGTTATTAATGGCTCAAATGGCTCTGAGCACTATGGGACTTAAATTCTAAGGTCATCAGTCCCATAGAACTTAGAACTACTTAAACCTGATGAACCTAAGGGCATCAAACACATCCATGCCCGAGGCAGGATTCGAACCTGCGACCGTAGCGGTCGCGCGGTTCCAGACTGTAGCGCCTAGAACCGCTCGGCCACTCCGGCCGGCTTTCTGTGATTATAGCCATCTTAATTACATTCATGCAAAAATTACGAAGCTTCTAAATTAACACACAACAGTGTTACAAAATATTACGTGTCTTCGAAAGCGGCTATTTAGACTCTACTACCGGGGCATAGAGCGGATGATAGCAGGTGTTCCCTTGGCCGTCCGCTGCGCCTGTATACAGTATAAATAGAGCCTGAGAGGCAGCAAGATTGGAAACCATCAAACATTACGTCACGCTTACAGACTGCACTCAGAGTGGCTGAGCCTTGGTTGGAGAAATGGCGTGTTAGAGTAAACGTCGACAAGTTCAAAAAATAGCTCTGAGCACTATGGGACTTAAATTCTAAGGTCATCAGTCCCCTAGAACTTAGAAATACTTAAACCTAATTAACCTAAGGACATCAAACCCATCCATGCCCGAGGCAGGATTCGAACCTGCGACCGTAGCGGTCGCGCGGTTCCATACTGTAGCGCCTAGAACCGCTCAGCCAACCCGGCCGGCCGTCGACAAGTGCGAAGCCGTTCTGTTCACTAGAAAACCGAAGCAACTACGCAAACACCAATACTGCAGACCAGTAACTCTACATGCACGCCCAATACGTTTCCGCGAGAAAGTCAAATACCTCGGTGTCTGGCTGGACCGGAAATTACTCTGGGGGGACCACATACAACACATGACCAACCGAACAAGCGCGAGGCTCAAACAGCTCTACGCTATGTTGAACAGGAGTAGCACAGTGAACAGAAGGGTGTCGAGGTCCATGTACATGACACTTATTCTACCCCTGATGACGTACGCAGCTCCTGTCTGGGGATACGCTGCGCCCACACGCCTGCTCCCTCTGCAGATCATACAAAACAAAGTACTCAAAATCATAAGTAATGCTTCACAATACACATGCATCGCGGACGTTCACCGGGAATACCGACTTGAGGCTCTCATGGAGGTAATCCACAAACTCACCATAAGACTATAAAGAAACTCCAGACATTCGCAGAACCCGTTTATTCTGAATCTGGGGAACTACGACCACAACCATAGATGGAAACATAAAAGACCAAAAGACATACTTGTAACGACCTACCATCTATGGCCAAGTACACGCAAACACAAGGGTACAGGTGAGCCCCTGGATATCCAGCTGGAACACACTTGCCGAATAACTGGCACCACACAGCGAAGCCGAACCGTACACTGCATGCAGACAAGCTGCCCCTCCCCCCCACACATAGTGAGGCCTATCTCCCACTACTATATAAAACGATCTTGATTGTTCCAGGAATGCAGCGGCTGCAGCAAACCGGGATACATCGCCATCGCTTGCCACGGTAATGATGCATTATACTCATACCAACAAACCCAACCTTGCATGAACTATCGCAGCTAGTAAGCCACTACTGCTCTTATTACCCATCCCACTGTCGCAGAGGTTTTTTTCCCACGGCACGGGCCTTGGCACTTTTTTCCCTTTGCTCTTCAAATTGCTACCCTCATTCGCGTTTCGTCCACTATCTATCACCTGATGGACCGTGTTAATGCGTAGTCTTACCCAGACGTACGGATAACATCACAGCCCAGTATCCGGTGATTCACTTATTAGATAACTAACATGTTGACGGAGGTGACAGTAGAACTTTTGGTCTGGTCACCACGTTGGTGCGGGCGTGGAGGGGCCCCACCTCTATAGTCGCTTGACTTCACTTCGCACCCAGCTACCTGACGTTCCGCGTCAGTCGAAGGCCGGAGTACGCGCTGCCTCGGATGACGTCACAGACAGGCTGTTACTAAACGTATATTTTCAGTAACAATAGAAAGTGAACTCGCGAGGACTGTTCACCGTCCTGGATCGCTTAGATTTCGCGGAAGTAACTAGTTGTGTGTCGCCCGTAATGTTAACAAAACCGTGTGGAAAGTGGTGATAGTTATTTTCCACTTTTGTGGACGAGCAATTACATTGATTATCAGAAGTCAGGGCGAAAGACCATTTAATGGGAACTTACCATTGAAGTCATCTCTGAACTGCTTATAGTGCTGTTTAGGATAGAGACATTTATTATTATTATAATAGGCTACTTACAATTTGTACAGAAACCAGATGGCAGTTATAAGAGTCGAGGGTCATGAAAGGGAAGCAGTGGTTGGGAAGGGAGTGAGACAGGGTTGTAGCCTATCCCCGATGTTATTCAATCTGTATATTGAGCAAGCAGTAAAGGAAACAAAAGAAAAATTCGGAATAGGTATTAAAATCCATGGAGAAGAAATGAAAACTTTAAGGTTCGTCGATGACATTGTAATTCTGTCAGAGACAGCAAAGGACTTGGAAGAGCAGTTGAACGCAATGGACAGTGTCTAGAAAGGAGGATACACAATGAACATTAACAAAACCAAAACGAGGATAATGGAATGTAGTCGAATTAACTCGGATGATGCTGAGGGAATTAGATTAGGAAATGAGACACTTAAAGTAGTAAAGGAGTTTTGCTATTTGGGGAGCAAAATAACTGATGATGATCGAAGTAGAGATGATATAAAATGTAAACTGTCAATGGCAAGGAAAGCGTTTCTGAAGAAGAGAAATTTGTTAATGTATGGATTTAAGTGTCAGGAAGTTGTTTCTGAAAGTATTTGTATGGAATGTAGCCATGTATGGAAGTGAAACATAGACGATAAATAGTTTGGACAAGAAGAGAATAGAAGCTTTCGAAATGTGATGCTACAGAAGAATGCTGAAGATTAGATGGGTAGATCACATAACTAATGAGGAGGTATTGAATAGAATTGGGGAGAAGAGGAGTTTGTGACACAACTTGACTAGAAGAAGGGATCGGTTGGTAGGACATCTTCTGAGGCATCAAGGGATCACCAATTTAGTCTTGGAGGGCAGCAAGGAGGGTAAAAATCGTAGGGGAGACCAAGAGATGAATACACTAAGCATATTCATAAGGATATAGGCTGTAGTACGTACTGGGAGATGAAGCAGCTTGCACATGATAGAGTAGCATGGAGAGCTGCATCAAACCAGTCTCATGACTGAAGACCACAACAACAACATAATCGTTACTGTGTTGTGCGTGTGAATGATGATCAAATACATCTATCAATTAGAACTTAAAATCTTCATCTATAACCATAGTTGTTGATCCCGCTGAGTAAATAGAGAATAGTAATATTTCTTTCAGTGGGCTGGACAAGAATGTGGACTTGCAGACTGGGAACATTGGTCAGTATGTTCTCCACCGCTTTGTGGCTGATCACAAAATTAGTTTTCAAGCTCTCGTAAAAGACGGCGCCGCCGCCGCCTCACAGGTGCTAGATCGCTACGTAGTGCTGTTACAGGCTATAGAGGGTGCCACGTCAATAAGAATCCCTAGCGGTGCGAATCGAGCCAATTTCTCACGATCTTCTCCGCTCCTTTTAAAGGAGACTTTTAATGGCGGGTCCATAGGTCATAAGTATTCGTTTCGGAGACAGACGTCTCGCATCTGCTCTTCGTTTGTGTTTTATTTGTTTACTTTTCTTTCTTTGCGACTAGCTACCGTGTCGCAGCCCCGTTCTCGAGCAATTTCGTACGTTAAAAACATTCTAGCAGGCTACGAGGGGCGGTCGAAAAGTTTCTAACCCGAGATAGTTACCGTAATGTCCCGCACAAACAACACCACCTACTTTTATTGTGGCCCTTTGTAGGTATGCAAGTCAAATTTAGCGCCTCCAGCTTTGTTAGTTTCACCCCTAGGACGCGCTGTATAGCGTAGTGTAAGCAAAATGGCGAATATCGAGAGAATCAAGAACCGTGCTGTGACTGAATATCTTCATTTGAAGGGAATGACGCCCAACGAAACTGCGGAGGATATGCGGAGTACACTTAAGGACAGTGCTCCATCTTATACTACAGTGTAAAACTGGGTGTCTAACTTCAAACCTGGAAGAACGAGTGTGGAAGATCTGCGAAGGCGCGGAAGGCCTGTCACTGTTACCACTGATGAAACAGTGACCGCAATCCACGATACGGTTTTGCAGGATCGTCGAACATTGTTACAGCAAATTTAAGCCATATTTGGAATCTCCGATGAGTGTGCTCATGACGTTGTTATGGATATTTTGGGAATACGGAATGTTTCATCTCGGTGGATTCCGAAAGACTCGAATGCAGATCAGAGACGGGAGCGTGTGCAGTGTTGTGAAGAAATCGTTCGCCAGTTTGAAGCGGATGAAGGCGGCTTTCTTCAACCTATGTGACAATGGACGAAACGTGGATTCATCACTTTGATCCTGAGACAAAACAGCAGTCACAACAATGGAAACATCCTTCATCCCCTACCCCAAAAAATTCCGTGTGCAAAAATCAGCCGGTAAGGAAACGGCATCGGTCTTCTGGGATACAGAAGGGGTAAATATGGTGGATTACCTACAAAAGGACATAACTATCAATGAACCCTCCCGTGCCGTTGAGAACAGAGATAAAGAAAAAAATGCGCGGAAAACTGACGCGTGGACTTCTTTTGCATTAGGACAACGCACCGGCGCACAAAACCCTCGCAGCACTGGGAACTCTGCGTGACTGCGCGTCCGAATTGCTACGTCGTCCGCAATATTCTGCAGATTTGGCTCCATCAGACTTTTTTCTTTTCCCAAACCTAAAAGAAGGCCACAAAAGACGACGATTCGACAATGATGGTGCAGTGACTGATGCTGTGAACGTTTCGTTGGACTCGAAATCGAATACCTATTATCTGATTGGTCTGGAGGAGTTATCGGAGCGTGTCCGCAAGTGTATTAGTGAACACGGGTATTAAATTGAAAAATAAATTGGTATTATGAAATGTCTGTCATTCTTTATTTGTTAGGCTAGAAACTTTTCGATTTCTCTCTCCCCCCCCCCCTTTTCGTATATTAAAACTGTGTGCTCGACCGGTTCTGGAGCCTGGGACCTTTCTTCAGGGCCCGCCCCCAGAATTTCCATCAGATTAGTGGTGGAACTGAGCTGCGATTGCTGGTCGTGTTTGGATAGCTCAGTCGGTAAAGCACTTGCCCATGACAGGCAAATATCCAGTCTGTCAGTATCAGTCCAGGACACAGTTTCAATCTGCCAAGAAGTTTCAATCTGCTGCAGAGTGAAAACTGATTATGTTCGTCAAGTCTCCCAGGCTGTCAACTTGCTCCTTATGAGGAGAACACGTTAAATGCTATAACTCGATTTCCCAGATAATTCGCTCAGTGGAAGACCTGTTAAAATAAGCGAACACATGTCTCGGCTTATTCGTAGGTACTCGACCGTTTCTGAGAAAACGACCGTTAAAGTTTTCGAAGTAATTTAGATGTCTTTTAGCGTACGATAAGCTCACGTTAACTGGAGGCACAGCGGCTAGCGTCGCGCCTCTCACGTTTGCGTCCCGTGTTCGAAACCCGATCATTGGTTTTATTTTTTCATGTATGTAGTCATATGCGTAGAGGGTTACTACACGAATGTTTCTTATCTAATCAGAGGATACAAAGACATTACATTAATCATAAAATTACAACTGGGTTTTACAATCCGTGTTATACGTTCATTACATCATATGTTATGGTATTTTCAGGGGTTACAACCTTTTTAACATCTCGTATTCTTATATTTCATTCTTATTTCAGTTCTTAATTCATATATTTTATTCCTACGTTTATTCTTTAGGAAGATTTGGTGCATTCCCTTGTATGATACCGATCATAGAAACATTCGAAACACATAAAATCCGAGCATAACGAGCTTCGTGCGAAGGCAGGCTTGTCACAGCGACTTGCCTTCGTGTGAATCTCACTCGGCAATGAAACGTCGTTAGCATTGCTGAAGATTCCATGCTTTGGCAGTAATTTAGCGGTAAAACACGCATAACGGATCACTTTTCCGAAAGATGCCGCTTGCAATTGATTATGAATTGAGATAGATCACAGGAATTTCACCGAAAGCAATTTCAAAAAAATTTCCTTTCATTTATTGTCTTTTTTCTTTTTAATTCATTCATCATACAATTAGCAGACAACTAAGGACAACTTTACTTCAAAATAGATTGGAAAACATTAGAAGGTATCTCGAAATTTTTGATCGTTGTTTTTTCAAAATCTGTCGAGTATCTACGTATAAGATGAGACATATTTTCGCCTTTTTTGACCCGTCTTTCACTGAGCAAAGTTTCTGGGAAATCGAATATGGCAATTGCCGTGTTCTCCTCGTTAGTGAAACTAGTCTTAATGACAAAAAGAGAGAAAGAAAGAAAGATAAATAAATAAATAAAACAAAACCAAAGGGTAGCTATGCAATGTCACTTTCCAAAACAAAACAAAGCAAGCCAATCATCTACGTAGTGCTGATTCACTACATGATTTTAAATGTCCAACAAATTTGGAGAGTTGCTCTGAACTTGAAAAAATGGGTAACTCATCGATATAGTGAAGAAGACGGGTTCGACGGAACCAGCAGTTACGGAATACGTAAACGAACTTTTTCATTTTAGCGCGGGCTTACATGATGTAACTGCGTAAGCTTTATTCAAGTACTACCTGATAGTCAATTGTGTCTCTCTAACATGATAGTACTGTGATTTAGCTAATCAGTTGTTATTATTCAGTGACAACCTTGTGTTGTTTCGGGGAGATAACAGTTGGTTGGAGGAGTAGCTGGTAGGTGAAAAAGATTTGGTCAGGTTTATAAATGTGGCAGTGAACGGTTTTATTTTACTGGGATGCTGAAGTGTTTAATTTTCGCGTGATTTTCTGAACTAGATATTTTTGAATTTCCGTCGCGTTACTTCTCATTTGCTGAGATAGCAGAGCGTATTGACTAAACCGAGACTATTAGTACTGCATAATCTATATCTGTATCTATTCTCCGCAAGTCACCTTGCGGTGTGTAGCGGTGGGTACGTTGTGTACCAGTGTCGCTTCAGCCTTTTTCTGTTCCAGCCACGAATAGTTTACAGGAAGAATGATTGCCGTTGAGGCCCCACGTGGGCTCTAATTTCTCTCATCTGATCTTCATGGTCTTTTCGTGAGATATATGTAGGATTTAGCAGTATATTCGTTGACAGTCGTAGGGACGTACACTCTCGAAGCTTTAGCAATAAACCAACACCATGATGCAGAACTACTCTCTTACAGCGTCTGCCACTGAAGTTGGTTGATCATCTCTGTGCTGCTTTTATACTTACTAAATAAACCTGTAATAAGCAGTCGCGTGGTTGAATCTTGGAATTTTTCTGAGAGTAACTGCGTTCGAAAGCGGCAGTGATCAACAGAGTCAGTGTTACGAACTTTTAACCTCGTCTAGGGAGTCAAAGTGTGACTAGAGGCTGTTACAAAATCTACGTAGCTACTAAAGGAACGTAGAGGCGTGACTGACTCCGCCGATTACCAGTTCCTTCACCTACAGTGGTGCCATTACGTCACATAGGGAGAGCGTGCTTTCACTAAGTTCTTGAGCTGATGGGACGTGGTAGACGAGTACAGGTGGCATGGTACGAATATCACTGACGAATTTTCTGTCGAAACATTTCACAGTAGTTACAGGAGCTACGTCTACAGTTAGAGATCTTACTGTGAAAAATCTAGGCGTGAGTTGAACATATTCACCACTGTCGTAGACCTAAGAAATAAATGGCAGTGATCTCCGAGGTCTGAAACGTGCTCTGCGAAGCAATCGTCACGCATTTTGGTCGAGTACAGCAGAAAAGCTCAGCTCCAATTAACATGCTTTGGTGACTGATATTGATGCACAAAAAGACTGACCGACTCGCTCTTCGTGGGAGGTTCATTATCTAGAAACTTCTGATCACAAGAACGAATGCGCGACGTCGCTTAGAGTAGAGCAGAAGGAAGAAAGGAAGAAAGATGAAAGGAAGATTAGGGTTTAACGTCGCGTCGACAGAAGGTCATTAGCGACGAAGCACAAGCATTTCCCTCGAGCTATTTCGGAATATCGCGGAGAAACTAAACCTCGATGGAGAACGAATCCCATCCTCACGAATATGTGTCCAGAGTCTTAACCATTGCGGTACCACGCTCGGTATGATAAGCTGATTTTGTGGCATCGATAGCAACGATGCACCTTGCAACACGCATGGCTCTGATGTAAACTTGACGAAAGCTATTTAACTCACTGCGTTTTGATGCAGTGGCACATTTGGTTCATCATAATCATCATCAACACCACTACCCGCAACGCATTTTGATTAAATGACTGCGCTCAACTTTTCCATACATTACGGTCTTCAACTACAAAGACCTCTGTTCTTCCTGCAATTTTGCAAATATCATGTACCAACTTTCCACTGGATCGTCGTCTCCGTCTTTCCTTATCTCTTTGAATCTAACAAAGAACTTCACCGCGTCTTGTACCATTCAATCACTTGGATAAGTGCTCCGAAAAATATCGATTCTAGTTTCAACACAGATATTATCATGCCTTCCAATGCTTTCCTTTCGCCGATCAATTTGTTTGTTCACAAGTGTTTCCTAGTAACTCCCAATACATATCTCTCCATCACTCAATTGACAACATTTAGTTTTTCAGTGGAATTCGCACTAAATTTTCATATCTCACCAGTGCAAATACACTCCTGGAAATTGAAATAAGAACACCGTGAATTCATTGTCTCAGGAAGGGGAAACTTTATTGACACATTCCTGGCGCCTCAGTTGGACCAGCGTTCGTGCTGGACGTGCAGACCGCGTGAGACGACGCTTCATCCAGTCCCAAACATGCTCAATGGGGGACAGATCCGGAGATCTTGCTGGCCAGGGTAGTTGACTTACACCTTCTAGAGCACGTTGGGTGGCATGGGATACATGCGGACGTGCATTGTCCTGTTGGAACAGCAAGTTCCCTTGCCGGTCTAGGAATGGTAGAACGATGGGTTCGATGACGGTTTGGATGTACCGTGCACTATTCAGTGTCCCCTCGACTATCACCAGTGATGTACGGCCAGTGTAGGAGATCGCTCCCCACACCATGATGCCGGGTGTTGGCCCTGTGTGCCTCGGTCGTATGCAGTCCTGATTGTGGCGCTCACCTGCACGGCGCCAAACACGCATACGACCATCATTGGCACCAAGGCAGAAGCGACTCTCATCGCTGAAGACGACACGTCTCCATTCGTCCCTCCATTCACGCCTGTCGCGACACCACTGGAGGCGGGCTGCACGATGTTGGGGCGTGAGCGGAAGACGGCCTAACGGTGTGCGCGACCGTAGCCCAGCTTCATGGAGACGGTTGCGAATGGTCCTCGCCGATACCCCAGGAGCAACAGTGTCCCTAATTTGCTGGGAAGTGGCGGTGCGGTCCCCTACGGCACTGCGTAGGATCCTACGGTCTTGGCGTGCATCCGTGCGTCGCTGCGGTCCGGTCCCAGGTCGACGGGCACGTGCACCTTCCGCCGACCACTGGCGACAACATCGATGTACTGTGGAGACCTCACGCCCCACGTGTTGAGCAATTCGGCGGTACGTCCACCCGGCCTCCCGCATGCCCACTATACGCCCTCGCTCAAAGTCCGTCAACTGCACATACGGTTCACGTCCACGCTGTCGCGGCATGCTACCAGTGTTAAAGACTGCGATGGAGCTCCGTATGCCACGGCAAACTGGCTGACACTGACGGCGGCGGTGCACAAATGCTGCGCAGCTAGCGCCATTCGACGGCCAACACCGCGGTTCCTGGTGTGTCCGCTGTGCCGTGCATGTGATCATTGCTTGTACAGCCCTCTCGCAGTGTCCGGAGCAAGTATGGTGGGTCTGACACACCGGTGTCAATGTGTTCTTTTTTCCATTTCCAGGAGTGTACATTTATTTCAAATTTCCCTTTTCAGTCACACCGGAAACGTATTCTGAATCCTCTACTTAGTTTACTAAAGCAATTCCAGGCTATTTTTAATCCTCTATTTCTTTATTTTGTGGCCGTCATGGTCTAGCGGGTAGAGTGATACACTCTAGCCCCGGAGGTCCCAGACTCCGTCCCAGACAGCGGTGGGGATTTTTCCTCCTTCCTTCAGGACGGTCGCAGATCCACTTATCTGGCTATCAAATGAGTATCGGGGATCTTTTCCAAGCATAAGCGGCGGCCAGGGCGGTATGCTCACCACCCTCCCCTTCCTAGTGCTACGGCGAACGGAAAGCTGCAATCAATCTGTAATAAACCTAGTAGCCCATTCATGAACTGAGCGGCACAAACTTCGCTTTATTTATATGTTTTACTGTCCCTCCAACTGTGACTTAAAAACGGCCCTAAATGCAGAAACTCGGCCAGCAGGAGTAAAACGGCATTTTGAAGATGTACTATTCTGTTTCAGGTATGTTGTTTTCATCTCATCCGTTCGTCGCTGAAGTTTATCTGTAGTAATGACACACAGCTCAATGTTATCAGCAGCAAAAGGTAGGTGATTCAGTATGTTCCAGTAAAAAATATTTCTCCTTCGAATCCCAAGTTTAAGGATATGAAAACTTCCTGAAAATATGCTGAAAATAGCATACGTAATCTCCTTGCCAGACTCCTGTTTGACTGGAGAATGCAACTGGAGATACACGAATAACAAAAACATTTCACATCACCTAGCAGCGTTGCAGGCACCTGACGTGGCAATGTAAGTATACAGTGAAGCTCCAAGGAAACAGGTATAGGCATATGTATTCAAATACAGATTATGTAAACAGGCAAAATACGGCGCTGCGGTCGGCAACGCCTGTATAAGACAAGTGTCTGGCGCAGTTGTAAAATCGGTTGCTGCTGCTACAATGGCAGGTTATCAAGATTTAAGTGAGATTAAACACACAGCATCTCCGAGGTAGTGAAATGGGGATTTTCCTGTACGACCATTTCACGAGTGTACCGTGAATATCAGGAATCCAGTAAGACACCTAATCTCCGACATCGCTGCGGCCCGTAAAAGATCTGAAAGAGCGGGACCAACAACGACCGAAAAGAATCGTTCAATGTGGCAGAAGTGCAAGAACCGCAAACTGCTGCAGATTGCAATGCTGGGCCATCAACAATTCTTAGCGTGCAAACCACTCGATGAAACATCATCGGTATGGGTTTTTAGAGCCGAAGACCCACTCGTGTACCCTTGATGACTGCACGACACAAAGCTTTACGCCTCGCCTGGGCCCGTCAACATCGACATTGGACTGTTGATGACTGGAAACATGTTGCCAGGTCGGACGAGTCTCGTTTCAAATTGTATCGAGTGGATGGACGTGTACGGGTAAGGAGACAACCTCATGAATCCATGTTAACAGAGGACTGTTCAAGCTGCACTGGTGTAGGGCCTGTGCTGTTAGTGTGATACGTCTAGATACATCCTGCATCCATTCGTGTCCATTGTGCATTCTGACGGACTTGAGCAATTCCAGCAGGACAATGCGACACCCCACACGTCCAGAATTCCTACAGAGTGGCTTCAGGAACACTATTCTGTGTTTAAACACTTCCGCTAGCCACCAAACTTCCCAGACATGAACATTAGTGAGTATATCCGGGACGTCCTGCAACGTGCTGTTAGCAGAGATCTCCATCCGCTGGTACTCTTATGGATTTATGGACAACCCTGCAGGATTCATGGTGTCAACTGCTTCCAGCTCTACTTGTAAACATTAGTCAAGGCAATGCCACGTCTTGTAGCGGCACGCGATATCAGGCAGGTGTAGCAGTTTCTTTGGCTGTTCAGTGTATTAGCGGGGCAGAGGCGAACTAGGAATCATTCTAGCGATGATAAGGGGCGAAAATATGGAAGTCCCCTGACATAAACGACTTTGAAAAATGTCAGATTGTCATGGCCCCCATTCACTTCTTAGTCAGACCTTCATAAAATATGCATCCGGCCGGAGTGGCCGAGCGGTTCTAGGCGCTACAGTCTGGAACCGCGCGACCGCTACGGGCGCAGGTTCGAATCCTGCCTCGGGGATGGATGTGTGTGATGTCCTTAGGTTAGTTAGGTTTAAGTAGTTCTAAGTTGTAGGGGACTGATGAGCTCAGAAGTTAAGTCCCACAGTGCTCAGAGCCATTTGAACCATTTGAACCATAAAATATGCGGCATTACCTTAACGGATCAGAGCCCATTGTGAAGATAAATAATTAATCACTTTTCCTATGCTTCGGTTGTTGCAGTTATTTTACGCCTCATTTTTTACCTTATCTGAGGTAGCCGTTTACTTTCAGGAATTCCAGTTCTGTATTCACTTGCCTCATCACTCATCATAGCTCCTCAGGAATATATTTTAGTTTGTTTATAACTGTCAAAATGCGGTTATCATGCTTAGTAGTGATGTTTCTGAAGCATGTAGCTTACTACGCGATGAATTTATTAATGTGAATGTACGAATACTTTGAAGTCCTATGCTACGACGCATTAAGTTAGCAGACATAGAATGTAGCTGCTGAGCATAGTAACCTTTTTCGCCGTCACACAGTAGACTCCCACGTAACATTTCGTGTCGTTTTCTACATTAGACACAGAAACAGTTCACGTGAGCCACAATACTAGCTCATGCCGTTTCGCCACTTTCCCTGAGCTAACTGGTTTTCCGGTCTGCGAGTTCACGAACTGAATTAAAGAGAGTTCTCACGGGAGGCGAACTGGATTCTGAAGGGAAGGCAGGGCCCTCCCGCAGTCGTCATGTTACTTTGCAAAACTTGCTCCTGGCGCCGGAGGCCAGAGCAGGGGGGCAACGTCTAGCGTGGGTAAACGATCGCTTACCCCTTGGCAGGATCCGCCGCTACGTGACCCCTCGCCCTTTTGAACGCGCCGATCGCCGTTGTTTCAGGCACACCATACAGCCTAAACTATTTTACCAGTGCGATAAGTTTTAATAATAAAACTGATGAAGAATCGATGATTATGTCTGTTAAAAAAGCAATACAATCTCCGGCGGCAGCGATGGAAACCTAACACATTCCCCTCCCTATTTTTATTCTTTTTCCCTGCTTTTCTCCAGCTTTCTTCTACTTGCTTTTAAAAACAGTCATCATAATGAGTAACACGACATGCAAAAGTAACATTGAGATATACTCTGAATGGCCAAAGAAACTGGTACACCTGCCTAATATCGTTCTGGGCCCGCGCGAGCACGCAGAAGTTCCGCAACACGATGTGCCATGGACTTGACTAATTCTGAAGACGTGCAGGAGGGAAATCATACGATGAATCCTGCAGGGCTGTCGATTAATCCGTGAGAGTACGAGGGGGTGGAGATCCCTTCTGAACAGCACGTTGCAAGGCATCTCAGACATGCTGAATAATGAAACTTCCTGGCAGATTAAAACTTTCTAGATGCTGAATAATGTTCATCTCTGGAAAGTTTGGTGGCCAGCGGAAGTGTTTAAACTCAGAGGAGTGTTCCTGGAGCCACTCCGTAGCAATTCTGGACCTGTGGGGTGTTGCATTGTCCTGCTGGAATTGCCCAAGTCCGTCGGAATGCACAATGGACATGAATCGATGCAAGTGATCGGACAGGAGGCTTACGTATATGTCACCTCCCAGAGTCATATGTAGAGTTATCAGGGTCCCATATCACTCCACATGCACACACGTCACACCATTACAGCCGACCGTTGTGGCCGCGCGGTTCTAGGCGCTTCAGTCTGGAACCGCGCTACCGCTACGGTCGCAGGTTCGAATCCTGCCTCGGGCATGGATGTGTGTAATATCCTTAGGTTAGCTAGGTTTATGTGGTTCTAAGTTCTAGGGAACTGATGACCTCAGATGTTAAGCCCCATAGTGCTCAGAGGCATTTGAACCATCACACCATTACAGAGCCTCTACCAGCTTGAACAGTCCTCTGCCGACATGCAGGGTCCATGGAGTCATGAAGTTGTCTCCATATCCGTACACGTCGATCCACTCTATAGAATTTGAAACGAGACTCGTCCGACCAGGCAACATGTTTCCAGGCATCAACAGTCCAATGTAGATGTTGACGGGCCCAGGTGACTCATAAAGCTTTGTGTCGTACAATCATCAAGGGTACACGAGTGGGCCTTCGGCTCCGGAAGCCCATAACGATGATGCTTCGTTGAATGGTTCGCACGCTGACACTTGACGATGCCTCAGCACTGAAATCTGTAGCAATTTGCGGAAGGGTTGCACTTATGTCACGCTGAACGATTCTCTTCAGTCGTCGTTGGTCCCGTTCTTGCAGGATCTTTTTCCGGTGGTAGCGATGTAGGAGAAAAAGGGAAAAGAGTGTGGTTCGATGAGTGTGAGGAAGCTATTAGGGAGAGACAACTGGTCAAACTACCGTGGATACAAAGTAATATGCAGGAGGAAGAAAAATCAAGGTTCGAAGAAATACGACGGTAGACACAAACCACACTGAGGAAAGCAAAAAGAAAATATGTAAAAATCATCATGGAGGAAGCTCAACAAGACTTTCGTGGAAATAGGTATAAAAAACGTTATAGAAAAATGGAAAGTTTTGAAGGAGGAACGTACCATCAACGCAAATTCATAAAAGATGCCAGTGGAAGAATGTTAACAGAAGATCAAAAAATTGAAATAAGATGGGTGGAATACTTCAGAGAATTACAAATATCTGATGAACCAACCGATCTACTCGAGTTTGATGTCCCAGTAACAGTAGACCCAGAATATCCTCCACCCACCAATGAAGAGATGAGGAACCAGTGAGGAAAGCAAAAAGAAAATATGTAAAAATCATCATGGAGGAAGCTCAACAAGACTTTCGTGGAAATAGGTATAAAAAACGTTATAGAAAAATGGAAAGTTTTGAAGGAGGAACGTACCACCAACGCAAATTCATAAAAGATGCCAGTGGAAGAATGTTAACAGAAGATCAAAAAATTGAAAGAAGATGGGTGGAATACTTCAGAGAATTACAAATATCTGATGAACCAACCGATCTACTCGAGTTTGATGTCCCAGTAACAGTAGACCCAGAATATCTTCCACCCACCAATGAAGAGATGAGGAACCAGGTAAAAAATACCTTAAGAGCGGTAAAAGTCCAGGAGAGGACGGAATTCCCGCTGAACTTCTCAAGGCTGGAGACGAAATCTTCTGTTTCAAAATCCACAAGCTAATCGATCAAATTTGGGCAAAACATGAAATACCAGGGGAATGGAAGGTAGCTGGGATATGCCCCATATATAAAAAGAAAGACAAAACAGTACGTGACAACTATAGGGGCATAGCGCTACCCAACATCTGTTATAAGATCTTCTCCAACTGCCTATCAGAACGAATAAAACCTCTAGCAACAGACATAATTGGAGAATACCAAGGAGGTTTTGAAGCAGGGAGATCAACCAAGGACCAGATTTTTGTCCTAAAGCAGGTCTCTGAAAAAATGTACGAATATGGCCGAGAGATGCATCTCCTGTTTGTAGACTACAAGAAGGCTTACAACAGTATACATAAACCTAGCCTGATTAGAACTATGACAGAGTTTGGTATGCCGAAGAAATTGGTCAAACTGGTAGGGGTATGTCAAAAAGACACAAAACTTAAGGTTAAGGTAGGCAATAAAATGACAGAAAGCTTCCAACTTGTAACAGAATTACGCCAAGGAGATGGGCTATCACCTGTCCTACTCAGTCTGGCACTTGAGAAGGTAATGCGGGAGTTCAACAAAGAAAACTTCCAGGGCATTCAAATTGTCGATGAACACATTACATATATGGCCTATGCAGACGACATTGCTCTATTAGCATGCACACAAGAAGATATGAAAAGAAGTATCCAGACCTAGGAGTTATTGGCAGCAAGGATCGGTTTACAAATTAGAGCTCTGAAAAGACTGAGTATATGACCATAGGAAGAAAGATCCAGGTGCAAACATGTAAAAGAGTTCAAATATCTTGGATCAATTTGTACAGAAATAACATCAACTGAAGCAGAGATAAAAGCACGACTGCAGACGGGAAACAGATGCTATCACTCTCTGGACCCTATACTAAAATGTAGAAGTGTCTCTCAACAACTAAAGCTACGATTGTGTAGGACATTATTACTGCCAGTAGTACTTTATGGTTCTCAAACCTGGAGCACTCGAAAACAAGACCTTCACCGACTGCTTACGTTTGAAAGGAAGGTCCTCAGGAAAATATTTGGATCAGTCCGAGATCAGACTATTGGAGAATGGAGAAGACACCATAACACAGAATTAGAAGAGCTGTACAAGGAGCTTACCATCTTGTGAGTGATGAGAAGTAAAAGACTGCAACGGGCTGGACATGTAGTTAGAATGGAGGCAACAAGGTGACCCAAAATTGCAATGGACTGGATCCTGTTAGGCTGCAGGCCAGTGGGAAGACCTAGAAAGAGGTGGATCGATGGAATGAGAAAATACTTGTTGCAGTTGGGAGTCACGGAAAGCTGGGGACAGATAGCAGAAGGCGGAGACAGATGGAGAGCTCTAACTGTGGTGGCGAGCGGTCCACTGGGCCTGATCGAGTGAGTGAATGATAATGAATGAGCGAAGTCGGAGATCTGATGTTTTACCGGATTCCTGATATTCACGGTACACTCGTGAAATGGTCGCACTGAAAACTACCCACTTCACCACTACGTCAGAGATGCTGTGTCCCATCACTCGTCCGCCGACTATAACACCACGTTCAAATTCACTTAGCCCGCATCTCGTGGTCGTGCGGTAGCGTTCTCGCTTCCCACGCCCGGGTTCCCGGGTTCGATTCCCGGCGGGGTCAGGGATTTTCTCTGCCTCGTGATGGCTGGGTGTTGTGTGCTGTCCTTAGGTTAGTTAGGTTTAAGTAGTTCTAAGTTCTAGGGGACTTATGACCACAGCAGTTGAGTCCCATAGTGCTCAGAGCCATTTGAACCATTTTTCAAACTCACTTACATCTTGATAACCTGCCATTAGCAGCAATAACCGATCTAACAACTGCTTCGGACACTTGTTGTCTTACATAGGCGTTGCCGACCGCAGCGCCGTATCATTCTTGTTTACATATCTCTGTATTTGAATACGCATGCCTATACCAGTTTCTTTGGCGCTTCAGTGTACATAACGCGTAAAGCTACTTAAATTGTCCATATACAATATACAGGGTGGTCGGAAACAGCTTGGTAAGCTTGTAATGAGGTAGCAGTGTAGGTTGAGCTGAGAATTAATCGTTAAGAAAATTCGATACGTTGCGCCGTTTCGGAGTTAATTAGCAATGAAGTTATCTAATTAGGCCGTCGCACGCTCAAATTCAAGCGGCCCGCCAGAGACGGTGTCAACAGACGTGTGCTTCGTTTGGTTTCCTAAATCGAACAAGAGAGCGATGCAAAAATTGGACATGGGAAAGTAGTGAAGACTGAACTCGACACAAAGACTTAGCAGTCTCGTGGGCTATCATGGCCGCTATGAGAACAACGGACACTAATGTTATCCGGCGAGCCGCTTGAATTTTTGCGCACAGTGGCCTGATTGTTTCATTTCAATGCTAACTTAATCAGAAACGGCGCAACGTATCGAAATTTTGCTTAACGATTATTTCTTAGCACAACTTATCAAGTAACACCCTTACAAGCTTTTCAGACTGTTTATGACCACCCTGTATATTTTATTAGATATGATGTAATTGGCTACGAAATTTTGTACGTCATAGTTATATACTATGCCATTATTTAAAAAATGGCTCTGAGCACTATGGGACTTAAAATTTGAGGTCATCAGTCGCCTAGAACTTAGAACTACTTAAACCTAACTAACCTAAGGACATCACACACATCCATGCCCGAGGCAGGTTTCGAACTTGCGACCGTAGTGGTCGCGCGGTTCCAGACTGTAGTGCCTAGAACCGCTCGGCCACATCGGCCGGCTTTTTTTTAAAATGAGATTGTACAATTTTCATCTTAATGGAAAGTACAGTCCAGCATAGTACCTAGACGCAACCGTAAATTTCATGCGCCTGATATCTAATACGACTGTTTAGAGGAAAGTGTGAGGGAATCCTTTCCATAAAAACGAGCGCGTTTTACTAAAGGGTGAGCGAAACAAAATCGTCCCTGAAAATATTTCATGCGCTTTAAGATAGCCAGTCAAACTAACGTCTTCCGCGGCCGGGGCGGATGGTATTAATTGTATTGCCTATGTTAGAGTGCTCAAGTCTACCTGCTTAGCTGATTATTAGCGTGTTCGCCTCCCATACAAGCGGGTCCGGGTTCGATTCCCGGCCGTGTTAGAGATTTTCTTCGCTCGGGGACTGGGTGTTGTGTTGTCCTCATCATCATATCATCCTCATTACCCGCGCGCAAGTCGCCCAGTGTGGCGTCGACTGAAATAAATCTTGCACTTGGCGGCCGAACATCCCCGGATGGGGCCTCCCTGCCAACAATGCCATACGCTAATTTCATTTCAGAGTGCTCAGATATTTTTCGTGTCAGTTTTATTTTGCTCTTCTTCTGTTACTGCCTTCCTTTACTCTTTGCATATACTGCGGGCAGAGCATGGGATTTCATTAGTATCAGCTATCTACACACAAAGAAAGAACTGTCTTCAATCGTGGACAGTCAGATGTGGGACATAGTCTCAGCAACATCCAGAATGATTTCATTATTTCGTGTGGTCACACATGAACAGCAGATGTTGTCGAAAGACGCACACTTGGCGGAAAAGTAGGACTTCCACAAAAAAGAGCAAGATAGATTTGAGTTCAACCAGATTTCAAGTAGTAATATACGGGCGCAGTAATAGAAATAAGCAACGTATTCCATGTGGTGAATTCTGAGAAATGACCGGTCTTTGTTTTCGTACGAAGAAACTGCCATTTACATCACCGTGGAATCAAACAACGAGTGATTCTGAAGTGCTTATTCATTTTTGTTGTAATTATGTGCATCCGAAGTGCTATAATTAATTGTAGGATGTTCACGTCCGTTCTTAATCGATTATGCTATTCTTCGCACGACATGGAGCAGTTATGATGTCTCCTCTACCAGGAATAAAAACTGATATGGGGTGCGATGAAAGGCAGTACGTTCGTCACGAAGGCCATCAACAGAACGTTTGTTCCAAATTTTGCCACATAAGCGAAAGCATAGTTGTGAACTGATGCCACGTTCTTGAGGTTTAACGTCCAACTAGACACGCCAATCTCACTTCTTCCCGTTCATTAGAAAGCAAGTGGTACTTTCAGACGAACCATAATGGGTACATTATAGAATGTACTAGATTAAACAAAGCTATTCGGTAACGTCTTCGAGAAGACGTGAGAATATATGATGAAAATGTTATTAGACGACCAAGTGAAAGCAACAATAGTGTGACAGTTACAAAATAAAAACTTATTTTGGATGAAGACCATATTTCATTAGCACACTACTGGCGATCAAAATTGCTACACCAAGAAGAAATGTAGATGATAAACGGGTATTCATTGGACAAATATATTATACTAGAACTGACAAGTCATTTCATTTTCACGGAATTTGGGTGCATAGATCCTGAGAAATCAGTACCCAGAACAACCATCTCTGGCGGTAATAACGGCCAATATGCCTGGGCATTGAGTCAAACAGAGCTTGGATGGCGTGTACAGGTACAGCTGCCCATGCAGCTACAACACGATACCACAGTTCATCAAGAGTAGTGACTGGCGTATTGTGACGAGCCAGTTGCTCGGCCATCATTCACCAGACGTTTGCAATTGGTGAGAGATCTTGGGAACGTGCTGGCCAGGGCAGCAGTCGAACATTTTCTGTATCCAGAAAGGCTAGTACAAGAACTGCAACGTGCGGTAGTGGATTATCCTGCTGAAATGTAGGGTTTCGGAGGGATCGAATGAAAGGTAGAGCCACGTGTCGTAACACATCTGAAATGTAACGTCCACTGTTCGAAGTGCCGTCAATGCGAACAAGAGGTGACCGAGATGTGTAACCAATGGCACCCCATACCATCACGCCGTATGATACGCCAGTATGGCGATGACGAATACACGCTTCCAATGTGCGTTCACCGCGATGTCGCCAAACACGGATGCGACCACCATGATGCTGTAAACAGAACCTGGATTCATCCGAAAAATGACGTTTTGCCATTCGTGCACCCAGGTTCGTCGTTGAGTACACCATCGCAGGAGCTCCTGTCTGTGATGCAGCGTCAAGGATAACCGCAACCATGGTCTCCGAGCTGATAGTCCATGCTGCTGCAAACGTCGTCGAACTATTCGTGCAGATGGTTGTCGTCTTGCAAACGTCCCCATCTGTTGACTCAGGGATCGAGACGTGGCTGCACGATCCGTTACAGCCATGCGGAAAAGATGCCTGTCATCTCGACTGCTACTGATACGAGGCCGTTGGGATCCAGCATTTGTCCTCCTTACACAACAACGTTTCACCAGGCAACGCCGGTCAACTGCTGTTTGTGTATGAGAAATCGGTTGGAAACTTTTCTCATGTCAGCACGTTGTAGGTTTCGGCACTGGCGCCAACCTTGTTTGAATGCTCTGAAAAGCTAATCATTTGCATATCAGAACATCTTCCTGTCGGTTAAATTTTGCGTCTGTAGCACGTCATCTTCGTGGTGTAGCACTTTTAATGGCCAGTGGTGTAATAGCAGCAAACTGGCACAGCAATCAACAAAAGAGATATTTTACAAGCACTGCAAAACTTCTTCAAATGGTCATGTATCTCAATAGATGAATCAGAGACATAGGCAGGTAATGCACGAATGCATGTTTTCACGGCGATATAAAATGTTTCAATGTTCTCGAGCTTCCAGCTATGTCAATTGGTTAAATATTCACGAGCTTTCGGCCGGGTACTCCTCGGTGATTGTAAAGTAGTGACAGTTGGGTTATTGCTACTGCCGTTCTTCTGTAGGCTTGCTACCCCCTCTGAAGCCAATGGTCTCCGTCCAGCCCCAATAAAGTATAATGTGTTCGTTCCGTGCCTCCCCGTGCCACTTCAACCTTCCAAGGGCCGGGGCCCAAGTTGTGCTTAGCTGCAAATCACCATATTTGTTGAGGGTGTTGTCAAAAAGGAAAATTTCTGAAAACAATCTCAATGAAAGTGGCTGTTTGCAGCCAAGTACAGCTTGGGACACGGGCCTCGAAAAGTTGAAGCGAGTGCGGAGGGCGCACAACGAATACATTACCTTATGTGGCGCTGGGCTGGGTATTGGCCACTGCACCGGTGATTCAACGGCACTCACCACTTGATAATGACCGAAGAGTACTCGAGAAAGATCGTGGTTATTTAATCACTTGAAGCGACTGGACGCATGAGAAAATTTTAACAGAGGTAGTAAATAATGAAATCCTAGAAATTATGGCAGATGAGCTGTATATAAGGCTACGCGAGGTATGAAGAAAAGAAAGACGCCGACGTATGATGTTTACAGACAAAGTAAACTGTAATGCAAAAGATACTTGTAAAATTTTGCCTGCAGCATAAGACTGTTACACAAAAATGGAATAACGCTGTAATTTTATTCCTTCACAAGAATAGCGACTATAAAACTATCACCCTCTCTTTGTAATGTACATGACATTGACTATAACTGGACGGACAACATTGTTTTAATATGAAGGAACGAGCAAACTTTACCAGTAAATATAACACAATGGACGATTTGAAAATCCTGAACGAAATTATGGAAAGTAAGACTGAGTTTTCATTTCCGCTCTGCCTTGGATGCACAGATTTCGAGAATGCTTTTAACTAACGAAAGAGCTGTGTTAACACACCTCGAGGTACTAAATACTGATTCAGCCTATGTGAATACACTGAATAATATATACACTAAATTTACAGCTTCCATTTGATTTCTCCAGAACAGTGGCAGACTCTGATGTATAAGAAAGATAGGTATGCACCTTCCATATCACCAAAACTCTTCTCGAAAGCCGTATATGAAGTTTCGAACTCCACTAAACTGAGGAAAAGATAGAATACGGGTCAGTAGCAAGTAGCACATTACCATTGTTTTGCTGATAATAATGTACTGATTGTCTCTATCAAGATAAATTTTAACGACTAATGGGCGAACGTAATAGAGTAAGTTCGAAATAAGGCTAGGAAATCAATTACAATTAGACTAAAGCAATGTCTAATGAACACACCGTAAAGAAAATTGTTCTAATTAACAATAATGTCTATAAATTGGTTGATGAAGTAGGTGAAGATAATAGATGTATGGACAGGAAAAGAAGTACACAGAGGAGTGAAAATGAATCGCGATGTTTTGACAAACTTAAGAGAGTTTTCAAAATTAAATTTACCACTTGTCTGCAACGATAAAGTTTAAAATTACTGTGTTTTGTCAGTACTGATTTCTGGCTTCAAGCTATAGACTCCTAATGAAAAAAATTGAAAAATCATTAAAAGGTACGGGTTGTTCAACTTCCAATGGAGACACTCGAAGAGACTAGAAAACAAACTAATTCATCAGGGGATAGTCTGCAGAGGTAAAAGTATTTATGATCGTAATGAAAATGAACGACCTAGCGGGGGTGGGTAGGTGAAATTACGAAATATTCACGATTCACGGTTATGTATAGCTGAAGAACATACTTCATGTGAAAGGCCAGATAAGGCTTTTTCTCCGAACTGAATGTTGAAAGGCTGATGATGATGATGACAGTGCCCACCAATCACTCCCTTTTTGAGGGCCTACAAAATACATTGCCTCAAGTAACAGATAAATATTTATTTTAACAATCTCAGTTTCGGATGGTTGTCCTAAAAATGAAATCTGTGGAGTACGCACAGGCAAGTAAAAAATACACTGCACGGCAAAAAAAAAAAAAAAAAAAAAAAAGTGAAGCACGTAGAAGACATGGTCAGATGACATTGTGACTTCGTTTATGTATAAACCACTGGCGGGTATGTAAATGACTTAGAGTTGCAATTTTTCTTACAGATAGAACGGCCACGAATGTGGATTGTGTTGTTTGTGGTTAGCGTTGTTCAAAATGTTCAAATGTGTGTGAAATCTTATGGGACTTAACTGCTAAGGTCATCAGTCCCTAAGCATACGTACTACTTAAGCTAAATTATCCTAAGGACAAACACACACACTCATGCCCGAGGAAGTACTCGAACCTCCGCCGGGACCAGCCGCACAGTACTTAGCGTTGTTAAAAGGCCTGGTAGGGTGTATAAGGAGCGTGAATAGAGTCAGATGGTGAGTGTGAAACACACTGAGGTTAGTCGTACTCATGTTAGGCAGCGTTATCAGCACCTGACAGAGTTTGAAAGGGGCCTCATTATGGATCTCCATTTGGCCAGCTGATCACGTCAAGAATTATCCACATTGTGCGGCATCCGGATGTGACAGTGACCCAATGTTGGACTGCATGGGCAGGTAAGCCCTTACATAGTCGTCATCAAAGTTCCGGTCGGCCACGTCTAACCACCACAGGGGAGGGGCACATGAAGAAAATGTAATTGACTTCCTGCAATATTCTGCGTCATCCAGGACCATTGCTTGGAGGATAGTACGAGCCAGACTAGGGAATTAACGTCCCAGGTTTACTCTACCACTAACACCACAACATCAACGACTCCTTTTGGAGTAGTGTCGTGACCGTGGAACACGGATTGCTGACAAACGGCGTCGCATTGTGTTCGGAGATGAACTGCGTGTCTGCACTACCCCTGATAACCATTGCTGGCGGCGACCTGGGGAGAGGTCTCATGCTCCCACTGTTTTATAGAGAAACAGCAGTGTCTCCTTTACGTCATGGTGTGGGCGCCGTCCAGTATGAATTCACGTCATTGGAAATGCTGATTGACGGAATTCTGACCGTATGTCACGGACATTCCACGTCCTCATGTGTGTTTGTGGTTCAGCAGTGCTCAACGACAAGCTGATCAGCGCGTCCACATGTGTTACCTTCCATGCGACAGTACTGTGGTACTATTTTCCTACAGGGCAGCCCCCGTCCACGGATGGCATGTGTGTCTATGAACTGTCTGCGTGATTTTGCGGTATTCCCATGGCCAGCAAGATCCAGATTTCTGCCCCTGACAGAACATGCGTGAGACCAGCTCTGACGTAAACGCCGTCCCAATGCGAGTACCCAGGATACCAAGGACAGGCTACAACAGTTGTGGACTAGTTTGACTCAGCAGACGATAGAATGATTTAATGACACTCTTCGCAACCGAATCAGTGCATATATCTGGGCCAGAGGTGATGCAACGTCTCACTGATAATTGGGATCATGCTGCAAAGTTATTCGTAAATTTTGTTTGAGTTTGTGATTCTTGGAACAACATCCAATACTTTCTCAAACCGTGAAGTTTCATTTTGTTTCCTCCTCCGCTTGCGGGAACGTCACATTTTTCGTCAACCGGTGTATGTGTTTAGAGACTCACACAAGAACTGCCCTGTCGCAAAAAAGAAAACATTGTCTGAGCGCCCGCATGTGTGCGTGTGTGATTGTGTGTGTGTGTGTGTGTGTGTGTGTGTGTGTGTTTGGTATACTCAGTGCAGAAACACTTGTGCTTAGTTTTAATACGTTTTTAGAAAGGAACTAAATTAAAATCAACCTTCCCAAGTTGGGATAGAGCAAGCGTAAGTGCGGATATCGGCCGTGTCTTTCAAAGGAACGACCCAACATATGATAAACTTCTTAGAGACGTTACGGAGGCCCTAGATTGGAACAACTAGTTGGGTATTTGGACTCTGTCCGTTCCTAATTCACGTTCAGAGCCTTAACCATTGAGTTAGCTTGTTCTTTATGACTATATGGTGTTCTCTTTCTTTCAAATTAAATAAGATCTTTTATTACAAGTGTTTTTATGTCGTTATGAGTTGTTTACAGTCTGTTGGATAACCGCTAAGATTCTTTGATCTAAAAGAATATTAATAGGAATAAAATACGCGGGTGTATCGCATTATTGGTGTAATATTTTATACTTCGTGCTGAGGGATTCTTACTCAAAAATGAAGGTGCAAGACGTGAATTTGTCTGCAGAAAACTATAGTTTCATGTTTTTCCTCAACATGGCACGGTGTTGGAATACCTTCTTCGTTGTGTAGCATTATATTTCACCGTTCTCTGACATTTCAAGTGTTTCTAGAACTATGTTCGTCATGTTTCATATTTACATACATTCGACGGAAGCCCAACAAGTAAATTACGTTTGCGAAAAATACAAACATTACGTTTGAGGTAGTACCAACGATATGAATAATAGAAAAGTAAGAATTATTTGAGGAACGCTAGAGTGACAGTTCCAACACTGGCTGCCAAAGATTTTGCTCACCACAGTAATACGCGGAACGTCACATTTGAGCAATATTATCTTTGTGAAGGACAGACACGCGTCGCTGCTGAATAATTAATCGAGGTGTGAGTCCCTGTTCGTAGCACGGCGCATTTATGACAGCAGAGGAACACACCCGATACTACAGGCCAAATGTTAAGTCTCGGTCAGCATATTTATGTAACAACGAACGTTCAAAAAGAATTTTAAAGACGCGTGAAAATTTTAATACTGATTACAGTGGGCCGTATGAAAATTTTATCACCTGCTTCCCACCCTGTAGCGAATTAAAAATGTCCAGACACTGGTCCCTTTTCTATTTTTTATTTCTTCTAATGAAGTGTGATCCATCCCCTCTCCGTCTAGCAAATCCTTGCATTCTTCGACCGATTTTCTTTGGTATGTTCTCGATTATATTATGCAAATTTCTACGATAATAATTAATTTAAAGAATTAGAGTATTTGTGATATTGAATATAATAAGTAATTTGCTATTTATCTATCAGCTCTTTGTTTATTTTTTTGCATCGTTAGAATATTGCCATAGAGAAGTTTTGCATCGCATTCTTGATTTGTATATCCGCATTTACTTTTCGAATTGTACTTGTTCGTTTATCTTGAAGTCGTGGAGTGTTCTATATTTCTTCTCTGAGTGCGCACTGTACAAACAGATCTAGGAGCCCCCTTGGCCATCGTCTCGTGGCAACAGTCATCCTTCCACAACGCCCAACAGGCGAGGCATGTCTGGACTTCCAGCAGATGACACTACCTCTCCTATTGGAAGACGTAGCTTTGGTAGTGCGAAGGGTAGTGTGGCTACTGTATGATGGTACTTCAGTTTACTTCCGCATTTCCTTGCGGAAGTATCTCGAAAACATCTACCGCGGCAAGATCATCACACGAGGTGGTCCAGCGTCATGGCACACCCAATCGCCGGACCTCAATCCTGTAAATTCCTAACTGTGGGGAAACCTGAAAGAAGTCGAATATGCGGAGCCAATCCTGGACATGTACACTACTGGAAATTGAAATAAGAACACCGTGAATTAATTGTCCCACGAAGGGGAAACTTTATTGACACATTCCTGGGGTCAGATACATCACATGATCACACTGACAGAACCACAGGCACATAGACACAGGCAACAGAGCATGCACAATGTCGGCACTAGTACAGTGTATATCCACCTTTCGCAGCAATGCAGGCTGCTATTCTCCCATGGAGACGATCGTAGAGATGCTGGATGTAGTCCTGTGGAACGGCTTGTCATGCCATTTCCACCTGGCGCCTCAGTTGGACCAGCGTTCGTGCTGGACGTGCAGACCGCGTGAGACGACGCTTCATCCAGTCCCAAACATGCTCAATGGGGGACAGATCCGGAGATCTTGCTGGCCAGGGTAGTTGACTTACACCTTCTAGAGCACGTTGGGTGGCACGGGAGACATGCGGACGTGCATTGTCCTGTTGGAACAGCAAGTTCCCTTGCCGGTCTAGGAATGGTAGAACGATGGGTTCGATGACGGTTTGGATGTGCCGTGCACTATTCAGTGTCCCCTCGACGATCACCAGTGGTGTACGGTCAGTGTAGGAGATCGCTCCCCACACCATGAAGCCGGGTGTTGGCCCTGTGTGCCTCGGTCGTATGCAGTCCTAATTGTGGCGCTCACCTGCACGGCGCCAAACACGCATACGACCATCATTGGCACCAAGGCAGAAGCGACTCTCATCGCTGAAGACGACACGTCTCCATTCGTCCCTCCATTCAGGCCTGTCGCGACACCACTGGAGGCGGGCTGCACGATGTTGGGGCGTGAGCGGAAGACGGCCTAACGGTGTGCGGGACCGTAGCCCAGCTTCATGGAGACGGTTGCGAATGGTCCTCGCCGATACCCCAGGAGCAACAGTGTCCCTAATTTGCTGGGAAGTGGCGGTGCGGTCCCCTACGGCACTGGGTAGGATCCTACGGTCTTGGCGTGCATCCGTGCGTCGCTGCGGTCCGGTCCCAGGTCGACGGGCACGTGCACCTTCCGCCGACCACTGGCGACAACATCGATGTACTGTGGAGACCTCACGCCCCACGTGTTGAGCAATTCGGCGGTACGTCCACCCGGCCTCCCGCATGCCCACTATACGCCCTCGCTCAAAGTCCGTCAACTGCACATACGGTTCACGTCCACGCTGTCGCGGCATGCTACCAGTGTTAAAGACTGCGATGGAGCTCCGTATGCCACGGCAAACTGGCTGACACTGACGGCGGCGGTGCACAAATGCTGCGCAGCTAGCGCCATTCGACGGCCAACTCCGCGGTTCCTGGTGTGTCCGCTGTGCCGTGCGTGTGATCATTGCTTGTACAGCCCTCTCTCAGTGTCCGGAGCAAGTATGGTGGGTCTGACACACCGGTGTCAATGTGTTCTTTTTTCCATTTCCAGGAGTGTAGATACTGGAACAACGCATTCACGCTAGGAGGCACGGGGAGAGGGAGGAGTGGGGAAGGGGCAGAGGGGGGAGTAACTATACTGTACAGGCATGATTAATTAATAAATATCCACATGGCCTTATCTGCGCCTTACGTTCTCAAAGATCGTTCCCTGCAGTTTGCTCCACAACCTGTAGATACACCTACATCCCTCCACTGATCTGCGAATGTTGCGGATCTTGAATAGTATGAAAGGTAAACTTCAGATCCAAGTCGGAAGAAAGATGAGACTAGGAGAAAGAGAAACCAAACAGCCATCCGGAGAAACCTAAATACAAAGTCTCAGGAGTAGACTGCCCAAGAGCAACAGCTGAAGTGATTTGGATATATCCAGCTAATGTCGAAGGACGTTCTGCCAAGGTTAACGCAGACGTTAAGGGTAGATTATAGGACAAGGACGGCCAAGAAAGACCTGAAAGAATGGATTAGAAGAGGCCTGTCAAAATTTTTGAGTTTTTAAAGGTGCTGAGAAAGAATGAGGCAGCTGGTACCCCACTTTACAGTCAGTCTTTAAAACAAGCGGGAACATATTCGCAGTTTTCTGCTGGTTCCCTTCTTTCTCTGATACAGCAGGGCCCGTCATTCATGTCAAAAGAACTTTATTACTCAGTAAAATTTTTATAGTTTGCTAACGCAGAATTCAAATAACAACGAAAATAATTTTACACCTGAGACCAGATTTTACTTAAGTAAATAAATAAATAGTGCATGTGCTTAAGCACTACAACATGGGGTTCCCAGAATCCTTCTGATGGTAATGGAGACACTTAAGAGCATATTTCTCCGTGCTATGTCACTTCACAAACTACGTTTTCGCCTCACTCCGGATATTACGTGCGTATTTTACGTGTACAAGTAGGGTACTTTTGAACCTGAGTATCTCTCAAACGGATAAAGATACCAAGAAAATTTTCAAGTCTATTCCAGATCTGGATCTTAGGAATGAATCGTAAAAATTACAGCCATGTGAATTCGTACAATTGCTGTCATCAAATCTACTTGGCTGCAAATACTGCAACAATACCTCAAAATTGCTCACACTATTGTCTCGAATGCAATTTGCATTACAGAAGCACTGCGCTTTCCTAGAACGTATTCAACGAATCAAAGTCATCCGTTCGCCTTTCCTAAAGTAAACTGTTTGCAAAATTTCGTTGCGGTCCTTAATGTAACCCCAAAATACACTGCGGCATATAGCAAACGTGAAATTGGCACAATGTATACTACGTACGTGGATATGGAAAGGGTGAACATTTCAGCTTAATTGACATAGTAGATATAGAAACGCCATGTGCATCAGTATGTAAGGCAAGATTATGCAGCTGGTTTCTCGTTTGCCTCGAGTAAGAAGGAAAATGCATCTACCAACATATGGCGGCAGTCGACAGAATCGACTTCGTGGCCCACGGAGGATGCAGTTTATCGTTTCGCAATATTGCTGCTCGCATTGGTCGGGATCCTAGGACTGGCATGCGAATACGGAACCGATGTGATAATGAAGGTTATACTTAAGGCCATGCGGCATCTCTGTGGTCCCGAAGGATTGGCGCCCGAGAGGACAGACAAAGTTCGATCGACCGTGCAGGATCGTATAAGCACGTCACGTACCTTGCGCCAGAACGTGGGCATGTTTACAGAGACAAGTGTCAGCGTGGAGAGTTTATCAACATCTAGAGCACCGCGCCTGCTGTTGTGGTTTCCCTTGACGCTGACAGTACTGCGCCCATCCATAACACTGACCACAGGAGTGGCACAATGTAGTTCTTTCAGTCGAATCTCGGTTCTGCTTACAGCATAACAATGGACGTATCTGTGTGTGGAGGCTCTGAACGGAATGAACGTTGCCAGATTACATTCGCCCCCTCATAGGGGATAGCACCTGGCGCGATGCTAATTGCAACACTGACTGAATAAATGATGTTACTGCAACACAGCATTTTCTGACCGGTGCGTGAGATGTCCTGTCATCCCCTAGTAATGGAATACCATCGAATACTTCCTCTTCATTATAGGTATTATGCTGAATTTTATCCACGTTTAAACAGAGCCCAAAATGAAAGTTTTATCCAATTCTGTCTACAAACGCTACCTTAGGAGGGGAACGTCAGTGACTTGCTGTCGTTGGGCTGTGAAGAAGTCGATCTGCTGGTTGTGTGCACGATTCTTGGCGACGTGTATTAGTTGGCTATGTGAACCCGATGCATTCCACACACTATTGTGGCGCACTCCAGGACTCGTCGGAGGAAAGACCGAGTCTATAGACTTGGAAACACAAAACATAGCAGCCTTATTGATATTCAAATGTGGCTCCTGCTACGTCCAAACAGTGTACGTTCCCTCGCCAGCGTTTCACTCACTGCTTGTTTGGTTCTCTATGCTAAGTGTGAAACACTAATGTCCAAATAATGATTTTGCATCTCCCTTTCTGGTATTCTTCTTGAGTTTCTGTCCTTACCGTCTCTAGTCGCAGGAAAAGCGAACATTTCTGCTAAACATATTTGCTAGTTCCTTGAAATACGTAACTTTCACTTTGTCTGAAAAGTTTTCCACAATTCTTTCTTTATTTGTATCAGGCAAATACAGGTACGGCGCAGTCTGCTTAGGCGATAAAGACTTCCAATGTGAATGACGCGCTTTTTATCGCTGTATCTACGGAAGACACCTCTTTGCCGTAGCATTCTATAATGTTGACGACAGATCGTTGATCTACGTGAAACTGCGGCGACTCTATCAAACCATACTGTGAGACGATACGACACGCGAAACTCTGCACCATAAGTTGCGCTTCAGTTGCGTCTCCGTAACGTCGTCAGCGGATATATCGGTGTGGCCTCCGGTGAGCCCCACTTTGCGTCACCGTCACTGAAACTTTGAAAGTTACACGGTTGTAAAACATGATTAAAATCTCTCCTCGATATTTCTCATCGTGTTCCTCAAAACAACTTTCGCGACAGCAGTATCTGTAGCCAAGAAAACTATAACCTCCCATGTCTTCACGTCGCCAACTGAGCACAAGGAAAATTCAGTTTCGTATGATCAACGCATATTATACAATTCTTAGTTTTATGTAGATGATTGATAAAGAAGGTTGTTATCGGATTCTATCCAGCCAAATACAGAAAGGTTTTTAAGCGATTTAGGTATCAGGAAAGCGAATCGGTCTCAGAGTTCAGTTAAAAATGTAATCAGCATCTATATATACACTCGACCAAGCAATAAGAAGTTTGTGACGGAGGGTACTTTCTATTGTATCATATGCAAAGGTTATTTACCGTTCTGTTCACGGAAGGAGCATGTCTACTCGTACGCCTCTAAGTGAAGTGTTATTTGCCATATTTTATTTACACGATCCCCACGGGATCGATATGTAGAGAATGAAGTATATTCTTAGTTTCGGTGTGAAAGACAGTTCTTGAAGTTTTCTAAAATTATCGCCAGATGCCGGCCGAGGTGGTCGAGCGGTTCCAGGCGCTACAGTCTGGAACCGCGCACAATGGAACCGCTCGACCGCTACGGTCGCAGGTTCGAATCCTGCCTCGGACATGGATGTTTGTGATGTCCTTAGGTTAGTTAGGTTTAAGTAGTTCTAAGTTCTAGGGGACTGTTGGCTTCAGCGTTAAGTCCCATAGCGCTCAGAGCCATTTGAACCGTTTTATTGGACAGCTGTCAGCCGCGAGGCGGCGCAAAACATATCGTTGCCATCGCGACGTGTCACGTGCATGCAAAATAATATCCAACCACCGCCTACCAGTTTGATACTGATTTTAGCAAGACAGTGTACCACTTACTGTACTCCTCAAGCACTTACAGTGTGTGGCGGAGGGTACTTATGGTATAACTACCTTCCCTGTTCCCCGTGCCTTTTGTGAATGGTGCGTAGGAAGAAAAATTGTCAGTTCACGTCTGTGTGAGATCTAGCTTCTCTGAGTTTTCTCGTCACAGTCATTTCGTGAGGCATATGTGGGACTTTTCCTTGAACATGCACTATCGGAATTTCAATAGTAAACCGTTCTGTAATACTACACAATGCCTCTCCTGTAGCGTCTGCCACTTAATCCTTACCCAAAGACTGGAAAATTGTACAGGTCACGCCAATATTCAAGAAAGGTAGTAAGAGTAATCCACTAAATTACAGGCCCATATCATAAACATCGATATGCAGCAGGATTTTGGAACAGACATTGTGTTCGAACATTATGAATTACCTCGAAGAAAACGGCTTTTGACACACAGTCTACACGGCTTTAGAAAACATCGTTCTTATGAAACACAACCAGCTGTTTACTTCCACGAAGTGTTGACGAGAGATTTCAAATTCGTTATGTATTTATTAATTCCCAGAAGACTTTTCGACACTGTGCCACACAAGCAGCTTGTAGTGAAATTGTGTGCTTGTGGAATACCGTCTCAGTTAAGTCACTGGATTCGTGATTTCCTGTCATATAGGTCACAGTTCGTAGTAATTGACGGAAAGTCATCGAATAAAACAGAAGTGATTTCATAAATGATAATTAAATGAAGATCCTACGCTGCCGGCAGTTGTTGATATACATCAGCGGGGAAAGTTTGAAAATATGTGCCCAGTCTTGGACTGGAACCCGGGATCTCCTGCTTCCATGGCAGACGCCCTATCCATCCGAGCCACCGAAGCACAGAGGATAGTGCGACTGCAGGGACTTATCTCTTGCACGCTCCCCGTGAGACCCACATTCTCAAATTAATGTCCACACACTACATTCGTAGTGCCCCTGCCCATTACACTTATTACTCGCTGCAGACAATCTTACCGACTGCCGTAAGAGTTCGGGAAATACGTGTGCATCCGCACAAAAGAAGAAGGTCAATGGCCGTTAGCCTTAACTATATCTATGGGTCGAGTGGAGCTCGTGCAAGGCACCATGGCGGCCAAGGAGCAGACACGTACAGCCCTTCATGACGATCATATTTCCCAACAGCAGTGGAATTTTTCAGCAAGACAATGCGCCATGTCACAAGGCCAGGAGTGTGATGGAGTGGTGCGAGGAACACAGTGACGAGTTTTAATTGATGGCAGGCCGGGGTGGCCGAGCGGTTCTAGGCGTTACAGTCTGGAACCGCGCGACCGCTACGGTCGCAGGTTCGAATCCTACCTCGGGTATGGATGTGTGTGATGTCCTTAGGTTAGTTAGGTTTAAGTAGTTCTAAGTTATAATCCACTTATGACCTTAGAAGTTAAGTCCCATATTGCTCAGAGCCATTTGAACCATTTAATTGATATGCTGGCCCCCCAACTCCCCTGAACTGAACTCGCTCGAACACGTCTTGGATGTAATTGAACGTGGCCTCGGAATTTATGGGAGTTAGGTGACTTGTGTGTCCAGATGTGATGCCAACCCCCTCGAGCGACCTACGAAGGCCTCGTTGCTCCCATGCCACGAGGCATCGTCGCTGTTACTCCTGCCAGACATACCGGCTATTAGGTAGCTGGTCATAATGTTCTGGTTGATCAGTGTATGTACTTCTGCTAGAATGTAGCTAATTGTAATGTTTCCTACGTGATATTTTCCATGAATCCCCCACAAGGATTATAGGTATAACTGATATTATACACTCCTGGAAATGGAAAAAAGAACACATTGACACCGGTGTGTCAGACCCACCATACTTGCTCCGGACACTGCGAGAGGGCTGTACAAGCAATGATCACACGCACGGCACAGCGGACACACCAGGAACCGCGGTGTTGGCCGTCGAATGGCGCTAGCTGCGCAGCATTTGTGCACCGCCGCCGTCGGTGTCAGCCAGTTTGCCGTGGCATACGGAGCTCCATCGCAGTCTTTAACACTGGTAGCATGCCGCGACAGCGTGGACGTGAACCGTATGTGCAGTTGACGGACTTTGAGCGAGGGCGTATAGTGGGCATGCGGGAGGCCGGGTGGACGTACCGCCGAATTGCTCAACACGTGGGGCGTGAGGTCTCCACAGTACATCGATGTTGTCGCCAGTGGTCGGCGGAAGGTGCACGTGCCCGTCGACCTGGGACCGGACCGCAGCGACGCACGGATGCACGCCAAGACCGTAGGATCCTACGCAGTGCCGTAGGGGACCGCACCGCCACTTCCCAGCAAATTAGGGACACTGTTGCTCCTGGGGTATCGGCGAGGACCATTCGCAACCGTCTCCATGAAGCTGGGCTACGGTCCCGCACACCGTTAGGCCGTCTTTCGCTCACGCCCCAACATCGTGCAGCCCGCCTCCAGTGGTGTCGCGACAGGCGTGAATGGAGGGACGAATGAAGACGTGTCGTCTTCAGCGATGAGAGTCGCCTCTGCCTTGGTGCCAATGATGGTCGTATGCGTGTTTGGCGCCGTGCAGGTGAGCGCCACAATCAGGACTGCATACGACCGAGGCACACAGGGCCAACACCCGGCATCATGGTGTGGGGAGCGATCTCCTACACTGGCCGTACACCACTGGTGATCGTCGAGGGGACACTGAATAGTGCACGGTACATCCAAACCGTCATCGAACCCATCGTTCTACCATTCCTAGACCGGCAAGGGAACTTGCTGTTCCAACAGGACAATGCACGTCCGCATGTATCCCGTGCCACCCAACGTGCTCTAGAAGGTGTAAGTCAACTACCCTGGCCAGCAAGATCTCCGGATCTGTTCCCCATTGAGCATGTTTGGGACTGGATGAAGCGTCGTCTCAAGCGGTCTGCACGTCCAGCACGAACGCTGGTCCAACTGAGGCGCCAGGTGGAAATGGCATGGCAAGCCGTTCCACAGGACTACATCCAGCATCTCTACGATCGTCTCCATGGGAGAATAGCAGCCTGCATTGCTGCGAAAGGTGGATATACACTGTACTAATGCCGACATTGTGCATGCTCTGTTGACTGTGCCTATGTGCCTGTGGTTCTGTCAGTGTGATCATGTGATGTATCTGACCCCAGGAATGTGTCAATAAAGTTTCCCCTTCCTGGCACAATGAATTCACGGTGTTCTTATTTCAATTTCCAGGAGTGTATATAGAGCTGTGTGTGTTTGTCATATGTAATCTGCAGAGACGGTAAGTTTTTGTGCCGCCTATATTTTCCAAAATGGCTTGGCTTAATAACAATGCAATCTTTGCTCCAAAACGTTTGGAAATTTGAAATTTGAAACGAATTTATTGCGTTTGTGGACATATCTAGCAATTAATCACAGGCATTTATTTTTAAGACCTGCTGAGGCGAAGGAGAAGTAGCGCTTTTCAATATTTATTATAAATTTCAATCCTAATGATCGCAATAAAATATAATTACAGCTAGATGGTAAATGGTTTCGATTGACTGGCATGTATCCTCAGATCATGCATACACTAATATTAGTACGAAGTACAGTTTTGACCATATCGATAGTGATACTAACTGTAACTTGTCGGTATTAAAAGACTGGTCAAAGCATGACAGTTTGCGTACAAACCCAGTGGGAAACATGAGCTAACAGTCATGCTGTGACCAGCGTTTTAACACTGACAACTGGCGCTTAGTAACGACGTTGATATGGTCAAGACAGCCCATAGGTACCAATTTCATTGTAAGCATGATCTGAGTATAGTTGCTAGTCAAACGAAATTGGTTAAAATCAAGTTGCAATTACATTTTATTGTGACCAAGACCTTTTAAATATATAAACAGAGAGATTTATTTTAGTTTTTGTCTATAATTGCAAAATACTCATTACTTTAGTACTTTCTGAGATAGCGCAAATGAGATCATTCTAACAGATATTAACGCAGAAGCGATCGAACAGCTACACGACGTGTATCACATCATTAATCATTGTGACTGGTCACTGATGCCTATTTATTTTTCATACTCTGGGTTTATAAAGCCACGGACGTCTAAGTATGTGCTTAAAAGTAAATACGTTATTTCAGCTAGCGTTTTTATCTTTGTGAGAGCAAATTTTTAGATCCAAATGTAGCTTTTCGACGTTAAAAGTGAACAGAGAAACATTGTCATAGTAATGAAGTCAGATAATGGTCCTGTGCATGTTCCAAAGGAACGAAGACGTCGTATAAAGAGACTGTACGGTGTGGACCATCCACCACGATGAAGCCCTAGAGCACGACTGCTCTCCTTTTCTTCGGGGAAAGCGTGACTTTCGCTAGTCGAAGATCTAGCAGACAGTACTTCGAAAACTTGAAGGGAGGACATTGCTACTGCATGTCCTAGCCTGCAGAGGGTTACTGAAGCCACAATGGACAGATCGGATGGCAGGCTGTCGGGCAGCGAGGGATTTGCTGCCTAGAAACTCGACCTCTGACAACGTGGGTGGCCTGATCTATCATACGACCAGGGCCGCAGCTGGCGAAGCGGCATTGTCTGGCTTGCGTTTTCTTTATCGATGAGGCTGCGCTGGCATTTGCGGCTGGCAGAAACCGCTGCTTTTCGGAACGAGATTCGCGAACTTCCAGGGAGGACAAGGAAGGACGAAAGCTGCGACGGGTAGCGTAGCTCTCAGTAATGCTGGGACAGGTCCTAGTGGAGAATGTGTGATGTGGTCAGAGAGATAGAAGACAGTGCTTTACAGCGACTTGTTTTATGCTATCACCCGCCGCTGTCCAGCTATTTATTTACAACTAAACTAACCATACTCGATTCTATAAAGACTCGAACCCCACTGCATAAAACAGTTTCAAACAGGATGAGTTTAGTTCTGGGAATTTGCACTTCGTTTGAGAAAAGTTAGTTTATAACGCATCTCTGTCGTGTGTTTTAAACAGTGTTGTACACTGACATAATTTTGCAGATAAATTCAGTGGTATTTGTGGATACTTACTGAAAGATGGTTTGCGAACAGAGTTAGTAGTAAAGAACAAACCAATAAAATCGTTACGCCTGATGCCGAAGTTTTACTGCATGAAGTGCACCCGCCGGCCGCGGTGGCCAAGCGGTTCTAGGCGCTTCAGTCCGGAACCGCGCTGCTGTTACGGTCGCAGGTTCGAACCCTGCCTCGGGCATGGATATGTGTGATGTCCTTAGGTTAGTTAGGTTTAAGTAGTTCTAAGTTCTAGGGGACTGATGACCTCAGATGTTAAGTCCCATAGTGCTCAGAGCCATTTGCGCCATGAAGTGCACAAATGTAGCAAATGATAGAATTCTTTCCATTCATTATTTTGTTGGAGGTTTTTGTGAGAAAAAGTCTCGAAAATATTTGTAATTATGTGTAAAGTTTCCTAGAAGTCGGGAAGTGTTCTGATTTTCTAATACTGGACGAATATAGTCTGCGTAATTTGTACGCCGTGAGTTGCTTACGCAAAGGACTACATCTGATTTTGCGCGGGGTATATCTTTTACTTGTATTCACGTACAACTTCAGGGTGCTTTTACCTACTGCTTTAACGATCATATTTTTCACGTAGCTTTCACAGATTTTCAAACGACATACATACAGTTTCTAATTTTTAATACTTGACCTATTTAGTTAAAAGTTTAGCGCAAGATGGTTCAAATGGCTCTGAGCACTATGGGACTTAACTGCTGTGGTCATCAGTCCCCTAGAACTTAGAACTACTTAAACCTAACTAACCTAAGGACATCACGCACATCCATGCCCGAGGCAGGATTCGAACCTGCGACCGTAGCGGTCGTGCGGTTAGAAAGTATATTAGTTTATAGATTCATTTTAGTATTAATTAAACACAAAACTTGATTATACACAGTATCTTAGTTACCCTCCAGACGCAAGAAAAAATAGATTCGTTGGTGAACTCATAGTTGAGCAAACGATATAAAATTCACCCTTGAAAACAAAGTAGCGATCTCAATTACATTGCCCCTGTGGTGTATTGATAGTCACATGTCACTCTCTAGACAGACACAAGCACACACACACACACACACACACACACACACACACACACACATACTACCCCTAAATGTGTCCCATATCATCACGGGAAATACTACTAGAAAAAGCCTTATAAATGCACTGAAGAGCCAAAGAAACTGGCACACCTGCCTAATATCGTGTAGGGTCCGCGTGAGCACGCAGTAGTGCCGCAACACGACGTGGCATTGACTCGACTAACGTCTGAAGTAGGGCAGGAAGGAATTGACACCACGAATCCTGCAGGGCTGTCCAAAAATATATAAGAGTACGAGAGGATGGAGATCTCTTCTGAACAGCACGTTGCAAGGCATCCCAGATATGCTCAATAATGTTCATGTCAGGGGAGTTTGGTGGCCAGCGGAAGTTTTCCAGCTTAGGAGAGCATTCCTGGAGCCACTCTGAAGCAATTCTGGACGTGTGGGTTGTCGCATTGTCCTGCTGGAATTGTCCAAGTCCGTGGGAATGCGCAAAGGACATAAATGGGTGCAGGTGATCAAACGGGATGCTTATGTACGTGTCACCTGTCATAGCTTGAACAGTCCCCTGCTGACATGCGGGGTCAATGGATTTGTGAGGTTGTTTCTATAGCCGTAGACGTCCATCCGCTCCACACAATTTGAAACGACACTCGTCCGAACTTTCAATATGTTTCCAGTCATCAACAGTCCAATGTCGGTGTTCACGGGCCCTCACGAAAGCCCATATCGATGAAGTTTCGTTGAATGGTTCGTACGCTGTCTCTTGTTGATGGCCCAGCATTGAAATCTGCAGTAATTTGCGGAAGGGTTGCACTGCTGTCACGTTGAACGGTTCTCTTCAGTCGACGTTGCTTCCGTTCTTGCAGGATCTTTTTTCGTTCGCAGCAATGACGGAGATTTGATGTTTTGCCAGATTCCTGATATTCACGGTACACTCGTGGAATGGTCGTACTGGAGAATTTCACTTCATCGCTACCACGGAGAAGCAGTGTCCCATCGCTCGTACAACACCACGTTCAAACTCACTTAAATCATGATAACCTGCCACTGTAGCAGCAGTAACCGATGTAGCAACTGCGCCAGACGCTCGATCGACTTCCTATATAGGCGTTGGCGACAGCAGCGCCGTATTATGCCTGTTTACATATTTCTGTATTTGAATACGCATGCCTATATCAGTTTCTTTGACGCTTCAGGTATAAGGCCAGCAACAAAACTCTTTATATATGGACTATTTTATTCCTTCAAAATGTTCTAATGTGTGTGAATTTCTAAGGGACCAAACTGCTGAGGTCATCGGTCCCTAGACTTACACACTAGACTTACAGACCAACTTAATCTAACTTATGCTAAGAACAACACACACACCGATGCGCGAGGAAGGACTTGAACCTCCAGCGGGAATGGCATTTTATTTGTTTCTACCTGATTAGGATCCCAGGCTAACGAGATATATTCCATAACCTATCAAAGAAGCGTTATGCAAGTTACTTCCTAAGTGGCTGTATTATATTTCCTTATCATTGTCATACTGGATCTCAGTAAAATGTAGTCCATCAACAAAGGAGGTGGATTACAAAACACTCGTTCGACCTATACTTGAGTATTGCTCATCAGTGTGGGATCCATACCAGATCGGGTTGACGGAGGAGATAGAGAAGATCCAAAGAAGAGCGGCGCGTTTTGCCACAGGGTTATTTGGTAAGCGTTATAGCGTTACGGAGATGTTTAGTTAACTCAAGTGGCAGACTCTGCAAGAGAGGCGCTCTGTATCGCGGTGTAGCTTGCTGTCCAGGTTTCGAGAGGGTGCGTTTCTGGATGAGGTATCGAATATATTGCTTCCCCCTACTTATACCTCCCGAGGAGATCACGAATGTAAAATTAGAGAGATTCGAGCGCGCACGGAGGCTTTCCGGCAGTCGTTCTTCCTGCGAACCATACGCGACTGGAACAGGAAAGGGAGGTAATGACAGTGGCACGTAAAGTGCCCTCCGCCACACACCGTTGGGTGGCTTGCTGAGTATAAATGTAGATGAAATCAAATTGCTCTAAGCACCATGGGACTTCACATCTGAGGTCATCAGTCCCTGAGAACTTAGAATTACTTAAACCTAACTAACCTAAGGACATCACACACACCCATGCCCGAGGCAGGATTCGAACCTGCGACCGTAGCAGTCGCGCGGTTCCGGACTGAAGCGCCTAGAACCACTCGGCCACAGCGACCGTCGGATCTCAGAAGCCCATCTGAATTTTTACAACTGATATTACATGGTTGAACTGAGAGAGGGGGCGCAGCGGTAAGTTTCTATACCCGTATTCGGGAGGAGCTGATCAAATCCCTATCTCGACATCGAGATTTTGTTTTTCCTCCATGTCCGTTAATCTCTCGAGGAGAAAAGCGCATGTTCTTCTGCGATACAGCCCAGTCTGCCGGGTTGCCTACCCACCTCACGTCAACAGCATAATAACGACGCGTTTACGATCTGGCTTGCGGAAGGCGCCACTCGCACAGCCCGCGACATCGGCGCTACTAGCGGTTCTAAAATCGCCGCGCTGCTTCCTTACGCTGGTCACATGTACGAAAAGAGAGCAGCAAAAGTAACCTTCCGCTCGGCCGATATTGAGAAGGCCGTACAGCTCGGAGCTAGCCGTTTCCGGTCGTGGAACCAGTTGATTTGTGATGCCATAAAGTGAAGTGATCAGCAGTTACCTCAGAGTTCTACGAGCAGTTATCCACGAATTGCCTAGCAGTAGTCATCGACTAACCTTGGAGTAACCTTCCACATTTCTACTCTGGCTTACGAACGCTTACAGATGGAACAACGCCCAAAAAATCAGCTAGCCTGGATTGGACTTTGTGTTAGTAATTTATAACTTATAAAATTTGGACTTTGCTTTTATCTTTAGAGAACTTGTCTGTTTTATACGATGTATCAGACTGTATATATTGTGTCTCGAATAAATGTGGTGACTTTCATTAATACCGTCATCTGTAGCTACGTGGCCGCCTTGCAGAAACTGACACTTATTTGGCGTCACAATACCATCATTCTCCAGTTCAAGATGGAGCCCCGTCCCTAATGACCTCGTCGCCAACGAACCTTAAGCACTAAACTTCCTGTATTGTGCGGTCGTTACAGATCATTTCGCCTAGGTATTTTACTGTAGTCACTGTTTCCACTGATTCATCGACAAATGTGTAATCAAAAAATAATGTTCCTTTCCATCTACTTCCACACAATATTCTGGGTTTATTTATGTTGAGAGTGAACTGCTAGTTCTTGCATGATGCATCGATTCTACGCAGGTATATGAGAGAGAGAGAGAGAGAGAGAGAGAGAGACAGAAAGTTTCGACTAAGTATCTTATTGCAACGCTGCTTTCACCGATGAGCAATTCCCCTCGTTAAAAAAAATATGTTGTGTCTATCTGCTAGGAAGTCTTGTATCCAAGCAGAAGGAGGAGGAGGATATTAGTGTTTAACGTCCCGTCGACAACGAGGTCATTAGAGACGGAGCGCAAGCTAGGGTGAGGGAAGGACGGGGAAGGAAATCGGCCGTGCCCCTTCTAAGGAACCATACCGGCATTTGCCTGAAGCAATTTAGGGACATCACGGAAAACCTAAATCAGGATGGCCGGAGACGGGATTGAACCGCCGTCCTCCCGAATTCCAAGCAGAAAGCTGGTCCGATATTAAGTAATGGCTCTGAGCACTATGGGACTTAACATCTGCGGTCATCAGTCCCCTAGAACTTAGAACTACTTGAACCTAACTTACCTAAGGACATCACACACATCCGTGCCCGAGGCAGGATTCGAACCTGCGATCGTAGCAGCAGCGCGGTTCCGGACTGAAGCGACTAGAACCGCTCGGCAACAGCGGCCGGCGATATTAAGTAAGCTGATACTTTTTTTCAGTAGGTGAAAGTACAGAACTGCATCGAATACTTTCTGCGTACATAAAAATTGGCGGCATTGTCTCTTACCTTCTGAATTCCTTAAGATCGCTGCACGCAGAACCTGTTTTATTCCGACAGAAACGCTTGCAACTTTTTCCCATATTTCTATTGCAGATTGACATTAGTGACAAAGGTCTGTAGCTATGTATACCTACTCGACGACCCATGTTCAAAAAGGGAATGACCTGCGCCCTTTTACCTATCGCTTGGAACGCGACGAACGAGAAACTGCTGATAATAGGATACCAAGCTCGTTCTCATAATGTGTATACGTCTTTAAGTTGCACGAACTACAGTAATAATGTGTGCTCCAAAATGTTGTCGTGGCAACATTGTGACGGGTAATGTAATAATACGGATATGAGATGAGGTGTTACTGTAAATAGACTGTTAGCGGTGGGTGGCACTTACCTCTAGTGTGGCATGCAGAAAATTACTATCGAGCAATATACTCGTACATAAGCATGTCAGTCCTGACAGTTAATTTTTGCGCTGCTTGAACCGATGACGCCAAAGAATCTAACTTGAAGCATCCTGATAGCAACAGGAACAACGGAAGTGATCGACGGATTCTGGTCTCTAAATTCTTGCGTCTTGTGACCTCTCTTCTACTAAATTTTACCCACTAGACAACAGTTTCTTCTGTAGGCGTTTCTTTTTTTTAGCTTTTTTTTTAGCTAGGCTGTCATCTGTGAACGTTACAATGGAAGTAGGGGAGGGACGAATATGTAGCCCGTGCATAGCGTTTTCCATGGAGTCCGGCCTCTGCGTACTTCACGCAGTGTAAACAAACGAGCGAGCTGCGCTGTTTATTTATGAGCCACTGAGCCATATTAAAAGTATTCTAATTATGTTTTTGTTATTTATAGTACCACACACATATTATTTTCCAAGCTGCAGACCAGTTAACATTCTAAATTTGACGTTATGGTTTACGACGCTTTTTATGCAGCCATGAGAAGACATATGAGTTGCGGAGACAACAGTTATAATGTTCTGAGTTGTTCCCACGTGTAAAAGCGCAGCAACAGGGGATAGTTTGATAATTATTGCTCCAGAAGACAGAAATGGTGGAAATACAAGAACTTTCTTGACGCTAAGCACCTTATGTTCACGAACCAGCATGGTTTTAGAAAGCATCCCTCGTGCGAAATTCAGCTTGCCCTTTTCTCACATGTTATACTGAGAACTATGGATGAACGGCAACAGGAAGATTCCATATTTCTAGATTTCCGGAAAGCATTTCACACGGTGTCCCATTTCAGGCTGTTAACGATGGTAAGAGCATGTGGAATAAGTTCACAGATATGCGAGTGGCTCGAAGACTTCTTAAATTATAGAACCCAGTATGTTGTCCTCGACGGAGAGTGTTCATCAGAGGCTAGGGTATCTTCAATAGTGCCCCAGAGAAGTTTGATAGGACCGCTATTGTTCTCTATATACATAAATTATTTGACGGAGAGGATGGTCAGCAGCCTGCGGTAATGTGTCGAAGTTGAGTGACTGTAAGAAGATACAGGACGACTTAGACAAAATTTCGAGTTGGTGTGATACTATCTAATGGTTCAAATGGCTCTGAGCACTATGGGACTTAACATCTGAGGTCATCAGTCCCCTAGAACTTAGAACTACTTAAACCTAACTAACCTAAGGACAATACGCTCATCCATGCCCGAGGCAGGATTCGAACCTGCGACCGTAGCGGTCGCGTGGTACCAGACTGAAGCGCCTAGAACCGCTCGGCCAACTGCCCGGCGTGATGGTATCCCTAAAAGTGGAAAAATGTAAGTTAATGTGGATGAGCAGGAAGAACAAATCTGCACTGTCCAGATTCAGTATTATTGGTGTCCAGCTTAGCACAGTGAAGTCGTTTAAGTGTCTGGGCGTAACGTTATGAAGCGATATGAGGTGGAACGAGCATGTGAAAACTGTGATAGGGAAGGCAAATGTTCAAGTTCGATTTATTGGGAGAATTTTCGGAAAGTGTGGTTCACCTGTAAAGAAGACCGCATATAGGACCCAGGTGCGACCTATTCTTCAGTACTGCTCGAGTGTTTGGGATCCTTACCAGGTCGGATTGAAGGAAGACATCGAACCAGTGCAGAGGAGAGCTGCTAGCTATGATAGCGGTAGGTTCGAACAAAACGTACGTGTTACGGAGATGCTTCGGAAGCTCAAATGGGAATCCCTGGAGGGAAGGTGGCATTATTCTCGGAAAACACTATAAACACAATCTAGAGAACCTGCATTTGAAGCTGACTGGCGAACGATTCTTCTCCCGCCAACATACATCACGCGTAAGGACCACGAAGATAAGATATGAGACATTAGGGCTCATATGGAGGCGTACAGGCAATAGTTTTACCCTCGCTCTATTCGCGACTGGAACAGGAAGGGAAATGACAAGTAGTGGTACGGGTTACCCTCTGCCACGCACCTTACGGTAGCTTGCGGACAATCTATGTGGATGTGGATGTAGATGTAGAAGTGTTTTCACAAAAGCTTCTGAGATCAAAATTGCAAACCTTGACACACTCGTAGGTGGTATAGTGACAGCAGATGTTAGAACCGGTCATGATACGCATGAGAAAGAATTTGACGTAATGAGGGACACTAAACAAACACAACAAAGAAATCAGCTTGTTGTAATTAATAATCATTCATCAAGTCATTTGAACATTAAGACCAAGGGTCCGTGCAGATACAACGTGGCGTGAGACAACACTTCCACTCATGACCAACTGAACGTCTTGAAACATTCACAGACTACGTAAACACATAAAGACAGACAACAGTTAAAATCACGTTTGTGTGCTGGCTTGGATACTCACATAAACAACAATTTTTGCGGAACATTGTACAGTGTATCAGCAGGAAAGGTTATGTGACAATCTGTGCTGTCGAGTCACTGAAGACGTTGACAACACATAAAACAGTATGTAAGGAACTGAAAGATTACCTGCTGGCATAGTTGCTCATAGCGGGTATGTACGGCGATAAAACGTACAATGAATTTGAAACTTGATTTGGCAACGATGTTAAGAGAACACCTGATTTGACAATGATGTTAAAACAACAAAATGAAGATTATCGAAAACAAGAGAATTATTTTACTGCGGAAAGTAAACCGGCTGGAACTAGGGCACATGGAGGAAGAATATACAGTGTTCCGATGATCGGGAAAGATGTTAACAGTTACTTGATGCTACATTACAATGAGGGTAGGATTTGACGTATTTATACTACTGAAGTGTACTGAATGCACTAAAACTAATGGTCAAATAATCAACATTTTTACGGTCAATTAGTGCTCTCCGCCGTCTCTAACAAACCTTACGGCCATGCGTATTCTGTTGCGAGAGGGTAAATATTCAAACCCCAGTGAGTAGAAACAGCCCAAGTTGCTACAATGGCTCCAGGATGGCATCGGTGGAAACGCTACTATTCGTACCTTGCACACAGATTATTGATTTACAACTTGAGAGAAAAGCATCAGACTGTAGTTTCCGAAAATGAAAACATAAAAAGATTCTTGAATAATTGGTCGGATGATGAATAACATACATCTGTCTTGCTGTCGGGCAAAGGGACATCACTGACATTTAGTTGTTAAGTACTTACAGCTGCGATAAAAGTCATACTTCAAGGATATAATGATAGTTTCGTTGCCTATGGTAAATTACAATTTCTGCAGTCGTTAACTGTTGTAACTTCTGCCTTGTATGAGCTGCTAGGTTCGCGTATTTGGAAAAAAAAAAAAAAAAAAAAAAAAAAACCTTGAAGGAGACTATGTGTTACAAGAAGAGCGCAGAAAAGAATGGAGGTTAAAGTACCCATGTAGAGAAATGGAGGATTGACGAATTACGGATGAGTTACAAAGTTACATGTGAGATGATACGTTAGTATCTGATTAGTCGAAGAAATATATACTAAAATCACTACATGGCCAATAAAAGCTCGTAACCAACTGCAATGTGCAAATAACAGTCGGAGAAAATTTTAAGAGGAGCTATCTCTTCCCAAAAAAAGCTGAGTTTATAGAATGTATAATTACAACGGTGGCCAATCAGTTTATTTTGCTCAAAAGAAAGTACCGACATTTGTAAATGCATGAGTCCATTGAAAAAAAGGAACAGCATAACTGCAAGAAAATACAATAATTTACCATTAACAGTTAATAATATGAAGCAACGAAGTGAAGGATTATTAATACGAAAAAGTGAAAGTTGCTAATACGTAATTTGTCGGTACACATCCAATGGCGGGATCACTGATTATGGAAATAATACGAGGTTTAGTAACCAGGCAATTACTGTCCTCGAGCTACCCTATACGTCGGCAAACTTCTAATGGAATGTTTCTACACATGTGTCCTCTAGAATTGCCTCAAGCGGAAAATTAATTAGGTTGCGATGTAATTTGATGCTAGCAGAATGTTAATTAGCGATAATTGTATCAGATCTCCCGTACTACCATCAACCAGTATCGCCGTGAGTTTTAAACCTGGAGCATCCCACGCAGCAGTAACAACGGCAGAAGCGTGTCGCGTTTCTTACATCTGTCATTTGTTTCCACTCTGCCGTTACGCCCCCACAGGGCCCTCGTCGCTTCGAAAACTTAGGTGAGACCAAACTGCCCCAAAGTTGAAACGAGTTCGCGATCTCGATGGGCGTGGACAAGAGACAACCTGTCTGAGTGCTGTCAACGGGAACCTTGCGAAAGTTTCAGCTGTAAGTCATCAGAGAAACCGGGGTTGCACCCATCCAGAACTTCTTATTCACATTTCTTTTAATCCCAAAAATTACAATGACCGTGCAAATGAACATTCGATGGAGTTGGGATTAGTGTAATTCGAAATTATATCGTATATTGATCGTTTAGCTACACTTACGTTTAAAATTACTTTGAGGCTATGGATTCCGAGTTGAAGTAAAGGAAACAAAAAATGGCAAAAATATGGAGCCTATAAAGCAACAAAGTTGGAGCGAGACGGCTGAAAACGTAACTTGCTAAGAATTTTCTTTTAAAGTTATTTAATCAGAACAAGGAAGGAAACACTTTCTTGATGTTCTGTAGCGATGTTTACTTAGGCACTAACAGGTTTTCAGGATCTTAGACCATCAGGTGATAACTGGCTCTTGGGAAAGACTGACACATAGTGTGATACGGAAATTGGTTTAAAAACTGATTTCACGGTGATATCCTGGTTCTCTCAAATGATAATGAATTTTGCTAGTTAATAGGGGGTAAAAGGAAATTATTTTTCTTCATTTAATGATAACTAGCATTCCGTATCATTCGCCTATTTATTTCTAGTATTTCCAATAGTGTCGTCGTTTACTTTTCTTTGCTATACGGAGACTGTGACAAATTATATCGCCGGCCGAAGTGGCCGTGCGGTTAAAGGCGCTGCAGTCTGGAACCACAAGACCGCTACGGTCGCAGGTTCGAATCCTGCCTCGGGCATGGATGTGTGTGATGTCCTTAGGTTAGTTAGGTTTAACTAGTTCTAAGTTCTAGGGGACTAATGACCTCAGCAGTTGAGTCCCATAGTGCTCAGAGCCATTTGAACCATTTTTTTGAACAAATTATATCAACTGGTTCAAATGGCTCTGAGCACTATGGGACTTAACATCTGAGGTCATCAGTCCCCTAGAACTTAGAACTACTTAAACCTAACTAACCTAAGGATTGGAACCTGCGACCGTAGCGGTGCGCGGTTCCAGACTGTAGCGCCTAGAACCGCTCGGCCACCCCGGCCGGCCTCATGTTTTGTCTTGTGGGTGATAGCGTCCAGAGATTAGCTGCAATTTTTTTGTGAATGATTAAATAGTGTTATACGTGACAATGCCAATACAAAGGTCCTTGAAGCTCGTATGTTGTCTATCTGATCCATTGGAAAGTTAGTTTTATCTTGTAGAAAGTAAATATTCGGGTGATTATTTAACTGTCTGATTTTACCAGTCGATAAACACAAGTGCGGCCTCTCCCGCCTGAGGTTCGAGTCCTCCCTCAGGCATGGGTGTGTGTGTGTGTGTGTGTGTTGTTCTTAGCATAAGTTAGTTTAGTAGTGTGTAAGTCTAGGGACCGTTGACCTCAGCAGTTTGAATTCGCACACATTTGAACGTTTTTGAAACACACGCGAGAAAAAATAAAAGTAAGTTTTTAAAAAGTAACAATTCGCTTTTTTAAAGTTTGATCTGTAACTAAGGGAAAGTGGTTTAGAATTCAGTTTCATTGTTTAGGTTTCGTTATTCTCCCATGAAAAGTAGATAAGATTTCATTTATTCTTTATTTCTGTTCGTGTAATTCGGCAGTTGAAACGAAACGTAATAGGACCAAAATTCTGGTAACGTTCGGCTGACTGGCCAATGAACACTTAGCACTTCATTCGTTCCTTTCAGCGTGTCTGTATGACGTTGAAAAGCGTGTACTGGTGGAAGTACTTTAGCTTACCCTCTAAGTAGCGGTGCTGCTATTTAGCTGCGGCTAGCGTTATTGAACACGAGTGGTTGCTGTTAGATGGACACATTATCCTGAGGCGTTCTCACGAAGTTGCTGCTTGGAATTGAGTGAAAGCGAGCGCAAAGAATTCGCTCTTCAAAACGCTTTTTGCAGTCGACTGAGAGTTGCGGAACTTTACGGCGTAACTAGTCCGTAAAAATCGCTTGATGGAGATTCTTAAGTGCGAAGCGGCGATTCGCCAACATTTCTCAGTGAGCGATAACGGAATCAGCATTTTAACTGCTCGTTAAATAGCAGAAATTATTTGATACATATTTATGCTTACAATCGTTATTTCCTTAGCGCATTGGATACTCCACCTTTTTGTTCTTCCTGCGAAATGTTAATTCTGACAGTGATAAGAAAAAAATGTAAGCAATAGAAACGAGGTTTCTTTAATCTGTGTTTTACGTACGGATAAAAGACAAAATTAGAAGTGTTGAGACACGGAAATGACTTCGACGCGTAAGTGTTCTAGTGGGAAATATGAAAGCGAACCATCTTAAATGTTGCTTTCGAACAGGAGGACTTGTGACTACCAGGGTATTGCCTTTGGACATCTATTTATTAGGAGGAGGTGGTGGTGGAGGAGAAGGAGGAGAAGGAGGAAGAAGAAGAAGAAGAAGAAGAAGCCTTGGACAGTGCTTAATATCCATGATGATGGCGAAATTTCAGAGAAATTAAATAAAAACCCTGCTCGACATTTCAGAACCAGCTGAAAATGTTTTGGGAAGTGCGACATAATATTGTCGGCTTGACGAAGACTGTTGCTGAAAAATGCTTCTCTTTTAGTTTTATTACATCAGGCGTAAATCAGTGCTTTTACTTTTGCAGTGAGCCGTTTCAGCTGTGAGCTGTACGTGTCGAAACGTAAGAAGCCTCTTAACGCAAAGGCGCATCCGTTGTCATAAAAAAACTTTAAAATCACTGACAGTCAAGCGATTTGGTGATGTTATCTTACATTTTAGTTGAACTTGCGATACGATTTACAGGGTGTATATACGCCTTTACACCCCAGTGAAACGTGGCTAGTATCAGTGGCACTGTAATGAAATATAGATGTAAATTTCACTGTCATACTGATTACATAAAATATGTAGCGCTGCACTCACAGTTTGTTGCCAGACGACGATTTCTCTGTGTCCGACTCGAACTTAATTGTTTCGCATGAAATGAGAGGATGATTAGGGGCGCGAGAAGTGGGTGTATCAAAACTGGGTCACATTTATCAGCATGTCAGTGGGGGGTGGGGGGCATGCATCACGCAGCCCAGAGGCCGGCAGCACGTTAGCGTGACTCCCCCGGGGTGGAATAGCCACGCCGGCAAAATGACGGACGTCCGTCGGCGAGATAGGACGTGTGCTAACCAGCCGGCGCACGCGAATTTTTATCTACATCTGCGTTCCCTTCTGTCTGCCGGAGGACAGCGCCGAATTATCGATCGAACAGCGTAGGTGGCCCAAAGAGGCTCCCACCAACGCGGCTAATTTTCCGATTGTCGCCGCCTACAAAAACTCTTGAAAATTTCACCGCAATGAAGAAGTAATACGCCACTGTTGGCCTCTTTGCTAATGGCGGCCATCGTCGATGCACACCCAGCAAAGCGATCCGTGGGTGTTGCGTGAGCTTACCTACCGTTTGGTCTGTGATTTTTTTCTGCGGACGATTACATGCAAGTTATTTAGACCGGTGAGTTCCCTACAGTCGACAGCAATTAGAGCGTCACAGTGCCCGGCGAAAGCGTCTTAGGTTTTGAGCTTAAATTAATAAGTGCAGGATTCGGCACAGGTGATGGTCACCTATGGCAATAATATTATTATTAATAATAAGAAAAGCACTCCGTCTTCAGGCCACGAGTGGCCTACCGGGACCATCCGACCGCCGTGTCATCCTCAGTTGAGGATGCGGATAGGAGGGGCGTGGGGTCAGCACACCGCTCTCCCGGTCGTTATGATGGTATTCTTGACCGAAGCCGCTACTATTCGGTCGAGTAGCTCCTCAATTGGCATCACGAAGCTGAGTGCACCCCGAAAAAAATGGCAACAGCGCATGGCGGCTGGATGGTCACCCATCCAAGTGTCGACCACGCCCAACAGCGCTTAACATCGGTGATCTCACGGGAATCGGTGTATCCACTGCGGCAAGGCAGTTGCCTATTAATAATAATATAATATAAAAATAATAACAATTTATTTAACTCTCTGCTGGTGACAGAACAATAGCTTGCTAAATTTATCCTTCTTTACTATCTTTTCTTCACTTAGTCATTTTCAGAAGCATTAAATCTTTTCCACATCATCTAAAAATTTATTTCCTGGACACCCTGGTGGCCACCCTGTTTCCAAGGATCCTTCTACTACAGTTTTTATGAATCTCACTTATGATGATTTTATTACACGACCACGACAGTTCACCTTTTTTGGGTTTTACTTTTGCTTTCTGTCAGGTATTTTACTGATTCGCTACTTTACTGACAGGGTCTTTCACTATTCCAAAAATTTCAGGTAGTATTTTCTTCTATACTCTGACTTATTTCCCATTTTTTTGGTCAGAGACAATGTTTTACACAGGTATGTGAAAATAGGTTGTGTAAATGACTTAAATATGCGTATAGAAATAAATAAAATAAAAATTTAGATTTTCCTAGAGACATCTCCGTTCTTAGTCATATTTAACAGGGCTTAATACGTTTTATTTACGTTTTAAATCCAGGTTTCAATATCATGTCCGTTATTTATTGTAGAGAAGAAGGTTTCCTAATAATTTAATTCGTATTCTTGTTCAAATGTTTGAATCTGGATTTTTAAATCATAGGTATCTCTGGGAGAAGGGGTGAAACACACAATAATTTTTGTCGAAATTTAATCTCAAACGTATAGTAAGGACTTTTTCGGGCCAAAAGAAAAAAACCCTTTTGCTTGAAACCCCCAAAAACAGTTCCGATGCGTGGCGTCACAGGTAGGCTTGAAAGCTACACAAAGAAAAAAAAAAAGAAGAAAGAAAATCTCCTTTAATCACGTATTAAGCTGTGTAGTCAGTTACGATATGCCCTTTATACTGTCGGTGTGACAGCCTTGGTATTATCATCATCCTTCCCACTCTCGCAGATGGGCCACTGTATGTAAACAAATTATTAATTTTTGTAGGCCATTATGCAATCTCTTGTGTTTTTCGTTCTAATTTCTAAATTTTTTTCTTGCCCCCTTCTCTGAAACGCTTACTGTTCTAAAATACCTCATTTGTAGGGGTTTTAATCGTCTTTCTTTCCATTTCGTTAGCACTCAAGCCATACTTCAGTATACTAAAGTAGGAATACGACCGAGCTCTGGAGTTCCATTGAGGTATTTTTTCTTTACTTTGTCTTTAAATTTCTGTCGAGGATGTCATCAACGTAGTTGAGTCTTTCCATTTTTAACTGCCTGACAAAAAAGTGAGGCGCTCAGGAAAGTAGATGGAAACGAAAGGAAACTTCGCGGGTTGAGAGCATATGTTATCCTATTTCAGTGATTATAATATCGAGTCAGATATGCAAAGAAGTCGGCAGTATGGACCCACATATCAGTATGATATGGCCTATATGCATACACTTATTCGCTTGGGAAGGCTGTTATAAAGCCGTTGCATCCTCTCCTGAGACTAGCTGGCCCACAATTGCTGTAATTGATCTTTGATATCATGGATGCTTACACTTACGGAATTGACGTCCGAGCTTGTTCCGCATAGGGACGAGCATTGTCCTTTTGCAAAATGGCACGATGATGCTGTCAGATGAGAGGTAAGACAAGAGGTCGCAGGATGTCCATGGCATGTCTTCCTGGCGTCAGAGTTCCTTAACTGACTACCAGCCGTAACGTGAAGTCATACCCAATAGCATGACGAAAGCAGTGTGCCTCTCCGAAATATTCGAACAATGGCACTTCTCCCCAGTTCAGTATTCTAGTGTTGTGCAGAAACGCAATTCATCTCAGAACACAATGCGATGCTTATCATCAGCAGTTCAAACTTCGCTGTCACGGCATCACTCCAAACGCAGCCGCTTTTCTTCTGATGTTAACTCCAGCCAAAGCACGACACGTTAATTCTCTTGTCCAAATGCCGCTAGAGTCATTCCAGTGGCATAGAATACGCCAGAGAATCCATTACGTGTGGCAGGCACAGATGTAAAGGGAGTTACGATGTGCTTAATGCAGAATACGACAATCTGCCCTGTGGTGGTCGATACGAAATTTTACGATGAGTATGTCAGCCCCTACGTCCCCACGCAGTCCAACGTCGGACTACTACCACATCCGAATGTCCCACTAATCTCAATATTGCGCGTCGATATGCAGCAGGATTTTGGAACATATATTGTGTTCAAACATTATGAATTACCTCGAAGAAAACGGTCTATTGATACACAGTCAACATGGGATTAGAAAACATCGTTCCTGTGAAACACAACTAGCTCTTTATTCACATGAAGTGTTGAGTACTATTGACAAGAGATTTCACATCGATTCCGTATTTCTGGATTTCCGGAAGGCTTCTGATACTGTACCACAGAAGTTCCCCAAGGTAGTATTATAGGCCATTTGCTGTTCCTTATCTATATAAACGATTTGGGAGACAATCTGAGCAGCTGATGACGCTGTCGTTTATCGAATAATAAAGTCATCATAAGATCAAAACAAATTGCAAAACGATTTAGAAAACATATCTGAATGGTGTGAAAACTTGCAGTTGACCCTAAATAACGAAAAGTGTGATGTAATCCACATGAGTGCTAAAAGGAATTCGTTAAACTTTGGTTACACGATAAATCAGTCTAATCTAAAAGTCGTAAATTCAACTAAATACCTAGGTATTACAATTACGAACAACTTCAATTGGAAGGAACAAATAGAAAATATTGTGGGGAAGGCTAACCAAAGACTGCGTTTTATTGGCAGGACACTTAGAAAATGTGACAAATATATTAAGGAGACAGCCTACACTACGCTTGTCTGTCCTCTTTTAGAATACTGCTGCGCGGTATGGGATCCTTACCACATAGGACTGATGGAGTACATCGAAAAAGTTCAAAGAAGGGCAGCACGTATTGTGTTATCGCGAAATATGGGAGAGAGTGTCACTGAAATCATACAGGATTCGGGGTGGACATCATTAAAAGAAAGGCGTTTTTCGTTGCGACCGAATCTTCTCACGAAATTCCAATCACCAACTTTCTCCTCTGAATGCGAAAATATTTTGTTGACACCTACCTACATAGGGAGAAACGATCACCACGGTAAAATAAGGCAAATCAGAGATCGTACTGAAAGACATAGGTGTTCGTTCTTTCCGCGCGCTATACGAGATTGGAATAATAGAGAATTGTGAAGGTGGTTCGATGAACCCTCTGCCAGGCACTTAAATGTGATTTATAGAGTATCCATTTAGATATAAATGTAGATGTAGATGTAGTCCGCCAAATGGAGGCCCATAACGAGGCACCTTTGAAACTCTGTCAGGTGCTGATAACGCCTTGTCACGTGAGTACACGGCACCTGTTTGTCCCTAAGTTGAAGCAAAAGTTGGTATGTAAATGGCACGTAACATTTTGAACATGAATATTGCTTGCTACTCAGCGACTGTCATTTGTTAGGGCTTGATGACAAGCCTTTGTGTCGAATTCTGTACAAAAACTTCTTGCAAGAAATTAATAATTTTGTACGGACTATTACTTTTTTAGTGTTGGGTATCGGACAGTCATCAATCGATGTACTCACAATTGAATAAATAAATGCCAGTGAAAGACAAACGTTATTGAACGTTGAGTTTAATATTTATGAAAGCAAAGAAATACGTGTAGAAGCTGAACAGTGAACCTTAGGAATTAAACACGAGTAGATTATAAAATTACAATCCGTGCAAACTGCTTCACGGACTTAGCTGATTTGTCTACACAAGATCCTCATCTACAGTGCTCCGGTAGAACTACGTAGCAATAGCGTTGTTGGCCAGACGGCGGCGGCGAGTTTCTGCACTGCTTTGGTCCTTCACTCAGTTGAGACACAAGACTCACAAGCGTACTTTGTCGATAAATGGAAGGGAAAAATAAAAGTAGATTAGGGGATGATCACTTTGATCTCAGGAGAAGCAGGGGCGTTCGTGATGCAAGTTAAGTAGAATCCAGGAAAAGAAAGATACGTACATTGAATTCACAGAACTGAAGAAGGCTGTTGATAGACCTGCCAGGGTAGCCGAGAGCGCTAATGCGCTGCTTCCTGGACACGGGTAGGCGCGCCGGCGCCGGATCGAATCCGCCCTGCGGGTTAACGGCGAGGGCCGGTGTACCGGCCAGCCTGGATGTGGTTTTTAGGCGGTTTTCCACATCCCGCTAGGTGAATATCGGTCTGATCCCCACGTTCCGCCTCAGTTACACGCAATGCAGACATTTGAAACACGTTCGCACTATTACACGACTTACGCTAGATGCAGACAGCTGGGGTACACTGATTCCCTCCTCGGGGGTACAGGGTGGCGGCAGGAAGGTCATCCGGCCACCCCTAACACTAACCTTGCCAAATCCGTTCTAACCACGCCGATCCTGCGGTCGCTGCAGGACTATGGCGTAAGAGAAAGAAAGAAGGCTGATGATAATGTAGAATGGAATACAACGTTTTCCATCCTTACACATTGTGGTATCAGCTACAAAGATAGAAGGGTAATCCACTCTCTTTATGAGATATTCGTCCGTGGCGTTCTTCTGGCCGGTCACTCCGTTGTGACGAGGTTGCCATGACCCGCCTTCTGTGCCCTTACCCAGAGCTTCCTCCTCCGGCGAGAGGACCCCCCCCCCCCCCCCCAACAGTCGGTGATCCATAGGGTGAGGAAATAACAATGCGACACGTTTTAACTGAGAGCATTTTATATTTTCATAAGCGGGCAGAAGCAAATTTAGGAGGGATCTGACCTCTATTGTAGCTGATTACGAGACGAGTGTGGCCGGGCTTGCAAAATTTTGTTAATTATCTGGACTCCGGGTGGAGCTTTCAGGCCGCTGATTTTGGCGCGCTGCAGACTGGCTGGCTCATCCGATTCAATCCAGCGATTCGCCAGATTCATAGTGTCAAGAGTGTGCCGAGAATACCAAATTTCAGGTATTACCTCTCACCACGGACAACGCAGTGGCCGATGGCTTTTACTTAACTACCGAGAGCAGCGTTGTTTGCGTAGAGTTGTCAGTGTTAACAGACAAGCAAAACTGCGTGAAATAACGGGAGAAATCATTGTGGAACGCACGAAGGACGTATCCGTTAGGACAGTGCCGCACAATATGGCGTTTCTGGGCTATGGCAGCAGACGACCGACGCGAGTGTCTTCGCCAACAGCGCATCGCTTGCAGAGCCTCTCCTGGGGTCATGACCATATCGGTTGGACCATAGACGACTGGAAAACGTGGCCTGTTCAATGAGCCCCGATTTCTTGTAAGAGCTGATGGTAGGGTTGGAGTGTGGTGCAGATCCCGCGAAGCCATGGACCAAAGTTGTCAACAAGGCGTTGTGCAAGCTCGTGGTGGCTCCATTATGGTGTGGGCTGTATTTACATGGAATGGACTGGGTCCTCTGGTCCAACTGAAACGATCATTGACTGTAAATGGTTATGATCAACTACGTGGAGACCATCTGTAGCCATTCATGGACTTCATGTTCCCAAACAACGATGAAAATTTAATGAATGACAATGTGCCATGTGACCGGGCCACAGTTGATCGCGATTGGTTTATTTATTTATTTATTTATTTATTTATTTATTGTTCCGTGGGACCACATTTAGGAGAAGTCTCCATGGTCATGGAACGAGTCAATACATGAAATTATAAAACGATTGCAGAAACACATAAAATGAAACAAGTCGTTAGTTTAAATAAAGAAAATCAAGAATGTAACACTGGAATTTGCTTAATTTTTTATCTCTTCCAGGAGCTCCTCGACAGAATAGAAGGAGTGAGCCATGAGGAAACTCTTCAGTTTAGACTTAAAAGTGTTTGGGCTACTGCTAAGATTTTTGAGTTCTTGTGGTAGCTTATTGAAAATGGATGCAGCAGAATACTGCACTCCTTTCTGCACAAGAGTCAAGGAAGTGCATTCCACATGCAGATTTGATTTCTGCCTAGTATTAACTGAGTGAAAGCTGCTAACTCTTGGGAATAAGCTAATATTGCTAACAACAAACGACATTAAAGAAAATACATACTGTGAGGGCAATGTCAAAATTCCCAGACTATTGAATAGGGGTCGACAAGAGGTTTTCGAACTTACACCATACATAGCTCGAACAGCCCGTTTTTGAGCCAAAAATACCCTTTTTGAATCAGAAGAATTACCCCAAAAAATAATACCATATGACATAAGCGTATGAAAATATGCGAAGTATACTACTTTTCGTGTTGAAATGTCACTTATTTCAGATACTGTTCTAATGGTAAATAAAGCGGCATTTAGTTTCTGAACAAGATCCTGAACATGGGCTTTCCACAACAGCTTACTATCTATCCGTACGCCTAGGAACTTGAACTGTTCCGTCTCGCTTATAACATGCCCATTCTGTCTGACTAAAATGTCAGTTCTTGTTGAATTGTGGGTTAGAAACTGTACAAACTGAGTCTTACTGTGATTTAGCATCAAATTATTTTCCACAAGCCACGAACTTACTTCATGAACTACATTATTTGATAATGTTTCAATATTACACACAAGATCCTTCACTACCAAGGTGGTGTCATCAGCAAACAGAAATATTTTTGAATCACCTGTAATACTAGAAGGCATATCATTTACATAAATAAGGAACAGCAGTGGCCCCAGCACCGACCCTTGGGGAACGCCCCATTTAACAGTGCCCCATTGGGACTGAACATCATTACCACTCTCAATATTGCGGAGGATTACCTTCTGCTTTCTGTTCTTAAAGTAGGAGGCGAACCAATTGTAAGCTACTCCCCTTACTCCATAATGTTCCAACTTCTGCAGTAATATTTTGTGGTCAACACAGTCAAAAGCCTTCGTTAAATCAAAGAAAACACCTAACGTTCTCAACCTTTTATTTAATCCGTCCAAAACCTCACAGAGAAAAGAGAATATAGCATTTTCAGTTGTTAAGCCATTTCTAAAACCAAACTGTACATTTGACAGCAAATTTTGTGAATTTAAATGCTGCAGTAACCTTGTATATACAAGCCTCTCGATAACTTTAGCAAACACCGATGGCATAGAAATAGGTCTATAATTGTCAACATTATCCCTGTCTCCCTTTTTATAAAGTGGCTTCACTACCGAGTACTTTAATCGGTCAGGAAACCGACCACTGCTAAAGGAAAAGTTACAGATATGGCTAAGTACTGAGCTAATATACGTGGAACAATACTTCAGTATTCTGCTAGATACCCCGTCATATCCATGAGAGTTCTTGGTCTTTAGTGATTTAATTATTAACTCAATCTCCCTCTTGTCAGTATCATGGAGGAGCATTTCAGGTAACAGTCTCGGAACACTTTTTTCTAAGAGCGCTATATGATTCCCTGTTGGGACTAGGTTTCCATTTAGTTCACCTGCTATATTCAGAAAGTGATTATTAAGTACTGTACATATATGCGACTTATCAGCAACACGGACATCCCCACTACGCACTGATTCTATATCCTCGACCTGTCTCTGCAGACCAGCCACTTCCTTTACGACTGACCATATGGTTTTAATTTTATCCTGAGACTTAGCTATTCTATCTGCATACCACATACTTTTTGCCTTCCTAATAACTTTTTTAAGCACCTTACAATACTGTTTGTAATGGGCTGCTGCATTTAGATTTTGACTGTTTCTAACGTTTTGATATAATTGCCACTTTGTTCTACAAGATATTCTTATCCCTTTAGTCAGCCACCCAGGCTGCCTGTTTGTGCTAGTACCCTGTTTTAAACGTTCTAACGGAAAGCAACTTTCAAAGAGCACGAGAAAAGTCTTGAGGAAAGCATTATATTTATCGTCTACTGTATCAGCACTATAAACATCTTGCCAATCTTGTTCCTTGATAAGGTTTACAAAAGTCTGTACAGCAACTGGATCAGCTTTCCTAAAAAGTTGGTAACTATATTTAACATGTGTTGAAGCACAAAAATCTTTTAGACTTAAAATTTGTGCATCATGATCTGAAAGGCCATTCACCTTTTTGCTAACAGAATGCCCTTCTAATAATGACGAATGAACAAAAATATTGTCTATGGTTGTTCTACTGTTCCCTTGCACTCTCGTTGGAAAGAATACGGTTTGCATAAGATTATATGAATTAAGGAGGTCTACCAGCATCCTTTTCCTTGAACAATCACTTATACAATTAATATTGAAGTCACCACATATAACTAACTTTTTGTATTTCCTATAAAGTGAACCAAGAACCTCCTCTAGCTTTAGCAAAAATGTTGTGAAATCGGAGTCTGGGGATCTATAAATAACAACAGTAAGAAGTTTAGCTCCACTAAATTTAACCACACCTGCACAACATTCAAACACCTTTTCAGTGCAGTACTTTGAAACATCAATTGACTCAAATGGGATACCGTTTTTCACATACATGGCTACTCCCCCACACCGCAAAGAGCTCCTAGAAAAGCTGCCAGCCAACCTGTATCCTGGTAAAGGAAGCCTCTGAATTATCTCCTTATTTAAGAAGTGTTCAGATATACCAATAATTTCAGAGTCAACATCTATAAGCAGTTCACTAACTTTATCTCGAATACCTTGTATATTTTGATGAAATATACTAATTCCCTCATTAATCGGATACCCAAGCTTTGTAGAAAGTGGTTTCTTTGTTAGAGAGACTTCCCTTAAGCAGGAATACCTATCAGCTGACTTCAATCTAAAAAAGGTACAGCTCTAACACCCACAACTACCGGAATTTTCCCATGAGTGATCCCACCACCCCCACCTATGCTGTCACCTATAAGTTTTGCCAACCTCCCCTTCCCATACCTGTTGAGGTGCAGGCCATGTCTAGTGAAACCCGTCCTACTGATAGACTCCACCGACACCACTGAAATGTGACTCATGCCTTCTGTCATCAGCGCACCCCCAAGTCTCATGTTATTACGCCTGACGGCTATATTAAGATGAGGCCGATCGTGACGCTGAAACAGTTCCACGAAATGCACATTCGTGTTGCCAGTCTGAGTGGCTATCTTTTCCAGGTCACCATCTATGTCATACTTCCCATCCCTATCAATACTATTACCAGCCCCACCCACAATCACTACCTGATCCTCTTTAGTAAAATCCCTACATAACCCCCCTATGTTAAAAGTCACCTGAGCCAATCCTGCATTAGGCTTCACAATGCTGGTGACCTGGTACTCACTCCCCAAAACTTCCTGCAACTGCTGGCCTACACCTCTACCATGAGAACTACCTAACAGCAGAACCTTCTTCTTTCTCTTAGACTTTGCAACTGTCCTAGCCACCGTAACTGCTGAGGTCTGCTGCATACTTCCTACATCTACAGCTACTAGAGATTCCTCTCCACTAGACTCTGACAGTTGGTCATATCTATTACAAACACCAATAGTAAAACTATCTGAAAATCTCCTTCTCCTAGCAGATCTCTTGCCAACAGCCAGCTCCCATTCCCCAACCCCCTTCTCCCTCCTCATCCTATCTAGCTCCTCCTGTGCGTTTTTCAACTGCACCTGAAGGGCACAGATCTTACGCTCCTGCTCCTCTATCAACTTACTCTTGCTACATAACCTGCAGTTCCAGGAGAGGATCTCACCAGAATGCCCACTGGCTTCCCCACTGCATTCCCCCCAGTGAAAATACTTCGAACAAGTCTCACACCGCAATCCACTACTCACGAACCTACGGCAAAGCCCACACTTCTCACTCATGGTAAAATTTTACAATTATTGAAACAAGAAAACAACTTTATCTAAGTTCCGCTACTACAATAAGAGGATGTTAAAAACTGACTACAATTATCACAAACTTGCTCTACAAGGGAAGTAACTACTATTATTGAAAGTATTAATCAACAACAAATGAGAATATAACAAAATACTAACACAGAAAGAAAATCAAACGTCTAATGACAGTAACGAAACTGAAAGCAGTTCGCAAAAATGTCTTCTGAAGTTATTTCACCGGAAAACACCAAGAACACCGGTTGAAGACCACTAAAGTTCCTAAATAAAATACTATACACAAACAATTAATTAGTACTTAGCTTTCGATGCGCCGCTACAGCTGCAACTGGTCAGCGCGGAATGTAAACACGGGTAAGAGGTTAAGTTGCTCGATACGAAACACTCACAAATATCAGGCCACAACACACGAAATGCAGAGGTGAATGAAGAAACCACTAATAAGTCACTTATATAGTAAATATTATCACAAAAACAGTTAAAATATATATCTGAAAACTAAAAATAGATGAAAACTTAGAGAGCGATCTCACACGCAGTCACGCGCTTATGACGTCACACCAAAGAACAACATTCTGGAGAGTTGGAGCAAACGATATGGTGGCACATCGAACATTCATGGGACATAATCGAGAGGTTACTTCATGCACAAAATCCAGCACCGGCAGCACTTTCTCAGTTATGGACGTCTGTGGAGGAAGCATGGGTCAATATTTCAACAGGGGACTTCCAGTGGCTTGTGAAGTGCATGCCACGTCGAGTTACTGCACTACGCGGGCAGAAGATGGACCCACACCATATTAAACGGCATTCCAAGACTTTTGTCACCTCAGTGTAAATTGTGTATAGAATAGGCAGTGAAGAAGTGAAGGACTATCTCCATGTGGGAGTCATTTGTTCAAATGGCTCTGAGCACTATCGGTCTTTACTTCTGAGGTCATCAGCCCCTAGAACTACTTAAACCTAACTAACCTAAGGACATGGCAGGATTCGAACCTGCGACCGTAGCGGTCGCGCGGTTGCAGACTGTAGCGTCTAGAACCGCTCGGCCACCTCGGCCGGCGGAGTCATTTGTCATTGACCGGTTTGCTGACAGAACAGCAGTAGCGACCCAGAGTCAGCGGGAACGCAGACAGGCGCCTAATGAAATGAAACGTTTATTAGTTAATGGCTATAATATGCACATGAACAATAGGAAAGCTGCGGTATTGGAGACCGCAACGAGTGGCTGTGGATGTGCTGCATGGTTAAAAGCTAAACTTGGACAAGAGATTCTTGTAGACGTGGACGACTTCTACTATCTTGGAAGTAGAACAGATAAAGAAGAAAGATGCGAGAAATACATAAACAGTCGGAGGTAATGAGAAGCAACGAGAAGAAATGGTCGGGTATCAATGTAACTTCGTAAACGTTCACACCACCGGTGCGTACGTAACTGCTCTGTATCAAGTAGAAGGCCACCAAAGCGCCTTAGCGTTGTTCGTGTTCAGCGTTGTTACCAGTCCTGACTCCTGGTATGGGGCGTGAACAGCGTCCGATACTGAGTGATTAGCGTGAAGGTCACGTAGATACTGCGCACTCTTGTGAGGCTATGTTATTACACTACCGGCCATTAAAATTGTTACACCATGAAGATGACGTGCTAAAGATGCGTAATTTAACGGATAGGAAGAAGATGCTGTGATATGCAAATGATTAGCTTTTCAGAGCATTCACACAAGGTTGGCGCCGGTGGCGACGCCTACAACGTGCTGACATGAGGAAAGTTTCCAACCGGTTTCTCATACACAAACAGCAGTTGATCGGCGTTCCCTTGCGAAACGTTGTTGTGTTGCCTCGTGTAAGGAGGAGAAATGCGTACCATCACGTTTCCGACTTTCATAAAGGTCGGATTGTAGCCTATGGCGATTGCGGTTTATCGTATCGCGACATTGCTGCTCGCGTTGGTCGAGATCCAATGAGTGTTAGCAGAACATGGAATCGGAGGGTTCAGGAGGGTAATATGGAACGCCGTGCTGGATCCCAACGGCCTCGTATCAGTAGCAGTCGAGATGACAGGCATCTTATCCGCATGGCTGTAATGGATCGTGCAGCCACGTCTCGATCCCTGAGTCAACAGATGGGGACGTTTGCAAGACAACAACCATCTGCACGAACAGTTCGACGATGTTTGCAGCAGCATGGACTATCAGCTCGGAGACCATGGCTGCAGTTACCCTTGACGCTGCGTCACAGACAGGAGCGCCTGCGATGGTGTACTCAACGACGAACCTGGGTACACGAATGGCAAAACGTCATTTTTTCAGATGAATCCAGGTTCTGTTTACAGCATAATGATGGTCGCATCCGTGTTTGGCGACATCGCGGTGAACGCACATTGGTAGTGTGTATTCTTCATCACCTGGCGTGATGGTATGGGGTGCTATTGGTTACACGTCTCAGTCACCTCTTGTTCGCATCGATGGCACTTTGAACAATGGACGTTACGTTTCAGATGTGTTACGACCCGTGGCTCTACGTTTCATTAGATCCCTGCGAAACCCTACATTTCAGCAGGATAATGCACTACCGCATCTTGCAGGCCCTGTACGGGCTTTTCTGGATAGAGAAAATGTTCGACTGCTGCCCTGGCCTGCATATTTCCCAGATCTCTCACCAATTGAAAACGTCTGGTCAATGATGGCCGAGCAACTGTCTCATCACAATACGCCAGTCACTACTCTTGATGAACTGTGGTATCGTGTTGAAGCTGCATGGGCAGCTGTGCCTGTACACGCCATCCAAGCTTGACTCACTGCCCAGGCGTATCAAGGCTGTTATTACGGTCAGAGGTGGTTGTTATGGGTAATGATTTCTCATGATCTATGCACCCAAACTGCGTTAAAATGTAATTACATGTCAGTTCTAGTATAATATATGTTTCCAATGAATACCCCTTGATCATCTGCATTTCTTCTTGGTGTAGCAATTTTTATGGCCAGTAGTGTATCTCCTGAAAGTGTTTGAAACAATCGCAGTGTGGGCCTCCATTTCTCCGGCTGTTCGAATCGCGCAAGATCTTAATTTTTTTTGGCATTCGGATGTAACAGTGGCCCGCTGTTCAGCTGCGTGGGAATATGAGCGTAGCCATACACACTCTCAAGCTTCCGGCCGACCACGTCTGACCACCACATAAGACAATCGTCGTTGTTCACCAAGCCCATCGTAACCTGTTCACATCTGTGACTCCCATCCGAGAACAACTGGGGAGAGATCCCATTCTTACAATGCTTTGGAGGAGCACAGCGGTGCTATGCCTTCTGCATTGGTGTGGTGGGCCATCGGTTATGACTTTGTCACAGGTGTATTGCTCAGGGAACTATGACGGCACAACGATACATCACTGATACCCTGCGTTCCCAAGTCGTACCTCCAATGCGATTTTGCACGTTTGTCTCAGGAGAGGATATAACGACTTTGTGGTACTCTTCCCAATCGAAAAAGTGCTTGCAACCAGGGCAGAGTGACTGCAACATAGTGCTAGTATGTAGGCTCTTACTGTCAAGTTATTTGTAAATCTGACTCGATCCTGTAATCACTCAAATAACATCACATTCACCGTCAATCATTGAGTTTTCAGTTGATTTCCTCGTTCCCTTCTGGATGTTTCACAGCTTAGTCATGCAGTGTACTAACAAAAATTTCAGAAGGAAAGAGGGCTTTATGTAAAAGAAACAGCTGTTAACATTCTCATATTTAACGCCTTGAGATCACAGAGAGATCAATAAAAGGCTGTGTTTGAAGCGCAGCTCTCTATTAGTACGAAATAAGGCAGTGTGGCGTGGGGAGTAGAATGACAGAAATGAAACAACTGAAAGCCTTTGGAAAGTTGTGTTTCAGGAGATTGCTGAAGACTATGTGTATTGATTATGGAATGAAGACGTCAGCCAACGTTCGATGAGAAAAGTAAGTCTAATAAAGACAGTAACAAAACGAAAATCCAGAAATGTTGGCAACTTTTACAACAAGGGTCTCTCCCCGTAAACCGTAGTTGATGAGATGGTAGAAAGAAAGAATTGGGGAGGGAGGCCTAGAGATGAGTACGTTAGGCAGAGCATCGATGATGTGGAATTCAGCTGTTATGCTGAAATGCGAACAAGTGAAAAAAGTAGGGTGGCTCACCATTAGCATATGATCGCTAAACAGTATGGTCTCACATTAATACCAGAAGTTGGTAGCTTGAAATATTCCTGCTAGGGCTGACAAAAGCATGCAATACTCTGATGAATGTTTCAACGTCATACTCCGCGCTACGCGATAAATGCAAATTTTCGGAAAAAAAACGGAACAGTTCAGTTGGCACCATAACACTTAAAATATTTAGCAGCTTATTAAAAGTTGGTCCTACACATGGAATGTAGTAATTCGACGGTGAACAATATGCTCGAAATCAGTAACGGTAAGGAGCAATGAAATATTTTAAAACATTTTCAAATTACTTGTTAGTTAGCTATTTTAAAACTTCCGTTGTCATACAATGACGGCACCTTCAATATACCATGTACTGACAAAAATGATAATAATTCCTCCCTAAGACGAGTGATAGTATATAAACTATAGAAAAATAATGTGCCGCGCAATTTTTTCTCCAGTGTCACGGACATGTTTCACAAAGTAATTTCCGTGTTCATCTTTTCATTGATCAGCTCTGCCGATACCGTTTACACTATCATTGGTACGTACGTCTTGCAGCCAGCAGACTGCATCTAAGATAAATGTCTCTGTTCTTCGAAGACGGTACTCTATGCAGATCTTCTTGCAGCGAAAATAATGTTTGGTTTCGTTTACATTTTGATACAGAATTCTCATGAACACATTCCAAAGAAAAAAAATATTTTTTCAAATTTTCGCGAAGAATTCGTTCTCTTGATGAACATCACAAATCTAAATTAATCTCTTTACATATTTAGCTGTCAGAAAGGCAATAAATGGGACTCATTAATATCCATTTATATAATGGCCACGTGGTCTACATATTTTTTGTCTTTGGTGCTGTAATCATATTTCACACCGCCATAAATCACAATTTTTCAAAGAATTATTTACACAGTCGATAGATAGCTTTATTTTGTGACGCACAGCTGTTACGTTTTGGAGGAGTCTATCGCCAAAGGAGCGGGTGTAAGACATTTAGTGTCTTAACGTCGTTACAAATATTCCAAAAATTGAAGGACATGTTCGATGAGCTCAAATGCGGACAAACACAGCGCTTCTCATTATGCTTTCAAATTAAGCTCGTGCCGAGAACGCTTTTGGAAAGGTGCGATACAGGTAATCGAGCGTCGCAGGATTTACGTTACAACCAAAATTATTGCAGGTGGATGGGCCGTTTCATGGCTGCGCGGCAATGGGTTCCGCCATTACGGGAAAGCTATGCCTCGGTCGTAAATTTTGGAGCGAATACGGCCGTTAACTTTTTAACGGTATGGCGTCCAGTCTACGTGTACAATACATACAAATATAACGAAATAGCAAATTACAGGTAAAACTAACGCATATTGTGATCTCAAGTTACATAAGCATAGTTATTGCACGTTTAAGGAAGCTACCTTCAAACCTACGTACACCATGGTTGAAACAGTCTTGCTTAATTCTAAGAAATGTTTCAATAAAATTGTGAGGAACTTGCAGTAGCCATAGAATTGTCGGGCCGATGTTTCTAATTGCACTTACAAACAAACTGATGATATGATATCCTTTTTATGCTTTAGCCACGTGACCTGTTTATCACTATGCCGACTGGCTGCTCTCTCTCTCTCTCTCACTCTGTGTGTGTGTGTGTGTGTGTGTGTGTGTGTGTGTGTGTGTGTGTCTGTGTGTGTGCACGCGCTCATCGCAGCGAGATGGCGTAGTGGTTAGCACACTTGACTCGCATTCGGGAAGACGACGTTTCAGACCCACGTCCTGCCACCTAGATATCAGGTTTTCCGTGATTTCCCTAAATCCCTCCAGGCAAATACGGGGATGGTTCCTTCGAAAGGGCACAGCCGATTTCCTTCCCATCCTTGACACAATCCGAGATTGTGCTCCGTCTTTAATGACTTCGACGTCGATGGGACGTTAAAGCTTCCTTCCTTTCTTCTTGTGTTTGTGTGTGTGTGTGTGTGTTTGTAGCCAGAGAGTGAGTAGGGGGTGGGGGGGGGGGGAAGAGAATTAAAAATGAAAATGATTGTACGACATTGAGGGGCCGGAGAGTGGGAGAGAGATAGAGAGAGAGAGAGAGAGAGAGAGAGAGAGAGAGAGAGAGAGAGAGAGTCTAGTACTCAGCGAAAAATGGACCAGACTCTGTAATCATTCATCGTAGACGAGAACTACAAATGTGTAAAGAACAAATCTTAGGGTTGGTAAAAATTGTAAGAACAACAAATTACGTAAATACAGTAACAACTAATAAAAACCACCGCGTTGTCAGTCTCCAGAAAACCCGATGACACGACGGCAACAGACTTAGAGACAATAGCGCATTGCCTAATAGGGATCTTGCTTCCACACGACACGAAGATGAAAGATACACGATATGTCATACAAAGTAAAGGAGAAGACAGTGCTTGTAGACAGCCAAATTCTTATAGCCGATTTGCTTGGTATATGTTCTAATTACACTTGGGGAGTATCTCTATTGCAGCCGCTAGACGAATACCATGTTAATAGATTGCATTAGGCTCCTGCAATACGGTTTCAGGAAGGGAACTGCAGTGAAGAGTAACTCGGCGATGAGTTATCGGTTTCTGAGGACCGCGCAACGCTGATCAGCCGCCTTGTCGTCATCTGCCATTGGCATCATTGGATACCGTTTGGTATACGCTCAGCCTACTGCTGTTCTAGCCGTTGTCGGCTTTCACATTTTGGAGAGCTGTTGCTTCTTAGTCACGTAGCTCCTCAGTTGTTTTAATAAGTCGCAGTTCTCAGTATCCTAGTTTTCCATCGGAGGAAACAGTCTCTGTCAGTAACGGGAGTAGAACCCGGACGCCCCACCTCACAGTCACACGCTGACCGCTCATCTGCGGAGATGGACAGACTCCTTTACCGATGCAGTAAAGCCGGCCGGAGTGGCCGAGCGGTTCTAGGCGCTACAGTCTGGAACCGCGCGACCGCTACGGTCGCAGGTTCGAATCCTGCCTTGGGTATGGATGTGTGTGATGTCCTTAGGTTAGTTAGGTTTAAGTAGTTCTAAGTTCTAGGGGACTGATGACCTCAGAAGCCGGCCGAAGTGGCCGTGCAGTTAAAGGCGCTGGAGTCTGGAACCGCAAGACCGCTACGGTCGCAGGTTCGAATCCTGCCTCGGGCATGGATGTTTGTGATGTCCTTAGGTTAGTTAGGTTTAACTAGTTCTAAGTTCTAGGGGACTAATGACCTCAGCAGTTGAGTCCCATAGTGCTCAGAGCCATTTCAACCATTTTTTTGACCTCAGATGTTAAGTCCCATAGTGCTTAGAGCCGTTTGATGCAGTAAATAATCGACTTCATATTGTCAACTGGTCAGAAGGTAAAATACTCTTAGTCATAATGATTGGTATAACAGGAGTGTTTGATAATTTATCGCGGTATATTACGATTAATGTGAAAATGGATTGTCCCAGATGTTTCTGTAACAGCCTTCGAGATTAGTGGACAGACAGACAGACGACACGGAATGCCTCAGTAATGAAATAGCGAAGATCACCACAAAGACCTGTTATAAACGATTCAGTGTGTTGCTCGAACAGTCCACGGGTGTACTGCCGGTCCATAGTGTCCAACGCGCGCAATATTTCGGCGATCAGACATGTCGCCATCGTCAGGTGCGCTGACGAACTGAGCTCCTGAGGGCGGGCGGCCGTCTTAAATCCCCTCCCCTCGCGAGGCGTTCTCACCGCGGTCCGCGCCCACTCGTCAGCGCTCGCTGAGACGCTGGCGTCGGCATCTGTGGTGGCGTCGGTGTAATTTTCTCGTCCGCCCTGGTCACCCGTTCGTTTCTTCCGCTGAGCTTCTTTCTATTTATACTCCCCACCTCTACAGTACAGCGTGTGGAGACGGAAGAAGTCACGGAGAAGGTGGTAGCCACTGCCTATATACCGTATACTGGCGCACTATCGGGGAAAATAGGACGAATATTGAGGAAACACCGAGTAGGAACCGTCTTTTGCCCACCAAATAAAACACGAGCATTATTGGGAAGTGTCAAAGACGATCTCGGTTTGCAGAAGGCCGGCATATACCAGATTCCATGTCAATGTGGAAAGACTTACATTGGACAGACAGTGCGCACCATCGAAGATCGTTGCCCAGAACATCAGAGGCACACTCGACTTGGGTACCCCAACAAGTCGGCGGTCGCAGAGCACTATTTGTCCGAAAATCACTAAATGGTCTACCAACATACCAGGGTCTTGGCAAAGACATCTAAATACTGGGACAGCGTCGTTAGAGAGGCTATTGAAATTCGTACCAGGGACGGACGCATCAACCTCAGCAGGGCATGGGAACCAGCATTGAGTCTGATTAAAAAGACGCTCAGCAAAGGAAACGAACGGGCGACTATGGCGAACGAGGCAATTACACCGACGCCACCACAGACTCCGACGCTAGCGTCTCAGCGACCGCTGACGTGCGGGCGCGGTCCGCAGAGAGAACGCCTCGCGAGGGGAGGGGATTTAATACGGCCGCCCGCCTCAGGAGCTCAGTTCGACCCCTCCCGTTCCCCAGTCCAATCCTACCGCTGCCAACGCTGCCTCACGTGCAATGACCACGTTACCTCTGCCTGCAAGAACCCCCCTACTTGGCCCCACTGCAAAGCTTCCCACTTCCTCAAGAACTCCCCCAACCTCACCTCTCCCCCCGCCCCTCATCAACACCTTTAACAAACCACGTCCTACCTTCCCCTTTTTTATCGCCTTATCTATGTAGCATTTTATTATTGTTTTAGTTGTCATGTCACTCGGCTGAAGAGTGGCGAGTTGTGCCGCTGACAGCCCTCTCCTGCCCATATGGGGCAGGGGAATAAAATCACAATAAAAAAAAAGCTGAGTTCGTCAGCGCTCCTGACGATGGCGACATGTCTGATGGCCGTAATATTGTGCCCGTTGGACACTATGGATCGACAGTACACCCATGGACTGTTCGAGCGAGAAATACACCGGGAGAAACTGAAGAATCGATTCAGTGTGTTGTCACGAGTTTGGTGTATTGACATACAGGTACTACGTACGAAGCATCAGAATAGTAAAAGTCTCGGAGAATGCATCGCCTTAGCAGATGAATTACTGATAACAGCTGGACGAAAGTGAAGAAAACTGTAGACAGGTTCTCAACACTTTAAGCCATTCTTATGTGCAGAATAAATAGACGGTAAAACGACTCCCTGTTAGCTGAGTAACTGTCAAGAGTGAGAAACATTGCAATCAGAGAAAACAGTCAAACCGTTTAGAGGAAAGAAGTATAAAGTATTCTGAAGACTGGTTTGATCACCGCTGTGCTGTACTGAGTAGAGTCCTATTGGAGGTGATATTCCCTTACCTTGCTCTGACCTTATACCCAGCTAACTATGCAGGCTCTTACAGTTTAACAGGGACTCCATATTACAATGAAACTTGGCATTTTTCATATTAATAAATCATTGGCAGAGATAAAAGAACTGTTAGGAGGCAGAAAATTCCCTACTGACGCCTGAGATTCAGTAGTTTACCAATTATCCGCTGAGCTGCAACAAAAATTACCATCAGACAATCGTTTCAAAAGTATCGTAACAATGTCAAATACATAATACCTTTGAGATGACATATAAAGTAAATACAAAAAGTATTTGATATGAAATAAAAAATGCCAAACCATGCCAAGTTAAATTTACTACGCAGCATTTTTCCTAGAAATGGGCCACGCCCACTCCATTAGGCTCTGCAGGCAGATGTCCCTTCAGGTTCTAAAGGGTGTCATTGCACCCAGCAACATCAGTTGCAGGTCTGCTCCGTGAGTTCTAAGTACAGCTCCCTCCTAAATTGATCTTGAACTGTCTTCGCCTGCCGGCCTCTGATTGCACCGCTTCATCACTATCAAAGTGAAACAGATGGAAGTCAAATGGGCCAAGTCGGAACTGTGTGCACGTGGATCGATGGCAGTGATCCCAAGGCGTCTGATTGTTGCAGATGTCACAGCGCTTGTGTCTGGTCTTTCATTGTCATGCTGAAGGAGAGGGCTCCCCATGTGTGGACAAACTCTTCGAATTCGTGCTTTCAGTTTGCAAAGGGATTACAGCACGCTGTTCTCACGCACCGACATAGTTACGTTACACACCGCCCCATTACGCGTTATAATTTGGTGCCCTCTAGCGTCAGAGTGTTGAAAATTGGTCAGCGAAGCGAGAAAGTTGACCGAATAATATGCATGGCATGTAATCACAGAACAAAAAATTCGGCGGCATTACTTTCAGCACTTCCTCATAACATGCAATTTTGTAGGTGCACGGAAGGATTTATTGCGAATGGTCTCACCCTCAATTTTAGAAAGACACAACACGTTCAGTTCTGCTCAGTACTACACCAATCATAAGTGCAACATAACGTGAGGAAACAATAAATAGAGTGGAAGCTTGAAAGTTCTCAGGTGTCAATAGCGATGAAAATTTAAACTGGAAAAAGCACATTTTGGAACTTATAAAATAACTTATTCCAGCCACATTTGAACTTAGGATCATTGCAGATCTTGAGGAGAGAGAAATCAATAAGTTGACATATTTTTCATCAGGGTGAGAGTTATTGAACTACACGAAATAAAATCGTCACACCTGCTGATCGGTTTGCGTTAGGACGTTCAAACTGTACGTTTGGCCACGGGGCATGATGGGATTTAGTATGGTTTGGTTTAGCGACGAAGCCCACTTACATTTGGATGGGTTCGTCAATAATCAAAACTGGCGCATTTGGGGGACTGAGAATCTGCATTTGGCGATCGGTGAGTCTCTCCACTCTCAACGGGTGACTGTGTGTTGTGCAAGGTCCAGTCACGAAATAATCTGTGCAATATTCCTTGCTGGCACAGTGACTACCGAATGTTACGTGAATGTTTTCAAAGATTATTTCATCCCCATTACCCAAAGTGACACTATATCGACAACATGTGGTTCTTCCAAGTCGGAGCTCGATCCCATCGAAACGGGAGAGTGTTTGATGTCCTGGACGAGCATTTTGGGGACCGCATCCTGGCTCTGGGGTACCCAGAGGCCACTGGCACGGGCGATTGCCTGCCATTTTCTCCGGATATGAACAGTTTCGACTCGTTCTTGGGGGCCTATATTTAAGACAAGGTGTCCAATAATAACCCCGAAACCATTTCTGAGCTGGAATCAGCCATTCAAGAGCATCGATGTTCCGACACTTCAGCGGGTCATGCAGAATTTCGCTATTCGTCTGCGCCACATCATCGCCAATGATGGCAGGCATATCGACCATTTCATAACCTAAATCCGCATATTTGTAGTGACGTTTGAATGTTGAACAAAGTGTGTAAAGTGTGTGCACGCCGTAGATTGTAATTAATTTACGTTTTTGCATATACTCGTAGTTCAATAATCGTAGCCCTGTGTACTCATTCAATAATGTCATATGGAATAATGTTCTGGAGTAACTCATCTTTAAGAAAGAATGTCTTCATTGTTCAAAACCATACTGCAAGGACAGTATGTGGTGCTCACCCACGATCATCTCGTAGACATATGTTTAAGGAACTAGGTATTTTTTGTTCCCTCATCAAGTTTTACAGAGCACCGAGTTGAGACACCTCTGCGCGAAGTCAGGACAGCTGTTGGGGATATGCGAAGCATCAACGACGCCAGTAAAACATTATTGAAGTTCAATCATTTATTCTCGATGTTTAAAAGCGACGTTCTCCGCACCAGCCTGGGCTGTTCCTCATTCAGCTACGTGTAGGATTCTAGTTGATGTGTGTCCAGTTAGCTCAACGGTTGCCAGCCGGTGTGGCCGAGCGGTTCTAGGCGCTACAGTCTGGAACCGCGCGACCGTTACGGTCGCAGGTTCGAATCCTGCCTAGAGCATGGATGTGTGTGATGACCTTAGGTTAGTTAGTTTTAAGTAGTTCTAAGTTCTAGGGGACTGATGACCTCAGATGTTAAGTCCCATAATGCTCAGAGCCGTTTGAACAAAGCTCAACGGTTGCACGCCCAGGCGAGGTTTGCAATGCCGCGGCGCGAAGCCGGCGAGCAGGCACGGCCATTGCCCAACGCGAACTGGTCTCGGATTGGCTGCTGGAGTGTCCTCGGTCCCACTCCAATTCCTCGATGACCCATGTGCAATGTGCCTGGTGTATGTAGGCAGTCGTGTGGCCAGTTGATCTCTTCCCTACTCCTAGTAGGTTTGGGCACCTGGAGGTGCCCGAGTGTTCAACAGGAACGTGAACACCGAGAGGTCCTGTTGCTTGCAACTGCACTGAAGCTCAGTACTGGCAGCCCCCTGCAATATGATGTTGTTGGAAGACAGTCAGTTCCTCCATCAGCAGACAGTAGGCACCTAGCAGCATGAAGTTCATCAGGTGAAGTCCATCATCTCGAGGTCATCTTCGTGTAGTTCATAGACTGTGCTGGAGAATCTAGGACATATATTCACTATAGTATCGTAATAATGGAATCGGGTGCTATTACTCTGAATTCCATCAACTATAATGATGAACTCATGATGTGAGCTGGAGAGTTGGAGTGTTTCAATGAAACTAGCGTGAGGCTACGGCTCGAGACTCCGTTCATAATGATCGCGTGTATCCTACTTATTCTGCTATATTCACTCAACAGGCTGTTAACTGCTGTGTCAGTTCCTCGCTATGTGCCTGTTGTGAGAGAGTTTCTTGCAACACGTCTTATGAGCTAATGAATATGCTTGTTTCGCGTCATTGGGTTTTCTGGGTCAGTCTCCTTCCTGCTGAACGCGTCTCCTCACTCGACAGACGGTGCCGTAATGTGTCGACGACCTGGTCCACTGGCTCGCTTCCTGTTTCCACCTGTGTGTCCGGCAGGATTTGAGTTTCCCTGTGACACTCTGAATAAGTTGTAATAAATTTTTTCTAATTTCTTCCCCTTACTATTCTGTGCTGTAACAGTTGGTTGTAAATAATCCACACGAGTTCAATAGGAACAATGATGTACACAGTTACATTACCAGAAAAAAATGACTTCATTACACCACATTAACGTTGTCTTTAGCACAGTGCTGGGTCCAAAGTTTTGGTCACTTACTCAGTGATATAAAATGTAGCAAAGTAAAATCTAAAAAAAAAAAAAAAAAAAAAAAAAACTGATAATGTTTCTCCTTAACAACTCCTTCTATTCCACAGAAGTATTTCTATTATTGTAATGTGTAAAAAGTGGTAGGGTAGGAATTACTAATTCACTTCTGTATGTCTAGGTTTTTTATATTAAAAAAAAAGAAATGAGCCGGCCGAAGTGACCGAGCGGTTCTAGGCGCTTCAGTCCGGAACCGCAATGCTGCTGCGGTCGTAGGTTCGAATGCTGTCTCGGGCATGTCCTTAGGTTAGTTAAGTTTAAGTAGTTCTATGTTCTAGGGGACTGAAGACCTCAGAAGTTAAGTCCCATAGTGCTCAGAGCCATTTGCACCATTTTGAAAAAAACATGCCTACAATCAGTATATAGGGGTATTTAAAGAATAATTTGTGATATGAATTTAAAATGACTCGTTCTACATCATTATGGTTTATCGTGCAAATGATCCGTGGAATATGAAAGTACTAAGTAACAGGTCAGCAAATTCTTTTATTACACTGTAAAATTTTTATTACTTTTTGTAGCTCAGGCGATTAACATAAATTACTCGTTGGTGAGCGAGCTGGCTCGAGATATTGATTAGTAGTATATGTAACGGGATATCGTCTGCTGGTTGTATATCGTCTCCAGCCCAAATCCGGGCGATCCCTCTTTACGAAGACGCTGCCGCTGGCGGTGGAAAGAGAGGGTGGTGGGGGGCTGTGGTTTGGTGAGGGCCGTTGTGATGAAGGAGGCAAGTGTTTTGGGGTGGCGCCTTAGGAGGTGCAGGGCGCCAGATGAGAGCGCGCGAGCCGAGCGGCGGACTATTGATCCAGCGGGCCTTCCGCGCGGTCCTCGCGCCGCCAAAATAACCGCACACCCAATTCTCCGGCCGCTCCTCTCATAACTGACCAACACAACGTCAGCCCCGACGGCTGCGCAATTGAATCCGTCCGACGCGTGCTCCGCCGCGCCGAATGGAAATTTGTCACAAGTTAGCGCGCGGCCCGCGAAATTCGGTTTCGGATTTTAAGGGCGCCAGCTGCCGCCGCTATGAAATACGTCCTCATCTGGTGCCGGCAGGTCCACCCCTCCACGGGCGTATGTCACACCCCTTATGCGCTCAGCTTGAAGCCACCTGCCGAGTACTGGCACGCCCTCATCTACACCAGACCCGACATTTCGGCGAAATACTTTTCGGTACGAGGCAGTGCCGTACGTTTTGCGCTGTGGGGCGATAACACACCCAAAATATCTTTTTTTTAATTGAACCGAGAAAGAAAACCGGCTAACTCGTGTTTTTAACTACGAGGGCCATCCAGTAATTAAAGAGACTACACTACTGGCCATTAAAATTGCTAAACCAAGAAGAAACGCAGATGATAAACGGGTATTCGTTGGACACATATATTATGCTAGAACTGACATATGATCACATTTTCACGCAATTTGGGTGGATAGATCCTGAGAAATCAGTACCCAGAACAACCACCTCTAGCCGTAATAACGGCCTTGTTACGCCTGGGCATTGAGTCAAACAGAGATTGGATGGCGTGTACAGGTACAGCTGCCCATACGGCTTCAACACGATACCACAGTTCATCAAGAGTAGTGACTGGCGTATTGTGACGAGCCAGTTGCTCGGCCACCATTGACAAGACGTTTTCAATTGCTGAGAGATCTGGAGAATGTGCTGGCCAGAGCAGCATTCGAACATTTTCTGTATCCACAAAGGCCCGTACAGGAACTGCAACATGCGATCGTGCATTATCCTGCTGAAATGTAGGGTTTCGAACGGATCGAATGGAGGGTAGAGCCACAGGTCGTAACACATCTCAAATGTAACGTCCACTGTTCAAAGTGCCGTCAATGTGAACAAGAGGTGACCGAGACGTGTAACCAATGGCACCCATACCATCGCGCCAGTTGATACGCCAGTATGGCGATGACAAATACACGCTTCCGATGTGCGTTCACCGCGATGTCGCCAAACACGGATGCGACCATCATGATGCTGTAAACGGAACCTGGATTCATCCGAAAATATGACGTTTTGCCATTCCTGAACGCAGGTTCGTCGTTGAGTACACCATCACAGGCGCTGTCTGTGATGCAGCGTCAAGGGTAACCGCAGCCATAGTCTCCGATCTGATAGTCCATGCTGCTGCAAACGTCGTCGAACTGTTCGTGCAGATGATTGTTGTCTTGCAAACGTTCCCATCTGTTGACACAGGGATCGAGACGTGGCTGCACGATCCGTTACAGCCATGCGGATAAGATGTCCGTCATCTCGACTGCTAGTGATACGAGGCCGTTGGGATCCAGCACGGCGTTCCGTATACCCTCCTGAACCCACCGATTTCATATTCTGCTAACAGTCATTGGATCTCGACCAATGCGAGCAGCAATCTCGCGATACGATAAACCGCAATCGCGATAGGTTACAATCCGACCTTTATCAAAATTGTAAACGTGATGGTACGCATTTCTCCTCCTTAACACGAGGCATCACAACAACGTTTCACCAGGAAACTCCGGTCAACTGCTCTTTGTGTATGAGAAAGCGGTTGGAAACTTTCCTCATGTCAGCACGTTGTAGGTGTCGCCACCGGCGCCAACCTTGTGTGAACGCTCTGAAAAGCTAATGATTTACATATCAGAGCATCTTCTTCCCGTTGGTTAAATTTCGCGACTGTAGCACGTTATCTTCGCGGTGTAGCAATTTTAATGGCCAGTAGTGTAATTGATCTGGGGAAAAAACTGTTAGTAGGGCAAGTTTGTTACTTTTATGGCTTTAAGTTGGCATCACTGGGATTAGCCCTGATGATCTGCTGATGTATCAACATTGTTTTCTTTATAACCTCAAAAATACATTTCAAGATGGCGAGTCCGCTTGGAACGTCCACATTAGTTGAACAACGTTCTGTTAGTCGTTTTTACTTGCTGAAAGCGAGAAACCATTGAATTTATACTGTAGAATGTCTTAAGTTTATGACGAAGATTTTGCGAATCGTGAAAATTTTTATAAGTGGGTAGAGCAGTTCAAAATTGGTCGTGACTCAGTGACTGACGAACACCGTTCTGGCCGACCAGTTGCAATTTCAGCTCCCTCACTTGAAAGTCGAATTGATGATATTCATGCCGACCGCCGTGTGACCGTGTAAATGATAGTTGACAAGGTTCAAGTTAGTGTTGGTACAGTTCATAACTTTATCATTAACAAGATGAAGTACGGCTAAACATGTGCAATATGAGTCCCAAAGGAGTTGACGCGGCTACACAAGGAAATAAGGTTGAGAGTGTGCATAGAGCTAAAGGAACGTTATGAAAGGGAATGTTAGCACTTCCCTAACAAAATTTTAACTTGTGATGAAACTTGGGTTCACTATTTCGAGCCAGAATCAAAAAGACAAAGCATGGAGTGGAAGCACACCAATTAACTTGTCAAGAAAAAATTCAAAACCCAAGCATCAGCAGGAAGAGTCACTCTGACGGTCTGAAGATCCAGTTTTTTGTGATTATCTCGAAGAACAGCGTACAATGAACAGCCAATACTACTCGGATTTGCTTTTAAACAAGGTGAAGCCAGCCATGAGAGAGAGACGTCGTGGATCTCAGAGGAGATGTGTGATTCTCCAGCAATCAACGCACATCCTCATAATCCGTGAAACCGTCGACAAAGTGGGCTGGGAAGTACTGCCTCATCCCCGTCACAGTCATGATTTAGCATCAAGTGATTTCTATTTGTTTGGTGCACTGAAGGCGGCATTACGTGGGAAGAGGTTCCAGGACAACGAGGACGTGAAAACGTTTCCGGGAAATTGGTTCAAACAACAAGATAAAGAGTTCTTTGCAGCCGGAATAAAAAAGCTTGTAGCCCGTTGGAACAAGTGCACAAATGTTCAAGGGGATAATGTTGGAAAGTAGAAAAAGTATTGTTTTGTAAAAATAAACGCTTTTTTCTCCAGACTAATTTGTCTCTTTAATTATTGAATGACCCTCGTATTTTTTTGAACTATTGTGTAGTATTGAATAAGCACTCCATCTTCAGGGCACAAGTGGCCCATGGGGACCATCCGACCGCCGTGTCATCCACAATGAGGATGCGGATAGGAGGGGCGTGTGGCCAGCACACCGCTCTCCGGTTGTTTCGTACGATGGTTTTCTAAGGCCGGAGACGCTACTATTCGGTCGAGTAGCTCCCCAATTGGCATCACGAGGCTGAGTGCACCCCGGAAAACGGCAACAGCACATGGCGGCCCGGATGGTCACCCATCCAAGTGCCGGCCACACCCGACAGCGCTTAACTACGGTGATCTGACGGGAACCGGTGGATCCACTACGGCAAGGCCGTTGCCCATAGTATTCAATGGTGAAAATTTTATTGCGTGAGCTCTATTTTCTTCTAGTGCAAGAAACTCGCCTGATGAAGCTGTCTTAAAAATAGACTTTACCATTGATATTAGCGAACCCAGCAATGCTTTGCAACTGCTAAACTTATGTAGGGATTGGATATACGCTCTACCAGGTGTACAAGTCTGAAACCGGAATTTCCCTATAGATGGTGCTAGCCGTCAGTGTATGGCCCGGGAGCCATCTCCTTCCTGTAACGGCTGACGACGAATGTCAACACACAGTAATCCAATTTCCATACATCGGTATCTGTTTCAAACCCGTAAACATGTCGAGTTTTGTGCCTACGATCTACGATTTGCGGACAGCATTGGTTTTCTGTTATCATTTGAAGAAAACTGTTGCAGATTCGCATCGAATGCTTGTCGAGGCTTTCGGCGAACATGCTCTTGGGAAAACACAGTGTTTCGGGTGGTTCAAAAATTCGAAACTGGTGATTTTGACGTGAGAAACGACAAGCGCGGGAAATGACAGAAAAAGTTTGAAGACAACGAATTGCAGGCCTTGTAGGATGTTGTGGGGAAAGCAAACCAAAGACTGCGATTTATTGGTAGAGCACTTAGAAAATGCGACAGGCCTACTAAAGAGACTGCTTACACCATGCTTGTCCGCCCTCTTCTGAAGTATTGCTGTGTGATGCGGGATCTGTATCAGAAGTGACTGACAAAGGACATCGAATAAATTCAAAGAAGTGCAGCTCGTTGTGTATTGTCGTGAAGGAGGGGGGGGGGGGGGGAGTGCCGCGGACATGATGCTTGCTTTCGGGTTGGAAATAATTGAAACAAGGCATTTTTCGTTGCGGCAGGACCTTTACACGAAATTTAAGTCGGTGGTATAGTGCCGATGCAAAGAGAGGCGGTATTATGCGGTATTATACATGTTCTCTGCGGTTGATTAGTAATATTTTGCTTTCTTATCTTTTCGATCCTGAACTCGTTGTCTTATCTAGAGGTTCTCTTGATGTTTGGATAGTATCTAGACGTTATATGATTGATTAAAAACTTAACAGAAAGAACTTTAGGTAATATTTATTTTGTTTCACCTCCAGACAAAATTATATGGTAGCATAATAATTGCCGGCCTTTGTGTCCGAGCGGTTCTAGGCGCTTCAGTCCGGAACCGCGCGACCGCTACGCTCGCAGGTTCGAATCCTGCCTCGGGCATGGATGTGTGTGAGGTCCTTAGGTTAGTTAGGTTTAAATAGTTCTAAGTTCTAGGGGACTGATGACCTCAGGCGTTAAGTCCCATAGTGCTCAGAGCCATTTGAACCATTTGAACCATAATAATTGGTTCCAAATTTAAAATGGTTGGATCAGTGTTGCCACCACAAAACTAAGTCAAAAGGATATACAGTGACACGTGTGGCATACATTTCTTGTCGAACTCCTCTCAACGCTGAGAATAGGTCACGTCTGTCCTTCTCTTAAGGGATTTAATTTGATTTAAATTTTATTTGTTGTTTATTTAAGCAGAAAAACAATATTCTTTATTGTTCAGCGCATGATGATAGATATCAGAGTCCTTCATCGAGTGCCACTTCTGTATGCACACAGATAACTTTTATAATATGTTCAATGACGTAGGTTAACATGTAGATATAAATGCTAAAGAAGTTAAAATAAAATTTACCATTCAGTTCACAAAAAATACTTGGACGGAATGTTAGTGTTCTGAATATCGATTGACGCCATTATATTTGGGCAAATGAATTTCGAATCAGATTCTATAAAAAAAAAAAAGCATCTGGAAAAATGGAAAGCGCCAAGCCGTTCATCTCCTCTCTTTTCATTCATATTTGATAAAACGATTATCCTGTACGTGACCTGAGCTAGACAAGGTTTGACAATACAAAAGTTTACACGGATTAATGAGATTTGCAGCAGTTTTATGCGCTGATTTAAGTTCCTTTTTTACCGTTCCTTAATTTAACATGTTGCTGTCCATTTCAACTGCTTTTTGGGTGAGAATTACAATCAAGAAGCGCTGAGGATACAGGACAGGAGAGTCACAAGTGTGGCACGCCGAAATTAACCGTACGTGGTGCAAGAAAACGTGACCTTCGCAGAACTGCTAGCGGGAGATGGATAGGTAGAAGCTGCCCTCGTGTTGTCTTGGGGAAAGTCGCTTCGGCTATCATACTGGCGTCCACCCTAATATGCAGTTTATTGCACGTATCCACTTAGGACGACTGAGCTGAAAGCATTCGTTCCAGACGACAGAAGTCATCCGAGCAACGCTAATAAAAGTTCATTCGACTGATAAACGCCTCTCATCTGGCCTAAAAACACGGCAAACCAGCTTTGACTTGTTTCAGGTTTAGAAGAAACCGAAGAGTTGGCAGATGGCCTCGAGCACTGCCTTTTAGCTTTGCCCATGGGTTTTGATGCGAGGCTAGCTGCTGCTTGGGGAGGCACCGCTTGATGGAATAGATGTGACGTCAAGAGGACGTAACACGCAATGCGATATTCATTTAGGGAAGTGGAAAGGGAATCTAAATTATTGGTTTGCAACGTTTCACCCTCCTGGAGAGATATTTTGTTAGTCGGAAACAACTGCGGCATTGGCGGACAGATATAACTTCAAGAGGATTGGTTGCCGAGATTCTTGGTGGGAATAAGGGTGCAGTCAGTTCTTTACTGACTAAAAAATTGGGATTTCGTTTCTGGACTTGGCGCTGAACGCATCGGTACCCCGCAAGTTCCACTCTCAAATCGAACTGCAGACTCCATTAGCAGAGTGGATCCGATGTTCGAGTCTTCTGCACACTGGGTTTTAGTGACATACTTGATGCCAGGCAGACACGGTGTCACCGATCTGCCCATATTGCACTGTCGATAATGGTGAGCATAACTTGCAGCTTTGGCATGTTAGGATCATAACGAACAAGAAATTCAGAGTCATGTTTAGATTCACTTTCCCACGTTCACCAGAGCATTCTCAGTTGCATGCGCTTCTTCGTTTCTCCGGTCAGACAAACAATTACTGTAACTGGAGTGTACGCAGGTCGAGTTAAATTTCACGGACTCAGTTATATGATTATCAGCTAATTCTGACCCTCACCTACAAACTTCCCCATCTGATAATTCACATACCTACTTCTTATAACTAACGTCTATGTCTGTAATCTTATGATTTCGTGACTTATTTAGATTCTTGTTCATTCTCATGCCTTCTCGTAGTAAACTAATGAGATCACTTAAATCGTGTATTTCATTCGGGCAGACAATGCCTCCCTGATCATATTCAATATTTTTCAATGATGAAATTTACGTTCCCCATCTTGTTAGGGTTACGATCTTTCATAGTGTTAATCATTCTGATTTGTACATTTATTCCAGCTTTTGGTCTTAAGCGTCTGTTTGCATCACGATTAGTCATGGTTGAGTTAACTTCACTCCCTCAAACACTCAGAGTTTTTCAAAGTGATCGACATATTTTATAGGTGTTTTCATAAACTCATAATAATTCAAAAAATGTCTAATGTAATAAACGAACTGTATGAGTCGAGGTATTTTGACTTCTTGCTTCGACAGAGAAAGCTCAAATCTTTCAAAAGACTATTTTCAAAAAGAGCAAAAAGCAGATGTAGCACGTCTTTCATAGAAACCTTGGTAGTATTAGCTCACGAAAACTATTCACCACAAAACCTAATACCTCACTGTGATTAATCATGGTTTAATAATTGTTCGCATGGTTAGGAGTAGATCCTACAAAAAAATTCTAAGGCAACCATAAATATAAATCAAATGATTGATTGAAACGACGTGTTATAGTCAAATTTGCTTGTTATGTTGCAACAGAAGCAACTTTTTTAAGATGTGGGAATTTAAATTATAGAGAGAGCTTTTAATCGGAAGAAACTGATCAGATATCTACTGAGCACTCTATATCGTCTTTGACTGTTAAAGATCGTTGAATTCAACGTTATCAAAAACACAAGCTGATCTGGAAGCGGCCTTGGCTTTACGACTACGTCACACGCAGTGGCGCAGTTTCTGTCAGTCCGAGGTTGCTCCAATCCGGTTGGGTAGTATAACGGTACCAGAGAATATATTTTGAAGTATTTCGACAGGTGTCGATCGTCAAAAACGTCTTTCAGTATCACAAGCCTAGACGGGCGTACGACGATAATTACACTGGTCTCGATTCGCCTAGTCTCATTCCCCCTGTTGCGAGAATCCAAGCAATGTTGCGAGCATTACATGATGAATACGGTGGACTATGACATAAGGATTTCGACAGTGTGATATTTAGAGGTTTGTAGGGGTCAGGGTAGAGTGTATGAATAGTCAAAGTGGTTAAGACGACCGCTCGCTAGAGCCCCGGTCAAGCACAAATTTTCGTATGACAATAACGGTAGTACATCTACACCTAACATAGCTGATGCCAAGGAGTTCACAGTCAGCGAAAATATTTCTTAAACCTGTGGATCGTCAACAATATCTGTTCTTTGAGATGTACAATAACTAACCCTACCATTTAGAGACAATAGCCCTTTGAACATATGTGACTTAGAAGTTGTTACACGCGAAGAAAATCTTTTCAATAAGTGGGCAGCATAGACGGCGGACCAAGAAGTAAATCTACTTTACACGTTTTATACTGTGTAGCCAGCTTACCTGACCAAATTCCCGTCTATGAAGTATTATTGGCTCCTGGCTCATTCTGCATTCGCAGACATAGTAATCCTGTGAGTAGCCTTGGTTTTCCGGAGAATGTGTCATTTACTGACGGGGCAGAGAGCAACTGTGGTGGCTTAAAAAAATTCAAATCAGCGCTGTCTGATGGCGCTGTTTCCCGGTACTGCAGAATATAATTAATACCACTAACTGAGTGGGATAGTGGACCTACATTTTTTACGAAATCTGCTAATACAAATATGTTGCTACTCCTCTCACCATTGTCGCGCTAACTATGCGTTTGACAGGAGTCATTGATTGCTTGGAATCCTGGTTAGTGTAAGCCAGTCAATAAAAAGCCGATACGAAGTTCGCGTTGCGAAGGCATCGTAAGTGTGTTCTCTGAAAGCGTGAATGTGAAAAAAGTAGGGAAGGTGTATATCTGAAACATTTCAAGTTTATTATTTAATATCCTTGTAAGTGCAGTCTTATGAAAAAGCAATATTGTTTTGTGCATTTAATGAAGTTAATCTTAAGCACAAGCACAATAGAGATTTCACCATCAAAATGACATGACGCATTGCATTTCGAATTATGATTCAGAAGTGATTTTGTCTTTCGCTTTTGTAAGTTTCACAGCATGAGACATATCATTCTACTCGGAATAGTTGTCTATTAGGTGTGGCAAATAATCTTCGGAACAGGTCGAGATGAAACTTTCCTAGGCCTAACACAACTGACTAGAAATCATTCAAAAAAATGGTTCAAGTGGCTCTGAGCACTATGGGACTTAACATCTTTGGTCATCAGTCCCCTAGAACTTAGAACTACTTAAACCTAACTAACCTAAGGACATCACACACATCCATGCCCGAGGCAGGATTCGAGCCTGCGACCGTAGCAGTCCCGCGGTTCCGGACTGAGCGCCTAGAACCGCTCGACCACCACGGCCGGCAGAGATGATTCAATAAAGCTATTAGCGAGTGAGGTGCACAGTGGTAACAAACTTGACTCATTTCCTGGAAAATGGCGGTTGAAATACCAGTCGCCCTATTCTACTTTAGTTTACGGTGGCTTACCTAAATTACTAAAGGGAAAAGCTGGGAATTTTACGTCAAAACGTTCCTAGTTGATTTCTTTCCCTACACTTCCCACATCCCCAGGCGGAACTCCGTCCCTAATGACGCTGACGTCGACGAGACCTCAAATCCATCTCCTCTTTTCTTTCCTTTTTGTAGCATACGTTACTTATTTTTTCTCAGTCTATCGAATGCCGGCATTGTCTAATCAGTACATTTCGTACTAAAGAAGTTCGAATCTTTAATCTACCGATAAATATTTATCTGGAGCACAGAGTAATTTGAATACTTCTTTGCAGATGAGGTCAGTGCTTTCACTATGAGTGTCCGTATGTTGTCGACTGCTCCGCAACAGCTGTTTTCAGTAACACACGTACCCACTCGACTTCTTTACAGATAGTAACTGGTACAACAAACTAGCCCCTCCTGCATCGTCGCAGAAGAACGTACATTGTGGGTCGGGCAGAGAGGGAAGTGCTTAATTACCACTTCCTTCCTCGCTCGATTACGGCAGCGACCGCCGTGCTGGGAGTGTGGAACGATACAACCCCGAGCAATTAACGGAGAGTTGTGATGTTAGTGAGTAGATGCAGAAGGCAAACTTGAAATGAAGTTAATGCGTTAGGCAGGAAGGAGATGGTGAGACCAGAAGTAGTGCTGCCCCAGCACACTAGCGGAGATCTGCCAACCCGCCGACCAGTTGTTTAGTCTGTGGTCCGTTCCCGCGAATACAAAACTAAAATCTGAATTAGCGGTACTAAGTACAATAGAATACTCTGACTACGTTCTGGAAGTTCTTGAAGCTCAGAAACGTGGATTCTATACAATGTCTAACAAAAGAAAAGAAATAAAGCACCCAGAGCACATGATCGGATGTAAATGTAAATACGTACGCGTGCACACCATTGCCAGATACAATGAAGCACCAAAGAAACTGGTATGCGTATTCAAATACAAAGATATATAAACGGGGAGAATACGGCGCTGCGGTCGGGAATGTCTATATAAGGCAACAAGTGTCTGGTGCAGTTGTTAGGTCGGTTGTTACTGCTGCTACAATGGCAGGTTATCAAGATTTAAATGACTTTGAACATGCTCTAATAGTCGGCGCACAAGCGATAGGACACAGCATCTCCGAGGTAGCGATGAAGTGCAAACGTCCGACGGCTTGGGTTCTGTCACCGATCATCGTCCATACGGTCCCGACTTGAACTCATCCGATTTTCATCTGTTTCCAAAACTTAAAGAACATCTTCGAGAACTTCACTTTAATAGTACCGGCAACAAAGTTACACATTCTACAGTGACGGTATCAAAAAACTGGTCTTTCGTTGGTAGTAATTTGTTCGTTGCCAGGGTGACTATGTTGAGAAATAAATATGTAGACATGAAGAATAAAGATTTACAATGTTAAAAACGTTTCTTTTATTTTAAAAACTTTAAGAATTTTGCACACAGAAAAACTGGAGGCATTCTTTTCAGCACGCCCTCATGGACTGAACTTATTGAAGTATAAATTTTTTCGAAACTTTTGAGGTAACTATACGACGATTGATATCAGTACGTTCACGATAGAAAAGTACTGTAGTGTCTGAAAAATTTTAAGTGAGTGTTTTTTAACAGGTATTGATTTGACAAATGACTATGATAATAAATATAATAAAATCATTGTTTATAAAATTGTAAATGACTACATCAGTTCAAGGGAATTATATTTCATGAAAGTCAAATTTTAAACATTCGACCACCTAAGTATTTCACCGTGATCTTGACTTGCCAAGTGGCGCGCGCAGTAGCGAGAAAGAGACAGACGGTAGCGAGATGTTCGCGTGCTGGGAACTGTTGATGGCAGGAGATGTATATTTAATTTGCAATTAATTGTACATCGAATCACCTGTTAAGTGATGTGGCTTTTACGTGCATGTTTATAAGTCATCTCTGAATTTATTTGGTCGCGGATGCAAGAATTTCCAGGCTTGTGATGTCGCGAAGTTCGTTGAGTGATTAATTCACTTTTTCAGAGATGTGAAGAAACTGTGTAAGATTGTTTGCCACTACTTATTTCGACGGCACACCATGAACAGGAAGATTTTTATATTATTTGATAGATTTGGTTTGTTTTAACGAAGTGGCAGTCATATTAGGCAAGTGTTAAACAGAAAATGGTTGGAACAATATAATTTCTTTATTCACAGTACTTCGAAGAATCATTTAACATACAGTCAAATTACCATGTTAATTTGTATGTCATATATTTTAATTGATGATTTATGTTAGAATTACGATGTCAAAAATCGTATTTCCATAACACGACAAAGTCTCGATTCAAAGGTATTATAAAGTCCTATCCTGTTAATTGAAACAGAACTGAAAGTAAATCTAAAGCATTGGTCACCTTTTATTTCATTTGCTGACGTTAATTCTGCTTGGATGAAATCTCAGGCTCTGATTAATCAATTGCAGTAATTCCTCATGTGAATTTTAAATGTGGTGTTGCATCAGAAACAATACAGCTTGCTTCCATGTTGATTTTTAAGTACAAATTAGAATTAAAAAATTAATTACTGCTTCACCGTAAATTTCAGAAGCAGTAAACTAATTAAGCTCCTTCGGAGTTATCGTAAATTCATAGTTATTCTATTTATTTCAGAGAGATGATCGTAAGGTGGGTTAAAAGCAGCTTCCATCCTATTCCTACATGGAACAACTGTTTTACTGGCGACTGTAATCTCGTTATCACAAATGATAACGTAGGTAGTCAGAGATAAATGTAGTGAAACGTATTTATGTCTGTGTTTTAGATATTCCATCGAACCCATCTGTTCGCCAGTTACTTTGGGATTTAATAGGCGATAGCTTTTTAACAAGTGTATTAAAATTGCAACTATTTTCTTAGTTCTACCGGAATAACATTGCCTTTATCCCATTGAGTGGTGGAACAAATCTTTTATATTGCTTAGTGGCCGTTACGAGAACAAATGCCACGATACGTTTTGCGGTCAAGGTCGCGTGCTAGGGTCGCACATCCGGCCGATGAAGCGGTCGCTGCGCGGGATTAGCCGAGCGGTCTTGGGCGCTGCAGTCATGGACTGTGCGGCTGGTCCCGGCGGAGGTTCGAGTTCTCCCTCGGACATGTGTGTGGTTGTCCTTAGGATAATTTAGGTTAAGTAGTGTGTAAGGTTAGGGACTGATGACCTTAGCAGTTAAATCCCATAAGATTTCACTCACATGAAGCAGTAGTTTTAAAGCGTAGCGCCTGAAGATACGGAATTCTATCTAACGTAGCTCAGAATATATGTCTTGGTTACACTTGGAATTTCTAATGGGTATTAATTGATGAGATAAAGAGTACATAAGTTGACACGGTCATAGCGTAACAGTGTTTCAGTAACTGTTACATAAAAATTAGATTGGTTTTGCACGAGATTTGTTACCAGATAATATAACAAATTGATAACAAACGTGTAATCGCGAGGGTTCAGTCATAGGCTGATACTGCTAAGTTCATTATAAACTTGACTCAATTTTGTAATCATTAAAATAACATCATATACCATCTCAAGCCATAAAGTTTCATTTCGTTTCCCACTCCCCTTCTGGATCATTCACTCTTTTTTGACGCATTTTAATTAAATGAGACGAAGACGACGTTCATTTATGTAAACTTGAATTCAGACACGCAGGGATGAAATGGTTCTCACCACGATTCAGCTTTTCGTTATGTCTCAGAACAACAGCCAAAGTAATGTACGCGATGCGCATAACTTTGGAGATTGTGGGAACGAAAATGACTACGTATTTCACTACAACTATATGGATTTGTGCATTTCTCTGGTTGGTTTCTAAATATTATGTAGTATCTTCCTAATAAAGACCGATGCTATCCCCAAGTTCAAAAAGGCTCTGAGCACTATGGGACTCAACATCTGAGGTCATCAGTCCCCTAGAACTTAGAACTACTTAAACTTAACTAACCTAAGGACATCACATACATCCATTCCCGAGGCAGAATTCGAACCTGCGACCGTAGCGGTCGCGCGGTTCCAGACTGAAGCGCCTAGAACCGCTCAGCCACACTGGCCGGTTATCCCCAAGTGAATAACTCGACAATAAATTACAAAAGAGGCGGAAAAATGGGCTAAGTTTATGATGAGATAAAATCAAGGAAAAATAATTACTCACGATGCTGCATGATCTTATTTATTAGAAATGAAGTATCGTAACAGATATACAAATTTATTTGGTTCTATATACGGAATTAATCATCAATGTGAAGGAAAATAAAGTCTTTCCCTTAATCATGAGGAACACGTACATCGATGCTGAAGTATAGAAAGCTAAGAAGGAAACTTACGTGCGAAGAAAGGATTCGAACTGAAATCAGTATTGGAAGCGTGATGTGGGAACAAATGCATTCCTTCTGCTGCTTTGTCAATAACATCATTGTAGACAGTGCTATGTATAGAAGTCTACGATTGGATGGATTTGGAAATATATGTGTCAACAACAATACACTGGGCGACATGGAAGAAGCCTCCCAGCAGTTGTGGAAACTACAATCGAGTGTCCCTCTATCAACGAAGCAATGCCGGCAACTTCTGCCGTAATAGGCGCTCCGACATGGCAACACATAATATGCAAGGAACGCAGATTCAAGTCCCGAATCTGTCTCACCATCGAAAAGTGACCTCAGGGTGAACCAGAACTCCACCGAAAAATTTTCAGGTTTGTTGTTAGTGAGCAAAACAAGAAACAAATGTCTATTAAACACTTATTCATCGTTGACGCTGTGGAACACATCTCTTCTACTTTCAACTCTCTGTTTTCCATATTTTGGGAGGAGGTAGTATGGACCAAAATTAGAAGAAAAGTATCCAGTGGTACGCGAAGATATATAATATAGGGCAGGACGTCAACAAATTAGTATCACGACCAGTCATCTTGTTTACCACAATGCAGGTTAACGGAATCTTATCACGACAGTGTGAGCAACGCATAGCCTGAAGCACTGAATGAAACTCAGCAACATCAGAGTCTGTACGAGACTGTGCAGATGATAAGATTGGCATATTTGTCAGTGTCACAATAAATGGTAGCTCGTTATTGGTGATATACATCACATGAATATAAATTGGCAGTAATATTTCAAAGCAGCGGTTGAATTTTTCGATGTCATTAGCGAGTGCTGACCTTCTGTGAAGCAAATGTATGTTTAAAACGTAGAAATCTAGTGATATGTATATAACTTAAAAGATAATGTGACGATTATGTGTTAGCCCTAACTAGATCAAGAGATTGACTACTTTGTGTAATTTGTTTCCATGCATTTTAGCAAGCTGGCGAGAACGACGAAGATGAATAAGCAAATATCAAATGAAAGTAATGGACTTTCCATCTTAAGATGTTTCTGAAATGAAGGACAATCGATGTGAAATCTGTTTTACTAAAGAACGTTAATCGTAAGCTTACAGTGTTCTGTTTTAACTTTAGAATTCCCTCTCTATCTAGACTACAGGAAGATGGTGATACGATCCTCTCATGTGGTAAGTGGCATGTGTTACGTTTACTATACTTTTAACTGGCGATATCGCTCTCTAAGAGACGAGATTTGAATCCTCGCCTGTGAAGAGCTACGATGCGGTAAAACTCGTGTAAGAATTCTAGACTCTTTCCAGGTTGTGTTAGGAGAAATGAGCACACCTGGACATATATGGGAATGTCCTCTACTTGGACACATGGCAAGTACCGTGAGGCAGATTTTAAAAGGCAAACCTGTCTGCATCATAGTTCGAGTAAGTCCAAGTAAAGGCGAAGATGCCCTTTGGTTCTAAAATTGCTTGGCCTAGTAGCGAAACACCAAAAGGACGAGTGAAAAAAAGAAGAAAAGAAAAGAAATTCCCGCGATCAGGTCCTGAACACCGTGCGCTAGCCGACCGACCGCCGTGTCATCCTTAGTCAGTCATTATCGGATGACGTATAGAAGGGTATGGGGTCAGCACACAGCACTCCAGGAGAAGCTATCTCTTACTCAGGTGGCTCATCACTTTGCATCTAGAGGCTGAATTCACCCCCACTCCAGTCCTTCCACCAACGAAAAATCCCTGGCAGTACCGGGAATCGAAATCAGCTCCCCAAAGGTGGGTCTGTGATGTTGAACATTCCACTACGGAGGCAGACGAAAGGCAGAGGCACAGAGGAATAAGTAATACTCTGTGAAAAATGAAGTGGCTCTTTCTGATATATTGCCATACGATCCAGAGGTACCAAAATGTTGCTGAACCTGTGTGTCCGATCAGTTACATAACCAATAGAGAAACTTTTTACATTCCAAAACAGTACTGTGCGCGGCGCCTTCCTCAGATTAAAGTGAACGGAAAACGAGTGGAATGAGGCAAGACTAGCGAATTTCACTTTCATGGTCAGTGATGAAAACAATAAAAAAATGGAAGTTAATAAGTCAAAGAATGTAATCAGTATTTGCACCCCGAGTGCTGTTAGCATTCGTTGACGCAATAAATTCAAGGTGCTGGAGAAGATATTACGATAATTTTAGTAGTAGTTTCAAAATTGGTTCAAATGGCTCTGAGCACTATGGGATTTAACTGCATGGTCAGTGATGAAAACAATAAAAAAAATGGAAGTTAATAAGTCAAAGAATGTAATCAGTATTTGCACCCCGAGTGCTGTTAGCATTCGTTGACGCAATAAATTCAAGGTGCTGGAGAAGATATTATGGTAATTTTAGTAGTGGTTTCAAAATTGGTTGAAATGGCTCTGAGCACTATGGGATTTAACTGCTGTGGTCATCAGTCCCCTAGAACTTAGAAATACTTAAACCTAACTAACCTAAGGACATCACACACATCCATGCCCGAGGCAGGATTCGAACCTGCGACCGTAGCGGTCACACTGCTCCAGACTGTAGCGCCTAGAACCGCACGGCCACTTTTGTGGTTTCAGTTGCAGAGTAATAAACATATGTCGTCGTTATTCCAGGTATAGATCTGACAGTAGAATGTGACAACACCAAGTATAAACTGCGTAAAAACAGGTAGGACAATGTGCTCCATCAGCCAAGAGTACCATTCTGCAGATTCCGTCTATAGCGTGAGCTTCGGGAAGCGTGCGGAACAATTAGCGTTGATTTTCACGTTAATTTAGCCACAATCGAGCTCTTTAACCAGTGTCATATTCATTTGGATGACAAAGCAAACACAATTACGACAACTAATGATAGTGCTAATTTTACGAATACATAATTTTTTCGAGAATGAGTGAGAAGCAGAAAGTGTCTCTAAGTAGAGCACACTCTAGTGTTGACAACTACCACAGGAGAGAAAACAGCTGGATTGTGTGGTGTGGGACAGATCGAGAGCTCAGTGGCGACAGAGCAAAAAATTGATTCTCTCTCTCTCTCTCTCTCTCTGTGTGTGTGTGTGTCTCTCCCTCTCTCTGTCTCTTCCTCTCTGCGCAGAAGCCATCTTGTGGCTCACGTTGGGACAAAATCTGCATCTGTTGTTAATATTTGGAAATGGTTAAGAAGACCAGCCTTTCTCGAGGAGTTTCAACGTAGCTCATAATCTGCAGCATTGTCCTTAGAATAGAACGGGCCCTCAGCTTGTGAGCCAATTGTAAGGCACGAACCGGAAACTGTGAAAGTTCTGTGAGCAGACGAGCTAGGTGGCAACCTCCTAGACCTGCACCTTAGGTTTGCGAATTGTGGGGTGACCCTAAATGGGTCTGATGTGCACTACACAATATAGGTAGCTACTCAGGCAGTTGTCTGTATATGGGAGTGTATATAAGGGTTTTTTAGATTAGGCGACTCACCATCCAGTTCGTATATTGATAGCTGTAGAAGACCCGAAAGTACCAGCGGAAGATGTATATAAATGCCCTCTACACGTCAAATTATTAAAATCCTAGTGGTCAACTTCAGAAGCATTCGCAAAAAAGCGCCAATTTGAAGCACTCTGAAAAGTCAGTGAAGTTCACACGATTCTAGATACAGAAAGCTAGTTAAAACCTGCAGAGGACTGCAGTGAAATTTTTGTGGAAATATGTAAGCGTGTGTCTAAGGGATATTTGTCGCAGTAGACAAGAAACCCAAATCTGCCGAGATAGGAATTGAAGTTACAATCTGGACTGTCTCGACAAGACTCGGCATCAGTGGCGGGCACAAAATTATAATTGGCTCCTTCTATCGACCACCAGACTCACCTCCTTATGTAACCAAAAAGTTTACAATAAGCCTCAGTTCACTTGTATGTAAGTTCCCTAATCATACTGTAATCAGAGACTTAAATCATCCAACAACCATCAGGTTACCTTCCATTAGGAACGTGGGTGCACTCAACGGCTCTGATATGACTTTCAAATGATACAGCACAGCCATCAGTTGTTCCTTTCTTCCAGGTTTTATTCGGCAAATCTAGATTTAGGCTAGTGCCTAGCCATTATCAATGGACAATTACATCGTGTCATTGCATGTTCTAATACGTCAGTCCCCTGTTGTTCGTGCTTCCGTCATAGTTCTTTCAAGTTGAGTCTTGAAAGAACTGAGGAAAATTCTGGTGAAAGATCTGAGCCGTGCTGTTGACTACGCTCTCTGGGGATTTTGGAATGAGTGTGTTGCTATGTTATTTTGACAAGATTAAAGAGGTTTGGATACAGCCAACGTATATCAGTTTCCAAGTCACAGCAACTTCTGCTACCAGAGAAAACAAATAAATTGCAGACAGAATTATTTTGTGTCTATTATTACAAGTGCCTGACAGAAAATGGTTCAAATGGCTCTGGGCACTATGGGACTTAACATCTGAGGTCATCAGTCCCCTAGAGCTTAGAACTACTTAAAACTAACTAACCTAATGACATCACACACATCCGTGCCCGAGGCAGGATTCGAACCTGCGACCGTAGCAGTCGCGCTGCCTGACAGAAGCCATTAAACGATTAGAAGAACAAGATCTTGAAAAGCAAAAACAGTGAAATATTTTTACTTCCGTCAGGGAGCAATTAGATGTCTTCGTCTAAGACAAAACTGAATCTAGTCTTCAAAATAGTCTGGATATTGAGGAATTTGCACATCTGTAAAGTTACCATTCCAAGTGAACACAAAGTTTACCCCACTAGTTTTTGTGGATGTCGGAAGAAGCTTTAGCATTTAAAAAGGGGTTCTATATACTAAGAGAAACAGTGTTATTTTTAAAAATGGTTCAAATAGCTGTAAACACTATGGGACTTAACATCTGAGGTCATCAGTCCCCTAGACTTAGAACTACTTAAACTTAACGAACCTAAGGACAGCACACACATCCATGCCCGAGGCAGCATTCGAACCTGCGACCGTTGCAGCAACGCGCTTCCGGACTGAGACCCCTAGAACCGGTCGGCCACAGCGGCCGGCCTTTTAAAAATACAAAGATGCTTAACGTCTTGAAGTACAACAGCCTCACGTTTTTTTTCCTTCTTCTGATGAGTGATAATTTGATCTACTTGTTTGTAACTCAATAAACTAGAACAGCAAGAAGACGATTTCATGAATTAGTTGAGCAAATAATCACTTTTTGTCCATTTCCTAAGTTATTTGAGCACCTTTACCTTTCCATTTCTCATCTGAAATTTGTACCTAGAAATTCTAACGCTGGTCATTTAATACATTACGGAGAATTGAGCCCTGGCTGCCCAGAGACCGATATAATGCCAATAATCTATGCAATTTTCGGCACTGTAATATTCGTGTTTCTGAAAGTGAAGTAATTTAGAGTGGCTCGATTCCGAAATAAAGTGTCGATTAGTGACAGAAACATGTTTTTTAAAGAAGAAGAGTTGAAATACAGATTTCGGTTTAGAGGACAGCACTTGTGACCACACAGTGGAAAACGAGAGTTCCGCTCGATGCTGCCGCCAGCGCAACAATGTGAATAAAGGCACATATTTTAATTACGGCGGCCGAGGCTGAGATTTTATTTAATTTGTGCGTGTAAGTGCTGTGACGCCCCGCGTTATTGATATGCGCGCAGACCACGTGTGGCTAGATATTTAATTTTCCCACAGTGCCGGTCCTCAGCGCGTCGCGTTTTGCTCGATTTTACGCAAATTTGGCCGCTCTTTCGAAGATTGTGATTTTAAAAATAATCTCGTTCAGCTTGTCGCTACTATCATATCGACAACGCGTTTATGCAATGTTTATGTGGGAATTTAAATAACAAGTATTACGGTAATCCCTGGAGCCACGAGCGCCTTTATTGTTCCAAAATTAGAATATGTTTGCGGTTGGCAGTGTAATTATACAGATAACGCTACTACAGCACATACCGCTGCATGTGTTTACAAAGAGCCGGAAGCGACGTAGAGCTTCAGTCATAGTTTCAGTTTTATATTTAGACGAAGCCATTGACGCTAACATGCCTGCGGAGATCGAAATTTGATGTCGGATGAAGTACCGGAAATAGCGCTTCCTCTCTCCTCTGCTTGTAGGTAGCATCAGCTCTGTGTTTCCCCTATCTCGAAACGATTTCCTTCGTAAAATAAAGACCACCTCTGTTGCACAGCCTGATCTGCTAGCGCCTGAATGCAAAGAATAATTTCCATAAAGGAGATCGAGAAAACTCGTGGGATAGGCTGCACTTTTATCTTTCACTTCGTACACAGCTCTCGGTTCAATATATTTTTTTGTGAAAGGGAAAGGGGAGTCGGGTGGGGAATTTCGCGACAAAGATATTTAATCCATTTTAATGTCGTATTACGTTCTTTTTTACCTTCGCTTTAGCAACTAGTGTCCTGTAATAGCTTCATTTCCTCTACTTTCCTTTGTTTATAGTACAATGTATTTCGTTTTAGTCTTATGATAAATCCTCCGGCACATGTCTCTTCTATCACTGCTACTATTTTTCTGTGCTACAATTTTCTCAGAGATGTCTTTAATATACTTAGCGCGAAGCAAATAGGAAAGGAGTCTGTCTAGGAGATTTCATATCACCAAAACTACCCTCAGCAGTCCTAGAGGAAATATTTAAATCGTTAAACTGCGATAACGAAGAAGGAATACGAGGGGCGTTTGAAAAGTCCGTGAAAAAATAAAAACTACTTACGTATCTGGGGTAAACCTTTTTTATCTTTCGACATAGTCTCCTTTTGGACACTTCGTCCAACGCTGTTCTAATTTGTTGATCCATTCCGAATAATAGGAATTGTCCAAGTCTGAAAAATAGCTATTAGTTGCTGCAATGAACTCCTCGTTTGAATAAAATCCTTGTCCCGCCAGCCATTTCTTCAAATTGGGGAAAAATAATAGTGCGAGGGAGCTAAGTCTGAAGAATAGGGAGGATGTGAAACGAATTAGAATCCTATTTCCATTAATTTTGCGACCACAGCTGCTGAGGTGTGTGCTGGTGCATTGTCATGTTGGAAAAGGACTTTTTTGCGGTCCAATCGCCGGCGTTTTTCTTGCAGCTCGGTTTTCAAACGGTCCAATAACGATGAATAATATGCACCTGTAATAGATTTACCCTTTTCCAGATAGTCGATGAGGATTATCTCTTGCGAATCCCAAAAGACAGCCGCCATAACCTTTCAGACCGGAGGAATGGTCTTCACCTTTTTTGATGCAGATTCTCCATTGGTAACCCATTTTTTAGATTGTTGTTTGGTCTCAGGAGTATAGTAATGTATCCATGTTTCATCCACAGTGACGAAACGACGCTTAATGTCCTGCGGATTCTTCCTGAACAGCTGCAAACCATCCTTGCAACACTTCACACGATACCGTTTCTTGTCAAGCGTGAGCAGTCGCGGAACCCATCCTGCGAATAGTTTTCTCATGTCCAAATGTTTATGCAAAATATTATGTACCCGTTCATTCGAGATGCCCCCAGCATTAGCAATCTCACACACCGTAACTCTTCTGTCACCCATCACCATATCATGGATTTTATCAACGATTTCGGGAGTCGTAACCTCTACAGGGCGTCCAGAACGTTCGGCATCACTTGTGGCCATATGGCCACTCCGAAAATTTTGAAACCACTTATAAACTGTTCTAATCGAATGTGTAGAGTCACCGTAATGTTTATCAAGCTTCTCTTTAGTCTCCTGAGGCGTTTTGCTTTTCGCAAAGTAGTGTTTAATCACCACACGAAATTCTTTTTCGTCAATTTTTTGACAATCACTCGACTTCCTTGATTCACACGAATGCCAAACACTAAGACATAGACCAATATGGCTGAAACTTTGTGTCCGTTCTTTCCAAAGATGATACTAACTAAACATGACCTCGATATGCGCCGGTGGTGCCATCTCTTGGACTTTGCACGGACTTTTCAAACGCCCCTCGTACGAATTAATGGGACACATAAGAAGCCGTTATCTTTGTAGGTAACATCGTATTGTTTGCCTTTAATGCAGATGAATTTCAACAACAAATGCAATAGTGTAGAGAAAGTATGAAAATAGGCAACAAAATCAGTAACAATTGTACAAAAAGAATATATAACCATCATATCGAAAGAAAATAATGTTAATTAACGGTGAACTTATAGACCGAGTTGTTGCAATTTTGCATGATGACACATTAAGAAAGTAACTGGACAGGCAGGAAATGAAATAAGCAGGAGAGTAAAAATGGCTTGAAGTGATTTACATAAACTATACACAGTTTTCAAAACAAAGCTTTCGGTGCGTGTAAAACGAAATGTTTACAGTGAGCGTGTATTCAAAAGTAAAAGTGGTCCCATACAGAGGGAATGAGAGTGGAGAGGCAGATTCAGGAATCCTGAATCACCGTTCTTGACGATGTCCTAGTAGAGTTTCAGGTGTTTATATATGACGTGTGGGTTACCGTGATGAGTGTTTGCAAAGTGTGGTGTTGGGTTTGTGTTGCTAAGGATGAAGGGAAGGGAGAGGGTGAAACTGGGTGCTAGCACATTGCCTACTCCTTTCGAATAGCATCAAGAGGGCCGATGAGCTTAACGTCTCCATCCGATGTACGAATCAGCATCACATGCTCTCACTTCATGGCACACTGCGAAGAGGTCTGAAAATGAATCCAGACATTGGCGTAAAAACTGGTGGTGAGGAACCTAACGCCACCATCTTTCCTCCACTTGCCGGCAAACACTGGCAGTGAAAATTTTTCCGCTACCGGGATTCGAACCGGCTTACCTCCGAGTCGAGAGCTACCACACAGGCGGGCGTTAGCGATCTCGACTACAAAGGTATGGCAATGTGTACTACTCATTTAAAATGTGGCTGCTATACAGGTTGGTCCATTGATAGTGACCGGGCCAAATATCTCACGAAATAAGCATCAAACGAAAAAGCTACAAAGAACGAAACTACATCTACATCTACATCTACATTGATACTCCGCAAGCCACCCAACGGTGTGTGGCGGAGGGCACTTTACGTGCCACTGTCATTACCTCCCTTTCCTGTTCCAGTCGCGTATGGTTCGCGGGAAGAACGACTGTCTGAAAGCCTCCGTGCGCGCTCTAATCTCTCTAATTTTACATTCCTGATCTCCTCGGGAGGTATAAGTAGGGGGAAGCAATATATTCGATACCTCATCCAGAAACGCACCCTCTCGAAACCTGGCGAGCAAGCTACACCGCGATGCAGAGCGCCTCTCTTGCAGAGTCTGCCACTTGAGTTTAATAAACATCTCCGTAGCGCTATCACGCTTACCAAATAACCCTGTGACGAAACGCGCCGCTCTTCTTTGGATCTTCTCTATCTCCTCCGTCAGACCGATCTGGTACGGATCCCACACTGATGAGCAATACTCAAGTATAGGTCGAACGAGTGTTTTGTAAGCCACCTCCTTTGTTGATGGACTACATTTTCTAAGCACTCTCCCAATGAATCTCAACCTGGTACCAGCCTTACCAACAATTAATTTTATATGATCATTCCACTTCAAATCGTTCCGCACGCATACTCCCAGATATTTTACAGAAGTAACTGCTACCAGTGTTTGTTCCGCTATCATATAATCATACAATAAAGGATCCTTCTTTCTATGTATTCGCAATACATTAAATTTGTCTATGTTAAGGGTCAGTTGCCACTCCCTGCACCAAGTGTCTATCCGCTGCAGATCTTCCTGCATTTCGCTACAATTTTCTAATGCTGCAACTTCTCTGTATACTACAGCATCATCCGCGAAAAGCCGCATGGAACTTCCGACACTATCTACTAGGTCATTTATATATATTGTGAAAAGCAATGGTCCCATAACACTCCCCTGTGGCACGCCAGAGGTTACTTTAACGTCTGTAGACGTCTCTCCATTGATAACAACATGCTGTGTTCTGTTTGCTAAAAACTCTTAAATCCAGCCACACAGCTGGTCTGATATTCCGTAGGCTCTTACTTTGTTTATTAGGCGACAGTGCGGAACTGTATCTAACGCCTTCCGGAAGTCAAGAAAAATAGCATCTACCTGGGAGCCTGTATCTAATATTTTCTGGGTCTCATGAACAAATAAAGCGAGTTGGGTCTCACACGATCGCTGTTTCCGGAATCCATGTTGATTCCTACATAGTAGATTCTGGGTTTCCAGAAATGACATGATGCGCGAGCAAAAAACATGTTCTAAAATTCTACAAGAGATCGACGTCAGAGATATAGGTCTATAGTTTTGCGCATCTGCTCGACGACCCTTCTTGAAGACTGGGACTATCTGTGCTCTTTTCCAATCATTTGGAACCCTCCGTTCCTCTAGAGACTTGCGGTACACGGCTGTTAGAAGGGGGGCAAGTTCTTTCGCGTACTCTGTGTAGAATCGAATTGGTATCCCGTCAGGTCCAGTGGACTTTCCTCTATTGAGTGATTCCAGTTGCTTTTCTATTCCTTGGACACTTATTTCGATGTCAGCCATTTTTTCGTTTGTGCGAGGATTTAGAGAAGGAACTGCAGTGCGGTCTTCCTCTGTGAAACAGCTTTGGAAAAAGGTGTTTAGTATTTCCGCTTTACGCGTGTCATCCTCTGTTTCAATGCCATCATCATCCCGTAGTGTCTAGATATGCTGTTTCGAGCCATTTACTGATTTAACGTAAGACCAGAACTTCCTAGGATTTTCTGTCAAGTCGGTACATAGAATTTTACTTTCGAATTCAATGAACGCTTCACGCATAGCCCTCCTTACGCTAACTTTGACATCGTTTAGCTTCTGTTTGTCTGAGAGGTTTTGGCTGCGTTTAAACTTGGAGTGAAGTTCTCTTTGCTTTCGCAGTAGTTTCCTAACTTTGCTGTTGTACCATGGTGGGTTTTTCCCGTCCCTCACAGTTTTACTCGGCACGTACCTGTCTAAAACGCATTTTACGATTGCCTTGAACTTTTTCCATAAACACTCAACATTGTCAGTGTCGGAACAGAAATTTTCGTTTTGATCTGTTAGGTAGTCTGAAATCTGCCTTCTATTACTCTTGCTAAACAGATAAACCTTCCTCCCTTTTTTTATATTCCTACTAACTTCCATATTCAGGGATGCTGCAACGGCCTTATGATCACTGATTCCCTGTTCTGTACATACAGAGTCGAAAAGTTCGGGTCTGTTTGTTATCAGTAGGTCCAAGATGTTATCTCCACGAGTCGGTTCTCTGTTTAATTGCTCGAGGTAATTTTCGTATAGTGCACTCAGTATAATGTCACTCGATGCTCTGTCCCTACCACCCGTCCTAAACATCTGAGTGTCCCAGTCTATATCTGGTAAATTGAAATCTCCACCTAAGACTATAACATGCTGAGAAAATTTATGTGAAATGTATTACAAATTTTCTCTCAGTTGTTCTGCCACTAATGCTGCTGAGTCGGGAGGTCGGTAAAAGGAGCCAATTATTAACCTAGTTCGGTTGTTTAGTGTAACCTCCACCCATAATAATTCACAGGAACTATCCACTTCTACTTCACTACAGGATAAACTACTGCTAACAGCGACGAACACTCCACCGCCGGTTGCATGCAATCTATCCTTTCTAAACACCGTCTGTACGTTTGTAAAAATTTCGGCAGAATTTATCTCTGGCTTAAGCCAGCTTTCTGTACCTATAACGATTTCAGCTTCGGTGCTTTCTATCAGCGCTTGAAGTTCCGGTACTTTACCAACGCGGCTTCGACAGTTGACAATTACAATACCGATTGCTGCTTGGTCCCCGCATGTCCTGACTTTGCCCCGCAACCGTTGAGGCTGTTGCCCTTTCTGTACTTGCCCAAGGCCATCTAACCTAAAAAACCGCCCAGCCCACGCGACACAACCCCTGCTACCCGTGTAGCCGCTTGTTGCGTGTAGTGGACTCCTGACCTATCCAGCGGAACCCGAAACCCCACCACCCTATGGCGCAAGTCGAGGAATCTGCAGCCCACACGGTCGCAGAACCGTCTCAGCCTAGCGACCACCTGCAGATGGGTGCACCTTGTACCCTTCATGGCATCCGGAAGGACCCTTTCCACATCTGGAATGACTCCCCCCGGTATGCACACGGAGTGCACATTGGTTTTCTTCCCCTCTCTTGCTGCCATTTCCCTAAGGGGCCCCATTACACGCCTGACGTTGGAGCTCCCAACTACCAGTAAGCCCACCCTCTGCAACTGCCCGGATCTTGCAGACTGAGGGGCAACCTCTGGAACAGGACAAGCAGCCATGTCAGGCCGAAGATCAGTATCAGCCTGAGACAGAGCCTGAAACCGGTTCGTCAGACAAACTGGAGAGGCCTTCCGTTCAGCCCTCCGGAATGTCTTTCGCCCCCTGCCACACCTTGAGACGACCTCCCACTCTACCACAGGTGAGGGATCAGCCTCAATGCGGGCAGTATCCCGGGCAACCACAGTCGTAGTCCGATCAGGGGATGCGTGGGACGAGCTGGCCGTCCCCGACAAACCCCCATCCGGACCCCCACAGTGATGCCCATTGGCAACAGCCTCAAGCTGTGTGACCGAAGCCAACACTGCCTGAAGCTGGGAGCGAAGGGATGCCAACTCAGCCTGCATCCGAACACAGCAGTTGCAGTCCCTATCCATGCTAAAAACTGTTTTGCAAAGAACGTCTGAACTAATCTACAGAGAGAGCAAACAAATCGACAAAATTTAATCGGTTATTAAAATGCAAGATTGCCTAGTAAATGCAGTAATGCTGCTACTTGCGCACTGCTGACACTGCTCGGCGGCGGAAGGAGACTAAGCGAAATTACACTATTCAGGTACTAAAACGCGATGCTACAACTCTCAAATACTATAATACGCCCGAAATTTATGAATTAAACAATGCAAGTACCAAAAACGCGCAAAGAAATTAAGAATTAAACTATGTAACAAATGAGTGAGCTAGGAGTATACGACTTGGTGCTGCAGCTGCTTATCCAACGGCGGCAGGGAGCACACTGACTGACCAACCGACACTGGCCGTTCAAAACAAAAACAGAAGACAAACGACTACGCGAATTTACACTATTCAGGTACTAAAACGCGATGCTACAACTCTCAAATACTATAATACGCCCGTCTAGCTTGTAGGGGGAAACCAGATGGCGCTATGGTTGGCCCGCTAGATGGCGCTGCCATGGGTCAAACGGATATCAACTGCGTTTTTTTTTAAAAATAGGAGCCCCCATTTTTTATTACATATTCGTGTAGTACGTAAAGAAATATGAATGTTTTATTTGGACTACTTTTTTCGCTTTGTATTAGATGGCGCTGTAATAGTCACAAACGTATAAGTACGTGGTATCACGTAACATTCCGTCAGTGCGGACGGTATTTGCTTCGTGATACATTACCCGTAAAAATGGACCGTTTACCAATTGCGGAAAAGGTCGATATCGTGTTGATGTATGGCTATTGTGATCAAAATGCCCAACGGGCGTGTGCTATGTATGCTGCTCGGTATCCTGGACGACATCATCCAAGTGTCCGGACCGTTCGCCGGATAGTTACGTTATTTAAGGAAACAGGAGGTGTTGAGCCACATGTGAAACGTCAACCACGACATGCAGCAAATGCTGATGCCCAAGTAGGTGTTTTAGCTGCTGTCGCGGCTAATCCGCACATCAGTAGCAGACAAATTGAGCGAGAATCGGGAATCTCAAAAACGTCGGTGTTGAGAATGCTACATCAACATCGATTGCACCCGTATCATATTACTATGCACCAGGAATTGCATGGCGACGACTTTGAACGTTGTGTACAATTCTGCCACTGGGCACAAGAGAAATTACGGGACGATGACAGATTTTTTGCACGCGTTCTATTTAGCGACGAAGCGTTATTCACCAACAGCGGTAACGTAAACCGACATAATATGCACTATTGGGCAACGGAAAATCCACGATGGCTGCGACAAGTGGAACATCAGCGACCTTGGCGGGTTAATGTATGGTGCGGCATTATGGGAAGAAGGATAATTGGTCCCCATTTTATCGATGGCAGTCTAAATGGTGCAATGTATGCTGATTTCCTAAGTAATGTTCTACCGATGTTACTACAAGATGTTTCACTGCATGACAGAATGGCGATGTACTTCCAATATGATGGATGACCGACACATAGCTCGCGTGCGGTTGAAGCGGTATTGAATATCATATTTCGTGACAGGTGGATTGGTCGTCGAAGCACCATACTATGGCCCGCACGTTCACCGGATCTGACGTTCCCGGATTTCTTTCCGTGGGAAAAGTTGAAGGATATTTACTATCGTGATCCACCGACAAAGCCTGACAACGTGCGTCAGCGGATTGTCAATGCATGTGCGAACATTACGGAAGGCGAACTACTCGCTGTTGAGAGGAATGTCGTTACACGTATTGCCAAATGCAATGAGGTTGACGGACATCATTTTGAGCATTAATTGCATTAATATGGTATTTACAGGTAATCACGCTGTAACAGCATGCGTTCTCAGAAATGATGAGTTCACAAAGGTACATGTATCACATTGGAACAACCGAAATAAAATATTCAAACGTACCTACGTTCTGTATTTTAATTTAAATACCTACCTGTTACCAACATTTCATCTAAAATTGTGATCCACATGTTTGTGACTATTACAGCGCCATCTATCACAAAGCGAAAAAAGTGGTCCAACTAAAACATTCACGTACAAAAACATTTACGTACTACACGAATATGCTGTTGATATCCGTTTGACCTATGGTAGCACCATCTAGCGGGCCAACCACAGCGCCATATGGTTTCCCCCTTCAAGCTAGACAAGTTTCGTTCTTTGAAGTTTTTTCGTTTGACGCTTATTTCGTGAGATATTTGCCCCGGTCACGATCAAGAACCACCTTGTACATCGACTTTTAGGTCGAAAACTATGTTAAAAAACTGAGCGATGCTTAGTGGATCGTGGGGAAAGAAGAGAAAACACATTATGTGTTGGGTTAGGGGCAGACTGAAACAGAAGACGTAATTATGATAGTATGGGAAGCACAGACAAGCGAATGTTTGATAGATGCATCATGTAACTTCCTTGCTGGATCCCAAGAGAGATGCACAGGGACCGAGGCGATGATGTTATGAAAGATGGGCAGATTGCATTGGCAACCATGCACAAGCTATAAGGTTGCGTATGGCTGAGGATAATACAGTCTAGAGGAGGGCTTTGTCACATGGCCACTTCTGCTGCTGCTGATGTTGATGATAAGGAGGAGGAGGAGGAGGAGGAGGAGGTGGAGGTGGAGGATGCTGAAATAGGGGAATACGTCACAGCGATATAGTCACTATTTATAAAAATAAATGGCGGAGTGTAGTCTTTTGTAACAGGGACAAAATCTGGTATATCACCAAATTTAGCAGTCATAACGGAGAAGTTTGATCAAAGAACATATTTGCTACATTTATTATTTTCTCTATTGTGTATTACTATACGTTTTTATATCTTTTGGTAAACAGCTCCTCGATACTTTTCAAGGATCTATTATTCTAACAAACGACACTAGTGTAATATTCTACAGAATCTATTGTTTTATAGACCCGTTTTCGCCACGTTCAAAGATAAATATGCGCGGCTGTTAAATTTTTGTGGGATCAAATTGTTACTCACAGTTGCTCCATGTTTTCCATTAGCTATTACTAGATACCATACTAAAACTGTCCAGTGATCCGCATACCACATGCCCAGTCGTACTATAAAAATTAAAATAAGGGTGTAAAATGGATTTGTTAGAAGAACAGGAGATATATTAACATTACAGAAAACGTGAAGATAAAATGTTAAACGAAAAACTTGAAAGTGAATCAGTGAATTTCTTCAGATGCTTTCACCACATACTTAAATAAAAACAGTAAATATAAAAATAAGGACCACTGTAAAATAGACATTAGCATATTCTGCTGATGATGTGTGTCTGTTGTGTGTGTGTACGCTTCAATGAGCTCTGTGTACCTGGTATTGAAATTTCGATCTGTTTGTCCTAATTAGAACAGGGAGCATCCCCGACATGTTACTTCGTGTATTCCAGAGTCTTGAGTATGGGTCATGATTAAATATTATATTATGCATTAGTCTTTATTGTAGTTTATTAGATGTAGAAAACCCAACTTTTATTTTGTGATTTGTGAAAATAAAAAAATGGTTCAAATGGCTCTGAGCACTATGCGACTTAACTTCTGAGGTCATCAGTCGCCTAGAACTTAGAACTAATTAAACCTAACTAACCTAAGGACATCACACACATCCATGCCCGAGGCAGGATTCGAACCTGCGACCGTAGCGGCAATGCGGTTCCAGACTGAAGCGCCTAGAACCGCACGGCCACACCTGCCGGCTGTGAAAATAAATGCAATCTTTTGTGATATATTGCCAATGTATGGGATGCTAGCATTGGCAATAGCACCACACATGCACAATCCAGTACACCCGTTTGGAAATGTAGAGCAAAATATCAAAGTACTGCACCGATTAAATAAAGGGTGTAAAATGGATTTGTCATAAGAACAGGAGATATATTAACATGACAGAAAACATGAAGATAAAGTGTTAAACGAAAAACTTGAAAGTGAATCAGTGAATTTCTTCAGATGCTTTCACAATATACTTAAGTAGAAACAGTAAATATAAAAATAAGCACCACTGTAAAGAAGACATCTGAGGAAGCACATTCTGACAAGTGACGTTATCTCTGTCGACTATATCTAAAAACATCCTTGTAAACGTTTGTTTATGTAAATTATTTTCAATGTGTACTGTGAACAGAAAATTATGGGTTATTTTTAACATGTGTGAGACTCTGCACAAATGGACAATAAGAAAATTGTAAGTTCTTCCAAATTTCACCACTAACAACATATGAAAATCTATAACTAACTAAAAATTGCGTATTTTTTATATATTGCAGTAAAGTTAGCAAACCAAGGCAGAACCTCACACAGAGAAAACATTACGTAAAATGGCATAGTACACAGAGAACACGCACTTGTAAATGGGAATCATTTCCCGATAACCAATAAATGAAAGAAGATCCTTACTGGTAGCAGGTAAGTTATTTATAAACAAACCCATTATTTTCACAGTCGCAGGCTTTCACAAGACAATTTATAATGAAGAAAATCAGACTCACTCAGACACATCTTACAATTACTTCAACACAGAAATTGTCAGTCTTCTTCTATCGGTATATATTATAAATTAAAGTCTCCCGGCGCTGCTTTTGTCTGTATGTTCAGGCTAATCACAGGGAATGCTGTAGGGATTTTGATACGATTTTCTCTGATAAATGGATTGATTCACGAGGAACGTTTGAGTATATAATTTATTACAGCCATGTAAGATGGGCGTGCAATAGATTTATTGTTATTTGATACATAGTTAATTGGCGTTTGGAGTGACATATCGTGACCATGATGGGAGCTACAAGTTGGTTAGCTACAAAGGACATGATATCTAGCAGGAAAAGAGTAAACAGCTGCCGAAGATCAAGAGTGGAGCGAAACTTGATCAGTAGCTCTGTCGGACCTGGTGCTCTAGCAATAAAAAAAAAAAGCGGTAAAGTGCGTGCCTGGAAACCGAAACGTCACGGCACCGAATCCCCGTCAGAGCACGGAGTTATCACTCTGCCTTTTTAATTCTCATTCAATTCTTGGTGACGTGGAAGTTCACCCGAAACGATACGTTAAACTGTAGGTCTCCTTTCCGCACTTGGGTAACTGGTGTAGGTGAGGGGCACGGAAGTCGTGAAGCGGGGTCCAGTTGAAAGACTTGCTCCAGACCTTTGAGCCACACGAAATTAGTATTACCAGAATCTGTACATCTACACGTGTCTTCTTCATCTACACATTACACATATTATAAATAACAAGCCCCCGCGATAATGTGAAGGTTGATTTCAGGAACTACTGTAAGGATTTTGACACTGTTTCCACTAATAGGTAAACTGATTAACCGGAAAGGTTTTTGTGTATGATTTATAAATACTTAGATCATATTGGCTGAACTATAATGAATTAAAGTCCTCCGCCCCATTTTTCTGTATGTATGTGAAGGCTAATGTGAGGAACTACTAAAGCGACTTTAATAAGCTTCTCGTTAATAGAGAGACCGATTCACGAGGAAGGTTTGTGTATATGGTTTGTTAGTGACTTTCCAGACAAGTAGTTCGGTCACACATACCTGGTGCTACCGGCGCGAAGCCAGGGTGGATCGCTAGTTAAATATACATACTATCTTGTCTATCAATCCTGAAACTAACGTTAAAAAGAACCTACAGCGTGGGCAAAGTGAAACTGGCCCTGGGTTGGATTGATGAATTTGGATTGCCTGTCTTAAGCTACATGAAATATTTTCCAGCCCACCCTGCACATTGAAAACTGGAAGTCCGTGCCACGCCCGGACGTAAACCTAAATTTCGAGCTTATCTAGAGCATCGCTTAACCCTTGTGCTACCAGAAAATGCCTCCAAACCTCACCAACCTGTTGTCGTCATTCATGTTTGTACTTACGGTTTCCGAACGCTACTAACAGAGGCTCACGAATTGCACGACTGGGGGACGGGGTCGACGGAGAGCCGTATCTTACAATGCCGCAAGGGATATTTATCAAATGCATGAAATGCAGTGAAACGCAATGATGGGTCGGTGCTGGCGAAATCGATGAGGATATAAACTGTTCAGATATACATTGCAGGGTCAGCATATGTGAACGGCTTCTCATATGTGTCACTGCATCTTCACTGATTTCACCACCATCGGCCACCGAATTTCATTTCAGTTTTGAAAATGAAAGAATACTCTCGAATGCACTCACCTATTACCAATCTACTGCAGTCCCAGGGAAATAAGTTTACAATCACAAATTATCATTTCTTCAGCATCTTGGCACATCCTATGTCCTAACTATGTTTCCTCATTTAACTGATATTACTAGGATGCTGTCTGTTCTATATCTTGTTGGAAAAGGTAGCACAGTCACTATAAGAGGAAATTTATTATGTGAATTCTCACATGCTGTCTGTATGTGAAGGGCGATCTGAGGAACTACTGTAGCGATTTTAATATAATTTTCGCTAACAGATAGATCGATTCACTAACTATTTAACTATAAGAAAGAGCACATTCGAAAAAAGGGAAAACAACAAAGACTGGACATGTTACAGCGTTATATGGGTGACTGTAACTCACGAAGTAGTAATAAATACACTGGTGTCCAAAATTAAAGCAACAAACGGAAATTTTGCGAGGTTGCGTTTATTTTGCCAGAAAACAGTACAAACAGGTGATAGTAAAGTATGAACAGTGTGTAGAATACAGAAGGTAAGCAACAGCAACATGCATAACGGTTGGCAAAAATGTGCTTCGTTTTTTCCAACTTAACGGATTTGCACACACACGCTGACAACTGATTAATGTGCTCAGTGTGGGGTGTGACCACCTCTGGCAGCAATACAGGCCTGAAAACGACGGAGAATGCTGTGAATGATGTCATCAGTCTCGTTTTTAGGCAAGAGCGCCCATTCTTCCTGCAGAGCTGCTCGCTGTCTAGGAGAGTGGTTGGTGCATGCTGACATGTTGCAAGCTATCTTCCTTGTGCATGCCAGACACGCTCTATGGGATTCAAATCGGGAGAGAGAGCGCCGGCCGCGGTGGCCGTGCGGTTCTGGCGCTGCAGTCCGGGACCGCGAGGCTGCTACGGTCGCAGGTTCGAATCCTGCCTCGGGCATGGGTGTGTGTGATGTCCTTAGATTAGTAAGGTTTAAGTAGTTTTAAGTTCTGGGGAACTTATGACCTAAGATGTTGAGTCCCATAGTGCTCAGAGCCATTTGAACCAACCGGGAGAGCGAGCAGGCCATGACATGACTGCAATATCTTCCGTTTCCAAGAAAACATCAACCGCCCGTGCTATCCAAGGTCGAGCATTATCGTCCATCAGTAGGAAGTCTGAGCTCGCAGCACTTCGCAACCACCGCAAATGAGGCCCCAGGATCTCCTCAGCATACGTGACAGCAGTTAAACCATAGCAATTAACCCGTACAGTTTCATGAGGAGGGCTCATAGTGGGCAACATAATCCCCGCCCACCCCATTAGTGTTTTTCCTCGATGGCCGCATGGGGTAGTCGGACGGTCAGGGGCGTCTTGTCGCGGCCCGTGCGGCTTCCCCCGACGGAGGTTCCCAGTCCTATCTCGGGCATGGGTGTGTGTGTGTGTCGTCTTTAGTATAAGTTGGTTTAAATTAGATTAAGCAGTGTGTAAGCTTAGGGACCGATGACCTCAGTACTTTGGTCCCATAAGACCTTACCAGGAATTTCCAAAATTTTTCCTCGATGTCGGTCTCGTTCCGCAATGTTTGGGTCCCGAAATCGTATTCCACGCTCCCTCCAGATACGAATCCATCGTGAATCACTCTCCAGACTAAATCTGGACTCATCTGTGAAAACAACATTGGTCCACTGTTCGACCGCCAGGTGGCACGTCGATTACTTTACTCTAGACGTTCCGTTCTGGGAAGAAGCGTCAGAGATAGACATACAGCATGTCTACGACAATACAGGCCACTCTACACACAGTTTGCCTCGATACAACACGTCCAGTGGACGTTGCGAGCTCACATGGCAGTTACCGTGCAGTACTAAGGCGGTTCTGTAGTATGTGAACGGCTCGAAGACTTCTTAAGTAAGCCGGTCGCGGTGGCCGTGCGGTTCTAGGCGCTCAGTCCGGAACTGCGTGACTGCTACGGTCGCAGGATCGAATCCTGCCTCGGGCATGGATGTGTGTGATGTCCTTAGGTTAGTTAGGTTTAAGTAGTTCTAAGTTCTAGGGGACTGATGACCTCAGATGTTAAGTCCCATAGTGCTCAGAGCCATTTGAACCATTTTTCTTAAGTAATAGAACCCAGTACGTTGTCCTCGATGGTGAGTGTTCATCGGAGGTGAGGGTATCATCTGGAGGGAAGTGTGGTAGGTCCGCTGTTGTTTTCTATCGACATAAATGATCTTTTGCATAGGGTGGGTAGCAATTTGCGGCTGTTTGTTGATGATGCTGTGGTGTACGGGAAGGTGTCGTCGTTGAGTGACTGTAGGAGGATACAAGATGACTTGGACAGGATTTGTGATTGGTGTAAAGAATGGCAGCTAACTCTAAATACAGATAAATGTAAATTAATGCAGATGAATAGGAAAAAGAATCCTGTAATGTTTGAATACTGCATTAGTAGTGCAGCGCTTGACACAGTCAAATTGGTTCAAATGGCTCAGAGCGCTATGGGACTTAACATCTGAGGTCATCAGTCCCCTAGAACTTAGAACAACTTAAACCTAACTAACCTAAAGACATCACACACATCCATGCCCGAGGCAGGATTCGAACCTGCGACCGTAGCGGTCGCGCGGTTCCTGACTGAAGCGCCTAGAACTGCATGGCCACAACGGCCGTCTTGACACAGTCACGTCGATTAAATATTTGGGCGTAACATTGCAGAGCGATATGAAGTGCGACAAGCATGTAATGGCAGTTATCGAAAAGGTGGAGAGTCGTCTTCGGTTCATTGGTAGAATTTTGGGAAGATGTGGTTCATCTGTAAAGGAGACCGCTTATAAAACACTAATACGACATATTCTTGAGTACTGCTCGAGCGTTTGGGATCCCTATCAGGTCGAATTGAGGGAAGACATAGAAGCAATTCAGAGACGGGATGGTAGATTTGTTACTGGTGGGTTTGATCATCACGCGAGTGTTACGGAAATGCTTCAGGAACTCGGGTGGAAGTCTCTAGAGGAAAGGAGGCGTTCTTTTCGTGAATCGCTACTGAGGAAATTGAGAGAATCAGCATTTGAGGCTGGCTGCAGTGCAATTTTACTGCCGCCTACTTACATTTCGCGGAAAGACCACAAAGATAAGAGAGATTAGGGCTCGTACAGAGACATATAGGCAGTCATTCTTCCCTCGTTCTGTTTGGGAATGGAACAGGGAGAGAAGATGCTAGTTGTGGTACGAGGTACCCTCTTCCACGCACCGTATGCTGGATTGCGGAGTATGTATGTAGATGTTAATGTGCTGTCGTGCCCTTACAGTCAAATAAGTCCTCTATTCTGAAGTCACACGTGATCGGCCCTGCCCTGGTCTTCGGGATACAGTTCCTGCCTCTGTACACTATTGCCACATCCGTGAAACAACAGAACGATTCACACTAACCCATCGGCCACATCAGTTTGCGACTGTCCCGCTTCCTTTGTTTCTCTGGCTCTGCGCCGCAGAGAGCCTGGTAGGCATCTTCTCTGTGCCGTACTGCACCGTCTGTGACTGTCTACACAGCGATTGTGGATGTCGGGCTACCCAGAAAACACTATCTCGTTTCACAGGCGCCCTGACGTCATCGCTGGCATGATTATTCATTGACAGGAATGCCATCTTCCGTGCAGAAAACGATCGTACGGACATTTGGTTGACAGTTGTATGATTACATCGTGAATTATACACAGGACGGTGAAATTGTGGTTTGTTACTTTAATTTTTGCCACCACTGTATTAACACTAGATGCACTTGTGTTTGTTACGTTAAACACTTTTTGACTTCGTTAACATTAGTTCAGTAACTAAAGCAAATGTACATAAGAGGCAATGCAATAATTGGTAGCCACAACATAAACATATGTTCATAAAAAATCTGACAATTCGTTCACACGGCGCGGTATGCATCTCGCTTTAGTAAAGCAAATATATGACAGCCCCTCAACTTAGGCGACTTTTTGCTCTGATACATAGTCCTTGTAGCGAAAGACTAGTAACTGCCAGGTACGAAATTTCGACTGTCTCATCGTCATTGAAACCTCAGAAGCCCGTGAACAGGGAGTTCGCTTCTGGATTCGCTCTTCTACATCTTTGGTTAGCGAGAGAATGGGGTTAACGAGCTTTCCCGCCAACCTCGGGCTACGTTCCGTAAATGGAAATCTGCTGTAGGAGTTCCTTTACGCATATAAAGTGGTGCCTGCAATCGGCGTTCATTCGAGTTTACGCGCAGAGTTGGTGGCAGTAGTCATTCGACTTTGTGGGTCCGACACCGCACCCCTACTGAACTTGCTACCTCGTTTCCTCGGCGGTTAAGGATTACAGCGGAAACGTTAATGCAAGTGTCCTCGTTCAGACGAACTAACAATATGTCTCCACCAGGGAACCACCGATCTGCGGTTTCACACCACTCGGTCCGCTAAACTACTGCACTAGCTGGGACGCGTCTCGTACGTTCCGCCGTTTCGCTGCCTACATTCCCGCCACGTTTGCTCACAGAGCGCTGGACTCGTCGAGAAAACTTTCATAAACCTACTAAAAGTAAAAGTAGCATCTTATGGTATTGTTGACTGAAATACTTCTAGAGGCAGATTCAGCCGTTCCGTTAGAGAGGTTCTCTTTGCGATAGTAGACTTCCGCGGCCATTGTCAGTAAAGCTTCTGTGGACATTTGACCACGTCGGCATGCTGTGAAACAAATAGCTATTTTAAAGACCTTTTGAAAATTACCTCAATCAAGGTAGTGTGTTCACTACTGTGCCACTATCACTTTGAGAACTAATATAGTAACTGGCGAACCCAGCAATTGCTAGATATGTTTGAGAATTGGATATACCCACATCCTAATCTGCTTCTCCCCCCTCTTTCTGTACATCACCTCCTCTCCCTCTCTTTGTCTATCTCCCCCTACTTCCTCCTCTCTCTGACCTTAAGCCTTGTTTACTGTTGTTACAAATTCATGGTTCAAATGGTTCAAATGGCTCTGAGCACTATGGGACTCAACTGTTGAGGTCATTAGTCCCCTAGAACTTAGAACTAGTTAAACCTAACTAACCTAAGGACATCACAAACATCCACGCCCGAGGCAGGATTCGAACCTGCGACCGTAGCGGTCTTGCGGTTCCAGACTGCAGCGCCTTTAACCGCACGGCCACTTCGGCCGGCCACAAATTCATATTCTGTAGAAAAGTTGTAGTCATAACCCGATATGCCATATGCCATAAACATAATTTCCAGTTTTCTGTGAGAACCGACTGCTATATATGTAACTGAGATAACAAGATATTTGTCGGCCGCGGTGGCCGAGCGTTTCTAGGAGCTTCAGTCCGGAACTGCGCGACTGCTACGGTCGCAGGTTCGAATTCTGCCTTGGGCATGGATGTGTGTGATGTCCTTAGATCAGTTACGTTTAAGTAGTTCTAATTTCTAGGGGACTGATGACCTCCGATGTTAAATCCCATAGTGCTCAGAGCCATTTGAACCATTTGAACAAGACATTTAAATCATACCCTGCTATCGTAGTTACAACAGACTACAGCCGCGCGGAGTGGCCGCGTTTTTTGGGGCGCCATGTCACGGATTGAGTGGCCTTTCCCGCCGGAGGTTCGAGTCCTCCCTCGGGCATGGGCGTGTTCGTTGTTCTTAGCGTAAGCTAATTTAAGTTAGGATAAGTAGTGTGTAAGTCTGGGGACAGATGACTTCAGCAGTTTGGTCCCTTAAAAATTCACACTCATGTGAACATGTGTGAACAGCATTTTCTTTATCACAGCTGGTTTTAACAGAAGACCTGTACATTATTGTTTAAGAAATATTAGCCTGTGTCCATCTTTATCATGTTTATTAGAGTATCGTGTAAAAATTTGAAGTAAATGGTCAAGAACTTTCGAGATTTTTGGGAACAACCTTATCCCTTTATGTGTTACACATACATTTCACATCTTGTTCTTAGTGTTTATCTCATACTATCAGGTTCTGCTTGTTGACATGTCTGCCTCCATTTGGGTCTGACCAGGGCATCTTCATAGGTGGCATTGATGAATTCCATATCCTTCTTGATACAGTCCACCCACTGTCTCTTGGGTCTACCACGAGGTCGTCGGCCACTTATGTCCAGGTGAATAGCTGTTCTTACCACGGAGTCTGCTTCACTGCACATCACGTGTCCGTACCGTCTTAACCTGCTTTCCCAGAGTTTGTCTGAGATGGGTGCAACTCAAAGTCGCTGTCGAATGTCGATGTTTGTGTCCTGGTATAAGCTGTCGTCAGCACACCCATCGGCAAAGATGTAGCGCGAAGATCGATAGTAGGCGCTGGATCAAGCACGCCTATCACGAGAGAGGCCACAGAGACACACTGGCCAGCAACATGCCGCCAACGCCCTCTCGACAGCAAGTATTTAGGCCGCCGCCGCTAACCAGAGGGCCTGACTCGCCTCACTGGCTCGCTAAGTCACACTCCAGTTTGGCGTCTGTCAGTCCACTCGCAGAACAGGTCACCGGCTACGATTGTACATAGCGACCAGAATCGTGACAATAGCTAGATTACCAATATTATCTGCAAAAGGACTATTACTGATGAGCTTCTAGCACAGAACATGGACTCTACTCCACTTAAGTTAAACTTACAGTTCATGTAAATAAAGAACTGTATTAATACATGTGCTCATTTGTGTTGTAGAAAGAGGATTCCAGCCACCGATAATATCCTCTCCCTTGCCTCCCCGGTACAACACTCTGCAGTTTGTTGCATGGTCAAATTGAGTAAGCCCAAGGGACCATCGGAGCATTCGCATTTCCATCACGTGGAGAGCCTGCTCATTCTTCGTTGTCGGTGGCCCGTACCCCAACCCATAAAGTGCGACTGGGCGTTCTACAGTTCTATAAATTTTTCACTTAGGGCGTAAAGACATACGGATATCACACAGGACCTGGTCACCTGGCGCCAATTCATCCGGGCTTTGGTAACACAGGCACAGACATCCGATGGGCTTTCGCCATCACCGCGTTTGAGTGAGCCATGGTATTTGAACTGCGCCACGTTCAACAGGTCTTCTCCACCGACTTTGGTGCTTCCATCGGTTTGAATATCACATACCATGTATTCTGTCTTCTTGATTGGAGACCATATTTGCCTAGTCGTTGTTTCCATTGCTGCGTCTGTCCCTGGAGATCTTCATGGAGCTTACTTGCCAGTAAACCATCGTCAGTATATGTGAGTGCCCAAAGGTGTGGTGACTGTAGGTCGTATATCACAGTGTCCATACAGAGGATAAGCAACGGAGGTGACAGTGCTACATATACTTGCAAAGTACAGCCTGTGTCCGTCTGAATAGTCATTAGAGTACTATGTAAGTATTTGAAATAAATCGGTCTAGTATTTTTCGAAATTTTTGATAGCAACTTTCAACAACGAATTTTTTTTATGTAGCAGTACAGATATTGTATACATTGGAAAAGTATGCAGCCTACGTCCGTCCAAATTACTGTCACGTAATAATTTGAATTGATCGATCAAGTACTTTTCGAGATTTTTTGGTAAGAACGTTTGGCATTTACATATTAAATATTTATTTTAAATATTGCCTGTCCGAACGTCCATTAGACTATTGTGTAAAAATCTGAAGTAAATCGGTCAAGCACTTTTCGAGACTTTTGGTAACAACTTTAAACAACGACTTGTCTTTATACAGTACTACAGAACATACAAGGCCCTGGTTTCGCACGGGTAGCAGTAAGTCCGCTTCCATGGCCAACTGAGCACACAACACTGACAGGAAGTTAGGCATCATCGCAACCCCCTCTCTTCCTTCCACTCCCTGCCGTCAGGCACACCACCCTCAAACATTCATGGTATGATTTAGCGACGAAGCCCACTTTCATTTGGATGAGTTCGTCAATAAGCAACATTGGCGCATTTGGGGGACTGAGAATCCACATTTAGCGATCGAAAAATCCCTTCACCCTCAACGGGTGACTGAGTGCTGTGCAACGCCCACTCGCTGAGTAATCGGTGCGACATTCCTCGATGGCACGGTGACTACCGAACGGTACGTGAAGGATTTGGAAGATGATCTCATCCCCATTATCCAAAGTGACCCTGATTTCGACAGGATGTGGTTCATGCTAGACGGAGCTCGACCTCATCGAAGTAGGAGAGTGTTTGATGTCCTGGAGGAGCACTTTGGGGACCGCATTCTGGCTCTGGTGTATCCAGGGGCCACTGGCATGGGCCTCGATTGGCCGCCATATTCTCCTGATCTGAACACATGTGACTCTTTTTTGTAGGGCCATATTAAAACAAGGTGTGCAGCAGTAGCTCCAAAACCATTACTGAGCTCAAAACACCCATTCATGAGGTCATCGACAGCTTCGATGTTCCGACACTTCAGCAGGTCATGCAGAGTGTTACTATCTGTCTGCGGCACAATATCGCTAATGATAGCAGGCATACCGAACATATCATAGCCTAAATCCGAATATCTGTAGTGATGTTTACTTGTTGAATAAAGTGTGTGTACGCCGTAGTTTGTAACTAGTTTACGTTGTATCATATAGTTCAATAATTGTAAGCCTGTACATATCACCACCCCCAGAAAAACATCAAAAACGTCGTCAGCATGTCTGACTCTCACGTGGCCGACTCGGGTTCAGTTCAGAGTACTGCAAGAGATTTTTCCTTAGTCGGAGTACTGGAATTGGTCGCACTGACTCACGCGATGCGAACTGAGGAGCCAAGAATGAGAAGTAGCGGCTACAAGATCTGAAAAGTCGAGAACGGCCGGCAGAGTGATGTGCTGACCCCATTCTCCTCAGTACCGCATCCTGGTGACACCACATGTCATACAGAGGATGGTACGGCAGCTTGTCGAAATCGCGTGGTCATCAAGGAAGGCCTGAACGAGAAATTTAGTTTTTAGTGATGTACGCAAACCTTCCTCGTGAATCAGTCTATCCTTTAGTGAAAACGGTATCGAAATCTCTACAGCAGTTCCTGATATTAGCTATAACATACAGATAGAAAAACGAGGCAGGGGAACTTAATATATAATTGTTGTAGATTATTTAACCATGTTCCTGGTTTCAATTGGTCATAAACGCCATTTAACTTGAATCTTGACAGCTTGGTATGAGAGTAAGGATGAAGGGATTAACGTCCTTCATAGCCGATACATTTTATAGACATGACACACAGAGAGACCTAACATACGATTATTTTACAGGAACTTGATGAGAGATTTCGGAACTGCAGCAGTTCCCAGAACCTGACAGATGGGACATAAATATATTTTCTGCTGCTTCGGAAGATCTGTTTGATGCCATTTCAGCGGAGAGCTTTCCCCACATCTTCACTGACGCCCCACGCACACGATAAGAGTGCAATATATTATTGTTCTAGCACCTCTGCTATTTTGGTTTAAATTTGTATTTCCATGCTGTTACTTTGTCCGGCTCGTCTTTGAAAGGATGGTGTAATGGATCGTTGGCTGGCTCTATAATTTCTGCTTTGGGAAACGTTTGGACGACACCGAAAAACTCAGTTCCTCGCCAGGTCTGTGGTTTGTCTGCACACTGTGGGGTTACTGACTCCATGCACCACCAATAGCAAACATTACAAAGAAACAACTAAGCGCTATCACAGAACTGATAAGTAACTGTGAAACAGTAATGGTAAAAGCTGACAATCGGAACGCCACTGTTGTAATGGCTGAATGTGTAAGAAATACTGCTGTCTGTGATGTCATAACGTACCGATACCGTACTCCTTACTTATCTCTGGTTTCTGGAACTATCGGAGCCGAGAGCGCCTTTTTCTCTGAGTGAGCGTTGTCTTGCTGTATAATGACAAAAATGCCCCAGCGCTAGTGGACAGCCCGTCTTGGCGTAGGCAGAAGAGTCGGTGTTTAGCTTCCGACGCCGCGGACAAGTACTATGCAGAATTTTCTAGAAAGTGGAATTAGTAGTGAAAATTGTTTCGTCAATTTGTGGAAGAAATGTATTTGAGTAATTCAGTTCTTTCGCGGGAAGGCACGCGGGATTAATTAAGAAATTTGCGGCTGATACAGTGTCGTGTTTAGGATCAGTAATTGTCATGGAGACATATGTTGTTGGTAGGACGTACATGTAAGGGCTACCTGTTTAAGTAATGTGGAAACTCAACGTAGGAATGGCTGTTTCATTGTGAATATGAAACGTAACTGTTAAAACGAGATTGGATAACCGTGGGCATCGTTGGGGAACTGTGTTCGTGCTAAAGAGAAAATGAAACAAAGTCAACTGACTAGTACGTTTGTCATTTGACAGTGACATTTTTCATTCTTAAATTTAGTGTAAGAGACACATATTCGTGTTAGACAACGGTCAGGTTTACATCTTAACGAAGCGTGTACTCACAGCAAACACAGAACTAAAGAGACAGAGACAGTAATTTTACATCTGTCTCTGTGAAAGGACACAGCCTGTATTTTATCATTATTTTACAGGAACTTGATGAGAGATTTCGGAACTGCAGCAGTTCCCAGAACCTGACAGATGGGACATAAATATATTTTCTGCTGCTTCGGAAGATCTGTTTGATGCCATTTCGGCGGAGAGCTTTCCCCACATATTCACTGACGCCCCACGCACACGACAAGAGTGCAATATATTATTGTTCTAGCACCTCTGCTATTTTGGTTTAAATTCATATTTCCATGCTGTTACTAAAACTAAAGAGACAGAGACAGTAATTTTACATCTGTCTCTGTGAAAGGACACAGCCTGTATTTTATCATTATTTTACAGGAACTTGATGAGAGATTTCGGAGCTGCAGCAGTTCCCAGAACCTGACAGATGGGACTTTTCATTTGGCGTACAGTGCGCCGGGACGATTGCCTTTTGTTTCAAGAACGGGGAGGCGGTATGCCTCAATGAGAATTAACTGTGAACAACAGACCTGCGAGTCAACGTATGGAGAGAGCAATAAGAGTGCGTCGTTGCTGACAGAACGTCTGTGAAACGAAAATATATAACGTACTCGACTGCAAGGGAGACAGTAAGAGCATTTCTACATCCTCTTGGATTGCAGCGGTTCGAGAAGACCATCAGGATGAAACAAGGGAGCAACACAGTTTGCAGCATCGCACCGCATCACAGCAATCAACAGTCGCAGTAATAAGTCTAAGTGTTGCAATAATGGCAGTTGTGCCTAATTTGAAACAGTTGTTGTAAGCGAAACTTTTCAGTTATTTCACGCGCGACGAATTTTTCGCAGCGGAAGTTAACTAGGCTTGTGTTTTGTACCTTTGACTTTAGAGTATAGTAATGTCGTTGCAAAAGGAGAAAATAACAGCCAATAGTGTCGTGGAAAATGAGCTCGCTAAAGAGGGAGAATGTTATAGTCCATGGATCAAAGACTCCGGTTTGGGGACGTGATTATCAGAGAATCGGTAGACGTAGGACTAACGATTAAATGAAGGGCTTATTTCAATAGTGGTACAAGTCCATTACCTCCACTTTTCTGTCTATAATGTTTCTGACATTAATGGTCCAAACAAACAGAAAGAAAGATTCATCTCTAGCAAGAAGCCATATGCTTGAATATTTCTGGTACCTCAACTGCAGATTTTTCAGCGCTTATTTAACATCAGGACTCTGTATCTCAGAATGAATAAAAATGGACTTATACCACTATTGAAATAAGCCCTTCAAATTACGTGTGAGTAAAACCTCGGTGTCGCTGATATAAATATGGGAAGAACTATAAGGGATCCCACCTAGCAGTAAAATCAAATCCCAGTCAATTAAAAATAGCAATCAGATACAACGGCACTAATCAACGCGTTTATGCGAAATCGACAGAATAACGAAAAAGAAAATAGGGAGCGTGAAGAGAAAATGGCACAGTTATCTAGAAAAAAATTCAAAAGATTTCGGGTTGGCTCTGAGCACTATGCGACTTAACTTCTGAGGTCATCAGTCGCCTAGAACGTAGAACTAATTAAACCTAACTAACCTAAGGACATCACACACATCCATGCCCGAGGCAGGATTCGAACCTGCGACCGTAGCGGTCACGCGGTTCCAGACTGAAGCGCCTTTAACCGCACGGCCACACCGGCCGGTGGATTTCGGGTAACTCAAGCAAAAACTGCGAGGAAAATGACACTGAAGCGCCAAAGAAACTGGTATAGCCATGTGTACTCAAATAAAGAGATATGTAAACAGGCAGAATACGGCGCTGCGGTCGGCAACGCCTAAGATAACAAGTGTCTAGCGCACTTGTTAGGTCGGTTACTGCTGCTACAATGGCAGGTTATCAAGAGTTAAGTGAGTTTGAACGTGGTGTTATAGTTAGCGCAAGAGCGATGGGACACAGCACCTCCGAGGTAGCGATGGGGATTTTTCCGTACTACTATTTCAGAAGCGTACCGTGAATATCAGGAATCCGGTAAAATATAAAATCTCCGACATCGCCGCGGCCCGAAAAAGATCCTGAAAGAACGGGACCAACGATGATTGAAGAGAATCTTTCAACCAGACAGAAGAGCACCCTTCGGCAAATTGCTGCAGATTTCGGTGCTGGTCATCAGCAAGTGTCAGAGTGCCAATCATTCAAGTAAACATCATCGATATGGGCCTTCAGAGCCGAATGCCCACTCCTGTAACCTTCATGACTGCACGACACAAAGCTTTACGTATCGCCTTGGTCTGTCACCACCGACATTGGACTGTTGATGACTGGAACATGTTGCCTGGTCACACGAGTCTCGTTTCATATTGTATCGAGAGGATGGTCGTGTACGGCTACGGAGACAACCTCATGAATCCATGGACCCTGCATGTCAGCAGGGAACTGTTCAAGCTGGTAGAGGCTCTGTAATGGTGTGGGCGTGTGCAGTTGGAGTGATATGAGACCCTCGATACGTCTAGACACGTCTCTGAAAGGTGACACGTACGTAAGCATCCTGTCCGATCACCTGCATCCATTCGTGTCCATTGTGCATTCCGACGGACTTGGGCAATTCTAGCACGACAATGCGACACACCACTTGTCCAGAATTGCTACAGAGTGGCTCCAGGAACACTCTTCTGAGTTTAAACACTTCCGCTGGCCACCAAGAACATTATTGAGCATATCTGAGATGTCTTGCAACGTGGTGTTGAGAAAAGATCTGCACCCCGCTCACATTTATGGTTTCGTAGTGTCAGTTCCCTCCAGCACGACTTCAGGCATTAGTTGAGTCCACGCCACGTCGTGTTGTGGCACTTCTGCGTGCTCGCGGAGGCCCTACACGATATTAAGCAGGTGTACCAGTTTCTTTGGCTCTTCAGTGTATAAAGGATTTGCAACGTGACTGCCACACTTACCGAAGTGTACACGGAAACGACAGAAATCAACACAGTTCGCCAGATTGTCATCCTCCAAATCTCACGAAGCTACCAAGGCATTGTGGGGTATCAGCCGTCCCAACTTGCGACGCACGTATCACAACAAAGAGCGCTGCTGTCGCAGAAACCATTTCGCTTTCTGCGCGTTCAAGTACCTACGTAACGCCGCACCTCATCCGGTGACGAGAATGTAGGCCGCCGCTCGACCACTCTGCGGCCAGTGCACGCTCCACGCACAACACCGGCTGCTTCTGTTCGCCATCAAACGCAGTCGTCTTGTCCTCACCATGAGCATCAGTAGTTCGTCACTGGACTTCCGTCATCATCCTCGGCACCCTCCTACTCATTGCCCACTACCGTTTTTATTGACTTCGTCATTGTGAGTACGTCCGAGGCATCGTCACGAATTAAAATTTCAGTAGTATGGGCACTCGTCCTCTGAAACTGTATTCAGTTCTGTTCATAAATAATAAACAAACAGCTGTTACTGCTACCCGTGCATTTCAATTGTCACTTATCCGATCCCTCTGTCACGAATAGAAAAGCTTACTTTGACCAACCGCCGAAATGGAGACCTACAATGGGGCGCGTTTCAAACTCTTTCAGCTGCTGATAACGCTGTCTCCCATGAAGATGCGGCATCTTTGTGTCCTCCATCGTGATCACTCAAGATCTGACATAGTTCGTGCCCCTTATGTATCATACAGGAGCTAGTAACAACACTAAACACGAACGACACCAGTTCACTGTTGTGGCCGTTCTTCTTGCCACAAAAAATTGCAATTCTATTTATTTCGTCTGCCAAAGACGGCCCCTGCCAGGCAGCCTACACTCAAGACACCCCTGTGTACCATATATCATACACAAGCACTTGCGGGCGCAACCAATAGGAAAATAATTCTTCAAAACAAACAGAACTTGCTAGAGACTAATACGAACCTTTTTCTGCAGAGGTCGCGTCACAGATACAGGGAAAGTTGCAGTACTCCGCCAGCTTTATAAGGCCAGCGCAGCAGCAGTACAGCCAGTTATTTGTTTTTGTGTGTATGGTTGGTTGGTTTGGGGGATGAAAGGGACCAGACTGCCATGGTCATCGGTCCCTTTTTGTGTGTATATAGTGATTGTTCGAGAAGGTAGTTCAGTTTCAATAAACGACGTTATACTGAGTGTTCTACAATACTGTGTATTCTCCAGTGGGACAAATAACTTGTAGACGACCATTCATCAAGAGCGTCGGTGAGGTCCAAAGGAGCTGGTCCTAGCTCGACGAGGAACTGGCTGTACTGCTGCTGCGCTGGCCTTATAAAGCCGGCGGAGTACTCCAATTTTTCCTGTATCTGTGAGGCGACCTCTCCAGAAAAAGGTTCGCATTAGTCTCTAGCAAGTTCTATTTGTTTTAAAGAATTGTTTTCCTCTTGGTTGCGCCTGCAACTGCTTGTGTATGTTATATGGTACACAGGGGTGTCTTGAGTGTAGACTGCCTGGCATTGGCTGTCTGTGGCAGACGTAACACTAATAATTTACGTACCCGCCGATGTTGTGTACACGAATGATGTTACGTTGACTTGCAACCATGTATTCTGGGTTCTTTTCTTTTTTAGTCAGGCTGTGTATTAATTTCCAACAATCGGTTCCATATCTGCGAGTACCAGTCTAGGATCCTCCACCATATCCGTAATTTTAGCCCTGAAGGCTTGGGACAACTCATATGTGTGTCCGTTCATTTCCTATCCGTCAGGTGCTGGGAGTGGTTGTATTTCCGAAATCTCTCATCAACTTCCTGTAAAACAATGGTATGCTAGGTCCCTTTGTGTGTCAGAAATGTTTTCCGTTCGCTAATCGTTAATCTAAATATAGAATAAATTATTCAGCTTCGAGTAAGGGCAGATGACAATATGAGCGTGTGAGAGAAACGTTTGGCAATTCGTTTGCTGATCTGCCGTTAGGAGTCTGTGGCCAATAATACCTAACGAAATTTTCTTTCAAAGCATTCATCCATAAAACAGACACACATCACTACACTTGATGGAACTCTCATTACACGAAATAGTTACACATCTCCAGGTCTGAAATATGTAACGACGGGCCACCTGCACCACAATTGCTACTAAAACCGCTCACTGAGCCAATGGATTTGCTTTTCTTTCATTTATTCAAGTCTCAAGTTGGATAGCATTTCGTACCATCTATAGTATCACGGAACTTCTAAAATTTCCAGCCGAAATCGTTGCCTTTCGACGCTGATAACTGTAAGGCTTCTGTCGTACTTGAAAATTTTCTCAGCATTTAAAGTATATCCAAGTGAGTGTTTGCTATAACGTTTCAACTGAACTGCATTCTGAATATCTTAATTTATGTGTCTTCTACAGCATCCTCGTGGTGGCAGCAGAGTCTGGGCTTTCTTTGTGTGTCATATTCTCATAACCTACATATGCATTACCCCATAGGGAGGAGGGAAAGTTACGATTTAATGTCTCTTTGACGAGGAGAAAGCTACTCGAATATCTCATCACAGCGGCATACCTCTTGGTTGTCTTACTCTGAAGATACTGATGACCTCCCTGTTTGATCCCTCCCCCCCCCCCCTCCCTCTTTAAACCAACCAACCAATTTTACTCTGAGTTTTTATAACAATCAGTATCGCTACATCTATGCCTGCCGTAACGTTTGCAATGTATATTGCACTTTTCACGCTTCTCATTTTAAACTTTTAGATTGAAATTGAAAATCTGTCGAGTATTCCCCTGTAAATACGCGGCCGGCCGGGGTGGCCGAGCGGTTCCAGGCGCTACAGTCTGGATCCGAGCTACCGCTACGGTCGCAGGTTCGAATCCTGCCTCGGGCATCGATGTGTGTGATGTCCTTAGGTTAGTTAGGTTTAAGTAGTTCTAAGTTCTAGGGGACTGATGACCTCAGCAGTTAAGTCCCATAGCGGTCAGAGACTTTTTTTTTTTTTTGTAAATACGCGTAAAAGGAGGAGAGAAAGATTAGCGTTTAAGGTCCAGGCGGTGACGATGTCATTAGAGACGGAGCACAAGATAACATTATGGACGAATGGGGAAAGAAATATGACGTTTCTATTTGGATGGTTTAGGGAAACAACGCAAAACTGACGCTTGGAAGGCTTGACTGGAAATTCAGTCCGCCCAAATTCTAGTTCCGTGTCTTACCGCTAAACCACCTTGCTCGTCTGATAAAAAGAATTATAGCGTTCCGATCCAAAATAGCGATACCAGTACCACTCCTCAAGTCTTCAGTATAGAAGATGAAATGCATTTACATAACTAATTAGTTCTTGGTCTGTATAGCGGAAGGTGTATCGAACAATATTCTCCTACAACGTAATATTTGCAGAAAGAGAGGTATGGACGTGGGGAACTTTCATCTCATATCACAATACTATAGAATTCCGTACTAACACTGTTTTTTGCATGTTTTGGAAAGGCCAAAAACAGGGAAACAATACAAACCTAAAGCTGAGTTCGGAACGCTCAGTACTCTGGTAAAAGCTCTACGAAGAGTTTTCTGAGTTTTACTATTTATAAAGAGGACGAAGAAGATTTGAACTTTATGCAGGAAAGAAAAAACGTTTTAATGTTGTCAGCTGCGCCGCTTCTGGAGTATTTACGTTTTCCTGTCGTATCGGGTTTTAATATCGTGCAAGGCAATAACAACACAGTGGCGAAACCTTCGGTGAAAAATTCTTATCAAATTCCTTCTAGGCGTATGGAGAGGGAATTTCGTATCATAAAATCATACGACAAACGTGGATGGTATGCAAGAATTTCCGGCGCTCTGTGATAAAAGCAATATTTTCCTTTCACTGGAAGCGGTGTCACAGTAATAATATAAGTTTTGCAAACAGATGAAAATCGGATGGATCCAAGTCGGGACTGAATGGTGGATAATCGATGAGAGTGAACCCAAAAGCGTTGAATTGTTGCAGATATCGTGGAGCTCGTGTGTGCTCTGGGATTTTCATGCTTAAGGAGAGTGTGCTCCATGTGTGAACGAACTCCTCGACCTCGAAACTCGATTACAACACTGTTTCTCGCGCACCGACATGGTTACGTTATCTACCACCACGTTACGCGGTAGAATGCCGAGTCCTCTAGCGGCAGTGGGGGCTGCAAACATGTATCCATGAAGGGTACAGATATACTCGTAAAATGTTAATAACCTTTGTTTCATTTAAAAAGCTTTAGGAATTTTGACATAAAAAAATCGGAAGCATTACTTTCCAGCACGCCCTCGTATATTTGACATAACATTCAACTGGTACCGAGGGACAAGTGTGAATATTATTTATAGCATCAATGACTTCAAGTGTTAAAAAAGAAGTTAAGGAAAGTAGGAATTATTTTTGTTTATCTAGTGTGACTGGAAACAGATGGTAGATTATAGGGCACGTAAACGGAAAATGACATAGAAGGCCGCAGTACTGATTTCGGGCTTCCGGAATTGTTTCATTAGAGAAGATGGTTCAGAAGTCATAGGTTGTTTGCGTTGTCAGGAAAGGTCGTCAGACAGATTCACCCAATTATAAGTCTGTATCGCTGATGTCAACCTAAATTAAGGAACGCGTTTTATGTTAGCGTGGAGACCGAAAACATCCTTTGTAGGAGAAGTATTCCGCAAATAATATACCGAGCGAGGTGGCGCAGTGGTTAGCGCACTGGACTCTCATGCGGGAGGACGACGGTTCAATCCCGTGTCCGGCCATCCTGATTTAGGTTTTCCGTGATTTCCCTAAATCGCTCCAGGCAAATGCCGGGAGCGATTTAGGGCACGGCAGACTTCCTTCCCTAATCCGATGAGACCGATGACCTCGTAGTTTGGCCTCTTCCCTCAAAACAATCCAACCCAACCGCAAATAATACTCGTCCATGAGCTCCGTGGAACATAAATCTTGCTAACTGCCCATGGTCAGACACAAAGAGAAATTCGAGCAGACACTGTGTCTTGCTGGCAGTCGTTCTATTATTCGCGAATTAAAAATGGGAAGATTAGGATTTAACACTGCGTGAACAAAATGATGATTAGGGACCGAGTACAGGCTCGGTTCGTGGAAGGATGGTCGAGGAAATCTGCCATACACTTTACAGAGGAACCATCCCAGCATTTGCCTTGAACGACTTAGTCAAACCACAGCTAACCTATTTGAGCCACTGTTCTCCCGACAGAGTCCATTGTCTTAACAATGCGCCACCTAGCTATATCCTGCCAAACAGGAAGAGGTGCAAGTCATAGTGGCACGAGAAATATATATCTTGCAGAGCATATATGTACACTATGTGATCAAAAGTATCCGAACACCTGGTTGAAAATGACTTACAAGTTCGTGCCGCCCTCCATCGATATTGCCGGAATTCAGTATGGTGTTGGCCCACCCTTAGCCTTCATGAGAGCTTCTACACTCGCAGGCATGCCTTCAGTCAGGTTCTGACAGGTTTCTTGGGGAATGGCAGCCCATTCTTCACGGAGTGCCGTACTGAGGAGAGGTATCGATCCACGGTGAGGCCGGGCACGAAGTCGGCGTTCTAAAACATCCCAAAGGTGTTCAGTAGGATTTAGGTCAGGACTCTGTGCAGGCCAGTCCATCATAGGGATGTTATTGTCGTGTTATCACTCCACCACAGGCCGTGCATTATGAACAGGTGCTCGATCCTGTCGAAAAATGCAATCGCCATCCCCGAATTGCTCTTCAACAGTGGGAAGCGAGAAGGTACTTAAAACATCAATGTAGGCCTGTGCTGTGATAGTGACACGCAAAATAACCAGGGATGCAAGCCCCCTCCATGAAATACACGGCCACACCATAACACCACCGCCTCCGGCTTTTACTGTTGGCATTACACACGCTGGCAGATGACGTACACCGGGCATTCGCCATACCCATACCCTGCTATCGGATCGCCACATTGTGTACCGTGATTCGTCATTCCACACAACGTTTTTACACTGTTCAATCGTCCAATGTTTACACTCCTTACACCAAGCAGGGCGTCGTTTGGCATTTACCGGCGTGATGTGTGGCTTATGAGCAGCCGCTCGACTATGAAATCCAAGTTTTTTCACCGACCGTAGCGGTCGCGAGGTTCCAGTCTGTAGCGCCTAGAACCGCTCGGTCACCCCGGCCGGCGGAGGTTCGAGTCCTCCCTAGGGCATGGGTGTGTGTTCGTTGTCCTTAGCGTAAGTTAGTGTAAGTTAGATTAAGTAGTGTGTAAGCCTAGGGACGGATGACCTCAGTAGCTTGGTGCCATAGGAACTTACCACCAAGATATCAGTAACACGTCACAACACACACACACACACACACACACACACACACATACACACACATATATATATATATATATATATATATATATATATATATATATATATATATATATATATATCTTACAATTACGTGGTTGAATAAACGCTGTCCACTAGACAGAAATGCAATGCGACTTTACCAAATAATGGAAAAATGTGTTCGTGTGAGGTATTGTTAAGCATACTGGTTACATCAATGTCAAAAGTCACTAGTACTTAGTATATGCTTGATGAGCGGGAAGCATAAGGGAAACTAGTTCCTGACATGCTGCTGAAATACAGTATTTCTGCTCTTACCACCTACCACACATCAACGGTTTCGTGTAGCACCATCGAAAAAATCCCACAGGAGTGACATATGGTATTTGTGCTGGCTGTGGGTCAGGGCCTCTTCTTACAGTCCAAAGATGAGGGTAACTTTCATGTTTCTGAAGTCCTCACGAACACTGCTATCGAAATAGAGTCGTGCACCATAGCGTTCAGACCACACCCTTTCATCGAAAGGGAGAAGTACAGTTTCCAGCTGTGGTAGTACATCTTGATGTTTGGTTTGTTGGCCGCTCAACTGCGCGGTCATCAGCGACCGTACAAATTCCCAATCTGTATACAGTCCAATCTAGCCACTTTCACGAATGATGATGACAACGGAAACATTCAGTCCCAGGGCAGAGAAATTCCCCAAGCCGGCCGGGAATCGAAACCGGGACCCCTTGACCCAGAGGTAAGAACACTAGCCACTAGCCACTAGACCACTAGCTGCGGACAGTAGAACGTTTTGAATGAACAGTAGTTAACTTATAGCTTTCCTACTAAGTGTCAGTAAATAATGTGGTCTTGGTTGATCTTACACTATTCTAGCCCGCAAATAAACAATCGTCATCTGAGATGATCCTGGGAAGTAGATGTTATGGCGATTGAAAGCACCATCACAGCTCAAAGAGGCGTCTCCATGATCACTAAGAACAATACAAACTGTACGAAGTTCGATACTGCAATGTCAATAACAAAACTTCAACCTGGGCTTGAAATCGTCTGGCTCTTGCTTGCACGCGTTTTCTGTGATAAGATGTAGTTACTGCTCCACCAGCTCTCTCTTCTCTGTAGTATTTGACACTTGCAGTTCATAGACAGCTTGACGCATATTTATTGATGAATATCCTCCCACATGATCCTACATAATCTCATTAATTTCTAGTAAGCTAAAGATTTCTGTAAAGAACCTGCGCCAGCTAGCCTCCACTTGAACCACCCAGTTGCTCGTCCATTTCTGTGCACGGCGATAAATTTATTTCAGTGAGGATGAAGCCAATTGCATTTATGTTCCCTATAAATTAGTTCATCTTTCCGGGCATTACATTTTGCTACACCATATGTAAAAATGAATGACTGCAGTTTCTTGTAACGAGTAATGCTGCAGTATCGACAACGAATCATGAACTGTACACCGTGGTAAGCTCCACCACGCACACGAGTCAAGCGACTCTGAATTGTTTTTCAAGGCAATGGCATCACTGTCAAAAGAGAAAATAAAAAGAAGAAAACTTGCCTCATTCTAGACTTCGCACTGTCTGAAATATTCATTTCTGCCCATTGGTTACCAATCTCAAAATACTTTTTATCAGGATTATCTATACCAGCTACCTAAGTTTTACCGTAATGGTTTGTGACACCTTGTTAGTTTAGTTCCCTTATTTACATGTTTCACCGAGAGTAATTGCAACCTCTCGCTATACCGTGGAACGAGTGTTGCAGCGCACTTTCTCTGTCAGAAAAATGGCAACATGCTGGCCATTTGCATGACAGTCTTCCAAAACTACTTCTATTTAGTATAAGAAGTTGTCAACCAGATATGTTGCTGCTGCTGATCGTAGGTTTAAGGAGACTAAACATCTGAGGTCATCAGTCTCCTATTCACCCCGAGGACGTAATCAGTGTACCCCCTCTCTGCGTCTTCTGTGTGCAAGATTGAGAAAATTTTTTAAATGTTTGCGTATCGCGTACCTAAGGCGGGACGTCGGGATTCCATCCCGGTATCCACCTACCGGGATACTGTAAACCACATAGAAATAATATCTGCGCTTGTCGGCACACCAGCCCTCATCGCTAATCCGGCAGGAAGATTCAAAACGGGGCCAGCATGTCTTGCCTTGGCCCACATGTGGTCCTTAAAGGGGCACAACTATCCGGGCGGATCAACCAGGTAAGGTTTCAGCTTATGTTTCAAGTTAATTTTATTATCTATTAGAAAATATTATTTGCATAACTGGGTAGATAGTCAAAGAAATTTACTGCTAAATACCACACTCCTTTCTGCACTACAAACACGTTATCACACTTGAACATGAGAGCTATAACAGACGCAGAGAGATGGAACACACAAATTCCTTCTCCTGGATAGTGCTGGCTTCAGCATGTTGTCATATCATAATGCTGACTTCGTAGAGAAACGGGAAACGGCAAAACGAAAAATAGGACCGATCTTTCAAACTGATAGTGATTAATGGTGTTCCTCTGCTGTCTGCCAAGTAGTTGTTTCCATTTTATACAGAATATTTCGACGACCGACCCAGCCATCTTCCTCAGGTGCTGCGAATTTTGCTTTTATGTGTCCTCGCTGCCTCAATTCGAACCAGACTGTGTGTTGGGCTCTCGAATTCGGCCACCCAGTACGCTCTTTGACGCTCTTTTGTTTTTCAGAGAACGCACTGATATTTCGTGAAACACAATTTCGCTCAGCGTTTTCCAGCTCTCGTGGATGTGATGGGCGGCGAGATCTTACTAAATTGAGTGCCGGACACCAAGACTTGTTTAAATTGAAACCTCTGTTCTCGTTTATTAGGTTTTCTGACATCTAGATTTTATGGACGCCTTAATTAAACTCTCCCAGAAACTTGGTCTCTGCACCACCACACTGCTCTCATCATAGAGTTCTGTGACAGCTGGTTTGCTTGGTTGTTTCAGTCGCGTATATCGCTGATGTTCTAATAACCTGCCACACGTAAGTCATGCCACATTCGAATAGAATGCGTTACACATCCAGATCGGCTTTGACGTTAAACAGAATGTAGTCTCCATCTTTACAAGAGTTCCACTTTCTGAGGCCGGCCGGGGTGGCCGTGCGGTTCTAGGCGCTACAGTCTGGACCCGACCGACCGCTACGGTAGCAGGTTCGAATGCTGCCTCGGGCATGGCTGTGTGTGATGTCCTTAGGTTAGTTAGGTTTAATTAGTTCTAAGTTCTAGGCGACTGATGACCACAGAAGTTAAGTCGCATAGTGCTCAGAGCCATTTGAACCATTTTTTCCACTTTCTGCTTCCTTGTAACTAATTGCGAAAGACTTCGACGACTATTTCAAGGAACTTTTGTTCGACGGAAGATATTATGAATAAACCGATGCACGATGATGGGTAATCCATTATCACCTGTCGTGGTGAACTTGTAGTTAGAACACTTTGAAGCAAAGACACTAGAATCCGCCAAGATGAAAAAAAAAAGGTTCAAATGGCTCTGAGCTCCATGGGACTTAACTGCTGTGGTCATCAGTCCCCTAGAACTTTGAACTACTTAAACTTAACTAACCTAAGGACATCACACACATCCATGCCCGAGGCAGGATTCGAACCTGCGACCGTAGCGGTCACGCGGTTCCAGACTGTAGCGCCTAGAACCGCTCGGCCACTCCGGTCGGTGCCAAGATGAAACCAACGTATTTCTGTCGGTACGTCGACACATTTGTGGCGGGGCCTCATGGAGCGGAAAAACTTGAAGATTTCCTGGAACATTTAATTTTATCAGTCGTAATACAAAATTCACGATGGAACTTGAAAAACAGGGCCAACAACCTTTAGGTAAGAGGAAAATATACAGATCTGAGTCACAGTGTGTATAGAAAACCTACACACACTGACCTCTATCTCCTGGCCTCGACCCGTCACCATCCTTCACAAACAAATTCGGTGCTTCAGGATACTGATCTGTAGAATTCGAACACCTTCAGACAAGAAGAGCTTCGTCGAAGAATTACACAGCCCAGACACATTATTGTGACCACCGCCTGTATTCGACCCGTACGTGCAATAACCACTCACAGACGGCAGACGGCAACTAACAGCGCTAGCAGTGGAGGTTATATGACACGTGTCCTGGGGCACGGGAAACAGCGCAGTTTTTGTCGTAATGCAGAAATGGACCGATTTATCCTGCGGCCAAAAGGCATGATCATTCGCTTTCGAGGTAAGGGTGGAAGCTTTTTCGAAACGGCTAATTTTGTAAACAGTTGGCGTGCCGCCTTGGTTAATGTACACCGTGCGTGGCAAAATGACCCTATCCAAAATCGGCGCCAAGGCAACTTTGGTCCATCACGGGCCATTGATGGCTTTTCGCGGATGATGCTGTGGTATACAGAGAAGTTGCAGCATTAGGAAATTGCAGCGAAATGCAAGAAGATCTGCAGCGGATAGGCAATTTGTACAGGGAGTGGCAACTGACCCTTAACATAGACAAATGTAATCTATTGCGAATACATAGAAAGAAGGATCCTTTATTGTATTATTATATGATAGCGGAAAAAAACACTGGTAAAAGTAACTTCTGTAAAATATCTGCGAGTAGGCGTAGGGAACGATTTGAAGTGGAATGATCATATAAAATTAATTGTTGGTAATGCGGGTGCCTGGTTGAGATTCATTGGGAGAGTCCTTAGAAAATGTAGTCCATCTACAAAGGAGGTGGCTTACAAAATACTCGTTCAACCTGTACTTGAGTATTGCTCATCATTGTGGGATTCGTACCAGGTCGGGTTGGCAGAGGAGATAGAGAAGATCCAAAGAAGAGTGGCGAGTTTCGTCACAGGGTTATTTGGTAAGCGTGATAGCGTTACGGAGATGTTTAGCCAACTCAAGTGGTAGACTCTGCAAGAGAGGCACTCTGCATAGCGGTGTAGCTTGCTGTCCAGGTTTCGAGAGGGTGCGTTTCTGGATGAGGCATCGAATATATTGCTTCCCCCTACTTATACCTCCCGAGGAGGTCACGAATGTAAAATTAGAGAGGATCGAGCGCGCATGGAGGCTTTCCGGCAGTCTTCTTTCCGCGAACCATACGCGACTGGAACAGGAAAGGGAGGTAATGACAGTGGCACGTAATGTGCCCTCTGCCACACACCGTTGGGTGGCTTGCGGAGTATAAATGTAGATGCAGAAGTATGCATCTATCCTTGCAGATCATGTCTACCCCTGCATGCAGCTTGTTTTTTCTCACCGCGATGGAATCTACCAGCAGGACAACGCAACTTCTCACACAGCTAGCAGTGTACGTGCATCGTTCGAAGAGCGCCAGCATGAATTTATCGTACGCCCCTGGAGACCGTACTCTCCGGATTTAGACCCAATCGAGAATCTGTGGGACCACATCGGTCGGGCTGTTCATGCCATGGATCCTCAACCGAGAAACCAAGTGAAGCTTGCCACGGCACTGGCAACCTCGCTAACACTCTTCCTCCACGTCAACCAGCGGTACGCGTTGCAAAAGTGATTACTCAGCTTTTGACAGGTGGTCACATCAACGTGGCTACAAATTGTGTTCCGAAGGAATGGGTACTCGGATCAAAAACTGAACGGGAGATGCAGCCAAAATCAAGAAAGCCTCATAGAGGTTAAGAAATCAAAAATCGTTTATCTACCTTTTGCTGGTCAGAAGCGCCAAAGAAACTGGTATAGGGATGCGTATTCAAATACGGAGTATGCAAACAGGAAGAATACGGCGCTGCGGTCGGCAACGCATATATAAGGCAACAAGTGTCCGGCGCAGGTGTTAGGTCGGTTACTGCTGCTACAGCGGCAGGTTATCAACATTTAAGTGAGTGGTGTTATAGTCGGCGCATGAGCGACGGGACACAGCATCGTGGGGATTTTCCCGTACTGCCATTTCAAGAGTGTACCATGAATATCAGAAATCCGGTAAAACATCAGTCACTGATATCGCTGCGACCGGAAAATGATCTTGGAAGAATGGGACCAACGACGGCTGAAGAGAACCGTTCAACGTGAGAGAAGTGTAACCCTCCTGCAAAAGGCTGCAGATTTCATTGCTGGGCTATCAAGAAGTGTCAGAGTACGAACCATTCAACGAAACATCATTGATATGGGCTTACAGAGCCGAAGGCCCACTTGTGTACCCTTGATGACTGCACGACACAAAGCTTTACGTCTCGCCTTGGCCCGTCAACACTGGCTTTGGGCTGTTGATGACCTCTAAGTTCTAGGGGACTGATGACCTCAGAAGTAAAGTCCCATAGTGCTCAGAGCCATTTTGTTGATGACCGAAACGTGTTGCCTGGTCGGACGAGTCTCCTTTCCAATTGTATTGAGTGGATGGGCATGTGCGGGTATGGAGACAATCTCATGAATCTATCGATCCTGTATGCCAGCAGAGGAATTTTCAAGCTGGTCGAGGCTCTGTAACGGTGTGAGGCGTATCTAGTTGGAGTGATATGGGACCCATGATACGTCTAGATACGACTCTTGACAGGTGGCACGTACGTAAGCATCCTATCTGATCACCTGCATCCATTCATGTCCATTGTGCATTCCGATGGACTTGGGCAATTCTAGCAGGACAATGCAACACCCCAAACGTCCAGAATTGCTACAAAGTGGCTCCAGGAACACTCTTCTGAGTTTAAACACTTCCGCTGGCCACCAAATTCCCCAGACATGAACATTATTGAGCATATCCGGGATGCCTTGCAACATGCTGTTCAGTAGAGATCTCCACCCCCTCGTACTCTTACGGATATGTGGACAGCCTGCAGGATTCATGGTGTCATTTCCCTCCACAACTACTTCAGACATTATTCCAGTCCATGGCACATCGTTCTGCGGCACTCGTGCGTGCTCGTGGAGGCACTACACGATATTAGGCAGGTTACCAGTTTCTTTGGTTCTTCAGTGTATTTCGCTGTCTTCGACAAAGATAAAGAGAATTCTTTAGTGTTAAAGACGATCTAGGTTTCCGAAAGCTGGGCGACTATAGCAGTCTGTCTGAATGTGGCATGTCTTAAGTGGGGGGGGGGGGGGGGGGGACAATCAGTACAATCAAAGACAGATGCAAGGAACATCAACAACACCCATATGACTTTAACAGCAAAGGAAATCTGTTGTCGCCGAACGCTACCTAGAATATAATCATGAAATGAAGTACGATGAGACCAGTACCCTGGTGCGAACGCCAAGTTTCTGGAACAGCATAATTAAGGAGTTTATCGAAATAAAGATGTCAAATAACCTTATAAACAGGGACGTAGGTTTCAATATGACCAAGGCTTCGTGTTCAGCACACAATTTATTAAGATGTCGCCGACCATCACATCCTCCACAGCTGGAAAACGCTGAGTGAATATGTATTTCAGGGAATGTGAGTCCGATCTCTGAGAAACAAAAGAGGGAGTAGTGGGCGTCGGGTATCCAACTCGGCTATAAATAGGGGGACGAGTCCAAAATTAGTTCAGTCCTTTTGGAGTCCAGTCAGCGAGTACACGTAACAGCAAGACATGCTACACCTGAAGAAGACGGCTGTATCGATCATCGAAAAACTGTGCCTAAAGAGATGGGCAACAACTCGGCAGAGAACCCGGAAGCCACCATAAATGGTTCAAATGGCTCTGAGCACTATGGGACTTAACATCTGTGGTCATCAGTCCCATAGAACTTAGAACTACTTAAACCTAACTAACCTAAGGACATCACACACATCCATGCCCGAGGCAGGATTCGAACCTGCAACAAGCCACCATAAATCAATCGCGTCGTGAACACCTGAGAGATGTAATTGATTATTGACAACAAACTTCATCACTTCTTTGAAGCTGTTTTCAATATGCCCACCTGTTTAAAAAACTTTCTGTAAGAGGTTCTGGGAAGGACAGCACATCTTATCCTCAATATGCCCAAGTTTAGGCGCATCCGTGCAACAGACACTTTCTTTCTCAGTGGCACCTTGCCTTACAGTACGCCGCAAGATATCAGCGAATGAAATTAGAAAAAGCAAGTCCACATTTGACATTTCAATCTTGAAAACTCTGATTTTTTAGAAGAGTGAGTGAGGGAGTGTGTGTGTGTGTGTGTGTGTGTGTGTGTGTGTGAGAAAGAGAGAGAGAGGGGGGGGGGGAGGGAGAGGGAGGGAGAGAGAGAGAGAGAGAGAGAGAGAGAGAGAGAGAGAGAGAGAGAGAGAGAGAGAGAAGAGCTGGAGGGGGTGGAGAGGAGTGGGAGGGGGTGGGGGAAGGGGAAGGGGGGATGGAGAAGAAGGAGGGGAAGGAGGAAAGAAATTAACTATGCGCAGTGATACACCATATACTAAGTCGCTGCTAAAAAATTAATAGCGTGCCATTTTTGCACTGAAAGGTGCTGAAACGGGCTTTCATGGTAAACAAAGAATATGAGTTTCCACCTTTGCAGGTCATCATCGATCGGTACAGCTCTCGCTGTCCTTGTGACTGGCTGCTGCGTTTGAAATCTGGTGAAATGAGCGACCTGCTGTAAGCTGGGCTGAGCCGTGCTATCCAATCGTGCCATCTCGCGGCGCCATTGAAAACACGTCTTAGCTTCTGCACCTTCATAGCAGACGGGAAATTTTTACTACAATACCCATATTCCACCACGATGCTGGTTTTCACTGATCATCTCATAATCATTGTAAAAAATAATTACACGAGAAACGTGTTCACATTTACTTCGGGTAAGGAAATGTATTTACCGCGGACTGGCTTTTTTGTTATTTGGGACGATCGAACCTCGCATAAACGGAGTCCGCTAGAAAAATATGTCCAGTACCTTACAAATTCTGTTTTCTATGTTGGTACCCAAAATTAATTATTATCGGGAAAAAGGGAAATGGGTAGTGAATAGTATAGCTATCGTCGTAAATTACAGTAGCAAATTTGAAAAGATCCACATGTCTGTTGTAATAGATACTACACGGTAATTGGTTTTTATTATTATTGTTTGTACACTTGCACAAGCTCACAAAATTTCAGCAGTAACTATCAGATTTGGCTGGTATCGGTCCTCATCAACTACACAAATAAATACAGTAATAATAAAAAAGAAAAGAAAAAATTAAGATATACACACAAAATACCTATTTCCGACTAACTGTAAGTAGCGTTTTTTACTTATCGTTATTAGTTTACATTTCGTAGATGTGAAAGTTGTCCTTGTCGCCAAACAGGTAATTTCTATTTAAATAATCTGTAACTATTTTCTGCACTGGCACAGTTAAAAGTAATTAAGGGTGAAAAACAAAGCAAATTTTTTAATAATCATCATTTGGCGTTGCAGTTCTTCTTATGTCCGTGCTTGATATGAAAAGAGGACGAGGAATTCCGTTTCGTTTTACCCAGACATGTTTCAGCACTTTTTGTGCTAGCTTCATTGAGTTATTTTATTTTCTTACTTACATACAGCTATTGGGTGTTTATGTTGGTAGCTTCAAATGGTTCAAATGGCTCTGAGCACTACGGGACGTAACATCTGAGGTCATCAGTCCCCTAGAACTTAGAACTACTTAAACCTAAGTAACCTAAGGACAGCACACTCAACCATGCCCGAGGCAGGATTCGAACCTGCGACTGTAGCGGCCGCGCGGTTCCAGACTGAAGCGCCTAGAACCGCTCGGCCACTGCGACCGACTGTTGGTAGGTAGTCTGCTACACAATTTACAACTTGTCATGGCTTTGTTGTTGTAGTGTTTTCTCATATGTTTTGGCGATGTCAATACGCGGATTTCTGTGACTTATGGTCGTTAGCCAACGCACTTTCTACGAATTTTCAAACATGGGCAGAGTTTTCTCCACCTTCTTTTCCCACATTCTGTACCATTAATATTGGCTTATTTGCTTATTACGAACCGATTTTCAGCTTATTCGACAATCATTAGGTATCAACAGACCACATTCTAAAAAATGCACTAGTGTGCCAGAAAGCGAACCTTGAAAACTGTTGCCGATGCACAGAATTCACGTTACATTTATTTGTATTGAGGGTCAAAGTCCGATCCCAGCAACAAGCGTGGATCCTGATCGTGTCTTCCTTTGTATTGCTACACTTTTCTGATGCTGCAATATTTCTTGTAAAGGGTGTATCCGAACACCATCGCTAAAATTTCGGTGGTCCTTTTGCACACTTTTCCGATTATTTTGATATAAGAGGTCCGGGGCTTCCGGTAGCTCTTTACACAGTAATGATTTCATTATTATTTGTACGTTTCATTTTTTTTTCGCTGAAGGGCACTGTTGCTTACGCACGCGAGCGACAACTGTTAAGACGAGACCGAACTGTAGAAAATGACGTCTCGCGCATTGTACGGAGGAAAGGTACCAGAGGAGGTCTTTCCTTCTCAGGACTGTAAGCTTCGTAAGAGTGGACCTTCAGTGTCAATTTACCGAAAAACGTTGTAAGCCATAAGAAGAGCAAAGAGTGAATGTTTATCCAGAGCAGTGAAAGAACAAGTTTATATCATCTTACTCCAAGAAAGAAGATGATGTACAACTTGTCAGCAGGAGAAGGATTCCACACATTAAGATGGTAACTGACAACAGTCATCCTAAATGTGGACTGGCAACTTACATAAGAAACAACATCAGTAACTACGAAGTCATGCCATCAACTTCAGATGACAAAGTTTTACCGCTGCTGTTAAAGTAGGGAACTTGACGATAGTCAGCCTATACAAACCATTATGATGCAGAATGACATTTACACTTTGCAGCTGAGTGTAAGCTGACCCTGGCAGATTAAAACTGTGTGTCGGACGAGACTCGAACTCAGGACCTTTGCCTTTCGTGGGCAAGTGCTCTACCGCCTTTTCTTTCTTTGATTTTTTTAAAATTTTTGTTTGTGTAATACTGAGTACGGAAGAAAGGAACAAACGCTAAGAAACACGTACAGAAATCGCGACATACGGCTCGATACTCCGCGAGCGCCTCAGCCTACCATTTTTAAAAATTTTTCTTATGAAGGAGCACAGGCAGGAGGAGGAAAGGCGTGCAGGGATCGAGTTCCAACGCCTAGCCACGATGTCTCCCCCATCCTACCATCAGGGTGCACGTTCACAACTTTTTTTTTAATTTCTTGAAAATGAATTAAAAATCAACAATACAGTGGAGCCATACCCCAAAAGTTGACATCATGTGAACTAAAAAGAGCCATCCTCCCCGCTGGGAACACCTTATCGAAGCGAGTGGTCGGTATGAGGCGATCGTCAGTTCGACGATTATCACCAGGCATCAACCGTCGGAGTGTCCGGAGCCGCTGCACGCAGTCAGAGACTGTTTTTGTTACCGTATGGGGATCGTGGAAATATCACGTCTGTAGTTCAACTTCTTCTCACGCCCGACACACACCAGGTGGGCGGTGGGTCCATGAACGACGACCCGAAATTGTTAGCGAAAAGGTTCCGGTATTGCGTTCTGTTTGTTAAGACTATGAACTCGTCCGTAGTGTATTACCACAAATCGAGGACTTCCTTTTCGCTGCCGCATTACATTTCATGTGTCACCATTTCCTTCAGCCAGTTGACCACATTCATCCGTGTCATCGGGAAATAGACGGCGTCAGGGTGAAAGTGGTCCATTGGCACAATCCCAACAAATTATACTTATATGGATATGGTGTCTGTTCTTTCGGACATGTCCGAAAGAACAGACACTATTGATGACCTGCAGCCGTATAGAACTAAATTAGAATTATATATTAATACCTTCAGCTGCTGACGGGGACAGGTGAAAATGTGTGCCCCGATCGGGACTCAAACCCGGGATATCCTGCTTACATGGCAGACGCTCTATCCATCTCAGCCACCGAAGGCACAGAGGACAGTGCGACTGCAGGGACTATCTCGCGCACGCCTCCCGCAAGACCCACATTCTCGCCTTATATGCCCACACACTACATTCAGGTCGTACCCACCGAGAATTGTATGTGGCCCAGTTGTGCACGTTATGGCGATTTACTGCACCATACTTTGTGAACGTGGACCCATCAGGGAGCATAAGACCTTGTAAAGACTCCAGCGTGAAATTACGCATGGCCCATTCACAGAATGTAACTCTCACATTGAAATCGTTCCCATGCAGCTCCTGGGTCAGTGACAGGCAGTATGGGTGAAACCTGTGGCCCTGTACTATACGTCATACAGATGTGAGACTGACACCAGCGACTGCAGCAACTGCTCGTAATCTGACATGAGGATCGTGGTGTACTGCAGCTAAAACAAACACCTCCGTCTATTCACTTCTTGCAGTTCTTCGCCTGTTACTGTGGCGCATCACCAAGCTGCCTGTTTCCCGAAGTCGTTGTTCGGCACGTAAGAACGTTATGGCTACCGGAGCTCTTCGCCTAGGATATCTCACGGCGTACGCCATGGCTCCTTCAGTGGCATCGTGTCGGCACTCGCCGAGCATCAGTGACATGTCAACGCACTTTTTGTTCATGTATGCCATCTTCATTCGTTTGTGTGGCTCGAACTGTCGGGTATACGGCCGTGTACGGCGACAGTCGGCAGTCTAACAGAGCATCGAGTAAGCTTCTCTCTCCGTGATACCGGCGACGTTACAACTCGACCGCACCACATTTCGAAGGCGCTTTGCGTTATGCGCTGAGTGTGTGGTATATGCCCCTGAAACTTTGAAGTGTTGTAGCCCTCAAACTAAAAGTGATAGTAAAGTAATTTAAATTGATGTATACACAGCATGAGTAACATGTGAACGTACGCGTTGTTCGTGTATGCCATCTTCATCCGTTTGTTTGTGTGGTTCAAACTGTCGGGTATACGGCCGTGTGCGGCGACAGTCGCCAGTCTAACAGGGCATCGAGTAAGCTTCTCTCTCACTGACACCGGCGACGTTACAACTCGACTGCACCACATTTAAGTTACGTTGTGCAAGACGCGACAGTTGGCTGCGACTGCGACGCTGCCCCCTCCTCTTTCCCCACCCTGGCAGACGGCGACACGGCCGCAACACGACTGGAGTCGTCGCTGTTTCCCAAGCTCCGGTCGGCGGCGGCGGATTCAAATACATAAGAAAAATAAGAATTCCGATTTTCTTGCTGTAAAAAATTCTGTATGTTAATGCAACAAAGTTACATCGTCTCCCAGAGTTAGTTTTTCGATACAGATTCTCATTTTACTTTAAAAAATTGAAAAGTATCTCTTCCGGTTTTGCGTGTTTTTTTCGCTGTATATTACTTCTCTATCAATTGTGAGGAAAGTAAAAGGCACAAAAAATTGATGTTTGCGTATCTTACAGTTTCACATCACAGCTTGATAATGAGGTGTCTATTTTTCCGATATTCGTCACAGTTATTCCGATACTTAATTTACAAGTAACCTACTGCATAAAATTTGAATTGTGTACAGTGAAAAATGTGGTCGCTGGCTACTTTACGTATGGTTCAGGTTAGGTCATATATCGTTGCCGATGAAAAGAAGCTAACATATCGAAATTATTTTTAAAGTTAAGATCAGAATGATATCGATCTCCGTTTCCGAGATTTGGGCTCATATATCTCCGGGAGCGTCGCGACTAGCCGCCAGTTCTGTCGACGCGCAACGAGAATCGTGTGGTCATCACACGACAGAGAATGCATTTGTTTTGTTTCGCTGACACATTTGGACCTAATGAAACCATTTTACGTCATATTTCTCCGGTATGAGTTACTAATATTTCTCCATATGCTCTTGACAATTTCATTTAAAATGCCACGAAATGTAGGTTTCTTAAAGCCAAGTGATCAAGCAGAACCCATTTTCTTGGTTTTGCTGAGGCATCTGAACCTGTTCCAAGCTTTCTTTCTCGTTTATTTCTCTGATACGAGTCCCGAATATTCCTCCATCTGTTTTTGCACATTTCACCTAAAATTCCAATGAAAGATAAGTTTATTAACAATACGTGCACACTAGCGTCATTGCATTGTTTCAAGTTCTTGACAACAAGATAGGGTTACACCTTAAACATCTCTAGAATTTTGATTCTGAACGTCTACAGTATACACTGGCAGAAATGTGGAAGAAATAATGTCCGTGCTTGTTCACGAAATTTCCCCAAATTATACTTGTCAGTTTCTCCCATGCAGAAACTTTTGGAACAAGCGAAGGCAACTTTCATAGCCGACTGAATCTTTATTCCCATCCAAATGAACTTCAATATTCTTATATTCTCACAGCATACATCGTTATGGATGACATGAACATTTAATCTTGCCAAGCTGCACTCAAAAGATGACTCCACGATTTACAAAAGACGAATTTCAATTGTGAACTGTGTCAGACCAGAAGGGCCTTGTAAAACAGTAGTGCACTTTTGGCACAAGTTTTTTGAGCACCATCTTCTACCAATGAATTGAAGTGAATGTGACAAATTACTTATTGCAGCATACTGTTTGCGCAATCTGTTGAGAAACGCCTTCCTCAAAAACGAACATCTATTGATTACAGAAAGCTGTACAACAATCTGGTGGTGGTTTTTCACAACTAGAAGGTATCATCAAGACACCAATCTACCGTTTACTTTCAAAGTGAAGGTATTGTAAAATGTAACTTTCTCGTTGTACTTTAGATTGTTCATTTTATAATGTATTTGCCGTTTTCAATTTTTATCGTCACAAAAAAGAGTAATGCGAAAATTGACCTTCAAGTTCATTTTCATCATTCTAATTCTACATCTGCATGGATTATACTGATTTTCATAACAGGCCTGAAAAATTTGCATTAATGGGAAAATATTATATATTTCACTCACCTGCCAGTTTCAACTGTGCACCAATTTCTATCTCTGAACATAGTGTCTCTGTATTTAAGGTTCTTCAAATCGTAAAGACAAGGATGTTGCGAGACCATCTCACAGAGCATCACATCCTGTGAGTGGCTCATTTCAGTTTTCCTTGACTGGCTCGACATCTTTCTGGCAGCCGTACGTCTTTCTGTCGTGCGACTTCCGTCGCAACACTGCTCACTGGTGCAGTGCTGCGGCAGCTGCCGCAACAGTCGCGCGTCGCATCCCAAACTCGAACTGCGCATGCGCCAGCAGGCAACTTCTGACGTCACGAAGCGACCCGTCGCAGTCGCTAGTGTGCGTCGCGTCTTGGACAACGTACCTTAGAAGGCGCATTGCGTTATGTGCAGCGTGTGTGGTATCTGCCCCTGAAACTTCGTAGTGTTGTAGCTCCCGACCTAAAAGTGATATGAATGTAATTTAATTTGATGTATACACAGCTGGTGTTACTGAATCCAGTGCATGATAGAAACAACTATTGTTCCCTTTAAAAATGGTATCTTTTTGCTGTAACTATTTGGATAATAACACAATAAACTATGTTCATAGCTCCGCAGACAGTGTAACGTTTCTTATGGTGACCTACCGCAATAAATATTTCCATCGCCTATTACTTCGTAACTTACAGAGGCAAACACATTTAGTGAAACACCCTGTATATATAAAGTGAAGTCCTCTGCTCGCTTTTTTATGTGTCTGGACAAGTTTCTCAGGAACTACTTTAAAGATTTTGCTACTGTCTTGGAATTTCCGGGACCGTTATCTTTCCCCTATTAATATCGACAACAGCCAAACACCGTCGGCATTCTCGATTCATTGGGCTGGCTGAACTATCTACAAATGTAATTAAGTTTGTATGGAACGCCAGTGCTCGAGTCCTATTCGCACTTGACCAATTTTATTTACATCAGTCACCTTTGTTTCTGTGAAAATACTTAACAGTGAAAAAATCTTGAAATGTTCAACACGAAAAACAGATAATTGTAAAACTGAAACGATGCAAAAGTACTGTGATGCGAATACCGCCGCTGTCGGAACAGGCGAGCATACCGTCATGTGCTGCTCTTTGATTGCATTTATTGAACCCATACATGAGTTGCGTATCGGCCGACTGTTCGTCTAGTAAAACTATCAATAGGGGTGTGCATCACTGTTAACGTGCAACTAACACTGCCGGGATAACAAACCCTAGACAGAATGCAAACCTGAGGGCGAATTGTAAATTGGCCATTACTGTTGTCAACAGATATTGCCGTGAGTGAATCGCTTAAATTTGTTTCCAAAGACACACAGTGAGTACCTTTGGCATTAACACTGTTGTGAATTTCTCCGTACCGGGCGAAGTTCCCCAGTGTTTAGCACACAGGACTTGCATTCGGGAGGACGACGGTTCAAACCAGCGCCCAGCCATCCTGATTTAGATTTTCCGTGATTTCCCTAAATCGCTTCAGGCAAATACCGAGATGGTTTCTTTGAAATGGCACGGACGACTTCCTTCCCCATTCTTCCCTAACATGATGGGACCGACGGCCTCGCTTTCGGTACCCTCCCCCAAATCAACCAACCCACCAACACTTCCTCCGTAACGAACCCCCGAGATGTCGGGTCTCTTGCACCTTAATATTGAGAAAATGTCCCTGAACAACGAAATTTTATCGGTGGAGCTCCTGGCTTATGTTGTTGTTTACAGGTTGAGCTCGAACACCATCTCAGAGTTTCCGATGCCATCACTAGATGATTTCTTAGATTGGTGCAGAAGTTCTTAGCGTGCTTCCATAAGTTTAATAAACACAACGGATACACATAACAGAGTCTTTAGTAATCAGTAATATATCCTCCTACACAATTAACAACAGCCTGCCAACGCTGTGGTAACTTTTAGATTCCGCGACTGCAAAAACCTTTCGGTTTTGAGGCGAAAAACTCGTCGAGGCATGTTCGAGGCGTATTTTCATCCGAAAAGGAAGTTCCTTAAAGGTTGTTTGATAGAGAGCGGAAAAGACGAAAATGTGAGGGCGCAAGATCAGGTGAATAAGACGGGTGCGGATGACTTCCCAAGCCAACTATTGTATAGTGTTTTTTGTCAGTCTAGCAGAATGCGGTTATCGTGGAGTGGCGTCACTTCACGCAGACTTGCTTGTCGTTGTTCTTAGATTGCGTTTACAAGACGTCTCAGTTGTTGACAATAAATGTCAGCAGTGATGGTTACACCTCGAGGAACAATTCGCGGTACACTACAACACTCAAATGTGCACGATGGTGGAGTGATCACAGTTAATCACACTTGCCAGTTCCCGAGTTCACTGACGTGGATGGTTGTGGATCAGTGTTTGTAAACGTTCTTCATCACACCCCGCAAGTCTTCCTGATCATGGAGAGTTACCGATGTCGAAATGATCCTCCTTAAAACCAGAAAATCATTTCTTGCCACGTCCTGTCCAATGGCATTACCACACATTCAACGCAAATGTTTCTGACTGCTTCCGCTACCATCACCCCTCTACTGAACTCAGACAAAAGAATATGTCGAAAATGTTCCGATTCCTCCACTTGGCACTCCATATTATAACGTCCAGAACTCCACTCACTATCTCAAAATGAGAAAATGACAGTGTGTTTACTCAGATAGCAACAGTGAACTACAAATAAAAAAAGGCAATCAATAAATAAACTCGCAGCAACTGGAATACCAACATACGAAACAAAAACGGTACGAACTTGTGCAACAATGTAATATTTACATCGCCGGCCGGTGTGGCCGAGCGGTTCTAAGCGCTTCAGCCTGGAACCGCGCGACTGCTACGGTTGCAGGTTCGAAACCTGCCTCGGGCATGGATGTGTGTGATGTCCTTAGGTTCAAAAAAATGTTTCAAATGGCTCTGAGCACTATGGGACTCAACGGCTGTGGTCATAAGTCCCCTAGAACTTAGAACTACTTAAACCTAACTAACCTAAAGACATCACGCACATCCATGCCCGAGGCAGGATTCGAACCTGCGACCGTAGCGGTCGTGCGGTTCCAGACTGTAGCGCCATTAACCGCTCGGTGTCCTTAGGTTAGTTAGGTTTAAGTAGTTCTAAGTTCTAGGGGACTGGTGACCTCAGATGTTAAGTCCCATAGTGCTCAGAGCCATTTGAACAAATTCTGAATATTTACATCGTACACAGAATGGCTCTAAAACACTCGTTTGGAAAGAGACTGTTACAGACGACGTATCGAGTTCACTCTGACAGGAAGTTCTGAATTCAGTCACAGAACAATACGGTATTGAGTAAGGTCGTATTTTTCTCACTAAGCAACAATACATAACTATACTGAGTTCCTTCCGGAAGTCGAGGAACACGGCGTCAACCTCAGCACCATATCTATTGCTCTCTGTCTCTCACAGGCGTACAGAGCGATATGATTTTCTCCAGATTGCTGTTCGCAGTCTCCATAAGGAATCCATCATCCAACACAGATATTCACTTTCCTGCCTGGGAAACCCCGTTGCAACGGCTGTCTATGATAAATTGTTGTAGGTGAGTGGTTTCTTTTGCTTGAATATAAGAAGTATCTCGTCAGATATATGTTTGTGGGTGTATAGTTTCTAGACGTACTATACTCCAGATGTTGACATCTCCTTTCTCAACTCAAGTATCGAGAAAACCTCTTCATGTATTTTATAACTGAACGGTAGTGTTCGTTACTGTTTCTGCCTAAAGCCTGCTGCTTCCTTGCATGATCTTAGGTCGGCCGTGAAACAAACTGTATTCATTTCGTACTGATTTCACAATGGTTCAGATTTTATAAGCAGTTGCGTACTTGCAGCTGGTCTTCAACAGATGAGAATATTAGATTATTACTGTCCACATTTCTGTGTTACTTGCAAAATGATAAAATTTCACGTGTCTTAATAAATATCTCGTAAACTGCAACAAACAGGCAATAAACAGTGACGTATGCTTGACTCGTTTAAAACTTACTTAGACTGGAGCAATGTTCACAGAAAGCGGTGAAGAAATATTTCAACATATTTCTTATTTGGCCACTTATTTGCTTAGGTTCTATAGGTAGAGCCAGAATAGCATGCAGATATCTCTTGGTGGACACAATTAACGCACTCGGGTTAATTACGGTGTGGTTGGAAGAGACATGCCATCAAATCCTGTTTTGACGGCCCGGCCAATGTTACTGCAGCCACGGCTCAGCTAACTATTTTGTATCCACTGCAAATATTGGCTTTAGTCACCGAAGCTACAGCCGCAAGCCATCACTGCGCCACTTCATCATGGATTGTAGCATAAATTGTTGGCTGCAGATTTCCTTACTTCTTGTTTCTTGCTATTTTAAGGACAGCACAGGATTTTATTGGCGTAAAAGCTGAATTTATTTTGGAAGTCTTTGTTGTGTAGGATGACCAAAATATAACTCGTCCGGAAATTCCCAGCCAGCCTCCAATCACAAAAATATGGACTGAAATTTTAACTTACTTATGAGAATTTTCTGATGCTTGATGGTGCGTTTACTATGAGTTCTATTAACCGGAGGGGCTGAACCATTGAAGAAGTGAAAAATTAAGGATCATTTCATTCAAAAAGTGCCGACAGAAATCAACAAGCGGTGATTGGTATGGAATCTTCAGTTTATGTATAACAGAAAACTGTTTAGGATAAAGGCGCAGGTTCATATCAATGATTTTCTGACGCGACGAACTTTTAATTTCCACTTACAGCTAATTGACATTGCCGTTTCCTCAGTAGTACACGCCGGGAAAGCCTACATTTACAACATTTTACAGGTCATATTTATTTTGGCAAAATTATAGAAGTAGCTTCCTACATTTCAATCCTTAATTTCGGTGTATCTCATATGCATTTCATTCTGATACCGTAAGTAGCCTATGCTTCTAATTGTCTTCAGACGTAGAAGTATTTACACTAGGACGGCTTTTCAGACTTAAAAAAAAAAGTGTGTTTATCAGATCGGAGCAGTTTTTACACATGTGTATTTTTGTAGTCTGTTAAAATGTAATCATTAGCGTGTAACTGGGTTGTCGGACAGAGCTGTATCTGTACTTGATATGGAGCGAACGGACAATAACTTGAGAATGTTGTTGTGTTCTTCAGCCCGAATGCCGGTTTGGTGCAGCTCTCCGCACTCGTTTATGTTGTGCAAGCCTCTACGTCTAAAGCAACTATCATCCATTTGAACCCGGTTACTCTATTTCACGCCTTGGCCTGTCTCTACAATTTTTATGCCCCACCCTACCGCCCGTCCCCACCTACCCACTATTACCAAACTGACTTCTCCTTGATGTCTCAGGATGTGTCCTATCAACCGATCCCTCCAAGTTGCGTCATAAATTAATTTTCTCCCAATTTAACCCAGTACCTCTTCACTAGTTATCCGATCTACTCATCAAATCTTCAGTAATCTTCTGTAGCACAACAATTCAAAAGCTTCTATTTCCTTCTTGTCTGGACTGTTTATTGTCCATGTTTCACTCAAGCCAGAAAAAGATTTTTTAACACTTCAACTTATATTTAATAATAATATTGACAGCCCGCATTTTTATTCTCTCTACTTCCGCCACTGTCAGTTGTTTTCTGCAGGAACAGCAAAACTCGTCTGCTAATTTTAGTGCCTCATTTCCTAACCTAATTCCGTCAGCATCGCCTGATTTAATTCGACTTCGTTTCATCACACTTGTTTTACTTTTGCTGATACTGATCTTATAACCTGTTTCAGGGACACTATCCATTCTGTCCAACTGATCTTCAACGTACTTTTCTGTCACTGCCAGAAATATGATGTCATTATCAAACCTGAAAGTGTTTATTTGTTCTTACTGAACCTTTATATCCTTGCCAAAGCGCCCGTTGGTTTCCTTTGCTGCTTGCTAAATTTACAGACTGGGCAATATCGAGAACAGGCTGCACCCCTGGCTCACTCCCATCTCACCTTCTGCTTCCCTTTCCTACCCTTCGGCTCTTATAACTCAGTCTGGCTTCTGTACACGTTGTAGATAACCTTTATTTCTGATATCTTTAGGGAGGCATTACATATACCACTACATTCACTAAAAAAAGTACTAGCAGTACGACGTTAGATCCCAGGTAAGAAATAGAGATCAACTGAAAATATTTTAAACGCAAAAACTTAACCAGTGTATTCATAATAAAGTTTTTTAAAGCATCCAACCGCTCCCAAAAGCAGCAAGAATAATTTCGACCTATTGTGATAATGTCATTGTCACCTAGCTCCTCAAGATCCTCGCTCACTTTAATTCTTTACTTAGCCTTGTGTGATGCGAGATGTTAAGATTTAAGTAAGCAAGAAACTTAGTTTTAGATGGTCCTGAGTGAAAGTTAAAAACCGTAATGCTCTAATTTCCTGTTTTGTCTTCCATGTGCTGCAGTAACACCATTTTACTCTTAAGGGTCTAATTTTTGTCCCTTGGCAGTTACACAGAGAACTTGAGATGGCTATGCTAAAGAAAAATAGCAGTATCATAACTGTCCTTTCTAAATGACTTTCTAAATATAGGAAGTGCATACATATTCATATTTCAGCTTATTAGTAACGAAGATATTACCTATCTGTGTCTGTCTGTCATGTCAAGCTGTCCGCAACCAAAGACTAGTTTCAACACCACTGGGCCTTATCGGGTGTTGTCCTGGTGTAGGTTTTAGGCCTTGAATCGACTTTCCAGCTAGCTGTAGGGGCACCTATAGTTCTTACGTGGACTCCGAAACAACATGCAGTTTGGAGGTTTTGACGTATGCTAGTCACTTCCAGAGACGAAGAAGCGATAAGTGACAGAAAAAAAACAAACGAAAACATCGAATGTGTTGGAGCATCTGACACCTTACCATTTACCTACTTAGCCAAGCTTTCTCTCTCAATGGTTGTTATTTATTGTTACAATAAGTACTGGAAAGTCCAAAGTCACTTCACTAAATGCTATTTACGTGACGACAGGGAAGGAGCGAAATGTATCATCCTCTTAAACGTGTTTTCTGTCAAAATACGTCAACAGAGAACGTGAATGAGTTCTAACGCGGGACGATTGTAGGGGTCTACAATTTCGAATATCTCGTCAGAGACCTTCCACGACAATCACACATGTGTAGCTCCACTGCTCAGCTAGTGTGAAGAGGAAAAATAAGCCTAAGACGTTAACTGGTAGGGAACGCGGAGCTGCAGGTTCGATGGTGCCAGTCAGTTGGTAGACGGGCTCATCAGCTACTACAGACGACTTCCAACGGAACTGAAATACAAACGTGTGTGACAGGAAGATCTCTCAAGAGCCGACAGAACTCTTCCACCCGTAATGAAATTTGCATCATCGCAACATCTGGAGCAAAAGTAATAAACATACAGATTGTTCCAAGCCTTTAGGGTAAAAATTGTACGGACTGGTGTAGCAGCATTTACAATCCTGTCATAAATAACGTTTGTAAGTATTGCATTTTCCAAATGCACTTAAACGTGGCAGGAAGAGAACCTCCTGTCACCGACTTAGTTGCTGTTACGAGGTGACTTGCTTGCACTAAGCAATTATACGGAGTCGTTACAGGGCGTAAATAGGGTCAAGTAACAACTATAACAAAAATTAATGGCAACACAGATTAGCAACAATTTATAGTGAGTTACTAATAGAAGTTTTCAAGATTGTGCATAGCTGTATAGGTCAAGATTCACTTGCACTGATTTGTCGTTAAAAGTTGGTACAGTACAGTGAACCACGTCTAACATCTAGTATAATGCCCAGTTCGGCTCTTCTTGACGGCAACTATAGATGAGTCGTGACATTGTCTTGAGGCACTACCTGGCTACTAACTGCTGAGTGGAGCCATGTGTCTGCTTATATTGGTGGATGTCCACTTCGAACTATTTGTGTGACATAAAGCAAATTGCGTGGCATACTGAATGTCGTGTGCTCGTTGCTACGAGTATAACCAAGCTATGTTGTTCCTGAGTGATGGCACCCTGGCGCTCTTTTACAGTAAGTGGGCTGTGCCCCGAGCCTTCTGGAGGACACAGCGGTTACTAAAGTTCAGAATGGTTCAAATGGCTCTAAGCACTATGGGACTTACCATCTGAGGTCATCAGTCCCCTAGATTTAGAACTACTTAAACCTAACTAACCTAAGGACATCACGCACATCCATGCCCGAGGCAGGATTCCAACCTGCGACCGTAGCAGCAGCGCGGTTCCGGACTGAAGCGCCTAGAACCGTTCGGCCAAAGCAGCCGGTGGTTACTAAAGGAACTAAACCTTTTATAGCCCTGAGTCCTGTTCTGTCAATGGATAATCCAGTGCATTTATACAGTGGGTATTGTTCTCGGACTTAGCATCTTTTAACAGTGATGGGATTTATGTTGTCACAGTTGCCAGTTATGGAGAGCTGGAAACTCATGTGACACGTTCGTCTCAGAATTCTGTCGACTTCTGAGATAGAATTTGTGGCGTTTCTGCTAAATTTTTGCTCACATTACATTTTTATTTTACTTCTAGTAGCTATCAGTCGTACAAGCACATTCAGCAGCAGTACCGTGTATTGAGTTGTGCGGCAGATGGTTTGAGAGTCTGGGAATGCCATTGGTATCGGTGTCTGTATTACGCTGGAGTACCGAATAAACACCCGGGGATCACATACTGAGCGTGGCGCGAAGCACTAACATGTTGTTAGTTAATATTTGTTATTTGAACACTGCTGTGCTCCTCCAGACATACCATCAACAATAGCTTCACTGATAGAAGATTAATAATAATTTCATAAAGTCATTAACTAAAATAAAAAGGTCAATGAGAAGAACATTTAACTTATTTGGTAGAAGGCGATGTACCAATCGGAAGCGCGTGCTAAATAAGCAGTCGCCAAACTGTTACTGTAACTCACTACGAGTCTTCTACCGCGTACGACCGAGGCAATCCGCGTCGGGACGGTCAGGTGGAATACGAAGCCGATAATTATTCGTCGCAATTAACAGTGCCTCGGAAAACCTTTGTGTGTAACAACTCGTTAGAAGATTTAAATCAGATATGAATAAATGCTACACGCGTGTTGGACGGTATAGTGTAACGAGTTACCGGAAAACGTCTGTCGTGTTGAACAGTGCCTTGGTGAAAGGTCGTGTAAAATTTTGAACATCTTGTAATACTGTGAATCATTAGATCGTGTCTTGTTGCGGTGCTCTGAACATAGTTAGCTTCCGCTGAACATGATTTAATGAATGAATATAACCAGGCTCTTACTTGCGGTTCTTGATTACCGCTAAACGTTAACGAATAAAAATCAAATGACATCCTATGTTTTGATAACTTTATTTCGTAGCATTGAATTTTCTCCCACACTGCCTCTTCAGTTTAGGACAGTTTGTTGTTTGCCAGTCAAATCCTGCACCTATAGGGAGAAGAAGCCAATCGGGACGAGATATACGAGACAACTTTAGAAGACACGAAGTAAGGAAATCAAAGTCAGTGATGCTAGGACAGTGAAAAGACATACTGCCATAAATTGTGGTATGATCGACGGTGACACTTCTGCAAGCTGAGTAGGGCATTTATGAAACTCAACGTGGAAAGGATAGGTAGGCGAACATTATAATACTAATCAACAGTCGCCATTCTTCTGTTTTTGTGAACGTTACAAACTGTACGACATAAACTAACAGGGCCTTATTTTCTCTCCCCACATTTGGAAAGTGCCCATTTCCAAGTACTCAGACTGCTACAGTTGTTGGAGGTGAACCTCTTGTTGTCTGTGGCTTCAAAAAGTCGGTGCAGCATTCCTCTCCCATAATAACTTCTGTGGGCGCCATAAAAGCAAGTATCCTTTTTTATGCGTGTGGTTCCATGAAGTCAGCTGAATGAAACTCCAGCAAACGCGATTGCAGGACTTAACTCCTACGGATTTTTTCCGGTTGCGTTATATGAAATCTACAAAATATTAAACCCTGGTATAAACTGAAGACGAACTGTTAGGTTGGGTGTTACAAACTTGTTTTATAGTCCGAAACACAACAGTGATATTTAGGATAGTGTGTAATAAATTTCTACTTCACCGTAATATGTACAATGAGCCTAGCGGTCGTCACTTTGGTATATACAATTACTCATTTCCGTCCATTGCTAACAATCTCAGTGAACGTGGTCTAGGATTCACTACCAGCCATGTAATCTTGATCCAAGAGGCTTAGCACAACTTGCATAATAGATATTTTGGGCGAGATATGTATTGCCGTAACTAAGCAACAAGTTGTTAATTTAACAAATGTATAAAGGATTGTGTTCGGACGTGTCATAGCGAAACGGGGGATGCATTTGGGAAGCAGAATATTACAAAGGGCTGTTTAAAAAGTATTTACTTCCTTGATTATTTCTCCTTTAACCTTTTTTAGAGCGAGAGGTCGCTAGTCTCATAACCGACCAATTAACCATAATTCAAGAAAGCACTCAAGAGATACTGAATCGCAGCAAACACTAAACTACATACATGATTAAGAAGTGTTTTCGAGACACCTGCTATCAGAGGCATAGAAATAATGTTAATGACAATCCGTACTGCGCCGAAGACGCTTTTCAAACAGGTGAACTTAAACGCATATTTCAGGCACGTCAAGAGTTCAGGAAAATGCGAGAGAAACGAAGGAAGAAACTTATAAAACGAGGAATCGCATTCAACTCTTCACTATCTGTTTTGTTAAATAGCAAAATTTCAATAGTAAAGTTCTTTGAGACAAAGATTACTTTGTAATTTAAATAATTTTGCTACAATGTTCAGTTACATCATATCGCGTAAAACGAATAAACAGGAACTTAATTACTTGTCACTGTACCTAAAACACCATGTTTCATCGTATGTCTGTATTCTTATGCTATACTAAGTGTGTGGTATTTTGACATCATTATATTTTACGTTTACTACTTCAAGAACTGTTAAGGAGACTGACTGTGCTATTTGACTGGCTGAAGCCAATAAAAAATTTTTGCGGTCGTTATTTGTTCTGTTTGGTCCAAAGACAATTAGTTAGGCAAGAAGGAAAAGAAATCTGTCTTAGAGTTTCCAAAGGACGCACAGGTTGGTTGGTTGGTTGGTTTGGGGAAGGAGACCAGACAGCGTGGTCATCGGTCTCATCGGATTAGGGAAGGATGGGGAAGGAAGTCGGCCGTGCCCTTTCAGAGGAACCATCCCGGCATTTGCCTGGAGTGATTTAGGGAAATCACGGAAAACCTAAATCAGGATGGCCGGACGCGGGATTGAACCGTCGTCCTTCCGAATGCGAGTCCAGTGTCTAACCACTGCGCCACCTCGCTCGGTGGGACGCACAGGAAATAAGACGTCTTGAATGTAGGAAGAAAGACAACAACACAGTATTGTATACTGAAGATTAGACTATTTCCCAGGAAAGTCTACCGGACTGTAGTAGATGTGTTCTGTTCTTAACCCACATCTGTCTGTCACAAATGACTACATGAAGCTAATTTCATTTACTTTCTTTGGATGTTTTTCCAAACAACATAATGCTATATTGTCTGCATCATGTCTGTTAAGGTATTTCAGTATGACGGAATGAAAGAGCAGAGATTCATTAGCAGTAATCATACTGGAGAGAACAGAGTTACATATTGCCATATACTGCGGACACACTTTTTCCAAAATTCGATACAAGAAGCGTCTGGTAAGAAAGGGGCTTTGCTTTAATTCTACAGGACGTGTAATTCCGCAATTCATTTCCCTGAGATAATGCTATAATAAGCAGCATTTGTGACACGTACTTTATACGAAATATTCAAATGAAATTCCCGTTGTTCAGACTAGTCGCAAACAGCTAGTTACAGCTACTATGCCTAGTTACAGTGTAAACGTAACGTTGAGGGCCAGAAGACAAGAAATGGGTACATGGGTATAATAAGAAATTAGAGGGTGTTCAAGTGACAACTCAGAGAGAGAGACGGGGATAATGAACGTGATTAAGCATATAAAATCGAATTGCATGTGGTGTGTGCTCCAAGAGGGGTGCGTCGGTGGAAAGGGGAGTTACCCATACTGTAGAGGGGTTGTATGGGCAATCGGGAAGCTAGTAGATGTGTACATTCACTGCTTCCGTAAATACGGTATTGCTGCGACTCCTCTGATGGAAACTGTAGAATTTATGCGTTGATTGTTCCGGTTCAAACTGGAGAACAAGATTATAATTATACTGACATTTATCGTCGAAGTGGCACAATAACATACCGGGGAACACTTACCACTGTCCAACAAAGACTCACAATGCTGTATGCTCTTGTACATACCTCAGCATAGAATCCTAATAATCCTAATAATGGCATTCAGAATGTGTTTTTCACCTTGCACACATTCTAATAACCTGTGATTCTGTGCATCTACACTCATGACTGGCTTTGTATGTCTTGCAAATTCCATATCATTTCAAACTGAATGTTAAGGAACAGTTTTTTCCAGAATTATTACCTAACCCAGTTAATAGTCCACTATTGAACTTAGACTACCAAATCAATTCGAATTACAAGCGACGCATAAAATTATGCATGTAACTGAAACAAAAACTAATGATCGTGAATTTAATTAGTACTTCTTCACTACATTTCCGTACAGTGATGAAAGGTCTGCATAGTTTTTCCTGAGTTGAGTCCGCTGGCTGTCTGTAAGAACGTGAGGGCAGGTGGGTCGTAAAACTGTTTTTCGCTAAATGGCAGAGTAATTGGCAGGCGCTGTTTGCGGCGGAGCTCGGAGCACGGTGGCGACCACACCAGGGAGCAGACGCCAAACTTGCAGTGTGAGACGCAGCGAAAAGAACGCTTTCTAAACAGACGAGAGGATGGAAAAGCATGAGACACTCAGAGCGATACGAATCTGTTGGACCCAAAAGAGACAACATTAAGTGATGTGTAAGTCATGCAGGGTAGCCCGTGATTGGCTCAGTAAAATTATTTTTGTCGCGGAGATGAGAACTTGCGAGTGTCTACGTGTAGGCAGCATCATCGGTCGGAATGTGAAACCAGCCTCATAGTGGGAGAGAATGTCTGCTTTCTGCCCCACTGTAAGAGAGAAATGTGTGTTAGTGGTTATCAGAGCAGAATTTTTAAGAAGAAGGATACTGTTAGTGTTTTATGATTTTTTTCATTGGGCGGAACATGGAAAGTCCACAGTGATTGGCTAACAAGAATCCGGTGCTGGCATAACAGAGAGATTTTGAGAAGGAGAGCGTATAGGACACTTGACACTGGAACTCTGGTGGGGGAGGAGACTTCATCTACATCTACATTTATACTCCGCAAGCCACCCAACGGTGTGTGGCGGAGGGCACTTTACGTGCCACTGTCATTACCTTCCTTTCCTGTTCCAGTCGCGTATGGTTCGCGGGAAGAACGACTGCCGGAAAGCCTCCGTGCGCGTTCGAATCTCTCTAATTTTACATTCGCGGTCTCTTCGGGAGGTATGAGTAGGGGGAAGCAATATATTCGATACCCCATCCAGAAACGCACCCTCTCGAAACCTGGACAGCAAGCAACACCGAGATGCAGAGCGCCTCTCTTGCAGAGTTTACCACTTGAGTTTGCTAAACATCTCCGTAACGCTATCGCGCTTACCAAATAACCCTGTGACGAAACGCGCCGCCCTTCTTTGGATCTTCTCTATCTCCTCTGTCCACCCGACCTGGTACGGACCCCATATTGATGAGCAATACTCAAGTATAGGTCGAACGAGTGTTCTGTAAGCCACCTCCTCTGTTGATGGACTACATTTTCTAAGGACTCTCCGAATGAATCTCAACCTGGCACCCGCCTTACCGACAATTAATTTTATATGATCATTCCACTTCAAATCGTTCCTTACGCATACTCCCAGATATCTTACAGCTATCATCCGAATGCGAAAATATTTTGTTGAGCCCAACCTACATAGGTAGGAATGATCATCAAAATAAAATAAGAGAAATCAGAGATCGAACAGAAAAGTTTAGGTGTTCGTTTTTCCCGTGCGCTGTTCGCGAGTGGAATGGTATGGAGATAGTATGATTGTGGTTCGACGAACCCTCTGCCAAGCACTTAAATGTGAATTGCAGAGTAATGATGTAGATGTAGAAGTAACTGCTACCAGTGTTTGTTCCGCTATCTAAAGTGCCCCATGGAGGGAACACTTCATCTTCATCTGTACTTCCAGCGGACAATGCTTTAACTGTGGGATAGTATCTCAGAGTCGATCACAGATTCAATCCTGAACTTGTTGCTTTCAGCTACCGCCGTACCCGAGTTGACAGGAAGCATGTGCAGCGTCTGTACACGATGTGACGAGGCGGATGCGAAGTCATTTGATTCCAGTTAGAGTCTTGCGTTTCTGAATAAACATATTCATTGCACATTTCCCAAAATATATGTTCAACAATCCATTTGAACCAATTTGTGTCTAATAATTACGTGTATTGCATATTCAATGTCTAAAGTCAAGTCCATGCGTTTTAGAAATAAACAGGACTTTACTGTGACCTTTTGTTCATTCCATAGTTAGATAACACCCTTTGACATTGTACCTATACTAGCTATGGTACCTGTATTTCATTCGCCACCATTATTCAAATTAAGATGTTCTATAGTTTTCATTCCGCAGCTTTATCTTAATGCTCCACATTATTTTATGGGGAACTGTCCGTCGCTGTATAGGTCACCAGGTACAGATCTAGACAGCATAACAGGGCTATGATTAAAGCTTAACCGTAGTCTCACTCGTTATACTGAAACGGCGGTAAGCATCCACGTAATTAACAGTGCTATGAACAGTTTTGAGTGCGGCTGTGCGAGGAATAATGCGCAGAGTTAGCTGTTTTCGCGGTAAAATTTTATTTTTTACTCTTGAACTGTTAATTGTACAGCAGGGATCCCGAAAGAACGTGATTTCTCTAAAACTGATGTCTTATGTTTCACATCCAAATGTATTGTTATTTCTTGTTAATCAGTTCCCTGATTGTCCGCCATAAATTTGATACTGTGTGCGCAAAATGTACTAATTTGAAACAACTAAAAGTTCTTGTTTACCTTACAAACTGGAATTATACTTTCGTTAATTAATTTGAAATGTGTTTAAGCCTCGTTTGTGGCTCGTGTACGCACGAGGAACTAATTAACAACTGTAAAAACAGTTTTAACGTTATACACCCTACTGTTTTTGTCACCACTGCGCAGGTTCTCAAGCACATAAATGAGTTTTTTTGATATTTAATGTCCACTGATGATTTCATAGTTGAGGCCTGCTCGGGAGGCTGTTTTGCAAGTCATGGTTGGCGATATCCTCAAGTTTGAACTTTGAGAAAGAACGCTCGCGGTAAAATGGGACTCGCAGTGAGCTGTATTCAGGCTGGTGGAATGCGAAAAGGTTTCTGTCTTCCCGGGGATGCCCACGTTTTAGCTACCGCAGTAGGCGAATACATTCAAGTGCCGTGTGGCCACAATGATTTATTTTCTCTTTGTGTTTTAATGATAGTGATATAACGTTATATTACCTTGATCCGTAATGACAACAAGTAAATTAACCAAGTGAAAATCAATGACTGAATTCAGTTTAAAAAATAGCTTTTTGAATTAACGATGTTCAAACTGAGGTGCTACGCGGAGATAACTGGTGAAAGGAAAATTCTAGAAATTTGTGATAACTTCAGCAACCAAACTGCTGAGGTCGTCGATCCCTAGCTTACACACTCATTAATCTAACTTAAACTAACTTATGCTAAGGGCTACACACACGTCCATGCCCGAGGGAGAACTTGAACCTCCGATGGGGAGAGCCGCGCGAACCTTATCAAGGCGCCCGAGACCGCACGGCTACCCCACCGGGCGGTGTAAGGAAAGGTAAGGTACAATATTTAACGACTAGTGTTTTCATAATCAACATACATAAATTAAATTTGGTAACGACGAGTGTCAGCTGCCAGTCTTCGAGACAAACCCTAACCGTTTGCAGCCAGCCGATGTGACAGAGCGGTTCTAGGTGCTTCAGTCTGGAACCGCGCTGCTGCTACGGCCGCAAGTTCGAATCCTGCCTCGGGCATGGATGTGTGTGATGTCCTTAGGTTGATTAGATTTAAGTAGTTCTAAGTCTAGGGGACTGAAGACCTCAGATGTTAAGTCCCATAGTGCTTAGAGCCATTTGAACTAACCGCTTGCAACCCTTACTGCATTTCGTAGCAGTTTTCCAATTACATGACCATCCTGTATAAAGCAGCCTCGAATGCGAGCATTCTCAAGAAACTGCAAACGGTCCTGCCACACTTGACGTACGTACGTTGGATGCTACTTTTCCAATATTGCAGTGCCTGTGTGTTTCTGATAACGATCCAAAATTCCTTTGGACATGCATGGATGTCCAAAGGAGCAGGCACTGCGGCGACTACAGCCGTCATGTAATACGTGAAATGAATTTGAAATTGCGAATAAGTTGTAGAATGGAATAATGAAAATGAAAGTTTGCTCCGGACTCAGACTCGAACTCGGATTTCCCCGCTTACTGCGAGCGGTCGCCTAAACATATGGTTGTCCGTGCACGAATCTCGGCCAGTCCCAAACTTCCATATGTCGTCAACCATGCGTCTGCGACCTGTACTCGTACATCCATTATGTATATTATCGTACAGGTGAGACGTTGTCTCGCTTCACACGCCCGGGTTCCCGGGTTCGATTCCCGGCGGGGTCAGGGATTTTCTCTGCCTCGTGATGGCTGGGTATTGTGTGATGCCCTTAGGTTAGATAGGTTTAAGTAGTTCTAAGTTCTAGGGGACTGATGACCATGGATGTTAAGTCCCATAGTCCTCAGAGCCATTTGAACCATTATTCAGACGTTGTACTTAAAGTAGCTTTCCCGGTATCGGCAGATAAATACGATATTGCAGTCCCTGTGTTATTTTGATTTCGATGCAAAGTTCCTTTGGACATGTATGTATGTCAAAAGGTTGTCCTTATTCGCTATTGCGAATTCATTTGACGTATTTCATAACGGCTGTAGTCCCCACAGTTATCCGTTCCTTTGGACATGAACGCATGTCAAAAGGAACTGTGCATCGTAATCAGAATAACACAAGCACTGCAAATATCGCATTTATCTGCCGATACCGGGCAAGCGACTTTCAAGTACAACGTCTGACGTGTATGGGAATATACATAATGGATGTATGAGTGCAGGTCGTAGACGTATGGTTGATGACATATGGAAGTTTGGGTTTGTCCCTGAATTGTGCTCGGATAGCGAAATGATAAGACGACAGCTCGCGAAAAGCGGGAAATCCGGGCTCGAGTCCTGGTCTGGCACAAATTTTCATTGTTCAAATGGTTCGAATGGCTCTGAGCGCTATGGAACTCAACATCTGAGGTTATCAGTCCCCTAGAACTTAGAAGTACTTAACCCGCCAGGTTAGCCGAGAGCGCTAATGCTCTGCTTCCTGGACTCAGGTAGGCGGGCCGGCCCCGGATCGAATCCGCCCGCCGGATTAACGACGAGGGCCGGTGTGCCGACCAGCCTGGATGTGGTTCTTAGGCGGTTTTCCACATCCCTCTAGGTGAATACCGGGCTGGTCCCCACGTCCCGCCTCAGTTACACGACTCGCAGACATTTGAAACACATCCGCACTTTTCCATGATTTACACTAGATGCAGACAGATGGGGTACTCTGATTCCGTCCCGGGGGGTAGGTGGTGGCGGCAGGAAGGGCATCCGGCCACCCCTTTAAATTAACATGCCAAATCCGATTTAACCACGCCAACCCCACACAAAATGCGGGACACAGGCGCAAGCGATAGCGATAGAAATAGAACTTAGAACTACTTAAACCTGAGGACATCACACACATCCATGCCCGAGGCAGGTTTCGAACCTGCGACCGTAGCGGTCGCGCGGTTCCAGACTGAAGCGCCTAGAACCGGTCGGCCAGACCGGCCAGCGTTTTCATTGTCGTCATTCCACGCTATAGCTGATGGATGTCCATATTCGCAACTGTGAATACATTTCATATATTCCATGATGGCTGGGGCCGCTCTGCCCGTTCCTTCGGACATAATGGGTTTACGAGTACACGTTGCAGACACATGGTTGACGATATACTGAAATTTGAGTCTGGCCGTTAATCGTGCTCGAATAGCCAAACGGTATGGCCAACGCTTGCGATAAGCGGGAAATCCGGGTTCGGGACCTGGTCCAGCACAAATTTTCATTGTCGTCATTCCATTCTATAGCTGATGGTTGTCCATATTCGCAATTGTGAATACATTTCATATATAAGATTATCGCCCTATTGTGCACCAGGCACATCATAACCGCCGGCCGGGGTGGCCGAGCGGTTCTGGGCGTTACAGTCTGGAACCGCGCGATCGCTACGGTCGTAGGTTCGAATCCTGCCTCGGGCATGGATGTGTGTCATGCCCTTAGGTTAGTTAGGTTTAAGTAGTTCTAAGTTGTAGGGGACTGATGACCTCAGCAGTTAAGTCCCATAGTGCTCAGAGCCATTTGAACCATCTTGAACATCATAACCCATTCACTTCTGCACCTGTCATCCGAGAACAAATAATGGACTCACTACAACTTTACGTGTCTTCCCGCACCAGTTCTCGGAGACAAGCAGGAAATTATCGTCCTGTGCATAGCCTGCTGTTAACGTTACAACACAAAACGGGCTGTGTGTCGAGTGATGCCCTGACTGGGAAGAAAAGTGCTGAGTGATGACTCACACGTCTTCTGTACGCCAGATGACCGTCTTCGGCGAATATGGCGGCTATGTCGGTAGTGGTCGCATTCTTCCAATGCTTTGGTGAGAAACAGCTGTGTTACTGCTAGCGTCATGCTGTGGGGAGTTGTCAGATATGACTTTAGGCCACGATTGGTGGTACTTGAGGGAACTGTAGTATCCTCGTCGCCACTGTAGAGCCTTGTACCGTAGGAAACAAGGGAGAGGATGTTGCTATGGGTGGCCGGTAACCTCTTTCTACAACTTAAATGCACACGTGGATTAATACGGTTCTTATTTACAAGAACGGGCAGTTTTACTTAAATGAAATAAAGTCCATGCTCTGTGGCGGAAGCTCATCAGTAATAGTCCTCTTGAAGACAATATCGGTAATCTTGCTATTACACTTAATCTGATCACTATGTACTGTCGTAGCCTGTGACATGAACTGAGCGCGCACTGCAACTAACTGACAGACGCCAAACTGGAGTGTGAGTTAGTGACTGAGGCCGTCTGGTTAGCGGCGGCGACCTAAATACTTGTTGTTGAAGGGGCGTTGGCGGCGTGTAGCTTGTGAGTCTGTCTCTGGCGCTCTCGATCCAGCGCCTACAATCGGTCTTCGCGCTTCTTTGCCGACTGGTGTGCTGGCAACAGCTTACAACAGCACAGGAATTATGGAGGCACGACGGTACATCGTGGACATCTGGCATCCTCATATGTTACCCCTCATGGGACAGTATTGTGTTCCATTTTTGAACAAGATAATGCTCATCAACACGTGTCTCTATGAAATGTCTGCATGGTGGTGAAGTACTCTAGTGGCTAGGAAAGTCTGCTGGTGTCCCTTTTAGAATAACTCTGGAACAATCTCGTATTTGAACTCAGCCCTAGTATCCAGGATATTACGGACCATTGACGACATTTGCAGGCCAGCCTTTCTCATGACAGGATACAACAGCTTAATGACACTCTTCCAAACCGAATGACTGCATGCATCCAGACCAGAGAGGGTTACTGATAAGTGGGTTCATACTGCCACGTTCTCTGTGAATTTGGCTTGATTGTTTAACCGCTGAAGTAACATCACGTACCATCTGAGACGCTGAAGTTTCATTTCGCTTCCTGCACCCCTAATGGGTGCTTCACTTCTTTTGTCAGGAATTGTAGAGTGTAACGGACATCCGATCAGATCCAGTGGCCTTTCCTCTTCTTAACGACTGCATCATTGTGGCCATAGAAAGTGGATTCTTGGTTCTGATAGTCTTCGGAGAAGCGCTTTCGGAAGTCGTAATTTAAATTCTAGTTTTCATTTTGTCTTTTTCGTTTAGGTTAGATTGTGATCCACGAGCATCTGCAAAGACGATCCAGTCGGCAGATTTTATATAGAGTCAAAATTACTTAAGACGTTTTTCACTGCACAGCCTGTAAGAACTTACTTTGTAATTGAACGCTTCTCGCGTATCTGTCCATACAGTTAATTTTCAGGAAGGGCAATAAAATGAGGGAAAAAGTAAAATACGAATGATGAATGCGTGTTGTACGATCTATATGTACGAATGTAAGAGATATTACACTGTTCATTATAATATATGCGTGATCACGATGTAACAGGAAAAGGGAATGTTGGAGAATCAGCCTCGGGCGAGGGTAAAACACAGTCAGCGCTATAAAGAATATCAATGAAAAATGTGATAACCGCACATTAGAGGGTGCATAAAGAGTCCACATATGAGGAATAGTAATAAAGTTATAATTATCACCTCGAAAAATGAAAGATACGGAGTAAAATTTGCAGCTACAGGACTGCAACCGTGGTGTATTCTGAAATCCTCGCGCCACGGTAGAGCAGCACGCCGCTAGCGGAGGTAAAACAAATTTGCGCAGCCCGATGATAAAGTGGAGTATCGTGTGGGAATGCGTTTTGTGCATTTTCAGGGGAATACTGCTGCAGCAGTCCATGCTGAGCTGATAGTAGAGTACGGCTGCACACGACACAGTGGTAACGTGATGTGATGTCGCGATGACGACTTCAGCACGGCCAGACGAGTATGAATGATGAAGCGCGAACGCAAGAAAAGCTGAAGCCCTGGGACTCGAAGACAGGCCTGCCATAGTTGTTAGTGTAAAAGTGAAAATCAGTCACAGATCAATTTCCAGAATCCTGCATAACATTTTGAAGACGACAAATGTCACAGCGCTTAGCGACTGATGGCACCCTCTCAAAATCACGCCGAACCGAGGCCACAGCGGAAATGATGTAGCTGTGTCGTGCCCATCCAGACTGATTGTTTATCCTCCTAATCACCGCCATGGGCGAGCACTAGGTGTCTCGTGCGGCGCTCAGGCAACGGAGCAAAGCAAGCAGTAGAAACGCGTGGGTGCACCATTGCCTAAGCCGGCCGCGGTGGCCGTACGGTTCTAGGCAATTCAGTCCGGAACCGCGTGACTGCTACTGTCGCAGGTTCGAATCCTGCCCCGGGCATGGATGTGTGTGATGTCCTTAAGTTAGTTAGGTTTAAGTAGTTCTAAGTTCTAGGGGACTGATGACCTCAGATGTTGAGTCCCATAGTGCTCAGAGCCATTTGAACCATTGCCTAAAAAGGTGAAGCCCCACTTACCATCCGGGAAGGTGATGCTGACAGTTTTCGGAACATTTTTGTGAATCAAACCGTCTAGATAGCTTAAAACATTTATTTTATTACTCCGTTTCCGCTACGCCATCATCAGATCAAAACTGAGACTTTTCAACACAAGGTTCAGTGTGACACTCAGATTTGCTTAGCAAGTTCTAAGTTTTGATATAATGATCGCAGTAGCCGAAACAGCATAATATTTGTGTGTATTAAGCGATCTCGACGGTTTTATTCAAAATATGTATGTCAGTGAACTAACGCGGGAAATCTTACCATCTTTTTAGGACATCCATGGTGTAGTGGTAACATGTTATGTTCATTAGGAACAGAATACACGAGTATGTCGAAGGCTGTGCGTTTACTCTGCATAGGACACACTAAAAAATGCTGCGCCTTTGTCAGACCAAATTTTATCTCCCCCTCTGAATTTAGGTACTCATACAGCCAGTGACTTCTTCCTCTGTCCTCGGCTGAAGAAATCACTGTGTAGCAGGTATTCGCAGAATGACGATGAGATGATTTTCGTCTTACAGTGTTGTCGGAACAATCAAAATGCAGAGTCACACAACCAATGTTTCCGCCAAATCGTCCATCATTGGGAAGAAACGTGACACAGTGGAGGATGGAGGACTAGCCCTATCATCACCACTAAGATTCGTGGTCGCAGCTCGATTTTTTCGAGATGATAATTACAACTTTATGGTTACTCGTTATATTGTGGATCTGTCCGTCCAACTTGGCTTCCGGTGATTTTTCCCATTGCTGGAGCAGAGCTCCGCTTAAGTCAGCAATTGTGTGTGCTGGCGGTATTATGTTTGTAACCGTTCGGTCTACACCATTTACATCCCACAAGGGAGTTGGACACACGAGATTCGTAATGTCCCCGTGTTACAATTGCCCGTACGCTAAGTGACACGTGCGTGGTCGCACGTAACCATTCATCAGATGAAAACTATGTCCATCTACACTGTGGTCATGGAGCCTACACTATTCCAGTATGCAGCCAAATATACAGCATGGTACTTCTAGGCCGTGTATGCAGTGGTTAACGTATTCCTTAGACCATTTCATCTGTGAGGAAGGTTGTAACGTGCCCAACAAAGACGAAAATCTTTCTCCAGGAAAACCTGCGACCCATCCGTGCGTCGACCATCGCCTCACTGTTTCGGAGTTCATTAAAAGTGGGCACGACACTCCAGTCACCCGAGACTGCATCTGGCGGGAACTCAGAGCTATCCACTGCAGTTGAAAACATCCAGCCAGGTGGGAGATACAAGCTCTACTGGTCTCCAGAAGGAGCAGGAGTTGTGCCCATTGGACGTATTCGACCTCTTAAGTAGGATAACGATCCTGGTGCTGGATTGCAACACTGGATTTATCTTTTCCTCCATTCTGAAATCTCTACGGATGTCTTTCAATTGCCGACACACTTCGTGCTGACTATGGTTAGCATGTTACCAGAAAATGATAATGTCATGGACAAAATCTTATGGAAATCTACACTGAAGATCCAAAGAAACTGGTACAACCGACTAATATCGTGTAGGGGCACCGCGAGCACGCAGAAGTGCCACAGAACGACCTGACATGGACTCGACTAATATCTAAAGTAATTTTGGAGGAAACCGACACCCTGAATCCTGCAGGGCTGTCCATAAATCCGTAAGAGTACGAGGGGGTGGAGATCTATTCTGAACAACATATTGCATATGCTCAATAATCTTCATATCTAGGGAGTTTGGTGGCCAGCGGAAGTGTTTAAACTCAGAAGAGTGCTCCTGGAACTACTCTGTAGCAATTCTGGACGTGTGCGGAGTCGCATTGTTCTGCTGGAATTGCCCAAGTCCGTCGGAATGTGCAATGGACATGATGCAGGTGATCAGACAGGATGCTTATGTACGTGTCACCTGTCACAGTCGTATCTCGACCTATCAGGTGTCCCATATCTCTCCAATTGCACACACCCCACCAACTTGACCAGCTCCTGCTGACATGCAAGTTCCATGGATTCATGAGATTGTCTCCATATCGATGCACGTCCATCCGCTCGATACAATTTGAAACGAAACTCGTCCGACTAGGCATCATGTTTTCAGTCATCAACAGTCCAATGTCGATGTTGACGGGCCCAGACGAGGTGTTAAGCTTTTGCGGAATGATTGCATTTCCGTCACGTTGAATGATTCTCTTCAGTTGTCGTTGTTCCCGTTCTTGCAGGACCTTTTTCCGGCCGCAGCGATGTCGGAGATATGATGTTTCACCGGAGTCCTGACATTCACTCTTTAAATGGTCTTGCGGGAAAATCCTCATTTCAGCGCTACCTCGTAGATGCTGTGTCCCATCGCTAGTGCACAGACTGTAACACGACGTTCAAACTCACTTAAATCTTGATAACCTGCCATTTTAGCAGCAGTAGCCGATCTAACAGCTGCGCCAGACACTTGTCTGATATAGGCGTTGCCGACTGCAGCGCCGTATTCTGCCTGAATGCGCATTCCGCGCGGGATTAGCCAATAGTAAGTGAAAAAATGATGAAATTTCACACGTAAAAAAAATTATTTTGTTATGTTTTTGAACTTCCGCTGCTATGAGTGTGAATCCTGAATCCTTCCTGGTCATGCTGACGAAGTTTTAGGAATTTACTTGTAAAAGTATAGACAGTGGAAATTAAAATGTCCTGTGGTGCCTCTCCTGCTCCAAGTCGGCCCATTTGACGTCCTACCCCCCTTAAGTCCCATAATATTTCACACACATTTGAAAATTTTTTTGAATGCGCATGCCTATACCAGTTTCTTTGGCCTACAGCGTAATTTGTATACGAGAAAGACATTCCTCACACAACACTTGTTCAGCCAATTCTTGAGTGTTTCTTGGCAGTGTGGGACCCTTACCACGTGGGATACGTTGAAGACACAGAGAAAATCCAAATAATAGTTGCGCCTGTCATCGCGGGTTCGCTTAGTAAGCGCAGGAGCGTTACGGGTCTCCGGTAGGAGACGTTGTGCACCGGCCACAAGCTCCCTATTCAAATTACATGAGCGTATGTTCCACGAACAGTCGGGTAACACAGTACTTCGTCCTACATAGGTTTCGCGAAATGACCGCGACGCAAAAAATCATTGAAACTGAATCTCATACGGAGGCTTACTGACAATTTTTCTTCCCCACACCAATCGCGAATCGCACAATGTAGAAAAGAAATAATGCAAGTGCCCTCTGACACACGTTATGTCCACAGTCGTCTTCTCCATCCTTTTCATCGACATTTTGCTACATGGTGTGTCTTGGTGCTGTACTTATAACTATTCCCCTGCGCAAGGTAGAATTTACCGGTTCGAAAAAGAAACTTCAAGGCTTTGGAAAGTCCTCCTCGCGTACGCCGCGAGTTTTGATGAAGTACTACAATAATTGCTGTCAGAATAAAGAATAATCTTCGTTTTGAAACTTCCTGCACTCCGTCGTCAGGCCATGAGTGGCCTACCGGGACCATCCGACCGCCGTGTCATCCTCAGAGGAGGATGCAGATGGAGGGGCGTGGGGTCAGCACACCGCTCTCCCGGTCGTTATGATAGTATTCTTGACCGAAGCCGCTGCTATTCGGCCGAGTAGCTCCTCAGTTGGCATCACGAGGCTGAGTGCACCCCGAAAAATGGCAACAGCGCATGGCGGCTGGATGGTCACCCATCCAAGCGCCGCCCACGCCCAACAGCGCTTAACTTTGGTGATCTCACGAGAACCGGTGTATCCACAGCGGCAAGGACGTTGCCTTTTTGAAACTTCCTGGCAGATTAAAGCTGTGTGCCGGACCGAGACTCGAACTCGGGACCTGTTCGAGTCTCGGTCCGGCACACAGTTTTAATCTGCCAGGAAGTTTCATATCAGCGCACACTCCGCTGCAGAGTGAAAATCTCAAAAAATGGCTCTTAGAACTATGAAACTTAACATCTATGGTCATCAGTCCCCTAGAACATAGAACTATTTAAACCTAACTAACCTAAGGACATCACACAACACCCAGTCATCACGAGGCAGAGAAAATCCCTGACCCCGCCGGGAATCGAACCCGGGAACCCGGGCGCGGGAAGTGAGAACGCTACCGCACGACGACGAGCTGCGGACTGAAAATCTCATTCTGGAATTTTCGTTTTGTTGTGTATTTCCAAGTCGTCCTCCTGGATCAGGAAAGAGTCTCCAGCGTATGCGTTGAGTTAATAGCAGCGTCACTGGCTATGTGGATGGCGTGACGGTCTATCTCGTTTCGCTCGGCACCGCCTAGTTTCGCATTAATGTCTCTGAAAGTAGGGTTTCCGTATTCCGCTGTTCGGAAGCTGGTGTCAAATATTTTATACGAGTCATTGGATTTTTTACCAGCCTGACGTGGAGGGGGCAGCTATGATAAGCATCACCAGTGCGGATCGCATGCACCCCGTCTAGTTTGCTTAAATAAATTAGGCGGGATACACTGGCAACTACGCGGGACTGTCTGACGCTGTGCTTGTGTCAGTCACGAACAAGTTGTAGTTACAGCCTACATATTTACTCAGTGAATCTTTTATCCAGTGCTGCTATACGGCCACCCTGTACTTCTCAATTTTTCAGGCGAGATGATCACAAACTTCTGAACATGGCATGTATGAGAAATTAGTTAAGTGCTTCCGGCAGCAGCTAATTATCGACTCTCGTACTCCATTACACGTATTGATAGTCAATTGTGAAAGGGAAACGGTTCCCCTTTCTTACTTAAGAAGATTTGCTTCATTCACGGATATCGCGTAAGTTCTTCACTGTTTAAATGCCTTCTCATCAGGATATAGCATATCTAAGTTGACAAAAATAGCGTCACTAGCATCAATTTTAACCTACTCCTCATAAAACAGCTATGACAGCAGACGACGTATCAGCCGCATAATGGATATAACCTTTTATTTCAAACTGGTGTTCGGCCGGCCGATGTGGCCGAGCGGTTCTAGGCGCTTCAGTCCGGAACCGCGCGACTGCTAAGGTCGCAGGTTCGAATCCTGCCCGGGCATGGTTGTGTGTGCTATCCTTAGGTTAGTTAGGTTTAAGTAGTTCTAAGTTCTACGGGACTGATGACCTCAGATGTTAAGTCCCATAGTGCTCAGAGCCATTTGAACCATTTTTCAAACTGGTGTTCACAGGTGACAAGTGCACTTATTTCTGTTCGGTAAGTATTAATGTTGCTACAAATCTATTTTTCGCTTATTAGAAAATCATAAATTAATACGTATTTACTACAAAATAAATAGTAATGGAGCGATCTGAGTTTGTGAGCATTTCGCATTTAAATACGAAGGTGTTGCATCACAGAGTGACCGAAATATCCGTTAACATAATATATGTAGGAGCATTAACATTTAGAAACAGTATGAGATATAAGATAATATTGACGTAGGTGCTCTGTGAGTCTTATGTGTAAGTCTTAAGACGTGAGAAGACCATTCTTGATTTGTTACATAGCTCAGGAAAACTAAAATTAACAATAGTTGCTTTTTTGTAACACGAAACGTGTTCACAGCGAAAGCTCTGTCTGATGGAGTCGAAGAAGGAGGGGAGGTCAGGGTTTAAAGTATTGTATACGGTGATGTCTTTACTGGCAGAGCACGGGCTCGAATAGGACCATAACAATATTCGGTTGAGAAATACTTAAATACACATTGGCTTACACAGTTAAATGAGCAGCGCAGAGTTATTACTTTGATTTGAATGAAATGAGTTTGTGGGAATGCCCCTATTGTTCTCAGCCATCTGCTTTTCTGTGTACTAATGTCACGGCTACCTTAGACGTCTGTGGCTATCATAGAAGTTCATCACTCAAACGCAGAGATGTTTTTGGGTCATTTTTGGATGTGGAGAAACATCAATAAAATTGCTTGGACCCAACAAATGTGACTTCTTTCCTGTCTAGGTGTTGTAAATAAAGTGCGATGTGGGCACCCCTTGAAATATGCTTCCAGTTAATAATTTACCTTTCCGAGGAAAGACTGAAACTTTCATTATTTTATCTTTGTTTGCTACCTGACAATGAGCGAGCTGATGTAGTGATAAGACACTAAACTCGCATAAGGGCGGACGGCCGTTCAAATCCCAGTTCAGCTATTCAAACATGTGTTCCCGTACTTACCCTACGTCACTTAAGTCAAATTCCGGCACGATTGCTTTCAAGAGGTTGATTTCCTTCCCCATGCCGCCACAGTCACAGACTGTTTTTTGCCTTCAGCGACTTCCTCGTTGACGATACGTTGAATTTTAAGCTTCCTTCAACTATATGGCGACACGTACTTAAATCCCCTTGTGTATTCAAGACATTACCTAAATAGTTCTTTTCTGTTGTTGGGGTTTTCGGTCAAAAGTCTAATTTCATGCATCTCTCCATACTATTCTATCCCGTGCATGTCTCGTCTCTAACTGCTCCAACCTAGATCCACTTAAATGTTCTTACTATATCCCAGCCTTCGTCCCCCTCAGCAATTTTTCCCTCACGCTTCCCTCACTTACACAAGTGAGAACTCATTCATGGCTCAGGATGTGTTCCAGAAACCATCTCTTCTTTCAGTTATTTTGTTTCACACATTTATTTTCTCCCTAGTTCCATTCAGTACCTCTTGAATGGTTATCCGATCTACCCATATTTTCTTCAACACTACAACTTCCTGGTAGATTAAAGCTATGTTCCAGATCGTAACTCGGTCCTGGGACCTTTGTCTCTCGCAGGCGCCTGCTCACAGACTGGGTTATCCAATCACGACTCACTTCACAGTTTCGCACCTCTACTTCCGCCGGTGCCTCATCTCCTATCTTCGAAACTCCACAGAAGTTATCACGGGGACATGCCTTAACCACAGTCTAGGCTATTGTTTCTAGAATGAATTTTCGGTCAGCAGCGGAGTGTACGCATATCCAACTCCAGAGCGAAAATTCATTCTAGTCTTCGGTACCACCACATTTCAAAAACGTCTGTTGACTTCTTGTTTTAACTGTTTGTGAGCCATGTGCCACATCCGTAAAATGCTGCCTCCAGACAAATACCACAACGAAAGATTTCTTAACACTTTAATTTACACTCCATGTTAACACATTTCTGTTTCTTATAGAAAAGCTTTACTTATAATTGCTAGTTTGCATTTATATCCTCTCTACTTACACCATTGTCAGCTGTTTTGTTGCAGAAATAGCAAAACTACTACTACTTTCAGCGCCTCAATTACTAATCTAATTCCCTCATGATCACCTGTTTTGATTCGATTACATTCCATTACCCTCGTTTTAATTTTGTTGATATCCACCTTATCAATTTTTTTCAGTGCAATATCAATACCGTGCAACTTATCTTATAAGTCCCTTTCTGTCTCTGAAAGGGTTACAATGTCATCGGCAAACCTCAAAGTTTTTAATTCTTCTCCCTGAGCTTTAGCTTCCTATCCAGATTTCTATTTAGTTTCCTTTATTCTTTCTCGGTGTACAGATAATAACACTGGGAATAAGCTACAACGTGGTCTCACTTCCGATCTGAGTACTGCTTCTATTTCATGCCCTTCGACATTCGTAACTGAAATCTGGTTTCTTTGTACGTGTAGATATGCTTTCGCTCCCTGTATTCTATTTCTTCCACTTTCAGAATGATGAAGTGCGTATTACAGTCGACACTGTCAAACATTTTCTACAAAATTTAAAACTGGCATAGATGTAAGTTCGCATTTCTTCAGCTTATCTTCTAGGATAAGCAGTAGGAGCATTATGGCCTCCTATGTTCCTACTTTTGCTGAAGCCAAACAAATTTTTGACGAGGTCGTCCCCTACCAGTTTCTCCATTCTTCTGTAAATATTCGTGTCAATGTTTTGCAGCCACGACTTATGAAACTGATGATTCAGTAAAATTCACACATGGCAGCACCTGCTTTCTTTGGAATTGGTATTATTATATTCTACTTGAAGATAGAATAATCGCTCGCCTCATGCATCTCCCATAATAGATGGAAGAGTTTATTCATACTTGATCACTTTAGATAAAAAATTTTAAGGAGACCTGCCACCATGGTAAAACTAAATGGTAAAGTACGTGCCTTGGTCGCCAAAATAATGTTATTTGACAACCCATGGCGCGTTTCAAGAGAACCCCATCCTCATATCTGCTGCATAAAACATACAATGTAAGACAAGATCTTAAGAGGAAAACATTGCAAAAAGGCAATGAAGCTGAGAAACGTACCCAATACAATCAATGCAGAGTATCTTATGGCCTCCTACCTCATGCCACAACACGATCTGTGTCCAACAGACGTAGGCAGTTACGCAAGAAAGAAGATAAACAATTTTACCAGTAGGTGACGTTAGTGACAGCAATGCCTATGACACCAGGCATGATTGTTGGAATGGAGTAGAAAGGACAAGATACTATGTATTGCTTTTAATAGGTATGTTTCTCAGCTTCACTGCGTTGTTGTAATGGATTCCTTTTAATATCTTGTATTACATTGTCATGCCACAGATCTGATAATGGGGTTTTCCTGAAACGCGTCATGAGACGATAAATAAAATTTTACCTCTTAGTTTTTTCATGATTCGTGCTCCTAAGAAGCACAACAATTCTGGTTGAATTTCGTCTACTCGAGGTGACTTGCACCGCCTCTGCTCTTCTCGCAGGATCGTTTCTGAAAGGCTCACACATAAGTATTACATCAGTACGATGGTTGATAGACGCTGAAATATGCTATATTAGGTGATCTAGAAAACTTTAAAACACACTCTTGGTAAAATGAATTAGCGACAGTTGACGCATATTGGAGAGAGAGAGAGAGAGAGAGAGAGAGAGAGAGAGAGAGAGAGAGAGAGAGAGAGACCGCCTCCACAGTGAATGGCGTGCGTGATAGATATGTTCTCAGCCGCTGCACTGGCCATTGCTGTGGCGTTCGAGTTCAGGATGGGGAAAACGTGCTATTCAAGTTATGAGCCGGAATGTTGATTCTGAGGGTTGAATAACGCATTTTAGTGGAAAATTAAGGTATTAATGAAGATTAGTTTTTAATGTCCCGTGGCCAACGATGTCATTAGTGACGGAGCACAAGCTCAGGTTATGGAACGATGAGGAAGGGAGTCCGCCGTGCCCTTTGAAAAGAACCATCCCGACATTCGCCTCAACCGTTTTAGGTAAATTACGGAAATCCTAAATGTGGATGTTCGGACAGGGATTTGAACCATCGTCCTTCCGATTGCAAGTCCAATGTGATGCCCACAGCGTAACCTCGCTCGGTTGGCAGAATAAATTTCAAAACAATACGTATAGCGGCAATGTTACATAATAGACTACAGTGACTATCTATAGACGTTTGATTCTCTGGTTTAGAATACATAATAGTAAGTAGTACAAATTTTGGCCATTTTCGTGAATAAAATGCAAATAATTCAAAAGCCAAGGACCCTAGAAGAAAACTAATGTCACCACGATAAAGTTGGTGAAATTCTATCCGTAATTCATGCTAATACTTATAGCAACGATACGTTTCACCGAATTTCTTATTAATTATAATGTTCACGTGCAACAGACGAGATATATATAATGATAGGTTTTTCAGATGTATATACAATGAAACATGTATTTTTTTAATAGTTCAAAGGAATTAACTTGCAAGCGCGACTCATGTAACGGATTATATTGGTGGCTTTTATGGTAACAGGTATAGTATGTGCAACTTTGTGGATTTTGAAAAGACAGGACGCATCTACACTCCTGGAAATTGAAATAAGAACACCGTGAATTCATTGTCCCAGGAAGGGGAAACTTTATTGACACATTCCTGGGGTCAGATACATCACATGATCACACTGACAGAACCACAGGCACATAGACACAGGCAACAGAGGATGCACAATGTCGGCACTAGCACAGTGTATATCCACCTTTCGCAGCAATGCAGGCTGCTATTCTCCCATGGAGACGATCGTAGAGATGCTGGATGTAGTCCTGTGGAACGGCTTGCCATGCCATTTCCACCTGGCGCCTCAGTTGGACCAGCGTTCGTGCTGGACGCGCAGACCGCGTGAGACGACGCTTCATCCAGTCCCAAACATGCTCAATGGGGGACAGATCCGGAGATCTTGCTGGCCAGGGTAGTTGACTTACACCTTCTAGAGCACGTTGGGTGGCACGGGATACATGCGGACGTGCATTGTCCTGTTGGAACAGCAAGTTCCCTTGCCGGTCTAGGAATGGTAGAACGATGGGTTCGATGACGGTTTGGATGTACCGTGCACTATTCAGTGTCCCCTCGACGATCACCAGTGGTGTACGGCCAGTGTAGGAGATCGCTCCCCACACCATGATGCCGGGTGTTGGCCCTGTGTGCCTCGGTCGTATGCAGTCCTGATTGTGGCGCTCACCTGCACGGCGCCAAACACGCATACGACCATCATTGGCACCAAGGCAGAAGCGACTCTCATCGCTGAAGACGACACGTCTCCATTCGTCCCTCCATTCACGCCTGTCGCGACACCACTGGAGGCGGGCTGCACGATGTTGGGGCGTGAGCGGAAGACGGCCTAACGGTGTGCGGGACCGTAGCCCAGCTTCATGGAGACGGTTGCGAATGGTCCTCGCCGATACCCCAGGAGCAACAGTGTCCCTAATTTGCTGGGAAGTGGCGGTGCGGTCCCCTACGGCACTGCGTAGGATCCTACGGTCTTGGCGTGCATCCGTGCGTCGCTGCGGTCCGGTCCCAGGTCGACGGGCACGTGCACCTTCCGCCGACCACTGGCGACAACATCGATGTACTGTGGAGACCTCACGCCCCACGTGTTGAGCAATTCGGCGGTACGTCCACCCGGCCTCCCGCATGCCCACTATACGCCCTCGCTCAAAGTCCGTCAACTGCACATACGGTTCACGTCCACGCTGTCGCGGCATGCTACCAGTGTTGAAGACTGCGATGGAGCTCCGTATGCCACGGCAAACTGGCTGACACTGACGGCGGCGGTGCACAAATGCTGCGCAGCTAGCGCCATTCGACGGCCAACACCGCGGTTCCTGGTGTGTCCGCTGTGCCGTGCGTGTGATCATTGCTTGTACAGCCCTCTCGCAGTGTCCGGAGCAAGTATGGTGGGTCTGACACACCGGTGTCAATGTGTTCTTTTTTCCATTTCCAGGAGTGTATATAACGGCAGTGCCCATGTTGGCCTGGGCCACTTCGCTTGAGGCGTCGCTGAGTGAAGATGTGCGGTGTGACAGTCGAGATTAAAGTAATTAAAAATTTTTGGGCACCAAGTGAAGGGGCTTTTAGAATTTCTACAGCATTTCGTTAACTTAGAGAAATTTTCTACAGTTGCGCTCATGGACGCTGAGCAGCAGAGCGGCTTTAGACCCGGAAATTTTTTGTGTAGGATCGGCACTTAAACTGTGAATTGCAGCATTGTGTTTGAAGAGCTGTGAAATTTCAGTATAGGTTCAATGACTTTGAAAAGTTATCTACAACTTTAACTTTGAAAAGGAAAGTTGTGAGCCTTTTTGATCGAGTTCACAAATCAATATGTCGTTACACTCGCAGTGTGAAGCAAGGATCCATGAAACATTTCAGTTACATAGCAGTGTATTAAGGACGCTTATTCAGCTTGCCAACTGTAATCCTGTCTGAGGTTGACTCGAAATGGTTCAAATGGCTCTGAGCACTGTGGGACTTAACTGCTGAGGTCATCAGTCCCCTAGAACTTAGAACTACTTAAACCTAACTAACCTATGGACATCACACACATCCATGCCCGAGGCAGGATTCGAACCTGCGACCGTAGCGGTCGCACGGTTCCAGACTGTAGCGCCTAGCGCTGGCGAGATTGACTCAAATTATAGGTAATTAACAATGCTGAGCAAAGAATACAGTTGAGGATAGGCTAACAGTTTCAAAGATCCACGCGTATGTAAGCAGATCATTAGTGTTATTCTTATACCTAAATAAAACCTAGTAAAAATAAAGATGAAAAATATTAAAAGGATATGGAAGAGTAAAATTTCTCTCTGAATATATACGATATAAATAATCCTGTTTGTGGAAACTATGAGTGTAAGTGATACCCTGGTTCTGATTAGCTTTAAGCAGGATGTGACTAAAATTATCGAGAAAACTTCTGTTCCTATATCTATATCTACGTACCAGGTGATCAAAAAGTCAGTATAAATTTGAAAACTGAATAAATCACGGAATAATGTATATAGAGAGGTACAAATTGACACACATGCTTGGAATGAGATGGGGTTTTACTAGAACCAAAAAATACGAAAGTTCAAAAATGCCCAACAGATGGCGCTTCATCTGATCAGAATAGCAATAATTAGCATAACAAAGTAAGACAAAGCAAAGTTCTTTACAGGAAATGCTCAATATGTCCACCATCGTTCCTCAACAATAACTGTAGTCGAGGAATAATGTTGTGAACAGCACTGTAAAGCATGTCCGGAGCTATGGTGAGGCATTGGCGTCGGATGTTGTCTTTCAGCGTCTCTAGAGATGTCGGTCGATCACGGTACACTTGCGACTTCAGGCAACCCCACAGCCAATAATCGCACCGACTGAGGTCTGGGGACATGGGAGGCCAAGCATGTCGAAAGTGGCTGCTGAGCACACGATCATCACCAAACGACGCGCGCAAGAGATATTTCACGCGTCTAGCAATATGGGGTGGTTCTAATAAAACCCCGTGTCATTCGAAGCATGTGGGTCAATTTTTACCTTTCTATCTACATTATTACGTGGTTTATTAAGTTTTCAAATTTATACTGACTTTTTGATCACCCGGTATGTACTCCGTTGATGAGTATGTGCGGTAGATTCCTAAAATAACTAAAAAATTCGGTCTCTTCTAGAGTATTAATTTTGTACCTTTTTGCGTAATGAAGGATTTGGTGCTTATCGTTAATGTTTCGAGATGTACGTTTCAAGTTTATGAGCTGTAGTGCCAGCGCACTTCCATTATTTCGGTTAGGTTTTCGTGTGTTCTTTAAAACGATTCCGAGATTCACTCCCGGTATGACCGATGTATACCACGTCAAAACTGTCACCTCCAATTTAGTATATTCCTGTTATATTTAACGGTTAAGCTGTACGAATAGTGGGCCATATCATAACACATGTCTTCCAGGCTTAAGTGTGTCAACTATTTTTCAAACCATCAATAATAGTAAGATTTGTGTAGCAAAACGTCTTGTATCTACACTTCGATTTCGATACTGATAGCACATTGTTCTAGCTAACTTTCTTTCCGTTACTTCAAATTCACGCAGTTGTATTCTAATTTGGCTGCGATGTATGCAACGTTGCTTTGTATACAGTTAACACTCGGTTATGTCTAAACGAGTTGTGGAAAGAAGAAGAAATCTAAGTAAATACAACCCAAGTGGAAAAATGCCTCCTTTACTTAGTGTTTAATTCAGTTGTTAATGAGCGTATGGTGAGGGCGATAGTTAGGTCCGCTTGGTTCCGTGCTTACGTGAAAAGGGGTGTCAGTCGGTGGAAACTGATGAGAAACCGTCGTTTTAAATTTGTGTGATGCAAGTCAGTTCTGAAAAATGTTCGTCACGTTATTAAGAAGTTCATGGTGTAACACATGAATGACTGCAATGGTTGCAAAATCGAAGCGATTCAGTGGGTATTTGTATCACTGTTCGTTACAGCCTACAACTGACCATTCTTTTCTTTCATAAGCATTTAGTCTTTCACCTGCTATATACCACCGATTTTATGCCACATTAAATTTTAATCGATCTAATTCTTAGTGAACGGCTGTTCATAGGCCAAAAGTGGTAGGTAATGTCTGTAATGTCTGACACAGAAACAGGATTGTACTTCATATGTGCCTCGAAATTATATATACAACTTCACGTAGAGGAAAATATGAGAGCCAAGCTGAACACGCGTTATTCATCGTTTGCTAAGGAACTGGACTGCAAACAATGTGGGCTTAATCCTGCGTAAAGAAATCAAACACAGTAAATTCATCCTTTCCATAAAGTTTTTAGCCCGTAGGCTAAAGAAAAGGAACTGTTGTGACTATTTATTTTTCCAAGATGATGCTATCCCTGATCGGGAATTGACTAGTTGCCATAAATGACAAAGTACGCAAATAAAATAGACAGTTAATGTCACATCGAAGAAGAGGTCATTCCCAAACGATGCGCAGACTCGAATGGGACTATGTTAGGAAGGAACGAACCTGACATTTACCTTGAAGGCTTTTAATGTTCTCATGGTGTAGTATAGATACAACCCTGGTTGGTGGAGCCGCGCGGCTGCTACGGTCGCAGATTCGAATCTTGCCTTGGGCATGGATGTGTGTGATGTCCTTAGGTTAGTTAGGTTTAAGTAGTTCTACGTTCTAGGGGACTGATGACCACAGATGTTAAGCCCCATAGTGCTCAGAGCCATTTTGAACCCTGGTTGGTGGTACTCGACAGTTTTTTGCTACCAGTTTGCTAAACATTCCCATATTAATTTTAAGAGCCGCAAAATACAAGGAAATAGCAGGAAAATCCGCGATACGATTTTTCCATGATACGCAATGAAAACACACATTTAGCCTTCGGAGTCCATAGAAAACATAAGTCTAAATACAAGAACATAATTTGAAGAGTCGGAGGATGTTATCAAATGACAGCTGAAGCTCATATTTGATGGAACTGATATCGACATTTGTAGATGTCATCTGTCAGACAAGCATGTTGAACAAAATAACAGTAATCAAATTATTAACGAATACTGCAATACCTTCCGCATCCGTATATCGGACCCGCAATATTACATAAATTTCTCAGATGTTTTAAGTTTCGTCATTTTGTCTTTTTGCTCCCTCAAGGTAAATAATTACATTCTACTCCTGAACAATTAATATTCCGACTAACACTAGCACATACTTCCAAAACATTGTGCTCTTCTAGGACAGGTTAGTTCAGTCATATTAGATCCTAGTGTTTAATCACATTGCGAAGATGGTTTCTGCAAAACCATGATGCTAGTACATCAAAAAACATATTCAGTTTTAACACGAGTTATTTTAGAAAACTTAATTAGCGCTATAGCGTGCAATTTTTATCTCTGTTTATTATTCAGGCTGTGGCTACCTGGTGCGTAAATTTCCGCTTAGGTGGGTTCAGCATTTACGGTGTACACTGGAATCAGTTTTTGAATAATGTAAAAGAATAAATACTGCATCAGAGTACGACAGTTCATTTCTCTAAGCCAAACGCCCGAACGTTCTACCCACAATGTCTGGCAGTGGCTTCCCTGCAGTCGAAACAGTGGAGCGTAGCAAGGGGTTCACAAAAATAAGTAAGTAGAGTGTGTAAGATGGACTTTTTCCGCGTATGTGGAGGAAAAGCAGGGACGTGCGCCGTCGGACAAAAGACGTGGCGAGGCAGAGGGAGAGAGAGGTGTAATTTTCGTGATGGGGAGGGGCGCCCGCTGTACCTAACCAAGTGCAGCTGTCCTCCTACACGCCACATCAGATGCTTTTTATTACGTGTCGAGGCTTCTTCGGTTCGTTCCACGGACTGCACAGATGGGACAATTTTGGATACAGTTTATTTATTTTTTATCAGGTACTGAACGACCATGTGAGCAAAAGCTGCTCGGTCATGGACCGAACTTGAAACGTGCATACGGAATGGGAAAATAGCATCACTAATCAACTGCAAGAAACGAGTCTTTTGCAGTGGCATTAACTGAAGTAACTTAAGAACGGAAAAACTATTATAACTGAAATAAGATACACTATTGGCCATTAAAATTGCTACATCAAGAAGAAATGCAGGTGATAAACGGGTATTCATTGGACAAATATATTATACTAGAACTGACATGTGATTACATTTTCACGCAATTTGGGTGCATAGAGAAATCATACAGAAATCAGTACCAAGAACCACCACCTCTGGCCGTAATAATGGTCTTGATACGCCTGGGCATTGAGTCAAATAGAGCTTCGATGGTGTGTACAGGTACAGCTGCCAATGCAGCTTCAACACGATACCACAGTTCATCAAGAGTAGTGACTGGCGTATTGAGACGAGCCAGTTTCTCGCCCACCATTGACCAGACGTTTTCAATTGGTGAGAGATCTGGAGAATGTGCTGGCCATGGCAGCAGTCGAACATTTTCTGTATCCAGAAAGGCCCGTACAGGACCTGCAACATGCGGTCGTCCATTATCCTGGAGAAATGTAGGGTTTCGCAGGGATCGAATGAAGGGTAGAGCCACGGGTCTTAACACATCTGAAATGTAACGTCCACTGTTCAAAGTGCAGTCAAAAAAATGGCTCAAATGGCTCTGAGCACTATGGGACTTAACATCTATGGTCATCAGTCCCCTAGAACTTAGAACTACTTAAACCTAACTAACCTAAGGACATCACACAACACCCAGCCATCACGAGGCAGAGAAAATCCCTGACCCCGCCGGGAATCGAACCCGGGAACCCGGGCGTGGGAAGCGAGAACGCTACCGCACGACCACGAGATGCGGGCCCAAAGTGCAGTCAATGCGAACAAGAGGTGACCGAGACGTGCAATAAATGGCACCCCGTACCATCACGCCGGGTGATACGCCACTATGGCGATGACGAATACACGCTTCCAATGTGCCTTCACCGCGATATCGGCAAACAAAGGATGCGACCATCATGATGCTGTAAACAGAACCTGGATTCATCCGAAAAAAATGACGTTTTGTCATTCGTGCACCCAAGTTCATCGTTGTGTACACCATTGCAGGCGCTCCTGTCTGTGATGCAGCGTCAAGGGTAACCGCAGCCATGGTCTCCGAGCTGATAGTCCATGCTGTTGCAAACGTCGTCGAACTGTTCGTGCAGATGGTTGTTGTCTTGCAAACGTCCTCATCTGTTGACTCATGGATCGAGACGTGGCTGCACGATCCGTTACAGCCATGCGGATAAGATGCCTGTTATCTCGAATGCTAGTGACACGAGGCCGTTGGGATCCCACACGGCGTTCCGTGTTAAACTCCAGAACCCACCGATTCCATATTGTGCTAACAGTCATTGGATCTCTACCAACGCGAACAGCAATGTCGCGATACGATAAACCGCAATCGCGGTAGGCTACAATCCGACCTCTATCAAAGTCGGAAACGTGATGGTACGCATTTCTCCTCCTTACACGAGGCATCACCACAACGTTTCACCAAGCAACGCCGGTCAACTGCTGTTTGTGTATGAGAAATCGGTTGGAAACTTTCCTCATGTTAGGCCGTTGTAGGTGTCGCCGCCGGCGCCAGCCTTGTGTGAATGCTTTGAAAAGCTAATCATTTGCATATCACAGCATCTTCTTCCTGTCGGTTAAATTTCGCGTCTGTATCAGGTCATCTTCGTGGTGTAGCAATTTTAATGACCAGTAGTGTAGCTTCTAACACGCTGCTGGGGATTAAAACTGAAACAACTGGAAGTATGGCAAATAATATTATTTTACTTATTGTGCATATCAGTGTAAAATGAAGCGCCAAAGAAACTGGTACAGGCATGCGTATTCAATTATAGACGTATATAAACAGGCAGAATACTGCGCTGCGTTCGGCAACGCCTATATAAGACAACAAATGTCTGGCGCAGTTGTTAGATCGGTTACTGCTGCTACAGTGACAGGTTATCAAGATTTATCTGTTTGAACGTGGTGTTATATACGGCGCACCAACGATGGGACACAGCATCTCCGAGGTAGCGATGAAGTGGGGATTTTTCCGTATGGAGATTTCTTGAGTGTACTGTGAATATCAGGAATCTGGTTAACATCAAATCTCCGACATCGCTGCGGCCCGAAAGCTATCCTGGAAGATGGGGACCAATGACGACTGAAGAGAAGTGCCATCATTTCCGCAAATTGCTGTAGATTTCAGTGCTGGGCCATCAACTACTGTCAGTGTGCGAACCATTCAACGAAACATCGTCGATATGGGCTTTCGGTTCCGAAGGCCCACTCGTGTACCCTTGATGACTGGACGACACAAAGCTTAATGCCTCTAATGCCTCGTCTTGGCCCGTCAACACCGACATTGGACTGTCGATGACTGGAAACATGTTGCATGGTCGGACGAGTTTCGTTTCAAATAGTATCGAGCGGATGGACGTATACGGATATGGAGACATCCACATGAATCCATGGACCCTGGATGTCAGCAGGGGACTATTCAAGCTGGTGGAGGCTCTGTAATGGTGTGAGGCGTGTGCAGTTGGAGTGTTATGGGACTCATAATACGTGTAGATACGACTCTGACAGGTGACACGTACGTACGCATCCGTCTGATCACCTGCATCCATTCATGTCCATTGTGCATTCGGACGAACTTGGGCGATTCCAGCAGGATAATGCGACACCCCACAGGTTCATAATTGCTACAGAATAGCACTTCTGAGAGTAAACACTTCCGCTGGTCACCAAACTCCCCAGACATGAACATTATTGAGCATATCTGGAATGCCTTGCAACGTGCTGTTCAGAAGAGATCACCACCCTTTCGCATTCGTACGGATTTATGGACAGCCCTGCACGATTCATGGTGTCACTTCCCTCCAGCATTACTTCTGACGCTAGTCGATCCCATACCACGTCGTGTTACGGCCCTACACGATATTAGGCAGGAGTACCAATTTCTTTGGCTCTTCAGTGTAGTTGGAAGAATACAAGATTAAATTTCAGGCTATGCGGGGCTATAGATCAGGGTGCAAAATCTAATGCACAGGGCTGCAATCGTAATGAAGCGAGAGATGGTAACGTCACTGTCATCTCCAAAGTAAGACAAAAACTACCGGCCACGAGACCTCAAAAATGTTACAGCTGCAGTCCAAATTACAGTACAGACGTGTTATGTCAACACCGACTCAAAGGAAGGCCTCGGCGCATGTTGGTGACGTCACGTCAGCTAGGCACGACGAACGCCAGGTCTGTTGCAGGCAGAAACGCCTGGGCGTGCTTATCACAATAAATCTCTTATTTTTGGACAAAATGTTTGGTATTGTTTTGGATTTTCTTACTATCGTAAAGCTACAAATGAAGATCATAGTTCTGTATTACTGAATCCTGTCGAAGCAAACGTAGATCAATATGAGAAGATGCTTTGCCCCATTGCAAGCTTCGGAAATTTTACATTCAAGTAACTATATGTACTTGATCCATTTTGTTATCGAAACATACCCCAACCCCGTTACAATTAACTCGTTTCTTTTATTTATTTATTTATTTTCGTTTGACATTGTTACTGGAAATGTGAACTAATTTACATGTGTAAATGTCCAACTGTTGCCAGTCATTGGATTACAGTCGTTTTCAACGAAAGGAATTCTAAACAGGAAACAAAATAGCTTCATTCATCGAAAATACTGTTGAGCTTAAACTTTTTTAAACACGCACATTAGAAAAGATAAATATTCTCCTCTTGCAACTGAAAGGAGAAACTTCATAAGATAAAAAATTTTATTTGATAAAAGAAGTATCTCTCTTTTACCTCTTCTTCTGTCTCCCACCCCCTCCCCCAACGTGTACAATCGCAAGATATTTCATTAACATTCAGTGCTCCTCACCCCATAGTCAACCAAGATACCTAAAGAAGAGCACCAATATGTTCACAGTTTCTTGTAAAAGGAACCCAGTACAAACGTAACTTTCTCAGATTTACAAATAAGGTAAAGAAGCACGAATTCTGCTGCTGCTGGACCATGAAGTTGATTTTGTATGTCAATCCTTAAAACAGGTGGAAATTTAAGTTCAGGAGTACACTATTTGTTAAGAGGTGTAATTAATTGCACAATTAATTGATTGCAGAAATCTCTCAGAAGAATGTACGTTGGTCAACTACCGCCAATGGTTTCAAGTTTTCCTGTGTCAGAGAGGGAGACACCACCATTATGAGTGTGCCTGCAACAGACCTGGCCTTCGACGTGCCTAGCTGACGTGACGTCACCAACAAGCGCCGAGGCCTTCCTTTGAGTCGGTGTTGGTTATGTTCCCAGTGGCACTCCATACCATCGGGCCAGCTGCTGGGCCGACGAATACAATCTATGAACGTTCGCTCATCTCTGAACCTTCACACAAGAATAGGTCCATCGTAATGTATGTAGAACCGGAGCCCGTCTGAGTACACGACGTGTTGCTTGTCCTGTGTTGCTGGGCGTAGCTGTCACTGCCGTTGTAGGTGGGGCATTATTGGCCGGGAGATGTTCCGCCGCCTGGTGCAAGTCTTTTTATCGCTCTCGTAGGTATCACTCTCATAGACAATTTATGTTATTTTAATATGTAACTCATCTAATAATTTTGACTTGTAGACATTACTTTAAGCGTTCAATCCCGCTTCCGGCCATTCTGACTTAGGTTTTCCGTGATTTGCCTAAATTGCTCCAGGCAAATGCCGGGATGGTTCCTTCGAAAGGGCACTGCCGTCTTCCTTCCCCTTCCTTCCCTAATCCGATGAGACCGATGACCTCGCTGTCTGGTCTCCTCCCCCACAACAACCCACCATCACTTTAAACAGTTGTTTTAATGGTGTTTAGTTCTTCCGTTTGGTCACCTGTAAGCACTGTCTTTGTATATTCTGTTAGGCATTGATCTGCGGTTATTAATTTTGTAATTATGTAGGAGACATTGAATTTTACTGACTGTAATATCTGTGTAAGCTGGTTTATTGTATACTTGAAATTTGTGTTGTTGGAGCTACGTATGCTGAGATTAAGGAAATTTAAATTTTGACTGTTTGTTGTTCAACAATGAAGACAATATTATGATGTAGTTTTTCACTTGTTTTGCAAGAGCCTCGACTTTATTCTGCTTTAAAATCAAATGTGAATAGTACGTCTTTCACAGTTCTGTGTATAGAATTTACATTCTAAGTTATCAACGCAAATATCCGCAAGTAAACTGGCAAGACAGCTGTCCATTCCTAAGCTATCTGCCTGTTTGTATATTTTGTTATTAGAAGTAAAGTAGCTGTGGTGTAACATCAGTGTTAAATGTATGACCTCATGTACACGTACTTCTGATAAAATTAACTTCCATACGTAAGTAAGTTATTTTAATGGCTTCTGTTGTTTCCTTGTGAGATATATTTTAGAGGTTATTGATGTCAGATGATGAAAACTTTGTCTCAGGCATCTGGATTAATTAGTTATGAATTGTATTCACTTCGTATATGTTTTCAGATTTGTATGTGCTGCAGAGATCAGTCAATTTCTTGCTGATGTTATAGGTTGTACTGCTTGAGAATTTGCCATTTGGATCAGGCAACTCGGTTTGTGGATTATGGGTTGTGCACAGAAGCAGAATGCTGATGGTGTCATGACAATACAGTTGCTGTTCAAATTTAGAGGAAGTAGCTCTTCTTCTTTAGATTTTTAAGTTTGTTCTGCAATACAGACGTGACATCTGACAGAATTTCTATTATATCGTTATATTTGAAGAATTCTATGGTTTTATTACCGCATTTACTATCTTACATTACTGTTCAGTTTCATGTCATTTTAGCAGTAAAGCATAATTGTGAATCGGTTTATTTATTAAAGGTTTTAAGAAATCTACGGTCATTCACTCTCTTGCTATTATTGTTTCCTTTTCCTGTATTGGTTGGTGATAAATTTCTTTACTTTGTGACCTACAGCAGTCTGGCCACTATGGCTTAGTTTGATTGTGTCACAAGCTATTTCAATGGTTGCTGTTAAATCTGCAATATTAGGACGCTGATTTTTTATTCAAGTCGTTTATTTAACAAGTTTAATTCTTTCTCATTGAATGTGATGTTAGCTGAGTTTACCACATGTTTGAAGATTCAAAATGATTCAAATAGCTCTGAGCACTGTGGGACTTAACTTCTAAGGTCATCAGTCCCCTAGAACTTAGAACTACTTAAACCTAACTAACCTAAGGACATCACACACATCCATGCCCGAGGCAGGATTCGAACCTGCGACCGTAGCAGCAGCACGATCCAGACTGTAGCGCCTAGAACCGCTCGGCCACCCCGGCCGGCCATTTTTGAAGAATTTATGTTCAGTGGAAGGTACACTGTTATCTACATTTGGTTTATGTGACATAACTGTTTTTAACTTTTCAATTTATGTTCAGTGGAAGGTACACTGTTATCTACATTTGGTTTATGTGACATAACTGTTTTTAACTTTTCGTTATGTCTACAGCTACTATTATACTGTTCTTTCCTAACACCACATTGGTATGATCTGAAACATAGTTGAACTGCGTGGGCGTAAGCTGATTACTTAGGTCTAAATTTTAACTATGCAATTGTTGGTTCAGATATTCTTTTCTTCTGTGCTAGTTTTGTATCACTGAGTGGAACCAACCAATTACTTGAAGAAATACAGCAACCAGATACTTCTGTGTATGGCTGTATTTCTGCCAAGACGCTTTTTTGGGATTTTAAACATACTCGAGGTATGGTTGTTTCTTCGTGTGTCTTATGGCGTTGCAGAGCTACCTACTTTCACGTACACTGTTAATTACGAGTAAAAGACCAAGGTGTGTCGTGTGGTCTTCCTATTGCCACAATTTACAACAATCAAAGCCTATTATTATTCATAGTGTGTCGTGTAACCGCGACAGAAGCTACCCTCTTATTTTCTCAGAAGTCTCGTGAGGGATGCTTAGTTAAAAAAAAAAAAAATCGGGAAATCCTCGTGCTTCTCGTTTCTCATACCTAGGGCTAGACGCTGCCATATCTTGATGCTGACTTTGCGCTGCGACGTAATTGCGAACCATCCAATTCAAAGTAAGTGGCCGGAGCATTTGGTTTCAGAGCAACTCTTTGCGGCCGTATCTGGCAATACAGTGTAATCTAGTACTTAATAGTAGGAAAATTAGTTTTTCTGTTTATGTTGAAGGTCTCTGTTCTTCGATTCTATGACTGTCAGACGCTATTAATAAAACCGAAGGTGACCCAGAGAGATTCGCCCTAGTTGATACGTAAATTTTGCATAGCGGATATTCAGAAACGGCCTCTTGCTGAAATGGATCTTTCTTTGTGAAAAACCGATGAAATCAGCCTGGTGAAAAATATCTCTGGGCAACCGGACGTGACGCTTTATGAGAGAGAGATGCCGTCACGCCACACCGCTACACACACGAAATCCAATTTAAATACAGCGCACTCCTGAAACCCAATACTACAACGTGAGAAGAGGAATTTCGAGAATCTGTTCGCTAGTACGACAGGAAGCTGTCTGTCTATGGGTGGTAGTGAGAACTTGCATTTGGACAGAAATAGTCGGTTATAGATACATATGCTGCTGCTACTGCTGTGACAATGTTCCCAGCTCCATTATGGGTTAGAGGACATCTTTGTTAAAAAGTAATAATTTACTGAAATATGCAAAGTTGTTTTGATATATGTCAGGGACCGTATCGGGCGATTTATAAACCTTCGGTGCAAGCCATTCGCAGCACTACGAACTACAGACATAAAGTATCCATATACGCCGGCCGTGGTGGCCGTGCGGTTCTGGCGCTGCAGTCTGGAACCGCGGGACTGCTACGGTCGCAGGTTCGAATCCTGCCTCGGGCATGGATGTGTGTGATGTCCTTAGGTTAGTTAGGTGTAAGTAGTTCTAAGTTCTAGGGGACTGATGACCTAAGATGTTAAGTCCCATAGTGCTCAGAGCCATTTGAACCATTTGATATCCATATACGGATCTTTTCGTGTACAAATAACCAAAGAGCTAAATAAATTGTTGATAATGTACAGCAACCAGCCACAAATTGGTTTTAAGTTACTTTATTCAGAAAGTACTGTGACCGGTTTCGAATTTTTTCACAATTCATCATCATACGGCTTTCTCATGCTTTCTTCAAAAGAAATTATACATTGGTTTCCTGTGAGCTGCCGTCGGATAAACAATAATTCGCAATGACAATCGTGTAACCAAGACACAATAGTTGCGCTACAGATTTGTATTGGAATGAAACTTACGTGAAATGTCCATCTGGGGCATTAGTTTTTGCAGTTTTGTTGTAATGAAATACGTTCTTGAGAATGTATTTCATTGCAAGAAAATTGCAAAAACTAATATATTTCATTGCAAGAAAACTGCAGAAACAACTGTGTTTCATTGCAAGAAAACTGCAAAACCAAATGCGCCAGATGGACATTTCTCACAAGCTGCATTCCAACACAAATCTCTAGCGCAACGTTGTTAACTGTGAACCGATGCTTATGCTAATGCAGTTCAGAGGAAATCAATGTATAATTTGTTTTGAAGAAACCATGAAAATCCGTGTGATGAGGAATTGTGAAAAAATTCGAAACTGGTAACGGTACTTTTCGAATAAAGTAACGTAAAACTAATTTGTGGCTGGTTGCAGAACATTATCAGCAATTTATTACATTTAGCAGCCACGGTCTCCAACCATGTCTTTATTTGGAAAAACTGCATGAACCAAAGATTTATTTCTTTATTAAGTTGTTCATCATTACAATAATTACTGTATTTCATCTTATGCTGTGTGACTTCCCACTCTGTTTGTAGCTTGTTTCAAAGTTGTTAAAAAGTTATCTTCGTAATAATAATTTTACTGCTTTGCAATTTTTCTGTCGAAAATGAAAATAATCAGAGCGAGTAAATGAAGATTAGATTCTTCACCAGGATTTCAGAGGCAACTACTTCTGAGTCAAATGACACCTGTTCAAAATAGTTCAAAAAATGGTTCAAATGGCTCTGAGCTCTATGGGACTCAACTTCTTAGGTCATTAGTCCCCTAGAACTTAGAACTAGCTAAACCTAACTAACCTAAGGACATAATACACATCCATGCCCGAGGCAGGATTTGAACCTGCGACCGTAGCGGTCTCGCGGTTCCAGACTGCAGCGCCTGTAACCGCACGGCCACTTCGGCCGGCCAAAATAGTTCAAATGGCTCTGAGCACTATGGGACTTAACATCTGTGGTCATCAGTCCCCTAGAACGTAGAACTAGTTAAACCTAACTAACCTAAGGACACCACACACATCCATGCCCGAAGCAGGATTCGAACCTGCGACCGTAGCGGTCACCCCATTCCAGACTGAAGCGCCTAGAAACGCACGGCCACACCGGCCGGCCATGACACCTGTACCTCCCTTCCTAAGAGGATTTACACAACACATCGTACGTAAATCCGAATTGATGTGCTGCCTGATAAGTTATTGGCATACCGCCGAAAAATCCCATTTCACTTCCTCATTGACTTTTATTCGTAAAGAGCCACATTCAAGCACTCTTCTACATTTCTCATTTAGCTTTTTCGTGGATTTCCTGAATCATTTTCGGTAAATAGAGGGACGTCGCTACCCTAGAAAACCAAACCGAAATGTAATAAGTCTTCGAGAGCTTCAACGCTTGGTCCTAGACTTCAGCATAAACAAATGCAACGTATTTCACTGAAATAAACTGGTAGATCCGTTATAATTTGATCACATCATTCATGAATCAGCCCCATCCATCATGTTTTCATAGGTATGTCCCCGGAGTGATATGAGGTACCCGAGCGGTTCTAGGCGCTTCAGTCTGGAACCGCGCGACCGCTACGGTCGCAGGTTCGAATCCTGCCTCGGGCATGGATGTGTGTGATGTCCTTAGGATAGTTGGGTTTAAGTAGTTCTAAGTTCTAGGGAACTGATGACCTCAGATGTTAAGTCCCATAGTGCTCAGAGCCATTTGAACCATTTGATATGAGGTACAGGTATGACATAAACTAGTTACTGGAAGAGTGGGAACCATAGCTATATTTAGTTCAAGAGTCCTAAGAAAAAAAAAATCTCTCATTCGATAGATTTGTGTTTATGGATCAACTGTTTGCAACCTTTACCAGGTAGAACTGACTGAAGAAATTGAGAAGACTTACGGAAGAACTGCGCGATGCGATACGTGTTCGTTTATTCAACATGATCGCGTCACAGAAATGAATGTTGTAAAGTTCAAAGAAAGATTAGAAAACATAGTACTAGTGTTAACATACACCTAACGAAATAGCCATGCTGGTAAAACCATACTATTTCTTATTTGTGGGGATGCCACGTATGATGGCCATATGCCGAAAGTCGTTTGGTAATAATCAAATATGACAGGAACAAAACGCATTTTGTTTAGCTTTTTACGCTTAAACAATTTTACAATCTTAGTTTCAATAATATCGTATAAATCGCAACGTACATTCACAGTTCGAAGACAGCTAAAGACTTCAGAAAGTACGAGGTTAGACATGTCATCCCAAAATAAGAGCACTGCACAACAAGAGCGCACTCTGCAGACACAGCTCCACTGTGGTACGGATAACACGTGCACCACAGGATGCCGCTGAAATGGCGCTGCAACTGGAAATGTGCTCCGAAGTTGAAGTATGCAGGACAGCACGAGTCTTGTGAGAAAAACGTCTAAATTGCACATAGATTCACAATGAAATTCCGACGGTATATGAGCAAAATGCAATGTATCGTTCAGCAGTAGTAAAATTGTGCCAATAATTTGACCGAGGTCGCCCACACGTGAGTACTTGTGATCAGATCATGCACCAGGTGATTTTCGTGATTGCGGCAAAGTGAAAGAACATGTGAGTGGCAAGAGATTTTGCAATAATGAAGATGTTCACACAAAGGTTCCTGAATGGCTCCATAACCAAGGAGTGAGTTTTCTACAGTCGAGGAAATGAACGACTCATAGAACGTTCCGACCACTGGTTATAGAGACTTGGTGACTATGCTGAGCCGGCCGCTGTGACCGAGCGGTTATAGGCGCTTCAGTCCTGAACCGCGCAACTCCTATGGTCGCAGCTTCGAATCCTGCATCGGGCATGGATGTGTGTAATGTACTTAGGTTAGTTACGTTTACTTAGTTCTAAGTCTAGGGGACTGATGATCTCAGATGTTAAGTCCCATAGTGCTTAGAGCAATTTGAACCAATTTGCTGCGATACTCACTGACGGTGTTCATCGGAGGTAGTAAAGAATCTAGATTCATCCCTGAAAATGATGTGCCTCTATTCGTCAGCAATCTGTGCTCAGAGCCATTTGCCCCATTTTTGACTATGCTGAAAAATAGTGTCATGTATCTGTGTCACGCGGAAGTGTAATGCATCACTGAACAAAAGTTACATGCCCCGCTATAATAATGTTTAACTTATTTCATGAATTCACCCATTTCAATATAATTTGAATGTAGAATAAAAATAAAATACAGAATGGTATATAGAACAGAATAATTGCTCTGATTACTTATTAATGCACCCTATACACCTTAATCTACACTGAAGGGCAAAAGAAACTGGTACACATGCCTAATGTCGTGTAGGGCCCACACCATGAATCGTGCAGGACTGTCCATAAATCCGTAAGAATACGAGGTGTTGGAGATCTCTTCTGAACAGCACGTTGCAAGGCATCCCAGATATGCTGAATAATGTTCGTGTCTGGGGAGTTTGGTGGCAAGCGGAAAAGTTTAAACTCAAAAGAGTGTTCCTGGAGCCACTCTGCAGCAATTCAGGACGTGTAGGGTGTCGCATTGTCCTGTGGAATTGCCCAAGTCCATCGGAATGCGCAATGGACATGAATGGATGCAAGAGCTCAGACAGGATGCTTACGTACGTGTCACTTGTCAGAGTCTTATCGAGACGTATTATGGGTCCTATATCACTCCAACTGCACACGCCTCACATCATTACAGGGCATACACCAGCTTGAACAGTCCCCTGCTGTCATGCTGAGACCATCAATTGTCTCCAAACCTGTACACGTCCATCCGGTCGATACAATTTAAAACGAAACTCGGCCGACCAGGCCACATGTTTCCAGTCATCAACAGTGCAAGTCGGTGTAGACAGGCCCAAGTTAGCCGTAAAGCTTTATGACGTGCAGTCATCAAGAGTACACGACTGGGCCCTTGGCTCCGAAAGCCCATATCGATGACGTTCCAGCCGGCCGGGGTGGCCGAGCGGTTCTAGGCGCTACAGTCTGAAACCGCGCGACCGCTACGGTCGCAAGTTCGAATCCTACCTCGGGCATGGATGTGTGTGATGTCCTTAGGTTAGTTAGGTTTAAGTAGTTCTAAGTTCTAGGGGACTGATGACCTCAGCAATTAAGTCCCATAGTGCTCAGAGCCTTTTTAACCATTTTTTTGATGACGTTCCGCTGAATGGTTCGCAAGCTGACACTTGTTAGTGGTTCAGCGTTGAAATCTGCAGCAATTTGCGGATGGGTTGCTCTTTTATCACATTAAACGATTCTCTTCAGTCATCATTGGTCCTGTTCTTGCAGTATCTTTTTCCGGCCACAGTGATGTCGGAGATTTACTATTTTACCGGATTCCTGACATTCATGGTATAGTCGTGAAATGGTCGTACGGCAAATTCACCCTTCATCGTTACCTCGGAGGTGCTGTGTCCCATCGCTCGTGCGGCGACTATAACACCACGTTCAAACTCTCTTAAATCTTGATAACCTGCCATTGTAGCAGCAGAAACCCACTAACAACTGCGCCAGACACCTGTAGTGTTATATACACTATGTGATCAAAAGTAGCCGGACACCTGGCCGAAAATGACTTACAATTTCGTGGCGCCCCCCATCGGTAATGCTCGAATTCAATATGCTGTTGGCCCACTCTTAGCCTTAATGACAGCTTCCACTCTCGCAGGCATACGTTCAATCAGGTGCCGGAAGGTTTCTTTACGGAGTGCTGCACTGAGGAGAGGTATCGATGTCGGTCGGTCAGACTTGGCAAGAAGTCGGCGTTTCAAAACATCCCAAAGGTGTCTATAGGATTGAGGTCAGGACTCTGTGCAGGTCAGTCCATTTCAGTGATGTTATTCTCTTGTAACACTCCGCCACAGGCCGAGCATTATGAAAAGGTGCTCGATCGTGTTGCAAGATGGAATCGCTATCCCCGAATTGCTCTTCAAGAGTGGGAACCAAACGTCAATGTAGGCCTGTGCTGTGATCTGTGCCACGAAAAACAAGTGGCGCAAGCACCTCTCCATGAAAAACACGACCACACCATAACACTACCGCCTCCGAATTTCACTGTCGGCACTACACACGCTGGCTGACGACGTTCACCGGGCATTCGCCACACGCACGCCCTGCCATCGAATCGCCGCATTGTGTACAGTGATTCGTCACTCCACACAACGTTTTCCCACTGTTCAGTCGTCCAGTGTTTGCGCTCCTTACACCAAGCGAGGCGTCGTTTGGCATTTACCGGTGTGATGTGTGGCTTATGAGCAGCCGCTAGACCATGAAATCCAAGTTTTCTCACCTCCCGCCCTACTGTAATAGTACTTGCAATGTATCTTGATGCAGTTTCGAATTCCTGTGTGATGGCCTGGATAAATGTCTTCCTATTACACATTACGACCCTCTTCAACTGTCGGCAGTCTCTGTCAGTCAACAGACGACGTCGACCTATACGCTTCTGTGCTGTACGTGTCCCTTCACGTTTCCACTTCACTATCACGTAAGAAACAGTGGACCAAGGGATGTTTAGGAGTGTGGAAATGTCGCGTCCAGGCGTATGACTCAAGTGACACCCAGTCACCCGACCACGTTCGAAGTCCGTAAGTTCTCCGGAGCGTCCCATTCTGCTCTCTCACCATGTCTAATGACTACTGAGGTCGCTGATATGGGGTACCTGGCAGTAGGTGGCAGCACAATGCACCTAATATGAGAAACGTACGTTTTTGGGGATGTCCGGGTACTTTTGATCACATAGTGTAGGTGTTGCGGACCGCAGCGCAGTATTCTGACTGTTTACATATTTCTGTATTTGAATACGCATGTCTATACAAGTTTCTTTGGCGCGTCAGTGTAATAAACACAGTCTATATGAAAAGTTTGAAGATATTGTTACTAACGTATTTTTTAACGTTAATTTTGCATAGAAAATTTTGTCGAGCTACTCATTTTGACAACATTATTTAAATGTAACCAAAAGATAGTCAGAGAAAAAGGAGAATAAAAAAAATAGTGGGAGATATAGGCTGGATCCCCATCGTATCTATCGTTGATTGTGGCCTTGAAATATACATTGAGTCTTACAGCCTATGGATGGTTTCCTACACTGGAAGACTAGTTCTACTTCTATGCAATCCTATAATTGTTGATAGAATTCATAAATGGTTCAAATGTCTCTGAGAACAATGCGACTAAACTTCTGAGGTCATCAGTCCCCTACAACTTAGAACTACTTAAACCTAACTAACCTAAGGACACCACACACATCCATGCTCGAGGCAGGATTCGAACCTGCGACAGTAGTGGTCGCGCAGTTCCAGACTGAAGTGCCTAGAACCGCTCGGTCACACCGGTCGGCATAGAGCTCAGAATCCCAGAGTGTCTGCCATCTTTGCAGGGCCGTTCGTAATACTGATTGATGAACACAATGTAAATTGATAAAGTTATAGTTTTATTTTACGTTGAGGAGACACTGTAGCTACTATTAGGATAAAACTAATCTAATGTTAGCAGTTTTCTACATTCACACGTTTAGTCGACGTTAGATGGGGGAACAGCACTTCTTTTCTGCGTCGGCTAAGCAGCATCGAAGGAGTATAGGAGAGGATGTGAGCACGTAGCGAGCCCTACACATTAAGTACGGAATCTTTGTCTGCTGTTCTGCTTACGTTACTTTACATTTGTGAGTCGCTAAGAGCTGTGTAGAAATCAGATGCAAAGGAATGTGTTGTTTAAGTGCTTTAAATAACGTACAACGGCAGACAAAGTTCTACAGTTCCTTTGTCTCCGTGTTCTCTGCCTGAGTCGACTAATTGTCGCGAATGGACCCAGAAGGGGAAGTGGTATACGACATGCCACATCCACCTCCTTCCTTTATCCATGTCCCTGCTCCAGGTGTGGTCATCTCGGTGGGTACAAGACCCTAAGCTCTAACATTGTTTCCTCCTTTCCTTCTTTCCTACCATTAGTGAAGGACAGTTTCTGCATAATACTTTGACTACATAGCTTCCTACGCTATGTTACTCGATCAAACACAGACTAATAAGAAATAAAGGTAACCCGTTTTAAAATAACGGATAACTACAGAACTAGAACATGTAAATATAAATCTTAAAAACACTAGCCACTAATGGCTGAAACATGTCCCACCGTCGTCGCTTTTAGGTACAGAGCTCATTTGTGGAATTTATACATTACACGTTCGATATATGACGGTGGACCAAAAAGTAAACGCCTCCTGTGTCATACAAAATTTAAAAGCGAACATAAAACGGAGGAGTTAATAAAGATAAAAGCTTGAACTGTCTTCCACTCAACACTATTCTTTATCATAGTCACCATGCATTTGAACACATTTGAGCCGTCGTTGAACCCAGGTACAAAAATAAGTCTGGAAAAATTCGGGGTTTTTCTTTTTGAGCCACGATTCAAAAAATCTAGATTTCGCCGTTGATTGTGAACTCAAACGCGTCTGGCTTCTGGAATCACTTCGCTAGCACGTTCTCGATTGTCATCTGTGACAGATGTTACCGGCCGGCCGCAGTGTGATTCATCTGCAATGTCCATTTCTCCGTTACCAAACTGCTTCGCGCAGCGTCGCACATTGCTGATGCCCATTACAGCGTACCCATACACTTTCTTCGTGGTTGAGATTAAAAAAGCTCTAAAAACATGCATCAAGTAGCAAAACTCTGAATTTTTCCAAATTGGTTACGACGCCTGGATTCAATGACGGCGCAAATGTGCACAAATGAATGGTGACTGTGTTGAAAGGTAGTGTTGTGTATAGGATAGTTCAGTCTATTATCTGCACTAATTCTACTGTTTTATGACACAGCATAAATTACTTTTTTTCCACCCTCTTGAAATACCGTCCACGGGTCTCTAACAGCTATTGACGTTTCACTTTGGTCGATATTCTACGGCACCCAATTTCGTATTTAAAATATTCTGTTGAAGCAAAATAATTTGATAAAATTTTTTCGACGAAACAGTTCAAAGGAGGACTTATATTAAAACTCTAAGACACATAGTACATGTACAACTTACTGCATGTCAGAATGCAGTAGCACGGTATATAAAATGCGGAAAATGTCGCTAAGAACCGTTGCCGAGTTATTTTTTCTTTCGATCACTTATAAAGAATCTCTGGATGGTTTCTACAACAGACTCATCGGCTTTAGCTGGCCGGGGTGGCCGAGCGGTTCTAGGCGCTACAGTCTGGAACCGAGCGACCGCTACGGTTTCAGGTTCGAATCCTGCCTCGGGCATGGATGTGTGTGATGTCCTTAGGTTAGTTAGGTTTACGTAGTTCTAAGTTCTCGGGGACTGATGACCACAGATGTTAAGTCCCATAGTGCTCAGAGCCATTTGAACCATTTGACATCACACACATCCATGCCCGAGGCAGGATTCGAACCTGCGACCGTAGCGGTCGTGCGGTTCCAGACTGTAGCGCCTAGAACCGCTCGGCCACTCCGGCCGGCCGATGACGAATACACGCTTCCAATGTGCGTTCACCGCGATGTCGCCAAACATGGATGCGACCATCATGATGCTGTAAACAGAACCTGGATTCATCTGAAAGAATTAAGTTTTGCCATTCGTGCACCCAGGTTCGTCGTTGTGTACACCATCGCAGGTGCTCCTGTCTGTGATGCAGCGTCAAGGGTAACCGCAGCCATGGTCTCCGACCTGAGAGTCCATGCTGCTGCAGACGTCGTCGAACTGTTCGTTCAGATGGTTGTTGTCTTGCAAACGTCCCCATCTGTTGACTCAGGGATCGAGACGTGACTGCACGATCCGTTACAGCCATGCGGATAAGATGCCTGTCATCTCTACTGCTGGTTGGGATCCAGCACGGCGTTCCGTATTACCCTCCAGAACCCACCGATTCCATATTGTGCTAACAGTCATTGGATCTCGACCAACGCAAACAGCAATGTCGCGATACGATAAACCGCAATCGCGATAGGCTACAATCCGACCCTTATCAAAGTCGGAACGTGATGGTACGCATTTCTCCTCCTTACACGAGGCATCACAACAACGTTTCACCAGGTAACTCCGGTCAACTGCTGTATGTGTATGAGAAATCGTTTGGAAACTTTGCTCATGTCAGCACGTTGTAGGTGTCGCCACCGGCGCCAACCTTGTGCGCATGCTCTGAAAAGCAAGTCATTTGCATCTCACAGCATCTTCTTCCTGTTGGTTAAATTTTGCGTCTGTAGCCCGTCATCTTCGTGGTGTAGCAATTGTAATGGCCAGTAGTATATGAAATCTATTTCCTGACATGATATCATACTTGGGGGCATATATGTGTATTCACACAGAATGGTTCTAACCCAGTCAGAAGTATCTGCTGCACCAATTCGCGGACTTTATTCAGGCTGTTGTTCCAGCGTTTTGAATTATATCTTTGCCCTTCCTGTACAACTTTACTGACTCGGATTTTGTGGTTAATAGTGTATACTCATTTAAAAGAAGTGGCAGAGAAACGAGTTGTATATGATAACACTTCAAACCATTTTACAGAAATGTTTCACTAATCTGCATGTCACATTTTCAGTAGGATTAAAAATGTGCATGGTGAACCTCAAATATAAGTTAGAAGGCTTCTCATAGCCACCTTTCTTTTATTTGTGACTTCCTCGAACTAGATAAGAGCCAGTCACTCAACTGTGTTACTTATTTGGATATACCATGGCGAATCCCTTGTTTTCATGTTTTCCAATTTTCTTGAGCAAGATTCTGTGAATTATGTAGCCCTGTCTTAAAATGCCCTAAGAAATCCGACAAAAGAAAAGCAATCTTGTAATGGCCTTTTCGAACTAAATTAATTCATTTGGCTTCACTGTGATGGAGGTTACAACTTGGCACCTACAGAAATGTCCAGAAATGGATAGGGACCCACGCTACGTGCATATTTTATTCCCCTAGCGTATGGTGCGGTGGAATCGTGTGACAGTTTGTGACGGATATGCGTAATTACTCCAGCTGGTTAATGCAATGCTTCTGCAGTCCCCTTGGGAATCCGGTGTGATAAGTCTTCCGAGTGTGGCAGTTCTAGCACTCGAATAATAATAGAGGAGAAATTATTAAAAGAGGCTAGTGGCGCAAATGGATAGTTGGCTGCCTGGCACAGTAATGGAGCTTGACCGCCGAATGACAGAGCCGCCGGGGGCGGAATCGACCTGCTCACAGCCCATGCATCTTTCAGTCTTCAGATATTGACAGGTTTCTGAGGTCTCCGTCAGTTCGCAAGCGAAGGAACGTGACCTAACCGTTATTTCATCACGAATCTCTTACGTCACATACACCTCTCGATTAAAATGCTTTTTGAATATGTTAAGAACGCCGGCTCTTCATCTCCTTTCTATTTTGGCCATCTACGGTCCTTGTCAAAAGCCCGTTGTGATTATTTCTGCCTGTTTTCCACTTCCTTCGCAGTCCTCCAATACGTCCATCTTATTAATTTTTGTCTCTATTCGTCAGTCGAGTACTAGAATTTATTTTATCCTGGAAATCATTAAAACTTGTGTAATATACCTAAAAGTAATTTTGTTTTATGTCTCCTGTTACACCTGTACTTGTCAAGTGTTGCTTTTTGTTTTTTTTGGATCCACAGGTTCTCCTTTTCACTCTTGTAATTTCCTTTGTTCCTTTTCCAGCTGTTCTACTTCTCGTGACGTCATTTATAACATTTGTAGGTTTTCTAGAGTGTCTACTGAACTTAATGTGCGATTTTTATGGTGACAGGGAAGCTGTTTTTGTGAAGCTTACGTTCAGTCAAATGATGTACCACTTATAATTTCATCGTTTTGACTTTATTGGTTTCTTCGTTAATCTACTTCTATAATTTCACCGATGTATTTAAATTTATAAACTTTATATATTCTCCCATAATATATTGATAGTGATTTAGGTAAGACTATATCGATCTGGAATTTATCTTCTTAAAACACGTCTCAAGCCTACCGTTAACAATATCTGCGCCGCGCGGGGTAGCGGGCTGTCTGAGGCGCCTTGTCATGGTCGGAGGTTCGAGTCCTCCCTCAGGCATGGGTGTGTGTGTTGTCCTTAGTGTAGGTTAGTTTAAGTTAGATTAAGTAGTGCGGAAGCTTAGGGAACGATGACCTCAGCAGTTTGATCCCAAAGACCTTAAGACAAATTTACAAAAAATTTAACAATAATTTTTCTAGGAGGTTTTCTAGGCCAAGTGATTGCTCTAAATGTACACCTGCCACTCTTAAATCTGCTACTGAGCTTACCATCCAATAAACAGAACAAACAAACATTTTGGTGGAATAGGTGTGATCGACGTAGTCCCTCAAAAAAAAAAAAAAAAATCGTTCAAATGTGTGTGGAATCTTATGGGACTTAACTGCTAAGGTCATCAGTCCCTAAGCTTACACACTAGTTAACCTAAATTATCCTAAGGACAAACACACACACACCCATGCTCGAGGGAGGACTCGAACCTCCGCCGGAAACAGCCGCACAGTCCATGACTGCAGCGCCTTAGACCGCTCAGCTAATTCCGCGCGGCTGGCATAGTCCCTCGAACATTATTATGTTCGTTATCAGACAGAAAAATAGAGAAGACAGATAATATCCAAAGCAGAGCAATTGTTTCATCACAAGTTCGTCTAGTAGGCGAAAGAGCATCCCGGATAGGGTTTACTGCTAAAAGTCCAAGAACTCACATTTCAAGAAGAAAAACGTATTATTTCCTTCCAAATACTGTTTGGAAAAAAAGGTGATCAGAAGCAGTGTGAAAACCTTGTAACGGTGATGCAGACTACGTCTTGCTGAGAAATAAGTGTTAAGAAAAAAAAAAAATCGATACGTTGAGCCGTTTCCAAATTAATTAGTACTGCGCAAATACAAGCGGCCTGCCAGTTAGTATCAGCTGTTCTCATAGCGTATATTGTAGCGCAAGCGACTGCTCAGTCCTTGGCTCAGGTTCGATCCTTACTACCGTCTCATGTCCAATTATCGTATCGCTCTCTTGTTCGGCTTTAGGAAACCAAACGAAGAACACGTTTAGGCACACAGTCTCTGTGGGTCGCTTGAATGTGCGCAAGTAACGGTCTGGTTGTCTAACTTCAATGCTAATTAACTCCGAAACGGCGCATTGCATCTATTCTTTTCTTAACACTTATTTCTCTGCACCCTGCAACCCCCTTACAAGCTATTCAGACTGTTTCTGACCACCTCGTATATGTACGTATAGTTGGGGAGATACAGCTGTAGATTTCGTAGCTTCTGTTACTTGTCCCTATCGGAAAAACATACGACTCAAATTAAACATAGCCACAGACAATTTAATTCAATACATTTATGAAATCTTAATTTTCATCAGCACTGTTGAGATATTGCTACCTCGCTTTGAGCCGGCCGGTGTGGCCGGTGTGTTAAAGGCGCTTCAGTCTGGAACCGCGTGACCGCTACGGTCGCAGATTCGAATCCTGCCTCGGGCATGGATGTGTGTGATGTCCTTAGGTTAGTTAGGTTTAATTAGTTCCATGTTCTAGGCGACTGATGACCTCAGTAGTTAAGTCCAATAGTGCTCAGAGCCATTTGAACCATTTGAACCAAGCTTCCAAGGGAATGTTTTACCATTCCCTTTCCAAAATAGTATCAAGTTCAAGTAATAATGACGGGGGAAGATAGTGATCATGCACCTTTCTCTCCAAAGTAGACTACAAAGGCTAAATAATATTCAGATATGGTGACAGTGGTGGTCAGGGGAGATGCGACAATTCACCCTGTGCTCACAAAACCAATACTGGCAAAGGCAGCTGTATGGATAGCTGCCCTGCCGTCTTGGAACACAGCATCACCATGGGCGACCAACATTGCACCATGGTATACACCTCATTGGCCACAAGGTCACATAATCTTTGGCAGTAATGCGACCACGCAGAGTAACCATGAGGCCCAATGAATACCACGATATGGCTGCCCAATTCGTCACCCATTCGCCACCATGTTACACTCTTGGAAGTTGGAAACAGTGGCAATAAGATTCATCCAACTAAATAATATTCCTCCATTGCTCTACAGTCCAGGTTTTATAGCTTCGGCATCACGTTTCCCTCTTGAAGGTTCTAGAATTCCAGCTCGCCCTTAAATTCCCAGATCATGTTGTTTCGGTGCTGACAGAATGTGACATTCAGTTTTGCAATGGCTTTTGCAGCTGTCGTCACCTTTTTTCCATCAAAATGCTCTTCAATGACTCCATCGTGATGACTCAACAGTTACTTTCATCCTCACTGTGAATTAGCAGATGAATTTTTTCTGCTCTCCCTGAATACAGTATAAATCTTCAATATGATACCTAATGAAGCACCAGACACTATGGCTGCCTTGGTTATGGAGGCGCCCACCATATAAGCACCAACAACTTGACCGTTGTTGTGTACATAGTTCCACGTAGTCAGCGCGTACACATCTTGCCCACTAGAGAGCGCCCCGCTAAGCACAACAGCGCAGGCGCAGCGCTCGTTCGTCTCCGCACTACGAGATGGCGCTGTCGTAGAGACGGACCAAATTCTGCTTCCTCCGATCCGCGTATTAATATGTAACGCAGCCAATGAGATGGCTGCTAAGTAGAATCTTTTCTCCTCGCGGATCACACTCGCGCAGTGATACCTGAACGCGTGAAGTATTATAACGAGTGTACAGACCTCCGATTAGTCAGTCTGCATTAGTCTGTAGTCAAGTTTCAGTCTGCGCCTAATAAGATTATCATCTTCCTGTACATAGCCATGAAGATAAATGTATAGACACTTTTGTCTAGTATCAGATATATGTGAGAGTAAGATTAACATACCAAGACCAAAGGAACTTCAGATTGTCAATTGTAAATAGCATCCAGAACCAAGTTAAGTTATTTTTATGATTGTTTATGTGTTTGAAAATTAATCAAGTTCTGTTTAAAGTTGGTCACCGTCAATCTGCCACTCTAAGCGTGCAAGTGGCATTTCTATCGTCTGACCTAACGGCAGAAGATAAACACGCCATGATAAGACCACGAGACATATTGCTGACACTCGCCTACTTCGTTAGAGCGACAAGTCAAATAATCTGATGGTGTGTGTACCGAAGGTCTTACAGTACGCACACCACACCCATGTGTGGATTCACTAAGCTCTGACATAAGGCATACACAATTAGGTAGAACGCTATTCTGATCACGACTGATTTGAAATGTGTTGAGGACATTGGACAGCTGCTGTTCGTGATCAGATACAACACCGCAACCTGCAGGATTCGCTATCATATGCATTTATTATAATGTTTCCATATTTTAGTTCATCCCCTGTAGTCTTAAAAATTGAGTCATTTACTAACACACATTTTTAAGGAGTCATGTCACTGTGCAAACTAAAGTTAACAATTAAACCAAATAAACAATTAAGCATAATAATTAAATAAGGCAATTCACTTGAAATGTATTGAATGATGCAATGTTTTAGTACACTAAGAATGGGAAAAACCGCATAACGACTTGGGAATTCGCAGTGGAGATATTTATGTTTCATTTCAGTGAGCGTATCAGAGGTGGCTGGAGCACGAGAAGATCTCGCGTTAAGTGGCAATCCCGGGCGGCGTCCCCAAGTATCGCCAGTCAGTACGGGAGGCGAAGTCAGCGGGGTCTCGAAAGTCGAGGATCAGGCGCATGGATACTGAAACAGAATCTGAAGCAAAGGTGAAGACGTAGTTTACAGGAGCGGACGCACCTTCACTTTGTTTCCTGCGGACGTGTCTGCCAGCAGACCCAGCTCAAAGTAAAAATAGTCCACCTCACATTTTATTGTGGCATACAGACAATTCTCAGTATTTATTAAAGTAAAGTTTAGGGCTGTCTCCGTGGCCGTGAACTGTAGAGAAGGATATAATTACAAGCAGAGTTAATATTCGGTAAACTGTAGTGTCTGGCATAACTGCCACCAAGAATAGGAAATAGTCATTGTTAGACAGACGCGACTCCGCAGCTGAACCGGATGGACGTATGCCGGATGTCGTCATGATTGCCAAATAAGCTTTGCTTGGAGCACGTACTGCGCTCGTAACGTTGTCTAAGTAAAGTCACACAGGCAGTGATCTTTAAGACTGTGTTTTAAGTATATTTCTGCTGGTGAAGAATTGCTCAGGCTTAGACTCAAGCACTTAATGAACAAAGCTTATGGCGTGTGCTAAGAAGGGATCGGTTGGTAGGACATGTTCTGAGGCATCAAGGGGACACCAATTTAGTATTGGGGGGCAGCGTGGAGGGTAAAAATCGTAGAGGGAGACCAAGAGATGAATACACCAAGCAGATTCAGAAGGATGTAGGCTGCAGTACGTACTGGGAGATGAATCAGCTTGCACAGGATAGAGTAGCATGGAGAGCTGCATCCAACCAGTCTCAGGGCTGAAGACCACAACAACAACAATGCATCACTCACGAGTGTAAACATAGGTCTGGCGTGACGTACTGGCAAACTGTTAAACTACAACAGTGTTGCGATATTATCCTTGCTGGTGACCCTTTTGCTGCGACTCGAAATTTGTGCAATTTCTGGCTTGGAGAAGATCCAATTAACTATTTCCGGCTTTCCAAACTATCCTGGCGATTTGTGGTAAGTTCTGCAGAGCAAAGAGAATTAATTCCATCTCCCCAAAATAGATTAGCCGTGTTGTGCCATTTATAAAACGTAAATTCTTACGTGAGTGAAGTTTAGTGTGCGTCCTTTCTTCCGCTCTATTGGTTCACTCGAGTTCGAGGAAAGTATGTGAATTCTGACACGCACCATCTTTGATTTTGTTCTGATGTAATTACGCATCTATAACCACTTATTTTAAAGGCCGCGGGCCTCCACAGTATAGATAACATCTGGTACAATTAGCTTCTCTTTAGTGATAGTTGTATTAAAATTCGCAAAGTGTAGTTGTGCTAAAAACTTAACTAGGCCTGTATCTTACTGTAACAGAGGCTTATGTCCAATAGTGCGTTGTAAATTAGGATTTGACTTTCTAATTTCTCTCAGAGTCGGCAGACGTATTTGGACTGTGGTCGTCAGCAACACGGTTTTTCATTCAGGACAAAAATTAATCTGACGATGAGAGGAAATTAGAAGTTTTTTACGCTGAGGCAAACTTGTCTATGCGTGGTCAAGCATACTTCCACCATCAGCTTAATAACATCCTGCTTAACCGAACATGCCGTTGATATTTATATTAAAATTGTGTCATCGTTAAAAAAAGAGTTCGTACTAAATTGCTGTTATATTTTTGAATCTGAAAACTTAACAAAAGGGATACGTCTCACTGTGCTACGGTCGCAGGCTCGAATCCTGCCACGGGTAAAGTCCCATAGTGCTCAGAGACATTGGAACCATTTGTAGCTTGCGGCGCTGATATGTAGATACAGATCTACAAAAACAAAAACAGAGAAACATTAGCGTTTCCGCTGTACAAATGTTCTAAGATTAGTACGCAGCGTGTGTGTGTGTGTGTGTGTGTGTGTGTGTGTGTGTGTGTGTGTGTTTCGGAGGGAGAGTTTCTTTCTGCAGTCTGGCTATCTTAAACTGAAGTTAAACGAAAAATGTGGGGAAATAACTGTACCACAGAGATACTCCTAAAGTGAAATTTCGCGCTGCCTGCCAATTTCTGCCGTGTATGGCACGCCGTCTCTGTCGCTCTGTGTTTGAAGCAGTACTTCGCGCTGTTCGTTCTCTCGAAAATATACCGTATCGCTTCCAGTGCCAGCTTTTCAATTCTGCTGCCAAATAAAATCACAGTGTGGAAGAGACAGCTCAATATTTAAGTTACGTCGAGCAGTTTTTGCTCTCTCTGATGGTGCATATTCTTTGAGGTAGCCGTATACTTCGCGCTCCTGTTTCAAAATACTCGGTGCGCAACATTAGTGTCTCCATACACAAAAGCACAGCACCAACACGGTTGTGAACTTGTCTCTGGGTGTTGTGCCACAACAGCTTGCAAACGTCGGTCTGTATGGTACAATGCGACTATTCTCAAGTACAATCAACCAAAGATGAAAATTCAGAACTTACTTATATAATCATTTATCGCTCTGTTTTTTTGTTATTAAGCGCATGGCTTTTGACATGGAATCTCGTCACAATGGTAACAGTGCTACATTTCTTAAAACATTCTCTTCTATTTTCCAGTAGTCAAATGAATTTTTTTACGAAAGCTGCGGGATTGGGTAGCTCAGTCGGCAGAGCACTTGCCAGAAAAGGCAAAGGACGATGGTTCGAGTCTCGACCTGTCACGCAGTTTTAATCTGCTAGGAAGTTCCAAATCGGTGTACACGTCGCTGCATACTGAAAATTCATTCTGGAAGGAATCCATTAGGCTGTGGTTAAGCCACGTCTTCACCTTATCCTTTCTTCCAGGAGCGCTGGTCTCGCAAGATATGTAAGAGACCTTCTGTGAAGTTCACGAATTAGCAGAAGAGGTACTGCTGGAAACAAATCTGTGAGGACCGGTCGTGTCATGTTTGGATAGTACAGATTCAATCTGCCAGGAAGTTAACGATTTTTATTACAATTATGAGATGTACGTTTATTATACTGTCTGTTCCATATTCTGGCTCGAATCGGGTAAGAGAGTGCAGATACGAGCTATGTCATTAATTACACAGGTTCATGTTATCCACGACTACAGTCAGCTGGAAGGAACTTGTCCTATGTTTATAATATGACCTTACATCTTCCACGTCCAGTTTGAAATCAATTAACGGTCGTTCTTATTCCGTTTTTAGATGGAATCCTTTAGGCTCAGTATTCCTTGTTATCTTCATGTACATACACTGAAGAGCCAAAGAAACTGGTACACCTGTATATCGTGTACGGTTCAAAAATTCAAATGGCTCTGAGCACTATGGGACTTAATATCTGAGGTCATCAGTCCCCTAGACTTAGAACTACTTAAACATAACTAACCTAAGGACATCACACACATCCCTGCCCGAAGCAGGATTCGAACCTGCGACCGTAGCGGTCGCGCGGTTCCAGACTGAAGCGCCTAGAACCGCTCGGCCACTCAGGCCGGCTATAGTGTAGGGCTCTCGCGAACACGCGGATGTGCCGCAACACGACGTGTCATGGACTCAACTAATGTCTGAAGTAGTGCTGGAGGGAATTGACACCATGAATCCTGCAGTGCTGTCCATAAACCCGTAAGAGTAGGAGGGCGTGGAGACCTCTTCAGGACAGCACGTTGCAAGATATCCCAGATATGCTGAATTATGTTCATGTCTGGGGAGTTTGGTGGCCAGCGGAAACTCAGACGAGTGTTCCTGGAGTCACTCTGTAGCAATTCTGGACGTGTGGGGTGTCGCATTGTTCTGCTCGAATTGCCCAAGTCCGTGGGAATGCGCAACGGACATGAATGGATGCAGGCGCTCAAACGGGATGCTTACGTACGTGTCACCTTTCAGAGACGTGTCTAGACGTATCAAGGGTCTCATATCACTCCAACTGCACACGCCACACACCATTACAGCGCCTCACCCGTTTGAAAAGTTCCTTGCTGACACGCAGGGTCAATGGATTCGTGAGATTGTCTCCATACCCCTACACGTCCATCCGATCCATACAATTTGAAACGACACTCGTCCGACCAGTCAATATGTTTCCAGTCATCAACAGTCCAATGTCGGTGTTGACGGGCCAACACGAGTGGACCTTCGGGCTCGAAAGCCCATATCGATGAAGTTTCGTTGAATGGTTCGCACGCTGACACTTGTTGATGGCCCAGCATTGAAATCTGCAGTAATTTGCGGAAGGATTGCACTGCTGTCACGTTGAACGGTTCTCTTCAGTCGTCGTTGCTTCCGTTCTTGTAGGATCTTTTTTCGGCTGCAGCAATGACGGAGATCTGATGTTTTATCGGATTCCTGATATTCACGGTACACTCGTGAAATGGTCGTATGGGAAAATTTCACTTCATCGCTACTTTGTAGATGTTGTGTCCCATCGCTCGTGCGCCTACTATAACATCACGTTAGAACTCAATTCTTGGTAACCTGGCACTGTAGCAGCAGTAACCGATCTAACAACTGCGCCAGACGCTTGTTGTCTTACATAGGAGTTCCAATCGCAACGCCTTATTGTGTCTGTGTACATATCTCTGTATTTGAATACGCATGCCTATACCAGTTTCTTTGGCACTTCAGTGTATACATGGTGGTCATGGACAGGCTGAAAAGATCGTAAGGCTGTTGCAAGATACGTTGTGCTGAGAAGTAATTATTAAGAAAAAATCGATACGTAGCGCCATTCCCGAGTTAATTAACTCTGAAATTAGGCCGTCAGGCTGCTGCGCGCTCAAATTCAAGCGGCCCGCCAGAGATGGTGTCATCAAACTTGTTATTCTTTGGTTTTCTAAAACCGAACAAGGAACATACAATAAACGTATTATGTGGTAAATATAATGTATGTTTATTGTATGTATAAAAGGAAACATGAATTTCAGGCCTCTGATTATGCTTCCCAAATAACAGAAGCGAAACGCTTATGGCAATAAACAAACTGCCTTCATTTGGCTGCATAGACGGTACATCCCTCCACGAACAAAGATCTTAACCGGAAGCTAGATTGGTCTAAGTTTTCGGATACGACTATAAGTTCAACGTTGTGCTCGGCTGCTTACATGTTCTTCAACGATTTGATTTCGAGAGCATCAAGGTGACACCATCTGAGACTCCCGGGGAACACTTATTGAGAACATTGCGGCTTGATTGACACAGCGAACAGTAGGCTGTTCACGAATCCTAGGCTTCTGGAAGCGGACAAACTTTAAATGAGCAATGCTATTAAAGGCAACAAAGGCTGAAATTGACACCAAGAGGGCAATATGTAAGGATGCCAAACGATCCCGGCTTCAAAGACAAGAAAAATCATGTACACACTTTTTATAAAGACACGGATGTTTTAAAAGGAAAGTCTCTAGTTAAAAGGAAGTCTCTAGTTTATGTACAGTTATGGCTTAGTTCCTTTATTTCAGATACAGTCAGAACATAATTTTCATTCTTCTAAAATGCCATGAATGAAATAATAACATACCCTTAGGAAGAAAGAGGTGTTAGTTTTGAAAGGAAATTTAAGTTATTAGTTATTTAAAGAAAAGGCAGTATTGGCTGAACAATGGCAAATTGACTGTGCAGTTGGCAAAACAGTAGGATATCAGCTTCTGAAATTGGTAAAACTGGTTGTATAATTGGCAGTTTGATAGGACATCCAATTTGGAAATTGGTAAAATTGGCAAATGGTTAGAACACAAGACGGGAAATTGGTAAAATTGGTTGGTTGTACCCACCAAAACAATTGGAGGACAGCAGTAGGTGCACAGCACCATTGATCAGGCAATGTCTTCGTGTTTTCAATGTTTTCTGCTTGCTTAAGCCGTATTATGGCGTTAAGTGTCATTTTCTGACGCTTTAAAATCAGGAATTGCGTATAATTTTCTGATTAAATAGCGTGTATGTCATGTGAAGTTGTCACAATAGATATTTTTCCACTGTGAAGATTGTCCATGATCGAAACCGATTGTGAATAAATATACCGTAAGACAGCACAGTGTGTATCATGCATTTCTTCAAGTATACTGATGCTGTTGACAGTCACCTGGAAAAAGTTTTTGATGTAAGATACTTATGATGTGAACACCACCGTGTTGCCTGTTACGCTGCGGACTATTGTGGATGTTGTGATGGTTCAGGCAATAGTTGTTTTGCTAGGCTGTAATAACAACAAAGTACTAAATATAAGAAAATACGCATATAATAATAATAATAAGAAGAAGAAGAAATCGATGGAGAAAATACATGCCGATAGTCCACTTCTTTCCAGCTGAATGCTGCTGCTGGTGGCTTTTCATACTCGTCATCTCACTACAAAGTGCAGACAGCAAATGATGGCGCTCTCTAGAATTATAAAAATAAAAATTACTAGAGGGATGAAGGGCTGAGTTTGCACGCCATTGCCTGAAACGTCAGTACTACAGGGAGCCAACGTAACTGGCTGAGAACATGATCACGTCCACATGCGTATGTGGCGCTATTGGCCAAGGGATGCGGGGGGGGGGGGGGGGGGTGGAGGGGGAGGGGGAGGGAGGCGCAAAGGGCGGTAATTCCAGGAAATTGGTGAGGGGGAGACAATTCCGGGAATGATGCTGCGGTCAGCGATTTCAGCAATGTTGATGCTGACATCAGCGATTTTCTGCACAGAACTCGCAGTGATACACTACCGGCGATTACTTTTGAAACAGTAAACAGTTTACTTATTTTCTTCATCCACCTCGATGTCATTTGACCGTCCCTTATGTATGTCTCCTAGGATTATTTTCTGTAATTTGTCGCTTCGTTCATGTCTTACAATGATTTACTAATGCGAAAAATGCCAAGCGTGCATAGGTTCGGATTCCGCGTGAAAATTGTCGTAGTTTTACCATTATGTATTATCACTGGTGGAAATCCATGGAAACCAGTAGCGATGGTATACTGTGTGTTATCGTAAGTTACAGGGTAGTTTGAGTCAGAATGTACACCGAAAATATTTTCGTTAGTACCTCAGCCGGCCGGAGTGGCCGAGCGGTTATAGGCGCTTTAGTCTGGAACCGCGCGACCGATACGGTCGCAGGCTCGAATCCTGCCTCGGGCATGGATGTGTGTGATGTCCTTAGGTTAGTTAGGTTTAAGTAGTTCTAAGTCTAGGGGACTGATGACCTCAGATGTTAAGTCCCATAGTGCTTTGAGCCATTTGAGTTTAGCTGCTGCTAGTATTTCCTCCTTTAGACCACCCGTGTGAATCACCTGCCCAAACAGAGCTCCATCTGTTATGGGCACGCTGCCAATAATGAGTAGAAAAACATTCTGCTCATCACAGTTTATCATGTTTTGTATGCTAGCTGTACCGTTGCAGAGGAAACTGCTCGGTAACCTGTTTCCTACAAACTTCCTCGCTTGAAGCCATAGGGTTACTCAACAAACAACAAATTACACTGCTCACGACATTTGTTCACGCGCGCGCTTTATTGAAGCGATTGCTGGTGCAAACAGGTTACGCAGCGCCTCTAAAGTGCTGCAACTGAACTGCAGTTTGAGGCTACAAATTCCGTGCCTTGTACACATTCCACAGAACACTGCACACTAACGTTACCAGTCCACAGCGCGGAGCGTTTGACTTTGTGCACTTACTAGCATCCAGGTGGAAAACGCTCCTTAAGCTGTGTATCGTTTTGTGACGCACGAAATAATGCCAGCTCTCACGCACCTTTCTCCGAATGAATTCATCAGATGCATTTTAAATAAATTCATGTTTCTTGTTAGTTCAGTTTCTGAAAAGTGTATTAAAACAAGAATGCTGTGATGTTGGCTCTATTCCATATATAAACGAACCAAAAGCTGGTATATAAATATTTAGAATTGCAATAATCTTTAATGGCACTAATGGTCCAGTTACATACATTTTCTTATTCCCCGATAAGGTATTAGTTTCATACATAAGCGAGGAAAAATATTAACTTCAAATGGTTGCCGGGTGATGGGAGAACAGCAGCAAGTGGGCAAAAATAATTTTTATTAATGATTTGTGGAAAGATGTGTACATATCTTCGTCAAATAACTTACGAGCCACCGCCTAGCTTCGATCAGAGTTTAGCGTCCCGTCGACATCGAGGTCATTAGAGACGAAGCACAAGCTCGGAATGTTTCGAGGATGAGGAAGGACATCGACCGCGCCATTTCGAAGGAACCATCCTGACATTTGCCTGGAGCGATTTAGGGAGACGACAGAAAAACCATGAATCGAATTTCTGGTAACTGTAGAACACAGATGGGTGAGATGAAAGAGGTGCAGGCATCTAGGAGAAACGGTACTCACAGCCAGCCATTCTGAAAAGGAAACCGATGATAATTCAACCATGAATTCCTCAGTCATATTCTTGTATCCATTTTGGACCGACGTGTTTCACATTTGTGCCAGGCTAGGACTAATGCACTTAATTAGTGATTTAAAATTCTTTTCGGAAGTTTAATTCTACGAGGTGCAGTACCTGCATTATTAATTTCAGATTATATTCGGATTTCTAGTTGAGCAATCAATCGCTTATTTTACTTAATTGACATATATGACTTATTTTTAATTAATTGCAGAGTGTGTAGTTACTTTTAGCCGGCCAGGTTGCCGAGCGGTTCTAGGCGCTACAGTCTGGAACCGCGCGACCGCTACGGTCGCAGGTTCGAATCCTGCCTCAGTCATGGATGTGTGTGATGTCCTTAGGTTAGTTAGGTTTAAGTAGTTCTAAGTTCTAGGGGACTGATGACCTCAGAAGTTAAGTCCCATAGTGCTCAGAGCCATTTGAACCATTTGACTTTTGTATTTACTTTTTGTTATTAATTTCTGCGTGATGCTGTGACCATTATTTATTCTTACTCTGTCATTCAATGTTCTTCGGAGCATAGCCGCGCCAATAGCAGTAGAACGTTGGTAAGGGTAGTCAAATGCGTATTGTAGGCACTCCGTCATATATTAAATTAATACTTCCAAGCAGGTTTATTTTTGGTTCCTAATAGCGACGGATCACTGCAGTCGAATTACAAAACCTTGAACTAAGAGGTGGGGTTGCAAACCTTAATGAAACTTAAAAAGAACAGGGGGGCAGTCACACAGCTAGCATGACCACCTATGTGCATTAGTGGTGCAGCCACGAGACCAGGTTATGAGCCTGACAGGGTATATCATGGACATGCCCTGCGATATATGATTAGTGTCATTATGAAGGACCGTGGAGAGTATTTTTCTTTCTCTTGTGCCATTTTCCCGCTTCATCACAGGATCGGCAAGGTTATTTACGGATTTAGCAGGGTTAATTTAAAGGGTGGGAGCAGGGCGGAGGCTGGCGGATGCCCTTCCTGTCGCCAATCCGTTTCAACACTCCCCCTGGACGGTCGGAATATGTGTGCCCTTCCCTGTCCTACACCTCACCCCTAACTCTTCTGGGAACCTTGACACGCATTGCCAGTGATCTTGAATGATTGACAATTGCGTAACCTTTAATATGACACCAAAGGTCACTTGAAGGTTGGCTCGTTCTCCCCTTGATACATTACCTATGTGCACCTTGACTGCCTAAGTGTAGTGTTGTTGGTGTGAAAGTGAGCAGAAGTTTTCTAAATGTTTGCGAAGTGTGTAACTGAGGCGGGAGTTGGTACCAGCATGGTATTCACCTAGTGGGATGTGGCAAACCGCCTAAAAACTACACCCAAGCTGGCCGGCACACCGTCTCACGTCGTTAATCCACCGGATGGATTCAGTCCGAGGCCGGAGTTTCTCCGCGTCCCAGTAGCGGCACTTTAACGCGCACTGTTATACGGGCGGATGAAGGATTACGGAGAGGGTGTGTTTGAGTGAGGCAGCGTTGGCAAAACATGGCAGAGTTTTCAAAGGGTTTCACGATGAGTCTACATCTGGAATGTGCAACGTACGCGTGTGCGCCTTTCGGGTTTGACAGTAGGCCAACGTTGATCGACAAGAATGTTAGCGACACATGTAACGTCCCTCGCATTCCCATTGAGTCCGTCGTTGGTCACATCAAGAAAAAATCGCCGTATTGCGGGTCAAACACTTTGTGAGTCTTTCAATTCTGCGCCTTCCATCCGAGCCTAGGTAACGAACTCGCTACAACTATTAGACGGAGAGAGGCTGACTATGAGCTACTGAATGATCGTCCCGCGCGTCGGCTGGCCTTAAGACCAGAAGACAGACGGAAGCCTTTGGAGTGGTGCCGTACCTGGAAGGTATGGACTGCTGAATAGCTATTGAGCTCGGTTCTGGACTACCTCAGAACATCATCATCTGCAAGCATGGCGGCCACGAGGTGTCGTGACACATTCTGACAATATTTTTGGGAAGCACACCAGTGTTGCCGTGAGCACCATATCGTGGAGCGCCGTCTCGCGTATGACGTTGGGTCACCTCTGGTAATGATTCAGGGAACTCTGGAGGCACACTGGTGCAACGAACGTGCAGCGTTCTCGTGTACCACATTTCAGTAGACATTATTCTGATACCACCATCTACAGGGCATCGTCAGCAGGCGACACATGTCTATGAGCTGCTAGGGTAATGTCGGAGGACCTCTTGGCCAGGAAAATCAATCCATACGTACCCACTATAGCATGCATGGGACCAAATATAACGTCAACTCCATCCCAAAGTATTTATATTTAGTGGAAATGAAATGACTAAAATACTATTTATTTAAATTCCTTTTATTTGTTATTAACTGCAGATACTGCACTCAAATGCAAAAATATCTGCATTAAATCTACGTAATTAATTTTAATTAGCTTCTGAAAGTTGGTTTACTCACTGTCTAAATGATACCTCGCGTAGAGACTAACAAAGTCCACCACCTCACAAAACTGTGTACAGTGCTAGGCTTAACAAATTGTGCATTACCTAAACGGCGTCCAGTGTTGGGCCATCTGATTACAACCCACAACATATAGGTTGTTTCATTATTAGATGCTAACGTGCCACGAGCAAATTCCGTCGAACAAGTTAATGAGGAAAAATAGGTACAATGAAGAGCCAAAGAAACTGCAACACCTACCTAATATCATGTAGGGTCCCACGCGGGCACGCGGAAGTGGCGCAACACGACGTGACATGGACTCGACTAATGTCTGAAGTAGTGCTGGAGGGAACTGGCACCATGAATCCTGCAGGGCTGTCCATAAATCCGTAACAGTACGAGAAGCTGGAGAATTCTTCTGAACAGCACGTTGCAGGGCATCTCAAACATGCTCAATAATGTTCGTGTCTGGGGAGATTCGTGGCCAACGGAAGTGTTTAAACGCACAAGAGAGTTCCTGGAGCCACTCTGTAGCAAATCTGGACGTGTGGGGTATCGTATTGTCTTGCTGGAATTGCCCAAGTCCTTCGGAATGCGCAATGGACATGAATGGATGCAGGTGAGCAAACGGGATGATTACGCACGTGTCACCTGTCAGAGTCGTATCTAGACGCATCAGGGGTCCCATATCACTCCAACTGAACACGCCACACACCATTACAGGGCCACCACCAGTTTGAACAGTCCCCTGCTGACATGCAGGTTCCATGGATTCATGAGGTTGTCTCCATTCCTGTACACGTCAATCCACTCGATACAATTTGAAACGAGACACGTCAGAGCAGGCAACACATTTCCAGTCATCAACAGGCCAATGTCGGTGTTTATGGGCTCAGGCGAGGCGTAAAGCTTTGTATCGTGCAGTCATCAAGAGTACACGAGTGGGGCTTCGGTTCCCAAAGCCCATATCGATAATGTTTAATGGTTCGCACGTTGATAGCTGTTGATGGCCCAGCATTGAAATCTGCAGCAATTTGCGGAAGGGTTGCACTTCCGTCACATTGAACAATTTTCGTCAGTCATCGTTGGTCCTGTTCTTGAAGGATCTTTTTCCGGCAGCAGCGATGTCTGAGATTTGCTATTTTACCGGATTCCTGATATTCACGGTACACTCGTGAAATGCTCGTACGAAAAAAAAAAAAACACTCCATCGCTACCTCGTAGATGCTGTGTCCAATCGCTCGTGCGCCGACTATAACACCTCGTTCAAACTCACTGAAATCTTGAGAACCTGCCATTGTAGCAGCAGTAACCCATCTAACGACTGCGCCAGCCATTTGTTGTCTCATATAGGCGTTTTCGACCGCAGCGCCGTATTCTTCCTGTTTACACATCTCTGTATTGGAATACGCATGCCTATACCAGTTTCTTTGGCGCTTCAATGTTTATTACCAATACGTCATCATCTTATGTGACATCAGCGAACTATCTATAGAACAGTTTTTTAAAGAATCGCTGTTGTTCATGACAGGCTGAGACTGCGTGCATTGATGTAGGCGATTAATCTCTTTTCACCGTTTAAGAAAAGTGCAAGTGCAGAGGGTAGTGTAGACAGGGCGTAGGCTACTTTAGGGAGCATTCAATTAAAAGATTGTTTTTCACGGGCCATAAGTTACACAAATGCTATATAGAAACTCGAGATGATAATTAGACCCAATGTCCGATCTGAACAAAAGGTAGAAGGCCAAGTGCCTGTTACAGTGAATCTAAGTACTCGTGATACAGCAGCCGAGAGAGCGGCTGAAATGTTCTTGACGAGCGCGTGCGGCGCAGTGTTTGCTCTTGGGAGCCAATAATGTTGACTGTAATGGCAGCGGGCCGGCGTGACCTGTTGCTGGCAACGGCACGCCCAGGTGGCCGGCAATTGTCTCGGCAACCGGGCGCTCATTTACAGCTGAGCACAAAACAAGGACCCCATTTCTCTGAATGGAAAGATACGCGCACTGGGAGAACGGTCAAATGGCAGCTAGGCACAAAAGCTCTCTCAAACAGCGGGCGCACCTTGCAGTCCAAACATTCGCCATACGCAACTGTCAGCGACTGTTTGAATGCACTGACGAAACCCTCACGGTATTTGGAATTAACCTGCTAACCATTAGTCCTGCTTCTCATTACCTCTCTGCTTGTTCAAACAAAATCGCAACATAATTAAACATGAAACAAGAAGTATTTCTATGTAATCTCTCTTCATTTAACGTTGCTTAAATACAGTGTGCTGCGAGACTTTAGGGTCAAAATTATAGTAACAGAAGTTGATCATAAAATTAGTATTTTGAAATCAGCAACAGCTGGTCTGCGTCGAATGTTTTAGGTGTTAAGTTCCTGGAAAGTAACTTGCTGCTACCCTTATATGAAGGATATTACTTACCTGGCGCTCACTAGACGAGTGCTGCCACAGTTGTTGGCGACTACTTCTCTTATTGCTGGTTACAAGACATGGTTTCAAAGCATCCTGCAATAACGGGTGCAACCCTTCCGCAAACTGCTGCAGACTTCGATGTTGGGCCATCAACAAGTGTAAACGTGCGAACTATTGAGCGAAACATCATCGGTATGGGCTTTCGGAGCCGAAGGTCCACACGTGTACTCTTGATGGCTGCACGACACAACGCTTTACTCCTCGCTTGGGCCTGTCAACACCGACATTGGACTGTTGATGATTGGAAACATGTTTCCTGCTAGGACGAGTCTCGTTTCAAATTGTATCGAGCGGAGATAACCTCGTGATTCCATGGACCCTGTTTGTCAGCAGCGGAATGTTCAAGCTGGTAAAGGCATGGTGTGTGGCGCGTGCAGTTGTAGTGACATAGGACCCCTGATACGTCTCACGTACATAAGCGTCCTGTCTGATCACCTGTATCCATTCATGCCCACTGTGCATTCTGACGGACTTGGGCAATTCCAGCAGGACCATGCAACACCTCAAACGTCCAAAAGTGCTACAGAGTGGCTCCAGGAAAACTCTTCTGAGTTCAAACACTTCCACTGGGCACCAAACTCCCCAGACATGAAGATTATTGAGAGTATCTGGGATGCCTTGCAACATGCTGTTCAGAAGAGATCTCCAACCCCTCGTACTCTTACGGATTTATGGTCAGCCCTGCAGGATTCATTGTGTCAGTTCCCTCCAGCAGTATTTCAGACATTAGTCGAGTCCATGTCACGTCCTTTTGCGGCACTTGTGCCTGCTCGTGGGGGCTCTAACGATATTAGGCAGGTGTACTATTTCTTTGGCTTTTCAGTGTATATTAACTCATATCCAAGTGTAGATGAACTAGTTAAAGTATGTTTTTGTGAGGCTCTTTTAAACTTTTGGTAACATTGGGAATCGTGATACATTCATTTCAAGACTGTCTACTTTCATAGACGTTAGGTAACGACTTTTAGACATTACTAATAACTTTAATTACTACATTCAAGCTTCTGACATTGTTAGAAACACGTCGTTTAACGTGGATAACGATATCACGTGGCTGTGGTTCAATGCAGTAATTCGAGGTATTAGTGATGCATGCAGCCGGCCGGAGTGGCCGAATGGTTCTAGGCGCTACAGTCTGGAACCGTGCGACCGCTACTGTCGCAGGTTAGAATCCTGCCTCGGGCATGGATGTGTGTGATGTCCTTAGGTTAGTTAGGTTTAAGTAGTTCTAAGTTCTAGGGGACTGATAACCTCAGAAGTTAAGTCCCATAGTACTCAGAGCCATTTTTTGATGCATGCATTTTTAGAGTTAGTGCGTGTTTGAGTTAGACTTTTAACTTGTAGTTGTTTGGCTTTGTGAATGTAATATAGTTTCATGAGTGATGATGAGATAATTAAATTCTGGCAATAAGTGGCACAGTGAAGGCCAATTTCGATCGTATTATGGTAGTCCACAAAATGGCTCTGAGCACTATGGGACTCAACTTCTGAGGTCGTTAGTCCCCTAGAACTTAGAGCTAGTTAAACCTAACTAATCTAAGGACATCACACACATCCATGCCCGAGGCAGGATTCGAACCTGCGACCGTAGCAGTCTCGCGGTTCCAGACTGCAGCGCCTAGAACCGCACGGCCACTTCGGCCGGCGGTAGTCCACGATGGCACGTTGAGCTTGGGTTTGTAACTGATTATTATCTTCTTTACAGATGCTATGTGAAAGTAAAGATATCTCGGTAATGCTAGTAAATGTTTACTCCACGATCCTCGGCGAGAGATCTTAGCTGATGGCGTCTAACTGGCAGCACGGCTCTTGTTGACTCTGAAGTGTAACTTTGCAGATATGATGACGTGAAAAAAGAAACACGGAAGCAGTGTGCAGCTCAACTCCGTCGCCTTCCAACCGTAGAATGCACTGCCATGTGGAAAATTCGTCCGTGGAGTCACTGAAGACAAATACACAAATTGAAAATGTCGGATCTAGAACCAATTTGGGTAGTACCCCAAATGAATGTTATAGAGAAGTTCCTGTTCGCGGTATGTAAAGGGTGTCCCCCCCTCCCCCCCCCCCCCAAAAAAAAAAGAAAAAAGACACTAGAAACTTTAGGGATAGGTTCCTTATAGAGAAATAAGTAAAAAATTTCTAGAAAACATGGGCTATAAAATGTATACTTTAGGAAGAACGAGCTCTGGTTCATCTTGGTACTATGAAACAGGTAACTTCTACTGCAAGGTCTTTGCTTTCCATATTTTGCGTGGAGTAAGTATTGACCAGAACAAGAATAAAAAAGTCAACTAAACATGGGTCTAAAACGCATACTTTAAGAGCTGTAAGCACTTGTTCGTCTTCGCTAGTGTGAAACACATCTCTTCTACTGAACAAGTGCTTATAGCTCTTAAGGGATGCGCTTTAGACCCCATCTTTACTAGACACTTTTTTTCTTGTTTTGATGTAAGGAATCTGCCCCCAAAATTTGTCGTTGTCTTTATGGGACACCCTATCTAAATGATCAGGTGGCTAGTGCCGTAAGTCCCGCGAAGCTATTGTGTAATGCGAATGCAGGAAGATCTGCTGAGGACTGACACCAGCTATAGATAGGTTATAATTCGAATCACTATTGGCGAATGATCACTGTTAACAATAATAACCATAAAAATCTGAGATTATTATCCAGAGGAACCTAAAGTGGAGCGACCACACAAACTTAGTTCTAGGAGAGACAGATGCCGGACTGAGAAGGGAATGCAATTTATCTGGAAAGAAAGTAGCTAAAGAAATTGTCGTTCAACCCATTCTTGAGAACATTTCGTCAGGCTGGAACCTTCACCATCACAATGTTAACATGTGAATACGAAAACTGAAGTACCAATTTTCAATACCGTATTAGTTATACAAGGAGGCCAATGAAAGTTACACAGTTCGTAAGGTACTTTGCCATAGATGTGCACAAAGAAAAAATCATGCATGTACGTCGCCATTAAGAGTGGTAAATGAAAGTACATTTTCTGCATTCACAACTTTGGTGATACTGTCTCTACCACGCATCAAAATCTCCAATACGTGAACATCGACAATTGAAGTGCCGCCAACTGCTACCTTGCGTAGCGATCAGGTGCTATGGTAGAAATAACACACCCAAGCGATCCAATCATAGGGACGTTCATGTTTACTTCTGTCATTTGCAGTGCTGGCGGGCCGATGATGTCAGCAGCGGAAATCAAAACGTCTTAGTAACAAAATCTGTAAATAACGTTGTACAGGGTGACAATTATTGAAAAAAAAAAAGCACTCCGTCTTCAGGGCACAAGTGGCCCATCGGGTCCATCCGACCGCCGTGTCATCTTCACTTGAGGATGCAGATAGGAGGATCAGCACACCGCTCTCCAGGTCGTTATGATAGTTTTCTTTGACCGGAGCCGCTACTATTCGGTCGAGCAGCTCCTCAGTTGGCATCACGAGGCTGAGTGCACCCCGGAAAATGGCGACAGCACATGGCAGCCTGGGTGGTCACCCACACAAGTGCCGGCCAAGCCCGAGGTGGCCGAGCGATTCTAGGCACTACAGTCTAAGAACCGCGTGACCGCTACGGTCGCAGGTTCGAATCCTGTCTCGGGCATGGATGTGTGTGATGTCCTTAGGTTAGTTAGGTTTAAGTAGTTCTAAGTTCTAGGGGGCTGATGACCTCAGAAGTTAAGTCCCATAGTGCTCAGTGCCATTTGAACCATTTTGTGTTGACGGCGGCAGATTAACTTATGACAACACAATGTGAATGCCGTTGTATCGCGTAAAGTAACCTCAGATGCCAATTTATTTGCTTTACAAAAGCTGCACTGTAAATCATCAGACCGCAATTATAACTTTCAAACTTATTTGAAATTACGTTCACTGCGCGTTTAAATGTATCTTTCAAGAGAAGCAACGCCACATTATTTCTGTTACTTCTTCTACATAAAATTGTCTATCTTCCTGTAGCTCTTCGTCTTTCAGTCCGATCCATTAGTGTTCATCTTCGAGGCATAGCCTAAAACAAATATAGTTTCCGTATAATAAGGGAAGTCGTAGCTATTCAGAATGAAGAAACTGAAAATTAGAAAGATTTCAGATTTTATGGTCACGGCAGCTAACGAACACAAAGTTTTTTTCTATGTACGCTAATAAACTGCTGACGAGAAAGCAGTTGCGGCATTGTAGCTGCCCGGTATGCGTGTGTTTTTGAAAATGAACCATCTGCAACATTTAAACATGTACGTCCCTAAAATGCAATTACACGAAACTTTATTATTTTTGTGTATCATTTCTACCATAGCACCTGATCGGTACGTGTGGTAGAAGTTGACAGCAATGTGAAAAACAGAGAAAAGCTTTTATTATGTGCGTATGTCTGTTTCCATTTGCCTTTCTTAATGGCTATGTACACACACGGCTCTATTTGTGCACAGCTATGGCAAAGTACCTTTCAAATTATATAAGTTTCTTTGGCCTCCTCGTGTAATTAATTTTAAAAATCGGTACTTGATTTTTCCATGCTCACATATTAATATTACGATTGTTCAGTAAAACAGATGCATTATCGTTATCTTCTTTCCTCTACGTCAGTTCTGTGCCTCTCCAGCTCTGAGTCTTTTATTCTGGATTGTTAGCGTTCGCCTTCTAGCCACAACCTAAGGAAAAAAAATATTTTCCGTGTAACAATGGAAGTCGGGAGTCATAGTTATTCAAGATTAAGACATTAAAAATTAGGAACTGGCTTAAAATTTTCTGGAAACTATGGCAAATGACCACAAAGTTACTCTTACAGAAAAGCAAACGAAATAACGACGCCAATATAAAATGGATAGTTATTTAACTATAAGAAATAAAATCATAATAACTTCTGAACGGTTTGCGATAGGACGTTCAAACTGCACGGTTGGCCACGGGGAGAATTAGGAATTAGTACGCGCACGCATGGTCTGGATTAGCGACGAAGCCCACTTTCATTTCAATGGGTTCGTCAATAAGCAAAATTGGCGTATTTAGGGGACCGAGAATCCGTATTTTGCAATCGAGAAGTCTCTTCACACTCAACAAATGACGGAATAGTCGGTGCGATATTCCTTCATGGCACGGTGACTACCTAACGGTACGTCAAGGTTTTGGAAGATGATTTCATCCTCATTATCCAAAGTGACCCTGGTCTCGACAAGATGTGGTTCACACAAGACTCAGCTCGACACTATCGAAGCAGAAGGGTGTTTGACGTGCTGGAGGATCAATTTGGGGACCCAGAGGCCAATGGCGTGGGCCGCCATATTCTCCGGAACTGAACACATTCTTCTTTTTGTGGGGCTAAACTAAAGACAAGGTGTACAGCAATAACCCTAAAACACTGCTCAGCTGTAAACAGCTATTCAGGAGGTCATCGACAGCATCGATGTTCCGACACATAAGTGGGTCATGCAGAATTTCGTTATTCGTCTGCGCCAAATCATCGCCAATGTTAGAAGGCATATTGAATGTGTCATAACGTAAATCCGAATATCTGTAGTGACGTTTACATGTTGAGTAAAGTGTGAGCACCCCATAGTTCGTAGCTAATTTTCCTATAGTTCAATAATTGTCAAGGCAACGGCCTTGCCGCAGTGGATACACCGCCGTTTGTAGTACTTAGCGCGAATTTAGTTGACAAATAACCATAAACAGCCAACAGCTAGTTATTCTCGCTTGCACTGGATTGTTTTCATCTACTGCTAACACCCCACTTACGTGCACACCTACATGATCCCAACTTGTCGCCGGCCCGAGTGGCTGTGCGGTTCTAGGCGCTACAGTCTGGAACCGAGCGAGCGCTACGGTCGCAGGTTCGAATCCTGCCTCGGGCATGGATGTGTGTGATGTCCTTAGGTTAGTTAGGTTTAATTAGTTCTAAGTTCTAGGCGACTGATGACCTCAGAAGTTAAGTCGCATGGTGCTCAGAGCCATTTGAACCCAACTTGTCAAAACATGATTTCCGCGGGCTGCCCAGCGTCATTTTCCAAAAATGGTTCAATGGGCTCTGAGCACTATGTGACTTAACATCTAAGGTCATCAGTCCCCTAGAACTCAGAACTACTTATCCTAACAAACCTAAGGACAGCACACACATCCATGCCCGAGGCAGGATTCGAACCTGCGACCGTAACAGCGGCGCGGTTCCGGACTGAAGCACCTAGAACCGCTCGGCCACACCGGTGTCATTTTTGACATAAATAGTGGGTACCTAACTAGTGATTAACGGACTCAAAAACAGTTAACGGAAGTTAAAGACTCTGTAAAAGTTGTTTTGAAAATCAACTTAAAAGTTGATCTGTTACCCGAAAAGCTAGCTTCGTGAAATAACGATTAACAGATTAACGGTGTTGTGCCCAGCTATCGTGCTGACTTACGTTGTCCTGCCGGTGTCACTGACTGATAATGTGTACTGACATTCGAAACTGCTACGAGGTCAGATGGGTGGCTCAGAGGTATGTTTCGAAACAAAAGAGATCCTACCAGTACGAGGGCGCCAGCCATGTCAGCATTGCTGCAGGAATTACCTGAGAGCCACCTTCGGAAGTCGATGGATCGGCCGAGGTGACCCTGTAGGCTGGCCACCTGACGTCACGCGACTGGATTTCTTCCTCTGGGGGCATATGAAGCTGCTGGTGTGTGAAACCGTTGACGGAACAGACGAAGATGTCGTCGCTAGAATTGCCGTCGTTGGTGGTACTATTGCGGACATTCCAGGAATCTTCGAACGGACACGACACACAATGGTCTGCATACAGGCCAATGATCGCACATTCGATCATCAGTTCCTGTGGATGACACTGCTGTAATTTGCATGCTAAACTGACTTTTGTGTAAATCGTCCATAGCATCAGGTACTGCCGCCAGGGACCATATGTATCATAACTACATATATTTATTCTGCTGTGGTTAACCCCCTGTGTTAATTTGCTCGAAGAACTTCGGAACAATTTGTTTGTGCACATGCTATTGACCATTAAAATTGAAGGACGACGAATGTGACGTGCAGCAAACGTCGAACTACATGCTTGCAAATTGACTAGAGTTTCAGAGCAACTGTACACAGTAGGTTGGTCTAACGCTATCCACATTCTGTAAGGAAAGATTGCGCAGCGTGCTTTTCATTCGTAAATCACGTTTGAAAGTAGTTTGTGAGAAGATTGTGTTACGCCTCGTGTAGGATGGTTAAACATCTTCCAGCAAGTGTCGGAATTCGTCAGCGCCAGGATTGCGTTCTTTTGAGAATACGATTCATCAGTCTGGGATATTGCTGCACTATTTAGAAACGACTGTCAAAGGATCTCAATGAAGCCACGCTCCCAGCGAGCGAGAGCTGAGACAAATTTTTGCCTGGCCGTGCAGGAACGTACAGCCTCGTCATTTACCTCGAGTCATGAAGTGGATTTGTCTGCACCAAGACCAGTAGTGACACAGAGAGTGCGTGTGCGTCACGATCTGTCAACACGCCGTCCACTCTTTCGGTTTTCCTCGACGTTGCAACAGAGAGGGGTACTGGTGGGATAGCTGGCTGATCCTAACAACCGAGAAATAGGTCTCCTGTCATTACGTTCAGCTGATTTTTTTTTTCAGTAGAATGAAACAACCACCAAATGAAACTAGTCTCTTGGTCACGTCAGCCACATGAATCCTTATCACTAACTCTCTGGGTTTGAGTGGTTTCGCTTAATGTGACGTGCTTCTAACAGTTACATCTCCTATGAGAATGCTTTTCAGTCAGTCTCTGCGTTCGAGTGATTTATCATCTTCTTTTTCAGACTTTCTTCGTCCGGGGGCGACGACGTCGCTGACCGCCGGCAGTCGTCGGCGGCCAGGATATACGCGGTACAAGCAGGTGGCGTGGCCACCGGTGAACTGCCTCGTGACTGATGAAACCCTGGTAGACACACACCTCTTCAGTGAAACGGAATGCAAAAACAGTCGCTAAAAGTTGGCAATGTTCCTTTCTTCTTCATGTACCCCCAAGGAAGCTATTATGCTCAACTTTGTGCCGCCAACGATATAGCACCACAATCCAGAACAACAATGCACACTGAAGCGGCAATGAAAATAGTATGGGCATGCGTAATTAAATGCTGAGATATGTAAACAGGCAGAATACGGCACTGCGATCGGCAACTCCTGTATAAGATAATAAGTGTCTGATGCTATTGTTAGATCGGTTACTGCCTGTACAATGGCAGGTTATCAAGATTTAAATGAGTTTGAAACGTGGTGTTACAGTCGGCGCACGAGCGATGGGACACAGCAGCTCCGAGACAATGTTGAAGTACGACCATTTAACGAGTGTACCGTGAATATCAGGAATTCGGTAAAACATAAAATATCCGAAATCGCTGCGGCCGGAAAAAGATCCTGCAACCGACAAATGACAGAAGTGTAATCCTTCCGCAAATAGCTGCAGATTTCAGTGCTGGGCCATCAAAAAGTGTCAGCGAGCGAACCATTCAATGAAACATCATAGATATGGGTTTTTGGAGCTGAAGGTCCACTCGTGCACCCTTGATGACTGCACGACACAAAGCCTTACGCCTCTCGGACGAGTCTCGTTTCAAATTGCACATGTACGGGTATGGAGACCACCTCATGAATCCATGAGCCCTGAATGTCAACAGGGGAGTGTTCAAGCTGGTGGAGGCTCTGTAATGGTGTGGGGAGTGTGTAACTGGAGTGATGTGAGACCCCTGGCGCGTCTAGGTACGACTCTGACAGGTGACACGTGCGTAAGCATCCTGTCTGCCCACTTGCATCCATTCATGTCTATTGTGCATTCCGACGGACTTGGATAATTGCAGCAGGACAATGCGACACCTCACACGTCCAGAATTGCCATAGAGTGGCTCCAGGAACACTCCTCTGAGTTTAAACACTTCCGGTGGCCACCAAACCTCCCTACAAGAACATTATTGTGCATATCCGGGATACTTTACAATGTGCTGTTGATAAGAGATCTCCACCCTCGCGTACTCTTACGGATTTATGGACATCCCTGCAGGATTCATGGTGTCAGTTCCCTCCAGCACTACTTCAGACATTGGTCGAGTCCATGCCGCGTCGCGTTGCGGCATTTCTACTTGTGCGCGGGGCCCTACACGATATTAGGCAGGTGTACCAGTTTCTTTGGCGCTTCAGTGTATTTATCAGTTTTAAATGACCAGAAAAGAATTTCTCTATTCAATATATAATTGAATTCATTCGTATAGAGCTTATTTTAACTTTCGTGCACCCTATCCCCCCGTGCTTTCTTTATATAGTCCCAGGGTAGAGCTACGTACCGATTCAGAAGAGTGGGTAGCTCAGTCATCGGGTTTCAGTTGAAAGAACGAATAAAATCCGTGACTCAGACGACAGAAAAACTATAGACTGGTTTCACTTGGAAAGAAGGAAGGAATAACCCAATGAGTATGCAAAATTGTGTCGACTGTTTTCATTTGCTTGCTTCCAAAAACTGGTTTCACTCGAAAGAAATGAATGAATGACTACTCCAACCGATATGTAAAACTACAACCGACTGAATCGATTGTTTTCATTCGGTTACTCAGACACGTGAAACTACAACCGAATGTGTCGACTGTTTTCCAGCAAGCGACTGAATTGTTTCCATTTGGTTGTTCGCAGAGAGAGGTGCGTCGACAGTGCGGCCCCCAACAACACTGGACACATAAGTAACCCGGTTCTGCGTTCATCACGATGGACTTCTAGGTCAGTGGTGGCTCCGAGGAGAATGAACGTTGCAAAATCGCGTTCGTCATCGTTATACGGGCCTATGACCTGGCGGAATGGTACGGGGGAGGCAACACGGTATCTCTGGTTCCCATAGCCAATAATTTGGACAGCAGTCGTCACATCTGAAACAAACAGAATGTGAAAGGTTGTACTGAATAATTCAGGCAATGTTGGAAAAGTAGAAAATTTTAGTGACTGGGGTAAAAATCACAAAGGGAGTCCCACAGGTTTCAATTTCGGGTCAATTCGTACTCCTTATATATGTGAATGACCTTCCACTTAACATTCAACAAGCAAACTTGATTCTTTTTGCAGGCGATCCTGTTATAACAAGTATCGTTAGACAGAATGCAGCAGAAGAGTTAGTAAATGACATTTTCCAAAGAGTTATTAAGAGGTTCTCTGAAAATGGACTCTCCTTAAATTTTGAAAAAAAAAAAAAGACCATACATTCAGTTCCATACAACTGATGTACCACATGAGCTAAGTAGTGTACAGTGCTCCAAATTTTTGGGTGTACATACTGATGAAACTTGAACTGAAAGAAGCGTATTACGGAGTTTCCCATATAATTAAGTTCAACTACTTTTAGTCTTCGTGTAACTGCTAATCTTGGATACAAAAGTATCAACTGTCATATTTTGCGTATTTGCGCTCAATAATGTTGTGCGGAACAATTTCTTGTTGTAACATTTCACTTAGAAAGGAAGTATTGATTGCACAAAGGCGAGCAGTAAGAACAGGTGGTGTCCACCCACAGAAGTCATGCAGGCACCTTTTCAAGGAGCTAGGCATTTTAACTGCGCCATCACAATACGTATTGTCGCTTGTGAAATTCGTCATACATAATCCGACACAGTTTGAGAAGAACTGTGATGTAAATACCTACAACACTAGACGGAATAATGATCTTCATTACCTACTGTTATAGCCACCAGCGAATCTGAGAAGAGTTCAATACGATGGAATAAAAATTTTTCATCACTTTCCGAATGACATAAAATGTTTGGCAGGTAGCGAAGCATGGTTTAAATCTAATTTTCTCCTGGACAACTCCTTTTCATTGACGAATTTCTACTTAAAAACTGGTAGAACAAATAATTAAGTGTAGTTGCAGGAATAGGAATAAATTGTTAATGTGTTCACTAATATTAACACTAATCATGTCTACATATACTGTAAACTGAGTCGTTCCACATCATTTTGATAAAACAATCGTTCAAATTATCTATGGAATATGTCACTAGTTAACTGACTTGTAAGTTTGGTGACAGTGCCCTATCTTCTACATCTTCGCGACGGTAGCTTTCAACCTGATGTTCCCCTCTGTGCTCCGACCTGCCACGATGCAGAGGGTGTCCTGTCCAGCACGTTCTCCAGATCTGCAGGGAAAAATCTGGTCGAGGGCTGCCAAGATACTGGCAATCCAAAACTCGTTACCCACGGAATGATATACCCGTATCTGTGCTGCAGGCTCGCTCAATTCGACTCGACTCACGGCCGGGTGAGAGCTACACTCCTGGAAATGGAAAATAGAACACGTTGACACCGGTGTGTCAGACACACCATACTTGCTCCGGACACTGCGAGAGGGCTGTACAAGCAATGATCACACGCACGGCACAGCGGACACACCAGGAACCGCGGTGTTGGCCGTCGAATGGCGCTAGCTGCGCAGCATTTGTGCACCGCCGCCGTCAGTGTCAGCCAGTTTGCCGTGGCATACGGAGCTCCATCGCAGTCTTTAACACTGGTAACATGCCGCGACAGCGTGGACGTCAACCGTATGTGCAGTTGACGGACTTTGAGCGAGGGCGTATAGTGGGCATGCGGGAGGCCGGGTGGACGTACCGCCGAATTGCTCAACACGTAGGGCGTGAGGTCTCCACAGTACATCGATGTTGTCGCCAGTGGTCGGCGGAAGGTGCACGTGCCCGTCGACCTGGGACCGGACCGCAGCGACGCACGGATGCACGCCAAGACCGTAGGATCCTACGCAGTGCCGTAGGGGACCGCACCGCCACTTCCCAGCAAATTAGGGACACTGTTGCTCCTGGGGTATCGGCGAGGAGCATTCGCAACCGTCTCCATGAAGCTGGGCTACGGTCCCGCACACCGTTAGGCCGTCTTCCGCTCACGCCCCAACATCGTGCAGCCCGCCTCCAGTGGTGTCGCGACAGGCGTGAATGGAGGGACGAATGGAGACGTGTCGTCTTCAGCGATGAGAGTCGCTTCTGCCTTGGTGCCAATGATGGTCGTATGCGTGTTTGGCGCCGTGCAGGTGAGCGCCACAATCAGGACTGCATACGACCGAGGCACACAGTGCCAACACCCGGCATCATGGTGTGGGGAGCGATCTCCTACACTGGCCGTACACCACTGGTGATCGTCGAGGGGACACTGAATAGTGCACGGTACATCCAAACCGTCATCGAACCCATCGTTCTACCATTCCTAGACCGGCAAGGGAACTTGCTGTTCCAACAGGACAATGCACGTCCGCATGTATCCCGTGCCACCCAACGTGCTCTAGAAGGTGTAAGTCAACTACCCTGGCCAGCAAGATCTCCGGATCTGTCCCCCATTGAGCATGTTTGGGACTGGATGAAGCGTCGTCTCACGCGGTCTGCACGTCCAGCACGAACGCTGGTCCAACTGAGGCGCCAGGTGGAAATGGCATGGCAAGCCGTTCCACAGGACTACATCCAGCATCTCTACGATCGTCTCCATGCGAGAATAGCAGCCTGCATTGCTGCGAAAGGTGGATATACACTGTACTAGTGCCGACATTGTGCATGCTCTGTTGCCTGTGTCTATGTGCCTGTGGTTCTGTCAGTGTGATCATGTGATGTATCTGACCCCAGGAATGTGTCAATAAAGTTTCCCCTTCCTGGGACAATGAATTCACGGTGATCTTATTTCAATTTCCAGGAGTGTATTTGAGATGCCAAAGGTGGCAGCGCTGAGCACTAAATGTCGCGCCTTGTATACCAACAAATCACTTACATATTAAATCAGGTACTGTGTTCGCAAGAATAAGTAAAATACCGTCTTTTGCTATCTTTCCTGGTGTTGTAGTTTTAATGGCCACCCGTGTAGAAGTAAACTGAGTATAAAAGGATGGAATACTCGGAACTTAGTGATGTTCGACGACGTGGCGAACCTTAAGATATGGGAGGGCGTTTAATTAAATTCTAGAGTGCGGCGGCATTGCCCAGCAGGCAGCCGTGGCGGCCAAAGGGCGCCTGACAAAGGGTGCCCCGCGGTGACGCGCACAATGGAGCAGGATGCAGCATGCAGCCTGCACTTCGCTGTATTAGTCCCTCTACTTCTATTAACTTCATCCCACGCACCTTTGTTATTGGACGCCAGCTGCGAGATGCTTATATCACTGCATTGCGGTACAATCGTCACCTATTGTAGATCCTTACCATTGGAATTTTACAAGAGGTGCCCTCTGTGTTTTCACGCCTTCCACTAAAGAAACTGGCCCCCCTAGCGCGTAGCGCACAGTGGAATTCGCAAATCCGTTCTAACAAAAGCAGTTTCTGCTTCACAGAGCTTATTCTGGAGCGCTGACATTTAGCAATTATGCACGCTTTCATTACACACCTCCGCAAATGCTGTAGGAGTGCTTGGCGATGTACGCGTTTCAAAAGGAATTTTCGGCATTTACAGTTAACAAAGGCTCTGTGAAGACACAAATATCAAACAAGTTGACCATTTCGAATAGTTAGTAGAGAATAATCAGGTGGACATGGGCAGCTGCTGTTATGTTATCAGTTACGTAAGTAATTCATGAATGATGAAATTTTACTTGTGTGTGATCAGAGACTGCTGCGCCAGAACCTGTTCTGGCTAAAAACATAATAATCAAATTTCATTTTTTTTTAGTTTCACGCTCTCATGTTAGTCGTGGTAGCTAATAGGTTTCATATATTTAAAAAAATCCACTGGAGCTTTTATGTTTAGTGAACGTAACATACTGTAACTTCCGTACTGGTAATAAAAGTAATTTTCTGTGCATTCAAGAGATGAAAATAGCGAAGGGCATTGTTTTATTCCATAATTAGTTACAGTAATAATACCATGTTCCATATCTAACAAGCCAGATCAGTGTTATATAAAAATAGTTTGCAAATTAAAGATCGTACGTCCACAGCAGGAAATCTTTCAGTGTTGTGCGTATCCCCACATAATAGGTCAAAGTGCGTAAAGTTAAAATATTTTCAACTGCAGAATCTAATAGTGAAAATCTGGTTCAGAGTCTGTGGTTGGTACCGAAAACTATTCTCTAATGTTTCAGCCTTCTGCTGCGGCATCTTCAGAGATGAAAACAGTGGTAATTGTGTAGAATGATAAACCCAAGAGGCCCCGAATTCTTGTCATTATGTAGGTATACTCGCATTATTGACTCTGAGATTCGACATAATTCTCAATTATTACGAATCGATCATTAGAATTTCTCTTCTTGTTCAAATTTCTCATCTACATATAAATATTTTTAAAATTTTGTGTGGCTCCCACTTCTTTACTGTTAAAATTATTGTGACGTTTACAAATTTCTACCGCCACTCTATACAAGCACGCAACATAAATTCGTTGTCTTGGATAAAAAGTTGGCCTCATGAAATCTTAGCTCACGCTCTTTACACCGTAAAGCATATTCCGCTTCAGAGCTGCTGCTTGTCATCTCTGAAGATGTCCTCTGCAGACGATAACGAAACGTTAGTAGTTAGTTTTATGCATGTAGCACGATCTTTCTGTGCGGATGTTTTAAAGTAAGTACCAATTGTGAACGTCTTAGCTCTAATGATACTCCACAAGCCACGTTGAGATTTGTGGTGGATAATGCTTCTTATTTGACTATCATTTCCCCCTTTTCCGTTCCAATTTCGAATGGTGCCTGGAGGCAACGTTTTGTATGTCTCCATATGAGACTGAATTTTTCTAAGAAATTAATGTATTGCCCGAATCTTCTTGGAGGGTACGCTCACATTATCTTAACTCTAATCCTGTCCGTAATGCAGAACGCCTCTCGTTTAGCGTAGGCCACTGCATCACAATGAGCATTAATGTAACACTGTGGCAATTACGGAAAGAACTCTTCACGAAAAGCGCCGCTCTACTAAGGAGCTATTATATCTCCTCTCCCAGCTTGATAAGCAATATTTAACACATCGTTCGAATGAGTGTTTTGCAAGCCACTTGTTTTGTGGATTAATTAGATGTCCTTAGAATTTTTCCAAAGAATCTCAGCTTAGGCTGTATTTTTTACAACTAGTTTCATGCGGTCGTTTCACTTTATGTCGCTCCAGTTAGTTGCGCCTAGTTATTTTAAGTTTATTACTTTTTCCAGCGATTTATTGCCAATATTTCAGTCGATCAGTAATGGACCTATCCTCTTCCTATTTGCGTCGTGGATCAGCTACCAGTCCGAGCATCAGACGGTGATCCTCCGCATTTCGCCAGTTATACGGCATTTGCAACTTACAGACTCGAAAAGCTTCCGAGGATATCTATTGTATCATCAAGTGAAAACGAAAAACAACTGTCTATTATTTCGAAAGTAATAGCCATAACTGTTGATATATTTTTTGAAAAATTTCTTGATGCCTTCAGCTTCCATTCTCTTTATTTCATGTACGATTGTATGGTTCAAATGGCTCTGAGCACTACGGGACTTCACTTCTGAGGTCATCAGTCCCCTAGAACTTAGAACTACTTAAACCTAACTAACCTAAGGACATCACACACATCCATGCCCGAGGCAGGATTCGAATCTGCGACCGTAGCGGTCGCGCGGTTCCAGACTGAAGCGCCTAGAACCGCTCGGCCACTTCGGCGTGCGTACGATTGTACAATTTCTGCGTTCGACCATTTTCAAATAATTAAAACAGATGTATCATACAATGGATACATTAGTGACACTTGTGATTTTAATGTAGGGACAAGTCATATCTGAAGATATACTAGGCGCATATTATGGATGATTTTTTAATAGTAAATTATGTCGTGTACGTCGTTGCTCCTATGACACCATGCTATGCTCATAAAATAAATCCGAGACGTTCTCGCTATTTTAGGAACAGGCTACTTTCGAGCAGTCGTTGAAAAGCTCTTATATATAAGGTCGATGATTTAACGTACTTAACACTAGGAAGATTATAATTATTTTACAGAAATTTGCAACTTAACCTGCTTATGCTTCTGTTCTCAGTTACATTTAACTATCGTTCGCCATTAGTGTAATTATAACTGTATGTAATTTCTTTAAAATAACTTGTAAATATTTGTTCTGTTACTGTGGGAGTACGTCATTTTTGAATAGGTGGTGCAAAGATCTTATATATGAAATCTATCACAGTACTCTAATGAAACAGTACTGAGAACTACGAGAGTCGACTAAAACTGCTTTATGGCTGCGTGATGTTTCCCATTAGTCATATTCACTGAGTGAAGCGAAAGTTTTACATTCTATGATTCTGTAATGCTTCACCGTAGAACTGGTAGGAAGTTGTCTAGGAATTTCCCATTTCGCAGGTCTTTTTGCTCATTTAAAACTCTGCCTGACTGATCTATTACATGGAAGTAAATTTCAGTTTCTTCCATTACATCCATGGCAACTTTCTGTGACTTATGTAATATTTGAAATCATCCGTCTATATTAGGTATTTCGTCGTTTGTGTCTTTTAAATGTGCAGCAAATGTAGATGAGTTATTGTCGCTTATAGTCACGTGTTCTTTAAATCGTGTACTAACTTTTCTTCCTGCTTGTCCAATATAAAATTTTAGGCATTTTCACAGTTAATTTTTTAGATTCCTAGTTTTAAAACGGTTCTGATTTATGTGGTATGCGTCTCAATAATCGTTGTAGATTCTTAGTGGTTTTGTAACTGGTGTATAATTTTGTATTCTTGGAACATTGAGTGATTTGTCGGAAATACTACCTAGATATGGCCATACTTTTATTCCACTGTGAAGCAAGACGTTAATGCCTTCGTGGAAAAACGTCTGCGGTTTGGAAAACCGCCCATTATATGTTCCGAGAACATTAGCAGCCCAGTAACACCACCTTCGGGTACTCCTGGAGTAACTTTTATATCTGACGATTCCGTCCTGTTAAGAACGGCGTGTTGCCTTCTATCCGCTGGGAAGTCCTGATATAGCCACAACGCTGGTTCGATAGTCACTCCAGAGAATTAACAAGCTGACTCTTGTCGTAGTGGATAACGAGACGGTGCTACGGCAGTCTCGGAGGTGCAAGCGAAGCGGCTGTTAGTGGCTGCGTGGGCGCTTCATGCCTTGAGGGTCGGGCTACGTCAAGGTAGCGAAAACATTAAGGGAATAATACAGGCGCGGCCTTTTGCAGGACAATGGATACAGCTTGTTTCTGCGGACCATGATACTCGCATTCTGGCCAGACCCAAGAGTTGTCATTTTACCGATATTGGTATTCTCAGCTCCCGCGGCGCTCGAGTCAACTTACGACTGCAACCGTGCCAAATTGTCTTTAACAGGATGTACGACCAAGAGTCTATCGATTATTATTTAGAGATAATAATTTAAGTAGCAGCCAAGTTACCATCGAGTTTGTGCTGGTCTGGGATTTTGTTAACTCGATATAAAACAAAATACTAGAAAAGAATGGACACGAAAATGAAAAAAAGTCATACTTCTTGCAGCCAGCTCATTGTCTTCATCTTCTTTTTTTCTTCGCCTTTTCCCTCTTCACTACAGTGTCGGCACTGTTATGCGGGTTTTGGCAGCTGGTGGCCGATTACCATTACTGGCGCCACCACTCCTCCTAGGAAGGAATCTGTGTGCGCCATCTGTCTGCATCTAGTGTAGATCTCATGTACAAATGCGGAAACGTTTTCTGAGTGTTTGTGTAAAGTGTAACTGAGGCGGAAAGCGGGTACCAGCTTTGCATTTAGCTATCTGGATGTGGAAAACCACCTAAAAACCACATCCAGACTAGCCGGCTCACCTTGTCGCTAATCCACGAGGCTGATTTGAACCGCTGCTAGCTCGTCTACGGTGTCGCAGAAGCGTACTGTATTTTACTTTATTTTTATTTTATTTGTTATTAAATAATGATTCATATTAGTTTAGTATAATTTCCATTTGACAAAAACATACAATTTAAATGAAAGTGAGAAAACAAAAATTTTCTGTTAAGAAGATGCGAACCAGAGACTCTTATATTAACAAATTATGGTATTATCCTTTTTTTTTTTTTTGGTGACAGCATTTCGCTTGATTAGCAAACAATATAGAACAGATATGTCTTCGCGGAATACATTCTTTTTCAATTGTCCCTTTGCAGAGTCAGATCAATTCCCTCCAGAACCAACTTCTCTTAACCAGTACTACCTAGATGCGGGAGGGGCCCTTGAATACACATTTTAGTAATTAGCGAAGGTTTGACGATGTCTGGAAATAGATTGCAGTTGATCGTGTCGTTCCTGCAAGAACTTCCAAAACTCCACCACCTATTTTAGACCGTCCAGAGAGAGATAGTACACAGAAAGTTCTTGGATCCTGTTAATCACATGTGTCTTTGATTGGGGAAAGTAGGTCGTAACAGGGCGACGTTACAGGGTGATTGTGTGCGGCGGCACTCAGAGATAGAAGGTAAGCATCTTCCGAATTAGAAGCCACACATCTGCGGAAGGTCCACATTCAAGGCGACGTTCATTCGTGTCTATCACACGACACCGCATGCACATTGGGGAGTCAGCTAAAGCAATGTTGTGCAGTCTTCGTCTAGTCAAAAATTTTCGTTGACAACGAGGTATCAGGTGGCGGAGACCTCCGTCGTAAAATATCTTTGGTGGAATGCACTCGGCAATGGAGGCCACGCCACTCCTGGGTGGCGTGTTTCAACCATATTACGAGGATATTTCGTTATCTGCTGGCCGTGTATATCACGCTGCTACCATCTGGGAGATTCAGAGTGTGTACCAGTTTTCGACGTCTTTCTTGTCGTTCAGAGGTATTGTGGTGCATGGATGGAAGTTCTTCGCTGATCCTGTCCTGGCATCTCGTTCGCATCACAACACTTTCAAGTCTATGGCGGTCAAGGGTCTTCGTTTTCGAGTGATGGAACTCCGTCTGGCGATCGGGGGATGGTGTGAATGCCGTAAGTTTTCGGTGAAGCGTATAACAGAAATTCGTCGTTTGTCGGTGCCAGAGAAATCTTTCTCTGATGTAACCAACCAGCGCACGTTGTAAAGCCGATTTGACACATTCCAGCCACCATTGAAGCAGTGACAGATACCGCAACTATCGACGTTCACATGAGGTCCACGATGTGTTGCCTGCATTTCTGCTACTCTAGGAGTGCCACATTGGGTTTAAATAACCCCCTACTTCTCCGCACCATCTGCCGCCGAAGGTTGACCATTCATATGTATGTGCTGTAGTCTGAGAAAGTCGTGGGCCAGCGCTCCGCTGCTAGAACCGCCTCAGCAAGGTCAGAGGAGACGTAGATGCGATCGAGTCTGCTGGTGGAATGATTGGTCACATAAGTATAGCCAGGGCGGTCACCATGTAATACTTTCCAAGTATGAGAAAGATGTAGGTGTTGTACTAATAGACACAGTTTGGTGCACAGAATGTAGTTTGGTCGTGATCCTTCTGAGACAGCAGGCTATTAAAATCTCCACCAATAATGATGTGGTTATAGCGGCCCAAGAAGAGAGGTGAAAGTTCTTCCGCATAAATCCGTGACTCGTCTCGCCTTTTATCTGTCACAGAAGGGGCTTAAACGTTAGCAGCTCGAGTCTCCTGTGTATTTAACGCCAATCCTAGAGCCGATGGCAAATTTATCATACTAGTTACCTCTATTCCATTCCGCACAAGGGAAGCCGTTCCAATACCTCCCGTCGCAGCAGGAGTGGCGTAAGCAGTAAACCCATAGAAGTCTGGGAAGGTGAGATTGATGGAGGCTATCTTATATGCTTGGATCTGGTCTGCAGGCAGTAGGACGTTCATAACAACAGTGAGAGGAGGTGTAACTACAGCACCAGATTAACCAAACCGATCCACCCCTCGACTGTACAACACATACTAACCTTCCTGTGCTGCCGAGGCAATAGTCGCCTGTGCAGTGTCGGCCAAGATTAGGGGTCAATAACATACGCTCATGCCAACGGGTGAGTGGTAAGGTCTTCAGGGGCCTCCCCTTGGGACGTGGTGGCTGCTGGGATACTTCACATGACACACGGCATCGTTCGTCATGTTGATCGCCAATCAGCTGCTGCAGGTTCGACAAGAGTGAGTCAGCGGCCAATACGGTGGAAGGACACGCGTCAGAATCCGGTGTGGAGGCGTCCATCGAAAGTTTATCGTGGTGGTGAGAGATCGCATCGTCTCGCGACTGTATGGTGAACACACTGGCGGACGTCATCTTTCGCTTTTTATGCCTCTTTCAGTACCGCTGTTTCCGGAGAGTGCGTCTCTGTGTCAGATGACGGGATTGAACCCCGACTCCAGGCACAAAGTCGGCCGTGGGCGCAACCACTGCAACTTCTAAACCACCATAGGGCTCCTTTTCTCATCCTTCAAGAGTCGGCGAGGCGTGAGGGGGGACTATGTTAGGCGTCGACAGCCCCTCGTTGTTCTGCCTTGACATCTCTGGTTGCGTAAGATCCTCTCTGGTGTCGGGCCTACGCATCTGGCTGGAATCTGTCTGGAGCGCCACTGCATACATGAGAGGTAAAGATGTCGGGGTGCTACAAGGCGTCAGATCTGTTGGTCACGGCTGGACAGTCCGCCGCTGTAGACACTCTGATCGAACGTGGCCCTCTTTTCCACAGCCCGTGCAGGTCTTTTGCTGGCCGTCATGTATAATAATCGCTTTGCATCCCCCACATAATGGTAGGACGAAACCTGTTTATTGAGGTCAATGCGTACCTGTCGCACTCCATTCAATACAGGGTAGGTGGTAAACTGTGCCCACTTTTCCGCGACGCGGCTGTGGATCGTTCCACAGGGCGTGAGTGCAGCCACCACTTCGTCCGCCGGCACTTCGATGGGAACTCAAATATGCGGATCGTCTTGAGTCCGAGACCCGCACGATCCACAGTCAATGGACCAATGTTGCGTTCAGAATTTGAGCCCGTCTCTCGTCTTCTCTAGAATCGCGTCGCATGCAGCATCAGTTACTAATATTACGTAAACCACGCTGCTCACAACTGAGAATTGGATTCCAACAATCCGGCCGATGGGGCCGAGCAGTTCTAGGCGCTTCAGTCTGGAACCGCGTGACCGCTACGGTCGCAGGTTCGAATCCTGCCTCGGGCATGGATGTGTGTGATGTCCTTAGGTTAGTTAGGTTTAAGTAGTACTAAGTTCTAGGGGACTGATGACCTCAGAAGTTAAGTCCCATAGTGCTCAGAGCCATTTGAACCATTTGATTCCAACAAGTTCAGTACAAGGAATCTTCATATCGTCTCGAAGAAATCGTTCTATTTCAAGCGCTTCGGAACCCGCACATTCATTTGAGAAACTGAATTTCAGTGTCGATTTCCGATACTAATTAGCCATTTACTTCGAAAGAAACCCACCTGCGCGAGAGACGCTTCAGCACGTGAACACCTCGAAAGCGCGCGCCACAGCGAGGACGTCCGCACAGCACTTCCGACGAGGGCAGACTGCGCACTCGCCTATCCGGGTAAGTAGCTAATTGTGTGACCGTCAGCAGATTATAATTACATCAGTAATCACACACAAAATATTGATTCTAAACTTAACCTAGTGGCCTGTGTTGGACTGTGAATTATACAGGTTTCTTTAACGTAGCTGGGAGCTCTCATACATACGCTTGGACACTGGTTGCCAATTTCCGTTGGCAGTATATGCTTGTCATAAAACTGGTGACAAATTTTATTATTCAGATTGAATTAGGACAAGATTTTCAACGAACTGTTTCAGATTTCCGTATGATTCTCCACGATTACTTGCGTTCGTGCCTGTGGATCATGATTTTATTAAGATTGTTTATTCACCACATGTAAAACACGAAAAAGAGTATGAATGAAAGTAATTCAAAGACAGGTGTTATAAGCAAGGATTACATAAGCCCTGGCTACTGGCCACCCGGAGGATGGATAAGAAGAAACGAGGTAGCTGCCAAACGGGAAAACAAATGGGAAAGGAAGAGGAAAAGTTACGTGCATCTGCAGCATACGGTGCTACGTGCTCTTTCGTCTCCGAAACATAAGTTGAATTTTATTAGGCCCTCCAAAGCCTTCAAACAAACAAATGAAACTCAGTAAAACCTATAACTTCGGGCACCAGACACCATATAGAACTTCGTTCTATACTATATAGAACTCTGTTTTTCCGCCTATAGTCAGTATCACGTTCCACTACTAGAACAGCAATTAGTGTTGGCCATGGTTACCGGATCGGATACTTGGTTACAAATGTGTTATTTACCAGAACCAGAGAATGCTGTTACAGATCATTGGCCCAGTACATCTAGAAAAATGAAACTTCTTATTTTGAATACTTGTTCCTGTCGCACCCGCTCTGTAAGCACTCACGAAAAGGGTTCTCTTGGGCTATTAACTACGCATCCGAAGAATTGGTAAGGAAAATTTAATAACACACTGTAGCTGTATCAGTATAGTGTAGCATTGATTCGTGCTAAACATTGAAGACCAGACGTATAAATGTGTTTTTCTGAATGGAAATGCATTTTTTCCGGAAACTGACGTTTATAAATTATACTCGAGATCAGTTTGGATCCCGGAGAAATGTAGGAACACCTTACGACTTATCTTGGAATATAGGGTAAGGAGAGACAAACCTACGTTTCTATCATTTGTAGACTTAGAGAAAGCTTTTGAAAATGTTTGCTGAAGTACATTATTTGTAATTCTGAAGGTAACAGAGATACAATACAGGGAGGAAATGGCTGTTTATAACTTGTGCAGAGTCCGCCCCCGGTAGCTGAGTAGTCAGCTGGACAGAATGTCAATCCAAAGGGCCCGAGTTCGATTCCCGGCTGGATCGGAGATTTTCTCCGCTCAAGGACTGTGTGTTGTGTTGTTATCATTATTTCATCCCCATCGACGCTCAAATCGCCGACGTGGCGTCATATCGAAAGACTTGCACCTGGCGAACGACCTACCCGACGGGAGGCCCTAGTCACACGACATTTACATTTATTTAACTTATACAGAAACAATCCAGCGGTTATAAGAGTCGAAGGCATGAAAGGGTAGGAGTGGTTGAGAAGGCAGTGAGGCAGGGTTCTAGCCTATCCCCGATGTTATTCAGTCTGTGGGCTTAGCAAACATTGACGGAAAGCAAAGAAAAAATTAATGTGGGCACTAAGGTTCAGCGAGAAGAAATTAAAACTTTGAGGTTTTCCGATGATATTGTAATTCTTTCAGAAACAGCAAAGGGCTTGGAAGAGTAGCTGAACGAAATTGACAGTGTCTTGAAAGGAGAATAAAAGCAAACCAAGAATAATGCAAAGTAGTCAAATTATGTCAGGTGATGCTCAGGGAATTAGGTTTGGCAAAGAGACACTTAATGTAGTATATGAGTTTTGCTGTTCTACAACAAATGGCCGAAATAGACAGGATATAAGATGTAGACTGGCAGTGGCAAGAGAAACGTTTCTGAAGAAAAGAAGTTTACTAACACTGAATTTAAATTTAAGTGTTAGGAAGTCTTTTCTGAAGGTATTTGTCTGGAGTGTGGCGACGTGTGGAGGTGAAAAGTGGACGATAAACAGTTTAGACAAGAAAAGAAAAGAAGTTTTTGAAATGTGGAGCAACAGAAGAACGTTGAAGATCAGATGGGTAGATAACGTAACTAATGAGGGGGCACTAAACAGAACTGGAGAGAAAATAAATTTATGGCATAACCTGACTAGAAGTATGGGTCGGCTGGTAGGACACATTCTGAGACATCATGTGATCACCAGCTTAGTACTCGAGGGAAGTGTTGATGGTGAAAATCGTAGAAGGAGACCAAGCGATAAATACAATAAGCAAATTCAGAAGGATGTAGATTGCAGTAGTCATTCTGAAATGAAGTGAATGGCACAGGATAGAGTAGCTTGGAGAGCTGCATCTGATCAGTCTTCGGACGACAACAACAACAATAACATTAACCCCTTTACTCCTCTGAGGTTGAATCGGTTTGCAAACCTCCCAAACCCCCTCCGCCACTCGTTGTTCTTAGACTTTCATAGTCTCTACTGGTCTACTGACTTAACTGTGTGTGTGTGTGTGTGTGTGTGTGTGTGTGTGTGTGTGTGTGTGTGTGTGTGTGTGTGATTGTTAAGGGGGGCGGGGGGGGGGGGGGGTGTAAGGAGACTGGAGTGGAGGAGGGGGCTTGAATCAAAATAGAAAAGTCACTTTTCTCGCCGAGAAATTCTTCAGAGATTCAGTAGAGAAACTAAAAAGTCCGTTTTTCTTTAGATCGACACTCCGTTGGCTGGAACAAGTTTATTATTATTGCAATGTATTTCCTGATGAAGACATAGAGGTTATTCAACATGAGTGAGAATTACCTCCGTCTAACTGTCGAGGAGTATGGTGTTAATAAAAGAAATGGTTGAAAAGAGTATCTCAAATTACCTGTCTTCTCGTCCCAAGCGTATGCCAAAAATACACATTTTCTTTCCATTGTGTTATCAGTGCTCTCCGAATGTAAGTGAGGTACTAAAAGATTTTCTAACTGTGTTATGCCTAACTGATTGAATTATGCAGAGGAATATGAGGCACCAGTATTTCAGGATTCGGTGACAGCAGCAATTTGTGAAATAGCTGTCCATCGTAATTAACCCTCAGCTCATGTTTCCAAATTACGGGTACGATTAAAATAATTGGAACGACGTAATGTTTTTTTTTTATAAAAGGTTGTGTTGCTATTTTCTCGTCAGCCACGAAAATAACAGCAAACAGCAACCTGATGACAGTTAATTGAATACAAATGATTCGAAATTAAATATATTCTGCAGCAGTTCCACCATTTATTGTTACAGGAACTCTGATAGCCTTCAAAATGTACAAGAGTATTAAATTTCATAATGTTATTCCGCAATGGGGACAATTTCTATTTATAGAAGGCGATATACACTGCGAGTGTGATAGAAAACAATATTAACAGCTAGCGTCTTTCATTCATGAACAGTATATTGTTTTCGACACTAGCAATTGGGTAAATATAATTGCATCAGATATTTGGAAGAATGTTGGAAGATTTTTGGAAGAATTATTAATGGTGAAAAACATGTATTAGAAGCACGACTTTCATAAGGTTTTAACACCTATGGCGTTAATCATACTACATTTTCTGCGTTTACACTGACATCTTCAGTTACAGAACCATGTTTCAAACATTAACTCATCAAAGAGCTTGCACATTCATTTCGCTAAATGACGGTGAAACTTTGTGCTTTAAGATCGCCGAATATTTCTTCCGTCAGTGCATAGCACATTACGTGAAAACAACTACATAATCGTCATAATGAATGTGCAGTCGTGATGCTAATGACACATATAAACCTTAAAGAATAATCCACAGATTAAAAGAAATAAACTGAAAGTGGTTGCTGTGTACCCAAGAACGACGGTTCTCTTATACGTTCGAGATGAAAAATTCCTTTACGAAATAGTCAATCAAAAAGTACTGAAAAGGATATTTTAACTGCGAAAACGGTCTTAAGTGACTTGCGTAATACGCTAAATTTAAATTATGATCGGATAGTAGTGGATTTAGAAGACAGTAGTTTCTAAAAGTGAAATTTTTACACGTGAAGGTCTGTGCCGAATGAAACAAGAATCAACGAAAAAATGCCATGTAATGTTTCTTCTGAGGTTACAGGACCAAAGAAGATGACATTTATTCATTGGAGAGGCAATGTGAGGGTTCTGAAAGCAACAATACAAGTTTTCTTTCCGTTTGCAGCATGTGAATATGTGGCTACTAAATACATATTTAAATTTATGACTGTGAAGATAGCGAAAGTGGATGGCAATGAATGACTAGAGATATGTCCATCCTGTAATATAAAACATAAAAATCAAGTTATTTAATAGCTGTAAAGATGCATAAATACAAATTCTAAATAATCGGAATGGAAACAGTTTCTGTTACTGTATAAAAAGTTTCCGACGTCTCTGATATGTCAAAGTTGAGTGAAACTTCGGGTGTCTTCCGCCCTCACGATCCTCAGGGACAGTTGACTGTCGCCACTGCTGCTGCCGCCCCCATTTCTTTTTATGATCAGTAATCAGTTGAGGTTGCTGACACAGATCATCACGACGTCATGGAGACGGCAAAGAAATCTGCCTGCGTTCAATAATTTATATTCATACGACGTGAGTTTGTTGTCTTCGAGTATAATAATTATCGTCAGAGTCACAATATTTCTTTCGTGCAGAAGATGGGTTTACATTAATATTATATGTGTGGTGTCTGTTCTTTCGGACATGTCCGAAAGAACGGAACCACAACAGACATGATAAAAGAGAAATACTGACGATAGCGGCACGAGGACATTGAAATAATTCAGTGACGATAAGGTTGGATCTACAGAGCATCCACACTAAAGATATCATGAAATGCCATCATTATCCTTGTCATGCATTTTCACAATTTGCTGTGCTACAGTGTAGGTTGTTTCATGGGCGAGAATTTTGTGCCTTCTGTGTTTTTCATCAATGACAATGTTTACGCAAACAATGTGATACGATAAGATTCCCGTTACAATGAGCACCCAAACGACTGTAAGACCTTTAGCACAATGATGAGCCAAAACATTATGATCCTTGCCCACCGCGACATGGGAAACCACCTGGTGACGTTACGTGCACGTGACGCGGTAAGAGAAGTATGTAAGCGGAGCAGACGCGGACATGGAAATGAGGAAATCCACTGCGATAAGCGACTTTTACAAAGGGAAGATTATTCTTACGCACAGCATAAGAACGAGTATCTCGAAAACGGCGAAGCTGGTCGAATGTTCGCATGATACTGTTGTGAGCATCTACGAACGGGGGTAGAATGACAGTGAAACTGCCACTAAATTGGTGGACATCCACGACTTTTCGCAGAACGTTGGTTTCGGAGGCTTGCCTGCTTTTTAAAGTAGGATAGATGGTTATCTGTGGCATCTCTGCTGAAAGAGCACAGTGCTGGTGCACGCACAAATGTTTCGGAGTACACCGTTCATCGTTTGTTGACCCAACGACACCGTCAGTTACGATTGCAGTGGGCACGGGACCATCGGCATTCGACCGTCAGTCTGTGGAAACGTGTCGGCTCTTCAGGTGAATCAAATTTTTGTTACACAAGGTTGATAGTCGTCTCCACAAATGCCGTCATCGAGGTGAACGACTGCTCGCAGCGCGCCGTGACGCAAGCTGGTGAGAGCAACATTATGCTATGCGAGACATTCTCCTGCGCTTGCATGGGGTCTGTGGTAGTAACTGAAGACATACTGACAGCTGCAAACGACCTGCATCCCTTCATACTTGATGTCTTCATCGTCGGCGATGTCACCTTTCAGCAGTACAATTGTCCGTGTCTACCTGCCAGAACTGTGTGATACTGGTTTGAGGAGCATTATAGTGAACTCACGTTGATGCCTCGGCGATGAAATTCGCTTGATGTAAATGCTGTGGAACCCATCTTGGTCGCTATCGGGGCCCATCACAGCGTACGCAGATCGGCAGTCCGTTATTTACGCGAATTACATAACCTCTGCGTAGACAACTAATGCCACATGCTTCGACGAACGTACCAACAAATTGAACCAACACTGAATCCAGAATCAGTCATGTATTCCGTTCCAAAGTCGGACAGACAAGCTCATCTGTGTATGTACACTACTGGGCATTAAAATTGCTACACAAAGAAGAAATGCAGATGGTAAACGGGTATTCATTGGACAAATATATTACACTAGAACTGACATGTGATTACATATTCACGCAGTTTGGGTGCATAGATCCTGAGAAATCAGTACCCAGAACAACCACCTCTGGCCATAATAACGGCCTTGATACGCCTGGGCATTGAGTGAAAAAGAGCTTGGATGGCGTGTACAGGTACAGCTGCCCATGCAGCTTCAACACGATACCACAGTTCATCAAGAGTAGTGACTGGCGTATTGTGACGAGCTAGTTGCTCGGCCACCATATAACAGACGTTTTCAGTTGGTGAGAGATCTGGAGGTTGTACTGGCCAGGGCAGCAGTCGAACATTTTCTGTATCCAGAAAGGCCCGTACAGGAACTGCAACATGCGGTCGTGCATTATCCTGCTGAAATGTAGGGTTTCGCAGGGATCGAATGAAGGGTAGAGCCACGGGTCGTAACACACATCTGAAATGTAACGTCCACTGTCCAAAGTGCCGTCAATGTGAACAAGAGGTGACCGAGACGAGTAACCAATGGCACCCCATACCATCACGCCGGGTGATACGCCAGTATGGCGATGACGAATACACGCCTCCAATATACGTTCACCGCGATGTTGCCAAACACGGATGCGACCATCATGATGCTGTAAACAGAACCTGGATTCATCCGAAAAAATGACGTTTTGCCATTCGTGGACCCAAGTTCGTCGTTGAATACACCATCGCAGGCGCTCCTGTTTGTGATGCAATGTCAAGGGTAACCGGAGCCGTAGTCTCCGAGCTGATAGTCCCTGCTGCTGCAAACGTCGTCGAACTGTTCGTGCAGATGGTTGTTGTCTTGGAAACGTCCCCATCTGTTGACTCAGGGATCGAGACGTGGCTGCACGATCCGTTACAGCCATGCGGATAGGATGCCTTTCATCTCGACTGCTAGTGATACGAGGCCGTTGAGATCCAGCACGGCGTTCCGTATTACTCTCCTGGACCCACCGATTCCATATTCTGCTATCAGTCATTATATCTCTACCAACGCGAGCAGCAATGTCGCGATACGATAAACCGCAATCGCGATAGGCTACAATCCGACCCTTATCAAAGTCGGAAACGTGATGGTACGCATTTCTCCTCCTTACACGAGGCATTACAACAACGTTTCACCAGGCAACGCCGGTCAACTGCTGTTTGTGTATGAGAAATCGGTTGGAAACGTTCCTCACGTCAGCACGTTGTAGGTGTCGCCACCGACGCCTATCTTGTGTGGATGCTCTGAAAAGCTAATCATTTGCATATCACAGCATCTTCTTCCTGTCGGTTAAATTTCGCGTCTGTATCACGTCATTTCCGTGATGTAGCTGTTTTAATGGCCAATAGTGTATTTTCAAGCCAACTCATTATAAATACATTTTCCTGTCGTGTCATCTTGTACTTTACGACTTATATCACCGCATAGAAAGCTTGTGTTTCCAACAGATGTAAAATTATGTTATGATATGAAGCTTAGAGCTGTTATTGCTGGAATTATTGTCTTTGCTAAGTGCGCAGAAAATATTACCAGTGAATCAACTTTCGCGCCAAAGGCTTCAGTTCCCATGTAAACAGTATGTTAGAACACTGATTTGTGACGAGTTGTGTGAAGGATGTTAACATTGGTAACAGTTTAGGTAATTTACACCATTTCACGATGTACAGAGCCTCACGCTAGTTTTATGTTATTGTATTCCTACAGTGAAAAGTCTTAGCTTTGACGACGAAGATTTTAAAAGTCTGACATGTGCTGAAGCAGAATGTAACTGATGTTATTTTCACAATCTCGTGCAACGTACCACTGTTTAATGGCATGTTTGTACGTCTCCGTATATACGCTTTGTGCTTAAATTTTTGTATGTTTTTTTTACTTTCGCAGTACCATTTGATAATGACCGAAAGGCCGAAATTGCTGTACTGAACTGAAATAAATAATTTTCTACAGTCAACGGCGAACATCAGGACTTTCAACAAATACGTTATTTATTGTCAAGCAGTATCTCTACTTGAACTTCACAGATGGCATGATGGAAGAGACGATGTTAGAGACGACACTTGCAAAGTAACCTAGGAAACATTTTTTTAAATGGAAATCAAGTTCAGGTGACAATTTACAGTGTATAAAAGTTGGGAGTTTCTGACAGTAGACACGTAACACGAATATCTTCGTCAAAAGAACGGAGCGTTGTGATGCAGTGGTTAAGATATAGCACTCTTATTCGGAAGGTGTGAGACTGTGAACCCAGACGGCCATTCTGACTCCGACTTGCCACGATCACACTAAATTACTTAAGACGACTGGGAAGATGGCTCCTTTGAAATGTGCCAACAGATTTCCTTTCTCTTAGTTATCCAGTTCGAGTTCTAGCTCCGTGTCTATTGGGAAACGAAAATGTAATGACGTCGTCATCGGTGGTACGTTCAACCCTAATCTTAGTTCCTTCATTCATGATATGGTTATCTCACGTCTCAGTTATCAGCTTGGTGCTATGTTTTCATGATAAAGCTTCTCCTAGTACTAATAATAGTGTTACCATCGCTATTATGCACTATGTGATCAAAAGTATCCGGACACCTGGCTGAAATGAAAAGTTCGTGGCACCCTCCATCGGTAATGCTGGAATTCAGTATGGTGTTGACCAACCTTAGCTTTGATTACAGGTTCCACTTTCGTAGGCATACGTTCAATCAGGTGCTGGAAGGTTTCTTGAGGAATTGCAGCCCATTCTTCACGGAGTACTGCACTGAGGAGAGGTATTGATGTCGGTCGATGAGGCCTGTCACGAAGTCGGTATTCCAAAACATCCCAAATCCCTAAGGTGATCTATAGGATGCAGGTCAGGACTCTGTGGAGGCCAGTCCATTTCAGGGATGTTATTGTCGTGTAACTACTCCGCCAGAGGCCGTGCATTATGAACAGGTGCTCGATCCTGTTGAAAGATGCAATCACCATCCCTGAATTGCTGTTCAACAGTGGGCACCGAGAAGGTGCTTAAAACATCAATGTAGGCCTGTGCTGTGATAGTGCCACGCGAAGCAACAAGGGGCGCAAGCCCCTCCATGAAAAACACGACCACATCAACACCACCGCCTCCGAATTTTACTTTTGGCACTACACACGCTGGCAGATGACGTTCACCGGGCATTTGCCACACCCTCACACTGCTATCGGATCACCGCATTGTGTAACGTGATTCATCACTCCAACAAATGTTTTTCCACTGTTCATTCGTCCAATGTCTACGCTCCTTACACCAAGCGAGGCGTCGTTTGGCATTTACAGGCGCGATGTGTGTTTCTGACCATCTGCTCGACATTGAAATCCAAGTTTTCTCACCTCCCGCCTAACTGTCATAGTACTTGCAGTGGGTCTTGATGCAGTTTGGAATTCCTGTGTGATGGTCTGGATAGATGTCTGCTTATTACACATTATGACCCTCTTCAACGGTCGGCAATCAAAAATGGCTCAAATGGCTCTGAGCACTATGGGACTTAACTACTATGGTCATCAGTCCCCTAGAACTTAGAACTACTTAAACCTAACTAACCTAAGGACATCACACACATCCATGCCCGAGGCAGGATTCGATCCTGCGACCGTAGCAGTCGCGCGGTTCCGGACTGCAGCGCCTTTAACCGCACGGCCACTTCGGCCGGCTATGTCTGGAGAGTTTTGAGGCCAGCAGAAGTGTTTAAACTCACAAGAGTGTTCCTGGAGCCACTCTGTAGAAATTCTGGACATGTGGGGTGTCGCATTGTCCTGCTGGAATTCCCCAAGTCCGTCGGAACGTACAATGGACCCGAATGGATGCAGGTGACCAGACAGGATGCTTACGAACGTGTCACCTGTCAGAGTCATACGTAGACGTATCAGGAGCCCCGTGTCACTCCAACTGCACACGCCCCACACCATTACAGAGCCTCCATCAGCTTGAAACGTCCCTCCATACCCGTACACGTCCGTCCGCTCGGTACAATCCGAAACGAGACTCGGCCGACCTGCCAACATGTTTCCAGTCATCAACAGTCCAATGTGGGTGTTGATAGTCCCAGGTGAGGCGTAAAGCTTTGTGTCCTGCAGTCATCACGGGTACACGAGTGGGCCTTCGGCTCCAAAAGCCCATATAGATTATGTTTCGTTGAATTGCTCGCACGCTGACACTTGTTGATGGTCCAGCACAGAAATCTGCAGCAATTTGCCGAAGGGTTGCACTTCTGTCACGCTGAACGATTCTCTTCAGTCGTCGTTGACCCCGTTCTTGCAGGATCTTTTCCGACTGCAGCGATGTCGGAGATTTGATGTTTTACCAGATTCCTTATATTCACGGTACACTCTTTAAATGGTCGTACGGGAAAATCCCCACTTCATCGCTAACTCGGAGATGCTGTGTCCCATCGCTCGTGCGACAACTGTAACACCACGTCCAAACTCACTTAAATCTTGATTAACTTGCTGGGTAGCCGTGTGGTCTAGGGCACCTTGTAACGGTTCGCGCGGCTCCCGCCGTCGGAGTTTCGAGTCCTCCCTCGGGCATGGGTGTATGTGTAGTCCTTAAAGTAAGTTAGTTTAAGTTAGATTCCGTAGTGTGTATGCCTAGAGACCGATGACCCCAGCAGTTTGGTCCCATAGGAACTTATCACAAATTTCCAACATTTCTAAATCTTGATAAACTGTCATTGAAGCAGCAGTAACCGAGCTAACAACTGTACCAGACACTTGATGTCTTATATAGGCGTTGCGGACGGCAGCGCAGTATTCTGACTTTCAACATATTTCCTATTTGAATACGCATGCCTATACCAGTTTCTTTGGCGCTTCAGTATACTTTAATATTGCGTTGACGTAAAATCGTTGAATTAGAATTTAAAAAAAAAATTATTATCGTTCTCTATACAATCCGTTTACAAGTAATGGATTGCTTAGTATTGAATATTCCGACGTGCTTGGAAGGTAAAGTTGACAGCCAGCGTGTACTACAACTTTTGAAATTTGTGGTATGTTCCTATGGGACCAAACTGCTGAGGTCATCGGTCTCTAGGCTTACACACTACTTAACCTGACTTAAACTAACTTACTCTAAGGACAACACACGCACCAATGCTCGAGGGAGAATTCGAACATCCGACTGGGGGAGCCGCGCGAACCGTGGCAATGCGCCCCAGACAGTGCGGCTACAACTTTTGACTTACGGACTATTCATGTGAAAACTATTCAAAAACTCACTGTTGCTCAGAGAGCAATGAATTGCAAGGAGAGATAGAAGAAACATGGATCAAGGAACGGAGTGGAATGGGAGACGTAATGAAACGGAAATAAATAACACGAGTCAGCAACGTGGATGCTTGTGACGGAAGACCGTAATGGAGAATTCCGAAAGCGTCTTTATTCAGTACTGGACCTCAAATTAATGGTGGTGATTATGATGATGATGGTTATGATGATGATGACTGTGACTGACGATATTATTATTCATTTCTCTTAGCCGTGCTTGTAGATGCCCATACTATTTGGCTGTGTTCATTTTGCTCAATATGATCGCAGCAGTTTTTTTTTTTTCCTGCAGGGCTGCACCACAGCGGCTGTTTGGGGACTCGTTTTTATTTTCTCTCACATTCCTGTAATAGAAAATTGTTGGTTGATATGAAGCACTCCAAAGAGCCGTGCATCTCTAACAACTGCGACTACGCTTTGGATGCCCGAAATATTTGCGGGCGTGAAACGGGTACCGGTGATTTCAACATTCAAAGGAATATTCGGCCTCGCATTTCTGCCATCGTCAAAGCTAAGTATAAATAGGAATACGCCCGTAGAGGTGTATAGGAAACTATTTCGGATACTGACGTTCTAAAACAGACTCGTCAAACACTACAACAGAGTACATTAAATACATCTACAGCATTGCTATTGACAGCCACAAATATGTCAGCGTCCGATGCTGACATTGCGTCTGCGAACGAAAAATAATTTTTATAGCTGTTTCTATGCAAAACAAATCACTGAAGAAATAAAATCAGTGGGATTTTTTACTATGGGCTAACGATTACTAAAGCATACGTGTCGTATTTTGTAGCCACGTTTCTAATATTTCATAAACAAAAAAACCCCACATGAAAAACTTAGATAAAATTAATGTAATGTGTTTGTTTCCTGCAAAATCACTTGAAAAAGCCATTGGCTGGTACCGTTGATTGACCACGACAGTCTACCACATTTTTAACTGAGATCGGATCGCATTAACTGCCTGTTTCATTGTTCGGTTGCTAGAATATTTCACACATTATGGACGACAGTGATGTAATACTGTGCAAAATTCTACAATACTTTTTATTCTACAAGCCAGTTTCCGGCTGTTACGTGATCGTCAGGTAGAGAAACAAATACTTTTGGCTGTGAAGGTTTTGTGGTATCAAAGACTTTAACATAGTGCAAAAACAATACGTAATTAATTACAATCAAACAAATAACATCAGGCAAGGCTGCACTCCTGCGTTGGTAGACTCCATAATGCAGAAAAATAACACATTACCTCAAGACAATAACAAATGGTGCACCGTTCCACATTTAAGAAATGTCTCTTTGAAGGTTGTCAGAAAACTTAATTCCAGGAAGTTTGAAACATCATTTTATTTGCATAACACTAATGGACACTGTTTTTCCAATGGTAAAGACAAGACTCTGGATTTGGAAAAGAGTGGAATGTACAAAACACTTATTCTTATAACTGTGATAAATTCTATAAAGGTCAGTCTGGCAGGGTAATATCCACCCACGTGAAGGAACAGCACAGAAGCTGGAGACTTTCAAACGGAGACATAACTACTGTAGACAACCTGCTTAAAGATGGCCACAGTCTCAAATTGCAGCATGAAGTCTTACGTAATATGCAAAAAGGAAAGAAGATGAACTACCTTGAATTGAAATTAATAAACATTTGTCCACTTGCTCAAGCTTGGTATTGAATGATCAAAGTTTACACATCGCTCACTTCTTCTTTAATTCAGTTACTGTAGTTTCATTTGCCCGTTAAAATTTTACTTTGTACTCTTACAGTTGTTTTATTTACCTTTCTACTCTCGCTTATTATATTGTACCTGTTCGTAATTTTGGCCATTAGGACAAGATTATCTTGTTCACTCACGCCCTTGCAAGACATCACCACCTTTCAACTCATTTTTCCTCTCGTAACAGCTATTGTAATTTGTTATATACTTCATCATTTAATGTGTCACATATTTGATCTAACATTAGTATTTTTACATTGAATGTTTTGAAATAATCCCTCTCGATTTAGTCTTATATCAGACATGAACAACTGTCATCTTCCGAAACCAACTGAGATACACTGTAATTTCGCTATGTAAAAATCATTAATCCTACGAAAAAATTTATAGCCGTACATATTTATCTTTGTACCTGACGATGGCGTGACAGATGAAAATCGGTTTGTAAAATAATAAATACTATAGAATATTCCAGAATGAGATTTTCATTCTGCAGTGGAGTGTGCGCTGCTCTGAAACTTCCAGGCAGATTTAAACTGTGTGCCGGGCCGAGACTCGAACTTGGGACCTTTGCCTTTCGCGGGCATGGATATGTCTCCGCAATACCCTTTCTTCCAGGAGTGCTAGTTCTGCAAGATTCGCAGGAGAGCTTCTGTGAAGTTTGGAAGGTAGGAGACGAGGCACTGGCTGAATTAAAGCTGTGAGGAGGAGGCGTGAGTCGTGCTTGGGTAGCTCAGTTGGTTGAGCACCTGCCCACGAAAGGCAAAGGTCCCGAGTTCGAGTCTCAGTCCGGCACACACTTTTAATCTAGCAGGAAGTTTCACTATAGAATATTATACTAGCGTCGTGCCTTTTTCCATTCTTAAGATCGAATCAGTAATTGTGTTTCAGTTTCTTAACTTAGTACGTAACAAGGACATCGTATTCAGAAGGGACATTACAGAATCTACGGTGAGAGGATAGGGAAAGTGTTGGGGGATGGTTGGGTAGTATCGAACATCGGAGTGCATCGGAGAAGAGCTTTTCTAAACTCTAGCTCTACCGATAGCATCCGTCGCACTACTGCAGTGTCAACTACGGAGGATCAACACTACTCACGCGATTCTGACTGAAAGCGACAATTAAGTTTGGAATGACAAGAAGTTATGCGTTCCTAGTGAGTGCGCGGAATACCTTTGGAGTGTTGTGTTTGTAAGTAAAAAATATTACATATTTATTGTGTCATTAGATAGAACTGCTATTATTCTCTGTGACAATGTGTATACCAAGCAATATCAATAGAAATGTTAAGCTACCACAGTCGCACTTTCGTATAGCATCGCACAAAGCAATTTAGGGATGTACTGAAAAAATTCTTAAGTTTCTAAGATTCTTTTTTCCTATTCAGGACATACACTGATCAGCCAGAACAGTGTGACCACCGACCTAATATCGATATAAATCCATCCAGGCGATAGCAGTGTCACCTGGCAAGAATTGACTGCTAGTCAGACGCACTCACGATTCATGTACACTCCTGGAAATGGAAAAAAGAACACATTGACACCGGTGTGTCAGATCCACCATACTTGCTCCGGACACTGCGAGAGGGCTGTACAAGCAATGATCACACGCACGGCACAGCGGACACACCAGGAACCGCGGTGTTGGCCGTCGAATGGCGCTAGCTGCGCAGCATTTGTGCACCGCCGCCGTCAGTGTCAGCCAGTTTGCCGTGGCATACGGAGCTCCATCGCAGTCTTTAACACTGGTAGCATGCCGCGACAGCGTGGACGTGAACCGTATGTGCAGTTGACGGACTTTGAGCGAGGGCGTATAGTGGGCATGCGGGAGGCCGGGTGGACGTACCGCCGAATTGCTCAACACGTGGGGCGTGAGGACTCCACAGTACATCGATGTTGTCGCCAGTGGTCGGCGGAAGGTGCACGTGCCCGTCGACCTGGGACCGGACCGCAGCGACGCACGGATGCACGCCAAGACCGTAGGATCCTACGCAGTGCCGTAGGGGACCGCACCGCCACTTCCCAGCAAATTAGGGACACTGTTGCTCCTGGGGTATCGGCGAGGAGCATTCGCAACCGTCTCCATGAAGCTGGGCTACGGTCCCACACACCGTTAGGTCGTCTTCCGCTCACGCCCCAACATCGTGCAGCCCGCCTCCAGTGGTGTCGTGACGGGCGTGAATGGAGGGACGAATGGAGACGTTTCGTCTTCAGCGATGAGAGTCGCTTCTGCCTTGGTGCCAATGATGGTCGTATGCGAGTTTGGCGCCGTGCAGGTGAGCGCCACAATCAGGACTGCATACGACCGAGGCACACAGGGCCAACACCCGGCATCATGATGTGGGGAGCGATCTCCTACACTGGCCGTACACCACTGGTGATCGTCGAGCGGACACTGAATAGTGCAAGGTACATCCAAACCGTCATCGAACCCATCGCTCTACCATTCCTAGACCGGCAAGGGAACTTGCTGTTCCAACAGGACAATGCACGTCCGCATGTATCCCGTGCCACCCAACGTGCTCTAGAAGGTGTAAGTCAACTACCCTGGCCAGCAAGATCTCCGGATCTGTCCCCCATTGAGCATGTTTGGGACTGGATGAAGCGTCGTCTCACGCGGTCTGCACGTCCAGCACGATCGCTGGTCCAACTGAGGCGCCAGGTGCAAATGGCATGGCAAGCCGTTCCACAGGACTACATCCAGCATCTCTACGATCGTCTCCATGGGAGAATAGCAGCCTGCATTGCTGCGAAAGGTGGATATACACTGTACTAGTGCCGACATTGTGCATGCTCTGTTGCCTGTGTCTATGTGCCTGTGGTTCTGTCAGTGTGATCATGTGATGTATCTGACCCCAGGAATGTGTCAATAAAGTTTCCCCTTCCTGGGACAATGAATTCACGGTGTTCTTATTTCAATTTCCAGGAGTGTAGTAACAGTGTGTAGAATGGGGAAGGCGTGCGATGTATCAGAGTTTGACCGAGGGCAGACTGTGATTGCTCGAGCATTTCGGAAACGGCACAACTTGTCGGGCATTCGAGGAGTGCTATGGTGGGTGTCGCAAACACATGGCGCAACCAAGAAGAAACCACGTCCAAACGTCGTGTGTTGGGCGGCCACCGCTCATTACAGATGGTAAAACAGGACAGGCGGCGAACTGAGGTGGAACTAAGATCAGACTTTAATGCTGGGCAGAGTACAGGTGTGTCTGAACACACAGTGCTTCGAACACTCCTAACGATGGCCTCCGCAGCCGACGATCCATGCATGTGCCGATGTTAACACCACGGCATCAGCAACTACGACTGAAATGGGCACGTGGCCATCGGCATTGGACGCTGGCGCAGTTGCGGAGTGTGCATGGTCTGATGAATCCGTTAACTTCATCATGCCGATGGGAGGGTGCGAATCCGTTGCTTTCCAGGTGAACAGCATCTGTACTGCGGTACAGAGACAAGCTGGCGGCGGCTCCGTTCTGCTCTGGGGAACATTCACATGGGTATGCGTGGGCTCAGTCGAGGTCGTGCAAGGCACCATGACCACCAAGGAGCCCGCATCTCGTGGTCGTGCGGTAGCGTTCTCGCTTCCCACGCCCGGGTTCCCGGGTTCGATTCCCGGCGGGGTCAGGGATTTTCTCTGCCTCGTGATGGCTGGGTGTTGTGTGCTGTCCTTAGGTTAGTTAGGTTTAAGTAGTTCTAAGTTCTAGGGGACTGATGACCGTAGATGTTAAGTCCCATAGTGCTCAGAGCCATTTGAACCATTTTGAACCACCAAGGAGTATCGTACACTGGTTGCAGAGCTTCATAACGATCATGTTTCGCGACTGCAGTGGCGTTGTTCAACATGATAATGCGCCGTTTCACAAGGCCAGGAGTGTGATGAAGTGGTTCGAGAAACCCAGTGCCAAGTTCTAATTTATGTACTGGCCCACAACTCGCCAGATCTGGACCCGTTCGAACACATCTGGGGTGTGATTAAACGTGGCGTCAGAGCTCATTCTCCCTCCCCGGAATGCTCGGGAATTAGGTGACTTGTGTGTGCAGATGCGGTGCCACTCCATCTGGAGACCTACCAAGGCTTCATAGCTTCCATGCCACGACGAGTCGCTGCTGTTACCTGTGCCAAAAGTGGACATACCGGCTATTAGGTAGGGGATCTTAATGTTCTGGCTGATCAGCGTAAGCGGGATCAAAATAACACGAAGAAAGCAATTGAAAAAGTCAGACTTCTTGAAATGATAATAAAGGAAGCGAATGAGAAGTATTCAGTTCCAATACGTACTAGGTGGCAGACTTAAGGCTTTACAGGAAACAAGGAGGTAGCCAGAAAACCTGTTCTAACGTATAAAAATTTCTTATCGAGAACATTTAGTGAAGAACAGGAAACAACATTGTACGACCATATGAAAAACTTATATAACCAGCTTATACCTTTACGAAAATATGAGCTGTAAATATAGTGCACAAATATGCAGAGCAAATGGAAATAAATAATCGATTGAATGAGACGAACGATTATGCTTTTATGAAAGGACTTGAAGACTTAAAACTGACGCCCGCTGAATCTACGAATTTGCAGCGAGTAGCATATTTCAGGAAGGAAAAAGTTGATAGATTCTTTGGACCTCTAGGTGAGCTGATTGGCGAGTTCAGGTTTATAGCCAATTAAGATCCAGTTAACTCTTTCTGCAAGATAATTAATTTTTTACAGGTTTAAATTTCATGTCCAAACAGTCCTCCAAAAATTTAAATGACCAAAATGCAAAGAATGAATAAAATATCAACAAATCGAGAACGTGTGTTCATCTACAGGAATACTCTTGCAATTCACACTTAAGTGCCTGACAGGGGGTTCATCGTACCTCTTTCATACCATTTCTCTACCATTCCACTCTCGAACAGTGCAAGGGGCAAAACGAACCTCAAATTTCCTGTGCGAGCTCTGATTACGGTGATCATTTCTCCCTACGTAGATGGGTGTCAGCAAGATACTTTCCGATTCGGAGGGAAAAGTTGCTGATTGAAATTTCGTGAAAAGCTCTCCATACAACGAAAAACGCCTTTGTTTTAATGCTCGAGCTATTGTATAATGTACGTGACACTCTGTCCCCTATTTCACGATAATACAAAATGAGCTGCCTTTCTTTTTTAAACTTTTTCGGTGCCCTCTGTCAATCGCAACTGGTAAGGATCCCATACAGTACAGCAGTACTTCTGCAGAGGACGGACTAGCGGATAGTGTAGACTGTTTCTTTAGTGAATTTGAAGCGTCTTATAGGTGCTCTGCCAATAACATGCAGTGTCTGGTTCGCTGTATGAGGGTGTCCCAAGACGAATGGTTAATATTCATGGATATGACAAGAACAATCATGCGAAGCAAGAAAGTCTAGTAAACATGAGCTGAAAAATGTATACTTAAGAGCTACGAGTACTTCTTCATCTTCGCTATTGTGAAACACACCTTCTGTACTGAATAAGGGTTTATAGGTCTTCAGGTATCCATGTTGATTGAACTTTTCGCTTTGAATGATTGTTCTTATCATATTCCTGAATATTGACCATTCCTCCTGGGACACTCCGTATGTCATCGTTCCAGTTTAAATAGTTCGTTGTTGTTAATCCCATGTATTTACTTGAACTAATAGCTTTTACATTTGTGTGATTTATCGTGCAACCGAAATTCGACTGATTCGTTTTAGTACTCATATGGATGACCTCACACCTTTCATTATTTAGGGTGATTTGTCACTTTACGCAGCATACAGACATCGTGTATATTTAATTTGCAATTTTAAATAGACACGATGTCTGTATGGTGCGTAAAGTGGCAAATTACCCTAAATAATGATCTTCTGATGACTTTAATGTACGGTAAATGATAGCATCATCTGCAAACAACTTAAGACGGCTACTCAGACTGTCTCCTGAATCATTCATGTAGTTTAGGGACAACAGACAGACTATAACACTTCCTTGGGAAACATCAGATATCGTTTCAGTTTTACTTCATGACTTCCCGTCAGTTACTACGAACCGTGACGTCTCTAACAGGAAAGCACGAATACAATCGGACGACTGAGACGATATTCCATAGGGACACAATATAATTAGAAGCCGCTTGTGAGGAACGGTGTCAAAATCATTCTGGATACCTATAAATAAGCAATCAATTTGTGATCCTCTTTCCACAGCACTCATTACTTCATGCGAGTGAAGAGCAAGTTATGTTTCACTAGAACGATATTTTCTGTATACATGCTGACTGTGTGTCAATAGGCCGTTAACTTCGAAGTGATTCATAATGTTCGAACACAGAACGTGTTCCAAAATCCTACTGCACATCGACGCCACAATGTTACCAGTGCAACATTTGTTCAAATAACGTACGGGAATGCAGCCAAATGACGTCGTCAACAGTAGCATCCGCTCCATTCCTCAAAGTCATTCGAACGTTGTATTCGGCGGGAGAAACTTAGGTCTCAGTGCAGCATTTGTTAAAATATACCATTCAGCCAGTATATATACGTCATTTAAATATAAAATTGATCAAATATATGATTATTAACACACCTAATAGCTATCATTATAAAAAATGCACGTCTTCTTATTTATAATCATAAATTGCATGCAGAAATCGAGTTTTCATTACAAAAAAGTTCTTAATCACTGAACTTGTATGGAGTAGTGTTAATCAAGATTGAATAATTAAAAATGTACTGATTAATTTTTTCCCGTATTTTCGCATTTTACACTGCACGTAAATGCTCAGAGAACATGCACCTCTGTTTAAAAAATTGGTTCCACCACGATTCTAACCGAGCCCCGGCAGTTAGCGACCGAGCTCTTTACCGCAGAGTCTAAATGTTTTTACCTTGTTTTAGCATATTGAACACGCTCGGAAAATTTCAAAGTCGATTTTCACGAGAATTTTTGTGAGTTGCATTGAACTGCTTTTGGAGAGGTATATTTGAGGTCTGAACTTAACGTAATACAACCATAAAAAATTATAAAAATCCGATCGCCGAGTGGTCCACTTGTCAGTCGAGCAGTCCTTATTGAAACCAAAATTTGATGTTCTAAGTAATGTGAGACTACTCTTGAGTACATTACTCTTTCGAATAATCTGAAAAAAGACATCAGTATGGAAACTGGACGGTAAGGATGTAAATCTTTCTTGTGACCAACCTTATAAAGAGGCTTCACAATTATTGCATATTTTAATATGTCTAGAAAAATTCGCCTGCCGGGGTGGCCGAGCGGTTCTAGGCGCTACAGTCTGGAACCGCGCGACTTCTACGGTCGCAGGTTCGAATCTTGCCTCGGGCATGGATGTGTGTGATGTCCTAAGGTTACTTAGGTTTAAGTAGTTCGAAGTTCTAGGGTACTGATGACCTCAGAAGTTAAGTCCCATAGTGCTCAGAGCCATTTTTTTAGAAAAATTCCTTGCAGAAGTGACGCGTTACGTGTATCATTAAGCACATTACAGATGAAGTTAGAACAATTTTTCAGAATTCTGTTTAAAATTCCATCAACACAATATGAGCTTTTTTTCAAGTTTTTATGAGTATATTAATTTTAGTGAAGTGCGGATTAGTTCCTCGCAAAGGAAGTGGTCGTTTTTCATCCCGATCCACTTCCCTTCGGCGCCAGCCGTCGACAGGACGTTAAAATCCTGTCTTCCATACTGACTATTCCCATATTCTGTAGCACTTTAACCCTACCGATGTTGCCATAATTAAAAACAAAAACAGCATCACTGACTCCCCTCTTTAGTGTCTTCATTCCAACAAAAATATTTTTGGGTAAGCGAGTCCATATAAGATTATTGGACTCATTGGGATTTTGAACCTGACCATGCAAACACTTCTTCAGTTATTAAGGATTTGCCAGATTTCTAATAGGTTTTATGATATCTATGGCTGCTGCTGGGATGGAATGTTTATGGCTGTATGAACTGTCTGAGTACTGACCAATGTGGTAATTTCACCATGAATCAGGTCCAGGAGGGCAAAGGTGGTGTACCGGTTTTTCATCAGCTGACAGTCTGTGGAAGAGGGTAGCCCATACCACCTGCTTCATTTTCAACAAATCCTCAGTATTATTTCTAATGGTCATCCCATAATACTGCTGTAGTTCATCAATAATTTTGTCTATCAGCCTGCCTCTTATGGTTTTACCATCAGTAAGTTTCTTGTCTCTCAGACTTTGTTTCAACTTCCTCAACCTGGTGCCCATCATCTTCTGGACATGGCCAACACTGTTAACCTTTATAAAAGCAATCCACTGCCTTGTATATAAAAAATTACCAATTTTATTAGATCTTGAAGTAATGCATGTAAAAATTTTAACATTTTCAACCGGTGTATATTATATTTAAAAAAATAAAATAAAATACTTCTAATGTGAGTTTATAAGTGATATATACATAATTTTATTTGGAAAATTGCAAATTTTATAATGAGATAAAAATTCGAAAATGTGAAAAAAATTCCGTTCTAACTCCCCTTAAATGTAGTGTACAAGTAATTCTACAACACGGTAGCTAAAGATAATGTTATTATGTGTAGGACAAACGAAGGGTTGTAAAATTAGTAAATAAAAGATTGGTAATTACGTAACTCCATTAATGGGCAAAAGCTCAAAATGCGACTCGACGGAAGAACCTAAAAAAATGTGACATGCCTCTTCAGTTTTTAAGATATGTGCAAGAACAGCTGCCCACATGAGTAACTTAGAAGTAGATATAACAAGAGTAGTGAAGCTTTTAAATCACTTAATAAAAGCTAGTGCTATGGTCCCGACTGCATACTGGAAAGTTGCATGGGTCACAACGATATGCAAGGAAAGTAGTAGAAGTAATCCATTAAATTACAGGTCCATTTCATTAATGTCCATATGCAGCAGGATTCTGGAACGTATATTGCGTTCGATCATTATGAATTACCTCGAAGAGAACGGTCTGTTGACATAGTCAGCACGGATTTAGAAAACATCGTTCTTGTGAAACACAACTAGGTCTTTACACACACGAAGTGTTGGGTGCTATTGACAAGGGATTTCAAATTGATTCCGTATTTCTAAATTTCCAAAAGGCTTTTGACACTGTACCAAACAAGCGGCTTGTAGTGAAATTGCGCGCATATGGGATATCGTCTCAGTTATGTGACGGGATTCGTGATTTCCTGTTACAGGAGTCACGGTTGATAGTAACTGACGGAAAGTCATCGAGTAAAACACAAGTTATTTGGCGTTCACCAAGGTAGTGTTGTAGGCCCTCTGCTGTTACTTATCTATGTAAACGATGAAGGAGAGCCGGCTGAGGTGGCCGATCGGTTCTAGGCGCTACAGTCTGGAACCGCGCGAACGCTACGGTCGCAGGTTCGAATCCTGCCTCGGGCATGGATGTGTGTGATGTCCTTAGGTTAGTTAGGTTTAAGTAGTTCTAAGTTCTAGGGGACTGATGACCTTAGAAGTTAAGTCCCATAGTGCTCAGAGCCATTTGAACTATTTGATGAAGGAGACAATCTGACCAGCCGTCTTAGTTTGTTTGCAGACAATACTGTCGTTTATCGTCTAGTAAACTCATCAGAAAATCAAAAACGATTCCAAAACGATTTAGATTATATATCTGTATGGTGTGAAAATTGGCAATTGACCATAAATAACGAAAAGAGTGAGGTAATCCACATGAGGGCTAAAAGGAATTCGTTAAACTTTGGTTACGCGATAAATCAGTCTAATCTAACCGCCGTAAATTCAACTCAATACCTAGAAAATCTAAATAAGACATAGAAAATGTTGTGGAGGAGGCAAACCAAAGACAGCGTTTTATTGGCAGAACACTTAGAAAATGTAACATATCTACTAAAGAGACTGCCTAGACTACGCTTGTCCGTCCTCTTTTGAAGTACTGCTGCACGTTCTTAGGTCCTTAACAGTTAGGATTAACGGAATACATTGAGAAATTTCAAAGAAGAGCAGCACGTTTTGTATTATCGCGAAATAGGGGAGAGAATGTCCGGACATGATACAGGATTTGGGATGGACACCATTAAAACAAAGGGGTTTCTCGTTGCGGCGGAATCTTCTCGCGTAATTTCAATCACCAACTTTCCCCTCCGAATGAGAAAATATTTTCTTGGCGCCTACTTACATAGGGAGAAACGATCATCATAATAAAATAAGGGATATCAGATTTCGCACGGATAGATATAGGTGTTTCCGCGCGCTGATCGAGAGAGGAATAATAGATAATTATTGTGAAGGAGGTTCGATGAACCCTCTGCCCGACAATTAAGTGTAATTAGCAGAGTATCCATGTAGATGTTGAGGTAGATACTATGTTTTTACACAGAAAACGCTATGTTTGGTGTGGGGGAGTGGCTGGGGAGGAGGGCGAGACAGCCAAAAGATCAGAGCATATTAAATTATGTTAATCTAGAATTGTCCGGAAAAGATCGTAAGCGGCAAGAATGGCTTGTAATACAGCAGAGAACTTCGCCGCTAACAATGTTTTACACGCAGCGACGTAAACTGGGTAAGAAAATACGTCTCTTTCTACAGCAAAAATGCGTGCCTGCACGAGAGCACGGACGCATGTTAAATATGTACGAAGACGAAATGTGAACATGTATGCACAAGGTGGGAACACGGTAAGCTACAACTTTGTTCAGGGCACATAACGTCGTTTACAACGGAAAAAATAATATGAGCCGTGAAATCTGCATAGCGAACAGCTTGTGCAGCGGTATGGATAGCTGTGTAAAATAGCTTTAAAAAGTGTCACCTGGGCCTCTCCAGTGCTGTAGCAAAACGGGAACACACTGAATTCATAAAAACTAATGGCTTGCAATGCGTAGCTACATTGCACGTTTAAAGCTTCAGCACCGAAGTCGATATGATTGTTCTGTTAAACATCATATTATTTTGCTGGCGTTGTTCACGATATTTTGTTTACACATGATGGGAATCTGACCGTTCTGGGTCCGGGATTTGTTTTTCTAACCTATTGCCCATCCTGTACCCATAGCGTTGTCATAAAGTAGGAAACGAAAATTCATCTGTGAAGTAGCAATTATTGTTCTATAGCTATTTGATATTTCGATAACTGAGTCTAAAATGTATAATCAACATTTATCTTATACAGACCAGTACGGGAAACAGCCTAAAAACAACAGCAATACCGTCCAAGTATACTAATCACCTTTTTCAAATCTCTTGGCACTTTCACTTAAATATGCACACGATATGAGCAGTCACATTATGACACTACACATAACACGATAATGTTGCCATTTTCTTTCAGATCCTTCTTTCTGATTTTTTACATTTCTTTAGTGCCTGTCGGCATCACTGGGCTAGCCGGCCGGTGTGGCCGAGTGGTTATAGGCGCTTCAGTGTGGAATCGCTAGGAATCGCAGGTTCGAATCCTGCCTTGGGCATGGATGTGTGTGATGTGCTTAGGTTTGTTAGGTTTAAGTAGTTCTGAGTTCTAGGGGACTGATGACTTTGGATGTTAAGTCCCATAGTGCTCAGAGCCATTTGAACCATCACTGGGCTGCACAGATTTTAGTCCATAACAGTTGATTCTTCAATGAAGTAGACAGTTTTCTAGGAGGTATATTTGAAGATTGTACTCTGAAGAGGCAAAGATATAGTACACCTGCCTAATATCGTGTAGGCCCCCTGCGAGCACGCAGAAGTGCCGCAACACAACCTGGCAATGACTCGACTAATGTCTGAAGTATTACTGGAGGGAATTGACACCATGGGTTCTGCAGGGCTGTCCATAATTCCGTGAGAGTACTAGCGGGTGAAGATTTTTTTGAACAAAACGTTGCAAGGCATCCCTGATATGCTCAATAATGTTCATGTCTGGGGAGTTTCGTGGCCAGTGGATGCGTTTAAACTCGGAAGAGCGTTTCTGGAGCCAATCTGTAACTATTCTGGACGTGTGGGGTGTCGCATTGTCCTGTTGAAATTCCCCAGGTCCGTCGGAATGCACAATGGACATGAATGGGCGCAGGTAATCAGACAGGATGCTTACGTACGTGTCACCTGTCACAGTCGTATCTAGAAGTATCAGGGGTCCCATATCACTCGAACTGCACACGCCCCACATCATTACGTAACCTCCACCAGCTTGAACAGTCCCCTGCTGACATGCAATGTCGAAGATTTGATTTTTCATCGGATTCCTGATATTCACGGTACACTCGTGAAATGGTCGTACGGGAAAATCCCCACTTCATTGCTACCTCGGAGATGCTGTGGCCCATTGCTCGTGCCGGCGTGGCCATGCGGTTAAAGGCGCTTCAGTCTGGAACCGCGTGACCGCTACGGTCGCAGGTTCGAATCCTGCCTCGGACATGGATGTGTGTGATGTCCTTAGGTTAGTTAGGTTTAATTAGTTCTAAGTTCTAGGCGACTGATGAGCTCAGCAGTTGAGTCGTATAGTGCTCAGAGCCATTTGAACCATTGCTCTTGCACCGATTATAGCACCAAGTTCAAACTCACTTAAATCTTCAGAATGAGATTTCACCTTACAAACTTTACAGAAGCTCTCCTCCGATCCCAGCAGAACTAGCACTCCTGAAAGAAAGGATCGGCGGAGAGCTTCTGTTACGTTTGGAAGGTAGGAGACGAGATACTGGCAGAAGTAAAGCTGTGAGGACGAGGCGTGAGTCGTTCTTGGGTAGCTCAGTTGGTAGAGCACTTGCCCGTGAAAGGCAAAGGTCCCGAGTTCGAATCTCGGTCCGGCACACAGTTTTAATCTGCCAGGAAGATTCACTTAAATCTTGATAACCTGCCATTGTAGCAGCAGTAACCGATCTAACAACAGCGCTAGACCCTTGTTGGCTTAAATAGGCGTTGCCGACGACAGCGCGTGTTCTGCCTGTTTACATGTCTCTGTATGTGAATACGCATGCCTGTATCAGTTTCTTTGGCGTTACAGTGTATAATTTGTCGCTGGAAAACCGATGTTGAAAAGTATGAATGTCGCTGTGATGCTATAGTGGTTTTCTCACATAGAGAGTAAATTTTCTGGCCATTCGGACCACAGCGCATGTGAGAAGAGCTGTCAGCTCGATTGTCATCATGCAGGACATCACACCCATCCATGCCCGAGGCAGGATTCGAAGCTGCGACTTAGCGGTCGCGCGGTTCCAGACTAAAGCCCATTGGACATCCCGTCAAAAACTGAACACAGTTCAAACGTGAAATTAGGAAGAAGGTGTTCTGAACTATGAAAAAAGAAGAAGAATAGGTACAGTGAACGGTTCAACCTCAAGAAATGCAACCTTGAGCGAATTGGCAGAACCTTTACCGTGGCTGTGTGATCACGGCGTTGGACTGCAAAGAGCGAGATGTGTGTTCAAATCCCTCTTTTGCCCCATTTTTTTTTCACAAAATTATGAACTGTCTATCCGGTCTTTGACGTGTCTGTTCACTTTCTGTAGACTTGCCAACTGTCATTTCAAATTTCTTCATGCTGTGGTACTTGCTTTTTCCGTTACGTGGACGACACGTTCGTCATCTGGCCAAATGGTATGGATAAACTCCTTGACTTCCTTACACATCTAATCTCCACACACCCCAACATCAAATTCACTATGGAGACTGAAACGGAGGGTAAATTACCTTCCCTTGACGTCTTGGTCAAGAGAAGGGTTGACGGCACCCTAGGACATGGGGTGTATTGGAAGACAACGCACACTGATCTGTATTTGCACGCAGACAGCTGCCACCACCCTTCACAGAGGAATGGGGTACTTAAAACACTAGTACATAGGGCGCGCACTATCTCTGACGCAGAGAGTCTACCCCAGGAATTGGAACATCTGAGAACTGTGTTTCGAAAAAATGGGTACTCAGAGTGGCAGATTCAGCGTGCTCCCCGCCCAACCACTACAGCACAACCTGTGGAGATGGATGAAATCACGAGGGAGGAGGTAGGCACTGTGTTTATTCCATATACAGGCGCACTGTCGGGGAAAATCACCCGCATTTTGAAGAAACACCGGTTTGGATCTGTGTTTTGTCCTCCGAATAAACCTCGTCCACTGGTGGGGTGTGCCAAAGATGACCTCGGTTTGAGGAAGGCAGGCGTGTTCCAGATTCCGTGTCAATGTGGCAAGTCGTATATTGGTTAGACGATGCGTACCGTCGAGGATCGATGCCGTGAACACCAGAGGCACACTCGACTGATGTATCCGAGCAAGTCGGCGGTCGCTGAACATTGTTTGTCCGAAAATCGCGTTATGGAGTATGAACGCACGAGGATTCTGGTACAGACGTCGAGATACTGGGACAGCGTTGTTAGAGAGGCCATCGAAATTCGCACCAATGACGACCTCATAAACCGTGACTGTGGCTATAATCTTAGCAAGTCTTGGGAACCAGCGATTGGGTTAATCAAGAGTAAATCACGCAAACGTATAGTTGTAACGACCACGGCGGACAGAGCCATCACACCGACGTCATCTCAGACGTCGTCGCAATCTGTTCCACCACGCGACCGTGGCGCGGGGCGCGGACGGCGGAGTGAGTGCGCCGCGGGCGGAGGGTATATCAAATCAGCCGCCGCCGCGACCGACGCCATTCCGCTCGCTCCCGGAGCAAGGCCCTCCTCCGACAGCATCTCCAATCAGCCATCGACTCTCTCATGGAGTATGCCAAAAAATGGCGCCTGGCATTTAACCCTGCTAAAACGCAGGCTCTCATCATGTGTCGGCGCCGTTGGCCCATCCACTATCCCCCCGTCACTGTCCTTGGCACCCCTGCCCCATGGGCTAGGACCGCCAAATATCTGGGGGTCACGGCGTCCCCACATCGAGAACATACGGCGCAAGGCCTTGGGGCGTCTCGGTCAGCTCTATCCCTTCATTAACCCATCCTCCTCCCTTCCCCGGCATCTTGGGGTCCTCCTCTACACATCCCTGATCCGCCCCATCCTTGAGTATGCTTCCGTTGTGTGGGGCAATGCCGCCCCTACACATCTCCACCGTCTCCAAACGGTACAGAACCGTGCTCTCCGCCTTGCCCTCCTCTCCATTACCGTTTCCCCACCCGTGAACTTCATTTTCTTGCTGGAATCCCCCTCCTTCACGAACGCGTCTGCTCCTCTGCCATTTCCTTCTATCACCACTCCCGCCAGTCTGCCAATCCTCTTATCCTTTCTCTCGGCACTCGCCTCCACCGTCTGGCCACCACCCGATGGCCTGACCTCCTTGCCGCCTGATCACTGGTCGCCCCCCTTTTTTCCCTACCCCTCCTCACTCCCTGTGTCCCCTTCCTTTCTTCCTCCCCCTTCCCTGCCCACTGCTCCTTGCCTGCGACCCCTCCATCTACGAGTGTCTGCCTCACCGTCAGAGTCGCCAACCGGCTCTGCTGGTCTTCCAGTTTATAATCTTCATCTGTCATTCTCACTTCTGCTTCTTCTCTTCCATCTCATCAACGACCGGCTTGTCAATTGAGCCTTTCGTCTTCCTGCTTCTCTTACTGTCCCTTCTACTATCCTTTTCTCTTAAACAAAACAAAAAAAAAAAAAAACCACACCAGGCCAGCCATATGAGGCCTTTCGTTTTCCACCACTTCTACTGTCTCTCTCTCTCTCTCCTGTCTTCTTTGGGTTAAAAAAAAAAAAAACAACATGCACACCACCAAGCGATTCTCTACCGCCGCGACTCCACTCACCACACCGCCATGAGGAAGGCGAAACGCCCCGGCGCTAGAACTTCCGTCTCAAGCCGAGGGTCAACCCTCACCAGTGCAGCGTCAGCGTCAGCGACCGAAGCCAGTTCCCCCTGAGTAGCCATAGCGTACGGATCTCCGCGGCGGCATGTTCACAGGAGCTCAGTCCGTCAGTTCATCTTATGATGGCGACATGTATGATCGCCGAAATATTGTGCCCGTTGGACACTGTAGACCGGCAGTACACCAGTGGATATTTTGATTGTCATACTACACATTGGTTAGAGAACATCAGTCATATATTAAGGATATATATTACCGTCGCTAGTAAATGTGATTAATTGTGAGTGCAAGCGAGATGCTGCATAGGCCTCTCACATAAATGAAAACAATAAATAAACGGGTATGAACTATGTCACAACAAAGGAATTCAAAACTTCCAAAATGGAGTGCGAGAGTTGTGACATGTGGTACTTGTGTAGAACAAATAGGAAGTACGTACGTCTGAATGTCCCTTCCTTACACCCCGCTGTTGCAAACGGATGTTACAGCACGACAAAGAGACAGATCCGAATACAGCGAAAAGGCTCGTCAATGACCGGACGGACAGTTCATAGCGTTGCTAGAGAGAGAGAGAGAGAGAGAGAAAAAAAGACACATGAGGGAGATTAGAACACGGATCTTCATTTTCGAAGTCCATCACCGTGATCACATAACCACGACGGCATAGTTCTTGAAGTTCTCTCGATGTTGCCCATCTTGAGCTCGGACTGCTCAGTATTTCTATTTTGCTTCTTTTTTCACAGATCAGTACACCTTATTTCTCTTTTCATGTTTGATCTGTCTTCAGTTTTTGACACACTATCCACTGGGCCATGTTATCACTAAATCTCAGGAAGTTCCCCTGTGAGCGGAGTGTTTACAATGTTTGAAACCTATCGATATTTTGACCGGTGAATAACAGGAAATTGACCATGATAATTTCCCTAACGGCGATAACAGTGTAATAACGGTGTCAGGGAAGATAATTTTGGTTTCGATGTTTTCATTTAACTTCATTCATACCGAGTGAGAGTTCTGTTGTTGCTGGGAAATGCACAGTGGACCCACATATACGCGAATCTGCCAGACGCTATATAGTTGGAAAATTTAAGATTACTGCCCTGAAGACGTAGTGTGCTGTGATATCATTCATCAATGCTATGGTTGGTTTAGTGCAGACGTCTATTCAAGTTGCTTATTAGTTATTCAGGGTGTTTGGGGAGAAAAGGTCAATATTTTACACAGTGATAATATAAGTAATTCTGAACAAAAAAATGTTATATGAACATAGGTCCGCAAATGCTTCGTTAGGGAGGTATTGGTATTGGAAGGAACTTTAATTCTGCAAAACTGATGTGCACAATGTGAACATATACGCAATACAACTGGATCGTATCGTGATCGTGATTTTCTTGCAAACAATGCACTGGTACATGCCATGCTATGCAACCTACCACGTATTATGGTCTTGTGACGTACGTAGTACAATCACCCGTTGTTTGCGCAGTTGTGCCGTGTAAGCCGCATTGTGTAGTGTACGGATCAGCTAGCTGTGTAGTGTATAGTGTTAACTGTGTTCGTACAAGCGTTACTAACAATGCCACGCGTCTACAGTAATGAGGAATACGCAGATATGGTATGTGTTTATGGCTTCTGCGACGGTAGTGCTACCGCTGCAAGAGAAGAATACCACATGCACTTTCCGACTCTACGATTACCTGATCGCAGGGTGTTTACCAAAGAGTTTATCACTCTGCGTGCAACAGGTTCCCTTCCAAGCAGACATTTTTCATCCGAGCATTCACGTCAAAATTTTTTGCAAGAACAGGAAGAAATTATCGCAAGTGTTGAGCGAAGTCTAGGTACGAGCATACGGAGAATGCCCCTGCGTGTGAATGTCCCACAGACACGTGTATGGGAAACATTACATGGGGAAAACCTGTATCCATTTCACATACAGCGTGTCCAAAATCTCCACGTTGGCGACAATGCCCAACGACTTCAGTTCTGTCACTGAGTAATTGAGAATAGTCATTTGCTTCCATACATACTATTCACTGACGAAGCACAGTTTTCACGACATGGAATGAAAAACACAAGCAATAATCATCGATGGTCATGGTAAAATACACACGCTTCATTGGATAGCAATTTCCAAGGTCGTTTTGCCATAAATGTTTGGTGCGGAATGATATGTAACCTTTTGATAGGTCCATTTATTACCAATCAGCGATTGACGGGAGAGAGGTAACTGCATTTTTTGGAAAATTCATTTGTGGAATTATTGGAAGACGTTCCCTTAGCCAAGCGAACTGGAATGTAGTTTCATGACGGTGCCCCTCCACATGTTATCTTACATGTGAGGGACCATCTCAACCGCACCTACCCTCATCGCTGGATTGACCGTGGCGGTGCAATTAACTGGCCTCCAAGATCAATTGACCTTACACCTTTATATTTCTGTTTATGGGTTTGGATGAAATCAGAGGTGCACAAAGTGAAGTAAAGACACGAGATGAACTGCTTCGTCACATCATTGACGCTGCTGAATTGATTAAGAACCAACCACAGACATCTGAACAAGCAACACAACATGCTATCGCTAGAGTGCAAAAGTGCGTTGACGTCCATGGTGGGATATTCGAACCTGTTCTGTGAAGCGTACAACATCCGTACGATAAGTGTTAAGGCCGTTTGTAGAACACGTGGCACGTTTTGTTTCAACTGAATACATGTAACATGCATGTTTTAATGCATTATGTACTAAATACAGAGTAAATAAACATAATGTAAATATGTGTAACGTAACTGCCCTTCTCTGTATCATTGTTTTCAAGAAAATCACGTTACGGTCCAGTTGTATTACGTATACCTTCACGTTGTGCAGATCAGTTTGCAGAATTAAAGTTCCTTTTCAATACCCATACCTCCCCAACAAAGCATTTGTGGACCTATGTTCATATAACATTTCTTTTTCAGAATTACTTATACTATCACTGTGTAAAATATTGACCTTTCCTCCTCAAACACCCTGTATACTTCTCGTTTTCTACCACTCCACCCCATTCTCATCGTCGACATCCTTCCTTTTAGGGGATCTGTTTGTGAAGAAACGCGGCTTTTCAAGAGCTCACATATGCAAGGAGGCAGAGAAAATTGCAACTTATAATTATTTAAGCAGCCACATGCAGCTGTAGCTAAAGTACACTACTTCTCGACACTCTGCGGCTGACAGGAACCTAAATCGCGTTGCGATCCTATTGATCTTAATAAAATTCTTCCATGCTTCTGCAGTGACAAGAAATTTAATTTCGAGGAAGACCTCTTCCCGCCTATAGGGATAACATTAATGAACTAAGAGGATGAGCAACCAACATACACCGTCTTAAGAGCAGGCGTAAGTCGCGCACCGACCTCTACCTCCCCGAGAGAAAAGATGTACTTGCTTATGAATTTTGCATAACTTCTAAATAAGATTTTCGAAGTTGGGAGGGACAAAATTAAACGCAGACATGTTGCTCTTCCTCTCAGGACTCATATATTTTCGAAGTTATTTACACATCTTCTGACCTCTCGTCTGTCAGAAATTATAGGCAGCAAGAAAGCGCTTCATGCCTTTTCCAGTCACCTTGTATTGAGTTTTCAAGAATCTAAAAACATCAGATTTCCCAGCGTCGTTTACATTATAAAGTCTTGAACAATGTGCTAGTTCGATTGCTTTGAACAGCCGTTTGGAATCCGGAGGATACCTTGGACAGGTCTCGAATCGACAATACTCCCTTCTCCAAATTCGAGACCAGTTCAAATCTTCCTGTCTTACCCACGCTATATGAGGCACTATACTATATCTACTTCAACGTCTGTTTCCTTTACTATCATACTCACGCATGTGTGTTTTCAAGAATCACCCGTTTTTTGTTTATTCGTAACTTAACGGACCGTTTGCCTATTGAATTATCTCTAGCTGTCTTTAGTGAGTTTATCGTCTTTTGGAGGTTTAAATATTATTAATTGCTATGCAAGTGGCTATTTTAATAGCTGATGAGCGTTCTTTCTCAATAGATATGCAGGGTCCAGTCACATTAATATGACCACCGAGGTCAACGTGCAATAACCGCTCACAGACACTAGCAGTGGAGGGTACAAAAACATATCAGTGGGACGCGGCAATCAGTGCATTCGTTCTAATGTGGAAAGAGATCAATTTGTCTGTCTTATCCAAAAGGGCATGATCAATGGATTTCGGTCCAAAGCATTTCCGAAATGGCTATGTTTGTACACTGTTCGTGTTAAAGTATACCGCGCATGAAAAAATGACGCTATCCAAAACTGGCGCCGAGGCAACTCTGGTGCATCACGAGCTATGGATGACAGGGGCGAACAACGGCTGCGGAGACGTGTACGAGCGAACTGACGTGCAACTATTGAGCAACTGATCGTCCAGATGCACCGAGGGCCTACCAACAGTTCAGCAAACGACCGTTCACCGAACGTTGTTGCGTATGGGCATCCACACAAGACGCCTGTTCCATGCACCCATGCTGACTGCTGCTCATCGGCGACGAATGCTGGAATGTGCGCGCCAATACCCCAACTGGACGTCCACTGGTTGGCAACAGGTGACCTTTTCAGATAAATCACGTTTTATGCTCCATCGGACAGATCATTGTTGCCGTGTAGCGCTCTGCAACAATCGTCGGAAATGTCTAGGTCGGATGAGGGAGCGTTATGATCTGGGGAATGTTTTCGTGGCATTGCCTGGTTGATCTAGTGATTCTGGAATGAACAATGCAGCTATCCTTGGGGGCCATGTCCACCACGACATGCAGTTTGGTTTTTCAGCAGGGCAATGCAACGTGACACACAGCTCTCAGTGTATGTGCGTGGTTCTAAGAGCACCAGGATGGGTTTACCATACACTGTGACCACAGAACCCCGGGATTTCAACCCAGTTGAGAATCTGTGGAACCACCTGGATAGGTCTGTTCTCGCCACGGATGATGATGATGATGATGATGATGATGATGTTTGGTTTGTGGGGCGCTCAACTGCGTGGTTAGCACCCATACAAATTCCCAACCTTTGCTCAGCCCAATCGCGCCACTTTCATGAATGATGATGAAATGATGAGGACAGCACAAACATCCAGTCACCTCGAGGCAGGTGAAAATCCCTGACCCCGCCGGGAATCGAACCCGGGACCCCGTGCTGGGGAAGCGAGAACGCGACCGCGAGACCACAAGCTGCGGACTTCTCGCCACGGGTCCTGAACCGAGAAACCCAGCCCAGGTGGCCATGGCTGGAGTCAACATGGCTCGACATCCCTCTCGGTGCCTTTCAGTACGTCACTGCTTCTCTCCCCGCACGTCTGCACTGGAAATGGAAATGAGCGTTTGGCGTCATTGGCCGGAAGGCCCCTCGCGCGGCAGGTCCGACCGCCTTGGCGCAGGTCTTATTACATTCGACAGCACATTGGGCGACCTGCTCGCCGGATCGGGATGAAATGATGATGAAGACAGCACAACACCCAGTCCCTGAGCGGAGAAAATCTCCGAACCAGCCGGGAATCGAACCCGGGCCCGTAGGACGGCAATCCGTCACGCTGACCACTCAGCTATCGGAGCGGACACGTCAGCACTGCAAAAGGCACGCCATAGGAGATGGAGTGTTTATTTCTGCCGACAGAATAATTGCGTATGCCGAGGTCGACACTGCCTGTGAAGTTATCTGAACATGAATAGCAGGTCTAGATGAACTCAAGTCAATTATCGATTGTTTTTACCGGCCACCTGATTTCGCCTTAGCAGTTGTAGAGTCTTTCAACTCAAGTGTATGCGCAGTAGTGTGGAAGTACACAGATTATCCAGCATTAGTCGCAAGCGACTTTTATCTACCGAGTACAGACTGGGTCGTCTGTGGATTCACTGCAGGGTACACATTCTTGTGAAGTAATTTTGAGCACGTTTCTCGAAAACTGCCTTGAACAACTAGTTCGACGGCCCACACGCAGAGGAAATACATTAGATCTTGTACCAACAAACAGGCCTAGACTTGAGAATGAGTTTTTCACTCTGCAGCGGAGTCTGACATGATGGCTCTGAGCACTATGGGACTTAACATCTGAGGTCATCAGTCCCCTAGAACTTAGAACTACTTAAACCTAACTAACCTAAGGACATCACACACATCCATGCCCGAGGCAGGATTCGAACCTGCGACCGTAGCGGTCACGCGGTTCCAGACTCAAGCGCCTAGACCCGCACGGCCACACCGGCCGGCGTCTGACCTGATATGAAACTTTCTGTCAGATTAAAACTGTATGCCGGACCGAGACTCGAACTCGGGACCTAGTCTGCATGCTTCGCAGGAGAGCTTCTGTAAAGTATAGAAGGTAGGTGACGAGGTACTGGCAGAAGTAAAGCTGTGAGGACGGGGCATGAGTCGTGCTTAGGAGGCCCAGATGGTAGAGTATTTGCCTGCGAAAGGCTAAGGTCCCGAGTTCGAGTCTCTGTGCGGCACACTGTTTTAATCTGCCAGGAAGTTTCAGGCCTAGCCTTATGGACAGTCTCACTATAGCGACAGGGGTTAGTGATCAGGTCGTCATCGTAGCCACGATGGTTACTAATGTTAATAAATCCATAAGGATGGCTAGAAGAGTATTTATGTTACAAAAAGCAGATAATCAGTTGTTAGCATCCCAATTGGAAGATGAATGGACATCATTTAGTTCCAATACGACGGACGTAAAGGAATTATGGACAAAGCTTGGACTAATTATTAATCGCGCCCTGAATACGTATGTGCCAAGTAAGTGGATTAAGGATGGAAAAGTCCCACCTTAGTTTAATAATCAGATTCGTAAAATGCTGAGAAAACATTGACTGTTACACTCTCGGTTCAAATAGGAAGGCGCAAATGTCGACTGGAAAAAGTTAGCAGAAATTCGTGCAACCGCAAGAATATCAAAGCGCGAAGCACACAACAACTTCCACCGTCATACCTCAGTGAAATATCATGCCGACTACCCGAGAGAATTCTGGTCATTCGCAGAATCACTAAGCGGGTCGAAGGCTTCTATCCAGTCACTCGTCTACCAGCCTCGTGTGGCAACAGAAGACTTTAGAAGGAAAGCCGAAGTTTAAAATTTTTTGTTTAAGAAATTATTCGCACAGAAGGATCGTACAAATATACCGTCATTTGACTGGCGCACAGACTCCCGCATGAGGAAATAGAAATAAGCATCCCTGGCGTAGAGAAGCAACTGAAAGGATTGGGAAGAAATAAGTCACCAGGTGCAGACAGAATCCCAGTTCACTTTTACGGGGATAATCCCTTGCGCTCGGCTAAGCCCAAGCGACTGGAAAAAAGAACAGGTGACTCCTGTATCCAATAGAGGTAAAAGAGTGGACCTGCATAATTACAGACCAATATCCTTAACATTGGTTTGTTGCAGAATACTTGAACACATTCTGAGTTAGAATATAGTAACTTCAGCTGCATCTACATGTACATACATACTCCGCAAGCCACCGTACGGTGCGTGGCAGAGGGTACCGTGCACCACAACTAGTCGTTACCTTTCGCGTTCCACTCGCAGATAGATCGAGGGAAAAAGGCAGCCTATGTGTCTCAGTATGGGTCCTAATTTCTCGTATGTTATCTGAGTGGCCCCTATGTGAAATGTATGTTGGTGGCAATAGGATCGTTTTGCAGTCACTTCAAATACCGACTCTCTAAACTTTCTCAGTAGGGTTCTTCGAAATAAATGTCTTCTTTCCTCCAGGGATTTCCATTTGAGCTCCCGAAGGATATCCGTAACCCTTGCATGTTGATCGAACCTACCGGTAACAAATCTAGCAGCTCGCCTCTGAAATGCTTCAAAGTCTTCTTTCAATCCCACTTGATGTGGATCCCAAACACCCGAGCAGTACTCATGAATAGGTCGCACTAGGGTCTTATATGCAGTCTCCTTTACAGATGAACTATACTTCCTAAAATTCTCCCAGTTAACCGAAGTCGACCATTCACCTTCTCTACCACAATCCCCACATGCTCCTTTCATTTCATATCTCTTCGCAACGTAACGCTCAGGTATAGCGTCGGAAGTTCCATGCGGCGTTTCGCGGATGACGCTGTAGTATATAGAGAAGTTGTAGCATTAGAAAATTGCAGCGAAATGCAGGAAGATCCGCAGCGGATAGGAACTTGGTGCAAGGAGTGGCAACTGACCCTTAACATTGACAAATGTAATGTATTGCGAATACATAGAAAGAAGGATCCTTTATCGTATGATTATATGATAGCGGAAAAAACACTGGTAGCAGTTACTTCTGAAAAATATCTGGGAGTAAGTATACGGAAAGATTTGAAGTGGAATGATCATATAAAATTAATTGTTGGTAATGCGGGTGCCTGGTTGAGATTTATTGGGAGAGTTCTTAGAAAATGTAGTCCATCAACAAAGGAGGTGGCTTACAAAACACTCGTTCGACCTATACTTGAGTGTGTGGGGTCTGTACCAGGTCGGGTTGACAGAGGAGATAGAGAAGATCCAAAGAAGAGCGGCGCGTTTCGCCACAGGGTTATTTGGTAAGCGTGATAGCGTTACGGAGATACTTAGTAAACTCAAGTGGCAGACTCTGCAAGAGGGGCGCTCTGCATCGTAGTGTAGCTTGCTGTCCAGGTTTCGAGAGGGTGCGTTTCTGGATGAGGTATCGAATATATTGCTTCCCCCTACTTATACCTCCCGTGGAGATCACGAATGTAAAATTAGAGAGATTCGAGCGCGCACCGAGGCTTTCTGGCAGTCGTTCTTCCCGCGAACCATACGCGACTGGAACAGAAAAGGGAGGTAATGATACTAGCACGTAAAGTGCCCTCCGCCACACACCGTTGGGTGGCTTGTGGAGTATGGATGTAGATGTATTTAAACGACGTGACTGTGTCGAGCAGGACACTTCTAATGCTGTATCCGAACATTACGGGTTTGTTGTTCCTACTAATCTGCATTAGATTACATTTTTCTACATTAATGGCCGGATGCCATACATCACACCAACTAGAAATCTTATTTAGGTCATCTTGTATCAACCTACAGTCACTTATCTTCGACAGCTTCCTGTACACCATAGCATCATCAGTGAACAACCGCAATTGCTACTCAGCCCGCCTCCAGATCATTTACGTATATAGAGAATAGCAACAGTCCTATCACACTTCCTTATGTTACCCCTGTCTCCGACGAACACTTGCCGTCGAGCACAACATATTGAGTTCTACAACTTAAGAAGTTTTCGAGCCAGTCACATATCAGGGAGCTTATTCTGTATGCACGTACCTTCGTCAACAGTCTCCAGTGGAGTACCGTGTCGAGTGCTTTTCGAAAATCTAGAAATATGGAATCAGCCTGTTGCCCTTTATCTTCAGTTCGCAGTATATCATGTGAGAAAAAAGAAAGCTGGGTTTCGCACGAGCGATAATTTCTAAGGCCGCGCTGATTCGTAGAGGTGAGTTTTTCGGTCTCTAGGAAATTTATAATATTCGAACCCAGAATAGGCTCTACAATTCTGCAGCAAACCGATGTTAAGGATATTGATTTGTAATTCTGAGGGTGCGTTCTTTTACTCTTCTTGTATACAGGAGTCTCCTGCGCTTCTTTCCAGTCGCTTGGCACTTTGCGCTGGTCGTGAGATTCGCGATAAATGCAAACTAAGTAAGGGGCCAATGACGTAGAGTACTCTTTGTAAAACTGAACTGGGATTCCATCCGGACCTGGAGAATTGTTTGTTGTCAACACTTCCAATAGTTTCTCTACGCCAGGGTTGCTTATTATTGCGTCATCCATATGGAACTCTGTGAGATGGTCAAACAACGGTACGTCTGTATGATTCTCCTGCATGAACAATTTCTTAAACGTGAAATTTAAAATTCCGGCCATACTTTTGCTAACTTCTACTGCTAAACCAGACTGGTCAACGATGGATGAAAGCCTTAGACCCGCTTAGCGATATTACATAGGACCAGCATTTTTTCGGGCTCTCCACCATGTCTTCAGCGAAGGAGTGACGATGGTAGCTGTTGTACGCTTCGCGCATAGATCTTTTCACAGATGCAAAAATCTCTAGTAATCTTTGCCTGTCGTCATTTGCACGTCCTCTTTTGAACCAAGAGTACAACAGCCATTGCTTCCACAGCATTACAAACCAAAGGACCACGGTCAACTCCGGGAACGATTTCCTGAACTGCGATCTCTGCTTTTATCCCACGTGAGAGACCAGCCGTCTTCACCACTTCCGCCAGCCACCTTTCAAAACTGAGGGTGGCCTCAGGACCCATGCGGCAGGCGTCATTGATACCGACGCGAGCTACAACTTGCTGACGACTGCACGCTGTACGCTCCTTCAGACAGAAAAACTTCTGTGAACAAAACATCACGGATATAGAAAGCATCGCTCGTGCGAATCTCAGCTTGCTCTTTTCTCGCATGGTATCCTATAAACCACGGTTGGAGGGCGACCGCCAGATTCCATATTCCTAGACTCCCGGAAATAGTCTGACGCGGTGCCCCACTGTAGACTGTTGACGAAGAGCCTAGCATATGGATTAGGTTCTGAGATATGTGAGTGGCTCAAAACTTTTTTCAGTAATAGAAACGAATACGTTGTCTTCGACGATGAGTGTTCGTCAGGCATAACGGTATCGTCGGGAGTGCCCTAACAGAAGTGTGACAGGACGGCTCCTATTCGCTATATACATAAATGCTCAGGTAAGAAGGTGAGTAGGAATTTTCGGCTATGTGCTGATAACGCTGTGGTGTACAGGAAGGTGTCGTTCTTGAGTGGCTATAGGGGCATACAAGATAACTTGATAGAGTTGACAGTTGGTGTTGTGAATGGCGGCTTGACCGAAATGTAGAAAAATTAAGTTAATGCTGATGATTACGAAAAACAATCTTGTAATGTTCGAATACAGCACTAGTAATGTGAAGCTTGGCACAGTCACATCGATTAAATATCTAGGTGTAACGTGGCAAAGCGATATGAAATGGAAAGAGAACGTCACATTGGTAGGTGGGAAGGGTAATGCATGAATTCGTTTGACTGGGAGACTTTTGGGGAAGTATAGCTCATCAGTAAAGGAGACTGCGTATACGAGGTGCGACGATAAAGTAATGAGACTGATTTTCTTCGCAACATGTGGCAACCCTGCGAGCTTGCAAGGGCACAATATCTTTGACCTTGGTCTACAAGTTCCTTCTAGTCCAAGCGGCAAATCGATGCAACTGCTCAGTCGTGAGTTGTGCTGTAATAAGTTAACACATGTTTGTGACTCTTGTCACGGAAATAGAACTGCATAATATTGCGCAATGGTATGCCATTTCTTTTTGCGTTAAATTGAGTGAAAACACGATGACAACTTACGGTAAGCTTCAGAAGGCTTTTGGAGAGGAGATTATGTCAACAACTAAAGTTTTTCGTTGGCGTAAGATGTTTAGTGAAGGCAGAACGAATGTTGAAGATGAAGACTGCGGTGAACTACCATCAACCTCACGGACGGATGTCAACTTAGCCAGGGTGCGTGAACTCGTACGATCTGATCGAAGATTATCCGTGAAAATGATTGCAGAAGAACTGAACATTATTCGAGAAACGGTTCGACTAATAATAACTGAAGATCTTCGTATGGGAAAGATTTGTGCAAAAATGGTCCCCAAAAATCTCACACCACAACAGCGAGAAACACGGAAAATGTGGCAGCCGATCTGTTAGAGCAAACGGAAATCAACCCAGAATTGTTGAGCCGTGCTATCACTGCTGATGAAAGTTGTTTTTTTCAGTACGATCCAGAGACAAAACGCCAAAGTTCGCAATGGTGCTCAAAGGGATCATCCAGACCAAAAAAAGCTCGCATGTCAAAGTCAAAAGTGAAATGCATGCTTGTGTGCTTCTTTGATTCCAAGGGAATTGTTCATAAAGAGTGGGTTCCTCCTGGACAAACAGTTAACCAATATTACTAAAAAGAAATTTTTGAAAGACTTCGTTAAAGAGTTCTTCGTGTCCGTACCAACATTGCCGATAATTGCATTCTGCATCATGATAATGCGCCATCTCATACTGCTCTGCCAGTACAGAAATTTTTAACCTCAAAGGAAATTTTCAGTAGTACCACAGCCACCTTATTCACCAGATATCGCTTCATGCGACTTTTTTCTGTTTCCAAGAGTCAAAACGGCTGTCAAGGGACACCATTTTCAAACAACACAAAATGTCGAAAAAGCTGTGACGAGAGTCTTGGAGGATATTACAGGAGATGAGTTCCAGAAATGTTACCATCAATGGCAGAAGCGCTGGAAAAAGTGTGTGCAATCAGAAGGGAACTACTCTGAAGGAGACAACACTAAACTTGACTAAAACGGTAAGCAACATTTTTTTCATATCAGTCTGATTACTTTATTGTCGCACATCGTAGAACGCTCGTGGGACCCATTCTTTAGTACTGCCCGAGTGTTTCGGATCCCACCAAGTCGGCTTAAAGGAATAAATCGAAGCAAATCAGAAGCGTGCTACTAAATTTATTAACTATAGGTTCTATCAGCACCCAGATATTACGGAAATGCATCATGAAGTCAAATATGAATCCCTGGAGGCAAGGCGACGTTATTTTCGCGAGAGAAATTTAGAGAACCGTCATTTGAGGCCGTCTGCAAATCGATTCTACTGCCGTCAACGTACATTTCGCATAAGGACCACGAAGATAAGACGAGAAAAATTAGTGGCTCGTACAGGGGCTCATAGGCAGTCGTTTCCCTCTCGCCTTATCTGCGAGTGGAACAGATTAGCTGTATATGTAGATTCAGGTTTCTGACAGGGGGCAACATAAATATGACTGAACCATGTGTACACACCAAGCAAATCTGCGTCATAGCGCCATGATGTGCAATATTCTTTGTATCATTGTTGCACTTTTATATGCCCACCAATATGTTATGCATATATTTTAGTCCTTCAACAATACTGATAGACTAAAACCACAAAAATGTAAGTGGGGAAACATGGGCAGAAGCCCTAGTTCATAACTTCCGATCTTGGTCTTATTACAGATGATATCTCTTTAATATACTCAGCATAGTGGTATCACCGACTTTTACCAACAAGTGTTACTTCCATTATTAATTAACCGATTTTTGATTTCTCGGGATTTCCCCTACCATCGAATTCGCCCATTTATTGATATAGCAATAAGATGCGGATGCAGGGTTCAAAACGCAGCCGACAGAAGTTAATATTGATGAAGCTATAAATGTATTACGCCAATTGAAAGTGGGTGAAACACCGAAACCAATCTTGGCATAAATAAAGCTATATAGAAAGTGGCTGGTTGCTGTATGTCTTCAAATGATATAAAGACTGTTTCTGCAGGTAGCTTGAGTTTCATCTCTGGCATTGCCTTGGCGATTTAATAAAAACTGAGTTGCGCCTTGGGTCGGATTTTATGTGAAGTGTCGGTTCCCCAATAAGGGGGAGGCCTGGGCTGAAGAAGACGAGTACTACACCGCTATAAATGACAACAAATTCAGAGCAGTGTGGTGTTCAAATACAGTTTCGGGTTGAGTAAAACCTTACATTAAGAACCAGTAACCAAATAAATGTCTCCGAAGTAGGACTGCATGGTCTCACTGCAGTATGTGTTAATAAAATCTCGCCGCGCTGGATTAGCCGGGCGGTCTAAGGCGCTGCAGTCATGGACAGTGCTGCTGGTCCCGGCGGAGGTCCGAGTCCTCCCTCGGGCATGGATGTGTGTGTTTGTCCTTAGGATAATTTAGCTTAAGTACTGTGTAAGCTTAGGGACTGATGACCTTAGCAGTTAAGTCCCATAAGATTTCACACAAATCTGAACATTTTTTTTTATTTTTATTTTTTTATAAAATGTCCTCGAGCTTCCAGGCTCACAAGTGGTTGAAATCACACGAACTGCCGGCTCTTCTCGGTATTTCACAATGGCAAAGGAGAAGTTGAAGAAAAACTCGTGTAGTTTCTAACGACCTGATGCGGCTGGAAGCCCGACAAAATTTTGTAATATTTTTGTGATACCTGTTAGTTAATTTTTTGCGTTAGTATACCGAGAAAGCTCACGTATCATTCATTTCACTCTTTTCTTTAGCTAGCTGAAAAAGAAACAAGATTTTTTTCCATCATCTGATCCTGTCCCTCCCTGTCTTTATAGTCCAGGAGTAGTCCGCTTATATTTGTTTAAGGTTATTTAATCTCCTTCACGTCCCTGGAGAAAAGACTGGTAAGTCATACCAAATATGGTTGTATTCCTAAGAATAGTTTGAGGAGTTGTGTGACTGTCAATACACAAAGCTTGTAGCGCGTCCCAATACCAACTCTCTATATAACGAAGGAATATGAGCCTCGATAATCGGGGAGCGAGCACCAAGGCGCCCGGGAGTACCCGAATTGCCTGTTGTCGGGAAGCACACAGCCGCAGCATGCGAACGTGTTGCAGGTGATCGGCAGAACTTGGGCGCGGCTCTCTGCCGGATGGACGACCACCCAACTCGCAGTTGCCGCCAGATTAGGCATGGCTAAGCCAGCGGGGGCAATGCTCCGGCCCGAGCCGGCAGGCAGTGCCTAATTGCTCCCAGCCTCTACCACTGCCAACTCCAGTTCAGCGCAGAGTTCGTCGGCTCAGTTAAATGTCTCGCTCCCGTAACTGCAATGCCAATTCTATCGGAAACAACACAGTTCCTGCTTGCAGAGAAGACACGTACTGTTCAACATTGACTCTCGTGTTAGCCCCAGTTGATGTATTATTTGCTCCCTGACCCCACCTTCAAAATTCTATTATGAAGCCTTCATAGTGGTTACCTTACCTCACTTCTATAATAAAACGACCAATTATGTCAAATACATTGACAGAAAAACCGCAACACCAAGAAGAAGTTGTGCGACATAAACGAATGTTGGTAGACGTCTCTCTACATCTGAAATATGACTTCCATTCAAATTTCGGGACAGTCGCATAAGAGTGGCGCCATATGAGGATGCGTATCATGTTTGTCTTAAATACACGCTGTAACGATCGTGAGCGTTAGTTATAGATAAGAATGGACATGGTAAAAAATGAAATGAGCGTATGGCATCTTTGGCCAGCAAGCCCCTATTTGGGGAAGTTCGGCCTCCAAGTGAAAGTCTTATTTCATTCGACGCCAAGTTGGGCGACTTGATGAGGATGAAATGATGATGAGGACGACACAACACCCAGTCCCCGAGCGGAGAAAACCTCCACCCCGGCCGGGAATCGAACCCGGGTCCGCTTGCTTGGGAGACGAGCACATTACCACCCAGCTAAGCAGGTGGACAATGGACATGGTGAGCTAACGTTATTAAAAATACCATTAAAGCCAATATTATCAGCACCTCACTGAGTTTGAACGAGGTCGTGTGATAGGGATACCAGAAGGCGGATGTTCCTTCTGCGACATCGCAGAAAAACTTGGCAGTAATGAAGCCACTGTACACGATTGCTGACAACGGTTGTCACGAGAATGTACGGTCATAAGAAGACCGGAATACACACGGTTACGTGACACTACCGAGAAGGAAGTCTATTGTGTTCGACGTATGACTCTGGCGCATCGTACTGCATCTGCAGCACCAATTTTTTGCCGCAGTATCCGCCTACTTAGCTGGGTGGTAAAGTGCTCGGCTCCCATGCAAGTAGGCCCGGGTTCGATTCCCGGCCGGGTTGGAGATTTTTCCCGCTCTGGGACTGGGTGTTGTGTTGTCCTCATCATCATTTCATCCTCATGACCGGTGCACAAGTTGCCCAATGTGGCGTCGACTGAAATAAGACTTGCAATTGGTGGCCGAACTTCCCCGGATGGGGCCTTCCGGCCAACGATGCCATACGCTCATTTCTATTTTTTTTTTTTTTTTTTTTTTTTGCAGCTGTTGGCACCACAGTCACCCAGCGCACTTTTACAAATCGATTTCTTCAACGACAGCTTCGAGACAGACGCCCTGTCCCATATATATCACTGTCCCCATATCACTGCCATTTGCAAGTTCAAGGGTGTGTCAAGTGACACCAGGGTGGAGGTCTTGTGTGTTTTCTGATGAAAGCTGGTTTTGCCTCGGTGCTAGTGATGGCCGTGTCTTGGTTAGGAAGAGGGCAGTTGAGGGCCTGCAAACAACCTGTCTCTCACACTGGACCTGCACCTCGTGTTATAGAATGGGATGCGATTTCGTATGACAGCAGAAGCACTTCCGTGGTTATCCCACCCGCCCTGACTGCAAAACTGCACGTCAGTTTTGTGATTCGACCTATTGTGCTGCAAATCATGAACATTCGAGGGGTGTTTTCCCACCAGAGAACGTTCGCCCACACCGCTGTTGTAACGCAACACTCTCTACACAGTGTCGACATGTTGCATTGGCCTGCTCGATCACCAGATCTGTATGCAATCTAGCATATATGGGGCATCATCGGATGAAAACTCCAACGTCGTCCATAAACAGCATTAACCGTCCCTGTACTGACCGCCGAGGTGCAATAGGCATGGAGCTCCATCCCAAAAACTGACATACGGCACCTCTGAAACACAATACATGCGCGTCTGCATGCTTGCATTCAACATTCTGGCGGTTACATCGGTTATTAATGTACCAGCATTTCACATTTTCGATTTCTTATCTCATGGTTACATTAACCTGCGATGTTGCAATGTTAACCACTTAAATACACTACTGGCCATTAAAATTGCTACACCAGAATATGACGTGCTACAGACGCGAAATTTAACCGACAGGAAGAAGATGCTGTGATATGCAAATGAATAGATTTTCAGAGCATTCACACAAGGTTGGCGCCGGTGGCGACACCTACAACTTGCTGACATGAGGAAAGTTTCCAACCGATTTCTCATACACAAACAGCAGTTGAACGGCGTTGTCTGATGAAACGTTGTTGTGATGCCTCGTGTAAGGAGGAGAAATGCGCACCATCACGTTTCCGACTTTGATAAAGGTCGGATTGTAGCCTATCGCGATTGCGGTTTATCGTATCGCAACATTGCTGCTCGCGTTGGTCGAGATCCAATGAATGTTAGCAGAATATGGAATCGGTCGGTTCAGGAGGGTAATACGGAACGCCGTGCTGGATCTCAACGGCCTCGTATCACTAGCAGTCGAGATAACAGGCATCTTATCCGCATGGTTGTAACGGATCGTGCAGCCACGTCTAGATCCCTGAGTCAACAGTTGGGGACGTTTGCAAGACAACAACAATCTGCACGAACAGTTCGACGACGTTTGCAGCAGCATGGACTATAAGCTCGGAGACCATGGCTGCGGTTACCCTTGACGCTGCATCACAGACAGGTGCGCCTGCTATGGTGTATTCATCGACGAACCTGGGTGCACGAATGGCAAAAGGTCAATTTTTCGTATGAATCCAGGTTCTGTTTACATCATCGTGATGGTCGCATCCGTGTTTGGCGGCGTCGCGGTGAACGCACATTGAAAGCGTGTATTCGTCATCGCCATACTGGCGTATCAGCAGGCGTGATGGTATGGGGTGCCATTGGTTACACATCTCGGTCACCTCTTGTTCGCATTGACGGCTCTTTGAACAGTGGACGTTACATTTCAGATATGTTACGAGCCGTGGCCCTACCCTTCATTCGATCCCTACGAATGCCTACATTTCAGCAGGATAATGCACGACCGCATGTTGCAGGTCGTGTACGGGCCTTTCTGGATACAGAAAATGTTCGACTGCTGCCCTGGCCAGCACATTCTCCAGATCTCTCACCAATTGGAAACGTCTGGTCAATGGTGGCCGAGCAACTGGCTCGTCACAATACGCCAGTCACTACTCTTGATGAACTGTGGTATCGTGTTGAAGCTGCATGGGCAGCTGTACCTGTACACGCCATTCAAGCGCTGTTTACTCAATGCGCAGGCGTATCAAGGCCGTTATTACGGCCAGAGGTGGTTGTTCTGGGTACTGATTTCTCAGGGTCTATGAACCCAAATTGCGTGAAAATGTAATCACATGTCAGTTGTATTATAATACGAGGGCTATCCACAAAGTACATTACGTTTTGGAATTAAAAATAAATAAAGTATTGGAATTTTTTTTATTATATACAGATGATAGCCACACTTAAATACTACATTTCTACATTGTTGACATTTAAATTAAGGCACTTATCGTAGCGATGAACGAGCTTGGAAATTCCTTCGTCGTAAAATTCGGCCGCCTGCGCCTTCAACCACCTCTTCTTGAAGCTGTGCGTCGTCATCAAAACGCTGCATAGCCAACCACTTCTTCATTGCTGGGAGAAACTGCAAGTCGCTCGGTGCCAGGTCGGGACTGTACGGCGGATGAGGAAACAACTCCCACTTAAAAGATTCGAGAACTTCACGAGTGGCATTTGCCGTGTGGGCCCGAGCGTTGTCGTGAATCAGCAAGATCTTTGAGCCCAACTTTCCCCTGCGCTTGTTTTTTATTACTCATCTGAGGTTGTGCAGAGTTTGGCAATACCCTTGAGAGTTTATTGTAGTGCCTCTTTCCAGGAAATCCAAAAAAATCACACCTTTTCTGTCCCAAAGGAAGTAACCATGTGGTTGAAGGCGCAGGCGGCCGAATTTTACGACGAAGGAATTTCCAAGCTCGTCCATCGCTACGATAAGTGCCTTAATTTAAATGGCAACTATGTAGAAAAGTAGTATTTAAGTGTGGCTTTCATCTGTATATATTAAAAAAATTTCCAATACTTTATTTTTTTTTAATTCCAAAACGTAATGTACTTTGTGGATAGCCCTCGTATATTTGTCCAATGAATACCCGTTTATCATCTGCATTTCTTATTGGTATAGTAATTCTAATGGCCAGTAGTGTATGGTATCTATATAAATGTATTTCCGAAATTTCATTACTCTACATTAATTATTTTTTGGTGTTGCAATTTTTTCTATCATTGTATCTCACAGTTGTCGCTTATAGCGAAGATCTGTACTGCTTAGTAATGACTCAAATTTAGCATCAGTTTCCACTAATGAAAGAGCAATTCTATGAGAGATAACATACTTCACGCCTGTAGGTAAGACATTTACATGTCAGTATTCGCTCACGTATTGAAACCGGTTAGCAGAGTTATTTAGAACTCTATCCCAGTCTCCCAAAATTCGATGACGAATACTTTATTCTGCTTGCTCTCCACATCTCTTCCTGGTTCACGTTCCGTCACTTCTCTATTATGGCAAGCCAAGTAACTTTTACTGAAAGCCGCAGTACACTTGAAAGTGACAAAAACATTGCACTACTTTTCGATATAATCACCAAGTCTTTGTAAATTACGGTCGGGACTTCTTCAATTCCTTGACGTTAATAATTCGCTCCTCGGTGCCACAGCCATTCGAGAATCACTGTGTGAGCATCCTAAGCATTGGAAAAATCTACGATTGCTACAAATTAGTTTCTCGACTGCCAGCAAATTTCTGTCTGTGGTCGATGTCGATGGCCTTGAGAATCAAGCAGCGTCATCCATGTCTGTGGGAGCTCGGTCAATTGCTGGCTGTGCGCCGCACTGAGTTTGGTCCATATATCGCCATATACCAATATGAAAATAAAATGAAATGTAGACGTTTTGTGCACAAGGATCGTATTGTTCCCCGAACTTCATCTTTGAGTACTTTTCCAATTGCCGCGTCATTTTACTTCCACACAGTAGTGCATCTGTTAACCGTGTCGCAACAGAGCTGTGTCTGCTGGAAACGCGGAATATGTACTCTCCTCTGAAAATGTGACACTCTTATTGCACTATCATCTTAGCGTGTGACATGTGTCATTTACTTTTTGCATTTTTCTCGCATCTCTTCTGCAGCAACGCTTTCTTAGAGCACAAGAAGCTTCCGTAGCTATGCATAGAAGAGCGATGGAAATGTGGTATTTAACATCGAGGGGAGAACGAAGGAATTAGAAGCAAGGAAAGCAAGTTAGATTTTATGCCATAGATGAATTCTTGAATAGGAATAAATAAAGCTATAGGTATAATACACTCCTGGAAATTGAAATAAGAACACCGTGATTTCATTGTCCCAGGAAGAGGAAACTTTATTGACACATTCCTGGGGTCAGATACATCACATGATCACACTGACAGAACCACAGGCACATAGACACAGGCAACAGAGCATGCACAATGTCGGCACTAGTACAGTGTATATCCACCTTTCGCAGCAATGCAGGCTGCTATTCTCCCATGGAGACGATCGTAGAGATGCTGGATGTAGTCCTGTGGAACGGCTTGCCATGCCATTTCCACCTGGCGCCTCAGTTGGACCAGCGTTCGTGCTGGACGTGCAGACCGCGTGAGACGACGCTTCATCCAGTCCCAAACATGCTCAATGGGGGACAGATCCGGAGATCTTCCTGGCCAGGGTAGTTGACTTACACCTTCTAGAGCACGTTGGGTGGCACGGGATACATGCGGACGTGCATTGTCCTGTTGGAACAGCAAGTTCCCTTGCCGGTCTAGGAATGGTAGAACGATGGGTTCGATGACGGTTTGGATGTACCGTGCACTATTCAGTGTCCCCTCGACGATCACCAGTGGTGTACGACCAGTGTAGGAGATCGCTCCCCACACCATGATGCCGGGTGTTGGCCCTGTGTGCCTCGGTCGTATGCAGTCCTGATTGCGGCGCTCACCTGCACGGCGCCAAACACGCATACGACCATCATTGGCACCAAGGCAGAAGCGACTCTCATCGCTGAAGACGACACGTCTCCATTCGTCCCTCCATTCACACCTGTCGCGACACCACTGGAGGCGGGCTGCACGATGTTGGGGCGTGAGCGGAAGACGGCCTAACGGTGTGCGGGACCGTAGCCCAGCTTCATGGAGACGGTTGCGAATGGTCCTCGCCGATACCCCAGGAGCAACAGTGTCCCTAATTTGCTGGGAAGTGGCGGTGCGGTCCCCTACGGCACTGCGTAGGATCCTACGGTCTTGGCGTGCATCCGTGCCTCGCTGCGGTCCGGTCCCAGGTCGACGGGCACGTTCACCTTCCGCCGACCACTGGCGACAACATCGATGTACTGTGGAGACCTCACGCCCCACGTGTTGAGCAATTCGGCGGTACGTCCACCCGGCCTCCCGCATGCCCACTATACGCCCTCGCTCAAAGTCCGTCAACTGCACATACGGTTCACGTCCACGCTGTCGCGGCATGCTACCAGTGTTAAAGACCGTGACGGAGCTCCGTATGCCACGGCAAACTGGCTGACACCGACGGCGGCGGTGCACAAATGCTGCGCAGCTAGCGCCATTCGACGGCCAACACCGCGGTTCCTGGTGTGTCCGCTGTGCCGTGCGTGTGATCATTGCTTGTACAGCCCTCTCGCAGTGTCCAGAGCAAGTATGGTGGGTCTGACACACCGGTGTCAATGTGTTCTTTTTTCCATTTCCAGGAGTGTATATGCATTTTGTACCATTTAAGGGAATGGGGTAGGTAATAAAAATTGTAAAATTCATGTATGCATTTTTTATGCACTTGAAACGTTCGACATCATAACGGTTACGGTAAGATTGATCAATGGAACGCGTAACTAACTAACTAAATGTGTAGTAGTGAGAGAAGGAGTTTGGCTGGACGTATGTCAGTTATGTAGCAGCAAGGGACCACTAATGGAGATATTTGGAATTATACTATGAATCAATAGACGACTTATTCTGGAGAGAAAAATAATTGATTTTTACATTAGTACTACAACATTTGTGAAGAATGTATTACAGGTAATGATTAAATTAGTTTTATTTGAGGCAGCGGTTTGATAATGCATCATTCTTGGTTCGTCAGACATCCACATCAGGAGTCTATTTGCTTTTCATTTTTTTATTGGGATTTGTCGAGAAAATTTGGGTTTAAGAATTAGATTTTGGAATTTTCTTTGAAGAGGGATTATACATGTGAAAATTAGGTTTTGTAATTCTTGGATTATTGCTATGCTGTTTCAGAGAAATCTTAAATATTTTTGAGGTTTCATTAAATGTCATTATGTCTAAGGAAATAAAACTGGAATTGAGTTAATTTAAACAGGAATCATCGCCCACATACCAAGAGTGAATTAATTTGCAGTTATTTAAAAACCATTATCAAAAAATTATGATAGCAATGTTTTCAGAGTATAGTATGATAGCAATGTTTTTAGAGTAGGCATTGCACCTTTTCGTATCTCTGTAGTTAGATTTTGCAGCTCTATTATCCAGGCGCGCTGTAGTTACGAGAGCAATTTGCACCCAGGTAAGACAACTTGTGTAGATTACAGATTCTTTCTTTAATTAAATTTCACAGGGATCAGTTTTACATTCAAAGTAATCAGTCTTCTTTTATCAAAGTTCATAGCCAGATTTGCCGGCCGCGGTGGTCTAGCGGTTCTAGGCGCGCAGTCCGGAACCGCGCGACTGCTATGGTCGCAGGTTCGAATCCTGCCTCGGGCATGGATGTGTGTGATGTCCTTAGGTTAGTTAGGTTTAAGTAGTTCTAAGTTATAGGGGACTGATGACCACAGTAGTTAAGTCCCATAGTGCTCAGAACCATAGTCAGATTTTGTGATTACAACATGTTTCAGACAGGGCATGATTTTCTTAAGATTCTCGCAGCTAGATTTATCTGTGCTTCGTCGCAGGTGAATTTTGTCACCAGCAGCAGTTAGCGGTAAGCTACCTACAGATTCAGATTGACTTTTAAATACCGAAACGAATAACTTTTAGTTTATTTTGCAAGCCACTTCTTTCACTGGTAAATTACTTAACGCTAAGAGTCTTCCGATGAATGTCAGCCTGCCATCTACTTTTCCTACAGTTATCTAGTTTAGTCGTACGATGATATCTCTGTTGGTGAATTATTATCGAACTGCATTTCAAAACGCTTCACAAAGAAACTCTAACTGTAATTGGAAACTACACGGACATATTTTGCATCCACACATTGGGAAATAAATAAAGCCTTCGATCACAGTCGGTAAGAAATTTGATACTCGTTTATATACTATCCTTTCTGAATAGTGGAGCAGTCAGACCCTCCTGGATGATGTATAGTGTGATTGTAACAGTTTGAAAGGGACTTGTAGCGATGTATGGCTCGAGATACTGGCTTGCAGGAAACCAAATATTATTTCTGGCGTACGAACGGTTGCTCTGAAGCAAACGATTTGCAGTGCAGTAGTAGAGACTTCATGCTTTATAGCAGCCTAGAGAAACAGTAGTTGCCTGTTTCCGTGTGCACAGCAGGTAGAGGGTGTAGGTACAACCCGTGTCGGAAGCGCGTGTGCCTAAGTTGCATGCAGCGGTGACGTGTGCTCAAACTACTGAGCAGCAAACTTCAGCGCGTTTAACATTTTAGTTGAGGAGCTTAGGAAATGACAACGACGGAAGTTGTGGATGTACATAAACTTTGCTAAAACAGCTTTACCAAGAAATTCGCCTCTCATTTCTGAAGTTCTTCAGAACGATCGAAACAATCTTGTTACATGTGAACATCTCCAGCAATAGGAGTCTGTATAATATCCTTGCTGTTCTAGTCTGAGAATTTAGATTATGTCATTTGTACACTTTTCCTGAATAATTATGATGTTTTAAGTCGATATCATGTGAGTGATGCGTTTATCGTAGTTCCAATTTAGTGGCGTATAATGAAATATGTTTAATAATTTAGTACTGTATCTACATATGCATATACTGTATACAACAATCCATTGCACAGTGCATGACGGAGAGTCTTGTGTCAATGTTAACGATTTCTCTCCTGTGCAATTTCCGTTCCGAGCTAGGGACAATGACTGCGTATATGCCTCTGGAATCTCTTATCTTCATCTTGTGATCCCCACGCTAGATATACGGTAGTGGCCACAGAATTCTCGTACTTCCTTCGTCGAATGCCGGTTGTCGTAAGTACCCAACCCAGTCCTAAAAATTTGCGAGAAGAAATTTTTAGAAGTGGTGGGATTTCTGACAGCAGATTAAAGTATGCAACAAACTTCCCCAAAAGCAAAAATCATTAGGAAAGAATTTTATGTCGGTCAAATTTCAGTTGTGCATATGCAGTTGTCCTACTTTTTCAGTTTGTTCCGTATATTGCCCTTTCACAGTAAATACGGAGATGGACATGGAGCTACAAATTAACTAACGAGGATGTTACATTTCGGACTGCGAATAGTTTTCGACAAGCTCACATGATAAATTATGATCATACCAATTGAAATATCGAGTTTTGCGTCATGAGTAAATTAACTTATACATAAGATAATTCCGGTTCAGCATAATCGCTGTCCTCTAAACTCGAAAATTATTCGATGTTGCTCTAAGTAACGTCATCACAGCTCCAAGGAAGTATGCCTCCACTATAAATGAGAACATTCAGTAGTGAAGAGAGGGTTTGCACGACAAACCGATGGGAGTAATTACATGATGGCACACAGTTTGTTGGCTGACGGATATTGGTCGGAACTCAGCCTTCTCTCTGATATTTCGGGACGAAAGTTTTTTATTATTTTTTTCAATTGCAAATAATGAAAACAGGAAGTTGACCATCAACGGGGAAAGAATGATGATAATGAGGTCCCATACTCCGAGGAGAGTAAGGGACGATGCGGGAAACCCGCACAGCCGTACTAGGCAAGGTCCTAGCGGAGGTGGTTTGCCATTGCCTTCCTCCGACCGTAATGAGGATGAATGATGATGCTGAAGACGACACAACACCCAGTCATCTCGAGGCAGGGAAAATCCCTGACCCCGCCGGGAATCGAACTCGGGACCCCGTGCGCGAGAAGCGGGAAAGCTACCGCAAGACCACGAGTGTTCGAAATGCAGTGCACAAATATCTGGTTAAATTCCAAACTTTTAAGCGGTGTACCGAGTGCGGATATTTAACACTGTTGATCGTCAACTGAGATTATGTTTCAACATTGGATTCACTATGGCCCATTATCTTCTAACATGACAGCCTTGACAAGCCCTCCACTTATTCCGAAATGTTTAAGTTTTATTTGCTAGGCTTAGACGGCACTGGTAGGGAAACATGTGGATTTTCGAACAGGGAGCAATGATAACACACAAGATGGCACGAGAAACGCCAAGGTTTTGACATTGCAAAAAAGACGCACCTGGGATGACTGAGGCTAAACGCCGATCACAAACAACGACTCTGTGATGCTAGGAACTGGTAACAGGCATGTTGAATGATTATACTCAGTTCTTCAATTAGTATTCATTATACAATGAAGAGCCAAAGAAACTGTTACGCCTTCAAATATCGTGTAGGGACCCCGCGAGCAAGCAAAAGTGCCGCAACACGCCGTGGCATGGACTAGATTAATGTCTGAAGTAGTCCTGGAGGAAACTGACACCACGAATACTGCAGGGCTGTCCATAAATCCGTAAGAGTACGAACAGCGCTTCCAAGGCATCCCAGATATGCTCAATAATGTTCATGTCTGTGCAGTTTGGCGCCCATCGGAAGGGTTTAAACTCAGAAGAGTCTTCCTAAAGCCACTCTGTAGCGATTCTGGACTTGTTGGGTGTCGCACTGTCCTGCTGGAATTGCCCAAGTCCGTCGGAATGCACAGTGGATATGAATGGATGCAGGTGATTAGACAGAATGCTTACGTACGTATCACCTAACACCTGACACGTATCTAGGCGTATCAGTGGTCCCATATCATTCAAACTGCACACGCCCCACACCATTACAGAGCCTCTACCCTGCTGATATGCAGGGTCATTGGATTCATGAGGTTATCTCTATACCCGTACACGTCCATCCACTCGATACAATTCCAAATGAGACTCGTCCGACCAGGCAACATGTTTCCAGTCATCAACAGTCCAATGTCGGATTGACCGGCCCTGGCGAGGCGTAAAGCTTCGTGTCGTGCAGTCATCAAGGGCACATGTGTGGGCCTTCGGCTCCGAAAGCCCATATCGACTATGTTTCGATGAATGCTTCGCACGCTGACACTTGTTGATGGCCCAGCATTGAAACATGCAGCAATTTGCACTTCTGTCAAGTTTAACGATTCTGTTCAGTCGTCGTTTGTCCCGTTCTTGCAGGATCTTTTCCCGGCCGCGGAGATGTCGGAGATTTGATGTTTTGCCGGATTCCTGATCTTCATCGCTACGACGGAGATGCTGTGTCCCATCGCTCGTGCGGCGACTATAACACCACGTTCAAATTCAGTTAAATCTTGATAACCTGCCACTGTAGCAGCAGAAACCCATCTAACAACTGCTCCAAAGAAATGACTCTGAGCACTATGGGACTTAACTTCTGAGGTCATCAGTCCCCTAGAACTTAGAACTACTTAAACCTAACCAACCTAAGGACATCACACACATCCATGCCCGAGGCAGGATTCGAACCTGCGACCGCAGCGGTCGCGCGGTTCCAGACTGTAGCGCCTAGAACCGCTCGGCCACCCCGACCGGCCACAACTGCTCCAGACACTTGTTGTGTTATATAGGCGTTGCCGACCGCAGCGCCGTATTATGCCTGTTTAGATACCTCTGTATTTGAATACGCATGCCTATACCAGTTTCTTTGACGCTTCACTGAATGAAGTAGAAAAAAATAGTTGTTTGGCATTTTTGGCTGGGAGACCCTGACGCTTAGATTTGAAAGCGATCAGTTTGCTCATTCCAACTACTTAAAGAAAACTGTAAGTCCAGGATACATTAGATTGTTTAATGTTTTTCATAAACATGACAAAAGCGCGAAGACTTTTACAAATTATTTCCAGCTTATAGAGATATCTGAATATTAATTAACATCTTTAAAGAACATAAGAAATTGACTTGTTACTTCAGTGACTTGTCCGGAAGGAGAACTAGCAAGTCCGAATGAAATACGAGGGATGTTCGGAAAGTAAGGTCGGATAGGTCGTGAAATAAAAACCACACTAAAGGTCTAACATTTCTTATTTGCAACAGTTTGCCACACTTTCCAGCTACCTCTCTAAATAGTTGCCGCTCCGACTTTTGTCGTGGCATTGCATAAACTTTCCAGTACCCTCGTCACAGAAAGCAGCCGCCTGTGCTTTCCGCCAATTCTCTACTCTGGTCTGCCTTTCGTTGTTTGTGCCAATACAATGTTTTCGTAGCCAGCGGTTCATGTGAGCAGAGATGAACATCGGAGGGAGTCAATTAAGAGCTGTATTTTGGGTGATCGAACGCTGCCCATCGAAAATACTGCAGGGGCATCTTCATTGGTCCTGCAGACTGCGGCTGAGAATTGTCTTGAAGAAAGAAACGCATGACATTTATGTTATGTGGGCTGCATTACTTCAGGCGAAATCTCTCACCAGTTCCACATACTTGGAGGGAGACACTGTTGTTTTAGTCATTTCTACGTGATCCCTTCATTCTCTGAAGTGAAAAGAGCGACGTGAAGCGATCGACAGGCACACAAAAGACACTGCCCAACACACTTGTGCAAAGTTCCATCGGGTTTTCACAGTAGTTTCCATTTTGCGCTAAATCGGACCTTACTTTCCGAAAAAGCCTCGTATGTTACTTGCAATGACTTCGGGCCGGCCGCGGTGGTCTCGCGGTTAAGGCGCTCAGTCCGGAACCGCGCAACTGCTACGGTCGCAGGTTCGAATCCTGCCTCGGGCATGGATGTGTGTGATGTCCTTAGGTTAGTTAGGTTTAAGTAGTTCTAAGTCCTAGGGGACTGATGACCACAGATGTTAAGTCCCATAGTGCTCAGAGCTAATGACTTCGGCCATAAACTACGAGACCTTACGAACAAAACAATTGCTTCGATCATATTGTTCAACAGAAATGTTAGTTCAGCATACATGAGGTGAAATCACATCTGCGCGACAATGGATAAAGAACCAAGCATCTCTCGTCCACTCACGTGTCAAAGAACGAACGAAAATAAGTGAAACCTGCGCATCTGCAGGTTCCGTGAGGCTTGACGAACTCGGCTCCTGCTCCCTGAAACTCGGAGTCTGAGCCACTCGGGATGGGCTGTCAAGGTTGAAGCCTCAGCGTCATGCACCTTTTCTGCCCCACTCGGAGTTTCGCTCCAAAAATAATTTTCGTAATTCCCATCTCAGTTTCACTTAACCTCTACTAAGAAGACACGTAGCTTGCTTCTTGCAATCAAAATCGTATAAACACAGTACGGTCGGTCAGGCGAGACAAACGAGAAGTTGCTGTCCCCTTCCACACGAACTTCCTAGTGTTCTGATTACCGCGTGACCAAGCGAGCACATCGCGCCAGCTGTGTTGAACGAAAACGGTTCGTAGATTTGTAACTGACTTGTTCCCGGGCAGATAAAATGGGAAGGCGTCTCTCGACGTAGCGTCCCGCTCAGTCGTTGCGCCAACTCTCCACATACGCCGCGGAAGTCGCTGTATTTGTAAATGGTCAGCCCCTCCAGTCTTGTAGGGGTAACCGGCCTTTTGTGAACAGGCGACAAAAAGGTGCCCACGACTATTTTAAAGTGAGTTGAAACGAAAGAAAGCGTCTCCACTCAGACCGGATGCATCCATACGAAAATCCTACGAGAGAACGTGAACTATTTACGTTACGAAAGATTACAATTTCTCAACCATTGCTTCACTCAGATATATCTTAACTACATGGAAAATGGGGTGCTGTAAGGGGCTATTCATCGATCTCGTGCAATTGTTTGTGTCCTTTCTTATTACTGTTATCATCCTTTCCCTGCCAGGGTAGCGTAAGAAGCATTGTATGAAACCAGTCGGTCACTTTACTGACCGACTTGCTTCAGGTTCAGTCACGTATTCAGAAAGGGTTTTCTTCCTCCGTATACAATTGCTTTTCTCCTCGTGGTGTGTGAGAGTTGCCCCTTAAGCGTACCTGCTGAATGTAGGTGACTATAATGGGTGCGTGTACAACACGTTGTCATGTTTGGGTTGAATGATGATGAGAAACGGCACCGGGTGATACCGATGCCAACTCATAGCCTACCCTTGTCTAAAAGCTCCAAAGGAACGGCTGAGCTTAACGTCCGAAGGATGAATCACCATCACCAATGACACATACCCTTACTTCATAATCTCTGCGGAGAGGCTTGGAATTTAATGTAGGTTCAGCCGTGCCTCAAACTAGCAGGACAGGTCCGCTGCTGTCAATGATCTGTACAAAGGACCAAGCGGTAAACGACTTTAGGCCTACAAGAGTAGCCGGCCGGTGTAGCCGTGCGGTTCTAGGCGCTTCAGTCTGGAACCGCATGACCGCTACGGTCGCAGGTTCGAATCCTGCCTCGGGCATGGATGTGTGTGATGTCCTTACGTTAGTTAGGTTTAAGTAGTTCTAAGTTCTAGGGGACTGATGACCACAGATGTTAAGTCCCATAGTGCTCAGAGCCATTTGAACCTACAAGAGTGATCGCAGACTAAGCTGTTGATTGCAGAAAGACTTGTTTCGAAATTGTAGGGACACTTGCCGGAGATCAGTGTCTGGTGGTTGCTGACTTACAAGATAGACATAAGTAATGTTTTTCTTGAAGTTTTCCCAGAGGGTAGAATATTCCACACCTTTCTGGCGTGCTTCCGGCTGTAGTATTAGAATTTTTTCCAGTATTCAGCTGATATCTTTACAGGCAGCTTCAAGATGAGTTACGGGCACAATTTAAACCACTCGACACAATAATGTGAACTAATGGTTCCAATTCTGCGCACGACTTACCTTGAAGATGGCTGCAAGGTTACCAAACGAAATATCGTTAGAATAAACAATACTATCTAGGATGCACCCCTGAAAAGTGCCGAAATATGTGCGACGTTGTTGTTTTGGTCAGTTCTTAGGTAGGTCTCATGCTGCACTGCATTCCTCTCACTATCTATCGTCTTCTTTATTTCAGTATCAGTACTGCGTTCCACGTCATCAATGTAACGGTCATAAATATATGAAAATATCCGGTGTCGTTTCAGCACGCGGTCACAACTTTCTAGTATCTGTGAATATCTTTACGCAGATATTTAAAGTGGAACGATCACATGAACGTGGCCGCATAGAAGGCTAGATTTAAGAGTTATTCAAATAATCCGAGGAAAGTTTAGCTCAACCAGATAACAGCTTACTACACCCTCCAGTACTTGGGTTTTGTTCGTAGGTCTGGACCTTTGTGTAGCTGGGTTAACGAAAGGGATAGAACAGCAGCAACATTCGTCAGTGTCACAGGTGTACATAAGAACAGCAGCCGGAGACGCTACTGAAAAGGAGGTACGGAGAAACTTATTCTCAAAATTCCAACAACCTACGCTCCAAAACAAGTAAAGAAATTTCCTGCTTCCTCCAAAATACGAGGGTCACTCCAAAAGAAATGCACACTATTTTTGTAAAAATACAGTTTTCACTCTACAAGTGTGAAAGTTTTACAATGTGTAGATACATCCTTCCCGCTTGTTTTCAAACTTAGTTCAACCTGTTCCCGTGAGTGGCGCCGTCACAGCATGTCTTCAAGATGGCTGCTACACTTGACGTTCGTCAGAAGCAACATGCTGTCATAGAATTCCTGTGCTGTGAAAACGAGACAGTAAGAAACATACACAAGAGGCTGAAAAAGGTGTATGGAGATGCTGCTGTCGATCGCAGTACAGTTAGTCGATGGGCAAGCAGGTTACGTGATAAAAGCGGGCACGGCAGTATTGAGGATTGTCCTCGCAGCGGCAGGCCTCGTACTGCACACACTCCAGACAATGTGCAGAGAATTAACGAATTGGTGACTGCTGACAGACACATCACAGTGAACGAATTGTCACGGTACGTTTGGATAGGGGAAGGAAGTGTTTGCAGAATCCTGAAAGTGTTGGCGTTAAAAAACGTTTGTGCCAGGTGGGTTCCCAGGATGTTGACAGTGGCTCACAAAGAAACGAGAAAAACGGTATGCAGCGAACTTTTGGAACGGTACGAGAATGGTAGAGATGAATTTCTTGGAAGAATTGTGGCAGGTGATGAAACATGGCTACATCATTTTTCACCAGAGACGAAGAGGCAATCAGTGGAGTGGCATCATGCAAATTCACCCAAGGAAAAAAAAAAAAAAAAAAAAAAACTTCAAAACCACACCTTATGCTGGAAAAGTTATGGCTACGGTGTTTTTCGATTCAGAAGTACTCTTGCTTGTGGACATCATGCCAAGTGGAACCACCATAAATTCTGATGCATATGTGACGACACTGAAGATACTTCAAGCTCTACTGAGTCGTGTTCGACGACATCGGCAAAAGCAGGATGTTCTGCTGTTGCACGACAATGCATGGCCACATGTCAGTCAGAAAACCATGTGGTTATCATCTCTTTGTGAAACTGAAAGACTCTCTTTGTGGAACAAGGTTTGAAGAAGATGACTCCCTTGTGCACGCTGCCAAACAGTGGCTCCAACAGGTTGGTCCAGAATTTTACCGTGCGGGTATACAGGCGCTGGTTCCAAGATGGCGTAAGGCAGTTGAGAGGGATGGAAATTATTTGGAGAAATGAAAATATCGTTCCTAAAGGATGTATCTACACACTATAAAACTTTCAAACATGTAGAATAAAAGATGGATTTTTAAAACAATAGTGTGCATTTCTTTTGGAGTGACCCTCGTACCTCTCGTGTAATGGCCAAGACACTGAACAAGAGAAATTTCTGAATAATAGAAAGGGGTGCTGACGGTCTTTCTTTCCTCGTAACATCCTCGAATGAAATGGTAATACGCGAAAGTGGTGCTGGCACACTGTAAGTAGGCTGTTTAGGTTCTTATACTGGTAACGCCACCGCCACGTAGCGCTCTGTATGAAAATCACTGGCTGTGCTGTGTGCAGTCTGTGGCTGTATGGCATTGTTGGAATTTGCTATTGTAGTGTTGGGCAGTTGGCTGTTAACAGCGCGTAGCGCTGGGCAGTTGGAGGTGAGCCGCCCGCAGTGGTGGATGTGGGGAGAGAAATGGCGGAGTTTTGAGAGCGGATGATCTGGACGTGTGTCCATCAGAGACACAGTAAATTTGTAAGACTGGATGTCATGAACTGCTATATATATTATGACTTTTGAACACTTTTAAGGTAAATACATTGTTTGTTCTCTATCAAAATCTTTCATTTGCTAACTATGCCTATCTGTAGTTAGTGCCTTCAGTAGTTCTAATCTTTTATTTAGGCAGTAGTGGCGCTCGCTGTATTGCAGTAGTTCTAGTATCGAAGATTTTAGTGACGTAAGTGATTTGTGAAACGTATAGGTTAATTTAGTCAGGGCCGTTCTCTTGTAGGGATTATTGAAAGTCAGATTGCGTTGCGCTAAAAAAATATTGTGTGTCAGTTTAAGCACAGTCATTTGCAGTAGTCCGAGTAACGAAGATTTTTGTGAGGTAAGTGATTTGTGAAACGTATAGGTCAATTTAGTCAGTGGAAAGTCAGATTGCGTTGCGCTAAAAAATATTGTGTGTCAGTTTAAGCACAGTCATGTATAATTTTTTTAAGGAGACGTTTCAACACACCAGACAGCTGATGAAGAAGAAAATGTCAGACGTTACGAGCGTGTGGCTTTCTATGCACGCACTCCCTTCCTCCAGTATGTCCGTATTCATATCGGATGGGCATCAGTGGTAACACCGGATGGATATCTATTGCTGCAAATGACAAAACTCATGAGCAGGTCGTTTGTCTCGATTACGGTACTGCTCCAGACGCAGCCGTATGTTCTCTTGCATTAACAACACCCATCGCTTAGGATGGTACAATCGTGGCTCTGCTGGGCTGGTCACCGTTTAATAGCGTGGGATGACGACAGGTTTAATGCGATAGAGAGCAGTACCTGTGTCCATTCGGTGCGTCAGGCGCAGGAAGGATGAGTTTGCGCAGCGTGAGGCGCACAATAGGAGGTCTTCGCTTTGCGTGGTCGGGGTTGGTCGATCGGAAACTTCACGGCGCGTGCACGTGACTTCACCACTGCGATACACGGCCGCTGGTCGCTATTCGACGGTCCAGCCCCACACACAGCTACACCGTGGTTCCACTTTGACGCTTCCAGTAAACGCGCCCACCAGACATTCTCTTTGTTCCATTAAGCCTAACTGCCTCATGCTCCGCGTAGGCCATAGAAGCTGAATCATTTACTATACACTACTGGCAACGTTATTCTGTCAGAGACGGCAAAGGTTTCGGAAGAGTACTGCACTGGCACGGATAATGCCTTTAAAAGAGATTGTACGACGAACGTCAACAAAAGGAAAACATGGATACTGGGGCACAGGCGAATTAAATCTTGGGGTACTGAAGAAATTAGATTAGGAAATGGGTCACTAAAAGTAGTAGACGGGTTTTGCTATTTGGGTAGCTAAATTCTGACAATTGGTAAAGGTGGGAAGACATAAAATACAGAGTCGCTATAGAAAGAAAAACATTTCTAGAAAGGAGAAATGTTTTAACACGTCATATAAATTAAAGTGCCAGTAAATCTTTCCTCAAAATATTTTATAGAATAGAATCTTTTGGAATATGGCGGTACAAAAAATGGCTCTGAGCACTATGGGACTTAACTACTGAGGTCATCAGTCCCCTAGAACTTGGAACTACTTAAACCTAACTAACCTAAGGACATCACACACATCCATGCCCGAGGCAGGATTCGAACCTGCGACCGTAGCGGTCGCGCAGTTGCAGAGGGAAGTGCCTAGAACCGCTCGACCACACCGGCCGGCTATGGCGCTACAGAAAAATGCTGAAGATTATATTCGTAGATCGGAAAACTAATGAAGAAGTACTGAATTGAACTGCAGAGAAAATAAGTTTACGGCACAACTTGGTTTCAAGAATGGATAAGTTGATAGGGCACATTCAGAGTCTTCAAAGAATAGCTATTTGCTACCAGAGGTAAGTAGTAGTACTTGTAGTGTTGTGTGTGTGTGTGGGTGTGTGGGTGTGTGTGAGGCGGGGGGGGGGGGCGGGGGAGGAGACAGGTGTGGGAGTTTCAGCCAGAGACCTAGGCTCGACTATACCAATCACATTTAAACGGAATTAGGTTTCAGCAGTCCTGCAGAAATGAAAAGCATTTCACAGAGTATATTAGCATAGAGAGCTGTACCAAACCAGTCTTCGGACTGAAGGCAGATAAGATAACATGCGTAAAAAGAAGGCTTCATTGTACTGATCTTTCTGGATGCCTAATGTTTCTTTTCTGTGACCATATTCATATTCTGAAGGGTAAGAAATGTATGTATAAATATTCATAGAATCCTGTTATTCAGAACAACTGCTGCGACTTTACAGGACTATAAGTAAGTTTGCAGAAGACGGTTGGCTCTTCAGCAGAGACGTCTCTGTCAACAACGCAGTTCTTTTCAAAATATAAATGAAGGTGGTGTAAATATTTTAGGTTTGCATTTTTAGGATTCCTGATTTGTGAGATCCGCCTCTGAAGAGTGAATGTTCACAAATACATAACCATTTTGTGTGTTCTGTACTTCGTTGAAATACTGTAGTAATATCTATGTAGCATGTTTGATTACCAAACAAAAAGTGTAACTGATGATTTGCGTGTGTTTTATACTCTGAGTAGTGGATACTTATAAGTAAAAAAAGAAAAACACCGTCTCTAACATAATGATATAAAAACATACCAGTACTGATTTATTCGATTTCCCGATTGCATTATAACTTCAAAGAGACAGCTACAGTGCAAAAGAGGCACAAAATCACACATGCAAATATTAAACAAATGTTTGTGTATATAATTGCGGTTGGAAATGAGAATAAATTCTAGAAACGCGTTGTGCTAAGCATGGAAAAATAAATTGCTGGTGCATTTGTCAGCCTTCCAAATAAATCAGTTATGACTGACGAAATTAAAAAAAAACGTGTATCAGTATACAGAATGATTCATCTTTGTGGCTCGCATCAGATATTTCCTGGAACGTTTAGGATAGCTTAATTCTTCTTTCACCCAAATAAACCGTGAAATGTCCTCGCTAAATGACACAACGTGTCTTTCCATGGCGATATTGATAACAGAGATACTGGTATCATTTTCGCTTCCCTATAAGAACATGAACTTCCGCATGAGACAGCAATCGGTTTCTAAGAGATAAGTACTGATTTCTTAGTATTGTAATTAATACGAAACTAGTAATCGGTGTTTGAACAGTGAAACGCCGTTGTATTCATCTCTTTTGGAATTACGATACTGGTAGTAGAAATTGTTACATTTGCATTTCAAAAAGCGAAATTCATAACGACATGCCTGTAATTAATATAGCTGTGAAAAGGGACTGTACGCCGTATAGTGAGGGCACACTTGCTATTGATCTGGGTCAAGATACCGGGTGATCAAAAAGTCAGTATAAATTTGAAAACTCAATAAACCACGGAATAATGTAGATAGAGAGGTAAAAACTGACACACATTCTTGGAATGACGTGGGGTTTTATTAGAAAAAAAAGTTCACAAAATGTCCGACAGATGGCGCTGGATAGCAAAACGTCAGTGACTGTGCATGACAATCGTGTATAAAAGGAGCTGTAATGAGAGATAAAATCAGATGCACCAGCAGTCGCAGCATGTTGACGTTACCTGAAAAGGCGCTTTTAGTGAGGCTGTATTATCAGAATAGGGAATGTGCTAGTTCAGCGTTACTATCGCCGTAGGAAGGGGATTCGAACGATTAAAGGTCCGTTGACAAATGCAGCTGTGGCGAGAATGATTTCCAAGTTCGAAGCCGCGGGTTGTTTAGACGATAGACCCTGTAGTGGCCGACCGAGCACAAGGCGTAATGCTGCTGAGACAGTTCAGGAAGAAATGGAGACTGTAGTGGGTTCGTCTATGCACGGGGAAGTCAGCGTTCGTGCAGTCGCACGTCGCACCGGCATTCCATACACTACTGTTTGGTTGGCACTTAGGCGTACCCTGCGATGCTATCCGTACAAAATCCATCGGTGTCATGAACTGTTACCTGGAAATTTAGTGAAGCGGAGGGTATTTGCAATGTGGGCGTTTCAAAAGATGGCGGAAGATGACGATTGTTTGAGTAACGTGTTGTGGACCGACGAAGCTCATTTCACGCTCCGAGGGTCTGTCAACACCCACAACTGCAGAATTTGGGCTTCCGAAAATCCTAGAACTGTCGTGGAAACTCCATTGCACGACGAGAAAGTCACGGTATGGGTTGGATTTACCACATCTACCATTATCGGGCCTTTTTTCTTCGAGGAAATGCGTGATTCTGGTTTTGTAACTGCTACAGTGACGGGTGAGAGGTACGCCGATATGTTACAGAATCGCATCATCCCCAGCCTGGCTGATAAACGCCTGCTGGAACGTACGATGTTCATGCAGGATGGCGCTCCACCCCATGCTGTTAGACGCGTGAAAGATCTCTTGCGCGCGTCGTTTGGTGATGGTCGTGTGCTCAGCCGCCACTTTCGTCATGCTTGGCCTCCCAGGTCCTCAGACCCCAGGCCGTGCGATTATTGGCTTTGGGGTTACCCGAAGTCGCAAGTGTATCGTGATCCACCGACATCTCTAGGGATGCTGAAAGACAACATCCGACGCCAATGCCTCACCATAACTCCGGACGTGCTTTACAGTGCTGTTCACAACATCATTCTTCGACTACAGCTATTGTTGAGGAATGATGGTGGGCGTATTGAGCATTTCCTGTAAAGAACATCATCTTTGCTTTGTCTTACTTTGTTATGCTAATCATTGCTATTCTGATCATATGAAGCGCCATCTGTCGGACATTTTTTCGAACTTTTATATTTTTGGCTCTAATAAAACCCCATGTCATTCCAAGCATGTGTGTCAATTTGTACCTCTCTATGTACATTTTTCCGTGATTTATTCAGTTTTCAAATTTATACTGACTTTTTGATCACCCAGTATAATTACATCTTACACGGCTCCGGAAATATTTTTAGCTAAATTTTTCTGTATTTAAGGAGTACCATTAAATGAAATTTTGTTTATTTTGTAATTTATTCATAGTTTTCAATCTATTTTGCGATGACAAATGAGACCAGAGAGGTACTACACTCCTGGAAATGGAAAAAAGAACACATTGACACCGGTGTGTCAGACCCACCATACTTGCTCCGGACACTGCGAGAGGGCTGTACAAGCAATGATCACACGCACGGCACAGCGGACACACCAGGAACCGCGGTGTTGGCCGTCGAATGGCGCTAGCTGCGCAGCATTTATGCACCGCCGCCGTCAGTGTCAGCCAGTTTGCCGTGGCATACGGAGCTCCATCGCAGTCTTTAACACTGGTAGCATGCCGCGACAGCGTGGACGTCAACCGTATGTGCAGTTGACGGACTTTGAGCGAGGGCGTATAGTGGGCATGCGGGAGGCCGGGTGGACGTACCGCCGAATTGCTCAACACGTGGGGCGTGAGGTCTGCACAGTACATCGATGTTGTCGCCAGTGGTCGGCGGAAGGTGCACGTGCCCGTCGACCTGGGACCGGACCGCAGCGACGCACGGATGCACGCCAAGACCGTAGGACCCTACGCAGTGCCGTAGGGGACCGCACCGCCACTTCCCAGCAAATTAGGGACACTGTTGCTCCTGGGGTATCGGCGAGGACCATTCGCAACCGTCTCCATGAAGCTAGGCTACGGTCCCCCACACCGTTAGGCCGTCTTCCGCTCACGCCCCAACATCGTGCAGCCCGCCTCCAGTGGTGTCGCGACAGGCGTGAATGGAGGGACGAATGGAGACGTGTCGTCTTCAGCGATGAGAGTCGCTTCTGCCTTGGTGCCAATGATGGTCGTATGCGTGTTTGGCGCCGTGCAGGTGAGCGCCACAATCAGGACTGCATACGACCGAGGCACACAGGGCCAACACCCGGCATCATGGTGTGGGGAGCGATCTCCTACACTGGCCGTACACCACTGGTGATCGTCGAGGGGACACTGAATAGTGCACGGTACATCCAAACCGTCATCGAACCCATCGTTCTACCATTCCTAGACCGGCAAGGGAACTTGCTGTTCCAACAGGACAATGCACGTCCGCATGTATCCCGTGCCACCCAACGTGCTCTAGAAGGTGTAAGTCAACTACCCTGGCCAGCAAGATCTCCGGATCTGTCCCCCATTGAGCATGTTTGGGACTGGATGAAGCGTCGTCTCACGCGGTCTGCACGTCCAGCACGAACGCTGGTCCAACTGAGGCGCCAGGTGGAAATGGCATGGCAAGCCGTTCCACAGGACTACATCCAGCATCTCTACGATCGTCTCCATGGGAGAATAGCAGCCTGCATTGCTGCGAAAGGTGGATATACACTGTACTAGTGCCGACATTGTGCATGCTCTGTTGCCTGTGTCTATGTGCCTGTGGTTCTGTCAGTGTGATCATGTGATGTATCTGACCCCAGGAATGTGTCAATAAAGTTTCCCCTTCCTGGGACAATGAATTCACAGTGTTCTTATTTCAATTTCCAGGAGTGTATGTCAGTAGGAGTATTTATTTATTTACCACAGCGTGTATCTCATTGATGTTTGTGACAATAGCATTCCGCCGCACTTCCTGGACCAGATTCGGGTGTGCACACTATTTATGCTCGCTACGGTAATAATTGACAGTAAACGAAACTGCTGATGGGCATATATATACTGCGGCTGCGTAATGCAGGTGCTCGTAACATGAATGGTCTTTTATTATGTGTGAATGAGTCTCTTTCAGCTGTATAGTTCTAGGCTGAAGTCGTGTTTGCAGAACTGAACTGTTTTCCTCGCAACTTTTCACGTCTTTTATTTTCGAAAGAAAGTCACATCATGCAAGTGAGACAAAATCTGTTCATTAATTAAGAAGCGTTTTGACGCAAGTTAGTTTACTAAATAAGATGCCTGAACAAATGGTGGTACAGTCTTTCCGTTTTCGTGCACCTAAACGCCAAAATTAAAGTGACTCACAAGTTACGTAACCCACACTAAGTGTAACAAATTAGCAGAATGTAAGCTACCCTGAGTGAAAATTTACTCGCCCGCGTTATTCAATATCGCGTAGTAAACAGGAGGAAATAAAATTAGACAAAATGTCCGTGTTCCTGGCCGTGTGACTATAGATTCATGAGCGGTGGCAATACCATCGTGACAGAGAGAAATGAAAGGTAGTTATTGAAAACTGACTTCAGACACTCGTGAGTCTAAACAGTTACCTAAAATGGGCTACTGAGAAATGAAAGTTAAAACCGGAGCAGTGGTATGCTGCCTATCCAAAATCATTGAAACCACAAAAACACGATAACTCAGGATGTGCACACAGCCCCAGACAAGGGGTTACTGTTTCACCCCAGAGACTCCCTAAAATATATCAAATGGATGTATCAGTTTGATACAGCGTCAGTAAACGCAATACAGTGCGTGATTATGTGGAGCAGCAATACGACTGGTTCAGCGATGTATCATCTTCTATATTGAAATCATTTCTTATTGCTCCATGATAAAGCTGTACATTAGTGGTAATAATGTGGTAGCTGTAAATGTGCGCAGTCACACATTTTCTTGAAATGATATGGAAGACTGCGTGTACCAAGTAACAAACTCCATCAAGACACCTTAATAAGTTGTAGAGGACATAGGATCTTTGTACAAGGATTTTAGCTACAATAGTTTTGCAACAGTGAGTAGGACAGGATACAGTACTGACAAGAATCAAAGCTAAAGTCCCGCGATTTATCTCGAAAATAAAAATTCAGCAAAGACGCATAACAATGTTGAGTCTGTTCCTATTCTGAGGCGTTGTGTTGAGTTCTACTTGAACAGCTCACCGAGCTGGGTAAACATGCAACTAGGTGGATTGCTTCTGTCATTTATGTACTGATTATAGCTCTGGCTCCTGTCAATGTTAGTGACAGGTTTCATGAGTTATGTCCTACATCTCAGAGGGAAAGGGAACAATACACTGATTGAGATGACAACAAAATCTGTCAGGTGGCACTATGACACTCATCCTTATAGCCATTGGTATGAGGGCAGCATCTTCCATGGGTCGAAGTCAGAGTTCAAACTGACAGCGCTAAAAGACACATATAGTTTTAATCCGAATACTTGTAAAAGTCGAAGTGCATTGAAGGGTCAAAATTAATTTTAATGAACAATAGATTTGTTATACGAACTATAGCCTAAACATTATGTCAATATAACACGTATTATTGAATATTATGCAATCTCAGAAGCAGAAACACTGAGTATGGATGGCTGTAGCTTTTTATCCAACCACAGTATGCCAAACATGGAGAAAGAAATTGCCTTTTTGATTAGGAAGGGACACAAATTTAAAAACAACGATATTTTTCAGATTGTTGTAGTGATCAGCTATTTGACGATGGTGTTACACAATCAAAAATTTATAGAAAACTATTGGTAATAGTCACAGTACATGGGTCACCATATGGTAAATTCTGAATACTTTTTAATAAAGTTGACGTTTTGTTACACTTTTTAATTTCTAAGCGAAACGGGGTGGAATAAATGGAGAATTTGACTGTAGGCTTTCCCGACGTAAACTGTTGATGAAGGTTTCTCGGGTCTCCAGAGGGTGGTAGCGTTGGTATATCGCGACGTTCCGGGAAGTGTCATACTACCCATCTTCTGGCGAAGTGTCGAGATTCGCGGAGAGGGGGTTTTTGCAGGCGCGGTCACCCCCTCCACTAGATCTCGCCGGCAGCGTGCGCACGGTGGTGGGGATAGCGGTCGCTCAGCACTTTGAACCACAAACAGTCAGCCTGTTCGAACACACACTAACAACCACCTACTTTCAGTGCAACGGGGAATTCTTAGAGTAGACCGACGGTGTGGCCATGGGAGAACCTCTATATGGAACATTTCGAGGAGGTGGCCCTTCAAACTGCCAGACAGAAACCAAAGCACTTCTTCCGCTATGTCGACGACACTTTCGTCGTGTGAGGACATGACAAACGGGCACTAGATGAGTTTCTGGAGTACCTCAACAGCATCCATCCGAATATAAAATTTACGGTGCAAATGGAGTAAAATGGATGCCTCCCCTTCCTTGACATACTAATTGAGAAGGAGGCAGATGGTCCACTAGGCCATGCAGTACATAGGAAGAAGACACACACAGACCTATACCTTCATGCAACAAGATGCTACCATCCAGCACAAAGACAAACAGTACTGGCCACCCTGGTACATACGGCGCGCGCCGTTTGCGACAAAGATAGCCTACCATCTGAGCTGCAACACCTGAGGGAAGTCTTCCACCAAAATAGCTACAGTGAACCGCAGATCAACAGGGCGTTTAAAAGGAAGAAGGGAGCAGTGACCCTAGGAAAAAAAGAAGAAGAAGAAGACAAACGACTCGCGTTCCTTCCATACGTGGGTCCGCTCTCGACCAAAATTGCACGACTTCTGGGCAAAAACAATACCAATACCAAAACCGTTCTCCGCCCACTACCGAAGACGAGGGAGCTCCTAGGTTCTGCCAAAGACAAGCTGAGGCTTAACACACCACGAATATACAGCATTCCACGCAAAAGTGGTAAACAATACATTGGACCAACACAACGCTGTATATCTAAACGCTGTGAAGAATATATCAGATGTGTGTGACTAGGTCACACAGAAAAATCAGCCATGGCAGAACACAGCATAAATGAAGAACACACCTTCAACTTCGAAAACACGAAGGTGCTGTGCCGAGCATCTGACTTCTGGGAAAGTATTATCGAAGAATCCATAGAAATAAGGATTCACGACAACCTGGTCAAGAGGGATGAGGGATACCAACTCAGTGCAGCATGGAACCCTGCGACAGCGGCAATCCGTCGGGAGCGCGCCCGTCAATGTCCTCCGCCGCAGAGGCAGACAGGATGCTTACACCGAGAATCGAACGCGGCCGCCGGGGGCGACCGTTACCCCCAGCACCGCGGTCACGCTGCCGGTCCACCTCACCATCCCGAGGTCTAGTGGTGGGGGGTGACCGCGCATGTAAATACCCCGCTCTCCGCGAATCTCGACACTTCGCCAGAAGATGGTTAGTATGACACTTCACGGAACTTCGCGATGTACCAACGCTACCACCCGGCTGGAAACCAGAGGAACCTTCATCAGATGGAGAATTAAGTTTAAACTGTTTCAGATTATAGTGATTCTAGAGTCTTACTTGAGTCCCTTGCCATTTCATATAATCTACATTCTTTCAGAGTATATGTAAGCAGATTTATGGGAAACAACAGCACTGCTGTTGCGGGCAGTTTCAATAATCCATTGGATACTGTACTGTTATCGTGTAAATCCTGTAGGAAATGGTGCACTGATGATGACGATGCTCAACTGTTGCTATTTGGTGTCATGGTGCAGACTATAAATATGAAGAAGAGGATCAAAAGGGTAATACACTGTGAAAAAAAAAAGTGACCACCTACTAAAAGCCAGAGTAACCACATTTTGCAGCACAGCCCATTGCGAGACGCGCAGGAAGAGAGTCAGTGACGTTCTGGAAGGTACAGGGAGTGATATGAAGCCATGACAACTCCAGTGACGTGACCAGCTGCGCTAGGTTTCTCGGTTAAGGATCCATAGCGCGTAGAGCCCGATCGAGGTGGTCACACAAATACACGATTTGATGTGTTGTGCGTACTGTAAGACCTTCGATACACACAGCATCAGATTATTTGACTTGTCGCTCTAACGAAGTAGGCGAGTGTCAGCAATATGTCTCGTGGTCTTGTCGTGGCGTGTTTATCTTCTGCCGTTAGGTCAGACGATAGAAATGCCACTTGCACGCTTAAAGTAGCAGATTGACGGCGACCAACTTTAAACAGAACTTGATTAATTTTCACACACATTTATTAAAATAATAACAACATAAAATTACTTAACTTGATTCTGGATGCTATTCACGATTGACAATCTGAAGTTCCTTTGGTCTTGGTACGTTAATCTTATTCTCACACATCTCTGATACTTGACAAAGTGTCTATACATTTCTCTTCATGGCTATGTACAGGAATATGATAATCTTATTAGGCGCAGACTGAAACTTGACTATAGACTGGTACAGACTAATGCAGACTGACTAATCGGAGGTCTGTACACTCGTTACAATTCCTCGAGCGTTCAGGTATCACTGCGCGAGTGTGATCCGCGAGGAGAGAAGGTTCTAAGTTAGCAGCGATCTCATTGGCTGCGTTACATATTAATACGCGGATCGGCGGAAGCAGAATTTGGTCCGTCTTTATGGCAGCGCCATCTCGTAGAGCGGAGACAGACGAGCGCTGCACCTGCGCTGTTGTGCTTAGCGGGGCGCGCTCTAGTGGGAAATTTGTGTACGCGCTGACTACGCGGAACTATGTACACAACATTTGGTTTAATTCTTCGGAGTCTGGTGGCCAGCGGAGTACTCTAAACTCAATCTACTGCTCCTCGAATCACGCACATACACTACGAGCTGTGTGACACTGTGGGTTGTCGTGATGGTACATGCCATCATATTGCTCTGAGCATTATGGGACTTAACATCTGAGGTCATCAGTCCCCTAGAACTTAGAAATACTTAAACCTAACTAACCTAATGACATCACACACATCCATGCCCGAGGCAGGATTCGAACCTGCAACCGTAGCAGTTGCGCGGTTCCAGACTGAAGCACCTAGAACCGCTCGGCCACAGCAGCCGGCCTAGATGCCATGGTGCTGAGGAAAAAAACTGGATATAACGCTGGACATGATCCCTAAGGAGAGATGCATACTTGTGTTGATCAACTGTGCCCTCCAGAATGACTAGATCGCTCAGAGAATGTCACGAAAACATTCCCCAGACGATAACGCTCCCTCCTCCCTGCTGGACCCTGCGACAATTGTTGCATGGTGTTTTCCTTCAGACGTTTCACGTCTTACACGCCAACAGCCATCTGTCTGATGGAGCATAAAACCTGATTTATCTTACGAGGCCAGCTGTTGCCCATCTGTGGACGTCCAGTTGCGGCACTGGAGTGCAAATCCAGCCTTTGTCGACGATGAGCAGTAGTTACCATCGGCGCCCAACAGCGTTCGCTGAACTGTCGTTAAGGAGATGCTGTTGGTAGCCACTTGGTTCATGCGGGCAGTCAGCTGCTCAACAGTTGCTCGTCTATTCTCCCGTACGCATTTCCACAGCTGTTTTTCACCCCTGTCATCTGTGGCCCGTGCTGCATCACAGCTGTCTCAGCGTCGGAATAGCGCTAGTTTGCCAATGCGCGGTATACTTTAACCACAGCGACACGTGAACATTTCAGAAACTTAGCCGTTTCGGAAATGCTTCCACCCTTGGCCCGAATACCAATGATCACGCCCTTTGGGGCGTCAGATAAATAGCTTCGTTTCCGCATTACAACAACGACTGCACTGTTTCTGTGCCTTCCCGACACTTTTTATGTACCCTCCACTGCTAGCGTGCCACATTCCCTCTTTGAGCAGTTACGTATTACATATGTGGTGATCACATTGATCTGACTGGACCGTGTTGTATTCGTCAAGTAAGAAACGGTATCTGCACAGTAGATCAAGACTTTGTGTTCTGCCTTGCGGCAGCTCTTGTCATGAGGGAAGCCTCATCAGAGAGGTCCACCGCATGAGCGTCTAGGGAAGTGGTTCTAGTCGCGGTTTCCCATTGCCTTCCACTGGTGATGATTAAATGAAAATGAGGACAACACAACAACCAGTCCCTGAGCGGAGAAAATCTGAGGCCCAGCCAGGAATCGAACCCTGGCCCCGGACAGTAGATCAAGGGTACCGTTTAAACAAGGTTACACCAAGAAATTACAAAATATAATATTAAGGAACTAGTTAGCCATAGTGATCCTCCTACAATAAAGTTAATGTCTGTAGTCATACAATGAAGACTTTCACGACCGGATGGTACTGTTGTTGATAATTCTTCCGGGTTATATGGCCGTGGTTTATGGAATTCTATTTCTAACGTTTCGTTCAATACTACGTTGGACATCTTTAGAGGTATGGTTGGTCCTCCTGGTCGGCAGGACTCAGCAGGACCAACCATACCTCTGAAGATGTCCAACGTAGTATTGGACGAAACGTTAGGAATAGAAAAATTCCATGGACCACGGCCATATAACCCGGAAGAATTATCAACAACAACGTTTGTAGTCTTTTTCAGTCACTAGAGTGCGAGGAAGGAAGACTGCGCCTCAAGAAATCTTAAGTATCCTCCTTTGATTGGAGGTTGGCATTTTTCTGATTTTTCTAGACATGAAGAACCTCATTAACAATAAAAATAGTGATAATTTAGAAACTTACCGTCTTAACTGAGTCCGCGAAATTACAGAAAAACTAAATGGGATAGCGAGACCAGGATTAGAAACATGATCTTGCTGTATATGAGTCTAGTGTTTTAACCACTTTGTATCTTCGCTGAACAGCTTCTGTTGTCAGCCGTTTTTACGTGTTGTTATTTACTGATGTGTAGATTTGCTTTGCGCCATATCTCGTAGCTGTACCTTTGACAGGGTCTCTCTGACGTTTCTAAGTAAGCCGTGCCTTAAGGTTATCCCTGAAGAGTACTCAAATTGTTGGTTATTAAAAATTTAATCAACAATCACGCACTAAATATTGTACGCAGAATGCCAGAAACTGTGAGTTCCAAGGTAGACAGTTACTGCTGCCATTAGACTATATTGATTTGCCACGGTATATTAACCTGCTTTTCATGAAGTTCAAAATAGCACAACGAACCTGTGTTTGACAAGGACGAAAGACTATAAAAAGTAAATTACCTGTGGCTTAAGTTTTCTTCGCTGAATATTCGCTGAGTACAAAACCATTATCTAAAAGCGTTTGGTATAAATCTATATTAAAAAGTAGTACATTCGTAAGTTCGAATGGTTCAGATGGCTCTGAGCACTATGGGACTTAACATCTGAGGTCATCAGTCCCCTAGAACTACTTAAACCTAACTAACCTAAGGACATCACACACATCCATGCGCGAGGCAGGATTCGAACCTGCGACCGTAGCGGTCGCGCGGTTCCAGACTGAAGCGCCTAGAGCGTCTCTGCCACACCGTCCAGCACAATCGTAAGTCTAGTTCCTTATGATATCCCATAAAATTAACGTCATCAGTATTAAAAGCGTTATGTGATTTGACATAACTTGAAAGGACATTGAATCGTCGTCGTCTCTTATCAATTATGAAACATGCGAAAAGTATATCATTTTTGTTGGTAGTCTTGTGCGTGACGTATATTTGTTAGATAGAAAGGTGAGGGTTGAAATAAGAGAGAAAATTGTCCGATGAATTATGATTTATTTAACAGATGTAAATTTAATTTAATTTGATAATAACCGCTTAAGAGTTACTAGTTTTTTAAATTTTGTAATGAAAATTGGTGGTAGGGAAAATTGTGTCCATACTGCATTTGCAGTAAAAAGAATCAATGTTCGCTGTGCGTAGTATTTATAACTTTACCATTAAATAACCCAAAGCAGTAGACGATTATAGTTCATGGATAAATTTAATTAAATTTGTGGAATATTTTATTTCATATTTCCAGCAATTACGGAAACCGGAGTGATGGGGTAGGAATAATTTTCTAATTATCTATAGGTAGAGTCAACTTACTGTGCTGGGACGATTATCGGATGCACATAATTACCGGCCAATTTCATTGACATCAGTTTGTTGTATAATCATGGAACATATTTTGTGTTCAGACGTAATTACCTTTCTAGACTCTGAGAAGCTCATCTGCAGAAACCAACACGGTTTTAGGAAACAGCGGTCATGCGAGACACGGCTGGTCCTCTTTGTGCATGATGTACACTACTGGCCATTAAAATTGCTGACCGGCGTTGCCTGGTGAAACGTTGTTGTGATGCCTCGTGTAAGGAGGAGAAATGCGTACCATCACGTTTCCTACTTTGATAAAGGTCAGATTGTAGCCTATCGCGATGGCGGTTAATTGTATCGCGACATTGCTGCTCGCGTTGGTCGAGATCCAATGACTGTTAGCAGAATATGGAATTGGTGGGTAGTACGGAAAGCCGTGCTGGATCCCAATGGTCTCGTATCACTAGCAGTCGAGATGACAGGCATCTTAAACGCATCGTTGTAACGGATCGTGCAGCCACGTGTCGATCCCTGAGTCAGCAGGGGGGGGACGTTTGCAAGACGACAACCATCTGCACGAACAGTTCGACGACGTATGGAACAGCATGGCCTATCAGCTCGGAGACAATGGCTGCGGTTACCCTTGACACTGCATCACAGACAGGAGCACCTGCGATGGTGTACTCAACGACGATCCTGCGTGTACGAATGGCAAAACGTCATTTTTTCGGATGAATCCAGGTTCTGTTTACATCATCGTGATGGTCGCATCCGTGTTTGGCGACATCGCGGTGAACGCACATTGGAAGCGTGTATTCGTCATCGCCATACTGGCGTATTACCCGGCGAGCTGGTATGGGGTGCCATTGGTTACACGTCTCAGTCACCTCTTGTTCGCATTGACGCACTTTGAACAGTGGACGTTACATTTCAGATGTGTTACGACCCGTCGCTCTACCCTTCATTCTATCCGTGCGAAACCCTACATTTCAGCAGGATAATGCACGACCGCATGTTGCAGGTCCTGTACGGGACTTTCTGGATACAGAAAATGTTCGACAGCTGCCCTGGCCAGCACATTCTCCAGATCTCTCACCAATTGGAAACGTCTGGTCAATGGTGGCAGAGCAACTGGCTCGTCACAATACGCCAGTCACTACTCTTGATGAACTGTGGTATCGTGTTGAAGCTGCATGGGCAGCTGTACCTGTACACGCCATTCAAGCTCTGTTTGACTCAATGCCCAGGCGTATCAGAGCCGTTACTACGGCCAGAGGTGGTTGTTCTGGGTACTGATTTCTTAGGATCTATGCACCGAAATTTCGTGAAAATGTAATCACATGTCAGTTCTAGTGTAATATATTTTTCCAATGAATACCCGTTTATCATCTACATTTCTTCTTGGTGTAGCAATTGTAGTGGCCAGTAGTGTAGTTTCAGTTCAGGAGCACTAGTGGGTGGGTGGGCAGTGCGGGGTCCATAGTATGTGCTGTGTGGATAAACCGTCTCTGACCCCGGGCACTCTTACCACTATGGTTAATTGATTACAGATGTAGCAGTTACCATAAAAACGGCAAATTACCACCGCTCTTTCATCCAGTTAACACGGGAGCGCAGACAACTTCTTTTCGCATGTTTTGTTTTCTTTTTTTTCTGCAGTGGATTCTCTTTGCACGTCCTTAAGGGGACCTGGACGCGAAAATGACTGAAAAATCTAAAAACAAATTTTGCCGCCATGAGAAAGACAAATTTCTCCCATTTATAAAAATGTATGGTTTACTAACTTTTAAATTGTTATTATAGTCTTAAACGCTCGTCGTTGAACAAAACTCTGCACACTGGCCACGCCCCCTGTCAGTTCACTGTCGCTGCTTGACACGCAAAAGCCTAGTTTTCTTGGCATACCTCTCTAAACGGTGTTGTGTCAGCAATATTTATAGAAACTGGCAAGGTTTTGGACTTTGAATGCTTGTGAAAACAAAAATATTGGCACTCATTTGAGTGTAAAGAATTTTGAAGGCGCCAGTGGCAACGTGGAAATGCGTAATTAATATGTTTAGGAGGTCTGTGGCCTCTCTTGGTGTAATGTATGTAGGTTACCTTGGGGATGGAGATTGTAAACGCCATGAAAGTGTAGCAAATGACAGGATATATGGTGATACACAAATACAGAAGCTGGAATGTATAGGACATGTCCAGAAACAAATGGGAGCCAGGCTGAGTAACCTGTTTAAAAACCTGAGTGGTAAGAAGCACTCAGACGAAAAATGTATAGGCGGGGTCGGTCGTCTGACAAAGTGTGAAATAGACAAATTGTCTCAATATTATGGACTTCCAATTAGACGAAATGTTGGAGATTTCGAGAATATGAGGAAAGCCTTCTGGTACCTTGGTTTCACAAAATTTCTTTTGATGAGAACCTACAGCATGGACCATGTCCTAAATGCGAAACTTCATGGTGCAAGTACTGGGTGAGTGATGCTTCAGGCAAGGAATATCACCATAAACGTTCCATGTCTGCCACAGTCATGGAAACAATAAAGCCAATATACACGGATCTTGCAGATAAAAAATTACTTCGCAAATGTCTACATGGCCGTACACAAAACCCTAATGAGAGTTTCAACAGCTGCGTATGGCAACGAGTACCAAAAACAGTGTTTGTTGAATGGACAGTACTCAAAATGGGTGTGATGGATGCTGTCATGTGTTTCAATGATGGTGTAATCAGAAGGACAAAAGTAATGGACTAGTTAGGCATCCAGCCAGGAAATAATATGATAGCTGCTCTGACTACCATAGATCGTCAGCGTCTAGTTGAAGCTGAAAGGGCTGTGGAAGCCACCACTAAAGAGTCCAGAGTAAGGAAAAGGCTCCTGAAGAAGTCTACAGAGGATAAAGAAGCAGCTGGCTAGCAAGATTATGCTGCTGGAATGTTCTGAAAGAGGCAAACGGTGAGTCAAAAACACTGTGAACATTATTTTCCCATTTTCTCGAAACTACATTTTCAGAACATTAGGTATATATAACTTCACAATAGTTTTATCCATGTTCACCAAATTTCTCTCAAGTGCAGAATGGGATAGTATCTTTGTATTATGCCTAATACATCGCAGAAATGATCTATATTTGTCATTCTGCATATAATTTTATCGGTATTTGTTAGACAAAATAGTAATGTAGTATAATAACGGTTTTCCTGTTTCCTCGGATGTACTCCACACTACAAAACGAGAGACATAATATGTTCCTATGAATGTTGACAGCAGCCTGCCACAGTTTGATGATGATGGACCAGAAAATGGTACCAGAATGGGAAAGCGTATTACAAAAATATCTGTTAGGCAAAATCCTGTAATTCTTAAACTATAAAAGATACTTCAATAAATTTCCTTTTACAGCTCGGGGTAATGTCATTCACTGTTGGTAAAAAATCACAACTTCCTCCGCATTGTAGATCAAGAGTAATGTGCACTGAGAGCGAGGTATAAAAATGCAGCCCGTTCGCGTCCATGTGTTTTAAAATTATCTGTGTACGTGTAATACATCGTAGAGGAAACGTTACTCTGCCGACATACATGCTACAGTTTCTCGATTAAAATCTGTTGTCACACACCACGGTGAACCCATTGTAAGTTTCATAGAACGTAGTACGTTTCGAAAACGGGGCGTAAATGTGTACTTAAAAATAATATCACGATAAGTGAAAAGTTCCCTATACGTTATGAATCGATGCATGATTTGCTGCATAGACCTAAAGGACAGTTTGTTTCATACAGAACTCTCAAATTGTGTCTCGAACAATGTTTGATTTGCGCTTGATCAATCTCTACTGACTCCAAGCTTTGTACTGCATCCTGTCACGTAAGAAATTCAAGCTATCGGAAAGATGGCAACTTACCAGTACACGCTGCTGAGTTATATAACGATCTTACGTTCAGGGTGCTTCCACCCAGTTGGCCGGCATTGTTTTTCGAAAATGTCGCGTCCGGTCACTTAGCAGTAAAATGCGGTTTAGGCAGACCGATTAGGGCGAATTGAATGGTAAACCTTACACGACCTGTAAACCGCTTGAAAATGGAGGAAACTGATTGTGCTTCAGAACTTTAAACTGGAGAATGGTACAAAATTACCACCGTTCAATACTAATGTCGAAATCGAACACTTTTGCCTTGAAAGTTTATTTTGTATTTCGCGCTGATTGTCTGATCCTATTCTAATACTCTTCCTGGCAAAGCTCCATGCCATGAAACGCCAGCTCATTCAACGGAAGCGAGTGATAAGTAGTATCCTATAACGCATTTCCTCACCAGCAATGCCACTACTTGTGTCTGACAAAAGGAGTTTTGGTATTACACCGTGAATGGGTTTTGTAATGGAATTTAATGTATTTTGTTATTATTTCAGTAATGGCATATTCCAACGAACAGGCATTTGGTTTGATTATTTCACTTCGAGAATGATGCCTGAATTACCTCGAAACAGAGCGGCTTTATGCAGAGATATACTGAGATTGTCCCCACAGGTCATTACGTGTTTTTGATGATTTTGAGCACAGATTCGCATTAGTGGCATAAGCAAATGACTCACAGTCGTAACAATCAAGTCAAAAGACGCGATCGAGCCAATAGAAGCGCAGAGTGATGAGGAGAAACGCCGTCTGAAAGTTTCAAGATAATGATGATTTAGGTTCGTTTCACTTCATGTTCATCAGACACTAAGCGAAGATGTTTTCCATGCCAGCATCTCTGTCTGCATCTGTTTCCTAATTAAAAACATGGACTTTCAACTTTCATGCTGTGGCTGCTTTCATATCAAATAGAGAGTTAAATATTCAGTTTTTCTCTCTTGGGAAGATAAAATCCAACGTTGGTTACGTCAGGAAGACAACCAAATACGTCTGAAGCTGACTGTTGCGAACTGATCCGTGATGAAGCTATCGGACTTTACTTTTTATGAACAGTGCAATGGCGAGTGAAATACTCAATTTCTCCGACACGCACTGACAGCGTTACTAGCAGATGTTCCATTAGCAGCACAGTTATTATAGCAGCAGCAGAAAGATACATGTTCGGCGCATTTTCTTGGCGGTCAGTAGTACTTAGATTGAAATTTTTCATAGTCTATGGATTATTAGAGAAGACCAATGACTTGGTCATAACGGACGCCAGATTTAGCACTCCTTAATTATTTCTTTTGGGGGAGTGTCAAAAACACTACGCATCACTGAAGTTCTACAATGAAGGATGATATGAAAACTCTAATACGAAAAGCATTTTGTTCGCTCCTAGCTGCAAAAATTCTAGGGGGTGCACAAAGGCGGCCACAGCTGTGCTTAGGAAAAGACGAAAAGCCTTATGAATATCTATTACCGTAAACCTAAACATACATTCTTTTCTAGCAATATTTATAAGATTTAATGCGACAAAAAGAGATTATTCAACACGGAACATACACTCCTGGAAATGGAAAAAAGAACACATTGACACCGGTGTGTCAGACCCACCATACTTGCTCCGGACACTGCGAGAGGGCTGTACAAGCAATGATCACACGAACGGCACAGCGGACACACCAGGAACCGCGGTGTTGGCCGTCGAATGGCGCTAGCTGTGCAGCATTTGTGCACCGCCACCGTCAGTGTCAGCCAGTTTGCCGTGGCATACGGAGCTCCATCGCAGTCTTTAACACTGGTAGCATGCCGCGACAGCGTGGACGTGAACCGTATGTGCAGTTGACGGACTTTGAGCGAGGGCGTATAGTGGGCATGCGGGAGGCCGGGTGGACGTACCGCCGAATTGCTCAACACGTGGGGGCGTGAGGTCTCCACAGTACATCGATGTTGTCGCCAGTGGTCGGCGGAAGGTGCACGTGCCCGTCGACCTGGGACCGGACCGCAGCGACGCACGGATGCACGCCAAGACCGTAGGATCCTACGCAGTGCCGTAGGGGACCGCACCGCCACTTCCCAGCAAATTAGGGACACTGTTGCTCCTGGGGTATCGGCGAGGACCATTCGCAACCGTCTCCATGAAGCTGGGCTACGGTCCCGCACACCGTTAGGCCGTCTTCCGCTCACGCCCCAACATCGTGCAGCCCGCCTCCAGTGGTGTCGCGACAGGCGTGAATGGAGGGACGAATGGAGACGTGTCGTCTTCAGCGATGAGAGTCGCTTCTGCCTTGGTGCCAATGATGGTCGTATGCGTGTTTGGCGCCGTGCAGGTGAGCGCCACAATCAGGACTGCATACGACCGAGGCACACAGGGCCAACACCCGGCATCATGGTGTGGGGAGCGATCTCCTACACTGGCCGTACACCACTGGTGATCGTCGAGGGGACACTGAATAGTGCACGGTACATCCAAACCGTCATCGAACCCATCGTTCTACCATTCCTAGACCGGCAAGGGAACTTGCTGTTCCAACAGGACAATGCACGTCCGCATGTATCCCGTGCCACCCAACGTGCTCTAGAAGGTGTAAGTCAACTACCCTGGCCAGCAAGATCTCCGGATCTGTCCCCCATTGAGCATGTTTGGGACTGGATGAAGCGTCGTCTCACGCGGTCTGCACGTCCAGCACGAACGCTGGTCCAACTGAGGCGCCAGGTGGAAATGGCATGGCAAGCCGTTCCACAGGACTACATCCAGCATCTCTACGATCGTCTCCATGGGAGAATAGCAGCCTGCATTGCTGCGAAAGGTGGATATACACTGTACTAGTGCCGACATTGTGCATGCTCTGTTGCCTGTGTCTATGTGCCTGTGGTTCTGTCAGTGTGATCATGTGATGTATCTGACCCCAGGAATGTGTCAATAAAGTTTCCCCTTCCTGGGACAATGAATTCACGGTGTTCTTATTTCAATTTCCAGGAGTGTATAAGAAGAGGCTTTTCCCCCTCACTCCAACATTAAGAAAAGTCATCCACTGGTCCAATAGCCTACAAAACTACCTGTTCTTCCTGTTAAAAACTGCTCACATCATCAGATCCAGGAAGAGTTTTTCGATGGTATCAAGGACTCTGTATTACTTAAAATCTCTATAGATATCAGTCTTCAGACATCGTTTCATAAACGCAATGGGATGGGGGCTATAAATTAAAGATGGAGCTTCAGGACATCACCTACTATTTGCTGACTATCGAGTAGTTATAGAACAAGACGGGGAGGTTGCAAATTGTATGTGTAACCAACTAGCAACAGAATATAGAAACTGGGGATTGAAGATTAATTACCAGAAGACAGAATACGTCACTACTGATCCAGATGACTTATACATAGAGGGAAAGAAAATGAAGAAGGTAAACCCTTTCTGTTATTTGTGATACATTTTAGAGCTGGAGGGAAAATCAGAGGTAGAAATTAATAAAAGAATTGGCAGTGGAAAGAAGGTCACTGGGATGCTCAACTCAGTCTTATGATATATCATATATAAATCGATACTAGAGAGGGTAGTTATGTATGGAATGGAGACGTGGACTACAAATCTGAAATACTTAAAAAAACTGCAAGCAGTAGAAATGGATTTCTGGAGAAGGTCAGCAAGAATTTTTAGAAAAGAGAAAGTAAGAAACGACGAAATAATAAAGGGAATGGAAGTAAGAGAAACAATACATGATGTGATGGATAGAAGGAAGTTACAATGGTACGGGCATGTAAGAGAAAATGGAGGAAGTCAGAATTTCGATAATGATCCTGGAATGGGAACCAGAGGGAAAGAAGAGAAGAGGAAGCCCTATGAAAACCTGGGGACAATGAGAAGAGTTGGCGCAGAGGAAGAAGATAGACAACATCGAAACACCTGGAGGGACGTCCTGAGGGGATAAATTAAGATCTCGTGTACAAGATGTAATAATTTCCGGGTATTTGTTATGTTGGAGAGAAATCTTTGTATAAAGGAAAACCTCAGTAATTAAAAAAATCAAGGACTCTGTCCAAATAAAAAAAAAAAAAATAGTTTTCAGAATACCATTAACGGTGTTAATTTCGTACCACGTTCTCATTTGAAATTCTGAAGTTCAGTTTGTTATTTCCATGTTTCACCAGCTTCTAGACAACGAAAGACTGGGCGTATATATTTCTAAAAAAAAAAAAAGGGTCAGTACGTCTGATAAGAGACAACCTGAGAACTGAATGAAACGGGCATATTTTGTAGCTTGCTTATATTCTGTAACTGGCTTAAGAAGCATGGTAAAACTGAATTTCATGTAATGTAAACTAAGTGCAGATATTCTAAATATAAGCAATATGATGAACTTACAGATGATAAACGAAACAGAAGTAAGAATAGTTCCATATCCTTTTTTTATCTTCGTTGAAATTGAAGTTACGTGACCTAACACATAGGTATACGCTGCAGTTCGGAGAATTTCCCGTAGCCAGACGTCTGCAGGTGAGCGATCCAGTTCAGCTGTTCCGATGATACCGTCCTGAAAAGTGTCTCCCAGCTGAGATTCTCTGCCAGGGAAGCAATCTACGACTAGGCTGAAACAAAGCTGCCGCTTTGGAAGGCGAGAATTGTCGCCGAGGATGCAGCTAGAGCTGAGCTGTGCCGTGCAGATTGCAGCTGAGCCTTGACGTGCAGCCAGGGTACTCACGTTGACGTTGGAGTCGCGGATGTAGGTCTCGCGGACGGTCTCCGGTCCCTGGTCGCGCGGCCGGTACTCCAGTCTGTAGCCCAGGAACTCGCCGTGGATGGTCTCGTCAGGGGGCGCATGCCAGGTCAGCTGCACCGATGTCGCGCTTATGTTGTGCGCCGTCCTGATCACTGGTTTCCCATTTGGCACTGCAACATCATTTCGTTACGTTGTATTTTCGATTTTACAGCAGCAAAGTGCACAAAAAAGTGTTACTCAAATGTGGGTGTTCTCCGAAACTTAACGTGATATAAATTCTTTGTTGTAACATTGTGACAGTCAACACAAAATGTTTTGCGTTTCGCTGAATATATTTGCGTCACGAAACAGAAATAGACTGTGAGGTGACTAATCAATCAGAAGTGTCTTTCAAATTCGTCCGAAGGTGATGTAATATAATAAAAATTATAACCACAGTGAATCAAATTAACACATTTTCCTTAACTAAAAGTCAGCTAATAAAATACCTAAAATATCATAAAAGGTTCGGGGCAAGTGGTTCAACATTTAAGTATAATAACATTCAGAACATCCAGTACCGTACTGCTCACAGGATAACACTGCTCTTACAGTGAAATACACGTTTGCACCACACTGAGCTTTCTGGCTGTGAGCATTGCTTATTGAAGGGCACCTACATCTGCATCTACATCCATAGTCCGCAAGCCACCTGACGGTGTGTGGCGGAGGGTACTTTGAGTAACTCTATCGGTTCTCCCTTCTATTCCAGTCTCGTATTGTCCGTGGGAAGAAAGATTGTCGATATGCCTCTGCGTGGGCTCCAGTCTCTCTGATTTTATCCTCATGGTCTCTTCGCGAGATATACGTAGGAGGGAGCAATATACTGATTGACTCCTCGATGAAGGTATCTTCTCGAAACTTCAACAAAAGCCCGTATCGAGCTACTGAGCGTCTCTCTTGCAGTCTTCCACTGGAGTTTATCTATCACGACCGTAACGCTTTCGCGATTACTAAATGATCTACATCTACATTTATACTCCGCAAGCCACCAAACGGTGTGTGGCGGAGGGCACTTTACGTGTCACTGTCATTACCTCCCTTTTCTCTTCCAGTCACGTATGGTTCGCGGGAAGAACGACTGTCTGTGACTGTGACTGGCCTGTGACTAAGAGCGCTGCTCTCCGTTGGATTTTCTCTATCTCTTCTATCAGCCCTGTCTGGTACGGATCTCACACTGGTGAGCAGTATTCAGCAGTGGGCGAAGAAGTGTACTGTAACCTACTTCCTTTGTTTTTGGATTGCATTTCCTTAGGATTCTTCCAATGACTCTCAGTCTGGCATCTGATTTACCGACAATTGGTTTTATAAGGTCATTCCATTATAAATCACTGCTAATGCCTACTCCCAGATAATTTATAGAATGTGGTGTCACCGCCAGACACCACACTTGCTAGGTGGTAGCCTTTAAATCGGCCGCGGTCCGTTAGTATACGTCGGACCCGCGTGTCGCCACTATCAGTGATTGCAGACCGAGCGCCGCCACACGGCAGGTCTAGAGAGACTTCCTAGCACTCGCCCCAGTTGTACAACCGACTTTGCTAGCGATGGTTCACTGAGAAAATACGCTCTCATTTGCCGAGACGATAGTTTAGCATAGCCTTCAGCTACGTCATTTGCTACGACCTAGCAAGGCGCCATTATCAGTTACTATTGATATTGAATCATGTACCGTCAAGACCGACATTCACCAATAACGGATTAAAGTTGAGTATTCCACCAGCTACGTCCGTTTTTCTAAATTCTTATTTCCTTGTCCTGTTCCAGACCTCACACCAGCCTGCGTGAGCTAAAACGCGTGTCTTTCGGCCTCCTCTAGTAACACGGTGTTGGCTCTCCTGCCAGCCAAAACATAGAATATACTGCTTCCAGTTGCTGACCTGCTATATTGTAGCTAAATGATAAAGGATCTTTCTTTCTTTGTATTCGCAGCACATTACACTTCTCTACATTGAGGTTCAATTGCCATTCCCTGCACCATGCGTCAGTTCGTTGCAGATCCTCCTGCATTTCAGTGCAATTTTCCATTGTTACAACCTCTCGATATTCTACAGCATCATCCACAAAAAGCCTCAGTGAACTTCCGATGTTATCCACAAGGTCATTTATATATATTGTGAGTAGCAACGGTCCTACGACACTCCCCTGCGGCACACCTGAAGTCACTCTTACTTCGGAAGACTTCTCTCCACTGAGAATGACATGCTGCGTTCTGTTATCTAGGAACTCTTCAATCTAATCACACAATTGGTCTGATAGTCCATATACTCTTACTTTGTTCATTAAACGACTGCGAGGAACTGTATCGAACGCCTTGCGGAAGTCAAGAAACACGGCATCTACCTGGTAACCCGTGTCGGGAAGAATCTCGTGGACGAATAGCGCGAGCTGGGTTTCACACGATCGTCTTTTTAGAAACCCATGCTGATTCCTACAGGGTAGATTTCTAGTCTACAGAAAAGTCATTATACTCGAACGTAATACGTGTCCCAAATTTCTGCAACTTATCGACGTTAGAGATACAGGTCTAAAGTTCTGCACATCTGTTCGACGTCTCTTTTTGAAAACGGGGATGACCTGTGCCCTTTTCCAATCTTTTGGAACGCTACGCTCTTCTAGAGACCTACGGTACACCGCTGCAAGAAGGGGGGCAAGTTCCTTCGCGTACTCTGTGTAAAATCGAACTGGTATCCCATCAGGTCCAGCGGCCTTTCCTCTTGTGCGCGATTTTAATTGTTTTTCTATCCCTCTGTCATCTATTTCGATATCTACCATTTTGTCATCTGTGCGACAATCTAGAGAAGGAACTACAGTGCCCTCCTCCTCTGTGAAACGGCTTTCGAGAAAGACATTTAGTATTTCGACCTTTAGTCTGTAATCCTCTGTTTCAGTACCATTTTGGTCACAGAGTGTCTGGACATTTTGTTTTGACCCACCTACCGGTTTGACATAAGACCAAAACTTCTTAGGATTTTCTGCCAGGTCAGTACATAGAACTTCACTTTCGAATTCACTGAACGCCTCTCGCATAGCCCTCCTCCTTGCTTGGCACATACTCATCTAATGCACATTGTACGATGGTTTTGAACTTCGTCCACTGTTCCTCAACACTATCTGTACTTGAATAAAATTACAAGTACTCTGAAATCTGCTTTTTATCACTTTTGCTAAACAGAAAAATCTTCCTACCTTTTTTAATATTTCTATTTACGGCTGAAATCATCGCTGCAGTAATCGCTGATTCCCTGTTGTGCGTTAACTGTTTCAAATAGTTCGGGTCTGTTTGTCACCAGAAGGTCTAATATGTTATCGCCACGAGTCGGTTCTCTGTTTAACTGCTCAAGGTAGTTTTCAGATAGTGCACTTTAAAAAAATTCGGTGGATTCTTTGTCCCTGCCAACCATTGTAAACGTTAGAGTCTCCCAGTCTATATCTGGTAAATTAAAACCTCCACCCAGAACTATAACATGGTCGGGAAATCTGCTCGAAATATTTCCCAAATTTTCAGGTGCTCTGCCACAACAGCTGCTGCGCCAGGGGGCCTATAGAGGCATCCAGTTACCATGTTTGAGCCTGCTTTAACCGTGACCTTCACCCAAATTATTTCACATTTCGGATCTCCGTCAATTTCCTTATATACTATTGCACTTTTTATCGCTAAAACAAGACTCCCCCTTCACTGTCTAGCCTGCCTTTGCGGTATACATTCCAATCTGAGTTTAGAATGTCATTACTATTTACATCTGGTTTCAGCCAACTTTCCGTTCCTAGTACTATCTGGGCATTGTGACCGTTTATTAATGAGAGCAGTTCTGGAACCTTTCTATAGACGCTCCTGCAGTTTACATTAATATTGTTATTCCCTGTTGCATTTTGCCTACTACTACCTTGTCACGTCTCAGGAGGCGTCTTGTCGGGCCTAGGGAGGGAATTCTCTAACCTAAAAAACCCACATATGCACTCCACACGTACTCCGCTACCCTTGTAGCCGCTTCCTGTGTGTAGTGCATGCCTGACCTATTCAGGGGACCCTACATTTCTCTACCTGATTGCGGAGGTCGAGAAATTTGCACCACAGATCTCCGCAGAATCGACTGAGACTCTGGTTTAAGCCTTCCACTCGGCTCCAAACCAGAGGACCGCAATCGATTCTGGGAACGATACTACAAATAGTTAGCTCAGATTTCACCCCGAGAGCGAGGCTTTCCGCCTTCACCAACTCCGCCAGCCGCCTGTATGAACTGAGGATGACCTCTGAAACCAGACGGCAGGAGTCATTGGTGCCGACATGAGCAGCAATTTGCAGTCAGGAGCACCCAGTGCTCTCTATCGCCGCCGGCAGGGCCTCCTCCACATCTCGAATCAGACCCCCCGGCAAGCAGACAGAGTAAACATTGGCCTTCTTCCCCGACCTTTCCGCTATTTCCCTAAGGGCCTCAATCTCCCGCCTAACATTGGAGCTCCCAATCACTAATAAACCCCTCCCCCCGTGTGCCTGCTCGGACCTTGCTGAAGGAGCGGCCACATGTCCACTCACAGGCAGAGCGGGCGATGCCACACGGCCAGCCTCCACATTGACCCACAGCCTCGTCCGACACGAATGCCGCTGAACCCGCCACTCCCTTGGGGAGAGGGTGGCCCAACCGCGGCCGGTACCCGCTAAGATGTCTCGACAGCAGCGACTGTGGGTGAAGCATGTAACACCTGGGGTGTACCATGCGACGCACCAGACTCCCCACTGCCGCTACACTCCGAGGCAGCGGCCTAAAGACGGCTGACAGCAGCCATCAACACGTTCAGCTGCTTGCGAACAGTGGCCAGCTCCTCCTGCGTCCGTACACAGCAGTCACACATCCTATCCATCCTAAGAAATCAAAAATTTACTGTAGAGAGTTAATCAACTTTTAACTAGATTGCTAATTCAGTTAAGGTGGCTGATAGCTGACTAAACTGTGGTTACTAGACACTTCTTGTTGGAAACAAAGTAAGCACTACCTGTCTCTGGACTGTATTCAAAACAAACACGAAATCTATGGAACACTATTACTAGTACTCGAAAATTAAAGCTTCATAAAAGCAAAAACACACGGAAAAAGAAGTGACAAGTAAGAAAAACTCAGTTAATGCTTAAATTTACATAACTTGCTGCACAGCAGATGTGAAGCAGACGGCAGTTACGACGCTGTGATAGCTATGCCACTACGCTATCTGTTGGTGGACGACTTTGCAACCATCATCAGTACATCTGCTATCACCCAGGTTCCATATGCTGTCAACAGATCAAAATCGACGTCGTCTTTCTAGGTGTACTATTTTTCTGTGGGTGTTATATTCATTGCCGGCCGGAGTGGCCGTGCGGTTCTGGGCGCTACAGTCTGGAGCCGAGCGACCGCTACGGTCGCAGGTTCGAATCCTGCCTCGGGCATGGATGTGTTCAAAATGGTTCAAATGGCTCTGAGCACTATGGGACTTAACTGCTGTGGTCATCAGTCCCCTAGAACTTAGAACTAGTTAAACCTAACTAACCTAAGGACATCACAAACATCCATGCCCGAGGCAGGATTCGAACCTGCGACCGTAGTGGTCTTGCGGTTCCAGACTGCAGCGCCTTTAACCTCACGGCCACTTCGGCCGGCCATGGATGTGTGTGATGTCCTTAGGTTAGTTAGGTTTAATTAGTTCTAAGTTCTAGGCGACTGATGACCTCAGAAGTTAAGTCGCATAGTGCTCCGAGCCATTTGAACCATTTTGTTATATTCATTGCCGGCCGAAGTGGCCGTGCGGTTAAAGGCGCTGCAGTCTGGAACCGCAAGACCGCTACGGTCGCAGGTTCGAATCCTGCCTCGGGTAATGGATGTTTGTGATGTCCTTAGGTTAGTTAGGTTTAACTAGTTCTAAGTTCTGGGGGACTAATGACCTCAGAAGTTGAGTCCCATAGTGCTCCGAGCCATTTTTTGTTATATTCATTACCGGTAATGTCCTTTGCAGTTATCAACTGTTTTGGTCAAAAACAGTAGTGCAAAAATTTGATTTAATACGAGAACCAAAACTAACATCTACTACGTCTGCAAGGGACTACAGAAATGTCTCATATACACGAGTAAACGCCTATTCGCCAATCTGCCAAAACGCATTAAATGTCTTATCGGTAATACGGATGAGTATAAGACTGAATTAAAGTTCTTTTTCTTGGGCAACAATTTCTACTCCATCTTCATAGATAACACTTAAAAATTATAATTTAGATTACGTAAGATTTTATGCCATTATAACACAATTAAGGAAAACAGGTATAAACATACAAAAAAATGTATTCTGTTTTCTAAAGCTTAGTGGCAAAAAGAGTTACAATGATGTACGAAAGCCGTTTAATAAGTAATGCCCCACATTTTTTTCTCAGAATATATTTATTGTTAAGTCAGAATTTGGCGACAATGTACATCAGCACGTATTTTCAAAAAATGGTTCAAATGGCTCTGAGCACTATGGGACTCAACTGCTGAGGTCATTAGTCCCCTAGAACTTAGAACTAGATAAACCTAACTAACCTAAGGACATCACAAACATCCATGCCCGAGGCAGGATTCGAACCTGCGACCGTAGCGGTCTTGCGGTTCCAGGCTGCAGCGCCTTTAACCGCACGGCCACTTCGGCCGGCGCACGTCTTTTCCATGTCCTACTTTTCTACGTAGTCTCCATCACGTTCCATGGTCGTACACCAACGTTGTGGAAGAGCATGTATTCCCTGATGGTAAAAGCTCTTGTCCTGTAGTCGTAGCCATGTTTTCACTGCATGACTGACACTCTCGTCATCTTCAAAGTGTGTTACCCGTAGACAATCTTTAAGCGGCCCAAAGAGAAGGAAGTCCTTGCTTTGAATCTTGTGGTCCGCTGTGAGCAATCAAGGAACCCACCTCTTTAAATATCCGAGAGTCTCGATCATTGCAGACGCACTTTCGATGCTGACCGACAACTCTAGAGCCAAATGACGAGTTGTGATGCGCCAGTCGGCGTGGATAATGTCATCAGCACGATTCAGCACGTCTGAAGCAGTGGCTGTGATAGGACCTCCCGATCGTGGCAGATCATGGAGCTCTATTTCTGCCTTTCATGAGGCTGTAACTTTCTTTACCCATAGCCCAACTGCACTCCTATCAATTGCAGCATAGCCACGCACTGCACACAAACGTTTATGGATGTTCACTTCGGTTTGTTTTTCTGCACACAATAATACAATAACAGCACGTTCCTTGTTACGTGAGTCGTATTTAGACGTCATTCTGACGCTGTACTACAGCTCTGCCATCTGCCAGTACCGTTCGAAACTTCACCGGCGCACAGAACAAACATCAAATGTGAAGTACCAACAAGGACGTTTGTCTATGTATATTTATGATCTTTTTTTTAAAAAAAAGTGGGGCATTTCTTATTGAGCGACTCTCGTACAATGACTTAGGTAAGCTTTACATTTGTGAACAATTATCTAACGATATAGTACACTACTGGCCATTAAAATTGCTACACCAAGAAGAAATGCAGATGATAAACGGGTATTCATTGGACAAATATATTGTACTAGAACTGACATGTGATTACATTTTCACGCAATTTGGGTGCATAGATCCTGAGAAATCAGTACCCAGAACAACCACATCTAGCTGTAATAACGGCCTTGATACGCCTAGGCATTGAGTCAAACACAACTTGGATGGCGTATACAGGTACAACTGCCCATGCAGCTTCAACACGATACCACAGTTCATCAAAAGCAGTGACTGGCGTATTGTGACGAGCCAGTTGCTCGGCCACCATTGACTAGACGTTTTCAATTGGTGAGAGATCTGGAGAATGTGCTGGCCAGGGCAGCAGTCGAACATTTTCCGTATCCAGAAAGGCCCGTCCACGACCTGCAACATGCGGTCGTGCATTATCCTGCAGGAAAGTAGGGTTTCGCAGGGATCGAATGAAGGGTAGAACCACGGGTCGTAGCACATCTGAAATGTAACGTCCACTGTTCAAAGTGCCGTCAATGCGAACAAGAGGTGACCGGGACGTGTAACCAATGGCAACCCATACCATCACGCCGGGTGATACGCCAGTATGGCGATGACGAATACACGCTTCCAATGTGCGTTCACCTCGACGTTGCCAAACACGGATGCGACCATCATGATGCTGTAAACAGAACCTGGATTCATCCGAAAAAATGACGTTTCGCCACTCGTGCACCCAGGTTCGTCGTTGAGTACACCATCGCAGGCGCTCCTGTCTGTGATGCAGCGTCAAGGGTAACCGCAGCCATTGTCTCCGAGGTGATAGTCCATGCTGTTGCAAACGACGTCGAACTGTTCGTGCACATGGTTGTTGTCTTGCAAACGTCCCCCCCTGCTGACTCAAGGATCGAGACGTGGCTGCACGATCCGTTACAGACATGCGGATAAGATGTCTGTCATCTCGACTGCTAGTGATACGAGGCCGTTGGGATCCAGCACGGCGTTCCGTACTACCCTCCTGAACCCACCGATTCCATATTCTGCTAACAGTAATTGGATCTCGACCAATGCGAGCCGCAATGTCGTGATACGATAAACCGCAATCGCGATAGGCTACAGTCCGACCTTTATCAAAGTCGGAAACGTGATGGCACGCATTTCTCCTTACACGAGGGATCACAACAACGTTTCACCAGGCAACGCCGGTCAACTGCTGTTTGTGTATGGGAAATCGTTAGGAAACTTTCCTCATGTCAGCACGTTGTAGGTGTCGCCTTGTGTGAATGCTCTGAAAAGCTAATCATTTGCATATCACAGCATCTTCTTCCTGTCGGTTAAATTTCGCGTCTGTAGCACGTCATCTTCATGGTGTAGCAATTTTAATGGGCAGTAGTGTAGAATCCATGCTCTCACGTGCCATGATGGTGGACCGGAAAGTGGGACCGTTTGAGGTAGAAACGACACTGAGTGTTTAATATGACACCTAAGTACTGTCCTTGCAACTAGAGGATGAAGGAGAATGCTACACATTGCTTTGCGCTCATTGCTTTCCTGATATAGTTTGCCGTTTCAATTATTATCTAGGCCTGCACCCTTCTACACGTCCTACAAGTATGCAAGCAGTATGCAAGAGCATCCTTTACATGCTAACGCAGAAGTCTTGAGGCTGTAAACGTGTGCGACTAATGACTGACTAGGGGCAGTTTTAAGACAGAAGGTACTGGAACGTATCGGAGCGTCTTATCAACATGCCTTCCCACCTTCAGAGACTCAGTGAAGCTGTTAAAAAAGATCCGTAGCAGCAGCGTATATAAGACGCTAAAGTACACATCGTCGCTAACTGCAAACAGCGATTTTCCGACAACATATATGAAACAAGAAGTAATTTTTTGTGTCCTCTAGAGAAATCTGGCTCCGCAGTTAACTGGTACTTAAACTGTTGACGGTAAGGATACACTTAATTGCTATTTCAAGCTACAAACAGGCAAGATGAAATATGTACAATTATCGACAGTGATCTCAGAGCAAAGGTCATCAAAAATCTTTTACAGAGAACCCTGCTACGTTTTCCATTTTGTCCTTTTTGGCTTCTTGAACCAGTCCCCATGCTGCATTCAACGATCCTTTGCCGTTGATGATGGGGCAGAGCTCCAATGAGAATGTCTGCACTTAAGGATGTCTCAGATGATACCTTGCAAAAGTAAATATCATATTTTGGAGTCGTTACAAAGGAAGACTTAAGTGAAAGACCGTAGGGGAAACAGAAAAACGATAGTTACTTGTTTTTTCCTCTTGCATTCGATGTATATCACACCAAATAGTAGCCTAGACTCAACAAAGTTGTCTCCAAGAGTAAGTCAAAAATTTTTTGTTGATTACAAGCTCATATGTATTTTATTTGCGTAATCCATTGTATATATATATATATATATATATATATATATATATATATATATATATAGAACGAGTCATTTTATTTGTGTAGATAATGTTCAGGACTCAGTAATGGAGGCTAGCTTATTGTTGTTCAGTTGTACCTGAATATTATGAAATAGCCGGGCCGGCGACAAATTACCGCATCATGAAAGACAGTGACAAACCAACCCTAGCCTAAAGTTTGTAAAATGAAACGGAGAGGGTTTCATACTCTATTGAAAAAGGAAGGAAATATATTTTGTCTTGTTAACGGTAGCCGTTTAGTAATGCGTGTAAATGTTTCATATACAATAGTGATCAGGAATGAGGCAACAATGGTAGTAATTGTGTTGCTGTTGTCCCCATGGGAATAAAATAAAGTACGGAAAATGTAGTAAATCAATAATGTGTCGCATTTCGGATATAAACTTGCAGGAACAAAATCTGGACAGCAATTGACAGATGAGATGCTATATAATTCATCAACAGCAGATTACTTTCCACTGTTGCACACGGAATACGTGTGTCAAATCGGTGCATTTCTCTGACTACTTTCACTTAAAGTACTTGAATAATGCTTGTACACAGGAAATTATGAAATAAAATTGCAGAACTGTAACTAAACTTCACTTGTACGTCACCGTCGACTAAAGCTGTAAGCAACACGTAATAGTAAAAACATTGAGGAAAATATCACCCGTCCTCGTTGCATTATAATACGCGACAATCGTACGCCTAACGCGTCTTTATTGCTCTCTTATTAGACTTAAGAGAATGGAATAGAAATGCTACCGGTACTTCAGTAAACTGAAATTTGTGACATTCCACTACTGATGTACTATGCTGTACAACTCCTCTATTGGGGCGCGAAAATACTTCATTCAAAATTCGTCAAATCCAATTTACAAATCCCCATGATGTACAACTTCGCTATTTTTTGCCATGTTCATGTAATACTTTGCATAAGGCGAAAGTAATAGCATTCATCTTCATTCAGCTGCAAAGCTTGTATACTGGAATTAAAACACCTTTCTCAAAACGAACTAGCAAAATAAATGGATAATCATCTTTCAGTGTGGGAATTGCTGCCTAAAAACGTGATGGTATAAGAAAAAGGAAGAAGGGCGTATAACGTCCCGTCGATAGTGTGGTCATTAGCCGTGGAGTAGAAGCTTGTCGTACGAAAGGACAGGAAGGGACCATCCAGACATTTGCCTGGAGTGATTTAGGGAGCTCATGGAAAACTTAAATCTGGTTAGCGGAGATCTGAACAGGCGTCCTCACGAATGCAGGTGCAGTGTGCTAACCACAGCCCTACTTCGTTCGGTCATGCTGGCAGAAATGTGTTCGCAATAACACAGTGTTACTGCAGTCCGTATAGCGCAACACACTAAGAAGGTAGAACACCGTGGGCGGTAAAAAATCCATACAAAACAGGTAACCGATTGTTCACCATGTAATTCTCATGTTAATATTTACAAGTAGGTGTACAGCTCAAACTGATGTGGTAAACTTTTCAGCAGATTCCTGAAATACAGAAATAATTTGAGTAATCCACTAATTTCAATTGGACGGCTCTTCCTGTATCTGTTTATGGGCACTGCTCTTTTCATGTGTACATAGTTGTAAACCCAAGAGAAAGCTTCGGTGTACTAATTTGAATTTCACTGCAAAGTGGAACAAGTACTGAAAATGAACTGTACGAATTCTACATCTACTTTGTTACAAATGAACGTAGAAAATCCTTTATTTCTACGTGTCAGCACTAAAGTACCGCACTCTATTATTCTGATACAGCATCTATTCTCGGAACTAAAGTGTTTAATCGCTTCGTTTGCTATAAATTACAGTCGACCCTCCTTTTCGCGTATATTAATTGACACAGAGAAACCTGCAATTTCGTGAAACGCGCAATGACTTTTATTTAGCTTCAGTAATTCGGTTTTATGCTTTCTTTGAAATTTCGCAAATCGTATCATTTGCGGTACATGACAAGAAGGAAGATTAAATATAATCGCTTGCAGAGGTGTATCTGCTGTTCTCATATTGAAATTAAAAGTTAAACGGCATGCACTCACAAACAACTACCGCTTCGTTTCAAACGAGTTCTTTAACGGTGAGCTCTGAGTCGTGAAATGAAACTTTTCGTTGCTGTGCAGCGTTTAATTGGCTGGAATAGAGGATCCTACATGCTGTGCGATTCCGTAACGTAAAGGCGGTAAAACGGAGACCATATTATTCTAGGAAAGCTCTAGAAATTTCCGATTGGTATGCAACACTTCTGAGCGGGAAAGTGGCTGACAATTTCCCATATGCCTTACTTTTTCTGTTATTCTGCAGCACTGATTTTCGTCCTTCCTGCCGTGCGCATTCCTTTCTTCGAATTATATTAAACTCAGAGAAACAATAAAAGTAGATAATTTGTCAACTTCGTAAAATACTGAGAGAGATTATGTGCTACGTTAGAGTTTGTGGATTAATAGATTAATTTGCCACGATTACAATGGGGCACAAATCCACAAAGTAGTCACAGCACAGTAGAAGACAAAATTTACTTCCGAAGTCACTGGTTATGGATTAAACTGACTTTCATAAAAGGTGTAACCACGTCGCCATATACTTGAGAAGCGTGCAATATTGTTCCAGTACAAGCTATACAGAAAAAACTGTCAGGCATAACTTCAGAAAGAGGAAAGTATGTGCGTGAATGAGTGTTGCAAAAATAAATACATGAAATAATTCATTTAGGCTTTGTTGATGGAAGCTCTTCAAGAGATGAATGACTGCAGTTAAAGATATAATTTACCACTGCTTCAAGAAACACTGACAAAAAAAGTTTTTTACTTGTAATAATTACGTTACAGCAAGCACCAACAGTGCCTGCGTGATTTGTTTTTTCCGCTGTCAGAAACGAGCGTGAAACCAATTATTTTCTTAAATTAATGATTTTGAATTTATTCTTCTGGGCAATTCATCAAATGCAATTTTTATTTTGCCACCACGATTTTATTAAAAATCATTTAGCACCGTCAAATACACTCCTGGAATATTGAGATAACCGATCGCGGAATTGAAAAACAGCTACAATCGCTTAGTATTGGAAAGGCTTCAGGACCAGATGAGATACCTATAAAATTCTACACTCCTGGAAATTGAAATAAGAACACCGTGAATTCATTGTCCCAGGAAGGGGAAACTTTATTGACACATTCCTGGGGTCAAATACATCACATGATCACACTGGCAGAACCACAGGCACATAGACACAGGCAACAGAGCATGCACAATGTCGGCACTAGTACAGTGTATATCCACCTTTCGCAGCAATGCAGGCTGCTATTCTCCCATGGAGACGATCGTAGAGATGCTGGATGTAGTCCTGTGGAACGGCTTGCCATGCCATTTCCACCTGGCGCCTCAGTTGGACCAGCGTTCGTGCTGGACGTGCAGACCGCGTGAGACGACGCTTCATCCAGTCCCAAACATGCTCAATGGGGGACAGATCCGGAGATCTTGCTGGCCAGGGTAGTTGACTTACACCTTCTAGAGCACGTTGGGTGGCACGGGATACATGCGGACGTGCATTGTCCTGTTGGAACAGCAAGTTCCCTTGCCGGTCTAGGAATGGTAGAACGATGGGTTCGATGACGGTTTGGATGTACCGTGCACTATTCAGTGTCCCCTCGACGATCACCAGTGGTGTACGGCCAGTGTAGGAGATCGCTCCCCACACCATGATGCCGGGTGTTGGCCCTGTGTGCCTCGGTCGTATGCAGTCCTGATTGTGGCGCTCACCTGCACGGCGCCAAACACGCATACGACCATCATTGGCACCAAGGCAGAAGCGACTCTCATCGCTGAAGACGACACGTCTCCATTCGTCCCTCCATTCACGCCTGTCGCGACACCACTGGAGGCGGGCTGCACGATGTTGAGGCGTGAGCGGAAGACGGCCTAACGGTGTGCGGGACCGTAGCCCAGCTTCATGGAGACGGTTGCGAATGGTCCTCGCCGATACCCCAGGAGCAACAGTGTCCCTAATTTGCTGGGAAGTGGCGGTGCGGTCCCCTACGGCACTGCGTAGGATCCTACGGTCTTGGCGTGCATCCGTGCGTCGCTGCGGTCCGGTCCCAGGTCGACGGGCACGTGCACCTTCCGCCGACCACTGGCGACAACATCGATGTACTGTGGAGACCTCACGCCCCACGTGTTGAGCAATTCGGCGGTACGTCCACCCGGCCTCCCGCATGCCCACTATACGCCCTCGCTCAAAGTCCGTCAACTGCACATACGGTTCACGTCCACGCTGTCGCGGCATGCTACCAGTGTTAAAGACTGCGATGGAGCTCCGTATGCCACGGCAAACTGGCTGACACTGACGGCGGCGGTGCACAAATGCTGCGCAGCTAGCGCCATTCGACGGCCAACACCGCGGTTCCTGGTGTGTCCGCTGTGCCGTGCGTGTGATCATTGCTTGTACAGCCCTCTCGCAGTGTCCGGAGCAAGTATGGTGGGTCTGACACACCGGTGTCAATGTGTTCTTTTTTCCATTTCCAGGAGTGTATTTTCACTCTCACACAAAAAACAGCGTTGTTCCTGCACATATTACAGCATTGGATTTTCCGATTTTGAACAGTTCTGGCACTTTTTGGCTCAATATAAATTATGTTATTCTAAAGTTGCATTATATGTGCGCTTGTTTCTCTGTTGGCGTAAGTGCTCTTCTGGGTACGGCACTACGAGCACTAACGATTTAAATGTATTCTGTTTATGCCCTCATTTTTAGCTTCTTCAGGTTTTTACTTGCTATTTCCTCTGTCTTTTACAGTACGTGTTCGAGATTTGTTTGGTTCTATAACGGGTGTTCTTATTGTAAAAAGAGTACAGTGTTTTCTTACCGACACTGAAATTAGTTTCATATGGTGAAAAAAAAGATCAAGTATGTCAGTACCTTCAGGATTTTCTCGTTTTGGTCCTGAGTCTATGTGTATGGCAGTTCCCGTTCCACTCTGTCTGCTCTTTGGTTGCCCGCATCTCATGCCCTTTTCTTTTTTTAAATTCCGACATAAACTACCAACAATTTACGAGTATTTATTAATCCCTGCTATGGCATTGACAGTTTTCCTTTTCATTTTCCGGCTGTGAATGTTTTGCTATCCAGTAAAGGAGATACATTCTGGTCTCAGAAAATACTAGAAATATTGTCAGAAAAATTGCGAGAAAAGAAATATCAAAGGAAATGAGGAAGACACTGTGTAAGTAGGCTGTTTAGGTTTTTATGCTGGTAACGCCACGTAGCGCTCTGTATGAAAATAACTGGTTGTGCTGTGTGAAGTCTGTGGCTGGTTTGCATTGTTGGAATTTGCTATTGTAGTGTTGGGCAGTTGGCTGTTAACAGCGCGTAGCGTTGCGCGGTTGGAGGTGAGCCGCCACCAGTGGTGGAGGTGGGGAGAGAGATGGCGGAGTTTTGAGAGCAGATGATCTGGACGTGTGTCCATCAGAGACAGTAAAATTGTAAGACTGGATGTCATGAACTGCTATATATATTATGACTTTTGAACACTATTAAGGTAAATACATTGTTTGTTCTCTATCAAAATCTTTCATTTGCTAAATATGCCTATCAGTAGTTAGTGCCTTCAGTAGTTTCAATCTTTAATTTAGCTGGCAGTAGTGGCGCGCGCTGTATTGCAGTAGTTCGAGTAACGAAGATTTTTGTGAGGTAAGTGATTTGTGAAAGGTATAGGTTAATGTTAGTCAGGGCCATTCTTTTGTAGGGATTATTGAAAGTCAGATTGCGTTGCGCTAAAAAATATTGTGTGTCAGTTTAGTGTTGATCAGAATAGGTAAAGAGCGAAATGTCTGAGTACGTTCAGTTCTGCTCAGCTGTTTCAAAATCAAATAATGTAAGAGGTTTATCAGCACAGAAATTCAATAATTTTTCTAAGGAGACGTTTGCTATTATCGTGTGTTGTCACGTGTTGTAACTCAATTTTTTGATTGAGTGAAAGTGTAATGTGCCACAGGAAGCAAACAAAAACGTTGAAAAACACTAACTGACCAAATACTTAATGAAATATCTAGAATCAATATAAGGACACATCACATTCTTACAGAGAAGCCATGCTCTCATTTACTACAAATGTAATGAGAGACAACTCGGCGTTTTCGTGTCATTGCTGTGTCACAGTCACCCGGAACTTAATTTTACCATGCGATTTAGTAAAAAACAAAGAGGCAGCTGGTGAGAATTTATTGATGATGGCCCTTATGTATCCTATTTTGAATGGCCTGTTCTATTACTGCAAAAACAAAACAAAAAGAAACAAAAAAAACAAAAAAACACCATAGGCCGGTGTGGCCGAGCGGTTCTAGGCCTTTCTGTCTGGAACCGCGCGACCGCTACGGTCACAGGTTCGAATCCTGCCTCGGCCATGGATGTGTGTGATGTCCTTAGGTTAGTTAGGTTCAAGTTCTAGGGGACTGATGACCTCAGATGTTAAGTCCCACAGTGCTCAAAGCCATTTGAACCAAAAAAACACCGCGTGGTGTGGCTGCGCGGTTTGAGGCACCATGTCACGGATTGCGCGGCCCCTCCCGCCGGAGGTTCACATCCTCCCTCGGGCATGGGTGTGTTTGTTGCTCCTAGCATTAGTTGGTTTAAGTAGTGTGTAAGTCTAGGGACCGATGGCGTCAGCAGTTTGGTCCCTTAGGAATTCACACACACACACACACACACACACACACACACACACACACACACACACACACACACACAAAAAAAAAATCGCAAATACCCCCATGTACAACTACTTGCTCATTATTGACGGTTATAAGTTAAACTCTTAGACGTAAAAACTTTCTCTACTTTGATTGAACATCTTAAAATATATATTCGTTTACGCTTTTTTCGACTAAACCTCGCAACATTATTCTGTCGTGTTCTGCACAATCAAAACAGGAAGTAGTACGTAATACAAACAAGATGGGGCTGTTCATTTTTAGAAACACCTACCACCATTCGTTAACTGTCCGCAACTAAATACCAAGGGCGTCTCCGCTAGAGCATGACTCTGCGTGATGTATCTGCAAAACACGATCGCACGACAGTGTTGCAAAGAGTCATTACTCTCTCGATGACATCCCGAATTTATTTCTCGCTAGCAAGTGAATAACCGATAAAATTCAGCTAGGAGTCGGCAATGAAAGATAGTAGTTCCACATAACAGACCATAAATAAAGAGCGTTCTTGCTATCTGCTGACGTTAAATGGTTTTTATGGGTTGTTAATGTTTTATGCGACTTATGGCCATCGTCTGCGGTCGACTCGCCGATAAAGATTTGAAATAGTAGGGGTCCGGTATACTATATAAACTGCATTCAATCCTTCCAGTTTAGTTGCCGATACATTTCCGTTTCAAAAACAAGTTACCTACAGTATGCACCTTAAGAGATATAAGTTAACAGTTTCTACGTAAAATCTGCTTTTACACAATTTACAAATTTTCACTATATTCTGGGTAATTGGTCTTCTTGTTTACCATTGAACTGCCTCTACGAAAACGTAAATTTCTTTAAGTTTTTACAGATAAGCCTGACATAATCTCGAGCAAATCAACAATAGCTAAGAGTAAAGAGACATACAAGGGAACAATTATTGAACTATATGAAAAAAACGTAAATTAGTTACAAACTACGGTGTACACACTCTTTATTCAACATGCAATCGTCACTAGAGATATTAGGATTTAGGTTATGACATGTTCGATGTGCCTGCCATAATTGGCGATGACCTGGCGCAGATGAATAACGAAATTTTGCATGACCTGCTGAGGTGTCGGAACATCGATGCTGTCGATGACTTCCTGAATGGCTGTTTACGGCTCAGCAATGGTTTTGGGGTTATTGCTGTACACCTTGTCTTCAATACAGCCCTACAAAAAGGAGTCGCATGTGTTCAGATCCGGAGAATATGGCAGCCAATCGAGGCCCATGCCAGAACCGGAATGCGAACCCCAAAATGCTCCTCCAGGACATCAAATACTACTCTCCTGCTTCGATGGGCTCGAGCTCCGTCTTTCATGAGCCACATCTTGTCGAAATCGGGGTCACTTTGGATAATGGGGATGAAATCACCTACCATTCGGTAGTCACCGCGCCATCAAGGAAAATCGCACCGATTATTCCGTGACTGGACATTGCTCACCACAGAGTCACCCGTTGAGGGTGAAGAGACTTCTCGGTCGCGAAATGCGAATTCTCAGTCCCCCACATGAGCCAGTTTTCCTAATTGACGAACCCATTCAAATGAAAGTGGACTTCGTCGCTAAACAAAACCATGCGCGTGCGCATACTAAATCCCATAATGCCCCGTGGCCAAACGTGCACTTTGAATGTCCTAACGCAAACGGTTCAGAAGTTACTACGATTTTATTTCATATAGTTCAATTATTGTCACCTTGTATATGGGCAACATAAATATGCTTTACTATAATGAGGTTTAGAATCATGAGTAGAGGAAAAAGTGATGGAGCTATGTCTCCACAATCTCTCTTCTTACAGGGTTGCGAGCGCCGCAAGATATGCAGAAGAATATCTGCGAATTTTGGAAGGTGGGAGATGAGCTACTAGCTACTGGAGGGAGCAAATGCGCGTGTGTGTGTGTGTGTGGGGGGGGGGGGGGGGTGTTCCGTGAGTCGTGCTTTGATAGCTTAGTCTGTAGAGCACATGCCTGTCAGAAGGAAAGCTGCCAGGTTTGAGTGCCAGTTCGGCACACAGTTTTAATCAGCCAGGAAGTTTCAAATCAGCGCACACTCAGCTGCAGAGTGAAAATTCGTTCTGCATAAGAGCTGTAGGTATTTTTGTTCTGTAATACTGGTTTGCTCAAAATTCCGCTTTTGTATTATGTGGTTTTGCCGAATGATGAAATCTGACATGAAGTGTCATCCAGAAAGTATCGTTTCTATGTGATAAAGCCTTCCACAGAGTGCAAAACGTGAAAACAGAGTATTTGTTACAATGAAAGATTTTCACTCTACCCAGAATATTTGATAGGAAATTTGTTATATGACCCTGCTTCAACAAGGTATTTGCTAAACCAAAAATGGTTCAAATGGCTCTAAGCACTATGGGAATCTGAGGTCATCAGTCCCCTAGTGTTATAACTACTTAAACCTAACTAACCTAAGGCCATCACACACATTCATGCCCGAGGCAGAATTCGAACTTGCGACCGTAGCAGCAGTGCGGCTTCGGACTGAAGCGCCTAGGACCGTTCGGCCACAGCGGCCAGCTGCTGAACCATCTGTTGAAATCATCACGTCTAACGTGTTTCCTAACTTGTGGGAATATAGGAACATTGGACCTATTAACGGGAGCGGAAAGTAATCCATGCTTCATAAAGCACGTTCAAAAGGTATTTCTCACCTGATACGTGTACGGCTGATAGTATATATGCAACAAATGAACGACTTTGAAGACATAAGAAACGGATGCAAGCTTAAACATAACAGTTACAAACATAAATTTTGTAATACGATATAGAGAAAAGAGATAACTTTGAGATGTTAACATACAGACGCCACTGTCATGCGATTTTCACGTTCAATGAAGTAACTAGGAATGATACAATTTATTGAACATTAGACTTTCAAAACGTCACTGTAAGTGGCAAACAAGAAAAAAGGTTAATCGTTGATCTCTTGTCGACACGAAAGTAATTAGAAAGGAGTACTGAGTACTTGCTTTGGTAGAGAAGGATAGGGACTGTGGGAAACATCACGAACTAGCTTTCGAAGACTGATAGAAAACTAAATCAAGAAGATCAGGCGAAGATTTCTGCCTCGCTCCTCCAAAAATACGAGTGTAGTCTTCAACTAGTGTTCCAAATCCCAAAATCGTAAGAAATAGTTTATCGCAGGTTGCCTGAACAATAACTTATCTAATTTTTAATTTTCAACAATTTCCTCCACTATCTTAGGTACGCAAGCAGCTGACTGTCACAGAGACGGCAGGAATCAACGAATGTGAATGTTGTAATGGTGACCCAGCAACCACACATTTCAGTGGCGTCACCGGCAATACGTCTTCCATTTCATCATGACTCACATCACGATAAAAACAGTGGAGCACGCTTCTTTGTACTCAACGTATCAAGTAATCCAATGCATCGGTGAGTGAACAAATCGTATGTCCATTACCGATTGAGGTGGCACATTTGTAACAAACCGCGCGCATATTTGGGAGGAAGGTGGTTCAAACCGCCACTTACCTTCCGGATTTAGGTTTTGCGTGGTTTCCTTACATCACTCAAGGAAAATTGCACGTTATTTTCTGCGGTGTATGCAGGTCTGCTCCCTCCATATTTCGGCTACCACAATTACGTACATGTTTCGCGGGCCAGGTCCGGCAGCTGCCTCAACTAGGAGGTTAGTTGTAAATAAAAGAGGCAACGTACTGTGCAATTGAGCCGCCAGCAGCCGCCACAGCATCCGAGAGCGCCAGCTTCGCCACTGTCACGTGCTCACGTGATGCCGCGCATGTGTAAGCGTGTACTTAGGTCGGCACTCCGCCGATGGAGACCGTCAGTCAGGTTGGAGTCCAGACAGTGTCGGGGCCAACGGGGTATATGGACCCTGCAACGAACCTGTGACGTCACGCTAGTCAGCTTGTCCGCCACACTTCGTGAATCCTCGGCTCCGAGCAGTGAGGAAATTAATATCTAATTGAAAAGGCACCCGCTAAAGGCCTTACTTTGTCGTGTGCTATCTAGACTTGCATGCTTTTAAACACGCAGTCAGGAATTATTAAACTTGCCTGAAGTAGTTACTCGCTCCCCGCCGGAGACGGATGCTGTCTCTCGTAAGACCTACAGTGTCACGAGCTATGACGTAGGCGTACGCGCCATGGCCTGTCTTTCTCATGGGCCTCGTGACAGTGTTTACTTACAAGTACGTGCGTATAGTCGTAGCGGTTACGAGTTGCTAGTCATAGTGCCTGAGGTGACGGTGATCTGTTGTTTACCTTCAAGTCACTGTTGTTTTTCGTAAGTTACCCGGACTACGTGGGATTTATAGACAACAGGAGTTAGGATGCCTGGGCCCATGCTACGTCAGTCGGACCGAGGCCAACCATGAATAGGTCCAACATCAAGAATCCGCAGCTAAGCGAATCTTCCGCCGCCCCTCCACGCGGCAATGTGACACGTGCCGATCGACGCCCATCCTGGCATAATGTCGGAGGCGCCGATACCGACACCACCCAACGGGCCTGTTACGTCTGCCACAGACGGCCCCTGCCAGGCAGACTACACTCAAGACACCCCTGTGTACCATATAAAATACACAAGCACTTGCAGGAGCAACCAAGAGGAAAACGATTCTTCAGAACAAACAGAACTTGCTAGAGACTAATGCGAACCTTTTTCTGCAGAGGTCGCCTCACAGATACAGGGAAAGTTGGAGTACTCCGCCGGCTTTATAAGGCCAGCGCAGCAGCAGTACAGCCAGTTCCTCGCCGAGCTAGGACCAGCTCCGACGGACCTCACCGTCGCTCTTGATGAATGGTCGTCTACAAGTTATTTGTTTTTATGTGTATATAGCGCTTGTTCGAGAAATGTAGTTCACTTTCAATAAACGACATTGTACTGAGTGTTCTACAATACTGAGTATTCTCCAGGGCCAAAGACAGAGCGCTCCCGTCACTATTCACCTGTAACCACTGACAGTAATGCCGGTTCGCCAGAGTCTTGTCCACAGCCCTGCATAAGGGGCCGACGACTCCCATGACCGCCTGGTAATAGACCTCTCACTCATCGACTGTCCTGCCGTGTCAGAATCAAACACTGATGCAACCGACCACCACGTGGACGCACCATCGAGTGCTGTTTCGTCTACACCATCTCTGGAGATTCCGCCTTTCTCGCCTCCCTCCCGGCCCCTCCCACCCCTCCCTCCCCTCCCCCCCCCCCCGCCACCCCCAATCGTCAAACGCTCACGCTCATCCCAGCAACCACAGTTGTGATTTGGATGCCTTCCTACCAGAGGAAACCACACTTGTTGGTGCCGCATGGACCAGGAGATGTGTCCCCCTCCCCACCGTAAATCTCAGAATCCGCCTCCAACACCACCAAAGAAGGAGACAATACATCTTACCGTGGTTTACAATCCCATGAATTACATTTAACTGAACAATGACCTGCAATGCCTTATTACAGGCCAACTGCAGGCAGTATACGAGAAAGACCGTTTCAAGTACTTGCTTGAAACGGAGGACGACTACCTCACAGTCCTCAACTTTGGTAAGTCAAAGACCATGAATTATTACACGCATCAGGCTTCCGACGACAGAAGAGCAAAATTTATAATCAAAGACCTTCCCTCCGAAGTTACGGAAACAGACGTCAGAGATGAATTACTCCGACTAAAGGTCCTGGACCCCTTGGTCCACCAATACAGCAAAAGGGACCTTGACACCTGGAAGTTAACTCCTTTGCCAACTCATGTCGTCTCCCTTATTAGGAGAGAAGATGTCGAACGTGTCTACCAACTCAGGTATCTCCTGTGCATCGAGATGCGTCTTGAATCATATGAAGGTCGCAACGAACCATCCATCTGCCGTAGATGTCAATTTTAGCGACACACTACCTGGCGCCACCTGTGTATCTCGAGAGCTCCTAACAACCAACAGCCACTCAAGTCTTGTCTACGGACCACGCCTGGAGCTGGCGCTCCCGGTGCCCATTGAGGTGCCGCCCGCGTCCCGAGCGACGTCCGACGCTGCTCTTCCGCTAGCCGCCCGGAGGGTACCACTTCGCAGTATTCGCTGTGACTGCCCACAAGTTCGTCGTCTCGTAGTATCTTGTCTCGCTGCTCCCCGACTGACAGCGAACGAGCTCCCAGCCTCGTTGGGCCGTATATGTACCAAAAGACTGCCTACGAACTCCCAGCGTCGTTGGGCGGTATCGTTTCAGCACCTGCTGCTCATCAGGAGTTTCTACAGGGTGAAAAGTATTTAAATCGATAAACTCTGGGAGGTTGTAGGGGACATCAAAACAAATATTTTTCCCTAATGTTATTTTTTCCTATGAGGATTATTTAAACCGGTTCTTCAGTTCGGTTGTTAGAGGTCGTATTACGATCTTCAGTTGTTAGAGGGCGTATTACGCTCTTTAGTTGTAGGCAACTGCTGTCCACCAGTGTAGTAGTGCATTGTCTATGTTTATTAGTGGAGCGATACACCTGGAGTGAGTACACTGATATGGTTGGTGCGTACTACGTAGCGCACCACAACGGACTTGGTGCACAACGGGTTTATCAAAAACAATATCCTAATGACCGTATCCCGCATCATACGACCTTTGCTGCTGTGTACCAACGGCTGCGTGGGACCGGGTCATTTAGCAGATTACCTGGACAGAGACGGCGTCGCACGGTAAGAACGCTGCAATTTGAGGAAGCTGCCTTGTAACATGTGGAGCGGGAGCCTTCAATCAGCATTCGTAAAATTGCACGTAACATGGGGACGAATCAGACGAATGTAAGAACAGTCCTTCGAGAGCAATTGTTATGTTCATTTCACTTACAGCGTGCCCACAACCTGGAACCAGTTGAGTATCCACCAAGAGCACATTTTTCGCAGTGGTACCTTGAACAGTGTGAAATACATCCTACATTTCCATCCTCTGTGTTGTTTACCGATGAAGCAACGTTCGGGCGTGATGGAGTCTTCAACATTCACAATTCGCATGTTTGGAGTGGGGATAACTCACATGCCACAGTTACTAGCGCTCATCAAGTGCGGTTCTTCGTTAATGTGTGGGTCGGTGTTGCTGGGGACTGTTTAATTGGGCCGTATCTGCTACCTAGGCCATTAAATGGCAAGCACTGTTACAATTTTCTCGTCAGAGCGTTGCCAGAATTTCTGGAAGACGTCCCGCTCCCTTTAAGACAATGCATGTGGTTCCAACATGACGGGGCGCCGGCACATTTCCAGCCGTCGAGTGCGTCGATTGCTGGACCGACGGTTCCCAGAAACGTGGATTGGCAGAGGTGGTCCTGTACCATGGCCTGCTCGATCCCCAGATATGTCCTCTCTGGACTTTTTTGTGTGGGAAGAGATGCGCAAGCATGTTTCTGCAACTCCTGTTTCATCAGAAGAGGATCTGGTTGCCCGGATAGTAGCAGCAGAAGGAACAATTCAGGATACTCCCGGGGTTTTTGCCCGTGTCAGACAGAACATAATCCGACAGTGTAACCTTTGTTTACGTGTCAATGGAGGCATTTTTGAAAATCTACTGTAATTGAAACTGGGTTCTGTTAATCTGTTATTTCTTGATCATAAAAAAATGGAAAAGTGTTTGTTGGTTTAATTGATTTGAAGCCAGAGAAATCTTCCTCTATTGGTTTAAATACTCCTCATAGGAAAAAATGACATTAGGGAAAAATATTCGTTTTGATGTCCCCTACAACCTCCCAGAGTTTGTCGGTTTAAATACTTTTCACCCTATATACTCTTGGGTGAGGGTCATTGTTAATATTACCTTCTCCTCAAGACTTTACTGTCCTCAAGTTTTATAGGCATTTATTCCCAGAAGTTGTATTTAGTTTGGTTCTTGTGATAAACAGTGGTTATTTTAATTAGTGAATGTCACTACGTCACTCAGCAAAAGATATTACAGTTCGTTTGTAAAAGATCGCTGCTCATTCCAAACTAAGATGGAGCTTCGCCTATAACGCCCTTGAAAATACAGTGCGATTTTGCTAAATGGAGACATTTTGCAGGAAAAGATCCATGAGGGAATAAGAAAGAAAGAAACTTCATGCGATCATATGGCCGGATATGCGTTCCAAGTGAGATACGCACATTTGAAGGTGGAGATGAAAGACTTTTGACAGCGACCCTGACGTCAACACCACGCATGTGGCCCGCCAACGTGTAATAAGCGAGACGACCGTGTGGAACATTCTCGATGACAGCTGCCACTACCTGTATCACTTATAATGCGAGCAGGCCTAATCACCTATGGACTTGCCTCTGTGGCGACGGTTCCGCCGCTTGTTCGTCGCACAGGCCACCACCGTGCTGGTATTTCTCTCAACCATCCTGTTCGCAGATGAAACTACCTTTACGAAGAACAGTATCGGCAACCCTCAAAGCACCCACCCGTAGGCTACAGAAGACGGCAGCGAACCATCAGCACCAATTCATCCTTAACATGTCGGCGGCAATTGCGCACTGGCCACGGCCTGGTAGCCCAGTTATCCTTCCACAACACCTCACAAGCGAGGCATATCTGCACTTCCGGTGGGGGACCCTGTCTCCCCTGATGAAAAACGTGCCTTTTGATGGCACCAACAGGGGTGCTGAGAGCCAGGACTGGGTCCGGGGCAGGATGTGTGATTGAGCCTCATCTCCAAACACAGCAATCCAATTTTATTGTTATTTTGAAGATGTTTTGATGTGATTTGAATATAGCACAATTCGGTAAACGCTGTAGATACACAAAAATACTCATTCAGATGAAATACATAATAAATATATTTTCTTATTAATCACTAAACTTATGTCCACAAATGAACTTTATACTATGGTAGTATACGATGGACGAGATATTGATGGTGAAATTAAAGTGAATTAACAACTGTTCATGACACAACAGGCTGAATCATAGCTCACAGTAGTATACACACTTGTATCATCGAACCACTGTTAACAGCACTAAGGTCGGTTGCATGTTGGATGCAGTGTTAGCCTGTATTACAGAGCCTGTTAACATTCGAGGAAATTATACAGACTGTGACATGCCATTGCACTGTATTTTGAAAGCAGTTGCCCCCCAAAGAAATGTTCCGATGCACAGCAGAAAGGTTTTATATAGATGTATCAGAGTAACTACCCCTAATTTTCTGCTGTAGTGGAGGATATGAACATATATATTACTTATAAATAATACAGCGGCCGTAAATGCTTCGTTTTCTATACAAAAGCCAGTGCTCATCACTCAAATTGTAGTTACTATAGTTTCAGTTATTATTCTTACTATGGAAAAACTTATCAACTGAATTTAGTTTGTTATTATAAGTCACAGATTACTTCTGTGACAGTTGCTTACTTAGTTTCGTGTATATACTCATTGCTTTTGTACGAAAGTGCGGAATGACAGAATTCCTAATTTAAGAAATGACACGGAAAGATAAATTTATTTTAAAATGAACATAAACAGTGTTTACCGCAAGAAACTTTTATTGTTGTGGTTACCGATTTCGGTCGGTTACTGGCCATCTTCAGATGTCATACCGTGATGATAGGGGGTGGCGGAGAACGGAGAGGAGCCACGAACTCCACTAACATCAACTGCTCAACCACAAATATTAAGGTTTCTTGTGGTCAAGACTATTTATGTTTATTTTAAAATACTAAGAAAAACCGCTTTTCTCCACTGGAAATGTCCTCAAAAATTACTGTTAAATTTCCTGCCTACAGTACGTAATTTTTCTCCGAACCGAGCACATTTTCTGCATTCACATTTATGATCCTCACATACATTTTCAGTCAAAATTAGAATATATTGTGGTAGCTATGTATTAAAATAATATTTATAAATATATTTGCAATTTTTGTTGTATTTCTACATCTACATCTACATCTACATGACTACACTGCAATTCACATTTAAGTGCTTGGCAGAGGGTTCATCGAATCACAATCATACTATCTCTCTACCATTCCACTCCCGAACAGCGCGCGGGAAAAACGAACACCTAAACCTTTCCGTTCGAGCTCTGATTTCTCTTATTTTATTTTGATGATCATTCCTACCTATGTAGGTTGGGCTCAACAAAATATTTTCGCATTCGGAAGAGAAAGTTGGCGACTGAAATTTCGTAAATAGATCTCGCCGCGACGAAAAACGTCTTTGCTTTAATGACTTCCATCTCAACTCGCGTATCATATCTGCCACACTCTCTCCCCTATTACGCGATAATACAAAACGAGCTGCCCTTTTTTGCACCCTTTCGATATCCTCCGTCAGTCCCACCTGGTAAGGATCCCACACCGCACAGCAATATTCTAACAGAGGACGAACGAGTGTAGTGTAAGCTGTCTCTTTAGTGGACTTGCGGCATCTTCTAAGTGTCCTGCCAATGAAACGCAACCTTTGGCTCGCCTTCCCCGCAATATTATCTATGTGGTCTTTCCAACTGAAGTTGTTCGTAATTTTAACACCCAGGTACTTAGTTGAATTGACAGCCTTGAGAATTTTACTATTTATCGAGTAATCGAATTCTAACGGATTTCTTTTGGAACTCATGTGGATCACCTCACACTTTTCGTTATTTAGCGTCAGTTGCCACCTGCCACACCATACAGCAATATTTTCTAAATCGCTTTGCAACTGATACTGGTCTTCGGATGACCTTACTAGACGGTAAATTACAGCATCATCTGCGAACAACCTAAGAGAACTGCTCAGATTGTCACCCAGGTCATTTATATACATCAGGAAGAGCAGAGGTCCCAGGACGCTTCCCTGGGGAACACCTGATATCACTTAATTTTAATAATCTGGTAGAACGAAAGCAGTCTGTAGCACACTTGCGTGATGTCATTGCTAATATCGTGCTCTAGATTTCACACTCGTTTTGCAATGAAGCCCTTCCAGCACTTTTATTTCAATATACTGTTTCCTTCATCCCAGTACAAGTTCAAAACAGCGCATTACTAGTAATTGCTTTATTAAGAAAATGGTTTAATTTCATGCCCTCTGTTATTTCAGATAAAAGTAATTATTATGATACACGTTGTATAATGCTCTGTTACAATCGAAATCATTTGGAATGTAGTAAAAGAAGAAGTTTCCCACCGCGCCTTTGAAATAACTTACTTAGCAGTCGGACGAGTCATGAATGTACAACGGTTAAATGTATTGCGAAAGAAAATCAGCACCATGACGGTTTCATGGAATAGGAGAGTGAAAGTATATTAATAAACATTGGTTTGAAATCTAGTGGTGAAGGCAGTTATTAGGAACCCAAGACCACCAGAGCTAGAGAACTGGATGATAGCTCGATCGACACCTACACAGCAAGAGAGAAAACTGAAACGACTGACGGAATTACATGTTCGAGTTCAGATGCTACAAAATAATGAATTATTGTAAAATGTATGTGCGCTCCAATTAATTTTATTTTTTAAATTGATTTATTTTACTTTCACTTCTCTTTAAAACAAAAGACTAAGGATTATTCTGGTTGGTACATTGACGAAATGTTTGGTGCCTGTACGCTGCAATATAGAGTGTTCTGTCCTCGATCGTTCCCTGACACGCCCACATATTTCAGGACACAGACGTCAGCGCGCTCGCATGTAAACCGCAATGACTGCTGCAATAGATACCGTATTGCCGACTTTCATGCATATAGCGCTGCCAATGGCTCTTTGCGAACCTTTCGTTCAGCAAATGTTTGAATGACAGCATCAAAGTCTATTTACCTTGCCAGATTATATTCAGTTTCCAACGTTCCCAAATCTGTGTGGTATTGTTAATGCATAGTTGATCTGAGACAATTTTTAACATGAGCCAGAGACCTGAATGACCACTTCAGCTACAGTCACTGGTACAGGGTAAATGATGCACACAGCTACACATACATTCGGAAATAAGCTTGAACTTTTAAGCTCGTGCATCTTATTCAAGACATCCAATGGTTCCCAAGTAATGCATTCAAAAAGTTAAGTGTGACTTGTTTTCAGATATTGAATTTCTTCTTCTTAATCTATTGTGACATTATGGTTTTAATTAATAAATAACTGTGGTGTGCGTACTATAAGACCTTCGGTACATAGACCATCAGATTATTTGACTTGTCGCTCTAATGAAGTAGGCGAGTGTCAGCAATATGTCTCGTGGTCTTATCGTGGCGTGTTTATCTTCTGCCGTTAGGTCAGACGATAGAAATGCCACTTGCACGCTTAGAGTAGCAGATTGACGGTGACCAACTTTAAGCAGAACTTGATTAATTTTCACACACATTTATTAAAATAATAAAAAGCATAGACATTACGTAACTTGATTCTGGATGCTGTTTACAATTGACAATCTGAAGTTCCAATGGGACTTGGTACGTTAATCTTATTCTCACATATCTCTGATACTTGACAAAGTGTCTATACATTTACCTACATGGCTATGTACAGGAATATGATAATCTTCTTAGGTGCAGACTGAAACTTGACTATAGACTGGTACAGACTAATGCAGACTGGTGCAGACTGGTGCAGACTGACTGATCGGAGGTCTGTACGCTCGTTATAATACCTCGTGCGTTCAAGTATCACTGCGCGAGTGTGATCTGCGAGGAGAAAAGGTTCTACGTTAGCAGCAATCTCATTGGCTGCGTTACATATTAATACGCGGATCGGCGGAAGCAGAATTTGGTCCGTCTCTAAGAAAGCGCCATCTCGTAGTGCGGAGACGGACGACCGCTGCGCCTGCGCTGTTGTGCTTAGCGGGGCGCGCTCTAGTGGGAAAGTTGTGTACGCGCTGACTACGCGGAATTATGTACACAGCAATAACTTACATGCCTCAGCGTCATGATCATCATTCATTTTTTAATATTTCGGTAGAAACTAAATGTTCCATCTAAAATCTTCGATGTATCATATCGAGGTTTCAAGACAGAACCTAGAGTGTCAATAATCACGTAAAAACATGTATCTAGATTAAATCGTCTCAATTCATGTCTGTTACTTTATTCCTGGTTTCTTCATGAAATAAATTCCTCTTCTAAATGCGCTGGGCACCTCTGGAAATTGAGGATCGATATTAATTATACAAGTAACGACTTTAGATTCAGGGAGAATGGTGTCCCAATTTTCGCGAGATACTTTGTCATTTAAAGAGCTCTAAAAACGTGTTACCTAAACAACAATCGTAGTATTTCGAGCTTGTTGTAATTTGCTTCTGTAATTAATTCGTACCATCAACCTTAACTTATTGATGCCATGATTAAACACTTGAAAGATTTCACGTTACTGATAAAACCCATACCACAGAACGTGTTTCAGCTGAGAGTTTCAGTAGCAATGGCAGTCTTATCCAAGTGAGCTGGCCTTATAGCAGCGGATTATCACACCAGTTATTATCCGGCATAGGGTATAAGGAACTTCCTACACACTGTTTCAGTATTTCCCATTGTTGTAACTTGCAGCCGAACATGTTGTAAGGATGATAACACCTCGGTTTGACAGCCGAGTCAATGCGTTTTTCTCCGGTAACGTTTCAGCAAGTTTATTACTTCCCATCTTCAGGCTTCAGGCTTCGCCTGAAGATGGCAACTAAGAAACTTGCTGAAACATTGCCGGAGAACAATCCACTGACTCGGCTGTCAACCAGAGAAGATTTTAACATCAAGATTCGCTGAGAAATCCTGCATTATCAGGTTGTAAAGATGTTGAATCACTCTGAAACAAATATCTGCTTCATGTTAACCCTCAGCTGCATATACTGCACGTATCTACATCTACATCGATGCTCCGCAAATAACACTTCAGTGTCTGGCAGAGGGTTTATCGAACACCTTCACAATAATTCTCTATTACTCCACTCTCGAACAGCGCGCGGAAAAAACGAACGCCTATATGTTTCCGTGCGGGCTCTGATTTCCATTATTTTATTATGGTGAACGTTTTTCCCTTTGTAGGTCGGCGTCAAAAAATTATTTTCGCATTCGGAAGAGAAACTTGGCGCCTGAAGTTTAGTGAGAAGATTCCGCAGTAACGAAAAACCTCTTTGTTTTAATGGCGCCCATCCCAAAACCTGTATCATGTCCGTGTCACTCTCTCCAATATTTCGTGATAATACAAAACGTGCCGCTCTTCTTTGAACTTTCTTGACGTACTCCGTCAATTCTATCTGGTAAGGATCCCACACCGCGCTGCAGTACTCCAAAAGAGGACGGATAAGCGTAGTGTAGGCAGTCTCTTTAGTAGATCTGTTACATTTTATAAGTGTTTTGCTACTAAATCGCAATCTTTGGTTTGTCTTCCCCACAACATTTTCTATGGGTTATTTCCAATTTAAACTGTTCGCAACTGTAATTCTTGGGTACTTAGTTGAGTTTACGGCCATTGGATTAGAATTATTTATCGTGTAACCGAAATTTAGCGGATTTCATTTATCACTCATGTGGATGACCTTATACTTTTCGTTATTTAGGATCAACTGCCAATTTTCACACCATTCAGATATATTTTATAAATCGTCTTGCAATTTGTTTTGATTTTCTGATGAGTTTACTAGACGATAAACGACAGTATCATCTGCAAACAACCTAAGATGGCTTCTCAGATTGTCTCCTAACTCGTTTATGTAGATAAGGAGCGGCAGAGGCCCTCTACCACTACCTTTGGGAACGCCGGAAATCCCTTCTGTTTTACTCGATGACTTTCCGTCAATTACTACTAACTGTGACCTCCCTATCAGGAAATCACGAATGCACTCTCATAACTGAGACGATATTTCATAAGCGCGGAATTTTACCACAAGCAGCTTGTGTGGTACAGTGTCAAAAGCCTTTTGGAAATCTAGAAATACGGAATTAATTTGAAATCCCTTGTCAATAGCACTCAACACTTCGCGTGTGAAGAGAGCTAGTTGTGTTTCACAAGAACAATGTTTTATAAATCCGTGTTGACTGTGTGTCAATAGGCCGTTCTCTTCGAGGTAATTCACGATATTCGAACACAATATATGTTCCAGAATCATGCTACATATCGACGTTAATGATATGGGTCTGTAATTTAGTGGATTACTCCTACTACCTTTCTTGAATATTGGTGTGACCTGTGAGACTTTCCAGTATGTGGGTACGGGTCTTTCGTCAAGCGAGCGGTTGTGTATGATTAAGTATGAAGCTATTGCATCTGCATACTCTGAAACGAACTTGACTGGTACACAGTCTGCTTTCGCAGCACTGTCGTCGATAGTATTTCCATTACTGTCGCTCAGAGCAGGCATCAACTGTGTCTTGCCGCTAGTATACTTTACATACGACAAGAATCTCTTTGGATTTTCTGCCAGATTTCGAGTTAAAGCTTCTTTCTACATCTACATCTCCATCTACGTGATTACTCTCCTATTCACAATAAAGTGCCTGACAGAGGGTTCAATGAAGCACCTTCATGTTGTCTCTCTACCGTTCCACTCTCGAACGGCACGCGGGAAAAACGAGCTCTTAAATTTTGCTGTGCGAGCCCTGATTTCTCTCATTTTATCGTAATGATCATTTCTCCCTATGCAGGTGGGTCCCAACAGAATGTTTTCGCAATCGGAGGAGAAAACTGGTGATTGAAATTTCATGAGAAGATCCCGTCGCAACGAAAAACGCCTTTGTTTTAATGATTGCCACGCCAATTCACGTATCATGTCTGTGACACTATCTCCCCTATTTCTCGATAATACAAAACGAGCTGCCCTTCTTTGTACTTTTTCGATGTCATCCGTCAGTCCCACCTGATGCGGATCCCACACCGCACAGCAATTCTCCAGAACAGGGCAGACAAGTGTAGCGTATGTAGTCTCTTTGGTGGACCTGTTGCACCTTGTAAGTGTTCTGCCAATGAATCGCATTCTTCGGTTTGCTCTACCCACAATATTATCTGTGTGATCGTTCCAGTTTAGGTTATTTGTAATTGTAATCCCTAAGTATTTACTTGAATTTACAGTCCTCAGATTTGTGTGCCTTATCGCGTAATCGAAATTTAGCTGATTTATTTTAGTACTCATGTGAATAACTTCACACTTTTCTTTATTCAGGACCAATTGCCACTTTTCGCACCACACAGATATCTTATCTAAATCAATTTTCAAGTCGTTTTGATCATCTGATGACTTTACAAGACGGTAAATGACAGCATCATCTGCAAACAATGTAAGATTGCTACTCGGATTGTCTCCTATGTCGTTAATATAGATCAGGAACAATAGAGGGCCTATAACACTTCCTTGGGGAACGCCGGATATTACTTCTGTTTTACTCGATGACTTTCCGTCTAGTACTACGAACAGGAAATCACGAATCCAGTCACCCAACTGAGGCGATACACCGTAGGCACACAGTTTGGTTAGAAGACGCTTGTGAGGAACGGTGTCGAAAGCCTTCTGGAAATCTAAAAATATGGAATAAATTTGACATCCCCTGTCGATAGCACTTATTACTTCATGAGTATAGAGAGCTAGTTGTGTTTCACAAGAACGATATTTTCTGAATTCGTGCTGACTATATGTCAATAAATCGTTTTCTTCTAGGTACTTCTTAATGTTCGAATACAGTATATGTTCTAAAATCCTACTGCAAATCGACGTTAGTGATATAGGAATTTAATTCAGCGGATTACTCCTACTTCCCTTTTTGGGTACTGGTGTGACTTGAGCAATTTTCCAGTCTTTAGGTACGGATCTTTCTGTGAACGAGTGGTTGTATATAGTTGCTAAATATGGAGCTATTCTATCATAATACTCTGAGAGGAACCTGACTGGTATACAATCTGGACCGGAGGCGTTGCCTTTATTAAGTGCTTTGTTACACCGAGGATATCTACTTCTATGTTTCTCATCTTGGCAATTGTTCTTGATTGGAATTCAGGAATATTTACTTCGTCTTCTTTGGTGAAGGAGTTTCGGAAAACCGTATTTAATAACCCTACTTTAGTGGCACTGTCATCAGTGACTTCACCGTTGTTATTGCGCAGTGAAGGTATTGATTGCGTCTTGCCACTGGTGTGCTTTATGTATGACCAGAATCTCTCTGGGTTTTCTGCCAGTTTTCGAGACAGAATTTCGTTGTGGAAATTATTAAAAGCATCTCGCATTGAAGTACGCGCTATATTTCGAACTTCTGTAAAACTTTGCCAATCTCGGGGACTTCGTGTTCTTTTAAATTTGGCATGTTTTTTCGTTGCTTCTGCAACAACGATCTGACCCGTTTTGTGTACCATGGGGGATTAGTACCATCACTTATTAATTTATGTGATATATATCTCTCAATTGCTGTTGATCCTATCTCTTTGAAAACATTCCACAACTATTCTACCCTTACATGATCAGATCGGAAGGAGAGAAGACTGTCTCTTAGAAAGGCGTTAAGAGCATTTTTATCAGCTTTTTTAAATAGATATACTTTGCGTTTCTTTTTGATGATTCTAGGTGTTACGGTATTCAGCCTAGCAGCAACTGCCTTGTGGTCGCTAATCTCTGTATTCGTCACAACACTCACTATATGTCCAGGATTATTTGTTGCTAAATGTCAAGTATGCTTTCGCAACCATTTACGCTTCGAGTGAGCTCATTAAGTAAATGTTCAGAATAATTTTCTGAGAAAGCATTCAGTACAATTTCGCATGATGTTTTATGCCTGCCGCCGGCTTTAAACGTATAATTTTTCCAGCATATCGATGGTAGATTGAAGTCACCACCGACTATAACTTGAAATGAGACTCAAGTTTTCTTTGAACTGTTCAGCAACGATGTCTTCTGAGTCGGGGGGTCGGTAAAACGATCAAATTAATAGTTTAGTCCGATTCTCAGATATAACCTCTACCCATACCATTTCACGTGAACTATCTACTTTAATTTCGCTACAAGGCACACTACCTCTGATAGCAATAAATACTCCACCACCAACTGTATTTTATCTATCCTTACTGAACACTGTTAGCCAGCGCTCTGTACCTACAACTATTTCAGCTTCAGTGCTTTCTATTAGGGCTAGGAGCTCTGGCTCTTTCCCAACACAGCTACCACAACTTACAACTACAATACCAATCGTTTCACGAATACCTTACTGTGTTTTACCTGCCCACTTTGTACTCTTCATGGCATCCTGAAGCACCCTTTCCACATCCGGAATGACTCCCCCCGGAACGCACACGGAGTGCACACTGGCTTCCTTCCGCTCCTTGGCAGCCATGTTCCTAAGGGGCCCCATTACGCGCCTAACGTTGGAGCTCCCAACTACCAGCAAACCCACCCTCTGTGAACGCCCAGAACTTGCGGGTCGAGAAGCTTCCTCTGGAACAGGGTGGACGACTGCATCCGGCTCGGAGACATCGTCAGCCCCAGATAACGCCCGAAACCTGTTCGTCAAAGGAACCGGGGAGGCCCCAAGATCGGCCCCTCGGAAAGTTTTTCGCTGCCTGCCAGACTTTGGAATGATGTCTCACTCGACCGCGGGTGAGGGGTCAACCTCAGTGCAGGCAGTACCCGGGGAGGTTACAGCAGTGGACCGATCGGAGGACACGTGGGACGTGCTCGACGTCCCTCGCATCCCCGCGTCCGATCCCTCACACTGATGCCCCTTGGCAGCAGCCTCAAGCTGTGTGATGGAAGCCAACGCAGCCTGAAGCTGTGAGCGAAGGGTCGCCAGCTCAGCTCGCATCTGTTCACAACAATCACAGTTCCTATCCATTACTGCAGTCGCTCCTGTTTGAAGCTCTTAAAAATATGCAACAAGCGAACGGTGTACTCGCCTTATTAGTAGCAGGAACTAGCGGTGCGCTCTCGCTGACGGTCTAACCGACTCTCATACTCTGTGGGAACTATTAAGCTATAAGCATCTCGAATTGACGTCGGCTCTTAATTTCGAGCTTCTGTAGATCGCCGATCTTGGAGATTTCGCGTTAGTTTAAATTTGGCGTGCTTTTTTAGTTGTTTTTGCAACAGTATTCTGAGCCGTTTTGTGGGCGAAGGGGGATCTGCTCCGACGTTTGTTAATTAACTTGGTATAAATGTCTCAATTGCTGTCGATACTATTTCTTTGAATTCAAGCCACATCTGATCTACACTTACATTGTTAATTAAGGCCATGAGAAGCACATAGAGAAAATTTTACAAGAGGGCTCCACTCAGAGAAGTGCGTCTGAGCTCCTTTATAAAACCTTCACAAATTACTTCCGTTATCATAAACTTGTCCGCTGCATGCACTGATGGGAATTGATGATTACACAAGTACTGATCGAATTCAATCTGCAATAGGAACTCTTGTTTTCTGATTGCAATCTACGAGTTCCCAAACCCCTTCATTTATTTCACATTTTTCAATTTCCTTATTGAAGTAAATATAACACAGGAAGAATGTTGTCTATTTAGCGTGATTTGAATCAAGAGCTGCATCGATAATAACTAAACAATACTGCTCATTTTCTCACTGTTTCAACATGGCTGTTCTGACATGGTGGGAAGAGCTGGAAATAAATTCATTTAGAATATTATTTAACAGATAATGCTCTTGTAAAAACTATTTATGCATATTTTACATGAACTGGATAGTGATGACTCAAGAGTGCTAATATTTCGAGGAAATTTCCATTAATTGGATCTCCAACTTTTCTGAGATGAACTTCTGAAGTCCAAGCCTCTTTGGCCAAGAAATAATGTCACATAAAGTAACATGTAAGTTGGGTAATCTACAGGCGAACAAAATAAGAACATTACTCTTTACTTCTGAGTATCAGCATGGCCAGTGTACCTCTTTCATGAAATTTCATTTCTTCACCCATACGATTCTTCCAGAGCAACTATTACGAGGGGCGTTTGAAAAGTCCGTGCAAGTCCGAGAGATGGCACCACTGGCACGTGTCGAGGCCATGTTTAGTTAGTAGCATCTTTGGTAAGAACGCACACCAAGTTTCAGCCATATTGATCTATTTCTTTGTATTTGGCATTCGTGTGAATCAAGGAAGTCGAGTGATTGTCAAAAAATTGACGAAAAAGATTTTCGTGTGGCGATTAAACATTACTTTATGAAAGGCAAAACGCCTCAGGAGACTAAAGAGAAGCTTGATAAACGTTACGGTGATTCTGCACCTTCGATTTTCGGAGTGGCCATATGGGCACAAGTGATGCTCAACGTTCTGGACATTCTGGGGAGGTTACGACTCCATAAATCATTGATGAAATCAATTATATGGTGATGGATGACAGAAGAGTAACGGTGCATGAGATTGCTAGTGCTGTGGGCATCTCTAATGAACGAGTACATAATATTTTGCATAAACATTTGAAAGATATCCGCAAGATGGGTTCCGCGAGTGCACACGCTTGACCAAAAACGGAATCGTGTGAAGTGTTGCAAGGATGGTTTGCAGCTGTTCAGGAAGAATCCGCAGCACTTTAAGAATCGTTTCGTCACTGTAGATGAAACATGGATACTTTACTACACTCCTGAGACCAAAGAACAATCTAAACAATGGGCTACCAAGGGAGAATCTGCACCAAAAAAGGAGAAGGCCATTCCATCGGTCGGAAAGGTTATGGTCACTGTCTTTTGGGATTCGCAACGGATAATCCTCCTCGACTATCTGGAAAAGGGTAAAACTATTACAGGTTCATATTATTCATCGTTATTGGACCGTTTGGAAACCGAGCTGCAAGAAAAACGCCGGCGATTGGACAGCAAAAAAGTCCTTTTCTATCACGACAGTGCACCAGCACACACCTCAGCAGTTGTGGTCGCAAAATTAATCGAAATAGGATTCCAACTCATTTCACATCCCCCAAGTCTGGAGAATAGTCTCCAGACTTGGCTCCCTTGGACTACTATTTGTTCCCCAATTTGAAGAAATGACTGGCGGGAAAAAAAGGTTTCATTCAAACGAGGAGGTGATTGCAGCAACTAATAGCTATTTTTCAGACGTGGACAATTCCCATTATTCGGAAGGGATCAACAAATTAGAACAGAGTTGGACGAAGTGTATAAGTCTAAAAGGAGACTATGTCGAAAAATAAAAAAAGGTTTACCCCAAACACGTAAGTAGTTTCTATTTTTGCATGGACTTTTCAAAAGCCCCTCGTACAAGTAGAAACATTTTATTTTCTGTTTACTTTTGAATGCAAAATATTTTCTGTGTATTTCATGCAAAATCACCTAGGGGTCGAAAGAGAAGTGTCTAATCACTGAATGTTGTTGGAAATCTTACCACATTATAACGATGTTTCACAGCTCTTGCCGTGTACAAGTATTGGGGAAATGTCTTTCTAAGATTTCCAAAATTTGAAGAAAGTGCATTTTCGACTCCATCATAAGGCCTATGTCATTATGTCTAAAGAAAATATTGTGTCTCCAAGATTAAACACAAAATAGAATTGTATGCAATAGGCCTGTAAGAACGTAAATGTGAAGAACTGAAGTAAAAAGCAAGTGCTAGACTGGCTATACTGGTGCTGTGATAATATTCTTTTATTCATTATATGATACTTAATCTATTTTACAATAGCGGTCTGGTATTATATTTCCCAACTGAGCTCCCTCAGGGATCCGAACCCTTGGAGATTTGGGCCCCTATGCGGCTTGGACACTGGAGCTTTTGCCGCCTCCACCCTCCTCTCACAGGTCTGGGTACAAAGAGTAATATTTCTACTACATGATGGTGCTCCAACTCACTGCCCTGTTGAGTGTGGAGCTGAAAAACTAGTACGGACAGAACGTTCCCAATTGCCTGATGTGATGTCATGTGTGTTTGTGAACTTGTATATATGAATGACATAGTGGATAACATAGGAAACTTCACAACGCATTTCACGGGTTGATATTGTAGCATACAGAAGTCGCAACGCTGGAAAATTCTAGCAAAATACCGGAAGACTTGAAAAGGATCGACACTTGGTCCTGGGATTGGCAGTTGGCGCGAAGCAGTCAAATGCAACGTTCTGTGCATAAAGAGGTGGAAGGAGCGTTATTGTATGGTTAAACTATTGCAGAACAATTGTTGAAAACAGTTACCATCCACAAAACACAATGCAAGAAAAAGAAAATAAAAATGTGCACCGCGAAGGAGACATCCGAATGAGACGGAAACCGGTAGATGTGAGTACACACAAACAAATGATAACAATTTAAAAAACAGAGTAAGTAAATGATGTGCTGGCCCACCTCTTGCCCTTATGCTAGCAATCATTCGGCTTGGAATTGATTGATAGAGTTGCTCGATGTCCTCCTGAGGGACATCTAGCCAAATTCTATCCAATGGCCCTGCCCATATTGCTCCCTAATTGGGGAAGGATACAGTGACCTGGGTGGTCAAGGTAGGGTTTCGCAAGCACGACGACAAGTAGAAGAAACTCTCTCCGAGTGCGAGAGGGCATTATCTTGCTGACATGTAAGCCCAGTATGACTTACCGTGTAGGGCAACAAGACGGAGCATAGAATACTGCCCACATACCGCCGTGATGTAAGGGTGCCACGGGAGACGATCAAAGTAATCTTGCTATAAAAATAAATGGCACCTCAGAACATTACTCCTGGTTGTCGGGCCCTACGGCCGGCGACAGTTAGGTTGGTATTCCACCGCTGTCTGCGACGTCTCCAGACAGGTCTTCGGCCTGTAATCTTATTGACTGGAGTAGACTTGTCTTCAGTGATGAGTCCCACTTCGAACTGAGCGCCGATGACCAGCGAAGACGTGTCTGGACACGTGCAGCCCAGTGCTGGAATACTGTCGCTTGCCACATGGCCCGACAACCATGTGTGGTGGTCTAGGCTGCCATTTCTCTTCATAGCAGGACCCTGTTGCTTGTCATCCGCAGAATGGGCTTGTACACTTCTGGCCATTAAAATTGCTACACCAAGAAGAAATGCAGATGATAAACGGGTATTCATTGGACAAATATGATTCATTGGACAAATGTGATTACATTTTCACGCAATTTCGGTGCATAGATCCTGAGAAATCAGTACCCAGAACAACCACCTCCGGCCGTAATAATGGCCTTGATACCCTGGGCATTGAGTCAAATAGAGCTTGGATGGCGTGTACAGGTACAGCTGCCCGTGCAGCTTCGACACGATACCACAGTTTATCAAGAGTAGTGACTGGCGTATTGTGACGAGCCAGTTGCTCGACCACCATTGACCAGACGTTCCCAATTGGTGAGAGATCTGGAGAATGTGCTGGCCAAGGCAGCAGCCGAACATTTTCTGTATCCAGAAAGGCCGGTACAGGTCCCGCAACATGCGGTCGTGCATTATCCTGCTGAAATGTAGGGTTTCGAATGAAGGGTAGAGCCACGGGTCGTAACACATCTGAAATGTAACGTCCACTGTTCAAAGTGCCGTCAATGCGAACAAGAGGTGACCGAAACGTGTAACCAATGGCACCCCATACCATGACGCCGTGTGGTACGCCAGTATGGCGATGACGAATACATGCTTCCAATATGCGTTCCATATTATGCTAATAGTCATTGGATCTCGACCAACGCGAGCAGCAATGTCGCGATACGATAAACCGGAATCGCGATAGGCTTCAAGCCGACCTTTATTAAAGTCTGATACGTGATGGTGCGCATTTCTCCTCCTTACACGGGGCATCACAACAACGTTTCACCAGGCAACGCCGGTCAACTGCTGTTTGTGTATGACAAATCGGTTGGAAACTTTCCTCATGTCAGCACGTTGTAGGTGTCGCCACCGGCGCCTACCTTGTGTGAATGCCCTGAAAAGCTAATCATTTGCATATCACAGCATCTTCTTCCTGTCGGTTAAATTTCGCGTCTGTAGCACGTCATATTCGTGCTGTAGCAGTTTTAATGGCCAATAGTGTATTTCAGGAAGATAATGTGTTAAGTAAGTTTATGGTAAAAGGAAAGCTAATTCGAGTACAAATGAATATAGTTAATAACGTGAAGTATAAACAAAATATCAGAATGTTAAATATTTATTTCGGGAAAAAGTACAGTTCGAAAGTGTGTTGTTTGTTGATTAGTTAGTTATGGAAAGCACCGAATAACGTGAGAGAATAATGTTTTTCTATTGGCCTTAAAGAACACTAACCAATCCGAACGGAGTATTCTCCGCGCGCCTTTTCTCTTGGAGATATAGAATGCTTACAGCAGTCTAAAGGAATCGGAGCCCAGCCTTTCAATGGTACGGTCGCGTGTAGTATGAGCTCCGAAGAAAGTTCTAATTTGCCGGTTTTAGTTGTGCTATATGTTTCAAAAGTGTTTTAAAGTGAAGGCATATTTATTTCGGTGTGTTTTTTAGAAAGTACGGATTTTTAAGTAATTTTGTGTATGAGAAAAGGCAGTAATTTCGCGTGGCATATTGAGCAGGGCGGTGACTAAGGATCTGAGTGCATTAGATACCGATAAACTTAATAGTATGGCGAGCATTTTCATTTAAGAACAATCCGTGGTTAGCAGCTGTTCAGATTTCGGGAAATACGTTACCATTTGCTTGCCAACGAGAGTGAAAGGGTCAGTGCATGACTGTGTTAAGATTAGCACGGGCTTGGCACTGAACGTGTACATTATCAAGGTTCAGCATATACCAAAGTTTTGCCAGTATTTCACCTTTCATTCAAAATTAATACCGTTTCCCGATTCTTAGAATAGTTACGTTGTTTGAATCCCAGTGCTGGTTGCAGTACGGTAAGTTTCTGCTCGGCTTTCCTACCGGCGATCTGCTGCAACGAGTTCACAGGTAGGTGCGGGTAATGGACGAAAGGAACCGCGCCGCCGCACTACTTAAAAACAGTCAATGGAAAAAATCTCCTGGTTACGTTTCGTCGATAGTGGTGGCATCAACAAACATGATAAAGTGAAAGCTGAACTATTTAACGTGTCTTCCGAATCTGCTTCAGCGAACAATTCATTATGTAATTCTTATCTTCGGGAGCCAAAAACTCGCCTAAATAGAAAACAATAAGTGCAGTACCGAAATTCAGTTCGAATCGTCCGACAAAGTAAAGGCCATTGGCGATCATGTGATGCCCATTAAATTTTTTATCAGAACTATCCACATTGTTAGCAACAGGTCCCGAGAACTACAGGGCTAGCACGGCACTAGAAAATACCTCAGGTCGTTTAATTCAATAATACGACTTAGAAGACAGGTGCGCACAACTGTAGACCTATCTCGTTGGAGTCAGTATTTTACAGAACTCAGTAACTTATTTTGGGTTCGTGTAATGTGACTTTCCTGATGCGTAGGAATCAACATGGTCTTCACAGGCTGCTGTTGTGTGAAACTTGCTGTGTTTATTCTTGATACAAAGCAGCTAGTTAATAGCACACCCCATGTTGATGCTGTGCTTATTTACTTCCAGAAATATTTTGATACAGATTCATAGTTTCGCCTAGTAGGCCTATACAAAATAAGTGTATACTAAATATCCTAACAGCGGTTCTAGGCGCTTCAGTCTGGAACCCCGCGACCACTACGGTCGCAGGTTAGAATCCTGGTTCAAATGGTTCAAATGGCTCTGAGCACTATGGGACTCAACTGCTGTGGTCATAAGTCCCCTAGAACTTAGAACTATTTAAACCTAACTAACCTAAGGACATCACACACATCTATGCCCGAGGCAGGATTCGAACCTGCGACCGTAGCGGTCGTGCGGTTCCAGGCTGTAGCGCCTTTAACCGCTCGGCCACACCGGCCGGCTTAGAATCCTGCCTCGGGCCCCGGCGGGGTCAGGGATTTTCTCTGCCTCGTGATGACTGGGTGTTGTGTAATGTCCTTAGGTTAGTTAGGTTTAAGTTGTTCTAAGTTCTAGGGGACTGATGACCGCAGATGTTGAGTCCCATAGTGCTCAGAGCCATTTGTACCATTTGCCTCGGGCATGGATATATGTGACGTCCTTAGGCTAGTTAGGTTTCAGTAGTTCTAGGGGACTGATGACCTCAGAAGGCAAGTCCTATAGTGCTCAGAGCCATTTGAACCAAGAACGGGATTAGATTGAAAATTTCCTAAGGAACAGAACACAGTACGTCGTTTGCAGTGGGGAGGCATCGTCAAAAGTTAAACTAGCGTCCTGTGTGTCACGAGCTAGTGTTAGAGGCCCACTACTGCTGATGACACATTTAAACGGCCTGCCAGAAAACGTCAGTACTTCTGAGGCTATTTGTGGACAATGCAGCTGCGTACAGGGATTTGACATTGTTCTGAAATGTGGAGATAAATTTGCAGACTGATGTAAATGAATATAGTGCAATGTGCGTCAATAGGCGAAAAGATCCGGTACCATTGACTATGCAATCGGTGAACAGTCACAGGATTCAGCCAGAGCTATTAAAAATCTGCAACTGGCCAAGGCGAGTGGAGTTGAAGTATTCACACAACTCTCGCTGTATCAGACGCTGTGACGTGTCTTTATTGGAGACAGTGAGACTGTGATCCGACGGACTGTTGAGCATAGGTGACGCGTTTTGGTCGCGAACGACACTTGTGGGAAGACGAGGCAGGGCGCACGCACTGCTTCCGTGGTGAGCGTGTCGGCTGCGGCTTCCGATGCCTTGCTTCTGACCACCGGCGGCCGGTTGGCCGAGCCATGTGCTCCCTATCAGATTCAAACTAGCGGAGGTGACATGAGTTGCGCCGTTAGCGCGCACAAAGAGATTTTATATACACACATCAAAAAAGTTTTGCATTACCCCGGTTCCCAGAATTCCTGAAGACAGACGTTCCTGTGGATATTGTATCACAGACACAGTCCTTTTGACTGTTCGGAGATGTCACTAAACCCGCTCAAAGATGTAAAGAATCATGGATGAGCAGCGCCTATTAGACGGAGGGTGTCCGACAGCCGATCAGTTCCAGTCATTCCACCAGGAAAGAGGTACACGGCTCGTGTTGTCTGTAGTTCAACCATGCCTAGACGGTCAATACCGCGTTTCGATCGCGTCCGCATCGTTACTTTGTGCCAGGAAGGGCTCTCAACAAGGGAAGTGTCCAGGCGTCTTAGAGCGAACCAAAGCGATGTTATTCGGATGTGGAAGAGATACAGAGAGAAAGAAACTGTCGATGACATGCCTCGCTGAGGCCGCCCAAGGGCTACTACAGCAGTGGATGATCGCTACCTACGGATTATGGGTCGTAGGAACCCTGACACCAACGCCACGATGTTGAATAATGCTTTTCGTGCATCCACAGGACGTCGTATTACGACTCAAACTGTTCGTAATAGGCTGCATGATGCGCAACTTCACTCCCGACATCCATGGCGTAGTCCGTCTTTGCAACCACGACACCATGCAGCGCGGTACAGATGGGCCAAACAACATGCCAAATGGACCGCTCAGGCCGGCCGGAGTGGCCGAGCGGTTCTAGGCACTACAGTCTGGAACCGCGCGAGCGCTACGGTTGCAGGTTCGAATCCTCCCTCGTGCATGGATGTGTGTGATGTCCTTAGGTTAGTTAGGCTTAAGCAGTTCTAAGTTCTAAGGGGCTGATGACCTCAGTAGTTAAGTCCCATAGTGCTCAGATCCATTTGGACCGCTCAGGATTGGCATAGCGTTCTCGTCACCGATGAGTGTCGCATATGCCTTCAACCAGACAATCGTCGGAGACGTATTTGAAGGCAACTCGGTCAGGTTGAACGTCTTAGACACACTGTCCAGCAAGTGCAGCATGGTGGAGGTTCTTTACTGTTTTGGGGTGGCATTATGTGGGTCGACGTATGCCGGTGGTATTCATGGAAGGCTCCATAACGGCTGCACGATATGTGAATGCCATCCTCCGACCGATAGTGCAACCATATCGGCAGCAAATAGGCGAGGCATTCGTCTTCATGGACGACAATTCGCGCCCCCATCGTGCACGTCTTGTGAATGACCTCCTGCAAGATAACGGCATCGCTCAACTAGAATGGCCAGCATGTTCGCCAGACATGAACTCTATCGAACATGCTAAGGGATAGATTAAAAAGGGATGTTTATGGCGGCGTGACACACGAATCACTCTGAGGGATCCACGCCGAATCGCCGTTGAGGAATGGGACAATCTGGACCAACAGTGCCTTGATGAGCTTGTGGATAGTATGCCACGACGAATACAGGCATACATCAATGCAAGAGGACGTGCTACTGGGTATTAAGGTAACGGTGTATACAGGAATCTGGATCACCACCTCTGAAGGTCTCGCTGTATGATGGTACAACATGCAATGTGTGATTTTCATGAGCAATAAAAAGGGCGGAAATGATGTTTATGTTGATCTCTATTCCAATTTTCTGTACAGGTTCGATGACTGGGTGTTGTGTGATGTCCTTAGGTTAGTTAGGTTTAAGTAGTCTAAGTTCTAGGGGACTGATGACCATAGATGTTAAGTCCCATAGTGCTCAGAGCCATTTGAGCCATTTTGTACAGGTTCAGGAACACTCGGAGCCGAGGTGACGCAAAACTTTTTTTGATGTGTACTATTCTTGCTTGGCTACATACAACTAAAACCGTAGTAGATAAAGTGAAGGACGATACGTCAAATTAAGGAGAGGAGCAACAAGATTCTGGCAATATGCAGATATAAATTGTAATTAACATACGTGAGATGAGAAGATATATCACCGAGAAGTTTTTTGTAACCGAAATTCGGCAAATCTTCAATAACTTTACCCTATTTAAGATAGAAAAGAGATCAAGTTCACAAACTGTAGCTGTCAGTTACGCACATCCATTGAGATAATCGCGTGTTTTGTAATGCAATTGAGCTGTGAGACGCTTCGTAACTGAACTTTTAAAAGTCAAAATAACATCTGATACGAGGCATATACACAATCAGCAAGGCAGTATGCATTGGCGAACGTTGTTACAATACCACATCAACATTTAGTTCTTATGATTTATATTTTTATTTGGTTAATACGTGTAATTTCGTCCATAACTTGAAAATTATTATACTATATAATTCTGAATGTTGCAAAGGAAAGAGCACGAAAAATACAATACGAAAATGTTTCCATGTTCACATTTATTGTAATAATTGGCGGCACAGATAGATTGAACTGTTTTTTAACTCTGCAAAAAAACTTTGCATTTGTTTAATTTTAAATTTTGGGTGAACTGCAGCATATAAAATTAAGTTTAAGGTATCAATTTTGGTTGTAAATGTAGCGTGCAGCTAATGGTTCAGATCAGATGCTGTTTTGGTTATCATTTACATATAAAAAGCTAGGAATCAGGTTGGTGAAAATATGAGCACAGAGTCATTATCTGACGCAGATGCACGGTTTGCCGTGGACGGGAGGTTCAAGACCTTAAAAGGGTGGCGACCATCTTGCAGAGACACGTTTCGGTACGTGTTAGGGCAACGTCTACGCTGGTACGAGTGGTGATCCAGAGTGTACATTTTCGGCGACAGAGATTTTTTACGTTGTCGGTCACGACACGTAGAATATTTTGCAAGAGCTCATTGGGACTTAGAATTATTCTACACTACTTCGAACTCCTCTTTATTATTGCCAGCAGTTCGGCAAAACTTGTATTTTCGCCTGTGAAGTTGTTTGTGACTCTGAATCTGTGCATTGAGTCTGCACTTTAACTCAGTTTGCCAGTGAGGGACTTATAATATTTTCTGTTACTAATCGACACTTAGGTTTGTGCATTGTGTGTCAGTTTGACACTGATTAGACGTGGTTTAGTATGATATTTAGCTTCAGTTAACTTTTAGCTGTGAACGCTGTCCGTCTTTTCCAGCTATTTTTATTTTATTAATATTTTTTATACAGTGAGTTAGCTAACCACTGTATGGGGGCTCGAGCTATTTCAAAACATTTAATCGCTCAGTTGCTTCCACCAGTCTGCGAATTGATGAGTGGTCATTTTATGACAATAAACTTTTATCGGTAAAAATGTAAACATTGTAGTTGCGGCTCGTTATGCAACGTAAACTGCAACTGTGTAAAACGTAGTAACCATTTGTCTCTTTGATTAATTACATCAAGGACGCATTTATTAATTTATTTTATTTTAAAAGCATATAATGGGGGAAGGGGGGTGAAGACGAAATATCATCACCGAATTAGACAACCAGAGACGCCGTGTTCGCATTTTTCAGGCCCCTCTTCGGCGCAAGGCGTAAGCGTCTTGTTAGACGATGATCCTGCAAGCACCTCCCAGAATCTCCTTAAAGGTGTGAGGGACCAGACGAAAGGCCTTTTCTTGGCCCAGAATTGACAGTGACCGGTACACAGTGGACGAGCCTGAGAACAAGAAAATTTATAACCCATCAGTACACAATGGATTGCAGATTTAGAGAGATATCGGGAAACTAAATTTTATCTGGAATGCAAAGCTTATCGAATGGATTATTTTGGCATATTATTCCTTTCAGCATTAAAAACGGTGATGTTACATAACAGCAACGAAATTAGCTAAGAAATAATTAAACCGGTGGATCAATGACATCGATCTGGCCAATTAAATGAAAGGAAGCTTCTAGGACGAATTTTGCAAAACATCAGGTGAGAGAGAGGGATAGAACTATTTTCCTACTGTGAGACAATTTACTGGTAAGACACCTTAAAATGAACAATACTTCCAACAAACCTATCGCCGTGGGCATGTTATTGTTTTATGTTGAATGTTGGTGTGAGATTGAAAGCTGTAAGTCGTTTCAGATTAAGTTTTGTACAGAATGACTGTATTCAGTTCAACTGTGGTCCAGAATAACATAAGTTTCGTGGAAATGTTGAATGTTGGTGTGAGATTGAAAGCTGTAAGTCGTTTCACATTAAGTTTTGTACAGAATGACTGTATTCAGTTCAACTGTGGTCCAGAATAACATAAGTTTCGTGGAAATGTTGAATGTTGGTGTGAGATTGAAAGCTATAAGTCGTTTCAGATTAAGTTTTGTACAGAATGACTGTATTCAGTTCAACTGTGGTCCAGAATAACATAAGTTTCGTGGAAATAAAAGCAATTATGATACACCTTGCAAGTAAATGCATTCCAACAACTGACAACTGTTATATTTGATATTCTTCACAAGTGTCATTTCAAGTACAACACTTCCAGATAATAAATGTGAATATCGAAAATTTTCTTTTTGTTGGGTAACATAATAAATCCATTTGCACATATAAAACTGGCTTCCTAAAGTGAATGGAACAAAATGACAACTACAAAGCAGATGCCAGGCTTTGATTTATTGGGAGAATGGTAAAATATTCAACTCACGCAATCGAGACGTCCCTCACAAAATCGTCGATTAATCAATTTTTCAGTACTGTTCGTCATTCTTGGTCTTACTAAGTTGGATTAACAGAAGAGATATACGAGATTCAAATCAGAGTTTGTAACTTCGTTAGGGGTTGAATTAGTGAAATTCGGAGTGTCACAGCAATATTTAAAGTGCAGCAGGAGCCTACAAGAAAGGCGTGGTGCGTTGTTTAGAGCATTATTCACGAAGGTTCAGAGCATATGTTGCTAATGGGGACAAAAATAATAGTACTTACTGGCAGATACAGCTCGCATAATATGCTACTACGGTAAGATTAGAAAATGTCAGTGATACTGAGGTGTTGACAGATTATTCCAGTGCACTATCTGCAAATGGAATAGTAAATGGAGAAATCATTGTGGTTCACTACTTACCATCCGCCACATACCATACGGTGACATGCTGGTTGCAGGAACTGACGTATGTGATGGATGAGAAGCCATAAATGTTGCAACATTATATTTTTTACTCGTGTTTAGCTTGCGAACCTTCCACCTTTCTTGTGAATGAGAAACCATCCGTCTTTGTGTAAAGACATTTGAGACGTGCACACAAGTAGGAGGAGCATGCAGCCACAGATATTAAAACAACGGATGTACTGCTGGTGTCAAAGGTCTACTCAAAGTGCAGTGCCACCGTAAAATCTGTCTGTGGGTTACACTTGGTAACTGGCATCTAGATACCGATTTAAGCAGCAACTTACGAAGCAATGCCTTTTGTGAGTGCATATCTAGGGAAGTGTTGTTCTGCATGTACTGAGGCAAAAATATTTACCCGGCGCCCAGCAGTAGTTGAGTGACTCTCTTGGAAATGTCGTCCCACAAAAATTGTGACATGGAGGTAAATATTTTAACTTCTTCGTAATTAATGGAAGTGACCAGTATACACAGAACTTCAGGTTTACCTGACTGTAAAACATGGGTGCATAGCAGATGTTCGACTCATTGTTCCTATATGATGCGCATTATTTTCTCAATGTAGCACCATATAAACACCTAGTGGAATAAGATTGACAAATTGTGCACCGAGGCGTACGCTGGAAAACATAACTGCAATTTTCCAGTGATGAAAGCAATTGTGACAGGGAGAGCATATGCTGCATCACCGAAGCTATTTCTGTCACTTAACTAGTCGATGAAATAAACTTAGTGAATAAACCAGTTGGCCTGCCTGAAACGCGTGAAGACTTGGGGTAAAGTGAAAACGATGCTCGGATGGCGAAAAATGTAAATCAGAATGCAAGTTACAGGGAAAAGTTTATCAACTAAGCATCCTGTATCTCGAACAAAACGAAGACTACTGCTGAAAAGTTACGATTGAGAAATAAAAAGGGAACCTAAGCCCCTGTGTCTTACATTTATACACGCTACTGCGAACTAATCGACCCGCACTCAAAACCAAGTCGTGTAAAATGTTACAAATCACTACGCTTCTGGAAAGAAAAGCAAGCTTAAATATCATGACAGGATTTATTTTGGTTCAGATGGAATTGGTAGAACACTCATTAAACAACAAATTTCACTTTACATGTTACAATCGCCTCCTAATATTTTGCGAGCCATGAAAGCATTTGTGATTTGGATCCGCCGCCGCACCTACAGAACAGGGTGTTTCAAAAAGAGTTCTCCAATTACACAAGAGTATATCTTCTACACAAATGACGATAAAAACTTGTGCATTTTAAATTACGCATCGAAACTAAAATTTTAGCTTGGCGACAGTTGCGTGCTGCCAGTTTATTTGGTTTCCTGTAGGGCAGTTAGCTAGTTGTCGCACTCGCCCTACCACTTGTTACCCAATGTCCGAGTGAGGGGGCGCAATGCTTAGCTCATTGTGCCCGTATTTGGCAGGAAGACAGTTCAGATCCGTGTCCTGCCAGCCAGGGTTTTTCGTGCTTTCCCTAAATCGCTCCAGGGAAACAACGGGATGGTTCCTTTGACAGGGCACGGCTGATTTCCTTCCCCATCCTTAAATCGTTCAGAACTTGTTCTTCGTCTCTAATGACCTCGTTATCGACTGGGTTAAACCCTAGTGTTCCTACCTTTCTATTACACAATGTGCGCCAAATCCATAACAGTAACAAAAAGCGTGCTCCCTTTCAATAAGTAGAACTGATTTACAGGTGTGCCACGGCATTTTCATCCACAGTATGATACTCCACCGCCTCACTGCCTCAACGATCGGCCATAAGGGACGTATGAATATCGCTTTTACACCGTTGGCCTCCAAGATAACTTGATCTCATGGGATGTCATTCTTTGTTTTCTTTTGTTAGGGTGGGATGTTTGAAAGACTTGGTCTGTGGCTTTCCCTTCCCACATCTTTGGCAGACATACGAAGCCTCGTGGCAGCAGCAGTGAATGCACGAACTCAAGACGTGCTGGGAAAAGTGCGGGTCGGGTTTTAGTAGGGTCTGGATATTATTCGTGTGTACGCAGGCAGGCATCCTGAATATTTCTGAAGGGAAAATGGAAACATTGCTCCTACACGTGACTGTAAGAAGTACCCCACGGTTGCATGGGCGTGCATATAAAAGATTAACCTTGTGAAATCGGATGTTCTTTTGAAATTACAAATTTTGTACTAATATGTATACGTTGAAATGTGCCCACTGAGCCGTGCGTGGCTCGTGTTCCCGCCATAATGTATTTTACACCCTGTTTTTAACGTACTTCCACGTCACTACGTTAATTTAAATTACTACTGTCACTGAGTTGCTGCTTTGCCTGACCGTGACCGGCGCTAGCAGCGCGTATCGATATATCCCCTCTCGTAGTGTCTATGCTCGACGGCTATTACTTCCCGCTCGTTGTCTGTCGTGAGCAGTTCGTGTCGGGAGTTCGGGTCGCGAGTTCGGGCTGCCAGTCGGTTGAAACGCGTCTGGAGTGCAGTCCGGATCTGCCAGTCGGGGAGTTGTAATGTGACACTAGTGCAGTCGGGTTGGAGCAGCAGTGAGGTCTGCGTCGGCATGGCTCGCCCGACCATTGCCGCCACGCATCACTTGAGCCGGGCCACGGTCTTGGTGGATCGTCGGTCGGTCGTCCCACCGGACGACGCGTTTTGGCTCGCCGATCGTTCGTGAGTCGGTTCTGTGTGTATGTGTGCGCATCGATCGACTCCCGATTTGTCCTCGTGCATGCTTAGTGACTGTTGCGCATCGTTCAGGTCTTCGTGCAAGTGTTTGTCAGGTTGTGTATTCAGTTGGCATTATTTCCTTTGACAAGTTATTTTAAATGTTGTCGGCGTATTGCCTCTGAGAGGTCGGCCGTCTCATCAGGTGACATGTAACTGGTTCTCAGAGCGCTTCTGGGCCTCTTCAATTACCATCTTGTGGAGCTTGGGTCGTTCCTTTCCTGATGCAGGTATGTCGTTTAGCCAGTGGGCGTGTTTCCTCTGCATGCTTGGGTCCGAGCTAGTATTTCCGCCGTCGTGTGTCTGGAAGTGAGTAGGAGACGCACCAGCAGTGCAGTCGCGACAGAGCAGCAGTCGCGGACGGACCAGCAGGCAGTTGGTCGGTTGTTGCGGACGAGGGAAGTCATCTCCGCACGGTGCAGTCGGCTGGAGCCGCTGGCAGCCCTGCGCAGTGTCGGGGCGTGTGTGGAGCTGTCCGATCGCTACGAGCTTCGTGGTTCACCGACCCAGGACGTCAAAGTTGAGTAGTGGTTTCAACTATCCTAGCCACGTCCATTCATACTGTGGCGGTTCGTTTCTGTGGTTTGCTGTTGGGAAGGTTTTTCTGTGAGCAACACCGAGTGTTTCTACTGCTGAAGTTTAGCCGCCATGTGGTGCAATTAACAATTTGGTTTACTACAATCTGAGTACACCAGTGGAATTTTCTGTCTTGTGGCCGTTAGTGATCCGGTTACCTGCCCTGGCCACTAACGTAATTTCAGGCAGCGTCCTTTCCTCACCTGTTGTCGCTGTCCAACATGGTCTGTAACATTGACAGCTAATACATACTCCATTGTGGATTATCACGTTTGTAAACTTTCCGGTTTGAGTTCTCATGTAAGTCGTTGTGTCGGTCGGTCCGCGGCTGTCCCCTGGTTGGGTTCCGACGGATCAAGTATACACTCCTGGAAATGGAAAAAAGAACACATTGACACCGGTGTGTCAGACCCACCATACTTGCTCCGGACACTGCGAGAGGGCTGTACAAGCAATGATCACACGCACGGCACAGCGGACACACCAGGAACCGCGGTGTTGGCCGTCGAATGGCGCTAGCTGCGCAGCATTTGTGCACCGCCGCCGTCAGTGTCAGCCAGTTTGCCGTGGCATACGGAGCTCCATCGCAGTCTTTAACACTGGTAGCATGCCGCGACAGCGTGGACGTGAACCGTATGTGCAGTTGACGGACTTTGAGCGAGGGCGTATAGTGGACATGCGGGAGGCCGGGTGGACGTACCGCCGAATTGCTCAACACGTGGGGTGTGAGGTCTCCACAGTACATCGATGTTGTCGCCAGTGGTCGGCGGAAGGTGCACGTGCCCGTCGACCTGGGACCGGACCGCAGCGACGCACGGATGCACGCCAAGACCGTAGGATCCTACGCAGTGCCGTAGGGGACCGCACCGCCACTTCCCAGCAAATTAGGGACACTGTTGCTCCTGGGGTATCGGCGAGGACCATTCGCAACCGTCTCCATGAAGCTGGGCTATGGTCCCGCACACCGTTAGGCCGTCTTCCGCTCACGCCCCAACATCGTGCAGCCCGCCTCCAGTGGTGTCGCGACAGGCGTGAATGGAGGGACGAGTGGAGACGTGTCGTCTTCAGCGATGAGAGTCGCTTCTGCCTTGGTGCCAATGATGGTCGTATGCGTGTTTGGCGCCGTGCAGGTGAGCGCCACAATCAGGACTGCATACGACCGAGGCACACAGGGCCAACACCCGGCATCATGGTGTGGGGAGCGATCTCCTACACTGGCCGTACACCACTGGTGATCGTCGAGGGGACACTGAATACTGCACGGTACATCCAAACCGTCATCGAACCCATCGTTCTACCATTCCTAGACCGGCAAGGGAACTTGCTGTTCCAACAGGACAATGCACGTCCGCATGTATCCCGTGCCACCCAACGTGCTGTAGAAGGTGTAAGTCAACTACCCTGGCCAGCAAGATCTCCGGATCTGTCCCCCATTGAGCATGTTTGGGACTGGATGAAGCGTCGTCTCACGTGGTCTGCACGTCCAGCACGAACGCTGGTCCAACTGAGGCGCCAGGTGGAAATGGCATGGCAAGCCGTTCCACAGGACTACATCCAGCATCTCTACGATCGTCTCCATGGGAGAATAGCAGCCTGCATTGCTGCGAAAGGTGGATATACACTGTACTAGTGCCGACATTGTGCATGTTCTGTTGCCTGTGTCTATGTGCCTGTGGTTCTGTTAGTGTGATCATGTGATGTATCTGACCCCAGGAATGTGTCAATAAAGTTTCCCCTTCCTGGGACAACGAATTCACGGTGTTCTTATTTCAATTTCCAGGAGTGTAGTTGGGCTCACCACTTGTCTCGCCTAAGTGAACGAGGGCAGACCGACCTCCCTTGAGGCTTCTGAGTGCCACCGGTGTTTTATTATCTGTTGTCAGCTACTTTAAATCCAAGGCTTATGGTTATTTTTTATTTTCTTAAAAATTTCACAAATTAATTCTTAAATTTATCTTTCAAGCTCAAACAATGCGGCCTTCTGCCTTTGAAAGTCTATGGTAATAAATTCTAAAATTTTGAAATTTAATTGTGGCCCTCAGCCATTTGTGTTGCACCTTGCTTATCATGGCTGTTTTTTAAAATTATTTTATTGCTATCTTAATTGGATTTTTATCTTGTTAATTTGTTAAGATTTCTTGTTCGGAGGCCTTCAGCCCGCAAAGAGTTGCATTCGGTAAAGGTCCGGCTATGCGCCGTTTTGGTTGTAAAGATTATTAAATTACAATAAATGACAATTAGAAGGAGAAACTGACCTCAACCTTTCGCCCTTTCCACAATCCTATTACCTGTTCTGCCCAATGGGTTTAGCGGGCGTATCACCCACATTTTCTATTTTCATTGATGCAGGAGGTGTAGTCTTGTGAAATCGTATGAATCTTTTTTAAATACGCTGTACCATATTATTTAAATACTGTACACTGTCCGACAAAAAGAAATTGAAGCACCTAGGCGACATAATCGAATGTCAATGCAACTTCGCACACATACACGCTATTGGAGGAAATGTAAATGATAGAGTTGGTAATCTCCGTGACACGTAGAACGGCCCCCAGAGGGCCTTAGCGTTATTCGCATTTTGTGTTGTTACCAGGTCTGGTGGGGATTATAAGGGCCGTGAACAGCGTCAGATGTTGAAGGACACGGAGATGGCGCGTACTCGTTGAGGCAGAGTTGTCAGCAGCTGGCAGAGTTTCGTGAGGGACTCACCGCCGGTCGCCATTTGGCCGGCTGGTTTGAATCTTGCAATATCTAGCTTTGTGGGGCATTAGGATGCGACAGTTGCCCGATGTTGGATCGCATGGAACCGTCAGGGCAGACCACACCTGATCACCACAAGCGAGGAGCGCTGCATTGCGCACCGAACACATGGCAACTCCTCCACATCTGCACCCGCCGTCCCAGGGCAAGTAATTGACTTGCTGCAACATTCTGTGTCACGCCTTACAGCAAGAGGACTATGGAACTATCGTCCCGCACGTAGGCTGCCGATAACACCACAACACGAACTGTGTCTGGAATGGTGACCTAACAAGGAAGCAGGGAATGCTTATATATGGCGTCACACTTTGTTCAGCGATGAATCGCGGTTGTGCACTACCCGCTGTGACAATCGCTGGCGAATATGGACTCGACCTGGGGATAGGTCCCATTCTTCCAGTGTTTTGAGAGACGTAGCGGTGTTACTCCTGCCTTCATTCTGTAGGGACCCGTCAGGTATGACTTAGGAAATAAATAAACGCCCATTGGAAACGCCACAATCGTAGTGAAACATGTTCAGAGAATATTGCTAGTAGGTGGGTGATGATAATTTTATACAAGTGCTGACACAGATTTTAAAATACCCGGTGGTTCATATCTTCGGTTCTCAGAAGTTGCAGAGTAAAAGATATACGATGGAGCATTTGTTCTAGGCACATGGGATAACGTCCTTCGATATATTCCCACGAGGATGTCTTACATAAGCAACTACATTGGAACTAATTTTTTCTTGACAATATAGTAACAACGTTTGTTTGCAAGTACACCATGGATTATATACTACGCATCATGATTCATATCACATCTCTCAACGACATTAACACCATTTCAGCCAGTTTTCGCCGCATAGGCTGTAAATATGCAAGACAGTGCTTGTGCGAAGTTCGGTTAAATATTTGGTTAGTCATGTTAAAAACAGATAGTGATTCATGGTTTTGCAATTTACTCCAAACGGATTTATCACAAGTTAGTAAAGAGCGGAAGTACATTATATCAATTTTTTAAGGCTTACAACAGATGTGCAACGTAATCTTACCAGGTTCAATAAAGGGGCCACGGCCAACGCTCTGCATTATGATCTCCATTATGATACAGACACGAAGGTACAAACTACACAGTTATATGGTTGTATGACGGAGCCCTACAGTAACTTACCAGACTGCCAGAGATACAGAGCTCTCGTGTTTTTCCACTAATGCTCCGCTATTTCTCCACCCTACTTTTCGCTCTTACAGCACACGAAATCCTTGATTCAATGGATTCTTTACCGTGTTTACAAGCAGAACAACATTTTTGTCAATAATATCGCATTGTTGTACAGTCAGTCAACTTACGAAAAATAAGTCAAAATATGTACAGATTTATGCTAAAATACTGTTCTGTTAATGCGAAACAGTTAGCGTTTGCAGCCCTGTCATCGCTACCAATAACTCGACATCCAAAGTCCCTCAATGTAACACGTTTCCCGGTCATCACATGTCGTGTAGAGCAAACAGGAGACATAGAGGAATGCAATGTGGACATCGTTCGTCAGTCAGTTGTATAACAAATCAATACGCGACCAACAGCAGTGACATGCACAAACAATCAGATGTCGTTCAAAAGCCATTTAGAAGTAAGGGCTTTTGTGCTATGGTTTATTTTTGTTAGAGAATCTGCTTCACGGTATGTTTTCGATTTTTCTTTTATTATTCCGAGCAAATGGTTCAAATGGCTCTGAGCACTATGGGACTCAACTGCTGAGGTCATTAGTCCCCTAGAACTTAGAACTAGTTAAACCTAACTAACCTAATGACATCACAAACATCCATGCCCGAGGCAGGATTCGAACCTGCGACCGTAGCGGTCTTGCGGTTCCAGACTGCAGCGCCTTTAACCGCACGGCCACTTCGGCCGGCTATTCCGAGCACTTGGTGAAGGTATCACTAAGGATGTTTTTCATCTTAAACGCCGGCCGCTGTGGCCGAGCGGTTCTAGGCGCTTCAGTCCGGAACCGCACTACTGCTACGGTCGCAGGTTCGAATCCTGCCTCGGGCATGGATGTGTGTGATGTCCTTAGGTTAAGTTAGGTATAAGTAGTTCTAAGTCTAGGGGACTGATGACCACAGCTGTTAAGTCCCATAGTGCTCAGAGCCATTTGAACCATTTGAATCCATCTTAAACATTCCCAAATGAAGTTGTTTTATACTGAGTTACCTACGCCGTCAGAGAATTTCCGGTGATCGCAAACTGCGCACACCTGCTACTGGGAAATTGGAGTCAAGTTCTGCAAATCAGCTTGCCACTCTACGCAATGTGGAGTACACAGACTGTTTTAGTAAGTTCTTAAGGGATCCCGAACGTGTGGATATACTCGGAAACTTAATCGTTCCATTTCGCGGTATGAAAAAAAGCACGATAGTGTGTGTTGAATTAACGAGAACAATTTGGATATGTCTTCCGACTGGATATGACAAGATATAATGAAAACTGAATAAGAAACAAATTTGAAAACTGAGAGATTACGAAGATTCTTCGATGAACCCATAAAGACCTTTAACCATGAATTACAGAGTAATTATGTAGATGTGGATGTAGGGAAAAAACCACACATTTAGCAGAATCGACATTTTATCAATTAAAATCACAAATAGCGCAGAAACTAGCAATAAAGAGAAAGTTTTACAAGTACCGGAAGTTTGTGTAGCTCAAGAGATGAACCAAGTACTTAAATACTATCAATGAATGGAAAGACAAACACTTAGCAATGACAGATGTTATGCACACTAGTGGGCCAAAAGATTATGACAACTGCCCATATCCGCTTGGTGGCGTTGCGGACTAGTGAAGCAGTAATGATTGTATACCGGGTGATCAAGAAGTCAGTACAAATTTGAAAACTTAATAAACCACGGAATAATGTAGATAGAGAGGTAAAAATTGATACACATGCTTGGAATGACTTGGGGTTTTATTAGAACCACCCCATATTGCTAGACGATTCTTGCGCGCGCCGTTTGGTGATGATCGTGTGCTCAGCCGCCACTTTCGTCATGCTTAGCCTCCCAGGTCCCCAGACCTCAGGCCGTGCGATTATTGGCTTTGGGGTTACCTGAAGTCGCAAGTGTATCGTGATCGACCGACATCTCTAGCGATGCTGAAAGACAACATCCGACGCCAATGCCTCACCATAACTCCGGACATGCTTTACAGAGCTGTTCACAACAATATTCCTCGACTACAGCTATTGTTGAGGAATGATGGTGGACATATTGAGCATTTCCTGTAAAGAACATCATATTTGCTTTGTCTTACTTGGTTATGCTGATTATTGCTATTCTGATCAGATAAAGCGCCATCTGTCGGACAATTTTTGAATTTTTGTTTTTGTTTTTTTTGGTTCTAATAAAACCCCATGTCATTCCAAGCATGTGTGTCAATTTGTACCTCTCTATCTACATTATTCTGTGATTTATTCTGTTTTCAAATTTATACTGACTTTTTGATCACCCGGTATATCCGGAGAAGACAGCACTGAGTAATCACTGAAGCCAAGGGCATGGATACGCTGGAGCGCAGCGATTGCACCTGTCACCGATGTCACCGAAACTCTACTCAGCAGTTCAACAGCGAGTTTTCAGATTCTCAAACTCTCAAACTGATAAAAAGTAGAATTTCCTTCGTTTTGCTGATTGGTTGATATAAGTGCAGATAAAATTCAACGAACAGTGCAAGTCGGATAAAAGCCCCGCATTTCACTAGGAATAATTAAAAAGTAAAGAATACATCTAAGACAAACTTCTTCAAACTAACAATGAAACCATACGAGACCAAGATTTTTTTTTGTATTTATGGCGGCTCAAGAAAATGAAACGGGGTTGGATAGGAGTTGAAGTCATGTGTACAGGCAGATGACCAATTCTTTTCTGGATTTACAGGTATTAGGAAAAAACATAGACGACAATCTAATACAAGATGTATGATTATCATTAGAAATATGCACATGAAAATGGATGCACATGGCTGAATACCGAAATGCGATGAGGAAACTGGACATGAAATGGTTGCTGCTACTGACGATGATAATGGTCACAAGGGAACCTTGACGTACAGCTCACGAATAATTCTTCGTAATTTCTGTTGCCATTTAGCTCATCTATTATCCGAATAATCGTTAGAATTTAATGACTCATTACCACATTAATCAGCTTTAGCATGCTATTACGTAAACTCAGATCACAATGTGTTGTTAGCTGTTGTTTGCAATACCCCCATGAAATTATTTCATTCTACGTATGAAGCCATTAATAATAAAATATAAAGCTTTACTGTACTCGCGTAATTAGGTTGTCCGAAAAATTCGTTACTGTGATTAAAATATGATTCAACCTAGCTGTTCATTGACGTGACAACTAAAAATCATTAATACAAGCAGCCACACCCCAAAAATCGTAAATAGAGCTATTAATGACAGAAAAAATGTATGTAAGACAGTTATAAATGATTCAAAGAACAGAAAATAACTTGATTTCTCGATGCTTTCTCACAATAGATTCTTGAGGCTGTTAACCGTATGTCTATTAATCTTATGTCGCCTGGCGTTTCAAGAAGAAGATATTAAAAATTTAGAACAGTGGGGTACTCATATTGTTGCAGAGCAGCAGAAGAATTGTGACGACGTGATCAACTGAATACGTTTGGCATTTCACTAAACTCGTTCTTGCCTCTTAACTCCGCTCGGTGGGATGTCAACCGTTGAGGCTAAACGAGTGTCTCTTGTTCCGAGTCAGGTTGTAAAATTACTCGCCTCTATTTTCAGAAATAATATGCGTACTTCAACATATGTATGACGAAAATACTACGAAACGGGGCGCTACGGTATATATATCTTCAAACTGGCTCCTGTGGCAACATTGTTGGCAGAGTAAAGGAATATTTTCCCATGTAATATAGCTTGACTGTATCGTTTATTGAGTTTCACATTTTCGTTAAAACTTAAATAAACGACATTCTAAACGCACAAACTGATGTAGAGATCAAGGCATCAACACAACGTTTAGCCTGCCGGGTATGAGTTCTGACTTGGTACTGCCAACTTAAAGTGGCCCATGATGGAACCGGTGGCGCATATGCTTTCCACATTCATTACTGCCGTAACAACAGTCTGCTTTTGGAAGCCTTCGCATGCGCTATCCAGTTGAGTGTCGTAAAAATATTTGTATTTTCATACATATTTCTTAAGTGAAAAGAAAATGTAGTCTTCCATATAAATAGCTAAGAACTTTGGCCAGCTACGATTTTCTGTCTAATGACAAAATGTCGAAAATGGAAGTAGTATTGTTCAATTTATTTTAGAAATCATAAATATGAGTTGTGTTGCCAGACTAGAATAACAAAGTAAATAATTTCCGAGTCATTTTTAAGTCAGTGGAGACAAAATAAAATCAGAGTAAAGTGAAATAAAAGTTACAGATTCAGTTATACATATTAATGGAGGTCCCTGGAATAGGCGATATACCCTGAGAATTACAGAGATCTTTGGGGGAGCCAGCCATTACAAAAATATTCCACCAGATCAGCAAACTATAGCAGGCAGACGAAATACCCGCCGACTTCTGGAAGAACGTAATAATTTCAATTTGGAAAAAGGCAGGTGCTGACAAGAGTCAGTTTAGTAAGTCCTGACTGCAAAATGTAGATACGTATCATTTACAAAATAATGGAAAAATTGGTAGATGCCGAATTCGGGGAAGACAACTTTGCGTTTGGCAGTACGGACCCTACTACTTATCACAGAAGGTAGGTTGAAGCAAAGCGAACTTGTAGAATTTGTAGCTATAGAGAACGACTTTGACAATGTTGACTGGATTACACACTTTGAAATTTTGAGCGTAGCGGGGCTGTAAATACAGAGAGTGAAAGTCATTTCAAACTGCAGCTATCAGAGTCGAAGGACATGAAAGGGAACCAGTAGTTGAGAAAGCAATGAGACAGGGTTGAAGCCTATCCCAGATGTCATTCATTCTTTGCACTGAACAATCTGTGAAAGTAACATAGAAGGGATTTGGAAACGTAATTAAAGTTCAGGGGAAATAAATAAAAATTTTGAGATTTACCGGTGGCATTGGAATTCAGTCAGAGACAGGAATTGCAAGACAAATTGAGCAGAATGGAAACTGTCTCGGAAAGGAGATATAAACTGAGCATCATAAAAGTAAACAAGGTTAATGGAAAGTAGTCAAATTAAACCATCGATGCATAGGAAGTTAGATCAGGAATTGTTCAAATGGCTCTGAGCACTATGCGACTTAACTTCTGAGGTCATCAGTCGCCTAGAACTTAGAACTAATTAAACCTAACTAACCTAAGGACATCACACACATCCATGACCGAGGCAGGATTCGAACCTGCGACCGTAGCGGTCGCTAGGTTCCAGACTGTAGCGCCTAGAACCGCAAGGCCACTCCGGCCGGCTAAAGTTAGATCAGGAATTGACACGCTAGAGATACTGTTTCAGTTTTACTATTTGGCCTGCAAAATAACTGATGATGGTCGAAACAAAGACGACATGCAAAGAGATAAATGCAGTTCGGCAATATCAACAAACAGAAGTTTCGGCACTGTGGTGCTGTAGGAAGCTACTAAGGTTGGTTGGTTGGTTGTTTTGGGGAAGACCAGACAGCGAGGTCATCGGTCTAGGCTACTAAGGATTAGCTATGTAAATCGAATAACTAATGAGGACTTACAGAATGGAATTAGGGAAAAAAGAAATTTCTGACACATCCTAACTAAAAGAAGAGTTCGGTTGATAGGACAGATGCATATCCAAAGGCATTAACGAATCGTCAATTTGGTAACGGAAGGAGGCGGCGACTTGTTTGCATTGCTCCACCACTGTAAAAAAATGGTTCAAATGGCTCTGAGCACAATGGGACTTATCATCTGTGGTCATCAGTGCCCTAGAACTTAGAACTACTTAAACCTAACCAACCTAAGGACATCACTCACATTCATGCCCGAGGCAGGATTCGAACCTGCGACCGTAGCGGTCTCGCGGTTCCAGACTGAAGCGCCTAGAAACGCACGGCCACACCGGCCGGCTCCACCACTGTAAGCAGTTTCAAATGAATGTCGGTCGCACCGGTTATACCGAAATGAAGATGGTTCAAATGGCTCTGAGCACTATGGGACTCAACTGCTGTGGTCATAAGACCCCTAGAACTTAGAACTACTTAAACCTAACTAACCTAAGGACATCACACACATCCATGCCCGAGGCAGGATTCGAACCTGCGACCGTAGCGGTCGTGCGGTTCCAGACTGTAGCGCCTTTAACCGCTCGGCCACTGCGGCCGGCCCGAAATGAAGAGACTTGGACAGGATAGACTAGCGTACAGGGTTGCATGAAACATCTTCAGCTCAAGATCTCAACAACAAGAATAACAACAAAAATACTGAAAAGTAATGAAGAACCTTGGTATGTCCGAAAGTGGCGTTTTACGTTTGCGTTCATACGGGAATACTAGTGTTCTCTTGCCCATATCGGCTTGCAAGCGATCGTTTGAACTGCGAATAATAACAGCAGGACTGCGTCCCACTTGGGTGGAGTTGCAGTAGGTGCGTAGGGTCCAAAAAACAACTATGCACATCTTCTCATTTATATGTATGTATGCTATTACTGAATAATACACCTATTGTGTAGGCTATTTCGTTTTTAGCAGCTATTACAAATATGTTACAGAGGAGCAGTTTCTGTAGCTGTTGTCTTTTGCAGTTTTAATACGATGTTTTTCATAGGCACATACATGATTTAAATTGGTGCAGTGTAACTGGCTTCACGAACTATGTGATATTTAACTAGGGACCTGAAGATGGTGGACTGTATCACCGAAACCGGTTCCAATTAAATATAACTGACACACGCAGGGAATGGTGTTACCGTTCCTACACATAAATAAAACAGCTGTTGTCCCACTATCCATTGAAAGATCGGTGTGTGGAAATTTTACGATAATGTCCCACTAGTAAAGCAGCATTTGCTGAGAGTAAACATGATATATTAAATCGTAACCAAGATTGTAATATCCCTGGTCTGAGCCCGTATACTATGAATATAATTGGATACAGAAAACTGGGGAAGAGTTGGGGGCGGGGGGGGGGGGGCGAGGGTGATATTTGTATAGTACTTGTTTTAAAGGAACTTCTACGATATACGTATGATGTTTCTTAGAATCAAAAGAGGTAATGAGTTTTAAGATGACTGCTGTCAAACAATGTGGCTAATATGTTGATTCTCTATTAATTCAATTGTGTCAAGCTTGTAAGTAGGCTGTTTAGGTTTTTGTAGGCTGTTTAGGTTTTTTTTATTGGTAACGCCACCTCTGTATGAAAATCACTGGCTGTGCTGTGTGCAGTCTGTGGCTGCTTTGCATTGTTGTAATACTCGCCATTGTAGTGTTAGGCAGCTGGCTGTGAACAGCGCGTAGCGTTGCGCAGTTGGAGGTGAGCCGCCAGCAGTGGTGGATGTGGGGAGAGAGATGGCGGAGTTTTGAAATTTGTCATGAACTGCTATATTTATATATGATGATATCAAGGTAAATACATTGTTTGTTCTCTATTAATATCTTTCATTTGCTAACTATCCCTATCAGTAGTTAGTGCCTTCCATAGTTTGAATCTTTTATTTAGCTGGCAGTAGTGGCGCTCGCTGTATTGCAGTAGCTTGAGCAGCGAAGATTTTTGTGAGGTAAGTGATTTGTGAAAGGTATAGTTTAATGTTAGTCAGGGCCATTCTTTTGTAGGGAATTTTGAAAGTCAGATTGCGTTGCGCTAACAAAATATTGTGTGTCAGTTTAAGCACAGTCGTGTATAATTGTTCAAAAGGGGACGTTTCATATGTCGACCCTTAGCCGAGGATACCTCACTGGAATCTTCTGTATTGTCCGCAAGACTCTTCAGTGGTGATTGTGCACCTGCACAGTCACAACAGATGGCTGCTGGCCATCTCTTCAAGGACTACAGTGGGTCTACATCTTTGATGATCCATCAATACCATTATTTCTACAAGGACTGCAGTGGGTCTGCACCTCTGGTGGCCCACCAATACCACAATCTCTACCAGGACTCCAGTGGGTCTGCTCTGTGATGACCTACCTACCAATATTCTTCAAAACTTCGAATGACTCTGCTGTGGGTTTGCTCCATTGTGGCCCATTACCTGTCAGCATGTCAAGAGTCAGCACTGTCTTTCCGTTGGAAGGACAACACTACTTCTTCAAGACTGCATGGAAATCCACTACTTCCGTGTGCATTTTCTTCTACTGCTCAGACTTTGAGAAAAACACTACTATTTTACCGTAATGAATGATCAGGACTGTCTTTGTGGACTGTGAGAAAATTTGAGCTTTTGACCAACATTGTATCAATAAGTGTGTGCATTCTGTGAGAAAATTTGAGCTTTTGACCAACATTGTATCAATAAGTGTGTGCATTTGATTTCTTTGTTATTGTAATTATGAAAAATTTTTTCAAATCTGTATTGGCCACTGCCCAAGCCAATTTGTAAAATTTTTTTGTGGGGAGCATGGGGGCTATGTAAGTAGGCTGTTTAGGTTTTTGTAGGCTGTTTAGGTTTTTTTATTGGTAACGCCACCTCTGTATGAAAATCACTGGCTGTGCTGTGTGCAGTCTGTGGCTGCTTTGCATTGTTGTAATACTCGCCATTGTAGTGTTAGGCAGCTGGCTGTGAACAGCGCGTAGCGTTGCGCAGTTGGAGGTGAGCCGCCAGCGGTGGTGGATGTGGGGAGAGAGATGGCGGAGTTTTGAAATTTGTCATGAACTGCTATATTTATATATGATGATATCAAGGTAAATACATTGTTTGTTCTCTATTAATATCTTTCATTTGCTAACTATCCCTATCAGTAGTTAGTGCCTTCCATAGTTTGAATCTTTTATTTAGCTGGCAGTAGTGGCGCTCGCTGTATTGCAGTAGCTTGAGCAGCGAAGATTTTTGTGAGGTAAGTGATTTGTGAAAGGTATAGTTTAATGTTAGTCAGGGCCATTCTTTTGTAGGGAATTTTGAAAGTCAGATTGCGTTGCGCTAACAAAATATTGTGTGTCAGTTTAAGAACAGTCATGTATAATTGTTCAAAAGGGGACGTTTCAAGCTGTTCTAAAGTTAAAAACAATGTCATAGTGTCGCATAATGAGAGATAAGAGACTCTCAGTATAGCACGTTGAAAGTGTTCAGTGAAAAGAAACTGCCATTTTGTCAGTCAGATCGCCAGGGCGCTGCTGGCTCTAGAATCTCACAACCAGCTGTGGGATTTTCACGGAGCCAGCCATCCGCGAGGGAGGACAGAATGCGATCAACACAGATCGCAGACCGAAGTCTGCACCGCCCACTCCAATCACTTAGCAGCAAACCTAGTCCCAATATCCGGGCCGAGAAATTTACTCCCGAACTGGAAGCTTTTTCCGCAGTTAGAGTGTTGTTGTCTACACGTTTACTTGAGTAGCTCTGCACCTAAATGGGTTAACTGTGCTGAGCAGCGTACCAGTTATAGAGTAAAATAAGGGAAATAAGGGAAATCTGAGGGGACTTGATGAATAATACGCAGCTGACACAGGACAATTGTGCTAATCTGCCGTTTCGGAAAGCTTGCAATCGCCCGACGGGATACAGGGTCATACAAGAGATAATATAGGTCAAAACTAGAATGAACTTCCTACAGTGATATTTCCGGAAGCCTATAATTATTGAGTTATGGGCCAGCCTGTCCTCTCACTCCCATCTAACCGTTACTCAGAAGTAGACAGTACGGACAGTGTCCCATGTGATTACCAAGCAACCTTCGGTCCTTCGTTGCAGTGCATCACATTCTTGTTCAAATACACCCGCCTCCGTTCGGATTACGTCACAAGCATTTGTCACATGCTCCTTTAACGTCTGCACGTTGTCGATGGGTTGGACATATACTAGGTCTTTCAATGCCCCCATAGCCAGAAATTCAGCAGATTCATGTCCCGTGAACGGACCTCCTCGACCAATCCATCACCGATGAAACGTTGCGATGGGGTACTGTCGCACGGTCCGCAGAAAACACGCTGGTACCCATCGTGCATGAACTGCAATCGTTATCTCTCTGCAACGGTAATGTTCTCCAACAGCACTGGTAATTCATCGCACGGAAATTAGTGATACACAGCACTTTTTATCTATTTGGTGAAATTTATGGACCTATGAGTCTGTCACCGACAGTTCCTGCCTATACATTGACAATGAAGTGATGGTGATGCCTCAGCTCCACGACTGCTTGATGATTTGCATCTGCCCACACTTGCGTACTGTGACAGTTTACAATGCCATCTCTTGTGACGTCCTACGTCACCAAACACTACACAGTATTTATCACAAGTATAACGAATCATATGAAGACCAATGATAATGAACGAACGGGTTGTTTTGAAGAATTACGCACTAAAGTTTCAATAAAATCTCGTAAATAACATATCTGAAGTATATAAAATGTGATCTATTTATTCAAATAAGTCCAATAACCACGTATTTCTAAAATGCTAAATTCTATCCAAAATTTTATTCTTCAAAATTCGTCAATGGGAACTGTACATTGTTTACTTGAAAACCGAGTTCACTTGATATGCGTTAGTATTGACTTACCGCTGGTTATTTTCTGGGCGAATTAACGAAACTTCACTGCGAAAGCGCTCAAAAATACAAGTTTCAAAGATCAGAATTGTTTCATTGTTTGATAATCACATTTTCATTCACAATTTTCGCAATAATTACGTGTAGCAACCGCAAAGATTACTCTGTATTTTAGTACGATTTAAAATTAATTTTAGCAATCACCTTGCTACGTCGTGTTCACTGAGGTTTAAAAGCCATAGGATATCTCCCAACATTGTGTCGGACCTCCTTTTGCCCGGTGCAGTGCAGCAATTCAGCGTGGGGTGGACTCGAGTAGTTGGAAGTCCCTTGCAGAAATATTGACCCATGCTGCCTCTATAGCCGTTCATAATTGCGAAAGTGTTACCGACGCAGGATTTTCTGCACGAACTGACCTCTCTATTATGTCCCATAAGTGTTCGATGGGTATCAAGTCAGGCGATCTGGTTGGCCATATCATTCGCCAGAATCGTCCAGAATGTTCTTCAAACCAAACGCGAACGGTAGTGACCCGGTGACATGAAGCATTGTCATCCAAAAAAATTCCATCGTTGTTTGGGAACATGAAGTCCATGAATGGCTGCAAATGGTCTCCAAGGAGCAGAACATAATCATTTCCAGCCAATGATCGGTTCAGTTGGACTAGAAAACCCAGTCTATTCCCTGTAAACACAGCCCATACAATTATGAAGCTAACACCAGCTTGCACTGTGCCTCGTTGACAATTTGGGTCCGTGGCTTCGTAGAATCTGCACCACAATCGAACCCTATCATCAGCGCTTACCAACTGAAATCGGTTCTCATCTGACCAGAGCACGGTTTTCCAATCGTCTAGGGCCCAACCGATATGGTCACGAGCCTAGGAAAGACGCTGTAGGCGGTATCGTGCTCTTAGCAAAGGCACTCGCCTCAGTCGTCTGCTGCCATAGCAACGCCAAATTCCGCCTCACTGACCTAACGAATACGCTCGTCTAAGTCCCACATTCTGTTCAGCGGTTATTTCACGCAGTGTTGGTAGACTGTTAGCACTGACAACTCTACGCAAACGCTGCTGCTCTCGGTCGTTAAGTGAAGACCGTCAGCCACTGCGTTGTCCGTGGTGCGAGGTAAAGCCTAAAATTTGCTATTCTCAGCACAGTCTTGGCACTGTGGACCTCGGAATATTCAGTTCCCTAACGATTTGCGAAATGGTACGTCCCATGCGTCTAGCTCCAACTTACATTCCGTGCTCAAAGTTGGTTAATTGCCGTTGTGCGGCCATAATCACGTCGGAAACTTTCTCACGTGAATCACCCGCGTACAAATGACAGCTCACCAATGCACAATCATTTTATACCTCGTGTACGTGATACTACTGCCATTTGTATATTTCCAATGTTAGCCAAAACGTTTATAAGCAACGCCCACAGCGACGTTGTTTGCCACCTGGTGGCATCGTGGGCTTACGACGGGGTAACATAATTATGTAAGCGGAGCAGAAACGGACGGGGGTAATTATAGCGAAGGTATGGACTACAAATGGGATAAACGACTTTGACAAAGGTAAGATTATTATGACGCGGAGCCTGTGAACGTGTATCTCGAAAGCGGCGAAGCTGGTCGAATGTTCACGTGCTACTGTCGTGAGCATCTACGGAAAGAGGTAGATGGACAGTGAAACTACCACTAGGAACTAAATGGTTGGACGTCCCCGACTCTTGACAGAAAGTGGGGCTCGGAAGCTTGTCTGCTCTGTAAAGTTGGATAGATGGTGAACTGTGGCTTCTCTGCGAAAGAGCACAATGCTGGTGCACGCACAAGTGTTTCGGAGCACAGCGTTCATCGTACATTGTTGAACATGGAGCTCCGCAGCAGACCACCCCTACGTGTTCACATGTTGATCCAACGATATCGTCAGTTACGATTGCAGTGGGTACGGGACCATTGGGATTCTACCGTGTCGGCTGTTCAGGCGAATCACATTTTTGCTACATTAGATCGATGGCCGTCTCTACAAACGCCGTCATCGAAGTGAACGATGGCTCGAAACGTGCAGCGCGACACGGACGCCGGTTGGTGGGAGCAGTATTATGCTATGGGAGATATCCTCCTGCGCTTGCATGGGACCTGTGGTAGCAATCGAAGACACGCTGACAACTGCAACTCACCTGCATCTCTTCATGCTTGATATCTTCCTCGACGGCGATGTCATCTTTCAGCTGTATAATTGTCCTTGGATCGGAGCCAGTACCATGCTACAATGGTTTGAGGAGCATTAAAGTGAACTCACGCTAATTTCTCGGCGACCACATTCGCCTGATGTAAATCCTATGAAACTCATCTGAATAGATGTTGGCCGCTACCACCGCGTAGCCGGCCGGTGTAGCCGAGCGATTCTAGGCGCTTCATTATGGAACCGCGCGACCGCTACGGTCGCAGTTTCGACTCCTGCCTCGGGAACGGATGTTTGTGATGTCCTTAGGTTAGTTAGGTTTAAGCAGTTCTAAGTTCCAGGGGACTGATGACCTCTGATGTTAAGTCCCATAGTGCTCAAAGCCATACGAACCATTTTTGAGCTCACCGCGTACACAAACCAGGGGGCCGTTATTTACGCGAATTACATACATGACCTGTGTGGAGACATCTAATGACACTTATCTCCACAAACCAACCAACAAAATGTCGGATCCCTGATACGCAGTATGAGTGATGTATTTCGTTCCAAAGTCGGACAAACAAGCTAGTAACTATGGAATCATAATGTTTTGGCTAATGTGTGTACATATCGCTATCCTATGACATTTGTCACCTCATCGTGAGTAATGTTATGGATGACCCTTAACGTTTCTACCATCACATTGTCACGTAAATTCACGTAAACTAACCGTAAATTTAGGGATACAATTTATATTGTATACTTTCTTAAATAAATTTCCTCATTAATATGAACTTTCATTTGTGTTCAGGAACATATTCAGGATTTCCATCTGACAAAGGGGCCATCAGACCTGTCAGTCACTGATTTTAAAGAGCCTTAATTATATTGAAGAGTGACCTTTACTGAGAATCCGGCTAGCGGCTTCTCATGCGACGGCTTCTAGTTACCGAAGAAAATCGTAGTTAAAGTTTTATGCGTACCTCCTCTACCCATAATGTTGATTGTATTTCGATTAAGGGAGGGTAACGCAGTGGCTAAAGTTCACGGTTACCACGCTGGCGGTACGGGTTCCAATCCTCCCTGTGCACTTCTTCTTTCAGCTTAGTGCAGAACATCATTAAATAGTATATGCAGCTGTGGGAGAATTTGCAGATACCGACGAAAGTACTCATCCCTAATTTTGACCTCGATTTTCCAGTTATTACTGATCATTCCGGTTGCTAGCACCAATCAACGTACAAAATATCCTTTGCACAACAACCAGAGAAAGATGTCCCTCTGCAGAAAAAAGATTGCAACAAGATTAGTAACACTTCCCGAGTACAGTATATTGTAACTGCGTCAAGAAAAAAGTTGCGTTTTCTCATGTACGGAAGAACCATCCGGAAAATTTGGTCGGACTGTTCAAAAAAAGAGTTGAAGAGTTGATTCACAAATTAAAAAATGTATTTTTGACCATCACGAAATCGGGAAAGTTAATGAAAGTAGCATACGAAAAGTTTTTTAAAATTTGTCTTTCTCCTGTTCGTGGGACAAGAAAATGTCTTTACTCTTTACATAAATGGGAAGGGCAGACTTTTTATTTATTTTTTATTCCTAAGGGACCAAACCAAACTACTGAGGTCATCGGTCCCTGGACTTACGCACTACTTAAGCTAACTTAAACTAACTTATGCTAAGGACAACAAACACACACATCCATGCTCGAGGGAGGACCCGAACTTCGGCGAGAGGGGCCACGCAATCCGTGACATGACGTCTCAAACCACGTGGCCACTCCGCGCGGCTAGGGCAGACTAATCAGAGACTATATGATAAAATCATTGTAGATGAAAGAAGAACTCTGCTCAGTAAAAATTATCCCATCCAGTTGTACTTCACTTTTCCATACCTATTATGTTCATTTTTACAGGCTGGTTAAAATTTTCACGAACAATATTGAAAATTGCTAAAGACTAATAGGGAAAGAAGTTCTAGGGAAGATTTCATAAAAATACAGTGTTTAATTCGGGCCGTGCGGGATTAGCCGAGCGGTCTACGGCGCTGCAGTCATAGACTGTACGGCTGGTCGCGGCGGAGGTTCGAGTCCTCTCTCGGGCATGGGTGTGTGTGTTTGTCCTTAGGATAATTTAGGTTAAGTAGTGTGTACGCTTAGGGACTGATGACCTTAGCAGTTAAGTCCCATAAGGTTTCACACATATTTGAACATTTTGTTTAATTCGGCATCAATTTTGTGCACTTGCTTTCTCAGGAATGAACAAATATGCGTGGCTCGCACCGAAGTTAATCGAAGAAACAACAGTCTATGTCAGTTTATGAACTGTGTTGCCAGTATCCCTTCTGAAAACTCCATGTGCCTGCAACGCACTAGCTTTCATTAAATGTGCTTCGTTCCCCTGAATTTGTGTTGTGGCTGCTTCTATGACAAATACTATAGAACTATGGTTTAAAACTCCTTGCGATGCAAGCAAGACGATTCTGCAGTTTGAAGAAAAAAATGGTTCAAATGGCCCTGAGCACTATGGGACTTAACATGTGAGGTCATCAGTCCCCTAGAACTTAGAACTACTTAAACCTAACTAACCTAAGGACAATACACACATCCATGCCCGAGGCAGGATTCGAACCGGCGACCGTAGTGGTCGCGCGGTTCCAGGCTGAAGCGCCTAGAACCGCTCGGCCACACTGGCCGGCATTTGAAGAAAAGTGCTGTAATGATACCATGGCAAAAATGACAATTTTTGAATAATTTTGCATGATATATACTATTTAATGAGTTTCTGATCGATAAAATTTGAAAGAGAAAAGAAAAAGTACACAGGCAGGATTGGAACACTTACCGCCGGCTTAGTAGCGGCGAACCGCGAACCTTCCCCACTGCGCTACGCTCTCTTTGTGCAAACAGGACGTTAATATTACGGATGTACGAGATGCACATGAAACTTCATCCTCAGTTTTCTTGGAAATCGGGGACCGGCACATAAAAAGCTGCTACTCAGGTAATGAGGGCAGGTCCCTCTACAACAGACACAAGACTCATCAAAATCCCTGACTCGGTTAAAGGCGCTGCAGTCTGGAACCGCAAGACCGCTACGGTCGCAGGTTCGAATCCTGCCTCGGGCATGGATGTTTGTGATGTCCTTAGGTTAGTTAGGTTTAACTAGTTCTAAGTTCTAGGGGACTAATGACCTCAGAAGTTGAGTCCCATAGTGCTCAGAGTCATTTGAACCAAAATCCCTGACTAATAGGTCTGACAGTCTCCTTGTGAGTAGTAGTTATCCACATCGTCCTTAGGTTCGCGCAAATCGTCCCTGAAAATCAGTTTCCTGGCACGAACACTGCAGACGTTGCTGCTACTGGCAACCATCTTTTGCCGGCCGCGGTAACCGAGCGGTTCTAGGCGCTCAGTCCGGAAACGCGCGACTGCTACGGTCGCAGGTTCGAATCCTGCCTCGGGTATGGATGTGTGTGATGTCCTTAGGTTAGTTAGGTTTAAGTAGTTCTAAGTTCTAGGGGACTGATGACCTCAGATGTTAAGTCCCATAGTGCTCAGAGCCATTTTGAGCCAACCATCTTTTCGGCACTTGCCACTGATTGCGTGCGCAAAGCCTGACAAAGTTGCCATTAGTGAGAGTCTGAAATTTGAGATAGAGTTGCCATACCTCGGCCTAATGTGGAATCAACAACTAACATGAATAAAGCACATCATTTTCTTTGTTTTACAGGCAATAAATCTGTTTCTCATCTACTAACTCTTCCCACTGATTACAGCCGAGGTCTTCATATCTCAGCAGGTGTTGGTTTCCGGGAACAGAATTGTAGGAACTTTTCTTCTGGTGTTGACCAATACTACCTCCTGCTGGAATATGCGACACTTTTTTTAAGCATCTTTTATTTTCGTATTATAGCAGTGTTCATAGTCCCTGGAGATCCGTAGATGCGACATCCTCTTAGGACGGCGATATTGCTAATTAAGAGACAGCAACCGAGCTCTGAGGCGCTGAGGCGCTGATACGTACTGTGCCTACCTTTCATGGTTCCATTGATTTTATGTTGATAGAAGTGCCAACGTCAGCTACTTCTGGAGGCACAAAGCATCAGGTTAGCCATGACCTACATCTACATCAAACTCCGAAGCCACCTAATGATGCGTGGCGGAGGGTGCTTCTTTTACCATTAACTGAGCCCTTCAATGCTGTTCCAATCACGAATAACACGTGGGGAGAATAATTGTCTGTAAGTCTCTGTATTGGCTCTAATTTCTCGAATTTTCTTCTCGCGGCCTTTACGCGAGACATATGTGGGGGGGGGGGAGTGCTCTCTCGAAATTTCAAGAGTAAGTCTCTCCGTGATGCACATATCTGTTGTAACGTCTGCCAATGGAGTTTGTTGAGCATCTCCGTAACGCTCTCGCGCAGGTTGAACGATCCCTTGACGAAACGTGCCGCTCTAGCTGGATCTTCTGTATCTCTTCTATCAGTCCTATCTGGTAGACTTCCCCGAAAGATGAATAATACTCAAAAATAGGTCGAACAAGCACCTTAAAAGCCATTTGCTTAGTAGATTAATTACGTTTCCTTAAGATTCTTTCTATGAATCTGAGTGTGGCATCTACTTTTCCAATTATTTGTTTTATGTGGTCATTGCACTTAAGGTCGCTCTGGATAGTTACTCCTAGATATGCTACGGTAGAAACTGTTTACAGAGGTAAAATTGGAAATTTGTGTTAAGATCTTATGGGACCAAACTGCTTAGGTCATCGGTCCCTAAGCTTACACACTAGTTAATCTAACTTAAAGTAACTTACGCTATGAACAGCACACACACCCATGCCCGAAGGAGGACTCGAGCCCGACGGGCGGACCGTTACAAGACGCCCCAGACCGCGCGGCTACCCCGCGCGGCTGTACAGAGGTTTGACATGAACTGTGTAGCTGTACGGTAGTGGACTTCTTCTCCTATGTATACGCATTTATTTACGTTCAAGGTCAGCTGTCAGAGCCTACACCATTCATCAAACCTCTGGAGGTCATTCTGCAAACCCTATCTTTCGGCGTTGCTAGTTTTTTATAGACAAACGGATCACCTGCCAACATCCTTAATGAGCATTCGACTCTTTCGACTAGATAATTTATATATATTGTAAATAGCAACGGTCCTATCACACTTCCTTGGGGTACTCCGAAAATTACATTCACATCTGTCGATTTTGTTCCATTAAGAGCGACATTTTGAGTTCTGTCTGCAAGGAAGTCTCGAATCCAGTTGCAAATCTGCTCTCATACTCGATAAGCTCATATTTTTTTTCATTAAACGGCACTGCATGGTGTCAAATGCCTTCCTGAAGTCAAGAAACTCGGCATCAACCTGAGCGCCATTGGAGCGAGCTGAGTTTCTCAGTATCTCTGTTTGCGGAATCATTGCTGATTTTTACAGAGAGAGTATCCTTCTCCAAGAATGGCACAATTCTTGAGCATAAAACATACTCCAAATTCTACAACAGATTGACGTAAACGATATAGGACTGTAATTGTGTACATCTGTCCTACGGCCGTTCTTAAAAACGGGAATGACCTGAGCATTCTTCCAGTCGCTAGCTACCCTTCCTTGCTCAAGCGATCTAATATGAATTACTGATAGATGATAATGATGATGATGTCCCATACTCCGAGGAACGTAGGGGACGATGCGGGAGACCCGCAAAGCTGTTCTACGTAAGGTCTTAGTGGAGGTGGTTTGCAATTACCTTCCTCCGATCGTAATGGGGATGAATGACGATGATATAGACGACACAACAACACCCAGTCATCTCGAGGCAGGAAAAATGGCTGACCCCGCCGGGAATCCAACCCGGAACCCCGTGCGCAGGAAGCGAGGACGCTACCGCAAGACCACGAGCTGCGAACCTTACTGATAGAAAGGGAACAAGTTCTTTCGCATAATCTTTGTAGAATCTTATAGGTATCTCATCTGGTCCTGACGTCTTTCCACTACTAAGTGATTGTAGTTGTTTTTGTATTCTGCTATCGGTTATCTCAATATCTGCTATTTCGACGCTGGTACTACTATTGAAAGGAGACACCGTGTTACGATCTTCCGCGGTGAGACAATTTCGGAAGACAGAATTCAGTATTTCAGCGTTCTCTCCGTTATCTTCCTTTTAGGTGCTGGTATGGTGGCTTAGTGAATGAATAGATGATTTTGACCCATTTACTGATTGTACATACGTCCAAAATATCTTACTGTTTTTACTCAGATCGGTTGACAAGGTTTTACTTTCAAAGCCATCGAACGCTTCTCTCATTGCTCTCCTTTCGCACATTTTCGCTTCGCTCAGTTTTTGTTTGTTAGCTAGGTTTTTACTTCACTTGAATCTGAGATGAAGTTCTCCTAGCCTCCTTGACTAATTTATTAACTTTCGTAATCATAGTTTGCTATAATGACATCCTGATCGCAAATCTGCCTTTCTATACTGACGTTGTCGATAAGATCCGGCCTATTCGTAGCTACGAGGTCTAAGATATTTCCATTGCATGTGGCACACGAGCTGAGTGCTCAAGACAATTTTCAGAAAACGTGTTCAAGAAGTATTTCGCATGTCCGTCTGTCTGTACCCCCCCCCCCCCCCCCCCGAAATGAATCCGTAGACATACTAGTCTCTACCTGGCAGGTTAAAGTCGCCTCCAACCAGTATTGCATGATGTGGGTATTTACGCGCTATTGACCGTAGACTCTCTTTGAATGACTCTAGGACTGTCATAGCAGAATCGGGTGGCCGGTAAAAACATCCAACAATTAAATTAGTTTCACTTACACCTGTTTCACCCTACCAGATAACTTCATTGTCACACTCGGCTTCGACCTCAATAGAGACAATATTTTTGTCAATTGGAATGAACACTTTCCCTCCTACGGCCTCTAATCTGTCTTTTCGATATACGGTCCACAAGTCGCTAAACATCTCAGAGCTTCCCACTTCGGGTTTCAGCTAGCTCTCTGTCCCAAAAATAATTTGAGCGGAAAAGCTTTCCTGGAGAGCAGTAAATTCGAGGACTTTATTACGAATACTTCGACAGTTTATAGATAAAATTGTAACAGTCCAAGTGTCTTTATTCTGAATTCCCTTGCTGTGAATCAAGTGATGAGAGTTCATCAGAGAACCTTGAACTACCGCCTAAAACCTCATGTGGCCTTCACAAGTAGTCTGCAACCCAATTAGCTACTTCCTTTGTGTAGTGCACACCTGAGCTATCAAGGGGAGCCCTACAAATCCCCACACAATAATGCAGATCTAGAAATCTGCAGCCAAGACCGTCACAGAGTCGAAGAAGCTTTTGGTTGAGACCCTCCGCTCGACTCCAAACCACGGTCAACTCTTGGAACGATGCTGCAAATATGTTTGCACCCCATGCGCGAGGCTAGCATTCTTCACTACCTCCGCCAGCCGCCTGTACGAACTGAGGATCGCCTCAGAAGCCATGCGACAGGCGTCGTTGGTGCCGACGTGAGCCACCCCTTTAACAGCTTCCTCTGTGTAGCGCACGGCTGACCTATTAAGGGGAACCCTGCAATTCTGTACCCGACAGCGGAGGTCGAGAAATTCGCGTCCGGTACCGCCGCAGAGTCGTCTGAGCCTCTGGTTTAGACACCTTCCACTCTGCTCCAAACCAGAGGACCGCGATCAACCCCTTGTACGATGCCACAAGCAGGCTGTTTAGTCTGGACCCCGCGTGTGATGCTAGTTGCCTTCACTAAATCAGCTATCTGCCAAAAGGAGGCGAGGATATCATCGGAAACCAAGCGGCAGGTGTCATTGGTGCCGACATGTGCCACTATATGCAGCCGATTGCACCCAGTGCGCTCGATAGCCGCCCGCAGGGCTCCTCCACATCACAGACGAGACCCCCTGGCATACGTACCGTGAGCAAGCTGGCATTCTTTCTCGCCCTGCCTGCTATTTCCCTGAGGGGTTCCATCGCCCTCCTAGCATTGGAGATCCCAATGACAAGCATACCTGCATACCTACCCTGTACGCTTGTCCAGTATGGACAGGGAAACCAGCCGCTGGGCCAACAGGAGAAGCATGCCGTGCTGGCTCAGAGTTATGATCAACACCTGGTAGCACCTCGTGCCTGTTGCTAAGATGCGACCTGCTCCCTCTTCGCGTTCCGCCCAGTGACACGTGAACCCACCACTGTCTGCTACCCACTCTCGAGTGAGGGAGGACCGGTCAGATATTGCGTATCAGAAGATGCAGCGACACCCGGGTCACCAGAAGATTCCAACGGTTTGCGTGAAAGAGTGATCCGGCAACGTACTAAAGGCTACATCTTAAATTTTAGCATATGAAGCAAACGGCAGTTGTCCGTACGCCAGACAGAATACACAAAACCCCTACAATTCCCATGGGTAGAATCATTTCTAACACAGTCATGACTTTTTTACTATGTTCGCTTTCTCTGTCTAATACGCAGATTAATGATCAGCTTTCAGTATCAGCACATAATATCCACAACTATCTTCTACATGTCCCGTCAAATATTTTTCTATGACGTATCGGCATACGGTATATTTCTCTTGATATAACAGCGTCTACATCTGTGCCCCAAAAGCCACCATACAGCGATTGGCGGAAGGTTCATAATGTAGCAGTATGATTCTCCTCCAGTTCTATTCCATTCACAGACCACATGTGGGATACAAGACTGTCGGTTCCCTCGGTATGAGAGCGAATAACTCTACGGAGGAGATAGAGAAGATCCAAAGAAGAGCGGCGCGTTTCGTCACAGGGTTATTTGGTAACCGTGATAGCGTTACGGAGATGTTTAACAAACTCAAGTGGTAGACTCTGCAAGAGAGGCGCTCTGCATCGCGGTGTAGCTTGCTCGCCAGGTTTCGAGAGGGTGCGTTTCTGGATGAGGTATCGAATATATTGCTTCCCCCTACTTATACCTCCCGAGGAGATCACAAATGTAAAATTAGAGAGATTAGAGCGCGCACGGAGGCTTTCAGACAGTCGTTCTTCCCGCGAACCATACGCGACTGGAACAGGAAAGGGAGGTAATGACAGTGGCACGTAAAGTGCCCTCCGCCACACACCGTTGGGTGGCTTGCGGAGTATAAATGTAGATGTAGATGTAGATGTAGATGTTATTAAATTGTCATAGTCATTACTCCGGATCCTGCATTGGGTGAATCAGTGTATTTATTGACTAGTTTTGGAATGTGGAACCTCGCAACTGTGTAAGGCTCTTGCTATGCTCAATACTTGCTTGGGGCGTCTCCCATTGCAGTTTATTCAGTATCTCAGAGTCATTCACTCTGACAAAGCCGTGAAAAATCGTGCAGCTCTTCACTCAATATTAATTGTTTCTTTCGTTAATCGAATTTAGTGAGGGTCCCAGACTGAGTAACAATACCTAAGATCGGTGAAACGAATGTTTTTTTAGGTGGTCGTCTGCGTGTGCGATTTGTAATTTCTTATGGTTCTTCCAGTACATCTGAGTCTAGCATCTGCATTCCACACAGCTAGATTTATGTGGTCGCTTCACCGCACGGAACTCCTACATACTTACTTATTTAACCGTATGGCTAGCGCACTCCGTCGGGCAGGCCGTTCGCCGGGTGCCGGTCTTTCGATTTGACTCCACTTCGCCGACCTGCAGTCGATCAGGACGATAGGATGATGATGACAGCACAAAACCGAGTCGCTGGGCGGAGAAAATTCCCAGACCCAGGCGGGAATCGAGCCCCGGCCCAGAGGATTGACAATCAGTCACGCTGACCATTCAGTTATCGGGGGCGGACTCCTACATACTTGAAGGTTGTGACTGATTCTGGTAACTGTTCACCAACTATGCTGAAGACGATATGTGCAATACGTTACAATTGTTTCTATAATGATGCTCAACTGGCAGTCTTTGCGCTTGACACTGATACTGTGCACATAATTTTCCTCCTAACTATATCACACGTTGGTACACATTCCATGAGAATAGTAGTAAGATTTTCTTTAGAAAAGTATCAGCATTTTCAGCTTCATGCAATAGCAATAATAATAATAAAAATATTAATTGTAACAAAATTTAGAAGAAAGATTTTAAATAATAGTAGTAAAAAAGAATAAAGTAAAATATTAAACTTGTACTTACATGTTATGTACACATACAAGCTTTCACCAGTTGAGAAATAATGCTAAACTTCCACATCTACATCTGCTTACTGACTGTTGTACGTAAAAACGAAAGGGGCAAGTAGACGGCAATGAAACAAGCAAATAATTGTAATAAACATTGGCCGGGAAACCACCGGTTTCCCCGATACAGTCATGCCAATGTTACTACACTGCTAATGACTAACACTACTGTAGAGGGTCGAATGATTAGAGCGATCAAGTTAGTTAAAGGTAGGAGTCTTACAGTAATGAAGTTTGTTAAAATGTGAAGGAATATAGGGAGCGAGATGTTAACAAATTTCTCTTCTTCAGAAACGCTTTCCTTGCCATTGCCAGTCTACATTTGATATCCTCTCTACTTCGACCATCATCAGTTATTTTGCTCCCCAAATAGCAAAACTCCTTTACTACCTTAAGTGTCTCATTTCCTAATCTAATACCCTCAACATCACCCGACTTAATTCGACTACATTCCATTATCCTCGTTTTGCTTTTGTTGATGTTCATCTTATATCCTCCCTTCAAGACACCATCCATTCCGTTCAACTGCTCTTCCAAGTCCTTTGCTGTCTCTGACAGAATTACAATGTCATCGGCGAACCTCAACATTTTTATTTCTTCCCCATGGATTTTAATACCTACTCCGAATTTTTCTTTTGTTTCCTCTACTGCTTGCTCAATATACAGATTGAATAACATCGGGGAGAGGCTACAACCCTGTCTTACTCCCTTCCCAACCACTGCTTCCCTTTCTTGTCCCTCGACTCTTATAACTGCCATCTGGTTTCTGTACAAATTGTAAATAGCCTTTCGCTCCCTGTATTTTACCCCTGCCACCTTTAGAATTTGAAAGAGAGTATTCCAGTCAACATTGTCAAAAGCTTTCTCTAAGTCTACATTTGCTAGAAACGTAGGTTTGCCTTTCCTTAATCTTTCTTCTAAGATAAGTCGTAAGATCAGTATTGCCTCACGTGTTCCTGTGTTTCTACGGAATCCAAACTGATCTTCCCCAAGGTCGGCTTCTACTAGTTTTTCCGTTCGTCTGTAAAGAATTCGAGTTAGTATTTTGCAGCAGTGACTTATTAAACTGATAGTTCGGTAATTTTCACATCTGTCAACACCTGCTTTCTTTGGGATTGGAATTATTATATTCTTCTTGAAGTCTGAAGGTATTTCGCCTGTTTCGTACATCTTGCTCACCAAGGCCGTCAGTAGTTCCAATGGAATGTTGTCTACTCCGGGGGCCTTGTTTCGACTCAGGTCTTTCAGTGCTCTGTCACTCTTCACGCAGTATCGTATCTCCCATTTCATCTTCATCTACATCCTCTTCCATTTCCATAATATTGTCCTCAAGTGCATCGCCCTTGTATAGACCCTCTATATACTCCTTCCACCTTTCTGCTTTCCCTTCTTTGCTTAGAACTGGGTTTCCATCTGAGCTCTTGATGTTCATACAAGTGGTTCTCTTATCTCCAAAGGTCTCTTTAATTTTCCTGTAGGCAGTATCTATCTTACCTCTAGTGAGATAAGCCTCTACATCCTTACATTTGTCCTCTAGCCATCGCTGCTTAGCCATTTTGCACTTCCTGTTGATCTCATTTTTGAGACGTTTGTACTCCTTTTTGCCTGCTTCATTTACTGCATTTTTATATTTTCTCCTTTCATCAATTAAATTCAATATTTCTTCTGTTACCCAAGGATTTCTATTAGCCCTCGTCTTTTTACCTACTTGATCCTCTGCTGCCTTCGCTACTTCATCCCTCAAAGCTACTCATTCTTCTTCTACTGTATTTTTTTCCCTCATTCCTGTCAATTGTTCCCTTATGCTCTCCCTGAAACTCTGTACAACCTCTGGTTCTTTCAGTTTATCCAGGTCCCATGTCCTTAAATTCCCACCTTTTTGCAGTTTCTTCAGTTTTAATCTACAGGTCGTAACCAATAGATTGTGGTCAGAGTCCACATCTGCCCCTGGAAATGTCTTACAATTTAAAACCTGGTTCCTAAATCTCTGTCTTACCATTATATAATCTATCTGATACCTTTTAGTACCTCCAGGGATCTTCCATGTATACAACCTTCTATCATGATTCTTAAACCAAGTGTTAGCTATGATTAAGTTGTGCTCTGTGCAAAATTCTGCCAGGTGGCTTCCTCTTTCATTTCTTAGCCCCAATCCATATTCACCTACTACGTTTCCTTCTCTCCCTTTTCCTACGCTCTAATTCCAGTCACCCACGGCTATTAAATTTTCGTCTCCCTTCACTATCTGAATAATTTCTTTTATTTCATCATACATTTCTTCAATTTCTTCGCCATCTGCAGAGCTAGTTGGCATATAAACTTGTACTACTGTAGTAGGCATGGGCTTCGTGTCTATCTTGGCCACAATAATGCGTTCACTATGCTGTTTGTAGTAGCTTACCCGCACTCCTATTTTTTTATTCATTATTAAACCTACTCCTTCATCACCCCTATTTGATTTTGTGTTTATAACCCTGTATTCACCTGACCAAAAGTCTTGTTCCTCCTGCCACCGAACTTCACTAATTCCCACTATATCTAACTTTAACCTATCCATTTCCCTTTTTAAATTTTCTAACCTACCTGCCCGATTAAGGGATCTGACATTCCACGCTCCGATCCGTATACTCCAGTTTTCTTTCTCCTGATAACGACGTCCTCTTGAATAGTCCCCGCCCGGAGATCCGAATGGGGGACTATTTTACCCCCGGAACATTTTACCCAAGAGGACGCCATCATCATTTAACCATACAGTACAGCTGCATGCCCTCGGGAAAAATTACGGCTGTAGTTTCCCCTTGCTTTCAGCCGTTCGCAGTACCAGCACAGCAAGGCCGTTTTGGTTATTGTTACAAGGCCAGATCAGTCAATCATCCAGACTGTTGCCCCTGCAACTACTGAAAAGGCTGCTGCCCCTCTTCAGGAACCACACGTTTGTCTGGCCTCTCAACAGATACCTCTCCGTTGTGGTTGTACCTACGGTACAGCTATCTGTATCGCTGAGGCACGCAAGCCTCCCCACCAACGGCAAGGTCCATGGTTCATGGGGGGACTGTCATCGTACTGTCATCGTAGTGATAATAATCGTCACCGCCGGCTCGTTTGGCCGAGCGGTTGTAGGCGCTTCAGTCTGGAACCGCGCGACCTCTACGGTCGCAGGTTCCAATCCTCCCTCGGGCATGGATGTGTGTGACGTACTTAGGTTAGTTAGGTTTACGTACACTACTGGCCATTAAAATTGCTACACCAAGAAGAAATGCAGATGATAAACGGGTATTCATTGGACAAATATATTATACTAGAACTGACATGTGATTACATTTTCATGCAATTTTGGTGCATACATCCTGAGAAATCAGTACCCAGAACAACCACCTCTGCCCGTAATAACGGCCTTGATACGCCTGGGCATTGAGTCAAACAGAGCTTGGATGGCGTGTACACGTACAGCTGCCCTTGCAGCTTCAACATGATACCACAGTTCATCGCGAGTAGTGACTGGCGTATTGTGACGAGCCAGTTGCTTGGCCACCATTGACCAGACGTTTCCAATTGGTGAGAGATCTGGAGAATGTGCTGGCCAGGTAAGCAGTCGAACATTTTCTGGCTGGCTCTGAGCAGTATGGGACTCAACATTTGAGGTCATCAGTCCCCTAGAAATTAGAACTACTTAAACCTAACCAACCTAAGGACATCACACACATCCATGCCCGAGGCAAGATTCGAAAATGCGACCGTAGCAGCAGCGTGGTTCCGAACTGAAGTGCCTAGAACCGCAAGGCCGACGCGGCCGGCCGATCATTTTCTGAATCCAGAAAGGCCCGCACAGGACCTGCAACATGCGGTCGTGCATTATCCTGCTTAAATGTAGGGTTTCGCAGGGATCGAATGAAGGGTAGAGCCACGGGTCGTAACACATCTGAAATAGAACGTCCACTTTTCAAAGTGCCGTCAATGCGACAAGAGGTGACCGAGATGTGTAACCAATCGCACCCCATACAATCACGCCGGGCGATACGCCAGTATGGCGATGACGAATACACGCTTCCAATGTGCGTTCACCGCGATGTCGCCGAAAACGGATGCGACCATCATGATGCTGTAAACAGAACCTGGATTCATCCGAAAAAGGTGACGTTGTGCCATTCGTGCACCCAGGTTCGTCGTTGAGTACACCATCGCAGGCGCTCCTGTCTGTCAAGGGTAACCACAGCCATGGTCTCCGAGCTGATAGTCCATGCTGCTGCAAACGTCGTCGATAGTCCATGCTGCTGCAAACGTCGTCGAACTGTTCGTGCAGATGGTTGTTGCCTTGCAAACGTCCCCATCTGCTGACTCAGGGATCGAGACGTGGCTGCACGATCCGTTACAGCCATGCGGATAAGACGCCTGTCATCTCGACTGCTAGTGATACGAGGCCGTTGGGATCCAGCACGGTGTTCCGTATTACCCTCCTGAGCCCACCGATTCCTTATTCTGCTAACAGTCATTGGATCTCGACCAACGCGAGCTGCAATGTCGCGATACGATAAACCGCAATCGCGATAGGCTACAATCCGACCTTTATCAAAGACGGAAACGTGATGGTACGCATTTCTCCTTCTTACACGTGGCATCACAACAACGTTTGACCAGGCAAAGCCGGTCATCTTCTGTTTGTGTTTGAGAAATCGGTTGGAAACTTTCCTCATGCCAGCACGTTGTAGGTGTCGCCACGGGCGCCAACCATGTGTGAATGCTCTTAAAAGCTAATCATTTGTATATCAAAGCATCTTCTTCCTGTCGGTTAAAGTTCGCGTCTGTAGCATGTCATCTTCATGGTATAACAATTTTAATGGCCAGTAGTGTAGTTCTGAGTTATAGGGGACTGATGACCTCACATGTTAAGTCCCATAGTGCTCTGAGCCATTTGAACCATAATAGTCACCATCGTAATTCATGTCGTCTCCTAAGAGGCGCCAGAGTGACGCCGCCACGGTAGTCATCACCGTCACTGTAGCGGACGCTGTCAGCAGGCAGCCACCAGTAATGGGAGTCAATGCCTGAGGTGCGTTGTGGTGACGCATTGTCGCCATCGTCCTGGGACGCTGCCTCCACAAACACCATGACCGGGGCGGAAGCAGGGATTCTGTCCCCCCGACGCCAGGCAGCCATCACCGGGGATGGTCGCAGCAGCGGGCGCAAGTGCGTGCGTCTGCCGGCCACTTTCGTTGCCGCCGAGAGTATTACGAGCGGAAGCAAACCTCGCCCAGAGAGCCAACAACCAGTGTTTTGCAGCTGACCTATCCTTTCATCAGGACCCATCCGTGGACACTCCTCCCCATCCTTCCCTCAGAGAACCCACTTTTGAATCCGAGTCCTGTGAATGTTTACATAAAACTTATTTCGAGAAACCGCAACTGAGGCGCAAATTGCAAAGTGATAAACTGCTCTCGTTTCATTTTCTCATCATTCCTCAAAAATCCTGGTTTCGGCAACAAGTGTATCGATCGTGGGTTGCCAATAACATGGCCTCCTATGTCCCCCGACTTGAACCTGTTGGATTTGAAAGCTCTGGTATATTCTAGCCCTGCTTATGATGTCGATGAACCCCTGGGACTTATTGTGTACGGTAGTCAGTATATTTGGAATACTCCAGTGATTTTTAAAGTGTACAGGCATCTATGAGGAGACGTTCTGAAGCCTGCCTTCACGTGAAGGGTGGTCTTGGGAACACTTGTTGAACTGTGTTTGCCCTGAAGTGCATATCTTGAGTTGGGTCCCCAGAAACTCTTGTATAAGGTGTTTAGGTGCTCAGTCATAATATGTCGTATTGGGGAAACCATTGGTTTCCGTATTTGTGTTTATTGCAAGTATTTGCTTGTTTCATTGTCCTCTGCTTGCCCCTTTCGTTTATAGCTTCTACCTGATCACGATGTTAGTGCACTTGGACTCCCGTGTCCGTTATTAGAAACACTCGGTGACGCTAAAGTAAACGAATATAGGGGTGACTAAGAAAGTCTTGTCGCACTGTGAATGATTTAAAGACAGTTGTGCATGTTCGTTGGTGCACTAAAAATTCATACCTCCTAATTACTTATGTGAAAACGCTTAAAACTTTTTGAATAAAACGAACGATATTGACATTCTCCTCTCCTTAATGAGGAGACTTGGTGCCTCAGCGATACAGATAGCCGTACCGTAAGTGCAACCACAACGCAGGGGTATCTGTTGAGAGACCAGACAAACGTGTGGTTCCTGAAGAGGGGCAGCGGCCTTTTCAGTAGCTGCAGGGGCAACAGTCTGGATGATTTACTGATCTGGCCTTGTAACACTAACCAAAACGGCCTTGCTGTGCTGGTACTGCGAACGGCTGAAAGCAACGGTAAACTACAGCCGTAATTTTTCCCGAGGGGATGAAGCTTTACTGTATGGTTAAATGATGATGGCGTCCACTTGGGTAGAATATTTCGGAGGTAAAATAGTCCTCCATTCGGATCTCCGGGCGGAACTACTCAAGAGGAAATCGTTATCAGGAGAAAGAAAACTGGCGTTCTACGGATCGGAGCGTGGAATGTCAAATCCCTTAATCGGGCAGTTAGGTTAGAAAATTTAAAAAGGGAAATGGATAGGTTAAAGTTAGATATAGTGGGAATTAGTGACGTTCGGTGGCAGGAGGAACAAGACTTTTGGTCAGGTGAGTACAGGGTTATAAATACAAAATCAAATAGGGGTAATGCAGGAGTAGGTTTAATAATGAATAAAATAATAGGAGCGCGGGTAAGCTACTAAAACAGTATAATGAACGCATTATTGTGGCCAAGATAATCACGAAGCCCACGCCTACTACAATAGTACAAGTTTATATGCCAACTAGCTCTGCAGATGACGAAGAAATTGAAGAAATGTATGATGAGGTAAATGAAATTATTGAGATAGTGAAAGGAGACGAAAATTTAATAGCCATGGGTGACTGGAATTCGATAGTAGGAAAAGGAAGAGAAGGAAACGTAGTAGGTGAATATGGATTGGGGGGAAGAAATGAAAGAGGAAGCCGCCTGGTAGAATTTTGCACAGAGCATAACTTAATCATAGCTAACACTTGGTTTAAGAATCATAAAAGAAGATTGTAAACATGCAAGAAGCCTGGAGATACTGACAGGTTTCAGATATATTATATAATGGTAAGACGGAGGTTTAGGAACCAAGTTTTAAATTGTAAGACTTGTCCAGGGGCAGATGTGGACTCTGCCCAAAATCTATTGGTTATGAACTGTAGATTAAAACTGAAGAAATTGCAAAAAGGTGGGAATTTAAGGAGATGGGACCTGGATAAACTGACTAAACCAGAGGCTGTTTAGAGTTTCAGGGAGAAAATAAGGGAACGGTTGACAAGAATGGGGGAAAGAAATGCAGTAGATGAAGATTGGGTAGCTTTGAGGGATGAAGTAATGAAGGCAGCAGAGGATCAAGTAGGTAAAAAGACGAGGGCTAGTAGAAATCCTTGGGTGACAGAAGAAATATTGAATTTAATTGATGAAAGAAGAAAATATAAAAATGCAGCAAATGAAGTAGGCAAAAAGGAACACAAACGTCTCAAAAATGAGATCAACAGGAAGTGCAATATGGCTAAGCAGGGATGGCTAGAGGACAAATGTAAGGATGTAGAGGCGTATATCACTAGGGGTAAGATAGATACTGCCTACAGGAAAATTAAAGAGACCTATGGAGAAAAGAGAACCACTTGTATGAATATCAAGCGCTCAGATGGAAACCCAGTTCTAAGCAAAGAAGGGAAAGCAGAAAGGTGGAAGTAATATATAGAGTGTTTATACAAGGGCGATGTACTTCAGGGCAATATTATGGAAATGGAAGAGGATGTAGATGAAGATGAAGTGGGAGATATGATACTGCGTGAAGAGTTTGACAGAGCACTGAAAGACCTAAGTTGAAACAAGGCCTCGGGTGTAGACAACATTCCATTAGAACTACTGACAGCCTTGGGAGAGCCAGTCCTGACAAAACTCTACCATCCGGTGAGCAAAATGTATGAGACAGGCGAAATAACCTCAGACTTCAAGAAGAATTTAATAATTCCAATCCCAAAGAAAGCAGGTGCCGACAGATGTGAAAATTACCGAACTATCAGTTTAATAAGTCACTGCTGCAAAGTACTAACGCGAATTCTTTACAGACGAAAGGAAAAACTGGTAGAAGCCGACCTCGGGGAAGATCAGTTTGGATTTCGTAGAAATATTGGAACACGTGAGGCAATACTGACAGTACGACGTATCTTAGAAGCTAGATTAAGAAAAGGCAAACCTACGTTTATAGCATTTGTAGACAGAGAAAGCTTTTGACAATGTTGACTGGAATACACTCTTTCAAATTCTGAAGGTGGCAGGGGTAAAATACTGGTAGCGAAAAGCTATTTACAATTTGTACAGATACCATATGGCAGTTATAAGAGTCGAGGGACATGAAAGGGAAGCAGTGGTTGGGAAGGGAGTGAGACAGGGTTGTAGCCTCTCCCTGATGTTATTTAATATGTATATTGAGCAAGCAGTAAAGGAAACAAACGAAAAATTTGGAGTAGGTATTAAAATCCATGAAGAGAAATAAAAACTTTGAGGTTCGCCGATGACATTGTAATTCTGTCAGAAGCAGCAAAGGACTTGGAAGAGCAGCTGAACGGAATGGACTGTGTCTTGAAAGGAGGGTATAAGATGAACATCAACAAAAGCAAAACGAGGATAATGGAATATAGTCGAATTAAATCGGGTGATGCGGAGGGAATTAGATTAGGAAGTGGGACACTTAAGGTAGTAAAGGAGGTTTGCTATTTGGGGAGCAAAATAACTGATGATGGCCGAAGTAGAGAGGATATAAAATGTAGACTGGTAATGGCAAGGAAAGCGTTTCTGAAGAAGAGAAATTTGTTAACATCGAGTATAGATTTAAGTGTCAGGAAGTCGCTTCTGAAAGTATTTGTATGGAGTGTAGCCATTTATGGAAGTGAAACATGGACTATAACTAGTTTGGACAAGAAGAGAATAGAAGCTTTCGAAATGTGGTCCTACAGAAGAATGCTGAAGATTAAATGGGCAGATCACATAACTAATGAGGGGATATAGAATAGAATTGGGGAGAAGAGAAATTTGTGGGACAACTTCACTAGAAGAAGGGATCGGTTGGTAGGACATGTTCTGAGACGTCGAGGGATCACCAATTTAGTATTGGAGGGCAGCGTGGAGGGTAAAAATCGAAGAGGGAGACCAAGAGATGAATACACTAAGCAGATTCAGAAGGATGTAGGTTTCAGTAGGTACTGGGGGATGAAGAAGCTTCCACAGGGTAGAGTAGCATGGAGAGATGCATCAAACCAGTCTCACGACTGAAGACCACAATAACAACAACTGGTAAATATCGTTTTGGTAACATGTGTATCGATCGTGGGTTGCCAATAACATGGCTTCCTATGTCCCCTGACTTGAACCCATTGGATTTGAAAGCTCTGGTATATTCTAGCCCTGCTTGTGATGTCGATGAACTCCTGGAACTCATTGTGGACGGTAGTCAGTGTATTTGGAATACTCCTGTGATTTTTAACATGTACAGGCATCTATGAGGAGACGTTCTGAAGCCTGCCTTCACGTGAAGGGTGGTCATGGGAACACTTGTAGAACTGTGTTTGCCCTGAAGTGCATATCTTGAGTTGGGTCCTCAGAAACTCTTGTATAAGGTGTTTAGGTGCTTAGCATAATATGTAGTATCGGGGAAACCATTGGTTTCCGTATTTGTGTTTATTGCAAGTATTTGCTTGTTTCATTGTCCTCTGCTCGCCCTTTCGTTTATACCTTCTACCTGACCGCGATATTAGTGCACTTGGACTACCGTGACCGTTATTAGAAACACTCGGTGACGTTAAAGTAGACGAATACAGGGGTGACTAAGAAAATCGTGTCGCACTATGAATGATTTAAAGACAGTTGTGCATATACGATGGCGTACTAAAAAGTAATGCCTCCTAATTACTTATGTGAAGACGCTTATAGCTTTTTGAATAAAACAAACTATATTGACATCCTACATCTTTATTCTTAATGTCAACATATTTCTTTTCGACGTTAACACCTTGCAACGAACACCAGTTTGCTGATACTGTCACTGTAGAAAATTTGAATTGTTGACAGAGCTATAGACTCATCTCAGCTTGCATTGCTTCGTCGCTATGAAAGTGAAGTCCTGGAAGGCGTTCTTTACGTTTTGAAAATAGGTGAAAAGCTGACGTGGCCAAGTCGACACTGTACAGTGGATGATGTACGAAAGTGGGCACAAGGCGTCGAACTGTTGCAGATGTCGGAGCGCTCGTGTGTCATGCTGAAGCAGAGGGTGCTTCATGTGTGTATGAGCTCTTAGAATCCGAAATTCGATCACAGCACGCTTTTTCTCACGCATAGTTTTAGTTACCTTGCGCACCACCACGTTACATGTTACAATTCAGAGCTCTCTCAACCCCGCGTCTGGCCATCCTGATTTAGGTTTTCCGTGATTTCCCTAAATGACTCCAGGCAAATGCCGGGATGGTTCCTCTGAAAGGGCACGTCCGACTTCCTTCCCCATCCTTCCCTAATCCGATGAGACCGCTGACCTCGCTGTCTGGTCTCCTTCCCCAAAAAACCAACCAACCAGAGCTCTCTAGTATCAGAGGGCTGCAAATATGTAGACATGAAAAATAAACACATGGTGTGTCGTGGGGCGATCACTCTGTTTTTAAAATATTTGAAAAGCCACGATCGCTTCAATATCTTTTACTAAATCACCCGTTTCAGCACTCTGAAGGTGCCATCATCGGATCTGAAACGTGGATTAACATTTATAAAACCATATGGACATCATGGCACATGAGGCAGACCATCTGGTTGTGTCAATGATTTTTATTAGATGGTGTGCCTCATGTGCCATGATGTCCATATGGTTTTATAAATGTTAATCCACGTTTCATATCCGATGATGGCACCTTCAGCATGCTGAAATCGGTCATCTAGTAAACGATATTGAATCGATCGTGGCTTTTCAATTATTTCAAATACGAAAAATAAAGATTTAGAATATTAAGAATGTTTTCACATTAAAAATTCGGAGGCACAACGTCCTAAGACTGTCAAGTTGTTCAGAGTGTCCTCGTGCAATATCATGATAAAAACTCACGATAAGCTCCCAGCAGCACTAATATTGTGGTCGATTAAAGTAATAGTGAAACATCACGCACAGTCCACAAGCCATTGCGCAGCGCATGGAGGACGGTACATCGTACCAATATTACCTATTTTCTTACCTATCCCATTTGTTTACTGTGGTAGATCAATGACTGTTTACGCGCGCCCTACTCTCTCTTCCCCATTTTTCTTTTTTTTTTTTTGATGAACCACGAACGAATTACCAGAATGGGATGGAAATTGGTAGATGTGATGTACATGTATTGACAAACAAATGATTACATTTTCATAAAAATTGGATGATTTATTTAATAGAAAGAGTTTCACTAATTAGGCAAGTCAATAACGCGTTGCTCTACCTCTGGCTCTTACGCTGCTAGCAGTTCTGCTTGGCATTGATTGATAGAGTTGTTGGATGTTCTCCGGGGGGATATCGTGCCAAATTCTGTCGAACTGGCTCGTTAGATAGTCAAAATCACGAGATGGTTGACCAGCCCTCCCCATAACGCTCCAAAAGTTCTCAAATGGGAAGAGACCTGGCTACTTTGTTGGCCAAGGTGGGGTTTGGAAAACACAAGGACAAGCAGTGTACGGGTGGGCATTATCTTGCTAAAATGTAAGTTCAAGACGACTTGCAATGAAGGGCAACAAAACGAAGCATAGAATATCCTCGACGTACCGCTGTGCTGTAAGGGTGCCGCGGATGACAACCAAAGGTGTCGTACTATGGAATAAAATGACATCCCAGACCTTCACGCCTAGTTATCGGGCCTTAAGGCGGGCGACAGTCAGGTTGCTATCCCACCACTGCCTGGGACTTCTCCAGGTCTTCGCCCCGGAATCTCACTGAATGGAGTAGAATTATCTTCAGCGATGAGTCCCACTTCAAACTGAGCCCGATGACCAGTGAAGACATGTCTGGAGACACCCCAGCAGTGGGATACCAACCTGACTCTCACCCGACATACTGCCCGACAACCAGGAGTGATGGTATGGAATGCCATTTCTTTTCATAGCAGGGTCACGTTGATTGTCATTTCGCGATACCCTTACAGCACAGCGGTTCGTCGACGATATTCTACGAACCGTGTTGTTGCCCTTCATAGGAAGTCATCCTGGACTTACATTTCAGAATGATAATGCCCGCTGGCACAGGGCAAGAGTTTCCAATGCTCATCTTCGTGCTTGCTAGACTCTCCCTTGGTCAACAAGGTTGCCGGATCTGCCCCCAATTGAGAATGTTTGAAGCATTTACGGGCAGGGCCCTCCAACCATCTCGTGGTGATTTTGACGGCATAACGCGCTAATTGGACAAAATTTGGCATGATGTCCCTCGAGAAGAAATCCAGCAACTCTGTAAATCAATACCAAGGCGAAAAACTACTTGCATAAGTGTCAGAGATGGACCAACATGCTATCGACTTCTTCAGTTTGTGAAACTCTTTCCTTCGAATAAACCATCGAATTTTTTTGAAACTGAAATCATCTGTTTTTCTGTACACGTACATCTCATCTGCCGATTTCCGTCCCGTTCGGATAATTTCTTCTTGATGTGTCAATTTTTATCTTAGAGTGTGCTAACTGGTTGTACATAACAAATGCTTGCATCAGGTTTTGGAGTATCTGAACGTTTCCGAGAAAGTTTAGAGTATGTCGTACATATATTTCCCGATCACGTAATATTGATAGGACATGCTAGCAATGGAATTGGTCGCACTCACTTTTAGCATGGGTGGGAGCGGGAGAGTTTAATGCGATTTTGTGTTAAGACTTACATCTGAGAATTATCTTGAACAGCTGCTTAGACAATTTTCTTGAAATATTTAAGGATCAGGCGGGAAATAAGCGAAAAGATTCGATATTGTTTGATTACACCACAACGTGGCAGTTACTGGAATTAGGCATTGTCGTCAATTATAATGAGTGTCATAAAGAGACAAAAGGTTGTTTCCATATATCAGCATGGATTTAGAAAGAATCGCTCATGTGAATCACAGCTCCCCCTTTTTACACTTGATATCCTCTGAGCTATGTTTGCAGGCCGTCTTTGGGGAAGCGTTCGACCCTGTACGACACAGTGGACTGTAAGCAGATATGTGAGAATACAGGATAGATTCTCAAATATTTGACTTGTTCGAAGACTTTTTTAACAACAGAACTTTCAACATTGTCCTGGATACCTCGTATTAATCAGAGACAGAAGATTACGTCCGAGATGAGACATGGAAGTGTAATATGGCCGCTCCTCTTCTCCATGATCAGAAATGATCTTTCGAATAGGTTGGGGAGATACCAGAAACTGTGTGCTGAGGATTTGTGGGAAAGTGTCGTCGAATGAATGTAGGGCACAGAGCATCATATATGCTACTTTTTTAAAATGGTTCAAATGGCTCTGAGCACTATGGGACTCAACTGCTGAGGTCATTAGTCCCCTAGAACTTAGAACTAGTTAAACCCAACTAACCTAAGGACATCACAAACATCCATGCCCGAGGCAGGATTCGAACCTGCGACCGTAGCGGTCTTGCGGTTCCAGACTGCAGCGCCTTTAACCGCACGGCCACTTCGGCCGGCCTACTTTTTTAAAGTTTCATCAATTTTTCTTGGGATACCTTGAGAGATTGCAGGGCACATGCACTTCTGATACGGTGTTATGCTGCGCATTATTCTTAGGGAAGTTGATCTTTATTACTTAACCGTTCATGTGATGAAATGGTGGGCAGTAGTTAACGCTCTTGGATGGCGCCGGTCGATCGGCGGCCGCGTCCAGGTAGGCTTACTAGCGCCAAGGACTCGCCAGTGCTATGGGCAGAGCATTGACGACCGGCAATGAAGCAGAGGATCGGCGCTTGTTAAACAGGAAGCCAATGAGACGTCTGTGTGTTTCTGTGAATTTCCGTGGGACAGGTCATTGGCGCCCAGACGTCCAGACTCTGCTACAAAACATACTTGTGAAGGCACGAGGCTTTTAGCGAGTTTATGGCCGTTCTTTGGAAAGTTCGAAATGGACACAACAGGGGAAATAACGATCTTTTTATGGAGGGCTGTGGTTCCATCCAGGTCATGCTTTTAGCAAAAGACATGGCACAAACGTGTCGCAAAGAGGTCACGAAGCTGAATCTTTTTTCCTTTTCTCCCAATTGATTTTTAAAGTCCCTGATTGGTCAGATCTGCGTATGTAGAGTAAGGGGCGGTGTCCTAGTTTCGAGTGCCATGCTCCACCTCGTGATTGGTTTGGGCTGAAGTGGGAGAAAATTTACATCTTAGATTACTAAGATGTAAATTTTCTAGGATACCGAGCTGCCGAGGAAAGCTGAGAGAAAGAGATGAGGACACTCTTGTACTGGCGCTTCACTAGTAAAGAACTGCAGGTCTTTACCTAAATGGTGCCGGCTGATGTGGCCGAACGGTTCTAGGCGCTTCAGCCTGGAACCGCGCGCCTGCTGCGGTCACAGGTTCGAATCCTGCCTCTGGCATGGAAGTGTGTGCTGTCCTTAGGTTAGTTAGGTTTAAGTAGTTCTAAGTTCTAGGGGACTGATGACCTTCATTGTTGAGTCCCATAGTGCTCGGAGCCATTTGAACCATTTGAACCTAAACGGTGAGACTTGTGTACTTTGTTAGTGTGCCACTTAGAGCCTGTGCCAGTCACAATCTGAACCATAAAAGGTATAGCTTCTAGCATCACGCATACAACGAGTGATGCGTGAGTGTACTTTTTTGTCTTGAGTCAGCCGTTTAAACATTTCACATATATCATTATTGATAGTCATGACACAGAGTCAAATTGTGTTGGTAGACTAGCAAACGGGTCCACCTGCACACTCAAATCCACTGGGGCTTCAGAGGCTCATAGGGAAGTACCTGGTTGGTTGGTTAGTTTGGGGAAGGAGACCAGACAGCGTGGTCATCGGTCTCATCGGATTAGGGAAGGATTGGGAAGGAAGTCGGCCGTGCCCTTTCAGAGGAACCATCCCGGCATTTGCCTGGAGTGATTTAGGGAAATCACGGAAAACCTAAATCAGGATGGCCGGACGCGGGATTGAACCGGCGTCCTCCCGAATGCGAGTCCAGTGTCTAACCACTGCGCCACCCCGCTCGGTAGGAAGTACCTACATTCCGAATTAGCCGAACACTAGACTGTGTACTTACATTTTTTTCGGGCGCACACCATTAGTAACAGACTGCTACCGTCCATGACTCCAGTCGCCGAGCGCATCGTGGTGTGCTGCGCTGACCAGCAGGAGGGTAAAGTATTCGCTGCTACGGCGTAGGGCTCCAATATATGCTTCTCAGCACCCTGTTCTTTGGAACCATATTTTTTATAGAATATCTGAGTATAATTGCCTGAGAGTAGCTTAGTTTTTGAGCCATACCACGCATTCTCATGTATGAAAGGTGAAGCGATTAGTTCTGGTTAGTGTCGTGTGATGATACCCAGCTGATCACTTTGTTTACCACAGACCGCATGTTAGTGGAAGCGTTTGTCAAATAAAAATGTTTGTGTAATGTTTCTTTACCATTTTTTTTGTCTTGTGATGTTAAGAATGAATTAATCTATTGTTATTTAGATCACAACTCCTCCCAGTGTTCTGATTAACATTACCTTTGCCATTTTCATTACTGTCTTGATTACAATTGAAAGTTGGAGGCTTTCAATTGGCGATTGCTGCCAGGATCTTTCTCTGATTGTGTTGTTTAGGTGTTTATTTGTTGTATTTACAGTGCATTTGTGGCCGGCCGAAGTGGCCGTGCGGTTAAAGGCGCTGCAGTCTGGAACCGCCAGACCGCTACGGTCGCAGGTTCGAATCCTGCCTCGGGCATGGATGTTTGTGATGTCCTTAGGTTAGTTAGGTTTAACTAGTTCTAAGTTCTAGGGGACTAATGACCTCAGCAATTGAGTCTCATAGTGCTCAGAGCCATTTGAAGCCAAGTGCATTTGTGTCAGTGACTTCTGTGGCATTTGTCGACCGTTTTCCCATCGTTGCTAATGGCGTTGTCGTATTATTTTTGCGGTGTTTACTATTGTATTTGTTGGAAGTTTCACAAGACGAGTAGCAACTGAAGCATCGAAAGCGAGTAACCACACAGAACAGCAAGGTCGAAAGGCAGTAGTCAATTTGAACAAGAAGGTCGAAAGCGTGCAAAAGCGTCAAAATGACGCGGAGCAGCGCCTCGACAGGAAAATACGTGAAGCCACGGATCTTCATGCGACAGCGGCCATGTACAAATTAGAATCTGAGCTGCGCAAATTAGGGACTGGTTCGGATGTAACAACTGCAACTCCAGTGAGCGAGACTGAAGAGATCCGGACTCTTATTTCGTTCAAATTTCAACAGGAGGCTATCAACACGCGCACGGAGAAGAAACTGGATGAGGTGGAAATGAAACAACTTCAAATGCTGCCAAGCGCGAACGCGACGCAACCAGATACAAATTCGGATGAGATGGATATCTGCATACCGTTAGCAGCAAGCAGACGACATGGTGAGATGAACGTCGCATTTTCTCGAAGCCGTGGATGCAGCACAAACGAGGAGACGTCGAACGAGGACATCCAAAGGACTAATATTTTCCGTAGGACGGAAGTTGTCGACGAAACGCCAATTGATTTTCAACAAGTCCGAAGGTTCGAAAATTTCCCAGATGAGGGTAATTTTACCCACCCATGCACTTGGATATCACAATGTGACCTCTCTTTACCTCCAAAGGCCGGCCGGTGTGGCCGATCGGTTCTAGGCGCTACAGTCTGGAACCACACGACCGCTACGGTCGCAGGTTCGAATCCTGCCTCGGGAATGGATGTGTGTGTTGTCCTTAGGTTAGTTAGGTTTAAGTAGTTCTAAGTTCTAGGGGACTGATGACCTCAGAAGTTAAGTCCCATAGTGCTCAGAGCCATTTGAACCATTTTTTTACCTCCAAATTGGCCTTTAAAATACAAATTAGACTTTATTTGCCGACACTTGCAAGGGTCAGTTGTGGAGAAAATGCGAGGAATATCAACGACGTGTAGAAGTTACCAGGAATTGGACAGCTTCCTAAATATCTACTGGTCTAAGGAGACCCAAGAGCACATAAAGTACCAGATGACTGTTGGCAAAGATTTTGAGAGTTCAGGCTACAAAAGCCCAGTCAAGTTCCTTGATGCAATGATTGACAAGAACCAGTATGTTGACGTAACGTGCTCTACCAGTGAAATCATATGTCACTGTTACACCACATTTTTGTCTGCATACCAATAAGTATTAGTTGGCAGGTGTAAGTGGAGCTCAGTACTTTCCGTAACACTCTTTACGAATTAGAGTACTCATTCCAAGCAGAGAATATCAGAGAGCACAGATGAAAGTCTGACAGATACGTCGCAGGCCCAAAGTCGCGTCCACAATATTAACCATTAAAATAATAGGAACGGGAATGTACGGAATGAATCATCTTACGGAAACCATTTACGGTAGGGAAATTTCGGGAGTAATGAAGCTGAACAACGAAGAGAGTGGAATGGGAACCGCAATAATTATGTACTACGCAACAGAGGCTGGAATGGAAGGAGGAATGAAGGCTACGGACCACAAAACAACGGATGGCGAAACCATGGCTCCGTTCTCAACGATGATGGAAGAGGTGCGCGAATGATAACGGAGGAAACGGAAATAGAGATCAGGCCGAGGAAATTAAGGTTCGGGGACCGAACCCAGGACGAAGGGAGCGAGGAAATGTCAGCCAACGTCAATGATTAGTTGAATAGGCAGAAGAGGCACAAAATGCATCTGCAACTGAACTCTGACCTAGCTTCATCAATATTATTAGATACGACGATCTAGAAGAAACTTTGCTGGAAATATCCTATTCTGAACAAGCCACAGATAGCTTAATGGTCGGTGACAGTCGAACATAAGCATAGTAGCATAAGTCTGTTTAGTTATAATAGCTTTAAAGACAACAATCATTTCTTTAGACTTTTTTGTGATTCGCTATGATAATTAGTATAAGAAACTTCTCCCGTTACTGCTTGTCATAAGAGTTATGTTCAAATGGTTCAAATGGCTCTGAGCACTATGGGACGTAACTTCTGAGGTCATCAGTCATCTAGAACTTAGAACTACTTAAACCTAACTAACGTAAGGACATCACACACATCCATGCCCGAGGCAGGATTCGAACCTGCGACCGTAGCGGTCGCGCGGTTCCAGACTGTAGCTCCTAGAACCGCTCGGCCACCCCGGCCAGCAGAGTTAGGCATTGTTAGAATTTCACTGTACATGTATTTCTTCGTGACATGTATCAAGTTTATAGATATACACTTGGTCATCCCAGAGCTGACTGATTACAGTTGTTGAGAGTAGAACTGTGCCGATTTCATGATGAAAACTTCGTTGTTAATTTGAGTCCTATTTCGAGCGAGTTAATATGTTCTCATAGCAGATTTGTAGTTTGCATGGAACGACAATCTCACGTCTCACAACAAAGATAGAATTTTATGTCTTCAAATGGTTCAAATGGCTCTGAGCACTATGGGACGTAACTTCTGAGGTCATCAGTCCTCTAGAACTTAGAACTACTTAAACCTAACTAACGTAAGGACATCACACACCTCCATGCCCGAGGCAGGATTCGAACATGCGACCGTAGCGGTCACGCGGTTCCAGACTGAAGCGCCTTTAACCGCACGGCCACAACAGCCGGCGTTAATGTCTTCGAGCCCGAAACAAGTGCATGAGTATTGGGGACGGAATTCTCCGCCGGACGAAGTGGCCTTGCGGTTCTAGGCGCTGCAGTCTGGAACCGCGAGACCGCTACGGTCGCAGGTTCGAATCCTGCTTCGGGCATGGATGTGTGTGATGTCCTTAGGTTAGTTAGGTTTAACTAGTTCTAAGCTCTAGGGGACTAATGACCTCAGAAGTTGAGTCCCATAGTGCTCAGAGCCATTTGAACCATTTGAACGGAATTCTCCTCATAACACCCTGGAGTTCAGCTACAATCATACACTCCTGGAAATGGAAAAAAGAACACATTGACACCGGTGTGTCAGACCCACAATACTTGCTCCGGACACTGCCAGAGGGCTGTACATGCAATGATCACACACACGGCACAGCGGACACACCAGGAACCGCGGTGTTGGCCGTCGAATGGCGCTATCTGCGCAGCATTTGTGCACTGCCGCCGTCAGTGTCAGCCAGTTTGCCGTGGCATACGGAGCTCCATCGCAGTCTTTAACACTGGTAGCATGCCGCGACAGCGTGGACGTGAACCGTGTGTGCAGTTGACGGACTTTGAGCGAGGGCGTATAGTGGGCATGCGGGAGGCCGGTTGGACGTACCGCCGAATTGCTCAACACGTGGGGCGTGAGGTCTCCACAGTACATCGATGTTGTCGCCAGTGGTCGGCGGAAGGTGCACGTGCCCGACGACCTGGGACCGGACCGCAGCGACGCACGGATGCACGCCAAGACCGTAGGATCCTACGCAGTGCCGTAGGGGACCGCACCGCCACTTCCCAGCAAATTAGGGACACTGTTGCTCCTGGGGTATCGGCGAGGACCATTCGCAACCGTCTCCATGAAGCTGGGCTACGGTCCCGCACACCGTTAGGCCGTCTTCCGCTCACGCCCCAACATCGTGCAGCCCGCCTCCAGTGGTGTCGCGACAGGCGTGAATGGAGGGACGAATGGAGACGTGTCGTCTTCAGCGATGAGAGTCGCTTCTGCCTTGGTACCAATGATGGTCGTATGCGTGTTTGGCGCCGTGCAGGTGAGCGCCACAATCAGGACTGCATACGACCGAGGCACACAGGGCCAACACCCGGCATCATGGTGTGGGGAGCGATCTCCTACACTGGCCGTACACCACTGGTGATCGTCGAGGGGACACTGAATAGTGCACGGTACATCCAAACCGTCATCGAACCCATCGTTCTACCATTCCTAGACCGGCAAGGGAACTTGCTGTTCCAACAGGGCAATGCACGTCCGCATGTATCCCGTGCCACCCAACGTGCTCTAGAAGGTGTAAGTCAATTACCCTGGCCAGCAAGATCTCCGGATCTGTCCCCCATTGAGCATGTTTGGGACTGGATGAAGCGTCGTCTCACGCGGTCTGCACGTCCAGCACGAACGCTGGTCCAACTGAGGCGCCAGGTGGAAATGGCATGGCAAGCCGTTCCACAGGACTACATCCAGCATCTCTACGATCGTCTCCATGGGAGAATAGCAGCCCGCATTGCTACGAAAGGTGGATATACACTGTACTAGTGCCGACATTGTGCATGCTCTGTTGCCTGTGTCTATGTGCCTGTGGTTCTGTCAGTGTGATCATGTGATGTATCTGACCCCAGGAATGTGTCAATAAAGTTTCCCCTTCCTGGGACAATGAATTCACGGTGTTCTTATTTCAATTTCCAGGACTGTATTTCTTCTGTTTATTGTGTGTGCATTCCACTAAACGCCCTTGCACGATCCAGTATGCAATTCGTGGTATAGTGCGTGATAGGGACGTCGTTGAGATTAGTTTGCAGGACCCGTGGAGGTATTTTGCAGGATGGTCGTGTATTGTCCACGTGAGAGGCGTGTTGACTTTCTTGTGCGTTTCGCCGTGGTTTGTGACCATTGCCCAGTGCAGTGTGTCTTCACTGTGGGCTGATTATTGTCATCGCCAGTGACGCGATGTATTTGTGTTGTGTTTTCTGTCTATGGATGTCGTCTTTGGTGCGATGTTTCTCTTGAATGGCATATTTTATTCGAGTGTGGTTACACAGATGAATTATCGCTTCTTATGCGATTTTAGTTCTCTGTGGTTATTCGCTTGTGGTTTTAGCTTGTGGTTTTCCACACTATTGTGCGATGATATTCGTGTGGGCTTTCGGGAGTAGTTCGCGAGTGCCTGAGTGGTAGATCTTGGGCGGTAGTTTGTACTATGTGGCGTGAGCACGGAATGTGCGAGTCACTTTGGTATGTGTTTGCAGAGTGAGTGAGGCACACCATCAATTTGTGAGAAGGAGAAGAACGGAAGAAATGTAGCTTTGCAGGCAAATGTCAATAATACCTTGTGCTCTTTTTATGTTTGTTTCAGGAGTTGGAGTGGAAAACTTGTACACCAACCTGAGAAAATTTTGTGTCAGTTCCAGCAAAAAGATAATTTTGCAGAATAAATATATTGCCACATAGGAGAGAGAGCAGACTAGTGACATCGGCACTCATCGAGATTCATGCCTTACACCAGCGTTAGTGCCACCATAACGACAAAAAAGTAATGGGAAGTCTAGTACCTCCAGTAGTTCGTATATCTTTTGTTTTAGTAGTAGGGTTGCATTAATAAGTTGTATACTTAGATGGTGTGAGAGTGACTGAAGTGAATGTGTAGTCTAAGCTGGCTTAGTACTCTGAGTTGCATGGAAGGTTGTGGGAAATTAACACTACAATATCATACATTACAACACCTTACCACTATTTATGATTATAGAGGTTTAGACACAGAAAATTAATCATTTAAAATTATTGCTGTAATAAAATCAAAGAATACTTGTAGAATAGAATAAGATTTTATTTTTGTGAAAAGAGCTCTGTAAACAATTTTATTTTTTTTATTCTTGGAGTAATTGTGTAAGGCAATCCTTTACAATTACATTATAATTTTCACTGTATTTATACTGTAAACATATTTGTAACAACACAGCACTAAGTCCCCATGTAAGCATTGTGCAGACTATGGGAGCTGAGTGGATGGTGACGTAACAAGCAGTTGGAGAGGTCGCTGACACCGGAGCGGCTATAGCAGCTGGGCAGAAAGGGCAGTTAAGGACGTCCGACAGCCCTGTGAGATGGAGGGGACATAGCTCTCTCCAGGTGGTGATGACCCACATAGTGACTGCAGGGCACCTGGTTGACATGACGTCATCGGGCTACGTGATTGGAGGCATCTGTGGACGAGCCTCTTCACGCCACGAGCTGTCAACGAAGGGCTGGTGCCCTGGCGGCACACGAGCACTTACACAGCCGCTTCCGACTTGCAAGGTCCTGCCGGCCGGGGTGGCCGAGCGGTTCTAGGCGCTACAGTCTGGAACCGCGCGACCGCTACGGATGTGTGTGATGTCCTTAGGTTAGTTAGGTTTAAGTAGTTCTAAGTCTAGGGGACTGATGACCTCAGATGTTAAGTCCCATAGTGCTCAGAGCCATTTGAACCAATTTTTTGCAAGGTGCTGGGCACCTGCCGCTGAATGGAAGGGCGAGCGCGCGCCACAGGGGCGTGCTGCAAAGTGCTGAATGGAGGTTCTTACGTGTCTCGAGACACGTATCGACGTAGACGGCGACGGTGGGAGGTGATTCACCTCAAACCTGTGTCCATATGCTGCCTGGGTCATCCCATGAATGTCTTAAACAACGGCAATGCATTGCAACATTGCAACTAGCACATCATCCAAGACAGTCAGTAATTGAGACGCCACTGATGGCTGCCACAGACAAGGTCCTGCCACGCCGAGGGTGCCGCCTGTACATGCCGAGAAAAAGGGGTAACCCATCTTGGCAAACTCATCCTGCGTAGCTGTCACATCTAATCTGCTACATGACATGTGTAGTACTGTGTTTATTCTTGTCACAATTGTAAATTTAAAAATCGTACTCCCTAAAGACCTTTGAGAAGGGAACTGTAGGAGGTGTTTGTTGTTTTCGATTAATTTGTTTTATATATGCCTTCCTGATTTCATTTTTAAAAGATTGCATATATTTTCTGTGTTTTCTTATCAAGTTTTATTCTCTCGTAATGAACTCATGTTTTATTTTTCATGCAGAACAGATGTCACGTTCCACATGAACATTAGGAGCATTTTATATTGGGTGAATGTGAGAACATTTGTGATCGATGTTCTGGCAAGGAATGAATGTGGCCATGTGTATAATTGAGCAGGGCAAGTAATTTTCCATGGGGCAAAGAATCCTCAAGACAACATTGTTATATTCTGGTTAGCGAAATAACGTTCTCTGGGCCCAGTTTCAGGATGAATGAGTAGATAAATGTCTGCATGAACATGTAACCGTTTAGTAACTGTCATGAAAGTCTGGGAATATGACCTGATGGTATGCCCATCACATTTTTATTTCTCACTTTAATTTTGTAGCTGGCCGCGGTGGTCGTGGGGCTCTAGGCGCTGCAGTCCGGAACCGCGGTACTGCTACGGTCGCAGGTTCGAATCCTGCCTTGGGCATGGATGTGTGTGATGTCCTTAGGTTAGTTAGGTTTAAGTAGTTCTAAGTTCTAGGGGACTGATGACCTAAGATGTTAAGTCCCATAGTGCTCAGAGCCATTTGAACCATTTTAATTTTGTAGGAATGCAGCAGAGACCCCTGTTTGAATGTGGTAAGGACATGGTATAACATTGTGCTGGGGTTTATGGTGAACAAAGATTGATTCATGTTTATTTCTTTGACAATGAGCCAACTAAAGTGTCATAGTTTATTCTGTTTCATGTTACACTAGCCATTTTAAAGTGTGAAACTCCCCAAGAAAAAATTTGAGAGCAACAGGGAGGTTGTGAGAGACTGCAGGGCACTCTCACTTCTGATACAGTGTTATGGTGCATAATATTTCTTAGCGATGTTGATCTTTATTACTTGTTATACCTGGGTACGATCTGACTTCATTCGTATGATGAAATGGTTGTCAGTAGTTAACGCTTTATTCTGTGTGCTCTAGTGAAGGAATAGAGGTAAGTTTTACCTGCGTTCAAAGGAAGAGGGTGCCGATTTAAATGACTGCAGTAAAAGCGTACGGTGGCTGAGGGCCGAGGGGAGTGTTTTTTCGGCGGAACTTGGGTGAAAACATTTGCGGACTGTCCAGTCCCTCGGTGTCATTGTGCAGACACGTTGGATGGCGCTGGTCGGTCGGCGGCCGTGTCCAGGTAGGCTGACTAGCGCCAAGGAGTCGCCAGTCCTATGGGCAGAGCACTGATGAACGGCAGTAAAGCAGAGGATGGGCCATTGTTAGGCAGGAAGCCGATGAGACGACTGTGTGTTTCTGCGAACTTCCGTGGGCTGGGTCAGTGGCACCCAGACGTCCAGACTCTGCTACAAAACATACTTGTGAAGGCACGAGACTTTTAGCGAGTTTATGGCCGTTCTTTGAAAAGTTCGATATGGACGCAACTGGGGAGATAACAATCTTTTTATGGAGGGCTGTAATTCCATACAGGTCATGCTTTTAGCAAAAGACACAGCGTAAACGCATGGGAAAGAGGCTGCGAAGCTGAGTCTTTTTTCCGTTTCTCCCAATTAATTTTTAAAGTCGATGATTGGTCAAATCTATGTATGGACAGCTAGGGGCGGTCTCCCAACTTCGAGTGCCATGCTAAAACTCGTGATTGGCTTGGGCTACAGTGGGAGTGTTCGGCTACCGAGCCGGCCAGGGTGGCCGAGCGGTTCTAGGCGCTACAGTTTGGAACCGCGCGACCGCTCCGGTCGCAGGTTCGAATCCTGCCTCGGGCATGGATGTGTACGATGTCCTTAGGTTAGTTAGGTTTAATTAGTTGTAAGTTCTAGGGGACTGATGACCTTAGAAGTTAAGTCCCATAGTGCTCAGGGCCATTTTGGCTACCGAGCTGGTGAGGAAAGCTGAGAGAAAGAGAAGAGGACACTCTTGTACTGGCGCTTCGCTAGTAAAGAACTGCAGGTCTTTACCTAAATGGTGAGACTTGCGTCCTTTGCTAGTGTGCCGCTTAGAGCTCGTGCCAGTCACCATCTGATCCATCAGAGGTATTGCTTCTAGCATCATGCACACAATGAGTGATGCGTGGGTGTACTTATTTGTCTTGTGTTGGCTGTCTAAACATTTGACATATTCCCTCACACATAGTCGTGGCACCGAGTCAAATTGGTTTGGCAGACCAGCAAACGGGTCCACCTGCACACTGGAATCCACTGGAGTTTCAGAGGCTCATAGGGAAGTACCTGCATTCCGAATTAGCCGGACGCGAGACCTTGCATTTACAATTTTTTTCAGGCGCGTGCGATTAGTAACAGATTACTGCCGTCCATGACTCCAGTCGCCGAGCGCATCGTGATGTGCTGCGCTGACCAGCAGGAGGGTAGGGTGTTCGCTGGCACGGCGTAGGGCTCCAATATATGCTTCTCAGCACCCTGTTCTTTGGAACAATATTTTTTTGTGGAATAGTAGAGTATAGTTCCTTGAGAGTAGAGTAGTTTTTGAGCCATACACGGATTCACAGGTATGAAGCCAGGTAAAGAGATTAGTTCTAGTTAGTGTAGTGTGATGATCCCCAGCTGATCACTTTGTTCACATAGACTATATATTAGTGAAAGCGTTTGTCAAATAAAGATGTTTGTGTGACGTTTATTTAGTCATTTTTTGTCTTGTGATGCTAAGAACGAATAAATATATTGTTATTTACATCAAAACTCCTCCCAGTTTTCTGATTTCATTACCTTTGCCATTTTCGTTAAATCCTTAATTGCAATTGTGAGTTGGAGGCTTGCAACCTCATAAATGTGCTGTGGGACATATAGTCTCGGTAGGATAAGTTGCCGTATTAAGTAATTCTGATTACATCACAATTCAGAGCTAACGTGTTATTGCGAACGACGTAATCGAATGCAAACAAAAGGATATACAAGATGTTTCACAATTTCTATTCCAGGCTCTAGGATTTTGTAGAGGGGAATTAGAGGATTAAGGTTTGGTACGGAATACATGTCCACAATTATATCGTTTGGGTATAAAGTATGTTTAAATGTTGGATCAGTCATACATATGACATCCGATGTCAGTCAGCGTGTTTCTGGGAACCTTTAAAGTTTTGTTCGATATGGGTCCTGTGACAGTTATAAAACCCACATTGACACACAATTTTCTTAGTTATTTATAGATTCTCTGCTACTTGGAAAGTACTGCTCATTGGAATATGATCCACTAAAAAACTGTTAAAGAGCTCTTCATTGTTCATGACTGGTGTTTGTCTTCCTGTACTGTTCCCTTGAAAAGCTTTCTACCTCGTACTTCGTCATGCAGTTCTGTGGATTTGGAGTGGGCGTTCCTTTCGCGTTTTATCTAATCCAAAAATGTTTCATGTGCTTCAGGAGTTTTATAAAAGATACGGGTAGCAAAATTTACTCCGCAGTTGTGCTCCTGTAGCCGCCTTCAGATTTACGTCACTAACACTAATATCATATTTTATGATAGCGAATTGCACGAAGAGAGGAATTTAAAAACTGTGTCCCTGCTGTCGGGTAAGTAGAGCTTGTACAATACTCTCTCTCTCTCTCTCTCTCTCTCTCTCTCTCTCTCTCTCTCTCTACCCTTCCTCCCTATCTGACTGAGAATGAATTACGTGTTTTGTCACATTAATGACTTTACCAGTAGCTAACTTTATTCCTTTAATAGATCTGCACCTACATGGATACACCGCAAATCACACTTACGTGAGCCGGCCGCGGTGGCCGAGCGATTCTAGGTGCTTCAGTCTGGACACGCGCGACTGCTACGGTCGCAGGTTCGAATCCTGCCTCGGGTATGGATGTGTGTGATGTCCTTAGGTTAGTTAGGTTTAAGTAGTTCTAAGTTCTAGGGGACTGATGACCTCAGATGTTAAGTCGCATAGTGCGCCGAGCCATTTGAACCATTTTTGAAGATTTAAGTGCCTGGTAGAGGGTTTATCGAACCACGTTCACAATAATTCCCCATTCTTCCAATCCCGGACAGGACACGGAGAAAACAGACATCTATATCTTTCCGCGTCAGCTCTGATTTCTGTTATTTTATGATGATGATCGTTTCTCCCTATGTAGGTCGGCGTCAACAAAATATTTTCTCATTCTCGAGGAGGAACTGGGTGATTGAAGTTTTGAAAGAAAATTCCACAGAAATTAAAAACGCCTTTGTTTTAACGATGTCCACCCCAAATCCTGTAGCATGTCAGTGACACTCTCTCCCTTATTTCGCGATGATACAAAACGTGCTGCTCGTCTTTGAACTTCCTCGATGTACTCCGTTAATCCTATCTGCCCAGTCAGGCACCAGCAACCGCTTGTGACACAAGCAGTAACAGGGAAGTAACCAATTTTCTGACATTTTACGAGTTCGTAACCATTATGCTTCATCTGTGTACTTTAGTAAAGTTCCTTGAATGTCTGCTTGTTAATTTAATATTAATAGACACAGTTCTCGAGTTTTCGTTTGAATCAGAAGGTAAATCCATTTCGTGACATATTACAAGTTCCTAATCACGAGCGAATTATTTAGTCTCAACTTAGTATTTTGTTAATTCAGTTTTTGAATCTCTGCTTATTAATCTATTTTATTGGGCACAGTTCTTGCGCTTTCCTCAGTGTCTACGGTAGAGTTCCGCAGCGTGTGTCGATAGTCCGTTTGTCTGTGTAGTGAAGTTTTCCACAGTCTTTAGTTCAAATGGTTCAAATGGCTCTTAGCACTATGGGACTTAACATCTGAGGTCATCAGTACCCTAGACTTAGAACTACTTAAACCTAACTGACCTAAGGACATCACACACACCCATGCCCGAGGCAGGATTCGAACCTGCGACCGTAGCAGCAGCGCGGTTCCGGACTGAAGCGCCTAGAACCGCTCGTTCAGAATGGCCGGCCAGTCTTTAGTATGGAGAGGGACTGTGAGTGCCCTGTGACGATGTGCGCCGAGTTGGTGACACTTCTCTCTCAGCTACAGGCAGTGATGGCTTCGGTTACACAGCTTGAAACTGCAGTGGATGTGCGTCACTGTTGTGGGCCGGCTGTGGGGGCCCAAAGGACGTCCAGAACGTCTGGGTCTGCCCATCGGTCCGCACGGTAGATGGCCCAGTTGCTGATCGCACTGAGGTTGACCCCTGACACATGATCGAGTGGGAGGTCACCTATGGGCGTGGCAGGTGGCGAAAGACTTCCCAGGGGGCGCACTAAGGCCTCCCCAGTTATTCTGACAAACAAGTTCCAGGAGCTGTCTGCAGCTGACACTGTCTCTCAGCCAGATGCAGCCGCCTGTTTCGGAGGAAACCTCTCAGCCTGCAAGATCTGTACATTCACAGGGGATGAGAGTATTGGTAGTTGGGAGCTCCAACATTAGGCACGTTGTGGAGCCCCTTCGGGGCATGGCTGCCAAGAAGGGGAAGAAAGCCAATGTGTACTCCGTGTGCATACGGGGTGGAGTGATTCCAGCATGGAGCGGGTCCTTCAGCATGCCATGAAGAGCACACGGTGCAGCCAGCTGCAGGTGGTGGCTCACGTCCGTACCAATGATCTGGGTTTCGAGCGGCTAGCAGACGTGATAAAGGCTGCAGGTTGTGCTTGCAAGATGAAAGCAGAGTACACAATTTGCAGCATAGTCGATAGGATCGATTTCGGTCCTCTGCTACAGAGCCGAGTCGAGGGTCTGAATGAGACGCTCAGACGGTTCTGCGACCGTGAAGGCTGCAGATTCCTCGACTTTCACCATAGGGTGGTTAGGTTTCGGGTTCCGCTGAATAGGTTAGAAGTCCACTACACGCAGGAGGCGGCTACACGGGCAGTAGGCGCTGTGTGGCGTGGACTGGGTGATTTTTTTAGGTTGGAGGTTCCTTCTGTAATCCGATGGGACTGATGACCTCGATGTTTGGTCCCCTCCCCACAACCAACTTCCACTTTCACAGAAGCAGCTAGTAGTGAAATTGCTTGCTTTTGTTTTACTCGAAGATTTTCCCTCAGTTACTACGAACTGCGACCTCTCTGACAGGAAATCAGGAATCCAGTTACGTAGCTGAGACGATATTCCATAAGCACGTGCTGTTATAGTCGGCGCACGAGCGATGGGACACAGCATCTTCGAGGTAGCGATGAAGTGGGGATTTTCCCGGACAAGCATTTCATGAGTGTATCGTGAATATCAGGAATCCGGTAAAACGTGTCAAATCCCCGACATCTCTACTGGCGGAAAAAGATCCTGCAAGAACGGGACCAACGACGACTGAAGAGAATCGTTCAGTGTGACAGAAGAGCAACTCTCAAGCATATTTCTGCAGATTTCAGTGCTGGGTCATCAACAAGTGTCAGCGTGCGAACCATTCAACGAAACATCATCGATATGCGGTTTCGGAGTCGAAAGGCCCACTCGTGTTCCCTTGGTGACTGCACGACACAAAAGTCTTCGTCTCGCCTGGGCACGTCAACACCAAATATTGGACTGTTCATGATTGGAAACTTATTGCCTGGTCGGACGAGTCTCGTTTCAAATTCAATCGAGCGGATGGACGTGTACGGGTATGGAGACAACCTCATGAATCCATGGATCCTGCATGTCAGCAGGGGACCGTTCAATAATTGCTTGTATTCATGATACCATTACGTGTAAATGTAGCGTCACCTGTAAATAAAGTGTATTGCACGATGTTTCTCTGTAGTCAGCCATTCAAAGAATTGTTGTCTGGTTACTGAGTAACCTGGATGCAAATGTTGCACGGGCTTCACATGGAATGGGTACAAGCCCTCGGAATGTAACGTACGCCACACTTGTGTTTGTGAAATATCGAGCTCACGGCCAATGCGCCGTGTGCTGGTGATGGGACTCTGTTGTACCATTGCAATATTGTCGTCCCTTTCCTAAACTGACCGGACAACCTGAAATTCCGATGTTAGTGCGCAGTGGGTACTGTTTTGGATTCACGTAACGTCTGAAAAACCCTGGGAAATAACCTTGCACAGGGGGTTCGTCGATCAGGGAAACGTCTCTGGTATTGTGTCACAGCCGCACGGGCACTGCCATCACAGTACTCGTACACAGACTACATGTCTGTGTATTCTGCATGGGTGAAGGTATCCAATATGTTGGTATTCACGAACACAACGGACTTGCTCAGTTAAACAACACTCAAGCACTAGACGCACACGACTGCTCACTGATCCAACTCATGATTACACACTAGGAACCCTTCCAGCTGTGGCCTAGGTGCAATATCACAGGGCTGGCATCTGTTGGTGAACCCCCACACCTCTTGTAAGATGGAATTGTCATCAGTCCCACTGTTATTCTGTACATCTTAGCACCTACGCAGCATTTCGGTAAGTAATATTCACACTTGCTTTCATAATCATTCATGGATGTGTGTAGTTTTCAATTCGCTCCATATCCGTAACGATCGAAAATCGGACTCATGTTCATAGGACTTTTTCGGTCTATTTTCACAGGTAGAATCACATCACACATCACTTGACGTTCCTCCTGAACCACCCTGTATATTAATTACTTTCTGTGGTCCTGAAAAGCGTCCATTCTTCAAGAGCACTCATTTTCAATAATTTTCATGCCCAATGGGTAAAACAATAGTCAACTCCTTAAACTCCACTGACAAATTTCTCAGGGGAACTAACTGAAGTATGCGTTATTATTATCGTCATCACATTAAGTGATTGCTATCTAATATCCGTACCCCTTATCAGTGAGCGTTGTAAACTTTTCTAGCATTGTTTGGCTTCAATATCCGTGTTAAAAACATCACATTACAAGTAAAATTTAATTTCTCTTACCGTTTATATAAGAGCGTGCTTTTTGTAATTTGTATAATATACACTCTGGTAGTCCAGCTTGGAATCGTTGCTGAACATCCTGTCTATTCTGTAAATGACTGGACACTAGCCACATAATATTGTGGGTAACAGTGTGACTGTACCTGAGTAACATCGACCGACATTGGGATCTCATACCAAGCACTACTTGCGTCTGGACACTTATACACTTTGGCCGCGTCGTTTGGAGTACATCTGACACTCCTACAACATTGTGGAAGGTAAGAGATCTGGAGCTATAGTGAGTATCGCGATTTTGTAAAAATCGTTCAGTACTCGTCACTCAACTCAGTAAATTCCACAAATTTCTGTTCATTTACTTTTTTGAGTGAGAACCATATACTGCCGAGAATTGTATTGAGCACTTTCTAAGAGAAGCATTAGGCATAGCTGTTAATTATTGATTATGCTGAGACCAGTGGAAATCCGCACCAGCCGGATCTCCCGATTACTGCGAGCAGCCGCATTATCCTACAGGGACAGGACAAATACACTACTGGCCATTAAAATTCTTGAATCCTTTCCGAGACGACTGGAAACTCTTTTGAATACCAACGGTTTTGCTACACCGTATTAGGCATTTTAATGTTTCGTGTTTTTGGTGTTTCCATATTTTTGTCTAACGCCAGTATTGGCCATCGTATTTCTATCATAACCGTAACTGTGGTGGTGCTATTACCCGCTACCTTGTGAGAGACTCTCTCCTTGTACTGGCAGGAAGTAATATGAGGGAACCATCAGGTCAAATGGTTCAAATCTACATCTACATCTATACTCCGCGAGCCACCTTACGGTGTGTGGCGGAGGGTACTTATTGTACCACTCTTCCTGCAAAATAATGGCAAGTTCAGGTAACGAAGATGGAGGTGGATTGCAACCACGCACCCAATTAACCGAAGTAGATCACGAAGGCTCAATAATTTGTGATCTGGTAACATTGATGGCAAGTGGAGATGCGACAGTTCATCCTCGTGCTCACAAAACCAGTTCTGGACGGTGCGATCTGGGTGAACGGAGGTCGTTTCGTCTTGGATCATATGATCACTATTGGGGAACAGACGTTGTACCCTGGGATGGACTTGATCAGCCAAAATTGTCACATAATCCTTGGCAGTAATGCAAATTTGCAAGAGTACCCATGGGGCCCATGTAATACGACAATATGGCTGCCGAAATCATAACCGAACCCCAAACTTGTTTCACTACTAGGACGTCAACGTGACCAGAAGTTGGAAACAGTGTTCAACGAGGTTCATTCGGCCAAATGACTGTCTTTCATTGCCCCATAGTTCAGGTGTTACGGCTTCGGTACCACGTTTTCCTGTTGGTTGCATTTGAATTCCAGTTCGCCCTGCAGTTTCTTGTTTATGGAGTTCCCCATTCGTGTTGTTTTGATGCTGACAGGGTACGCGAGTGCGATATTCGGCTACAGAGTGACTTTTGTAGCTCTAGTTCTTCTGTTTTTCGTCCCAGACCCCTTCAATGAGCGCCTCTCACGATCACACTACACACACTTTCGTCCGCATTGTGAGCTAGTGGGAGGCGTTTTCCCACTTTTCCTGCATGCTTTATAACTCATCGACATAGTGCCTCTTGAAATATCAAACACTTCGGCTCCCTTGTTAGGATACCTTGGTTACGGAACCACCCATCCGCCAACGTTTCCAGTTCACTTAGCTCCGACATAATGCACTTCAAACTAGAGAGAACACTGTTCTCACTACGTCTGATACTTGCAACGTACTGAGGACATTGCACAGGTGCCGTTAGTGATCAAATACAACAGCGCAACCTGCAGATTTGACAAGCATCTTTTTTTATGGTCAAGCATGCATTTCTCGCGGTGGGTCCATATACACTACTGGCCGCTAAAATTGCTATACCAAGAAGAAATGCAGATGATAAACGGGTATTCATTGGACAAATATATTATACTAGAACTGACATGACACGGGTCGTAACATCTGAAATGTAACGTCCACTGTTCAAAGTGCCGTCAATGCGAACAAGAGGTGACCGAGACGTGTAACCAATGGCACCCCATACCATCACGCCGGGTGATACGCCATATGGCGATGACGAATACACGCTTCAAATGTGCGTCCACCGCGATGTCGCCAAACACGGATGCGACCATCGTGATGCTGTAAACAGAGCCTGCATTCATCCGAAAAAATAACGTTTTGCCATTCGTGCACCCAGGTTCGTCGTTGAGTACACCATCGCAGGCGCTCCTGTCTGTGATGCAGCGTCAAGGGTAACCGCAGCCATGGTCTCCGTGCTGACAGTCCATGCTACTGCAAACGTCTTCGAACTGTTCGTGCCGATGGTTGTTGTCATGCAAACGTCCCCATCTGTTGACTCTGGGATTGAGACGTGGCTGCACGATCCGTTACAGCCATGAGGATAACATGCCTGTCATCTCGACTGCTAGTGATACGAGGCCGTTGGGATCCAGCACGACGTTCTGTATTACCCTCCTGAACCCACCGATTCTATTTTCTGCTAACAGTCATTGGATCTCGACCAACGCGAACAACAGTGTCTCGATACGATAAACCGCAATCGCGATAGGCTACAATCCGACCTTTATCAAAGTCGGAAACGTGATGGTACGCATTTCTCCTCCTTACACGAGGCATCACAACAACGTTTCACCAGGCAACGCCGGTCATCTTCTGCTTGTGTATGAGAAATCGGTTGGAAACTTTCCTCATCTCAGCAAGTTGTAGGTGTCGCCACCGGCGCCAACCTTGTGTGAATGCTCTGAAAAGCTAATCATTTGGATATCACAGCATCTTCTTCTTGTCGGTTAAATTTCGCGTCTGTAGCACGTGATCTTCGTGGGACTTATTGTACCACTATCTGATCCCCCCTTCCCTGTTCCATTCACGAATTGTGCGTGGGAAGAGCGACTGCTTGTAAGTCTCCGTATTTACTCTAATTTCTCGGATCTTTTCGTTGTGATCATTACGCGAGATATATGTGGGCGGTAGTAATATGTTGCCCATCTCTTCCCGGAATGTGCTCTCTCGTAATTTCGATAATAAACCTCTCCGTATTGCGTAACGCCTTTCTTGAAGTGTCCGCCACTGGAGCTTGTTCAGCATCTCCGTAACGCTCTCGCGCTGACTAAATGTCCCCATGACGAATCGCGCTGCTTTTCGCTGGATCATGTCTATCTCTTCTATTAATCCAACCTGGTAATGGTCCCATACTGATGAGCAATACTCAAGAATCGGACGAACAAGCGTTTTGTAAGCTACTTCTTTCGTCGATGAGTCACATTTTCTTAGAATTCTTCCTATGAATCTCAACCTGGCGCCTGCTTTTCCCACTATTTGTTTTATGTGATCATTCCACTTCAGATCGCTCCGGATAGTAACTCCTAAGTATTTTACGGTCGTTACCGCTTCCAATGATTTACCACCTATGGCATAATCGTACTGGAAAGGATTTCTGCCCCTATGTATGCGCATTATATTACATTTATCTACGTTTAGGGAAAGCTGCCAGCTGTCGCACCATGCATTAATCCTCTGCAGGTCCTCCTGGAGTACGTACGAGTCTTCTGATGTTGCTACTTTCTTGTAGACAACCGTGTCATCTGCAAATAGCCTCACGGAGCTACCGATGTTGTCAACTAAGTCATTTATCTATATATTGTAAACAATAAAGGTCCTATCACGCTTCCCTGCGGTACTCCCGAAATTACCTCTACATCTGCAGATTTTGAACCGTTAAGAATGACATGTTGTGTTCTTTCTTCTAGGAAATCCTGAATCCAATCACAAACCTGGTCCGATATTCCGTAAGCTTGTATTTTTTTCACTAAACGTAAGTGCGGAACCGTGTCAAATGCCTTCCTGAAGTCCAGGAATACGGCATCAACCTGCTCGCCAGTGTCTACGGCACTGTGAATTTCTTGGGCAAATAGGGCGAGCTGAGTTTCACATGATCTCTGTTTGCGGAATCCATGTTGGTTATGATGAAGGAGATTTGTATTATCTAAGAACGTCATAATACGAGAACACAAAACATGTTCCATTATTTTACAACAGATTGACGTAAGCGAAATAGGCCTATAATTATTCGCATCTGATTTATGACCCTTCTTGAAAATGGGAACGACCTGCTCTTTCTTCCAGTCGCTAGGTACTTTACGTTCTTCCAGCGATCTACGATAAATTGCTGATAGAAAGGGGGCAAGTTCTTTAGCATAATCACTGTAGAATCTTAAGGGTATCTCGTCTGGTCCGGATGCTTTTCCGCTACTAAGTGATAGCAGTTGTTTTTCAATTCCGATATCGTTTATTTCAATATTTTCCATTTTGGCGTCCGTGCGACGGCTGAAGTCAGGGACCGTGTTACGATTTTCCGCAGTGAAACAGTTTCGGAACACTGAATTCAGTATTTCTGCCTTTCTTCGGTCGTCCTCTGTTTCGGTGCCATCGTGGTCAACGAGTGACTGAATAGGGGATTTAGATCCGCTTACCGATTTTACATATGACCAAAACTTTTTAGGGTTCTTGTTTAGATTGTTTGCCAATGTTTTATGTTCGAATTCGTTGAATGCTTCTCTCATTGCTCTCTTTACGCTCTTTTTCGCTTCGTTCAGCTTTTCCTTATCAGCTATGATTCGACTACTCTTAAACCTATGATGAAGCTTTCTTTGTTTCCGTAGTACCTTTCGTACATGATTGTTATACCACGGTGGATCTTTCCCCTCGCTTTGGACCTTAGTCGGTACGAACTTATCTAAGGCGTACTGGACGATGTTTCTGAATTTTTTCCATTTTTGTTCCACATCCTCTTCCTCAGAAATGAACGTTTGATGGTGGTCACTCAGATATTCTGCGATTTGTGCCCTATCACTCTTGTTAAACAAATATATTTTCCTTCCTTTCTTGGCATTTCTTATTACACTTGTAGTCATTGATGCAACCACTGACTTATGATCACTGATACCCTCTTCTACATTCACGGAGTCGAAAAGTTCCGGTCTATTTGTTGCTATGAGGTCTAAAACGTTAGCTTCACGAGTTGGTTCTCTAACTATCTGCTCGAAGTAATTCTCGGACAAGGCAGTCAGGATAATGTCACAAGAGTCTCTGTCCCTGGCTCCAGTTCTGATTGTGTGACTATCCCATTCTATACCTGGTAGATTGAATGGCTCTGAGCACTATGGGACTTAGCTTCTGAGGTCATCAGTCCCATAGAACTTAGAACTACATAAACCTAACTAACCTAAGGACATCACACACATCCACGCCCGAGGCAGGATTCGAAACTGCGACCGTAGCGGTCTCACGGTTCCAGACTGAAGCGCCTAGAACCGCTCGGCGACCCCGGCCGGCGGAACCATCAGTACCTAAAAGGCTTGCGTCAGTCCAGGAGACATGCTCGGATTGCTCAATTGGTAAGGGCGATACTTATGAGATCCTTGTTCAAACCCCAATTAGATAAAACTTTCTGTTTGTTACCACATATTCATTACAATGATGATTCACCATTTCTGAACAGAATTTGCTGATATCATTCTATGTCACTGGATTTAACTGATTTCATTCCAGTAGATTACATTCATTACAGTTCAGTGAGTTTGATTTCAGTTTAAGTATGAGTCCTATGAAGAAAAGGTAAATGTGAAATCATGTGGGCAGACGTTGGTTGTTGCGATTATTGGAGCCAAGGCATGAATTGGCTTTAATGCCACTCCACACTGAACTACGCATATCCACGAGACACTCACTACAGTACTGAGGTGTAGAACTTACCCTATTATGCAGAAGCTGATGACCAGGAAGGTTCGCCGGCCGTGGTGGCCGAGCGGTTCTAGGCGCTCCAGTCCGGAACCGGGCGACTGTTACGGTCGTAGGTTCGAATCCTGCTTCGGGCATGGATGTGTGTGAAGTCCTTAGGTTAGTTAGGTTTAAGTAGTTCTGAGTTCTAGGGGACTAATGACCTCAGATGCTAAGTCCCATAGTGCTCAGAGCCATTTGAACCATTTGAACCAGGAACGTTCAACCCGAACTGACGATCAAAATTATTTCCACCGCCCAGTTTCGTCCTCGATAATATTAGAAACAGCACCAATATTTATTGTCATCGGACATGGAGACAAGTAATCTGTAAGTAAAATTCCAATTGACGACCTTTTCATATATGATGAGTTTTTTGGTTTATATATCTTACAGTTTTTATTAGATAATTATACTGTGTCAATAATTTAATTTAATTTCCTTTCAGGTAACGCTAATCAGAGAGATGAAAAGGCAAGACGATGTCATTAGAGAGGGAGGACAGGCTTCGGCAGCGCAAGGATAGAGAAGGAAGTTGGTCGCGTCCTTTTCAAAGGAAACATCCCAGTATTCGGTTTAAGTGATTTAGGGAAATCACAGAAAAGGTAAATCAAGACGATCGGGCAGGGAATGAAATTTTAAAGCTGTTAATTGCGAATTTAGAGCTTTAAACACCGGCCTCCTTGCTTGATATGACAGTGATGACAACCGCCTTGCTGAAAAGTCACTTAAATATTATCCAGTAACTGATGGTGCTGTACAAAGCGCCTTTAACGGCTAAATATCCCGTAAAAGAGGGCCTGAAGCGCGAATCAGTGATTAGAATACTCAATGATGCAAATTTATCGTGTTATCGAATACAGCGGCGGACCGCAATTACCACACCCGAGAAGCATCGAGAAAAGATGTAACTGAAACGTGTCCAATAAAGGACGGTTATATGACAATCTAATCGAGCGTGTGAGAGGGGAATCCTCAACAGTGGGGAAACTACTTTTCTTTACGTCTAGCAAGATACAAAACACTACGAAATCTCTTTACAAGATAGTCCGATAAGAATAAGAATAAACACTCAGAAATCGCGGTAAGTATATTTTGCATCCCATCACTGACTCTCTTCTTGGACACAGCAATGTGATTAAATAGGCACCAATCGTACTAGAATTTTAATGTGCAAATGTTAAAGAAGAATACGCTTAGATTTGCCTCGGTTAAAACTAATAAAAGTCATTGTGTTTGTGTATACCAACAATGCTGTAATTGAGTAAAGGGACATATATATATCACAGCAAAAATTATATGATACCATTCACGATGCAGCTTTTTATAGGTGTTCTTATGAAAACTTGTATTTACTGACAAGATCGCTATATTAACATATCAGTGGATTACTAGTTTCGGCAATATAAATTCCATCTTGAAATGCATAAAACAGGGCGTATTGTCACAAGAAGAACATGCTAAGTGCGTAATAAAGGCTATTCATTACAATAACATGCCATATGTGCAATCACACGCCTCGACATTCTTATACATATTGTATGTTCTTCTTGTGACAATAGTGTTTTAAATCGTTTTATGATATAACTACCACTTCCCGGTTTTATGAATCTTAAGATGACAATTTATTTTGACAAAACTACTGTGTGTGTGAAATATTATGGGACTTAACTGCTAAGGTCATCAGTCCCTAAGCTTACACACTACTTAACCTAAATTATCCTAAAGACAAACACACACACCCATGCCCGGTAGGAGGACTCGAACCTCCGCCGGGACCAGCCGCACAGTCCATGACTGTAGCGCCTTAGACCGCTCGGCTAATCCCGCGGGGCAAAACTACTAATCCCCTAACGTATTAACATAGCGATTTTGGGATATATATAAGAGTTTTCATAAGAAGTTTACAGTACAAATTTGCAGATCGAGTCCTGCACTTGCTAATCATGTCAGGTAACAACTTAAACGAGTGTTTCTAAGTAGAGGCACCGGATCGATGGTGATTTGTACAAGAGACATAGTTTGGAAACGTATTGTACCACTTACGTGCTGCAATACTGCAAGAAGAAACCTGGTGGGTAACGTGTTCTGTTGCGGACTGGGGGCGTCCACTTTGATGAAAATCTCGCTGCTGCTGAAAAAGACTAATAAGGTGTCCCGATAGGACGGATGCGTGAGTTCCAGGGCAGCACACACACAGAAAAAGTAACACAGAGTAGTGAATAGTAAGATGTGTTACTCAACTTTGGTAACGCTGGTTATCGCAATTGTGGAATGCAGGTTTAGTCTGTCTGTCCTGCGTTGACTACAATTGCGTAAACAAGAACTAAATAATATTCTCCGAACTAAAGACTGAAGAAAGCTTATCTCCTGTCTTCATGTAGTATTTGAAGAACAGTTCCAAACTAACAGTACTCAGTCGAATCTCTAGGCAGGCGGTCTCCTTCCATAATCGATAACCCTATGCACTGTTCTGTTTCTACTGAAGACTAGCCACTATCTATCGGCCACTGCTTCTATCTCACTTGGCTTGTTTTGCAGTAATTCCCTACTAAGCCTCGGACTGACCTACAACTTGCAACTGACAACTTCTTCTCGTGTACTGTTACTTAAGCGCGAATCTCACTTCCTGTTGGCGCTGCCGCTCCAGTGGGTGTGATTCTTGCAGCGAGTGTGATTAGTTTGCGCGGAGCGATGTTGATGCGGACGGACCTTCGCGGTACTTCTGGTATCAACTGTCGCAAACTCTTCTTGTGAGGTATCTCACTACAGCACATGTTTCACACTATGTCGTCTGCTTGGTGAAAGGGAGACAGTTGTTTTATGTAGGAAGAAACTCGGAAGGCAGCCGTCACAGTTTTACAAAGGATTAATTCTCTGTTCAAATCCTAACCGGTTTCGGTTGGCTGCATTCACTTATTAAGCACTGTATGTTGAAATCCTTGACCGTCAAACAGCATATAACTTATTCATCTTACATACATTATTTTTTGCTTTTCACGTGAGAGCAACAGCAGACAACATGATGCCTCAAACAGTAAAATTGTTTTGTGAAGACGATGTTTCCTCATTCTTCACGCTTCATAATCGTGAGGTACTTTCATTCTCAATTCCATTACTAAAGTGAGGCAAACGATAACATGGCACTGAAATCGGTATTTTTTCATTTAATTGGCATTTACTACGACGAACTTCAGCGCTTTATATAATTAATTATGCGTTACAGTGGGAAAGCAGTTACCCATCTAGCCATCTAGCCAACATGTATTGGTACCACGAGTCGTTCTCTGCTCCACAAAACACACTCTCTAGAACAGTCAGTACGAAAGTGGTGGAGGAACTAAAGGTTCTGCTGAAGTACCCACCCTGGTGGTCGGACGGGTTTGTCCCTATGCCTCTAAAACGGCTCAACTTATGGGATGCTTCATGGAGGTGGTGCATTAAGTATAACGATACAAAATGCTCCTCAACCGGAACCCTTTACGAGATAATGAATTTCTCCTACCTCTTTTGTGGCACTGAACACCTGCGAATGTTCTTTACATCTCATGAAATCGACACCAACTAACCCTTTGTATCCTTCCTTTTCTCAGAAACAGTACTCTAACACGCATACACGAAAACATACACCCAACCTTACAGTTAAACATCTCTCAGGGCATCTTTAAAGGTGTGACTCTACCAGACTCCGAAATTCGCCATAACGTACATTCATATCCCCCTTTTCTTCTCCATGTCATGGTTCTTGTCCTGTCCTATTCAACAGCTTAGTTCAGAATCCTGTTTCAAGCTTCGTAATTTGCATTGTCTCCTGGTCATATAACACCCACACCACGTCTTTCTACCCACCAAACACTCAGGTACTTCACATTTCATTTTCAAAAAGTGTAGTCTCGCTCACTTTTCCATCCTTACCTTCTACATTTATTGCCCCTCCTCCTCCCCCCCCCCCCCCCCCAAAGTGCAAAAACTATACGTCAAACCGCTCAATTTGTAAACCAAAGTGAACGAAAGAGCATCATGTCACTCCACTTCCATTTTGATACGTATGGAGCCTTGTTCTGGGTAACCATTTTTCCGTCAAGTTAACGTTGACACTATTGTGCTCCCGTTTCGCGGCGGTAATGTAATGTGCTTTTTTTACAGTTAAACTCTCGATAACGGCTTAAAAAGCAGAAAATAGTTGTGGAAAGAAGAGATTAAAATAAAAACAGCATAAATGGAAAAATGCCGACTTCATATACGGCTAACAACTTGAAAGGTGTTCGTTGACCTCAACTCTCAAATTGCTCTCCAGTTAATGGAATACCAAGACGTGTGTGAAGTTCGCAGTACTACCATGAAACTGTGAGCTTAATGGAGGCGACGATAAGTTGGTTTTCGGTGTCACGATATCCTGACAGCAGGGTTTATCTGACAGTGGTTGATGGTGAAAGTTGTCTCTTATGAAAGTCTTTCATGTAATGTAGAAATGTCTGAGCTGCAACTCACTCGCATGGCCCAAAGAGGCTATAGTCCATGTTTTCTTCGGCTAGAAACGTCTTTAGCTGAGTAGCGAAAAAGCTTGTCTTCAAACAGTACTTAACATAGATCAGCCTGATGACGATTTGTTAAGTTCTAACATTTTGTTTTTTGTGTTGCTGAGATGGACATTTCAAAGTTGTAACGTCCTAAATTATTGGTGCGGCCGTTGTTTACTTCCGCTGCGGTGGCGTAACGCAGTATTACATGATTTTTCAGGTGCATCTATGCGACATGCTATCGAAATTTGTGTATTTGTGTGAACAAGGTTAGCTCTTTGTTCAGATCGCGTCTTTATTTGAATGTGAAGGATCAATGTCGATTTTTCTTTGAGTCATCTGAGGATATAAGTCTTCCTTCACATTACCTTCTCACTTATAACGTTTAACTCTTTTACAGTATTATTAGTAGCATCACAGGAAAAAAAACATGTTTAACGTTAAAACGTCCTGTCACGCAGGTACAAGTATAACACTACACAACTGTAATCTTCTCTTCTATAATGGCCTCCTGTCGGAGTGTTCGAATCAGTACCTTCTCTAAGAATTCCCATAAAAGTTACTCCCAAAGGAGATTCAGGACCTTACATTCCCTAAGTTAAGGTTACCGCTTTTACAGAAATTTCAAAAGTTTCTTTGACCTTGTAGAGTATGTCTATTGGATACAACTATCAGACTATCATTTCATATCCTGAAGGGATTCCAGTATGGAGTAATATTACAGATTATCAGGAATCGAACCAGTAACTTCTTGGTTTCAGGCCTTTTAAGTAGTCGAGACTATTTACGAACGGTCGCCAGCCCAATTAGGTACGTAATTACTTTAATGCTTTAATGTGGTTAGTCTGAAGTATAATTATGAACTGCTGTTTTGTATGTACCTTACTGTATTTAGGAAAGCAGAACCAGTTTCTCATGAGCAGTACAACAGCTAACTTTCATTCTTACTTTGTCATCTCCAGAGGAATTATACTACAGTACTCAGATACATTAACACTTTCTCTACTCTTTGTGTAGATAATATTATTCAAGTGTAGGCAAAGAAAAATCGATCATGAAGTGTCTCTGTATCTGAGATTTGAAAAACCAGTTATTATACTGAGTTAGCTTAGCAAAATTACTGTGTTACGATACTAACACAATATTAACATATATTTTGAAATTTTCATTCTTTCATTCATGGACCATCTCACCAACTGACAAAATGGTGGCTCTTAAACCGTATTTTGTCTGAGAATGGTAAAAACTTTCAACTCATGAAATCTCCAATAAACACTGTTAGACAAATAAAACGAATCTAAATGATTAAGTTCTATTTTGATTTAAGCAGCTAAATCTTTTATACAACTGTATAGTATCTTTTACTGTAACCATTTTCAGTATACTACTTTTCTTTGTGAGGTCAGAATAAGCTGCTTTCAAAGTTGCGTATCAAAACAGCAAGATCTTTTGTTATTAAATAAATAATTTTTTCCTGTTTTTGTTTTCGTTAAGCAGCTCTTTCCTTTCATTTCATAAGTAAAACACAGAGTTGCAAAACTGTAACTTCCACAAAACCTTAACTTTAATGCCCCTCAAACAACATTTACTGTTTATACAAAATACATTTCCGAAATATTTTACTAGATTAAGTTTGAAAAATCATAGATCTTTATAATTTTAGGTTACTCGGAATCTTTCACTAGGATAGGACACTGTCTAGGTATATGTCTGAGGAAAATGAAGTTCTTTGAACCAGTGTATGATAAAAACAAATTGTTATTTTCAAAACCACACACAGAAAGTTACCGGTTCAAGCTGTTATTACAGTTCTAAATAAAGTTCTTAACCCTTTTTTTGTAGGCGACGGGTGTGGCATTTCAGTGTGGCGACTACACAACACAACTCATGCATTAGCAGCCATTGTTCTTCATGTTTTTGGGCTTAAATTCTTTTTTCTTAGCACCGATTGATATATAATATAGTATAATTGTAAATGCCGTGTAAGTATAAAACAGCATTCTCCATCCGACGCTATTCACGCAATGATTCATGCATAAGCCACGCTCCCTCCGAGTGTAAGATGTTGCCTCTATCACTGCTGCCTGCAGACTAACTTCACTCTCCTTTGTTCTGCTTAGCTGCAGCGCGCCATATCATTCCATCTTTTTGCCTTCCCGCTTTCCATTCCGTTTGAGATGGAAACTACTATCTTTTTTACATTTCACCTATTTAACGTCAGTGCCCTCAGCATGAATCAGTTTTAAGGTTGACAATATTTCTTTTAACACATTCATTTTGTTTAGAAATAAATTTTTTCAGAAAATGTTATACAAATATCTTTTACAGGTTCATGTTATTATAATTTAGAATAAGTATGCTTTATAGCAGTTTTGTTGAAAGCCATTAACCTTCAGAGATAATCCATAAAACTTGCGATCGATTCTTACAAGACAGGTTGTGAAAAAAAAGGTAATTAAATATGTGTTAGGGGCGATTGCGTTACATAGGAGCCTATTTCCATGATGTTTCCTAACAGGTACTCATTACTGAAACATTAACGCAAAACTACAGCTCTCATATCTTTAGCTATAAATAACGTTCTTGTGCATCACACACAGCATTATTCAACATAAGTTCCAAAACATTTTACATATACTCTGAAAATTCATTAAAACTGTTCATTCCCTGATATACTAAAATCCTCATATTTACCTACATTTTAAGATCACACAAAAATTTAAACTTAATGAACAACATTATTTACATACAATACAGCCATGGACGTTCATGCCACCTTTTTGACCTTCTTTGACCTTCAATGACCTTACTGTTGCACATCATTGGATTCGTTTCGATAGCCGCTATCAGAAAATAAGCACCAAGCTATGGCATCCCATTAAAAAAAAACAAAAAAAACAGTTGACCTTCATATGTCTAAATCGACCCCATCTAGCAACCAAAAACCGACGTCATATTGTGACCTCCGTTGTCCAATGCAACTTTTAGCCCACAAACATTTCAGCTACTATCATAATTTCGGAGTTATTCTTGGTGGCAATAGTTAGTGGCTTCCCTATATATATTAGTAATGTATATATATGTTGTACAGAATCCCAAAGTGTCACATAGTGGATTGCTGAGCAATGTTTTGTGCAGCCAGAGCAGTATATATTTCGGAATCTGAAATTCTTGCGAATTTTAGAGGTTTGCATTATAACATAACCCAATAATTATACAATCATCATCATCAAATATTACACTCTCCTGTTCAGTTCTATTTTCATATCTTTTCAAGTCGACTGTATTTCTGACCCCCAACGATTTTTTCGATCTAGGGTATACTAAGAAATACGTATTTGTGTGTGGAATCCCCTATATTTCAAAAGGTTCGTAATAAACATATTTAAATTTTGAAATTTCGTGATTTACATCACTGTATTTCCTGTGTGTTTTAATGAGAACCAATCGGCCTATAGTGAATATTACTGCGTTTAATTTATCATCATGTCTTTTAGCTCTATCTTCTGCTTTCCCTTTTGTCAGTTCCATTACCAGTTCCTTTTTTCTGTCCATACTTACTTCTGCGCTGCGTGAAAATTCAAGTATTTCTTCGATTAAGATTTTACTTTTGTAGCTTAATATTATTCCTTCAGGTATAAATCAAATCTGAGATAAATTTGTCCCAATTTCTACGATTTGTGTGACAGTAAGGTTTCTTTTCCGGTGTTCTTATTTCATTAAAATATTGTAACGTTTTATTAAACACTGCTTTAGCTGTAGCTTTTCTGATGGGATATAATTTTGTACATTTTGAAAATACGTTCAAAATTGCTAATATATAAGTGAAATTTCCAAAAGTTTTGTGAAGTGATCCATATAAGTCCACTGATAGCACCTCAAGATTATCATTTGGTCTTAAACTCTGCATAGTGCCTCTGTTAGAGTTTTTAGTTACCGTGGCTCTTTGGCAACTGTCACAAGATTTCACATCCTGAATACACTTACTGTTTTCTCATTGCACTTTTTTGGTCCACTATGTCTAAAGGCTAGATGAAAATAATCCAATGTTGTCCTTCAAATTGAGATGGCAGCAAAGTTGCCATTCTTTGCTACTACCTCCCTTGCTCCTATAAACACTCCTTTAAAAGTTTCATAATATTTGTGTATTTGAGGACTTTCTGGATTAACAAATTTCACTTCACCAGATTTAAAGACATCATCTTCATTCTTAAACCTTATATGTTCGTACAAATGTTCTCTATTGAATCGCTTCATGGTACTCCTTTTAAATTAAAAAAAAAATTAATGTTTCTTCCTCATGGTGTTCTGGGATAAGTTGATTGTTTATTTTCTAGGAGCCTAGAAAGTGCATCTGAAACCTGGTTCTCTGTGCCTTTATGTAATGGGTTTCATAAGCAAACTGTTGGTGATACAAGCCCAACGATATAACCTTTATAGCTGTCATGAAATAGTGCCAACATGTTTCAGATGTCTGCGAGTCGTGTAAAACTGAGGCGGGACGTTGGGACCAGCCCAGTATTCACCTAGGGGGATGTGGAAAACTGCCTAAAAACCACACACAGGCTAGCCAGCACACCGTCCCTCGTCGTTTATCCGCCGGGCGGATTCGATTCGGGGCCGGCTCTCGCGGAGATGTCCGTTAATAAAATATCCTTGGGCTTTAAGCCGCATCATGTGATTAACTGCTCACGAGCTTTCAGCAGAGATCTCCCCCCTTCCCCCCCCCCCCCTTGCCATTGTCAAATGGTTGACTGTCGAATGGATGCCACTGCCGTGCTTATGGTGTGTAGCTGCGCCATCGCTAGTGCCAGCTTGGTGGCGCTACCGCCGCGCCCATCTCAACACCACAATTGCAGGATCCCAAGCTGTACTCAGCTGCAGTCCACTGTCTTTATTGAAGGGATTGTCCGATGTTTTGATCTCTATTGCTTCATTTATTACACTATCCCAGAAGCCGTTGATGCACTGGAAAAAGAACAGAATTGTATTCGACGATACTTCTATTATTAAACGGACCAACGGCTTCTGGAATAGAGTAATAAATGAATCAATAGAGATCAAAATACCGGATAGCACCCACGATAAAGACGGTGGATTGCAGCTGAGTACGTTCTGGGATCCTGTGATTGCGGAGTTGTGGTGGGCGCGATGGTCGCGCAACCAAAAAATTGCCATATATGGAGCAGGACTGGCACCAGTGAACTCACTGGCAGTGGCGAGGCTATATAAGCACGGCAGCACCATTCACACGACAGTCAACCACTTGGCAATGGCAGAGGAGATCTCTCGTGGGCAGTTAATCACTTGACGCGACATGAAACCCGATACTGCTTTATTAATGATATATCCTTTGGTTTAATAGTCGACAATCCTTCAGTCCTTCAAAAAGGTAAGTGCTTTATGATCAGTATATATTATTATCTTGTGCCCCCATAAATAACTGCGAAATTTTTTCAATCCCCAAATTATGGCTAACGTTTTCTTTTCAGAAATTTTGTAGTTCGTTCCCACTTCGGTAGAGGTCGGCTTGCGGAAGGTATTGTTTTGTGGATTATTTCTCCCAGGTTCTCTATTTCTTGAAAGATTTCTAATCCTGCTCCATAATTACTGCCAGTACTCATAAGAAATGGTAAAGCTAAATCAGGACGATGGAGACTGTTGTTTGTTAACAATTCTCGCCTTATTTCTTCAAATCCTTTTGACACTTAGTAGTCCAAATAAATGAGCTGTTTTTCCTCGTTAAATAGTTGAAAGCTTAACTGTTAAACGATTGCCTCTTTATGAATTTTCTATAAAATCTATATAATGCCAGGAATGCTTTTGTTTCCTGTTTTTCGGAGGAGGACACATAACTGTGGCTTTAAGTTTCTCAAGGTCCTCTTCTGTCCCAGCAGTGGTAATGATATAGCCTAAGAATGTTACTCCTTTCCTCACTAACTGACACTTTTTTTTAAGTTTCAAAACGATACCCTTTTTTTGTAGAGCAATGCATACTTGTTCTAACAATTCACAAAGTTCTTTCCATAGGTGTATAACTGTTAATAGATCGACTACATATATTGTGAGTTTTGTACTTAAAGTTCTTACTAATACCCAATCTGATGAACGTGTAAACGCAGAAACTGCCGTATTTAAAACGAACGGTATCATTTTGTAATGGAAACACTTGCCAGCAAAGAGAAAAGCGGTATATTTTCTAGATTCAGCTTCAAAGACCATTTGCCAGTACTCGGCTGTCAGATTCAGACTGGTTGAATATCTATCGTTATAGAGTCCTTTCAATATTTTGTCGAACGATTCTGGTTGCTCTACTTTTCTTTTCACAATTTTGTTCACTGTCCGCACGTCAATGACTATTCTCACGCCTGCATCCTCCTTGCTAACGGTTATCAGTTGATTATTGTATTCACTGTTATCACGTTCCATGACTCCCCATTCAATCACTTCGTCAATTTCTTCTTGAAAAACTTGTTTTTCCACTGACGGTGCTAAATATGGACAAAAAAGTAGTTCATGTGGTAGTATTTCCGTACGCTATTCAAAATTCTTTAGCCTTCCAGGTTTATCCGGAAAGGTTCTATAGTTTTATTCGAGAATTTATAGTTCAATCTCTGCACTGAATCTATATCAGGTATTTCATTGACAATCCTCCTGAATTTTTCTAGCATTAGGTCTAAGCATTTAATGCTTCTGAAGTGGTAACCTTCAAATACCTCAGATAATCCGCAGTTTCCCACATCTATTTTTAATGTCATGTAGGTATGTTTCTGTTCTAGACTCTTTTCTACTTCTTCAAAATCTACATTCATAATTTATTGTTCATTCTTTAGCTGATAAAGGTTACTTTCTGTTATATAACCATTCAATATCCAGAATTACATCGGTGCTCAATTGTGTAATCACTAAGAAATCAAACGTAAATGTTTGACGTTTTATTTTGAATTGCAATAACACTTTGGTTTTAATAGGTTTACTTCTTTTGCTGCAGCTCCTCTAATCCTGACTCCTTGAACAGATATAGTTGCTAATTCTGGTTTATCATTTACATATTCCTCAAATGACTGAGATAACGTGCTAATTGCGACGCTGTGCGTAACAATGCTCTTAGTTTATAATCATAAATTTCTACAAGAATAACAGTCTGTTTAGTCATTCTCACATCGGTATCTTCTTGATCTTCCCTCAGTAAATCCCGTTCCACCATTATACCGTGAATTCATTCATGATATTCATTCGTTGCTGATTATTGAAATTTACGACACGAGGATTTTTCTTATTTGGATCCGTAATGTCTTCTGGATGCTGGGTAGAAATACCATATTCTTTACTTCTTTCACATTCTGATAAATCACTTTTCCTTCATATACTTCCTCTTCTTTTTTCATGCCTTATTTTGGCAACTTTTCACACATAGTAAGCTCTTCCTTTTGTATTAACATTTCTACGGAACTGAAATTTTTATTAATTTTTTGTTCTCTTGTTTTACGTATCTTGTCGGTCTCTTCATTTTCTTATGAGTCAGCATCTTCGTACTCGCTTTCTGGTACCAGCATAAAAGATCTTCTTCGTAAACCCTATATCACTACCGATTTTGTAATTCACGCATTCTTGAATGCGTCCTATTGTAACTACATCTTCTTCTTCTTACTCTGAAGCAGCAACATTATTTTCATTTATGATCAGTTCGTCATCTGGACTGTCTTCTTGATGTCCTCGTATGACTTTCACTTCATGCTAACTGCAGACCTTATGGCTTTCTATAGCTCGGATGTACTCATTCTTAACAACTTTTTCAGGTTTGTAAACGACAGTTTCATCTTCTCCTTCTTCGTTATTAGGGAATTCTTCTTCTGCAATGCTTATCATTTCATCCTCTACACAGCGTCTACCCAGGAACATATTATTTTCCGCCGGCCGGGGTGGTCGAGCGGTTCTAAGCGCTACAGTCTGGAACCGCGCGACCGCTACGGTCGCAGGTTCGAATCCTGCCTCGGGCATGGATGTGTGTGACGCTCTTAGGTTAGTTAGGTTTAAGTAGTTCTAAGTTCTAGGGGACTGATGACCACAGAAGTTAAGTCCCATAGTGCTCAGAGCCATTTGAACCATTTATTATTTTCCCTAATGAGTGCAGCTCGCGATCTCTGCGCTGAACGATTTAATTCACTGCTAAAACTTTTACTTTTATCGGCAGCACACGAACTCTGCGCGACTCCTTTTAATAATCCCTTACTCTCGGGATCACCTCTTCTTTCCCCAAAATGTTCGATCCTTTCAACGCCACAATCTTCCTCATTATATTACTTTAAACCGCTATGCAGGTAATCCATCTGTAAACGTCAATCATCAATTCCGAACAACTCCTCCTTTGGTTCCTTTAATATTTGTTTACTGTATTTACTGTCGTTTGGCTTCAATTTCGTCACTACGAGTGGATCACTTTCCACTCGCCCTACTTAAGCATCAGCTGTTACCGGCTCTAGGTTGACTTACGCTCGCTCTTGGGACATCACACATAGCCTGCACAGCTAATGACACCGATGTTTCCGCTTATTTCGCACTCCTGTTCTTAGTCGACCGTGTTTCTTTCTGCTGACGATTTGTTGCGGCCGTCTCCTTGTCTCGCAAAGCATTAGCACGTTACTGCTGTGCTTTGAAATCTCTCTGTCTATTCCGACCATTATTTCTACGTCTGGGCCGTACATCATGTCCCACGTCCATCTGGCCTCTTAACATTCGCAGATCTTAGTTTTTAACTTCACGATTTGTAGAATTATTACGAGATACATTTCCCTTACCGTGATTATCTGACGTAAATCTGCCTCTTCTCTCCCCTTTTGAACCATATATACCCCGTATCTGTCGTTATCATGATCGTGTGTATTGTTTCTATGGTTCTTATAGTATTCATTCTGGTGGAAATTGTGATTCTCATGCTCCTGGTCTTCATCGATCACTCTTTCCAAGAACGATGAAAAGGATTTATGGTTGCTACTAACATATCTCTTTAAGCCTACAGAGAACTTTCTCCAAACCCAAATTATTTCGCAACCTGATCTTCGTTTCCGTAAATGAACCAATTTCCTATACCATTACCCACAAAACTCTTTCAGAGTCATTTGGCCACTTCCTACGAACATCCTCATACTAATAAATTCTCTCCAAAGAGTGTTCTGTATTTTTTCGAATCAATATCCGTTCAAAAACATTTGTCGAAGCTCACTGAATAACATTTCTTCAGTGCTTAAGTTGATCTCCCACCGTTTAACATTTCCTGCTAAACCAGTAATAACATATTTACATTTTCGTGAGCCATGTGTTTTTCACAGTTTTGGTAAAACCTGCCAAAGATAAAGGTAAAGGTCAAATTTTTCTTCTCTTTGTTGTGGGCAGCCCTGTCTACTTTGTATGTAGTTGCACTCTTGATGTTCTTTTCGAGATCACAAAAATTTCCGCGAATACCCGAAGTTTTGCTATTACTCTTTCCTTCGCAACCTTGTTCTCTTTTATACAGTACTTTCTCAGATTCGTGAACAATAGTTCTCAACTGAAAAATATTTTCTTCATTGCCCGTAGCAACTGCCCTTTTTAAACCTGAAATCTTTTCCTGAACTTTCATTTGTACGGTTTAAATTTTTCTTGGATTTTTCTCTATTTTAGTATCAAATCTTTCATTGATATTATTGATTTCTCCCTGACTAGTATAAAAATTTTTCTTTTCCTGTCAATCTATATTTTTCATGTTTTTAATTTCATTGGTTAAACACCTACTTTGTTGTCTACTTCCTTTTTCCCTCATATGTTTAGTTTGTGCTTTAAATTGGTCATTTATACTACTAGTTGGTTTTTTAAGCTACTTATTAATATTACTTGCTTGTGCTTGATGTTGTCGATTCGTATTACTAGTTCGTGCTAGTAAACTTTTCAGCACTTTATACACATCTATCTGTGCCTGTCTATTCTATTCTGGACTGTTTTCCTCAACTGCTTCTTCGTCCTCTGAATCTAAAATTTGTTTCTTGATCTGTGATGGGCTCAAAATATTGAAATATTCACTCCTGTTTTCAACACCTCCTACATAAGTTTGCTGCTGTATTATGGATTCCTACGTATAATGATTATCATAGATTCTGTCCTCCTATCTTCTTCTCGTATCTCCCTGGTTTCTTCTGAACGTTTTGCCTGCCTTTTCTTTTCCATTTTTAAATACTATTTGAACCACATGTACTAATTTAATTTCTCACTTTATTTTTTTCCTAATTACCTTAGTGTCACTAGACATTTTGCAGCTCTGTTATCTTTGTACTGGATTCAGTGTCTGTTTAATAAAATGTGTCATGTTATGAAAAATATATCATTGACGAATGTTTTGAACAAATATACAGATAGTACCCACTAAAACGTCCTGTCACGCGGCGACAAATATAACATTTACCTCTTTTACAGTAATAATTGTACTGTCACAAGATACATGTGCACCAAGGACAATTGTGTATCACACTCCCTAATAGTATTATGTGGACTGTAAAGCATACTCATAGCAGGTATGAGCCCAACGTATTTAGAATGAACTACCTTGAGCAGAAATAATTTTTCTATAAAATGTCTTCGGTAGTTATACTATTTTACGATTATATTCACGATTTGCAGCCAGTTAAGGCGAATGCAAGTCGCAGTGAACTTCGAGACATGTTTTGCAGCAATAAACACTTTGAGTGTTAGCTTTAAAATTTAACATTTTCCTTCCGATACGCGTAGGAACAAGCAGCGCGCAGTTGCACCTGCATTGCACACTTTTCTACTACAAGGAGGGACGCATTTACATTGAAAGTTTGTATTACGACAGTTGAAAATCTTGGTTACAATTTGTCTTCATTTACTTGATTGTTTCGTTGCGCTATGAGAGTGTGGTCACTACTTCATATTTCGTTAAATGTCGTCGGATCACGTTGTTGATCGCTCATGGGTAAAATTTCATACATAGGGGAATAATTTCATGTCATAAACAACGAAGTCATAACTGAATATACACTCAGGCTAAACTGGAACAAGAATGTTACGCTTCCAATTTTTTTTTTCCCACACAGTTTAACCTCTGTCATGACGACACCATCATGTGCAGTCTTTGCATAAGTATTTCTGTGAACACATTCGCCGTATTGGATGTCCCTTAAACCTGTGAGATGTGACTTGTCTTCGCTGGTTGTGGGACGATCCATCACACCCATTCGGCACGTCCCCAAACGCCAGCAGGATGCTTCGAGAGGCGATGCCATGGCATTAGGGAGGGGCGGGATTCAGATTACCACCTGGACACTCATATTTATGTTTTCCGTGGTTTCCTTACATCGACTGGGGCAAATTACTGGTTAATTCTTTTGCAAATTTACTTCTCATACCACATCGTATCTGAACTCCTTTCCCATCTGTATTGAACTTGTTGTTTCATAGACGTTAAACCGTACTCTTCCTTCTTTCCCCACGCTCCTACGGTCGCAGGTTCGAATCCTGCCTCGTGCATGGATGTGTGTGATGTCCTTAGTTAATTTTACGTAGTTCTAAGTCTAAGGGACTGATGATCTCAGATGTTAAGTCCCGTAGTGCTTAGAGCCATTTTGAACCTTCTTTCCCTTGGACGCTGCACGCAACGTGTAAATACTGTTGCCCAACGATAGCATTATCGAATACCTACTGGGCAACACGCAATAGGAGGACTTAGATCATCATTTCCAGCTTTCGTAATTTAAGCAACACGGTTAATTTGTAATGATCTTGAGATGTACAATTGATATTTTCAGATTTTTACAAATGTCATTCCTACTTGGGACGTACTCTAAATCAATTGACTGTAGACAGTAAACAGAGTCTTAGTGGGTTCAAGCGTTGGCTTCGTCTTTTTGAGATTCGTTCCTCAAGCTGACGTAAACTAAATTTGCCGTGTTTTCCCCACAAAGCTTAAGGGGGTACAAGAAGGCTTCTTTTGGAAAGGTACCGATAGTTTAGTTCAGCAATCATGCAGTCATTCCCAGTTATCAGAAAATCTTGACTCTAATTTATGGCATTACCCTTGAAATCAAAATGCAATCCAATGTAAAAAAGAAAAAGAAAAAAAGTGATGAAGTGGAACTATCTTCCTTAAAGTCGCAGTTTGTAGCCTTTATAATCTATATATGATTGTAAGCATCAATATAGCAACATGTAGGCTGAACGTAGTTTTCCATTTTAGGCAACCATCACACGTCGCACGAAATCAGCGTATACGAAGAACCCACTAACAGTGTGTATATTGAGCGCATCAAAACAGTCCTTTGTACTACCTAAACTACATACAGTCTGGAACCGCGTGACCGCTACGGTCGCAGGTTCGAATCCTGCCTCGGGCATGGATGTGTGTGATGTCCTTAGGTTAGTTAGGTTTAAGTAGTTCTAAGTTCTAGGGGACTGATGACCTTAGAAGTTGAGTCCCATAGTGCTCAGAGCCATATGAACCATTTGAACCTAAACTACAGCCTGGCGAGAATTTAACGCAAAATAATTACAACTAATTAACCCTTTTGTACTTTCCGCCCGCACCCTAACTGCTTAAATTGTAGCCAAACACACACCAACTATGCACTTAATGTGGAAAACTGCTTACATTCTCTACCGATAATAGGTTTTCAACAGTACTTTCGAATGAAACTAAAACACAATCCTGGCACCTTACGCCGAACTTTCTTTCTCCTCAAAACACTAGCGCACTGCTCGCACGCAAAGTTGGCTGAGATAGGAGGATACGAAAACTGCAGCGAAAGAAACTTAGAGGTGTGGTTGGATAGGAATTGGCGGGGGGGGGGGGGGGGGGGGGAGAGTGGGGCAGGAGCTAGGCTTGCTGCTGCCTGCATATCGGTGATCCCGTGATTCACGGCCGAGATAAGCAGGAGTGAGACACATCCGATCTGACCAAAGCTCCGAATTTAGAGAGGTTTCGTAGATATTGGCGGTCGCAGTTCAGGAAAGAAGCTGCCAAGCTCCAAAGATAAATCTTCCTGCGTACCGAATGAAGTTCACAGAAGCGTCCTCCTGTTCACTTGATGTGATGGACAGGTTGTTTTCATTAGGATCTTCAAAGAATTTGTGTCTAGTTCACACTGATTCTCAGCGACGGTTCATTATGCATCATCCACAAAATCGAAGACAACTGTGTCTAGGGTACCTTTGCGCCTCCTCGCTCCCATGTGTGTGGGTTCTGTGTGTGTGGAAAGCTACCTCAGACAGAGTCGTGTTCATATTGTGAGCACTATGTAAGCATAGACAAGCATCAGTGTAAACTAACAGGCGGAATTCTCGTAGGTTTACAGTCGGATGCATCCAGTTCCACGAACCCAATCTGGACTTGATATATTCTGTTCCTCTGTGTCACACGATCTCCCTTTTCTCTGTCCTTTTCAACTACTTTCTGCGATCTCAGTATTAGTTAGTTGGTTTTCATCTAACTTTTTATTTCCTTGATGCACTTGCAGGATAACGTTACCATTGAATGAGTAGAGTGGAAGCATGCAGTACTTGTCTATGAGTGGTGATGGCAGTACGAGAATCTCTTAGGAAAAGTCACTATTTGTGATTCAGTTACGCCATCGGAGAACATCCCTCAGCGCTAGAAGAAATTTTCCCATTTGCTAAAGGAAATACTAGAACTAACTCAGCATCAAAAAGGTGTGACTCTGTAAGTCTTTCACTGAACGTGGGAGGATGGGGGAGGGAAGAGGGAAGGAGGGAGGGGAATCCGTTTTGGTAGTCTGGTAGGAAAGGAATGGGGTTCTTATCTATGTCCAGTCACCCAAATTTAGGTTTGTCGCGGTAGTGATCAGCCATAGTCGATCTTTCTCCAACAGAAAGAGGTTCCTACTCAATGGTCTGAAGATGACCACAGTAGTGGTCGAAACCGGTCACCTTGTTAAATAAATCGTGATCAAGACTGTTTTTAATAGTAATTATTTATAAGACATTGATCACTGCTGTTCCCATAATGCATTCAAAAGTAATTCTCTTTCAATCTCATATGGAAAACGATAAGGTGCTCGGCCTCGGACGACGTTTGCTGCATGTGACCAAGGCTGAGAGGGGCCCCTTCTACTCACAAGACAAAGGCTCGATTCATAGAACCTCCATCTTGTTGAAATCGTTTTCTGGTAAATAGACCCTATTTTAAGCCATATGTCAGAGCCCTTCCTTTTAAAGCAGCTTTCGTTGCAACATCAACTCCATTTGCATCTACATCTCCATTGCCTCTGAAGAAGCCTCGAGCGGTAGCAGTAATAGAACGAAACACCCCATACTATAAATGACTGAGCAACAGGAGACATAAATCACATTTCCTTTGATTGCAAACCTGCAAACTGATTTCTTACAACGGCGAGCCATTTATCATCAAGCATCTCCCGCTAATATGGCAATTATCCTTCATTGAGACAATATGTTAATTTAAGAAATAATGTAGTGCATTGGTTCTGGTGAGCATAGCGGGAGGTACCCGTGACTGATTTAGCAGACAGAAGTCTGGCGCGGAGGAGCAAGAAGTCTCAATGGCAGATGTTCCAGCGCAAAAAGCCGTAATCAGACTGTTCTGACATTGCTGAAGTCGTCATCCAGGGCTCCAGAAAAGTGAAGTTGCAGCACCGTCACAGCACGTCCTGTACCACTGACACAGCGCAAGGACTGGGTCACTGAGGCGGTGAAGTCATGGTTGCCCAATGACTAAGCGTCGCATTTGGTTCTGCTTGTGGGAAAGCGCTGCCGTTTCAGTAATAGCAGTAGACCGAGCTCACATAAATACTGCCCATTTTAGACAAGCAGAATCAGACACCGATAGGAGTCAACATGAGGGGAAGACGACGTCGTTCAACATGTTGAAATGGATGACGCCGCTAGACGCTGTCTCCGAAAGTCTGCGTCCATTTATTTGCCTTCCGCCGGTGGGACCACCTGCTAACTTCCATCGACTGGAGGCCGCCTACCTTGTGGATCTGCACTTCATTTCTGGGTCATTTAGCCACCCAGTCGCCACCGCCTCATGTGAACTTATGCATTACACAATTCTAGGTGCACCAACATACCTTTCTGATGAAATATTTTTCACGTTCATATCTCCTTGATAATGAATTTGGATGCATTGCTTTTCTCAGTTTTTGTGAATATATGTATATCGAGGCTCCCATAGTTTTATGAGAATTCATTTAGGATAAGCACTTACTCTTAGAAGTTATAAGAAAGATAGGTGTCATGACTAATAAGAGAATTATGAAAATTGGTACAGGAAGAGAATAAATGGAGAATGTAACAGATGCACCTATAAAAGAGAAAGAAATGAATATAGATATTCGGAAATGGTATAATATGTGAGTAGGCAGGTTGAATAAAGTTGCATATATGCTATGGTTGAAGAATGCTGTTGGTTGTAACGTGGAAATATAAATCAGTATAAGCAGGTTGAATAATATTGTATATTATGTGGTTATCATAACGTGATAATGAAATATTTGGAGGAAGCATGGTTATGATGCATTAGACAGCTATATTGAAATGAATGGTACTGTATGTCACGTAAATTGAAATGAAAAGTATTATGAGGGAAATATGAGGTTTCAGCGAAAGTGAGTTCAGTAGTACGCTTGCAGTAAAGAAATTAGAAAGCTGATCAGTACATTAAAGTGTTGTATGACACTTGGATAAAACATCACGCAGTGGGACTCAGACTTCTACTATGAAGTACACTCAATTTCCTTTCCTTTTTCCGTAACACGATCCATAATATATTTGTTTCTTTATCCTTTCTTTCTGGTCTACATATTCTTGCTCTTAAGTTGTGTGTGTGTGTGTGCGTTTCATGTATATATTTTTATTACCACTATTCCTATGTTTTACATGTTAGTCGTTAGTTCTGTGTAACCAAACATTTTCTGAGTGATTACATACAATAAGATCTATTATTGTGTGCACACTAGAATTTCTTGTACGTTTTCATGGCCGGTTGTCACCATTCTGAGATATTGATGTTTCTTTCAGTTGTTCCACTTGTTAAATTTTACTTTTGTATCTTGCACAAAATATTGCATAATGATTTGTGTATATAGGCGTTTTCTGATCACACTGATTATGGTAACCCACAAATATTGATGTTTTGTACGTAAGCTTCATCTTACACTTTCATGCAACACTCTTGTACTATTTCACATATTTGCTAGGAAGAAGGTAATATTTTTACTGTGTATAAAAGCATCCTTTTTTAGTTATTTCTCATATCTATTCAAAGGTAACTTCTTAGAGACACAAAAATGTATGTGCCGTCCAGATTTTTGATATGTAACACACTTTTATACATTTAGCTTCCTAGTTTATTTTCAATGCATTATAAAACCACAAGTTTAACTAATTTTTGTACACACGTAAAGGGCACATCGATTGTCAATTTAGTGGTACTGCATTTCGTTTCTTAGCCACAGGACTACTGACAAGAGACATTAAACGGAATCTTCATTGGTGATAAGTGATGCAACGTTTGACCTCCAATTGTATTCGCATACTAGCCACAGGATTGATATGGGGTATTAAAGAAAATCTTCGATGGTTGGAAGTGATGCAGTATTTACCTACAATGGACAGTATTCGACATATAATGTGTGTACTACCTCCCTCTGCAAAAAACAGTTTTCACATGTGAAACACAAATCGGAGTATTCTATTGTACATATTGTAATCTAAAGTCATAATATCTGTAATGCTATTCATAATTCTAGCTTACTGTACTCACTTCTCTGTAACTTTCTTTCTTTGAAAATTTCGTTCTCTTTACCTTACCACAGATAAGGCAAACCGTATGAATTTTTTTTCTAAGGCGCAGGTGATAATTTAAGGTTCTCATATGTTTCCTGCCACTGCAAACATTTCATGTTTACTATAATAGGACAGAGATGCTTGTGCACCCTGCACGAGTAGTGGATGAGCCCTTGACTCTGTGGTGCACTTGGTCGCCAATTAGTGGTGCTGCGTTAGGGCGTTCATATTAGGGGCATAGCAGCGAGCAGTTGAGTATTAGGGGAGATCTGATATTTGTGAATGTGGGAGAAATTAGTTGGAATAGTTTATTATGGAGATGAAAACTTGTTTGCAAAAGTATTTTATTGATTGTGTGGTTCGAGAAGATTTTTAGAGGAATACTTCAAGGTAACCAGTGAATGTGAGAGAATGAAATTTTGTTTGTGAGAACTATTAATTGAAGGAATCTTTGTCCCTTTGATAACTGATAATATTCGTGATCAGTGTTAATTTGATCTCTTTATTTTTATCATGTCACAAATAACGCAAACGTTTTAAATGTCTATAATGTTTGGAAAGAGAGAATTTCGTAATTGTTAGAGTTATTTTATGTTGTACAGTCTCTTTTTTTTTTTTTTTTTTTTACAGAAATTGGAGTTTCATTTTTGGAGAACGCCTTACTTTCAAGTAGAATCGTCCTCTATCATTCTTAATGAAGTTTTAAATATTCTGTCGCTAGCTCATTGCACCTTACGCCACACGCAGCCACAGAGTGTTTATGAAAAGCAAAGAAAAATTAATTTACAATCTACAGTGAAGATAATCTTGAACAGTTATTTTCTTCCGAGTTGAGCAGTATTTTATTTTGTGGATATTCCAAGTCAGACATTGCACTCCATGTCACGTAACTTTCATAAGGTATTTCAGTATTGAGTTTCAGTTAAATAGTTCTCAATGGGCACACAATTAGCTTCTTTTAGGATTTAGTTATATTCATTTTCATTATTACAGATTCAGCATTTCACTAAGATGAAAGTTTTGTCTCCCGATAGTGTAGACAACTCAGAATGTATGGGTGGGTTGCCTATCTACGCGGTCAGCTACCCTATTCTCTTTCGGAATATCCACAGTTATCCACTCTGTGATGCATAGCGACTACGTTGTAGAATCAGCAACTGGTGTTTGTTGTGCATCTCTCTAATGCTCTCGCAATTACTAAACGGTCCAGTGACAAAACGTACCGCTCTTCGTTGGATTTTCTCTATTTCCTCTATTAATCCATGCTGGTAAGGGCTTCAGTGTGACGAACCATACTCAATAATTTAAGTAACGAACGTTTCGTAAGCCACTTTTTTCGTGGATGAATTACATTTCCATAAGTTTCTTCCGATGAATCTCAGCCTGGCGTCTGTTTTTTCTACAAATCGTCTTGTGTGGTTATTCCATTTTGTCGCCACAGAGGGTTTTCCTGCATAAACATGAAGCTACTCAGGCCTTGATCTACCTCTATAATATTTATTCCTTGTGTGTCCGTTCGTCACGAAGGTAACTATTCTTTGGTGCCTCACGTTGTGTCTTATCGAACTATTCTTCCTTTTAGCAAAACTGAGTTGTAAAATTCTTTTCTCCCGAGTTTAATTCAGTACTTCTTCATTTGTTACTCAATATACCCATGCAATATTTAGTATTATTGTATTGCACCACATTCCAAAAACTTCTATTCTCTTATTGCCTGTACCGATTGTCGTCTATGTCCTTCATCTGCACAAGGCAGTACTCCAGAGAAATAATTTTAAAGAAGTTTTTCTTACTCTCAGTTGTTAATTTATTCGGTTTAATTTCAGTGTACTGGTTATTATAATTGATTTTCAGGCTCACTCTCAAGATTACCTAGTTAAATAGTTCCAGTTGTTTAGGCCTCTACCTTACTAGCGGCATACAGTACTCCGTTTCCAACAGAACTGAGTTGTGTCATACATGTTCCATTAAGAAATGTTCCTTCATCGCTTTCCTATTCCAGGATTCAAAAATTCCCCAACGATACTGAGAATAATTTTGGTCACACGTACGTGTAGGGGGTCGGCCGCGTCTTTCTGAAAATGAGGGTGTTGTGAGAGCACTGAATGTGATCACTGATGTGAAATAAAAGAAAAAGAAAACTACGGAATTCCAAGATGGGCGAATGAATTGTGGTAATCGGGAACGTCATGAAAATAAAAAAGTTGACGAAACGTGTTCATTGCTGCAGCTATATTTTGTAACGTAAATTTTACAAAAATATTTCCGAAATGTGAGGGAGAAATGAGAGGTCTCTTTGCAGCAGAACGACAGCGATTCCATAGTTCTCTGTCATCTGTGTAAAACAGTTCTCAGTGGCAGCCAAAAGAATGAAATGAGATATTGTGGACTATCTTCTGCAACATTAGAGCTGATATGGTTGCACAGTGACAATAGCGGCGGCATTTGTCGGGCCTCCGGGTGTAAATATGAGCACGCTCACCAACACAAGTGCTGTCCCCTGCTTCCTGCTGAGAGCTGCTCCAGCGGCCACAAAATGGCTCAGTAATTAAATGATTTGTTTCGCTATTGATACAATGCCACCTGTTGCTCCCTCACTGAAACGACGGGGAGCGCTACGTCTTTTCGCTGCAACATTGCGGCTTCTGCACCTTCTATTCCGAACTTCAGAAAGTTCTTTAGTTTAGTTTCTTTGAAAATTTCTCTCTCTATGTCGTTGTAGGTGGGAATGTTTAATGTCGATGTCACTTCTCCTAATCGCATCGTTTCAGTAGTCTGAAGCGATATTTACTGTCTAAAATTGTGGTATTTTTCACTCGTTGGTATTAAATTTAAATATTTTCGACAGTAGCCAACTTACGCTGTATACGATATTCACAGAGGGGGTCTGAACCCATCAGCACATTTAAAAATTATAAATAGTGAACACTCACCACCCGCAATTTGACATCTACTGTTGTATAAAAACCACTGATAGGCTTTTCCTTCCATTGCGGTCGTCTTATGTTGAGTTAGATAGTATAAAATGTAAGTTGTATGGTTTTGTTCATTTCTCTATTGAATGTGTGTAACGCTTCCCACTACATACTAATAAATAATTGTTTACCCTGCCTCGCTAAGAAATGATCATGCTATAGTCTGTTAATGCTGACATGAGATCGATATCCTAACAGATAGTGGAATAAGATGTTTCATTTTAAATCTAGAGGACATAAAAAATAGAATGGGAGGCCCCAGAACAGATGGTGCGGTGATATGAAGAGGAACACGGATCCCATTGAATTGGAACAGGACAGATAATGAATAAACTGTTTAAAGTACATTGCAAATTAAGTACTTGGAGCTTCCAAGAGAGCGAATCTATTCTAAACTGCAGTGCTTGCGTTTTCTGCTGGAAATTAGTAACAACTGAAAATCTAAATTATGAATGCAACCTAATATCCCAAACATCTTGCATTGCTAACAAACTGTTTTTCATGCCTTACACGACATTTTGTGATGTCTGTAGTTAACTGCCCATCAATTTCACAACGAGTCTATACTTTCGTTAAAATTAGGGCTATGAAATGATAAAGGTGAATATGGACTGAGGGAAGGAATGAAAGCGGAAGACGCCCGGTAGAATTTTGCACAGAGCGTAATTTAATCATAGTTAACACTTGGTTTATGAATCTGACTGTAAAATATACAAGTAATACCCAGCAACGAATTTCCAAAATCTAAACAGTTCATCCGATATGGTCGATCAACGTGACTTTAGAAAGCTATTAGTGTAAACCTAAATTAGTATGAATTACAGGCATGTAACTTGAATAGTACATGAGTTATTGGAGGTCAAATTGACTGATTACTATCGATCACGTCAGACCGTAAGTACTCCACAGTTACACGAAAAAACGGTAGCAGCATGCTTATAAATATATTTATTCATCTATGTCTTTGTTTACATTCGATATGTATTATTCATGAAGAAATTGGTCAAATATTTACTGTGTTTCAGGAAGCACAATGGCGTTAGACTAATGGCCTACGTTTGTTTCTATTCCTTCGATATTTGTCTACTTACTCCGTTTATGTATTTAATAATTTGTGTTAGAGTTTGTTTATGGTCCAGCCGTAGGAATATTTATTGAATTTCAAGTTATTTAAATGTACATCCAGTATTTCGTGTGTGTTTCAATACGTTTGTGAGTGTGCGCTGGCTCTAGCCAATCACAGCGCTCGTTGCTATGGTAGGCGACTACCGAAGTCAATGGAGAGACTGTATGGAAGTGGGGGAGCATCGGGTCGCAGAGGAAAAGGGGGGAGTGCTGGACGAGAAGTCGTGACGGACAGTCGCAGGAAATACTTGGAGAGTGTTGAGCAGTTTTCACGTGGTCGCGGGAGATAGAAATATTTTGCAGTGCCGACTTGTGCACTTGTGAGATTTCCATGGCTTCTGCATGGACACATAGTATGCGTATAGAAGTGAATATCTCGCGAGCTATGTTGTTCATAACTGATTATGTGAAGTAGGAATCTATTGTTTCCATGTTATTGAACTTATACTTTATTTAATTGCCGGACCATTGGCACCAATAAGTGTTTTACAGTAATAAATGGCATTCTTAAAGGTACTTCTGCTATCGTACTCTTCATTTAAAGTCGTTAAAATAGTACCTGAAGACTTTATTTAATTGCAATATTTCATTTATAAATTTCTATGTTACATTCAAAATTCGCAATTGCCGAGTGATAGGAACCTTCGACCATTCGATTCATGTGTATATTCAGATTGTATGCTGTAGACTCAGCAGTATTTGATATGTAATACAGGCAAGTACGTATCCCATCCCCTAGACAACGAAACCAGCCAAAACTTTTAATATTTCAACTCTGAGTCTGAGGGTACGTAGTTGAGGGCCACTATTAATTTTTTTTGAAAGCCCGCAGTTCGGGGGTCGTCCGGGATATGTGTCCTGCAAAGTGGTAATTTCTTTGCTCTTTGTTATTTAGCGTACTATGCGAAGTTTAAAATCTTTGCAAAACAAATAGAGATTTCTGTAGTGTGAACCTCTCACTGAACACTGCGTAAGATCGGTTTTTGTCCCCACAAGTAGGTTTCTGGAAATAGTCTATTCAAATGGTTCAAAATGGCTCTGAGCACTATTGGACTTAATATCTGAGGTCATCAGTCCCCTGGAACCTAGAACTACTTAAACCTAACTAATCTAAGGACATCACATACATCCACGCCCGAGGCAGGAATCGAACCTGCGACCGTAGCAGTCACGCAGTTCCGGACTGAATCGCCTAGAACCGCTCGGCCACCGCGGCCGGCAATAGTGTATTATGCAGTAATACAGGGTTATTACAAATGATTGAAGCGATTTCACAGCTCTACAATAACTTTATTATTTGAGATATTTTCACAATGCTTTGCACACACATACAAAAACTCAAAAAGTTTTTTTAGGCATTCACAAATGTTCGATATGTGCCCCTTTAGTGATTCGGCAGACATCAAGCCGATAATCAAGTTCCTCCCACGCTCGGCGCAGCATATCCCCATCAATGAGTTCGAAAGCATTGTTGATGCGAGCTCGCAGTTCTGGCACGTTTCTTGGTAAAGGAGGTTTAAACACTGAATCTTTCACATCACTGTGCATGAAACTTGCCCGCACGCGTTCAACCGTTTCTTCGCTCACTGCAGGTCGACCCGTTGATTTCCCCTTACAGAGGCATCCAGAAGCTTTAAACTGCGCATACCATCGCCGAATGGAGTTAGCAGTCGGTGGATCTTTGTTGAATTTCGTCCTGAAGTGTCGTTGCACTGTTATGACTGACTGATGTGAGTGCATTTCGAGCAAGACATACGCTTTCTCGGCTCCTGTCGCCATTTTGTCTCACTGCGCTCTCGAGCGCTCTGGCGGCAGAAACCTACAGTGCGGCTTCAGCCGAACAAAACTTTATGAGTTTTTCTACGTATCTGTATTGTGTCGTGACCATATGGCAATGAATGGAGTTACAGTGAATTTATGAAATCGCTTCAATCATTTGTAATAGCCCTGTATTTACAACTAAAGCATGCTATAGATACAAGTCCTAATCTATCACATTAAAGGCAATTTGCGTGGGGGCTCAGAGTCTAAATACGTTCAGTGCAGGGAACGGTAGTGGTTAGCGCATTTAACAGACTGCGGCAATGGAGATGGTTGGAACATGCCGTAACCGGCAGCAGCTACAGTTACATCAGGCGATGTCTCCAGTGTCGGACGTAGATCAACTACAGTACTACAGCAGCGTCTTCAAGTACTCCAGGGCAGTCTTCAATGTCGACTTCCACTACAACCGTCAGCATCACCATGGCAGAGGTAACCATCTCAGATCAGGTAAGTGCCTGCGCAAATAGTGATATAGTGTTTAACTCTGAAGTTCAAGCTCCACTTATAGATCTCTTAATATAAAACAGTCACCTAGCATGTGTAATTTTGGAAACGGAAGTGAGCCAGTTAGTCCGAAATCAGAGCGCGAAATTGTAACTAGTAGGAATTCAGGCAAGGGGAATGAATGTGGAAGAGATATGATGCTCCAGCTAATGCAAATGATCCAGGGATTGGGAAAGAATATGAATACAATGGCAAATAATATCAGTACAAATGGCTCTGAGCACTATGGGACTTAACATCTGAGGTCATCAGTCCCCTAGAACTTAGAACTACTTAAACCTAACTAACCTAAGGATATTACACACATCCATGCCAGGATTCGAACCTGCGACCGTTTCGGTCGCGCGGTTCCAGACTGAAGCGCCCAGAACCGCTCGGCCGCACCGGCCGGCTAATATCAGTACAATTCAAAGATATATGGGTACATTGCGAACAGATATGGGCATATTGCAAACAGTTAAGGATACAATTCGGACTGATATGGGTACAATGCGAACTGAAAGAGGCCGGCCGGAGTGGCTGTGCGGTTCTAGGCGCTACAGTCTGGAACCGCGAGACCGCTACGGTCGCAGGTTCGAATCCTGCCTCGGGCATGGATGTGTGTGATGTGCTTAGGTTAGTTAGGTTTAATTAGTTCTAAGTTCTAGGGGACTGATGATCTCAGAAGTTAAGTCCCATAGTGCTCAGAGCCATTTGAACCATTTTTTTCGAACTGAAAGAGGTTCCGCTATGAAAAAGGAAGTTGAAATATTATGTGTAACCTTGAAAAAGGAAGTGATGATAAATTAAAATGTGTCCGAGTGGACATGGGGAAAATTACACACAAAGTTGTAATAGTAAAACCTAATATCGAATCAATGGAAAAAGATATTGGGAAAAAATGGATAAGATACAGACGGGAGCAAGGTAAGTGACTGTATAAAATGGCAAGATGCCCATAAAAGCGATATAAATTTAGCAATTAGTGACATTGCCAATCGTGTAGGTGAGCGGGAGAAAAAAAGTGGGCAAAATTAAAGATAAAATACAGTCCAGTATGACTAGTGAAAATGAATTAGAAGACAAATGGAGCAGATAGAAAGTGATTTAAATTCGTTAGCCTCCCAACAGGCCACGCTGGTTATAAATATCCCTTGGGCAAATGCCGGATCTGTAAAATGCTGCACAGATGACGGAAGATGTAACCCAGTAAATTTATTGGCTGCGTGTAGAAATGCTTTTGTTCACGGCATGTCGGACGAAGCGAAATTAAAATACGTTAAGTGGCATTTGGAGGGAGACCCACAGTCTTGAGCAAATGTTAAATGTAGTTCGTGCAAATCTTACGAAGAGTTCGAAAAGTGTTTTTTGAATAAATTTTGGAGTGAGACAAAACATCCGTTTGGGGTTTTAGAGGAAATCACCACGTTAAAACGGTGATTACCCGAAAATCTGCAGTGGAATTTTGTCCAGAGTCCATGTGATTCCGTGGACGAATTTCTAGAATTTGTAGAAAAGTTAGAGAGGGCTTTGAAGTTCAAACCTCAGAGCAAACCGGGTGGTAGTTATCAAAATGGGAATCCAACTAATCATCACCAAAATAATAATCGTGAGAGAAATCAAAGGAATTCTCAGGGAGATAGTAGCTGGAATGAGCAGAAGGAACGGGTCTGATAACTTCCGTGAACGGGACCCACGTAAAGAACGCAGATTTGACGGGGGAAATTTGCACGAAGTGCAATCGCCTAACAACCGGTCGAGAAACTGATTTTCACCACATCTCATGTCCGGGGATGGCGATCTGAACAGGTGATGAAAAGGACTGTAGACAATGGTAATGGTAGAAATGTTGATGGGTTTGGAGAAAGGCAACAAATATGTGATACGGAGTATGTTAAAGAGGAGAGCTGTATAGGTGGCTCTTTCAACAAAAGCAGGCGCGAACGGCGGAAGCATAGATTTGTGAGAGATTTAAGTAAAAGTAATGGGAATAAATTTACGGGGAATGATGTAAGTTATGAATGTGTAATGAATGAGTGTGTGAATGATGATGAATGGAAAGATTCAGTGGTTCAAAAACAAGTTAAAGAGGAGATGAATTTCGTGAAAGCAAATTGTGTGGAGAGTCCTGAAGAGGTATTAAGAGGTATTAGCAAATAGTAGCAATTGCAGTACGGAAGGTGTTGTAGTAGCAAGTATTTGTGAGTCGGCGAAAAGCGTCGATGTTAGTGAAGGTGGCGTAGCTTTGGTCTCGACAGCTGCAAATGAGGGTAACTGTGTTTCGGCGGAAAGCGTCAATGTTACTAATGGAAGTTTAGCATTGGTCTTGCCACCAGTTGAAGTTAAAAATGTATCGGCGGAGGTAGATGATTTCTGTTTGAAGGAACAGAGTACTGGTAATATATGTAATGATGTAAAAGCTACTGGTATTGATACTTCGGAGGAAGTAATTTACGCGTTTCTAGTAACGAATGAAGGTGAAACGAAAGTTATTGATGAATGTGTGGATCTAAAACGTTTGTCGGAGTATGAATGTGAGAATGTATGTAAAGTAGGATCGGGGGCTAACCTGGATGGAAAGTGTGTAGATATGGCAGTGTGTGCTGAGTTTTGTCCGATCACGGCGGAATGTAGCAAGTCTGGAAGTCCCAAAATGGTACGACAAGGTAGCAGCAATTTGTGTAGTGTAGCGGCGGAGGATAAAGTTGTGTACTATTCACTTAAAGTTAATTTGTCGACGGAGGAAAGTAAGGTTTCTGATGTGAATTTATGTATTGATTGAAATGGTGTATCAGCAGATGAGGTTGCTGAGAGAAATATTTATGGTGATGATAACTTGGGCATCAGTGAATTATTTCAGGGAGACAAAGTGTTTAACAGTGAATTGATATGTAATTTTGTTGAAGCTGCAAGTGTCGATATTTTGGAGGGGAAAAACAGTAAAGTTGTGCATGCTGTGGGTAGTGAATCGGCGAAATGTGTGGAAGAACTAACAGAAAATTTAGAGATGGCTGAAGTAAATAGTATAGATGGGGATAGTTTGTGTAATGAAGTTAGTACTAATTGGTATATGAAGGAGGAGTGTGATTTTAGTGTGATTGGCGTTGCTACTTTAGAACATTACGGCCGTTACTGCCGCGTATGTGGAAACGAGAGGTTTAGGAAAGGGAAGGAAGGAATTTGGGACGAAGGAAATATTTAATGAATTATTTTGGGATGAACATGAGATTGAGGGATAGATAGAACAGAATGTGTGTGCGCTAGAATTGGAAGAGAAGGGACGAGACATAGAAAATGATTTATTACGGGAGAAATATTTAGAACGAAAGCAAATGGTAAATGTACAGCCAATTGTTAAAATTGAAATTGGCAAAGAAATGGTAGTTGCACTTTTAGATTCAAATAGTAATGTGTCAGCAGTGTCGGAAAGTTTTATGAACATGTTCAAAAATAGGAAACAAGTTATCTTCCTAGTCACTAGCGTGCAGATTCAAACGACAGTTGGTGGTATGAGTAGGCCAATAAGACAACAAATACATTTAGAATTTAAATGAGGAGAAAATAAATTCGAGATAGAATGTTTTGTAATGATTGGTCTAGTAAAGGACGTAATTTCAGGAACTAATTTCCTGTGCAAATACTATGCTTCCCTTAATTATGTAGAGAAATGCCTAGAATTTCAGTTTCAGAATGAAAGAAGGTAAGCAAAATTTAAAAGACTTTCAGCAGGTGAAAGTCAGATTGCTCATGCCATATTTACTGAGGGATGGAGTAAGAAAGTCGATATGCATAAAAGAATTAAGGAAGTGATTGATGCAGTCAAGGGTATATCAGAAGGGGAAAATGAAGAGATGTGTGGGTTCTTGTACCGCTACGAGGACGTATTCTTGGATCGACCTGGTAAGGTTACCGATTTCGAGTACTCCATTAAAGCGAAACCTCACGAACCAATAAAGTGCAAACCGTATGTAATACCTATAGCTGATCGGGATGCCGTCAGAGTTCGATTAAAACAAATTTTGGATTGGGGTATAGAACAATGTAGGTCCAATTACTGCTATCCTGTCGTTATTGTTAAAATACACTCCTGGAAATGGAAAAAAGAACACATTGACACCGGTGTGTCAGACCCACCATACTTGCTCCGGACACTGCGAGAGGGCTGTACAAGCAATGATCACACGCACGGCACAGCGGACACACCAGGAACCGCGGTGTTGGCCGTCGAATGGCGCTAGCTGCGCAGCATTTGTGCACCGCCGCCGTCAGTGTCAGCCAGTTTGCCGTGGCATACGGAGCTCCATCGCAGTCTTTAACACTGGTAGCATGCCGCGACAGCGTGGACGTGAACCGTATGTGCAGTTGACGGACTTTGAGCGAGGGCGTATAGTGGGCATGCGGGAGGCCGGGTGGACGTACCGCCGAATTGCTCAACACGTGGGGCGTGAGGTCTCCACAGTACATCGATGTTGTCGCCAGTGGTCGGCGGAAGGTGCACGTGCCCGTCGACCTGGGACCGGAACGCAGCGACGCACGGATGCACGCCAAGACCGTAGGATCCCACGCAGTGCCGTAGGGGACCGTAACGCCACGTCCCAGCAAATTAGGGACACTGTTGCTCCTGGGGTATCGGCGAGGACCATTCGCAACCGTCTCCATGAAGCTGGGCTACGGTCCCGCACACCGTTAGGCCGTCTTCCGCTCACGCCCCAACATCGTGCAGCCCACCTCCAGTGGTGTCGCGACAGGCGTGAATGGAGGGACGAATGGAGACGTGTCGTCTTCAGCGATGAGAGTCGCTTCTGCCTTGGTGCCAATGATGGTCGTATGCGTGTTTGGCGCCGTGCAGGTGAGCGCCACAATCAGGACTGCATACGACCGAGGCACACAGGGCCAACACCCGGCATCATGGTGTGGGGAGCGATCTCCTACACTGGCCGTACACCACTGGTGATCGTCGAGGGGACACTGAATAGTGCACGGTACATCCAAACCGTCATCGAACCCATCGTTCTACCATTCCTAGACCGGCAAGGGAACTTGCTGTTCCAACAGGACAATGCACGTCCGCATGTATCCCGTGCCACCCAACGTGCTGTAGAAGGTGTAAGTCAATTACCCTGGCCAGCAAGATCTCCGGATCTGTCCCCCATTGAGCATGTTTGGGACTGGATGAAGCGTCGTCTCACGCGGTCTGCACGTCCAGCACGAACGCTGGTCCAACTGAGGCGCCAGGTGGAAATGGCATGGCAAGCCGTTCCACAGGACTACATCCAGCATCTCTACGATCGTCTCCATGGGAGAATAGCAGCCTGCATTGCTGCGAAAGGTAGATATACACTGTACTAGTGCCGACATTGTGCATGCTCTGTTGCCTGTGTCTATGTGCCTGTGGTTCTGTCAGTGTGATCATGTGATGTATCTGACCCCAGGAATGTGTCAATAAAGTTTCCCCTTCCTGGGACAATGAATTCACGGTGTTCTCATTTCAATTTCCAGGAGTGTAGCATGATAACTCGGCCAGAATTGTATTATATGCGAGAAAAATAAATAAAGTAATTGTAAGGGAATTAGATCAGCTTGATATTATGGAGGAACTGCTGCATAATTTTAATAATATCACTTTAATGTCCATTGCTGATCTGACCTCGGGATTCTGGCAGATACCGTTGGCAGAGGAAACCAGACGGTACACTTCTTTCCTTTTTGAAGAGCGGAGCTACCGGTTTAGGGTAGTACCATTCGGACTTATAATTTCTGTGGCAGTTTTTGTAAGAGCGTTGAGTCATGTCCTGGAGGAGAGTCTAATGAGCAAACTCGTGATATACGTAGATGATGTATTGATCACTACAGAAACGTGGAATGACCATTGTCGAGTTTTGGAGGAGGTACTCACGGCTCTGAGACGAAGTGGAATGACTTTAAAGCTCGCAAAATGTGTGTTTCTTCGAGCAGAAATTCAATTCCTGGGGCATATCCTTGCTTCGGAAGGCATTTTACCTAGTTCCGAAAAATTAAAGTCCTTTGCCGAATGTAATAGATCCAAAAGTAGGAAACAACTGAAGTCATGCTTGGGCTTGTGCGGTTTCTACAGAAAATTCTTGGGTGAGGGAGGAATGAATATTCCAAATTTAGGCAAATTGTTGAAAAATGCAGCTTGGAGGTGGAACGAGGAATGTGAAACGAGATACCGGGGTATAAAGGATAAATTGTGCAATAGCGAGATGTTGTACTACCTAGATACGAATCTTCCTTTCTGTTTAGCGTCGGACAGTTCGGACTATGGAATAGGTTGTGAGCTATTTCAGGGAAAGCTAGTCAATGGAAAAATTGAACACCGTAGTGGGTAATTCTCCAGCCGCATTCTACGAACGGGGATACAGCATATCGGAGAAGAAGATGTTTGCCATCGTGCACGGATGTAAGAAATTCCGCATGTATTTAGAGGGCAGAAAAGTGACAGTGTTGTCGGACCACAAGGCGCTGAGTTATCTGCAGGACTGCAGGATGGTGAACGACCGCTTAATGCGTTGGGCAATGTACATGCAGTAATTCGAATACAAAGTCCGCTACATCAAGGGTACATAAAATTGTAATGCTGATGCTCTGTCCAGATTACCAGTGGGGGCGGAAGACGATGGAAGGGAGGACCCGAACGAATTTAAGCTACTGTATATGCAGGGGGTAGCGGGGGAGAAACAAATCCGTGCAGTGTGCAAAGATACGTGCCGCGCACAAAACGATGATCCTGAACTGAAAAACATTAAGGTGAATTTCTACAGCAAGGGATACGACAAAGTACCCAAATATTTTATGATACACAAGGGAGTGTTATTCGGTCAGAAAGATGAAGAGACGGACAAATGGAGATTGTGTTTTCCCAATAGGTGCGTGGAACAGTTAATAGACTACGTCCATTTATGTCACCGACATTACGGGGCCGAAAAGTGCACTGAAATCATCGAGGAATACGCCCCCGTAAATAACCTGGCCAGACGGGTCTGTTTGCAGCTGGCGGCGTGCGACCGTTGCCAACGGGTCAAATACTGCACGACCGCGCGACAGGGGGAAATGCAAAGCATTGTAACTACCAAAGTACGCGAGTTACTGGCTGAGGACTATTTTGGCCCACTAGCCACAGGACGCGGCGGCATGAAGTACATCTTTGTTGCGGTGGACGTGTTCTCTAAGTTCATTAAACGATATCCGATACGGAAAGCGAATACTAAAACCCTGATCGCCAAACTGGAGAAGGATTCCTTCCAGAATATTGTAAAACCAGTAAGGCTGCTGTATGAGAACGGATCACAGTTTACTTTCAACGATTGGAACATGTTCATGAATAACCAGGGTGTGCAACATATCCGTATATCCGTCTACCACCCAGCGAGCAACCTGGGTGAACGGTATATGAGGGAAGTAGGACGTTTATGTAAGACGTATGCCAGAAATCGGCATTCCAAGTGGGTGGAGTACGTGAGCGCGTTTCACAGTTTACTTCGAATGATTGGAACACGTTCATGAACGACCAGGGTGAGCAACATATCCGTATATTCGTCTAATACCCAGCGAGCAACCTGTGTGAACGGTATATGCGGGAAGTATTACGTTTATGTAAGACGTATGCCAGCAATCGGCATTCCAAGTGGGTGGAGTACGTGAGGGCGTTTCACAGTTTACTTCGAATGATTGGAACACCTTCATGAACGACAAGGGTGAGCATCATATCCGTATATCCGTCTAACACCTAGCGAGCAACCCGTGTGAACGGTATATGCGGGAAGAAGGACGTTTATGTGGGATGTATGCCAGCAGTCGGTATTCGAAGTGGGTGCAGTGCGTGAGCGCGTTTGAGGACGTACTCAACAGCGTAAAAAGTAAGGCAGCCGGGTACTCACCTTTGGAAGTCATGACTGCGGTGAAACCAGAGTTTCTACTCACAGAACGGTAGAATTCCCGCTGCGAAAAGCTGAATCGGCTGCTGAAAGAGAGCAGGCAGTAACGGCCCACCTGAAAAAAGTTAGGCGACACGATGGGCGATAGAACCTGATGAAGTACAAAGTGGGGGACAAAGCGCTCGTACGCACCAAAGAGCGCTCCAGCGAAGTGGACGGGGAGATTAAGAAATTATTTAAGTTGTACTATGGACCATTTGTTGTGTCAGTGTGCCCTCACCCAATTGCATACCATTTAAAATACCCTGTCTCAGGAAAACCTCTGGGTCTAAGAAACGTGACGGAGTTGAGGTTATATATAGAGAAATAAGAGAAATGAAAAGCTGTTCTAATTTTTGATTAGAGGTAGTAATTCTGGAGGGATGATTTTATATGTTTTACTTGGGGATTCATCAGTAATTTGTTAGTTTATTGTGGCACTGCACTTGTGCAAGACAGGGAAGTTTAGGCACTGAGGGTGCGTGGAGGTCAGTGACCTCGTGCATTTAAGTAAAATATATATTGATTTATGCTTAGTATAAGAGTGTGGCAAAGAAATTAGTGGTCAGTTTGAAGGGTATTAAAATTGTGATTGTATGTGCACCCGTTTTTTGGTGCATGGAGGCAGAAAGGATTTATTAAAGTCAATTAAATAGAGCTTGTGGGAATTTGAGCTTACTGTGATTCAGTCGTTTGCCTTTGTTCCTAAAGTATCGTTTTCCACTGGGGGAATCTTTAGCGAGGAAAGTGGTGGGGTTTTGGAAACGGTTTGTTGACGAGTTTGTGCTTTTGGCTTTCGTTGTAGACAGATTTGTTACGATAAATGGTGGAGCTCGGAATTCAGAGGCAGATACAATTTCTGCGAGGCACTTGGTCTAACGACTGATGTGAGTTGATCAGTACTTTATGCTAAAATCTGCATGAGCGTGTATTGTGCGACGGAAAAATTAGTGAGAGAAGGCGCCTTAGTGCTGAGTAAGTGGCACAAGAAGTGCTTACAAAATCGCACATAAGTGAGAGTGCATTTAATATTTTTGTTTCTTGTCCAAAAAATTGTTTATGCATAACTGAAATGCAGGCATTTATTTAACATGCCGTTTCGTTCATAATTTGTGTTAGTTTAAGTTTATTTCAAAATTCATGCTGCTCCCACACCACTACAAAAATTTTGTAAACGCTATTGGTGCGGCTTTTTGATCATTTAATTCTGTTCTTTGCAATTTGTTTTATATGTACTTGTATGAACTGAAGGGTGCTACTTCTGAAGATTCTGGCAAGCCAGAATGTAATAAGTGGAGGTGTGTGAGGTAACGGGCGAGTTGTGGCGCCCTGAAAATATTCTAAGTTCGGAGTAGGCGTAGCCACACGGGCGGCTCGGCAAGCCGGAGCTCGTCAGCGACCATGTGGTGCCGACCATCAGCAGGAGCAAGAGGGGTAGCCCTACGGCGTGGTCCGGGCTGACTGCGTGGCTGGGAATTCTATGTTGGCGCTGTGTCGAGGATTGGGCTTTGTGTCGATGAAGGAGATTTGCACGCCGGGAGTGACAAAGATGGCAGACTTCATGAAACCATAATGGAAGACGTTTCACAGTTCATGCAGAAGTTAATAATCGCCAGAGGGATCAAGATACCTTAAAAAGAAATATGTACATTACAATTATTTGCACTATGATTCTGATGGTGTAATCAGATTTTCAATATCTTTATTAGTTTAAAGTTTCGTATCTGACTCTAAATTATACAAGTAACACCCAGCAACTAACTTCCAAAATCTAAACGGTTCATCCGATTTTGTCGATAGACATGTCTTTAGAAAGATATTAGCGTAACTCTAAATTGGTATCAATTACAGGCATGTAACTTGAATAGTACATGAGTTATTGCAGGTCAAAGTGGCCGATCACTATTGATCGCATCAGGCCATAAGTACTCCACAACTACGCGAAAAAACATTAGCAGCATGCTTATAAATATATTTATTCGTCTATATCTTTGTTTATCTCCGATATACACTATTCATGAAGAAACTGGTCAAATATTTACTGTGTTTCAGAAAGCACAGAGGCATTAGGCTAATGGCCTACTTCTGTTTCTATTCCTTTGATATATGTTTATTTAATCTGTTCATGTATTTAATAATGTCTGTGAGAGCGTGTTTATGGTCCAGCCGTAGGAATATTTATTGAATTTCAAGTTATTTAAATGCAAATCCAGTATTTCGTGTGTGTTTCAATATGTTTGTGAGTGTGCGTTGGCTTGGAGACATGGCGAGAGCGCTCTAGCCAGTCACAGCGCTCGTTTCTACTGTAGGCGACTACCGAAGTCAATTGAGAGACCGTATGGAAGTGGGGGAGTATGCGGTCGCAGAAGACATGGCTGGAGTGCTGGATGGGAAGGCGCGACCGATGGTCGCAGGAAATACTTGGAGAGTGTTGAGCAGTTTTCGCGTGGTCGCAGTAGATAGAAAAATTTTGTAGTGCCTACTTGTGCACTTGTGAGATTTCCATGGCTTCTGCGTTTAGAAGTGAATACCTCGTGAGCTTTGTTGTTACTCATACCTAATTACATGAAGTAGGAATCTATTTTTTCCCTGTTATTGAACTTATATTTTATTCAATTGCTGGACCATTGACAGCAATAAGTGTTTTACAGTAATAAATGGCGTTCTTAAAGGTACTTCTGCTATCGTGCTCATAATTTAAAGTCGTTAAAATAGTACCTTCAGATTTTATTTAATTGCAATATTTCATTTATAAATTTCTATGGTACATTCAAAATTCGCAATTTCCGAGTGATGGTAACCTTCGACCATTCGATTCATGTGTATATTCATATTGTATACTGTAGACTCAGCAGTATTTGGCATCTATGAGGCAACCACGTATCCTAGCCACTAGACAACGAAACCAGCCAAAACGTTTAATATTGGAACTCTAAGTCAGTTTAAGGCTACCATTTTTTTTAAAAGCCCGCAGCGGTATTCAGTTAAAATACAGACAGAAAGGACCCTTATCAAATGCAGGAAAGTTACGTTGAGAGTGTTACGAGGATGGTAGCGAAATCCCCAGACAATGTTGTGAAATAATTGCAGAATATAAGTCCATTTCGTGATCACAATACATGAAAGATTCACCAACTCAAAATCGTTCAGAGCTCGACGTCATGGTTCACAAATTAACACAGACGATAAGAAGAATAGTAACGCATACTCTGTTTATCCTCACTTCCTTAATACAAACGGAAAACTTAGAGTCCTGCTCTGGAGCACATTCAGACCTCTCGAAATATGTATAAAGTACCTTCAAAAGTATCGTAATGGGCGTTCACCACCCAGAATCACTCATCTATACTACTGAATCAGGCACGTTACCATAGGCAGGTCCGCTTTCTTCCAGCTCTCGACATAAATGATTCCAGACTCGTTCCCTTGGGCTCTTCAGCCGAAAATTCCCAGTCTCCAGTTGACCCCCGTTGTGTTCCTATACCGTCCAACTCTCATTGGCCTACGACCGTCCCCATGAAAAATACGTCATTCTCAGGCTCTAAAGACATGATTTCACTCAACATGATCACTTCCTGGACTGAACTAACATTATACAATAATATTTAAATAAAGAAATATCACAAACATGCTGTTACACATGTTATTCGCAATACTTACAAATAAAGGATTGTTCATTAATGAAAGATTTTTAACACCACTCGCAATCAACATTTAAATAAAATTAGTGTAAGAATTCTGTTCATTGAATAAAAATACAAGTGTAACAATATCTGAAGCTCTGATGCTGTATTCATTTGTTGTATAAATGTGGAGAATACGACGTTTTGATAAAAATTTCCTTAATGAAGAAGATATAAATAATTTAGATAATACGTAACTTTCAGGGATGATAGCTATAGTGCAATGCGTTTAAAAGTTGTTAATTCAGAGGTTCATTGTGTAAATGTTAATTCATTGTGAAATATTAACTTCTGTCTTAAGGATATTGAAATGTTGCTGTGTCGGTGGATGCGTTTTATTCATCTGAGATCGCCGATTTATTCGGATTTGTATTAATATTTGATGTGAGTTATTGTCGTACCTCAGAGAGCTATAACGTAGCCATCTTCAAGATTTTATGACACTCCTCCATTTCCTGGAGCATATTCTGCACAAAGGCAATGCAAGAATCAGCCGTCCAAATTCGTAGCTGTGGGGTTTACCCGTTTCCATCGACGCGCTCGTTGTCCCTGTACGTAGCTTGCCGGAAAGGGTCAACTAGCCGGGCTGACTAAGGCGTGTCCTGTGACTGTTATGTTTAGCCGTGCAACAAATTCATCTTGTCTCGCAGCAGTTCTAGGCGGCCGATTAGATTGACCAAACACGCGTAACGTTACAATATGTTGATGACATTCTCATAGCTGAAAAATCTTAGTCACAACATAACTTTATCCTCAATAGTTTGCTATGCATTTTTCAAGTATTAGGAATTACTATTACTCTGGAAAAATCAGTATTTGGCAACACCAGAGTAAGGTTTCTAGCCATTATCATCTCATATCAGGCATAAAGCCTGATTCCGAAAAGACTGAAGCAATCAAAGCCATTCCTCTTCCTGTCACCAAAAGACAGTTTCGTAGCTTTCTTGGATTAATGAATTTTTACCGTTACTTCTTGAGTATGGAAATGTTTGCCACTCCAAAATTTTGTTCTGTTGTTGGTAAAGACACAATATGGTAGTGGTAGTTTAAGGAATGCACTTCTGAATGCCTCAATTCTTGCTCATCTAGACCTGTCATGTGGTCTTTGTTTTGACACAGAGTTTCTAAAAGTTGGGTTAGGTGCTCATTTATTCTAGGAACTTGAGGAATATGGTATCACTGTGCAAAGAAGTATAGCTTTTGCTATCCATGTCCTAACGAAATCAGAAAGAAATTATTCGGTGACTAAACTAGAAGCACTAGGAAACATTTGGGTATTTTCCAAATTTCGGTTTTCCTTGTTTGACAATAACACTAAAGCCTACACTGATCATCATGCACTACGATTTTTGATGTCTTCAAAACTGAATCATGACAGGCTAAAACGTTGGGAATTGTGTCTTTATGAATTCAGTTTTACTATAGTTCATACTCCTGGCTCACAAAATGTTGCTCCAGACACTTTACCTCGTCCACCCCTTGGCTAAACAAAAATTTATATGCGTAGATGCAGTCTTGAGAAAAACTTCAGTATTCCCTCTACACAGAAAGTTGCCTTTGAGATCCTCATTGCTTCCTCATTAAAACATATCGCACAGGAACAGGATAAGGATCCCATCTGGAGATACCTTAAAAATAAGTGGCACAGCAAAATATACAAAGAGGTAAGACAGTGTTGCCTACCACACAACAAGATTCTCTTTAAGAGACATACTATCAACAACTCACTTTGGGTCTTGCAAACACCTGACGATTCAGTAAACGAAATCATTTAGCGCACACATATCAGGTACACTCATTATGGGCCATGTAAGTGCTTTAATAAACTCCGCCCAGCCTGTCACTTCAATCATATGGAAAAGAAAGCCAGAAAAACACGTGCTAAAAAGAGTAAAGCACTCCATTACGCAGCAAAAATCAAACTGTTTGTAGAATAGTGATTTTTATATTTTCTTCAGATATGATTGTCTTGAAAACATCCTTCAATCGCTATTTCTATGGCATATCTTTCTTTCATATAATGTTCATTATGATGTTTTGTGACAGTTTTTCTGATTTTGCTGTATATGATATACAAGAGCATTATACTGTTGAAATTTGTATTTTTTTGTAATTAAATGTACTTCTTTTAGTCTTCAGGTTAGATTATGACGGATTATACAAAATGATTTTGGCTACTGTGCATACATTCCAGAGTTATGAGACATGTTTGCACATTGCACATAGGATGCACTACTAACTCAAAAATCTCTCACTGCTATATGATGATACCAGGCAGAGATAGAAAACGTGAATGGGAATACTATTGATATGCAAAAGTTTCCCTAGAGATGGTACATATGGGTGTTCCAACTATATTTTTGACCATATTTGTTCTCTTTTCGAACTTCGAGTGTCTAAACACAAACATACTCTTGTGGTGAAAATTAGTATTTTAATTAATAACGTGCTATCAGTTGAATATGTTTTCCCGTTTTTGGCTTTGAGGATATATTGATTACTTTCCTAGCCATAGCTTAGATTAGTTTTGTGAAATGTACATAATTATTGTTGCGTAATATGACTACTGGTTAACATAGCTATGCCCTACTCAATTATTGATGCACCAACATACCTTTTCACACCGATTTCTTACTGGCATTTTATAATGACACTGTTATCTTGCATTTATGTGATGACATACTTTGCTTTAGTTTCTCCATTGCTTTTACAATGAAATTTTTTGTCTATGAGTTGCCTGAACTTGAGAATGTGTACTTCATTTTGTTCACTGGTTCACCATAATGTTTTTGCTGCATATGTGTATGATAAGAGACTTCGCTGCATTGCCTTTCTGATGAAATATTTTTTGTGTTCATAAGTGTAAGATAATGAATTTGGCTCTTTTGCTTTCCTCGTGAAATATTTTTGTGAATGTGTGTATATCGTGGTGCACATAGTTTTACAAGAGCGCATTTAGGATAATCCTTTGCTGTTGGAATCTATAAATAAGGTAAGTGTCATGACTAATGAGTGAATTATGAAAATGGGTGTAGAAAGAGAGTAAATGGAGACTGTACCACGCGCAGCTAGAAAAGAGAAAGAAATTAATACAGATATATGGAAGTAGTAATATGTTTGAATAGACCAGTTGAATGAAGTTGCATATACACTATGTTTGAAGAAAGAGGTTGATGGTAATGTCGAAATAAAAATGAGTATAGGCAGGTTGAATAATCGTTATATTTTGTGGTTATAATAGTGTGATAATGAAATATTTTCAGGAAATATGGTTATGTTTTTGGCAGGTAAATTGAAATGAAAGGAATTATTATGTGAATATGATGTTTTTGGCAAGTGAGCTGAGATGGAAGGTATTATGAGGAAAGAATGAGATCCAAGCGAAATTAGAAATTCATGAAGCATACACACAATAAAGAAGTTAAACAGCTGATCAGCACAATAGAGTCATATATGACATTGATTGACAGACTGTTTCTGAAGTGCACACAGTTCTCATTCCTCTTACCTTTATGTGAACCATGATACATTTGTCTCTTTACCCTTTCTTTGTGGTCAATGTACCTTCTTGCTCTTACGTTGTTCGTGTGTATTTCTCATGTATGCATTTCCCACATATGTATGTTTACTACCACTATTCCTACATTTTCTATGTAACCAAACATTTTCTGAGTGATTAAGCAACACAAGCTATTCTACCGTGTGTACATTAGATTTTCTTGTACATTTTCATTGCAGTTTGACACTATTCTAAGATACTGATGGTTCTTCAGTTGCTCCACTAGTTAAACTTTACTTTTGCATCTTGCGCAGAATATTTCACAACTGTTTGTACAAATAGATGTATGCTGATCACAACGATTGTGGTAATCCATAGATAATGCAGCTTTAGACATAAGCTTCGTATTATATTTTCATGTAACACTCTTGTACCATTTCACATATTTGCTAGGAAGAAGGTCATATTTTTACTGTATATGAAAGCTTAATTTCTTTTGTTACTTGACATAGATATCCATAAGTCATTTCTTAGAGAAACAATACTGTTAATACAGTTCAGATTTTTGTAATGTAATACACTTTTCTGCTTTTCGTTTCATAATTAATTTTGAATGTATTGTAAAACCACAAACTCAGTGCAGTTGCCAGGTATTTAACTAATTTTTGCACACTCTTGAAGGAAATATGGAGTGATAATTTTAGTGGCACTGAGTGCCACACAGAACAGACTGTTAAACATTTGTCGAAACGGCATACCACATACTGAGGATGTCTACGAGATTTCAAATGGACATATGAGATGCTAGTGGAAAATTACTTTCCTGAGTCTGCTCATATTTGAGTCTACATTTACTACCAATTTTCAGTGTGTTACCAGCGATGGGTAATTAGTTACCTTACTGAGTCTATCTCAGATATGATTTCATCAGTGCTTTAGGAGATTTGTCGATATTGTGTTAGATGCATTCCTTTTGTTAACTACAAAATTAATGACAAGATACATAAAACAGAATCTTCATTGGTGCTAAGTGACGCAAATTTTTTTTCTTCAACTGTGTTCCCACACTAGCCTCAGGACTGATGAAATGAGATATTAAAGAAAATCTTCGGTGGTTATAAATAATGCGATATTTACCCACAATGTGCAGAATTCGGCAACTAAAGTGTGTACTCCCTACTGTGCAAAGACAATCTTCGTATGTGAAACACAACTGAGAACAGTCTGTTGTACATTTTGTAACCTGAAATCATACAATTTGTAATGTTATTCATAATTCTAGCTTATTGTACTCACCTCTTTGTAGTTTTTTTTACTATGATTCTTCTTGCCTTACCGTAGCTAAGACAATCCATATGATTTATTTTCTGGGAGGTGGGGGGGGGGGATCAGATAATAATGTAGGGGTTTAATATGTTTTCTGCCATTGTGAATATTTTATCTTTACTCTACTGGAACCAAGAATCATGAGCATACTGCACGAGTAGTGGATAAGATTTTGACTCTGTGTTTAATGCAATCTGTTTTGCGCTTGGTCGCCAGTCGGTTGTGCTGCATTAGGAGAGTCTTATTAGAGATGTGGTAGCGAGCACTTGAGTTTTAGAGAAGGAGATCTGATATTTGTGAATCTGGATAAAATTAGTGGGAACACCTTATGATGGAGACGAAAACTTCTTTGTAATGATATTTTTTTGCTGTTCGGATGAACAAGATATTTCGAGGGATATTCAGGATATCCAATCCACTTGCAAGAATGACATATTTGCTTGTGAGAACTAATAACTGAAGGAAATCTTTGTCCCTTAGATAACTAACGATATTCAGCATTAGTGTTAATTTGATCTCTTTCTTTTCATTACGTCACTAATAAAAGAAATGGTGTAACTGTCTGTAATTTTTGTGATGAGATTATTTCGTAATTGTTATAGTCATCTTATGTTGTACAGTCTTTTTTTGCCAGTAATTGGAGTCTAATTTTTGGAGAACGTTTTCCTGTAGAGTAAAACTCTCCATCATTTTTAGTAAAGTTTTAAATATTTTGTTGTATGTGCATTGCACTTTACGCCACATGTAGGCTCAAACTGTTTGTGACTAGCAAAGAAAAATTTAGTAGGGAGTATATTATTTTTCTTTATCTGCAGCATTTGAACATTTCAATTTGCTTTCAAGCACGTCAATACACAAGACACAAAATAGCACGCTGGTTAAGAGGTAAGTTACTTTTCTTTCATGGCAGATCTCACTTTGCATTCTTGTAAGCAAACAGTATGTAGCCAGAAGTTTCAGGTGTTGTCCTAAGCAAGCAGAGTAATTTACAGTGAACAGTGAACGTTATCTTGGACAGTTATTTTCTTCCGAGATGTGCAGTATTTCATTTCGTGGATATTTCTAGTCAGATATTGCACTTCATGCTACATAAATTTCACAATGTACTTCAGTATTGCGTCTGAGTTAATGACAAGACACATAAAACAGAATCTTCATTGGTGCTAAGTGATGCAAAATTTTCTTTTTCTTTTGTGATTCAATTAGATTAATTTTCATTATTGGAAATTCAGCATTTCACTAAGATAAAAGTTTTGACTCACGACACTGTTCACAAGCGCAATACAGGGACAACCAACAGTCAGTATTGCTCAGCAGTTTAATACGATATCCTTAGGACATGTTACACGAGGAGAAAGTTTTTGAAAAAGAATATTCTGTGTCTTATACGTAGATAAATTACAGAGAAAGCTTACAATCTGTCTGGCGGACACCTCCATGTAGAAACACTGTCCGTGCGGGCAGAGAGACTTGCTTCTTCGCAAAAAGCTGAGGGCTATGTCAGTGGTAGCAGAGCTAGTCGTAGAGAATCACATGCCAGACAGGCCTTAGCGAATGAACCAGATGAAGAGTGTCCAACAACAAAACATCTTTCCCAGTCGAACCGAAGATGCCGAGGTGTGCGTGTTAGATGGGAAGACGTGTCATTAATGAAGCCGCAGGGATACCAAGCGCACTTCCTTAATAATTATGCTTGCACCATGGAGTTCCGTGGTGTCGACTGAATAAATCCCCAATTCTCGTGGAGCGAAATGGAGAATAGGCAACAAGAAAAAAGAAAAGCTGAGGGAGATGAAACCGCAAACACGCAAGCATCGTGGTTGGAACCGATGGAAACTGTTTCTGCAACTGGATCGGGTGATGGACGAGTCCAATAAGTGGAAATTTCCACCGAGGAGTTAGATCAGATCGAGATTAAATCCCTGTGTGGGGCTCAGAGGAGAAAAATTCTCAAAGAACAAAAGCAAAAGGAAGGTAAACAATGGCTTTCTAAAAAAAAAGGGGGGAACTAAAACGTCTTGATCCTAAGATCTCCAAACAACTGGAGGGGTTGAACAGACCCTGTTCACCACTAAGATAGAAAACAAGAGAACAGAGGAGAGGGTCAAACACGCCTACTTCTCAGGATGGCTGTTATACAACAGTGATATCCGTTGGTCAACGTTACCTTGCAGCGAATGAAGCTAGTTCAGATGGATCTATTTGGTAAGAGTGCGGGAGAAGCAAATGTCTAGGACCCAAATTCAGGAAGGTCTCTCTATGAGGGGATGTTAACGATAGAGTGGCTTAAGGAGATGGTGCCCAAGATATCTATGTGAGGGGAGGCGAAGCTGCTGGTGTAGACAGCAGCTGATGTTTTCAAAATCGCAAAGGTGTTAGTTTCGTTACCAAGGCTCTTAACATTGACCGTGGACGATTTTCAGATTTTTTCATCCAAAATCGCGGGGCATTTTTATTCGATAATCAGGATAGTTGTAAGGATATAGTTATAGGAATGTAACAAGAAAACCAAAATCTTACTTTAGGGCTGATTTTTAAATTACATTGAACGTAAATAATGCGGGAAACGCTAAAATGGCTTGCAAAGATATAAAACCGGAACAAAATTGTTGATAAATTTTCCGAGTGTTGCATATCTTAAAGCAAGGTTGGACACACAAGCTCGCTGCTATAGATACAAAACTGATGCCACGAGAAGGTATATGTATAAGAATGTGATTGGGAGTAGAGAACCTGGAAAACGCGTCCTATTATGTTTCAGCTGGAGAAAATAGCGACCTCCGATGTTCGGAAACAACAGAAAACGGTTTGACGAAAAAAGAGCCTTCTACGATGTTACAAAGCAACAGAAAAGTTTCGATAGGAAAACTACGACTTCCGAAGTGCAAACAGAGCAGAAATTAGCTCCGACACGATAACTGCGTGCCATGAAAAATTGTCCAGAAAGAAATGAAGGCACACGTCGCGTGGCCCGTGGCAGAAAGGTTAAGGATAATTCTTCAAAGACTGTATTCGAGAAAATAAGGGTTCAGAACCAGAAGATCTTCACAGAAGACTGTAGGTTAATCAACCGAAAGGTTGTGCCGGACTGCCAAACCCTTGTGGTGGTAGTCAGTGAAAATCCTCTGAGGGCAATGCACAATAACACCTGATATTGTACTTAGGATTTTCGCAAGTTACCGTCAGGGTAATCAGAGACGTCGGAAGCGACCACGGCAGCAAGTGTTGGAGATAAATCTACATTACAATAAAGGAGCAACTGCCGCCTTCAGTAGTTTTCGGGGAAGCCGGTAGGTGGACGTGCCCCTGATCAAGGCACCCTATCTAGGTGAACGGGCGTTTCAGGCGTTGGAGGAACTGAAAGTAAGTAGATCTTTGCTAGAAATCTACGGAACTCCAGAACATGCATTTAAGTCGGAAAGTGGAATTTCATTCATGCCAATGGCACACTTTTGTTCCAGAAACTTAGTGAGCAGCAGGCCGCAACAGTTTGAGGGAGGAAGCACAAGGGAATTGTAGTGGCCTCTGCTTACCTTCCTTGCAAAGATAGTACTGCTCCATCCCAGGAAGCGAGTGGACTGGTAGACGGCTGCTCACAGTAGAATGAACAACTGCTGGTTGGTTGTGATACCCCACCCTGGTGTGACGGGGGGGGGGGGGGGGTGGAGGAGTAGCGGGGAGGGGGGAGGGGTTAAGCAGCGACACCAACAACAGAGGCGAATACTTTCTGGAATTTTTATTCGAAAGCAGTCTGAAGATCCTGAATAGGGGCAGGGAACCTACGTTCAGAACATAAAACGGCAATACGTAATAGACAAACTTTCGGACCCATTATAATTGGCAGTTACGTCAAACAGTGTCACGTAACGTTGGAGCCATCCTTATCTGACCACATGTATATTTAGTTTGAAGTTAAAATGGGTTTTGAATAGACCATGGGCTATATGAGTCATACGAAAACAAAATGGGACTCACATGAAAAATATCACGTCAGGCTTCTCTAAAGTCAGAACTTCGATAAGGAATCCAGTAGATTTCGAGGAAATGTCAGACCCAGTGACGTCCGCTTTCGTGACCTATTATTTAAAAAAAACGGCCCAATCCTTAAGAAGTGCACAAACACGAATGTACCTTGGTGGAACAATAACCTGGAACTGATGAATTTGGTAGTATTGTTAGAGCATTGGCACTTTGTGCATTTAACATTACACAAAACTGGTCAGCTCCAAGAAAACTGTTGTAGTGCTCTTTACGAGGAAGCTAGAATATCAAGCTTCTCGATGAAGCCCTATCAGTAGAGAGGCTAATGGAGCATCTAGTGGTAACCGTAGATGAGAAACTATCATCGACCACTCACATAAGAAATACAAGATGAGTCAGGAGCTTTGAGGAGTGATAGTATTAGTGATTCTGAACAAAAAATATTATATGGACATATGCCTTATTCTGAATGGTTTACGAGGTAGAACACATTTAATATCACTTTTGTACATCTTCTCTGAGTAACTCGAAAACCTCTGCCTCCAGCGAAAATGTGTCGCAGCACAAAATTAAACTATGTCCAGTTTTCTTCAAAAAAGGGCCTACCCATATTTTTTTCTCTAGCACTAATAGTGTCCCGGCGGGGTCAGGGATTTTCTCTGCCTCGTGATGGCTGGGTCTTGTGTGCTGTCCTTAGGTTAGTTAGGTTTAAGTAGTTCTAAGTTATAGGGGACTGATGACCAAAGATGTTAAGTCCCATAGTGCTCAGAGCCATTTGAACCATTTTGAACTAATAGTGTTTGCGAAGATAGAACGAGGATATTCAAAATCGCGCACAACAGGCGTGAGTTGTTACTTAGGTCGTTCTTGTAGGCCACTTAGAGGTAGTTTTCCGATTTAATAGACCACAAGTGTCCTGTATCACAATGTTCGCCTCAGCTTCGTCTACAAAATGGTTCAAATGGTTCTGAGCACTATGGGCCTTAACATCTGTGGTCATCAGTCCCCTAGAACTTAGAACTACTTAAACCTAACTAACCTAAGGACATCACACACATCCATGCCCGAGGCAGGATTCGAACCTGTGACCGTAGCAGTCGCGCGGTTCCGGACTGAGCGCCTAGAACCGCTAGACCACCGCGACCAGCGCTCCGTCTACAGTACGGCGATACATTGTAGACAATGACTATGTTTTAAAATACAGAAAATAAATAACAATGTACATTAAACGTGTTCTATCTCAGAAACTGTTCAGAATAGGTCATATGTTCAGCTGACGTGTTTTGTTCAGAAGCACTAATACTATCATCCATCGAAGCATGTACCTATCTTCTTGACTCACCCTTTATATGCTCCAAGACGAAAAGCACTCGCATCAGCAATAGAAGGTCCTGTGAAAAAATGTACGGTCTAAGTGCACTGTCGCCTGATAAACAAAGTAAGAGCCTACGGAATATCAGACCAGCTGTGTGGCTGGATTGAAGAGTTTTTAGCAAACAGAACACAGCATGTTGTTATCAATGGAGAGACGTCTACAGACGTTAAAGTAACCTCTGGCGTGCCACAGGGGAGTGTTATGGGACCATTGCTTTTCACAATATATATAAATGACCTAGTAGATAGTGTCGGAAGTTCCATGCGGCTTTTCTCGGATGATGCTGTAGTATACAGAGAAGTTGCAGCATTAGAAAATTGTAGCGAAATGCAGGAAGATCTGCAGCGGATAGGCACTTGGTGCAGGGAGTGGAAACTGACCCTTAACATAGACAAATGTAATGTATTGCGAATACATAGAAAGAAGGATCCTTTATTGTATGATTATATGATAGCGGAACAAACACTGGTAGCAGTTACTTCTGTAAAATATCTGGGAGTATGCGTGCGGAACGATTTGAAGTGGAATGATCATATAAAATTAATTGTTGGTAAGGCGGGTACCAGGTTGAGATTCATTGGGAGAGTGCTTAGAAAATGTAGTCCATCAACAAAGGAGGTGGCTTACAAAACACTCGTTCGACCTATACTTGAGTATTGCTCATCAGTGTGGGATCCGTACCAGATCGGTCTGACGGAGGAGATAGAGAAGATCCAAAGAAGAGCGGCGCGTTTCGTCACAGGGTTATTTGGTAACCGTGATAGCGTTACGGAGATGTTTAATAAACTCAAGTGGCAGACTCTGCAAGAGAGGCGCTCTGCATCGCGGTGTAGCTTGCTGTCCAGGTTTCGAGAGGGTGCGTTTCTGGATGAGGTATCGAATATATTGCTTCCCCCTACTTATACCTCCCGAGGAGATCACGAATGTAAAATTAGAGAGATTAGAGCGCGCACGGAGGTTTTCGGACAGTCGTTCTTCCCCCGAACCATACGCGACTGGAACAGGAAAGGGAGGTAATGACAGTGGCACGTAAAGTGCCCTCCGCCACACACCGTTGGGTGGCTTGCGGAGTATAAATGTAGATGAATGTAGATGTGGTATATACTGGATATACACCACTGTAGTAAGACCTATGATAATTTAAGGAGCCACAGTATGGTGGAAAAAAGTAGAACAGGAGGCTGGCAAGATCCAGGACCGACCTTCTTAACCACAACTGGCGGAATTAGTAACGCACTCACTCCTGGGATGGAAACAATACTGGCCATCCACCATTACGCCTGTGGGTTAAAGTGGAATCAGTGATAGGGGCATACAGGTTAAAAGACGGAAATAACTGCAAACTTTTATGATATCGTTAACTACACATCAGTATAGGAAATGTGGTAGACATAGGAATTGTCTGGGAAATGTCGCATGACTATACAATAACTTCCAGCTACAACAGCAAACCTTCCATTTTAACAATTGGAGGTAAGGAGCAGTGGAAGAACGAACCAAGACACCGTGCAGGAGACACTGTCTGATTTCTGACGGGTCGAAATGTGAAAAAGACAGTGGAACTGGGCTATACGGGATATAGCCTAATGTAGAGAGGGCAATCTCATTAGGGTATTCCAGACGGAAATATCCGCTATCAGAGTGTGGGCAGAGGAGTTTAGCGTAAGCGCTGTAAAGATCGAAGCATGTAAATAACTAGTATATGGCCTCCTAATACTCCTTAACGGTATTGGTCGGCTTTAATAGAATCACAGGAAGTGATACGGTTACAATAAACCTTGTTTCGGTGCGGGCAGTAGTGACCAGGACTGATGTTGCTTTTTACCTCAGTGTTCAAATAAAATCAGTGTGCCACAAAGCTATTTTCTCCCAAAATTGACTCAAGGCTTCTTAATACATTATTCGATCTGCCCTTCTCATCTTCAGCATCCTTCGAAGCACAACATTTCAAAAATTCTATTTTTTTGTCTCTTTACCGTTTATGTGCCCGTTTCTCTAATATATATAAATCGCCACTACTTTTAGTATTTCATTACCTATTCCAGTTGACTCAGTGTCACCTGATTTAATTCAATTACAGTCCAGTACCAGTGTTTCAATTTTGTTTATATTCACCTTACAGTATCTTCTCAAGACGTTATACATTATACTTATCTGTTAATCCAAGCACTGTTTCGTCTGTAACACGATTCCAATGTTTTCCACAAATATTTCAGCGTTTTGTTCTGCTTTAAAGTTAATTCCTTTTCCGAGCTTCTCCACAGTTTCCTTTACTGCTCGATCTATGTAGAGACGAAATGAATTGGAGGATATGATTTGAACCTTTCTCTGCTACTGGCACCCTTTCGCGTTTTTCGACTTGTAGAACTGGAGTCAAGTTTCTGTACAAGCCGAAGACATCCTGTCGCTTCCTGCATTTTATCCGTGATAACACTGGAATTTTTAAAAGTGTATTCCAGAAGATATTCTCGGAAGTCTTTTGGAAACCTACGATTGCTACAAATGTGAATTTGCCTTTTTTCAGTCTATCTGCCTCGTGTGTTTCTACATTTCCTCTGAAATCAAATTGATGTTCCCCATGTCGGTTTCTACCAGTCGTTTAATTCTTCTGCAGTTAACAGTATTTTGCAACCCTGATTTATTAAGGTGATGGTTCCGTAAATATAACACCTGTCTTCTTTGGTTTTAGGATTGCTACATTCTTTTTGAAGCTTGAGGTATTGCGCCCTGGCTCATACATCCTGGGTGTCATATCGATGAGTCTTGTCAGTGTTGGTTTTATCAAGGAATTTGTGTCAGAATTTGATCTACTCCAGGTACCTTGTAGTTTGTATGTAAACGTAGACTTACAGCGTACGATGAAAATAGTATGCAGATCCTCTCTATATTTGACAGAAAGTAAATTTTTGGTTAAAACTCTGCAATTTTTGTATGGCAGCGCTGGCTTCCACGACACCTGTGGGCACAAACTACATCAGCTGTAACAGCGAGGTGAGACCTGTAATTGACCAGTTAATTAGAAATATATTCACTGCAAACAATGGCATGGTCACTAGGGTTAATGAACCTAAGTAGTGTTTGTAATATTTTTTTCATTTCAATAATATTTTGTTGGCGTTCAGTTGCCTTACTAATAGAGCACATTCCCACTATACGCACAAATTGCTTTTCAAATCCTTGGCACACCTACACCTAACTGTCTAATACGTGGCTATTGTCGTAGAACACTCTAACTTCTACAATCACCTAAACTGTTTCGATATATTTTACGTGGAGGAGAAACAAAAAGGACAGAATTAGAAATGATTTGATTCTTCTATAAGTAACACTGAAATGCTGTACCAATTCAACTGTGAAGGCCTCTTGTTTCGAGGTCTATGTGTCATGATGGAGAGTTTTAGATCTGTCACAAATAAATTATTATCAACAATAATTATATGGCCAAAGGATCTGGAAATAATAACAATGACATCAAATAGCTATTTATTTATTATTAAGCATATGTTTTGCGATACAGTTTGTTAAAGTATCATTTATTGACACTTTTTGCAGCAATTTGATTTCTTGACAAAGCTGTTTCTTCTTATACACAATAATTTGCAAAGCTGTTTTCATGACATATGCAGGGTGGTGAAGATCAGCCTAAAAAGCTTGTAAAGGTGCTCAGGGTAGGTTGTGCCTCTAAATTGCTGTGGAGAAAAAATTTGGCCATTCAGGTCTTTTGGCGTGCAAATATTATTGGAGCGCCAAAGACGGTGTCGCCAAAAACATAATCCGTTTGGTTTCCTAGAACCAAACAAGAGAGCAATACAAAAATTGAACATGGGAAGTAGTGAGAAACAGTCCGAAAAGCTTGTAAGAGTGTTTCAGGGTAGGTTGTGCTGAAAAATAGGTAGATGCGAAGAAAAAATATCGATAGGTTGCGCCGTTTCCGAGTTAATTAGCCTTGAAGTTAGCCAAACAGGCCGCTGCGGCCGAAAATTCAAGCGGCGCGCCAGTCGGTTGCGCCAAACGTGTTCTCTGGTTGGTTTCCTAAAATCGAACAAGGCAGCGATAAAAAACTTGGGTATGGGACGGTAGTAAGGTTCGAACCCGAGCCAAAGACAGTGCAGTATCTTATCATCTACGCTACGATAAGCGTGCGCGACGGGCTGATTGGCTAACTTCAACGCTAGTTGACTGTAAAACAGCACAGCATATCGAATTCCTTCTTAACAATTATTTCTCAGCACAACCTACTCTGCAACAGCCTTACAAGATTTTCAGATAACACAAAAAGAGCTTTTAAGCAAAACAAGACATTTTTTGATGAGAACTGTGTCCGCAGCTTTCGCGAAATCTTTAAATGAAATCATTCAGCCTGAAAGTGACCATGTGACAAAATTGCAATCGAAACATATACGCAAATAAAGAACAAAAACAGCTTAAAGCTGAATGACTTCATTTAAAAACACAAGTCACTTGTCAAAATATCCTTGTATGTGACAGATGTTTATTGGACTTAACTATCAATTCCCGTAAATCATAATAGAAATATCTATTATCACTGGCACGAGTGCGCGTTTGTATGTGTTTCACATATGCGTTTGTGTAGCGCTTGTGTGTGTGTGTGTGTGTGTGTGTGTGTGTGGAGAGAGAGACCGCGGGAGTTAAAGAGAAACAAAGGGAAAGTAAATAATACGTTTTCTGAATGAGCAGCTTTCATTCAGCAGCGAAATGTGCGCCGAAATCAACCATTAGTACCAGATTACCAGATTAAAACTGTTCGTCGGGCCGGGAATTGGGACTTGATCTCTGGCTTTGGATGGCTGTTTGGTAGGGAAAAAACGAGTGCATAATGAGTGGGTTGCTTTATGGGAACAGCTACAGGCGGGGTTCGATTACCGGCCTGACGGACAGTTTTAATCTGTCAACACATCTTCATCATAAAATAGTGTGCTATAATGTATTGGGATTAGACGTACCAGCATTACTTGTTCACCAGTTCCTGACTGACATACTGAAACACTTGGAACTGTAACGATTTACGGTCACGTCAATATTCACTGCAACGTGTACCTTTTTTAACAGTGCTGTCATATCTAGTCACTAGCCTTGAGTAACATTTTCCCCCAAGGTTATAATGACACTCTACGAAAAATGAAAATCTAGTAGACTTTCACAGGAAGTAGCTGGTGTATCTTCAATACGCGCCACCCTGTTTATTGTTTCGCATTGGCTGTAAATACCGTCTCTATTAATATTCTGCCAAACATGTTGCATCAATTGTTACCTAAAGGAATATAGAATTATTAATATTATGGTTATAAAAGATATTCACGTTAGAATTGAATAATTCATTACCTGTACATTGATAAATGCGATACAATGTATCCTATGAATTTCCTCGGTCCTCCTGAAACTCAACACACATTCTGAAGGGCACATAAAAGATTAACACTTTTGAAGAAATATTGAGAAATGAAACGTTGTGGAGTAAGACATTTTTATGTACCTCTTTAAACATGTAACGTTAACTTGAAATTGGAAGCTGTGGTAATGTTAATATCATCAGTGTGACAACCAGCGATGGAGTCATTCTGAAGGTGTTCAAAACATATTCAAGGAGAAAAATGAAAAAAAACGCTTCATTTATACTTATCTCACAATGCAAAACACATGTTTCATATAGGCGCAAACGGAATGAATTTCAAGAAAGAAGCCGATATTCATTTTCCTCCTCTCTGTCAGCTTTCAGTTTTGCTTATTCTGATACTAAAGTAAATCCTTTCTCTCTCTCTCTCTCTCTCTCTCTCTCTCTCTCTCTCTCTCTCTCTCTCTCTCTATCCAAATTATTTTCGGTTTCGATACCCGCAGATGATAGGCAATCAGCCACCCAGGGTTAGTAATTATTAATGTAAGAAAAAAGACGCTTTTCCCTTACCTTTTCATTTCGCCAACGATTAGCTAAAGTAGAACATTCCGAATATATGAGTACTAGGCCACACTAAAGAGCGACTGTGTGTCATCAGATTGTAAAGAGGAACTGCCACCGAAACAGAAGTATTACGATACGAAAAGTTTGGAGCGACATACCTCTGTGACGCCTGGCCGCTAACACTATTTGCGGAAGGCAACTCAAGGACGTATTATAAGCATCTACAGGAAGAAGAAGTAATGCCGTAAAAGAGAACTATAAGAATAAATTTACATTCATTAAAAAATAAAAAATTAAAAATATACGCGTAAATTCTTTCCTTCCACGTTTCATCAAATGAAGGTTATCAGATTGCTTCAGTAAACGTACAGAGCAAGAGCGAATCTCGTACTTCAGTCATTAGTGACACACCTTTGGGTTTCTCATCAGTAAACGCTATTAGTACGAATCTGAGCAAAGTAACTGACATAGTTGTAACTTGATGTTACATGACATGTCAAGGGCAGAGGAGTGGGAGTAACTGGTTTTTGATCCGGCCGTCAGTGCGATGTACTTCTCATCTGCCACCGGGGCAGGGACGGTGGAAGGCAGAGGGCACTAGGAAACAAGTTTTCACAGATAAACAGGTAGCAATGTGGTACGCACGCAATTTTCCGGACCACATACTAGGTAATACTGAAAATTAATCTGATCTTGTAATTAATACCGAAAATGGCAGGAAATCGGTAATATACAGAGTCTGGATGAATTATCATTGCCAGTATCAGGTGAGCCAAAATAAAGCAAAGTACAACGTTTGAAAAGGATATTTCAAGCAGGAATTTCTCATATAAAGGGCTGAGTGATATGATGAACACTTTAAGAGTTATTCTTGCTTAGAAATACGAGTACATAATGAAGTAATGTAGTAGAAAATTAATATCTATCAAACAAAAAGTGATGCCAGTTCTTAAGTGATATGGACCGCAGTACATTTATCTACAGTGAACTATATTAATTATCTGGCACCCACTGCAAACTGCTAATGTACTTCAGTCACGATTCCCAAGTAATTAACAATAGACACATGCACACAGGAGGCAGCATGCAGTCGGGTTAGTATATAGTAATAACAATATATCTTCCGATTTACAGGTCTACTTGTTTATATGTGTTTAATAATTAATTACTCCAGACGCTGTGTAATATTTATGACCACAACTTCATGATTGAACGACGCAATGTTACTTCTAAGTGCATCACAGCAAAAGTGACGAAAAATATTTACTGGATATCATATTGTAGGCGTATCTACTGCAGTTTTAAACAAATTTCTTTTATTTTGCAAAAAATCTCACCAACAAGGGGAAAGCCTGAGACACCATCAGCCGATTCGGCTTATATTCGGCAGATATATCCCTCCCCTCCCTTTCTCCCTTTTTTTGCGCAAACCAGCCCAATGTTCATGACACACAATTGACACAAAATTGACAGGATTCTTTATCATCTTATATGGTGTTCACTAGCATTTATTTCAGAGAAAGCTATAAAAGAAATTTTTATGACTCTGGCGTATGTACCAGTAAGGTTAAGGCCATTCAAGGAAAGCGGCAGAAAACAGAGGACTCTGTCTGGCCAGCTGAGAAACTGTCTGTTCGATTCTTACATGCACTTTGCAGTATTTTTTCCACGGATCAAACTTTGCCGGAATAGTAGGGTGAATCAGGTAAATAAATAAATCAGAAATAATTACAAGGTAGGTAAGTATATGTCTCAAATAGATTGAATTAATAAAGATTTAACATTTATTTACCGACCTTGTTACTATTTCTTGTTGATTTATTAACAAATTAACTCACTATTACCACCAAATCTTATACGATCAAAAATATAGCCGAAAAAAATTACTACAGAATGCATGTAGGTATCGAACACGGTTCTCCGGTCTGCAGCGTCACTTTCCTTGTTTACCTTATGGTTACATAAGCGGTAGTCGTCAAAGTTTCTTTCCTCGATTTCTCGGAAAATAAGCGTCTGCTCCATCCACATATGATGATGAAAAATGTTCAGTTTCCCATCATCTATCCATTCCTCCAATTCTGAGTCGATTATTGAGCATAAAGCACTTCAGCAATGATTTTCACAAAAAGCGGGACAAAATATCGTAGGTACACAAGTTACCTGCCAGGCGTGTGTATAATGCAGATGGCTTATTGGTGTAGTCAGAGTGAGAAAGCTGCAAGTGTTTGCTGCATTTAGGGCGAATTCCGGTTGTGGAGTGTAACGATTTTCTGCGAAAAGTGTCGTCTATAGTTAAAATGCAAATTCCGTGGTAGAATATTGCAGCTGATAGAATTTGGTGTGACCGTAGTCGGTAGTCTTTGGATTACTCTTAGATGCTTATTCTGAGATTTTACCATTTTATGTGCTGTCGGCGACACAGAATTTGAATCAAGTGAAGCTACTTCGGATTTAGCAATATTTTAGCGATTCACATGTCCCATTACTTACTAACTTACTTACATCTATATCTAAATGTACATGACAGCTCTACATTTCATATTTAAGTTCTTGGCAGAGGGTCCATCGAAACACATTCAGACTATTTCTCTACCGTTCCACTCTTGAACAGCACGCGGGAAAAATGAATACTTAAATCTTTCCTAGCGAGCTTTGATTTCACTTATTTTACTACGATGGTCAATCTCCTTTTGCAGGTGAGAGTTAACAAAATATGCAATTTCGTGAAACATGTCACCGTAACGAAAAACGTCTTTGTTTTAATGATTACCACCCTAACTCTGATCTCATAACCGTGACACTATCTTCCCTACTTCACAAGGAAACAAAACGAGCTGCCCTCCTTTGACCTTTTGCGATGTCCTCCATCAATCTCATCTGATAAGGATTAAACATCGCTTAGCATTCTCTCGTAGAAGACGGGCAACCAGAGTGGAGGCTGTCTGTTTAGTAGACTTGTTGCACTATCTGTTTAGTAGATTTGTTGCATCTTCTGTGTGTTCCGCCAATAAAACGTATTCTTTGGTTCGACTTTCTCACAACATTTTCTACGTATTCTTTCCATTTTAAGTTGTTCGTAATTGTAATTCCTCGGTATTTAGCTGAAGTAACATCCCTTAGATTTGTGTGATTTATCATCTAACCGACATTTAACGGATTCCTTGAAGCGCGCGTGTGGAGATCCTCACACGTTTCATCGTTGAGAAGCACTTGGCACTTTTCGCAACAAACAGACATCTTGTCTAAATAATTTTGCAGTTGATTTTGGTCTTCTGATGACTTTATTAAACGCTAAATGACAACATCAAATGGAAAAATTCTGAGAGGCCTACTCAGATACTCTACTATTTTTATTTTGCGGCCTTCGTTGGACGAATTTAGTCAACTATACAAAGGTTTATGCAGGTCGTTGTTATTCAATAATACAATAAAGTTCAATAATAATTCAATAATAAATTCAGTAGTGCAGTAATTATATGGGGGCTGTTATAATTTGTTATATGAAGGGGTTTTTGCTCTTCTGTTTGCTGGATTAAGTGTTTTCTACAGATTAAGAATAATATAAGGCCTATAACACTTACAAAAGTTATTTGAAACGTTCGACGAGTAAAATATATGTTGGAACTTGTGCATTACTAAGTCATGTTTGGCAACCGTACTAATGCGCTTCTGCGAGGACACACTCGTAATTATTTATCACTGTATACGCAATTCAACATTTTCCATCAGTGGTATATGATATTGTTTGTGGAAATAAGTTGACTTATTGAAGATTAAGTCGTCTAAAGTCCGGTCAACAACGATCCTAAATTTCCATAAATTAATTTACAGCTCAGATAGCTGTAGATATCAAATTTTAGGAAAGTATTTTAGTAGATTGTTGTCACCCTGGACAGACAGCGAGCCATAGATAATTACAATAATCGAGGTCTTGGCAGACTGCCAGATAGTTGATTTAACATTACTCTCTCTGATTGAGCAACAAAAAATAGCTTAAGAGAGATACTAATTACACGCGACGAAATATGGATAACAATAAGATAACATGCCGTGAAAGGTATTAAATAAAAGACCCCACAGATCTACTTCGCTCCTACGAACTGGAAACTCAGAAAAAGTAATCGCTATGGTTAGAGGTACATAGTATAGGGTTGTAGAAGGTTGCTCATATTTTGTTATAAACAGAAACCAAGTTGGATTATTAAGGGTGCAGTTACGGCTTATATAGCTATGTAGTACGTGAAATGTATTCCCAATTGTGAATACAGAAAACCGTCAGCTGTACAACGGAATGGCGGCAATGAAAATTTGTGACCGACCGGGTCTAGAACCTGGATTTCCACTTATCGCGAGCGGTCGCCGTTTTTAGGGATCTTCCTGGGGCTGAAAGGAGCGGAAGTGCAAAGTGGGCGGGAGTTGCAATCCGAGACCTGGCCACCACGTCCCGTCCCCACCCCTCAGGAACCAAGGAAAGCGTACTGAACGTGGAGCAGAGGTACAATGAACGTCAATGGCTTATCTACTTATTTTCCTATTATTATAAATTAACATTAATATACCAGCCGCTGTGGTCGAGCGGTTCTAGGCGCTTCAGTCCGGAACCACGATGCTGCTACGGTCGCAGGTTAGAATCCTGCCTCGGGCGTGGATGTGTGTGATGTCCTTAGGTTAGTTAGGTTTAAGTAGTTCTAAGTCTAGGGGACGGATCACCTCAGAAGTTAAGTCCCATAGTGCTCAGAGCCATTTGAACTTAACGTTCCCTGCACTGCGGGAGTGTGAGGGTCTCGTGCTTTATCTTGGACAGCAAGCCGTGGCAAACAAATGAATCCAGTGTCGCTAGTATGCGTCGGGCCATAGATGGCGGAATAGGAAGTGTCTGTGTCACGTGGGGGATACGTGACGCCAAATATACGTTTACATATTGTGTCCGTTGAAGAAGATCGAGTGCTCGTAAATGGTGATCTAAGAGCCCAGCTCTTAGTTGGGAAAAAAGGCGCCGGCAGTTGAGGGTAATCGTGCGCCGCAGATCACTTGCGAAATCGTGTCCTATGTCTTTGATATTATCAGCTACACGCATAGCAGCAGCGCTGTCCGCAGGAACCCCGCACCTATAGCCATAAGGTCCGATTTTTGGACGTTAAGGCAGCTACCAGAAGCTTCGCCGTAGGTGGTAACCCATGCCCGTGTCTCCCTGACCTCAGAACGGCTACGAATAACGTTGACGAGATCGTCTGGATATGCAGTGCAGCTGAATACATGGTCACCCACAGACATCCCAGAGAGGCGTTGAAGGAGGCCGCAGAGCAACGGTTCCATGGCGAAAGCATACAACAGTCCAGAGAGCGGGCAGCCTTGAAGCACTGATCGACGGAGTGAGATGGAAGGAGTGAGACGGCCATTACAGAGTACACGAGACGTAGCTCCAAGGAGGACATGCGTTACGACGTCGACGGTAGTATCAGGTTATCCCACATTCCGGAGCAGCCCCTCCAGGTCGTCGTGATCGACCCGATGGAACGCCGAAGTCAAGAGCTGCCAAAAGTCCACGGAAACGACGAGCACCATTATGTCCCGATAGTGACTGAAGGCAGTGCGGATATCATTGGCACCTCCCAAAGAAGTTTGATCGGGGGAACCCAAGTACGGAGCCGCCACTTTAAGCCGCGTAGCCAACAGTCGGTTGAAGGTCTTTGTGTAATTGCAGAGTAACGTCAAGGGGCGGTAATTGCATATGTATGAGGTACTCAGAGGCTTATGGATAGGAATGAGGAAATCATCGAGGAAACCGTCTGGAATTGGCACGAAAGGTGACATAAGGTCCTGACAAATTTCCGTCCACACTGGCGCCAGAAGGGGAAGAAATATACGATAAAACTCCAGTTGGAGGCCATCTGGCCCAGGCGACCTGTTCGCCCATAACCCGCCTGGATATCATCATGGACTTCGTCCTCTCTGACGTTAGTAAGCAAGCAGATCCAACGCTGCCCATCATCGGTCGCAGGAACATTAATCAAAGTCCTCCGAGGGTGACATCGTTCCGCTATGACATGAACCATAAATGGACTCTGCTGCACTAACCCCTCGTCTGTGTGCGCCCTGAACATAGCTCCTTCGAGGTGGCAATGAGAGAGGGATGTAATCTGTGCCTTGGCACTCTGGCGAATACGGCATCATAGTAGATTCCCGGGAATGGTGAAGCAGAATTCCTGAGTTTGTCGCCGCCACGCCGCAACCTCCCTTCCGTAACCAATCAAGGCCTTGCGAAGAGGCAGGCTTTCCACAGAGCACCCACCAAGACAGGGAAGATTGACAGGCATCACGGCGTCGACGACAAGCTGTCCACGTGGTCTCGATGAGCTGCCGGCAGTCGGGTGAAGTAATTTGGATCATGTTCAGTTTTCACGGTCCACGGGCGCGCCACACCTTTTGGTGGCAGAGACTGATGATGACGATGGTTTGTGGGGCGCTCAACTGCGCAGTTATCAGCGCCCATTCAAATTCCCAATTTTTAATCAGTCCAATCTCACCACTTTCATGAAAGATGATGAAATGATGACAACATAAACACCCAGTCTCCAGGCGGAGAACATTCCCAACCTGGCCGGGAATCGAACCCAGGACCCGTGATCCATAGTCAGCGGCAGACACTGATGGCGCAGATATATGCGTCATAGTCAGAGAACGCAATGGGCCTGATTTCAGCAGCCTGCACGCCACTTACAACATCGCGGGAGATGTAAACACTATCGAGGCGTCTGGAAGAATGGCTAGTGAAATTTGTAAACCGCGGACGATCACCATGAACATGCTCCTAAGAACCCACAAGGCTGGAGTGCTGAATATTGACACTATCGATGTGCACGGGAAGTTACGTGGTAATTGGTCTTTGGATATCTGGGAGCAGTCGAAATCGGCTCCCATGATCAATGCATCCTACCGATCCAGGAATAGAGGCGTGACTGTCTCTGAGAAGAACATGAAACGTTCACGGCGGCGACCCGAACCAGATGGCGCATAGGCATTGACGATCCTGACGCCACTAAACGTGAGAGCCATACTTCTGGCATCAGGAAGATAGGCAACTGCATCAGCGAAGATACCGTCACGTAAGAGGATCGCCACTCCACTACCAGTAGGTGAAGCATGAGAAACGCATGTTATAAAACCATGGGGTAAACAGAACGCTGCAACGTGCATTTCCTGAATGAGAGCAAAGTCAACGTCCGCAGAATACAGCATGTCATGGATTAAAGCCAGTTTGTGGCGTATGCGAATGGAATTGATATTGACCGTGGCTATGTGATGAGTCTGGAAAGGTGGCATCGCCATGAGGACAGGCGATTCAAACAATAGGGAATCACAGGGAGATCCCTGTTAGGCCCCTGTGGAAGGGCACTGTGACAGAGAGGGAGCCGATCCGACCGAGGGGAGGTCCATCGTTCTGTACATCTCCAGAATATTCATCTCAGCATCGACGACGTCTGCGCAGGAGGCAGACCTGTCACCGGACCGGTTCAATGGAACACCCAGAGGTACACCCACAGGTAGCGCCAGACACAGAAAGGAAGGCAACCGCGTCAGACGCAGGGAGGAATGTCGGTGTCACGAGCAGGACGCTGACTGGAGATGGAGGTGGGAAAAGACGTCGCGTTCTACATCTACATCTACATACATACTCCGCAATCCACCATACGGTGCGTGGCGGAGGGTACCTCGTACCACAACTAGTATCTTCTCTCCCTGTTCCACTCCCAAACAGAACGAGTGAAAAATGACTGCCTATATGCCTCTGTACGAGCCCTAATCTCTCTTAACTTATCTTTGTGGTCTTTCCGCGAAATGTAAGTTGGCGGCAGTAAAATTGTACTGCAGTCAGCCTCAAATGCTGGTTCTCTAAATTTCCTCAGTAACGATTCACGAAAAGAACGCCTCCTTTCGTCCAGAGACTCCCACCCGAGTTCCTGAAGCATTTCCGTAACACTCGCGTGATGATCAAACCTACCAGTAACAAATCTAGCAGCCCGCCTCTGAATTGCTTCTATGTCCTCCCTCAATCCGACTTGATAGGGATCCCAAACGCTCGAGCAGTACTCAAGAATGGGTCGTATTAGTGTTTTATAAGCGGTCTCCTTTACAGATGAACCACAATTCTACCAATGAACCGAAGGTGACTATTCGCCTTCCCCACAACTGCCGTTACATGCTTGTCCCACTTCATATTGCTCTGCAATGTTACGCCCAAATATTTAATCGACGTGACTGTGTCAAGCGCTACACTACTAATGGAGTATTCAAACATTATGGGATTCTTTTTCCTATTCATCTGCATTAATGTACGTTTATCTATATTTAGAGTTAGCTGCCATTCTTTACACCATTCACAAATCCTGTCCAAGTCATCTTGTATCCTCCTACAGTCACTCAACTGCGACACCTTCCCGTACACCACAGCATCATCAGCAAACAGCCGCACGTTGCTATCCACCCTATCCAAAAGATCATTTATGTAGACAGAAAACAACAGCGGACCTACCACACTTCCCTCGGGCACTCCAGATGATACTCTCACCTCCGATGAACACTCACCATCGAGGGACACATACTGGGTTCTATTACTTAAGAAGTCTTCGAGCCACTCACATATTTGGGAACCAATCCCATGTGCTCGTACCTTAGTTAGGAGTCTGCAGTGGGGCGCCGAGTCAAACGCTTTCCGGAAGTCAAGGAATATGCCATCCGTCTGATATCCTTCATCCATGGTTCGCAAGATATCATGCGAAAAAAGGGCGAGTTGCGTTTCGAGAGAGCGATGCTTTCTAAAGCCGTGCTGATGCATGGACAGCGACTTCTCTGTCTCAAGGAAATTCATTATATTCGAACTGAGAATATGTTCGAGAATCCTGCAACAAACCGATGTTAAGGATATTGGTATGTGATTTTGAGGATTCGTCCTTTGCCCTTCTTATACAGGGTGAGTCACCTAACATTACCGCTGGATATATTTCGTAAACCATATCAAATACTGACGAATCGATTCCACAGACCGAACGTGAGGAGAGGGGCTAGTGTGATTGATTAATACAAACCATAAAAAATGCACGGAAGTATGTTTTTAACACAAACCTACGTTTTTTTAAATGGAACCCCGTTAGTTTTGTTAGCACATCTGAACATATAAGCAAATACGTAATCTGTGCCGTTTGTTGCATTGTGAAATGTTAATTACATCCGGAGATATTGTAACCTAAAGTTGACGCTTGAGTACCAGTCCTCCGCTGTTCGATCGTGTGTATCGGAGAGCACCGAATTACGTAGGGATCCAAAGAGAACGGTGATGGACCTTAGGTACAGAAGAGACTGGAACAGCACATTACGTCCACATGCTAACACCTTTTTATTGGTCTTTTTCACTGACGCACATGTACATTACCATGAGGGGTGAGGCACACGTACACACGTGGTTTCCGTTTTCAATTACGGAGTGGAATAGAGTGTGTCCCGACATGTCAGGCCAATAGATATTCAATGTGGTGGCCATCATTTGGTGCACACAATTGCAATCTCTGGCGTAATGAATGTCGTACACGCCGCAGTACATCTGATGTAATGTCGCCGCAGGCTGCCACAATACGTTGGTTCATATCCTCTGGGGTTGTAGGCATATCACGGTACACATTCTCCTTTAACGTACCCAACAGAAAAAAGTCCAGAGGTGTAAGATCAGGAGAACGGGCTGGCCAATTTATGCGTCCTCCACGTCCTATGAAACGCCCGTCGAACATCCTGTCAAGGGTCAGCCTAGTGTTAATTGCGGAATGTGCAGGTGCACCATCATGCTGATACCACATACGTCGACGCATTTCCAGTGGGACATTTTCGAGCAACGTTGGCAGATCATGCGGTAGAAACGCGATGTATGTTGCAGCTGTTTGGGCCCCTGCAATGAAGTGAGGACCAATGAGGTGGTCGCCAGTGATTCCGCACCATACATTTACAGTCCACGGTCGCTATCGCTCTACCTGTCGGAGCCATCGAGGATTGTCCACGGACCAGTAATGCATGTTCCGTAGAGTCACTGCCCCGTGGTTTGTGAAACCCGCTTCATCGGTAAACAGGTAGAACTGCAACGCATTCTCTGTTAATACCCATTGACAGAATTGCACTCGATGATTAAAGTCATCATTGCTGAAGTAGCGACACATGAAACGGGTGAAAGCGGTGACGATGCAGTACGCGCATGACACTACTTTGACTCAGTCCACCGGCTCTCGCAATGTCCCGTGTACTCATGTGTAGGTTCATGGCAACAGCAGCTAACACAACAACTGCATCCGCTTCTCCTGTGACGGGCCTGTTACGGACCCGTTTGCGTGCTACGACCATACCTGTTGCATACAGTTGGCGGTAGATGTTTTGCAATGTGCGGCACGTTGGATGCTCTCTGTCAGGGTACCGTTCTGCATACACCCTGCAGGCTTCAGCTGCATTTCGTCGACACTCGCCATAGATGAGTATCATCTCCGCCTTTTCAGAGTTCGAATACACCATGGTCACAGTTCCTACAACACTACACTATCACAGACGTCTGGTAACACGGTGTACTACAGTTGGTCTGCGTGCGGAGACGAATGCAGAATAACAATAGCAACAAGCGCTACATGCGGACACTGCGACAGCTAGACCAAACCACAACAGTGCACTACAGCCACACTCGTAAACACGGTCGTCATCGTAAACATGTTCTGCAGATGCTGCTCCCCGACCGTGGCCCGTGTTTGTTACAACACGCAACTGAACGTCGGAGGTTTCAAGCGTCAACTTTAGGTTACAATATCTCCGGATGTAATTAACATTTTACAATGCAACAAACGGCACTGATTGCATATTTGTTTATATGTTCAGATGTGCTAACAAAACTAACGTGGTTCCATTTAAAAAAACGTAGGTTTGTGTTAAAAAACATACATCTGTGCATTTTTTTATGGTTTGTATTAAACAATTACACTAGCCCCTCTCCTCACGTTCGGTCTGTGGAATCTGTTCGTCAGTATTTGATATGGTTTACGAAATATATCCACCGGTAACGTTAGGTGACTCACCCTGTATACAGACGTCACGGCGTTAGAGGACAGCGCGCCATCAGTAGCAGGGTCGTCATCTGTGCACACATCCGATGGAGGCATGGAGGCAGTCTCAGAAGGGGTACAGCGTTGTCTCTTCCTTTTCCTCGAGGACCGTTGGTTCTTAACATGCTGTTCCGTGTCGGATAGCGGGAGGCTATCGTCCGACATGTGGCCAGATGGCAGAAAAGCGGAGGCCGGTACAGCTCCATTAGCAACAACCATGGGTCGGGACAGACAGCATGTACCTGCTGCGGTCATAATTCCTCTGCATTGCCTCTGACAGGGGTGTAGGAGAGACAGGCGATACATCCATCGCGTCGTCGAGAGGAGTCGACGCCGATGGATTTAGAGGGGATGCAGCAGGCAGCACCGCCGCAGACGCATGAGATAGAGGTAACGCAGCGACGACTCCGATCGGCGTCTGAATCAGCCTACGTCGGAGACATTCAGAACTGACATGGCCTCTCCGGCCATAAGCTCAACAGGCGCCGTGCAGGGTAGCCGCGCGGTCTCTGGCGCCTTGCCACGGTTCGCGTCGCTCCCTTCGTCGGAGGTTGGAGTCCTCCCTCGGGCATATATATATATATATATGCCCGAGGGAGGACTATATATATATATATATATATATATATGTATATATATATATATATATATATGTGTGTGTGTGTGTGTATGTGTGTGTGTGTGTTGTCCTTAGTGTAAGTTAGTTAGTCAGATTAAGTAGTGTGTAAGGCTAGGGACCGATGACCTCAGCAGTTTGGTCCCATAGAAACTTATCACAAATTTCCAATTTTTCTACTGACAGGGTTCGCGCATGCGAAATTTAGTTCTGCAGTGACAATTGCCGTTGTCGTCCTTTTATGTTTCGTCACAATCTTCTTCAATGACCGTCCATCACCATCACACAATACACACTGTCGTCGGCCATGTGATTTGGAGGGTGATGTTTTTCCTCATTCCCTGTATACGGTATAAATCTTCGACACGTTGCCTCTTTCACACCAAAGACCTCGGCTACCTTGTTTACGGAAGCATACACCATAAGATACCAAAAATTTGCCGTCAATCAAATTCTCTTAGCTCCGAGATAGTGCACTTGCAACTACACAGGACATTGTTCTTACCACGACTGATTCTTACAACATGTTGAGGAAATTACATAGTTGCCTTTCGTGGTGAAATCCAACAGCGCAACTTGCAGACTAGGCTAGCATCTGTATTTATGTTCAAGCATGCATTTCTCGCGGTGTTTCCATATTTTTGTGCGATCCCTGTACATCTACGTATTCCTCTGGCCGATGTAGGCCTACAGTGCATCGTGAAAGTTACATCTTAATAATATTATCGATTTTCTTTCCTATTTCACTCGTGTATTAAGCGAGGGAGAAATTACTGTCTACATGCCTCTGTATCCATCTCACCCTGTTCTCATGATCCCTAAACAAGACGTACAATGGCGGCAGCACGACATTTATGAGACAAAAATTTTCGAGATCGTCTTCATTTCAAGGACTTCCATTCAAGTTCCCCGGATGTTTCCTTTACACTGTCGAGTGAACTATACCGACATTTTGGGGTTCTTGCGACGCGTCTCTGAATAAGTTCAATGCCTGTTGTTACGCATGTATGATACGGACTCCAAACACGGTAACAATATTATAGAGCTGGTCGCAATAGCGTATTAAGTACCATTTCCTTTACAGATGTGTTGCGTGTTCTAAGAACCCATTCCACAAATTTAAGTCTTCCTTTCCTTTTGCTGACAGAGATTTTACAATGTATAGGTATTACCCGTAACTGCTTCTACAATGTGTGGTGCTGAAGATAACCACTAATCTCGTAATCAGATACGGTATAGTTCCTTCTCATTGTTATCAGCATTACCTAAAATTCATCCAAATCTAAACATAATTAATCTTTTAAGACCATTTCCAGAAAACACTCCAATACCCTGTACAAAAGGAACTGTAACTGCCTCTTAAAACCTTACGTCCAAAAAATAACTGAATTAGCTCGGAGACCCCAGCACTACTGTGCAGATTATCAACGAGTTAATGTTCCAATTAGTAGATCTCTATCAAGGGGTGCAGTGAATGCTTGTATTTATTTTACTTAATTTGGCTGCGTTTGAATCTATCGGCAAATCAATCATTCGTCACATTGGCACCAGAATTGTCAACTAAGGAAAAGGAGCTTCCAATTAAATGCTTGCAGAAATTTTCGTAAAGAGAGCTCACTACGCTCAATAAAGAAAGTAGATCAAAATTGAATTTCTGTCCTGTTATTTTCCCAGTAACAAGTTTATGAACTATCAATACTGAATGTTACTAAGTAAATGAGAGAACTTACATAAACCCACGCAGTATCTCGCGCACTCCAAAATCTCGCATCAATTGTGAACCCAACTCACTTAAAATTCAAGATAAAGTTCCTCATATGCGAAATAACAAAAATTACAAGATAAAAAATCCACTCGTTAAGGTCGGCGGTGAAATTTCAAAGTCCTGAATCGTGCCCTGACGAAAAATATTGTGTTTTCAAGTCCACCTTTATACACTTAAGAAAATTTCAACACTTTCATGAAGTGATTATCATACTGCGCATACATAATTCACCACTACAACTGCCTGCAAATTCTCCAGAGTCAGACTATTCACCTCCTAGGGCCGCCACTATCAGACTGTCTGCACCAAGATGGCTGCCCTGTATTTATATCCTCGAATTGCAACATGAGTGAAAACATATACTTTCTTTGTTCTGGAACATATAAATACATCGCTGTACATATTTATTATCCGAGATGCATGATTTTGCATGGACGTTTTATTATCTTGTCATCCTTGATTTCAGCTTTTCATTCCACTCATTAGTTATCTTGTAAATTCTAATTCTATCATGCAAAACGTTATTTGTTGTTACATTGTCTTTAACAGATACAAAAAATTAACAGTAACCATACTCATACTTCTATAACTATATTTATTTTACAATACTGTCTGTACTATCAACATATTAATTAAAGCTGCGGCAAAATTTCACTATCATCCACACACGGAATACCCTTCCCAGCCTTTATTTCAAAACTGGTAATCTAACAATTCTGTCTTGATTTTTTGATGGCTCTTTACGAGACCTGTTCACAGAAACTTCGTTTATAAAAATCAGTAAAGGTGTCATCAACTTATGAATTTTTAACGTTAACATTGTTCACAAAATATTTAACTTAAAATAACCTAGAAATTATACATCGAACCGAAGGCGCGTCTGACCCTTAGCACTCGTCATCACGTTCTCCTTTTATATATGGTACTGGATTTCGAGTATCCTAACAGGTACACCTTTTTATTGAGATCTTTTATTCAGAATTTTATCTGGCCCCTCTGGCCAGTCATGGCGGTCTTTTCCACCACTCTTTGCCCCCAACAGTCAGCGAGCACGAGGAATTCCGGCCATGTGTTTTCAGAGCATCCTGAATGTCTGGTAGTCACCAGGATTTTTCATGCTTCCATATCTATCCAGCAGCAGAAGCTCAAAGAGCGCCAACATCTACTGGTGGAACTGCAAAGCCGGTGCCACTGTGCGCACCTCAGCGCGGCCTCCGTCCGTTTCCATCCCTCTTTTTCTGTCGAACTCGTGGTCGCTCGGCTACGTCTGTCTTTCAGCCCAAAACCAACAGTCCGGAGGCAGTCGCGTTTGGTCTAAAAATTTACGGACATCTTTTTGTGGGCTGTACCGTCACAATACCCCACTTGCGACTCATTCACACAGTGAAGGGTGTCGCAATTAGCAGTAAGTATAGTATCACATCAACATAGTATCTCCCCAACTCATTAAGTATAGCACTCCGTCTTCAGGCCATGAGTGGCCTACCAGCACCATCCGACCGCCGTGTCATCCTCAGAGGAGGATGCGGATAAGAGGGGCGTGGGGTCAGCACACGACTCTTCCAGTCGTTATGTTGGTATTCTTGACCGAAGCCGCTACTATTCGGTCGAATAGCTCCTCAATTGGCATCACGAGGCTGAGTGCACCCCGAAAAATGGCAACAGCGCTTGTTGGCCTGGACAGCCCGACAGCGCTTAACTTCGGTGATCTCACGGGAACCGGTGTATCCACTGCGGCAAGGCCGTTGCCCACTCATTAAGTATAGACAAAGTAAAACTAACTGATGCATCGGCACTTACTACCCTAAGCCTATCCCAATCACATATCTAAATATTAGTAGTACTGTGCATAAAAAATACTCAACTACAAATCGTTAGACAACATGTAACAATTAAACAGCTCCTAAAAACCAACGGCTAACCTCACGTTTTCCTATATTTATGTGAAATACAATTTTGTCTGGCAAACGCAATAAACAAAAGACAACTGAAATCAAAATTCCCGTGGACACAATTCCACTGTTAAGAAAACTGAAGTTTACTACCAAGTAGTAATTTTTTCCCAATTCGTTTTGCTGTTAAAAAATTCTCTAGTTTTGGCAATTTACTTTTCTCTATATGTTAAAGGATCACAGACAATAAATTCGCTACACGTTTTGTAGTCTTACGATGAGCTGCCCAGCGTCATTACAATAAGGCAACTCATGCCAGAGGCGCCGTTTCAAGCTCACTTGCCACCCAGCTGACATGACATTGGCAAGAAACGAAAGTGGCCCAACGAGCTTTCTGCGACTGCCGATTGTCTGAACACCAAGGACCGGTCGGATCGAATGCCACACCATCCGCAATTCAGACTTGACACAATCAACACTGAATTTCAGGGCGACGCCTGATGGAAATAAACAGATTCTAGTGCTTGTAAGGAGATTGTGCTAAGTACATTTCTGCCATAACAACTTTCGCCATTCAGAAACGGAAGGATCCAAGTCATTGCGACTGTACTACACTGAGACAAGGTTTCTCCCATAAAAATGAAATTATGATCTGCAATCATTAATGCTCAAAGAAGACGGTTCAAGTGACTCGTGTCATGAAAAAGTAATAACAAACAAACAAGCCCTATTTAGAATAACAATCCAAATTTCCAGTGATGTTACTTAACATCTTAATTTAAGCTTACTACCACAGAGCCCAAAGATATCCTAATTCATAGGAAGATATTAATCAGTGCTGTACATGGAGCCAATAACACCCATTGGCCTTCAGAAACGGAAACCAAAATGTTAGTTTGTTCAGAAATACAATCCCTCAAATACGATAACAGTGATTTAAAAGTACTGTTAAGTTACTCTGCTCTTGATTAGCTGCTAAAAATATGGCCTCCACATGGCCACTTACACACCAAGAAATATATGGTGTTGGTCCAAAACAAAATATCTATACCTGCATGGCTGCAACAGCATATGACAAATATCAAACCAAAACGAAAGCTCTAAACACAATTCCATATTACATTTCGATTAATAGCCTTCTTTTAAGTTCAGATCGACTACCTATTAATTGCTAAACTGGACTGTAGCTACTGTCACTTATAATATCACTATTCTTCTCTTCTCTGCCATCTGCCAATCCTCTTAACTCACTCACAGAATTTTGACACAATTGCACATATTTACTCTGAGTCAGCCCCTCCAAAATTCTTACATATAACAGCAAAATAATACTACACCTGTAATTAATTACAAATACATCACCACATGAAGCATAAGCTGCAGTTCCGTTCTAGCATCCTCTCTTTCTGTCACTGCAATGGCATATGATATAATCCTAATACGTTCATGTGGTTTCACTCTGAGAGAACACTCGAAATTGGTCACCTTCCTTGGCATCTCTGAAAATACATTTCTATTTCTACTTAATAGGTTGTATAGTTCTCTCCTTTCTGTGTCGTCAATACCCGTAGAGTCATTTACCTTCCTGCTTATCTCTTCCTCAGTCTCTACTTCATCCAATAAACATTGAGACCCATGCAAGCCTGCACTAAATCATCATCATTTATTGCACTTCATGCCTCCCCCAACATTAGAACATTAGATTCCTACACCTTATCTTTACAGTTAATATGTGCCCTATTCTTACTCAAAAATCAATGCCCATTACCAGATTTAAACTTAAGTATATTTTAAACATGAGGAATGCATGACTAAACAATTCACCCCCAATGTTTATATCTAGTAGAGACTCCTTCCTCACTTGTTTGCTATAATTTCTGGTTGCATTTTTAATCACCCCTACGACTGGAAATTCAACTGTCTTATCAGCCCTGATGTGATCATAAAAACCTTCTGTTATTCCCCTAATGGAAGTGCCAATGTCTACTACAGCAGTCTCACATACTTTTCCCACTTTAACATTAATTATTGGCTGCACCTTTTGGTTCAAATGGCTCTGAGCACTATGGGACTCATCAGCCCCCTAGATCTTAGAACTACTTAAACCTAAGGACATCACACACATCCATGCCCGAGGCAGGATTCGAACCTGCGACCGTTGCGGTCGCGCGGTTCCAGTCTGAAGCGCTTAGAACCGCTCGGCCACACCGGCCGGCCTGCACATTTTCAGTGTATTCATGCTGTAACTCAGTCTCAGCTAAATGGTCCTCACTACTTTATGTATACAATATTTCACCATGGTACTCACCTGACCCCCACTATATGGTTCTATCTCATCATCCCCTGCAAATATTAACTCAAATGCGTTTTGAAATTCAGTATTCCCTACACTCAGCCCCCTAGCCTCCTGCGAAAACTAAATTTTTCTTTGTGCCATATATTTGGTTCCACTTTCTGAATGTACTTTCCAAAATTTACCCAGTGACTGGCCTCATAGTTGTTTTAATTTATCTCCAAATCAAGAAATTATGAATTTAATCATCTCCACCCCATTTTCCACTATCTGAACAACTATTTGTTGTACATTATTACTCCTCATCCTATCTTCTCCCTCCATTAACACACAAACTCTCCTTAGTACATCAAATTCTCTATCCCCATCAAATATTTCTGTAAGAGCATCGTAGTATGCCTCATCCCTCTCTCCTCACTCCCCCAACTGCTTAACATATTTGCTAAGTGCCCAATGTTCTGGCGCCCACTTCTGGATCCACTTGGCCCTGTTTACCCGATCCTTTAAATCAGAAACACATTCCTTTTTATTCTTCCATGGTTCAACTAATAATAAAGTTGGCTGTCCAACCTTATTCACACAAATCTCAACAGAATTTACATCATTAGGCTCTATTTGAATCAGATACAGCTCCTACAACAGAGACATTATATGCAGTTCCATCCTGCAAATAGCACTCACTCTCCCCATAAAAATTAGAGACAGATCCCACTGCCTGGTCATAAAAATCATCTGTTTACATTTCGTTTATCATGCTCCATATACCAACCACCAAACAAACTTCCATTACCCAGAAATGCATCTATTCTGAGAATTCTTTCTTCCCTTATCTCTTTACTTATATTATGGTTATTATTATTATTCCTGAAATATCTCCTGCTGAACTTCCTGTAATTATTATCCCGCCTTGGTCTTATTTCATGGATCATTCCTCGTCCCAAAATGGACCCCATTTGGAACAACTAGTAGTTTTTCGATCTGTGACCCTGTAGTCTTCTGTTGTTCTGCTCCCATCTCCTGTTTCCATTTTCTTCCACTGGCCTGGTTCAGTTCTGTTATTTTCCCACGGACCCCTTTGTTACCTATCCTCATCACCTAATCTCCCCCTGTTCTCTCTCCAACTTTAATCCATATCCCTCTTTCTATTATGATTCTGCAGGCAGTTTGTACAGTTGCTGATACTCCTGTTATCATGCTGATCCCTCTGACTGGTTACTTGATTATTCCTCCCATAACTTGGTTAGTGGGACAGTGCCTCATCCGTCATTTCAATAAGATATAGAAAATTTTCAATAGAATCAATTGGACAATGCATCATCTCCCACTCCAAGTTTTCTGGCAATCTCCTTCTCCAATCAGAAACCTCAGTGGGTACCCGCAATGGCCTGCCTAAATGCACCAACTTTCGTAACTCTTCCTGGCAAAAGTTTCTAATGGTAAAGTTACCCAACCTGTACACTGGACCATTCAGAAAATTATTCTGCAATCTACTTTGCTTTAATTGCTCCAGCACCTATTCAAAAACAATTTTTCAACTGCCTGAAGTGAATTAACTGATCAGTTCATTGATTTGCCGATGTTTGAGCAGAACCCTCTAACAACCTCTTTGCAAATTTAACCTTACATTGATCAAACAACGCCCTGTGGTCGAGCGGTTCTAGGCGAACCACGCGGCTTCTACGGTCGCAGGTTCGAATTCTGCCTCGGGCATGGATGTGTGTGTGATGTCCTTAGGTTAGTTAGGTTTAAGTAGTTCTAAGATCTAGGGAACTGATGACCTCAGAAGTTAAGTCCCATAGTGCTCAGAGCCATTTGAACCATATCAGCATTGTCTTGGTCTCATCACGGCTGGCCACAATCTTCTTATCCACGTTAACTAAAGCATACCTTGCCTCTAAATTCCTAACATCACACATCTGTTCCCCTGAGTCAATTTCACGCTTCATCTCAGCCTCGACAGTGCCAAAATTCTGGTAAGCCGGTACTGTTCCACTGCCCCAAATTTTCCCATTAGATCTTCCAAATTTTGTCTAAATTAGCCATTATTTTATTTGTTAATTTACTCACTGAATTTTCTAAACTCCCAGTGTTGCTATCCACGTCCCCTATAGAACTTTCTTGATCGGATTTAATTTAAATTTTTTAACTCCCCACCGAAATCAACAAACTAGTAAGCATATCCTCCTGAGCCATTTTCACTAATTCTTGTCTTTGTGGGCTCTGAGGCTCACTCTCATTTCCGTTCGAATCACGATCACTGGACGACTTCTTTATCAACAGCTCCATCGTTGTGGTTGGCAAGAGCACTGGAATTACAAACAACATTTAAAGCGCCTGCTGCGGAACTTAACTTTGATGCTTGCTAAGGCTCTGCCGACGCTGAATACGGCTGCTGCTGCGGAGAGGCGTGTGTGGAACCTCTGTAGACTGCATCCCACCGGTTGCTGTCTGCGAAGCCACATGATGCTGTCCGACGCCGCGCTAACCTTCTCCAAACGAGGCCGCGACCCCCGGTTAGGTGATAGGCGTAGCTATTACTCACGCCACTGTTGATGCTGCTGCTGTTGTTGGTGGTGGTACGGTGTTCCTCGTGGTTTGTAGCACTGTTCTCCCTCGCAACCCTGCTGTTTTCCGGGTCAGTTCAGCATGAACAATACCAGACCAAGACTTCAAATCCATCTCCAAGGTTCAGTTCGGGTGCACACTAACTTGTAAAAGAAATAATAATAAAAAAGAAACTGTAACTGTCTCTTAAAAGCTTACATCCAAAAAACAATTGAATTAGCTAAGAGCCCCCTGCATTACTCTGCAGAGTATCATCAAGTTAATGTTCCAGTTAGTAGCACTCTACAAAGGACCACACTATTTGTTTTTTACTTAATTTGGCTACGTTTAAGTCAAGAGCCCAATAAATCACTCATCGCATTCGCCCCAAAATTATCGAGTAAGTAAAAAGGTACTTCCAATGAAATGGAGGCAGGAATTTGTTCACTACACTCACGGATGGAAGTGTATAAACATTTAATTCACGTCCTGTTATTCTCACAGTAACAAGTTTATGTCATGTTATTCTCACAGTAACGAGTTTATGTACTATCAATAAAGAATGTTACTACGCCATTGCGAGAACTTAAATAAAGCCAGGCAGTATCTCGTGCGCTCCAAAATCTCGTAACAATTCTGAGCCCATCCGCTTAAATTTCAAGTTAAAGCTCCTCAGTTGCGAAATGGCAAAAATTACGCGATTAAAAAAAATTCCATTCGTTACGGTCGCCAGTGAAGATTCAAAGTTCTGAATCGTTCTCTGACGAAAAATATTGTGTTTTCTAGTGATACATATGTAAATTTTTTAAGTCCACGTTTAGACACTTAAGGAAATTCCAGCACTCTCACGAACCGACTGTCCTGCTGCACATAAAAATACACCAAAACGACTGCCTGTGAATACTGCCAGAATTGGACTACTCACCTTTTAGCGCCGCCATTATCAGGCTGTCTGCACGAAGATGGCTGCCCAGTATTTATATCCTCGAATCGTAACATGAATTAAAACATACACTTTCTTTCTTATGGAACGTATAAAAACTATAAATATTTGACTATACATATGTATTGTACGAGGTACATGATTTTGTATGAACTTTTTCTCAGATTTTCATAGCTGCTTTCACTTTTTCATTCCATTCACTAGTTTTCTCATAACTTCTAATTCTATCATGGAAAATGTTATTTGTTGTTACATTGTATTTAACAGATATAAACAATTAGCAGTAACCATACTCATACTTCAATAACTATATTTATTTTACAGTACTGTCTATACTTACAATATATTAATTAACTTTATGGCTAAAATCCACTATTTTCAAACACGGAATAAGCTTTGCAGCCTTCATTTCGAAACTACACTCCTGGAAATTGAAATAAGAACACCGTGAATTCATTGTCCCAGGAAGGGGAAACTTTATTGACACATTCCTGGGGTCAGATACATCACATGATCACACTGACAGAACCACAGGCACATAGACACAGGCAACAGAGCATGCACAATGTCGGCACTAGTACAGTGTATATCCACCTTTCGCAGCAATGCAGGCTGCTATTCTCCCATGGAGACGATCGTAGAGATGCTGGATGTAGTTCTGTGGAACGGCTTGCCATGCCATTTCCACCTGGCGCCTCAGTTGGACCAGCGTTCGTGCTGGACGTGCAGACCGCGTGAGACGACGCTTCATCCAGTCCCAAACATGCTCAATGGGGGATAGATCCGGAGATCTTGCTGGCCAGGGTAGTTGACTTACACCTTCTAGAGCACGTTGGGTGGCACGGGATACATGCGGACGTGCATTGTCCTGTTGGAACAGCAAGTTCCCTTGCCGGTCTAGGAATGGTAGAACGATGGGTTCGATGACGGCTTGGATGTACCGTGCACTATTCAGTGTCCCCTCGACGATCACCAGTGGTGTACGGCCAGTGTAGGAGATCGCTCCCCACACCATGATGCCGGGTGTTGGCCCTGTGTGCCTCGGTCGTATGCAGTCCTGATTGTGGCGCTCACCTGCACGGCGCCAAACACGCATATGACCATCATTGGCACCAAGGCAGAAGCGACTCTCATCGCTGAGGACGACACGTCTCCATTCGTCCCTCCATTCACGCCTGTCGCGACACCACTGGAGGTGGGCTGCACGATGTTGGGGCGTGAGCGGAAGACGGCCTAACGGTGTGCGGGACCGTAGCCCAGCTTCATGGAGACGGTTGCGAATGGTCCTCGCCGATACCCCAGGAGCAACAGTGTTCCTAATTTGCTGGGAAGTGGCGGTGCGGTCCCCTACGGCACTGCGTAGGATCCTACGGTCTTGGCGTGCATCCATGCGTCGCTGCGGTCCGGTCCCAGGTCGACGGGCACGTGCACCTTCCGCCGACCACTGGCGACAACATCGATGTACTGTGGAGACCTCACGCCCCACGTGTTGAGCAATTCGGCGGTACGTCCACCCGGCCTCCCGCATGCCCACTATACGCCCTCGCTCAAAGTCCGTCAACTGCACATACGGTTCACATCCACGCTGTCGCGGCATGCTACCAGTGTTAAAGACTGCGATGGAGCTCCGTATGCCACGGCAAACTGGCTGACACTGACGGCGGCGGTGCACAAATGCTGCGCAGCTAGCGCCATTCGACGGCCAACACCACGGTTACTGGTGTGTCCGCTGTGCCGTGCGTGTGATCATTGCTTGTACAGCCCTTTCGCAGTGTCCGGAGCAAGTATGGTGGGTCTGACACACCGGTGTCAATGTGTTCTTTTTTCCATTTCCAGGAGTGTAGTAATGTCTACAACAACTCATTCTTTGCTGGATCTCTACGAGACCTATTCAAAAACACTTCATTTTAAAAAAACTGCTAAAGGTGTTGTCAACTTTTTCATTTTTAAAGTTAATACTGTTCACAAAGTATTTAACATAAAATAACGTAGATGCCATACATCGTACCAAGGGTAGTCTAAATCCTCAAAAATGGTTCAAATGGCTCTGAGCACTATGGGACTCAACTGCTGAGGTCATAGAACTTAGAACTACTTAAACCAACTAACCTAAGGACAGTACACACAGCCATGCCCGAGGCAGGATTCGAACCTGCGACCGTAGCGGTCGCACGGTTCCAGACTGTAGCGCCTAGAACCGCTCTGCCATCTAAATCCTCGCACTCGTCGTAGTTTCCTCCTTTTATGTGTGGTACTGGCTTTCCAGTGTCTTAATTATGTATGGTACTGGCTTTCCAGTATGCGAAGAGGCTCAATTCTTTATTGAGATATCTTATATTCAACATTTTAACTGATGCTTTTGGCTAGTGGTGGGAGTCTTTAAACCATTCCTTGCCCCCAACGGCCAGCGAGCCACGTGTTTTCAGAGCATCCTGAATGTTTGCTAATCACCAGGATTTTTCATACTTCTATATCGACCCATTAGCAGAACCTCAAAGAGCACCGCTGTCTACTGGTGGAACTTCGAAGCTGGTGCCGCTGTGTGCAGCTCAGTACGGCCTCCACGCGGCCCGTTTCCACCCTGCTTTACTGTCGAACTCGCGGTCGCGCGGCTACGTCTGTCTTTCAGCCCAAAACAAATCTAGCGGGCTCAGTCGCTTCCTCTTTCAAAGTTTATGGAAATCTTTTTGGGGGCTATACCGTCACAACGTAGATGAAGATAAGATGAAGATATGCTACTGCGATGAGAATGTTACAGAACACTGAAAGACGTTTGTGGAAACAAGGCCCCGTGAGTCGACATTCCGTCAGAACTGCTGACACTTCTGGGTGAGCCGGTCATGACAAAACTCTTCCATCTGGAGTGGAAGACGTACGAGACAAGCGAAATATCTCAGACTTTAAGAAGAATGTAATAATTCCAATTCTAAAGAAAAAGGTGCTTAGAGCTGTGTATATTTTGGAACTTTGGGTTTAGTGAGTCATGGTTACAAACTACTGACACAATTTCTTCATAGAAGAATGGAAAAACTGGCAGATTCTGACCTCGTAGAAGATCAGTTTGGATTCTAGAGAAATGAAGGAACACGCGAGGCAATGCTGACCCTACGACTCATCTTAGAAGAGTAGTTAAGGAAAGGCAAAGCTACATTTATAGTATTTGTAGACTTAGAGAAAGTTTTTGATACTGTTGACTGGAATATTCTCTTTGATATTCTTAAGATAGAAGAAAATGGAAATGAGCGTTTGGCGTCATTGGCCGGGAGGCTCTTTGCGGGGCAGGTCCGGCCGCCTTGGTGCAGGTCTTATTACATTCGACGCCACATTGGGCGACCTGCGGGCTAGATGGGGATGAAATGATGATGAAGACAACACAATAACCAGTCCCTGAGCGGAGTAAATCTCAGACCCAGCCGGGAATCGAACCCGGGCCCGTTGAACGGCAATCCGTCACGCTGACCACTTTTATATTTTTTCTTTTTATTTTTTTTAAGGAAGGTAGGAGAAACAGAAACCTTTATTACTCACAAATTAAACATAATACATCCTTACACATTATACCTGTCGTGGAAGGAACCTCGCTGCCGTCCTACCATGCAGCGTGAAATAACAACGAAGTCAGAGTGGGGCCACCTCTGGCACCCTAAAGAAAACCACTCAGCTATCGGGGCGGACCAGATAGAAGACAGAAAATACAGGGATAGAATGGCTATTTATGTCTTGTGCGGTAACCAGACGACAGTTATAAGAGTCGAGGGTCATGAAAGGGAGGCAGTTGTTGACAAATGAGTGCGACATGCTTGTATCCTAACGACAACATTATTCAGTCTGTACACTGAGTAAGCATTCAGGAACCAAAACAAAAATTTGGGATAGGGATCAAAGCTTAGGGAGAAGAAATAAGAACTTTGAGGTTTGCTGATGACATTGTAATTCTGTCAGAGACTGCGAAAGACCTGGAAGAGAAGCTGAACAGAATGAAGAGTGTCTTGAAAGGAGGATGTGAGATGAACATCAACAAATGCAAAACGAGGATAATGGAGTGTAGTCGAATTAAATCAGGCGACGCTAAGGAAATTCGATTACGGAATGACACACAATTAATGTAGTAGATGAGATTGCTATTTGGGGACCAAAATAACTGATGATAGCTGATGTGGTGAGGATATAAAATGTAGACGGGCAATGACAAGAGAACCGCTTCAGAAGAAAAGAAGTGTGTTAATATCGAATAAAGGCACAAGTGTTAGAAAATGTTTATATGGAATATACCCACGTGGCGAGGTGAAACATGGAGGATAAACAGTTTATACAAGAAGAAAATAGAAGCTATTGAAATGTGGTATTACAGAAGAGTGCTTCAGATTAGTTGAGTAGGTCACATAACTAATGAGGAGCTAGTGAATAGAATTGAGGAGAAAAGAAATTTGTGGTACAACCTGACTGGAAGAAAGGCTCGTTTGATACGAATCATTCTGAGGCATCAAGGCAACTTAGTACTGGAGGGAATTGTGGGGGGTAAAAGTTGCAGAGGGAGACTAAGAAAAAAATACGGTAAGTAGATTCAGAAGGATGTAAGTTGCAGTAGTTATTCAGAGAGTAAGAGGCTTGCACAGGTTAGAGAAGCATGGAGAGCTGCATTAAATCAGTCTCCGGAATGAAGACTACAACGACAATATTGTAGGCAACATCTTTATTTTGCATCGCATCCTATGCTGATGGCAGCTCAGTATCAAAGATAAGTTTAAATCACAAAATACACAGGCTCATCATCAATGGACCACTAAAGCGACGTACGAAGTTCTTTATCTAACCTTAGTTGTGCAAACATATTAAAGACCAAACTGCCTAAGGGTAATATTTCAATTACACTGCATCCAATTCCGAGGTGAGGCACTCGTCTACTGTATTAAGTCCGTTACATGTGGAAGCCCTAACTCAACATACTTTACGAACACCAACTTAGAATTGCTTTTTGTATATATTCGTAAACTTTCGTTGATGACTGGGTTACAATACGATTCCAACTTACTATCGAAAAAAATTATTTATTATTATAAATGCTGAATCTTCTTATACGAACACTTTATTTGCCAAGATCACAACTGTTTGTACAGTGCTGAGTAGTTACGACAAATTTAAACTGCCATTTTCAAATATTAAAATGCGTAACATGTAAGCTACAGGGGAATATTGGACATGAATATGTAATATATGTTAACAGAGAAACAAGTAAAACAATTACATACTACATTACTACAGGCAGTAGCGTCTATAACGACCACTATAGGTAGATACTTTGTAATAATCGATAACCATGTTACTGTAAGATAAAAAACATAGGCGAATACGTAGAAAAATATCCAGTCATAAATAAAATAATACATTATTTTATGCGTGTGCAATATTCAGGCAAGTGATGAGTGGTCATAGGCGAATCTGCTCCCACAAGATCCAACACCAGCTCCCAAATTCTACGGTGCGAACAATTAGGTTGAAACTAGCCAGGTTCTCGTAACTTTCTACTCATGGAGAAACATTTCTTCGAATTACAATGGCACCCGATGCAAATTCTTACGCTTTCCGGGCATTATACCCTACGAAGTGGCACGAGGTTTTCATTCACAGTCAGTGTGTGTCTGAATGTTCCTGTGACGAGGATTGCTCCATCTTCGACAGTCTCAGTAGTTAGTAAACTTCACATCAGAGGTGTTCGTTTACTGTTTTTCAACGCGGTGGTTCAAATGCGCTGCTCACTGAAGGCCTCGTGCAAGTTGAAAAATTCGCTTCCGACCATTGGTTCCTTATCACAGTTTAGGATCCTCTACCGTCCCTATAATTTTTATCCTAAAGGTTTGTCATACCCTACAGAGGTCTCTGCAGTTGCATACGAAGGATTTAAGTCACTAATTAACTAAGTGATATTACTTTACCTGAGGCTACGTGGAGCGAGGAAGTAAGGTCATATGGCGCATTTGATTATTGTAATGTTTAGGATCCTCTACCGTCCCTATAATTTTTATCCTAAAGGCTTGTCATACCCTACAGAGGTCTCTGCAGTTGCATACGAAGGATTTAAGTCACTAATTAACTAAGTGATATTATTTTACCTGAGGCTACGTGGAGCGAGGAAGTAAGGTCATATGGCGCATTTGATTATTGTAATCAAGTGGGTAGTTACAGATCCGTTACTTGAGGTGGTTTTCAACCAGTCACCTCTCTCTCTCTCTCTCTCTCTCTCTCTCTCTCTCTCTCTCTCTGTCTCTCTCTCTCTCTTTGTCTCTCTCTGTTTATCTCGAGCAGTATAACTGTTGTTTCTAAATTCTTTTCTGTTTCAGTGTAATAGACTTTCATCCATCTAAGACAGCACAAGAGGCCAAGATAGCAATATTTCCCATCACGGTTGATACCGTGTTGTTAACAGTTGCTGGAGGCTATGCCATCACTTCAAAAGTGTATCAGCTTAACTGATAGCTGTGGGTGTAGCTCACAGTACTATGTTCAATTTGTTTAAGTTGCTGAAAGACGGAAACGGTGTACCTCGTCGTGGGCACATAACGTTGTCCTTTCAAACAGCGCACTGTGGCCGAGCGGTTCTAGGCGCTTCAGTCCGGAACCACGCGGCTGCTACGGTCGCAGGTTCGGATTCTGCCTCGGGCATGGATGTGTGTGATGTCCTTAGGTTAGTTAGGTTTAAGTAGTTCTAAGTCTAGGGGACTGATGACCTCAGATGTCAAGTGCCATAGCGCTTAGAGCGATTTGAACCATTATTCAAACGGCGCCAAGTAAATAAAGGATACACTCCTGCAGACCATATACACGCAGCACCAACTGCACTGTACATAACTGACAGTCTTTTGCTCACGGGGAACCCTTTCAACGATATGCTCTATATTCGCAAATACCAGGATTATATGTATAATTATGGAATGTAAGAGAGCTATAATAATATTGAAATACTAATTTTTTTATGAAAATATACGTTTCTTTATTTTGAAGAATCGAAGACTCGGAATACCTATGAATGATAGTCAGTGTGGCAGAATGGTATATTCAGACAAATTGTTTGACCTTTGGACTCTGTAGCAACTAAAATATTCGGAAGCCTACCTAAAAACGGCTCCGCAAATTCAAAGAATGATGACTTCGTCAGCACTATGGGATTAGCTCGGCAACCCGTTGTAGTCATTAGGGCGTGAGCAACACCGGCAAAAATCTACGTAGAAACTACGCAACATTGAGGCACTTGCTAAAATAAGTGTTCACTTACTTTCATAATAACGGGCACATATGAGAATTTCTTTTCTGAAGCGAGATGTAGTACTGGAGACATTGGACTCACATTCGGGAGAACCAGTGTTCAAATACTCGTCAGGACATCCAGACTGAGGTATTCCACGATCTTTGAAGTACAAGGCGGGCAAAGTGAAAGTGGCCCAACAAATATTACATGCGCATTAAGAAAGGAAACACAAGTTATACATCATCTGTAATTGGGGTGGATTATATAAGTTGGGCTGCATGCCTTACGGAGCACGAAATATTTTCCGGGACATTTAATTTCACCTAGCCTGTTGATTAAAGTTGCGGAATGGTTGCTTGGCAAAGGACGTGGAGGGCTTCCGTCTCTATTCCTCCTGAATGTGAACTTCTGTGCTACATCTAGTTATCTCGTTGTCGACAAAATTATTAACATGTTGTTCTCTTGAGACAGTGACAACCATAAAATTTCTAAGAGTATCTGTAGCTACCTAATTACGGACGACTCAATAGTACCACCTGCAGGAAATTTATATGCCAGGCTGAGAGTCACTGGAAGAATCGTTTGTAAATGTAATTTACGACGAGTGAAGTCTCCTACAATACCCTACTTCCACCTGTATCTCAGTAGTGATCGTCAGTGTGGGATCCTTACCAGGTGGGATTAAGAGAGGAATGGTGAAGATCGAAAGAACAGCGGTGCATGTCGTCACGGCTTTGTTCATTAAGGGCGAGAGCTACTTTCGGGTTTTGTGTGTTACGCGATCCGGTTAAAATGTGGACACTACTGTGAGAACAGTTCAGTTAGTGGGCATTGGTTAACGGCAAATAGTCAAAGAACAGTGACATTAAAGGCAACGACGTTTTTGCTAGTGCTACAGACGCTAAGCGCTAACTTGCAATTGAAACAACGCGTGAGCGACATGTATATGAATTGCACGCTGACAACAAATAAACTGTGAGTGACTGCGAATCAACTTTTATTTATAATCAAATAAACCGTTATAACGTCGTAGTAAGTACGGACTGTGATAGTGGATGCCAATTTATCCTGAGCGGTCGATTATGTGGCGTGTGGTTGAGTCATGTACGTCTAGATACTGAGATATTATTACAAGAAAGGTATTCGTGTCTGAATTCTGCTTCAAACGGATGAATAATCTACATGGAATCGTCAGCCTCTATTCAAGATCGACGAATATCAGCCGTCTTCGATGCAACATTGGAATAAAGTCTCGAGGTAACGCAGGCACGGGGCGTATTCCGAAAGTAAGGTTCGATCGTAATTATTTTCGGCCATAATGGCTATGTTTGTGAACCGTGAGTGTGTGGGATAATTATTTATTTCTAATTTCTGCTACCAGTCACTAATTTATTTTATGTTTAATCTAACATAATGCAACGCGTTTCGAACATGTTCTGTTCATCTTCAGGCGTTTATACATACATACATAAAGAGAAATGTTACTTAAAAAGAAACAGTCTTAAGTTAGATTAATCTAGAACTCTTTGTCCATTGTTTGTTACTGTAGTGGCTGGTGTGGCATTTGGGGGGTGGAGGGGGAGGAGGGGGGCAGTGGATGGCTAGAAATCGAAATCAGTGATGTCTTCTGCTGGTTTTCTTCCTTGTGGTTGACTGTGTAGGATGCAGATAGATTTGCATCAGTTATGTGTTACGAAATAGTGTGAAAGGCTTTTATATGACGGTTGATCACTTACGATTTCATTATCTTGCTGCTTCACTTGCATCACTGGTGTAATGATGGAGCTGTTGATTGACGTTACACTATTGCACATTGTATTTTGTCACTGATTGCCATCGTAATTCACTGCACAGATTGCTTCGACGTTATGCACACAACATAAGATGGCGGACTGTAGCATGTGAGTCTGTATCGATTATCGAGGTTTTGTATCGATATCCTTGGTACTGACAGATTTGTAGTCAATTATTTACATTGACATATCTAGAATCTGTTGAGTTTGAACAGGTTTAAGATTGTTGAAGAATTTTGAGTTTTTGAATTCGGTTATTTCATTAATAATGTTATCTTAAAGCTTTGTATTATGTATGAAAATTTCCATTTCTTCCATGATATCCATTCTTTTACTTTTCCTATTTTGTGTAAAATTTCGAGGTTGTTTTCGATTTTCAAAGGGTGGCCTGTGTCTTTAATGAGAGTTGCTACTGCTGATTTGTTGCATTTATCAATCCTGTAGCACTCTAAATGTTTAGTGAATTGGGTTTTGAAATTTCTGCCCGTTTAGCCGATATAATGTGTATTACATTGGCTGCAGGTAATTTTGCAAATGCCATATGTATCAAGACTTGTATCGGGTGGTTTTATATTGTGAATAAGCTCCTACTTAGGGTGTTGTTGGTGCTGAAGCTGATTTTTACTTCTGCGTTTTTGAATAGTCTTGCTAATTTGTCAGATATTATTCCAAGGTACGGCATTTTTACATATTTGACTGCTGTGGCACTGTCAGTTGTGAGTGTAATTTGATGTTCTTTGTTTAGTTTATTTTTTATCTGTTGTGACATGGTATTAATTAGAGAAGGGTCATACCCATTGTTTATTGCAGTGTATGTTATGGTTTCTATTTCTTGTTGGAGTTCTGAATGTTGAAGTGGAAATTTGTGTGCTCTGTACAGCATTGACTTATAAGCAGCTTTTTTGTGTGAGGAGGGATGTGTAGAGGAGTTTCGTATAGTGGTGTCAGTGCCAGTAGGTTGTCTGTAAACACTAAAAGCTACCTTTTGGTTCTGTTTTGATATTTTTATGTCAAGAAAAGGTATGGTGTTGTTTTCTTCCTGTTCAAGGGTTAATTGAATATTTTTATGTAGGCTATGGAATTTGTTATAAGGGTTTGTCACTTCATCCTCTGTGCCATCAAATAGAATGGTTCAAATGGCTCTGAGCACTATGGGACTCAACTGCTGTGGTCATAAGTCCCATAGAACTTAGAACTACTTAAACCTAACTAACCTAAGGACATCACACACATCCATGCCCGAGGCAGGATTCGAACCTGCGACCGTAGCGGTCGTGCGGTTCCAGACTGTAGCGCCTTTAACCGCTCGGCCACTCCGGCCGGCTCAAATAGAATGAGGGTGTCATCTACATACCTGTTATAGAATTTAACTTTGCTTGTGATGTTATCATTTAGTGTTAGAATTTTATTTTCTATATGGATGATAAATATTTCAGCTATTAGGCCACTGAGAGCGCTTCACATTGCTAGTCCTTGGTACTGCTTCTAAATTTTATTGTTTGAAGAGAAGTCATTGTGTGAGAGCGCTAAATGAAGTACTTCTACAAGTTCTATGATTTCTGGTTTGCTCATTGTCTTGTTTCTCAATAGGTTCACTCTTATTATCTCAACTTTTTCATCTACAGGTATACTGCCGTAAATGTTTACAATATCTAGGGATAGAAGCTTCGCTTGAGGTGGTACTGTCAGTTCTAAATTAATATAGTTTAAGACCTTTTCTCTTTAAATAACATTTGTCTGTATGTATGTATGTAAAAACGCCTGAAGATGAACAGAACATGTTCGAAACGCGTTGCATTGTGTTAGATTAAACATAAAATAAACAAGTGACTGGTAGCAGCAATTAGAAATAAATAAAGGTCCAATCGGTTGATAAATGGAAACCATAGTGAAAATGAAAAGTGTTTTATTTGCAGTAGTTAGCCACGCCTTCCAACAACGTCTCTACATAGTCGCTGGACCGTCTGAGACATTTGTCGTAGCCTTGTACCAACTTTCCAATAACCTCGTCACAGAAGGCAAGCGGCCGCACTTTTCGCCGATTCTCTACGCTGACGTTCAGTTCGTTGACTGTGCCAAAACGATGACTTCATAGCCAGCGGTACATGTCAGCAGAGATGAAAATCGAAGGGAGTAAAGTCCGGGCTGTATGGAGGGCGATCAAACACTTACCATCGAGAACACTGCAGCGGTGTCCTCATTGCCCCTGCAGAGTGCGGCCGAGAACTGTCATGAAAAAGGAAATGCATGATAGTTCTATTATGTGGGCTGCATCAAATCAGGCGAAACCTCTCACGGACACTCATACTGTGCGGGATACACTGTTTTCTAGGCATCTTTACGTGCTCACTATGCGTTCAGAACTGAAAAGACAGACGTGACGTGATCAACAGGCGTACTAGGGACACTGTCCAACAAAAAATGGTTCAAATGGCTCTGGGCACTATGGGACTTAACTGCTGTGATCATCAGTCCCCTAGAACTTAGAACTACTTAAACATAACTAACCTAAGGGCATCACACACATCCATGCCCGAGGCAGGATTCGAACCTGCGACCGTAGCAATCGCGCGGTTCCAGACTGTAGCGCCTAGAATCTCTCGGCCACTCCGGCCGGCCACTGTCCAACACACCTATGCAAAGATTTATCGGATTTTCACTGCAGTTTCCAATTCGCGACCCGTCGAACCGTACTTTCGGAATACGCCTCGTACTTTTACGATCAACTGACACGAAAAGCAAGGTCTGCCTCAGACAAACGATGCGCGGGAAAAAAAATTCGTACATCATTTTAGAAGTTTCCAATTCACGCACGATTTATTGTTGCAACAGTGCATATGGAGTACGTATATTGATTACATTTACAGACCAATAGCATTTACAGATCAGTAGCATACTCGATTCTGAGGTATCAGCTGTCGACCCACGCTGAAACATATATTAGTACTTGGTGTAGCCTCCGCGGGTGGCAATGCAGGCGCTGACTGGCATCCAGTCAATTGTACGATACCATCCAAGGATACGCTATACCGCTCCTGCTCTACCTGTTCATGTACTTCTGTAAGAGTTCTTGGTGGAAAAGTCGCACCGAGTCACTACTCCTCCCATCATATCCCACACGTACAAAATTGGAGACAAGTCCGGTGATGGTGCTGGCTAGGGGAGTTCATTCACGTGTTGCATAGCACGTTGAGTATCAAGGGCAGTGTGTGGGCGATCGTTATCCTGTTGGAACAACACATCACCTTCCTGTTGCAAGAACTGCAACATTCTGTACGTACTGAGTGCTGGTTAGCGTTCCCTCGATAAATACCAAAGGTCATAAAACGTGTCAGTACTTGAAATTACAACATAAAAGTAATAACAGATAAAATAAAATGTTTATGAACCCAAAATGTCAATCCATAAGTTGGAGTAAACGCAATTAACAATATAACATAAGAATCAGCTTAGTTTTTCAAGGAACTCCTCAACAGAATAGCAGGAGTGACCCATGAGGAAGCTCTTCAGTTTGGATTTTAGGGGCGTGGATTACTGCTAAGATTTTTGAATACTTGAGGTTGCTTATTGAAAATGGATGCAGCAGTATACTGCACACCTTTCTGCACAAGAGTTAAGGAAGTGCGATCCAAATGCTGATTGGATTTCTGCCGAGTATTAACCGAGTGAAAGCTGCTAATTCTTGGGAATAAGCTGATATTTAACAAGAAACGACAGTAGAGAATACATATACATTGAGAGGCCAATGTCAAAATACCAACACTAGTGACAAGGGGTCGACAAAGGATTCGGGAACTTACACCGCCCATTTCTGAACTAAAAATATCATTTTAGAATGGGAAGAGTTACCCCAAAATATGATACCATACAACATAAGCGGATCAAAACAAGCACAGTAGACTAATTTTCGTGTCAAACAATGACTTACTTCAGATACCGTTCGAATAGTAAAAATGGCAGCGTTAGGTCTTTGAACAGTATCCCGAACGTGGGCTTCCCATGACAGTTTACTATCTATCTGTACATCTACAAATCTGAACTATTCAGTTTCACTAATCATATGCCCATTCTGTGAAATTAAAATGTCGGGATTTGTTGAATTGTGTGTTAGAAAAAAATGGTTCAAATGGTTCTAAGCACTATGGGGCTTAACATCTGAGGTCGTCAGTCCCCTAGAATTAGAACTACTAAAAGCTAACTAACCTAAAGACATCACACACATCCATTCCCGAGGCAGGATTCGAAACTGCGACCGTAGCAGTAGCGCGGTTCCGGACTGAAGTACCTAGAACCGCTCGGCCCCTGCGGCCGGCTGTGTGTTAGAAACTGTAAAAACTGAATCTTACTGTGATTTACCATTAGTTTATTTTCTACAAGCCATGAACTTATGTCATGAACTGCGCTATTTGAAGCCAAGCCAATGTTGCAGACAATATCCTTTACTACCTAGCTAGTGTCATCAGCAAACAGAAATGTTTTAGTTACCCGTATTATCAGAGGGCATATCATTTATATAAATAAGGAACAGGAGTGACCCCAACACTAATTCCAGGGGCACCCCTCGTTTGACCGTGCCCCACTCAAACACAACATCACAGCCATTCTCAAAACTGTGAATAATGACCTTTTGCTGTCTGTTGTTAAAGTAAGAGGTGAACCAATTTTGAGCTACTCCCCGTGTTCCGTAATGGTCCAATTTCTGGAGAAATATTTTGTAATCAACACAACCAAACACTTTAGTTAAATCGAAAAAAATGCCTAGCGTTCGAAACCTTTTGTTTACTCCATCCAGTATCTCTCAGAGAAAAGAGAATGTAGCATTTTCAGTTGTTAAACCACTTCTTAAGCCGAACTGTACATTTGATAGCAAATTACAAGATATAAAATGATCAATTACCCTTACATACGCAGACTTTTCAATAACTTAAGCAAACACTGATGGCATGGAAATAGGTCTAAAATTGTCTTCATTATCTCTTTCTCCCTTTTTATAAAGCAGCTTTACTACTGAGTATATTAATCGTTCAGGAAACTGACCATTCTTAAAGGAATATAGGGCTAACATGTGCAGCACAGTATTTTAATATTCTGCTACACACTCCATCATATCCTGAAAATCCTTAGTCTTCAGTGTTTTAATTACTGACTCAATCTCCCCTTTGTCAGTATCACAGAGTAGTATTTCAGGCGTCAGTCTCGGAAACGCATTTTCCAAGGGTGTTGTATGATTCCCTGTAGCAGCTAAGTTTTTATTTAATTCACCAGCAACGCTCAGAAAATGATTGCTTAATACTGCACATATATCTGACTTATCAGAAACAGAAATATTTTTACTAAGAACTGACTTTATATCGTCGATTAAGTCCTGTTGACCAGACGCTTCCTTCACAACTGATAAATAGTTTAAATTTTATCCTGTTAATTAGCTATTCTATTTGCGTACCACATACCCCTTACCTTCCTAATAACATTTTTAAGCACCTTACAATACTGTTTGTAATAGGCCACAGTAGCTTGATTGTGACTACTTCTAACTTTTTGATATAATTCCCGCTTTGTTCTACATTATATCCTTACCCAACTAGTCAGCCACCCAGGCTGTCGTTTACTGCTAGTAGCCCGTTTAGAACGTTCTAATGGAAAGCAACTCTCAGATTATGAGAAATGTGTTAATTAAAGCATTATATTTGTCATCTATGTTATCGGCACTATACAAATCCTGCCACTCTTGTTCCTTAACGAGATTTAAAAAACTCCCTATTGCCGTTGGATTAGCTTTCCTACATAGTTTGTAATTATATACTACATCTGTTTGAGTACAAAAGCCATTTAGTGTTAAAATTTGTGCATTATGGTATGAAAGGCCGATCACCCTTTTACTAACAGAATGCCCATCTAGTAATGAAGAATGAAGAAAAATATTGTCTATGGCTGTGCTACTGTTTCCCTGCACCCTAGTTAGAAAAACCACAGTCTGCATCAGATCATATGAGTTTGCGAGATCTACCAACACCATTTTTCTTGCACAATCATATACAAAATTAATATTGAAGTCCCCACGTGTAACTAATTTTGGCACTTCCTATAAAGTGAACCAATAACCCTCTCTAGCTTGAGCAGAAATGCTCTGGAGTCAGAGTCAGGATATCTATAAACAACAACAACTTGAAGTTTAGTTTCGCTAAATTCTACTGCCCCTGCACAATATTCAAATATCTGTTCAGTGCAGTGGCATGATACATCTATGGATTCAAACGGAATATTGTTTTTTAAGTACATTGCCAGTCTCCCACTCCGCAAGTAACTTGCTGAAAAACAGCCAGCTAATCTGTATCCTGTTAGCCTCTGAATCGTCAAATTATTTTAGTGTAATCATAAATACGATCCAAGTCCTTTTCTGAAAATTACCATAGTGACACTTAGGTCTTACGTCAAAAGACGAGTGGGATACATATGTCTCACTCCTCCCCGAGTTGGAAAACGAAACGGCGGGAATTATTATTTTTTTCGTATTGTTACTTCTGACGACGACATTAAGTAAAATAACTCTTCATTAATGGCTTTCACTAGGAGAAAAAATTGATGGCAAAAGTGTTAAAGACAGGGTTGTCCGTGCGGAAACGACAAGCCGCACCGTTCTTACGTCCAGTGACGCGACAGGGCCTGGACCTAACCATGAATTTTACGTGGAATTGTTAGAAACAACAGAACTGTCCAGTGGCAGCCACAGGGCGGTCCTTGTTAGCATAGCAACATGCCGCAGCACATTCCTGACGCACGTGAGAGAGCAGCCACAGTTAGGTGACCGCCGCTATGCCACACGCCGCACAATGCATTACTGCCGTCTGCATGTTACCACCTGTGGCACGTTAACTGTAAATCGTAAACCATCTTAAAATTATGTAACAACATTAAATCGTGCAGAATTAAGTGATGAACAACGAATGGGAGATGAATGGACTTCCGCCTGTACAGGGTGCAACTAAATTCACTTTCCAGACTTTGAGGACAGGTTCCTTACACCAAAACAAGAACAAATGTCTAGTAAAAATGGGCTCTAAAATGACTACCTTAAGAACCATGAGCACTTGCTGTTTATCCATACTGCGGAACACAGCTCTTTTACTGCAAAGCCTTTACTTAGCACATTTAGGGAGGAGGTTGTACGAACGAAAACAAGTCCAGTGAACATGGGCTCTCAAACGCACACCTGAAGAGCTACACTGAAGCCTCAGAGGAACTGGTATAGGCATCCACATTCAAATACAGAGATTTGTAAACAGGCAGAATAAGGCGCTGCGGTCGGCAACGCCAATATAAGACAAATGTCTGGCGTAATTGAGAGAACGGTTACTGCTGCTACAACAGCAGGTTATCAAGATTTAAGTGTGTTTGCCCGCATCTCGTGGTCGTGCGGTAGCGTTCTCGCTTCCCACGCCCGGGTTCCCGGGTTCGATTCCCGGCGGGGTCAGGGATTTTCTCTGCCTCGTGATGGTTGGGTGTTGTGTGATGTCCTTAGGTTAGTTAGGTTTAAGTAGTTCTAAGTTCTAGGGGACTGATGACCTAAGATGTTAAGTCCCATAGTGCTCAGAGCCATTTTTTAAGTGTGTTTGAACGTGTTGTTATAGTCTGGGAATGAGCGATGGAACACAGCATCTCCGAGGTAGCGATGAAGTGTACCGTGAACATCAGAAATCCTGTAAAACATCCAATCTCCGACATCGCTGCGGGGAGAAGAAGATACTGCAACAACGGGACCAACGACGACTGAAGAGAATCATTCAACGTGTCAGAAGAGCAACCCTTCCGTTAATTGTTGCAGATTTCAATGCTGGGCCATCAACAAGTGTCAGCGTGTGAACCATTCAACGAAATATCATCGATATGGGCTTTCGTATCCGATGTCCCACTCGTGTATCCTTGATGACTACACGACAAAAAGCTTTACACCTCAACTGGGCCCGTCAACATCGACATTGGACTGTTGGTAACTGGAAACATGTGTCAAATTTTCTCGAGTGAATGTACGTGTATGTGTATGGAGACAACCTCATGAATCCATAGATCCTGCATGTCAGCAGGGGACTTTTCAAGCTAGTGGAGGCTCTGTAATGGCGTGGGTTCAAATGGTTCAAATGGCTCTGAGCACTATCGGACGTAACATTTGAGGTCATCAGTCCCCTAGCATCTACAACTACTTAAACCTACCTAACCTAAGGACATCACACACATCCATGCCCGAAGCAGGATTCGAACCTGCGACCGTAGCGGTCGCGCGGTTCCAGACTGAAGCGAATGGCGTGGGGCGTGTGTAATTGGAGTAATATGGGACCCATGATACGTGTAGATACGACTCTGACCGGTGAAACGTACGTAAGCATCCTGCTAGCTCATCTGTAACCATTCGTGTCCAGTGTGCATTCCGACAGACTTGGGCAATTCCACGTCCAGAATTGCTACAGAGTGGCTCCAGAAAGAATCTGCAACATTTAAATACTTGCGCTGGTCACCAAACTTCCCAAACATGAATATTCCTGAGCATATCTGGGATGCCTCACAACATGCTGTTCAGAAGAGATTCCACCCTCTCGTCCTCTTACGGATTTTTGGGCATCCCTGCAGTATTCATGTTGTCAGTTTCCTACACCAGTACTTCAGACATTAGTCGAGTCCATGCCACGTCGCGTTGCGGCACTTCTGGTTGCTCGCGAGGGGCCTACATTGCTTCTACTTAACAACTTGTCATAGTTCTTAAAGTGTGCATTTTAGAGCCCATATATATATATATATATATATATATATATATATATATATATATATATGGAACTTTTATTTCCTGTTTGGTCCATAGTACCACCTTCCAAAATATGGATACCAAAGGGATTACAGTGGAAGAGACGTGTTTCACAGTGTATAAGATTAACAAGTACTCATAGCTCTGAAGATATGCATTTTATAGACAATGTTTATTAGACTTATTTCATTCTTTCGGTGTAAGGAACTGTCCTGGAGGTGCGTAAAGGAATTTAGTTGCATCCTGTATAGAGGTTGAGGAAAAACAATGGCAGTACCCGTCACGGCGAACTGAAGACCTGACTACGGTGTCAGCACAGTCGTTTTTACACCCGAGAAACCGAGAGGAGTGATAATGCACAATTCAGTATTCTTGTAGTTGGAGCGCTGTCACACGCTACGCATCTGTGGGCGCCACTGAGAGAACTACCAGTTTGGAACAAGAACGGAAACAGAACGTACAGCATAATTCAGATTTGTTGCTCACGACGCTTCGCTGACAGTGTCCGTAAAAATGTTTCTGTATTCCTTTGCTGATGATAATGCCGCTGATGGTAATGCCGACTCCTTGTTCGAATAAATCCTGACTGATTTTATTATACTAGCTGACAATAAAAGTAAAACTTCCAGGAGAAACGGTCCGATATCAAAGTAACGTCGCACATACACTGGTGTCCTGTGTTTAAATCACGATATAATCGTACAAAATGTCAACAGATATCCGTACGATCGTGTCCTGCACCGAAGATGGCATTCTGGTCAACGGACAACACCGCCAACGATGGCGTCAAGGCTCCTGTCACACGGGGTTGTTTTTGCCGGGTAGTCCCAGATCCACAGTCGCTGTATGCACAGTGACAGTCTGTGCAATATGGCACTGAGAAGACACCTACCATTCTCTTTGCGGTTGAGGGCTATGGGAAGAATGGAAGCAGGACAGTCGCAAATTGATGTGGCCCGATGACTTAATGTGAATCAGTTCTTGATTTGTGCGGGCATACTGCTGCAAAACAACTAAATATTAGACTAAAATTAACAGTGTCTAAGGCCGAAAAGCAACGGTGTGCTAGCAGACGGCGTTTCCCGATGTAAGCGAGAAATCAAGCTAAAATCACCGTAAGTACAAATCAACATATTCGTAACGAACTGTTTTTGATCTAAAAGCAAATCAAAATGTAAATAATTTAATTACAGACCACTGATGACCTCAACAAAGCGAAACTCGCCTGATAAAAAAATCACTAATTTTTGTAGTTGCAATGACAGAACAAAAATACCCTCAAGTAATGTAAGCAATTTATTAGTTTCCACAATCTCGAAATCTGGAAGAAAATCCAAAGAGGTTCTGGTCGTGCGTCAGATACGATCAATACCTTCACCTCGTGAAAGCAATGGTAATTTTCCTGATGACAACGCCCCTAAATCAGAGCTATTAAACACAAGTTTCCGAAAGTCCTTCAGAAAAGAAGACGAAATAAATATACCAACGTTCGATTCAAGACGAACTGCCCACATGAGTAACTTAAAAGTAACTATCCTGTCTAACGAAGCAGCATCAACCACTTACTGAACGCAAGGCCTGAGGTCCACATAGTATACCAGTTAGTTTCGTTTCAGGGTATGCTGGTACAATAGATCCGTACTTACCAAGAACGTACACTCATGTTCAGAAAAAACAGAACAGCACGAACAACTAGAGAAAGGACGTTCATACTCACAGAACGTGTACGTCAATATGTTCTGCAGAAATGACTAGCGTCTGAACCATGTCGGCTGGCCGGTTCACGTTCAACATCGATATTGTGGCATACCACCACCTACCCGCAAAAAAATGGCTCTGAGCACTATGGGACTTAACATCTGAGGTCATCAGTCCCCTAGAACTTAGAACTACTTAAACCTAACTAACCTAAGGACAGCACACACATCCATGCCCGAGGCAGGATTCGAACCTGCGACCGTAGCGGTCACGCGGTTCCAGACTGTAGCGCCTAGAACCGCTCGGCCACCTCGGCCGGCCCTACCCGCAAAATGTGGCTGCGGCTCTCGTTGACACTGTTAGCCGAGGGTAATGGATCAGCGTGACTTGAGCAGGTATGCAGTATGCCTCGGAGACGAATGCCCGAACCGTACCGTCGAATCAGTGAGTTTTGAAACAGGGCCCATTACTGGCATAAGAGAATGTGATACATCCATCAGGGACACTGCTGCTCGTATGGGACAAAGTGTTTCGGCAGTGAAACGGGTGTGTGCAGAATGGTTCACGGAAGGCCGTAGAACACTAGAACACGGCGAGATGGGTCAGGTCGCACTATCCTGACCGCGGAGTAGATAGACATATCATCCGAATGTCAATGCAGGACAGATCTGCGTTCTCCCAGGCTATGGCGCAACAGTGGAACAGCGTAACACATCGTACACTGTCAATGAGAGAGTCCGTCAGAGATTATTACGGCATGGGTTACGTGCGCGTCGTCTACTTCTCTGTCTATCTTTGACGAATGTGCAGAAACATGCCAGACGGCAATGGTGTCTTGAGCGACGTCACTGAGGACAGAAATGGCATCAGATAGCGTTTTTGAACGAATCCAGGTTCTGTTTGTTTGAAAATGATGGCCGCATTTTTGTTCGCCGCAGATAGGGGGAGCGGCATAATGGTGACTGCATTCGCATAAAACATACAGCACCAACTCAAGGCCTTATAGTGTGGGGTGCTATTGGGTAGAATGACAAATCACAGTCGGTGGGTGTCCAGGGCACTGTGACCAGTGTGACCTACGTGAATGATATCCTGCGACCTGCAGCCATATCATGTCAACACAACACTCCAGACGCCATTCTTCAGCAAGACAATGCATGACCAGAAAATGTGTTGGATATGGTGGAATGACGGTTGCAGCGCTGTGACCCAATGCCAACCACTACAGATGAACTTTGGAACGAGATGAATGCAGCATGCATTAGGAGGTGGCTTACAAAACACTCGTTCGACCTATACTTGAGTATTGCTCATCAGTGTGGGATGCGTACCAGATCGGTTTGACGGAGGAGATAGAGAAGATCCAAAGAAGAGCGGCGCGTTTCGTCACAGGGTTATTTGGTAACCGTGATAGCGTTACGGAGATGTTTAATAAACTCAAGTGGCAGACTCTGCAAGAGAGGCGCTCTGCATCGCGGTGTAGCTTGCTCGCCAGGTTTCGAGAGGGTGCGTTTCTGGATGAGGTATCGAATATATTGCTTCCCCCTACTTATACCTCCCGAGGAGATCACGAATGTAAAATTAGAGAGATTAGAGCGCGCACGGAGGCTTTCAGACAGTCGTTCTTCCCGCGAACCATACGCGACTGGAACATGAAAGGGAGGTAATGACAGTGGCACGTAAAGTGCCCTCCGCCACACACCGTTGGGTGGCTTGCGGAGTATGAATGTAGATGTAGATGTAGATGCGTGGCTATGCCACAGGACGCCATTTGCTCCTTATACGCTTCGATGCATGGAACAAGTTATCAGGCGCCATGGCGGACCCTGTGCCTACTAGGCAACAGGACACACAGTGAACCGAGGTGACTGAAATTTTGATCATTTCTGCAGAACATACTAATGTATATGTCCTGTAGATATGAACGTTCTATCTCTAGTCGTTCAAGGTGTTCTGTTTCTTTTTCTCAAAAACAATGTGCAACCACTCGCTAGACAAAAGATCTGCACCTGAAGACTGGAAATTTGCACAGGTCACACCAATGCTAAAGAAAGGAAATGGGAGCAATCTACTGAACTACAGATCCATATCACTAACGTCGATTTACGGTAAGATTTGGGGACGTATAATATGTTTGAACATTGTGAATTACTGCGAAGTTAACGATTTATCGTTCTTGCGAAATACAACTACTTCTTTATTCATACGAAGTAATGAATGCTATCAACATGGGATCTGAAATGACTTCCATATTTTTAGATTTGCAGAAGGGTTTTGAGTTCGTCCTTCACAAGCGGCTTCTAATCAAATAGCGTGCCTACATAGTAGTATTGGACAGAAAGTTATCGAGAGAAAGAGAAGTAAAAACTGACGTACTCCAATGAAACGTCTTAGGCCTTTTGCTGTTCCTGATCTATATAAACGATTTAGGAGACTATCTGAGCAGGCCTTTTAGATTATTTGCGGATGATGCTGTCATTTACTGTGTTATCAAGTCATCAGATGATCAAAACACCGAGCGAGGTGGCGCAGTGGTTAGCACACTGGACTCGCATTCGGGAGGACGACGGTTCAATCCCGTTTCCGGCCATCCTGATTTAGGTTTTCCGTGATTTCCCTAAATCGCTTCAGGTTCCTTTGAAAGGGCACGGCCGATTTCCTTCCCCATCCTTCCCTCACCCGAGCTTGCGCTCCGTCTCTAATGACCTCGTTGTCGACGGGACGTTAAACACTAATATCCTCCTCCAGATGATCAAAACCAATTGCGAAATGATACAGACAACATGTATCTAAGGCGCGAAAAGTGACAATTATGAGAAGCGTGAAGTCATCCACAGGAGTACTGAAAGGAATCCGCTAAATTTCAGTTACACGATAAATCACACAAATCTAAACGCTGTATATTCAACTATATACTTAGGGATTATAATTACGAATAACTTAAATTGGAATGATAGCATAGACAATTATGTGGGGAGGACAACTCGTTTTGCATTATCGCGAAACAGGGGAGAAAGTGCCAGGGATGTGATACTCGAATTGGTGTGGCAAACATTAAAACAAGGGCGTTGCGGCAGAGTCTTCTTATGAAATTTCTATCATCAACTTTCTCCTCCGAATGAGGAAGCATTTTGTTGGCGCGCACCCTTATAGGTATTGTAATAAAATAAAATAAACAAGAGCGCGCACAGAAAGGTTCAAGTGTTCGTTTTCTTCACGCGCTTTTCGAGAATGGATGGGCAGTGAAATAGCTTGAAGTTGATTCTGTGAATCCTCTGCCAGACACTTACTTGTGAATCCAGTGCAGTTATGTATATGTAGATGTAGAAATCGCTCGACAGCTGAAAGGTCACAGGACCTGACAGGGTGACCTTTTTGTGTCGAAAATCCAAATAACTTGTCCTCGTCTAGCAACAACTTACCGTGGGTCGCAGGAACGAGCGAGAGTTTCTACTGACTGAAAATAGTCTGAACAATCCTAACGGCCTGTACTTTTTTTTCAATTATTTAAACCGGAAACTGCGTTCCCAATAATCGTTGTAAAAAGGTAAATAAATGTTAGAGCAGTGCGTTGTTGGTACCGCATTGTGTTGATGGGCGATGTTTAACGCATAACCTATATCTCTGACACCTATTTGTTGTAGAATTTTAGAACAAGTTTTTTGCTCGCGTATCATGTCATTTCTGGAAACCCAGAATCTTCTCTGTAGGAATCGACATGGATTCCGGAAACAGCGATCGTGTGAGACCCAACTCGCTTTATTTGTTCATGAGACCCAGCAAATATTAGATACAGGCTCCCAGGTAGATGCCACTTTCCTTGACTTCCGGAAGGCGTTCGATACAGTTCCGCACTGTCGCCTGATAAACAAAGCAAGAGCCTACGGAATATCAGACCCGCTGTGTGGCTAGATTGAAGAGTTTTTAGCAAACAGAACACAGCATGTTGTCCTCAATGGAGAGACGTCTACAGACGTTAAAGTAACCTCTGGAGTGCCACAGGGAAGTTTTAAGGGACCATTGCTTTTCACAATGTATATAAATGACCTAGCAGATAGTGTCGTAAGTTCCATGCGGTTTTTCGCGGATGATGCTGTGGTATACAGAGAAGTTGCAGCATTAGAAAATTGCAGCGAAATGCAGGAAGATCTGCAGCGGATAGGCACTTGGTGCAGCGAGTGCCAACTGACCCTTAACATAGACAAATGTAATGTATTGTGAATACATGGAAAGAAGGATCCTTTATTGAATGATTATATGATAGCGGAACAAACACTGGTAGCAGTTACTTCTGTAAAATATCTGGGAGTATGTCTGCGGAACGATTTGAAGTGGAATGATCCTATAAAATTAATTGTTGGTAAGGCGGGTGTCAGGTTGAGATTCATTGGGAGAGTCCTTAGAAAATGTAGTCCATCAACAAAGGAGGTGGCTTACAAAACACTCGTTCAACCTATACTTGAGTACTGCTCATCAGTGTGGGATCCGTACCAGGTCGGGTTGACAGAAGAGATAGAGAAGATTCAAAGAAGAGCGGCGAGTTTCGTCACAGGGTTATTTGGTAAGCGTGATAGCGTTACGGAGATTTTTAGCAAACTCAAGTGGCAGACTCTGCAAGAAAGGCGCTTTGCATCGCAGTGTAGCTTGGTATCCAGGTTTCGAGAGGGTGCGTTTCTGGATGAGGTATCGAATATATTGCTTCCCCCTACTTGTACCTCCCGAGGAGATCACGAATGTAAAATTAGAGAGATTCGAGCGCGCGCGGAGGCTTTCCGGCAGTCATTCTTCCCGCGAACCCTACGCGACTGGAACAGGAAAGGGAGGTAATGACGGTGGCACGTAAAGTGCCCTCCGCCACACACCGTTGGGTGGCCTGCGGAGTATAAATATAGATGTAGATGTAGATTTAAAATAATACCGTTACTGGGCTGGAGCGATCAATACGTTCCACATTGGATCCTTTTAAACTTTTAACGGAGTAAAATGCAGTAAGAGAGAAGTGTTCTTTTTAATAATCATGAGAAAAAAACCATTCAATTCATATTACAATGTTTTTCTTCTTTTAGTAATTTGAAAAAAACAAACATCATTCGTACTAGATACCAGAATAGGCAGCCCTAGAGTTCCATTCGGCAACCGTAAAAGTAGCTGTTGGCGGGTACAGTATCCCTCCGAGGGCAGGGTGTTATTCGTGGTTGGAATTTATCTGATTGCTAGTTAAAAGTTAGCAGGAGCTTGGCAGTACCAAGTGCCGAGACATCACAAAATGGTTCAAATGGCTCTGGGCACTATGGGACTTAACTTCTGAGGTCATCAGTGCCCTAGAACTTAGAACTACTTAAACCTAACTAACATAAGGACGCCACACACATCCATGCCCGAGGCAGTATTCGAACCTGCGACCGTAGCGGTCGCGCGGTTACAGACTGTAGCGCCTAGAACCGCTCGGCCACACAGGCCGGCCGAGACATCACACTGCACACGAAATTCCACAGTTCCCTTACGCATGACGTGACGTTTACAGCTCCGGGAGTGTGCGCTCTTATTAGCAGTCCTGTATCGGCAAGCATCATATACTTTAGCAAAGTTGTGTATTGTAACCACAATAAATTTTTGACTCTGCAGCAGAACGTGAGCTTCCTGGCAGGGTACCGGACCGAGACTCGACACCGGGACCTTTGCGTTTTGGAGGCAAGTGCTCTACCAATATTTTTTTTATTTACCTGATCGCATAAACTGAGTCGTGACGGGGAGGGCAGGGGTTGCAATCCAAGACCTGACCGCGACTTCCCCTTCCCCCGTACCCGCTACGACGGGTGTGACGTGAAAGGAATTAAATCGAGGTAACTGATAACAATGGTTTTCTACTTTTATTTTGTTATGTTATTTTTTCTTTTATTTCTTTTTTATTTATTTTTTACTTTTCAACACATATCTACGAGACGAGATTCGGTCGGCGTATCAGGCCGTTCGTGGGAGGTGGGAGGAGAGGAGTAGGGGGGGGGGGGGGGGGGGGAAGCAATACGGGGCGAGGCCCTTGACATCACGGGCAAACACATGAGCTAAAATTTAAATCCAGAAAAAAACTGAAAATATCTCACTGCACACGTTCAGGTCGCCTGCTTGGACATCTTGGTACGGCGCACCATTCTAGAGCAATCGTACACGTGTCACGAAAGGTGGAGATTGGATACTCCACAACTACGAAGGAGAGGCAACGTGGGGGGGGGGGGGGGGAGGAGGCAGGGAGAAGTTGATTACACTGCGCAAACAGCTGGCAAGGTTCCGACGATATGTTGAGGAACGTTAGAGCGTATTATGAGCTTCCAGTATATGGCGCTAAAGGTCAGGTACGGTGGATGACGGAAAAGGTAGACGATTACATAACCTCGGAACCACGTGATAGCGTGGTGCTTCGCTGCAGTAAAATAATTGTGTGGGAATTCTAGGAGATAGGGGTGGACCTTCGCTGCCGAGATGCGGAGGTAACCGTAAATATACATTCTGTTAGGATCCAGACATCACGTTTCGTAGTGCATGTGAGGCGGTGATCATCGGTGTCCTTATGCAGGCAACTTGTGCAAAATTGTGATGGAGACAGACTGGTACTGTGTACCGTTGGTTGATGGGAAACTTGCCGTTGACATTGTGGTATCAAAACGTCCTGATGTCAGATAGAAGGAAAGCTTCAGACCGTCGACTACTGGACGTCCGGTACTTGTACCTGTGCATCTACAACAACTTATAAAAATCCTTTGCTCTCGGTGGTGCGTTTTTGGAAGAGCGTCGAGTGCATAACTAAGTTCGATGAAATAGGTAGAATTGTGAGGTAACACTGGAGCAACGTGTTCTGCACTGATTGGTGGGGCATGTGAGTCTGGAATGAGGACTTCCCAGATGCATTTCTTATGGGAGGGTGAAGGTTCCAGTCAAGATCTCAACATATATATATTGTGGGAGAGGGTGTGAGAATTGCATATCGGATTTTGAAGATGGTGCCGGCTGAAACGAAATACCCAAGAACCTGTTGGAGTTCACGTTGCAGGATCGATGGTAGAGGGAGTGCTTGGGAGGCATGGACCAGTTTAGGCGCCACATATCTGTTGACATAAGTCACTTTCTGTAGGGGGCTCAGGCTGTGTGGGAGGAGTCGCTGACTCACCTCGGAAGATGTTACCCGCAGTTGGCAACGAAACGTCTGGAAGAAGTAGTTTTACAGATCGACCGCGGCCTCTCAGCCTGGAAGTTTTAACCAATGAGGACGTTGGCCGCGTAAGTCTACACACTATGATGAGTCTGGGGAATATTTCCAGAATGTATATTCCACGCTGCAGTAAAGTGTGCGCTGATATGAAACTTTCCGATGAATTAAAACTGTGTGCCGGACCGAAACTCGAACTCGGGACTTTTGCTTTCCGCACATCACCCAGGCTTTGGCTAAGCCGTGTCTCCACAATATACTTTCTTCGAGGAGTGCTAGTCCCGCAAGTCTCCCAGGAGAATTTCTGTCCATTCTGGAATGTAGGACACGAGGTACTGGCAGAAGTAAACCTGTGATGACGGATCGTGAGTTGTGCTTGGTTAGCTTAGACGGTAGAGCGCTTGCCAACGGAAGGCAAAGGTCCAGAATTCTTCGTGTCTGACCGGCAGACAGTTTTAATTTGCGAGGAACATTGATGTGTAGTAATTTTACAGCCAGTTGTGTGTCCAGCAGAGATTCTTTTCTCAAATGTGATCTGTTATTTGTTGTAGTATGTATGTATTCATTGCTATGTCGGCGACTGCTGCGCAAACACTGTCTCCACGTACGCGTGCGCCATAATTGGTTCAAATGGCTCTGAGAACTATGAGACTTAACATCTGAGGTCATCAATCTCCTAAACTTAGAACTACTTAAACCTAACTAATCTAAGGACATCACACACATCCATGCCCGAGGCGGGATTCGAACCAGCGACCGTAGCAGCAGCGCGGCTTCGGACTGAAGTGCCTAGAACCGCTGGCCACAACGGCAGGCACACCATAATTACTCTACCACTCACACGTTTGGGGTTACACTCGTCTGGTATGAGACGTTTCCGGTGGGATGGGGAGGGGAAGGGGTCCACTGGGGGCCGAACCGCACAATAATCCTGGGTTCGGTGTGGGGCGGTGGTGGGGTGGGGGACTGCTGTGGCCGGTTGTGGTGTTGTGTACCATTGAGGGCTACGGCGAGACGAAGCCTCTCCATCGTTTCTAGGTCCCCAGTTCAATACACGATGTCTACACTGAAAATTCCTGACAGACTGAAATTGTGTGAAGGTATGCAGGAGACTTCGTGAATGTTGAAGTACTGGCGGAAGTGTGTACTGTAGTATTTTCTTTCTGTTAGGATGCATAGGTCAACGGCCTTTCGCAGTGGATACAGCGGTTCCCGTCAGATTACCGAAGTTAAGCGCTGTCGGGCGTGGCCGGAACTTGGATGGGTGAACATCCAGGCCGCCATGCACTGTTGCCATTTTTCGGGGTGCACTCAACCTCGTGATGCACATTCAGGAGCTACTGGACGGAATAGTTGCGGCTCCGGCCAAGGAAAACCATCATAACGACCGGGAGAGCGGTGTGCTGACCGCACACCCTTCCTATCCGCATCCCTGAGGATGACACGGCGGTCGGATGGTCCCGATGGGCCACTTGTGGCCTGAAGACGGAGTGCTTTCTTTTTATAATGCATAAGTATGGAATGAAGGGAAAGGAGAGGATGAATCGCCTACTACTTAGTAACATCCGAGTTTAGTATCCTCTACAAACGAAATAATTCAATGCAGAGAGGTGTGGCATCTAAGCCATATAACTGGTACATACTCTCGTGATCAGGAATGTATGGTCATGATGGGAATTTCCTCTATCACTAGTGAAATGGTTATCTCCGAGTAGAGTCTCACTGCAGTTGCAGGTGGCTGTAAAGGTGCATTGAAAGCGTTATGGTACCCACCTCCAGTCTATTATTCGTCATTTCTTTTATTTACTTACCGAAATCACTGAAATTTCCACCGGCGCCAAATTCCGGATCTGGGCGTAAGCACCGGTCACGGCGCGACTTCTGGGAAATGCCTCCGGCTACGTTATACGGTCAAAAGGACCGTCACTGTTCTCAGTAAACTGAGTAATCGACGACGACGGTTTAATTAACGGAAGAAGCACGACAGCGGTAAAACTAATAGGTTTAGTCCTTATCACATCCATGGGTTAAAGCAACGAAGTGTAGAATCTCTCTACAGCCAACATTATATTCATCATCGAAAACTGCGTATATCTTCACAATGAACCAGTTTAATTTTCTTCGCTGCGGATTCCGTTTCTTTGACTGGTTTCTGCATTTGAACTTGTGCTGTGGACTTCCTTGGAACTGTATTATACCGAGAGATGATTTAGCCTATGATGACTCCGCTGTTCGTAGTGTATACACTGACCCCGAGCTACGAGTGAAGAGTGTAAACAAGACTGTGTGGTATGACCATGAACATCTCTAATTTTTTTCTTCCTCAAAATAGACCATCGTCCTAACTATGATCCCGAATTAAATAAACTGGAAAGGTTTTCAAGAATCCGTGACCTAATAATTATTTGTGTTCAGTGCCTACAGAAATGATGTCAAGTACTACATCTGACATCGACAATGTAGACGAAATTGATTACAAGCAGCACACAAACAACACACTCAATTAAACTTCTTTGATGATTAAAATTTTGTAGGAGCTGTTCCATTTCAATTCGGGCGGCAGGAAAGTTCACATTTTTTGTGGGGATACAGTGTTCTATTATCTAAAGTAGACGTTAGGTCAATATCTTTTCCAAAATGGTTGCTGTGCAAAACAAACGTTTCCCGGATTTTTAGGGCTCAAGCTTACGGTAATTTAATAAATTCACACGATTCTGAGACTCGTATTTCAGAAACTATTCAAAGCAAAATTCTCAAATAAATTTCAGAATGAAGGTAGTATTGTATACTTTTATATTGTACTGATGCAGTATTTTTAGATCTTAAATTTTATTTAATTTTCATCATGTTTCACATTTTAAATGGAATAAAAATTATGCCATATTATTCAGAATTTGATTTCAAGTAGTATTAGTAAATATTTATATAGTGCCTTGAATGTACAGCTACGAAAAAAATTAAAAAGTAAATGGTTACAGTGGCAAAGCCCATTGGCTGCGATGCGTAATATTGCACCTGCTGTTAACCTTGACTACCTGCGAGGCCTCTACTCATGTTGAGTATCAGACGGCAGCTCATAGCAACCTAAGTACAGGGCGAGCGTAATAGTCATTCTTTAGTTACTTTTTCCGAGTTTCAGACAAGGGCTCCATAAAACTGATAAATGAAGTCACAGTGAAATAAAAAGGGGTTAAAGCTTACGTAAGTTTAATCGTTATGAGAACTGCATATAAGCTCAGTTCATGAAATTAATGTTCCTTCTGTTATTGTTGTCTACCACAATCAACAACAGACACTCAGCTTCAAAATGAATCATAGCTCACTGAAATCCTATTTTAGATTCTTGAGTTACACGGCAGACAAATTGCCTACTTCGGAAAATAACTCAAAATTACCTAATTTTAACTCGAAAGCTAGTACACATTTAATAGATAAGTTTATAAAAGTAATTTTCTTTTAAAGAAATCAACACACACAGAAGTTACTTATTCTAAAATAATACCACCTCAACTTTCTTATTTTTCGCCCGATTTGAAGTGGAATATCCTGTACTATACTGGGATTCGAAACCAGAACATTGCCTTTCTTGGTAACTGCTCTTACCGAGATAGATTTCCGTGCGTGGAAAGCTCTGTCTGAAAGAACGCTGCCCGTACAAAAAAAGTCCTGCGTTCATTTCCATTTCGATAAACAATTTTAAACTGTCTGCAAGTTTCTAAATAGTGTACGCTCAACTTCAGACTGGAACATACATTCTATGAACAGAGGTAAGACTGTTTCAAATCTTAGAACACGAGATTTCAGGTATTTGTAACCGAATAAAAGGCAACATTAAGTAAAAGAGCGACTGGATACACAGTACAACTAATATGCCTACTTTCGTGTGACATGAAAGAGCATTGGATGCCACGACAGAGGCAACCTTTCGTTTTTAATACTCTACCTGCGATCAGCAAGGAGAAGATTAAAGATGTGTACCAGATTCCTCCTTCATTGTATAAAATCAGCGTTCCCTGACGTGCGCCTTCCCGGAGAGCGTCTAGTAATATGTTTCGCAAAACTTCTCCATTTCTGCTCTAAAATGCAGGGGAGGTCGTAGCATAGCCGTGTCTTTATTAAAATCGACCGGGTAAGCGCCATAATGAAAGGCGGCCCAAGGGAAGGTAGGCGACGCCCCGCGCCCGTTTCTCCAGTTCTCGTGGACATTCATTCCTGTTTACAGAAAAGTCGCATGCTTGCAACGCCTCTGGTCCAATAGCTCAGTTTCTCCCCCGGAACGGTACTTTAAATTTTACGATATCGTGTCAACAAATCCTTTGACAGTAACTGTATTTTATACTACCACAACCGAGTTTCAAACCCTTAATTTTCACTTGGTGCAGTGATTGTGAGCTCTTTCTGAATGCGAATGAATACAGGATAACATCCACGACAAGGAGAAATATCCTAAGATTAACGGTGGCCCTCCTGAGCGCGTAATATCAAACACAGGTGGAACACGAATGGTTACAGCTTCTATTTACTCGCTTGAGTCTGTGACGGAAATACTGAAAAATATGAAGTGACAGAAGGTCGGAGACAGACACAAAATACCTCCCGATACCCAAGTTACAAAACTTCAAGAAACACAATTGTATGTTAACCAAGACGACTTCAGAAAACATTGCTCTTATGAACAACTGGCCCTTATTAACAAGACGCAATAAAATGCTATTGAGAAGGGCTTTCAAGATGATTAAAGATTTCTAGAGTTCCAAGAGGCTTTTTAACACCGTTCCTCACAACCAGCTTCTAATCAAACTGCGTGCCTATGGAATATCGTCCCAGCGCCAGGGCTGGATTTACGATTTCCTGTCAGTAAGGTCATAGCTCGCAATAACTAATGAGAAGTCATGGGGTGAAATAGACGTTATATCTGGTGTTCCCTAAGGTAGTATTAGAGGCCCTTTGAATCTATATAAAAGATTTTGGAGACAATCTGAGGAGCCCTCTTAGACTGCTAGCAGGTGATACTGTCGTTTAGTCTAGTATAGTCATCAGAAGACGAAAACAAATTTCACGGTCATTTAGACAAGATATCTGCAATGTGAAAAAAGTGTTACGTCCTCCATATGAATACTAAAAAATTTCCGTTAACATTTTGTTGTCTCCCACATACATAAGGAGAAATGACAGTCGTGTTAAAATAAATAAAAAGGAGCTCTCACGGAGGTGTTCATTAGTCCCACGTCCTTTTCGACAGTGCAACAGTAGAAAAATAATATGTAAGCGATTCTATGAAATCTCTGTCAAATACTTAAGTGCGATTTGCAGTATAACGTCGTAGATGTAGGTCGGTCCTGAAGGGTCTCAACCATGCACGTGAAACAAGATCGTACAGTATAAATGTAGATGTGTAAGTAGTTAGGTGAAACGAAGTCGTGGATTTGTCAGATGAGTTCTGGATATTAACTAATACGAACACAGAGCGTCCTAGATAGTATGGTTTTCAAAATTACTTCAACTATGGTGTACCCATCCATCCAGTTATATCATCATTCACTGCTCCATTTTATAAACTGGCTATAAACTGGCCCAGAGAGTCCTAGATTGTATGGTTTCCAAAACTACTTCAACTATGGTGTACCCATCCATCCAGTTATATCATCATTCACTACTTGATTTTACAAACTCTAATCAAAGTAAGACAAAATTCAAATCAAAGCATGGTATTTCAAATCTAGTAGACAACGAAAATAAGTTTGTAGATCTATCTCCCACAATGCTAAATTAGTATTCTTTGATGTCTGTAGTTTGTTTTCCAACATACTAGTCGGGAAATACGTTGATATTCTGACAGAGTTGATGTATAGGCCTAATGTCAACCGACCACTTTTAGCTGAAATACTTATGGAATGTTTTGAAAAATATTTTCTTAATAAAGCGCCTTTGAGTGCAAATATTAAATGCTGCTTCAAATACGTAAATGATGTTCTCTGTATGTGGACAGGCCCTCGAAGACAGCTCTACACATTTTTTCAACATACACTCCTGGAAATTGAAATAAGAACACCGTGAATTTATTGTCCCAGGAAGGGGAAACTTTATTGACACATTCCTGGGGTCAGATACATCACATGATCACACTGACAGAACCACAGGCACATAGACACAGGCAACAGAGCATGCACAATGTCGGCACTAGTACAGTGTATATCCACCTTTCGCAGCAATGCAGGCTGCTATTCTCCCATGGAGACGATCGTAGAGATGCTGGATGTAGTCCTGTGGAACGGCTTGCCATGCCATTTCCACCTGGCGCCTCAGTTGGACCAGCGTTCGTGCTGGACGTGCAGACCGCGTGAGACGACGCTTCATCCAGTCCCAAACATGCTCAATGGGGGACAGATCCGGAGATCTTGCTGGCCAGGGTAGTTGACTTACACCTTCTAGAGCACGTTGGGTGGCACGGGATACATGCGGACGTGCATGGTCCTGTTGGAACAGCAAGTTCCCTTGCCGGTCTAGGAATGGTAGAACGATGGGTTCGATGACGGTTTGGATGTACCGTACACTCTTCAGTGTCCCCTCGACGATCACCAGTGGTGCACGGCCAGTGTAGGAGATCGCTCCCCACACCATGATGCCGGGTGTTGGCCCTGTGTGCCTCGGTCGTATGCAGTCCTGATTGTGGCGCTCACCTGCACGGCGCCAAACACGCATACGACCATCATTGGCACCAAGGCAGAAGCGACTCTCATGGCTGAAGACGACACGTCTCCATTCGTCCCTCCATTCACGCCTGTCGCGACACCACTGGAGGCGGGCTGCACGATGTTGGGGCGTGAGTGGAAGACGGCCTAACGGTGTGCGGGACCGTAGCCCAGCTTCATGGAGACGGTTGCGAATGGTCCTCGCCGATACCCCAGGAGCAACAGTGTCCCTAATTTGCTGGGAAGTGGCGGTGCGGTCCCCTACGGCACTGCGTAGGATCCTACGGTCTTGGCGTGCATCCGTGCGTCGCTGCGGTCCGGTCCCAGGTCGACGGGCACGTGCACCTTCCGCCGACCACTGGCGACAACATCGATGTACTGTGGAGACCTCACGCCCCACGTGTTGAGCAATTCGGCGGTACGTCCACCCAGCCTCCCGCATGCCCACTATACGCCCACGCACAAAGTCCGTCAACTGCACATACGGTTCACGTCCACGCTGTCGCGGCATGCTACCAGTGTTAAAGACTGCGATGGAGCTCCGTATGCCACGGCAAACTGGCTGACACTAACGGCGGCGGTGCACAAATGCTGCGCAGCTAGCGCCATTCGACGGCCAACACCGCGGATCCTGGTGTGTCCGCTGTGCCGTGCGTGTGATCATTGCTTGTACAGCCCTCTCGCAGTGTCCGGAGCAAGTATGGTGGGTCAGACACACCGGTGTCAATGTGTTCTTTTTTCCATTTCCAGGAGTGTAAAAACATTCATTTCACAATGGATGTTCAAAATGTTCAAATGTGTGCGAATTCCTAAGGGACCAAACTTCTGAGGTCATCGGTCCGTAAACTTACACACTACTTAAACTAACTTAAAATAAATTATGCTAATAACGACACACACACACCCATGCCCGAGGGAGGACTCGAACCTCTGCCGTGAGGGGCCGCGTAATCCGTGACATGGCGTCTCAAACCGCGCGGACAATGGATGTCGACAACAATCCATAAACTTCCTAGATCTAACCACTGATATCAGTAGACTGTCGCATTGTTTCAAAATCTCTAGAAAAACAGCAACTACAGACGTAGTATCACCTTCTTTCTGAAAACACCCAGTAACACACAAACAAGCAGCTTTCCACTCAATAGAGCACCGTCTCATATCTATTCCACTGTCCAAAGAAGATTTCAAAAAGGAGTTAGACATAATGAAATTTATTGCCTCAACCAGTGGCTATAATCCTGATTGACCACATCTTGCATAGGAAACAAACTGAAAATTATATCTCTCCCTTACGCCCCCTCTACTGCTCCTTCCACTACCTGCAGTATGCGGTACACAAGCCCATACCAAGGACCAGTACAACAAAGCGTGGCAATACGTCTGAAATCCTGCATCTATACGATTTCATACTATGTGACAAACACCATACGCGAGTGTATTTTCAAAGCGAAGATAAGGCTCAATTACTAGACAACTGTGAAATATACAAAATTTATTTAGTGTTCAGGCTTGAATACAGTAAGCAGGTGCAAGTGGATGTAGGTTGCTGTAGTTATGCAGAGATGAAGAGGCTTGCGCAAGACAGATTAGCATGAAGAGTTGCATCAAACGATTCTTCTGACTGAATACCACAACAAGAAAAGCTATGTAGAACAGAAATAACAAAAATACTTCGTAGGCCAATAACCTCAGTAGATAAATAACCAACCGGCCCTGTTCAACTGACTATGAACTTGCCAGCCCTCCCCACCCTCTTTTTCCCACGTCCGTAAGCTCTGTTAATGGTATCAGATGTGGTGCCTGTAAATAATAATTACGCAGTTACTTCAAGTTTTTAGTGCTGCAAAATCAGTGACGAAGTCAGGGATTCAGTGGCTGTTAATACTCAAAATCAGCAGACTTGGAATACAATGTCTTGTATAACGGCACTATCAAGAGACTTCGATGATGGAAGTTCACCCGAGAACGCTTCACCGACGTCACTGACCTCATTCGACGGAAGGTTTTTGAGACTTTATGGTGAAAGTTAGAAAGGAAAATGTATTTGTGTTTCGTGTTTGAGTTTTGCATTTCGATTTTTCGAATTAAGGGAGGTGCTAATTTATCATCGGACGCCGTGGCCAAGCGGTTCTAGGCGCTTCAGTCCGAAACCACGCTGCTGCTACGGTCGTAGGTTCGAATCCTGCCTCGGGCATGGATGTGTGTGATGTCCTTAGGTTAGTTTGGTTTAAGTGGTTCTAATTCTAGGGGACTGATGACCTCAGATGTTAAGTCCCATAGTGCTCAGACACAAGAAATTATTGTAAGCTACACGATGTGCCATAGACTCGACTAATGTCTGAAGTAGTGCTGGAGGGAAGTGACACCATGAATCCTGCAGGGCCATCCATAAATCCGTATCAGTACGGGAGGGTGGAGATCTCTTCCGAACAGCACGTTGCAAGGTATCCCAGATTTGCTGAATAGTGTTCATGTGTGGGGGTGTCGTGGCCAGGGGAAGTGGTTTAAGCTCAGAAGAGTGTTACTGGAGCCACTCTGTAGCTATTCTGCATTTTGGGGTGTCGCATTGTCCTGCTGGAACTGCCCGAGTCCGTCGGAATGTACAGTGCACATGAATGGATGCAGGTGATCAGACAAGTTGCTTACGTACGTGTTCACCTGTCGGAGTTGTATCTAGACGTATCAAGGGTCCCATATTACTCCAACTGCACACGCCCCACACCATTACAGAATCTCCACCAGCTTGAACAGTCCCCTGCTGACATGCAGTTTCCATGGATTCATGAGGTCGTACACGTCCATCCGATCGATACAGTTAGAAACCAGACTCATCCGATCAGGCAACATGTTCCCAGTCATCAACAGTCCTATTGTCCGTGTTGACGGGACCAGGTGAGGTGTAAAGCTTTGTGTCGTGTAGTAATAAAGGGTACACGAGTGGGCCTTCGATCCCGAAAGTCCATATCGATGATGTTTTGTGAAATGGTTCGCAGGCTGACACTTATCAGCTGGTCGAGCGGTTCTAGGCGCTTCAGTCGGGAACCACGCGGCTGCTACGGTCGCAGGTTCGAATCCTGCCTCGGGCATGGATGCGAGTGATGACCTTAGGTTAGTTAGGTTTAAGTAGTTCTAAGTCTAGGGGACTGATGACATCAGATGTTAAGTCCCATAGTGCTCAGAGCCATCTGAACCATTTTTTTTTACTGATGACCTCCATAGTGCTTGGAGCCTTTTGAATTTTAATCCCTATAATCATCTATGTGGGAAGATTAGTCCAGTATGGGGAACATGATGGTTCATAGTCCGCTACTGTAGTAATTTCCTGGAAGCGAATAACAGAAGCAGCTGCAATTTTATTCTCTGACACCAAGACTGGTTTCAGCCACTAAGGCTAACTTCTATAGGTTATGAGCCTAGTGTCAGAAAGTAAAATTGCAACTCCTGCTGCTATTTGTTTCCCAGGTTATCAGCAGTCGTTACTTGTTGTTGGCATACTTCGCTGAAGTAGTCAGACTCGTCCCATAGCCCCGAAGACCCTGCGTCACAGCGTTGACTAAAACGAAGCGTGAATAAGTGAAAGAATTAATTATGTATGAATAAATAATAACCATTACGATACAGGAGAGTTGAACAAAAACTGCTCATTTAGGTAATTAATTATATTATATGCTGCTTTTACCTACTTTTTTGTCCTTTATTCAACTATTTAATTAAATAATTGTACATTACTATTTATCCATTCGTCGCTTACTACGTAGGTGTTTCTGAAGAGGACACCGAGACAGGATCGAAACACACGATAACAATTGCGAATTTCACATAATGGGAATGCCTTTCAATGAGCTTTAGCTAAACAGCATAACGAGTGTGACAAAACTACTAAGTTCTGCGAATCTCGCGTACTATAGTGGAACGATTAAATTTATCGCGTCTAAAGCAGATTTACTGGAATAATCCTCAGGAAGTTTAGTCCATTAGAAAAGGAAGTAGTTTACGAAACACTCGTTCGACAAATACCTGAATACTGCTCGTCAGTTTGGGATCTGAAGCAGGTAGTATTAATAGAGGAAGGAGATAGAGCCAAAGGAAAGGAGCACGTTTCGTTACAGTTTCATTTATTAAGCGCGAAAGCATGACGTAAATGCTCAGCGAGCTCCAGTGGCAGACGCTGCCAGAGAGGCGTTTAGAATCACGGTAATTTTTGCTGTTAAAGTCCCGAGAGCGTACGTTCCTAGAAGAATCAACCAATGTATTACTCCCGTCTACGAAGCCTATATCCCGCGAAAAGACCAGGAAGATAAAATTAGAGAAATTTGAGCCTATACAGAGGCTTACCAGCAATCGTTCTTAACGCGAACCTTTCGCGAACGAAACAGGAAAAAGGGGAAGTGACACTGGGAAAGCAAGAACCCTTTGCCACACATCGTAAGGCAGCCACTTACCTTCTACATCCACATCTACATCTACATCCATACTCCGCAAGCCACCTGACGGTGTGCGTCGGAGGGTACCCTGAGTACCTCCATCGGTTCTGCCTTCTATTCCAGTCTCGTATTGTTCGTGGAAAGAAGGATTCTCGGTATGCTTCTGTGTGGGCTCTAATCTCTCTGATTTTATCCTCGTGGTCTCTTCGCGAGATATACGTAGGAGGGAGCAATATACTGCTTGACTCTTCGGTGAAGGTATGTTCTCGAAACTTCAGCAAAAGCCCGTAAGGAGCTACTGAGGGTCTCTCCTGCAGAGTCTTCCACTGGAGTTTATTTATCATCTCCGTAACGCTTTCGCGATTACTAAATGATCCTGTAACGAAGCGCGCTGCTCTCCGTTGGATCTTCTCTATCTCTTCTATCAACCCTATCAGGTACGGATCCCACACTGCTGAGCAGTATTCAAGCAGAGGGCGAACAAGCGTACTGTAACCTACTTCCTTTGTTTTCGGATTGCATTTCCTTAGGATTCTTCCAATGAATCTCAGTCTGGCATCTGCTTTAACGACGATCAACTTTATATGATCATTCCATTTTAAATCACTCCTAATGCGTACTCCCAGATAATTTATGGAATTAACTGCTTCCAGTTGCTGACCTGCTATTTTGTAGCTAAATGATAAGGGATCTATCTTTCTATGTATTCGCAGCACATTACACTTGTCTACATTGAGATTCAATTGCCATTCCCTGCACCATGCGTCAATTCGCTGCAGATCCTCCTGCATTTCAGTACAATTTTCCATTGTTACAACCTCTCGATACACCACATCATCATCTGCAAAAAGCCTCAGTGAACTTCCGATGTCATCCACAAGATCATTTATGTATATTGTGAATAGCAACGGTCCTATGACACTCCCCTGCAGCACACCTGCAATCACTCTTACTTCGGAAGACTTCTCTCCATTGAGAATGACATGCTGCGTTCTATGATCTAGGAACTCTTCAAACCAATCACACAATTGGTCTGATAGTCCATATACTCTTACTTTGTTCATTAAACGACTGTGGGGAACTGTATCGAACGCCTTGCGGAAGTCAAGAAACACGGCATCTACCTATGAACCCGTGTCTATGGCCCTCTGAGTCTCGCGGAAGAATAGCGCGAGCTGGGTTTCACACGATCGTCTTTTTCGAAACCCATGCTGATTCCTACAGAGTAGATTTCTAGTCTCCAGAAAAGTCATTATACTCGAACATAATACGTGTTCCAAAATTCTACAACTGATCGACGTTAGAGATATAGGTCTACAGTTCTGCACATCTGTTCGACGTCCCTTCTTGAAAACGGGGATGACCTGTGCACTTGTCCAATCCTTTGGAACGCTACGCTCTTCTAGAGACCTACGGTACACCGCTGCAAGAAGGGGGGCAAGTTCCTTCGCGTACTCTGTGCAAAATCGAACTGGTATCCCATCAGTTCCAGCGGCCTTTCCTCTTTTGAGCGATTTTAATTGTTTCTCTATTTCTCTGTGTTCTATTTCGATATCTACCATTTTGTCATCTGTGCGACAATCAAGAGAAGGAACTACAGTACAGTCTTCCTCTGTGAAACAGGTTTGGAAAAACACATTTAGTATTTCGGCCTTTAGTCTATCATCCTCTGTTTCAGTACCATTTTGGTCACAGAATGTCTGGACATTTTGTTTTGATCCACCTACCGCTTTGACATAAGACCAAAATTTCTTAGGATTTTCTGCCAAGTCAGTACATAGAACTTTACTTTCGAATTCATTGAACGCCTCTCGCATAGCCCTCCTCACACTACATTTCGCTTCGCGTAATTTTAGTTTGTCTGCAAGGCTTTGGCTATGTTTATGTTTGGTGTGAAGTTCCCTTTGCTTCCGCAGCAGTTTTCTAACTCGGTTGTTGTAGCACGGTGGCTCTTTTTCATCTCTTACGATCTTGCTTGGCACATACTCATCTAACGGTTTTGAACTTTGTCCACTGATCCTCAACACTATCTGTACTTGAGACAAAACTTTGGTGTTGAGCCGTCAGGTACTCTGTAATCTGCTTTTTGTCACTTTTGCTAAACAGAAAAATCTTCCTAGCTTTTTTAATAATTCTATTTACGGCTGAAATCATCGATGCCGTAACCCCTTTATGATCGCTGATTCCCTGTTCTGCGTTAACTGTTTCAAATAGTTCGGGTCTGTTTGTCACCAGAAGGTCTAATATGTTATCACCATGAGTCGGTTCTCTGTTTAATTGCTGAAGGTAGTTTTCAGATAAAGCACTTAAAAAAAATTTCACTGGATTCTTTGTCCCTGCCACCCATTATGAACGTTTGAGTCTCCCAGTCTATATCCGGCAAATTAAAATCTCCACCCAGAACTATAACATGGTGGGGAAATCTACTCGAAATATTTTCCAAACTATCCTTCAGGTGTTCAGCCACAACAGCTGCTGAGCCAGGGGGCCTATAGAGACATCCAATTACCATGTCTGAGCCAATTACCATGTCTGAGCCTGCTTTAACAGTGACCTTCACCCAAATCATTTCACATTTCGGATCTCCGTCAATTTCCTTCGACAGTATTGCACTTCTTATCGCTATAAACACGCCTCCCCCTTCACTGTCCAGCCTGTCTCTGCGGTATACACTCTAATCTGAGTTTAGGATTTCACTACTGTTTACGTCTGGTTTCAGCCAACTTTCTGTCCCTAGTACTATATGGGCGTTGTGACCGTTTGTTAATGAGAGCAGTTCTGGGACCTTTCTATAGACGCTCCTGCAGTTTACTATTAGCACATTAATATTGTTATTCCCTGTTGCATTTTGCCTACTCCTACCTTGCCGCGTCTCAGGAGGCGTCTTGTCGAGCATAGGGAGGGAATTCTCTAACATAAAAGACCCCCCATGTGCACTCCTCACGTACTCCGCTACCCTTGTAGCCGCTTCCGGCGTGTAGTGCACGCCTGACCTATACAGGGGGACCCTACATTTCTCCATCCGATAGCGGAGGTCGAGAAATTTGCACCTTCACTAGACAGATACGACAGGTGATAGAGGCTGGGAAGCAGCCTGCTAATGTTGAAGTAAACATTAATTAAACGTGCTAAATCAGCATCTTTCTCTTATTTTATAACTCCAAAAAACATTTTCAGTAGTACTTGCGGCAACAGCTGATCCGAAATATCGAGCTACATCAACTGATGTAATGGTTCCATTTAGCTATGGAAATGTTATATACAACAACTTCTTTCCCAATGGGCCCGTAGCAAGCATGAGTTCGAAGAACAACATATTTATTTTTGGTACAGGTTTCTGCTGCACTATTGATTTATTTACTTGTAGTGGTAACAAAGTTACACGGCGAGCTCGTTTCAGCTTGTATGGTACATTATGGTTACTGTCATCCAGATTCGCAGAAATAGCTTATTTCAAATCAATGATTAACAGATTTTTGAAACTGCCTCTAGATAATAATACGATGAAAAATGGAATAGGAGCGCTACAATATATAGCACAACAAAATGACTTCAACCCCAAAATATTACTGAAATTATACGAACAGCATACAAAAATACATATAGCGCACAGAAAGAAATAACATTAAAGAGGTAAGAAAGAATCATAAACAAACCTACCAATGTCACAGATTAATGCAGGGGTCAGCTATTGAGTAAGACGAACAATTTGTAAAAGAAAAAAAAAATAATGTCATCATTTCGTACGAATAACATCCTGACGGCCTAAATCGATAATCAAAAAATAATATATCCACTTTTTCAAATCCATGCGTCAACGTACTTTATTGTGAGAACTGCAATAAATTTTCTGTTGGACATACACTTAGGAATTTCGGAATTACAGTTATAGAATGTACATACAAGGAGCATTTTGGAAGAAATGGAAATTTACGCTCCTACAGAAAAATACCCAGGGAACATCTTTAATGAACAAACAGATTTAAAACGTAAAAAAATACTAGAACATTTTATTGACATTAACAAAGACAGAGGGTAAGTTATTAGGACTATCGCAAAACAATAGAATATTATTTACGTTAAATCAAAATATACTATCTTTGAAAATGAAACTTAGTCACTGACTTTCCGCGAAATATAATTTCCATTGTAAGCACTGCTGGAGCCGGAGCTGTCAAGAAGATGTCAAAAACAATTGTACCGAGAAAAAGATATAGAAATAACGTGATCATAACATAAAAGGATATCCGACATTTACTCTCCAAGATACAATATGGCCACATCGTACCAGCTAAGACGTAAGTGTAATGTACCCAACGTAGACGCAAAAACTAACATAGACGTAAGAAACAATATTATAGGTATTATACCATCTGGACGCTTGATAATGGCAAACCGGCGACGCGATCTTGTGGTGTAACTTTGTAGCCACTACGAGCAAATTAATCAGGAGTGCAGCAGAAACGTGTACCAAAAATAAAATATGTCGATGGAAATGTATTCGTAATTACTTTATTAGTTGCAAACATAAGAAATGAAGGAGCTGAATTGCATATCTCAGGTCATAAAGGCGGTTACAGGGAAATTTTTCGCAAGTTCTACGGGGGGTGAGGCATTTCCATTATTTTAAAATCTAATGCTACAGTTACTGCAACGGCTGGTTGCTGATGAGTATGGTAGGTATTCAGCTATCATTGTGGTGCGTACAACGTGCGGTGGAAAATGTTTTTCGGTAATTGGCAAATCAGTTTTGACTATGCAGAAAATCTTTGAAAGTGAAATAAAGCCCACAGACAATACTCTAGAAACTGCGCTTGTATTCCACAAATTTCCAGAAAATTCGCAGTTACCGGAGGGTGGATGTAAGACTGAATAGCTACAAGAAATTTCTAGGAACAACTTTGTAGCACACGGGAACTAGAGCTAGAATACACGCCCTTATATTTAGAACCAACTTCAAATGTTAGAGGCATATCGTAGCAGGCTACTATTATCGTACTAGACCTGTACTGCCGAGGACAGAATTATTTTAATTTTCTATTAATTTTAATTTCCCTTTGTCGGTAATATGTTAGTTTGGTTGATTATTACCAGTTGCAAGAATAAAGGAAAACAATTTCCACATGCAAAATATTTTCTATATATTTGCTTAACTGTCCTTTGCCACATTGAGCCTTTGAGTGTTTTCTTCACATAATCACGCTGGCTCTTTTCTTCAACAAGGGTTTATTTGCCCTTTAGCTCTATCAGTTATTCCTATTTTGTGTTACCTAGAAGCGGAGCTCAATGTTTGGGGCGAGCAGGAGGCAAGAAATGTGCCACCCCCGCATTAAGCACTCGTAACCGAAACGAACGCAAGCGCACGGACAGCAGCGAACAGGAATTATTTCTGGTGAAAACGCCAGGCGCGTGTGCGCAGACGGCATTATGTCGTACTTTGTTCGCATTCGCAGTTGATCTTTCGTGCTCCTCTAGTTGTCGGCTTTTCAGCGACCCATCAAAGGATGTTCACGTCCTTATCGCTTCGGCGCTAGCAGTATAGAAAGCTTTCATCTGCTATCTCGTCTACCTCTGTAGACGTTGACATTATTTGTGTGAGAGAAATGAATGTAGTGTTGCTGATGGATGAATGTAGATATCATATGTGCTTCTGGGATCCGGGACATCCACAGCACAAATACCATTGAAAAAGAAATATGACTGGTAGGAAATCGCCTAGCAAGCCAAAAGTCCTACTAGGGATATGAGAAACACAATAAATTCATTACATTATTTTCAACGGGCGGGAAAGGAATAAATAAACACAAGCCCCGTAAATCTTTTTATTAAGCCAGAAAAAGCGTAATAAATTTCCTCGGATGTAAACAAGATGAAGTTCACATCTATTATGCTTATTAAATTTAAAAATATACGAAAAAACTGACCATTTCCGTTGCTTATGTTCGTGGTATCTGTAATTTAGTGGGTAATGTATCATTGCTATGTTGGAGAATTTTCATGATAAATAAAAATAGTTTACCCGGAATCCCATGCGGGTTGAAAGCGCATTCGCTTGAGTTCGCTTCTGTGTATAGAGGGCTTTAGAAAGCACGGATCACCGAAAACATCGACCGCGTCTCTGTAAACGTACGTTCCATCTGGCTCTAGGAGCAGGATGCAATAACACTTAACGATGTGTGGACATGACACTCCATTGATAGATACATCATCCTTGCGTTAGTGGACGTAACATTGGGATATGTAACAACGAGATAATCATGTCATATAAATCGGAAAAGTCGTACCAAAGGTGACGGTGGTCGCGAAAGCCTACGATAGCGTCTACTGTTGAGTGTAAAAATCAGTGTTCCGATAAAGTCTTTATTTTCTACGCCTAGACCCTCTCAAATGCAGAGCAGCGCATAAAAGCTCCTCTCTTGTGTGAAACATGGTGTCGCTCTGTATGAGCTCGTTCCGTGCGTGAACAGTTACGGATACATAAAACTGTACTCACACTGACAAACGATTAAGCGATTTTTGTTTATGGGAACAGGGACAGCTGCGACTGAAAACGGGCGGACAAGCCCACAAACGAAACGCATAGTAGTGCGACGCGTTGACAATGAACGAAAGAGCAGCCGATAATACAAAATTAATTATCCCGCAGAAACAGCTCATTTCAAATGTTACTGTGTCCTTCCTCAAAGCAAAGTGATCTATGTGACTCGATGTCGTAAATGGGGCGCGTGCGGCCACAAATAACCAATTGTCATAATAAAACAATGGCGATGCGTTACTTCTGCGTGTGACGCGTTCCGAAACGATAGCGACATCTCACATGGGTTCATTCATACGGCACTTTTTGTTATTCATTCCGGTTCTACACCTATAAGGATCGTCACAGTCAAGTACAGTACTGCCATCATGTTGTTAACGCTGAAAATACGAGGATGGAACTGCTAAGCCTTCATCCTGAAATGACGTAAATTAACCACATAATATCACAATGAAATAGTCGATTCCAGGGTGTGAATTCGGTTCCTTCCGTATACAAATTCTGTGCATTTCCGATGATTCTGTCGTTTAATCAGCCGGCCTAAGTGACCGAGCGGTTCTAGGCGCTTCAGTCCGGAACCGCGCTGCTGTTACGGTCACAGGTTCGAATCCTGCCTCGGGCATGGATGTGTGTGATGTCCTTAGGTTAGTTAGGTTTAAGTAGTTCTAAGTCTAGGGGACTGATGACCTCAGATAAGTCTCATAGTGCTTAGAGCCATTTTTGTCGTTTAATCGTAAAAGACTGTAACATTAACACTCACTGAAGAAACTAAAACTTGGAACAAGTGATATCCTAGTCAGCTTTGATGTTGTTTCTTTGATTACCAATGTGACACTCAATGATACTCTGGTGTATGTCGGTTCCATTTTTCCGCAAGACATCGTCACGCTCTTCCATGCATGTCTCACCACGAGCTATTTCATGTGGAATGGCAATTTCTACGACCCCATGGGTAGCCTTAATCCAGTGGTATCGAACTTCTTCTTGGAACATTTCGAAAAACAGGCGCTGGTTCAAAAATGGTTCAAATGGCTCTGAGCATTATGGGGCCTAACATCTGAGGTCATCAGTCCCTTATAACTTAAAACTACTTAAACCTAACTAACACATCCATGCCTGAGGCAGGATTAGAACCTGCGACAGTAGCGGTCGAGCGGTTCCAGACTGAAGCGCCTAGAACCGCTCGGCCACTTCGGTCGGCCAGGCGCTGGAACTGACAGCTTATAAACCTAAGATGTATTATACGAGGATTGTTCAATAAGTAATGCCCCACATTTTTTTAGAATATTTTTATCGTTAAGAGTCATAATTTGATGACAATGTACATCAACACGTTTTTTCCATGTTCTATTTTTCTACGTAGCCTCCATCACATTCTATGGTCATACGCCAATGTTGCGGAACAGCATGTATTCCCTGCTGGTAAAAGCTCTTGTCCTGTAGGCTTAGCCATGTTTTCACCGGGTGACTGACACTCTCGTCATCTTCAAAGTGTGTTCCCTGTAGATAATCTTTAACCGGCCCAAAGAAATGGCAATCCGAGATTCGCCATTCACATGAAATGGCCTTCCATTGATTCTTGTGGTCCGATGTGACATTACATGGAACCCATCGTGAGTAGCTCTTTGAATATCAGAGAGTCTCGATCACTGCAGACGCACTTACAATGTTGACAGACAACTGTAGAGCCAATTGTCAAGTTGTGATGCGCCGGTCCGCACGAATAATGGCATCCGCACGATTCAGCATGTCTGGAACAGTGGCTGTGACAGGACCTCCCGAGCGTGGCTGAACATAAAACTTTGTTTCTGCATTTCCTGAGGCTGTAATTTTGTTTACATATCGCCCAACTGTACATCAATCAACTGCAGCGTCGCCATACACTGCACACAAACGTTTATGGATGTTCACCACGGTTTCTTTTCCTGCACACAAGAATTCAATAACAACACGCTGCTTGTAACGTGAGTCGTGTGTAGACGCCACTTTGACGCTGTACTACGGCTGTACCATCTGCCAGGAGGGTTCGAAACTTCAACGGCGCACAAAACAAACATCAATTGTGAAGCACCAACAAGGACGTTTGTCTATGTATATTAGCGGAATTTTTTTTTAAATGTGGGCATTACTTATTGAACGACCCTCGTATATAAGCCGACGTTACCTTTATTGCCTGCAGTTAAGGTGAGGAACAGCTCGGTGACTTCCTACGACACCTGAACAGTCTCTCTGCCAACAGAGAAGGGAATCAGCAGCTACTCTTTCTAGATGTGCTGTTTTCGAGGGTGACTAAAACTTGGGATATAGCGCGTACAGGAAACCCACACATACGAACCAATACCTGAACGAACTGTCAAATCACCAATTGGGCCAAAAAAGGCATAATTAATACGTTTGTAACGTGCGAAAGACGAATATGTGAGCCCGCATCTCGTGGTCGTGCGGTAGCGTTCTCGCTTCCCACGCCCGGATTCCCGGGTTCGATTCCCGGCGGGGTCAGGGATTTTCTCTGCCTCGTGATGGCTGGGTGTTGTGTGCTGTCCTTAGGTTAGTTAGGTTTAAGTAGTTCTAAGTTCTAGGGGACTTATGACCACAGCAGTTGAGTCCCATAGTGCTCAGAGCCATTTGAACCATTTGAACGAATATGTGAGCCGCAGCGCCTCAGATGCGAGATGCAACACCTAGGAAGCGTTCTGAGGAGCAATGGGTACCAGTTACATAAGAAGCGTCACGGAACCAAACACTAGGCGAAGTGACACAAAATCGGAAGAAAAATTGTCGGGTACAGCCTTTTTACCATACTTCCCCAGAATTATGGCTATAAATGGCCTTATATTGCGCCAACACGATGTGAAGACTATTTATAAACCGACAAAGAAGAACAAAGTGTGTTCCAGATCGGTAAAGGAGAATAAGAACCAGTTTACAGTGTTAGGAGTATACTGCACACTATGTAGATGCGGAAAAGTCGAAGTTAAAATGACTGAACGATCAATCTACACCAGAATCATCGAACATAAGCGCCATTGCAGGTTGGGACAAATGGAGAAATCGGCTGTGGCGGAGAATGTGTTGGTTCAAATGGATCTGAGCACTATGGGACTTACATCTGAGGTCATCAGTCCCCTAGAACTTAGAACTACTTAAACCTAGCTAACCTAAGGACATCACACACATCCATGTCCGAGGCAGGATTCGAACCTGCGACAGTAGTGGTCGCGCGGTTCCAGACTGAAGCGCCTAGAAGCGCTCGGCCACAGCGGCCGGCGGAGAACGTGTTGTATGGAACCGACAACATAATAAAATTCCCCGACACGGGAGTTCTTTGTATGGAGAAGAGCACACCCACTTCTTCAGGAAAGCTACACAAATCCACAAAAATGACAATAACTTCAACAAGAAAGGGGAAACCCTCAAGGTGAACAGATACTGTATTCCCGAGCTGCAGCGAACGACCGTTGCAGGTAACAAGGGGAGCGCCACAGCAGTAATGACAACGGAAATGCCCTCCGAGTTCGGCGCGCCAGATACATACAATCTGCGGCCGCGAGCTCGATTCCTGTAGTCCACCAGCGATGGTGGGTGAAGCTTTGACAATTCCAGCTACTCGTGCTGGCGAAACGTTACCAAAATTGTCAAACATTGACCGAAGAACCCTACACAGAAGCTAAGAGGCAATTTGTCAACAAGTGTCCACGAAATCCTAACAATTTGGTTCAAAATGGTTCAAATGGCTCTGAGCACAATGGGACTTAACATCTGTGGTCATCAGTCCCCTAGATCTTAGAACTACTTAAACCTAACTACCTAAGGACGTCACACACATCCATGCCCGAGGCAGGATTCCAACCCGCGACCGTAGCGGTCACGCGGTTCCAGACTGAAGCGCCTAGAACCGCACGGTCACCCCAGCCGGCAACAATTTGGTACTTAGATTTATTTTAGATCTTAGAATATACCTGTTCCTCAAAAATGCATTTCTTGCTATTGAAAATCTGCATTTTATATCATTTGTGCTTAGGGCATCATCAGTTACTTTGCTGCCGAAATAGCAGAATTTAACTTCCACTTTTAGTGTCTCATTTGCTAATCTAATTCTCTCGGAATTGTCTAATTTAATTGGAATACATTCCGGAACACTTGTTTAACTTTTACTGATGTTCATCTTACAATCTCATTTCAAAGCACAAACCATTCCTTTCAGCTGCTCCTACAAGCTCTCAGTCGTCTCTGACGGAATAATAATAGTATCATCAGCTCCCTGTCCACGTTTCTCCTTGGTTTCCTTCACAGCTTGATCAATAACGCAGGGGAAAGACTACCACTCTCTTTCTCAGCTGCTGCTTCCCTTTCATATCCTGAGATTCTCATGACTGCATACTGATTTTTGTACAATTTGTAAATAACCTATCGCTCCCAGTATTTTGTCGCTGCTCCCTTCATAGTAACAAAGAGTGTCATCTAGTGTATATTTTCAAAGGCTTTCAATAAATATGCAAAAGCTAAAACCATATACTTGCATTTCTTCAACTCATCTTCTTGGATACTTTTGTCTTCCTCGAGGTCGTCTTCTACCAGATTTTCCATTTTTTAAAATAATTCATGTCAGGATTTTGCAACCATGACTTATTAAATTGATGGTTGTGCAGAATTCACGGTAGTGTGTATCTTCCTTCTTTGGAATTGAAGTTACTACATTCTCCTTGAAGTCTAACGGTATTCCGCCTGTCTCTTATACACTCCAAGACAAAGGAAACGATGCACCATGAAGGAATTATCCGAATGGGACGGAAATCGGAAGATGTGACGTACATATACAGACAAACAAAGGATTACAATTTCAGAAAAATTGGATGATTTATTCAAGAGAAAAAGCCTCATAAATTGAGCAAGTCAATTATGCGTTGGTACACCTCTGGCCCTTATGTAAGAGTTTGGCTTTAATTGACAGAATTGTTGGATGCCTCCTGAGGGATATTGTGCCAAATTCTGTCGATGTGGCGCGTTATATCGTCGGAATCCCGAGTTGGTTGGAGGGCCCTAGCCATAATGTCCCAAATGTTCTCGATTGAGGAGAGATCTGGCGACGTTGCCGGCCAAAGTAGGGTTTGTCAAGCATTCAGACAAGCTGCAGAAATCCTCTCCGTGAGCGGGCGAGCGTTATATTCCTGAAACGTAAGCCCGGGATCGCTTGCCACGAAGGGCAACAAAACGGAGCGCAGAATATCGTCGACGTACTGACGTGCTGTAAGGGTGCAGTGGATGAAAACCAAAGGGATCCTGCTACGAAAAGAAATGGCACCCCAGACCACCACTCTTGGTTGTTGGGCAGTACGGCAGGCGACAATTAGGTTGGTATGCCGTCACTGGCGGGACGCCTTCAATCACGTCTTTGCTGATCATCGTGGCTCAGTTCGAGGCGGAGACTTATCTCTGAAGACGATTCTATGCCAATCAATGAGATTCCAGGCCGAATACCTATCTGGAGACGGCTAGGTGTTAAGCTGGTGGAATAGGAGATGGTTGAGGTGTAGAGTTGGTCACCAAAGAAGAAGTTGGCACAGAAGCCACACTGGTTAGTGGGAAGGAGGTGGTGTTGGTACAGGTGTTGATGGATGCGTTGGGAGAGGATGGATTCGAATACTTTCCTAAACACTGGGCCGGCCGCAGTGGCCGAGCGGTTCTAGGCGCTTCAGTCTGGAACCGCGCAACCGCTACGGTCGCAGGTTCGAATCCTACCTTGGGCATGGATGTGTGTGATGTCCTTAGGTTAGCTACGTTTAAGTAGTTCTAAGTTCTAGGGGACTGATGACCTCAGATGTTAAGTCCCATAGTGCTCAGAGCCATTTGAACCATTTTGAACATAAACACTGAGGTGAGGCAGCCAGCATGGTAGGAGGATGTACCAGTAGCTGGTTTGTGCGGCTTGGGAAGAAGTAGTATTTCAGGGGTTTTCTCATTGATGAGGTTAGTAGCCTTTCGGGAGGATAATGCTGAATGTGGTTGTAAGTGTCACTAGATAGGAGACTGGGCGTTCTTTGAGACGTCGGTAGGTAATGCAGTCGTGACAGGGAAAGTGTTGCGTTTTTTTTGGAGTACTTGTTTTATGTCATGTGCTGTGTTGGTGTATTTAATTCTGTTTGTGATTTGTTGTACAAATACTGAAGCTGGCAGGCGCAGGTGGGATAGCAGTGCTTTTGCGTTCATTGATGATAGGGAACAGGGAGTACTCAAAATGAGAGTCATCAGGGATGCAAAGGGCGTTGGAGAGAGAGCTTGTAACGTGATCAGCGTTGCTCAGGTTGACAGGTAAGAGATGGTTGTTGTGAAGGAGCGAGTAGTGGCGATATTGACAGTGAGTCGATGGACTGCTTTCCAACACTGTAATTAGTTAATGCGGAGTGTGGCTTTGAGACTGGTGCATATCTGACGCCAGTCTTTTTTTTTTTTTTTTTTTTATTCCTGATATCTCTTCGAGTTTGCAGCTGACGTGTGATTGTATCCTAGTCACGAATCCGCAAGAAGGAGCGGTACAACCGATGGGATTCTCGGAGGAAGAGTCAGGATTGTGGGGCTAGGTGGAAGGTATGAGGTTCTGTGGCCCTGGTTGGTCGTCCTGTTGGTTCCTTCTTGAGGGCAGATCCAGTCTCTTCAAAGTTATTAATCCAACATTTTATCGCGTGTTACGACGGAACGGCACCATGACGTCCTAAATTATAAAAACGTTGAAACCTCTGCGCCGCAACCAAACTGTCATTGTTTTTATAAATCATTTTTATGGCTAACGCACGCTGTTGTCCGTTCCACTAATCCATGATTACTGAAATGGCGGACTTTTTACTCGCTAATTGTCATGAACTTGCAGTGCTGCCACCTGCTAATGGCTGTCACTACTCATTTCAAAATTTCCCGTTATTCTGTGTCCGACAGTATTTGTGTGAATGTGCGGATAGAATGTCGATCGTAGAATGTCTTCTAGTAAAATACGGCGTTTAAAATGCATGAATTCAAATTTAAATTAAAAATTTAAAATAACTCCGACGTAAAAGAAGCTATAAAAAGTTAAAAAAAGTATGTACTGCTCCTTTAAATTTAATATAAGCAGTAATATTTATATCCAAGCGTCGTAGCGTCGAGTGACCACTAAGTAAATAAAATAAAAGCAAAATACATGTGAAAACGATATGGTATGAAATTTAGATGCAAGTAAGGTACACTATGTGATCGAAAGTATCCGGACACCCCTAAAAATATACGTTTTTCATATTAGGTGCATTGTGCTGCCACCTGCTGCCACGTACGCTATATCAACGACTTCAGTAGTCGTTATACGTCATGAGAGCAGAATGGGGCGCTCCGCGGAACCCACGGACTTCGAACGTGGTCAGGTGATAGGGTGTCACTTGTGTCATACGTCTGTACGCGAGATTTCCACACTGCTAAACATCCCTAAGTCCACTGTTTCCGATGTGATGGTGAAGTGGAAACGTGAAGGGCCACGGGCAGCACAAAAGCGTACAGGCCGACTTCGTCTGTTGACTGTCAGAGACCGCCTAAAGTTGAAAAGAGTCGTAATGTGTAATAGGCAGAAATCTATCCAGAACATCACGCAGGAATTATAAACTGCATCAGTATCCACTGCAAGTACTATGACAGTTAGGCTGGAGATGAGAAAACTTGGATGTAATGGTCGAGCGGCTGCTCAACAGCCACCCATCATGCTGGTAAATGCCAAACGACGCCTCGCTTGGTGTAAGGAGCGTAAACATTGGACGATTGAACGATGAAAAAACTTTACGTGAAGTGACGAATCACGGTACACGATGTGGCGATCCGGTGGCAGGGTGTGGGTATGGTGAATGCCCGGTGTACGTCATTTGCCAGCGTCTGTAGTGCCAACAGTAAAATTCGGTGGCGGTGGTGTTATGGTGTGGTCGTGTTTTTCATGGATGGGGTTTGCACCCCTTCTTGTTTTGCGTGGCGTTATCAGGCTAAGGCCTGCATTTATGTTTTAAGCCCCTTCTTGCTTCGCACTGTTGAAGAACAATTCGGGGATGGCGATTGCATCTTTCAACACGACCGATCAACTGTTCATAATGCACAATATGTGGCGGAGTCGTTACACGACAATAACATCCCTGTAATGGACTGGCCTGCACAGAGTCCTGACGTGAACTGACCTGAATCTTATAGAGCACCTTTGGGATGTTTTGGAAAGCCGACTTCGTGCCAGGCCTCACTGACCGACATCGGTACCTCTCGTCAGTGCAGCACTCCGTGAAGAATGGGTTCCCACTTTCCAAGAAACATTCCAGCATCTGACTGAACGTATGCCTGCGTGAGCGGGAGCTCTCAAGGCTAATGGTGGGCCAACACCGTACTGAATTCAAGCATTACCGATGGAGGGCGCCACGAACTTGTAAGTCATTCTCAGCCAGATGTTCGGATACTTTTGATCACATAGTGTACATAGGCAGCGTAGATAAATAGCAAAACAACAATATCTTATTGTTGAGTCTAAGTCTTAATTCACTCACTCCGAGCAATTCGCAATGTAGACACAGCAGTCAACGACACGTGCCCTCACAAGACACCCGTTCGGGTCGCCGAACTTGGTCATGCCCCGCCTGCCACATACCGCACACCCCGCGCCTTGCGCTCACGGTTTAATCAAGTGTGAGTAAGCACGCTGTTATCAAACCACTGCAGGGCATCGGCCTCGTAAGATAGATTACATCTACATCTACATTTATACTCCGCAAGCCACCCAACGGTGTGTGGCGGAGGGCACTTTACGTGCCACTGTCATTACCTCCCTTTCCTGTTCCAGTCGCGTATGGTTCGCGGGAAGAACGACTGCCGGAAAGCCTCCGTGTGCGCTCGAATCTCTCTAATTTTACATTCGTGATCTCCTCGGGAGGTATAAGTAGGGGGGAAGCAATATATTCGATACCTCATACAGAATCGCACCCTCTCGAAACCTGGACGGCAAGCTACACCGCGATGCAGAGCGCCTCTCTTGCAGTCTGCCACTTGAGTTTGCTAAACATCTCCGTAACGCTATCACGCTTACCAAATAGTCCTGTGACGAAACGCGCCTCTCTTCTTAGGATCTTCTCTATCTCCTCTGTCAACCTGACCTGGTACGGGTCCCTCACTGATGAGCAATACTCAAGTATAGGTTGAACAAATGTTTTGTAAGCCACCTCCTTTGTTGATGGGTACATTTTCTGAGGACTCTCCCAATGAATCTCAACCTGGCACCCGCCTTACCAACAATTAATTTTATATGATTATTCCACTTCAAATCCTTCCGTACGCATACTCCCAGATATTTTACAGAAGTAATTGCTTCCAGTGTTTGTTCTGCTATCATATAATCATACAATAAAGGATCCTTCTTTCTATGTATTCGCAATACATTACATTTGTCTATGTTAAGGGTCAATTGCCACTCCCTGCACCAAGTGCATATCCGCTGCAGATCTTCCTGCATGCACGAAATTAAGTTCGTACGTAATTATGTAAAAATATATATAAAATAAAGAGGTAATTCTATGCTTTAATAGTGTTAGGCTAGTAAAAGACGGATTGGTTTTCATATTTTGTATAATAAGTAATTATAACTTCACTAGCTTTTTAGGGGTGTGGGTACGGGACGCACAGAGCTGGAAGAGATGATGCCAAACGGAAGAGTCTTATAGCCAGCAATAATGAAAAAATGCTGTTCTAGAAAGGATAGCTGCTGCTAACTTTTTTTAAAAAAATATTTACAGACCGGTCCCCCCACGCGATGACGCTTTGATCGAAATATGACTACCTACATGAATGAGGCAATACATTTTTTTTTTTTTTTACATTTTAGAGGTTTCTGATGTCGGGGTTCTTTTAAATGTTTTGTTTAAGCTTTTTGTCTTTTATAGTCGCCGAGTTACGACACGAGATTTTTTTGTGTAGTGGGACTACGTTCTTTCATATATGATAACCGAAACTATCTTCTATGAGAACTTCAGCGAAAAGATAACAATGCCGACAACCACTGCCTCCCCGTTAGAGATGTTCCACAAACGAACGCAGATACGGTTCTCATATTTGTCAGTGCGCTTGAAGCCCTTCAGTCTGTGTTCTGCTGTTGTAGCAATCACGTAACTTACTCGCAAAGCTATTGAAACATTTACAACGTATACAAAAGCCAAAAAAGTAAATACCGTTTGTGGTGAACGTAGCCAAAGTACACCGTCCAGTCACATTAATGTGACCACCTGTGAAAAGCCTGAATAACCACCTTTTGCAGGGCGGACAGTTGCGAGACGTGAAGGAAGAGAGTAGTCAATGAGTTTCTGGAAGGTACCGACTCGCGTGTGGAATAATGCCGAAGCCAGTGCTGTGGCCGGCCGCGGTGGCCGAGCAGTTCTAGGCCCTTCAGTCCGGAACCGCGTGACTGCTACGGTGGCAGGTTCGAATTCTGCCTCGGGCATGGATGTTTGTGATGTCCTTTGGTTAGTTAGGTTTAAGTAGTTCTAAGTTCTAGGGGACTGATGACCTAAGATGTTAAGTCCCATACCGCTCAGAGCCATTTGAACCAATCAGTGCTGTGGCTGCGCAAGGTTTCTCAGTTGAGGAGCCACGTCACGAACAGCCAGATTTTCGACTGGGTTTAAATCTGGGAAGTTCAATGTCCAGGAGGCTGCGGTGAACTCATCGTTTTGCTCTTCGTACCACGCACGTGCACAGAGAGCTTTGCAGTGTCCTCCTGGTAAATGCCATCGTATCGAGGAGAAACAAACTTCATGTACGAGGTGCATTCAAGTTCTAAGGCCTCCGATTTTTTGTCTCCACGCTGGAAAGAGATAGAAACATGCGCATTGTTTTAAAATGAGGCCGCGTTCATTGTCAATACATCCCAGAGATGGCAGCACCGTACGACAGATGGAATTTTACCGCCAGCGGCGAGAATGAGAACTGTTTTAAATACTTAAAATGGCGACGTTTTCCTTACTTGAACAGCGTGCAATCATTCGTTTTGTGAATTTGCGTGGTGTGAAACCATTTGAAATTCATCGACAGTTGAAGGAGACATGTGGTGATGGAGTTATGGATGTGTCAAAAGTGCGTTCATGGGTGCGACAGTTTAATGAAGGCAGAACATAGAGTGACAACAAACCGAAACAACCTCGGGCTCGCACAAGCCGGTCTGACGACATGATCGAGAAAGTGGAGACAATTGTTTTGGGGGATCGCCGAATGACTGTGGAACAGATCACCTCCAGAGTTGGCATTTCTGTGGGTTCTGTGCACACAATCCTGCATGACGACCTGAAAATGCGAAAAGTGTCATCCAGGTGGGTGCCACGAATGCTGACGGACGACCACACGGCTGCCCGTGTGGCATTTGCCGAGCAATGTTGACGCGCAAAGACAGCACAAATGGGACTTTCTTTTCATCGGTTGTGACAATGGATCAGACGTGGATGCCATTTTTCAATCCAGAAACAAAGCGCCAGTCAGCTCAATGGAAGCACACAAATTCACCGCCACCAAAAAAATTTCGGGTAACCGCCAGTGCTGAAAAAATGATGGTGTCCATGTTCTGGGACAGCGAGGGCGTAAGCCTTACCCATTGCGTTCCAAAGGGCACTACGGTAACAGGTGCATCCTACGAAGATGTTTTGGAGAACAAATTCCTTCCTGCACTGCAACAAAAACGTCCGGGAAGGGCTGCGTGTGTGCTGTTTCACCAAGACAACGCACCCGCACATCGAGCTAACTTTACGCAACAGTTTCTTCGTGATAACAACTTTGAAGTGATTCCTCATGCTTCCTACTCACCTGACCTGGCTCCTAGTGACTTTTGGCTTTTTCCAACAATGAAAGACACTCTCCGTGGCCGCACATTCACCAGCCGTGCTCATATTGCCTCAGCGATTTTCCAGTGGTCAAAACAGACTCCGAAAGAAGCCTTCGCCGCTGCCATGGAATCATGGCGTCAGCGTTGTAAAAATGTGTACGTCTGCAGGGCGATTACGTCGAGAAGTAACGCCAGTTTCATCGATTTTGGGTGAGTAGTTAATTAGAAAAAAAATCTGAGGCTTTAGAACTTGAATGCACCTCGTACGGGCGGACACAATCTCTAAGGATAGATGTATACTTGTGTTGATCCGTTGTGCGTTGCAGAATGACGAGATCACCCAGGGAATGTCACGAAAACACTACCGAGACAATGACGCTCCCTCCTTAGGCTTGGATCCTTCAGACGATTGTTGCAGTGTGTTTTCTTCCAGACGTTTCACGCCGATGGAGCATAAAACGTGATTTATGTGAAAAGGCCACGTGTCGCCACTCAATGGACATCCATTTGTGGTACTGTCGTGCAAATTCCAGCCTTCGTCACCGATGAACAGCAGTGGGTACGAGTGCATGAACAGTGTGGCTGCTGCGAAGGAGGCCCACACGTAGCAACGTTCGCTGAATGGTCATTGAGGAGACACTACTGGTAGCCCCTTGGTCCATCCTACCGATCAGTTGCTCGACGGTTGGACTCTTTCTCTCCCGTAACCGTCTCCGCAGCCGAAGTTTAACCCTGTCGTCTAAGGCCAGTGGTTTACCTACATTTACATCCATACTCCGCAAGCCACCTGACGGTGTGTGGTCGAGGGTACCCTGAGTACCTCTATCGGTTCTCCCTTCTAATCCAGTCTCGTATTGTTCCTGGAAAGAAGGTTTGTCGGTATGCCTCTGTGTGGGCTCTAATCTCTCTGATTTTATCCTCATGGTCTCTTCGCGAGATATACGTAGGAAAGAGCAATATACTGCTTGACTCCTCGGTGAAGGCATGTTCTCGAAACTTCAACAAAAGCCCGTACCGAGCTACTGAGCGTCTCTCCTGCAGAGTCTTCCACTGGAGTTTATCTATCATCTCCGTAACGCTTTCGCGATTACTAAATGATCCTGTAACGAAGCGAGCTGCTCTCAGTTGGATCTTCTCTATCTCTTCTGTCAACCCTATCTGGTACGGATCCCACACTGCTGAGCAGTATTCAAGCAGTGGGCGAACAAGCGTACTGTAACCTACTTCCTTTGTTTTCGGATTGCGTTTCCTTAGGATTCTTCCAATGAATCTCAGTCTGGCATCTGCTTTAACGACGATCAACTTTATATGATCATTCCATTTTAAATCACTCCTAATGCGTACTCCCAGATAATTTATGGAATTAACTGCTTCCAGTTGCTGGCCTGCTGTATTGTAGCTAAATGATTAGGGATCTTTCTTTCTACGTATTCGCAGCATATTACACTTGTCTACATTGAGATTCAATTGCCATTCCCTGCACCATGCGTGAATTCGCTGCAGATCCTCCTGCAATTCAGTACAATTTTCCATTGCTACAACCTCTAGATACACCACAGCATCGTCGGCAAAAAGCCTCAGTGAACTTCCGATGTCATCCACAAGGTCATTTATGTATATTGTGAATAGCAACGGTCCTACGACACTCCCCTGCGGCACACCTGAAATCACTCATACTTCAGAAGAGTTCTCTCCATTGAGAATGACATGCTGCGTTCTGTTATTTAGGAACTCTTCAATCCAATCACACAATTGGTCTGATAGTCCATATGCTCCTACTTTGTTCATTAAACGACTGTGGGGAACTGTATCGAACGCCTTGCTGAAGTCAAGAAACACGGCATCTACCTGTGAACCCGTGTCTATGGCCCTCTGAGTCTCGTGGGCGAATAGCGCGAGCTGGGTTTCACACGACCGTCTTTTTCGAAACCCATGCTGGTTCCTACAGAGTAGATTTCTAGTCTCCATAAAAGTCATTATACTCGAACATAATACGTGTTCCAAAATTCTACAACTGATCGACGTTAGAGATATAGGTCTACAGTTCTGCACGTCTGTTCGACGTCCCTTCTTGAAAACGGGGATGACCTGTGCCCTTTTCCAATCCTTTGGAACGCTACACTCTTCTAGAGGCCTACGGTACACCGCTGCAACAACGGAGGCAAGTTCCTTCGTGTACTCTGTGTAAATTCGAACTGGTATCCCATCAAGTCCAGCGACCTTTCCTCCTTTGAGCGATTTCAATAGTTTCTCTATCCGTCTGTCGTCTACTTCGATATCTACCATTTTGTCATCTGTGCGACAATCTAGAGAGGTAACAACAGTTCCCTCGGCGCCAGTTTTGGATTGCGCCATTTTGCCATGCACGGTATACTTTAAGCGTGGAGGCATACGATCAGTTTACAAACTTACCCTTTTCGGAAATGCTTCCACCCTTGACCGGACACCCAATGATAACGTCCATTTGGACGTAACATAATCGCTCCGTTTCCGTATTACGACACGACTACACGGTTTTGGACATCTCCTGACGCGCTTTATCTACCCTCCACTACTAGTACTGTCCCCTGTCGTCTGTGAATGGTTATTGCTCGTCGACTTCTTATATATGAGGTGGTATTATTACTGTGAGTTGGCCGTCTGTAAGTACAGGGGATAGGCAAATTAATGTGAACACCTGTACTCACTTGGGAATTGTTTATGTGGTGTCGCAAAATAGCAAAAAGTTGGAAACGTGGAATATTGTCAAAGTTTCGTTGCCTATGCTGAGAGCCAGAGGCAGTAGGTTAGCCAAGATGTAAGAGGATTGCACGTGTACCGGAATATGTCGTCACGCAGGGGCAGTGGCCTGGTTACACACAACAGGCGAGAGAGAATTGCTTAGCACGCTGGTTTGTGTTAGACGGAGACTTTCGTAGAGTGTAAGACAGAGGTATAGCGTCAGCTGTACTGCATTTCATAACTTCGCGTAAGTCTGCCGTAACAACACGTAACTCTGTCACAAGAACACCTAAGGGGCGAGTACGACAGATGAATCAGCAGTATAAGTGGAACGAATGCGTTCATTACAAACGAGCACGACGTCAGGACGTCGCTCGTGCTTCCTTTAAATACACCAGCTTTGATAGCAACAAGGCACTCGCGGTTAGACTTGCAGTTAGATATGTACTGGGTCGCTGCGTAGCGCTCAGCTCGGTGATGGACATGTTAATCTTTATTAAGGAGATGTTGCACTAAGGGCGGCCCATCCAGCAGCAGACGTGAGGGGACAGTACCAGCTCTGGTCCTCTCTGCTGCCGCTGTCAATCATCAACCCAGGATTAGCAGACATCTCGGCAGACTCGCTCGCCGCCAATGCTGACCACATCAGTGAGCCGTCGTCGAGACCGTGCGGGGCCTAGGTCCTGTGCATCCGCCGTCACAACCGGGTGAGCCGACGACGCTGGGCGACTGCAGCCCGTTCCGCCCGTCCACGGCGGACGAGCCACCAGGAGGAGCAGGGAAGAACACGGGGTGGGGTAGAGTACACTCCGCACTACGAGAACGCCTCTCGTGCCGACAGTGCCGGGACTCCAACCCGGAGCCTCCTGTTGTCCGCCGCCGAGCCGACCGGCCAGCCGGACGCCGCCAGCCACGCCGGCCGAAGTAAGGGCATTCCTCCGCTACGTCACGGCACGCGGCGCTGCGCTAGCAAGACTGGTGCGGCCCGGAGCTGATGTCATCGCTCAGTCCGCGAGGACTCGGGGAAGGTCGTTGATATCACCAAGCTCAGCCAGCCTGTCTTACGCGGACCACATTGTACTCGGCAGGAATAAAGGAGTCATGAATTAATAATGTTTCTTTGGCGTTTCTGACGCGTTCACAGTCATTTCCTAGCATCCTGACCACTGGAGAAGTCACCGCTCGGCTTCCAGTCCACCGTAGGCGACCGGGACCACCGGGCGCCTACATTTATTAATATGGGGTTGGACAACCATTTGCCAGTAATATAGCTGCGATTCTTCTTGGAATATTGCCGTATAATGATTGTATAGTCTGCAATGGAATGTTATGCCACTCTTCGATCACAACCTTCTCTAACTCCTGTAGTGACAAGGGAGGCGGAAATCTGCTCCGGCGTCTGCGCTCTAATATCGCCCACAAGGGTTCGACAATGTTCAAGTACGGGGACTGTGCTGGTCAGGGAAGACGCTGCAGCAGTTGCTCCTCTGTCTTGGTTGTGTGAATGTGTGCATTATCGTCCTGAAATATGGCATCATTGTTGGGGAACAACGTTTGAATCATGGTGTGCACCTGGTCACCTAAAATGTTCACATAATCGTTGGCTGTAACACGGCCTTTGAGAGTAATGATGGGACCAGCAGAATATCGTGATATGGCTGCCCACACCATCACACTTCGACCTCCATGCTTAACCGTTGGAATCAAGCAACCAGGATTGTAAGCTTCTTTAGGCGTTCTGCAGTCGTAAACTCGGCCCGACGTTGAAAATAACGAAAACGTTGACTCGTCGGACCATATGAGGTGTTTTCACTGATCAGCCGTCTAGGATTTATGCACCTGACACCATGTTTTACGCTTCTTTGCATTGGTTGTCGTCACCAATGCTTTCGGTATAGCAGCTCGTCCATGAATATTCACTTTATGGAGTTCCCAGCGTACAGTGTCGATAGATACGGGGTCTCGAAGATTGCCACTGAGCTCTGCCGTCACTTTAGCCGCCGTAGTTTTACGTTGTTTTGAAACAATTCGTGTTAGCGTACGACGATCTCTCTCATTTAGTTTTGATTTGCACCCACTACTATGTTTACACGATGATACCTTTCAATGTTTTGTGCAGGCTGTCACGACTGTTGAAACAGTTGGTCTTGCAGCATTTAAATTATAGTTGGCTGTCTTGGCTACTGGTGCTCCAGCCAATAGGGCCCCACAGCCTGCCCTCATTGGAACTCTGTTAGGTCTTTCATTGTACGTCGACCTCTGCCTTTAAATGCAAATACGAAGTGTGCATTACTCGTAAACAACCTGCACTGATCTCTAGTTCGTACTGAACACACACAGTACAGCTCGACACGTGCCTTACCTGCACTGTTGACCGTTAAACACAACCATCCAATTACTACCACTGTTCACATTATTATGCCTATCCTCTTTAGGCTCTGAGCACTATGGGACTTAACATCTATTGTCATCAGTCCCCTAGAACTTAGAACTACTTAAACCTAACTAACCTAAGGACATCACACAACACCCAGTCATCACGAGGCAGAGAAAATCCCTGACCTCGCCGGGAATCGAACCCGGGAACCCGGGCGCGGAAAGAGAGAACGCTACCACACGACCACGAGCTGCAGACTGCCTATCCTCTGTAACTCTTTAATTGTAAAGAAAATTAAACAAGGTACAAATAAGAAGGAAGGTTATGTATCAGTTTCCAAGAAAACCAAAATTTAATGAGCAATCGGTACTTTTCTGTTGATCACAAATGACATGTCGGAGAAACATAAACCTGGCCAGCTTTATCCGAAAATATAGCATTAAAAAGAACGCTTGGAAATGAAGCGTTATGGTATCAAACTGCACGAAAACTTTTAGTAGTGGACCACATGAAAGACAGTGGGAACTAAGGACACATCTAGCGAGCCGCCAGCGCCACTTCACGAACGCAGCACATTTTTCCCTGCACTGATCGTCCGCACATTTTCAACACGACGCAGTAAGTCTCCTCTCTGTTCCGGCCACGAATATTTCCGAAGTTTGTTCTTATGTACACAATCGTTATCCTTAATTATTGACTAAACCGTTGGCCAAACAAGAAAACAAACAGAAGATATATTTTCGTCTGCTAAGTAAGTGTACTCTCTGTAGGCGAAATTTCTGTGCGTATTGGGAAGTCACCGCATTTCCTGATTTCGGTGGCTGTGAGTTGCTAAGTTTGAAGACTCGGTTATTATTGACCCTCTGGCAACTCGACGTAAGATGTGACAGCATAAACGCAAAATATGACTTGTTATCAGCGACAGTCTGCGGGGTATTAATAGAAAGATAGCAGAAGAGACAGTCCGAGCGGAAGTAAACGTGCGTGAGCCAGCCTGCGGCTGCGAGCGCAGTTGCTCCTTTAACCCCCGCAGGCCGGGCTCCGCATTAATTTACATATCATATCCACAAACATTTCTCACACAACCCGCTCTTACCTCCGGCCACCACATGCGTCCTACACCACATACACATCCATCTCTCTCTCTCTCTCTCTCTCTCTCTCTCTCTCTCTCTCTCTCTCTCTCTCTCTCTCACACACACACACACACACACACACACACACACACACACGCACACATACACACATTCTCTAGCGTGGTGGTGAGAGAGAGAGAGATAAAATCACCTAAGACTTGCACCCTTTTTATTCCGAGCACCGTTAAATACATCGAAAAGAGATTTTCGGCAAATGATAATACGCAGAGGAGCACAAAATTGTGCAATTCTTGTACCAGCTAAGATATGCTTCAGTAATAATTTTTTAATGGAACAATACATTTCTTTATCGTCATTCGAAAGCCCTTGGTAACAGAAATAGATCTCATTTCAGGTTCCACCTTTGTATCCAGCCTTTTTGAGTGTGTACGCCTCCCTCTCCCCCCTCCTCCCCCCCCCCCCCCCCGCCCACACACACACACACACACACACACACACACACACACACACACACACACACACACACACCTAACATAGTTTACCGAGGTTCTTTCTAAAAATGCCTCTGAGCACTATGGGACTTAACTTCTGAGGTCATCAGTCGCCTCTGCCTACTATAATTTTCCGAAAACGTCGCTTCGATATCTCGAACCGTTTACGAAAGAAAATGTGCGATAGGTTTATGTCTTAGACCTCCTGGCAACAAACAGAACTGAACTTATCGAATCAGTTAACGTAGAGGAAGGTATCAGTGATCATATGGCTGGGACATCATCTATGACGACGGGTCCTACAAGGAATGTTAAGAAACGTAGGAAGATATATTTGCTCAGCAAGGCTGAGAGGATACAAATTTCAGGATATCTCAGCAGTCATCATCAAATATTCAGTAATGAGAACGCAGGTGTGGAGAACAAATGGAAAAAATTCAAAGGTATCGTTCAATATGTCCTAGACAAGTACGTTCCGAGTAAGGATTTAAGGGATGGGAAAGAGCCACCATAGTTTAATAGCCGTGTTAGAAAAGCGCTACGTAAACAAAGAGCACTTCACCTCAGATTAAACAGAAGTAGCTGACCAACAAAAGCTGAACGAAGCGAAAATGTGCGTAAGGAGAGTAATGACAGAAGCGTTCTATGATTTCGAAAGTAAAACGTTGTCAACCGACATGAGTAAAAACCCAAAGAGATTTTGGTCGTACGTAAAATCAGTAAGTGGGTCAAAATCACCCATTCATTTTCTCAGCGACCACACCGGCACAGAAACGGAAGATAACAGAGAGAAGGCCCAAATACTGATTCGGTCTTTCGAAGTTGTTTCACCGTCCCTCCTTTCAATCGTCGCGCGAAAGTCGAAATGGCAAATATTGAGATAACCGATCACGGAATTGAAAAACAGCTATAATCGCTTAGTATTGGAAAGGCTTCAGGACCAGATAAGATACCTATAAAATTCTATAAAGATTATGCGAAAGAACTTGCTGCCCTTCTAGCAGTAATTTATCATAGATCGCTTGAGCAACGAAAGGTACCTAACGACTGGAAAAAAGGGCAGGTCATTCCCCATTTTTAAGAAAGGCCGTAAGATAGATCCACACAATTATAGACCTATATCGTTGACGTCAACCTGTTGTAGAATCATGGAATTATACTCACGAATTATGACGTTTTTGGAAAATGAACAGTTCCTCTATAAAAATCAACATGGTTTCCGCTAGCAGAGATTCTGCGAAATTCAGCTCGCTCTATTCCTCCATGAGAGCCACAGCGCAGCGGACAACGGCGCTCAGGCTGATGCCGCGTTCCTTGACTTCAGGAAGGCATTTGACAGCGTCCCGCATTGCCGTTTAATGAAAAAAACATACGAGCTTACGGAGTATCGGAGCAGAACTGCGATTGAATTCTAGACTTTCTTGCAGATAGAATTCAGCACGTTGCTCTTAACGGAACTAAATCGACAGATGTAAAGGTAACATCAGGAGTACCACTGGGAAGTGTGACAGGACCGTTGCTGCTCACAATATATGTAAATTATCTACTAGAAAGCGTCGGATGCTCCTTAAGGCTATTCGCAGATAATGCAGTTGTTTATACCAAAGTAGCAACGCCAGAAGATAGTAAGAATTTGCAGAACTACCTGCAGAGAATTGATGAATGGTGCAGACTCTGGCAGTTGAAACTGAACGTAAATAAATGTAACATACTGCGCATACACAGGAAAAGAAATCCACTACTGTACAGCTACACTATTGATGACAAACAGCTAGAGTTAGCGTCTGCCGTAAAGTATCTAGGCGCAACTATCCAGAGCGACTTTAAGTGGAATGACCATATAAAATAGTGGGAAAAGCAGACGCAAGACTCAGATTCATCAGAAGAATCTTAAGGAAACGTAACTCATCCATGAAGGAAGTGGCTTATAAGGCGCTTGTTCGCCCGATTCTTGAGTACTGTTCATCTATCTGGGATCCCTATGAGGTAGGGCTGATAGAGGAGATAGAGAAGATCCAATGAAGAGCGGCGCGTTTCGTCACGGGATCGTTTAGCTGACGAGAGAGCGTTACGGAGATGCTAAACAAACTCTACTGACAGACGTTACAAGAGAAACTTTGTGCATGACGGGCAGATTTACTATTGAAATTTCGGGACAGCACTTTTCAGGAGGAGTCAAACAACATATTACTTCCCGCCACATACATCTCACGTATTGACCACGACGAGAAAATTCAAGAAATTAGAGCCAATACTGAGGCTTACCAACAATCATTCATGACACGCACTATTCGCGAGTGGAACAGGATTGGAGAGATCAGACAGTGGTACCGAAAGTACCCTCCACCACATACCATTAGGTGGCTTGCGGAGTATGATGTAGATGTAGATATGTCGCTCGCCATATGTAATCCACACGTTTACTTCAAGCATGCAATAGAAACAATGAAAGTAAGATTGGAATACTACTTGTCATTGAATTACGAACTGCTTTTCGAGTGACAAGAACTGCACTATGTGGCATTACATGGTGTGTGGTAAACGCTTATGAGCGTAACCCCGCTTCTCTATGGACGGAGTGCGCTGTGAGCTGCAGTTGCGTTTAAGTGCGGGTCTGTCGCGCTGGTGCACTGCGATTCAAATCACACGCCGAGCACTGAAATTTCCTCTACCCTCCCGCATCACCAGAGGTTAATTCTGAGATCTTCTACGTTTACGTATGTAGTGTACAAGACACTGTACGCCGTTCTTGTCACGTCTGACAGTGCTTCTTGTTGAACATTTCTGTTACGCTGACTACAAAAACCCATGACGAAGTGAGCAGGTTCTCACTGTTATGATGAAAGAGGTGTATTCGTGTAATTTATATATTGATGTGCTGATTAGTTTCGATTTCAGCAAACTTTTCGCCGAATTTTGTATATTTAGTTTCGTTGGATTGAACAAGGATTGTTGTCAGTGACGTTCTCTGGTACAGAAGTCCCTGGTACCCAAAGTTTCAGTTTGATGGCATTAGCCGTTAAGCATAATGGCGACCAGTGAGAAGCAGGCGATTGTTCGTTTGCATGCGGTTACTTCGTTCAGGTTTCCGTACCCCACGCACAGTCTGTACGAACCTGATGCAGTTGCAACAGTTCCGCCGCTCACGGTGGGTAGCTGCAGGCGTTGGTGCTAGCGGCGACAGAGGGTTGATAGCATGGTGGTTTTGAGAGTCGCCTGTTTTTTTGGAAGGAGTGCTAAAAATATTCGTTTGGTAAATAAAAACCGCCTTTTCTTGCTGAAATGTATGTTTTTTTGTTCTAGATGCGTTTCGCCCCTTGCTTTAAGGCTTCATCAGGGGAATCTAGAATGATACAGTTTTGTTTTTATATACGTATTTCTAGATTTCAAAACAGTCCACGTCTCGTTTCTTTATCTAAACAAGTGATTACTCACAGTTCTTCGCGTTTTTGGTTGACATCAGTGTTTCCTCTCATCTGGTCACATGCGGTAGGTGGCACTATAATTTCACTTACGAAACATAATCACGGTTTCATGTTCTGAACTTTTTTCTTCATAATTCTCATATTGTTTGCGTTTGTTGCTGTGTAGCACTATTTGTCTTCTGTCACTAGTTATATGCATTTGATCGAAAACTGTGATTTAAGGTCGTGACTGCTGTGAGCTCACTTTATGTCTCATCCTGTTTGGATTGTTTACGTACATGTTGCCGTGCCGACCTAACGAAGTTGGTGGTGAAAACTAATGTCTATTCATGTTTCTGTTCTGTTTATGTCTCTCTCTCTCTCTCTCTCTCTCTCTCTCTCTCTCTCTCTCTCTCCCTCTCGCCCTCTCTCAATCTCTCTCTCTCTCTCTCTCTCTCTCTCTCTCTCTCTCTCTCTGTGTGTCTGTGTGTGTGTATGTGTGTGTGTCGGTGGTTATTCAGTGCGACCTGTAGAAAGTTGAATATGAACGTAATAGTTGTCAGAGAGTGGTTGAAAGTTTTGGTGTTCAGCTGAAATGAGGTTTGGTTTAAATGTTTTGTAGAGGGGTTCATGGACAAGCAATCACGCAAAAAACTGTTATGTGTCAGGCAAATCCAACACCTTCCATGAAAACCCTGATATGATAAGCAAGTCCAGCAGTACGTCACATAGCTCCAAATAAATCGTGACATTAAATTAACCAAAGTAATACGAGTAACGAGTGAGCAAATGGAATACCACAGACTAACACAAGAATGCCTAAATGCATGTCATACCTTCCCACCGTGAGACAGACGCAGTTCCGAGGGGAGAAACGAGAACAGAAGCCGAGAGCAGAACCGTGTTAAGCTGGATAAGGGACGGACACCCACGTCGCCAGCTAACCGCTAGGACCATCCAGCAGCCCATGTTAAAAGCTAGAGCCCTCCAGAAGAACAGTATAGATCTTACAATAACACAAAAAGGGCTAGCCCAGCCGCAAGTTTTAGCGTGAGTCTTTTTCGCATCTCTGTTACGTCAGGAGCCCCCCCCCCCCCCAGCCCATGTTAAAAGATAGAGCCCTCCAGAAGAACAGTATAGATCTTACGATAACACTAAAAGGACCACACCAGCTGCAAGTTTTAGCGTGAGACTTTTTCGCGTCTCTGTTACGTTGCAAACTTTAAAAACATTGCCCCACCACGAAAAGTATAACGTTTCTCATTGGATAGACAGAATTTTTGTAGGCGGAGCTTAAGGTTAACATTGAGACCCTGATTGGTCAGATGAAAACACAGCCAGATAGTTTTTTTAAACAAACTTCGGTAAATTGTAGTAAGGAGAAGTTAGGAGGGAGTGGCTTCCGAGACGGCGAGGTGAGCGGAGCTGTATTGTCCGCCACCCCCTGACGAACATCGACAAGGTAATGAATGCACGCGATGCTGCATAACAGCGCATAAAGCTTCACTCAGAACTGCAGAAGTCTCTTCTGTTACACCCCGTTTTTGCGTAATACTAGTGTCGATCGTCAATTAAAGCTCATGGTGTTCACATTTGCCACTTGAAGTAAAAATCTGAAACGCGATGATTTTTCTGTTATATAGTTATTGAGAAGCCACATCAGCCACTGTAATTTACGACAAGTTAGATAAGTAGTTAAAGACAATTGAGGGTCACTGTAGACCATTTTGGTAGTTTTCTCTTTTGTGAAACTTAATTTAAACCTAGATTATAGATGTGATATGGCATAGGTCATCCTTCGATCCATTGTAGAACTTGGAAACCCATTCAGGGAATATTCGTTCACATTTTTGTTGAACGCAGTTGGTTTTTACCATCTTGTATTAAAACATTTCCTTTTATCAATAGTGCAATTTATAAACAATGTTTTGTGAGTAGAATAAAATTTCCAGTGGTAAACTTAACTGCTTTTTCGATGTTATTTTACCAGCTAACTAAAAATAGGAAAGCCTTGAACCCCTTCCACTAAATTTAGTTAGTATTAAGATTCTTTTACAGGGAGTGCAGTGGAGCTGACGCTGAAATCATTAAGTATTTGGTTATATCATCGCTAGTTTCAATGAACTCTTCTGAATTCTACGTGTCATGTGTGGTCTGGCGTCTCCTTACCAGCAACAGGTCCCAGGTTCAAACTAGTCAGTTCCCTAAAAAACACGCTCAGAGTGTCGATGCACGAAAGTGGCAGGGAGACACGATATAGAACAAACAGACACCATGCAGAATGTTAGAAAATGGCGACCTTGCCAAGATGGTAAAATGCCGTGATTGAAGGTCGACCACATGCCTAAGTAGGTCAGGAAAATATGCTGTTAAAAAATTTTCGTAATAAAAAAAAATTTTTTTTGAAAGGCATTAATAGTTGAAAACAGTAGCTGCAGCGATAGATAGTGAGACATTCTAGCAGAGGCAATAGCATAATTAAGTTATGAATTTTAAAAATTGTTAGAATTAAGTTTTCTCCTCAATGCAAGCGCACAGGTGGCGGATACGTCGTTGACAAGTTGGTTCTGACCCAACAAGTAAGTGAATGGATTGTCAGTCATGGGTATAATAAGTGTCAAGTCGTGTGAACAAAAAGTTTATGAAACGCGTGAGATTGTATGAGCGCATGTTGACTCGAAGTAGGGTGCGTGAATTGCTTTTAAAACAGAAAATAAGGGATTCGGAAAGATTAGCAATGGCAGATCGAGACCCTGACCGAATTGAGGTAGAGACCCAGGATGAAGATGGACAGAGAATAGAGGACAGTACAGCAGACGATGCAGTGTCGCGGGAAATAGGACATATAACGCACCATAACGAGGATAATGTACGTCAAGGCATAGAAAACGTAAGTCAGCATACGACAGAGGAACAGGAAAGTAGAGAGATAGTTGATGAGGATTCTAACTTGCGTCTTGAATACGTAGAACCCATAGTACAAGTAATCAGAGCTCCCTCACCACAGAGTACATGGAATGTGAGCAGAAACGTGTCACCACACAGTTCAATGCAATCTGTTGCGAGCCAACACTTGGGCGAAAACACAGAGCGTAGGACGTCGGAAGAAAACGCAATAGGACCCACCAATCTGGCAGAATTATTACAACAAATTACGGAAACCATGACAAGGAAAAATAAAGACATAGCGAACCAAATTCAAATTCAGAATGCAGAAACCACGAGACAAATGCGTGAGATTAAAGAACAAAACAAAAAATTCAGTTACACCTAAGTCATATTGAAGACGAGGCAAAAGAATCTCGAGAAGTGATAGGAAACTTAATAACAGGTCACAATCAATTGAGAACAGACATTGACAAGGTACAAGCGGACGTACAAACGTTGCGTAATGACATTCAGGACGAGATCAAAACATTACGTAACAACACCCAGGGAGAAGTCAAGAAACTAGAGAAACAGATAAACGAAATTACTAGACAAGCAGCAGGTACAGCGCGTGAAGTTGTTGAAAACAGTGTGTTACACAAACGTATCACAAAAGCAGCGCTGAAAAGATATGATAACCGCATAGTCAAAATAGAAGCGCAAACGAAGCGACAATTTCAGAAATTGCGAACAGAGTTGTTGCAGACCATTGAAGAGCGTAGTGAACAGGATCGAACAAGCACAGAGTCTGCAACCACATCCGTATCTGTAACAGCACCGGAAAAACAAGCAATTAACGAAGATATTACGCATTTGCGATTCCAATCACAGGCGAAAAGCAACATAAGTGAAATCAGACAGCTTGCACAGCAACAAACACGTTTCGAAATTCTTGGTGAACAAACGTCATCACAAACACATGCGGAACCATAAATGTATGATTCAAGACAGTTTGGATCGTGCAATGAAGCAGCAAGGTTAGCCAGACAAGATACCTAACCAATACCTGACAATGGAAAGCCAGGTCGCGAAGAGTACAGTGCAATGCATTCAGCTACACGTTCACAACCGATGGAAGAAAATTATTGCGTACCACTCCAACGATACTACGCAAGGGTAGGCGAAAGTTACAGTGGACAATATCCAATGGATCTACCACAACCGGAAAGAACGACGGGAGAAATGATCAGAAACAAAAGTGGCGAAGAATCGCGTATTTCATATGGAACTATGACGAAGGACGACAACGATCATTTCCTCACAGTCAGGAAATTTCAACACTTTCGAGAAGGAAACTCATTACATCCACGAACTTTTATTGATAAATTCCGAGTAGGATTACGAGAACACTGGACGTTAGCACACAAATTAGACTTTATATGTGCACACATGTCAGGAACAGTCGCAGCAACCATGCAGAATGTTGCAGCGACATGCCGATCGTACGAAGATTTCAGAGAGACGTTTCTCTCACGATATTGGTGCAGCGAAGCACACAACGGAGTGAAGTACGAATTATTACAGAACCCATATTTTGAAAATTCAGGAGAGAAGAGTCCCGTGAAATTTTTCGAATTAATGGCAAAGAAAAATCAATGCTTAGATGTACCATACAGTGACGGAGAGTTGATTAAATTATGCGCGATGAAGCTACCATTGAAATACCAGCAATCATTAGTAGGTCGCGGAGGCAATGACGTCGCAGCATTTAAAGGTATTCTAAGGGAACTAGAGTTCATATTTTCGGAAGATGACGCAAGAAGAAGACGAAGCGCACATGAAAACGAAAGCAAAAAGCAGTGGAATCCACAAGACACAGTACGAAGAAACAATAATTACGAACCACGTGATAACTTCGCACCAAGAAACGACAATAGATTTCAACAAAGAACCGTTTATGGATTTAGAAGAGAATATGCCAATAACTATAATTCACCCAGGAACGGCAACAACTATTACAGAGGGAGTAACGACAACCGGAACGGGTACTTGAGAACCAATAGACCGACAAATTATCAACAAAGAAACCACTATCAACAAGCTGAACAAGAAAAGAGAATACAGATAGAAGAGGTGGAGATAAAACCACCAAGTCCCGATAAACTTTCGAATTGACAGCTAAGCGCCCATGCCAAAGAGAATGACGCACCGACCCAGGACAATTGCAGCACCTTGAACAGAGAAGTAAAAATCTTATCACGAGAAGAGAAGAAGGAAGAAACATATCCGCAGGGACCAGATGAAAACGAAGACAAGAAAATAACAATTTCGTGTTGGGACGAAATAATTGGGAGAATGCCGGCCGAAGTGGCCGTGCGGTTAAAGGCGCTGCAGTCTGGAACCGCAAGACCGCTATGGTCGCAGGTTCGAATCCTGCCTCGGGCATGGATGTTTCTGATGTCCTTAGGTTAGTTAGGTGTAACTAGTTCTAAGTTCTAGGGGACTAATGACCTCAGCAGTTGAGTCCCATAGTGCTCAGAGCCAATTGGGAGAATACTGACGAGGAAGATGAATTACCAGAGGCATGCACAACGAATGTAGGAGGAAAGGACGAAGTAATGAGTATTGCAGAGCTATTTGAGATGGAAACCAGGGAAAACGAATTCAATGAGGATAATGCACAGTCGACAGAAGTTGAAAATAAGTTACGAGTGGGCACACAACCCAACGTATATAATGAAGGAAGTTACGAAGCGATAATTAGAACATTTAGATTCGATTATGTGGAAGTAGCGACGAAGAAGGAGAAGATAGACGAGGATGAGGAAAAAGTAGAGGATGTTGAAGAAAGCGTAAATGAAGGAAGAAACAGAGAAGAGGAAATAAAAGAGAGAGAAGTAGCAGTCGAAGCTTATCCTACAGAAAGTTCGAATTCACAAGGGAAATTCCTAAAAAGACTCATGTATGATTCAGTGGAGGATTCGTTGATGCAAGAAGAAGAAGAAGAACAGAACCAACCCTTTCAAATTCAACCAATTGTGAAGGCCATGGTAAAGCATATCCCAGTCAATATTGTAATTGATAGCGGAAGTGAACTGACTGCGATCTCAGAAAATTTATTCATGCAGTGTAATGCCAATGAGGAATTGCCAGTTCTGAAAACACATAAGATTAAAGTAAGAGGTCCTATTAGAAACAATGCTGCGGAAAAAAAAAATGGTTCAAATGGCTCTGAGCACTATGGGACTTAACTTCTGTGGTCATCAGTCCCCTAGAACTTAGAACTACTTAAACCTAACTAACCTAATGACATCACACACATCCATGCCCGAGGCAGGATTCGAACCTGCGACCGTAGCAGTCGCGCGGTTCCGGACTGAGCGCCTTAACCACGAGACCACCGCGGCCGGCTACTGCGGAACTTACGAGACAAACAAGGTTAGCTCTTTCGTGTCAAGGTCAAAAGATCGAAGCCAACTTCGTGATTATACCAAAACTAACTGTAGATTTGATCATAGGTGCAGATTTTTTAAATGAGAGACAAGCGATAATAGATATGGGGAAAGGTAGCGTAACATTCGGGAATGTCACACTTCTCTTTGAGCAAAAGCTAAAATTAGAAGAAATACCAGTTATAAACAAACAATTAAGAATGATTCGAGATAAAGAGGATGAAGAATTAGAATGGTATGCACAAAAGGGGGAATCGCCTCAACTCATGTTAGAAGTCCATAAAGAAATCGACGAAAAATTGCAAGAAGTTCAAGGTATTTCCGAACACAGTAAAAGAGAGGGTATTTTACGAGATAAAGCAGAGGTATTTTTACCTAAGACTGGCAGTATTAAACACTTTCAGTACAAGTTTGAAGATTAATTTTATTACTGGTAAATAATCAGCACAATACTTCAAGATTATGTTGCAGATAAGATCGTCAGGAGAAAGAAGAATGAAGAGAGAGGAAGGTGGGAAAACGAAAGTAGTTTCAATAAAAACAAAAACAAAAATAATACCAATAGTACCACAGATTAAGGTGAAGGGATAAAACGTAGATAGTCTAACAGCATGAAATACTAAAATGCTATACACAACGACACTACACAAAAAAAACGAATTTGAGAATTCTTTTAGAAGTTAAGACTCAAAATATCTCAGAATTGTAACATGGAAAGGGCGCCGAAATTTGTAAAGCTTTTAAGAAGGCATAAAACAATGTAGATACTAGACATATGTTAGATGATTATAAGTAAAACTTTTTGTAAGAACCACTGTAAAAACTCCAGCAAGGACAAGATGCAATGACCCACAAGTTGCAACGCGAGAAGTGTCAAGAAAGGAAAGGACGTAATTAGCAAGACACGATTCCTACAAGGCAGAAGTGTCAAGAGAAGGGAAAGGACAGTGAGACCAACAGAAAGCCCTTGTAGCCGAAGTGGGCAGTAAATAAATCTGCTGCCAAGCTGAACCACAGGGTGGTGGAACCCTGCTGGGACAGAACATGGAACCACACAGTGGCGGAGCCCTGCAGAGACACGACAGGACACCGAACGCCAGAAAGGTCTCCAAACGCCCGGACTTAGCGGAGCAAGCAAAAAATGGCCCGACGAGAAGACCGCTTGGGCAAGCCACCACTGGCAAAAAAAAAATATGAGTAAAAGTCACACTACTGCTATTAAACAGCACGCTGATGCATGAAACTGAAGAAAACTTTCACAAAGTAAAAATGATATGCCCAAACAATTTATCAAACTGTTACTAAGAGGAGAACTTCAAAGCGACTAGTTATCAATAAATATTTCCATATCCTGCCCAGAGAAGAACCAAGAAGCAAGTAAGAAGTAGAGAAAAAGCAGGAAGAACAGAAGTTGAAGATTCGCAAGATTGAGACCAAGAAAGAAGATGGGTGAAGAATAGACGACATACCTTCCCAAATCCCTATCCTATTGTAAACTGGTCGTCTGCAAAGTATTACAACGAAAAACGACCGCTTTCAGCGACACATAACAATGACTTTCACGCATAAAAAGCCAGTAAACCACGAGATTCTGCACTCACAGCTCCATTCCATTATGGGACCTCCACAACAGCAACACACACTTGCAAAGCCAACGAGGAACGACGAACGAAGCTGTACATCAAATACTTGACCACATCCATCTCGCTCAAGTCCATCACCTTCATGCAAAAAACATTCGCCAACCTCATGCTTAAACATTCATAGGATTGTGTGAATGTGTGAAATCAAATTATGTGATGTAGGAATTGTGCAAAAGAAAAGTGTGAGAAACTAAATAAGTTAAGCACACCAGACAGCTAATAAACTACAACATAACAGTCATTGACTATGGACTTAAGTAAAAAAAATAGACTATCGATAAAAATAAGTCATTAGTTCTGAAATGGACAGTATATAAAGAACAAAAGTAAGGCATAACAAACACTAAAACTATATGCCACTTATTTTGTCCTCATAAAAATAAAAGAATAACTATATTTTACTTACTTTCTCCTTATAAAAACAAAGAATAAAAAATTATCTTGTTGGATGTTTTCCCTTGTTTTAACATTTGTACCATTTCTTAGGATAATATCTCAATACTTGTGTATGTCTATTTCTTTGTCAAAGCAATTCTTGGAAATAATTCTTATTTGTTAGTGTAACAATGTTGAAATGAGTATCTAGAAACAAAAACATTTAACTTGTACATGATATTTAGGAAATGTATTAGGAATAGATTTTACTTAATTACTACATTTATAAAAACAATATTTCTAAGAAAATCGATGTGAAACACTCCTCACTTTCGATAACAAACTTCTTAAAAACAAAAAACTTCACAATTAAATAAAGAAAGAAAATAATTAAAAAATAATAATTATAATAGAATAAAAATATTCTTCCCTTGTCAATACAAACATATTTTTGATAATAATGTGGAAGAATATAAAAATATAAATTAGTAATACAAACTAGCATAGAACAGAATAACGTGGCTGAACAGTAGGCAACAAAATTTAGATAACGGAATAATTTTTGACTGGCTTAGACAACGATTCAACCATTGCCTACCTTCAGTACAAATATTAAGTTCAAAGGGTGGTGATATGTAAGGTGTCAGGCAAATCCGACACCTTCCATGAAAACCCTGACATGATAAGCAAATCCAGTAGTATGTCACATAGCTCCAAATAAATTGTGACATTAAATTAACCTAAGTAATACGAGTAACAAGTGAGCAAATGGAATACCACAGACTAACACAAGAATGCCTAAATGCATGTCATACCATCCCACCGTGAGACAGACGCAGTTCCGAGGGGAGAAGCGAGAACAGAAGCCGAGAGCAGAACCGTGTTAAGCTGGAAGGCCCTACGATAAAGGACGGACACCTACGTCGCCAGCTATCCGCTAGGACCACCCCGCAGCCCATGTTAAAAGCTAGAGCCCTCCAGAAGGACAGTATAGATCTTACGATTACACAAAAAGGGCTACCCCAGCCGCAAGTTTTAGCGTGAGACTTTTTCGCGCCTCTGTTACGTCAGGACCACCCCCCAGCCCATGTTAAAAGATAGAGCCCTCCAGAAGAACAGTGTAGATCTTACGATAACACTAAAAGGACCACACCAGCTGCAAGTTTCAGCGTGAGACTTTTTCGCGTCTCTGTTACGTTGCAAACTATAAAAACATTGCCCCACCACGAAAAGTATAACGTTTCTCATTGGATAGACAGAATTTTTGTAGGTGGAGCTTAAGGTTAACATTGAGATCCTGATTGGTCAGATGAAAACACAGCCAGATAGTTTTTTTAAACAAACTTCGGTAAATTGTAGTAAGGAGAAGTTAGGAGGGAGTGGCTTCCGAGACGGCGAGGTGAGCGGAGCTGTGCTGGATGCCGCCCCCTGACGAACACCGACAAGGTAATGAACGCACGCGATGCCGCATAACAGCGCATAAACCTTCACTCAGAACTGCAGAAGTCTCATCCGTTACACCCCCTTTTTGCGTAATACTAGTGTCGATCGTCAATTAAAGCTCATAGTGTTCACATTTGCCACTTGAAGTAAAAATCTGAAATGCGATGATTTTTCTGTTATATAGTTATTGAGAAGCCACATCAGCCACTGTAATTTACGACAAGTTAGATAAGTAATTAAAGATAATTGAGGGTCACTGTAGACCATTTTGATAGTTTTCTCTTTTGTGAAACTTAATTTAAACCTAGATTATAGATGTGATATGGCATAGGTCATCCTTCGATCCATTGTAGAACTTGGAAACCCATTCAGGGAATATTCGTTCACATTTTTGTTGAACGCAGTTGGTTTTTACCAACCTGTATTAAAACATTTCCTTTTATCAACAGTGCAATTTATAAACAATGTTTTGTGAGTAGAATAAAATTTCCAGTGGTAAACTTAACTGCTTTTTCGATCTTATTTTACCAGCTAACTAAAAATAGGAAAGCCTTGAACCCCTTCCACTAAATTTAGTTAGTATTAAGATTCTTTTACAGGGAGTGCAGTGGAGCTGACACTGAAATCATTAAGTATTTGGTTATATCATCGCTAGTCTCACTGAACTCTTCTGAAATCTACATGTCATGTGTGGTCTGGCGTCTCCTTACCAGCAACAGGTCCCAGGTTCAAACTAGTCAGTTCCCTAAAAAACATGCTCAGAGCGTCGTTGCGCGAAAGTGGTAGGGAGACACGATATAGAACAAACAGACACCACGCAGAATGTTAGAAAACCGAGAGGTGAATTGTTTTATAACCTACAAAAATCGCATAGAAAAACAAAACTCTATCATTCTAGATTCCACCGAAGGCGCCGTTTAATAGGCGAAACGCGTCTGGAAGAAATAAAATTAAATAAAATACACTGGAGCAAGAAGCGACGGTTTTTATTTACAAAACGAACATTTCTGTGCTTGCTGCTGGTGATGGCATCGCAACCAAACTTGTCAGAGCTAAGAAAAGACTCGTCTCACTCACTTTTTGCCTACGCTTCGTGAGAATTAGTCTTGGTGGAGAAACGCAGAAAGATACGGCAAGCATTACGCCTGCCTGCGAGTAAGGCGACTACTTGCTCGCCTTATCTCAGCAAGGAGAAGGAAACGTCTCCCCAGTGGAGGTAAGCCCACTGCTTCCACAGACGACATCAGATCACGCTCATCTGCAGGATGGTCAGAAACAGTCTGAAAAGACTGTAAGAGTGTGGCAGGCTAGGTTGAGCTGAGAAATAATTGTTAAGAAAAAATGATATACGTTTGGGCGTTTGCGGGTTAATTAGGACTGAAGTCAGCCACTTAGGCGGTTGCGCGGATAGCCGGTTACAATTAGTGTCAGTTGTCCTCACTGCGAAGATGATAGCGCAGGAGCCTGCTCAGCCTATGGCTCGGTTTCGATCCTTACTACCGTCCCATGACTACTTCTCGTGTCGCTCTCTTTTTAGGTTTTAGGAAACCAAACTAAGAATACACTTGGCGGCACTGTCTCTGGTGGGTCGCTTGAATTTGGGCGCGCGATGGCCTGACTGGCTAATTTCAGTGCTAATTAACTCGGAAGCGGTGCAACGTATCGAATTTTTTTCTTAATTATTATTTCCCAGCACGGTCTATTCTGCAACACCTTTACAAATTTTCCAGACTGTTTCTGACTATCCTGTGTAATAACACATTAGCAGTCACTCAATTCTGATTCAACAACTTTCTAAAATATATCTGTCCGTTTTCGCAAATGCTATACGAAGAAAATCAATAACTATCGCGTGAAAAAAAGGTGAAAGTTTTCTGTCGGGTGAAACTGATACCAGTAGCTGTCTCTTTTTTTAAGTAAATTATTTCACGGAAACTGAGTTAATCCACTGGCTATGACCGGACAAGTTTGCTTCTTTGTAGGTGGCTTATTTGGTGATGACTGTTCTGGGGTACTCGAGGCTTAACACACTCCACAGTATCTTCTTTCGAGTCTGACCTAAATCAGCCCTCTTTGGAGCCATAAAAATCTCTTATGCAGTCACTGTTAGTTTTCTGAATACTTTAATGCTATTGCTTCAAACAATATTAATCTACAGTCAACACAATTTTAATAACAGTATGTGTTTAATTTGCACTTAAGTCCCTATTTACTGTAAAGGTCTCAATGTACTCTCGAAATGAGAAATCACGCTAAGAAACTGTATCACGTTTTGAAGTAAATGTCTGTCAATACCGATGCATTTTCAAAGCTGACTCAGCTCTCCGTGGAAAATGCGCGGCCATCGAAGATGGGACGGATGCAATCCGATCATAGTGGTCGCCAGTCGACTTGTTACATCGCTCTCGCCATTTCGTGGTAGACATTTGACGGTTTTGACTCATTGCAGTGACAGATGTCCGAATGTATAAGCAAAAGATAGCGGATCTTTCCGTCTGTTTACGGGCGTTAAATTATCTGGATTTATCGAGAGAGTGAGCTGTAAGTCTTTCCACCAGGTGCCTACCATCTCAGAGTCTGCCAGCATGGCGTAACGATTTTCTAACTATATCACTACCGGAACACAACCACTTTGTGTTCGAACTGCCTTATAGTAGCATAGAAGTTATCTGGCAGGTCACGTATTTCTTATATCATGAGCAACAGCGCTCCCATAGCACTACCTTAAGGGCAAAATGAATACAACTACCTCGGTATATATAGGAGCCAGCTTGCAGTTTGCTAGGATGTTTTCCATTCCATCTGTTCCTTTATTCTATAGTCTATGGAAGTAATTTTGTTTTTGCTAGGCTCACTTCAAATGTTCAAATATATGTGAATTCCTAAGGGACCAAACTGCTGAGGTCATCGGTCCCTAGGCTTACTCACTACTTAATCTAACTTACACTGAGAACAACACATACACCCATGCCCGAGGGAGGACTCAAACCTCCGGCGGGAGGGGCCGCACAATCCGTGGCATGGCGCCTCAAACCGTGTGTCCACTCCGCGTGGTGCTAGGCTCAGTCCGAAGTGTACCAAAGGTTATCCAGAGGTAAAGAAACGAATCGTCAGTCAGAACTCCTCTGTCTACTCCCTTGTGAAACTGATGAAAGAACAGAGCAAATAGCTTCTCACGACTGGTGCTTGCGGAGTCCAAGTTGGCTGCAATTGAAGAAAAAATATTCGGTCTCCATAAAATTCTTCATACTACATGAAATATGGTTCGTAATTCTACAAGATACTGCTGTCAATGACCTAGGGCTATAGCTTTACGCATCTTTCCTGCTAATATTTGTGTAGATCGAAAAAAGTGTGTCTTACCGTTAATGATATTACCACAACACGTTGTTCAACTTTGATTTCAGTCTCGTTATCGAGAGAGCAGTGTGCGACATACTATAACGGAATAGTTACTTGTACTTCCTCTCTATGTGCTATGAAAGATAACTTAACATGAGCAGCAACTCGAAAGGCGTTACTAGGAAACCAAAGTATGTAACTGAAGTGTGACTGATAGTGGCAGTTAGGATCCAGTGTAAATTTTTTATCGTATTTAAAAGTACGATGAGATATACACAGATGCACCAAAACATGACGAATATCTGAATGACAGAGTGTTAGTCCACAGCACTACAGCAGCGATTCTGTGTGCATGGATTCTACTAGACGGTGTAGGTCTCCAGTGTTAGGGGGCACTAAATGTCTACGCACATGTAACGCAGTTCCCTTACAATAAGGACCATTGTTTCGTGGACACGAAGATGACGCCCGATGACATTCCAAATGTGTTCCATCGGATTCAGATTATCGAATTTGGGCTTCAAGAAATTAACGTGAGATCACTGTGGTGCCCCTCAACTCACTATTGCAGCATTTTGTACTTGTGAGGCGGACAGTTATCCTGCTAAAGATGGCATCGCAGTCGGGGGAGACATAGCATCAAGGGATACTGGGGGTCCGTAAAGATGGTCACGCAGTCCACAGTTGTCCTAGTGTTTTCGATTACTACCCCGGGTTGCACGGAAGCCCAGATGAACGGTCGTTACAGCGCAACACTGCCCCATTAGATTTCTATCACAGTGCGGTTTATGTTACGATCAGCCTTTCACCTGTATAACAGCATATCCGGACACGACCGTCGACCTGGTATAACAAGAAACGTGGTTCACCCAACCAGGTTTCCACTGAGCCACGGTCCAATCTCGATGCTCAAGTGCTCACTGTAGTCGTAATTTCGAATGTTGTTGAGCCATCGTGGGGACACATACGGTCGACTGTTACAGAACACTGTCTTCGACAATGTGCACTGAACTGTGTGCTCTGAAACAATTGTGTTTGCACCAGCATTGTGGTCTGTCGCCTGACCAGCTACAAACAGCCGCCTATCTTGCTTTAGTATCCAGTGAAGCCTCCAATCTCCACGTTAACTGTTCAATGTTCAAATATGTGTGAATTCCTAAGGGACCAAACTGTTGAGGTCATCGGTCCCTAGACTTACTTACTACTTAAACTAACTTATTCTACAAACAAACACACACCCATGCCTGAGGAAGAACTCGAACGTCCGGCAGGAGGGGCCGCGCAATCCGTGACATGGCGCCTCAAACCACGTGACCACTGCGCGGCTCCACGCTAACTGACAGGGCAGGAGCGTCCATCAGCTTGTCGCCTACTCGTGATTTCACCATCTGCCAACCACTTTTCATAGACGTTCGCGACAGTAGCACTCGAACAGCCGATAAGCTTAACCGTTTCAGAGATGGTGTTTCCCAAGCGAAGAGGCATAACAATCTGCAGTTTGTCAAACTCGCTTATATCAGTGTATATCCCAGTGGATTTCTCCATTTACAACCCGTATCGTTACTAGAATGATAGTCCATCCTACTCTCCTCCGCTTACATACTTCTCTTACCGTGTCACGTACGAGCGACGCTACCAGGCGACAATCAGTCCCACAAAGATGATAATGTAAATCACCTTATAAAAGTGTGAAACACGCCATGCGCTTAGTGTGCTTCATATCAGCCCTTTCTAAGACATTCTCCTTTCCCTGCCCGGGATCTCAACAGTCACCTTTAGGCAATATATAAGAGTTTGCGCTCGAGGAATATCTCACTTTGCGTATTTTCTTATGGTGAAATGACACATACCACAGTCTAACAACATCGATGTCGTCATAATGAGACCTCGGCGCTCAAGCAGATCTTCACAGCAATTAACACTTTGAAGCGTTGCGTCTTGCATCGCGCCTTTGCAGGTAAGAGAGCGTAGCAGCCAGACGGTTTCATACGTAGTCATGTCTAGCATAACGGATGTCCACGGATCCGGTAATTTTGGCTGTGGCAGAAAGGGACTATGAAATTATCAAGTAGTCACTACTGTATATTTGGGAAACAAAACAGTATTTATCCGATTTTCATTAACTATTGCTAATTTCTTTAATTACTAGTGTGAATGCGAAGTGTTTAATAAATGAATACTGTTATGTTTATTAACGGAGTACATGTTCGTAGAGAACTGAGTACTGAAAGAGTGAATCATACTCTGGGGAAATCGGAAAGTGCAACTAGCCAGTTTATGGGACTGAGAAAACAAGATACATTTTACGATAATTTTGTTATTTAAAGAGGGAGTTATTTTAATATTTGTTGAATGTATATATTTTTTTTTGATAAATTGTTCCTAAAAGCTATCAAGTTGTGATTGGTCAGATGTAGAAGACATGGGATTGCGTCGTTGAATAATAATATTGGATTGGTTACGATGAATATCAGCCAGTCAGAGGATAGAACGTTCGCGCGTATTTTGTGGAATAAAGATCTGCTTTGTGAAGTCTAAAGAGTCCGTTCGAATCCCAGCCGTGGTCATGTTCGGACGTGGATGCAAACAGCTCTGAATAGATGAGAATGTTTTGCAAAATAATGATTAAAACTTGACCGTGGAGTACCGTAAAGTGGATGCGAAGGTGTGAAACAGACGAACATGCTAAACTTAGATTTTAACATGTAAACTGTAACTTTTCAATAACTAAAATCCGAATGGGGTGTTATACAAGGCGCGATCGTAGACTGAACATTCGTAGCATTCTCTCGAAGATAATCCATTTGTTAATCCTTTTGGTAACGGGTTTGATTTATTACCGTAAGCTGGCTATTGCGAATGACTGTGATTGCGTATGAGTATTGAAAGTAGAACTTAGCATTAACACGGGCCTGACAGTGTTTTTTGTAACAAACAAGTGACAATGCATTGAAATTTTCACTCTCAAACTACCTTTCAATTAATAGCTCAGCTAATCTGATACTGAGAAACATTTCTGGCACCCGTTGGATTCGTATAGTGCTACAGGTTCTACTACAGCTTTTCCAGTAGATGAACATAGCCGTTTTTAACAAGGAAGGCATGTGTTCTGGAATGCAGAAGAAAAAAATCACCACAAAGTCAGATGGCACTTTCTGTACGACTAGCAAAATCAACAGTGCCATTGCAACTTAATAGCAAACAGTAGAGTTACATTTTCAAGTATACTTAGATACTAAGACACACGATCTCTAAATACACTACTGGCCATTAAAATTGCTACATCACGAGGATAACGTGCTACAGACGTGAAATTTAACCGACAGGAAGAAGACGCTGTGATATGCAAATGATTAGCTTTTCAGAGCATTCACACAAGTTGGCGCCGGTGGCGACACCTACAACGTGCTGACACGAGGAAAGTTTCCAACCGATTTCTCATACACAAACAGCACTTGACCGGCGTTGCCTGGTGAAATGCTGTTTTTTTTCTTTTTTCCTTTATTGTGATTTTGATTACCTTACACAAGGCAGGCTGTCAGCAGCAGAGTACGCCACGCTGCAGCCTTTAGTTTTACAAGAAGTCAAACATAGAGGTGGCACAGAGAAGACAAAAACGGCGGGCAAAAAATGTGGACACTAAAAAACAAAAAAACATGGAGCCGTTCACGCTGGACGAGAAACATCACTAGCACTAGTTGACATGGCGCACATAACACGGATGATGGCGACAGTACACATGAACAGTGGTGGCATGACGGCGAACAAACACTAAACACAAACGACGGCACACACACGAGACACTGATGGCGATGATCTCTGGCGCGCGATTGTTCACTGAGCGTGTGAGGGTCCGGGGACCTGCCAAGAGAGGAGGAGCGGGAAGGGGAGTGGGAGAGGGAGAGGGGAGAGCAGGGATGCCATGGGCAGGGGAGATGGGGGGAGGGAGGAAGGGGGAGGGGAAGCCCGGGGGAAGAGGGGTGGAGGGAGGAGATGGGGGAAAAGGAAAGAGAAGGGAAGTGAAGATAAGGGAGGGAGGGTGCCTAAAGGAAATGACACCAGTTGTGGGGGGGGGGGGGGGGCAGGATCAAAGTTGATAGGTGCGGTAGATGGAGGGCAGGAGGACATCATCAGGGAGGGGGAGCTGGTGGAAGCCACCTTGGGAGAGGGTAAGGAGGGTGAAGAGATGGAGACCGGGTGGGACGTGGGAATACAGGTGCGGCAGCAGGCGGGGGTGAGAGAGGATGGGTGAGACAAGTGGATGAGGAGGATCGAGTTTGCAGGAGGTGTACAGGATCCGTAACCTCTCAAGGAAAAGGAGGAGGTGGGGAAAGGGGATGAGATCATACAGGATCCGCATGGGGGTGGGGAGACGGATGCGATAGGCGGGGCGGAGAGCATGGCGTTCAAGGATTTGTAGGGATTTATAAAAGGTAGGGGGGGGGGCGGAGATCCAGGTCGGATGGGCATAACAAAGGTTAGGGCGGATGAGGGATTTATAGGTGTGGAGGATGGTGGACGGGTCCAGACCCCGAAATGCTGTTGTGATGCCTCGTATAATGAGGAGAAATGCGTACCATCACGTTTCCGACTTCGATAAAGGTCGGATTGTACCCTGTCGCGATTGCGATTTATCGTATCGCGACACTGCTGCTCCGTTGCTCGAGATCCAGTGACTGTTAGCAGAATATGAAATCGGTGGGTTCAGGAGGGTAATACGGAACGCCGTGCTGGATCCCAACGACCTTGTATCACTAGCAGTCGAGATGACAGGCATCTTATCCGCATGGCTGTAACGGATCGTGCAGCCACGTCTCGATCCCTGAGTTTCCGAGACAACAACCATCTGCACGAACAGTTCGACGACGTTTGCAGCAGCATGTACTATCAGATCGGAGACCATGGCTGCGGTTACCCTTGACGTTGCATCACAGACAGGAGCGCCTGCGATGGTGTACTCAACGACGAACCTGGGTGCACGAACGGCAAAACGTCATTTTTTCGCATGAGTCCAGGTTCAGTTTGCAGCATCATGATGGTCGCATCCGTGTTTGGCGACATCGCTGTGAACGCACATTGGAAGCGTGTATTCGTCATCGCCATACTGGCGTATCACCCAGCGTGTTGGTATGGGGTGCCTTTGGTTACATATCTCGGTCACCTCTTGCTCGCATTGACGGCACTTTGAACAGTGGACGCTACATTTGAGATGTGCTACGACCCGTGGCTCTACCCTTCATTCGATCCCTGCGAAACCCTATATTTCAGCAGGATAATGCACGACCGCATGTTGCAGGTCCTGTACGGGCCTATCTGGATACAGAAAATGTTCGAATGCTGCCTTGGCCAGCACATTCTCCAGATCCCTCACCAATTGAAAACATCTCATCAATGCTGGCCGAGCAACTGGCTCGCCACAATACGCCAGTCACTACCCTTGATGAACTGTGGTGTCGTGTTGAAGCTGCATGGGCAACTGTACCTGTACACGCCATCCAAGCTCTGTTTGACTCTATGCCCAGGCGTATCAAGGGCGATATTACGGCCAGAGGTGGTTGTTCTGGGTACTGATTTCTCAGGATCTATGCACCCAAATTGCGTAAAAATGTAATCACATGTCAGTTCCAGTATAATACATTTGTCCAATGAATACCCATTTATCATCTATATTTCTTCTTGGTGTAGCAATTTTAATGGCCAGTAGTGTATAAATACGCTTTTGTACGATGAACGTTTATACGAGGGTTTATATTAGTTTGCGCAAGTGTGAAATAAAGTTCTGAGGAAAACAAAGTGAATAACTTTACACTCGTGCTGCCTACTGGAAGTACCCATAAGTGTGCTGCATGCAGAAGACTTCAGGATTTAGCTACAGAACTGTAAATACTCACCCGGTTACAAGAATTAAATATTTCGTCGTGAATCGATCAGTTCGTGACTGAAATATACTATCCCTTTTTCGTGGAGGTATATAAAACAGATACTACTTTGCAAATCAGGTGTTTGCAAACACGCGTGTTCCATGGAAACTTTATTTTCAGTTGGACTAGAATGAAATGTTTTCATTTGTGGTTGTAGAAAATTCTGCGCACGCTGATATACCCGGTAACTAAAGGTACCGCACTGTAATGCAATGGTTTGAAACAGGGAACGTTGTCCTTGCACAGGTTATTGCAACCATTGAGTAGGAACGGAAAGACAAAATATCTCTTTTAAACTGAATCAACTGTGGGTTCTTGGTGAAACATTGTAAATTAAATAAACAAACGCTGTTTTTGCCTTGTTTCACAATTTTATAATTATATTGAAAATTTACCGAAAAGACTCCTTCACTGGCACATTCATGCCGGCTTCCTCAAAGTATCCTACAACCTGCAGACATGCAGCATTCCACCACATGATCCATATTCTCCTTCCTATCCCTATGTCCCAAGAAAGCTTTGACCAGGAACTTAGCACAACAAAAATAATAGCCTCAAATAATGAGTTTAACCCCAAAATCATTGATAAAATTTTTTGGTAAAAAGGTGAAGAAGCAAGCCAGGTCCCTATTGGAAAAGTAATAGTGCAGATTACCTTTTATAGGAAAACATAAAATAGCATAAGTAACATTTTGAAGGCAAAGGGTTTCTCTGTGTTTTTCTATGTCGCTCAGACAATAAGTAATTGCTTGTTCAATGCAAAAGACACACAACCAGTCATCACAAAAAGTGGAGTTCATAAAACGACATACCCTAAGTGTCAGTCTTGCTACACTGGACTGACGGGGAGGTCAGTGTGCACCAGGCTTAAAGAACATCACAGAAGCTGGAGACTGAAGTAGCCTGATTCAGCCTTTGGAGAACATTGCTTGAACAATAACCACAAATACATAATAGATGTACAAGTCTTACACCCAGGGGAAGAGGGGGCTAAACTCAACCAATTACAAATTTTAGAAATTTAAGGATAGATCTATACATCCGCACACCTATTATTAAACGAGTAAACCCAATTCAGTTATTCACCTCTTTTTGATGAGATCACAACCCCAGGATAGAAGCAAAACTTTGTGCCCCAGGCCATCGTAGTTTAAAAGTTCTTGGCTGATGCATAACTTTAGTCCTGTCAGGTTGGTATAATTGCTGACCTGTGTAATAACGTAATTTGTTAAAAATGGCCGCTGACGTAATTTTACATTAAACTATTGATCGATACCTTAAGAAGTTGACATGATTATCTTTGCTTGTCATCATGTTTATCTGTGCATTATCATCTTTGAGAATCAGTAATTTACCGGAAAATGGGCTTATAACCCGAAACCTAGGTAGTACTGTAACATTAATAATAAAAGTGTGAAACAAGGCAAAAACAGTCTTTGCTTAGTTAAATATCTCTCTGTTATTTTCGACAAATTTTTTACTCTTCCCTTAATATGCTTGAGAATCTCCTTTAATCCATCTGTAGCCTCAGCGTCAACGACAAAACGAGCAACAAATAAAATAATAAACCAATATTACACTTGTATCTGTATTCATACAAGTCGTCTATACAGGGTGTTACAAAAAGGTACGGCCTAACTTTCAGGAAACATTCCTCACATACAAATAAAGAAAAGATGTTATGTGGACATGTGTCCGGAAACGCTTAATTTCCATGTTAGAGCTCATTTTAGTTTCGTCAGTATGTACTCCAACGTGATCAAATTGTAAATTTTCACAATCAACATGTGTGGGCTGACGAGAATCCGCACGCAATTGTGCAATCACGACATCAACACAGATTTTCTGTGAACGTTTGGGCAGGCATTGTTGGTGATGTCTTGATTGGGCCCCATGTTCTTCCACCTACGCTCAATGGAGCACGTTATCATGATTTCATACGGGATACTCTACCTGTGCTGCTAGAACATGTGCCTTTACAAGTACGACACAACATGTGGTTCATGCACGATGGAGCTCCTACACATTTCAGTCGAAGTGTTCGTACGCTTCTCAACAACAGATTCGATGACCGATGGATTGGTAGAGGCGGACCAATTCCATGGCCTCCACGTTCTCCTGACATCAACCCTCTTGACTTTCATTTACGGGGGCATTCGAAAGCTCTTGTCTACGCAACCCCGGTACCGAATGTAGAGAATCTTCGTGCTCGTATTGTGGACGGCTGTGATACAATACGCCATTCTCCAGGGCTGCATCAACGCATCAGGGATTCCATGCGACGGAGGGTGGATGCATGTATCCTCGCTAACGGAGGACATTTTGAACATTTCCTGTAACAAAGTGTTTGAAGTCACGCTGGTACGTTCTGTTGCTGTGTGTTTCCATTCCATGATTAATGTGATTTGCAGAGAAGTAATAGAATGAGCTCTAACGTGGAAAGTAAGCGTTTCCGGACACACGTTCACATAACATATTTTCTTTCTTTGTGTGTGAGGAATGTTTCCTGAAAGTTTGGCCGTACCTTTTTGTAACACCCTGTAGTCATAAATTACACACTAAATACAAGAAAGCTCGTACCTCAAGACAAAACGTACCCTAGTTCAAACTTTCGCGAATTGATCTTAAAAAATTCTAAATACTGTACAGTGAACCTGGAAGAATAAATTGAGGAACATGATCCAAAACAAGAATAACTTGTGTTTGAGTGCCGATAACTACTTCTAGTAACAATGCTCCGACACCGCTTTATACAGGGCCCGTTTAAACAGCGCCTTTAATGATTAAAATGGACAGACGTGGCTTAGCGCTAGTGTGGCCCAGAGGAGGACACTATTATGAACATCAGAGGCTCCTCTTGGAAATTTCAGTAAACAACTAGTTTACTACAATGTATAGTGAAGTACGCACAATTACCTACTAGCGTGAAGGTTAGAAGCAAACGACGCCGCGATTGAATGATTATAACAGAAAAGATCACATATTTCGGACGCTCTCCTCTCATAGAAAAATGGAAAATTTGTGCGCAAAATGTACGCAGGACGACATGTGAAAGACAGTTTTGGAAATGCATCAAAGCCTGCTAATGAGGAAGACGTCCGGCTTAATTATCTGGTGCAAGTCTTTCAATTAGACGCCACTTCGGCGATATGCTCGACTCCACAAGTCGAGAGGTGAAAACTACGTTGAAACGCAGAACGAAAAATCCGTGATCCGACCATTATTCGATCCCTACCAAAGTAATTTACTAGCAATACAGACAAGTAGCGGGGCTTGGAGTCTCGTCCGTTAAGTGACAAACTATGGATATAAGAACAGGCTTCGATTTCCGGTCGGCTATAAGATTTTTATTTGTTAGTTATCCCTTCGTTAATCTCCGATAATGTTTGTCAATGTGAGAAATGACGAGATGCAGCTTGGTTCGGAAGCCGCGTTTAACTGTGGTTTCTGTTACAACTGGCTTGCCTTACTACTCTCAATAGCACCATACCTAGTAAAGGATTGTGGTGTTCAAATCAACCTTCGGGTTGGTGACAGCCTTCCTTTTTTTCTTACACACAGATGGTCGACTGATTCTCGTCTCGCAAACCACTTAGAAACCAGTTAAGTAACACTTCCTTTCACAGCTTCCACGCGCCAGTAACACCCTAGTGAGACGAAGTCTGCGATCATGTTCAATGAGTATGTCGAGGATTTAGAAAACACGCTTCCTTGTTTTATTTACACCTTTAAGGAAATAACAGTCTTTGCAACGGTATCCCCCAATCATCGGTTCTTAAGGCGATATTTTTAGCATGGAGCTGTCCATTTGCTGCATCACATGTGGCTAGCTAAGGTCGGTGTCCCTGGGTGACCACACACCTATACAAATCGTCAAACTGTTAGTCAAACGCACGAAATATAGTAAAAGTTATGGTGGACGTAACTGAATTTTTAAATGATCTTCGTGGGAATATCAATCATAAATTTACAGGACCTCAATGTGTTATTCAGTTATGCGTATAAAAGTAGCTATACTGTCTAGAAAAAAGATGTCTTGGCTGTTTAAGAACGGTTATCAACGTACATAAGAATTTTCTGTTATGTTGGAAATTTGGAAATTTGTGGTAAGTTGCTACGGGACCAAACTGATAAGGTCATCGGTCCCTAGGCTTACACACTACTTAATCTTACTTAAACTAAGGACAACACACACGCTCATGCCCAAGGAAGAACTCAAACCTCCGACGGGAGAAGCTGCGCGAACCGTGGTGAAGCCCCTCAGATGGCGTGGCTACCTCGCGCGGCTCTGTTATATTATTCATAGCTGTAATTTTCAGCAACTGTAGTATTATCTGCAACTGATGACTGAAATTTATCACGAAAAATCGTTTCTGGCATATTGTAAAATAATCACGGTCGACATTCAACTGAGTTCACTCAAGTGTGTAAAGTTACTTAAAGTTTGCAATTTGAAGCGATCCTCCGGTTCCCTAATAAGTTGCAACTCCAACTTCCCGTAATGATTTCTGAGTTCTCAAATACGCGTGGTTCAAATCTCAGATGAGGCTAACACAGGTCCTGTCTTCAGACTTTCCAGCAAACTTTGGTGACGAGATTTGGGTTCGTCATTATACAGTACAAACTCTTATCTCACGTCACCAGCTACTTACTACACGCGTACTGCATGTGTTTATCTTCTCTTTGAATTGGACAGTATTTTAACAGAGTGCTTAATAAGAAAGCTATTCTTTATTCTTATACGACGGAGTACTGGTGAAAACTAGAAAAATATCTGTAACATATTTACAGAAACAAATGAAATGAAATGAGCGTATGGAATCGCTGCCCGGGAGCACCCATCCGGTGAAGTTGGCGACGCGTTGAGTTCTGAATATCGAATAAAAACACCTTTCAGCCGTCTAAATATCAATTTTTATTGATCAATAAAATAACAGTTGAAATTTAGGCGGCTGAAAGGTGTTTTGATTCACTGTTCTTAGTGAGCAGCCGAGGTCCCGCAACCATCTGTACGAAGATGGGTATACAGAGACATGTCGAGTTCTATCCGCAAGGAAGTCTTGAATCCAGTCGGAGATCTGGTCTGATACTCTATAAGCTGGTTTTTATTTATTTTTCCACTAACCGGCAGTGCGGGACGGTGTCAAATACCTTCCTGAAGTCAAAGAATTCGGCGTCAAACTGACCGCCGTTGTCTGCAGCGCTATAGATCTCGCGAGGGAGCAGAGTGAGCGGAGTTTCGCAATATCTCTGTTTGTGGAATCCAGTTTAATTTTGATAGAGGAGATTTTCGCTTTCTAAAGAGGTTATTTAAAAATTAGTTTCACCATAACCACATATTGTTTTACCAGAGATAGGAAAGAAGAGTTGATGACTTGTTGCAGTTATGTGATATCGTATACTTGAAGTTCACTGGACAAACCAGTCAACTGAAAATCAAACGCTGTGGCGAGTGAGCACAGTCGCAGGCACTGCTGAGAAAAAGGGTCTACACTGGTACGGACTGGTAAACGAGGGCACGTCTGATACGTCGGAAAGGTGGTACGTAAGTTGTAAATCTTAAAGACGAGGACTATTTATCTTTATTTCAAGACCCTAACTTCGTTAAACTCAAGTAACTCTGGTTAACAATCTAAACACGACCAGCCAGAAGATGGGCATGTGAAACAGGAAACGCTTAGATGTGGAGGATGTACTGTGTGCTGTACGCTATGTAAATACGCCGCCAGACAAAAACGTGACGCACTCCGAAGAGGTGATTGGATGTCTATGTAACTGCGTGCATGTACACAGCATCGGTGCGTATGTAAACGACTGGAGTTACAATTCTCTGTGCCAGAAAGACCATCAGACTGCATTAGCGGTGTTCGTGTTTACTCCTGTTACAAGGCGTGAACAGATGTTTACTGATCACTGCGAAGGACTCGGAGATACTGTGTATCAATATGAGGCAGCGTTATCAGCACCTCTCGGATTCTAAAGTGGGCCTCATTGTGGTTTTACATTTCGCCGGCTGGTAGAATCATGCAATGTCGTGTTTTGTGGTGCAGTCTGATGTGACAGTGGACCGATTTTGGAACGCGAGACCAGCCGTTCTCGTCGTCAAGACCACGTCTGAACATTACAAAGGAGTATCGACATATTGTATGCCAAACACATAGTAATTCTTCACATCTGCCTCTGCGTTACAAACCTCATTGAAAGTTTGAAGCAGGACACACTTGCTGATAGACGACGCGCTAAACGGAAGGGGCTGCCCACTAAATTCCGAAATGCGATCTTCACCGAGGATGTAGAGCATATATTATTACCACCAACTTTCAAATCACGCAATGATCGCCATTGAAAGATAAGGGAAATTAGAGCTCCTACTGAGGCGTTCAGACAGTCGTTTTTCCCTCACACGATCCGTGAGTGGAACAGAGAGGGGGGGGGGGGGAGGGAATATGACTTTGGCGCGAATTGTGCCCTCTGCCACACACCGCTTGGTGGCTAGCGAAGTATATGTGTAGATGTAGATGCAATCAGTGAACACTGCCATGTGCGAGAAGTATGATCGGCTGGTGAATGGCATCGCATTTTATTCAGCGGTGAATCGCGGTTGTGCACTACCACGAATGACCATAGTACGCGAGTGCGGCGGTGATCTGAGGAGTGGTCCAATGTTTTGGACACGCACAGCGCGGTTACTCCGATCGTTATGGTGTGACTACAGGTCGTAGCTCGCAGAGACTGAGAGAACTCTGTGGCACAACCGTTCATCACGGACATCTTGCGCCTGTATGTGTTACCCCCCATGTGACATTACGGTGGCTACATTTTTCAACGGGTAAATGCTCATCAGCGCACGACTCTTGTCTCAATGGGTGGCGCAGTGGTTAGACACTGGACCCGCATTCGGGAGGACGACGGTTGAATCTCGCGTCTGGCCATCCCGATTTAGGTTTTCCGTGATTTCCCTAAATCACTCCAGGCAAATGCCGGGATGGTTCCTCTGAAAGGGCACGGCCGACTTCCTTCCCTAATCCGATGAGACTGATGACCACGCTGTCTGGTCTCCTTCCCCAAAACAACCAACCATCTTGTCTCAATGATGTCAGCGTGATGTTATGATACTAGTGTGACCAGCAAGATCTCAATATCTGTACCCTATAGAACATGTGTGGGCCTAATTTACAAGTCATCTGCGTTCCAGTGCCAGTATCACGGGCCTCAATGACCTGTTGCAACAGTTGTGGATCAGCCTGCCTCATGAGAGGACGCAACGGCTTGAGCGCAACGTCATACATATATTTGGGCTCATACTGCCAAGTTCTTTGCAAGTTTGATTCGATATAGTAAACACTGAAATAACATCACACACACTCTCAACCGGTGAAATTCATTTCGTTTCCTTCTCTCCTTTTGAGTGCCTTTCTACTTTCTTCGGGCAGTGTACAATAACTAGGCTAGTATTCAAGAACCGCACCAGCATTCTGTGCGCGCTCTCATTAACAGGTGCACTACACATTCCCGGAACTCTCCCAATAAACCGCAGTCGGCCATTCGCCTTCCTTACAACTGACGTTATGTGCTCCTTCCATTTTGACTCATAAGAAATCAAAGTGACTGAACCAGGAATCGTGCCATTAATATTGATTTACAACATTATAAGAATATTTCTTTCATCCGTACCCATTAATTCACGTCCCGAGTATGACTACAGGCCCTCAACGACAACACTTTCCAGGGGTGCCAACAGCAATTTGCTGTCCATGCTTTCCGACAGATCGTGTCTGCGTATGAAGGCCAGGAGCGGTCCTAGCGCTTGGTCTTGGGCGTGTTGGAATAAAATATTGTTCACTGTAGGCGTCTTTCATTGCACTCGCTCAAGTAGAAAGATGAAGCTGAGACAGCCAGCAGCACTGTAGGAAACGCGCCAGACTAAGACAAACGTATCTGTGTTGCGCATGCGCGTTGGCGGGGATGGTAGCCTCTGGCTTTGTTCTTAATGGAAGAACAAATTAACTGAGAAACCTCAAAGAACTCTTACCCCAAGGCTAATAAGCGCACAGAAAGAGACAGCCTCGGGAATAATATACATGTACAAATGATGCCCACAAGGGCAGCAAATTCGCAAAGCTTCTATCTTTTGAAACTATAAATAAATTTAATTATTTATCTCGGCTTTCATTATTGGCAGTAAGAATAGGTATCATTAAATTTTATTTTGTAGAGACATACAGTCGAAAATTACAAAGACTGGAGTTTATTGCATTATTACATTACGTGGCGATTGATCAACGTCGTAAGCCGAAGACTCAAGAGTATAAACAGTGGACAGAGTTACAAAAACGTCCTTAAGATGTATGTTGCTGATTTAGATATGTGACCTATATGTTTAAAATGCTATAAAGAAGCAATTACATGTTAAAACAATTGTTACCTGGGGAATCATGCTGATAATATGATCTGTAAGTCATGTAATTGGACAGACTTTGAATCTAAATACTGGTCGATAATAGAAAAGCTCTGACAGATGTTGTATGTTATTGGGCTAGTGATAAATTTTTTTGTGGCTTCGCAGTGAACTCCTTTCGTAGCTACTAAAAGCTCCAAAAGTGGGCGCTAAACCACTCACGAACCAGGTAATAAATATAATAGCACATTGTTATTGGAAAATGCTGAAAATAAAGCATGATAATTCTTGCAAAATGTTGACTATCAGCGTCTTGTAAGAAAACAGGTCTAGGAACGAGTGAGACAAAGTTATTTCAGGCCCTGAAACTGCCTGATGCAGTCGACGTTATAGGAACTGTCCGTATTTCTAACCAGTTGACATCAAATATGATGTTTTTGTAATGGGACAAACTGAATAAAACACGTCGCAATATGAGTCACATGTACAGAGTGCCATATTTATTTAGTCACAGCCAAGGCCGCTAACACACGCTCGGCTCGGCAGCAGCCGTTTCAAATCCTAATGGCACAAGAATGCTTGTTCGCCAATGACTGGCTGGTAAGCGGAAGAGACTGATCGTGAGAATTGGTGCCTATGTCTTAGATTTATACAATTTTAAAAACAGCTGACAGCAGCAACCGTAAATAAATTTTCAGTATGTAAAGTATACAGCCAACAGGTTGCGTACGTTCCACGTAAAAACCTTGATCACGTTTCAGTTACCACTAAGGGTATCTTTTTCAGTAGGCAAGTCAGCTATAATGTTTTAAACATATTACAAAATGAAAGTCTAAGATACCTAATAGCCGTCCGGGTGGCCGAGCGGTTCTAGGCGCTACAGTCTGGAACCACGCGACCGCTACGTTCGCAGGTTCGAATCCTGCCTCGGGCATGGATGTGTGTGATGTCCTTAGGTTAGTTAGGTTTAAGTAGTTTTAAGTTCTAGGGGACTGATGGTCAAAAAAATGGTTCAAATGGCTCTGAGCACTATGGGACTCAACCGCTGAGGTCATTAGTCCCCTAGAACTAACAACTAGTTAAACCTAACTAACCTAAGTACATCACACACATCCATGCCCAAGGCAGGATTCGAACCTGCAACCGTAGCGGTCGCGCGGTTCCAGACTGAAGCCTCTAGAACCGCTTTTTATTTTTTATTTTTTTGAACGAACGGACAATAACTTTGCGAAAATAAAGAAACTAAACTTTTCACTCGAGGGAAGATTTGAACCCAGGCCCTCTCGGTCAGCAATTTTTTTTTTCCTTCCTAACAAAAGAAATAAAACAAAATCATAGCCATCCCTACGGGGCACCGCCACTTGTGTCCCTGCCAAACAAAAATGAACTCTTACCTCTTCAGGCGTTGCTTTCCTAACTATATGTAACCACCCCCCATCGAAAATGTGCATCAACCCACAAAAACACGATGAAAGGAATGGGGGAAGGGTATTTCTAATAGGGTGCGGAAGGTATTTTTTTAATTATTTTTTTTATTTTTTTCATTAATTTGTATAGATATCAATGTGCGAACAGTCATAGTTAATCAAGCCTGGAAAACTAAAACAGAATGAAGACACCATCGAAGATAGTAAACATAAATAACATTAAAATAAAGCCACCACTTCGTAGTTAGGCTTCCCAGCGACTGCGCCCACTGATAAGGATTGTTCAATATATGATCGTTTGTAGTTCGTTCTGACCTCATCTACCACTGCCTGGAACATTCCAGTTACACGGCGGGCTGTAAAAGGCACTCCAGAGGTAGTTTGCGAAGCATTGTCGATATCTGGTATGCCCGGAAATAGCATGATGTCTTTCTTGCAAATAGAGCCAGAAGTCAAGTAAGTTCTTGTGTCCGTCACGACAGAGGTAATGGACCGCATGTCCACGTATCCAGGTGACAGAGTTGGTTCGAGTCGTAGGGTAAAATGTCTCATCCGGAAACAATAACGTGCGTGCAAATATATGCTCCGGCCTAACTCGCAAGTGATAAGCCAGCATCTACCGCACAAAGTGCCAAACCAGTTCCGCCTCTCCACAGCTCAGTCGGTGCTCGTCAGAATTTACTGTATTGCAACCCACACAATTGGGAGATTCTGCCATGTGGATATTGTAGAGACGTTCTTGCGTCACCAGCTTCCCATTAACGACTACGTACCATTGGGAAAAACATCGGAATCAAGCATGGCATCGTGTACAGTCTTCCACACCACGCGCCACCGTACGTCAGGATATTTTAGTTCGACCACATTTTGGGGGCGGCGTTGCAGCATGTCGTGATATAGGCGTCGAGTTGTGGCCATTTGCGGTGTCGTAAGCGCTACACTGCAATAGCTTTGTTCTAAATAGAAACGTCCTATATAAAAGAGGGGCGCTGGAATGTCCTGTAACGGCACTGGCGCCCTTAGTGAAGCAGGTCGTAGAGCCGTTAGAAGCAGACTCGTGAGGCTCGTAGGACAACGGCGCAGCAGATGTAAATGTGAGCTATCATAAAGGGCAATGGCCCTATCATGGACGTTAACTAGGCCGAGACCACCTTTTTCCTTGGGGAGGGTAACAGATACGTATCTGATCTTCAGTAACATACCAGCGGTGACGAAGTATCCCAGCGCTGCCATAATGCTACGAGCCAAGGGTTTCGGAATGGGTAGCGTTTGGGCGACATGCGGTATGCGGGACGGAAGGTATACATTGGCATAATACGCCCGCTGTACGATGTTGAGGGATCGCAAGCGCTGATTTGCAATTCCGGCCCTAATTTGGTTAAGAAGGCGTCGATAATTGAGCGTCGTCGCGCGTCGCATGTCGTTCATGAAATCTAAGCCCAAGCAGCGTACAGTATCACTGAAGAGTAAGGGGGCAATGTGTTCCTGCGGTAGCCCAATCCCGATGCTCAAGGCGACGGGCTTGTCAACGTTGATTTGGCTACCAGAAGCTGTAGCGTAGGTTGCAATCCAGTCCAAAGCCGCGGCCATGTCAGCTCCATGTATGACGATCATCAAATCATCCGCATATGCGGTGCAACGATAGATGGAGCCGCCGAACTGTATCCCAGTGAGCCTGTCTCGGAGACCACACAACAAAGGTTGATAATGGACATCCCTGTCGTACTGATCGGCGGATCGGCATGGGTGCCGTCAGTCTTCCATTAACAAGAACTCGAGAAGCAGCACCATGTAGAAGGCGTGTCAACACTGTGATAAAGGGGTCGGGATATTCCATGCGGCGTAGAACGGCCGTGAGGAAAGTGTGGCCCACACGGTCAAAATCCTGGCTAAAGTCGATAGACGCCAGGGCTGCCGGCAAACGCCTCACCCTTGCAAGGGAGATGAGATCTCTGTAACGACATAACGCAGTTCTGATGTTGTTGGGTCCCCCCAAGGACGTCTGATTACAGGACAGGACGTGCAATAGTGTGCCGCGAATACGTTCTGATAGCAGCCTCGAAAATATCTTGAAGTCGCTGTTCAATAACGTTAAGGAGCGATAATCGCGGACATGATTCCGTCCCTTCGGCTTATGGATGGGGACAATCAGACCTTCCAAGAACGGTGCAGGCAACGGTGTACCCAGGGACATCAATTCCTGACAAATTTCAATAAAACACGGTACCAACAGTTGTTTAAAGGCTCGATAGAACTCTAATGGTAATCCATCGATTCCTGGTGATTTATGGGGAGCGCCTTTACCAATGGCGTCGAGCACTTCCTCTTCTGTCACTTCTCCCAGTAAAGTCGGTACCATGTCTGGTGGAACTGTACCGTGGACATGTGCTGAAACGGTGTCTACCGTCGCCATATCAGGGAGCACTGCTGAATAAAGTTGAGTGTAATGCCCATAGAAGGCTTCTGCTATATCTGCTTGTTCTACCACGTGTCGACCGTCGTCCGTTATCATGTCGGTTACCAGTGCCCTACGGCGCCTCCTGCGTTCTAGGAGCACGTGGTGCATAGATGGCCTTTCTGATTGTATCGTGTCTGGAGCACGCGACCGTATAACAGCACCTTGTAAATGATGGCGTGCTAAGGAGACGAGCTGCGCTTTCGCGCGATTGACTATGATCTGCCTGTCAGGTGAGGGCTCCATAGCAAAACATTCCCGTAGGACGGTGTAATAAAAGTTTTCCGTGCTCCTCCTCCATGCCGCTGCTTCCCGGCCGTGAGCCATGAAGGTGCGCCTAAGAGCAGGCTTCGCACATTCAATCCACCAACTGAGGGTCGATCGGTAACGACCACGACGTTGTAAGGACGCGTTCCACGACTCTTCGATAGCACCTTTACATGCCGGCTCGTCCAGATGGGCGACGTTCAGTTTCCAGGGGGGCCTACTGCGCCACACACGTGCAGGTTGGAGGACAATGGTGCAAATATAGGCTGTGTGGTCGGTGAATGCAGTGGGCCAGAGCTCTGCTCCTCTCGTCGCCGTCGAAAGTGTGCTTGTGACGTAAATCCTGTCTAACCGACTTGATGAATGACTTGTATAATGGGTGTAACCCGGAGCTGGGCCGTGGATGTGGCGCCACGTGTCGATCAGGTGAAGATCACGCACTAGCATTACCAATTCCACACACTGGACGTGATGTGGCTGCTGATCAGACGGAGACAATGTACAGTTAAAATCTCCTCAGATCACCATATCGTCTATGTGGCCCATAAATAGAGGCGTAATATCTTCCGAAAAAAAGCGGGCCCGATCTCTCCGTCTCCCTGACCCTGAAGGGGCATATACATTGATGAGTCGTACACCATTGACAGTTACTGCCATGGTTCTTGCACTTGGTAAGTACAGTACGTCCGTAGCTGCCAAGCCATCCCGTAGCAGAACAGCCACACCACAATCGGTAGAAGAGGCGTGGGAGATGTGGGCGGTATATCCGTAGAAGTCAGGGAAACCAGCGACACATACTTCCTGCAAGAGGGCCACGTCGATGTCCGCCGCATCGAGCATGCGTTGTAGCATTGTCAGTTTGTGTGGTGCCCTTATCGCGTTGATATTGATTGTGGCAAGGCGAAACGTGTGCTGCCTAGCCTCTTCTCCTAGGGTAGACGCTATTGCAATCGAAGATAACCGCAAGAGATGTCGGACCCACCGAACCCGTTACAACTTATGAGTCTTTCACGCTAGGAGTGGCATCCTCAATGCCACCCCCTCCCCTGCCACCCGTGCCCTCTCCAGGACGTTCCTCAACATCGTCTGACCACAGTGGGTGCAACACGATGCTGTGTAGCTGATCGGCACCTAAATCTCTCTCACGCACGTCGTCTTTGCTAGAGGTAGACGGAGCGCCATCCATCGTCGCGACCTGCTGCATCTGTGGTGCAAGAAGTAACTGGGCACTAGTAGTATTGTCAAGTGAACCGTCTACACCACTTAGATCCTCAGCAGGCGCAGTATCCATGCCGTCTGACGAGATGTCACTTTCTTGACCGACCGTGTGTAGGAGGCAATCGTCAGAAGGGGTCCGCCGACGTCCCTTGCGTCGTCCAGGCGAACGTTGCTTTCGAACGTGGACATCCGTATCCGAATGTGGGAGGCAGTCCAGCGTCGTATCACCTTCCGCTAGGAAAGCCGCGGTCGGGACAATGTTCGCGTCCACGTCCATCTCGTTCTGATTGTTACGTTGCGTCTCGAGTCCGTGGGACTGTTGCTGCTGTTGTTGCCGCGTAGGAGGCGACACATGGGTTGGCATCTGGGGTCCTTCCACTTCCTCTCTTGGTTCTTCTGACGTCGATGGGTGTGCCCGATCGCCCGTGTCGTCCTCAACTATGGTGCGCATCGTCGTCTGAGCGTGCGTGAGGGGCAGGATTGTCGTCGCCGTCGGGGAAATGGAGTCTCCCACTGGTGTCTGCGTAATTCTACGTTGTAAGAAGCTCGATCGAACATGGCCTTCCTGCCCACAACCGGAACAGGTACGCGGTTGACCGTCGTACATTATGATTGCACGACAGCCACCGATGTTCAAATAGGACGGCACATATTTCTTGAGCTCAAGTTTAATTTGGCGCACACCATTGTAGACCCTATACGTCGAGAAAGTTTGCCACTTTTCTGCAACGTGGCTGATGACATTGCCATATGGTCGGAAGGCGTCCTTGACAACTTCCTCTGGGACCTCGAAGGGGAGCTCAAAAACCCTTACAGTCCTTAGGCCCATGACTGCATGATCCACCGTCACTGCACCGATATGCCCGTCAGAATGTTTGAATCTGATTGAGTTCGAGTAGTTAGACACCACAGTCACGCAGACCTCTGCACTGGTCATTTTAACATAAACCACGCTCGCCGTTATAGAAAAATGTATTACGACGACAGTCGCCGGATCTAAACGTAGATCATCGTGTATGAACTGTTCTAATTCATAGGCTGGAGGACGCGCGTGATATGGTTGGAAAGCAATTTTGATCGTATCGTGGCGCCATGTGTGTGCCATAGTCGCACTGAACTTGGAACAAATATAACTCGCGCCGCGAAAAGGTAAACACAAGCAAGCGCTCACGGTCGCGCACGGCGGGGCGCAGCGGACGTCCTCGCCCCACCGCAGCCGAAAGCAGACTGCCCGCTCGGCCACTCCGGCCGGCGCCATAGTAGATATCTTCCGTAAGACAACGAATACTGATCAGATTGTGCCTGCCGTTCACCACATACTCAGTCCCATAAGACAGCTTTATTTCATTCAGCTATTCGTTGCACTATAGTGACGGCACATACAATGGTTATTAACTCTCATTAATGGTAAAATTTTCGAAGGGAAAACTAATAAAAGAGTCACTACTCCAGGTAAGGTTCTGAATTAGGATATTGATAAAAGGAAATGTATTTCGCTACCTTACTTATGTTGTGTATCGCATAGGATTCAGCGACAGTTAGTTAAAAAATATGGCTGCAAGGTTGTTTTCTCCACGAATGACATTTCACAAAAGTATTTCATTCACAATTTATAGACTTTAAAGGAATCTTTCTGCGTCTCAGTTTACAGAATTACTTGCGGTATGTGCCCAGTGTTTTCAGAGGTCATCAGTCCCCTAGACTTAGACCTACTTAAACCTAACGAACCTAAGGACATCACACACATCCATACCCGAGGCAGGATTCGAACCTGCGACCGTAGCAGCAGCGCGGTTCCTGACTAAAGCGCCTAGAAGCTCTCGGTCACAACGGCCGGCGCCCAGTGGTTTATATCAGACAAAGCGGTAGGGCTTTTAACATAAGATATAAGGAGCACATATTAGGGAAGAAAGGTGCCAATGTTAATAATTCTACTTTCGCTGAGCATTTATTAATATCAGGTCACAGTCCAAAGAAAGTAGATGAAATTATGATTCTACATGGAGAGAAGAAAAGGTGGAAACTTGATGTACTGGTAGAATTTGAGATATTTACACATATGGGCAGTAACGACGGACTCATTTTAAACGAACAACTACAGTTACGAAACAAAAGCTTCTTTAAGCCATTGCTTGCAACTGTATGATGCTTCGGTTCATGTTTTCGTTCGATTCCATTTCGGAAACGTTGTCCCCACTTTCAATTATGAACTCTGTACTTCCTTACTGATTGCACATCAGACGGCACTGGGTACCACATTCGTTTTGCAGATTTTGTGTAAAGCATATTTTGCCTGTTTTTGCTTATTGTAACTTTTTGATCAAGTCCTGCTAAAGTACGTTCGTTTTTTTCGTTAATATTATTTCATTCCTGCACGCCCCATATGGGTGGGGTGGGGGAGAGGTTCGGCTGTCAGCGGTACAGACAACCCGCTCTTCAGCCAACTGACAGTAAAAATTTAATTAGATGAAGAAAAACAAGAAACAAATAAGGGAGATATTTATATTGAATTGGGATTTTTGAGGGAGAAAAATAAAATGGAAGTGTTTAGATATATGAGACATACGACCACTTGCACTGGTAATTAAAAACAGTGATAATAAGAGGGAAAACGAAACACAATAAGCGCACATTTAAAAACATTTATAGCCTGATACCGAAACACTGATATTCAAATAAGTACTTTTCTGTCCCTACGAACCGGAAGGACCTATCCTGGGTTGTGAAGACTGTTGTTGAAGGGGGAAATGTTGGGTGGTGACGAAGGTAGGATTGTAGTGGTATAAGGACGGAGGACTTTTGCATAGCTGCAATGGCGTAGGAGGTGCTGTTGGGAGAGAAGGGGTGGAGTAGAGGAGGAACTGGTGACACTAACAGTCGTTGGAAATCAGGGGATGGGAAAAGAAAGTTAGGTGGTGGAAAAAAGAAGGGTAAGGAAATGTGGGGATGGGAGGGAGAGAAAGCCCTGTGAGGTAGAATAGGTGGGGTGGACTTATAGCTAGGATGGGTAAATGCCAGGGCGGAGTTCACGATCTTTGAAGGGGAGATGGTTGAAGTTCCTTTGGGAGGTTGGTGGAGGGAGGGTGTGTGCGTACAAGGGATGCAAAATGTGTTGGTGAAGGCGCGGCAGCATATGAGGACTGGACAGTAGAGCGGGAAACGACAGCATTATTGGAGTCGAGTGTGCAGATGGCGTAGATTGTTCGGAAGTGTTCAGTATCTGTGGGGATAGGCGCGAATTTGATGAGCTGGTAAAGGATCCTTGTGTGGGAAGGTAAAGAGATGCGGAAAGCGAAGAGGATTGCATGGCGTCTCAGGATCTGGAGGGACTTAGAGAACGTGGGAGTGGCTGATATTCACGCAATATATGCATAGCAAAGGAGGGGGATGTAGTCCCCACGTTCGATCAGTATTAGTAGTTTTAGTATATTATGGGCTTTCTGTTGGATGTTCAGAAGGCGAGGTTTCCACGTTAGTCGCCGGTCGAAGGTTAGTCAAAGGTATTTTAGTGTGTTAGTTAGCTGGATGGGACTGTCATAAATGATGAGGCAGAAGTTGTGGAGACAGAAGGGGCGGCCGGTGCGCCCTGTAACTACTGCCAAGGTTTTGGAGGTCATAATCTTAAGGAGTCAGTGCTTACACCAGGAGGTAAGCTGACTGAGGTGGATTTGGAGGGACACGTTCGTTATTCTCAGCACGCATTTGTAATTGACCATTTTATCTTTTCACTTTACAGACTGTAGTAGTCATTTTTATAAAAAAATATTTTATTCCATTTTATCTTTTATACACACTTTCTTTTATACTAAAAGTAATATACTTTGTTTAAAACAGATAAATATGTATCATACTGCTGCACAGTAGTGCAACTCTTACAATTTAGGGTTTATCACGCTACTAGCGCCCAGTGAATGCAGCGCTCTATGCCATGTTTAGCCGCGCGGAGTGGCCGGGGGGTTAGAGGCGCAAAGTCATTGACTGCGCGGCCCGTCCCGTCGAAAGTTCGAGTCCTCCCTCGCTCATGGGTGTGTGTGTTGTTCTTAGCATAAGTTAGTTTAAGTAGTGTGTAAGTCTAGGGACCGATGACCTTAGCAGATTGGTCCCTTAGAAATTCACACACAGTTGAACATTATTCCATGTTTACCTAGCATAGTTACTAGTTGTCACACGTTCAGTCCAATGTCTGCTCTTTCAATAAGTTATTATGTGTGTAAGAATTTTTACTGGTTCCATAGAAGACTTTATTCCACATTTTCTGCTGTTTGACTTGAGCTCCTAAGTCCATCATGTATGTTTACAATTTTAGCAAAAAATGGTTCAAATGGCTCTAAGCACTATCGGACTTAACATCTGAGGTCATCAGTCCCCTAGACTTAGAACTGCTTAAACCTAACTAACCTAAAGACATCACACACATCCATGTCCGAGGCAGGATTCGAACCTGTGACCGTAGCAGCAGCGCGGTTCCAGACTGAAGCGCCTAGAACCGCTCGACCACAACGGCCGGCACAATTTTAGCGCCATGTAAATTATGTAAGTATCGCTTCTATTGTATGTACGCCTTTTCAGTGTTGTCAGGTACTAAGTATTTTAGACTTTTATTTTGTAATATGTTTAAAACGTTATAGGTGACTTTCCTTTTGAAGAAGATAGCCTTAGTGGTATTGAAATCTGGTCAAGGTTTTAGCATTAAACGTATGCAAGCTGGTTGGCTGTATACTTAATATATTTGAAAAGTCTTGGATTAAATTACATACAAACAAACTGTGTTGAAGGCAGTTGATATTATCTATGTTGACCCGTCTCGATGAAAGTAAGCTATCTGCCAGTACAGGCTTCCCCCTCTTACTTTTCTTTCATCCTCAGTGACATATTCACTCTTCTCAATTACCTACAAAGAAACTGCAGTCACATTAGTAGTTAAATTCGTTATCGAGCTTTGCGATAAATCGTTTTTTGACAAGGTAATTACCTATTGTCTGTTATGTACTGTATATTAATGGTTATATAAACAATACGCTGAAGCTCTTTACTGTCAATCAACAAACATAAAAGATTGTGTGTGCCAGATGTACAGGGTGTTTCAAAAATGACCGGTATATTTGAAACGGCAATAAAAAATAAACGAGCAGCGATAGAAATACACCGTTTGTTGCAATATGCTTGGGACAACAGTACATTTTCAGGCGGACAAACTTTCGAAATTACAGTAGTTACAATTTTCAACAACAGATGGCGCTGCAAGTGATGTGAAAGATATAGAAGACAACGCAGTCTGTGGGTGCGCCATTCTGTACGTCGTCTTTCTGCTGTAAGCGTGTGCTGTTCACAACGTGCAAGTGTGCTGTGGACAACATGGTTTACTCCTTAGAACAGAGGATTTTTCTGGTGTTGGAATTCCACCGCCTAGAACACAGTGTTGTTGCAACAAGACGAAGTTTTCAACGGAGGTTTAATGTAACCAAAGGACCGAAAAGCGATACAATAAAGGATCTGTTTGAAAAATTTCAATGGACTGGGAACGTGACAGATGAACGTGCTGGAAAGGTAGGGCGACCGCGTACGGCAACCACAGAGGGCAACGCGCAGCTAGTGCAGCAGGTGATCCAACAGCGGCCTCAGGTTTCCGTTCGCCGTGTTGCAGCTGCGGTCCAAATGACGCCAACGTCCACGTATCGTCTCATGCGCCAGAGTTTACACCTCTATCCATACAAAATTCAAACGCGGCAACCCCTCAGCGCCGCTACCATTGCTGCACGAGAGACATTCGCTAACGATATAGTGCACAGGATTGATGACGGCGATATGCATGTGGGCAGCATTTGGTTTACTGACGAAGCTTATTTTTACCTGGACGGCTTCGTCAATAAACAGAACTGGCGCATATGGGGAACCGAAAAGCCCCATGTTGCAGTCCCATCGTCCCTGCATCCTCAAAAAGTACTGGTCTGGGCCGCCATTTCTTCCAAAGGAATCATTGGCCCATTTTTCAGATCCGAAACGATTACTGCATCACGCTATCTGGACATTCTTCGTGAATTTGTGGCGGTACAAACTGCCTTAGACGACACTGCGAACACCTCGTGGTTTATGCAAGATGGTGCCCGGCCACATCGCACGGCCGACGTCTTTAATTTCCTGAATGAATATTTCGATGATCGTGTGATTGCTTTGGGCTATCCGAAACATACAGGAGGCGGCGTGGATTGGCCTCCCTATTCGCCTGACATGAACCCCTGTGACTTCTTTCTGTGGGGACACTTGAAAGACCAGGTGTACCGCCAGAATCCAGAAACAATTGAACAGCTGAAGCAGTACATCTCATCTGCATGTGAAGCCATTCCGCCAGACACGTTGTCAAAGGTTTCGGGTAATTTCATTCAGAGACTACGCCATATTATTGCTACCCATGGTGGATATGTGGAAAATATCGTACTATAGAGTTTCCCAGACCGCAGCGCCATCTGTTGTTGAAAATTGTAACTACTGTAATTTCGAAAGTTTGTCTGCCTGAAAATGTACTGTTGTCCCAAGCATATTGCAACAAACGGTGTATTTCTATCGCTGCTCGTTTAGTTTGTATTGCCGTTTCAAATATACCGGTCATTTTTGAAACACCCTGTAGGTGTAAACTGACAGATATATTAATGCTTCTTTCCATAAAATTTAGCTATTTTGAATCAAACTGATTCTAGTTACCATGGACAAAATTCCTTAATATCATGTTGTTAAAAATAAGATAAAATAGGAAAAATAGATGGCTCTTACATACACAAGGATCTGAGGGTCACTTTTCTGGCTGTTTGTTATTGGTTTAAACTAAGAGATAGGCTCTCAGACAAGCAGACATTTAAGTGCCTCACCTCAGGCCTAGCAATTGCAGTATCTCTCTCTGTCTGTTGTCCCCTGGCGTTCTCGAAAGTTCAGCCTGGTTAAACAGCTCTGATTCTTTTTTCGTAAATCAAGTTTAGTAAGTTTCCTTATTTTTCGCCGGCCGGAGTGGTCGAGCGGTTCTAGGCGCTACAGTCCAGAACCGCGCGACCGCTACGGTCGCAGGTTCGAATCCTGCCCCGGGCATGGATGTGTGTGATGTCCTTACGTTAGTTAGGTTTAAGTAATTCTAAGTTCTAGGGGACTGATGACATCAGAAGTTAAGTCCATAGTGCTCAGAGCCATTTGAACCTTATTTTTCTGTAACGCCATCTTTACCCCACGTTAAGAGGTTGGTTGGTTGATTTGGGGGAGGGAACCAAACAGCGAGGTCATCGTGCCATCGAGTTAGGGAAGGATGGGGAAGGAAGTCGGCAGTGCTCTTTCAGAGGAACGATCCCTGCACTTGCCTGAAGCGATTTAGGGAAATCACGGAAAACCTAAATCTGGATGGCCGGACGCGGGTTTGAACCGTCGGTAGCGTTAAAAGATATGTTTACTTTCCAAAAAGAATAATAGTTATTTTACTAATATATCTCATCAGAATATGCCATACTCATGTCGTTTCGCGTCGTGAATCTTGTGAGGTTGTTTGGACGGGGTCCTCGATTATGCATTGGCGTCCTTGACCCATAGGCGAAACAAGTGACTGTCCTGTCCATGTATACAATAGCTTCTGGAAGTTTACCTGTGGCGGCATTGCCCGATGAGTCTGCGCCTCCAGTAACTAACCCCTTCTCCAAGCCTTGTAGTCCGAATGGATGTAGACCGGCCGCCGTGTCATCCTCTGCCTTGCGGCGTCATGCAGATGCATAATGCAGGGACGTGTGGTCAGCACACCTCTTCCGGACATTTCGCCTTCTTTCCATATCGTGGAGCTGCTACTTCTCATTCATGTAGCTCCTTTTTTGGCATCACGAGGTTGAGTGCACCCCGTACCACACCTTCCACTATGGAAAAAGCCTTGGAACTTCCAGGGATCAATTCCTGGTCCTCCGCATAGCAGCCACCTTCGCTGATCATTCCGCTATGAAGATTGACTTGTTTCTCCAGTGCCTTCACCAATAGAAACATCACTTACTAAAAACACGGAAAGCATCCCAATAGCCCCCCCCCCCCCAACCTGTTTTAGAAGAGTTTATCTCTAGATGAGATACATGCCGAGAGTGATTTTACATTTTTAATCATAGCTGGTATCCTAACTAAATCGCGTCCGATTCGGAAAAAAATCTGTCCCCATTGCCCATTTGTTCTGATAAGTGTTTCTGTTGGGAGAAAGTGGTTTATTGTCTAAAGGAGTATGCACATAGAACAGAGTGCAATAAACATTAAGCAAATACACACCAATGTTGATAAACTGAAATTAACGTCTTTCTCCGAAGCATTGCTTTCATCAGCGGGGTATTTCAGGACGGACTTGATCGTGGGTTGTCGATAGTACGTAGAACTGTTGCTTTCCTTTTCAGTATGCGTGATCAATCGCAGACCTAGTCGTGGTGTGACCGATGATAAAGTTGGAGCTTTTAAAGAAAATACTCGATTTCTGAGGCAGCATAAAGAATAGGATTATCCTGAAAGAAAACAAATTAAAATAAAGGTATTCTCACACATGCGGAAACTAACAGTAGCCTTTTCAGAAGCAATTGTTTTTTATCATTTGACATGGACAGAGTAAAAAAAGGTGTTAGATCGAAACTCTGTTCACGTTTTGATTTATTAAATCACGTGGGGTTTGGAAAAAAGAATTATAAGACCTCGGTTTGTTACATGTCGGCTAGTGACACTCTAAGAAAATTGGTTGACGGTCAACAGAGTTCACAGCCAACAGCTTTTGGAAATAGAAAGATGGAGAGATGTCATGTACTACAGCTCGGAAGGTAGCTCACTGACGAAGAAAGTAATGTGAAAACCCAATGATGTTTTTCCGCTGCGTCATCCTTCCATAAAATTTCCTCTGTATTCTAGCCATTGTAGCCAAGCTATGTCTGAGGTAGAACTCAAATTTTGACGAAGAACGTGATAAATATCTCCTACAGCTCGAGTTTTATCTCAGACATGACGCAGCGTGAACGTTGACAGAATTTTATACTAGAAATCACATAGTCGGTAGAGAGCTCAAACGTTAAAAATATGACTGAATAAAGATAATGGAGGTAGTAACATAATTTAGGTGTCTTTACTTCACCAAACGTTAGATTGTTTTCCATTATTCACTGAAGCGTCGACAGCGAACGATTGGGTTTTTTAAAGTAATAGTGTCGCTGGAGTATTTCTACCCGCGATCCCCAGATTCTGAATACATACTGTAAACTAAAGCAGCGCGCTGTAGGTGGTCAGGGAAACTACTAAATAACAACGACAGCAGATTTACAGCGCGCTACAAGTTTGGAGTGAAGTACGGGCCTTATCGCGGTGAAACTTGGAGGTCTTCGGCCGGCCGCAGCGTGCCGTGGCTGCAATGAATCTGCGGCAACGCGAATCGAGGCTCCGTGTGACGGCAGCCAGCAGCCTCAGCCGTGCGTGCCTACCTGTTTTGTAAGCTCGACACTCCGAGTGACGACTGCCAGCACGCCTCTGCTGTCACCATTCGTTACAAGACACGAGAGATACAAACTATAAGATCGGCTTATGTCAGCTTTCACTGTGGCGTGTACACCATATCTCTTGCAAATATGCCTCACCACAATATCTATCCTTATGTGTTCTATAACAGTAATTGAAAAGTGTTTATATCCTGTTCCATTGTGAATGACTGAAGAAACTTCACTTCTATTAGACTCCATCTGTTGTATATTCGAAATTACACTACTGGCCATTACAATTGCTACACCACCAAGATGTCGTGCTACAGACGCGAAATTTAACCGACAGGAAGAAGATACTGTGATATGCAAATGATTAGCTTTTCAGAGCATTCACACAAGGTTGGCGCCGGTGGCGACACCTACAACGTGCTGACATGAGGAAAGTTTCCAACCGATTTCTCATACACAAACAGTAGTTGACCGGCGTTGCCTAGTGAAACGCTGTTGTGATGCCTCTTGTAAGGAGGAGAAATGCGTACCATCCCGTTTCAGACTTTGATGAAGGTCGGATTGTAGCTAATCACGATTGCGGTTTATCGCATCGCGACATTGCTGCTCGCGTTGGTCGAGATCCAATGACTGTTAGCAGAATATGGAATCGGTGGGTTCAGGAGGGTAATACGGAACTGCGTGCGGGGTCCCAACGGCCTCGTATCACTAGCAGTCGAGATGACAGGCATCTTATCCGCATGGCTGTAACGGATCGTGCAGCCACGTCTCGATCCCTGAGTCAACAGATGGGGACGTTTGCAAGGCAACAACCATCTGCACGAACAGTTCGACGACGTTTGCAGCAGCATGGACTATCAGCTCGGAGACCATGGCTGCGGTTATCCTTGACGCTGCATCACAGACAGGAGCGCCTGCAATGGTGCACTCAACGATGAACCTGGGTGCACGAATTGCAGGATGTCATTTTTTCGGATGAATCCAGGTTCTGTTTACAGCACCATGATGGTCGCATCCGTGTTTGGCGACATCGCGGTGAGCGCACATTGGAAGAGTGAATTCGTCATCGCCATACTGGCGTATCACCCGGCGTGATGGTATGGGGTGCCACTGGTTACACACCTCTTGTTCGCACTGACTGCACTTTGAACAGTGGACGTTACATTTCAAATGTGTTACGACCTGTGGCTCTACTCTTCATTCGATCCTTGCGAAAACCTACATTTCATCAGGATAATGCACGACCGCATGTTGCAGGTCCTGTACAGGCTTTTCTGGATACAGAAAATGTTCGACTGCTGCCCTGGCCAGCACATTCTCCAGATCTCTCACCAATCGAAAACGTCTGGTCAATGGTGGCCGAGCAACTATCTCGTCACAATACGCCACTGACTACTCTTATGAACTGTTGTATCGTGTTGAAGCTGCATTGGCAGCTGTACCTGTACACGCCATCCAAGCTCTTCTGTTTGACTCAATGCCCATGCGTATCAAGGCCGTTATTACGGCCAGAGGTGGTTGTTCTGGGTACTATTCACGCAAATCTATTCACCCAAATTGCGTGAAAATGTAATCACATGTCAGTTCTATTATAATATATTTGCCCAATGAATACCCGTTTATCATCTGCATTTCTTCTTGATGAAGGAATTTTAATGGCCAGTAGTGTATTAAATGTTCTGCAAATTTTTGTTCAGTTTCTGCATCATTCAGTTTAGTACATTTTACATAATCTTCACATTACTTTTTATCCACTGATGTTTTGCTATTTTTGTTTCAAAATTAATCCTTATCATCACCTCCCATACATCTGATATCGTCTATATATCAACAATAACATTTTTTGCTAGAACGTCATCTGTTTTACTTGCTGCATTTCATGACAATAAGAGAGAAATTACAGCGTTCACCCTGTTCTTATTCAAATCCCTCAGAGGAATTGGTTTGCAATTAAATAGAAGCTGCTTCTTCGTAACTGTCGCTTGGGCCTTGGAGACCATACTCGTTCTCTACATTCCTCTTACAGTGCTCTCTGTTCCTAACTTTTGTAGTCCATTCTCCTTTACTCAAGCCCATTACCACCGCGTCCTCGCCGATGTCATCCTTCAATCTGATTCGTGGCCTTCACCGCTTCCTTCTGCCCCCTATGGATCCAGAGAATGCTACTTTAGGTAGTCGTTCCTCCTCCGTCCTAATTAGATGTTCCGCCCACTTCAGTGTCCTCCTCTTGATCCTTTGACTAATATTAGCCTGTTGATATAGCTCCTGCTTTTTAGGTATTCTGTTATGTTCGGCTACTCGGAGACCATTTTCAGCCATTCATGGACTTCATGTCCCCAAACAACGATGGAATTGTTTTGGAGGACTGTGCACCATGTCACAGGGCCATAACTGTTTGCGATTGGTTTAAAGAACATTCTGGACAGTCAGAGCGAATGATTTAGCCACACAGATCGCCCGACTAAAATCCCATCGAACGTTTATGGAACATAATCGAGAGGTAAGTTCGTGCACGAAATTCTGCACTCGCAACAGCTTCGCAACTATGGACGGCTGTAGAGGCAGCATGGCTCAATATTTCTGCAACGGACTTCCAGCGACTTATTGAATGCATGCCACGTAGAGCTTCTGCACTGCACCGGACAAAAGCAGGTCCGACATGGTATTAGGAGGTATCCAATCATTTTTTTTTCGCGTCATTGTACTACGAGCGATGTGGAGAACTGAAGAGATACTGGATTCGCACTTCGTAGGCGGCTGAAATCTTTGTCCACAATAGGGATTTAGGCTTACAGTGTGACTGTTTGCTGATGACACGGTAGTGTACGGTAAGGTGTCGTCAAGCGGCTGTAGGAGGACAGAGGATGACTTGGCCGAGTTTGTGTTTAGTGTGATGAAGGGCAGCTCTAAGTGTGGAAACTGTAAGCTAATCCAGATGAGCAGGAAAAACAATCCTGTCTTTCCAGAATGAGATTTTCATTCTGCAGCGGGGTGTGCGCTGATGTGAAACTTCCTGGCACATCAAAATTGTGTGCCGGACCGAGACTCGAACTCGGGACCTTTGCCTTTGCCCGCGAAAGGCAAAGGTCCCGAGTTCGAGTCTCGGTCCGGCACACAGTTTTGATCTGCCAGGAAGTTTCAATCATGTCATGTTTGAATACAGTGTCAGTGGTGTACTGCTTGGCACAGCCACTCCGTCTAAGTGTTAACCTTGCAAAGCGAAGTGAAATAGTACAAACACGGAAAGTCGGTTGTCGGGAAGGCGACCGGTCGATTTTGGTTTATTGGGGGAATTCTAGGAAAGTGTGGCTCATCTATAAAGGAGAACACATATAGATCACTAGAGCGACCAATTCTTGAGTACTGTTCGAGTGTTTTGGATCCATACAGAATCGGATTAAAAAGTACTCTGTATGTTGGAAAGCACCTCGTAGTACTGCTAGCTACACCCTTTCTCATACCACTAGCCAACGGAGCGATGCAGTAATGACTGTCCATATGCTTCCGTTTGAGACCTGATTTCTCTTATTTTGTCTACCCGGTCCTCACGCGAGATGTCTGTTGGTGGGAGTAGGGTCGTTCCTTGCTCTGACGCAAATACCGGTTGTCCAAATGTTGTCAGCAGCATTTCACGAAACCAACGCGTCATCTCCACAACAGGGATTCCGTAATACTGGCGTGCTGATCAAACTTTCTGTTAACAAATCTAGCCGCTTACCTTTGAATTATTTCGATGTCTTCCTCGAATCAAACGTGCCAGGGATCCCAAACACCCGCGCGCTGTCTCCTTAATAAATGAGCGACATTGTCCTGTAATTCTCCCAATAAACCGAAGTAGACCATTCGAGTTCCCTACAACTGACCTTACGTGTTCGTTACGTCGAAGCAATTCAGGAGCGCACTGATAGATTTGTTGCCGGCAGGTTTGATTAAGACGTGTATTACAGAAATGCTCCGTGAGCCCAAACGGGAATGCCTGCAGGGAAGACGACATTCTTTTCGCGAAACACTGTTGAGAGTTCAGTGAATCGGCATTTGCAACAGCCTGCTGAATGATTCTGCTGGCGCCAATGTACATCTAGTGTAAGGGCCAAAAAGGCAAATAAGAGAAATCATGGCTCGTACGTAAGCAAATAGACAGTCGTTCTTCACTCACGCCATTTTCGAGTGAAACAAGGGAGTGATTAGCAGTAGTAGCTACAAGGTATCCTCCGCCATGCACCGCATGGTGTTTTGTGGTGTATGAACGTAGTTGCAGATTTTCACAAATCCGGGATTTTTTTTTTTTTTTTTAAGGGAACGGCAGATTTCCTTCGCTGTCCTTCCCGAATACCGGGACGGTTGTTTTGAAAGGGAACCGCAGAGTTCCTTCGTTGTCCCCGAATTGAGTATATCCTGCGTCTCTAACGGTCTCTTCGACAACCGAACGACCAATCCCAGTATTCCTTCCTCTCCGCAAGTTCTTGTATTAGTTGACGACCTATTCTGCAGTAGAGGCAAGCCCTACAATGTCATCAGCAAAACGAAGGTTGTTCAGATGTTCCATTTCTTCCTCGTTTTCCCATTTTAGGGATTTTAAACCTTATTTTAGGGCGCTGAGAAGAGTTTTTGTGTTGTGGAAGTTGCTTACCTACCTTCGTTATAATTATGAATTTCTCACTGGCGTGATGAAGCCTTCTATTCGAAGCTGCAGTACTGGACTACATAATCGTCAGTAAACTAAAGCATGTAGTATCAATGTTCTTTTTTTAGTCTGAGGCTATCAGTGCAGATTTATTTGAAACGGATTCAAAAGCTTTCCCGGAACTAATTAATTCCAGGCAAATTTATACTCATTGCTTCGGCCTATAGTTTAGTTCACAAACCTACAAATGACCTACCTCAACACAACCTTTTTATCAACCATACTACTCTAAACACGTACGTTTCTCACGCGTAATGTTATTGGTTTGCTCAGAAAACTTTTTAGGACTTTTCTCACATTATTTAATCTTACACAGTTTGTAGGCACGGAGCCTTTATCCTCATATTTCTAGAATCTGGAATCGATCGAGACTGTGGTTGTACAACAAAGCATGCTTTCAGTAAAACAGAGCCAGTTAAGGAAGAAATGGAACATCTGGGAAACGTATGGAGTGATGTTGAGTAATGCGTCCACAGACAAGGTGCGTCGCTTCATCATCCTGTTTTCTTTTTCTGTTTTACTGCTGGAATTGAAATAAGAGCGTGGAGGAGATACTGTTGACGGAAGGGCCCTCTGACGGGCATTTCCTCCCATCACTGCGTCCGAATAATACGAAGAAAAAGCCAATAGAACAAGCGCTCTCACAATGTATTTTTATGACCTGTGTCAATAGTGACGAACGTAGGAGAAGATTTATATGTCAAGCTGTTATTCAGAGGTACGGCCAGCGTGTTATTTTTAAGCCGTTGGATCTTTCTCGTGGTTGGAGAGACAGAGGTCGCAAACACGGCCGGTTCCCGTCCAGCACACTTTCCTGGATGTACGACTACTGTTTTACTGAAAACAAGCAGTATCGTTACTTTTTTGTAAATTAAGTTATATACAGAGTGTTTTTCCACATAGTGTACAGTGTCCCAGAATCGCTACGTACGGGAACTCATTTGCCGCAAGTTGTCTGTCATGAAATTCCGATATTTTCATTCTAAAGTTGTTGCAGGAAACCTATTTCAAGAGTTGTCTTCCGCTACCGACTTAGCTGATGAAGTTGCCCTTTGAGCACTGTATACATTTACATCTACATCTACATCTACATGTATACTCGGCAAATCACATTTAAGTGCCTGGCAGAGGGTTCATCGAACCACCTTCACAATTATCTATTATTCCAATCTCGTATAGCGCGCGGAGAGAATGAACATCTATATCTTTCCGTACGAACTCTGATATCTCTCATTTTATCGTGGTGATCGTTCCTCCGTATGTAGGTCGGCATCAACAAAATATTTCCGAATTCGGAGGAGAAAGTTGGTGATTGGAATTTCGTGAGCAGATTCCGTCGCAACGAAAAACGCCGTTCTTTTAATGATTTCCAGCCCAAATCCTGTATCATTTCCGCGACATTCTCTCCCATATTTCGCGATAATACAAAACGTGCTGCCTTTCTTTGAACTTTTTCAAAAAAATGGTTCAAATGGCTCTGAGCACTATGGGACTCAACATCTTAGGTCATAAGTCCCCTAGAACTTAGAACTACTTAAACCTAACTAACCTAAGGACATCACACACACCCATGCCCGAGGCAGAATTAGAACCTGCGACCGTAGCAGTCCCGCGGTTCCGGACTGCAGCGCCAGAACCGCTAGACCACCGCGGCCGGCTGAACTTTTTCGATGCACTCCGTCAGTCCTATCTGGTAAGGATTCCACACCGCGCAGCAGTATTCTAAAAGAGGACGGACAAGCATAGTGTAGGCAGTCTCCTTAGTAGGTCTGTTACATTTTCTAAATGTCCTGCCAATAAAACGCAGTCTTTGGTTAGCCTTCCCCACAACATTTTCCATGTGTTCCTTCCAATTTAAGTTGTTCGTAATTGTAATACCTAGGTATTTAGTGGAATCTACGGCTTTTAGATTAGACTGATTCATCGTGTAACCGAAGTTTAACGAGTTCCTTTTAGCATTCATGTGGATGACCTCACACTTTTCGTTATTTAGGGTCAACTGCCACGTTTCGCACCATTCAGATATCTTTTTATTACATTAAAATATAAGTATACTACATTAAAATATAGTGTTCTTATTCTCCACGGGTCAGAAGGTGCCTTATCTCTGTATGTCCATCTTTTCATAGGTGGTTGGGAAACTCGGCTGTTCGATACAGGACGTCAAATTAAAAACCTCTCAGCCGGAAGATGATGGTTGAAGGTATCGCTATAGCAAGTAGAAATCTCCTAATACCAGTATGGCTGGCCCCTGTTTTGATCAGAACCGAGGTGGGATCTTCCTACACGTCGGTCAGGGGCCTGAAGATGGCAGGTTCCCTACAGTTGGTAGCGCCGTTACCACTACGTGCCAAACTCTGCAGCAGCATTGAATGGAAACCTCAAATGGTTCAAATGGCTCTAAGCACTATGGGACTTAACATCTATGGCCTTCAGTCCCCTAGAACTTAGAACTACTCTAACCTAACTAACCTAAGGACATCACACAACACCCAGCCATCACGAGGCAGAGAAAATCCCCGACCCCGCCGGGAATCGAACCCGGGAACCCGGGCGTAGGAAGCGAGAACGCTACCGCACGACCACGAGATGCGGGCTGAAAACCTCAGTTGTCTCAAATTTAGACGACACTGAGACGTCGAAAAAAAAAAAAAAAGCAGGAGTTTCGCTTTTGGTTGTGTCATCCGCGCCAAGCCCACTACAGTTTCTTTTCTGACTGATGATCCTGAATTCCACACCCAAAATTTCGGATACAGTTCAGCGTATTTTCTAGGTATTTTTGTGTAACAGATCCGTTGTCTCCGGCGGCTCTTACAGAGTAATTGCATTTCGTTCAATTTCTTACTTGTATTTGTATTTGTACTGCACTAAAAGTATCTGCACACAACAGTGCAAATTTAGATGGTTATGGGCTGTGTCTGTTGTTTGGCAGAAAAATTTCCGTTCCCCGGCGGTACACGCTATTAAAAACAGTAATGCCCACTTCAATCTCACGTTAGCATTCAGTACTGCCCGAATCGGTCTGCGGTTTTCTTCTCCGGCGGCGTTAGTTGTACTCTAACAGCGACACTCACCAATGGCGTGCTGTCACGTGCTACACGTCACACGCCAATACCTCGCATAACTCAACAATTAAACTCTGATCGGCACTTCAGTTTACAATACTCCTCGTGCAAATGGTTCAAATGGCTCTGAGCAGTATGCGACTTAACTTCTGAGGTCATCAGTCGCCTAGAACTTAGAACTAATTAAACCTAACTAACCTAAGGACATCACACACATCCATGCCCGAGGCAGGATTCGAACCTGCGACCGTAGCGGTCGCTCGGCTCCAGACTGTAGCACCTAGAACCGCGGCCGCGAGCTCGGCTCCAGTTCACCACCGACAATGGAGGGTTAAGCTTTGACAATGCCAGCCACTCGTGCTGGCGAAACGTCAGTAAAACCATTAGATGAACGTCGGCCGAAGAACCCGAGACAGAAGCCAGTGGAAGTTTGTCATGGTTTCATCACTTCTAACCGGAAACGAAACGGCAATCCATGGAGTGGCGCCACACAACCTCTCCTCGGAAGCAAATGATAAAAGCCTAACCGTCAGCCGGTAAAGTCATGGCAACGGTCTTCTGGGACTATGAAGGTGCTATTCAGTTTGATGTCCTCCATCATGATGCTACCATCATTGTGCTACCGTCAGGAAAGTGAAGAAACAACTTTGACGTGTTCGTCGCCACAAAAATGCAAGCGAATTTTCCGTTCTCCACGACAACGCAAATCCTCACAAAAATCTGCGCTCCTAAAAGGAGCTCACAAATCTTTATGCAGCTGTTCTGCCTCATCTACCCTACAGCTTGAATCTCGCACCTTTCGACTTCCAGCTGCTTGGACCAATGAAGGATGCTCTACGCGGGATGTAGTACGTGGATGATGAGAAGGTTGTTGATGCAGAAAGGCGTTGGCTTCGATGTCAACTAGTAGAATGGTATCATGTGAGCCCTTCCAGTAAGATAGCGTTAGTCCGTCTCATTGAACGGAGATTATGTTGAAAAATAGTACACTATGGCCAGAAGAGTGGGGAATAGTATGGCATATACGAATCCTGAACAAATCCAACCAGCTTCCAGGAAATAATGTGTTGAATTCTTATTGCACTCCGCTACACGTTTGGTTGGATGAGAGGCTAGATAAAGTTCTCATTCACCTGAAGTGGAAATACAGTCCTACATCTTGAACAGAGTATAGGTAAGTGAAAGCTGTGAATACACACATCATAAAAATTTTGCATCACCCCTGTTCCCAGAACTCCTGGAGGTAGACGTTGACTGTGCATATTGTATCACAGACACAGTCCCTTTGACTGTTCAGAGAAGTCACCAAAACCTGCCCAAGCCGGCCAGTGTGGCCGAGCGGTTGTAGGGGCTACAGTCTGGAACCACGCGACCGCTACGGTCGCAGATTCGAATCCTGCCTCGGGCATGGATGTGTGTGATGTCCTTAGGTTAGTTAGGTTTAAGTAGTTCTAAGTTCTAGGGGACTGATGACCTCAGATGTTAAGTCCCATAGTGCTCAGAGCCATTTGAACCAAACCTGCCCAAAGATGTAAACAACTATGCATGAGCAGCGTCTATTAGACGGAGGGGGTCCGACAGCCGATCAGTTCCAGTCAGTCCATCAGGAAGGAGATACAAGGCTCGTGTTGTCTGTAATACAGCCATGCCTACTCTGTCGATAGCGCGGTTCGATCGTGTCCGCATTGTTACTTTGTGTCAGAAAGGTCTCTCAACCAGGGGAGCGTCCAGGCGTCTCGGAGTGAACCAAAGTGATGTTGTTCGGACATGGAAGAGATGCAGAGAGACAGGAACTGTCGATGAAATGCCTCGCTCGGGTCGACCAAGGGCTACTACTGCAGTGGATGATTGCTACCTACGGATTATGGTTCTGAGGAACCCTGACAGCAATGCCACCATGTTGAATAATGCTTTTCGTGCAGCCACAAAACGTTGTGTTACGACTCAAACTGTGCGCAATAGGCTGCATGATGCGCAATATCACTCCCGACGTCCATGCTGAGGTCCACCTTTGCAACCACGACACCATGCAGCGCGGTACATATGGGCCCAGCATCATGCCGAATATACCGCTCAGGATTGGCATCACGTTCTCTACACGGATGAGTGTCGCATATGCCTTCAACCAAACAATCGTCGGAGACGTATTTGGAGGCAACCCGGTCAGGCTGAACGCCTTAGACACACTGTCCAGCGACTACAGCAAGGTGGAGATTACCTGCTGTTTTGAGATGGCATTACGTGGGGCCGACGTACGCCGCTGGTGGTCATGGAAGGCGCAGTAACGGCTGTACGACACGTGAATGCCATCCTCCGACCGACAGTGCAACCATATCGGCAGTATATTGGCGAGGCATTCGTCGTCATGGACGACAATTTGCATTCCTATCGTGCACATCTTGTGAATGACTTCCTTCAGGATAACGACATCGCTCAACTAGAGTGGTCAGCATCTTCTCCAGTCACGAATCCTATCGAACATTCCTGGGTTAGACGGAAAAGGGTTGTTTATGGACGACGAGACCCACCAACCACTCTGAGGGATCTACGCCGAATCGCCGTTGAGGAGTGGGACAATCTGGACCAACAGTGCCTTGATGAACTGGTGGACAGTATGCCACGACGAATACAGGCATGCATCAGTGCAAGAATACGTGCTACTGGGTATTAGAGGTACTGGTGTGTATAGCAGTCTGGACTACCACCTCTGAAGGTCTTGCTGTATGGTGGTACAACACGCAATGTGTGGTTTTCATGAGCAATAACAAGGGCGGAAATGATGTTTATATAGATCTCTATTCCAATTTTCTGTACAGGTTCCGGAACTCTCGGAAGCGAGGTGACGAAAACTTTTTTTGATGTGTGTACCTTTATGGCCCCACTACAGAAAATAATCAAGAAAACACACTGATGGAAAAAATCGCATTACCAAGAAGAATTTGTGCGACATAAACGAAAGTTATTAGGCGTGTTTCTGCATCTGAAGCATGACGTCTATTAGCCTTAGTTACCTTTCAGATTGGACGCACTGAGTTGATGTTAGTCAAGAATGCCTTTATGACGAGAAAGACGCCATTAATAACACCTTACTGTGTATGAACAAGGTCGTGTAATGGGGCTACAAGAGACAGCAGAAACACTTGGCAGGAATGTAGCCACTGTACATGACTGCTGGCAACGGTGGTCACGAAAGTGTACGTTCGCAAGGAAATCGGGCTCCGTAGGGCCACGTAGCACTACCGAGAGAAACGACAATCGTCTTCGACGTATGGCTCTGCCTCATCGTACTGCATCTCCAGCAGCAACTTGTGCAGTGGTTGCGTGATGGCTGGGTGTTGTGTGCTGTCCTTAGGTTAGTTAGGTTTAAGTAGTTCTAAGTTCTAGGGGACTGATGACCATAGATGTTAAGTCCCATAGTGCTCAGAGCCATTTTTTTGTGCAGTGGTTGGCACCACAGTGATACAACGAATTATTAAAAATCGGTTACTGCAAGGACAGCTCCGATCTAGACGCCCTGTAGCGTGCATTCCACCGATCTCAAACCATCGCCAGCTGCAACCTCAGTGGTGTAAAGCGAGAACTCATTGGAGGTCAGAGTGGAGGCCTTTTGTGTTTTCTGGTGAAAGCTGGTTCTGCCTCGAGACCAGTGACGGCCGTGTGTTGATCAGAAGGAGGCCGCTTAAGGGCCCACAGCCACCCTGTCTACGTGTTAGACACTCTGGAGTTATGGTGTGGGGTGCGATTTCGTATGATCGTGAGGCAGCAGGAGTACTCTCGTGCTTATCCCACACACCCTTCCTGCATATCTGTACGTTAGTCTGGTGATTCTACCTGATGTGCTGCCATTCATGAACAGCATTCCATGAGGTGTTTTCCAACAGGATACCGCTCGCCCACATACCGCTGCTGCAACCGAACATGATCTACCGTGTGTCAACATGTCCCTTGGCCTGCTCGATTACTAGATCTGTCTCCAATGGAACACATATGGGATATAATCGGACGACAAATCCAGTATCATCCACAAACAGAATTAACCGTCTCTGTATTGACAGACCAAATGCAACAGGCATGGAACTCCATCCCGCAAACTGACATCCGGCATCTGTACAGCATACTTAATGCATGTTTGCATGCTTGTATTCAACATTCTGGTTGGTTACACCGGTTATTAATACATCAACATTTCACATTTGCAGTGGCTTATTTCGCGCTTGAATTAACCTGTGATCTTGCAAGGTTAATCACTTAAATACGTTACCTAAACAAATATAGTTCCAAAATTTCATAACTCTACGTTAAAATTTTTGGTGTTGCGATTTTTTAAGTCGGTGTATTTTACTGCTATGGATAAAGTAGAAGGGTATTGTCGGGAACAATTATAGAACTTCTTTCAAGAAAATGCTGATTGACTAGATTATGGGAGGAAATTTTCATCATTTTCGGCTTCTGTTCGTTCGGTCTGATATATAGGTTAAATACCCGCAGAATGTAGACTGTCAGTTCCGCCTATGAGTAGAGATGTTACAGCCGTCATATTCAGGATACATCAAAGACACAGCGACAAACTTCTGATGCACATTGCTCGAGCCAAAGTATATAAAAATATCAATTACATTTACATCCTAAATGGTTCGTTTTTCATAAACTACTGAAAGAACCCTTTTACTCGATGTTACCGAGCAATGTGATCTTCCTATTTACTCTTCCAGACGCACATAGAATACCCACAGCATTAATATGGATGAATAAGAGGTGACCAGTTCCATGACCCGCACATTTTCCCGTCCTTCTGATATTTACCTCTAGGATATTCATACTGATATTACTCAAAGGAAACTGAACTGCAGAGGTGCTTTATCGATGTGTCTTAGGCTCGAAAAACCGTCCGTTATTATCTGCTGACTAAATACTTCTTATGACAGTTGAAAACATAATGCGCGATTGTAGAATACTCTTCCAATGAAAACTAAGAAACGGAGCCCCCCTAGACGCATAATTATCTGGCAAATTAGATTGTAAACCAGCTGGTGAAGCGGAGTATGATATAAGACCTTTGATATTGTACCATATTACTTCACGCTGACTACCTCAAGGTTGATAAATGAAAGAGATGGACCAGTTCTCCCAGTTGGGATAGGGACGAAACTAAGCGAAAAAGCAGTCTCATATCCCTACAAGTAGCCGTGGGGTCTCAGGCGCCTTGCCACGGTTCACGTGGCTCCCCCCGTTGGAGGTTCGAGTCCTCCCTCGGGCATGGGTGTGTGTGTTTGTCCTTAGGATAATTTAGGTTAAGTAGTGTGTAAGCTTAAGAACTGATGACCTTAGCAGTTAAGTCCCATAAGATTTCACACACATTTGAACACTTTTTTTTGATCCCTACAAAATAACTCTTTCGTCAGACGAGAAAGTCTAAACGCCATCTACAAAGTGTCTCAGGATGAATGGTGAGTATTAAGGGATATGACAGGAACGCTCATTTGAAGCGGAAAACTTCAGATGTACATGAGTTATCCCAGATGATTTCCGAGATAGGACATATTTAATGTACATTTGTTTTTGGGTTAGTGGTGTGCACATATGTGTCTTGTCCACCCAAAGTCTTTTTCTTTTTAAGTCCAATCTACCTCATTACTTTCAACTTCCCCGTTGACAGGGCAGTTGTCCAAGATGTGTTGTCAGTGTTGTTGACCGAGATACTGAGAGAGTATCGGTGAGAAGCTTCGGCTACCTGTGTTTGTACGCGCGCTGGCTAAAATACCAGAAATCTGCACTAATAAAGAATATACAGGTGTGGTGTACGTTTAGGGTTTCTCCAGTAGTAGTGCTGCCACTGCTGTTGAAGAATACCGCCTGCGCTTTCAGACACGTCGCATTCCTCTATACCAGAGTTTTTAGCATATTGCGTTGAACAGGTATTCTTCTGAACACGGAGTCCAACAACCTGTGCAGGAATAGAAACAGTTTGTTGAAACGGTGTAGCTTAGTCCTACTACTTTCTGCAGGTATGAGTGTCCAACGAAGTATTGTACGGCGAACATTAAATGCAGAAAAATTGTACCAGTTTCACATTCAGCGTATGACGAGAATACCGTTCGGCTTAAATTCTGTTAGTTGCCTTTTTTACTACTGGTTACCTAGTCCTGATTTCAACAATACTGAACATAAAAGAAACTCTATCAAGTTGAAAGTACAAAAAAGATTTCCACAGACTTAATTCTTTTCAGTTACATAACTGACAAAGCTACAAAAACTGTAGAAATTATCAATCAACAGCTTCCTATTTCAACCCCTATATCTCTAAAACTATTCGGGTCTGACTTAAAATATGAGCAAGATCTTTTTAGCGCAGAATTTTACGAGGAGATTTTTTTGTAATTGGTGTTGTCTTCTAAAATTGAACCTTTTGTGGAAAAATTTAAAAGCGAAGGAAACTGACGTTAGGTTGGGCTCAAAAAAGTGAGAGGGGGCAATAAACCCTCCAAATGTGGGGAACTTCTTTGCTTTTTACACATACAACCCATATGAGTAGTTTCCCGAAACTTCAAAACTTTATAAATTATTTCCCTAATTTGATATTTTTTGTCTGGAGTAACAGCGGGAAGGAAGAAGGTTGTACAGCACTGACGTATCAGCGGCGCTTTGATTTCTAGCGTACGCACCCTGCGACATTAGAATCGTACTCTCTCTGTTCCTATATCCTCAGGACAAAAATAGCTACCGGTATATATACTTTTTCAATATGGTGAGCTGACAGTTTTCCTACTTCCGGTAAAAGGAAATGTCTTCCAAAATTTGTCATAGTTTTTGAGACATAGTATAACTCACATTTACAAGAAGAAAGCACAGATCATTGACACCAAGAAAAAAACGGAACTGTTCTGGGACGCCTATGGTAGTCCTGAAGAATGTATGTTTTCAAGACACAATCTCCGTTCGACTGACGACATATTTTTGTATGCTTCACAGGCTGCTGCTCGCCGATAGCAGAATTTTCGAAAGATTAAAAATTCTAAACTTAAATAGTATTACGAAATAAAGTAGATTCAAAACCATGGTTTTGATTTTACGTGTAGGAGATCATCGCTAACAAACTTAGACTAATCAGTTGAGTTGTCTTGTAGGCTTCTTGAAACGTGTATTTTCTGTGGATATGTTAAAGTAGTCTGTCGATTAAGAACTAAATATATAATCCGAAACTATAGAGTCTATGAGCAAGAAAGTGATTGGTCTATAATTTCAGAACATTTTGGGCTACCATTTCTAGGAGTAAATGAAATTAAGCTACTTGTATCATTTAGTAGGGTATATTGCTTTATATGAGCCCTATTTTATTCCAACCACCGGTCGGTCGCGAAATTAAGACCAAAGGAAATCCGGCAAAGATTTGCGCAGAAGTGTTGTGCAGCGTCTCTAGTATATTCTTTTATCTCCCATGTCGCAATTTCAATTCTGGGCACACACTGAGCACATAAAGATGCTTAGAAAATAGTGTCATTCACCAAGCGGGAAGTCTTGCTCGGGAGTTTCGCCTGATTGCATGCGGCCCACATTACGTAACTCTCATTTCCTTCTTCATGACAATTCTGGGTCGCACACTGCAAGTGGATCGAAGACGCTCGTGCTCCCTTTTCTATGGGAAGTGTTTGATCACCCAGCACACAGCCCGAACTTAGCTCCCTCTGACTTTCGTCTCTTCGCTCACGTCAAACACTGTTTTTGACGGCAGAATTTTGGCACACACAACGAGCTGCAGACCAGCGCAGGGAATTAGCGGAAATCGCAAGAAACTGCCTTCTGTGAGGAGGGAACTGGAAAATTGGTATTACGCGAAGACAGACGTGTAAGTCGGTACGGTGACTGTGTAAAGAAGTACACTATGTGATCGAAAGTATTCGGACATTCTGCTGAAAATGACTTACAAGTTCGTGGCGCCCTCCATCGGCAATGCTGGAATTCAATATTACGTTGGCCGACCCTCAGCTTTGATGAGATCTTCCACTCTCGGAGGCATACGTTCAGTCACGTGCTGGAAGGTTCCTTGGGGAATGGCAGCCCATTCTTCACGGAGTGCTGCACTGAGGGGAGGTGTCGTTGTCGGTCGGTGAAGCATGGCACGAAGTCGGCGTTCCAAAACATCCCAAAGGTATTCTATATGATTCAGGTCAGCACTCTGTACAGACCTGTCCATTAAAGGGATATTATTTTCGTGTAACCACTCCGCCACAAGCCGTGCATTATGAGCAGGTGCTCGATCGTGTTGAAAGATGACATCGTCATCCCGTAATTGCTCTTCAACAGTGTGAAGCAAGAACATGCTTAAAACATCAACGTAGGCCTGCGCTGTGATATTGCCACCCAAAACAACATGGGGTTCATGCCCTCTCCATGAAAAACACGAACACACCGTAATGCCTCCAAATTTTACTGTTGGCGCTACACACGCTGGCAGATGACGTTTACCGGCCATTCGCCACTCTCACAGCCTGCCATCGGATCGCCACATTGTGTACCATGATTCGTCACCCCACACAACGTTTTTCCACTGTTCAATCATCAAAAGCTTACGCTCCTTGCACCAAGAGAGACGTAGTTTGGCATATACCGGCGTGATGTGTGGCTTATTAGCAGCCGCTCGACCGTGAAATCCAAGTTTTCTCACCTCCTGCCTAACTGTCATAGTACTTGCAGTGGATCCTTATGCAGTTTGGAATTCCTGTGTGATGGTCCGGATAGATATCTGCCTATTACACATTACGACCCACTTCAACTGTCGGCGGTCTCTGTCAATCAAACGACGAGGTCGGCCTGTACGCTTTTGTGCTGTACGTGTCCCTTCACGTTTTCCACTTCACTATCACATTGGAAACAGTGGACCTAGCGATGTTTAGGAGTGTGGAAATCTCGCGTACAGATGTATGACGCAAGTCACACCCAATCACCTGACCACGTTGGAAGTCCTTGAGCTCCGCGGAGCGCCCCATTCTGCTCCCTCGCGATGTCTAATGACTACAGAGGTCACTGATATGGAGTAGCTGGCAGTAGGTGGCGGCACAATGCACCTAATATGGAAAACGTATGTTTTTGTGGATGTCCGGATACTTTTCATCACACAGTGTAGCTAGGAGCTATAGTTAAATGTTGCAAATAAAACATTTCTTTCTTTTCACTGTGGTTTCCATTTCTTGACCGCTCGGAGGTTGAAATAAAAATGGCGCTCGTAGCATAAGAGAAGGCAGGTATGCGTCATGAAAAATGTAATGGCTACCGCAATGGCTTTGACCTTACCCATACTCAGCCATAAAGGAGACCCGGCTGATTTTACTCATAGCATGAGCTCATTCCAGTACGTTGTAGGTAAGGATTACCCTTCCAGAGCTAGAATATTACGATGATTTGTAGTTACATAACTTTCGGCAAATAATGTTTTTCCTACACTTTCTCTAACAGGGTGTTAGATGACGCGTACTCGAAAACAGGTAAACCACAAACAGAAAGTTATAGGAATTCTCAGCGATTACTGAACGTCCTTTCTTTTTACGTAAAATTTGAAGTTGAAAGCGGCTCTAAATGCAGATTCGTTTATGGAAAACACAAACATACTGATATACAGAGCTCTGGAGAGCAGAAAATGATAACCTGATCGAAAAAGTGCATTGCAGGGCCAAAAAACACAGGCAGTAATTTCCATAGTGTCCGTCTCGTACAGGCGAACCAGTCAAATTGTGATTTCATTGTGAAATTGAATTTCTAAACGGAAATACCGAAGTAATAGAGGGCAGGGGACAGACAGGCAAAGTTCAGAGGGAGCCTCTGCAGAATCAAACCACACGCCACAGAGGGCAGCAGTGGTCCTGACACGTGCTGATTAAAACGCGGCACGCAGCACAGACAGGAAACTGTCAAACAAAGCGCCCACACTGTTTACAATACAGCCATCTGGTGTTCTTTTGCAGTCAACATTTATTTCGCTTTTGCTCTATTTGTGTGTGAACTACGCAGCAAAGTCCACTGTGTGACAGCAATGAAAGCTTCTTCATCATGCAATCAGAAGGTGGAGGCATTCCGCCTGAAACATGAACTTTTAACAAAATACGTAGGGTGTCGCAAGGTGCGACAATAATGAATAATTTTGGGAGGTTTGTTTACAAATATGTAAGGGGCTCCAGAATGACGAGTTTAGGAACAAATATTTTCCGTCACCTGTTTTTTATTTATTTACATTTTTACTTACACGTTATGTTCCGTAGGACCAAATTGAGGAGCAAATCTCCAAGGTCATGGAACGTGTCAATACACGAAATTACAACATAGAAGTAACAACAGGAGAAAATTAAATGTTTATCAACCCAAAAAGTCAAGCCATAAGTTTAAGTAAACGCAGTCAACAATATAACATAAGAATCAGCTTAATTTTTCAAGGAAGTACGCAGGATAATAGAAGGAGTGACCATGAGGAAACTATTCAGCTACGATTTGAAAGGGCGAGGATTACTGCTAAGAATTTTGAATTCTTGTGGTAGCTTATTGCAAATGGATGTAGCAGTATACTGCACATCTTTCTGCACAAGAGTTAAGGAAGTCTGATCCAAATGCAGGTTGGATTTCTGCCGAGTATTAAGTGAGTGAAAGCTGCTTATCCTGGGGAATAAGCTGATATTTTTAACGAGAAACGACAGAAAAGAATATATATATTGAGAGGCAATTGTCAAAATACCCAAACTCGGAACTGGGGTCGACAAAAGGTCGCTAACTCACACCACTTACTGTCCGAACCACTCGTTCCTGACCCAAAAATATCATTTTATAATGTGAAGAGTTACCACAAAATATAATACCATATGACATAAGCTAATTAAAATAAGCAAAGTGGACTAATTTTCGTGTCAAACTATCACTTACTTCAGATCCCGTTCGAGTAGTAAAAATGGCAGCATCAGGTCTTTGAACAATATCCTGAACGTGAGCGTCCCGTTACAGTTTACTATCTATCTGAACACCTGCGAATCTGAACTGTTCAGTTTCACTAGTCATGTGCCCACTCTGTGAAATTAAAACGTCAGGTTTCTTTGAATTGTGTGTGAGAAACTGTAAAAACTGAGGATTAATGTCATAGTTTATTTTCTACAATCCGTGAACTTCTGTCATGAACTGCACCATTTGAAACCGAGCCAATGTCGCACACAACATTCTTTACTACCAAGCTAGTGTCATCAGCAAACAGAAATGTTTTAGAGTTACCTGTAATTAGTATCGCATCTAAACACCTCGAAGAGACGGTTCCGGTTCGAGTACCATATGTCAAGAGCAAATTGTAGATTGCTTCTTTGGTGTAGAACGATGGAATTTGATAATGTCGTGAATTAGGTTGTATACGACGCAGTTCGATTTTCCTCGCACTGCTCACAAACCCACAAATATATCTTGGTTTTACAGTGTGTTCCTGTTTACTGGTTCCGTAAAAATGGGACAAAATATTTTTGAGTAACTTTTAATGAAATCAAGGTGCACTAGAATTTCACTACAGTAATACCCCGACTTAGGCTACCCTGTTTCCGAGTTACGCGATTCGTCTGTTAGAGCGTCGTGCACCCCTATTCTCCCGCTCCGCGCACACAATGTTTCGCTTACGACAGGTTCTGAAATGTTTAATGCAGAATCATTTTACCCACGAAGCTGGCTTAAATGATAGATTCTATATCACCCAAACGAAGCAGAACTGATTCATTTGTATCAATACTTTAATATAGAAATTAAAGTTTGTTAATTGGCAAATTAGCTTAATCCACCGGAGTCAACAGTCGGAACAATTGTAAAAGGTAAACAGAAAATTCTCTAAGCTTTGAAAAATTTCAGTATTTGAATTCAAGTATGTGTCGTAAAGCTGTGCGGGATTAGCCGGGCGGTCTTAGGCGCTGCAGTCAAGGTCTGATCGGTTGGTCCCGGCGGAGGTTCGAGTCCTCCCTCGGGCATGGGTGTGTGTGTTTCTCCTTAGGATAATTTAGGTTAAGCAGTGTGTAAGCTAAGGGACTGATGACCTTAGCAGTTAAGTCCCATAAGATTTCACACACATTTAAACATTTGAACATCTTTCGTAAACGTCATGGTATTATCGCTCAGATGGAAACAGTATTAAAATTATGGTGTGATAATAAAGTAAGAAGAACAATTGTGCAGTTGATCAGAACACGTTGTTCTCTCAAGCTACGCTGATATTTGAGAGACTGAAAGAAGAAGCTAGGGCGGCGGGCAAACATGAAATGTTAACGCTAATAGCGGTTGGTTTAGCCGATTAAAAAGCCGTTGTAATTGGCATAGCATCGTAGAAAGTGGAGAGGCGTCAAGCGATGATAAAGATATTGGATGGCTCTATCCACAGAAACTCAAAGCAATGATAGAAGAAAGTTTTTCGAGCCTACCATTTTCGACCCGGAAATTGAATGTCGTTTTGTCAGCGGTTGAACTGGAACTAACAAGGGAACCTCCCCATCGCACCCCCCTCAGATTTAGTTATAAGTAGGCACAGAAAAACTGAAAATAGATCAATCGAGAAATCAGGAAGAAGTTTTGTGGAACTATGAAAAAAATAAGCAAAATATACAAACTGAGTAGTCCATGTACAAGATATGCAACTTGGTTCAAGTCTACCCTCTAGTGAAAATTTTAATTTTTTATTTTCGCAAAGTTATGGTCTGTCCGTTCGTTAATTGACGTCTCTGTTCACTGTAAGAAGTTTAGTGTCTGTGTTTTACGACCGCACCGCAAAACCGTGCGATTAGTAGACGAAAAGACGTGCCTCTCCAATGGGAACCGAAAACATTTGACCGCAAGGTCATAGGTCAATCGATTCCTCCACAGGAAAACACGTCTGATATATTCTATACGACAATGGTGACGGCATGTGCGTCACATGACAGGAATATGTTGTCGACCCACCTAACTTGTACACTTCGCGAATGGGTAAAAAGATTCTTCTACCTTGCCCGATTTAGGTTTTCTTGTGGATGTGATAATCACTCCCAAAAAAGTGATGAAAATAAGAGTTTGTCACATAAACTCCAACAAATTAATGCAACAGTTTCACTGTCGCACAGTTTTCCCTGTGCTCTGTCAAAACATATGTTTTTAACGTTTTCAAATTTTTCCGTTTCTTTGTACCGTCTCCATACTACGGCGCAGTTACCTCGCATCGGGCGGACGGACGGACAGATAATAATTGTCTGAAATAAAAAATTAAACTTTTCAGTTGAGGGAAAACTTGAACCAAGGATCTCTCGCTCCGCAGCTGCTCACGCTAACCACGAGACCACGGCGCTCATGGGCTGAGACTAACCTTGGTGTTCCCTATCTTCCGCATGGTCTACTCATTTTGTATATTTTGCTTATTTTTTTAATAGTTCCACACAACTTCTTCCTGTTTTCTCGATTGATCTGTGTTCAGTTTTTCAAGGTCTATCCACTGTGCCAACTTATAACTAAATTTGAGGGGGGTGCGATGGGGAGGTTCCCTTGTAAGTAATAGCCAAACTACCATGGAACGATACTCAATACATCTGTTACACGTAAGAAGCATTTCATCAACACCAAGTTGAAAGTTTCCTCCAGGATAACTGGCTGTTATAGTGTATGGTAGCTAATGTCGAAAGACTACATAGAAAGGAAACGCCTACTCTGGTATGGTTACTTACAGCACATGCCAGATACAATATTGCTAAAAAGTGTATGGCAATGGACTCCACATCAAAGAAGAAAGCGCGGTAGACCTGCGAGATGCTGGAAAGACGACGTCAACGAAGCAACGGCGGCAAGAGGTCTTAATGAAGAAGACTGGAATGACCGTGAGCGATGGAGATTGGGATGCGAGAGGCGGCGGCAGCCGTAGAAACCTCGCTAATATATATATATATATATATATATATATATATATATATATATATATATATAAAACGAAAGGAAGGGACTATCAACTATCAACGTATACGATATACGAATAGACCACACAGAGACGAGAGACTTTTTTAACTACTTTTTGGACGAGCCAAAGGCTTCAAAAAATATGTAGAATTTGCATATTTGCATGAAAAAAACCCCTGTCATATTCAAAATTTATATTTTACCGAGATAGATGTCTACTAAAACTGATATTTTGGTTAATGCTGATCTTTTGCTGGTTTTGAAAACTACTAACTTTTCATAGCTAATAACTGCAAGTAATGTGGACTGCAAGTACTGAAAATTTACCAACAACTTGTTTGTTTAAGCCAAAAAAGCTGTTACCTAAACTCACGGGACACGGCACGCTTTCAGCCGTGACACTGCGTGTTCCATTTGCTTGCACATGTCGTCTTGCAATCACTACCCATACGCCACCAGTGAAAAAGGATGAAAGGTTTGCTTCTGGTTCGTCTTTACGCCACAGACTGTGTGCGATAAGCTTATTGTACGGAAGCCCTCTTAACTTGCCGCTCCTGTTGTGGAGATAAGTACCAGAAGTCCTTCGGGAACAACGACAGCTAACCATTGTAAGGGTATTTCTGAAAGGCTATGTCAGACTCAGAACGCTTCTCTTCAGTGACACAATAGCATCGACGCCATCTTTTTGTATCACTGTTTCGAACAAAGTGGATACGGTGCAGGGGACAAACCAAAGTCCGTTGATTTGAGCGTGGCGTTAGGTAACGTCTACCAGTAATACGCCGTGACCAGGCTGACGGAAAGTATTCGATACAATTACACACTGCCTCCTAGACTGCAAAAATGCGAGCTTTGTGATACAATGCGGGACTCCCTAACAGATGTAATTCAACGCGACGGCATGAAAGATACGTCCCCGCAGAACGTGTTACTACATTCGGGCGTCCCTCGGCAACGATGTTTGGTTTGTGGGGCTCTCAACTGCGCGGTCATCAGCGCCCGTACAACGTCCCAATTATTACACAGTCCAATGGAGCCATTATTACACAGTCCAATAGAGCCACTGTCATGAATAAGATGATGAAATGATGAGAACAATACAAACACCCAATCCCCGGGCAGAGAAAATCACCAACCCGGCCGAGAATAGAACCCGGGATATCGTGATCGAGAGGTAGCAACGCTATGCACTAGACCACGAGCTGCGGACTCCCTCGGAAACGACTACAGGTGCTTAATTCATTTCAACTACTAACATCGCAGTTAGTAGAGTCATTTTAAGTGTTTCGCAAGTAACCTATAAGGTTCACATCGGAACCTCCGCCGCGCGGGATTAGCCGAGCGGTTAAAGGCGCTGCAGTCATGGACTGTGCGGTTGGTCCCGGCGGAGGTTCGAGTCCTCCCTCGGGCATGGGTGTGTGTGTTCGTCCTTAGGATAATTTAGTTTAAGTAGTGTGTAAGCTTAGGGACTGATGACCTTAGCAGTTAAGTCCCATAAGATTTCACACACATTTGAACATTTTTTTCGGAACCTCCTCTATTACCTCTACGAAAACGTAAGGTTTTTGGTCTTGGAAAGAACTTATGCTACACAAGTTATGTTAAATAAATGTGAGGATCTGTACATTTACATCTACATGACCACACTGCAATTCACAATTAACTGACTATCATAGGGTTCATCGAACCATCTTCAAGCTATTTACCTACCATTCCACTCTCTAAAACAGGCCGAGAAAAACGTATACTTAAATTTTTCTGTGTGAGCTTTGTACTATTTTATTATGATGATCGTTCCACGTCATGTAGGTGGCCGCCAACAAAATATTTTCACACTTGGAGGAAAGAGTTGGTAAATGAAATTTCACGAGAAGAGCCGCCGCAAATAAAAACACCTTTGTTTAGATGGTTGTCAGCCCAACTGAAGTATCATATCTGTGGAACTCTCTTGCCTACTTCGTGATCATATGAAACAAGCAGCCCTTCTTTGAAGTTTGTCGGTGTCCTCCGACAGTGATATGTGAAGTGAATGACACACTGCACGGCAGTACTCCAGAGGAGGGTGGACAGCGTAGGGTAAGCAGTCTCCTTAGTTAGACCTATTTCAATTTCTAGCTGTTATGCCAATAAATCCCAGTCTTTGGTTCGCTTTCCCCGTAACATTATCTATGTGATCATTCCAATTTAAGTTATCGTTATTCCAATTACTAAGTACACTATGTGAACAAAAGTATCCGGACACGTGGCTGAAAATGACTGACGTGTTCGTGGCGCCCTCCATCGGTAATGCTGGAATTCGAATGGTGTTGATCCACCCTCAGCCTTGATGACAGCCTCCACTCCCGCAGCCTTCCGTTCAATCAGGTGATGGACAGTTTCTTGGAGAATGGCAGTCCATTCTTCACGGAGTGCTGCATTGAGAAGAGGTATCGATGTCGGTCGGTGAGGCCTGGCACGAAGTCGGCGTTTCAAAACATCACAAAGGTGTTCTATAGGATTCAGGTCAGGACTCTTGCAGGCCAATCCATTACAGGGATGTTGTTGTCGTATTGAAAGATGCAGTCGCCATCTCCGAACTGCTCTTCAACAGTGGAAAGCAAGAAGGTGCTTAAAACATCAATGTAGGCCTGTGCTGTGATAGTGCTACGCAAAACAACAAGGGGTGCAAGCCTCCTCCATGAAAAACACGACCACACCGTAACACCATCGCCTCCGAATTTTAATGCTGGTACTACACACTCTGGCAGATGACGTTCACCGGGCATTCGCCATACCCAAACCCTGATATCGGATCGCCACATTGTGTACCGTGGATCGCCACTCCAAACAACATTTTTCCACTGTTCAATCGTCCAATGCTCACGCTCCTTAAACCAAGCGAGATGTCGTTTGGCATATATCGACGTGTTATGTGACTTACGAGCAGCCACTCGACTATGAAATCCTAGTTTTCTTACCTCCCGCCTAACTGTCACAGTACTTCCAGTGGATCCTGATGCTGTTTGGAATTCCTGTGTGATAGAGTGGATGGAAGTAGGTTACAGTATACTTGTTCGCCCACTGCTTGAATACTGCTCACCGATGTGGGATCCGTACCAGATAGGGTTGATAGAAGAGATAGAGAAGATCGAACGGAGAGCAGCGCGCTTCGTTACAGGATCATTTAGTAATCGCGGAAGCGTTACGGAGATGATAGACAGACTTCACTGGAACACTCTGCAAGAGGAACGCTCAGTAGCTCGGTACGGGCTTTTGTTAAAGTTTCGATAACATACCTTCACCGAGGAGACAAGCAGCATATTGCTCCCTCCTACGTATATCTCGCTATAGATGTAGATGTAGATGTCTGCCTATTACACATACGATCCTCTTCAACTGTCAGCGGTCTCTGTAAGTCAACAGACGAGGTCGGCCTGTACGCTTTTGTGCTGTACGTGTCCCTTCACGTTTCCACTTCACTATCACATCGGAAACAGTGGACCTAGGTATGTATAGGAGTGTGGAAATCTCACGTACAGACGTATGACACAAGTGAAACCCAATCACCTGACCACGTTCGAAGCTCGTGAGTTCCGTGGAGAGCACCATTCTGCTCTCTCACGATCTCTAATGACTACTGAGATCCCTGATATGGAGTACCTGGCAGTAGGTGGCAGCACAATGCACCTAACACGAAAAACGTATGTTTTTGTGGGTGTCCGGATACTTTTGATCACATAGTGTATTTAGTTGGATTTCCAGGCATTATATTTGTGTGATTTGCTGTGTAACCGAAATTTAGCGCAATTCCTGTGGTACTCATGTGGATGTCTTCACACTTTTCATTATTTTGAGTAAATTGCCACTTTTCGCACTAAATAGATATCTTGTGTAAATTATTTTACAACTTGTTTTAGCATCTGATGACTTAATAGGGTGGTAAATGACAGCATCAGCTGCAAGTAATCTAAGAGGACTGCTCAGATTATCTCGTAATCGTTTATTACTTCGTTTTACTCAATTACTCAACGTCAATCACTATGAACTGTGACCTTTCTGACAGGAAGTCGCAAAACCAGTAGCACAATTGAGATGATACCCCATAGGAAAACAATTTTATTTGAAGTCGCTTGTGAGGAACGATGTGAAAATTCTCCTGGGAATCTAAAAATATGGAATCAATTTGACATTCCCTGTCGATAGCACTCATTGCTCTGTGCCAGTAAAGAGCTAGCTGTTTTTCAGTAGAACGATATTTTGTGAACCAGTATTAGCTATTTGTCAATGAATCGTCTTCTTCGAGGTAATTCATACTGTTCGAACACAATATATGTTTCAAAATCCTACTGCAAATCGACGTTACTGATGCGGGTCTGTAATTCAGTGGATTAATTACATTCCCTTTCTGCTTGTAAGAAAGGCATAGGGACAACAGTCACCGACGTTTGAGCGTTCGAGGGATAAAATTGGACGCAGAAAAATCACACACGCAATATAGGAGTACAAACCTCTCATAACGAGACCTCCAAGCAAGAATCACATGCCACACTGAGGAGAACAATACTCGGTTCGTCACGGCTGAGTTCAGGTGTTCCAAGAGACCTCTACAAGACTTCAAAATATAATTTCAGCCTTAAGTCACCAGGAAATCTCGATAAACAAAATAGCATCCTCCACCATTCATTATTTTAACAGTCACAGTTACGTCAGATACTACGCAAGAAGACCAAAATGGCAAAACTGTGCTGACGTGGGCAGAAACCAATCGATTTTGAATTATTCCTGAAAACAAACTACCTTCGTCTTTCAAATGGTTCAAATACCTCTAAGCACTATGGGGCTTAACATCTGAGGTCATCAGTCCCCTAAACTTAGAACAACTTAAACCTAACTAACCTAAGGACAACACACACATCCACGCTCGAGGCAGGATTCAAACCTGCGACCGTAGCAGGAGCGCAGTTCCGGACTAAAGGGCCTCCTTCGTCTTTCGACAGCGGAAGATGACACCGTGGATACAAACATGACCTCCTTTCCGTGAATGAGGTGGTAGCCCTGCAGTATTTCCTTTTTTTTTTTTTTTCCTCTTATTCTGAACACGCAACATCGACCAATTATGTGCCAAATGCTGCTGGCTGTATGACCACAAAAGGCGCAGTTTTGTGGGAGATACAATTTTAGGCCAGCTGTGACAAGTTCGGCGGTGTGGTGTCTCCGCCAGACACCAAACTTGCTAGGTGGTAGCGTTTAAATCGGCCGCGGTCCGTTAGTATACGTCGGACCCGCGTGTCGCCACTATCAGTGATTGCAGACCGAGCGCCGCCACACAGCAGGTCTGGTCTAGAGAGACTCCCTAGCACTCGCCCCAGTTGTACAGCCGACTTTGCTAGCGATGGTTCACTGTCTACATACGCTCTCATTTGCCGAGACGACAGTTTATCATAGCCCTCAGTTACGTCATTTGCTACGACCTAGCAAGGCGCCATATTCAGTTACTATGTATCCTGAACAGATAATATTGTGAATCATGTACCATCAAGAGCGACGTTCATCATTAATGGATTAAAGTTAAGTATCAAACTAATTACGTCCGCATTCTGAATTCTAATTCCTTGTCATGTTCCAGACTTCACGTCAGTATAGTCCTTCCCTCCTCACGCCAGCCTGCGTGAGGTAAAACGCGTGCATTTCGGCCTCCACTAGTAACACGGTGTTGGCTCTTCTGCCAACACAACAGGCGGGCCGTTAGTTAATGCAATTCAGGCGCTCAGTCCAATCTCAAACGAATACGATCGTTTCCTGGACACGGTCAGAACTTGCTCCAGCGCAGGCTTGGCCAAATGGCGCTCCGTGAGAGTGAGCGGTCCGGCCGCACACCTGCCCAATGTTCCGAGCGCTGCGGCAAATGCCGCTGAGTGAGGGGCGAGGAGGAAAGCAACGGGAAGGCTGCATCCGGGCGCCGCTACAGAGAAGCACTCAGCTTGTCACAGTTTGCTTACAATACCAAATTAGATTTACGTTCCGCATTAGGAATACCATAGCGCCCACGCAGTTGTCAGACATAAAAGGATTACACTGAAGAAACAAAGAAACTAGTACACCTGCCTAATATTGTGTAGGGCCCCTGCGAGCACGCAGAAGTACCGCAACACGACGTGGCATGTCTGAAGTAGTGCTGGAGGGAACTAACGCCCTGAATCTTGCAGGGCTGTCCATAAATCCGTTGTAGCTGCTGGAGATCTCTTCTGAACGGCACGGTACAAGGCGTCCCATATTTGCTCATTAACGTTCATGCTGGGGGAGTTCAGTGTGAAGCGGAAGTGTTTAAACTCAGAAGAGTGTACATGGAGCCGCTCTGTACCAATTCTGGACGTGTGGGGTGTCACATTGTCTTGCTGGGATTGCCCAAGTCCGTCGGAATGCGCACTGGACTTGAATGGATACAGGTGATCAGACTGGATGCTTACTTACGTTTCACATTTCAGAGTCATATCTAGACGTATCAGGGGTCCCACATCACTCCAACTGCACACGCCACGTACCATTACAGAGCCTCCACAAGCTTGAACAGTCCTCTGCTGCCATGCAGGGTCCATGGATTCATGAGGTTGTCTCAATATTCTTACACGTCAATCCACTCGATACAGCTTGAAACGAGACTCGTCCGATCAGGCAACAAGTTTCCGGTCATCAGCAGTCCAGTGTCGGTGTTGACGGGACCAGGCGAGGCGTAGAGCTTTGGGTCGTGAAGTCATCAAGAGTACACGAGCGGGCCTTCGTTTCCAAAAGCCTATGTCGAAAATGTTTCGTTGAATGGTTCGCACGCTGACACTTTATGGCCCAGAATTGAAATCTGCAACAATTTGCGGAAGGGTTGCACTTCTGTCACGTTGAACGATTCTCTTCAGCCGTCGTTGGTCTCGTTCTTGTAGGATCTTTTCCGGCCACAGCGCTGTCGGAGATTTGATGTTTTACCGGATTCCTGGTATTCACGGTACACTCTTGAAATAGTCGTACAGGAAAATTCCCACTTCATCGCTACCTTGGAGATGCTGTGTCCCATCGCTCATGCGCCGACTATAATAACACGCTGAAACTCTCTGAAATCTTCATAACCTGTGATTGTAGCAGCCGTAACCGATCTAACAACTGCGCCACACACGTGTTGTCTTATATAAGCGTTGCCGACCACAGGGACTGTTTACATCTCTATGTTTGAATACGCATGCCCATACGAGTTTCTTTGGCGCTTCAGTGTAAATAAATAAATTCATAACATGGTGGGGAAAGCGTATCATTTGATTCTGAAACGCTGAAAGGGAATTACCTTACTTTTCGTAATGTCTTGAAGGCCATGCAGCGTGCTTAGTGTGCCATCGCACAATTACGTGCTGGAAAAGCATTTGTGGAACATCATTATAACAGCCGGCCGGAGTGGCCGAGCGGTTCTAGGCGCTACAGTCTGGAACCGCGTGACCGCTACGGTCGCAGGTTCGAATTATGCCTCGGGCATGGATGTGTGTGATGTGCTTAGGTTAGTTAGGTTTAATTAGTTCTAAGTTCTAGGCGACCGATGAGCTCAGAAGCTAAGTCGCATAGTGCTCAGAGCCATTTGAGAGCCATCATTACAACACCAGCGATAAAAGGTGACATGACCAACTTCTGCTGTGATGAACGAAAGTGAATGCTGGCTGAAGTGAAGGTACTCATTACGAAAAAATCTAAGTTAAAGATAATTATTGCAGTGACAACATCTTTTATGGTCGACATCACTAATTATTTGAATTTAGTTAATATTTTAATACAGGCGGAGAATCATTTGGTATCTGATATGGCTGACAAGATTGATACTATCAAACAAAAAATAATCCTACGATAAAAATTTTCATTTCACAATAGTTTCTGAATCCTATCGTTTCCTTGCGTTCTTCAAAGTAACATATTGTGGTTCTACCTCATTGTGTCTGATACAGTACTCTGCTTCAAAGATGTTGGTTGGGATGTTGCTGTGCCTGAGAGGAGAGTCTTCCTTTGCTTCGTCTATTTAAAGAGAGATCTTCTTTCATCTACTTTTGCTTCAAGATCGTTTTGGCTACTTTTCTCCATGTTCACCTTTCTGGTGTCCCGATGGCCAGGACCAACGATGACTGGAGATAATCGATCAACGTGACAGAAGTGCAACCCTTCCGCAGATTGCTGCAGGTTTCAATGCTGGGCCATCAACAAGTGTGAGCGTGCGAACCATATTTAACGAAACATCATCGATATTGGCTTTAGGAGCCACAGACCCATTCGTGTATCCCTGATGACTGGACGACACAAAGCCTTAAACCTCGCCTGGGCCCGCCAGCACCAACATTGGATTGTTGATGACTGGAAACGTGTTGCCTGGCTGGACGAGTCTCGTTTCAAATTGTATCGAGCGGGTGGACGTGTACGGGTATGGAGACAACCTCATGAATCTATGGATCCTGCATGTCAGCAGGGGACTGATCAAGCTGGTGGAGGCTCTGTAATGGTGTCGGGTGTGTGCAGTTAGAGTGATATGGGACTCCTGATACGTCTAGATACGACTGTGATAGGTGACATGTACGTAAGCATCCTGTCTCATCACCTGTATCCATTCACGTTCATTGTGCATTCCGACGGACTTGGGCAATTCCCGAAGGACAATGTGACACCCCAAACGTCCAGAATTGCTAAAGAGTGGCTCCAGGTACAATCTTCTAAGTTTAAACAGTCCCGCTGACCACCGAACTCCCCAGACATGAACATTATTGAGCATATCTGGGATGCCTTGCAACATGGTGTACAGAAGAGATTTCCACCCCCTCGTACTCTTACGGATTTATGGACAGCCCTTCAGGATTCAATGTGTCTGCCCCCGCCAGCACTACTTCAGACCTTATTTGAGTCAATTGGACGTCATGTTGCGGCACTTCTGCGTGTTCGCGGGGGCCCTAAATGTTATTAAGCAGGTGTACGAGTTTCTTTGGGTCTTAAGTGTGTTCTGGAAGCTGCGTTTAGAGCTAAGTATTAATCTCTAAGTCGGATCTGCTGCCTTCGGAAGTCGTGATTACAAAATAACAAAAATATGTTACTTGATAGATTTCTGGGTTCAAAAGATGAAGAATATTTCACCCTGCACTTGGGTGTTCGCTGACCCGACAGATTGAACCTGTGTACTGTACCGGGAATCAAGAACCGGAACGTTAACTGCAACGGAAAATGCTATTACCGCCAGTGTTATGCAGTTTTACATTCAGAGCAGAAATCTGGACGCTCTTGCTTACTTCTCGGAGCTTCCCCTGCTTTCCATTTATCATAAACTGCCACCTTGTGAGACAAGCTCCTAGTTCTACCAGCATCCTGTTCGTATCCTTGCGTGAGTCTGAGGATGGAGCAATGTAATCAGCGAAACTTATGCAATGGATTTGTTCTCCACTTTTTGTGTTTTTTGTTTATCTTTGGTACGCATATCATCATCAGTTCACATAAGTAACTGTAAATGGGAGGGAAAAGATAGCAAAAATTAGAAAAGGTGTTAGCGCAGATCCCTTTTGTCATTCTTATGTGTTATGTACGTTTAGGGAAGAAATGTAAACAAAAGTGGAACTAGAGGGACTGAGCTTGCTATACATTGGTCTAGAGTTCCAAAACGTCCAAATTGCTACATCTCCTCGATCAGTACATGTAATTTCACCTTAATAGGCTATTTCAGGAAACTTGATCGTCTATTTGAAATGACATTGGCTCTCTCGATACAATTTTTCCACCTGTGTAAACCATCTGAAGCACGATTATTAGTATTTGGCAACGTGTTTAATTACCTATGACGGTGTCAGGTTCTCAATCCTTTTTCTTTCGATGCAACTGGCGCGCACGACTCGTTGATGACATTAGTGAACTAATCACCTAGCCGCGCTGGGCTGCAGTAGTAAACCAACTAATAAAGGGAATAATTTCTGTACCTGACGAGGTTCCACAAGGCGGTGGTGGCCCAGACGCACGGCTTTGTCCGCGGTGGCAGCACACACACCCCACAGCGTAGCCTCATGTTTATTCAGATGGCTGTATCAAGTGAAGCCGTGCTGTTCAGTTCATTCAGATGCGTAATGCAATCAGCCTGAGTTACATGGTCGCCGCGACACGATGCGGCCAACTATTTTCTGCCATCTCGTAGCGTACTTACTCCACCATAAAATGGTTAATTTCAAGCAACAGAGAAACTATTCCGGTACACTCAACCGATTAAAACCTAGCAATTTCTTTCTTTATGATATCTCTGTCTCAATTCTCAGTTTTATTATGTGTGTGTGCGCTCGTTCTCTAGATGAAATTAATTCTTTGGATGCTCCAATCAACTTCACTGTGAATAAATGTTCACCTGACAATTTTATCTGGTGCATTGTTCCGTCCTTTGAAGTGGATGCAATAGAAAGTGATAAAAATGTTGAAACATTCTGAAGGACTCTCCCTGTTCAGAAGACTTAAGCAAATCATTATAATTACTAAAATAGTATTCGAAAAAAATTAATTCTGTGAAAGGTACGCAATCTTGTCCATTATAATTATCCGGGCTGTTATTCCGTGGTCGGTTGATGAATTCTGTGTCGATTCCCAACGTTTCGTCTCCGACTGCGGGAGACATCTTCAAGGGGGTCCGTCGCTCGATGGAAGCGAGAGATGTATGAGGTGGATAAGCAGCGGGTGTAAAGCTGTGGCAAACTTATACTACTTTTCCCGTAACAGCCTTTAACTCTGTTATCTTAATAAAATATCGCTCTACGGATATACCTTCCCAATATTGTTTTGAAATAATCAGCAGTCAATGAAACACAGAACTGCTTATTTGAATGAAGAGAACCTACAAGTATCAGAACTGTTTTGTTTGATTTTCGTTTGCACTTCTAATAAATGCTACACACGATTAGGAGAAAGTATAACGGCCTAGCGTTTAGTACCGTCCACTGAGCGATATTAGAATTCGGCAGCAGGTAGTATAAGAGCTCATAAGTAACGCCAGTGTTGCTGTACTACGCGGAATATATTCTGGGCCAGGTTACTTTGGTTGTGCCGTGTCTTTCTGCCTATAAGTTGTTTTCTTGGGTTCCGTTCCGTTACCCATAACATGAAAAGCAGGTAGGGGGGATTAACACTGTCGAACAGCTAGTTGTGTCTATAGCTCGCAATGAAAATTTTGAACAAATATTTCCATTTATTTTGATAGTGCATCATGGTTTCGTTTATAACCTCAGTCGGGTAATATAGGCCCTCACAAGTTTCGGAAAGGATGGGCAAGGTGAATAGATTATTATTTTTATTTAGTGAATGGTGTCTGTATTTATGCAGAGAGCAGATGGCCAAGATAAATGATCAGAAGAAAACATATATTCAATCAGTCAAAGTGTTTCCGAGAACAAAAACTCCGTAAGAATTAGAAAAACGGTACAACGTGCTAATAACTACGTTTCGATGGAGATTTGTTAGCATAAGTGGACTTGAGACCTCACTTCAAACCAACGATTGAGGAAAGACATAAATGCTTGTAAAACATTAGACAGATTAGAATGCATAGCTAGACCCAGTATCACGGTAAGAAAGTGTGAAATTGCTCATTACTTTGTGGGAATGTTTAAATTAGTACACGAGGAAAAAAAGGTACCTGGACAGGATTTTCACTTAATATCTATGTGAAAAGACAGCTACTCTCCAGGTTAACCGAGAGCGCTAATGCGTTGCTTACTGGATTCGAGTAGGCGCGCCAGCTCCGGATCGAATCCGCCCGGCGGATTACCGACGTAGGGCGTTCTGCCAGCCCAGCCTGGACATTGTTTTTAGGCGGTTTTCCACATCCCACTGGGTGAATACTAGGCTGTTCCCCACGTTCGGCCTCAGTTACACGACTCGCAGACATCTGAACACGTTTGCACTATTCCATGGATTACACTAGACATAGACAGCTGGGGTACACTAATTCTATCAAGGTGGGTACGGGGTGGCGGCAGGAAGGGCCTCCGGCCACCCCTTAAAAATAACCTCGCCAAATCCGACACTAACCCTATCGACCCTGCGAAACTGCGAGACAACAACACAAGCAAAATAAGAAGAAGATTTATGAGAAGACAGCTGGTATTAATCAACTGGGAAACGCACTTTACCAGCTTAAGATGTTCTGAAAAATTCATAAAACATCGAGCTGACCGAATTCTCATCCATGCTTAAGAATCAATTTCCTGCCACATGAGAATCAACTTTGTTGTTTGTGGTTACAGTTGTGAGACGAACTGGATTCAATATAACGTTTGCGGTTGATGGGCGGATCAACTTGTGTTTCACAAAATGTATTTGCGCGTCTGTTGTGGGCCATTTTGCCGGACTTGAAAAAAAATTAAGGAAGAAGGAAGGAGGATTACGGTTTAACGTCATTAGAGTCATCTGAAAACGTTCAGTACGAAAGTAAGGCTATTTTTGTTCTTTTTGTACATATGAAGTCGCTACAATATTGAAAGCTAGCGCTATCATGCTGAAACTCATCTATAAGATAATTTGTATACTACTTTCTGCTTACAGTTGTCCATAAAATATGTATATCTCTTAAAACTGTCAACTGTCACAGCAAAGCAAGAATACATTTATGAATACAGTATTTCAGCAACTCTTCCACTACTAACAGAATTATGAATATTATAATTAGAAATGAAGGGGAATGTCGTAGCTCTTTATTTAGAAAAACCTGATTCATTAATTTGTATCAAAATCAGGCAATGTCGGTTGTATTTCAAAAATGATGTGAGTGAGCTTTGGCAATAGACAGACAAATTTAAATTTTCCTGGGGCGTTAGGTCTCTTACAAAGTTCTCAAGTGAATGTCTGGATCATATAGTGTTCGCAAGACCTGATACACAAGAACAACCAAATGAACTGTATTTTCCGTCTTATCGAAAAAAAAAAACATTCAGTTTATAGAGACGTGAAACGATAATAACAGATTTCGGCTGTTTAGGAGCAACCGATTCCACCACGAGCATGTATGGTGATGTGACGAATAATGCACAAGCCAGATATTCAAAGTTGAAGTCTGATGCCACTAATACCAGTGACAAAAACGACTTCAGTAATTAAATGAATCTAGAGGCACAAATTGTTTTCCGCTGCCACGTGCCTGATATAAGTGACGGTTATAGTAATTGTACCAAGACAGATACTGACTTATCGAACCTGCCGTTTCGATATCATTAAGTCATATTTACTGCGAATAACATCACCGATACCGAACTTCAACCTATAAATAACTTGCCAACTGTTTACACCAAGGCTGGCTGCGAATATTATTGCTCCCCATTTCGGGATCATTATCATTTCCAACGCTTGCATATATGAATATTAATCAATTACCTAAGTCACTGCGATTTAAATAAAATTTCACTATACAAACGACATTTTCTGTGATTCACGGTCATTGTAGTTTTACAGCGAAATATTAAGAAGAGCACACTCCTCTCTGCTTTTGATTCATTATGAGTTACAGTAATTTTGGGATCTTTGTGATTTGCTGAAATGCAGGTGTGTCATCATAGATGATATAGAACACAACAGAAACCTTACTTATTTTCACCAGCATCGTGCCTTATGTGACAATGTACAAAAATTAATTAGTTACGTTATTAGCTTATTTACATTTCAATTTCTTTCACAGATCTTACACATCCTTTAACAAATTGTTATTATTTTGTATTGTCGTTTTTCAGATACGACAGGAGGCTGAAACATGATTTCGTAAGCTCATAGGACAAAATGTTTGTGACCCCATAAAAGCAGCGCACTGGTCGCTTTGGTGTACTGTAATGGTGTATAAAAATTACCAGACTGTCACTCTGTCCCCTAGTGATAGTTTTGGTCACGAGAGTGAAGCAGTGTGTGCGTGACAAACCGCTGTATGTTATCAGCGCTGTAGGTAGGGTGGACGTGGAAACATGAGAGAACTGCACATAACAGCTATCGTGTTTGGACACGACCATCACTGAAGTTGCCCGATTGTCTACAGAAGAACTGTCTTCAAACAGTCTACTACTCGCAACCTTATAACGGGGTGAAATAGCAATGGTTGTAAGAAGATCAAATGTTCAAATGTGTGTGAATTTCTAAGGGTCCAAACTGCTGAGGTCATCGGTCCCCGGACTTACACACTATTTAAACGCTAAGAACAACACACACACCCATGCCCGAAGAGAGGACTCGAACATGTTGGGGGGGGGGGGGGGGGTGCAATTAGTGGCATGGCGTGGCGTGGAGTGGCGTAAGAAGCTCCTAACCTACTCGATCGAAATTGCTTCTGTCGGTGAGTGCATATCGAACTCAACCAGTTTCCCAGCAACTTCGAGTAGAACTACAAGCAGTGGACATTTGGAGTCTGGTACCTCATAAAAGACCATGACTCAGAGTAATGGATTTATTAACTTTAGTAACTACTGCGTCTATCATGACCTCGTGATCGCTGACATTGGAGGTAAGTTCGAGCCTTTTTGTAGCTACGAGGTCAAAAATATTCCCACTGTGAATGGGTTGCCGAAATAAGTGCTCGAGACAGTCTCGAAGAAAGCGTTGAGAACTCCCTTGTTAGAAGGTATTCATTAGTTTAAAGTCGCCTCTAAATAACACAGCGTCATTGGTGTACTATCGTGTTACCACTACCGTGAGTAGACTTTTTTGAATGATTTTACAACCTTTACACCGAAATTAGGTGGCCGGTAAAAACATCCGACGAGAAACTTGAGTTCATCTAATCGGGATACTTGCGTCCATATAACTTTGCAGCCAGACTCAGTTTCGACCTCGATACACACAATATCTTTGTCGGAAGAAATAGGCATTCCCACTCCTATAATGTCTAACCTGTATTCCTAAATCACCAACTATTATTAATTATGTTGGTATCTTCCCTAAAAACATTCAAACCTATTGCCAGTGCGTCTCCCCTTTTGATCTCCCCGTCGGAACATCATCTCAATTGCTAGAGAGACCGGGGGGATTTGACAGAATGCGTAGTCGTAGCTATCAGCTTGCAGTAGATACTTGATTAGCATACGTATTGTACTATCGCGTATATTTGGCTGTTGGCTGTTGTTTGCCATTGCGCGAGTTCGGCATCTTTGTCTATTAGCACGCCAATTCCGAGTTCTCTGGTTTTTGCCGCTTGCATTAACTACCAGTACACACGCGTATGCACCGCTCGCAAAAACCGAAAAACTTATTTGTGTGTGTTCTAAATAGCCTCAGTTGTATTAAATATTGTGATGATTGTAATGGTTTCATTTTATAGCCTTCTAATTACAAGGAAAAAAGTAATAAGAAATTTGTTCCAGCTACAAACCACGTTTTGCACCTTCAGATTCCGTAAGACAGGGTGCCACATAGGAAGGTGTGCATGGACGCCCGTTCGCCTCACTGTGAAAATAGTCGTGAGCGAAACATTGAGTAATTACAGCTTAAGCAACCATTCAAAACGGAGATCTGTGGAATTAGTAGGTCCTACACTCATTGCAGGTATCAGGCTGTTTCTAGACAAATTACGGAAAGAGCAGGCAGAAAATTAATTTTCAAATCAAGAGCACCCCAGAATATCGTACTTCGTTACATGACTTTAATGCTGATGAAATATTGCAATATTTATATTTTCAACAGTTCAGTAGTGCCTCTGGAGGTGCATAGGTAAGAATGAAATAATTCTGACAGTCATCTCCCAGAAGGAACTTTCACCCTAGATCTATCTTTTCTAGACGACAAAAGCAATGTCTATGGAAAGAAATGTTTTCAGCGCATCTCCAGTAACAAAGAATTGTGACAGAAACTGACTGTCATTAAGTAGTCCATAATTTTAGGAATTGTACTAAATGGATTTCATGTTAACTGTACACAGCAGAAACGAAAAACAATCAGCGAACTATCGGTTATGACTTTGCATATACAGGGTGAGTCACCTAACGTTGCCGCTGGATATATTTCGTAAACCACATCAAATACTGACGAACCGATTAGATAGACCGAACGTGAGGAGAGGGGCTAGTGTAATTGTTTAATACAAACCATACAAAAATGCACGGAAGTATGTTTTTTAACACAAACCTACGTTTTTTTAAGTGGAACCACGTTAGTTTCGTTAGCACATCTGAACATATAAACAAATACGTAATCAGTGCCGTTTGTTGCATTGTAAAATGTTAATTACATTCGGAGATATTGTAACCTAAAGTTGACGCTTGAAACCTCCGACGTTCAGTTGCGTGTTGTAACAAATACGGGCCACGGTCGGCGAGCAGCATGTTTACGATGACGACCGAGTTTACGAGTGTGGCTGTAGTGCACTGTTGTGGTTTGGTCTAGCTTTCGCAGTGTCCGCATGTAGCGCTTGCTGCTATTGTTATTCTGCATTGGTCTCCGCACGCAGACCAACTGTAGTACTCCGTGTTACCAGACGTCTGTGATAGTGTAGTGTTGTAGGAACTGTGACCATGGTGTATTCGAACTCTGAAAAGGCGGAGATGATACTCATCTATGGCGAGCGTCGACGAAATGCAACTGAAGCCTGCAGGGTGTATGCAGAACGGTATCCGGACAGAGAGCATCCAACGTGCCGCACATTGCAAAACATCTACCGCCAACTGTATGCAACAGGTATGGTCGTAGAACGCAAACGGGTCCGTAACAGGCCCGTCACAGGAGAAGCGGGTGCAGTTGGTGTGTTAGCTGCTGTTGCCACGAACCCACACATGGGTACACGGGACATCTCGAGAGCTGGTGGACTGAGTCAAAGTAGTGTCATGCGCATACTGCATCGTCACCGCTTTCACCCGTTTCATGTGTCGCTACATCAGCAACTACATGGTGATAACTTTAATCATCGAGTGCAATTCTGTCGATGGGCATTAACAGAGAATGCGTTGCAGTTCTACCTGTTCACCGATGAAGCGAGTTTCACAAACCACGGGGCAGTGAATCTACGGAACATGCATTACTGGTGCGTGGACAATCCTCGCTGGCTCAGACAGGTAGAAGGACAGCGACCGTCGACTGTAAATGTATGGTGCGGAATCATTGGCGACCACCTCATTGGTCCTCACTTCATTGCAGGGGCCCAAACAGCTGCAATATACATCGCGTTTCTACCGAATGATCTGCCAACGTTGCTCGAAAATGTCCCACTGGAAACGCGTCGACGTATGTGGTATCAGCATGATGGTGCACCTGCACATTCCGCAATTAACACTAGGCTGACCCTTGACAGGATGTTCGACGGGCGTTTCATAGGACGTGGAGGACGAATAAATTGGCCAGCCCGTTGTCCTGATCTTACACTTCTGGACTTGTTTCTGTGGGGTCCGTTAAAGGAGAATGTGTACCGTGATGTGCCTACAACCCCAGAGGATATGAAACAACGTATTGTGGCAGCCTGCGGCGAGATTACACCAGATGTACTGCGGCGTGTACGACATTCATTACGCCAGAGATTGCAATTGTGTGCAGCAAATGACGGCCACCACATTGAACATCTATTGGCCTGACATGTCGGGACACACTCTATTCCACTCCGTAATTGAAAACGGAAACCACGTGTGTACGTGTATCTAACCCCTCATGGTAATGTGCATGTGCGTCAGTGAAAAAGACCAATAAAAAGGTGTCAGCATGTGGACGTCATTTGCTGTTCCAGTCTCTTCTGTACCTAAGGTCCATCACCGTTCCCTTTGGATCCCTACATAATTCGGTGCTCTCCGATACACACGATCGAACAGCGGAGGAGTGGTACTCAAGCGCCAACTTTAGGTTACAATATCTCCGGATATAATTAACAATTTACAATGCAACAAACGGCACTGATTACGTATTTGTTTATATGTTCAGATGTGCTAACAAAACTAACGGGGTTCCATTTAAAAAAACGTAGGTTTGTGTTAAAAAACATACTTCCGTGCATTTTTTTATGGTTTGTATTAACCAATTACACTAGCCCCTCTCCTCACGTTCGGTCTGTGGAATCGATTCGTCAGTATTTGATGTGGTTTACGAAATATATCCAGCGGTAATGTTAGGTGACTCACCATCTAGAGCACCTGTGAAACATCTAATTCATGTTGGCCAGCCGGCCGGTGTGGCCGAGCGGTTCTAGGCGCTTCAGTCCGGAACCGCGCGACCGCTACGGTCGCAGGTTCGAATCCTGCCTCAGGCATGGATGTGTGTGATCTCCTTAGGTTAGTTAGGTTTAAGTAGTTCTAAGTTCTAGGGAACTGATGAGCTCAGATGTTAAGTCCCATAGAGCTCAGAGCCATTTGAACCATGTTGGCCGTAAAGGAGTCTGTGTCATATTTCTGTATGAAAGGAGATTATCCATTTGAGTTTAGAATTGTAATGTTTACATAGGATGAGCATCTGAATATCGTATTCACTGTTGAGAATGTGTTTGGATTCCACAGATATTGATATGACATTATTTTCTTCGCAGAAAATTAAGAGTTAATACTTTGTTACCATAAGGTGCACGCCAAGCATGAAACAAAACGCGTGTGCTGATTAGCCAGTGCCATTAAAGAAGCGCGGAAAGACAACTAAAGGAAACGTTGATTATGTTAAATAATTCGTGAAAAACAATAACACAGGTTTTAAACAACGTGAAAACCTTGATAGAGTTGTTAATTGTAATAAAGTTGATTAATAATGAATTCCGATGCGTCACCGTTTCTATAATTTTTTGCTGTGTTCAGGATGGTTATGATTAAATTGTCGCTTCTTGAGAGGGTCCCCATGAAAAACGAGTGATTGTAGGAATATGAAACATTGTGGAAATATTTGTAAGTACATGCGTAAGAGAAACAACGAATAAACCACTGAAAGAAACAAAATGGTTCAAATGGCTCTGAGCACTATGGGACTTAACATCTGAGGTGATCAGTCCCTTAGAACTTAGAACTACTTAAACCTAACTAACCTAAGGACATCACACACATCCATGCCCGAGGCAGGATTGGAACCTACGACCGTAACAGTCGCGCGGTTCCGCACTGAAGCGCCTAGAACCGCTCGGCCACCGCGGCCGGCTGAAAGAAACACATTTTAATTTCCACATGAGAGGATAACATTTTATAGTGTACTATATTTACACTGCAGGTTACAAACGTTGATCAGTGTGAGTAATGTGAAGTTTATAAGGATACCATTTCACAGTTCGCAGTACTTTTCGAATGGTGGACCACGGAATGTTCAGATGTCGCGACACAGCTCGTGTACAGCTTAAAGATCGCACATTGCGCCCAGCATTCTCAGTCATGGCAGCAGCAACTTCTTCAACAATTTGTGGCTCAATTAGCCGAAGACCTCTCCCAGGAACAATTCGCAGATCGTCAGTTAATTCGAACTTCCGAATCATGTTACTCAACCGCAGCGCGGACGGAATACCTCTCCGTAGTCCTTTAATGCGTCAATATTCATGAAGAGCAGCAGCACTCTTGCTGTTGTTTTGATAAAACAGTTTTACGACTAAAGCCCTGCTCACATTGTCCAAAACCATGTTGACTGTCTAAACCTGTAATTCACACTAATTCTTGTGTTTCAACTCTGGATCGCCGTATCAGTACCGGCGCCTAGCGACAAATAATATCACTAACGTACTAACGAGACAAATCCTGCAGCGCACAGTCTGAATATCATTCCTGTAAAGTTGGATTCCCATGCGACGAATGGCTTTCCATCTACACTGCCTCATGCAGCGAAAGTTTCATTATGACATACCTGTACTTTGCTGTGACATCTAGCGCGTTCGTAGGAAAGAAATATCGGGCTCAGTGAGGCAGAGCTTAATATCACTCGATAATGTAGAAAGTTCGGATGTATTATTTACATTTAATTACTTCCTGGTCTAAAATCAAAAATAAGCTTGATATTAAAAAGTAGAAACGTAACGTCAAATCTTCACAGGTTCAGAGAGTGCTATTTTTATTGCAATCCGTCCACACAATCGGAGAAAGAGATAGGATTATTCGGCCCTTTTTCTTATCACGATAAACTGCTTACTGACAAACTAACAAGGGGTATGTTTTGGTCTCAACTGTTTGCTATTAACCGATAGCTCACGAGTTAGTGAATTTTGCAGACATACGTTATTTACTTCAGATTTACTTAACATAGCAACTTCTGTTCACAAAGGGTACGTTCCATGTGCTCCTCGTACCGGCCGTGAAGACCCAAAGGACGCCTACCGGCCGCCGGGTCATCCTTTACCTTGTTGCGTCATGGGACTGCGGTGCGGAGGGGCATGTAGTCAGCACACAGCTCTCCAGGTCGCTCTGCAGATTTTCCAGACCTGGAGCCGTGGAGCTCAGTCAAGTAGCCCCTCAATTATCATTAGACGATGAGTGCATCCCGTACCAGTCTTCCTATAGAGGAAATATCCAGGGCAAAACTGGGAATATAAACCAGGTCCTCTGCATGACAGCTATCTAAGCTACCCACTCAGCTGTGGAGGCGGTATTCACTCTTATAGGAATTCTGAAATCAACCGAGAAGGCGGAATGAAGCTGCGAAGAAGTGACATAAGTCTCCTTTATTTAAAAAAAAGTTTAAGGATTTGAATTAGGCAAAGTTAGTAGTTGGCTGAATAACTGTACATTGTTCAGTGGACGATTTACTGATCGTGAACGAAATTGTAGAACGGAGTATTGAATATAAATTAACACACTATATCTAGGAGTCAGAGACCAACACCCTGCCATCGGATCGCCAAATTGTGTATCGTGATTCGTCACTCCACACAACGTTTTTCCACTGTTCAGTCGTCTAATGTTTACGCTCCATACACCAAGCGAGGCGTCGTTTGGCATTTACTGGCGTGATCTGTGGCTCATTTGCAACCGCTCGATCATGAAATCCTAGTTTTCACACCTGCCGCCTACCTGTCATAGTACTCTGCTCTCTCATGATGTCTAATGACTACTGAGGACGGTGATATGTAGTACCTGGCAGTAGGTGGCAGCACACTGCACCTAATACGAAAAACGTATGTTTCTGGGGGTGTCCGGATACTTTTGATCACATAGTGCAGCTAATGCCAAGAATAACATTTAGCCATTTGCAGAATTACCAGAAGGAAACAAATACAATAAATGGTTGCCTATAACAACGTATTAAATTCATATTATAAATTTTAATAGTGTCGCTCGCAATGTAATCTACTAGTTTCATGCAGAAACAGACATGATTTGACCCGTCTTTCGATGTTATGAAGTTACGCTTAATAGATATGTCCCTTTCGACAACACGGTGCTTAGGTATGGACCATAGCGTGAACAACATCTGAGGATGTTTGCTAGGCTACCGAAACCGCGTATCATCCTGCAGTTTTTCCATTACCACTGAGGAGACAAACGTCATGATATACTCCTAACATCGTGTCGGCATCCTTTTGCCCTGCATAGAACAGCAACTCGACGTGGCATTGACTCAATAAGTCGTTGGAATTCCCTTGCACGAATAATGAGTCTTGCTACCTCTGTAGCCGTCCGTAATTGCGAGTGTTGCCGGTGCAGAATTCTGTACACGCACTGACCTCTCGATTATGTCGCATAAATGTTCGATGGGATTCACGTCGGGCGACCGGACTGGTCAAATCATTCGCTCGAATTGTCCAGAATGTTTCTCAAACCAATGGTGAACAATTGTGACCCGATGACAGAGCGTATTGTCATCCATAAAAATTGCATCGTTGTTTGGGAACATGAAGTCCATGAATGGCTGAAAATGGTCTCCAAGTTTCCGAACGTAACCATTTGTAGTCATTGATCCGTCCAGTTGAACCATGGGACCCTGTTCATTCCATCTAAACACAGCCCACACCATTATGGAGCCATCAGGAGCCTGCACAGTGTTTTGTTGACAACTTGGGTTCGTGGGGTCTGCGCCACACTCGAACCCTATCATCAGATCTCATCAACGGAAATCTGGACTCATCTGAGCAGGCTACGGTTTTACAATCCTCGAGAGTCCTACCGATATGGCCACGGGCCTAGGAGAGGCACTACAGGCATCTCGTGCTGTCAGCAAAGGCTTGTCTGTTAGCACAGATAGCTTTACGCAAACGCCCCTGCTCTCGGTCGTTAAGTGAAGGCCGTCGGCTACTATTTTGCCTGTGGTGAGAGGTAATGCCTGAAATTCAGTATTCTCCGCTCACTCTTGACACTGTGGATCTCGGAATATCGAATTCTCTAATGATTTACGAAATGTTCCATGCGACTAGCCCCAACAACCTTTCCGCGTTCAGAGTCTGTTAATTCGCGCCGCGCTGCCATAATCATGTCGCAAACCTTTTCACTTGAATCACCCCAGTAGAAATGAAGCCTTTTATATCTTCTGTACGCGATACTATCGTCATTTGTGCATGTGCATATCGTTATCCCATGACTTACGTCACAGAGTATATTCCGATCAAGACCATTAAAATTTATAATAAAAAGACTGATCGCTGTGTCTCGCTAACATCGAGAGGTCGTACAATAAAATTTACATTGTTACATCAATCAGGTTTATTATCCATTAGGACTGAATAATCAGAATATTCTGAACAATACGGCTGTGATGAACTACCGGATAAACATCAAGGAAGAATTTCCTCCACTGAAGGGATAGGGCGACGCGCTCCAGGAAGTGAATGTAAACAATCAACCGCGGGCGACAGCAATCCATTTCATTCCACGACGCAATACGAAAATGAACATGCCACTCAGCAACGAAATGACTCCTACTAACTGAAGTGCATATTGCTCATCTCAGCTAGACTAGTACTGCTGATACATGGTGAAGAGCTGCAAATAGTAGCAGTTAGAATTCATTCACGTAAGAATAGTTTCTCATTAATCTCCGTATACTACTCACCCAGAACCAACATCCAGGATAGTACAGTACAGCCAATAACTCGCAACCAACACACACCTTCGCATCACAGGATAAACTTCGCTAAGAGCCGAACTACATACGGTCACAGATCAGTGGACGGTGTCTTCACTATAACGCTGGATATAAGGGAGCAAGTGAAATCTACGGGAGATGAAAATTTGCTACTGTAAGTTACCAGGAAAGTCACTGAATACCTTATACAACAATATATTGCTTAAAATTTTACGGTAAAATGGGCGATCAGCAGTATTTAATCAAGAAACTTGCTACAAGAATTACACCGAAATGAAGCAAGACGCAGCGCTCTCGGAACCATGGGTTAAGCCTACTTCAGGTATAGTGTTTCCTGCATAAAAAGCTATAAGGAAAGATAAGATGGATTGATTTGGAAAAGTAGTGATTCTTACCCAGAGGAATATTTCTTATTTTACTCATAGCTGTTATTTTTCAGGAACTGTAGTAGACATATCAGAATAAAATTCAGTCACGAGTTGCAGAGATATTTTTTTCACTTCATACATATATGTTCCTTGCTGCTGGAACAACAGTTTGAAGTGTACGTAAATGTAACTCATTTACTGTAAATTTACAATTTGTTAACCTGGCTTTACAATAATCACACACTATATGTACAGTTTTGGACGTATCAGGGTATTATGCTTCTGTGAAGAAGATATTGGCATCTGTTAAACCAATACTAAGCTTCTGAAAATGACAAATTAATTTCGCGGAACCTGTAAAGTGAAATAGAAACTGAAAGAAATAAGTGAAGAGTGTGCTAGTGCTATTTAATGACGGAAAATCTACCGTAGTATCTAGTCCGTATGGAACAAACACAGCTGTAGACCGATCCATATGTTCTCCAGAAGCGGCTGCTTTAACTCATTGGACTGTCCAAAGTGACAGTGGGATCACATCACCTGCCAATTGAAACCGAACTAGAAATAAATACTACGTCACATGATGGAGTAGAGGTAAGTGGGAAATGGAGAGTAAAAGAAGCGCAATTGGAACAATACAACATGTAGTTTCGGAACTTAATTTCAAACCTAAAAATATGGCACAACGTACAGGACGAGTATAAAGCATCGAAATAATAAAGAAAGAAACTCTCGAAACAATCCTCATGAGAAAATGTAGAAGAAACTAAAGGAAAAAACCAACCATTTGGTGGGATACACAACGTTCAAGAACAGTTATGGCAACGAAGAACGCATTGAGACAATATCGTGCTAACGAGTCACCCGATAATTTGTTACAATGAAAGAAAGTAAATTCCCATATAAAGTGTATTTTGAAGAAAAAGAAGAAGGATACCTGCACAGAATTTTGTATCAATTTACATAGAAATACTAATGTCACAGAGACAGTGAGACGTATTAGAGGCCTTCGGCATAGGAACCAAGGAACTACCATTTTTAAAAGGGTACATAAGTTGCAGACACATCCCTAGGAACAAATAGCACGTTCTTCACTCGGTCAAGACCTTTGAGTGCTCCTTGATAAGTATCACACAATTTTCTTTGCACGCCATTTAAAAAGGAAGAAATGTAGACTGCCTCAACATGCACAGCAAACAGAGCGCCAGGAGTTGACAATGTTTGTTATGCAATGGTGGGAAATTTATCCAAATCAGCAAACGGGAAGCTGCAGCAAATTTGCGATTGAATATGGTTATGCGGTGGATTTCCTGAAGACCTCTAGTCCTGCAACGCATAATCTGGGTGGCACCACGTCGCATAATCCGGATACACTATCATACTGTCACATGAGGGACAGCACCCAACAGCCTTCTAAATATAGGTAGCATGACCAGAAGTGACGTCATGTTATTCATGGAGAACGTAGACAGACTTGTTACTAACATCGGTACCACAAATTGCACTGAAAATGGCACTGTCCTTAGGGAAAAAAAGACAGTCCGTAATGCTAAAGAAGTAAATGTGCGGTGCATTTAGCATTTATCTATCTGGTAAATTCTTCAAGTTCATCTTGGCTAAACACAGTGTGAAAGCGAAACTGGCCGGCCGGTGTGGCCAAGCGGTTCTAGGCGCTTCAGTCTGGAGCCGCGCGACCGCTACGGTCGCAGGTTCGAGTCCTGCCTCGGGCATGGATGTGTGTGATGTCCTTAGGTTAAGTTATGTTTAAGTGGTTCTAAGTTCTAGGGGACTGATGACCTCAGATGTTAAGTCCCATAGTGCTCAGAGCCATTTGAACAACTTTTTTGAAGGCGATACTACCATTTCTCCTACATGAGGATGACAATGTGACAGCAGGAGGAATAATGGAGAAAATTGGCATGCATGCTCTGGAAATTATTTCGAGTAAATATAAAAATCCTATGGCTATACCATATGAAATCGTATTGGCTGCTGTTAAAACGTATTGATGAACGGACTGGGGTCTGCTTGCAGACAAGTATTACCTTATGGATTTGGATATAATCTGAGATTCTGCTGTGATTTTTAGCAAAATGGATAAATGTCATTATCTAATTTCAAAAGATGACTCTGTGTGCAAAAAGACTACAAAAGAAACAGCACTGTGATTGTGAACAATGCCGTGTAGTGAAGCAGAATGTTGAGTGTGTCCGTTGTGCAACTGGACACAGATGTGGAAGGAATGGTTGGAAACAAGTGCAACAGGGCATTTTAAGCAAGGCTTGGTCAGCTGGAATCCGGAGATGATGGAATTCTGCACGCACTAGCACGGCTAGGTCGTGGCATTACACTCCCATAACGCAACGCACGCCATATGCTGTTCGCACGTGACTCGCCTACACACGATTTTCCTGCCACATCGTTATTCCTTCATACGCGGTGCAACAGAGCCTGGATTTGCTTCTCTACCCTATAAATTCCTTCACAACAACCATAAGACAGTTCTGATAGAGACTTTTAAATAGATAGGCTACAACTGTAGAATAAAGATGTATAACAAATTTATATGTCAGTTCACAAGCCCAGGAGTGAGCAACAATATCAGTAATCACTGTATCATTTTTATGATGTGCCCTGACATGCAAGTACGAGGTACTTTAATGGCTTCCTTGACCACAGAAATTGGTGTTACCAAATGGGAAAGTACGATTTACAACTACAAATGAATGATGTTTTTGACCCTGTGGTACCTTGTTTAAGTATAGTAAATGCTAAAAAACTCTATGTACAATCTTCTCGTGTGTAATTTATGCCAATCCCTTCTAAATAGTGTAAACTATCAGATTGCTTATGGAACAGTTACTGTGTTTAGCAGTGTTTTACATGTTGTCTGCAGAGGCAATAAGAATATATAAAAGTTGACTGGTGTACAAGTAAACCTTTCAAACAATCAATATTGAGAAAATATTATAAACTATGTTCTGTTTACCTATAGCTTTAATTATTTACCTACAAACTGTGTGTAAATTGTCAACACAGTCTCAACACGTTCAAGCTGTAGGGACATATTTCCCTTAATATAGGACTTTTTCTAAACTGTCAAATACAGTTAATACTGAATTGCGATTGACTGAAATTAACAACATTATACCACAAGTTTTAAGAAAATAAAATGTATCAAATTGATTTAAACGAGTCCCTATTACTGAAATTACTCCTTTAAGTTAAAGTAATGTGCTATGTGCCTGCAGAAGTAAACTGGAAATGGAATAGATCAAAGTCAAAATATGCAAACTGGATTATTTTGCGAAAATTATCACCATGAAGGAAGAATATAAACTGCTGTAGGTAAAAGGACAAGCCACTGCAGTTGTATAAGAAAAGCTCGCAGATTACTTTAAGCACAATACACGGAAATATCTGGATATGGCTGAGGAATACAAGACGTCAACATTTACTATAAATAACGGTGGAAAGTGGCTATACTTTAGAGTACTTTCAGAAAAGAAAGGATCCAATGACGTTTACTGCATTACAGCATATAAAAAAAATCGTTTATAAACGTACGTTCATGATATGATCTGCTTAAAGTGATGGTCAAAAAAATGGTTCAAATGGCTCTGAGCACTATGGGACTCAACTGCTGAGGTCATTAGTCCCCTAGAACATAGAACTAGTTAAACCTAACTAACCTAAGGACATCACATACATCCATGCCCCAGGCAGGATTCGAACCTGCGACCGTAGCGGTCTCGCGGTTCCAGACTGCAGCGCCAGAACCGCGCGGCCACTTCGGCCGGCAAAGTGATGGTCATATGTCTCTGCTGTCATATGACTATGCTGTTAATTAACAGTGCTCCAGATGTCGTCACACTGTCCGTTCAAAGAAACCCATCTCCTAATTCAAGGTGACAGGCAAACAATATGTCCCTCCTAACGGGCGATAGCCACATGGTGCCAGAGAGAACTTGCAGGGCGTTACGTAAGGACCTCCTGAACCCGTGATTCCATATTCACATGACAGACACGGCATCCTGACCAATGTGAACAGCAAAACTGCAAAACGAAAAACAGCAGTCGTGATATGCGATTCTACGCCTCTCTTTCATACACGTAACCACTGCACGCAATTTTGAAGAGTTTCAGAGGTAAAAGTCCATAGCGTATACTTTCCGTATGGTCGATTTTCGTTGCCCCTAGAAATTTCAAAAAATTACATTCAAACGAATAAAATTCATAAAGTAAGACACTTCGATATTGTTTTTAAATAAAGAAAATATTAAGCACCAAAGAAGGTTTGAACAAAGAACCATTCGCTTAGCAGCTAAACGCTGTAACCATTACGCTAACGCAGCTCACCATTCAACAGCCTTCCTGGAGGACTTTAAAATATTACGCAAAATACCGATAAACACTGTTGGTATGACTATGAATTACTCACGTTTCGTCGAATTACAATAGGAAATAAACAATTACCACTGTTCTTTATTGCGTAAAAGCGGTTTGTGAGAATGATAAAAAAACACATTTCCTTGCCGTTGCCTGAATTAGGAGGTTTATTGCTTGTTTGGTTTAAATAATTAACAGAATATGAAGCAATTGGTATAAAGAATGCTTTTTCCAAACTTTATATAAAAGAAGGTCTGCTATCAAGACTTGCTTTTGTTCAATTACTTTATTTATGACTGAACGTTTCTAAAACTGAAGACACTAGTCCATGCTCTGCACTGCAACCGAGCTCTGGCAACGTCGTTCTCTGTTCATTGGCTGACTGTGTTTTGTGACGTCAGATGCGCAGAACGAACCTAAACTCGGCCGCCGTTGTAAATGACGCGCACTTTAGTTGTGGAAGAATAAGTGTCCGGAAGGTTTACAGAACCTAGTTCCAAGGTACCAGTTGTGCTTGAGCAATAAAAGTGGCTATGTTAAGATATGAGCAGAAAGTGTATGAATCTTCGGCATTAATGTTCTGCGAAATTTTGTAGCAAATAAGCGTTTCGCTTTGATTCAGGTGTAATTAGAGCGGCGTCGCCACACCGTAGCCACGCACGGGGCCGGTGGTACGTGGCCGCGTTTGTTGGTGGGCGGGCGTGCCTAACTGCCAGGGGCGAACCCGCGCCTCATTTCCTCTAAATCGAAGGCGACGGGCCATTATAATTAGTTTCTCCGGTGCGGTGCATATTTTAAAAGGCTACCACCATGTGCCTCGCCCTCACCTCGTCTATTGCTTCCTGTCCCTTCCCAGAATTATCGGAAATATCGCACGTGCGGTGCATCGATACAGCCACGAAAACGCGTGAATTTACGAACCTAGCAACTGCGTACGACGACGTAGCCATATCTACAATAGGCTCCTTCGGAGGCACAAAGAAGCCAGAGAATGTGGTGGTTTCGTGGGATTCTGATAGAAGCAGCCTGTGCTCACATCGGCGTTACGTGGCAATTTAATGAGCTGCATCTGCATCTGTATCTGAATCCATATTCTGCAGTCAACTCAAAAGTGCATGGCGCAAAGGCTATGTCCCGTTGTGCCTCTATTGCCGTTTCCTACACGAACGACATGTACGTGGTTTGTAGTGTATTCCTATATTCTTCAGTTAAAATTGTTCCCTGAAACTTTGTAAGTGGCCTTTGATTGTTAGTTTGCGTCTATCTTTGAGCAATAGTCAGCTCACGTTTTTCAGTATATCCGTGACGGTCGTCAACGAGTAAAACAAACCTGTCACCATTCATCTGCCCTTCTCTGTACACGTTCGAATCACCTTTTAGTCCTATTTGATGTATGTCCCGCATACTTGAAAAATATCTTGGGATGGGTTGCGTGAGTGTTTTGTAAGAAATCTCATTTGTACATTAACTGCATTTTACGGATACTCTGTCAATGCACCGAAGTCTACCACCTGCTATACCAACGAGTTTATTTTATGTTTCATAACTCCATAAACTGTCATAACCAGGTATTTGCAGGAGTCGATTGATTCCTATTCAGATGAACTGATTTTGTAGCTTTAGGACATTACCATTTTTCGTTTTGTGAATTACGAAATTTTTCATTTTTGAAAATTTAAAGCTGCCCATCTTATCAAAATATGACTGAATATTTGTGCAGCTTCATTCTGACACTACTTCTTTATGGATGAATTAGTCATCTGCCGAAAGTCTGGAGTCACTATTACTATTTTCTGCTAGGTCATTAATATACAAGATAAACAGTAAAGATACCAACACTATTTGTTTGGAAAAAATTAAATTTATTAATACATCTGACGATGACTCACCAGCCCAGGTAGCTTTCTGCGTCCTCAGTACAGTCATAAATTTCACTTGAGACCCAACACGATCGTACGTCAGACCGTAAGAGTAGTTGTGGTACTGAGCCCAAACCTTTTCACAAGTAAAAAAATATTGCATCTACCTGACTGTTTAGTATGCATGTCATACATTACTATATTATTTGCCATTACTTCCAAAGCCAATGTGAGGCGCTTAAATAAACGCAGTAAAGATCCAGGTGTAGGAAATTCCGTTCTACATCGATCCTAAAAAAGTATTCTTTCGCTTGTCGCATCTTATATATGATGCTATCATTTGTATAGTTGAATATTTGTGTTGGCACCGTAACGTGGAGCCCAGATTAAACAGGAGTTCCGCTATAATTGACTGTCAGGTCTATCATAAGAAGGCAATAGCATATCACTTCCAATGTAACAATATCGAATACAGCACAGATGTGTCAAACCATCCTATGGACTGAAGGCTAAATATGAGCAAGATATACGCTTGGTTTAGCCAAAGAAGACCAAATGAAGTCGACTGGGGGAAAAAGTGCTGTAGTCGCAAATTTTTGTACACTAGTAGAAGGGAGCACAATGAACAACACACTAAAACTCCTAACCGATGGGGTGTGAGCGTTGGGATGCAGTGGCATTTATGGGTAACTTATTTATGTTTACTTTGAATAGCTGCCCCGAGCGAGGTGGCGCACTCTGGACTCGCATTCGGGAGGACGACGGTCGAAACCCGCGTACGGCCATTGAGATTTAGGTTTCCCATGATTTCCCTAAATCGCGCCAGGCAAATGCTAGGACGGTGCCTTTGAAGGGCACAGCCTGTTTCCTTCCCCATCCTAGACACAATCCGAGCCTCTGCTCCGTCTCTAATGACGTTGATGTTGACGGGACGCTAAAACCAACCTTCCTTTGAAAACCGTGGCTCCTAGCGAAACTGTTTGCCAGCGCAAAATTAAACTTCATTATATTTCCTACAGAAAAGGTCCCATAAATTTTTTCTCTAGGACTAATCGTTTCCGCGTTTCAGGGAATGGAAAAACTACAGATTATTAAAAATCTGAGACTTTCCCGTCGCATATACTTCTTCCATGGATCTCAGGTATAATGATTGATCCGATCGTCGAAAGCCCACGATGTTTTTGTGGACAACAGTTCCACCATCATCATGGTGCTGATGGGAATGAAAATGTTGTTTTGATGATATAAAATTAATGTTTATCTTTCAATGAAATGCGCTAGATTAAATATGTGTACCGGAGGTGTAAATGGGTGGGAGGGGGGGTGGGGCGGATGTATCGGGTAGAAGCGCGTAGGAATGTAGGTCGCCGATTATGGTTATGCACTTTCCTATTTCACAGGTCTGGACACTGAAGATCAAGCAGATGATTCCACACTCTGTCTATCCAACTGCACTAGAAGGAACTACTACAGGGTGTTTCCCAAAGTTATACCGACCATCCACGGCGCGCATTATTAATCACTAGCGACCCATTGTGCAGACATACACGAGGGTTTTTATTTTCCACATAGTGCGTTAACACGTTACGAATTAACATCGTCGATATGGGCTTTCGGAGCCAAAGGCCCACTCGTGTATCCTTGATGACTGTACGACACAAAGCTTTATGCCTCTCCTGCATTCGTTAACACCGACACTGGACTGTTGATGACTGGAAACATGTGGCTTGGCCGGATGAGTCTCGTTTCAAATTGTATCGAGCGGGTGGACGTGTACAGGTATGGAGACAACCTTATGAATCCGTGGACCATCCATGTCAGCAGGGGACTGTTCAAGCTCGTGGAGGGTCTGTAATGGCGTGAGGCGTGTGCAGTTAGAGTCATACGGGGCCCCTGATACGTCTAGATACGACTCTGACAGGTGTCATGTGCGTGAGGATCCTGTCTGATTACCTGCATCCATTCATTTTCATTGTACATTCCGGCGGACTTGGGCAATTTCAGCATGACAATGCGACACCTCCCACGTCCAGAATTACTCCAGGAACACTCTTCTCAGTTTAAACACTTCCGCTGGTCACCACACTCCGTAGACATGAACGTTATTAAGCATATTTGGGATGCCTTGCAACGTGTTGGACAGAAGAGATCTCCACCCCCTCGTACTCTTAAGGATTTATGGACAGTCCTGTAGGATTCATGGTGTCACTTTCATCCAGAACTACTTCGGACATTAGTCGAGTCCATGTCACGTCGTGTTGCGTCATTTCTGCGTGCCCGCCGGGGCCCTGCACGATATTAGGCAGTTCTGCCAGTTTCATGGACTTTTCATTGTAACATGGTTGGTGGTGTAGTTCATTTAAGAACTTGGTATAACGGTAAACTGATGCTTCTTCCTCTTATTACGAATTAATAGACGGCAGTATGGAGTGGTATGCAGTCAGCAAAACGATGTACCACTTATTAGCTCCAGCTTACGTATTATGTCCGTACCACATCTTCAAGTTTACGACAATGGCAACTGATGATTCTATTACTGGAGATTCAAATGTCATGGAAGTTTGTTATAATGTCACCTACGTAAGTTACTTGCTCTGATATCCGTTTCGATATTGTTTCCGGACCACCATATTCCTTCTGAATTCTGAAGTTATCGAGGAACTAGCAGTTAACTTACATGTTAATAATGATTTTACCGTGCAGGAAATTGAAATATCGATAAAGTTCAAGGTTTAAATTTGCTTGCAGGAGATGCAAGAGATCATATGTGATTAGTATTTGTTAATGTACTCTTTCTAACTGCCCATAAGAATGCAACTCTTTAAGGGTTATTAAAATATATCCGCGATAACTAAGTCATTAAGATTCCTCCACTGTTATACAGTTGGCACTAGTTCCACCCACATAGACGTGAAACCGTAGTTCTACGATATTGTATCGACATGCAGTTAGCTACAAGTTTTGGATGGAGCTTTTTATGTAAACTGTTTATTATTTCAAAAGTAATTGCCATTTCTGTTAATACATTTATTTCACTGTGAGAAAAGGCGTTCGATGTCTTCGTGGAAAAGTGTATGCCGTTGTTTACGGAAGAATGATTGCAATCAGTAATCAGGGGTGCCTCTCTTCTTCCGAAGCAAATCGACGGCCACAAATGTCTTTCTTCAGGGCTCCAAAAATATGGAAATCGCATTGGGGGGGCGGGGTGAGGGGGGGGGGGGGGGGGAAGATCGGCCTGATGGAGGATGTGTATGGACTTCCCAGCGAAAGTTATGCAGCGTACTTGAAACAACTATGGCAACATGTGGGCAGCTTGGCTCAGGTGAGGGTACAACGGCTTTACGACTACTCCCTTCTCAACCGAAATAGTACGTGCATTCAGGCCAGAGGGGTGCAACGTCATACTGATAACTGGGCTCATACTTCCAAGTTCTTTGTAAATTTGACTACATTTTGTAATCACTGAAGTAACATCACATAGCCTCTCAACCCGTAAAAATACGTTTCGTTTCCTCCACCCCTTCTGAGTGCTTCACTCTTTTTGTCAGGCAGTTTGTGTATAAATGGTTGTTTCTTCAGTATTATTTCCGTGGCCTCATAAGCAGAAAGTGGACGTCTAGCATTTGATTTCCGTTCCATTTCATGTAAAATTTCTCTTTTCGCCAAAATGAAGAAATAATCTGTGGCTGAGGTTAAATAATTCGATTTCTTTGTGTAATTATACTTTCCTTGATGACATTTGCGCTTAAAAATAACCTTTTGATTTGTGTGTTTGTAGTTTATAGGTGAATGTTATTTTAAATGATGAGCTTGGCTCCATCAGATAGCCAGTCAGAGCAGCCCATTATTTCTGTCACACCCTATTCCTAAGGATGGGGATGCAACATAAAGTGCTTCACACTAATGGGACTTGAACTCCTGTCTGCTGGAAAAATATAATTATAATCTTAACTCAAGGACGTCAGTAACTATTCACACAAATTCTGAAAAATTGAGGGGTGTGAGAATTTGTAAAATATAGTGTAACGCTGTCGAGGATTGTTTCACGAGGATAAAATTAATTGGAAAAATGACTACAGAATACTGGGAGACCGTTTGTACACCAATCACTTAATCCTCGTTGTTTTAATTCTGGGAACTTCTGTGTTTTATTTTCGGAAGACATTGAAGTAGCTGGAGACGAAGTACCTCTGTCTGGACACGGCATATAAGAAATTAAAAGGCAGACTTTTTGTAAGAAAGGACAACACTTAGTTTGAGAGAGAGCGAAGGATTCCTTGGTGAATCAACTGGCCAAAGTCGTCCCGGACTTCTACGGAAATCAAATCTCGCAGAGTGGCCGAGAAGAGCCTCTTCTGACTTTCAATCGAAGATGAGGGGACACACTTTTTCCAAACGTCGGCGGCGCCGTGACATCTGCATCGGAAGCAGAGACGACAACGAGAAAAGAGCCCTCGCAAAGCTGCCATGTTTAAGAGGGGCGACAAACAATTCAATTTGCAACGTATGGAGGAGTTACTGGAGAGCCTAAGCCTAAATCGTTACGATCGTATCGGTTTTCTGCGATTCAGAGACACGGGTTAAGGCAGTGGTATCTGGGTCGGTCACAATGTGATCTATAACGCGCGGCTCCTGCTGTTACAAGATGTTTTAGCAAGCTGTGTTGTATGCTATGTTCTGAGAATTACCTAACGATTGATCTAAATCGATATGAAGATGTGGAACTGTGAAATGGCAGAGTCAATCGAAAAAATATTTTACAGACTTTATGTTCACGGACTCTCCGTTTCACCATTACGTTTGAAAAATCATTATCGAATACGGTGTTGTCTTTTATGTAAAATGCACGCAATAGCGCTTGCATACAACTCAGGCTATAGGTGTTGTTGTAATAAAACAAAAACGATTGAACTCTGCTAGTAAAACATTGACTAAGTATACCATGAAACGTTACTAGAGCACTAGTGATTTACACAATTCTCCTCGACATCCACCTGTAGCAGAGCCCTAGAATTTATTGAATAAATCTCTGTCCCAGAAAGCTTATCCATAGTGATTAGCAAGGATTGTGGAAATGGCGCCAAGTAATATTCAGTGTAATTCAACTTTCGAGATTGTGTCGCTCAGTAAAATGACTCTTCTAGTAAAGATGATGACTAGCATGACATATGTATCCGCTCTATAAATGAACTAGAGATTTCAGTACCTGGAAAAGCAGCATATTATCCACCTCTAGGAACAACTACAAACAAGTTTGTCTTCTGTGCTTTCCGTGTCAGTTAATCGACCGTGAAGGTGGAATTACGAACACAAAAGTGAGATCAAAGAGATCTGAGGTTTATGTGGCAGAGCAGGTATCTCTTACCTTTAATATTAATAAACTATCAGACAACACAGCAACGACAAACTACAATTCAAATACGAATAATAATACGCAAGTTTATCTCGTTACGTGTTCGAAGTTCTAGCTTCGGGACCTGCAACTGGTAAGGCGTTTCGTTAAACGTGAAACGTAACCCTTCATGTATATGAATAATGAGCCACAGTTCTGTGTGATATAGTGACGGGGAAAAGACCAATTACATGGTCTGCACGAACACCCGACCTCAATTCTTCGGATCATTATCTGCGGTGGGAGCCTAACATGGTTTATGCAGGAGACATTCCTGATGGAGAGACGCCTCATCAATGTTTCATGGACGCTTGTGCAATCAGCCAACACAGTCGGAGGGAGGCTGAAAGGTTTTGACTGAACGCGTATGTAAAAGCAAGCGGCGACAATATTGAAAAATCATTAAAAGTCCTTTCAAGTATTTTTCGACGTATTTATACTGATTTTCCCCCTCTTATTCCAAATTTTCCACAGTTGTTGCAGTATGTTCCACTGAAAATAATGGAAAAGCAAGTGCTTTATTTAAGGCTCTCTCTACCCTTTTACACTCTCTGTTCGCGTATAAGTGCTTAGTTATGTGCGCGACCTATTTTAAAGTCCTTTTACTTTTGGTGTCTGGAGGACGAGCACGCCAACCTACCGCATTACCCTATTACGGTTTTGTTAACTTACAATAAATTCACTAAATTGCAGGAATAACTGTTTGACGAAGCAAATGAATATCCGGAACACAAGCTGGATAGTGTTCCGTACTTGAAATCTTAATGTAACCTTTGCTTAATACTGTAATTGTAAAACCAGATGTGCCGGATAGCTCGATGGTGGATGCACTAAGCCTGGGACACGACAATGGAATTCAGAATTAAAGCTCTAAAAATCGTTGTGGATAACATTTCTGAGTCCACGAGCTTATAAAGAAATTTTTCAAGTCTTCAGCACCACGTTGCTGTTCAGAAAGAGTGTTTACGAACGCGACTGTCGAGAATTTCTGTTGGTGCCGGAACTGCTGCAGAGATTCTGCTACTCCTCAGACATGTCGCTAGAAAAATTTCTACCACTTTAATCGTTTCTGACCTGGCGCTAATCCGCACAGTTCTTGCATTACTCATCTCGTACAACCAGCTAAGCTGGGACCCTTAAATAGCCTCGATCTGTCGTTATAAAATCGCACAATACACATCTCAATGCGTTACGTGACTTGGACTTGTACGCACTCGTTTGAGATCTAATAATACTAGTTTTATTGATTTTTATCGGTAACCCTATTACACTGTCTTTCGTTGGTTGAGCGTCAAGTTTGGAAAAAATAAGAATTACATGAAACTTATCGTTACTATAAGTGTTACACATGAATTAGGGATAGAATTTCAATGGCGTTTCCATGGTGATAACAGTCAATAGCTTTTGCTTGTGTGTATAGTTTTTAGGTTATTTGCACCTTGTTAAGTGAAATGGTAAAAATTACCATTCTTTATTACTGCTTATTTTAAACCTAAGAGAGTCAAAGATACACAGATAGCTACTGCTAACTGATCCTGACGCTATACACTGTTTTCAATTTATTTTGTAGTATAATGCGTTTTCAACGCTTGAAATTAACATTACGGGGCGTGTATGTCTGTTCAAACGCTGTCTTTTGGCACTTTGTCCGTTAAGATAGCTGGAATCCGTTACAAGTTATTAATTTTTAAATGTAATAGGTACAGTTATATATTCCACCGTCAATGTCTAAAATCCTGTTACAACTACATAGTTGGTGCGCCTCAGTTTACTCTTTCATACTGTGCCATTGCCTATTCTTTATCTTTATTAGTGTCAATTTTACTTCCACGGTGGCCGTGGAATAATTTTCGACCTTTGAATTTTCGCCATGGCGACACCCTCACGCTGTGCGTGGCACCTGCCCGGGGAAAACCACTCGATTTAGCTGCTATCCATTTGACAGCTAGCTTACATCGTTGTCCGTATATTTCGCCAATAGCAGGGGCTGCGGTGCCGTCTGCACTCTACTGACAGCTCGACGCCCTACTTCCTCGCTTGCTATGGTCGCCTGCGGCGCGCGCCTTTCGGCGTCTGTCTATCTCACAAAGATGGGCTGGCAGTTCTATATATAACATTTTCAGAGATAAACTATATGGCATCTACCACAACATACTGGTTGGAAGCAGAATTACTACTATGGCCCAGACGTTGCCCCGATCTCAATCCACTGGATTATTTATAAGCTTTCTGAAGCAGAAATTTATAATGTAGAAACGTTTCACTAGCATATCAGTGGCGCTTGGGAAAACTTTCGATATCACCCACGGGTGTTTGATAGGGTGCCAAAGTCTGTGAGCTCACGAGTCCAACAATGTGTGAAAGCAAGTGGAGTACTTTTGTAATGAGTTTCTGACTTGACAACAATCTACCGTATTTTACGGACTATAACACGCACTTGTTTCTTACAAAAATAGCCTCCAAAATTCAGGTGCGTCCTATACTCGAAATTAATATATAAACGTCCAGTGTTTGGTTTAACATCCCCGCCAATCTTTAAAATGGCCATATATTGGATGTCGCGGGAAACCTGTCTCTATCAGGCAACACTGGATTCAACTGGCAGTAGCAGTGCACAGTGAACGTACAAGCTCAGCTTCGTCTGTGAATATCTGGGGAGCATATCGTTTATGCAAACCAACCAACCAACCTAACATAACATCTGAGGTCATCAGTTCCCTAGAACTTAGAACTACACTACTGGCCATTAAAATTGCTACACCAAGAAGAAATTCAGATGATAAACGGGTATTCAATGGACAAATATATTATACTAGAACCTACATATGATGTGTGTGCAGCACGTTTTACACAGTAACCTATAGAGGGCTGCATCATCAGCGAAATGTTTAAGGTTACTATGAATATTGATTGCCAGGTCATTAATAAACAGTAGGAACGGCTGCGTCCGAACACACTTCCCAGAGCTCGCCGGTGTGGCCGAGCAGTTGTAGGCGCTTCCGTCCGAAACCGCGCTGCTGCTACGGTCGCAGGTTCGAATCCTGCCTAGGGCATGGATGTGTGTGATGACCTTAGGTTAGTCAGGTTTAAGTAGTTCTAATTCTAGGGGACTGGTCACCTCAGATGTTAAGTCTCATAGTCCTTAGAGCCATTTGAACCATTTTGAACACTTCCCAGAATCACACTTCAAGTTATTTATACGTGTCGATGACTCTATATACAAGATAATATGCTCCGCCTTCCCTACAAATAAATCCTCATTCCGATCACAAATTTAGCTTGAAATGCATATGATCATACTTCCATTAATAGACATTGATGTGGTAATCTGCCGAATACCCGCGCAGGATTAGCCGAGCGGTCAGGGGCGCTGCGGTCATAGACTGTGCTGCTGGTCCCGGCGGATGTTCGAGTCCTACCTTGGGCATGGGTGTGTATGTGTGTTTGCTCTTAGGATAATTTAGGTTAAGTAGTGTGTAAGCTTAGGGACTGATGACCTTAGCAATTAAGTCCCATAAGATTTCACGCACATTTGAACATTTTTGAACCAGGTCATAAAGTCTGAGGTCAGATTGTGTTCATAGGTTCGACAATGTTCCTGGTTGCACTAAGTGCTCCTACCTCTCGCCGCATGAAGACACGTCCAGCATTGTTGAACATGATCATTTTGAATGAGATTTTCATTCTGCAGCGGAGTGTGCGCTGATATGAAACTTCCTGGCAGATTAAAACTGTGTGCCCGACCGAGACTCGAACTCGGGACCTTTGCCTTTCGCGGGCAAAGAGCACTTGCCCGCGAAAGGCAAAGGTCCCGAGTTCGAGTCTCGGTCGGGCACACAGTTTTAATCTGCCAGGAAGTTTCATGATCATTTTGGTTCAAAAAATGGTTCAAAATGGCTCTGAGCGCTATAGGACATAACATCTGAGGTCATCAGTTCGCTAGAACTTAGAACTACACTACTGGACATTAAAATTGCTACACCAAGAAGAAATGCAGATGATAAACGGGTATTCAATGGACAAATATATTATACTAGAACCGACATATGATTATATTTTCACGCAATTTAGGTGCATACATCCTGAGAAATCAGTACCCAGAACAACAACCTCTGGCCGTAATAACGCCCTTGATACGCCTGTGCATTGGGCAAAACAGAGCTTGGATGGCGTGTACATATACAGCTGCCCATGCAGCTTCAACACGATATCACAGTTCATCAAGAGTAGTGACTGACGTATTGTGACGAGTCAGCTGCTCGGCCACCTGTGACCAGACGTTTTCAGTTGGAGAGAGAACTGGAGAATGTGGTGGCCAGGGCAGCAGTTGAACATTTTCTGTATCCAGAAAGGCTCATACAGGACCTGCAACTTGCGGTCGTGCATTATCCTGCTGAAATGTAGGGTTTCGCATGGATCGAATGAAGGGTAGAGCCACGGGTCAAAACACGTCTGAAATGTAACGTCCACTGTTCAAAGTGCCGTCAATGCGAACAAGAGGTGACCGAGACGTGTAACCAATGGCACCCCATACCATCACGCCGGGTGATACGCCAGTATGGCGATGACGAATACACGCTTCCAATGTGCGTTCACCTCGACGTCGCCAAACACGGATGCGACCATCATGATGCTGTAAACAGAACCTGGATTTATCCGAAAAAATAACGTTTTGCCATTCGTGCACCCAGGTTCGTCGTTGAGTACACCATCGCAGGCGCTCCTGTCTGTGATGCAGCGTCAAGTGTAACCGGAGCCATGGTCTCCGAGCTGATAGTCCATGCTGCTGTAAACGTCGTCGAACTGTTCGTGCAGATGGTTGTTGTCTTGCAAACGTCCCCATCTGTTGACTCAGGGATCGAGACGTGGCTGCACGATCCGTTACAGCCATGCGGATAAGATGCCTGTCATCTCGATTGCTAGTGATACGAGGCCGTTGGGATCCAGCACGGCGTTCCATATTACCCTCCTGAACCCTCCGATTCCATATTCTGCTAACAGTCATTGGATCTCGACCAACACGAGCAGCAATGTCGCGATACGATAAACCGCAATCGCGATTGCCTACAATCCGACTTTTATCAAAGTCGTAAACGTGATAGTATGCATTTCTCCTCCTTACTACTAAGATCTTTGAATTCCTGTGGTAGCTTATTGAACATGGAAGGAACATTATACTGCACACATTTCTGCACAAGAGTCAAGGCAGTACGATCCAAATGCAGACTGGATTTCCGCCTAGTATTAACTGAGTGAAAGCTGCTGATTCTTGGGCATAAGCTGATACAGTTAACAAGAAACGACAGTAAAGAATATATATTCTTAGAGGCCAATGTCAGAATACCCAGACGAATGAACTGGAGTCGACAAGACCTTCGGGAACTTACGCCATTTATTGCCCACTGAGCCAAAAATATCCTTACTCCAAAATATATTACCAGATGTCACAATCGAATGGAAATAAGCAAAGTAGTCTCCTTTTGAGTCGATCTATGACTTACTTCAGATACCGTTCAAAAATAGTAAAAATGGCAGTATTAAGTCTTTGAACAAGACTCTTAACGTGGGCATTCTACAACAGTTTACTATCTATCTGAACACCTAGAAATTTGTGCTGTCCAGTTTCACTGATCATAAGTCCATTCTGTGAAACTAAAACGTCAGGTTTTGTTGAATTGCGTGTTAGAATCTGTAAAAACTGTGTCTTACTATCATTTAGCGTTAGTTTATTTTCTGCAGGCCGTGAACGTATGCCATGAACTTCACTATTTGAAACAGTGCTTATGTTGCCCACAACATCCTCTACTACGAAACTAGTGTCATCAACAAACACAAATACTTTAGAATCACCTGTAATACTAGAGGACATATCATTTATATAAATAAGGAACAGGAGTGGCCCCAACACTGAACCTTGGCGCGCCCCCATTTGACTGTGTCCCACTCAGACTCCACAAGGCCCCAGCACTGAGCCTTGGCGCACCCCCATTTGACAGTGTCCCACTCAGACTCCACATTACAGCCGTTCTCAACACTGTGGATAAAGGCCTTTTGCTGTCTGTTGTTAAATTAGAAGGTGAACCAAATGTGAGCTTCTCCCTCTATTCCATAATGGTCCAACTTCTGGAGCAATATTATGTGATCACCAGAATCAAACGCCTTAGCTAAATAAAGAAAGATGCCTAGCCTTCGAAATCTTTTGTTTAATCCATTCAGTATCTCACAGAGAAAAGAGAATATAGCATTATCAATTGTTAAACCACTTCTAAGGCCGTATGGTACATTTAATAGCAAATTATGTGAAATAAAAAAACCAACTATCCTGACTTGCAGAAAGGCATGTCTAAAATTGTCTGATGGCCCATCCAGAAATGTTTTTCGACCAATATGTTACTGTTCAATAGACTCAGACATCGTGCTCTTTCGTGTTTATTCGTGATTAGTCGTCATCATTTTAGTCATATTTTAGTAATGCTCTAGTTTTATTAAATGAAGTACATATTAACTTTTTTAATCATAATCTAGTACATTCAAGGTATTCTTCCATGTGTATTTCGAGACAGTGGCAGAACATTTCTTTTCTCGAAATATTTGGATCTGTTAGTATTGTCTCCCGTGTTACCGGTTTATGCTTCCCATTCACTTGTGCCTAGCCATCAGTATCGTTTCACGTGTCCTGTCGTTTTGACTCATCTCTGCATCCAAGCATTAGGCAGCGCTGTCTAACTGATTCTCTGACGCCAATTCGGCCTTAATAAAATTTCTAAAATGTCCTTCAGTTGTGTGGCGAACATAACAGTTCACACCACAGCAATATTGAGTGACATCTGGGATAGCGCATAATAATTCCTTAGAAAAATGTCTCATATTCTCTATGATGCAGTCAACAAAAAAGAAAAACTGGTCTACGGTCACAAACGTACCTGCTATAAAGCACTCTGTTGAGGAGATCATAGCATACTGTCTGAAAAATTATTGAGACCTCAAACATTACAGTGTTACAAACATTCAAAGTAAACAAAAAAAAATTTCCTGGTGTCCGCATGAGCCCACTGTACCAGTCATGATTTAAACATTTGTACGCGTTTCTGAATGAGAACTATCTGAATTGTTCTTTGATTAAGGGGCTTCGGAACGCCCTATACTTGCAATGTTAAAATAACGCTTATAAATTACATCTTTCCTCACAAAGTATTTGAGGTAGGAAGTTGAACTTTTTACAGATTATTTATTGGAATATGGGCTACAACCTAACACAGGGATTTTACAAAATTTTAGTTCAGTTATTAAAGATGATTTTTTTTCAATTGTAATGAAAATTCACAATATTTTTTTGCAATTTTTTATTTATATATTCAAAAATATACAGGTTTTTGGAAAAAGGCTGTGTTAAATTATGCAAAAGGTACTGTGTAACATTTACTGAAAGTTTGAAACACATATGTTTGGAAGATCCCTAGAAAACATGTAATTACACTCCTGGAAATGGAAAAAAGAACACATTGACACCGGTGTGTCAGACCCACCATACTAGCTCCGGACACTGCGAGAGGGCTGTACAAGCAATGATCACACGCACGGCACAGCGGACACACCAGGAACCGCGGTGTTGGCCGTCGAATGGCGCTAGCTGCGCAGCATTTGTGCACCGCTGCCGTCAGTGTCAGCCAGTTTGCCGTGGCATACGGAGCTCCATCGCAGTCTTTAACACTGGTAGCATGCCGCGACAGCGTGGACGTGAACCGTATGTGCAGTTGACGGACTTTGAGCGAGGGCGTATAGTGGGCATGCGGGAGGCCGGGTGGACGTACCGCCGGATTGCTCAACACGTGGGGCGTGAGGTCTCCACAGTACATCGATGTTGTCGCCAGTGGTCGGCGGAAGGTGCACGTGCCCGTCGACCTGGGACCGGACCGCAGCGACGCACGGATGCACGCCAAGACCGTAGGATCCTACGCAGTGCCGTAGGAGACCGCACCGCCACTTCTCAGCAAATTAGGGACACTGTTGCTCCTGGGGTATCGGCGAGGACCATTCGCAACCTTCTCCATGAAGCTGGGCTACGGTCCCGCACACCGTTAGGCCGTCTTCCGCTCACGCCCCAACATCGTGCAGCCCGCCTCCAGTGGTGTCGCGACAGGCGTGAATGGAGGGACGAATGGAGACGTGTCGTCTTCAGCGATGAGAGTCGCTTCTGCCTTGGTGCCAATGATGGTCGTATGCGTGTTTGGCGCCGTGCAGGTGAGCGCCACAATCAGGACTGCATACGACCGAGGCACACAGGGCCAACACCCGGCATCATGGTGTGGGGAGCGATCTCCTACACTGGCCGTACACCACTGGTGATCGTCGAGGGGACACTGAATAGTGCACGGTACATCGAAACCGTCATCGAACCCATCGTTCTACCATTCCTAGACCGGCAAGGGAACTTGCTGTTCCAACAGGACAATGCACGTCCGCATGTATCCCGTGCCACCCAACGTGCTCTAGAAGGTGTAAGTCAACTACCCTGACCAGCAAGATCTCCGGATCTGTCCCCCATTGAGCATGTTTGGGACTGGATGAAGCGTCGTCTCACGCGGTCTGCACGTCCAGCACGAACGCTGGTCCAACTGAGGCGCCAGGTGGAAATGGCATGGCAAGCCGTTCCACAGGACTACATCCAGCATCTCTACGATCGTCTCCATGGGAGAATAGCAGCCTGCATTGCTGCGAAAGGTGGATATACACTGTACTAGTGCCGACATTGTGCATGCTCTGTTGCCTGTGTCTATGTGCCTGTGGTTCTGTCAGTGTGATCATGTGATGTATCTGACCCCAGGAATGTGTCAATAAAGTTTCCCCTTCCTGGGACAATGAATTCACGGTGTTCTTATTTCAATTTCCAGGAGTGTATTATGAGAAAATAAAAGTTTTGGGAATCGAGCGACAAAGATTGGATTAAGTTTTTAGTGCATTCCAGGTCCATAGGATGGATTATCTTCATCCTCTGCAAACTCCTCCTCCAGCTTCCTCTTGTTCCTCCTCCTGTTTACTCTTGCTTGTATTTCTAGACTCTTTACAGAACTGTCTGCAGCCCGAAGGCGTTTCTTGTCTAAAGCAAGCATCGCTCGTACCATGTTAGAACCTATCTTCATTCCCATTTTCTCCAGTTGCAGTTACTGCAACACTGTTCCAAAAGGTGGTCATGTATGAACACTTATCACATTTCAGTTGTATTTCACTAGCAAGTCCTACGTGCTTTATTATGGAGAGTTCCAGACCAACTTCACTACAATGAATACATCTTACACAGTTTGAAAAAATTCCTTTGAGAACCGACTTATCAAATATTTCATTCACATCCGATTCGCCCATAAAACATTCATAGTTTTCACTCATTGAACCAAGCTTTTTCTGTGAAGTATTTTCTTTCCCACTTTGACTGCTATGGGCAGGTGTACTTGAGAGGTTAGGTTCACTCACTTGGTTATCGTCTTTATTGTTTACAGTAATAACACATACCTTTGGCTTTCCAACATTTCTCCTTTTCTTAAAAACCTTCAGAGGATTTCTAATAACTTTACTTTTACTCATTATTATACTTCAACAAAACAGAGACTCAAGAAACAGAATTAATTACGAATATTTTCGAGATAACGACAGAGTAAATAAACATGAAACAATCGACAATCACACCAGCGATATATATTGAACCATCACAGGTTAGCCACAACACATACTTTATCTCACATCACTAAAATGTACCTGATGAACACGGACGTTAATAATAACACCATTTGACAGCAGTTTAACAGCGCCACAGTGGGTCACGCCCATGTAGAACACATTTCAAAAAAAATTTAAAATAGTTGTAGTCTTCGGAAATGAATAAATTATATATCTATTAAAAGGTAATAGTCTGCAGATTCAGAAAACGCAAAAAAGTAAAAATTGAACTTTTCATGATTTTGAGCCTTTCCGGAGCCCCTTAATAACTGCTGAAGGAAAAATTTTCGGAAATGTGATAGTATGGACAACTTTCCTCGTCTCGGTGCCAGGAATCCGTCTGAAAAGTATTTTCGAAACACCCTGTATATAAAAAAAGGTTAGGAAGGGATGAAAGACAGACGTAAAAGAAACAGCAGCAGCGTGTAATGGGGGCTCGCAGGAAATAAAGGGCGGCGAAGCGCAGAGCTGAAAAGTGCCGGCCGCGGATATCGGACGTGACAGCCCCTGCCGATATCCGGCGAAACGAGGATTCCGCGCCTCCCGCCACCTGCAAGCCCAGACGCGGTGAGTGGCGTTCGACACGTAAGCCGGCGGCCGCTCCACTGATATTCCACGTACCCTGCCTAAGCCGCGCTTCATATCGCGTGCCTGCCACCTAATAAAACCTTTCAGATTCCTCAGATGCTCGCGACCATTGTCAGCGTCAATTTCCCCGTTCGCACCCGCCAGATATTGATATTCGCTTACAGGTACACCGGACCGCAGCCACCGGAGGAATCAGATCAAAACAGGAAGTTCTCCTCCTCGGCGTCAATTTTTAACGTTGCGCACTGAGACGTAACTATAGTTTATTGTTTGTAGCATTAATGAGATGTCCCACTGATAATACGGAAACGTAACTCTACATGTCCTATGGATATACGTGGACTGAAGGCCAAAAAAACTTGTATAGGCATGCGTATTCAAATACAGAGATGTGTAAACAGGCAGAATACGGTGCTGAGGTCGGCAACGCTAAAAAAAAATGGTTCAAATGGCTCTGAGCACTATGCGACTTAACTTCTGAGGTCATCAGTCGCCTAGATCTTAGAACTAATTAAACCTAACTAACCTAAGGACATCACACACATCCATTCCCGAGGCAGGATTCGAACCTGCGACCGTAGCGATAGCCCGGTTCCAGACTGTAGCGCCTAGAACCGCCTGGCTCTTGGGGTGCCTTGCAACGTGCTGTTCAGAAGAGATCTCGACCTCCTCGTACTCTTAAGGGTTTATGGACAGCCCTGCAGGATTCATGGTGTCAGTTCCGTCCAGTACTGCTTCAGACTTTAGTCGAGTCCCTGGCAAGTCGTGTTGTGGAACTTCTGCGTGCTCGCAGGTGTCCTACACGATATTAGGCAGGTGTATCAGTTTCTTTTGCTCTTCAGTGTATCTTGAGGTCATACGTTGTCCAGGGTTACAGGTCAACGGATCAATTTTCGTGACTGAGGTGATCTTGAATTTCTTAATTACAAAGGAAACCTTCGAGTAACATTTGCTTATTACTGATTAATACAAATAAAACTCGAGTAAGATGTACTGAAATACCACGCTGCATCAGTGTTACCATGTTCCCCATTAGGTGAAGGTAAGATCTTAGACCTGTTAGTGACAAACAGACCAGAACCTTTCGCCGCACTTAGTATGGAACAGGGAATCAGTTTTAATAAGACCTTTACATGATCACTGGATACAGTCGTAAGTAGGAATACAAAGACAGACACGACGATCTTTGTGTTTAGCAAGAGCGAGAGGAGAGAGATTTCAGAATATCTGGCAGATCGACACGAGAAGTACATCTCGGACAAAGTTAAAGAAAATCGTCAAATGCATGTAGACAAATCTGTCCCGAAAAATACTGTGAGGGATGAGAAACGACCACCTCCGTTTAACAATCGTGTAAGGAAGCTTCTACGGACAGAAAGAGAACTCCACTGCAGGTTTAAACGTGGTCGAAAATTAAACGAAGCCCGAATTATCATAAGGAGAACCGTGCGAGAAGCGTTCACCGAACTCGAAAGTAGAGTTCTGCCCACAGTACTGACAGAAAATCTTACGAAGTATTGGTCTGATGCTGAATCAGTGAATGGATCTTAGCCATCTGTCCAGACAGGGATCGAAACGTAAGATGGCACAGAGAAGTTAGAAATACTTAACGTCTATTTCCTAAACTGTTTCACTGTTGAAAGCTCGCTCTGTAGTACCTACATTAAATCGTCGCATGAACAACAGAGTGACAGATATCGAAATACGTGAACAAGGGATGGAAAAACAACCGACACCGCAGGGTGACATAGCACTGATTTGTAAACTATGCAACCCGCAACATTATTCTCATACTCGCTCCGTTTCTGATCTCTGCTCTTTCTTTATCTTTCTCGATTACATACACTGCCTGACAAACACAGTGAGGCACCCATAAGACACGAAGGAATCCAATGTAACTACGTTCATGTACACACCATCGATGATTACGTAATTCTCTGTGACATGTACAGCGGCCCCCAGAGAACATTAGTGTTGTTACCAGACCTGGTAGGGTGTATGAGAACTACGAAAAATTTCAGATGTTGACAGATCGGTGTGAAGGATACGGAGGTGCCACGTTCTGATTAGAGAATGCGTTGTGAACACCTGAAAGAGTCTGAGAGGCGCCTGATTGTGAATTACCTTTCAGTCTTCTGGCGAAATAGTACAAAATCCAGACTGGGGGGTAGTCAGATGTGACAGTAGCCCAATTGTGGACTGAATGTGAGAACAGGCATATTGTTTGTCAAGGTTCCAGTCGACCATGCCTGAGGACCATAAGGGAGAATCGCTGTAATGTCCACGAAGTACATTGTAACCCTTTCACAACTGTGCCTGCCAGTCCAAGAACAAGTAACTGACACCCTGCAACTTTCCGTGTCATGCCTCACAACTGCTTGCAAATTGTTAGTAACCAGATTAGGGAATTACCAACCCAAGCATAGGTTGCCTTAACGGCTGTGTTTACAGTGGTTTCGTGACTGAGAAACATTGACTGCTGATGAACGGCGTTGGATTGTGTTCAATGATGACCCGATTTTCTGTACTACCCCAGATGACCACTGTCATCTTGTAACTGTTTTATGCCAGCTTGCTTTGTGACAGGTGCTCACAACCGAGTAAGTGCATGTGCCCAGGTCAGCGGAGACGTAGCTTTATACTGATAAGTAGGGTCATACTGCCAACTTCTTTGTAAATTTGACTCGATTTTGCAGTCACTGAAACAGCATCACATACCATCTCAACCCGTGAAGTTTCACTTGGCTTCATCTTCCATTTCTGGGTACTTAACTTTTTTCTAGCAGGGTAGTTAGCCGCGGGCACAAATATTGCCAAGGTTGTTTTGACAACTCTGCTGAAGTTTTGCTGGGTAGCCTTTACACATCCTCCATAGAGTCCCGACCTCCCTCCCCCCCCCCCCCCCCCATGCGATTTCCATATTTTTGGAGCCCTGAGCGAAGATATACGTGGCCGTCGATTTGCTTTGGACGAAGAGTTGCATGTCTGGGTACGATCTTGGTTCCGTAGGCAGCTGAAAATATTTTTCCATGAAAGCACTGACCGGCTTGTCTTACAGTGGCATAAATGTATTAACAGTTATGGCGATTACTTTTGAAATAAGATACAGCTTACTTCCCTCTTTTCATCTGTTTCGTTTTCACTTGGCTGCCCTTGTAACTCCACTATAGCCGCAAATTTTATTTTACTATGGGTGGCGTCCTGACTACGAACTGTTGATTAGAAAATGAACTCGACTGGATTAGGTTAACGTAAAAGAAACCACGCATAATTCAGGATAATAATTAACATGTCAGCTGCCACATATTCACAGGGCGCTGCGTTGAAGAATAACAAAGACGCCTCCAGTGAGAATGGAAGAAAGGGCCACTTCACATGATGTAGAAAACCGTTACTGACCTTTACGGCATCGTATAGCTTTTTCTTGCTGTACAATGACCATAAAAGTTTTGAATTTGAATCATTTTTATACTGATCGCATATTGTTAGTCTGCGGGGAGCGCGTAAGTTGTCGGGGAGCAGTGGCAACACAAAGGTACAGTGAGCTGCGCTCAGCTGCCGCTATCAGCTTTTATGCGTTTGTGGCTCGAATGAGATCGCCAGCCACAAAAGCCAGCGACTGAATTTAAAAGCAATTCTGTGTTGCTGAAATTCAAGGCGTGAAGTAATAACGGAACCGCTCCACAGCTTTTCATTCACGAACGCGAGGGATTCGCTTTCTGTAAAATCTGGGTTTGATTCCGGTTGCGTTCTCGTGCGCGGCGAATACTTAACCGCACGTTATAACGGCCTAGATGTATTTCATGTTTTATCACTGTGTCTCTATCAAAAGCCTATTATTATATTCCACTCTCTTTTTCGTTGCTGCTCTTTGACTTTGCACTATCGAGACTTTTGTGTGCTTTAATTTGCTAGTAAAAGCACTGACGAAGAAGTATTTATGTGGCTGTCAAAGTAAAGGACGTGAGTGATACCATTCACTTTATCGTATAGTTGCACCTGCTTGTATTTGTACGGAAAATTGCTTCCCAGTTCAGGTCTGTTAAGCTTACTCCACTAGTTGGATTCAGGAACCAATAGTTGTATGTTCAAATTGTGCTCCACAATTTCGATATGTTGTATGTAAGACACTGTTTATGGACAACCTCTAGATGGTACTAATAATAAGTCTCTGCTACAAGTAGCTTTGACTTCGCGTCCACACGTGGCAAACCTGGACGAAATAAATAATAAGAGCATAGGAATTTATCTGAAAGAAAATGAGGACATATTTAAAATAATTGTCTTATTATATCATTAGTTACTTTAGGAGGAGGTGGAGATTAGTGTTTAACGTCCCGTCGATAACGAGGTCATTAGAGACAGAGCACATGCTGGGATTAGGGAGAGACGGGGAAGGAAATCGGCCGTGCTCTTTCAAAGGAACCATGCCGACATTTGCCTGAAGCGATTTAGGAAAATTATGGAAAACCTAAATGAAGATGGACAGACGTGGGTTTGAACCGTCGTCCTACCGAATGCGATTCCAGTGTGCTAACCACTGCGCCACAATTATTTACTTTAGATCTCAGACTGGTGTCAATTGTGTGTTCATGATTCCAGCACACGTCGAATATATAATTAACACTGCATAAGAAGGTACAACTATAACTAGATACACCATCATATGCACACCTACCCTGGTTGCGTGCAGGCAAGCACAGAGGTTTCTATACCCTCTGTCATCTATACTGTCTGATCGACGAACACTGTCCCTCATATCTCTCCTCGACCATAACGCTCTTGTCTGAACAACGAACCAGAAACACCCGTTCCCATCAGAGAAAAATCGTTTCTGTCCCTCTCTATCGTTCTGCCACTTTGTCGAAATCCTTCTAGTAACCTCCCGCAATATATTAGAGAACTGGATAATATCCCCATCTTCAGAAAATTGTTAATAACCTATCTGCTAAAGTAACAGTAAGGATTACCATTGTCACCGTACGCACTCGTTACCCTTGTACATCCTTCTCTCCAACCAGATCCTCCCCATTTCCCAGTATTCTTGGCTGATTCAGTCTCCTTAAATTTCCATTTCCTGGAACTCGCTATATTAGAAAATATTTATTTTGAGGACCTTCAAATTCTTTTTATATCTCTCACTGTCATTATTGTTATTATTGTCATTAACATTATTATTACTATTACCTCTATTAGTGACAGCAACTGGTGTAGTACAAGCACTGCCAATATTAACTTTATTAGTTCGTAGTCAGTACTATTTACTCACATTGCCACTTCAGACACTCCAGTCACTTAAATACTATTTCTCATATTAATATTGTTATTTCTTAGGTAACTACGATTTAAAAAGGTTACTGTATGTGAGAAATCTAGTCTGATTTAACAGAGGGCCTGCTTACCATAATCAGTTCAGGTTTAATAAATAAAAATAAATTAATAAAACATAATATCCATCGAAACCATTGTGATGCATGTTAATGCCTGTGCCCCCTACTTTTTATATTTGGTCACACACTAACTAGTGTGTGGCACTGCATTATCCAGCACCCCAACACAAGTCAACTGCGGCTCTTTGCTGCGATAAGTGCTTAGGTAGTATTGTAGTTCTACATAGACTGCCTGAGACTTAAATAGACCGAGCTTTTAGCCGTGGAACACGGTATACCATTTTAGTTTATTGCCGAGGGTATACGTTGTCCAAGTGTTCACAGTGTGCGTTAACTGATGCACACAATTCAATCCCACAAGTTCACGGAGAATCATTGTTCCTAACAGGAGACAAGGCTGGCGTTATTGATGTTCGACGCCCCATACACGACTAATGCTGCAATTGAAAACACATCCTCGGTTTAAGGGAGCCCCATTCACTAACAATACAAACTCTTGGAAGTTCCGCGCTCTACTACTGACCTAGATAATTCAACGATGGAACTGATCTCTAGGCTCAAAATTATTTGACACAACACTGTATCCTTAGATGTTGGCATTTCAAGGGCAAACTGACGGGTAATTATTGACGAATGTATACCCACTTGAACACCATGTCCATAAATTCTAGTTCACCAACAGTTCTTTGTGCACAACCTTAGCAGTACTCTGTGGTTTTACAAACATGTGACTCGCACTCATGGGTCACATAACACCCTGTACCGACTAGAATCTCCATTTCCTCAAACTAATTCCTTATTACAAAATGGCCATTTGATTCCTCTACTGTCTTTATAATCTTAACAACAAAGTTTGGGAGGCTCTGGAAAAGTGCTGGCTTATTGAATTATTTTGTGCCTCAAAGTGTCAGCGAATAAGATTGACCCCGAATTTGGCATGGTTGTAGTATATAAAAATTTCGTAAAAGAAATTTTACGTTTGTTTCAGATGTAGACGTACACTTTCATAGACGTTATTATGGAGTGAGAACGTCTGAAATGCGGTGAAACCTATCGTATCTCTGCTCGGCCTAAGAATTTAACAGATAAAGCGTGTTGCACCAAGCAGTCGTTAGACATCTTTGTAAATTATTACAGAGAACGTTTGTTTCAGCTCGTGTGAAGAGCATCCATCGAGAGGCAATTTTCAGTTCGTGCTGTTATTCACAAGCTATAGAAGGCAAAAAGAAGCTCGATGTCACTTTGAGTTGTAGAAACAGTGCCGTCATTGATCGATGGAACAGAGGAAGAGAGTGTTCTAAAATAATCTGGCGTTGACGAAAGAAGGAAGGAAGATCTGGTGTAACATCCTGTCGGGAAGGACGTCAATTTCCGCGATGGATCACGGTACAACATGTTGCTCTAGGATGGGTGTCTGTGGATGCGATGACCGTCTGGTGGGAGGATTACCTAGAATGTGTTTATTACGTTGGTGCATAATTTTGGAAATTTTTTCCATAAGTTTAATAAACACAACAGATGAACATAACAAAGACTTTATTTATAAATAATATATCCTCCTTCCCTATTTGCAACAGTCTGCCAACGCTGGGGTAGTTTTTCGATTCCGCGATTGTAAAACTCACGTGGTTTTGATATGAAGAACTCATCGACAATGATCGGAGCGCATTTTCATCCGGGTGGGAAGTTTCTTGAAGGTTGTTTGATAGAGATCGGAAAATATGAAAATCTGAGGACGCAAGATCAGGTGAATAAGTTTAATATTTCGCAATCTGACTCCTGTATAGTGCTTCTTGTCAATTTGGCAAACGCTTTTTTCCTGGTCGTTGTGTTTCCGACTGCGTCGGCAATACGTCTGCGATATTGACAATAAATGACACCAATGATGATTACATCTCGGGGAATAATTTGTAGTACACCACACCGTCGCTGTTTCACCAGATTCATGATCTTTTGTGGATCCGCGCAGGTCTTTGTACGGAGAGTAGCTGCTTCCTTTTGGCTCAACCACTCGTTATTTTCCTTATGTTAGCATTTTCGTCACCAGTAACGATGGAAGACAGGGATGTTTAGTCTTGTTCACGAGCCAATTGAGGACGTGCAAGCAGAGATGCACATATGGCCACGCGATTACTTATTAGACGCCGGCCGCGGTGGTCTAGCGGTTCTAAGCGCGCAGTCCGGAACCGCGCGACTGCTACGGTCACAGGTTCGAATCCTGCCTCGGGCATGGATGTGTGTGATGTCCTTAGGTTAGTTAGATTTAAGTAGTTCTAAGTTCTATGGGACTGATGACCACAGTAGTTAAGTCCCATAGTGCTCAGAGCCATTTGAACCATTTTTTTACTTCTGAGTCGCTGTAAACTGCATCCAGTGAAATTTACGCCCAGAAAAGGTCGAGGAATGGCGTACTAAGCCCTCTGCTCCAACTCGGTGACTTACCCGGCAGGTAGAAGAGCCGAGGGCGCGCCTCGGCCAGTCCTTGCGTGGTGTACTGACGACGAGGGCCGGAGTTGCCATGCGTGTCCGAAAGAACAGACACCACGCATTCAAATAATTAAATCGCATAGCAGGGCAATGGATCTATCTTGTTCTGTTCGGATGCACAAATACGTCCGTTCTCCTGTGGGAATCTCTGAGTAGCGAGTTTGGAGGAAATGGACAGGGAATGCGGACAGATGACGCTCGATGGGATTGTGGATCGGCTGTGAGGCGTCTCGATAACAGACCGTGCAGTTGCGATAACACTGCTTCCCGAGTGGTGCATGGTTAACGCACCTACGTAGTATTTGCCGGCACGGTAACTCAGCGTGTTCGGTCTGAGGATTTGCTGCCCCTGTAGTAAAAAAAAAAAAAAAAAAAAAAAAAAAAAAAAAAAAAAAAAAAAAAAAAAAACTGTCTCAATGATGACATAGAACGAACAGAATGATCAAAATAAAAAGTAAGTAGACGATCACGGGACCGAGTCCCGGTCCGGTCCATATTTTCACTCGTTGTCGCTGATTCCACGTAGCGTCCCGATGCAGCTGACAGCAGTGAACCACTTTCATTCCTTTGTCCCCCCCCCCCCCCCTCCGCCCACAATTTACATGTAGATATTTGTGTCAATGGGTTTAAATACGACGGAAACCCCCAAAATTTAACAAAGCTTCACCACCCGATGGATTCCCTATCAAATTCTATACCAAATTTCCGGCTGAGTTTGCCGCCTTTCAACCATAATCTATGATAGATCCCTAAAAAGAAAAAAAGAAAGAAAGACAGATTCCGGTGCTTGGAAACAAGCAAAGGTCACACCGTATACTACGAGAACCGTATCATAAATGAACCATAAAACTGACGACGTCCATTTTCCTTGAGACCCATTTCTGTAGAATCTTAGGGCTTATACTGAGCCCAAACGTAATGCGATATTCCTCCATGCCAAACAGCATGGATTCCAAAAACATGGATCATGTGAATCCCAACTCGCAGTTTTTCACATGCTATTTTGAAAGTCATGCATCAAGGCAGTGTGGTAGCTGCAGTATTTCTTGATTTCCGAAAATTAATTGACTTTGTACTGCATCTATGCTTACTATCGAAAGTACGTAGTATGGGATACCAAGCAAAATTTGTGACTGTATCGAGGATTTTTCTGGTAAGGAGGAAGCAGCAAGTTTTCTTGGATGGAGAGTTGTCAACGGATGTAGAAGTAACTTCGAGTGTACCCGAGGGAAGTGTGTTGGGAATCCTGCTGTTAATATTGTAAAGTAATGATCTAGCAGACAATATTTTATTAACCTCACACTTTTCGGAGATGATGTAGTTATCTATAATGAGGTACTGTCTGAAAAAGAAACTGAAAAAATATTCAGTTAGATCTTGACGAAATTAAAAAGTGGTGAAAAAGCTGACAACTTTTCATCAAATATTCAGAAATGTATAATTGTGAATTTCGCAAAACGAAAAAAAGTGGCATACTATGACTGCAACATCAACAAGTCACAATTGGAGTCGGTCAACTCATACAAATACTTGGGTGTAACACTTCACAGGGATATGAAATGGAACGATCGTATAGACTCACTCCTAGGTAAAGCAGGAGGCAGATTTCGGTTCATTGGTAGGATAATAGGGAAATACAATCCGTGTACAAAAGAGACCCATCGTAGAATTTTGCTCAAGTGTGTGAGACCTATACGAAATAGGATTAACAGGGGATATTCAAAGAAACAAATAAAGGCAGCACTAATGGTCGCAGGTTTGTTTGACCAATGGGAGAGTGTCACGGAGATTCTACTGAAACTGAAGTGGCAGACGATTGAAGATTGACACGAGCCATCCAGAGAAAGCCTAGTTAATAAGTTTCAAGGACCAGTTTAAAATGATGAATTTAAGAATATAATACAGTCCCTACGCATCGGTACCGTAGGGATCGCGAGGACAGTTTAGACTAATTACAACTCCCACTAAGGTCCTTAGCACTAACTCTTTCCGCGCTCTGTGGCCAAGCGGTTCTCGGCGCTTCAGTCTGGAACTGCGCGACCGCTACGGTCGCAGGTTCGAATCCTGCCTCGGGCATGGATGCGTGTGATGTTCTTAGGTTAGATAGGTTTAAGTAGTTCTAAGTCTAGGGGACTGGGGACTGATGATCTCAGATGTTAAGTCCCATAGTGCTTAGGGCCTTTTGAAAACCATATCCTCGGTGTAGCGAAACAACCCAAATCACTAAATAAAGGCAAGTCTTTCGGTCCAGACTGTATACTAGTTAGATATCTTTCAGAGAATGCTAATTTCATAGTTCTGTATTTAGCGATCATATACAGTCATTCGCTCGACGAAAGATCCGTGACAAAAAACGGGAAAGCTGCACAGATCACACCAATACTCAAGACAGGAAGTAGCAGTAATCCCCTGAATAATAGATCCATGTCACGGATGTCGGTTTGGAGTAGGATTTTGGAACATAATTGTACTGTGTTCGAACATTATGAATTACCTCTACGAAAATGATCCAGTGACACATAGTCAGAACGGATTCAGCATAATCGTTCTTGGAAACACAACTAGCTGTTTATTCTCATAAAGTAATGAGTGCTATCGACAGGGCACCTGAAACTGATACCGCATTTCTAGATTTACAGATGGGTTTTGATATCGTTCCTCATAAGCAACTTCTAATCAACTTGCGTGCCTATGGAGTATTGTATCAGTTGTGCAAGTGGATTCGTGATTTCCTGTCCAAAAGGTCACAGTTCCTAGTAACTGACGGAGAATAATTTAGTAAAACAAAAATGGTATCTAGCGTTCCGCAAGGAAGTGTTACAGGCCCTCGTCTGCTCTTAATCTGCATAAATCGTTTAGGAGAGAATCTCAGCAGCCTGTAACACCGAAAATGCAGATAAAATACCTTCTGCACCATCCAAAATTTTCGCCATTTAATATCCGTTGATAGCTTGTACTGTACCTGTGATTCTGAAGCTGTAAGCTGTATTACAGAAACTACATTTAATAAATAATCGATATAATAGTGTATTTATTTCTGACTGTATATAATTGATTATAATTATAATGAAAATGTTGTAGATTGCTCGGTAATAGCAACGATGAAATGGCAGTAGCTGTGCCGTTATTTATCTTTGCGTGTGGAGAGTCTCTGTCGCATTGCGAGCAGAGAGGAGGCAGAGCAGCTTGAGTAAAGAAAGAGTGCGGAAATGTTTGTTGGGCACTCCCGCAGACGCGATATAGAGGCGCTTGATTCGTTAACCCATGAGAATGGAGGGCACGGTACGAGTGGACAGGCGGAGAAAGCTGCGATTCCGATTGCTGCCTGTCCCATAATTAGCCGTGGCTCTGGAGACGACTCGGGTTTCTCATCTAACACCAGCAGCAGCAACAACGGCAGCTCAGCATAGTCGTCGGCTACATTCTACGTCATCCGCACAGCTACAACATCGTAAGACTGTTGAGTGAAAAATTATAAATTTACGTAGGCATTACTCAGCAACGTTTCTGTCACAAAGTATTTCTAACCTGAATAATAACCTGCTATAGTTAAAACTGGTAGGGCACCTGTGTTATCATTGTCCTCTGACATTATTACCAAGAAGGATCCCTTTTCTTTTCCATGCAACCACCGAGTGTCGTAAGAATATGAAAACTGATTAAATATTTACTGCCAATTTTGTGTGTTTGCTAATGACCAGTTTCGGTCTAAATTTTCTGCCTCAGTTACTGTTCTTTCTCGTATTTCATAACAGAGGCTACTTAAAGTAAAGTAAAATTTCACTGGCAAAACCAATTACTAAAGATATAGCACAAATTAACACGGCGCAATTTTATTTATTCTGTGTTTAGCTTAGGGAGTGACTTCTGTTGACTTGCTATGTATTTTATTGCTGTTATTTTGAAAATAAAATCAATTTCTCATTTTCTTGAACTAAATTCAGTTCAATCTTTCAATAATCAAAAGTAAGTTGTTTGCTTTTTTCTAAATTTTGCGTTACGTTACACTGAGGTTACTGAAAGTTATTTTTTACATAACAAAGTTTAAGTTAAGCCAGTCATTTATTAAACCAGTAATTTCATTTAACTTTCCTTTCAAAATTTAGTATTTCAGAATAAGTAACTGCAAACTCAGTGCTTTCCGATTCATTTATTTTTTTCGTGAAATGTTGTGCTGCGGAAAAGAGTGACAACCTTCTGTTGCCACGCCAGTGATTATTTGCTTATAATTTCTTTGGCATTGCCTTTCCCAAGATTCTGTAGATTCATTGCCCTAGTGGGCTGGTGACCGTTTAATTATCCTTCTTTTAGCTAATCAGTGTTTTCTTTGTATTATCAGTGATTTTTCCCCCTGTGCGGTTCGTGCGCGATTGCACTACATTCCACCCATTTCAAAAGTATCATCAGTATTTAAGTATAGAATAGATTCTTCCTTCAGAAGAGTCTGTTGTACTCTTCCCTCCAACTAACCGGGGTTATTTTCCTTCTGTAACGATAGCCTTACTCACTGTAAAATTTGATTATTATGCAATCACGGTCAGTTATATCGCTATCCAATAGGCCAATTAGGAAGGGGGAGGCTACAAGCCTACTTAGATTATTTCCGGATGATGCTGTCATTCATGGTATAGTAAAGTCATCAGAATGTCAAAACCAATGGCAAAATGATTTAGACGAAATATCGGTATGGTGTGAAAAGTGGCAACTGTGACGCTAAATAATGAAAAGCGTGAGGTCATCCACATGAGTACTAAAAAGAATCCGTTAAATTTCGGTTTCACGATAAATCACACAAATCCAAAGGATGTTAATTCAACTAAGGATCTAGGGATAAGAGTTACGAGCAACTTCAACTGGAACGACACACACGTTGTCCGGAAGGCAAACCAATGACTACGTTTTATTGGTTGAACACTTAGAAGATGCAATAGGTCTACTAAAGAGACTGCGTGCACTACACTTGTCCGTTCTCTACTAGAGTTTTGCTATGCGATGTGCGATCCTTACCACACAGGATTGACGGAGGGGCAGCGCGTTTTGTATTATCGCGATATAGGGGTGCGAGTGTCACGTATATGGTACGTGAGTTGATTGCAAAAATGTTGTCTTGACGCCCGCCTATTTAGGGAGAAAAGATCAACGTAATAAAATAAGAGAAGTCAGAGCATACACGGAAAGACTTACGCGTTCGTCTTTCATCCGCGCTCTTCGAGAGTGGAACGATAGAGAAACAGTGTGAAAGTGGTTCGATGAACCCTATGCCAGGGACTTAAGTGTGAGTTACAGGTTGTAGATGTAGATGTAGATACGTATCATAAAAGAAGGAAAAGTAGGATATAAAAGTTAAAACAAGTAGAACAAGTGTCATATGCTTATGTAAGAGGGAACATCGTAGAGTGTTACGTAGACAACTGGGGGCGCTTTTGCTCTTCTTCGGGCGGTGGGATATTTTGTTCACGTTGGTCTTTGCATGGCGGCTCGGACAGGGCCGCGTAGCACCCCATTGCCGCTGAAGGGGTCGGGCGAGCCAGGACTCACGGCAAGCGTGGGCTGTGACATAGTGAACAGGTAGTTTCCAGGCAAAATCGGTGAACATTTTATAGATTTCTAGTTGGGTACAAATCTCGCTGGGTGAAGCTTTCATGTATCCGATTTTTGTGATCATGACTTGGAGTATCGGTACCCATACATTCTATTTCTGAACGTTCCCCATTGCATGCAAATGTTGCACGATAATGGAATGATCACAGTTCACCAGGCCGGCCGCGGTGGCCGAGCGGTTCTAGGCGCCTCAGTCCGGAACCGCGCGATTGCTACGGTCGCAGGTTCGAATCCTCCCTCGGGCATGGATGTGTGTGATGTCCTTAGGTTTAAGTAGTTCTAAGTTCTAGGGGACTGATGACCGCAGATGTTAGGTCCCATAGTGCTCAGAGCCATTTGAACCATGTTTGAACAGTTCATCAAATTTGCCAACTTTCGAGTACACTGACGGGGTTCATTGCTAGATTAATGCGTTTAAACCACCTTCATCAAACCCCGGAGGTCTTCCTGAAGAGGGAGGGTCACTAATGTGAAAACAATCCTTCTTAAAACGAGAAAACTATTTTCTTGTCGTGCTCTGTCTAGTGGCGTTAATCCCAAACATGGTGCAAATGTTTCTGGCTGCTCCGCTGCTGTCACCCCTCTGCTGAACTGAAACACAATAATAAGAAGGGACTGATAACCTCAGATGTTAAGTCCCGTAGTGCTTAGAGCCAAGCCAAGAATATGACAGAAATATTCCGATTTCTCCACTTGACACTCCACTTTCCAGCGTCTGAGCCTCTACTTACTATCTCCAAATGCCAAAATAACAACATGCAAACTCAAATAGTAACAGTGAACTACAAAAGAATGACGGACGATAAATAAACCCTTAGCAACCGGAATACCAACATGCGTAACAAAAACGCTGCTACCTTACGCAACAACCTAATAAAAATAGTAAAAACGTGACCGATCACGTATTCATGACCTACAGATGGTTAAATATCGAGGTACTTATCTCGCTTTGCAGCTACCTAGGCTTTACCATTGGCGAAACTCCATCAAGCAACCGAAATACGAGGTATGTTCAAAAAATTCCGGAATTTTGTCCACTAAATTTTACTGGGCTTACGTTTGACTTATTGTGTATGGTCTCATTCGAAATACTCTCTTCCATAATTCATACACCGCTCCCAACGCCGTTTCCACTTCCGGAAGCAGTCTTGGTACGCCCCTTGTTGCCGGCCGTTGTAGCCGAGCGGTTCTAGGCGCTTCAGTCTGGAACCGTGCGACTGCTACGGTCGCAGGTTCGAATCCTGCCTCGGGCATGGATGTGTATGATGTCCTTAGGTTAGTTAAGTTTAAGTAGTTCTAAGTTCTAGGGGAGTGATGACCTCAGATGTTAAGTCCCATAGTGCTCAGACCCATTTGAACCATTCTGAACGCCTCTTGTTGGAGTGCGTGAAGCGCCTTCTGCGAATTTTATCTCCTCTGTCGGTGATAATATTCGTCCTTTCAACGTGATTTTTCAACTTCCGAAATTAAAAAAAGGCCGCAGAGGCCAGGTCAGGAGAGTACGGAGCATGAGGCAGCACAGTGATTTCGTTTTTTGTGCAATAGTCGCGCACCAACAGGTATGAATGTGTGGGTGCGTTATCGTGAAGCAAGACCCGTGAATTGTCTCGCCACACTTCAGGCCGTTTCTTTCTCACATTTTCTTGCAGGCGTCGCAACACGTCCCGACGGTACCATAGATTAACAATTTGTCCCTGTGCCCCGAATTCATGATGAAATAATCCTTCAAAGTCAATGAAAACTATCAGCATGACTTTAATATATGACCTTGTAAGTAGGCTGTTTAGGTTTTTTTATTGGTAACGCCACCTCTGTATGAAAATCACTGGCTGTGCTGTGTGCAGTCTGTGGCTGCTTTGCATTGTTGTAATACTCGCCATTGTAGTGTTAGGCAGCTGTCTGTGAACAGCGCGTAGCGTTGCGCAGTTGGAGGTGAGCCGCCAGCAGTGGTGGATGTGGGGAGAGAGATGGCGGAGTTTTGTAATTTGTCATGAACTGCTATATATATTATGACTATTAAGGTAAATACATTGTTTGTTCTCTATTAATATCTTTCATTTGCTAACTATCCCTATCAGTAGTTAGTGCCTTCCGTAGTTTGAATCTTTTATTTAGGTGGCAGTAGTGGCGCTCGCTGTATTGCAGTAGTTCGAGTAATGAAGATTTTTGTGAGGTAAGTGATTTCTGAAAGGTATAGTTTAATGTTACTCAGGGCCATTCTTTTGCAGGGATCTTTGATAGATTGCGTTGCGCTAAAAATATTGTGTGTCAGGTTAAGCACAGTCATTTGTAATTTTTCTGAGGGGACGTTTCGTTGAAAGGGGGCGTTTCATATGTCGACCCTTAGCCGAGGATACTTCACTGGAATATTCAGATTTTTTTCTTGTAGTTTGTGTAATTAGTGTAGCTTTTGTTTATTGCTAGCGCGTAATTGTAGAGACAATCTCCTTTGTAGTTGCAGTCTTTCATTGTTGTGCAGTAAAACAGCTGTGGCATGCATGTAGATTTGCACCAAGTATTTCGCAGCTGCAATTAACTAGATATTATTTTCAGTGCTGTGTTAATGTGTTCTCTTATTGTTGCTCTTCAAATTGTGTTTTTCTGTGTTATCGTGTGAAATATTGTGACAATAATGGCGTGTGAAAAACGTAATACTAGGCTCCAAAGTAAACTGAGAAATGACAGTGAAGACGAAAGCAGTGTGTTAGTGCCACCGAGTAATGAAATAACTAATGTTCAAAGTAGTAACTTGGTAATTGTGCATAGGGAAATGGAGCGGGCGGCAAACAATGGCATAGGCAATGAAACAATTAGTAAACAGGGAAGCATTATCGATCGATCGCTCGGCAACAGCTCGCCTCAGGAATCCGAAATGACAGGACACAATTTTGCAAATACTGTAGATTCAGGTTTTGCGTCTTCACCATTTTCTCAAATAAGTCGAGACACATTTTCTGCTTGTCAAAATGTGAATGTTGCCGGTGCAAATTCACTGCCGAAAAGCACTGAGGAACATGTTTCAGACACCAGTGCATTGTTATTACAATTAATGCAACAAATGGGACAAAAGCTTCAAAAGTTAGACACAGTGGAACAAAATCAGAGACAAACACAGCAAAAGCTTCAAAAGTTAGACACAATGGAACAAAATCTTCAAAAGTTAGACACAATGGAACAATACCAGAGACAAACACAGCAACAGTTAGACGCAATGGAACAAAATCTTCAAAAGTTAGACACCACACTTGAACAAACACGTGAAGATTTAACTACTGAGTTAAATAAAACCGAATCGAAATGTGAAAAAGTCTGTAATGACGTAAAAACACAAATTTGTGAGCATTTCCAACCTATTTTTTCGCGTCATGAAAATGCATTACAGAATCACGAAGCAGCCATAAAAGAACTGCAAACTATTGTTCATGAAATTAATGAGACCTTGCAAGCTAAATTTGACTCAGTTGCATCTACCGATTCGGTTACGCAACTTGCAAAAACTCAGGAAAACTTAAAGGACACAGTAGATACTCTGAAACTTGGTTCAGAAAAACACACTGAGGAAATAAGTACACTATCGGAGAAAGTAGCCGAACTTTCGGATCAGTTCACTAATTTATCTACGAAGGTAGATGATAATCTGATTGACGCAAGACCGGTAGTCTTTAATAACACAGAAGAGTACGAACAAATTAGGAAATTCAAACAAAATCAGAATCAAATTAATACACAACACCAAAGAGAAATCCGGGAAGTACAAGATCAGCTGACACATGTAATACAAGAATTACGTATTTCAGAGAACACTCGCGCTCCAACACGGGAAGAGGAACTTAGAAATATGGAAAAGCCACAAAATAATAACAGAGGGCATTTCGGAAATTATGAAAGAAATTGGCAAGGTGCACCGAATTTTGAGATGGAACCGCCGACACGACGTAACAATGACCGATATGCGACTCGCCGACATGATGACTTTGACTATAAGCTGTTCATTACTACATGTAAATTCAAAACATTTAAGAATTCTGGCAACGACATTCATCCACAAGCGTGGCTCCATCAATTCTCTCATTGTTTTCCTCCCAACTGGTCATTAGAACACAGATTAGAATTTATGTGTGGCTATTTAGAGAGTGAACCAGCTGTAAGAATGCGATCGGTCATTCACGATTGTCACAGTGAAGGAGAATTTTACCATGCCTTCCTCTCAGCATATTGGTCTCAAGCTACACAAGACCGAGAAAAACATAGCATCATAATGATGAAACATTTCGAACAATCTGAATTTTCCAGTCTTGTGAAATGTTTTGAAGACATGTTGCACAAAAATCAGTACCTGACAAACCCATACAGCCCCTCAGAACTCATCCGCATTTGCTTAATCAAATTACCTGAACATTTACGACATATTATTTTAGCAGGACGTTGCAAAGAAGACATTGAGGCTTTTCAGGGACTGTTACAAGAACTGGAAATTGACACTGACAATCGGGAAACGCGGAAACAGGAGCACAACAATTACAGATCACATCCGTCACAATTCCGCCATGACAGAAATAATATACGACAAGGCTATTCTTTCAACGTAAATCGTGACCGAAACAGACGCCACCCGTATGACAACCGTTGGCAGAGTAGTAATAATTACAGGGAAAGATCACCTCTCGGCGGTAGTGACTATCACAGAGACAATCAGAGAAACAGACAATTTGGGAACCAAAATAATTATTATCAAGGGAGACAGAATAACTTTAGACGCAACGGTCCAGCGCACAGTTACGATTCAGGGAGAAATTCTCCACCACGTGACCGACAAGAAAGAAACTATGGCATCTACCGACATGACGACAGACGATATGATCGTAACGACAGACCTGAATTGCATCAGAACTGGCGGGATTCAAACAGAGCAGGGCCCTCTCGAGGAGGTGAATTTGTAGAAGTTAGGTCTCCAAATCCCAATAAGGACGCGCGCCAACAAAGAGACAATAGGCAATGACTCACACCGCTGGCAGCCACAAAACGTACTTATGAAACTGACGACGCAGCTGCCGTAGCTAGTAATTACGTAAAAATGGAAGACATTAGGGACATCTTACTCCAGGAACACGACATAAAACATAACAACATTGCATATCCTGTGATTCACATTACAGTAAATGATGTAAAATTTACGGCAGTACTTGACTCTGGCAGTCCCATTTCAGTAATTAGTGAAACAGCCTTTAGCAAATGCAACAAATCGAACGATTGCCCCACACTTCCGTTACGTAAGATTAAATTACAAGTGGCAATCGTTGGAAAAAGTGTAGATGTACGCCAACAAACCAATTTAGGATTCTTTTGCCAAAGCCACAGCTTCTCTATGAACTTTCTTATTGTTCCATTACTGTCGACGGAAATTATATTGGGAGTAGACTTTTTGAATGAATTCAAAGCAATCTTAAACTTTCACGATGCTGAAATAAGTTTAGAGAAGGAAGGTAAGTCAATAGCTTTGAAATTTGAAGATTGGCTCTCAAACCATGACGAAGAAATTAATCGGCTTTACCTTCTGTTGGACAACAGTTCGGAATTTTCTACGGAACTAGACACTAACAATCACTCTGCAAGTACTGACAGGGATGATATCGACGGCATATTTGAAACTAATGAGTTAATCCAGAACAAAATTCAAACAATTGAGAATTGTAATGACACTGATAAGCAGGACCTCTTTGAGATTTTACAAGCGCATTCCACAGTTTTTACTCACAAAACAGGAACAATCAAGGGATTTCAATACCAATTTCGTGTTGGTGAGCATACTAAATTTTGTGTTAGACCATACATAATTCTAGCACATTATAGGGACCGTGTTAGAACAGAAATACAATCTATGCTTGACGAAGGCATTATTGAGCCTGCAGTAAGCTCATACAACCATCCGTTACATGTTGTTGAGAAGAAAAATGGATCGATCAGGCTTGTCTTAGATTCGAGACAAATCAATACGATCATTATTCCTGAAACAGACAGGCCGCAAACGTTGGAAGAACTTCTTCAAAATTTTAATGGTGTAAAAGTGTTGTCTTCCATTGATCTCAGATCCAGCTTTTATCAGATCGAACTTCATCCAGAACGTAGAAAATACACAGCTTTCCTTTGTTTCGGCGTTTGTTATCAGTTTCGGAAACTTCCTTTTGGTTTGAATATTTCTTCGGCAGCATTCATTCGCGGGCTAAATTCCATATTACCTGAGTTCTTAAAACGTCACATCACCTTATATGTGGACGATACTCTAATAGCAGAAGCCTCATGGGAACAACATAATCGCATCCTCAACAGTTTGTAACGTATTTTTGCAGAATCTGGAATTACAGTTAACTTGGAAAAGTCTGAATTCGGTAGGTCAAAGGTGAGGTTTTTGGGACATATTATTTCTTCTGAAGGCATTCAGCCGGATCCTGAAAAGTTAGAAGCAATCAGAGCCATTCCAGTTCCATCCACAAAAAGACAAGTCCGCAGTTTTCTAGGTCTCGTAAATTTTTACCGTCGTTTTCTGAATATGCAAATTCTAGTTACACCAAAACTTTGTTCTCTCACTGGAAAAAATACTATTTGGAACTGGGACGAACAAGCACAGTTGGAATTCAATTCTTTGAAAGAAGCGTTACTTCACGCGCCAATACTAGCTCATCCAGATCTGTCACAAGATTTCTGCCTTAGCACGGATTCTTCTAAAGTCGGTCTTGGTGCCCATTTATTTCAAGAAGCCATAGAAAATGACACTACTGTTCAGAAAACCATTGCTTTTGCTAGCCGAGTGCTAACAAAAGCTGAAAAAAATTATTCCGTTACTGAATTAGAAGCTTTAGCTATCGTTTGGGCATTTAACAAATTCCGTTTCTTTCTTTCTGGTAAGCACGTAAAAGTATACAGTGATCATCGTGCATTACAATTTCTTATGTCTTCAAAATTAAATCATGACAGGTTAAAACGTTGGGCATTGTTTCTGCAAGAATTCCGCTTCACAATAGTCTACATTCCCGGCAAGGAGAACATTGTTGCGGACGCACTGTCACGCGCACCGGCTGGGCTTGAGAAAAGTAACACAGAAGGCAACCTCGAGCAAAATTTCAGTATTCTTTACATTCAGAAAGTCGCCTTTGAAAACTTCATCACCACATCTTTAAAGGACATTGCTCATGAACAAGATAAAGATCCGATTTGGAAAGACATCAAGAGCAAATGGCATGGAAAGACACACACACAGATTCGGCATTATTACCTGGTTAGAAACAACATACTCTTCAAACGCTGCACTGTTGATGACAAGCTATGGGTACTTTGCATTCCCGACGATTTTGTTAATAAGCTCATTTGGTACATTCATTTCAGCTATGCACATTTTGGCCCACGAAAATGTTATCATATTCTTCGAACGACTTGTTATTTTAACAATATGGAAAAGAGAATTCGAAGAGTCTTGTCTATTTGTAAACTTTGTCAAAAGGCGAAACCATCTACTATCTCCCATCGTGCTCCGCTGTTTCCTATCATTCCTCCTAAATTAAAAGAATTTGCTGCTGTTGATCTCTTGGGACCGCTTGTCAGAACATCTAATGGATTTTCGTACGTTCTAGTCGCTGTTGAACTTACTTCAAAATTTGTTTCTTTCACACCGTTACGTAAAGCCACTGGACGGTCTGTATCCAACGCCTTTGTTAAAAATTTCTTACGTGAAGTTGGACACGTTAGTAAAGTCATTTCAGATAACGGACCACAATTCAGATCTGCTGTTTGGTCACGCATGCTTCGCAACCATAAAATCAAACCTGTTTTTATTTCATTGTATTCACCACATTGTAACCCCTCCGAACGGATTATGAAAGAAATCAATAAGCTTTGCAGGCTTTATTGTCACAGAAAGCATCAGCATTGGGACAGATATTTACACTTATTTCAAAATGTGCTGAATGAAATGCCTCATGATTCCACTGCTTCACCACCTACTCTTGTACTAAAGAATGAAGAACCACCGAACAGAATCAGAGAGCTTGTACCTTTCCCGAATACACGTAAACTTCGACACGAAGACATAATTGATTTGGCTCTTAAAAATATAAAATCTGCAGCAGACAAAAGGAGAAAACTACACAGTAAAGCAAATGCAAAGAAATTATATATTGGTCAGAAAGTTCTCATTAAAGCTAATTCATTGTCACATAAGAAGAAACACTTGAGTCACAAATTCTTTCTAGTTTACAATGGACCTTACAGAATCCGACGTATACCACATGATAATTGCGTTGAAGTTGAAACTCTGCGTACTAAGAAGAGTAAAGGTTTACACCACATTTCACATGTAAAACCGTTTATTGAAAGATAATCTGCTTTTAACTTTGTTTTTGCCATATAGCTTTTGACTTTACATTACTAGTATGCTTTGTCAGACTTAGAATCTGTTAATATACAACAGTGTTTGAAGTTAAATATCCAGTCAAGAACCAAGAGAACTTATTTAAACAGATATTACGAATGCATTGTTATAGTGAACAGACGACACAGTGTTGTTATTTGTACATTCTTGCTTGTTAGTTGCACGATTACGTAACGACTATCAGGCTTACATACATAGAACATTTACCAGTACTGCTAATGAGATTTTAATGCAACATGTTGGTTTACTTGAAATTTGGTGTATCATGAGGTAAGTACATTGGCTTCTGCAGAACTTAGCTCTCGGAGGACGATAACTACGACACTTCCACAGAGATTATCTTACAACAAGACGCACAGTTTAGCGCTACAGTACACGTATTTGAGTGATTAATTTTGCACTTAAAACATTTATTTTTTTTAAAGATATTTGAAGTACAATGATACAAAGGTTTTCCGTGATACATTTCATTCCATTGCTGTAATTTGTAACACCTGAGGGTATAATTACATTAATCCTCAGGGGGGTACACGCTTACTTTGTGTACCATGTGTTTGGCAAGCACAAGGAGCCCTAGCTAATATGGTATTTGCTTATACAACTTTACACATCGGTACCATATTTTTCTAACACACAAATTACACAGATATCTGATCATTTAACTGAGAGATAAACATTTTTTTTGCTACATCAGTGACAGATGTTTAGGTAATTACACCGTTGGATAACTTCACACTTATGAAATTGTATTTTGTCTGTACTTTGTGAAATGCTCATATTTTTTCCGAAACATTGTGATACTATGAGAGCTTTGAATGTCGCATTTGGTAAGGAATCATGATTTTTAAAGTACGTTTGAGGTAGATGACACTATTGAAATGAGCAGAGAATTTTCTTTAGGTTTTGAAATTATTGCATAAAGCTACGATGTTTTTGAGATTTGACTGAGGTGTTTTGATGTTATTTTTACGACGATGAATATGTATATGTGTAATAGGGTAAGGAATAATGAGTAGTGGTTAGGGACTCTGACTTGTGAAAAAGGATGTTGGAAACCAAGAATCGTACTTTAAGAGTTATGAAATGTGTGTAAATGCGTGAATGTATCACAATGCCGGCGAAAATTGTTTGAACACTGTTATATGCATAGGATTTTGTTTCTACACATTTGTAACGCAAATTCTCAACCTGTGATTTTTTTTCATATGAGACTGTCACTGTAGCGGAAACTGGTGTCGTAAATATTTCGGTAAGAAAGTTAAGTGACCACCTGCACGTAATGCGTCGTGGTGACCCAGCTGGGCGACAGTCGCCTTGAAAAAAGCCATTAGCGTGTGCCTTCCAGAGGCACAGGTGAAAAAAAAAGGGAGGCCATTATCCTCGCTATTGACGTTCCTTTGTAGACAGCATCGGAAAAACGACACGGTCAAACTTGGTAACATATGATTACACTGTGGAGCTCTTAATTTATGATTTACTGAAATGCCTAATGAAATGACGAGAAATATTTTTATGTCTATACACCTGATTATGACTACTGTCTCTCTAGTTGAGAGATTTTTCTACTAACTTATGAAATGCCTAATGACTACTGAATGATGTTCTTATGCTTTACTTTGTACATAGTTGCGTATTTCATTTGATATCTAGTTTCTAGCTGCACTGCAGCATTGGTTAAAATAAAATTTTATAGATGTACTAATATAAATATTTTCTGTCTACAGATCGAGTAAATAATAATTTTTTCAAAAAAATGAGGGAGCACAAAACGACATTTACCTTCACAGGAACTCCATTCATAATTTTCTTTTCAAGTACTTGGTAATTTCTTTTGTAGAATAAATTGTGATGCATCACTCGAGTATTAAGATGTGACATAGGTATTAGACATGGCCATTATTAGTGTACTATTTTTTCTGCTTGAGCTTTGTCATGTTTAGGTATAAGTTATTTCATTTTCTGTTGTTGGTTGCTAGGCATAGTGCTACTGAATTTCAATTCGTGTTACTCTGCTAAGCCAGATTTATTTTTATTGTTTGCTGTGCATTGCCTCATATTAGTTGTAATGTTGAATTGCTTGGTAATTTAGATTTACTGTAGCCTGCTTTGCAAATTTCCATTTTTTTCATTGCTGTTTGCGTTAATTGTTTTGTGCTGCTGCATTGCCTCGTCCCTTAGTTTAGCATCTGAGCTCAGTAGATTTAAGTTAGCTTAAGAGGGGTAGACTATATAAGAAACTGACTATGGAGAATAGGTAAAGAATGTGTTGCGAAGTTATATGAAAAAGATTTGGGCCAAAATGAGTATTGTACACTGAGAAATAATTATATTGAAAGAAATAAGAACAGAATACAGAAAGCAGGCTTAGATAGTACTTTTGGGAATAATGATGAACAAAGGGAGATCTCCATGCAAAATACTGCAGTAAAACAAACCCTGTCCTTTTCTTTTGTGTCATCCCTCTATATGTTTGTGTACCCCTGTGTATTTGTGTTTTTCCTGTCTTTATGTGTTTAGCTGATGAGAGCTATGTTGTAGAATTTTTCTAATACTATGTTATTTACTTTGTAAAGTTGTTGAGACATTATTCATTCTGTTTTGTTGCTCATATGGGAAGGTGATGTTTCAAAAGTTATTCTGATCTTTATGTATGTACTTACGTCATTATTTTTGTAACACTGATGTATATGTTTATTTCTATTCTTTTGTAAAGCCTGTGTTACTACAAATGTTATCTGTATTGTTATGTTCTTTAATTATGTATTTTGTACCTTTGTAATTGTATTCTTATGTTATAAAATTGTAATTGACACCAGTTCATCATATTATTAACTTGTAAGTCACAGTTCACTGCACACGTTTCTGTTGGTCATAGTATATGGACAATATGTGAGAAGTAGAGACTGTTAGTGTTTGCACGTGTGTTAATAATTCAGCAAGGGACTGGATAACAGCATTGCTGGTTCTAAGGACAATTCCAAAAACTTTGTAAGTGCACAAGTGGTGGTTATGGACTTGCTATATTATCCGCAAAACTCTTCAATGGTGGTTGTGCACCTGCACAGTCACAAAAGATGGCTGCTGGCCATTTCTACAAGGACTACAGTGGGTCTGCATCTTTGATGACCCACCAATTTCTACAAGGACTACAGTGGGTCTACACCCTTGCTGACTCACCAATACCATTATTTCTACAAGGACTACAGTGGGTCTACACCCTTGCTGACTCACCAATACCATTATTTCTACAAGGACTGCAGTGGGTCTGCACCTTTGATGATCCACCAATACCGTAATCTCTACCAGGACTACAGTGGGTCTGCTCTGTGATGACCTACCTACCAATATTCTTCAAAACGTCAACTGACTCTGCTGTGGGTTTGCTCTGTTGTGGCCCATTACCTGTCTGCATGTCAAGAGTCAGCACTGTCTTTCCATTGGAAGGACAACACTACTTCTTCAAGACTGCATGGAAATCCACTACTTCCGTGTGCAATTTCTTTTACTAATGAGACTTTGGAAAAAAACTGTAATTACTATTATGATGAACGATTAGGACTGTCTTTATGGACTGTGAGAAAGTTTAGCTTTTGACCAACATTGTATCAATAAGTGTGTGCATTTGATATCTTTGTTATTGTAATTATGAAAAATTTTATCAAATCATTATTGGCCACTGCCCAAAACAATTTGTAAAATTTTTTGTGGGGAGCATGGGGGCTATGTAAGTAGGCTGTTTAGGTTTTTTTATTGGTAACGCCACCTCTGTATGAAAATCACTGGCTGTGCTGTGTGCAGTCTGTGGCTGCTTTGCATTGTTGTAATACTCGCCATTGTAGTGTTAGGCAGCTGGCTGTGAACAGCGCGTAGCGTTGCGCAGTTGGAGGTGAGCCGCCAGCAGTGGTGGATGTGGGGAGAGAGATGGCGGAGTTTTGTAATTTGTCATGAACTGCTATATATATTATGACTATTAAGGTAAATACATTGTTTGTTCTCTATTAATATCTTTCATTTGCTAACTATCCCTATCAGTAGTTAGTGCCTTCCGTAGTTTGAATCTTTTATTTAGGTGTCAGTAGTGGCGCTCGCTGTATTGCAGTAGTTCGAGTAATGAAGATTTTTGTGAGGTAAGTGATTTCTGAAAGGTATAGTTTAATGTTACTCAGGGCCATTCTTTTGCAGGGATCTTTGATAGATTGCGTTGCGCTAAAAATATTGTGTGTCAGGTTAAGCACAGTCATTTGTAATTTTTCTAAGGGGACGTTTCGTTGAAAGGGGACGTTTCAGCCTGACTTGACGAGCTTTCTTTGGTCTTGGAGAACCTTTCCTGACCCATTGTGAAGATTTAATCATGGTCTCAGCATCATAATCGTAGTCCCATCATTAGTTACGATTCTCTCAAGCAACATATCGTTCTCATTTTCGCTATCCAAAAGCTCTTTAGAAATTGCAAGGCGAAGGTCTCTCTAGTCCTGACTCATGAGCCGTTGGACGAGCTTGACGGCAACACGATACATTCCAAGATGCCGTGTCAGGATTTCATGGCATAATTCAACTGAAATGTTACATTCTTCTGTAATGCTTCGGACAGTCAGTCTTCGACTGGCAAACACAATTTCGTAGACGTTCCTGACATGAGTGTCGTCGGTAGATGTCGATGGGCGTCCTGAACGAGGGTCATCTTTAAATTTCGTCCGGTCATTTTTAAACTACGTGAACCATTCCTAACACCGAGTACGCCTGAAGCACTCGTCACCGTAGGCTTCCTGCATCATTTGGTGTGTCTCTGTAATGAGTTTCTTGAATTCACGCAAAATTTAACGCAGACGCGTTGTTCCTCTAAATCTGCCATATCGAAATTCGCAAACTGTTTGACACAACGCTCTACTCAATACATCACTGAATAATAACTAACAGACGTACAACAAAGAAACTTCCCGCAGTAACACATTAACCACAGGCGTATGCAGGGATGCCAAGCGCATTTTGGTCCAACACACCATTATCGTGAAATTACAAATGTTCCCGAATTTTTTGAACAGACCTCGTATGTTAGCTCCGGAGGAGGCTTAGGAAAGTGATGCAAAACGTCACAAAGTACTCACATGCAACCTGGAGGCCAGACAGCAGCGCCGTGATGTCTCTACGTAGGCACATCTGCTGGCGAGCAAAACTCATTCATCCATCTAGCTAATATTACTGACTGTTGCTACAGACCAACACTACAAAAGTGAAATAAGGATAAAGAACTAGCATACCTCATAGGGACCATCAGGAGGAATGACCTGTCTGGCGGGGCCTTAACATGATAAGCAGAAAAGCGTTTCTGCGAATACGGAACTCATGTACTGAATGTGACTGTGATGGTTATTAGACTCGATCGGTGATAACATATGCAAGTACGTGCTTCCCACACGGTAATAAGTGCCTGGCAACGTATGTAGTAAGACGCTTCACTCATTTCCCAGACGAGGACGGTTTATTCCAAACCCGGATGCAGCTATTCTCTTTTTCCATTAATCGCTTAAGGCAAATTCTGGGATGGCAAATTGCCTCCCTATCATCCCCCAATTATATCTTGTGCTCCGCACTGCATTATGACTTCAAGGAGATTAGATTTGTTTGCTGGACCGCAACGCTGAAAGCTCCGGATTGAACTCAAGAAATATCTATGGGATGCAACAGAACGTCGACTGCGTGGCAGAATGATTATTTTAAAAATCTGAAAGTAGCTACTCATCAGAATTCAGGTTATAGTGCATATTCTATCGTCTGCGTGTTACAGTTTAGCACAATGCCTTTCTCGAAGATTAAACTGTGTAATTTTCAGTTAAAGTAGGTCCTACCGCTGTTAGTTACATGAATGGCGTCACTGGAATGAATAGAAATTAATGAACGGATGTTTTTCTTCACATGATGTAGTCGTTAAACATTGAATTTAAGTTTTCGGGTGATAGTAATCTGTGTTCTCCATTCATTTTTGTGTGAAGGCAAATACAGTGTATCCTCTACGTAAGGTGAATGATTATACCGGACTTAGTGAATTTCCACTTCAGACCTACTGTTGCCCAGAAGGGAACTGTTCGTATAATTTGTCAGACTCAGGTACAGAATTTCCTAAGTTCGTAAATTAAAAAACATTCTTGTATGAATGGATACCTCGTACAGATTTTGGGTTATTGTGTTATCCAGATACCGCATCCCTGACTTATTGCCTTCGAATGTACGCCAAATATTGTCTGCGACAAAATACATGACACCCCTTTCTCAAACGCTCACATCCGTGACGAGTCTGCTTTCCGGATACGAAAATTATTTGAGTTACGTAGTTCCACGCGTCTACTGCGGACTGAAAGCTTTCTTCTCCAAAATGCGAGTCCAATAACCTACTCAGAGTGCCAGATCGCTTATTTTCTAATACGGCGCGTCGATCAGGTAATTTCCTGAGATGTAGTGGTACCTGCTAGATCGGTGTGAACCATGTTATTTGGTTCTGTAGCTCGAATGGTCGATGTGACAATTAGTAGACCATATTCCTCATATTTTATTCCGCCATGACGCACCTCACCCCTCTCGGTGAGACATATTACCTTCATCTACGTCTACGTGGATACAACTTCACAATAATTCTCTGTTATTCCACTCTCGAACAACGCGCGTAAAAAACGAACACCTATATCTTTCTGTACGAGCGCTGATTTCCTTTATTCTTTTATGGTGATAGTTTCTCTCTATGTAGGTCGACGTCAACAAAACATTCTCGCATTTGGAGGAGAAAGTTGGTGATTGAAATATCCTGAGAAGATCCCCCTGCAACCAGAAACGCCATTGTTTTAATGACGTCCACCCCAAATCCTGTATCATGTCCGTGACACTCTCTCCCCTACTTCTTGATGATACAAAACATGCTGCTCTTCTTTTAACTTTCTCGATAAATTCAGTTAATGCTGTCCAGTAAGCATCCCACACAGCGCCGCAGTACTCCAAAAGAGGACGGACAAGCGTAGTGTAGGAAGTCTCTTTAGGAGATCTGTAGCATCTTCTAAGTGTTTTGCCAATAGAACGAAGTCTTTGATTCGCCTTCCCCGTAACATTTTCTATGTTTTCTTACCAATTTAAGTTTTTCGTAATTGTAACTCCTAGGTGTTCAGTTGAATTTCGGGCCTTTAGATTTGATTGATTTATCGTGTAACCGAAGTTTAAAGGAGTCCTTTTAGCACTCATGTCGATGACCTCTCACTTTTCATTATCGAGGGTCAACTACCAATTTTCACACCGTACAGACCTTCCTGGCAGTAGTGCTGTGTATGTGAAAAATCTATAAGTGTCTGTTTAACTTGATGGGGAAACAGTTCTCAGATCGGAGTAAGTTGAGACGTACCATCATCGACCGCACAGTGTTTCGCAAAGAACTATGGTGTAAAAACAATCCCTGGTGATTGCTTTACTGTAGTCCTATATGCTTTCCAAAAAAACTTTCTTACTTGGAGCGCATTCACACAGTTCGGTATGGAAATCCGGTTAAAGAGCATAAGGCTAGCTGAGATGTGACCATCGATCGTAAGCGCGTTTCCGCGCTGGAGATGAATCGGGCACTTTCCAGCCTTTGCTAAGCCTGTCGAATATCGCATTAGACGTAGATGACTGGATTAATTGGAGCAGTGCTGAGATGGCCCATCAGCGCACACACAGACTGGCTTATTACAGAGCCGCCGCTGCCACGTCATGAGTGCATCATCGTCAGTTATCAGCAGCCATAAGAGCAAAGTGCATCGTTCTCATTTCCAGGCTGTACCAGATTATCATCCATTGACTCTATTTCTTTAAATGAATTTACTAAACGTAAACAAGACAATTTTAAAGTTAATTACACGGTAGCATCTCGCATGCATGTTTATAATTAAAATTCATAGATAATCTGCTTTCGGGGTGGAAGTGTAGGAAGAGTAGGGATGATGTCCTTTTTATTCCGATGAAAACTTACTTCCGGTAAAATACTTTCTCAGTGTTGAAATTTCCAATCCAGTTATCGGCTTCACTAAAACATTTAGACCGTACAACAATGAATGCAGGTGGGTGAAGTCAGAGTGGCAGAACGCATGCATGTGAACCAGCTAACAAGGCTCCCCCCTAACAAGCTGTCACTGCCTGGCAATTTCGTGGCAGTTTCTTTGACGCTAAATAGAAATCCGTGGAAACTCTGCTTTGCATGTGTTACCTCTAGCGCTACCTGAACTGATGCTGTACGTTTTTCATACAATGCCCCGAACGAAAGTTGCATTGCCATTCAGGATGTTGGCGTTGACCCGATAGAAAACATTTTCACAGCGTCTCTCTTTCTTATTGAATTCACGGTTACGTTATTCACCACAGTAGAGATTTGAGATTCAGTGAAAGTATCTCAGTCGGCGAAAAAGTAGTACTGGTTACTACTTTTTTTTGTACCACACTGTATCACGTTAGAGAGAGGTGGCACAGTGGTTAATAAGCTGAAATTTTGTTGACAGCAACGTTCCTATACCCATTTTGCTACGTTTATGTTTTCAGTGGTTTCTCTATATTAAATGAGGTTGATTTCCTTCCCCGTATATGTCCACCTGAGTTAAATAGAAGTCGACGACATATGACCCTTTCTTCCTTTAATCCTATCAGAACAATCTGAATATATGATTACAGTCTTCTTTGTATTTTCAGGCTGTAAAACGCAAATCATAAAATAATCACAAATCGAACCGTCGCACTTTGCACGTAAAAATGCAAAGAACACGCTACAGCAATAACATTGCGTGGCCAAGAAAGACCTTGTATATGTCTAATGCAATTATTCACATTTGTAGATTTCCTCATCCACCATGAAGAAGTAGGGAAGATGGAAGGTTGGAACTGAACAGAGTAAGAAATCGGCTGTGGAAATATCACTGGAAAAGTACTGGTGTATGCCTGGAGAGGTTTACGGAACCGAGACAGCCGAAATTTGGACGCTCCGACGGCGATTTCAAAAACGTTTCTCTCGAATGTGAGCCTAGTGCTTTAACTACTGTGGTGCTTCACTACAATTAACATGTTGTCACGGATTCATAAAACTCTTAATTTTAGACTTCCACATTCTAAACAGGAGTTTCTGTTCGTTTCTTACGAAGTAATTTTTAGGGTTCAGTGTGTTATAACTACCCTGACAGAGCTGTTCTGTGAAAAAGTGTGGTCTCAACGTTCATTTAGTGATCGAGGTGGCACTGTGGTGAAACACTAACAGGCTGAAGGGCGGCGTTTTAAATCCGGTTGAGATTTTCCGTCCTTTCCCTACATCACTTGAGTGTTGGGATTCTTCCTTAGAAAAGGAAACGGCCGATTTCTTTCCTCTTACTTCTTAATCCAAGCTGATGATCTAGTCTTCAATTCACCTTTCATATTAACTTTCACTGGACATATCTGGGAAGATAAACAGAAAAATTACTGTTCCATCCACTGACAGATGGTGTGGACAGAGCTTAGAAAAGCTCTAAATAAAACTCTTGTCGTGTTTCCATTCTTTGAGGTGTGAAATCTATAAGGGTCACGTGATAGAAATTGGCTCTTCGCATTCTGTGAATTTAACCGTAACGCTGTGAATCCATTAATAAAAATACTGAAGTGAAACAAATTGATCTGTTTGGATGGCATCTGAGGACAGATGGTAAAGATAAGGTTGCATGGCCCTTGGCGTTTTAATAAGCAAAGAATGGCATAAGGTTTTCCATGCGAAAAATATACCTATCTATGGTAGGTGTAAGATTTGTGGGAACGGAAGACCGTATGATCCTTGGCGGTTGACACAAGATAGTAGCACTCCATTTTCTTAACGGGTAAACAGTTTCATCCGATTCTCTCATTTGGCATGGGCTGTATTATGATCTTTACCCATACTATACCTACGACAGACACACTGTGACTAGATCGTAGTTTCATGTTAGGTCGGGATCTGACGCCCAGCCATTCTCCTCATGGATTTCACGATATTGCCGTTATGGCTCCTTTTCAGTCTACACATCGAACGAGCTGTTCAGAAACTTAGGTAACAGGATGTCTACCATGAAAAGCTATGATTTTACTGACTGAATATACAATTTTTGCCTTTCTTAAGAACTTTATTTAAATATGAGGGCAACACTGCGAAACGTCGAATGAACACTTACAAAAACGAAATAAAATAAAATAAGAATAAAAAAGAAAAAAGAAAAACCTTAATACTCTGGAGCTGCAACCAAATATCATTAGTACGCATGAACGGTATTCTTAGCATTAAGGCGAAAATATTCTGCTAAAGTCAACCTAGGTAGAGATCGATCATAATCGAAAGCAAATAAGAGAAATCAGAGGTCGCACGGAAAGATTAAAATGTTCATTTTTCCATCGCTCTATTCTACCGGAAAACCGCAGAGAAATAGTCTGAAGACGGTTCGATGAACCTTCTGCCAGGTGCTTAGGTGTGAACTGCACGGTAGTCATATAGATGCAGATGTAGCATCACAGACTGGAGACGAAACGTGATAGCTGACAGAACATTTAAAATACTGTACTTTCTCCAGAAAATTTCAGCTTTCCTGTGTTTTCGTTAAACGAATGCATAGTCAAGAGTTTGCTCCTATCTAAGGCGCTGATAAAATTGCTTCCGTAACTAATGCTATTATATTTTTGAAAAACGGGACTACGTGCTTTCCATGAGCTTTATTAAGGTAAATTTAAAAAAAAATAAAAAATATGCCACTCTTTAGAAAAAAGAAGGGAGTAACATAATGATGGGATAAGTAATTAAATTGAATATACTTTTAGAATTTCTCCTTTAGGACAAATGAAAGAAATGTGTTTTGCTCTGCGTGAAATTCTCAAAAGTATATTTGTCATCACGCAAACACGGATGGAAAAAGTTTTCTTCAGCTCACAGTAATTAAGATAAACGAAGTAGTACTTCCAACTTCTTCTATGATGATTAGAATGTTACTTGACCCAGGATTAGAAGGGTACCTTGCAATCTGTGATTTCGTACTGGCTTAGTTAATTAAACGACGTCCAGTGATCTTACTGGAAACGCGTACTAAGTTACCCTGAAATTATGAGAAGTAAATAAGAAATGTTTTGCAGTTACACTGCCCGACAAAAAAAGTGAAGCACCCGGAAGGGAACGTGAAAACGAAATAAAAAGCCGGCCGCTGTGGCCGAGCGGTTCTAGGCGCTTCAGTCCGGAACTACGCTGCTGCTACGGTTTCAGGTTCGAATCTTACCTCGGGAATGGACGTGTGTGAGGTCCTTAGGTTCATTAGGTTTAAGTAGTTCTAAGTGTGGAGGACAGATGATGGCTCTGAGCACTATGGGACTGAACATCTGTGGTCATCAGTCCCCTAGAACTTAGAACTACTTAAACCTAACTAACCTAAGGACATCACACACATCCATGCCCGAGGCAGGATTCGAACCTGCGACCGTAGTAGTCGCGTGGTTCCGGACTGAGCGCCTGAACCGCTAGACCACCGCGGCCGGCAGGACAGATGACCTCAGATGTTAAGTTCCATAGTGCTTAGAGCCATTTCTTGAACGAAATAAAATGTATCGCTTTGAAAGGGCATTTGATGACATTTCAGCGATTACAAATCTGGTCAAACTTACAGAACACAGGGTAGTGAGCCCACTTATCAGTATCACATTACACCTCCTCTGGCCTGGATCCGTGTACTGATTCAGTTCGGAAGGTTTTCATAATGACGTTGTATACTCTCCTAAAGAAAGCTGGACCACAACTGCTGTAACAAGTCGTTGATATCCTGGATACTGACACTGGGACAGAGTTGATGTCCCACCTGATCCCACTCACCCACTCATGTTCTATCAGGGACAGACCTGGGATATTGCTGGCCACGGGAGGACCTCAACACCTCGCACACAGTCCATAAAAACAGGTACAATGCGTGGAAGAGCATTGTCCTGTTGAAAAATGGCACCACGCTGTGACCTGTAGTCATACCCGATGATTCCTCATACCATTACACGAGAAGCAGCACCGGGGTGCCTCTACAGCCGGTGGAGAAATGGGACCTCTGCCCAGGTCGGCACATCATTCTCCGACGGAGTTCAACTGGGGTAGTGCAGAGGTGAGATTCATCACTGAAAACAACGCGACGCCATCAGTTATCCAAGCTTTTTGGTCACGGCACCAGCCTAGACTGGACGTGTTATAGTCGTTTGTGTTGTGGTCTTAACGGCAGCTTACGTACGGGACGGTAGCTTCCTAGTTCGGTAGCTGCTAGTCTCCGTCAGATGGTGCGGCATAATACAAAATGTTGCATTGACTCAGTTACTTGTTCTCGGACGAAAGGTAGAGTTTTTAAAGTATTACGATGTGTTAGACGCACAGTACCACGATCCTCCCTTGTGGTAGGCTAACGTGGTCGACCGGAACCTTAAAGACAAGACATGTTTCCATGCCGTCCAAATTCGTACCACTGTCACATCCAAAAGCCCCACAGATCTACACTGAAGCACAAAAGAAACTGGCATAGGCATGCGTATTCAAATACAGAGATATGTAAACAGAGAGAATACAGCGCTGCGGTCGGCAACGTGTATATAAGACAAGTGTCTGGCGCGGTTGTTAGATCGGTTAATGCTGCCGGCAGGTTAGCGAGAATTAAGTGAGCTTGAACGTGGTGTTACAGTCGGCGTACGAGCGATGGGACGCAGGATCTCCGAGGTAGAGATGAAGTGGGGATTTTCCCGTACGGCCATCTCACGAGTGTAGAGTGAATATCAGGAATCCGGTAAAACATCAAATCTCCGACATCGCTGTGGTCGAATAAAGATCCTGCAAGGAAGAGATCAACGACCACTAGAGAGAATAGTTCAACGTGACAGAAGTGCAACCTTTCCGCAAATTACTGCAGGTTTCAACGCTGGGTCATCAACAAGTGTCAGTGTGCGAAATATGAAACGAAACATCATCGATATGGGCTTTCGAAGCCGACGGCCCAATCGTGTACCCTTGATGACTGGGCTCGTCAGCACCGACATTGGACTATTGACGACTGGAAACTTGTTGCCTGGTCGGGCGAGTCTCGTTTCAAATTATATCGAGCGGATGGACGTATACGGGTATGGAGACAACCTCAGAAATCCATGGAGCCTGCATGTCAACAGGGGACTGTTCAAGCTGGTGGAAGCTCTGTAACGGTGTGAGGCGTGTGCAGTTAGATTGATGTGGGACCCCTAATACGTCTAGATACGACTCTGACAGGTGACATATACTTAGGCATCCTGTCTGATCACCTGCATCCATGCATGTTCACTGTGCATTCCGCGACAGGTTTTGCCAATTACAGCAGGACAATACGACACCCCACACGTCCAGAATTGTTACAGAGTGGCTCCAGGAACACTCTTCTGAGTTTAAACACCTCTGCTGGTCACCAAACTCCCCAGACAAGAACATTAATGAGCATATGTAGGGTGCCTTGAGACGTGCTGTTCAGAAGAGACCTCCACCCTCTCGCACTCTTACGGATTTATGAACAGCCGTGAAGGATTCATGGTGTCAATTCCCTGCAGCACTACTTTAGAATTAGTCGAGTTCGTGCCACGTCATGTTGCGGCACTTCTGCGTACTCGCGGGGGACTTACACGATATTAGGCAAGTGTATCAATTTCTTTGGCTCTTCAGTATAGATGTCGCACAATTCGACCATCCGGCCAAATGGAAACACACAGTGAGATTTCTTTCAAGGTCGGTCACCACGGTCTAATAATACTGTCTCGCATGAGCAAGCGGCATCTTCGTGTCCTCCATAGTAATCCTTCAACATCTGACGGCGCTCACACCGTTTATATACCCTAACAGGGCTAGTAACAACATGAAACACGAACAACGCTAAGGGGCACTAATGATCGCTCTACTCGTCACCGAGAATAGCACCTCGAATGATTTACATATCCGCCAATAATTTATGTACGAAGTTACAGTGACATCCAACCATATCTCCTGCATGCTTCACATTTTTTTGTCTGCCAGCGTATTCCCGAAATCAGAATTAGGAGAACAGAACCACCTAATAGCAACAGAAAAAATAAGAAAACTAAATAGATTATTATATTTTAAGTCCATAGTGACCGTCATCCTAAACAAACCAAAGTTAAAAGGACTTTTCATAAATTAATGTGTGTATCTATCTCAGGATGCACTACCACACTGATGGTCCAATTTCCATAACGTGAATTTAGTGCTAAACAAACGTTTGATCTTTGAATTGCCAACCGAAACCAAACTTGATAGCTGCTGACACAGCAAACACAATGTGAAACTGGGTGCTGGGTCGCGTGGAATGGTTGAATTTCTCAATTGCCAGTGCAGAGAAAGTCAAATACAGAATGTTTATCCCATTCGCGTAGCGGGCCACTCTGTTTTAATCTTCTGACACTGCAGATTCGATTTAGTGCAATCATTTCATTCGAATGAAAAACAAACCTGCAAGGAAAAATATGCAACAGGATAATCACAGACTGGGAAAGATACCAGCGTGAAAAATTCCGTTCAATGAATTGAGGGCATCGAGGGTACACGGGACACAAGGACCGGTGAGGGAAGGTGGGAGCTGCAATATAATTGCGAATAAATAATGAGAATTAATCCTTAAAAATTGGCATAAAGAAACTATTTACACTTTGCCATGGGGATTCTCAGGCCAGTTCCCTGTGCCAGATTAAACACGGAAGTGAAAGAACTCATTCGTTTCAAATGACACGGGGAAAGAAATACCTTTATCGCCTCCATTAGTTCAGAAAAGGGTATTGTCGGTAATATGATTAATCACATTCGAATGTTCCATGAAGTGTAGAGTAAATGAATACGCATAGTACCGGCCACCCTTGTTTCCGTTACCAAAGGAACTACGGCACTTTATAGCTGCAGCTGTTGTGCAAATAGCATACCTTGGGATATTGCAGCAGACATTACAGATTAAACTTGAAATCTCCATTAATAAACCACATGAAATATTTATCACTTTTTCACTCGGGAAAAGAAACTGAACAACCATTTCTTCCGAATAAAATTAGTCTTATGTACCGGGTGACCGGAAAGTTAGTATAGATTTGAAAACTTAATAAACCACGGAATAATGTAGATAGAGAGGCAAAAAATGACACACATGCTTAGAATGACATGGGGTTTTATTAGAACCAAAAAAAAAAAAAAACACCCCATATTGCTAGATGCGTGAAAGATGTCTTGCGCGAGTCGTTTGGTGATGATCGTGTGCTCAGCCGCCACTTTCGTCCTGCTTGGCCTCCCAGGTTCTCAGACCTATGTCCGTGCGATTATTGGCTTTGGGGTTACCTGAAGTCGCAAGTGTATCGTGATCGACTGACATCTCTAGATATGCTGAAAGACAACATCCGACGCCAATGCCTCACCATAACTCCGGACATGCTTTACAGTGCTGTTCACAACATTATTCCTCGACTACAGCTATTGTTGAGGAATGATGGTGGACATATTGAGAATTTCCTGTAAAGAACATCATCTTTGCTTTGTCTTAATTTGTTATGCTAATTATTGCTATTCTGATCAGATGAAGCGCCATCTGTCGGACATTTTTTGAACGTTTGTATTTTTTTGGTTCTAATAAAACCCCATGTCATTCCAAGCATGTGTGTCAATTTGTACCTCTCTATCTACATTATTCCGTGATTTATTCAGTTTTCAAATTTATACTGACTTTTTGATCACCCGGTATGTAGAATTTTCACATACGCGGCCATCATGATGGAATTCTTTTTCTGGTGGATGATCTATGCCAATAGAGACAGTGATGATAAATCTGCCATTCTGTAGTGTGGAGTAAACAACCAGAAAGATGGTTATAATTAAAACAACAAGAAGCAAATACTGTAACTTAATTGCTTTTAGATGTAATGAGGGAAATTCTAATTAAAAGAATATATCTTCCACTCTGCACTGCGTGTTTGCTGTAATTACACAGAAAGGCTTGAACTATGTACTTGGCCAAGACTAGAAACAGGCCGAGACACGAACAGGGGCCATTCGGCCATATTAAACAACTCTCTTACATCTCACATATCTTAGAAAGGCTCATGATCTGCCTCAACCCTCGAATAGCCCAGCTAGTACGAGTATTACTCTAGGGGCAAGGCCCTGTGCTCTGGTTCTAGTTCGCTAAGACAGGATTGTGTGTAGAATTACATGCTACCCTTTCTGGATAGCCACATCTCATCCTTGAAGAGATATAGAACCGAGAAATATGATAATGACAGATAGAATATGACAAAGTTACTTGAAATCGTGAAGTCATATGTAGTAGTGATTACAGAGGCAGTACTAACTATCAAAATGGTACAAATGGCTCTGAGCACTATGGCATTTAACGTCTGAGGTCATCAGACCCCTAGAACTTAGAACTACTTAAAACTAACTAACCTAAGGACATCGCACACATCCATTCCCGAGGAAGGATTCGAACCTGCAACCGTAACGGTCGCGCGGTTCCAGACTGAAGCGCCTAGAACCACTCGGTCACAACGGCCGGCTACTAACTATCTATTCTTGCCCTTTCTTTATTGGGATTTCTATATCTGGAGGTGTAAAAGTTGGACGTTGAGCCACCCAGGGCAGGTAGTAACGAGGCAGCGAGGATCCACCACATGAGTCGCTCCCGTGTGATGCAAGCCACGGTGTCTTTTTCGTACCTGGGTCGCGAAATTATAACAGGGAGGTAGTGGCAGAACGAGCGTTGTGCGAGCAAACTGCTAGACACCGGACCACTGTTCCTCACAGTCTAGAGCAATGCAGTAATATGCAGTTATGAAGGTAAAAATGCGAAGCCCCACTTTTCCGCAGACTAGACTGCGGACAGCATAGAGCGTATGCAGGCGGGCGAGATAAATACGCCGGTGACATGAGGGAATTCACAAAAATGCTACTCTTGACGCACAGGATTACACACTGTGGCTGCAGAGAACATCTTTTAGAAAGCTGACCAAGAAGACACCACGGTGGGTGCCGTTATTGCAGGGGAAGTGACTCTCCAACCTGCTTTTCTTTCTTTCGTATGGTGGCAAGTTCAGGCTGGCGGAAGGAACACGCCTTGCCATTGGTAGGCGGTTTGCGATGTCCATCCTCAGTTTCATTTTTTGAGCAGAGACGCGCGCTAAATAAGTCGATTGGGTGACGACTTTTTCTGGAACCGACGGAGGGAGAAGAGACCTTGTAAAATTATAATACTGGTCAATCTTGCTGGCAAATCGGAAGACTGGTTAGCAGATTTGAAGCTCGTGAAGAAAGGTATAGCCCAGAGTGGAGGACTGCAGTTTCTAGAGACACGGACAGTCAGTTTTAGGATTCAGGATCTAGCGGGAGAGAAAGTAATTTCGAAATTGGGAACCGAGCGGACGAATAAATAAGAAGTACATAGATGCAGGATCGGCCGATCGACTAAGCAAACATTCAGAGTCGGAGGATTTCAGTGGAGCGCACACACGACCGGCAGTGATGTAGGGTCACCTCGAATTACTATGGTTTGACACCAGCCAGCACAAAAATGGCTCGGAGCACTATTGGACTTAACATCGGACGTCATCAGTCCCCTAGACTTAGAACTACTTAAACCTAACGAATCTAAGGACATCACACACGTCCATGCCCGAGGCAGGATTCGAACCTGCGACCGTAGCAGTCGGGCGGTTCCGGACTGAAGCGCATAGAACCGCTTTGGCCACCGCGGCCGGTTCCAGCCAGCACAGCTCACGGTAAGATTGTATTGCTACTACACGGCGCCAGGGACAGATAGGCAAACTAATTTGTTCGCTTGAATGGAAGCGGCGGACTCCAGAACGGTCGCTCTGCCCTGAGAGTTACCTTTATTCGCTGTCAGTTCGTCGCCATACAGTCACTTCGTATGTACCATAGGACTTCGCACGTCTGTAAGTATCGTAGTATCACGTCATAACCTGATTAATATCTTTACTCAACTCCAGACCTTGCCAACCAACAGTGACTATTGTTAATGTAGACTGTCATATATTATTTGAGATGAGATTGTGCATAATTAATATCCATTGCTAGTAAACTTAAACATTGTTTATGAAATAAGTTCGGAATATTGTGTTCTATGACCCATAATAAACCCCATGTCATAGTAAATACTTAACAGAAGATTTAAAGAGGCCCCACTCGGGGTTCAGTGCTTATGGTCCCTTTAGGCAGATCGCGTTGTCCAAACTGCATCGCATAACTTCAATAATTACAACAGGACAATGAGGAGAGATCTGCTACTGGAATTAGACTGGCCAGATCAGAGAGTAGAAGCACAATGAAAGGCGGAGGTTCCGAAAAGCTGAACTTGGAATATGAAAGATTTTACTTCTCAGTGTTTAGGCAAAGCTGTCGCAAATTACGACTGAAACTCAAAGGTGGCGGTGATGGAGACTCCACTGTAGGTCTGGAAAGCTTTAGAAAACTGTCCAAGAGTCCAATGGGTCAGTGGGACGATAAGTGTCCATAAACCTTCACATAAAATTAAGGAAGAAGAATGATTTGGATTTAGAGTAGGGACCGGACAGAATGATGAAGCAGGAAACCAACTTTGGACTTCGAGGACGAATCATCCTGGCATTCTTAAATAATGTGGGGAAACCATGGGGTTCTCAATGACACTATGGCGATTTTAACTGTATTGGTTAGGCTTCTGTGACGCCGTTACCAGTCCTAAAAGAGTTTATTATGGTAATATCATTTCATTACTACACTACGTTTAATTTTCAGTTGAGTTTTTGAACCTATGTCATCTAGGGAGATCACTTAGATAACACAATTTCATGGTTATCTAGTAATCTAAAAAACGAGTGACAGTCTCTATTTAGTTATCTAGTTATCATTTGATATTCTGGATACCAAATAGCGCTCATTGCTAGCAGTCATATCAAATATCCATGCACTTTTCATCTAGACCGCAGGCTCAGTTTGTAACAGTTCATCCGGGTCAAGCCAACATCTGATGGTATGGAAATTAAAGTCGAAATGTAATATAGGCGGCTGACTCTGCACACATGAAAACTACACTGTTATCCTCTTACCAAACCTTAGCATTCATAGATACAGAGCTCATAGTGAAATGAGTGACAATGCGCAACGTCACTAAGAAACTAACAGCATAGTGAACTAGAGTAGATAAAGTAAATGAAAATATTTGGAAAGTGAACATGCACAGTTCTCGTTAAATTATTCACTTACTTAATGAAATAACAGCCTAACAGAATCACAACTGGGAGCATAAGTACGAGGGTGAGTCAAATGAAAACCTTAACTTTGTAATAACAAATAGAAATTTCCCGCCGTTAACCTGTAAGTTGGCAAGCGTGCTACAAACAGCGTGCAGAATGGCCTGTAGGTGGCAGCATAGTGCAGATGCACACATACCGTCGCAGAATCAGTATAAAGATGACCACCCCACTTGCGACTTGCACCAGGGAAGAACGGCGTTCTGTTATTCGGTTTTTGAGTAGTGAAGGTGTGAAACCTATTGAAATTCAACGAACCAATGGAGGTCCAGCACGGTGATGCATGTTTGTCACAGCAGCAAGTCTAAGAATGGAGTAGGAAGTTCGCAAATGGTGTGACTGCAGTGGAAGATGCTCCTTGCCCAGGTCAGGCACAACGAGTTGTGACTCCACAGAACATTGCAGTAGTTGAACCCATAGTGAAGGAAAACTGCCGAGTGATACTGAATGACATTGCAGCTTATTTACAGATTAGTCATGTGTCAGCACACCACATTGTGCATGATGTGCTCCAGTTTCACAAAGTGTCTGCAAGATGGGTGCCACGGCAGCTGACTCCTAAAATGAGAGAACGACGTGTTGATGCTTGTGAAGAACTTCTTCGGCGCTTTGAACGAGATGGTGATGGCTTCCTTGCAAGAATGGTTATTGGGGACGAAACCTGGGTTCACTTCCACCGACCGGAAACGAAGAAAGCGAGCAAGGAATGGCGCCATTCCTCATCACCAGTACCAAAGAAGTTTCGAACAGAACCATCAGCAGGGAAGGTTATGCTGACTCTCTTTTGGGACGAAAAAGGCGTCATTTTGGAGCATTATATGCCTAGAGGGACCTGCGTCACCAGTGCATCATACGCAGAGGTCCTAAAAATCATCTGCGGCCTGCAATCAAATCAAAGCGACGTGGATTGCTGTCAGCAGGTGTCCTTTTGCAACATGACACTGCATGGCCCCACAGTGCCCGTACAACAGTTGCAACAATCACAGACCTGCATTTTGAGTGTCTTCCTCATCCACCATACTCACCAGATCTTGCCCCAAGTGATTTCCCTATGTTTGGCCCACTCAAAGATGCAATGGGAGGAAAGAAGTTCCGTTATGATGAAGAGGTACGCCACGCGGTGCGTGAGTGGTATGCGCGGACTACCAAAAGAATTTTTTTCTAAAGGAATTTTTGCACTTTGTAAGCTCTGGAGGATTTGCATTGAGCGTGGGGGAGATTATATTGAAAAGTGATACAGCTTTGTACCACTTCTGCAGCAATAAATAATATTTTTAAAAAATATTTAAGGTTTTCATTTGACTCACCCTCGTATATCCTTGATCCCTCTTTTGTGTTTCCTTTTTTCTCCTCTTACGATGGGATGGTAGCAGTAAGCTATATGTTCTTCAGCCTTACAGATTTTGTACATGAGAGTAGAAAATAAAGACTAATAGGTTAATAAATGTAGATTTCTTGAGTTAAGAACGGTGTTATTGATGTGAAAGTAACGATGGCAATGTTGATGGCTGTTAAGAATGCTTTCGCTAGTGCTGCTATGATTCTGCTGAAGGTGATTAGTCGCTGATGATTGGATGTGGGACGCGGAAGGAAATTGTTTAGAGAGAAAATTAGATTTGATGTAATGGACAGGAAGTGGCAATGCTTTTGCTGCGGACAGAACGCAATAGGATTGTTTATGGGTAGGACTGAGATTAAAGAAGAGTATGTAGGGGGTGGAGGAGGACGTAAGGTACACAGCACAACAACATTGCGCAACACAATTAAAGGGTCACTTCTTCCAAACCCTGTAACTGTCTCTCACTGAAATGCAGAAATTTGAAATTTGCTTCATAGGTAGATAAAATCTTCCCTCTGGAACGCTGCAAAAGCATGGCGCCCTGTGACGTCATCCTCTGGCTCGGCGAAGCTACAGAAGCGAAGAAAAAGGCGAGAGTTCAGAAGCTCTTGTGAGGTGTAAGAGCGATAAACGATGTCACGTTGGCACCAAATTTCAACACATTTCCATCCGACGCCACCGTGTGTCACGCGCTGCGACGTACGTCACTCCCTTCTTTTGACGTATCTGCGGTGATGGTGAGAACCGCGACGCCCAACGTTGAAATCAACCGAGTTTCTCATGAATGTCCGAGGAAAACATTTCAGACTCACCGCCGCCCAGCATCGATACGAACAGGCCTCAGGAGGTGGTATAAAGCGAGGTCTTCCTCGTGGTCTTGTTCCTCCTGGGTTGATTTAGAGCGTTGTTTTTGCGACTGAGTTGTCTTGCCTTCTCATGGCGTGGCCGAACCAGCGAAGACGCGCATCCCTCCCTTTTTCGGTGATCGGCGTGACACCAAACCTTTGCCGGACTTCTGTATTTTTTACGTGGTCACAGCGTGTCAGCCCCATGCACCATCGAAGCATCTTCATCTCCACGGTGTGTAACATTAGCTCCTGTTGTTTCGCCATGAGCGACACTCTACTGCTGCTGGGCGTACCATGGTCTTATATACTTTTGCCTTTAGATCCTGAGGCATATTTTTATCCCAGAGGACTCCAGCGACCTGTTTCTACTTGAGCCAAGCTGCATTCACTCTCATCCCAGTATCAAGAGTTGTGTCGCAGTTTGACGTGACGACAGACCCTAGGAACTTGAAATGCGTGGTCTTCTGGAGGTCTTCTTCGCCGATACTTATGGTGCCTTTGGGGGCCGCATTCTGGGTACTCTGTCTTCTGGACATTGATGTGCAGTTCATTTTCAGCCAGTTTGTCCTTCCACGTTTGAACCTGGTGCTGGAGTTCAGGGCGGGCTTGGTCAGCAAGTACCACATCATCTGTATAAAGAAGGGTCCAGGGATGTGAAGTCTGTAAGTCTAAGTCAACTGTTGCGTATCCATGCAAAGGAGGAACAGCAATGGTGTAAGGGCAGAACCCTGATGAACACCCACAGTGATATGGAAGGGCGGAGAAATTCCAGCAGGACTCCGAACAACACTAGTGGAATTATGGTACAAAAGTTGCACCCAGCTTACATACTCTTCAGGGACGCAATGCCAGCGAAGAGCTCGCCAAATAAGATCATGTGGGATACGATCGAAAGCCTTGTCTAAATCTAGAAATGCCAAGTGTACACTCTTCTGTCTCTCTCTGTGTTTTTCCATGAAAAGGCGCGTGGCATGGATAGCATCGATGGTGCTGCATCCCTTAACAAATCCACACTGATTTGGTGTTACAGAGACAATACTCCTTAGTCTGCTATCAAGTACCCGTTCAAAGATCTTTAAAGTATGATAGAGGAGTCGAATAGGTTCAAAATGGTTCATATGACTCTGAGCACTATAGGACTTAACTTCTCAGGTCATCAGTCCCCTATAACTTAGAACTACTTAAACCTAACTAACCTAAGGACATCACACACACCCATGCCCGAGGCAGGATTCGAACCTACGACCGTAGCGGTCGCACGGTTCCAGACTGTAGCGCCTAGAACCGCTCGGCCACCCCGGCCAGCAGTCGAATAGGGCGATAAGTCGAGCAATCGTTCACGTCTCCTTTCCCCTTCCAGATTGGAACTGTTGTGCTAGTTGTCCATGCTTGTGGAAGTTGTTTTCCGGCGATGATTCGGTTGAAGAGTAAAGCAAAGAGTTCTGAAGCAGGCTTTCCGAGCATTTTCCAGATTTCCGCTGGTAGGTCGTCTGGGCCAGTTGCTTTTCCGTTTTTCATCTTCCTGATGGCAAGCATACATCCTCAGGGGTAATTTAGGGGACGGGTCCTAAGGTAGGATCAGGACTAGTAATTGGTGGATGCGTAAACTCTTTGTTGCTGATGTTATGAAAATAGTCCGTCCAACGCTGGACAACAGATTGTTTATCTCTTAGCAGATTGGCGTCAACTCCCTTGATGTGCATGACGTGTCCAATGTCCTGAGTTGAACGGTGACGTGGCTTAGCATTTCTTCTCTATCCCCACTGAAAGGGATCGCACCCCTTTGGAGCATAACACAAGCGCAAGTTTTGCTCTGTTGTGCAGGATGGGACCAATGGGAACCGTTCAGAACCGTGATCCAAAACAGCAAAGGATGTCTATGCTTTTTCAGCGCTCCTGTTTTGCACACTACTGTGTCGTGATTACGGGAGGACGGTTTGCGACATCGACACATTCGTGATCCGTTAATAAACAGTGAAGAGTCTCTCTAAGGCCACCCAAACGGCAACACCGTCGATGTCGTCGGCCCACCTTTGTTGAGGACTTCAAAATATTCCTGTACAGACACAGCCAGTCATTGCTTACTAGGCAACAGTGTGACAGATAACCATGTCGAGATCCGTGAGCTGAGTGGCGCTACGTCTCTGACCTAGCGCCTGCTGACCACATGCGAAATGTAAGGGGTGTCGAAATGGATGCCTTTCTCACCGCCGCCTAGGGTGCGATCGCCTTCAGTGGGGCTGCAGCTCCAAAATGTCCTTAGAGAAGGGCTGAACCATCTGGGGGTGTCAGCAGTGTCGAGCGCGGTCAAGAACGTCGTACTGTTCCTAATGACACTGTGAACTGTTTTCGACTGCGAAATATGTGGGAATCGACGTCTCAAGTGAAGGGGTGGTTTCATTGACCCTCCCCCCATTTATGCCACTCTCGATGGCCTTCTTGTATCGATTCTGAGCTGCCTTGTTTGCCGCTGGCACTCAGAAGAAGCCAGAGTGATTTCAACGCTGGACGTCGCGATTCTCACCTCCATCTCAAAGTCTTCAAGAGAAGGGGCATAATGTTGGTAAGGGGGTGTGTGACGATCTTCTCATCGAGTGACACGTTCGCGGTGGCGCTGGGCAGAATTTAGTTGAAGTTTGGTGCCAATGTGACATCATTAACCCACCTCGCACCTCACAAGAACTTCTGAGCTCGGACCTTTTTTTCGCATATCTGGACACCGAGTTGTTTGAAGCCGCGCAGAGCCTGAGGGTGAGTCGCAGGGCGCCACGCTTATGCATCGTTACTGGGGAAGGTTCCAAGAACCTTTGAGCCAAATTTCAAACTTCTGGGTCGCAATGGAAGACAATCACGAAGTTTAGGAACAGTGATTCTTTAATTGTGTTGCGCAGTGTAGAAATGATTCTGTTGAGTATCAGGATTTGAAATTCAAGTGTTGTATGGAGCGGGCAGCTAGTGACGTTTATCGGAGGATATGAGTGCACTCAAGGAGCTAGATTTTTGAGGAACATTTTGAACTGTAACTTCAGTGGTGGGCGCAAGAGTTTGGGTGTTGCTAGGCTGGAACTGTTTGTCGATAAGATGAATGGGGCCGTTAAATCAGGCTTTTGTCATTTGATTGTAAGTTTGGCTGGATGGATATTTGGCAGATCTTATACAGATGGGTAAATTGTAAGTTGGGGTATGATAATATGCATGGTGTTCGGAAACTCCCGTTACAAACTTCTAGGACTTGCAGAGGGGAGTGAGTAGACAACATTTTGAGTTGGAACTAATGTCGGAAACGTATCTTTTCGGTATTACAGCCATTTGAAAACATGTTACTAAACACAGCCTTCCGAAACGCCTTCACCAAAGAATCTGAAGTAAATATTCCAGAATTCGAATCAAGAACAGCTGCTAACATGAGTAAAGTAGAAGTAGATATCCTCGTAGTAGTGAAGCAACTTCAATCACTTAACAAAAGCAAGCCTTCTGGTCCAAATTGTGTACGAGTTATATTCATTTCAGAGTAGACTGATACAAGAGCTCCATACATCACAATCATATACAATCGTTCGCTCGGCGAGAGATCCGTACCCAAGGACGGGAAAGTTGCACAGGTTGTGGTGTCACCGCCAGACACCACACGTGCTAGGTGGTAGCCTTTAAATCAGCCGCGGTCCGCTAGTATACGTCGGACCAGCGTGTCGCCACTAGCAGTGATTGCAGACCGAGCGCCGCCACACGGTAGGTCTAGTCTAGAGAGACTCCCTAGCACTCGCCCCAGTTGTACAGCCGACTTTGCTAGCGATGGTTCACTGTCTACATACGCTCTCATTTGCAGAGACGACAGTTTAGCATAGCCTTCAGCTACGTCATTTGCTGCGACTTAGCAAGGCGCCATATTCAGTTCCTATATGTACTATCTTCAAGAATGTATTCTGAACAGATGATATTGTGACTCATGTACCGTCAAGAGCGACGTTCATCATTAATGGATTAAAGTTAAATATCAAACTAATTACGTCCGCTTTCTGAATTCTCATTCCTTGTCATGTTCCAGATCTCACGTCAGTATAGTTCTTCCCTCCTCACGCCAGCCTGTTTGAGCTAAAACGCCCGGCCTCCACTGCTAACACAAAACAGGTCACGCCGGCCGCTGGTGGCCGAGCGGTTCTGGCGCTACAGTCTGGAACCGAGCGACCGCTACGGTCGCAGGTTCGAATCCTGCCTCGGGCATGGATGTGTGTGTTGTCCTTAGGTTAGTTAGGTTTAAGTAGTTCTAAGTTCTAGGGGACTTACGACCTCAGCAGTTGAGTCCCATAGTCCTCAGAGCCACTTGAAAACAGGTCACACCAATATTCAAGAAAGGTAGTAGGAGTAATCTACTAAATTACAGGTCCATGTTATTAACGTCGATATGCAGCAGGATTTTGGAACATATATCGTGTTCGAACTTTATGAACGACTCCGAAGAAAACGATCTACTGACACACAGTTCAAAAAATGTTCAAATGTGTCTAAATTCCTAAGGGACCAAACTGCTGAGGTCAGAGGTCCCTAGACTTACAGAATACTTAAACTAACTTATGCTACGAACAACACACATACCCATGCCCGAGGGACAAATCGAACCTCCGGGGGGAGGGGCCGCGCAGTCCGTGACATGGCGCCTCAAACCGCACGGCCACACCGAGCGGCGGTGACACACAGTCGACAAGGGTTAAGAAGACGTCGTTCTTGTGAAACATAACTAGTTCTTTACTCGCCCTAAGTGCTGAGTGCTATTGACAAGGGATTTCAAATTGATATTTATGGATTTATTTATGGATTTCCGGAAGGCTTTTGACACTTTACGACACAAGCGACTTGCAGTGAAATTGCGTGCTTATGAAATACCGTCTCAGTTATGTGACTGGATTCATGATTTCCTGTCAGAAAGGTCACAGTTCGTAATAATTAACAGAAAGTCATCCAGTAAAACAGAAGTGATTTCTGGCGTTCCCAAAGCTAGTGTTATAGGCCCTCTGATGTTCCTTAACTATGTAAACGATTTGGGAGACAATCTGAGCAGTCGTCTTAGGTTGTTTCCAGGTGACGCTGTCGTTTATCGACTAGTAAAGTAGTCAGAATATCAAAACAAAATGCAAACCGATTTGGAAAAGATATCTGTATGGTGCGAAAATTGGCAATTGACCCTAAATAATGAAAAGTGTGTCATCCACATGAGTGCTAAATTGAATCCCTTAAACTTCTTTTACACGGTACGTAAGTCAAATCTAAAGGCCGTAAATTCAACTAAATACCCAGGAACTACAGTTACGAACAACTTAAATCGGAAGGAATACATAGAAAATGTTGTGGGGAAGGTTGCGTTTTATTGGCAGGACTCTTAGAAAATGTAACAGATCTACCAAAGAGACTGCCTACACTGCGCTTGTCCTCTTTTTAGAATACGGCTGCCCTGTGTGGGATCCTTACCAGATAGGACTGACGAAGTACCTCGAAAAAGTTCAAAGAAGGGCAGCACGTTTTGTAGTATCGCGAAATAGCAGAGAGAGTGTCACTGGAATGATACAGGATTTGGGCTGGACATCATTAAAACAAAGGCGTTTGTCGTTTCGGCAGAATCTTCTCACGAAATTTCAGTCACCCACTTTCTCCTCCAAATGCGAAAATATTTTGTTGACGCCGACGCACAGAGGGAGGTACGATCACCATAATAAAATACGGGAAAACAGAGCTCGCACGGAATGATATATTTGTTAGTTTCTTGCGCGCGCTATACGTGATTGGAATAATAGATGAAACCTTTGCCAGGCACTTAAATGTGATTTTCGGACTATCCATGTAGATGTAGATGTAGATGTTGGTAACGCGACCATTTTTACATGTAATTGTAAGTCATAAGTTGTTTTATAATTCCACTCATTAGTAGCCAAAGAAATTGCTCGAGTGCCGGTTGAGGGGTTCTCTTCAACGTGATACAGTACAGCCTCGTCCAAACGGTTATGCAGCGTCTCCTTGATGTAGCACAGTCGCGCCTGCTGACGGTGAACGTACCTTTCTCGAAGGCGTTGTGTAAGTGTGGCGAAAAGGGCACCGGTATGCAATAGATTCAGAAGTTGATAAAGGCGACGAGCAGCTGTTCCATTACCGTGAACTTCGGTATCAGAAGTATCATGTCAGTAAATTGTGCAGACGCGTACTTAACCGCGTTGCTTTAACACTCAAGAAACACCTGAATGAGGCCAGAACCAGGTCAGAGAGACTTCAAACGACATCAGCCGATCCGATTTAACCACGACCACCATGACTACTCTGTTGCTTACCTTCATAGTAAATGTGTTTTCAAACGGCTGTACATGGCCTCCTATTTAAAATATTATCTACTCACTGCACTCTACAAGTCCTAGATGACTGTAACGAAAATTTCCGAACATCCTGTCTAGAAAGTCACCGTACGCTGTTTGTTGAAGGGTCCATGACGTATATATTGTATATTTTCCCCTCACCTTACCGCCATCACTGTTTCAGGAGGTGATACGCCTTTTCAATGGGGACAGGTACCATGATTCTTGCAGTATCCTTTTCAGGCAACGATATGATTGGTTTCCTGGTCGGGGGTGCTTACGACAGCAAAATGAGGCGATTTGTAGCTGAACTGAGAATATACGGACAAGGAGTGTTGCACCGTAATTTTTCATTTATTTCCTGCAGAATCATTATTTCTTACCGCGGGCGAAGTCCAATATGGTAGTCAATCAGAAAGTTTTTTTCTTAAACTTTGTGTCTTTCTAGTCGCGGAAAGTATGTGTGTGTGTCGCATGTGACAAAGAAACCTTCACTTTGGTCTGTATAAGGGGGCACAATCTGCGTAAAACTGAGTCGACACGAGGGTATCCAGAAGCGCGATCTGGCGGGACTGCGCATCTGCACCAGCGAGGAGCAGCCGGCCAAATTCTCTTCCGAATGTGGACGTGGATGTGGGATGCGGGGCGTTTTATTTCTGTGTGGCTGTGATTTCACCTTCCCAGCGGAACTAAAAGATATCTTACTTAGCCTGTGTATATACGAGTGTACCTCCCGGGATTTTCGCGAGCGGCGCTGGGAGCATTTCGCTTACATAGCGCAGCCCAGGGGCTTACGTGCGGAGGATACGGGAGAACGGCGCGCCACAGCCACCGGTCTGCGAACCTCAGGCGCAGTCTGCCAGTCGCAACCAAAATGTCCTCTTCCTCTTCTAGTAACTTCGTAATTTAATAAAAAACAGCAGCCGATTTTCTTGGGGTTAGATTGTATAAGATGTTATCAGATCGCTGTTTTACGTAAATGATACGGATTTTAATATCACTAGACTACGCCAACAGTTTTGCATTCTGACTTACACAGTTTTTAACATGGAAATGTTGGTACCCTACATCCTCCTTACTTTGGTTGCAGCCATCATGTACAGGGCTATTACAAATGATTGAAGCGATTTCGTAAATTCACTGTAGCTCCATTATTTGACATATGGTCACGACACACTACAGATACGTAGAAAAACTCATAAAGTTTTGTTCGGCTGAAGCCGCACTTCAGGTTTCTGCCGCCAGAGCGCTCGAGAGCGCCGTGAGACAAAATGGCGATAGGTGCCGGGAAAGCGTATGTCGTGCTTGAAATGCACTCACATCAGTCAGTCGTAACAGTGCAACGACACTTCAGGACGAAGTTCAACAAAGATCCACTAACTGCTAACTCCATCCGGCGATGGTATGCGCAGTTTAAAGCTTCTGGATGCCTCTGTAAGGGGAAATCAACGGGTCGGCCTGCAGTGAGCGAAGAAACGGTTGAACGCGTGCGGGCAAGTTTCACGCGTAGCCCGCGGAAGTCGACGAATAAAGCAAGCAGGGAGCTAAACGTACCAGAGCCGATGGTTTGGAAAATCTTACGGAAAAGGCTAAAGCAGAAGCCTTACCGTTTACAATTGCTACAAGCCCTGACACCCGATGACAAAGTCAAACGCTTTGAATTTTCGGCGCGGTTGCAACAGCTCATGGAAGAGGATGTGTTCAGTACGAAACTTGTTTTCAGTGATGAAGCAACATTTTTTCTTAATGGTGAAGTGAACAGACACAATGTGCGAATCTGGGCGATAGAGAATCCTCACGCATTCGTGCAGCAAATTCGCAGTTCACCAAAAGTTAACGTGTTTTGTGCAATCTCACGGTTTAAAGTTTACGGCCCCTTTTTCTTCTGCGAAAAAAACGTTACAGGACACGTGTATCCGGACATGCTGGAAAATTGGCTCATGCCACAACTGGAGACCGACAGCGCCGACTTCATCTTTCAACAGGATGGTGCTCCACCGCACTTCCATCATGATGTTCGGCATTTCGTAAACAGGTGATTGGAAAACCGATGGATCGGTCGTGGTGGAGATCATGATCAGCAATTCATGTCATGGCCTCCACGCTCTCCCGACTTAACCCCATGTGATTTCTTTCTGTGGGGTTATGTGAAAGATTCCGTGTTTAAACCTCCTCTACCAAGAAACGTGCCAGAACTGCGAGCTCGCATCAACGATGCTTTCGAACTCATTGATGGGGACATGCTGCGCCGAGTGTGGGAGGAACTTGATTATCGGCTTGATGTCTGCCGAATCACTAAAGGGGCACATATCGAACATTTGTGAATGCCTAAAAAAAACTTTTTGAGTTTTTGTATGTGTGTGCAAAGAATTGTGAAAATATCTCAAATAATAAAGTTATTGTAGAGCTGTGAAATCGCTTCAATCATTTGTAATAACCCTGTATAATATCTACGCCGGTTGCCCAGGAAGTAACGCACCGCATTTCTTTTCTCGCTGCGAATGCGAAACGTTACGTGTGTATTTTTTGAAATCTCCTGAGTGAGCGCGCCAAGTTTCCGTCACTTCCGAAAGATAGCGTAGCTGCAGAACAGTTTCAAAATGTCGTCTGTAAGTGACGTACGTTACAAGCTATGTGCCCTCATTGAATTTTTCACTGCAGAGAAAGAAACTGGGGGGAATATTCACAAACGCTTCTGCCAAGTTTACGGAGCATCTGCTGTCGACAGAAGTACAGTTAGTCGCTGGGCACGGAAGGTGAGGTCATCAGAAGGCTTTTCGGCTGAACTGCATGATTTTCAGCGGTCGGGGAGACCATTCCCAGCTGCCATACCCGACATGTTGCAGCGAGCTAATGTTGTCATTCGCGAGGGCAGACACATTACGACTCGGCAGTTGGCACTGCGTCTGTCAATCGGCAAAGGAAGTGTGGATGCAATTATCCGCACTCTTGGATATTCAAAAGTATTTGCAAGATGGGTCTCGCAGTGTCTAACGGTGGATCACAAATCGCACAGAAAAACATTTGTCTTGATTTGATGCAAAGGTTTGAAGATGAGGGGGAGGCCTTCTTGTTTCGGATTGTGACAGGTGATAAAACCTAGGTTCAGCATTTTAAGGCCGAAAAAAAAACGACAGTCTATGAAATGGCACCATTCCCACTCCCCACATAAGAAAAAATTCAAAGCAACTACTGCCTCCAGTAAGGTCATAACTGCCCGCCCGGTTAGCCGTGCGGTTTAAGGTACGGCTTTCCGGAGTGTGAAGGAGCGCCTGGTCCGCAGCACGAATCCGCCCGGCGGACTTGTGTCGAGGTCCGGTGAGCCTGCCAGTCTGTGGATGGTTTTTAGGTGGTTTTCCAACTGCCTCAGCGAATGCGGGTTGGTTCCCCTTATTCCGCCTCAGCTACACTATGTCGGCGATTGCTGCGCAAACAAGTTCTCCACGTACACGTACACCACCTTTACTCTACCACGCAAACATAGGGGCTACACTTGTCTGATGTGGTTCAAAATGGCTCTGAGCACTTTGGGACTTAACAGCTGTGGTCATCAGTCCCCTAGAACTTAGAACTACTTAAACCTAACTAACCTAAGGACATCACACACATCCATGCCCGAGGCAGGATTCGAACCTGCGATCGTAGCAGTCGCGCGGTTCCGGACTGCGCGCCTAGAACCGCGAGACCACCGCGGCCGGCGTCTGATGTGGGACGTTCTCTGGGGAGGGGGGGGGGGGGGTGGGGTGGGGGGGGGGGTCCCACCGGGGGCCGAACCGCACAATAACCCTGAAAGAGTGGTTCGGTGCGGAGGAGTGAAGTGGACTGCTGTAGTCGTCGTGGGGTTGTGGACCACTGCGGCTGCGGCGGGGACGGAGCCTCTCCGTCGTTTCTAGGCCCCCCGGTTAACATACAATACAGTACAATGTAAGTTCATAACCACCGTGTTCTGGGACTGTGAAGGTGTGAATCTCATTGATGTGATGCTAAGAGGCGGTACCATTAATTCAGAAGCATTAACAAAACTCAAGACGCGCTTCCGGCGACTTTGGCGCCACAGCAACCCAGGAGATGTTTTGCTGCAACACGATACAACTCGGCCCCAAACAAGTCTGACTGTTGAACACATCGGAAAATAGGGTTGGACAGCGTAACCCCATACAGCCTACAGCCCTGGACCAGCCCCCTCGGACTTGCACTTGTTTGGGCCATTAAAGGATGACATTTTGACATTTTGAGGACGATGGGGAGGTGATTCACACAGTGAAGCACTGGCTCCGCCACCAGGACAAGGATTCGTACCAACAAGGCATACACGCCCTTGCTATGCGCTGGACGAAGGCCATAGAACGTGATGGAGATTACGTGGAAAAATCGGGTGTGTAGATAAAACACCATTCTTTCGTGTGTGTAATTCTCATTATGTTCAATACATGACTGCTGAGGAAAAAAAGTGCGGTGCTTTACTTTCTGGGCAACCCTCGTAGATGCAGACCTTTTCATCTATCACACTCTCTCTTTGTATTTCCCTGATCTAAATTTGGTGTGAGCCAAGAGGGGTAGTCGCTAACACAACTGACTGCCCTCTTGGAGGGCAGTTGTTCAAATCCCCGTCCTGCTATCTAGATTTTCCGTAGTCGAACGGAAGTGACGCAAGATTCCTTTCAAAAACACACGGCCGTTCCTTTCCCCGTTGCTCTCCAATCCGAGCTTCTATTCTATCTAATGACATAGTAATCGCCAGGATATTAAACCCTTATCTTCTTTCTTGGAATTTGGTGTCGAATTTTTTTTTGTGTTACGTTTCCTATTATAGCCATTTCTGTAATGCCTTTTTTACTCCATTAATGCACTAATGGGTTTTTTACAAGGGTGATGCTGTTAAGAGATGCCACCTATTCACAACGAGAAATTACAGGGTGGTCCATTGATAGCGACCGAGCCAAATATCTCACGAAATAAGTGTCAAACGAAAAAACTACAAAGAACGAAACTTGTCTAGCTTGAAGGGGAAAACCAGATGGCGCTATGGTTGGCCCGCTCAAACGGATATCAACTGCGTTTTTTTAAATAGGAACCCCCATTTTCATTACGTATTCATGTAGTACGTAAAGAAATATGAATGTTTTAGTTGAACCACTTTTTTCGCTTTGTGGCAGATGTCGCTGTAATAGTCGCAAACGTATAAGTACGTGGTATCACGCAACATTCCGCCAGTGCGGACGGTATTTGCTTCGTGATACATTACCCGTGTTAAAATGGACCGTTTACCAATTGCGGAAAAGGTCGGTATCGTGTTGATGTATGGCTATTGTTATCAAAATGCCCAACGGGCGTGTGCTATGTATGCTGCTCGGTAACCTTAGACGACAACATGAAGTGTTCGCCGGATAGTTACGTTATTGAAGGAAACAGGAAGTGTTCAGCCACATGTGAAACGTCAATGACGACCTGCAACAAATGATGATGCCCAAGTAGGTGTTTTAGCTGCTGTCGCGGCTAATCCGCACATCAGTAGCAGACAAATTGCGCGAGATTCGGAAATCTCAAAAACATCTGTGTTGAGAATGCTACATCAACATCGATTGCACCCGTACTATATTTCTATGCACCAGGAATTGCATGACGACGACTTTGAACGTCGTGTATAGTTCTGCCACTGGGCACAAGAGAAATTACGGGACGATGACAGATTTTTTGCACGCGTTCTATTTAGCTACGAAGCGTCATTCACCAACAGCGGTAACGTAAACCGGCATAATATGCACTATAGGGCAACGGAAAATACACGATGGCTGCTACAAGTGGAAAATCAGCGACCTTGGCGGGTTAATATATGGTGCGGCATTATGGGAGGAAGGATAATTGGCCCCCATTTTATCGATGGCAATCTAAATGGTGCAATGTATGTTGATTTCCTACGTAATGTTCTACCGATGTTACTACAAGATGTTTCAGTGCATGGCAGAGTGGCGATGTACTTACAAAATGATGGATGCCCGGCACATAGCTCGCGTGCAGTTGAAGCGGTATTGAATAGCGTATTTCATGAGAAGTGGATTGGTCGTCGAAGCACCACACAATGGCCCGCACGTTCACCGGATCTGACGTCCCCGGATTTCCTTCTGTGGGGACAGTTGAAGGGTATTTGCTATCGTGCTCCACCGACAACGCCTGACAACATGCGTCAGCGCATTGTCAATGCATGTGTGAACATTACGGAAGGCGAACCACTCGCTGTTGAGAGGAATGTCGTTACACGTATTGCCAAATGCATTGAGGTTGACGGACATCATTTTGGGCATTTATTGCATTAATGTGGTATTTACAGGTAATCACGGTGTAACAGCATGGGTTCTCAGAAATGACAAGTTCACAAAGGTGCATGTATCACATTGGAACAACCGAAATAAAATGTTCAAACGTACCTACGTTCTGTATTTGATTTTAAAGAAACCTACCTGTTAGCAACAGTTTGTCTAAAATTGTGAGCCATATGTTTGTGACTACTACATCGCCATCTATCACAAGGCGAAAAAAGTGGTCCAACTAAAACATTCATATTTCTTTACGTACCACATGAATATGTAATAAAAATAGGCGTACCTATTTAAAAAAACGCAGTTGATATCCGTTTGACCTATGGCAGCGCCATCTAGCGGGCCAATCATAGCGCCATCTGGTTTCCCCCTTCAAGCTAGACGAGTTGAATTCTTTGTACTTTTTTTGTTTGGCGCTTATTTCGTGAGATATTTGGCCCAGTCACGATCAATGGACCACCTTGTATATCGAGGTTCGTCTTTTATAAGTTATATTGGACAACGTGATGAGTTCTCTGAGACTCCCAAGTAAGTTTTAACATTTGTAGCTACCGAGGTATGTCAGTGACGGTTCTTTTTTTATTTTAAATAAACTTCATGCTTTTTCTGTGACGTTAGAAAGTGTCTTCGAGGGGGACTCTAACGACATAAACTTCGTGGAAATTGATCAAACAATAACGAGAAAGCGATGCCACAAACCATCGGTAAAGCCTGATACCGTCTGGTAGGAGACGGTGATGTTAATGTTATTTATTAAAAAATAATTCTTTTAATATAAACGAGTTTTCATGCCTAGACAGCAATTGTTCTCTCACAATTAAAGTACAACTAGTTTCAGTTGTTATCCGCAACCATCTTCAGATGTGTAACACATGGAGGAAACGTAGCCTAATAAAATTATGTAGCATCAAGCAGAATACAAGAGCACAGTACAAATCTGAGCAGAAATAGTGCGGAGCCAATTCTGAAAGTAAAAGGGAATGTTTGACAAATCCATTCGACTGTGTAGTACAAAATATGTTAATGAGTACATGATAATACACCGTTCAAAACGTGAAAATGCGGTGAATAAGCATTGGAAATGCATCATTAGCTGTAGCCATGGAATAACATGCATTCGTAAATACTAAAACAATAACAGTATGTAGTTTAAAAACATGACAGTGAGCAAGAAAGGTTGTAGACCTGTCAAAAGAATTGTATACCAGAACCGCAAAAAGCTTAGCTCCACATCCAAAAGAATTTTATAGTTACAATGATTACAATGACATGAAATAAAATTACAAAACTGAAATCTGTATTACGTCCTTTGATTGGCAACATGCCGTTTGTAGGAGGCAAATCCTTTGTAACTGGCATTAATTCAAGAATAATAACAGGGGAAAAGAGTTGAAAACTACAAAACAGGAAAGCCGCCTTATATAGCTTACTGATAACGTGCCATATGTAAAAGACGGATCATACGTGAGAGTCAAATTATAAAACCGTCTAAGTACAGCGTAGCGCTAAAAGTATGCATAATACACCATAATCTCTCAGGATTACGGTAATGTAGGAAAATGTACAGTTGAATTACTAAACGTTGGCTCAAAAACTGATTACTTGCAATAGCTTAGCAGGTATTATCGCGAGAACAGTATATGCAACGGTCCCAAGAATCGTCAGCTGTTCCGTAGCTGTAAACATACAAGTCAAATATTTTGTTGCAATTGTATAATAAAGCTACATAATCAACAGCCATAAAATGAGAGGGGAATACTAGACCTTGGCTTACACAAGAATGACCCTACATTGCCTTTAAAGTAGACATCTTTATGAAATGTGTACAGGTTGAAGGATAATAGAAAAACGCTGCACACCCAAAAACATGACAAGATGCGTCAAATCCAAGTGAATTATGCAAGGACTCCAACCGGCCTTCCGAAGCAGCCAACACGGACGATAGGTGGCGAGAAAGCGCTTGCATTTACAAACATTGACGTAAGCTTACCGTATAGTGCTGCAAAGGATATTTTCATATACTTCCGTCAATACGCGAAATGACGGTATGTTATTCATATTTTTAGCGCTAAGCAGTACTTTGATGCTTTTATCATTTGATTCTCACATACGATCTCTTTCACATATGGCAGGTTGCGAGTTAGCTACACGAGTATACGGCCCCTTATCTGTTTGGTAGTTTTTAACTTCATTCCCCTGTTATTTTTATTTTTGTTGTTGTGGTCTTCAGTCCAGAGATTGGTTTGATGCAGCTCTCCATGCTACTCTATTCTGTGCAAGCTTCTTCATCTCCCAGTACCTAATGCGTCTTCTGAATCTGTTTAGTGTATTCTTCTCTTGGTCTCCCTATACGATTTTTACCCTCCACGCTGCCCTCCAATACTAAATTGGTGATCCCTTGATGCATCAGAATATGTCCTACCAAGCAATCCCTTCTTCTGGTCACTTTATGCCACAAATTTCTCTTCTCCCCAATTCTGTTCAATACCTCCACATTAGTTATGTGATCTACCCATCTAATCTTCAGCATTCTTCTGTAGCACCACATTCCGAAAGCTTCTATTCTCTTCTTGTCTAAACTATTTATCGTCCACGTTTCACTTCCATAGATGGCTACACTCCATACAAATATTTTCAGAAACGACTTCCTGACACTTAAATCTATACTCAATGTTAACAAATTTCTCTTCTTCAGAAACACTTCCCTTGCCATTGCCAGTCTAAATTTTATATCCTCTCTGCTTCAAACATCATGAGTTATTTTTCTCCCTAGATAGCAAAACTCATTTACTACTTTAAGCGTCTCATTTCCTAATCTAATTCCTTGAGCATCATCCGATTTAATTCGACTACATTCCATTATTCTCGTTTTTATTTTGTTGATGTTCGTCTTATATCCTCCTTTCAGGCACTGTCCATTCCGTTCAGCTCCTCTTCCAGGTCCTTTGCTGTCTCTGACAGAATTACAATGTCATCGGCAAACCTCAAAGTTTTTATTTCTTCTCCATGGATTTTAATTCCTACTCCAAATTTTTCTTTTGTTTCCTTTACTGCTTGCTCAATATACAGATTGAATAACATCGGGGATGGCTACAATGCTGTCTCACTCCCTTCCCAACCACTGCTTCCCTTTCATTCCCCTCGACTCTTATAACTGCCATCTGGTTTCTGCACAAATTGTAAATAGCCTTTCGCTCCCTTTATTTTACCCCTGCCACCTTCAGAATTTGAAAGAGAGTATTCCATTCAACATAGTCAAAAGCTTTCTCTATAAATGCTAGAAACGTAGGTTTGCCTTTCCTTAATCTATTCTACGGAATCCAAACTGATCTTCCCCGACGTCGGCTTCTAGCAGTTTTTCCATACGTCTGTAAGGAATTCGTGTTAGTATTTTGCAGCCGTGTCTTATTAAACTGATAATTCGGTAATTTTCACATCTGTCAGCAACTGCTTTCTCTGAGACTGGAGTTATTACATTATTCTTGAAGTCTGAGGGTATTTCGCCTGTCTCATCCATCTTGCTCACCAGATGGTAGAGTTTTGGCAGGGTTGGCTCTCCCAAGGCTATCACTAGTTCTAATGGAATGTTGTCTACTCCCGGGGCCTTAGGTCTTTCAGTGCTCTGTCTTACTCTTCACGCTGTATCGTATCTCCCATTTCATCTTCATCTACGTCTTCGATTTCCATAATATTGTCCTCAAGAACATCGTCCTTGTATAGACCCTCTATATATTCCTTCCACCTTTCTGCTTTCCCTTCTTTGCTTAGAACTGGGTTTCCATCTGAGCTCTTGACATTCATGCAAGTGGTTCTCTTTTCTCCAAAGGTCTCTTTAATTTTCCTGTAGGCAGTATCTATCTTACCCCTAATGTTATATAGGCCACTTTGAGACGTTTGTATTCCTTTTTGCCTGCTTAATTTACTGCATTTTTGTATTTTCTCGTTTCATCAATTAAATTCAATATCTCTTCTGTTACCCAAGGATTTCTACTAGCCCTCGTCCCTTTACCTACTTGATCCTCTGCTGCTTTCACTATTTCATCTCTCAAAGCTACCCATTCTTCTTTTTCTGTATTTCTTTCACCCATTATTGTCAGTCATTCCCTAATGCTCTCACAGTAACTCTCTACAATCTCTGGTTCTTTCAATTTATCCAGGTCCCATCTCCATTAATTCCCACCTTTTTGCAGTTTCTTCAGTTTTAATCTACAGTTCATATCCAATAGATTATGGTCAGAGTTCACATCTGCCTATGGAAATGTCTTACAATTTAAAACCTGGTTTCTAAATCGCTGTGTAACCATTATATAATCCATCTGATACCTTCCAGTATCTCCAGGCTTCTTCCGTGTATACAACCTTCTTTCATGATTCTTGAGCCAAGTGTTATCAATGATTAAGTTATGCTCTGTACAAAATTCAACCAGGTGGCTTCCTCTTTCATTCCTTACCCCCATTCCATATTCACCTACTACGTTTCCTTCTCTTCCTTTTCCTACTCTCGAATTCCAGTCACCCATGACCATTAAACTTTCGTCTCCCTTCACTATCTGAATAATTTCTTTTATCTCATTATATATTTCATCAATCTCTTCGTCATCTGCGGAGCTAGTTGGCATATAAACTTGTACTACTGTGGTAGGCGTGGGCTTCGTATGTATCTTGGCCACAATAATGCGTTCACTATGCTGTTTGTAGTAGCTTACCCGCATTCCTATTTTTTAAATTCATTATTGAACCTACTACTGCATTACCCCTATTTGATTTTGTATTTATAACCCTGTATTCACCTGACCAGAAGTCTTGTTCCTCCTGCCACCAAACTTGACTAATTCCCACTGTATCTAACTTTAACCTATCCATTTCCCTTTTTAAATTTTCTAACCTACCTGCCCGATTAAGGGATCTGACATTCCACGCTCCTGATAACAACGTCCTCCTGAGTAGTCCCAGCCCGGAAATCCGAATGGGGGACTATTTTATCTCCAGAATATTTTACCCAAGAGGACGCCATCATCATTTAACCATACAGTAAAGCTGCATGCCCTCGGTAAAAACTACGGCTGTAGTTTCCCCTTGCTTTCAGCCGTTCGCAGTACCAGCACAGCAAGGACGTTTTGGTTAGTGTTACAAGGCCAGATCAGTCAATCATCCAGACTGTTGCCCCTGCAGCTACTGAAAAGGCTGATGCCCCTCTTCAGGAACCACACGTTTGACTGGCCCCTCGACAGATACCCCACCGTTGTGGTTGCACATACGATACGGCTATCTGTATCGCTGAGGCACGCAAGCCTCCCCGCCAACGGCAAGGTCCATGGTTCATGGAGGGCGGTTATTTTTATACTTTTGAAATTAATTAGACTGAGGCACAATCTTCTTGAATTTTATTCTAGAGTTAATACCAATTAAGTAGGAATTGCACCCTACAAACGTCATGTTGCCTTTTAAAGGACGTAATACAGATTCCTTCCTTCTAATTTTAATTTTATGCTATTGTTACCTTTGTAATTTTAAAATTCATTTCGATGTGGTGTTAAAGTTTTTGAGATTTCTGGTGTACAATTCTTTCGACAGGTCTACAACCTGGCTTTCTCATTGTGATGTTTTAAACTACGTACTGTTATTGGTTTGGTATATACGAATGCATGTTACTGCATGACTGCATCTAATGATGAATTCCAATGCTTATTCACCCAATTTTCACACTTTGAACGGTATATTACATTTCAAAGATTAACACATTTTGTACTACACTGTTAAATGAAATTGTCAAATAATCACTTTTAGTTTTAGAGTCGGCTCCGCACTATTTTTGTTCAGCTTTTGTACAGCGGTTTTGTATTGTACTTGATTTTACATAGTTTTCTTAGGCTATGTTTCCTTCATGTGTTACATAGCTGAATATGGATGCAGATAGGAACCGAAACTAGTTATCTTACTTTAATTGTGATAGGAACGTTGCGGTCTCGGCGTTAAAAGTATTTTACTTAAAAAATTGTTAATAATTATCGTTATGTCGTCAGGAGAAGAGGTTCCACAAGCGACCGTGGGGCAAAACGGATAAAGAGTATCGTAGGAACCTTGAAAAGGGCTGCGGTCTTCACTGATGAATCTTCCGACAAAAATACATCAAAAAACTTCAGTACGACGTTAGTCTTACCCGTTCCATGTGCAGTATACAGAAGCAACAAAGGTGTGATGCATCCTAACAATGTAAATACTATGGTAACTGATGGAAGAAGAGGCTAATAAGACTTACCCTCGCGCAGTGTGACCATGTAGTAGGACTCGATGCTCGGCTGGCTGCGACCCATCTTGTTCACGGCGAAGACGCGGAAACTGTACACGGTGAATGGCAGCAGGTTGATAATTTGCTGGTAAGTCCGATTGTCACGGGTTATAATGCCGTGACGGGAGTCCCAGTGCCCCTTTTCGCCCACGCTGCAACAACAACACAAGATACACTTAAGCAAAGACGCAAAACGTCAACCTGAAAAGAATGCAGCCCTGCAGTTTAACCAAAAGTAGGTGACAGCAAGGCTGGCGAAAAGTAGGTTCAAATAGTTCAAATGGCTCTGAGCACTATGGGACTTAACATCTGAGATCACCAGTCCCCTAGAACTTAGGACTACTTAAACCTAACCAACCTAAGGACATCACACACATCCATGCCCGAGGCAGGATTCGAACCTGCGACCGTAGCGGTCACGCGGTTCCAGACTGAAGCGCCTAGAACCGCTCGGCCACACCGGCCGGCGCGAAAAGTAGGTTTCTGGATTCCGGTCTACAGTGAAGCGACAAAAGTCTTGGTATAGCGATATGCACTTACATAGATGGTGGAAGTATCGCGAACACGAGGTATAAAAGAGCAATGCATTGGCGAAACTGTCATTCGTACTAAGGTGATTCATGTAAACAGGTTTCCGACGTGATTACAGCCGCACGAAGGGAATTAACAGACCTTTTACGTGGAATGGCAGTTGGAGTTAGACGCATGGGACATTCAATTTCGGAAATCGCCAGGTACTTCAGTAATCTGAGGTACTCTGTGTCAAGAGTGTGCCGGGAATATCAAATGAGGCACTTTCACCACGGACTACGCAGTGACCGATGGCCTTCACTTAACGACCGAGAACAGCGACGTTTGAATAGAGTGGTCATTGCTAACAGACGGGCAACACTGCTTGAAATAACACCAGAAATCAGTGTGAGACGTACGACGACCGATGCGAGTACCTTTGCTAACAACACGACATCGCTTGCAGCGCCTCTCCATGACTCGTGACCATATCGGTTGGACGCTGGACTACTGGAAAACCTAGGCCTGGTCAGATGAGTCCCGATTTTAGTTGGTAAGATCTGATGGTACGGTTAGAGTGTTGCGCGGACCCCACGAAACCATGGACCTACGTTGTCAACGACGCACTTTGCAAGCTGGTGGTGGTTCCGTAATGGCGTGGGCGATGTTTACATGGGATGAGCTGGGTCTTCTGGTCCAACTGAACCGATCATTGACTGGAAATGGTTATGTTCGGCTACTTGGAGGTCATTAGCAGCTATTTATGAACTTCTTGTTCCCAAGCAACGATGGAAGTTTTATTCATGACAACGTGCCATGTTACTGGGCCAAAACTGTTCGCGATTGGTTTGAAGAACATTCTGGAAAATTCGAACGAACGATTTCGCCATCCACGTCGCCCGTCATGAATCCCATCGCACATTTGTGGGAAATAATGGAGACGTCAGTTCTTGCGCAAAGTACTGTACCGGCAATACTTTGGTAGTTGTGGACGGCTATAGAGGCAGCATGGCTCAATACTTCTGCAGAGGACTTCCAACGAGTTGTTGAGTCCATGCCACGTCTATTTTCTATGCAACGGCGGGAAAAATGAGGCCCGATACGGTGGTAGGAGGTACCCCCAGACTTTTGTCACATCATTGTAAATCCAGCACACAGCTCTCTGAAAATTCAAATTATTCATTATTTTGGTTGAAACGCGTCAGACTTATGTTATTAGGTAACCTGTTGGACATTAAAATATAAACAACAGAAGAGACAGAAAATAACGATATTTTACTTATTAGGCGTACTTAGTGTAGTAGGGAAAAAAAAAGATTAAATTTTCAGGTCATGTAGAAGCATACAGGGTGCCAAGTGAAAAGATGTATTAGGGATGTGTTATCTGTGGCAGCAAAAACGGCCCTAAACGGGCGGGGCTCGAGCCGCAGAGAGACACGCTACTTCAGCCTTATGCCAGAGTTGATCAGCCATAATGTTGGCGAGTGACACGCCAGCCTCTCGGCAACCAGTGCCCAGAAGTTCGCATTCAGTGAGAGATCTGGACAGTCTGTTGTTGTCTTACTGGAAGGTAATGTCACGGAGACCTCAAAAATGGAGCTGAGCAACTAGCCTTGGCACGTCAGAAATGTAATACGTGGCTGGCTGTAGGAACCAAAGGTAATGGTGCTCTCTACTCAGTAGCATCCCGTATATCAGCATAGGCACTGGGCCCGTATAGCGATCACGAGTTCATTCTACCAACGGTCGTTCACCTCGGAGCCTCCGTAAAATGATACGATTGTCTTAATTCTGAACGAAGAACCGGGACACTTCTGAAAAGACGACGTGCTCTCACTCCTGTGTACAATGTTGCCGCTGAGCCGCTCCACTGACTTTTATCACTACAAACAAGCCCACTTCCTGACTCCAGATACGTTACGTGGCTGCATGACTCTGCTCGGCCCATTCGACGGTATATCTGTCCTCTGGTGCCATAGTCGCGTGGGGTAGTTGAGCTCCCTTAAGGCATGAGTATGGCTCTCCTGAAGATTCGATATTCAAGTGACAGTCCTGGGATTCCGACGAACGCGAGCAGCGATATCGCGGAACAATGAACTACTTTCTCGATAGGCCACAATCCTGAGGTTGTCGAATTCCGACCCGTACTAGTAGTGGTAGACATTTCTCCTTCTTGTACGAAGCATAATGTTATCTTCTCAAGAGCAACTAATACTGGAACGCGATTTCTGAATGAGAAATCCCTTGCGTAATCTTCCTTTATACAGCGAATGTAAATGGCAAAATGCTATTCCTTTCCATATACACTTTTAAGGGAAAAAAAGAGAACAGGCACCACGAAGAAATTATCTCAATGGGACGGAAGTCGGCAGATGTGATGTACATTTACAGATAAGCAAATGATTATAATTGCAGGAAGATTGAATGATTTATTCAAGACAAAGAGCTTTACAAAGTGAGAAAGTCAATATCGTGTCGCTGCACGTCTACGTCTTATGCTAACAGTTATTCGGATTGTTATTGACTGATAAAGTTGTTGCTCCAAACGTTGCCAACTGTGGAGAGATCCGGCACCTTGATGGTCAAGGTGGGGTTTGACAAGCACGAAGATAACTAGAAGAAACTTTCGTCGTGGGCGGTCGGGCATTTTCTTGCTGAAATGTAAGTCCAGAATGGCTTGCCATGAAGGGCAACAAAACTGGGCGTTGCATATCGTCAACGCATGCATATCGTCAATGCATCAGTGTGCTGTAAGGAGGCGCGTATAACAACCAAAGAAGTCGTGCTATGGAAAAAAATGAGGCCTCGGGCAATCACTCCCGGTTGTCGGGACGTAAAGCAGGTGATAGGTTGGTATCCCGCCGCTGTCTGGGGTGTCACCAGACACGTCTTCGGCCTGGAATGTCATTGAGTGCAGTAGAATTGTCTTCAGTGATGAGGCACGAAGACCAGCGAAGATGTGTATGGAGACACGTCAGTTGCACAGCATTTGGCACGATATCCCTCAAGAGGACATCCAACAACTCTACTACTGAATGTCAAACAGATTAACTGGCAAAAGTGGACCAACGCGTTACTGACTTGCTCAATTTATGAAGGTCTTTCTGTACAATAAATCATCCAATTTTTCTGAAATTGAATCGTTTGTTTGTCCGACATGTACATCACATTCACCGATTTCCGACCCTTTCGAATAATTCCTTCATGGTCTGTCACTTTTTTTGTCTTGGAGTGTATAAACGTATACTACACATCATACCATTTCGACATTTGTTGCATGATCCCTTCACGATACTGCAATAAACACATAAATTCCCAACGTGGGGTAACGCCTGTACACTAACCATTACGCTAACGCGTTTGCTGATTGATTTTTAATATTAACAACAGTGACAACTTCCAACATGCGTTGCGCAATCAATGTCACGCCATGTCTACATTTCGGAGTTGCAATTGTTCCGACGTGAAAAATAACCCAGCACTTTCCATTTTGCTCGTTTACCGCCGTAAGGCTACTGAAAGCGGAAAAGTGCGCAGTGCTGTGGACATTTACGTCAGACAGCTGTTTGAAAAGCCGAATCGGCGAATGAACATGAACCTTTCGTACACAGCAGCAGCGAGAATAAAATATACAGTAAATCACAAAGGTCACAACTAGAGTAATGGTTGCGAAGAGCGATGTTCAGACCATGTCAGGCTATTTAGGTTTTGATTTCCTGAAACTTTCCTTTCTTATTCAAGACAAATATTGTGGTCGTCCTGTCACAATGGCTCCAGCCTATTTTTTTCCGCATTTTAATCCAATTAGAGCTCTTACTTTATCTTTGATGACTTCAGCATCAAAACAGTGTTAAACTGTTTATGTTATGTCTTTTCCCTTAAGTGAATTAAAGAAACTAGAGAAAACATAAGTCAGAACAATTTCATAACCTATTGCGATAATTCTCTCAGAAAGATGGCGTAAGAGCAGTGGTCGTAAAAACATCCTAACCTATAGGGACCGAAGAGGAGTGTCACGTCTTGTCTACATCTACATCTACATTCACATCTACATCTATAATGTGCAAAACACCGTGAAGGGCATGGTAGGGCGTATGTTCCATTTTACCATTTACTGGTATTAGGTTTATTCCCATTGCGTTCATGTATCCAGCGCGGGAAGAATGCATGTTCGAATGCCTCGGGGCGTTAATTTTATCCTCACGATCCCTATTGATCAATACGAAGGGGTTGTAATATGTTCCTAGAGTCGTCGTTAAATCCGCTTCTTGAAACTTTATTAACAGACTTTCACGGGATAGTTTACGTCTACCTTCAAGAGAATTCCAGTTTAATCCTTGCAGTACCTCTGTAACACTCTCCCATGGATTAAATAAACCAGAAACAATTCGTGCTGCCCTTCACTGTATACATTCAATATCCGCTGTTATTCCTGTCTGGTGCAGATCCCACGCACTGGAGCAATATTCTAGATCCGGTCGCACGAGCGATTTGTGAGCAATCTCCTTTGTAGACTTATTACAGTTTCCCTGTGTTCTACCAATAATCCGAAGTCTACCACCTGCTTTACCCACAACTGAGACCATGTGATCATTCCATTTCATATTCCTACAAAGTGTTACGCCCAGGTATTTATATGAGTTGACCAGTCCAGCAGTGACTAACTGATTTTATATTAATAGGGCACTACGGTTTTTCGTTTTGTGAAGTGCACAATTTTTCATTTCTCAACACTGGCAATGCGATCGATTTCAAATCCGGCAAGAATTGCTGCTGTCAACGAATGGAGGTCCAGCTCAGCAAGTTTCCTGGCGAAAACTGCTATGGGAACTGCTTGCAATGGGAGTTTAGTGTCGAGTTCCTCGCAAAAAGCCTATGTTCGTAGCAGCGCTTAAAGCTGCACGTACTTAATGCGCCAAACGATACAGCAGTTGGACAGTAGCTGACTTGAGGTGTGTTGTTTGGTCCGGCGACTCGCCCTTTTGCCTCTAACTGAATGAAACAAGACGTGGAGTGCACCGGCCGCTCAATGAGGTTGTCTATAATAATACTGTCCAAAAGTTGTCCTTTCTTCTACATCTTCATAATGCGTATAATGTGGAAAAACTCGTCTTCCAAGATGACAACGGACCCGCTCACACAGAAGCACAAATATGCATTACTGGTTAGACGAACACTCCTGCACATTAACTCTCTCCGACCGGTCCGCTGGATCACCTGCTCTTCGCACCATATAAGACGTCTGGAACTCTTTGGAACGTAGCAATCGTAGTCAAATGGTTCAAATGGCTCTGAGCATTATGGGACTTAACTTCTGAGGTCATCAGTCCCCTAGAACTACTTAAACCTAACTAACCTAAGGACATCACACACATCCCTGCCCGAGGCAGGATTCACACCTACGACCATAGCGGTCGCGCGATTCCAGAATGTAGCACCTAGAACCGCTCGGCCACCTCGGCCGGCCCAATCATAGTCCCCAAAATTTGGTAGCTCTACTCGATCTGTTCATCAATCAATGGCTTCAGTTGGATACAGTACACCCGAAGAACATAGTGACTCGGTTTGTCAGCGGAATGAGGTCATTATGAAGACTAGAGGCGGTTTCACGGGACTTTAGCGTCATGTCTGCTGCGAGTGACAATTAGTTTGCGGTGTGCTTGTTTTACAACAACCATTTATACCTCGGTAGTTTCTTAATATCCAGGAAAGAGCAGTGGGAGGTAAGAGAGTGTAGCTGGCTTGTGTGGACACGTGGTGTGGCCAGAGGCGCACACAGAGCCCGGCCGCAACATCCCAAGTCAGGCGCCAGGTGGCCCAGTCGGCCTTTAATCACAGCGCCAAGTTTCTGCCCGCGGTTGCGGCCATGTAATTAGCGGCGGTTGTCCTGGAATTTAGCACCACAATCACTACAGCCGCGCCGCCGTCATGAAGAATGTGCCTCGCTACTTTCAGCAAAACAATCGAGACGCCCACCACAGTGTGGTAACGCCGCTCGTGCTGTAGCATAGCAGAACGGCTTCGCACGTCTGAAATGATTTAAAGCCTCTCGAAGTGTATCTATTCACTTAAAAACATATTTCTCTCGCAACAGTATCCTTCTTTCTTGTCTTGCCACCATAATGGTAAGTCAGCAGCTTCACTTTAAAAAAGCTAAGGTAGTGTTCATGGGTTATCGGATTTGAAACACTGTATTCAATTAACGACAAAAATAAGTCTGTTGAATTCAACGTATTCTCGAAACTCTTAGCGTATTCGAGATGATACTTGATGATAAGATCAACATCAAACTTCCTGGTAGAATAAAACTGTGTGCTGGGCCGAGACTCGAACTCGGGAAGTACAGGTCCCGAGTTCGAGTCTCGGCTCGGCACACAGTTTTAATCTGCCAGGAAGTGTCATATCAGCGCACACTCCGCTGTAGAGTGAAAGTTTCATTCTAGAAACATCCTCCAGGCTGTGGCTAAGCCATGTCTCCGCAATATCCTTTCTTCCAGGAGTGCTAGTTCTGCAAGGTTCGCAGGAGAGCATCTGTGAAGTTTGGACATAGGAGACGAGGTACTGGCGGAATTAAAGCTGTGGGGACGGGGCTGAGTCGTGCTTGGGTAGCTCAGTTGGTAGAGCACTTGCCCGCGAATGGCAAAGGTCCCGAGTTCCAGTCTCGGCCCGGCACACAGTTTTAATCTGCCAGGAAGTTTCATATCAGCGCACACTCCGCTATAGAGTGAAAATTTCATTCTACTAAGATCAATATCGTTGCAAATTACACTGAAGAGCCAAATAAACTGGTACACCTGGCTAATATCGCGTAGGGCCCCCGCGGGCACGCAGAAGTGTCACAACAAGACGTGGCATGGACTCGACTAATGTGTGAAGTGATGCTGGAGGGAAGTGACACCATCAGTCCTGCAGGGTTGTCCGTAAATTCGTAAGAGATATGCCCAATAACGTTCATGGCTGGGGAGTTTGGCGTCCAGCGGAAGTGTTTAAAATCAGAAGAGTGTTCCTGGAGGCACTCTGTAGGAATTCTGGACGTGTGGGGTGTCGCATTGTCCTGCTGGAATTGCCCATGTCCGTCGGAATGCACAATCGACATGAGCGGATGCAGGTGAAATGAAATGATCGTACGGCATTGTCGGCCGGGAGACCTTATGCGGGGTGTTCGGCCGCCGAAATTGCAAGTCCTTTTTAGCTGACGCCACTTCGGCGACTTGCGAGTCAATGATGATGAAATGATGATGAAAGACACGCAACACCCAGCCATCTCGAGGCAGAGAAAATCCCTGACCCCGCCGGGAATCGCCGGCTGGTGTGGTCGTGCGGTTCTAGGCGCTTCAGTCTGGAACCGCGTGACCGCTACGCTCGCAGGCTCGAATCCTGCCTCGGGCATGGATGTGTGTGTTGTCCTTAGGTTAGTTAGGTTTAAGTAGTTCTAAGTTCTAGGGGACTGATGACCATTGATGTTATGTCCCCTAGTGCTCAGAGCCATTCTTTGAGCCGCCGGGAATCGAACCCGGGACCATGTGCGCGGGAAGCGAGGACGCTACCGCAAGACCACGAGCTGCGGACAGGGGATGTAGGTGATCACGCAAGATGCTTATCCACGAGTCACCTGTCAGAGTCGTGTCTTGGCGTATCAGGGATCCCACATCACTTCAACTGCACACGTTCAACACCATTACAGACCCTCCACCACCTTGAGCAGTCTCCTGCTGACATGCAGGGTCCATGGATTCACGTGGTTGTCTCCATACTCGTACACGTCCATCTGTTCGATACAATTTCAAACGAGACTCGTCCGAACAGGCAACATATTTCCAGTCATCAACAGACCAATGTCGGTGCTGACGGGCCCAGGCGAGGTATAAAGCTTTGTGTTGTGCAGTCATTAAGGGTACACAAGCGGGCCTTCGGTTTCGAAAGTCCATATCGATAATGTTTCGTTGAATGGTCCGCACGCTGACACTTTTTGATGGCCCAGCACTGAAATCTGTAGCAGTTTGCGGAAGGGTTGCATTTCTGTCATGTTGAACGATGCTCGTCATTCGTCGTTGTCCCGTTCTTGCAGGATCGTTTCCGGCCGCAGCGATGTCGGTAAGTGATGTTTTACTGGATTCCTGATGTTCACGGTACACTGGAGAAATTGTCGTGCGAGAATATACACACTTCAACGCTACCTCGGAAATGCCGTGTCCCATCGCTCGTGCGCCGACTGTACACCACGTTCAGACTCAATTAAATCTGGATAACTTGCCGTTGTAGCAGCAGTAACCGATCTAACAACTGCCCCAGACTTTTGTTGCTTATACAGCTGTTGACGTCCGCAGCGCCATATTCTTCCTGTTTACGTATCTCTGTATTTGAATACGCATGCCTATACCAGTTTGTTTGGTGCTTCAGTGTATGAAAGAGAGTGGCAGTCTCGAGAGGAGACAGAAAGAAAGAGAGAGAGAGGGGGGGGGGGGGGAGAGGGAGAGAGAGAGACAGTCGCTTGGGGAGGGAAAGTGAGTGAGAAATACGAAAAAAGGAAAGAAATTAGTGTTTAACGTTTCCATGTAATCAAGATCATTACAGACGGAGCACAAGCTCGAATTGTTTCAAGAATGGAAAAGAAAATTTGCAGTGCCCTTTGAAAGGGTCTATCCCGACAGTTTCCTGGAGCACGCGGAAAGCTGGATGGCCGGTTGTCGGTTTAAAACTTCGTCCTCACAAATGCGAGTCCAATGAGCTAACCACCTCGCTCAGTGGGGCACACACGAATAGACATCCACATCTACACTAGAGGGTGTTCCAGGAGAAATGGTTAATGTTCAGGGAGATGATAGGAATGCTCATTTGAAGAAAAAACGTTCATATGGACATACGCCCTATTACGAAATGTTTCCAAGATAGAACACGTTGTTATTTATGGTACCCACACAGAACGCTCACACACAACTATTTTGAATCGTACACTGCAAACAGAATGAAAAATTTTAAGCTAAATAATTGAAACAATGTTTTTAACACAGAAAATGTTAGTGACCGGGGAGAAATCACTAAAGGCGTCCTACGTGGTTGAGTTTTCGGCCACTCGTATTCTTTTGTCAGAAAGACAGTCCAAGTAAAAAGTTTGAAAGCAACAAGACAGCCTGGTCTAGAAAAAAACGTCAAGGAGATTGGGCTAGTAAGACCTATATGTGTGTGTCACTAGCCCAATAAAAAATGGACGTTAAATGTGATATATTTCGGAAACCATTCGGAAAATGACACGGGGATATCTGAACGTTTTGGCTTCAAATATGCGTTCCTGTCATATCGCTGAAGTTCGACCATTCGTCCTGGGACAACATGTGTACTTCACAAGCATCTGCAGTGTGCATGGCAGACAGCATGTAATACCAATACGTGGGGCTTTATTTGCTTCTTCTTTCACGCAAAGAGCGAGGGAGAAATGACTTTCTATGCATGTGCTACAATCTCTCATATCTTATTCTCACTTAAGATGGAACAAGAACAGAATTTAAATCTTCAGATAATCTTCCATACTACAGATATCACCACTGTGCGGACTGTACTGACCACTTAATACCACAACAAAACGTACTTAAAATCCGTCAATGTCTTCTAACACACCCACTTTAGTCACTACACACTAGAGCAGTACACTAGAACAGGGCTTAACAACTGGCCGGTTTTGAGCGCGAGTACTCGCGTCTGCTCAGGCACGTGCTCGCGAGCAGGTGCAAGGTCGCGGAGTAGCGAGGGAGGGGAGGGAGGGGAAATGCGCGCGCACGTTTGAATGTGATCTCGCGTTCTTAGCAGATTTAACTAGCCATCTGAATGCTTTGAACATTTTACTACAAGGTAAAGATCTGCTAATTACTCATTTCATAGATCGAATACGAGCTTTTAAAATGAAATTGACACTTTGGGTGAGTCAGCTGGAAACAGGAAACCTAGCTCATTTTCCTACATTATCATCCATGCAAGATGTTAACAAAGACTGTGAACGTTATTCACATAGTTTAGTTGATCAGCGCTTTCAAGATCTGACAGCACTAGACAGTGATTTTGATCTGTTCTCTCCATATTCAGCGAATATTTAAGAGATTCGTCCTGAGCTGTAGCAAGAAATTATTGACCTGCAGTGTGACGAGAATACAGAGACAAATTTCAGAACAAGAAAAACATTTTGGAATTCTATACACACTTCCCTCAGGATAGATTTCCTCGTTTGCACAAACTGGCGGCTACAATAATATCAATGTTCGGTTCCACGTATGTTTGTGAACAACTGTTCTCTGCAATGAAATGTAACAAGACGCGCCTGAGAAACGCATTGTCTGATCGAAATTTAAACTGCACGCTGCGCCTACGATGCACAAGAACAATTACTCCGAACATAGACGCAATTGTAAAGGGCAAAAAGTACAAGATAACCGAGAATCCCACACTTCAGTGACACCTTTTATTGTGTAACAGTTGACAAATTAATACGAATGTAGAGGCATACACTAAGCTAATAAAATTATGTGGCATGTGTACATTCTCCTTTATTTGTTTCATTTGTCGCAGTAATAATTCGTGAGTGATATCCCTGCAGGTGGCCGCGGATTTACATTGACTGGCGGCAGCTGTTGTGTTCCCCATGTGACTTTCCCCACTCTCCGCTCTGGTCCTCTGGTCCGGTAGTGGGGGTACCCTGCTCGCGCTGCTCCGTGCTCGCGCCTTGCTGCTCACAGCTTGCTCCCGAGCACGTATGTTGTGAAGCCCTGCACTAGAGTGTACTACTAGCGCCTTTTATTTTACACATACTCCGCCCTCTCCCAGAACCCTCCTAAAACATCTCTCTTCCACTCATTTTCTCTATTTCTGATTTCACTCGTTCATGCCATTCCGCAACGATTCAAGTTGCTGCCAGATAGTTAATTAATGTTAGCTGCTCAAAAAGACAAAACCGAACTTGTACCTCGTGATGACTGGGTGTTGTGCACTGTCCTTAGGTTAGTTAGGTTTAAGTAGTTCTAAGTTCTAGGGGACTGATGACCATAGATGTTAAGTCCCATAGTGCTCAGAGCCATTTGAACCATTTGAACCGAACTTTTTTTCTGTGGGTTTAATTATCATTTAACTGTTCTCTAACGAGACCGCTATGCATTCCATGAATCGTATTCGTTATCTTCGTTGTTCCTAATTTTTATGATGATCGCCCTGCGAAAATACATTTCTGTACACAGTAGCAATGCCACCGAACAGTCTGTGACTCCTAATGAAACCATTTAATAAAACTTGTATGACTATGGGGAGTGTTATCGGCCTTGTGTCTGTGCTACCTGCTGATTATATCATGTTCAGAACAGGTACAACACCTGCCTAAAAAATCCAGAGCATACTTCAGAGTAGACATAGATTCGGACCACACCTTCGTGGTGACGGACTTCCAAGTAAGGTTGAGAAGAGTGAGAGAAAGAAAACCAAGAGAGAAATTTGACTTACAGGGACTAAAGAAAGAAGGTAAGGATTCTGAGTGTGAAATTACATTTTTGTCAAAATGGGATAGAGGTCCCAATGAAGAGAGTGCAAACGAGAAATGGAAGAGGATAAGACTAAACCTTGAGGAATCTGCAGAGTAGGGATGAGAAAGATTGTAGGAATAAGGTAAGAAAGACAATTCTGGGTATGATGGAAGAAAGAAGAAAATGTAAGACAGTAGGAACTGACGAAGGAAAAAGCAAATACAGAAAGCTGAATAATGAATTAAGGAGAGAAATGGAACACCCAAATAAAACATTGATACAAGAGAGATGTAAAGTAACAGAGAAACTATAAAAGGAAGGAAAATATGAAATGATGCATAGATTAGCCCTTGACCGTGGCTTTGAAGCAGAGGAAAGAAGGACAAGTATGTGAATAGAAATAAGTGGCGGTTCTATGGCTAAAAAACCAGAGTAATGTTGGGAAAGTGGCAAGAATACGTAGAATGGCTATATGACGATAACAAAAAGCCAAAAGATATTGAATTATAGAAGAGGACAAAGAATGCTATATCTTTTAAGGAGAAGTAGAAATGGCTTTAAGAGAGATGAATAATAAAGCAACTAGAACTGATGGATTACCAGCAGAATTGTTTAAGAGCCTTGGGAGTAGTGGCGTGAAAAAATTAACATATCTATGCAATAAGATATATGAAAATGGGAATGGCCGCATGACTTTATCTCAGCAGTAATGATAACGATTGAGTAAAGAAGGACTGACAAGAAATGTGAGGTTTTTAGAACTATAAGATTTATTTCTCATGCAGCAAGGGTATTATTAAGGGTGGTGCCGCGCGGGGTAGCCGCGTGGTATGAGGCGTCTTGCCACGGTTCACGCAGCTCTCCCTGTCGGAGGTTCGAGTCCCTCCTCGGGTATGGGTTTGGGTGTTGTCCTTAGCGTAAGTTAGTTTAAGTTAGCTTAAGTAGTGTGTAAGCTTAGGGACCGATGACCTCATCAGTTTGATCTCACAGGACCTTACTACCAAAAATTAAGGGTGGTAAATGGAAGACTTCACGGAAGACTGGAAAAAAGTATTGTAGAGCAACAGTACGGAGGGAAACGTACAAGAGATGCAATTACACTGCTGTGAATTATAGGTGAGAGATACAGAGAAAGAGAAGTTTATACGTTTTCATTGACTTGGAGAACGCCTTCTATAGAGTACACTGTAACAAATTAATGAATATTCTAAAGAATAATGGTGTCGATTGGAGGGATAGAAGGCTGACTAAAAATCTATAGCCACAACAGGAAATAGAAGTACAGATTGGGAATGAGATGACAGAGGAAATCACAATGGGAAGGGGAGTGAGGCTAGGCTGTTGTCACTCCCTGATACTGTTTTAACATGTCTTTGGAACATGTTATTAAAAATGGTTAAAACAAAATAGAGTAGTGCAAGCAGATGGTAGGAGGAACGAAAGTATTCGATTTGCTGATAATATGGTGTTATTGGCAGAGAGCGAACTATAACTGGAATGTTAAAACAATTAAATAATTTGGGATGAGAATTAATAAGAAAAAGACAAAATGTATGGTGATAAAATCAGGAAAAGTAAGAACAACTATGAAGCTAGGGCAGGAGGATGTAGAGCAAGTTAGTGCTTTAGATTATCGGGGAAGCATTATTACGGACGACAAGAGAACTCATAAGGAGGTGAAAACAAGTATAGCAATTGCCAAGGAGGCATTTAATAAGAAGAGGAGGCTTCTATGTGGGTGCATGGACAGGGACCTGAGCAAGTGACTGGCGAAAGTTTCATATGGAGCGTGGCATTATACGGAGCAGAAACATGCACACTGAGGAAAGAGAAAGAAAGAAAAAAGAGAAGCAATTGAGATGTGGATTTGGAGGAGGCAGGAAGGGATAAAATGAGTAGGCAAAGTGAGAAATAAGGCATTGAGAAGAGTGGAGGAAGAGAGAGAAATTTTAAAGGTAATCAGGAAGAGGAAACACAATTGGCTTGCGCGCTGGATGAGATTTCTTACTGATGGATGCTATGGAAGGAACGGTGAGTGGAAGAAGAAGAAGCGGAGGAGGAGAAGGACGCAGAAGATACTAGATGCTGGGTAGTATCAGGGTAGGAAACAATTATGAGGTAATGAAGAGGATAGCAAATGACGGGACTGAATGGAGAGTGAAATGTGAAGATCTGCGCTAAGGCAGAACAGAGATTAAGATATGCTGCCTTTTAAAAGATACAAATAGTGGCTGGTGCTTAAGACATTGTACCAGATTAATACAAAAAAGTACCACACTATTTGCTGAAAGGCGCCAGAAGCAATTTTTAAAATTCCGTTCATCATCACTTTCTGAAATAAAAGTAGAATATTTCCGGCCTCTTTCCGACAGACACTTCTCGTGCAGTAAGCAACTTGGATTTGCGACTAGCTACATCCAGTTAATTTAGCTGTTCCTCGTATAGCTTCTTTTGTTTCGTAGTAGTTTATTTCTGAAATGAGTGCTAGGAGGAAATAAGATTTCACACTTTCTTTCAAGGTTGTTGGGAATTACATTATGGGCACCAGCCGCCGTTATTTCATCCGTTGTCATTTGTGCGAGCTCTCAAACTGACCTTGCCTCACCCGTAGAGTTTATTTACAAAATCGGGAAGCGTTTATTGCTGCTCAAATACTCTTTCTGTAGCAGTGTTGCTTGGAAATACTAGACAGATTTATGGAGCAGGCTATCGGCATCTTGGAACACATAAACCTCTTTCAGCAAATTCTGTTCCCATCTGGACGTAATCCGCCGTTATATAAAGCTGACGAGTGGATTTCCGAACGTAATTCTTCATCGATTCTCTGTAACAGCACAGGGTTCGTGAACGCCGTGCATTTAAAAATTGAGTTGTCGTACTCTCTATTTCAGCTCTATACAAATATTCAAAACATCAACTGATTTAGTTACAGCCACTGGTTCTGTATCTGGAAAATATTTCAGTGTACTTCACATGTCTACTGATGCTGTGTTACATTCTTTAAACCCTGCAACAGATGTGTCGACCAAAATTATTTATGGTACATTTGTGCTTATTTCAGAACGGATATTCAAAAATTACCTTTCTAGTTTGATATCCGGTGTTAAAAACATTTGGCTGAAATTTGTTTTTAATAGTTTTAAGAAATCATGTAAATGATCAACGCATCTGAATTCCATAAAGTAATTGGACAAATTTGGTGCCTAAATAGGATGAGAACTGTATTCATGAGCAAGTCGCGGTGGAGCTTCTCGATCTTACAACGATTAAGTAACTGTTCCGTGGTTTCGGACAAACACTTGATTTCAAGCCAGGTATGTAAGCGGGAAAAGTCTTTACAATGAAGCAGACTTACCGGAATTGATAAACTAAGGCAGGATAACGCTCGCTGTGGCATCTTCAGGAATACCATCAACGTGGTTGCTCAGGGGTGGAACTATTCCGTCGAATCAGACAATGCAAGAGTCTAGTATGATTCATATCACGCAACGGCAACGATAGAAGGCTTCTGTTTTCCAATTCTATACCAAGTGTACACTGCAGAATATAGCAAGGACAGAACGATACTGAAAAAAATTCTGTCAGGCCTCAGACGAAACATTAAACCCATTTGTAGGATTACAGTGTCTTTTATAACGAAATGAGGAGACGTCGCCGTTTCTTTCAAAAGAAAATAGGGCCTAATGTGCTAAAGGTCTGTCTGCAAAGTAAAAGTCGCTGGTACAAAATCAAGTGGATGCACTGAAAGAGGGAACGCTTACATTTTCAGCGGAATTTATTTGTATAGCTTGTCAGCTATGAAGGCGAATTTCGTAAACGTTCTTTTATCGTCTCACACAATGAACTTCAAAGCATGAAAGCCAAATATTTTACTGCAAAATCTGAACTCACAGAAACTATTTAATGGCCCGTGACGGGAAGTGAGACCCCTACAACAGAATAAAAACTGACGTACCTAATTGAATTGGTAAAAGAGATTGCGATATTACCCCACGAATTCAGGTTTTTCTCAACAAATTTCCGGCCAGTTTTACTTTAGTACGACTCCCATTAAAATATTATGCTTCTAAGGCGTGGACCTTAGATTCAGCTACTTCTGGCACAGCCAGGATTTGTTAAATATAAGTGTGGGCTGTTGCACGGATTTCGAACCATTTCTGTGATACAATGGACAATAAGAATTCCCCGCCCGTGAAAGTACAGAGCTCTTCTAGTATGACTTTCTAAAAGAACAACGAATCAAGACAAAAAATGGCTCTGAGCACTATGGGACTTAACTTCTGAGGTCATCAGTCCCCTAGAACTTAGAACTACTTAAACCTAACTAACCTAAGGACATCACACACATTCTTGCTCGAGGCAGGATTCGAACCTGTGACCGTAGCGGTCGCGTGGTTCCAGACTGTAGCGCCTAAAACCGCTCGGCCACTCCGGCCGGCGAATCAAGACAAGTATAAAGAGTACGTAATTTTTGTTACCCTAAATGGAAAGTACCAATACACCCAAATATTATTATGACCTTCATTTGCAAAAATGTTGCAGGATTATTTTATTCTTGTTCTGATTACGAAATTACCTTTGAATATTGCACGACTGTTTTGTGTGATTGCCAAGAATTCGCTTTCAATGCAAAGATTAGCATCGGAAGAAAAATCTACTGTAATTAAAAATTCGCTGCATTCATTTACACGAAAAATAAGTATCTAAGAATAATAGTGTCTCGCAGTAAGAAACGGAATGAGTACATACATTTCATTATTCCTAAAGCAAGTAGAAGCCTTTGATTCATTAGAAGTAATGTTCAGAGAAATATTAATAAATGAGAAGTGAGAGATTCTTTGAGACCTGAATGCTATTTTCATGTTCGAATCATGATTTCGATATTTGGCTACGTATCTGACGACCCCTGAAGACATATTTGTTGAAACAACTAGTTGTTTCACCAACGGATCATAATATATTGCAATGCAGAGGGATGCTCTTTAATTCGTGACATTCTATTTCCCCTTGCGAAATGGAATTTCGTGATGGATCAAGTAATATTGTGAAGTTTCTTAAGTAATAGCGATGAAAATAAGTAACTTCATCTCGCTCATACAAACATAAGCAGCAACTTCTCCGACTCACTATTCGTGAAGTGGACGTGAAAACACTTATTATGCATTGCAATGAAAAGTACCATTCGTCACGAAACATACTGTACTATACAGAGTGAAGATGTAGACGTGGAATATAAGGGAACAGTGAAAAAGTGATCAACAATGGGCTGATAAGTCTCTGGAGGACGAACGCATTTTCCGTCTAAGCTTTGCAACCTATTCATACCTAATTTATAAAGCAATAACTTATGCACCTCTGCTTTTTTTTCACAGAAAATAAATCACCGTGGCGCCGAAATGTTCCGTGACCGCTTTCCCTAGCGAAACTACTTAAAATCTCGAATAAAGAGCTATGTGCTCTTAAATTTACTAACCCAAAATTCCAGCGATCATCCTTTTAAATGCTAAACTACGTCGGTTCAATACCAAGTCTCTCTAATGCCTCTGATACAACACGATAGAGTAGCACTAAACTGAAATATTAAACATGAACTCTGGTATTCATTTAGTACCAAGAGTGCTGCCATGTTTTAAGAATACGAAACTTTCGGGGATACCTAAGAGACCTACGTATCTTGGCAGAACCGTATAACAATTAAGTTGGTGTAAAACCCATGAACAGAAACGCAAAGAAACTGCTGGCAAGTTTTCGCTAAACTACAGAACGAAGCCTGAAGCGCGGAGTAACAGCTGCGTGTTCATAATGGTTTTTGCCAGTATCTTTGTCAGATCCCCCGCCTTCCACTCTCTCAAGTCTGAAACCCTAGAAGAAATATCGCTGCCTTCCATGCGGTTTTTCTCTCTCTCTCAGACGAACTTTAACTCCATATAACTGCTCTTCTGTAGCCCTCGACTACTGACCTTTCTGAGTTCAGTAGTTCAAGTTTTGGTGAAACATGGTGCTACAATATACACAAAGCTAGAAAGAAATAAACTCATCAGACTGGAAATCGGAAATGTTGGCTATGAAAAAATAGGCCTTCACCGAATATTCGTGAAAATACCTTTGTTTCACTTTTAATTCGTGCGGCACTGATTCCGTCACTGCTGGCTTGCAATGGGATCTAAACTTTCTATAAATACAAAACACTTCATACACTTCATTCCAAGTACGCAAACTCATTGTGCATGGTGAACTAACACATCATTTTCTGAAAATCACGCAAAGCTTATTATAATCAATTAAAACTTCTTGAAAGCAGTTCATTGATATTTTATAAAAAATATAGAATTTGTACATAGTGTATTATATTATCTTTGCAGATTTATATACGAGACCGTCGAAGGTACTGAAGTATCAGCTGGCACCGTGACCGGGTATTTTTCATTTTTTTATTTGACACATCTTCTTCTGTAGGACCAAACTGATGAGCAAATCTCCAAGATCATGGAACGTGTCAGTTCATGATATTACAACATAAAAGTGATAACAGGTAAAATAAAATGTTTATGAACCCAAAAAAAGACAAGCCATAAGTTTATGTAAACGCAATCAAGCATATAACACAGGAATCAGCTTAATTTTTCAAGGAACTCCTCGACAGAATGGAAGCAGTGACCCATGAGCAAACTCTTCATATTCGATTTCAAAGTGCGTGAACTACTCCCAAGATTTTTGAATTCTTGTGGTAGCTTACTGAAAAGGGATGCAGCAGTGTATTGCACCCCTATCAGCACGAGAGTCAAGAAAGTGTGATCCAAATGCAGATTGTATTTCTGCCCAGTATTAAATGAGTGAAAGCTGCTAGTTCTTGGGAATAAGCTGATATTGTTAACAAGAAACGACAGTAAAGAATACCTATATTGAGATGGCAATGTCAGAATACCCAGACTAATGAACAAGGGTCGACAAGCGGTTCGCGAAATTCACCACTTATTTCCAGAAGGATATTTTCACTCTGCAGCGGAATGTGCGCTGATATGAAACTTCCTGACAGATTAAAACTGTGCGCCGGATCGATACTCGAATTCGGGACCTTTGCCTTTCGCGGGCAAGTGCTCTACCAACTGAGCTACCCAAGCACGACTCACGACCCGTCCTCGCAGCTTCAATAGCCATATGCCCATTCTGTGAAATCAAAACGTCAGGTTTTGTTGAATTGTGTGTTAGAAACTGTACAAACTGAGTCTTACTTTTATAGTTTATTTTCTACAGTCCGTGAACTTCTGCCATGAACTGCAATATTTGAGTGGCCGTGCGATTCTAGGCGCTGCAGTCTGGAACCGAACGACCGCTGCGGTCGCAGGTTCGAATCCTGCCTCGGGCATGTATGAGTGTGCTGTCCTTAGGTTAGCTAGGTTTAATTAGTTCTAAGTTCTAGGTGACTGATGACCTCAGAAGTTAAGTCGCATAGTGCTCAGTGCCATTTTACAATATTTGAAACGGCGACAATGTCGCACAGAACATCCTTTACTACCAAGCTAGTGTCATCAGCAAACAGAAATATTTTAGAGTTCCCCGTAATACTAGAGGGCATATCATTTATATAAACAAGGAACAGGAGTGGCCCCAACACTGATCGCTGAGACGTTCCTCATTTGACCATACCCCACTCAGACCCTACATCACATACATTCTCAACACTGTGAATAATGACCTTTTGCTGTCTGTTGTTAAAGTAAGAGATGAACCAATTGTGAGCTACTCCTCGTATTCCTTAATGGCGCCTGGTGATCAACACAATCAAACGCCTTATTTAAATCCAAAAAGGTGCGTCTAGGGTTCGATACCCTTTGTTTAATCCATCCAGTACCTCACACTAAAAAGAGAATATAGAATTTTCAGTTGTTAAACCACTGCCAAAACCGAACTGTACATCTGACAGCAAATTATGTGAAATAAAATGATTAATTGTCCTTACATACACAACCGTTTCGGTAATTTTAAAAAACTCTTATGGCACAGAAGTAGGTCTAAAATTGTTTACATGATCCCTTTCTCCCTTTTTATAAAGCGGCTTTACTACTGAGTGCTTTAATCGTTCAGGAAACGGACCACACTTAAAGGAAAAATCACGAATGTGGCTAAGTACTGGGCTAACATGTGCAGCACACTTCTTTAACATTATGCTTGGTACTCCATCATATCCATGAGAGTTCTTAGTCTTCAGTCATTTCATTATTGACTCAGTCTCCCCCTTATCAGTATCACAGAGGAATATTTCAGACATCAGTCTCGGAAAGGTATTTTGCAAGAGAGTTATATGATTCCCTGCAGAAACTACGTTCTTATTTAATTCACCAACAATGCTCAGAAAGTGATTGTTAAATATTGTACATATATCTGACTTATCAGTAACAGAAACATTTTGACTACGAACTGACTTTATATCGTCGACCTTATACTGCTGACCAGACACCCATTTACCACACAGAGAATTTTCAGCCGTAAATCTCAGCCTTCCATGCGAAAGAAGGTCGTAAAATCCACGGCACATGAAACTGCATCATGAAACCTTTTAAAAGCCCTAGCCATTTGTGAGAACACTTTGGAAACACTAAAACTGAGATTAGTTAGAGATCAATACTGTCAGGCCGGCCGAAGTGGCCGTGCGGTTAAAGGCGCTGCAGTCTGGAACCGCAAGACCGCTACGGTCGCAGGTTCGAATCCTGCCTCGGGCATGGATGTTTGTGCTGTCCTTAGGTTAGTTAGGTTTAACTAGTTCTAAGTTCTAGGGGACTAATGACTTCAGCAGTTGAGTCCCATAGTGCTCAGAGCCATTTGAACCGATCAATACTGTCACTTGAAGTTTCGCGTGGAGGTGATACGAGCTGCTCGCCAAGAAATTATGCCTGGGACTGAACGGTGATTCACTCGTAACTGGATGCGTGCTGTGGAAGCAAACACTGCAGTACCGCAGTATGCTGCCTTTCCGCCGATGTCTCACACGCAGAACAGCCATCTGAATACATGTACATCGCGTGTCAGGGATGGCATGAAATCTATTGTAAGTCTTACCGTTCGGAACTCATTCATGTAATATTGATGAGTCAACTCTGTTCACAAGCGGCTGGGCTATGTCGCGTGTATGTGGTGGTGGTGGTTAGTGTTTAACGTCCCGTCGACAACGAGGTCATTAGAGACGGAGCGCAAGCTCGGGTTAAGGATTCGGAAGGAAATCGGCCGTGCCCTTTCAAAGGAACCATCCCGGCATTTGCCTGAAACGATTTAGGGAAATCACGGAAAACCTAAATCAGGATGGCTGGAGACGGGATTGAACCGTCGTCCTCCCGAGTGCGAGTCCAGTGTGCTAACCACTGCGCCACCTCGCTCGGTGTCGCGTGTATGCCTCTACATACTGGGTCACAACATTGATGTTCACGATTTTTAGCAGAGTGCTCCAGTATGTATTCAGAACATCTGGGACTCTTAAAACATCAGTACTTTGATTGTTCTTATTCATTCTTCGATTATTTTTGATCATATAAGAGTTTGAATAGTAACCAGAGTCAGCAACATCAGTCATACTCTGAAAAGCCTTACGCCCTCTTCTTATCTATATAAACAAAAATGTAAATGTCCGTTCGTTCAGAATCCTGTATCTACGAAAATTCATGAGCGATTGTTCTGAGATTTTGATACGACACTGCATTCTAATACAGGCGTGTTTTAGGTTCCTATTTCTTCAACACACTCACACACACACACACACACACACACACACACATGATGTTCGTTTCTTCAAAATCTAAAATATCCGAAAGTTCTTGATGGATTGCTTTGAAGTTGTGACGCAACATTATATTCAAATATAATCGTATTTTTATATACCTACTGGAACGCTATTTTTATATACGTAATATACAGGGTCTCCACCTAACTCTGCCACCTCAAATATATCTGGAACAGCAATAGATATTTGAAAACGGTTTTCACCACCAAGAACGTACGACAGGGGCTTAGGAAACCAAACACTATGCGAAATTTTAAAATGTAAACAAATACTATTTTTAACACAAAGTTGTGTGTTTTTAAATGGGCACCCTCTATTATTTCGTATGCAATCAATAGCATGAAAAATCACAAAAATAATGGCGTTGGTTGCATCGCAATACGTCAATTACATCCCGCGAAACTGCGAAGCGAAGTTGACGCTTGAAATAAATGAAGCGCACAGCTAGCGCACGTCTTCAGACTCAAGCGTGCACCTCACGCTGCCTGTATCAGGGCCTCACACAATGGGAAGGTATACACAATCCACAAAAATAAACAAGTAACACGTCCAATGCAAAGTTACGTTTTTCAAATTGTAAATGCATGTATAATCTAGCGAAATGACAACTAGAGCTACAATTAGAGATAACACGCTTGAATTCACTTTTCTAAACACATTTACTAGTGCCCTGTCACCAACAGAGTCTGTATTGTTGTGCATTACATCCAGCATAGAAAACACAGCCACATCTTGACCAATGAAACTGTGTCACGTCAACATATTTTCGAAGTGCCCTCCGTTTGCATCAATACACGTTTGCAGACGGGTAACAAGATAGTGTTGCACAGATTGTAGAGTTTCTACAGATATTGCCGCACACGCCGCAGTAATACGCTGTTGCATATCCTCTACTGTCATTGGGGGTTCTTGATACCCTCTATCTCTCACTACGCCCGAAAGAAAGAGGTCTAATGGCGTCAAGTCGGGGGACCGTGTTGGCCATCGCACAGTACCTCCCCGCCCCATCCACCTATTTGGAAATGTCGCACCTAGAACATCTCTGGCAACTTTTGCATTGTGTGCGGGACATCCATCGTGTTGGAACCACATTGATATACGAGTTTCCGATCATATATCCTCCATGAGGAGCGAAGGGTGTGTTGAAAAAATGATGCACATCGCTGTCCATTCAATGTTCCACGGTAAAGATAGAGACCTACAATACAGTTAGCAATGATACCGCACCAAACATTGACACTCCACTGTCGTTGATGAGCGAATCCAGTGGGGATTTTGCACGGACCAGTAGTGCATGTTCCGCAGTTTCACATTACCATGATTTGTAAATGAAGCCTCGTCCTTAAACAACTTACTGCTTAGGAACAGTGGATTACCTTGCAACTGCTGAAGTGCAAAACGACACAATGAAATGCGGGATTCAACGTCATTTCCGTACAGTTCTTGGTGCAGTGAGATATGGAACGGATGAAACCAATGCCGATGCGAGATTCTACACACACTACTGTGGCTTATTCCTACACCTTGTGCAATTTCTCGTTCACCCACCTGAGGATTATGCGCTACAGCAGCTAGAAGAGCAATTTCGTTTCCATTGCCAGTCGCTGGCGTTCTACGTCGACGTTTTGTGGGAGCACAGCTTCCTTGTTTCCGTGAGTGCCTTGCAGATGTTGCCAATGGTTCGACTTGACGGACACCGTCGATCTGGGTAGCGTTCAGCATACACTAATTAAAGTAGTATGTAGTTTTTCTTCATTACTGAAGGCCGGAATATCGACTAGATGACGGCAAATGTAACAAGCCACAAGAAAACAGGTTTTCATGTGGCAATGATGTGAATTACGTTACAGTATGAGAGCAGTTCAGCAGTCCAGATTAGGAGACACTTGTACGCTGAAGGTCGAGCGTGCAGTGGTGATACAGGCGCCAGTCCAGGCAGCCCCTTCTCTGACCACAGGACTACAGGCGATACATTACGTCAGAAACTGTGACGCCGTTGTTATCCTTTACAAGCCACATATTTCAGAACTTATGAGGTTTAGAAACGTGAAACCAAGTGTGTTACCACTAATTATACCTCTAGTCGTCATTTCGCAACAATAAACATTATGCACAGGACATCCATCATTGTCATGCCGCATAGTTTGACTCATTATAAGAGGTGGACCGGTTCAAGTAAGGTATAGCTCAAGAAGGGACTAAAATATCCCCCTTTAAGAGTGCCATCAATGAAATATGGGCAAATGATGTGTTGTCATACAATACCACGCCATACATTAACACTCCACTGACGCAGAACGTCAATCACATCACGATTACCGGCAGCGTGAGGTGCACGCTTGAGTCTCAGGACGTGCGGTAGCTGCGCGCGTCATTTATTTCAAGCGTCAACTTCGCTTCTCAATTTCTCTGGATGTAATTGACGTACTGCGACGCGACCAACGCCTTTATTTTAGTGATTTTTCATTCTATTGATTACAAAATATCAAGTGGTGTCCATTTAATAACATACAAGTTAGTGTCGAAAATAGTATTTGTTTACATTTTAAAATTTCGCATAGTATTTGGTTTCCTAAGCCCCTGCCGTACGTTCATGCTGGTGAAAACAATTTTCGAATATATATTGTTGTTCCAGAGATATTTGAGGTGGCAGAGTTAGGTGAGACACCCTGTATATGTATTAAAAGGGGAAGCGTTATGTAGGAAAAGATGGGCTTTATTCCCAAGAACTACCACTAAGGGATACAATGTTTATGAAAACTGGCTACGGCCGCGCAGTGAACCGCACATGGTACGGAAAGATTATTTCGCCCTCAATGGTAAGGACCAGCGGACACGTCTGAGTCCAGATTGTTCTGAAGAAAACATTGATGCGTAATAAATCTCACACTCGTGGTTGAGTATACGCTGCGCTTATTGTTTGTGGTAAGGTAAAACAATGCGCCAGAGCGAATCTCGATGCCGGATTCTCGCCTTTGGCGGTCTGTACGCTGCCAGACGCTCCATCTGCGCCCTCCTTCCGAACCGACTCACACCTTCATCTTGTCACACGTTATTCAACTTTCCTTCCAAACGCTGCAGACCCCCTGCCACGATACCGCGACACTAGCTCCTTCGGAGGAAAGAGTACAGTGACGAGATTTGACTTGTGTACAGGCTTAAGATGAGTACTGAGAAAGAAACCCCTTGCTAAGAATATACAGTGATGAATATTTGTAGCAGTTTAAAAGTACGCGGCAGACTGCGTTTCGAACCCGGAACCGTGACTATCGCTCCCCTAATCTTGCCATCTGAGTATGAATCAGAGACGACTTACAGCGTCACCTTTCAAGTGGCTTCTCTCCTTTCTCTCAAAAACTGTAGAGACTCTCAACACAGCAAATACTTTTACGGTTTTAAATTTCTGTTTCACAGGCAATAAACTTGAGATGGAGGACAAGACAAAAGCCTGGTAAGTGCCATTCGCGCAGCACCGCGAGAGAGCTGCGGCACAGTTTCGTAGGAAAAGGTAAGATCCCGTAACAGGTTGGAGCCTTGATTCAGTCTGGCTGCCAATACCGCTTCGGTAGACAGTTTTCACGTGTCCCACTTATTCAATAACCTTTACTGGTAGAGATAAAACTCATAAACTAAATTGCATGAAAACATGCGAAACTCTAAATACGGAAAGTAACTCACAGACTAAGGTATGACAGGAGCAGGACAAGCATTGACGACAACTGGAACTCATTGAAATACTCATCTATGTAGAGGACACCAAAACGAAGACTTTTACGGACACATTTCTTTATTAACTAGGGATTAATACCACGCTGCTATATATCTGTTTAAGAGATTTATATCTGCTCACAGTATGAAATCAGCGCACCTCTCCCAATGGCCGATCTAGACAGGATAGTTCAAATATTAGAGGAAGGTCATTTACCTCAAACTGTATTCAGTTGATGTGTTTTCTGAAAATGATTAAGCTCATGACCTCGGCTGGATGTCAGATAACTTACAACGGGGTTTCCACGGAACATTCTTCGTATCATGATCGCTCCAATATGTCTCACATATGACACGTAAGGCTTAAAATTTGGCATCTCCCTCCTACTTTCCGGATGTTTGCAGTGGAATAGCAGAAAATCTGATATGAAATGAGAGATAAAATATCTACCAATTCATTTACTTGCTCAGCGCTAAAGTATCATAAATCAAAATGCTTTTCGTTGTCACATATAATATTTGTTATACGTGTGGCCATTTGCAACACGCGGACTCGTACACGCCATTCCCCGTATGTCTGCGAACGTGCGAGTCGGGTGCGAAAAATACCGTGCATACGAAGCACATGTCAAAGCTTAAAAACGAAAGTAACGCGACGATCTAGATGTAATACAAACTTCCTACACACCAGTTCCGTTAGTTAGGTTTAAGTAGTTCTAAGTTCTAGGGGACTAATTACCTCAGATGTTCAGTCCCATAGTGCTCAGAGCCATTTGAACCATACATCTACATAGATACTCCGCAAGCCACCGTACGGTGCGTGGCGGACGGTACCCTGTGTCACTACTTGTCATTTCCTTTCCTATTCCACTCGCAAATCGAGCGAGGGAAAAACGACTGACTGTATGAGTCCGTATGACTCCTAATTTCTCGTATCCTATCTTAGTGATCCTTACGCACATTGTATGTTGGCGGCAGTAATCGTTCGGCAGTCAGCTTCAAATACAAGTTCTCTAAATTATCTCAATAGTGTTTCTCGAAAAGAACGTCGCCTTCCCCCCCAAGGACTGTGTCAAGCAGGACACTAGTAATACTGTATCCGAAAATTTACAGGTTTTTTGCGATTGCACGCTTTTCAGCATATTTCAGGTATGAAATCTTCACGGGTTATCAGCCGAGTGACGTCGTCGCCTGAGGATGATGGATAAGCAATCCAGTGAAACGTTGCGACTTGAAGACGACGCCACTCGCCTGATAACCCGTGAAGATTTCATTACAGGCTTTCTCTTCCTACTCATTAACTTACATTTTTCCACATTTAGGGTTCTCTGCCATTCATCACACCAACTGGAAATTTTGTATAAAAAAATGGTTCAAATGGCTCTGAACACTATGGGACTTAACAATTGAGGTCATCAGTCACCTAGAACTTAGAACTACTTAAACCTAACTAACCTAAGGACATCACACACATCCATGCCCGAGGCAGGCTTCGAACCTGCGACCGTAACGGTCGCGCAGTTCCAGACTGAAGCGCCTAGAACCGCTCGGCCACAGTGGTCGCGGAAATTTTGTCTAAATCGTCTTGGTTTTGTTAGAATGAGTATAAAAGAGGGATGGTCTCTGATGATTGGGCTGCGACAGCAGTACAAGGATGAAAATTTTGAGAAGAAGCTGTGGTTTTGGATTTCGGATACCTAGAACCTATAATCATTTTAGGGGGCTACGAGGAATTTTAAGAGATGAGAGAATTTGATTAGCTGGTACAAGTGGAGTGCATGGCCTACACGTTACTGTAACCAATATGAGATTTAGGGATGCAAGGAATCAGGCAATAATGGTGGAGGGAAGAAATCTTCGGGTACGATTTTTCATGGTGTGGAAGCTCGTGAACGCTTGTAATCACCATCTTTGGTCTGTTTCCAGTTCCACTGCTTTTCTTCTATTGTGAGCTGTTTGATATGATAGGAGATGGTGTAGGCAAGGTTAATTTACGGTCGAAAGATATCACAAAACACGTTGCGGTTCAGCTACGTGGATGTTGTAGCAATGAAGGAGACGAAAGCCCAGTGTGGTGCGTCCTAGGATCATAGTTTACCAATTGCTTTTAATGTGAGAGCTAACTCCAATATATATGATTATTGAGTTCGATCTGGAGGGACCTGTGCTATGTTTGGTAAGATTGTCGTAAGGCAAGGGAGGAAGACTGGAGCAAGTGGATGGAAGCATCGTTAGCCATGACTGAAAGGAACGGAAAATGAATGGTAGATAGTGACAAAAGAGAGACGGTATGTCAGAAAGGACGCTGTCGGTGGAAAGTAATTGTGAGAAGAAATATATCTGAAGCACTTAAAAAGAAGATGTCTATAGTGTAGAGAAATGAGCATAATTCGAGGTTATTTATTCCTTGAGATGTCAATACGTGCGCTTCAGAGATGCGCTTTTGTAATTTCAAAGCGTATGGAACAATGAAGCTAAATCGCGCATCTAATGCACGCAAACATATGCAGCTTAATAGCACCAGATCAAAGATGAAACAACGAGAATTGTTGGGGAAAACACTTCCCGAGTCGATGAGAAGCCGTGTGTCCCTCCGTGTTTAAGTGATTGGCGTGTTGCCGTGCAAACTGTAGGCACACGTCGGTATTATTAAATAACAAAGTCTAGGCACTGTAACCTCTGTTACAGCGAAGATGGAATATCAGCTGACTCTATGGATTGTGCTAAAGGCAACTCTCATCTCAATCATATTTGAACTTCTTTCTTCACCTTCAACCCCTAAAAAGATGAGGCTTTGGCCAGCGGCTCCATTTCGTCTTATTTCCTTGCGTGGTGTGTGAAAATAATATTATCAGCCACGCTGAATTTATTTTGCTAAAGAAGGAGGGCGTACTAGTGCTGTTCGATGTACCAATCCTGTATCGTGTTATTTTGTTTGATTCACCCTCGGGGTAAGGAATAAAGCCTTTGGCTCTATCACATCCCTGCTGTTGCCCTCTTCCGTTGGTTGATCTCTCGTTTGGTTTGTAGAGTCAGATTTATACCTGCACGCGTACAGCTGCCATAATCCTTATAATCTCGTTTCGTAGTCCCAGCGTTAAATGTGACACTGACAGTCCCAAATCAAACTGATACACCTGAAGTACGTGTACATGGCGAATTGATATTCTTAATATGAAATAGGGGAAGGTTCCAGGAGAATGATTTGTTTCGCATTCATCCCTGATATTGGCAGAGGAATAGGTTGTGATAAGCGTCGGCAGACATTCGAATCGCCTCTTGATTTTGCTGGGATAGAAGAATGTGTAATATCCTCAGATGTTAATAGTAAGAACAATCATTGTTCTACGGTGGATGTAACATAGCATTCGTGTCTCTCTTCGTACTTTTCCCTTATAAATCTAGTACTAAGCCGCTCTAGCCAAACTGCCATCTTTGCATTTTTTACACTGTGTAAGGGTACAGATGTCGATCCTGCCCTTAACGGATTGCCTCTACCCTTGCACTTCTTTGGCACAGTGCAGCGGCATCACTTTTGGGGATGTCCATAATTCTAGAAGGGACAGACTGGCTCCTAGAGATCACTTTGCGCGAAGGAGTGAGAGCCATCACGCGAGTAGGAAGCGTACGTGTGTGAGAGAAGCGATCGTGGTCAAAATAATAATTTTGAAACCCAGAATTAATTTCGTATCGAGTGAGTTGTTACACAATTAAAGGATATCGTACGGAAATAAATCAAGAATGGTAAACTCAAATAAACCTGTGAAGGTAAGTGATTGTAATTGTAGTGTGTATGCAATCAGAATAGATAGGGACGGGATACTTCAATTTAAAGTAAAATAAATTAACTGTTCGTTCAAAAGTGTTCTCATTGTGTGAAATTTTCATTATTATTACAATATTTTGGAAGGGAATGAACTATAGAACAGTGTGGGAGAATAGAAAGGGTATATGTCATATGCCCACGGTTAGAATTTTAGTGATCGGAGAATGACTCTTGGGCCTCAGTTCGACCTCCAAAACTTTCTACTTATGAATGTTTGACGGCTAACTTCCAACCAGCAAGGCTACATCAATTAATAATCAAGTGTAAATCAATAATTATTACAGAGTGGTGGCTAACAACTGTTCGTTTTTGCTTCATGTTACGTCGTTTGCATATTAGTGAGCAGATGATGAGGAAATATGCATGCAGAACAGCGTCAGCCTATATTGATAGCGTACACCGCTTACAATCAGCATTTACAGCGGCCAGCGTGTTGTACATTTTCCTGTTGAATACTATCTAACACACCGAGGAATGGATGACTTAAAAATCTCTCTTCAGACCGTGCCCTGAATTTGCAAGGTCTATAGAAAATATGTACGAACAAACAGGCGCCGTGTGACTGTGGACACCCGCTGACTGCCACCCACCTTTAGAACCTGATATTTATACATAGGGTTCCAATGATAACTGTTTAGAACATGCCGCAGTGGTGTAGAGGAAGTCGAGACAAACATCTGGATACACGACAGGTGTAATCTTTGAAGTCGGGAGACTACCTCAACTGCCCTACAAGATCCACCTGTGCAACAGTGATTGCGCATCGCGAGAAATTTTCAAACTACTCTCCGCTTCTTCAATTTTAGTCCTAGACGAAACATTAAATAGGTTTTTCATAGGAAATTTAATATATTTTAATTTTGTACTAAAATATGTTTTGGTTAAAGTTTTTGAGTTAGTCGAGAAAAATGTACAAAAGTGATCTTTAAACGCGCCCCGTCCCCACACTGAATTCCTATCGATCAGTATTTTCAGTTTGTGGTTCATGGCACTCTTTCCTACCACTGTAAAAAATTTACAACTACAGGAATTATTTCCGTTATACGATCTTTATTGGTCTTCATTGTCTAAGCTACTACGCCAACAGCTTTTTCGTGCACTTACAAATAGTAATTTTGACGTTTGTTTAATTTTACCCGTTAATTTCGTGAATTTCAACAGCATAAAATTACGAAATAAATCGTATGTTTATCTGGCCTTCCTACTATAAAACTACTGGTTCTGTGAGGATTAATTTTAGAAGAAATTGTAGAAGTAATTAGTTTTTGCTCTACCTCATAAAAAGTTTTTTTCTTTCATTACTCTCACGGGAAAGTTTAAATTAGTACAGACAGGCAATGTCTGCATTGTCAGTGTCTGTATGGTCTAATGCTATGTCCTTCAGACATTCATACCTCCATATCTGAAGGACATTATATTAGACAGTACAAACACTGGACAGTTCAGACATCGCCAATCTGTATTTCAAGCCACAGCAAAGCAAAAACGACGAGAATAACAATGTGGCTCCCTGTGCGGCAATGACAGGAATGCGTGCGAGCATGGGACATGGACACTATGACGTACGGAAGTCCTGTCTGTGAGGTGTGCACGGATAGCCGAAGTGGTTAAGGCGACCGCGCATGTTAAGTGGGAAATTCGGGTTCGAGCCTAGTTCGGACACAAACTTTCATCTGTCACTATTCATTTGTACAGCTGGTGTATAATCGTATCCACAATTTTCGAATACATTTCGTTAGTTTAAATTGATGACGTTAACGACGTAGCCGACTGAAACAGTGACTTAGTCATCAAGCAATATAAACTGCCTTCACGGCGCATCCACTCAACAGGTACATTTAAGAAACAATTCTCGAACAGCGCGAGGAAATTACCCAATGTGCATGGAGGGAGGAAACCCTATCAAATTAATCGGCTGAATCTACTTCTCGGGGTCTCCCAGGAAACAGTGCCATACGACGCATTCTTTGTTTCTTTCTTTCTTTCGATAACACCGCGTTTCTCTTTGTGTTATGTGTCGTCCACTTTTTACTTCCATAGAAGGCTACACTCCAGAAAATGCTTCCATCAAAGACTGACGCAGAGTGTTTCATTAATTAACAGCGGCAACTGGCACGGGTGAAAGTATATGATAATAGAGGCAAACTCATACCGGTGAACATGGATCCGCCAACGAACCGTTGCGAGACAATTGCGAATGTTTTGTCAAGTGCCGACAGTGAATTCAGCGTGAAATACTGTCCTAGTTATTATAAAGGTATTCGAAATACAAAATATTCGATTAAGTTCCCATTTAATTGGACTCAGCCGTGGCCTACTTTAGAAAGAATACAAGATTACTTCAACATGTAACATGTTGCAGTTCACTGTGCACTCGTATCTGTTACATGAGGTGTCCTTGGATTTGGATGCAATGCTACACTACTCTCTGCAGTGAGTTGCCAATGCCTTCCAGCAATCCCGGATCATTTCATAAAACTTGACGAGACTGTACATTTCTCTGCTCCAGTTCTTGAACCGTACCAACTCGAGGGGAGGTAATTTTGTACGTGGAAAAAACTGACCCAGCTCGACTATCGGCCGTAACAGAGCTTCAGCTGAAGTCTTAAATCAGTAGCCAAATGTGCCTGTGCCTCCATCTCATGTATCAAAAAATGGTTCAAATGGTTCTGAGCACTATGGGACTTAACTGCTAAGGTCATCAGTCCCCTAGAACTTAGAACTACTTAAATCTAACTAACCTAAGGACATCACACGCATCCATGCCCGAGGCAGGATTCGAACCTGCGACCGCAGAGGTCGCGCGGTTCCAGACTGTAGCGCCTAGAACTGCTCGGCCACTCCGGGCGGCCTCATGTAACACACTCAGCATACAAGGGTAATGGGTGAAATTCGAGCAGAATTAGATAAGAATTTAATGGAAAGTTTAGATTTCAAATACATTGAAACTCCAAAGAAACAGGTATGGCCATCCGTATTCAAATACAGAGATACGTAAACAAGTAGAATATGGCGCTGCGGACGGCAAAAACTATGTGAGGCAACAAGAGTCTGGCGCAGTTGTTAGATCGGTTACTGCTGCTACAACGGCAAGTTATCAAGATTTAAGTGAGTCTGAACGTGGTGTATAGTCGGCGCACGAGCGATGGGACACAGCATCTCCGAGGTAGCGCTGAAGTGAGAATTTTGTCATACGAGCATTTCACGAGTGTACCGTGAATATCTGGAATCCAGTAAAACGTCAAATCTCCGATTTCGTTGCGGCCGGAAAAAGATTCTGCAAACGGGACCAACGACGTCTGAAGAGAATCGTTCAACTTGACAGAAGTGCAACCATTCCGCATATTGCTGCAGATTTGACCGCTGAGCCATCAACAAGTATCAGCGTGCGAACCATTCAACGAAACATAATCGATACGGGCTTTCGGAGCCGAAGGCCCACTCGTGTACCCTTGATGACCGCACGACACAAAGCCTTAAGCCTCGCCTGGGCCCGTCTACAGTGACATTGGACTTTTGAAGACTGGAAACATGTTGACTGGTCGGTTGAGTATCGGTTAAAATTGTATCGAGCGGATGGACGTGAACGCGTATAGAGACAACCTCATTAATCCATGGATCCTGCATGTCAGCAGGGGACTGTTCAAGCTGGTGGAGGCTCTGTAATGGTGTGAGATGTGTGCAGTTAGAGTGATATGGGATCCCCGATACGTCTAAATACGACTCTGACAGGTGATACGTACGTAAGCATCCTGTCTGCCCACCTGCATCCATTCATATCTATTGGGCATTCCGACGGAGTCAGGCAATTCCAACAGGACAATGCGACACCCCACACGTCCAGAATTGCTACAGAGTGGCTCCAGGAACATTCTTCTGAGTTTAAAGTCGTACGGTGGGCTTCAGACCCCCCAGAAATGTACATTATTGAGCATATCTGGGATGCTTTGCAATGTGCTGTTCAGATGAGGTTTCCACCCTCTCGTACTCTTACGGATTTCTGGACAGTCCTGCAGGATTCTGGTGTCAGTTCCATCCAGCAGTACTTCAGACATTAGTTGAGTCCATACCACGTCGTGTTGCGGCATTTGTGCATGCTCGCGGGGGCGTATACAATATTAGGTACATGTACCAGTTTCTTTGGCTCTTCAGTATATATCTATAACAGCTTGGACAATATTGATGTCAGAGGAGTCTGGTAAGCATATACATGCAGTTATCTCGAAAACGGCTAGTTTCCAAATCTATGTTTACTACAACGATTTTCCTTCTATTATCGTATACTTTCAAGAGCGTCAGTTTTCACTATCATATCTGGTAACCCTGTATTATGAACAGCCTGAAGTACAACCCGCGTTTGACTGTTATCGTGACTAGCTGATCCGTGCCCGAAGCGTATCCGCTTCCCATTAGAACCGTGAGCGACCTGTAGATAGTCTTTAGCGAAAACCCTGTGATGGTATGAAGGTTGGAGAGAAAACGGTAGCAGCTGGTCCGGGAAAAGTCGGCCACTGGACGTAGAGGCCGATCTGCGACGTCCTCGCACCCTCCCCCTCGTCGCCTCAGCGCGCTCTAGACAGGGAGTCATTATCGGAAACGAGTGTGGAGTCAGGCGTTCCTCGGGGAAGCGCCTGATGGCCGCAGCTAATAACGTAATACCCAAGAGCCAGGATGGACTGCGTCATGCTGTCAGAGACGATACTGTGCGCTGTGCATAGAAGCTTGCTGTCAACTCTTAGAATACATACGGATCGTATACACTTCAGCGACTTAACTTGACACGTACGTAAATTAATGAGCATTAGCCCACGAATAAACACCATGTAACGCGAATAGAGCTACAAAGGGACACTGTTCGTATTATCAAAGGTCTATTCAGCATGTTTTACTAATAAACGACTCTATATTGTGTCCTTTAGCTGTGATAAATTTCATTGTGCTAAATTAATTCATTGCCAATGAAAGAGCAGTTTGAAACTTTCCTACAGGTTAAAACTGTGTGACGCACCTTGTCTTTCACGGATAATTCTCTTCCCGACTGAGCCATCCAAGTCCACGACTATTGTCCCAAAGTTTACAAATAGGGCACACTCCACTGAAGAGTGGAAAAAAATCCCCTACGCTCTGTCTAAGCCACTTACTCAACATCCTTTCTTCCAGGAGTACTAATACCGCAAAGTGTGAAAAAGAACTACTTTGAAGTTTGGAAAGTAAGGTAGAGATAACGGTAGAAGTGAAGCTGTGAGGGTGGGTCGTGAATAGAAGATGGATAGCTCAGTGGATAGGCTCACTGCTTGTGAAAGGAAACTCTCTGGGTTCCATTCCCAGTCCGGCGCACAGGTTAAATGCACCAGCATGTGTAAAAGCATCGTACATTCCACTGCTGAGTGAAACATTCATTCTGAAGACAAGTAGGCCTACTTTGTTATAGGCTTTTGACGTGGAATGTTGTCTAGGAAAGCTGACAAAGAAGAAAGGTAACTGGTGCTGCCAATTTGTGTACGTATCAGATATGTTATATAAGTGACGTCCAAACACGTTTCCAGTCGTATCCTCCACTGCTCACAATACGCTATCTGATCAAAAGTATCTGGACACCTACTTCTGGACATTAATATGGGTTTGTCCACCCTTCGCCTTCATGATGGCTTGAACTCTGCTTGCGACACCTTCGGTCAGGAGTCTGATTCTCTGTAGAGAAATAACAGCCCACTCTTCCTCAAAAGTCTAAACCAGGGGAGGTAGTGATGTCGGACGCAGCAGTCTGGAGCGAAGTGAACGTTCGAACTCATACCAAAGATATTCCATTGGGTTAAGGCAGGGATTATCAGCAGGCAAGTCCTATTCAGGAATGTTATTCTCCGCAAACCATTGCCTCAGAAATACTTCTTTGTGGCAGTATACTGTATGTGACTGGCCTTTACTTGCCTGTGTGTTATTATAAATACAAACTTCAGAATATGAACTGACACCCTAAATGTGCTTCTGAGCTCAAAGCCACATCACTTACATGAAATTGAAAAGAATCCTATGTGTGCGAAAACCGATTTCAATCATAAGGAAAATAAGTAAGCAAATCAGTAATTTCAGGCTCAGTAGACTTGGTCAGTGCGAGCTGTTTGAAAAAAAAAAAAAGAGAAAACCATGATAGTATATAAAACGTACCGAACTGCAACGTCGACCTTTATGAGAATATAACGTGACACACACGAAAATTTCTGCACAGACGTATGGCCCTGGTAAAATAAAGAAACTCACAGAACCTACATTGCGCAAAGGAAACGAACAATCACGTATTAGGAATCTCACCTGAAAAATGAAATACTCACAGAAACAGCAAAACTAGCAAGACTCCGCAACAGATACCAAATACTGCTAAAATTAACCACAGTTGGTCCAAGGAAATTGGGTTTATAATGTTGACAAAGAATGCCAATGAAACACATGACTCAACCTTTAAGTTCTGAAATTTCAGTTAGGAAGGACTTTATCAAAGAACACGACTATAGACTCTAATATGAAAATACATTTAATCTAATAACTTCCATGGTACAGTAAATCAACTCTGACTGGGTGTTGTGTGCTGTCCTTAGGTTAGTTAGGTTTAAGTAGTTCTAAGTTCTAGGGGACTGATGACCATAGATGTTAAGTCCCATAGTGCTCAGAGCCAAATCAACTCGGGAGATCAATCAATAGAATAATTATCATAATCTCGACTGTGACGAAGGTGAAGTGGACCAACAATACAAGTCCAAAAAAAATAAAAATAAACTTTTTACCTCATCAAATAATATCTCGTTTTTCATTTTAAAACCGTTTTTATGTCCGTATGCTATCCAACCATTGTTCAAAAAAATGGCTCTGAGTACTATGGGACTTAACATCTGTGGTCATCAGCCCCCTAGAACTTAGAACTACTTAAACCTAACTAACCTAAGGACATCACACACATCCATGCCGGAGGCAGGATTCGAACCTGCTACCGTAACGGTCGCACGGTTCCAGACTGTAGCGCCTAGAACCGCTCGGACCCCCCGGCCGGCCAATCATTGTTGTAAGTCATCATTTCTCCTCGTAATAAATCTGCAACTCACATAGTTCCAAAAGTGCGTCCATGCCTTACACTTTACGCTCAACGAATCCCCGCCTGCTGCACACCGCAGATATCCACTACCGACTGTCAAAGATTCTACTACTCCACAATGGAGCCATCGCAGGCACAGATACTGTTGACTAACAACTATTTCTCTGACCACAATTCTTCAAATATATCATTTTTATTAACAAATATTAACATATTCAATAAAATCATTAAAAAATAACCGTCTTACAACACCTTTTCATGTTGATACAATCACCATCTCCGAACTATTCCTCCAGTTTCCTCCACTGTACTCAGTACACAATGCTGTAAAACGTGCCTTCTGTGTTGGTAGTTCAATAAGCGGACTACACCCCAACCACGAAAGACACCCCATACCGTATACACCACTTCCTCCGCACTTCACTGTTGGCACTACATGTAACAGTTAACGATCTACAGGCATTCGTGAAACCCAAACCCATCTGTCGGATTTCCAGTGGAAATGGCGTGACTCATCACTACAAAGCACTGGTTTCCAGTCATATACTGCCCTGCGGCGTGGTCGTCTGCACCACATCAACCGTCGCTTTGCACTGACAACAGAAATGTGTGGCTTATGACCATTGTACTCCATTATTTTTAACTCCCTACGTGCGGTCATTGTGCAAGATGGACTGGTAGTAGTACTTTGTAACTAACGAGTGATCTCTCGCGCTGATTTAATGCGAGTTTTTACAACCACTGTGCGCGATGCTCGGCGATCCCTGCCCGTCAGTACATCAGGCGTGCTTGGTCTTGGTTTAGCTGTAGCTGTTCCTTCGTGTTTCCACTTCACAGTCACATCACAAAGCGTCCAGCTGTGCAACTTTAGAAGGATTGAAATGTCTCTGATGGAATTGTTGGTCAGGTGACATCCACTGACGAGACCATGTTCGACGCCACTGAGCACTCCCGACAGACCCATTCTGTTGTTACTGTTTCTCTCCTGACAACGCAACACCCCCCGCCACCTTTTATACTGGTGCGTCCACCCCTCGTGACATCTAGTTGTCAATTCTGCATTACATACCAGTGTCCCGATACTTTTGATCAGATAGTTTATTTCCGCACGCTGTTCTCTGTCAAGTTACGCAGGTACTTCCAGCATAGTGCAACAGTACGTCTGCAATAAACTCCTCGACCACTGCCACTGTGTTGATCGATTCTAATGAAGTGTAAGGATAAACTTCACGCACTGACACGTCACTAAAAGCAGTTCTTCATTAATGGAATGACTTGACAATACCAGTAACAAAAAAATGGTTCAAATGGCTCTGAGCACTATGGGATTACCTTCTGAGGTCATCAGTCCCCTAGAACTTAGAACTACTTAAACCTAACTAATCTAAGGACATCACACACATCCATGCCTGAGGCAGGATTCGAACCTGCGACCGTAGCGGTCGCGCGGTTCCAGACTGTAGCGCCTAGAACCGCTCGGTCACCCCGGCCGGCCATACCAGTAACAAATCAATGGATTATCAGCGACAGGAACGATCGCGGGAACCGTTAGAAGACAGAGGCTCCAAATGATCTTGTGGTCCCAGTGTTAAACTGCAGTTCACTAGAATCACCTGCGAGGGAAATCATTGACATTACGCTGACACTATCTACGTTTGAGTGCTGGTAAGCTGAAATTCTTTGATAAGTAGCAAACGTGGATGAGTGTGATGAAACTTAATGTAAAGTATTACTTTCCATTTCAGTTTTAGTTTCTCTAACCGAAAGCGGCACAGAAACGACCAACGAATTTTCTGGAAAATACAATAAGGGGAAATATACAGCCATATATCCGTTAGTGAGATAAGAACTGGCTTAAACTTTAACCCTACCAGATACCATGCGCCATGCACTACGTGGGGTCCGGTTGTGGTGTGGCGTAGCTTTGTGCCAGGAAATGCTGAAGCAGTCTTTAACTCAGGAACCTACGTATTATACAGTTTTCCCAGAGAAATGTTTCTCATAATATTACCCAAATGAATAATAAACGGCTTAATAGGACAATTTAGGAATTTTTCAAATCTGGGGTGACTACCATCAGAAGGCAGTTCTGGAGAAATAGAAGAAGCTAGCAGTGAGGAGTAGACAGTATAGTTGGATAATCGAATATTTCGCTGGGAATCTGGTTATACTCGTATGTCTGCTGGGGCAGCCTCTTATCTAAAAACTGCATACTTCGTAAGACTCTGATTCCAATTCACCTGGTTATCGTTTTATTGATTCCTTCACAATTAGCAGTGATGACATGTTGCAGTCGTTCTCAGAAAGGCTCTGCTTATGGCGAATGTGTGTCTAATAATATACGAGTGTACAACTCAAAGCTACTCTTAAAATTACGCTGTATTACCTACAAAAGAAATATAATTAGAGTCTGAAGGCCCGTCGACGACAAGGTCATTAGAGACGGGGTGCAAGTTCAGATTTAGGTAAAGATGGCCCTGTTCTTTAGAAAGGAACCATCCTGACATGTATCTTAAGCGATTCAGTAATAGCACAGAAAACCTAAATCAGGATGCCCGAGAGGGGATTTCAACTGCCGTACTCCTGGATTCCAGCTCGCCCCGTTTACAAACAAATATTTTTCTAGTTCTATCTTTCCAACAATGAACTTCGTATTTACCCTAACTGCTTCATCACAGAAATTTCATTTGGTTGTATCCAACTGTTTCCCCCATTACAGATTCGAGGCGAGTGCTGTGTAGCAGGCAGGAAGTTACATACGCATATTTTAAGCCGCTGCTTTTGAAACGTTTGCCGTGACCTCCGCTCCAGTTGGTGTATAATCTGAAGCCCCGCTCCATTCACTTCTGCTATTTCTTGTTCCCTCCGCATTTCTGCTGTGCATCTTTTCTCAGACCTTTCGCTTTCATACTTTAGTTCAGAATCTTTCTCCGATTCCGTCAACTTACATTTTTTTTCTTTTTTCTCTGCATAGCTCCGCGACATAAAACTCGCTGCTCTTTCATACGAACCTTTTCATGATGGATACACCGCTGAGCCAGTCGCCGCAGGAGCGAACGACATAGCACAATGAAGCAGATCTGGAGACTGGGGAACGAGCGCTGAAGGTGATCCATTCCAAAGCGTTTTGCGTTGGCAAACTGACCTTCCGAAACGCAGAATATGATGTGCTTCGCTAAAAGGGCCGTAAAAATCTCTGACATGCACGTTCATTTAGCCTGAACAATTAATTTGAAAAGCTTAACTCAGCTTTTGTTCTTCATTATGGAAGGAGTACACAGCAGCGGGTTTACAGCTACAGGTGACTTCACTGAACAAAAATTTTCCTCGCAGCTTCACTCTTTATTGTTATTCATAGTACCTGTGTTGCAGAACCAACGTCTGTTCTGTTTTACTGTGGGTTGCACATCGATGTGTATCACTCACAATTTGGCGTCTGCTGTTTAATATTTTATTACGAAATTATTTATTTAACTCTATTTGCCACCAGTGTCACTTCTAATACCCAGGTAACACTTGCCAGAAGACAACAAATACTCTGAAAGTATCAAAAAGTTGAGGAAATGGTTTTGTAATGTAATAGTTTCACTGTCTAGTGATAAAAGGGCGGTCATCAGTAAGATTAATGTTTCTGAATCTTCTGTTATACAATTATTAACAACACGTAAAATACCCATGTTTTCTGTAAAAGTATTGAGCTCATTAGTTTCGTCAAATTTTCTACACAGGATCGCTCCCTTCGCTAAACCGCGCACGTATTTCCACTTCGTATATCAATTGGATTTCTATATGATACATGTAAATTAAATTTTTTCGTAGTGTTCACTATAAACATACACGTACGTTTCGTGCCTAAATACTCCAAGAAACGGCATTTCATATCGAATATCTATCAGAGGATTAATTCAGTGACTTCATAAGTACTCGCAGACTACCCTGTGTACTTCGATTCACATAAATATTGCAAATGGTACAATTTGTTGTCAACGCTAGCCGTTAACACAATAAATTGAAACCACAAAAAAGAAAAATATTCATAGATCACTGCATATCAAATAAAAGGAAAAAACAAACAGGGATAAATGTTAGAAACAGATGGATCATTAAAAGCTAGGTGAATGGCTGTATCTATACGAAGATAAATTGACTTGATAAAACCAAAGGAAGCATGATATAGGATGATGATCTGACCTATTGTTATCCCAGATCAGAGTCCAGCATTCCGAACTATGCCATCCATCTATTACACGCTGTTATTTGTAAGATTAAGGCGATCCCTCTGTTCTTGAGTCTAGTTCCTCGTTTTATCTTAGTTTCCTTTGACTACGAACTATATACCGACATTATTACTAGGTTGGGAGACTAGTGGGTTTTAGACCAGCGTATTGAAAGGGAAAGCGACCCTATTTTACAACTACCATTACGACTCGTGTATTAAACCTAAAGGAATTAATTTTTGTGAATAAGGAGACGAGTAATTCAGAGTTCATTGAAACTCTTTGCTTTTAGTACTACCCATAAAAATGCAACGTACTTCAGTTTCATATTAAGGCTCTTGAAAATGTGAGTTGTTAAACTGTGGAACATGTCTAGAAGTTACAAGCGCTTCTAACGATTCTGAAGCGCTGGAAGTTGTTCTTGCGGATATTAATCAAGTGTACCTTACTCTCTATTGCTAATGACCAACATTTTAGTACTGATTTTAACGGTATTTAGGAGTATGTCAGGCTACCTTCTAACGTTTCACATGAGGACTGTTTGGCTGACTTGCAGAGAATCTGACTCCATTTCATCTTGGGTCTCTTCTAACGTGGCTCGAAGAAGTGAATGACTGCTTCCTCTTTTGTCTCCAGTGTTTTATGAGTGAGCAAGGCAGCCAATTATTTCAGGAGTCTAATCCAAGCAGTCGAAATGGTTGTTCAAGTAAGTCATTCTGTATTTTTGAATAATCGTTTTAAATTTATTATCAAATCTTCATCCAGCGACGGCTGTGGGCTGAGGCTGACACGGCGGCCTGTCGGTACCGTTGGGCCTCCATGACATCTTCGGATGGAGTTTAGTTTAGTTTAAACTATCAAATATTCAGGTGATTCCCTATATTATAAGCAGTCTCTCTTAAGTTTAGGCCAAATTACTCTATCTCAACCAACGAACAGCTGACTGCAGCAGACGAGTCACCAGATGGCTTACGTTGAAGGTACAATTTTCGTTTGAAAAGAACCCAAGCCAAATCAAACAATCTTTAAAGATGATCATATTTCCAAATGGAAGCTTCTGAATATCAGTAGTCTTCCTCCATTAGTAAATACTTAATGACATATTTAGTAGATTTACAGGAAGATTATGGAGCTACCTGTACTAAACAGTTTTAGTGGAACGTAGTCATCACAACGAACCCCTTGAGTGCGAGGTCGCAGTTTCAAAATACTAAGGCTCATTTAAAAGTGTTCCGTTAACAGTTACGATTGGCAAACAAAAGCTGTTAATGACTCACCATGTGCATCAGGAGGGCGAAAACGACAAAAAATTAATGTCCAGCAGCTGCAGAGATTAACCTTCTATACAGTCTATGGGGCACTTCACAAAATGGACATCGTCGACATTCAAGAAATTTTCAAAACAGACCATTTACTTGCATCAAGATTCCGAATGAATAATGGCGCGCCACAGTGACCACAAAGGTTCGAAGCTTCGAAATCGAAGGCGAACTCCTTGGCAGTTACATACCACGCAGGACTTTCAGCTAGCTATCCACTCATAAAGATTGCATATAGAATCATATTGGTGTAACGAGATGACGAGAACTGATATAATGTGATGGAATGCAAGCGAATGCGAAATAATCTGTCATGGAGCTTATCATATAACTGGCTGTCCCCTAAGGCGTAGCTGCAGATAGTGGGATAATATGCTTTATAGTCACGGAAAAAACAAACATCCAGAGGCTGAATTTGTCTAGTGGTTCAAGGTCGTATGAATTGCGATGTCACATACTTCTCAGGAGGGATAGTTTACTCTAAAGGAGTATGATTTCTAAACGCAGACCGGGAATGAAGTAAAAGCAAGTTATTTTGACCAGCTATTGGCCAAAACAAGTGCAGATACCATAGTTGTAGTTATCCTGCGCTGATTTTCCAACTTTTGCTTGCTGTGACGTAAATATTCCGTTCTGCCCTTGGAAGATGAACTGTCGGGAGCAGAGCACCTCCAACTTCTCGTACATAATAAATAACTTTCCAGCCCATTTCAAATTCAGATTAACAGTTGCAAATTTCTGTTTTAGCGGTAAAAGCAATCCGTAATTTCTCGCTGTCATTGATCACCTGAAACTACCCTCACACTGGATACGTGGGATGCCGCGTTACAAACCGATGAGCAGTACTCATTGCTGATTATAGGCGACATAAGCAGGTTCCAAATGGAAACACTGGCAGAAACAAAAAGAAGAGCAAGTAAAAGGGTCAGTGCGATGACGAAAATGACGAGGCAAAATATTAGAAATAAAAAAAATTACATTTAAACCAGCTGACTGAATAAAAATCATAAGTCTTTTGATTAAATTTAGAAAAATAAAAAACTTCGGTGCATTTGACAAGATTCGAACCCTCGACGTTATACATAGGAATTTTATACGCTAACCATTCTACTACGCCCTTACGCTGATAAAACAAGAATTTTAATTTATTACTCTGATGTCCCAGTCACAATTATTAATTTACAGCCTTCAAAGACTGGGCTTTACGCAAAACTTATCTGACGTAAACTATCTTGTGCGGAAGGATCCAGTAGTGTTAAGAGAGAAAGCCAGACAAGTTATCGGAAGTGAAGTAATTGTTAGGGCAGTTTGACATCGGGCAACGGTTCGGGAGTGACGTTGAGAGCTCTGATTGGGGGATACTAGCTACAAAGCGTGAAGTGTCAACTATCAAGTAATTTTAATCGAACTATAGTGTAAAGGCATCTTTTTAAGTTTTTACTTATTTTGAGTGAAAAGATGGAATATTACTCTCTGTTAAGACTCGATGTTGATCTAAGTTGCGTGGTATCTATGAGATGCAGACATTTTCATATCCTTTGTTGGTAGATCTTTACCTCTGGAGGAATTGGTGTTAAATTCAGGGTTGTCAAGAATTCCTCGAATGCTAGTAGTGTAATGATGGACACTAACAAGCCATAGTTTTGTTCGTAGGATCATGTATTCATCGGTCTGTTTTAAGTTAAAACCTTCAGTAACTTCGTTAACACTGAATAAACTCGTTCTTTCAGTGTTTGCCAGATCTTGTTGAGATACAACAGATAGATATGGAACACCATGGCAGATGCAGTAGAATTGGGGGAGGAAGAGATAGGGGTTTGCTTTTTGAAGACATCCTCTCCATGTATTTTCCAAATACTTCTAACATGTTCCTTTAAAATAATTCGCTATTTATGTTGGAAATCTGTGCAATATGTTTAAGTTAATTCCTTTTTACTTTTTTTGTTTTGGCTCCCTTGTTTCCATTTCATGATTATATAACGGGACATCCTCCTCTAGCATTGTTATATCCTAGCCAGTAATGCCACCCGAGCCCGCTGCAAAAAGGTTGGCAGCATCAAAGTCCGGACGCCGTCCGCATAAGCAGCGCCAGCGAGACAGGAAATCGCCGCAAGTCTGCGCGCGCCACCGCTGGCTTCTGGCTTCTTAAGCGCTGGAGTCGCGAGCGCTAGGACAGTTCTGTATTCGCCGCTCAGTTGTATACTCGCCACCGAACTGTGTACTTGCTAGTCAGTTGTGTGTTCATCGCAGCAGAGTTGTTGTTTGTCGTCAGCCGACGCTGACCTAGCCGCTCCGACTCGAACTAGACAGATTTCTGTAGACACGGAGTTCACTACTGTGTTTCTGTATCTTCGTTAATAAAGATAAGTACCGTCTTTTATTTAATCAGAGTGTTTGGGTTTTCATCTTTCTGTTTACTGTTCCAGCGGACCGGTCGGCCCGCTATTAAAAGTGTGGCGGTGACTTCGTAAGCCGTTTCTACAGCGAATTGTTTGTCGCTACGAACGCCGCCACAAAACTGGCGACGAGGACTGCCGAACTCGTGTGCAGGGCTGGTTCAACTTGTTTCTGGTTATACTAATTATAGCGATAAAATTTTGGGGGCTAGTTTAATTTGTGTTCACTATGTCTGCCGAATTACAACAGTTGATCTTATTACAGAGACAGCAAATACAAAGTCTGGTGGAAGCAATCGCCAAACAAGCGGCTAATCCTCCAACACAAAAGGAACAAGCACTGGCAGCACCACCTTTCCGTGCTTTTGATGCATCAAGAGAAGAATGGCGAGAATATTTCGCGCAGTTGCAGGCGCACATGACGGTCTACAAAATCACAGGTACTGAGCGGCAGCTTTATTTAATTTCCACTGCAGGCGTGGAAGTCTATCGACTACTTTGTAAGTTGTTCCCGGAATCCCAGCCAGAAGCTTTAGACTATGACGTTGTTGTTAACAAGCTTGCTGAGTATTTCGAGTCGCGAGTTCATGTGGCAGCAGCCAGATTCAAGTTCTTCAGATTAAAGAAACTGCCACATCAATCTAATAAACAGTGGTTAACAGATTTACGGGGCCTCACCCGTCAGTGCCGATTTAATTGTGTGTGTGGAGCTTCCTACAGTGATGTCATGTTACGAGACGATATTACTCAAAACATTGCAGATTCTCGTATTCGTGCTGCTATCTTAAAGTTGCCTGACCCGTCATTAGAGACTGTGATGAACATCATTGAAGCCCAAGATACTTTTGACTATGCTGAGTGTGAGTTAGATCAGCCATGTATTTCTCAAATTGCCTGTGCTAAGCAAGTTCTGTCACGCCCGCGGCCCCACCGGCAGAGTCAGACTGTAAACACTGGCCGGCCGCGTCATGTTAAACACATTCGTCAGCCGCGTGTGCAAAATAATAGAGTTAAGTCTTGCCCTAAGTGTGTTCTTGCTCATCCTCGTGAACGTTGCCCGTTAAGAAACGCGGTTTGTCACTTTTGTCAAAGGAAAGGACACATCCAGACTGTTTGTTTGCGTAAACGCAAGAACAATTCTAGTGCTGCCCAGCCCATGGTATTCATGTTCTTCAAAGCCAGCCCGCCCAGAAGGTCGCGTTTAAAGACTCTTCCACGGTTCGTGTGGGTAATAAACTTGTTCGCAATAAGCCACCCACCCAGCCCTCTGCTATGCGACCCAAGCGTAATTCAAACGCTGTGAAAAGTGATCTACAGACTGCAAGTGACGCGGGAGTTGTTGTTCCACCCGCCCAACCCACGAGTTGTCGTAAGCAGCGAACACGCGCTAAACGCGCTGATTTTGTGTCTTCCGCCTCCACTGCACCGATCCAGAGACAGTGTAATAAACTATTTGTGGAACTACGCATCCAGGATAAGACCTTCAATTTTCAATTAGACACTGGTGCGTCTGTGACTCTCATAAATAGTGCTACGTATGCGGCTATCGGCCGCCCTAAACTTTCAGCGGCAAAACATTCTTTGGCTACTTATAGTGGAGAACAAATTCCTGTGTTAGGTGTATGTAGCGTGCCAGCCACATTCCGTGGCAATACAAAAACAGTTTCATTCACAGTGCTCCGCGCTACAGACAGTGTAAACATTTTCGGATTAGACTGTTTTGACTTGTTTGGCCTGTCTATCCAAGACAATGTGTTGCAAATTAATTCTGTTGTTGTTCCTCAAGACAGCATAACCGATTTGTGTAAACGATACAGTGACATATTTAAAGACGAACTAGGTTGTGCTGCGAACTTTGCGGCTCATATTACGTTAAAAGACAATGCTCAGCCTCGATTTTGTCGTGCTCGTCCAGTGCCTCACGCCCTCCGGGCACCTGTAGAAGATGAACTTCGTCGTTGGCAAAACAACGGTGTTATTCAACCCGTTTCAGCGAGCCAGTGGGCTTCTCCCTTAGTTATTATAAAGAAACCGTCTGGCAAGTTACGTTTGTGTGCTGATTTTAAGTCGACAGTTAATCCTCAGACTGTCATTGATTCTTTTCCTTTGCCTAGATCAGACGAGCTGATGGATAAGTTAGGGGAAGCTTGTTTCTTTTCCAAAATTGATCTCCGTGAAGCATATTTGCAATTGCCCCTCGACGAGCAATCACAACAGTATTTTGTCATAAACACGTCGTTGGGGTTGTTCCGTTTTCTGCGTTTGCCTTTTGGTTGTGCGTCAGCTCCAGCTGTTTTTCAGCGTTTTTTGTCACAACTTCTGGCTAATGTGCCATCGTGTTGCAACTATTTAGACGATATTGTTGTGTCCGGTCGGACGCCTGCTGAACATTTCCGTAATTTGGAGTGTTTGTTTAAAGTGTTGTCTCAGGCAGGCCTACGTTGCAACATCGATAAATGTTCATTTTTCCTTACGGAGATGGAGTATCTGGGACATGTTATTAATGCTCAAGGCATTCATCCCTCCCAGTCACATTTAGCAGCTATTCGTGATTTGCCCGCCCCTCGCAATCTGCATGAATTGCGAGCAGTTCTTGGCACATTGACATATTATATTAGGTTTATACCTAATGCATCACAGATTACTGCACCGTTGCATCGTCTCCGCCGTAAGAATGTTCCGTTTGTGTGGTCAGCTGATTGCCAATCAGCCTTTCAGCAGCTTAAAGGCTGATTGCCAATCAGCCTTTCAGCAGCTTAAAGAGGCTTTATTGAATGATCGTTGTCTGGTCCATTACGACCCTAACAAGCCTCTGGTGTTAGCTTGTGATGCCTCTTCTTTCGGCCTCGGTGCTGTGTTGTCTCACCGAGTCGGTAACACCGAACGTCCTATTGCGTTCGCATCTAAATTGCTAAACAAATCTCAGTGTAATTATAGCCAATTGGACAAGGAAGCGTTGGCTATTGTGTTCGATGTCACAAAATTCCATCACTACCTCTATGGTAGACCATTCTATTTAGTCACAGATCACAAGCCCCTGACGTCTCTGTTTCATCCGTCTAAACCAGTTCCTCAGCGGACAGCTCAGAGACTACAACGTTGGGCTCTTTTGTTATCACAATACCAGTATGTGATACTGTATCGCCCTACAGCTCAGCATGCAAACGCTGACGCGCTTTCTAGATTGCCGATTGCTGCGGATGATGTCTTCGATTCCTCTGACGACTCTTGCCATCAGATTGACGCCGATGAGCATCAATCCCTCCGGGATTTTCCGATTAATTATCGTCAGGTGGCACGTGAGACAGCTACGGATCCTCATCTGAGTTTACTATTACGTTTTGTTCAACGTGGTTGGCCGTCCAAGGCAAAGGACATATCGGATCCTGTGGTTCGTCGCTATTATCCGCAACGTCATCTGTTGTCTGTTTCGCACGGAGTTTTGCTGTTACGCACCGAGAATGACCAGCTTCGTGTAGTGGTTCCCCAAGTGCTCCAATCCCAGGTCCTCGACTTGTGGCACCAAGGTCATTGGGGAGTGGTCCGCACCAAGCAGCTTGCCCGCCGTCATTGTACATGGATCGGCATTGATAAGCAGATTACGCAGATGTCTACAGATTGTTCGACGTGTGCCGAACACCAAGCTGCTCCGCCTCAACGCTATTTTGAGTGGGCACGCCCTGCCGGTCCCTGGCAGCGAGTACATATTGATTTCGCTGGTCCATATTGGAATTCTCGTTGGCTCATCGTGATAGATGCATTTAGTAATTTTCCGTTTGTTGTGCCCATGCAGTCTACAACGTCTGCACAAACTATACAGGCGTTGACTTCAATTTTTTGTATTGAGGGTCTTCCAGAAGTTTTAGTGTCTGACAATGGTCCACAATTTACCTCTGCTGAATTTGAAAGTTTTTGTTCTGCCAATGGCATTCGCCATGTTCTTACTCCGCCGTTCCACCCTCAATCGAATGGTGCAGCGGAACGTTTTGTACGCACATTCAAGGATCATATGGACCGCCTTCGTGCTACACACTCTCGTCAGCAGGCCCTCATCACGTTCCTGTCGTCGTACCGGACCACGCCACGCGACGGCCCTTCGCCTGCGGAGCTTCTCCACGGCCGTCGTCATCGCACCCTACGGCGGTTGTTGCACCCCCCGGATCGACCCGCCGCTTCTGAGCATCGCACGCGTTTTCAGCGCAACGACGCCGTTTTTTTCAGAGTTTATCACGGTCGCCGTCGTTGGGAACGTGGTACCGTGATAAGTGTCCTAGGTCGCGGTTTTTATACTGTTCAAGGTGCTACTGGGGTGCACAGGAGGCATCAGAACCAGTTGCGCCCCGCTGGCCGCCCGGATTCTGCCGCTAGTTCTTTGTCCACAGATTTGGTCCGCGGCGGGTTCCAGCCGCGCCTTCCGACTTCGCTGCCGCCCCCAGGGCAGCAGCAGCAGCCGTCGCCGCTACCACGCCGACAGCCCGTCCCGTTGATGCCTCCCGCGCAGCTTCATCCGGGAGCGCCCCAGGTGGTCGCTCCGGCGCCTGCGGTCCCTCTTCAGTCGCCACCGCCTTCGGAGCAGATGGACGTCGACCCCTCAGCCGGGCCGCCTTCCCAAGCGGTGGCTGTGCAGCCTGTCCTGCAGCCGCTTTCCTTGGGCACCCCCAAGGTGTCTGACACCGCAGCGCCTTGTCCGGCGCCCACTCAGCAGCCGTCGACGCAGCGTCAGGAGACGCTGCCTCTCTTCGTGGGTCCCGACGCCCCATCGCGTCCAGTACCAGAAGCTGCGCCCGTGGTCACAGGCGTGCACCCTGACCTCGGTTTTCAGTCGGTGTTTCCCGAGGCCCCGCGCAGCCGATGCTGGGGTGCGGACCGGGGACTGCCACCGACAACAGTCTCCGCCCCGGTCTCTTCTGCTACGCCTGCGGCCAGACCCCTCCCCCGCCGTCGACGCTCGCCACGTCATTATTCAACGACGGTGCGGCGATTTGGGGGGGAGGAGTGTTATATCCTAGCCTGTAATGCCACCCGAGCCCGCTGCAAAAAGGTTGGCAGCATCAAAGTCCGGACGCCGTCCGCATAAGCAGCGCCAGCGAGACAGGAAATCGCCGCAAGTCTGCGCGCGCCACCGCTGGCTTCTGGCTTCTTAAGCGCTGGAGTCGCGAGCGCTAGGACAGTTCTGTATTCGGCGCTCAGTTGTATACTCGCCACCGAACTGTGTACTTGCTAGTCAGTTGTGTGTTCATCGCAGCAGAGTTGTTGTTTGTCGTCAGCCGAGGCTGACCTAGCCGCTCCGACTCGAACTAGACAGATTTCTGTAGACACGGAGTTCACTACTGTGTTTCTGTATCTTCGTTAATAAAGATAAGTACCGACTTTTATTTAATCAGAGTGTTTGGGTTTTCATCTTTCTGTTTACTGTTCCAGCGGACCGGTCGGCCTGCTATTAAAAGTGTGGCGGTGACTTCGTAAGCCGTTTCTACAGCGAATTGTTTGTCGCTACGAACGCCGCCACAAAAAGCATAACTCTTCCTCAACAGCAGTTGTCGATACCAGTATCAGTTTTCGAATTTTGAACAGGTCAATATTATGTCAGCTGCTTTTCTGAAAACTTTCAATATAATTTTATAGACAATATATTTGAGACTAAAATTTATGAAAAGGCATTACTTTATTTTCGATGTTAGAATCCGTAAGTACGAGCTCTGAACGTACAGTTAGAATTATTTTTTTTGGAAACATTTGAAATTCCGAATTATTTGGCACACTTAAAATTGCTATTATTAATTATGTAATCTAGTACTGTTTATTATGTTTATCTCTGGATTCATTTATGGAATAATAATCGAACTTAACAGAAATTCATTTGTCAAGAAAAACTGTAAACCCTTTGGAATACTGTTATTTCCGCTGAGTGAGACGATAGTAAGCAAGCCTCTGATGCGATCGGGCATATTTTCGTAATTTGGACGAACAACGTAATTTCGGCTTTGTTAATGTGAAAATTCAAAAGACTGTATGATTTACTAAAATATATTAACGTAACAATAAAAATTCTGCAACAAAAATCTTCAGATTTATTTAAATCAGCTCAACCATGAGGACCTAAAATATTAGAATTTCAGCTTCAAGAATCGTACTCCTAGACAAGAAGAACTGGAGGTAGCTCTACACGAAAAGCTAAGTAAACTAGAAAGTTTATTGTAATTTTCCTCCTCTCAAATTTTTCATAAAAGACATTGCTTATTGTAGACAATAACTGGAATTAGGAGGGTAGGGGGAGACTACGACAACTAAGTAATTGTTCCTTCGCGTCTGTGAGTTCACTAAGACTCAGCCACAGGCGTCTCGACGTTATGTGACACTGCTTTTGGTTTCCAGACACACATTACTTGAAAAATTAGTGATCGCGTGACGTTCAGATATCTCACACAGAAGTGGCCATAATTTTTATTTTTGATAGTATTGCACGCTTAATTGGAGGCGAGCACGCTTTGTTGCCGCGATAAGAGAGCGCTAATGACTGTAAGCCGTATCGGGGCCTATAAATCCCGGCGGCCGCGAGAATGTGCAGGTGACGGTGCGATCTGTTGTTGCCTTACACTCTCCCGTCAGGGGCTCTAATCGCGCTGCCGACAACCTACCCTACTCAACAACGGTTTTGCCATTCAAACAAAATATTCTTGAAGTCTTCCTACAGAGTCGGATGCTCCACGAACGTTGGTCAGATAGGTGATTCCGCGTGCAACATCTATTCACTTCCTACGCAAGTAGAAAACTGGCGTTCTAGTGTCCACAATATCAGCGGAAAAATCTCCTATCGAAGCTCAAAAGAGGCGGATGTGCACCTGTTTAAAAAACTGTGATTCGAAATAGAGGTACCAGCTGCCTGATTCTACCTTCATCAGCACCTTTAAGAGTTTTCACAAAAACTTTGGCATGTATTCATATTCGCGCGCTTTTTAACATGCAACTCACCTCTCATTACTACAACCTCTCCTAACTGTAACTCGCTCACACCCACTAGTCCATCACTGTAATTCCCTGTTAAGTCGCTCATACCCATCCACTCTCACTTTTCCATTCTCGCTCACTCATTCAGTCCAACTCATTGTCTTCGTGTCTCTCTGCCTCCGTTCTGTTCCATTACTACCGACTCCTCTCACTGTCGTTGTCTCCCTCTTGCTCTCTTTTACTACTACAGTCACATTCCTTCCTTCCCACTACTGCTGTCTCTTCTCGCTGTCACTATTTCTCTCGTCTTAGTTTTCATTGTCATTCTTTCTCTCATTATCACTGGCTCTCACCCACTCCCACTTTCTCTTTCTCTTTATTCCTCTCCCCCAATCACTGCATCCTACACTCTTATCCTAGCACTGTTCTGTCACTGTCAACTATGTTCCACTGCCACAGTGTCTCTCTGCTTCTCTCACACTGCCATTGTCTCCTTCGCTCTTTCTGTGCAACAAGCACTGTCTACTATCTCCCAATATTTATTACTTTTCCTTCTCTTTAACAATGCCACTGCCTCCTCCTCTCTCAGCATAAAAATCCACTAATACTTTCGCATGCCAATATTTTTGGGAAAATTTTTAAAGTTGCTGAGGAAGATAGAATGAGGCAGCTAGGCCCCCCACTTTCTAACCACAGTCCTTTAAACAGGAGCATGTTGCAATTTTTGAGCTTCAGTAGGAACATTTTTCCTCTAGTTCCCTTTCTTTCTCTGCTACATCTGGGCATGTGACTCATATGAAAAGAACATTAAGAGTTAGTAAAATTTTTGTAGTTTACTTATGTGAAACTGAGATAACGCAAAACTAATTTTACACTTCATGCCGGATTTTACGCGCACAAAAAATTTACCTGTGCTTCAGTACAACAATATTGGGTTCCCAGAACCTTTCTGATTATAACGGAGACACCTTACAGCACATATCTCCGCGCTATGTCACTTTATAAACTACGTATTCGCCTCACACAAGATTTTACCTGTAGATGTAGGGTAATTTGGAAAATCTGTACGTCGAAAATAAATATAGATATCAAGAAAATTTTCAAGTTTGTTCGACATCGGGCTCTCAGACATAGTTTGTAAATATTTTAGCCATTTACTGTGCCTAGCCATCTTGGAATCCACGGCTCGGTTTCGGTACCCAAAAACCTAGTTTTTTGTGTGTAGGAACTGACCAGGCGGAAAATCATAGAAATTAAAACTTATAAGAAGGCTTATCAGCAGTCGTTCTTCGGGTACATCGTTCGTGAATTTTACAGAAAAGGAGGCAAGTGATATCACGATCCGATGTATATTCTATTAACTGGTATCGTAACGAGGCTTCGAGAGTACATATGTAGACGTGGAAATTATTCCTTTATCTCAATTCTGGATACCTTTCCGGTCTCTAGAACATTATTTACACAGAGAGAGCTAAATTATGTACGCAATCTGGCTATGAATAGAGACGGATGGAGTTTAAAATAACAAGTACAGAAAACAGCCCAAGTGGCGTGGCCGTGTACCTGCCCAGATGTTCGAGTTGAGTCTGTAAAACTTCTCTGTCTCTCGAGCAGATGGTATCAGATAACCAATTACTGTAAAAAGACCATTGAGCTTTTGAGGACTAATACCTACGAAAATTTCAAATATTGTCTAGATTAAAAAATTTGCCGAAATTAAGGCTATCTGACAGTCGTATTTTCACAACTTGAATCATCATGATTTCCCAAAAGGACGAGAAACTGACGTTCTCATCGACAAGGTGGTGATAGGTAGAAGTACATTGTTTAAGTACGACAGAAGGCAGGTACAATGGTGATGGTCGGCGGCATTCATTTGTTGTGCGAATCGATTTTGTGTAGGACCTATCTCATAGTAGGGTCCTTCTTAAAAATTTGAAATTCTGGACGGCTTTGCTGAGTGCCTACATACATTAGCACTGTTCGACGTTGACATTTATTGATAAAAGTGCGTTTACGGTTTTAGGCTCGGTCGTATTCATTTGAGGCAGTGCGCGGGGACGAGGATACCGATAAAATTGGACCGGGTGCTTTCCAAAGTCACTGGCCTTAAGGGATTTCAGGAAGATATAAATCAGGATGGCCTGACTCAGATCTGAACCTCGAGTTCAGTGTCTTAACCGCTGCGCCATCTCGCTCGGTGATTTATCGTTCCGTTCGGCAGCAGCTGTTCAGTGCTTTTCATTGCGCACTACTGAACCCAGACCGCTCACAAAGTTACGCTTCAGCTACTTAAAATGACGAAGGGTTACTAAATCTCCGTAATGAATACCAAATAAACTTATTCAATTTATATTTGACGCCCAGACGGTAGCATAGATATTGGAGGAACTTTTGAACACGCTAAGTAAGGTCAGATAGACAATATATCTTAACGTTATCAAATGTAATTCGCTTCGAGCGATTTATGTAAAGCAAATTGAACCTAATTAAGGATGTCACTGACATGATCACTTGTCCTAACAGTGGCAGATCTCAGAATTAAGCAATGAAATCTCACAGATGAGATTGGAATTCGTGTTTCTGTCTTCCTTCTGGCTAACATGTGTATCAACGCACACAATGCAAATGATGTTATGATGAAACGCTGAATCTGAAACTAAATTCTAACCTCGTTGGTTTTCAACACGAAAAATTTAAGCTCTTCTGCTTGTACGTTATATTTATGTCTCTAACGTGTCGCCCAGTGTTAATGGTTACGACGGGCAATCAAGCGTGTCAATACGGTATTTCTTATACCACTCTGGGAAAGATCTGCCAGTTACGACCACATTCACCTGTGTGCAGCTGTAGCTCAACAACGGATATGAGCCACTCTGGATTTTAAGAATGTTAATTTGCCCAAAATTGTTTGTCGCGACATTTAGGTTACATGAGGTACTACGAACAATGCAATATAGCCGAACTCACATGGAAAGAGCTCGCATTTACACTTTTCCTTAGTAATTTCCATTCCCAGCATCTTCTACGCAACATTTCTTCTGGTTGTTGTCACATATCACCTGAAATTATGCTGATCATATACATTCCAGCAATAGTGTCAACTTTTAATTTTGCGGTTGTAGGAAGGTAACTTAAACTGCCCGACGACTTTGAGCTTACTAGAGACAATTTCCATCTGGAATGGGACAAGTACTGCGAAAGAAAGTGGCCTTGTCTAAGGCATCTCCCCGAGATTCGCTACAAGCGATTCAGGGAATTAACGGTAAACCTAAATGAAGGCCTAAATAGGGCCTAACACTTAAAACCTCAAGTAACAAGATTACTAGCGGTTTGTTAACGTAATGTTCAGATGTTTATTTAGAAGCCTCCAAGAGACTGATTTTAGAAACTTGAGAAGTGTGCTTCACGCTAATGGTATGTTATGCAGCTGATAGGTCAACGAGCCCGCATCTCGTGGTCGTGCGGTAGCGTTCTCGCTTCCCACGCCCGGGTTCCCGGGTTCGATTCCCGGCGGGGTCAGGGATTTTCTCTGCCTCGTGATGGCTGGGTGTTGTGTGATGTCCTTAGGTTAGTTAGGTTTAAGTAGTTCTAAGTTCTAGGGGACTGATGACCATAGATGTTAAGTCCCATAGTGCTCAGAGCCATTTGAACCATTTGATAGGTCAACGAAGAAAACACCAGTTTTCCATTTCCTTTGAGATACAGTGAGGTTAGGGACAACACCTGGTAGCAGCTACTTGTGTTCTGTGCATCTTCCGTCTCTAGAACTCAGCAATTTATGACGTCCTGGGTCTTTACCAAAATTAAGAATTCCAACTGTCTGTATTAGATACTGTGCTGTGTTCCGGAGCAGTCCTTCTTTACCTGGCTCTGCAGTTCAAATTATCTCGGTCCTTGTGGGCTCTGATATCAATTAACCCATGCACAAGGTTTCGTTTAACAGGTTGAGAAGCCATTTGTGTGATGATAGGTCACTATATACCACAGAATCAGGAAAGGGTCAGTCGAAACTTGTTGCTTTACTGTGTTTGGCATGACTCAGTGATAGTTTCTTACAAGTGGCTACCAGATCAATGAAAGTAAACAATCGAAGAACAAATTTGGAGAGATGAAAATGAAATAAAAATTTGTAAGGAAAGACCACATACATTCGAACAAGCAATTCAGTTATTAATTTGCAGTTTTAATCATATAACGACATGAAACTGTAGCTCATTACAGCTAAGAGCTTTTGGCCTGAGAGGAATATTAATTTACATTAATGACACAGTCCAACAATGAAAAAAATTTTAATGTGCGTGGCTTACAATTGTGGTTTCAGTCGCTGAAGCTTAATATGATAACAAAAAAGGTGTTTCACCCTTTTTTTGCAGTTAACACTCAATATTTATGAAATGTATTTTTGTGAGTTTCATCATTCATGATATAGAACTGCTGTTTAAATTAACAAAATCATGAAATGGAAATTTCATTGACAGTGGTGGCACTGGCACGTAAATATCGCAACTACTATTTCAAGCTCTCTGGCTGTCCTTTTTCCGCCTTTATACATGAAGCTGGATCTAATGAAGCAATTTGGTAAAGCCTTATCCTAAAATTAACTCTGCAAGTACCTCTGCTAAATCTTTGTTCATCTATCAAAAGGGCAATTGAAAGAAGCCATGTTTGTTGGATCTGTCACTCGGAAACTGATGTTCGATTCAAACTTTGAACAAAAAATGACTAAGTGAGAAGGATGTGTAGGGATCATTCAAGGAGGCTTTTACTGAGTTCCTAGCCAACAAAAAAGTCCTATATTTTTTGTTGTTGTAGCCAACATGCTGGAAGAGCTCACGAAGTTAAACTGTTTGATGACCTTCAATATGCACTTTTTGAATAGTCTGCATTTTTTCCCTGAAAGCTTGCGTGATGTCAGTGAGGGTAATGGCCAGGACCTTCATTAATATATAGACGGTGGGAGACTACCATTCACTTCACCGAGACTTCCAACGTGCAATTCAACGGACAAAGAGCTATATTATACAGGGTGTCCGAGGAGGGATGGTCAGTATTCAGGGATACGACAGGAACGATCATTCGAAGCAGAGAAGTCTAGTAAACCTGGGCTTTAAAACGCATACCTTAAGAGCTATGAGCACTGCTTCGTCTTCTGTACTGTGAAACAAATCTCTTCTACTGCAAGCTCTTTGATTTCCGTATTTTAGGAGGAAGTTGTATGGACCGATACAAGAAAATTTGTCTAGTAAACTGAGGCTCTAAAATGCATACCTTAAGAGATATATCTTAAGAGACATCTTTCACGGTATCGAAGATGAACAACTGCATATAGCTCTTAAGATATGAGGTTTGGAGCCCATGTTCACCAGACTCTATTGTTTGAACGATCGTTCCTATCGCATCCCTGAATATTGACCATTCGTGCTGGCACACCCTGTTTGCTTGAATGTGTAGGCAGAGAGAAAACCGTAGGTAATGGACACGTAATTCCTATATAATAAAGAGGTGATTTCATATTTATATTTCAATAAAACCTTTGTTCATACTGAAAAATTAAATTACTTTCCTTTCTAGTGACGTGTGTTTCTAGTTTTCCCATTTATACCATAATACTAGTGTGACAAAATTATATGTGATAAGAAAAAAAACTTAAGGTGGATATACAATGCCCACAAAACCGTGAGAGTAAGTCATCAACTGACGAAAAGTAATAAGATTTTTTTGTCCTGTGTTATTCACTGCATGCAGCTGCGAGCGCTGTCGTATATGTTACAGATGTTCCTCGCTCTCCGAGTGCGGAGTCTTGTCGTCGTCTCTGACCGGCGAAAAGGGAGAGTGCTCTTCCGTGGTGAGGGCGCCTGCCATTGTTCAGCCGGTGGGGGCTGAAGACGAAAGCCCTGGCCGTCATAAATGTGTCAGGCGGGGTTGCTGTGACTTGGTGTCTTCTTCCGCAAATCACGGCAGCAAGTCGGCTCAGCTAATTCAGACAGTGGATACCACTAGTGGGCAAAGATGCATGCACGTGACTCGGACTTATGTGTGATGCAAGATTAAACAAAGCGACATAAAAGCTATTGATGATATCTTCTCGGCTTGTTGTCTCAACATTCAGACGAGTCTCTTACTCATGAAATAATTTTCGCCCGCAGATGACGAGTAGGAAACTCGTCAAAACGTCGTGACGACACGACGCCACGACTCGATAGATAACCAGAGAATATTTAATCAACGAAATTCTCTGAGAAACTCTGCATTCCCATACGACATAAAATCTCTTTTGTGTGAGCAGCTCCTATTAATTGTTCAGCCTGCTACGGTCGCAGGTTCGAATCCTGCCTCGGGCATGGATGTGTGTGATGTCTTTAGGTTAGTTAGGTTTAAGTAGTTCTAAGTTCTAGGGGACTGATGACCACAGATGTTAAGTCCCATAGTGCTCAGAGCCATTTGAACCATTTTTATAATCACTTTTGTGCTATTAGTGAGAGTAATCTAATCCTTCTGCCTTTCTCAGCGAAGCCAAAGTTATTCAAGTTTTTGGGTTCGCAACCGAGTTGTCATTTTCTGTTCACAAGATATTTCGACAACTTCAGTAGTTATCTTAGATGTTGAACTCCAGATGTCGTTCCTGGTTATTTGGACTCCAACCAAATTTTGGACGATAGACAATCAGTAGGGCAACCTTCATAGTTGGGTAGGGGTCCACAAAGCGTACAATAAAATCTGGGTTCGACAGATGACGAAGATAACATGAGAACACCGTGTAAACAGAAAGTGACAACTCGGTTACATATCCAAAAACTTGTAAACAAAGAAGTAATCTATTTTTCGGCGTCCATGGCCATGGCTGTTATTTAGCAGTTCGTGCTTCTTACTTCTTTCCGCTTTATCACAGATTTTCTCTCACTCTCACAATTTACAAAAATCTAAGCATGATTGTCATGGTAGTTACTAAAACTGAAACCATAGTTGTGGACGAAAACTGCAGAACGTATCTACATCTACAACTACATTTACATCTACATGGATACTCTGCAAATCACATTTAAGTGCCTGACAGAGGATTCATCGAACCATTTTCACAATTCTCTATTATTCCAATCTCGTATAGAGCGCGGAAAGAATGAACACCTATATCTTTCCGTACGAGCTCTGATTTCCCTTATTTTATCTTGGTGATCGTTCCTCCCTGTGCAAGTCGGTGTCAACAAAATATTTTCCCATTTGGAGGAGAAAGTTGGCGATTGGAATTTCGTGAGAAGATTAAAAAAAAAAAAAAATTCAAATGTGTGTGAAATCTTATGGGACTTAACTGCTAAGGTCATCAGTCCCTAAGCTTACACACTACTTAACCTAAACTATCCTAAGGACAAACACACACAACCATGTCCGAGGTAGGACTCGAACCTCCGCCGGGACCAGCCGCACAGTCCATGACTGCAGCGCCTGAGAAGATTCAACAGCAACGAAAAACGCCTTTCTTTTAATGATGGTCTTCCCAAATCCTGTATCATTTCTGTGACACTGTCTCCCATATTTCGCGGTAATACAAAACGTGCCTTTCTTTGAACTTTTTCGATGTACTCTGTCCTATCTAGTAAGGATCCGACACCGTGTAGCCGTATTCTAAAAGAGGACGGACAAGCGTAGTGTAGGCAGTCTCGTTAGTAGGTCTGTTACATTTGCCACTGCCAATAAAACGCAGTCTTTGGTTAGCCTTCCCCACAACATTTTCTATGTGTTCCTTCCAATTTAAGTTGTTCGTAATTGTAATACCTAGGTATTTAGTTGAATTTACGGCTTTTAGAGTAGACTGACTTATCGTGTAACCGAAGTTTAACGAGTTCCTTTTAGCACCCATGCGGATGACCTCACACTTTTCGTTATTTAAGGTCTCTTCGTAAGTCAAGCAAGCCGTGGGCATGGATAGGTCCATAAAGAATTGATCCCCATGATGGAAGTCGAAGTCATGGCCTCCTTGTGGTAAGAAGGCATTACAAAGCCTTATTTTATGAATGATTTGTGTCTGTTCATTCTTACATGTCCGGAAGAACAGACACCACATATTCACATAATTGATTCACCTCGATGGACAACGAATCCACCACTTTCAGTGTGGATCCACAACTACGTCCGACCTCCTGCAAAATATGAGAGTAGCGACCATCGAGAACATGGACAGGGACTGCAGATAGGTGGCTCTAGGAGGGAATGTGGGATGGCCGAGAGGTGTCTGGGCGGTGCAGTGGTTAACGCAACTGCCCAGTAAGGAGGAAATCCTGCGTTCGAATTCCGGTGTGGCACACATTTTCACTCGTCGCTTCTGATTCCGCAAAAATTCAGCAAGCATCAATAATCCCTTCCCTTTCCTTTCTTTCCTCCCCCCTGCACCTCCAATTTACATAATACAATACCATATGTGACGCGTACATATTACATTCCCTAGTATGACTAGTGGTAATGCTTATATATACTAAGAGCTGCTTTTACGTTGACGTCGATCGGATCGACCACCATACTAAGCGTATTACATCTCCTGTATGTCTTTTTAGTATCACTGGATAGCTATGGTTGGTGCTTAAAACCTACCTGTTGACTGCTAACAGTGACAGTGGTGAAGGCAACAGCTAGTTATGTACTGTGCACCGCATATTATTAATATCATAGATATCTCTCCTAGCTGCCACTGAAATAATGCAATTTATATGATTTTACAAATTTACCAGAGCAAGATAATGATTTTGGAAGTTTATGGGTTAAATTCAAGTAGTGCTATGAGCGGTGTGCGTTAACTATACAATTTGAGAGGTAATTGGTGGAAAGTATTGGAGGAGGGTATGTGTGTTAGAATAAGTTGACTTAGACGGGGGTTTTTGTCTGTGAGCTCAGAGGATAAAGAATCTTTCCCGCAAAGGAGGCACAAGCTTACGCTGATGTAGAAGAATTTGTTAGAGTGAGATCTCAATGGTAGACTAAAGTGACTGAAGTCGGCAAGAGTGAGACACAACGTTGCCTGTTGGGAAGCGGTCACGATATCCGTACAAACTGCTTGTGAGAGGGTTTTTGGTAACGTGCGGTTTGAAAAAATAATTTAGTTGCGTTAGCAATCGTTTTTCTGATATCTGACACAACTTTTTCATGTCTCTAGAGGACATCAAATAAGGCACATTAAGTCAGCATTACGACAAAAGGTCTGACAGAAAATACGTTGCATAGGTGTACGCTGGCAACGCTGTTGCATACATTTTGTTTCACAAATGCGCCACACCAAGTTTATTGTTTCTGACGGCAGCAAACGCCGTTTATATTTCGTTGTGAGCCGTGTACGTGTGATGACAGGTGAACAGTACGAAGCGGCCATGTGTGAAGTTCGGCCAGCAATTCGTTTTATTAATGAGCGAAACGCGGCAGAAGCAGAAATCCTTTGTCAAATTCGTTTACTGGGATGAGGCCACAGTCAATCAATAGTTCGTTAGTCGGTGCGAATGTAGAGTTTAGCGTGTTAGAACACACACGACTTCTGCCTACGAGCAATTTTATCATCTGCCTACGGCCCTGGTCTGTTTGTAAATTATTTATTACATCTTCCTGAGTCTTAAATCGTTCCTTGTTGAACGACGCTCCCATGACAATGACAAGAACTACATTATTATCTTGAGAAAACACGTTTCTGGGACTTGGTTATGGAAAAAATAACCATCGATAGTCTTAGTACGTTGGTTACAAAGTACACATGTAGATGGCAGTCTATGACAAAGAGGACTCTAAGCAAGGAAATCAGTCTCCTGGAATAACGGTTCAGGTCGGTACACGCCGCAGCAGAGAGAAAGTACTTCGGAAACCACATTCATGCGTCATGGTTCCCAACAAGGTAGCGACCTGGTAGCTGGTGTGGGTATACCCGAATGTGTGTCTAAGTGATTCCCTTGTACATCTGCCACGAACACAAATATGTACTGCTCGATAAAGTACATCCGAACTGCAATCTACAGGCGATCTACAGGGTGGTCGGGAATTCCCGTTGCAGACTTCTAGGACTTGTATTGGGGAGTGAGTACATAATATTCTGAACAGGAACTCATGTTCAGAAACGTACCATTTCCATGCTACAACCATTTGAAAACGTGTTGCTAATGCGAACATTTTTACAAGTAGTTGACTGAGCGTGATCCAGTAAATCACTTGTTGTACAGTTCCACTCATTAATAGACAACGAGACTGCTCGTGTACTTGTTGACGGATTCTCATCAACGTGATGCACTAACACTTCTTTCAGTTCGGGCGTGTAGGGCGTCTCTGAAGCGCCACAGTCACGCCTGCTGCTGGTGAAGATACCCTTTCTCGAAACCGCTGCGTGATTGTGGCGAAAAGGCTACGCGATGTAGTCTGAAGTTGTGGAGAACTGCCATGATAAAGGCGACGAGAAGCTCTTCCATTGCCGTGAGCTTCGCCATTCAGGAAGATTATGTCGGTGTTTTCTGCAAACTTGTACTCAACCATGTTGCTCCAACACTGACAGACGCGTGAATGAGGCTCAACCAGGTCAGTGACGTAGGATAAGATGTCAAAAATGACAGCAGCCGATTTGATGTAAGCACCCATCACTATGATCATCCTGTTGCAAACCTACCTAGCAAACATGTTTTCAAACGGCTGTAGCACGAAAACGGTACGTTTCCGGACGTGTGTTCCTATGCAAAATATTACGTACTCACTCCCCTCTACAAGACCTAGAAGCTTGTAACGGGAATTTCCGACCACCCTGCATATCGCCATCATCAAGATAAGACACCACCCCACAGCTCTTCAAGTATGTCAGAACGGACTGAGGAACACTAAGCTCGAATAAGGAAGCTTATGTGTCACTCTATGGCATCTGAGCTTAATCCCAGTGAACACATTAGGGACTCTTCTTGTAGTCATCTCCTGTCCAACTCCATGTGTTGCGAGCTTCAGTGAAGCAGCTGTGGGTCAAAATTCGCTAATGGCATTAACGTTTCTCGGTGCCAGTGTCACGATGGATCATCACCACTGTTATATAGAGTCTTAAAAACAGCTAGGCAGTCATTTATGAGTCAGCTACTCATCAATGTACGTCTACGAGAACATTTATTTAACCGTCAGGATCACGTATCTAACTAGGCTTCCTTAGAGATTATCTGCGTTATAAGTTGAGCATAACATTAGTTGCATAAAATATCGTTTTCATTCTTTGTAGCTATGAAATTAGTTCAAATAATAAAATTACTTGTTAGAATAATGTTAGTGCTAAAGGTATTGTAATGAGTACATTCATTTTAATGCAAAAATTTTCTGATACGAGGATAATGAATTTGTAATAGATAATCTGTTGGACAAGAGGATAAACTGTGAGGAAAACTACGCCAACCCTAACAGGAAAATGTTCGATATATTGATGGATGAACGGACGGTAAATGGGAAAATTGTTGAGGTCCACTCGAAAATGTGTGTATATTCTGTTATCCTATTTAATAGTAAACAAGAAACAAAATAAAAACAGTTCCTTCTGTTAAGCGATAACGGTCACCAGGATAATAAATCTACCTCTAAATTCAATAGTACAGTTAACTACGCAAGAAATCTACTATTTTAGGACACTACTCAGTGACAGGAACTGGAGAGGTGTTTACATTGCTAATCACAGTAATGAAAAAATACATCAACATTGTTAATAATATCGTCAGATTACCTGAAAACTATTGTCCCCCCCTCCCCGACCCCCCCCCCCCCCCCGCGCAACACTAAAGCGATTTAAACAAAACTCTTAAAAGTGAAGGATTATTCGAAACAAAAATGTATTTGTAGGACAATAAGGAGACTGTGCCTGTCAATCAGGAGCAGCTTTGATGTGATATCGCAGGTCACTGTAAGACATACTGTAGATTACTGAATAATCCAGAAATGGTACAAAAGAAGAGGATAAACACAACAGGCAACGAAAAAAGGCGAGCTGGAATACAATAAAGGACCGGAGAGATGTATAGCCGGAGAAAAGGACTAGCAGATAAGAGGTTGTAAGAGCAAATGGCACGTTGGTGACGCTGTGTGTAAAATAGCAAATTTTTTTAAAAAGTGCATTATATGTATTACAGATATGACAGGGTTCTCGTGGTTAGTAAATGACGGCCTGGAATACTTAAAGGCAGCTCTTATAAACTGCTTTAGTCAAAGGAAGAAAGTGTAGGATTTAACATCCCATCAACGATAAAACAAGGAATTAATTATACATGGAGCCCCTGAAGGTTCCATGTTGTGGCTCTTAAATTTTCGCGTGTATGTGCGTAACCTTTCACCGTTAACCTCATCATACGAGAAGCGTTCAGTAAGTAATGCAGCACATTTTTATCTAGGCCAGTTTCGGTTGAAAAATGCGGAATTAGTGGTGGGACATCGTAGAATATTCCCGCTTCAGCCTCAATAGTTTCATGAATTTCCGATAGTTGGTGGCGTTATACGTGGTCTTCTAAATGGCGTCTGTACCGGAGGTGCGTTACGAGCAGAGAGGTGTCACTGAGTTTCTTTTGACGGAACACCAGAGCATCGCAGATATTCGTAGGCGCTTGCAAAATGTCTACGGAGGCCTGGTGGTGAACAAAAGCACGATGAGTCGTGGGCGACTGCAACAAGATCACACTAACCTGTCCGAACTCCCGCGTATCGGTCGGCCACATTCAACACTACATCCTGCAATTCTGAACGTGTGGACACTCTCCAGTCAAACATCTCGATGCACAACTGGAGCCTCTGTTGGTAGTGCTGACACACTCACCCACAAGTTAGGGTACTCAAAGGTGTGTGCCAAGTGGGTTCCACGAAGCCTAACAGAAAACCGTAAAGAACAACGAAGGACTATCTATGCGGAGCTGATTCCGCATTACGAGGCTCATCACGCAATTTTTGTTTTCGAACATCGTCACAACCGACGAAACATGGAGTCATCACTTCGAACCGGAAACAAAACGCAATCCACTGAGTGGCGCCGCACCACCTCTCCTCCGAAGAAGTAGTTCAAAGCCTCACCCTAAGCCGGTAAAGACATGGCGATTGTCTTCTGGGATTCTGAAGGTGTTATACTGTTTCATACCCTCCCTGATGGTGCAACGATCAACTCTGGAGTGTACTGTGTATCCTCAGGAAATTGAAGAAACGACTTCAGCGTGTTCGTCGCTACAAAAATGCAAACTAACTTCTCCTTCTCCATGACAACCCAAGACAGCTGGACTGTTCTTCCTCATCCACCTTACAGCCCAGTCTCGCACATTCCAGCTTCCATCTGTCTGACCCACTGCGTGGGAAGCAGTACATGGACGATGGAGAGATTATTTATGCAGCAAGAAGTTGGTGCCCCCCGTCGACCAGTAGTTGTACCACGCGGGCGTACAGGCCGTCACAGTAAGGTGGCATAAGGCTGCCGCATTGAACGGAGCTTACGTAAAAATAGGGGACTGTAGCCAAAAGCGTGTAGAATAATATGGTGTGGTGTTCCAAAAATTGCACAATAAACCGACTATAGAGACATATTTCTATTATTTCTTGGATCTGTTCGAAGACTATTCTTGAGCGCAGGAACGACCTGTGCTTTTTACCAAACATTAGGAACGCTTCACTCCTCAAGAGCCCTACGGTACACTGTTGTTAGTAAAGGGCAAGCTCTTTTGCGTACACTGTGTAGAAGTGAAATGGTATCCTGTCAGGTCCAGTGACCTTTCCTCTGTTGCGCCATTTCAGCTCCTTCTATATCCCTTGGTCACTAATTTCGATATCTATTACTCTGTCGTTAGTGCGACGATTTAAAGGACGCACTACAGTATCTATAGGAATCAGAACAATCTGCATGAAAACGTACTCAATTACTATGATCCATGAACGTGACTATTTTTCAGGAACCACATTTTCGAAATGATGCCGGCAAGCATAAGAAGTGTAACTACTAAAAAAGTACAGTTTAAGAAGAGCCTATATAATTTATTTGTCGTCAACGCTTTCAACTCCACTTTTTAGGAGACCGAACTGATGTATGTACTATGAATATCACGTAATGTGAGTGCTACATAATGCCTGACTTCTGCCATATTCAGTGCGGTAATGTAATCTGAGAAAGTCGGATAATAAACTGTTTCCTTTTGGCGAATCTTGGCAGAACTAGCGTAGAATTATCATGTGATTTTTTGTATGTATGCGTTTACATATTTATGTTTACGTAAGTTTTTAAATAAATAAAAATTTCTAACTTTTTGCACTTATTCCAAATTGTTGAGGAGCATTTTGCTTACAGTCAGTGAGAGGAACATCAGCGTATCAATATATAGGTATTTTTGTTTTCCTGACGTGTTACACAGTCTGGACGACCTGATAACTATACGTGTATGAAAAGAATAGTATATCTAATACAAAATAATGAAACAAAAATACCCAACCAAACAAAACTACCGATTCTTACCTTTAGAAATTATTTAGGTGTTACTCAAAGAGAAAACTAAAAGCGCCAAAATCGATTAAAGACCAATAAAACCTTTAGTAATTAATACTGAAAACTTCACGTGTTCATTATTAATCGACATATTGTGGCAGTCAAGAAAGAAAAGAGATTTAAATGGTACTGAGAAAGATGTGCATAACTGTACCTTCTATGAGAAGCATACTGGCGTTTCTTTACACAGTATGAGAAGGATATCAGTTAAAATGTCTCAATAGCATTATAGTATGGATATAATAGTTCTTACTGAATGGTGTGGAAGATGCCTCTTGTACTGAGACAATAACATGAAAGAAACGCCGCCGCCGAGAGACATTCCAATTAACGAAGTGCTTCAGAGTAATTTAACTTTTCTTTAAACTTCCTCGTTCCTGAAGGTGGCGATAAATATCCAATTAAAGGGACATAAACCCAGTGGTGGATTTTATTTTCTTCCGACGACATTCATACAGTCGTTTCACTTGCAAACTTTTCTTGCCACTGTCTCAGAGGAGCAAGTCTGAGAAAAAAATGGAGCGCAAGGTTGAAGCTGCAAAACAGCTATAGTCCTGTAATTCACACTCGCATAAAACATTTTCACTCCGAGCCTGAAGAAGTACAAGCACAGGCCTTTCTACTCACTTAGGCGACGAAGTAAAAGGAACATTTTATAGGGCCTTTAAATGCCACCCAGTGTTTCTTAATGACTTCGGACGATTCAAAATGGCATAAATAACAGGAATGAAAAGTAACAAACAAGTTACTTCTAACTCAACAGATTCTGTAAAATTTAAGTTCGTTAGTTGCTTTTTTGTTCTTTATTGATCACCAAGGATCATGTTTCGGCATCCAAACATTTTCAGTGCCATTTCGTGCTCTTCTCTTACTAGTATTCCCTTTCTTCCGTCGACACTGGTAATTTATTATTTTGCACCTTCAAAATAATTTAACGTTTTGAGGAAATGGAACTGAAATGCCCCCGCACCCATGACCATCTTTATTGTTTTCTATTATTCCCTCAAATAAATTAGACAAAATTTCCGTATGGTTTCTCTGACAAGGCCAGGGTCTAGTTCTTCCTACATCACTTTCAAACTGAGCTGGTGATTATTGTCAATTAACTCTGCTATTGAAAGTATAACCAACCATAATTTCATGTTCTTATTTTAAAATTGTTTCAGTCTGTTATCATCATTTCTTAAGCACATTACGTATTAATACAGTAAAATTAATACAGTTAAATACAATACGTTAGTACATTTCTCAACTGTGAACTGTAAACAAATGATGTATAATATTTTACAACAATTATTCAAACACAAATGTAAATATTTTGTACCAACAGTTTCTCGAAATGTTAATATGTAACAACAGTTTTACAGTAAGAAAATAAAATAACTCACTGAAGATCGTACAAAAAGTGCTGAAACATGTCTGGGTAAAACGAAACTGAAAAGGTGTCTTGCATAAGGCGGACTTCCTCGTCCTATCGTAGTATTCTTAAGTGCAGTTTGTTTCCAGCAAATAAATTAGCGCCAGCCGCGGTGGCCGTGTGGTTCTAGGCGCTGCAGTCCGGAACCGCGGGACTGCTACGGTCGCAGGTTCGAATCCTGCCTCGGGCATGGATGTGTGTGATGTCCTTAGGTTGGTTAGGTTTAAGTAGTTCTAAGTTCTAGGGGACTGATGACCTAAGATGTTAAGTCCCATAGTGCTCAGAGCCATTTGAACCAATAAATTACCAGGTCCGGATGGAATCCCAATTCGATTTTACAAAGAATATTCTAAGGCATTGGCTCCTTACCTAGTCTGCATTTATCATGAATCTCTCGCCCAGCGCAGAGGCCGATCAACTAGGAAAAAAGTGCAGGTGACTCTTGTATATAAGAAGAGTAAAAGAGCGGACCCGCAAAATTACAGACCACTATCCCCGACTTCGCTTTGCTGCAGAATCCTTGACCATACTGTTAGTTCGAATGTAATAAACTTTCTTGAGACTGAGAAGCTTATGTCCACGAATCAGCATGGTTTTAGAAAGCATCGCTCTTGCGAAACTCAGCTTGCCCTTTTCTCACACGATACAATGTCAACAATGGATGAAGGGCAACGGGCAGATTCCATATTTCTAGATTCTGGAAAGCATTTGACACGTTGCCCCATTGTAGGCTGTTATCGAAGGCACGACTATATGGAATAAATACACAGTTATGTAGGTGGCTCGAAGACTTTTTAAGTAATAGAACCCATTATGTTGTCACCGATGACGAGTGTTCGTCAGAGACAAAGGTATCGCCGCAGTGCCCTAGGAAAGTGGGATAGGACCGCTGTTGTTTTCTGTGCACATAAATGATTTGGGGGACAGTGTGGGCCGTAATCTGAGCTTAATTTCTGATGCTTCATTAGCCTTGGCTCTGAGCACTATGGGACTTAACAGTTATGGTCATCAGTCCCCTAGAACTTAGAACTACTTAAACCTAACTAACCTAAGGACATCACACAACACCCAGCCATCAGCTGCATTAGCGCACGGCGAGATGACGAAGTAGGGTGACACGATACACAACGACTTAGGCAGAATTTCCAGTTTGTGTGATGAATGGCAGCTAGCTCTAAATGTGGAAAAATGTAGGTTAATGTGGAGGAGTAGGAAGACCAATCCTGTAATCTTCGGATTTAGCATTACTAGTGTCCTGCTTGACACAGTCAAGTCGTTCAAACATCTGGGCATAATGCTGCAAAGCGACATGAGGTGGAACGAGCATGTGAGAACTGTGGTAGGGAAGGTTTATTAGGAGAATTTTAGGAAAGAGCGATTCACCAGTAAAGGAGACCGCATATAGGACGCTGGTGTGACCTACTCTTGGGTACTGCTCCAGTGTTTGGGACACATACAATAAAAATCAATCGCCATTAATGCGACAATTACACATTTTGAAACAGCTATATAACTGCAAGTGCTCTATGCAGGACAGTTACATGCCACACTTGAAGTGGGAGTAATAGAAAAAATGGTGTAAGAGAGGCGGAGAATCATCCGTGAAATCCTGGGCAACTACAAATTAGGAAGCAACAAAGAACTCTCTCAAAAAGTTCCATAACTCTCTGACAAATGGTTCAAATGGCTCTAAGCACTATGGGACTTAACATCTGAGGTCATCAGTCCCCTAGACTTAGAACTACTTAAACCCAACTAACATAAAGACATCACACACAGCCATGCCCGAAGCAGAATTCGAACCTGCGATCGTAGCAGCAGCGCGGTTCCGGATTGAAACGCCTAGAACCGCTCGGCCACAGCGGCCGGCATCTCTCTGACACAATCCGGAAAAGATGCGTGTGAAAGGAACGGAGAAGAAAAGATTACTGAAGGAGTTTCAATAACAAAAAGAAAAAAAACAGTGTATCAAAGATACTCAAAAATTATAGGTGACATAAGCATAAATGAAGAAGACACTCAAAAGAGAGAATGATTCAGAAGCAAAATTTAAAAAAAATCAAAGTGTTGCAAGAAAAAGAGAAGAAAAGTGAAATAATCTTCTTCCACTATAAAGAACAACAGCAGAGAAATGCTTCGTTTACACTAGCAAGTTATTGCAGCAATTTACTTGCGCGGAGGAACTTGTCGCGCGAATTGCGAGTGTAAACATATCGCCAAATCGACTTGCGACTGTAGCAACTTATTGCGCAAGTGACTTGCTGCACGTTTTCCGTTTCCAGTGTGAACACCATGCAAGAAGTATCTGCAAGTAACTTGCAGCTTTTAGGATTTATTTCTATTTCCTGCAAGTATGAAGCGCAAGTTATAGTAAGTATGTCGTCTGCATAACACTCATATTTAGCATTTTACTTAACGTGGTGACTTAATTTTGTGCAACCATCTTACGTATTATATATAAACAAATTTCAGAAATGGAGGAAAAACGGGAATGGATGAAGCAGGATACAGAACATTTTACTGAAGACGTGGAGAGCTACCCCGAAATATGGAACGTGCATAACCGGGACTTTAATGATAGAGTGAAGAGGATGAGCGCAGTAAATGAAATCTCGTCGATGTTCGACACATCTGTGAAAGAAGTACAGAGAAAGTAGTATAACTTGAAGACACAACCCCTTTGCCACCTTCATCCACTCACTTGTTGTTTTAGGATTCTAGAAAAAGACGATGTGTAATTATTGCATGTTCTATTTAATTAGCTTGTCACTTTCAATTTTATGAGCACTAGAAAAAAAAACATTTTTATAAGCATATTCTGTAAAATGCCGTTTATTTCAATAAAAATTTAATTTCCATATTTGTGTTTTCACGTACCTTCAAATAATTTTCCCTATTCAAGACGTCAAAAATGGCTCTACATATATCGGGTACGAGCAGAGAAATCGTGCTGACGGGAATATGAAACAAGTACATTAGGGACTTGTATGAGTCTCCTAGAAAGAAAAGATTTCAAAATTCAAACTTTTTTTGGTTGTATGTTTCACATAAATAAATGAAAAGGCCTATTTTATTCGTGGCTCAACTGTAGCTATAAATCGTAGAGTGACTAGCAAACGTTCCTTTGCTGAAATAGCAGTACGGAAGTTTGTGTCTTGTTTTTATATGACGAGCGCTATTAACGTCAACAAACACTCCAGATTATTTGAGGACATTCTGCAAAAGTTTTCAAAAGTATCCATGCTCTCGATACTAAGTTCTTGCAAAAGGTTATTACAGGCACCATTTTGCGATCTTCTCATTATCCACTCTCTAACCCAAATACTTCTCTTTTTCTTTTTCACGTTTTTCATTATAAATACAAGAGCTGCAGCATATCTCACCCGCCTTCTTGCAATTTTAAACCTAGGCTGACACTCGTAGTGGTACTGAAAGCATATGTAAACAGTATCAGCAAGTTGTTGACGCAAGTTTCTTGCCAAAGAACTTGGGAAGAATCTTGCTTAATTCTTGCGCCGATGTGTAAACACAGCTGCAAGCCACTCGCAATAACTTGCAGCAATAACTTCTGCAAGCGACTTGCTAGTGTAAACCCAGCTGGGAATGAAAAAGTACTGGGAAGATAGTAAGGAGAATCTTATTCGAAAGAACAGTTCCTCTAAGTAATTGTTCTACGTGGTCGATAGTTTACCGGAGTCAACACAAGAAGCAGTGTAATCAACGTGTAGTGGATCTCTTCGCCTGCTTCTGAGCAACACATTGTATATATTTACGGTCAGAGTCACTTGTACCAACCGCCGATCCTCTGCAAGTGTTCCTCCACGTGGCTGCCGTCTTCTGGTGTTCCAGAATTCCTACAGGCAACAGCATCGCCCGCGAACAGCCTCAACATGCCTTCAACGCTATTCCCAAATTATTAATATAAACTGTAAAGAGTAGTGACCCTTCAGCACTCTCTTGGGGTGGCGCTCTGGATCCCATGAATGTGTCGATTACTACGTAATAAACGGAACTGTAGCTACCCTCAACCCGTAAATATAGGAAATTTAAAATTTTTCGTTTGTGATTATGGTTCCTTCATCAATCTTTAACTTTGTATAACAGTCATGGAGTTCACAGACAAAGCCGTCCACGGTGGCCGTGCGCTTCTAGGCGCTTCAGTCCGGAACCGCGGGACTGCTACGGTCGCAGGTTCGAATCCTGCTTCGGGCATGGATGTTTGTGATGTCCTTAGGTTACTTAGGTTTAATTAGTTCTAAGTTCTAGGGGACTGATGACCTAAGATGTTAACTCCCATAGTGCTCAGAGCCATTTGAACCATTTTTTTCCGGCCGCGGTGGTCTAGCGGTTCTAGGCGCTCAGTCCGGAACCGCGCGACTGCTACGGTCGCAGGTTCGAATCCTGCCTCGGGCATGGATATGTGTGATGTCCTTAGGTTAGTTAGGTTTAAGTAGTTCTAAGTTCTAGGAGACTGATGACCACAGACGTTAAGTCCCATAGTGCTCAGAGCCATTTGAACCATTTGAACCATTTTTTTTCAAGGACAAAATAACACTGCAAAGAATATTCGAAGAAAATGTTTTCAGGAAGGGATATATGAATACCAAAAGGTGATGTTAAGATAGATTTAATCTAATAAACAACTTGTACAGAAGCATACAATGAAATATAAATTGCCGTAAACGGTGCGTCAGTATTTAGAACCGACTGTGGAACTGGCGCGGGTGAATCTGTGGTAACAGCCAGTCGATCTTGTCATTTGTACCACGCTCTAACTTTCTCACCATAAAATTTAACAACAAACCGTAAGAGGCACTATTTCAGTGTAGTTGCCTTGCAAGATCTGCGTTAAAGAAGAACATAGGCCAGTTTAAAAACGTACTGTCTTAACATGCCTATAACCAAAGCAAGTTAAGACTATTAGCCACACAGAAAAATAATCAATCGTTTACGATCATCTTCTGCTGAAAGGTTGTTTCGATTTCTTGAAATGTTCGTGCGATACTAGGGACACCTATGTTACCTGGGGCGCTAAGGCAATGATTACTTAGGAAGAAATCTGGAGCATACTAGGCCGAAATTATAATGTGGTATATTTTCTGAATGTCGGATACATTATGGTGTATCAATGTACTTGTGCAATGTATCAGAGCAAAAGCACCCAAAAACATCGCTATTAAGAAAATCCCCGATGTCATTTCAAATGGCTCTGAGCACTATGGGACTTAACATCTGAGGTCATCATTCCCCTAGAACTTAGAACTACTTAAACTTAACTAACCTAAGAACATCACACACATCCATGCCCGAGGCAGGATTCGAACTTGCGACCGCAGCGGTCGCGCGGTTCCAGACTGAAGCGCCTAGAACCGCTCGGCCACTCCGGCCGGCTCCCCGATATCAGTGTATCCACGATTGGTCTCTAATACGAGCTTTGACTCCTACTCTAGCGTTACCATATAAAAAAAACTCTAAGTTAGTCGATTTCGATTTCGCTGAAAACATAGCGCTGTTTCCGTTCGGTCGAAAAAGAAGCATATAATTTTTGTTAAGGGATCTTCCCAGTATTCACCGCAAGTTATTTAGGGAAACCGTGGGAGACATAAATTAGGAGAGGGCGACACTTCGAACGGAATACATTCCCGAACAGAAGTCCAACGCCCGTAATCATTGCGGCCAAGAGCTCGGCACTGCTAATTGCCGTGTGTGTAAATTTAGAGAATATAGATCATTTCCTTCCTTTTTGGTATGGAATGTAAACGAATCATTTCTTAATAACGCCGCTTATTTCTGTATTTGAATAATATACGGCTCCATCGTTAGGGTGTACGTTATTAAAATGTAGTTTCCACCGTGGGAGGGTGTGCATAATGGAACAAGGCGAGCCAGGAAATGCAGCCAGGCAGCTGACCACACACAAAGGCGGCGACAGCTTTGTCCGATGTCCGCCCCCGCTCCCTCCACCCTCCAGCCACCAGCCGCGTCCCCTCCGCAGCGCCAGCGCGCGGCTACCACCGCAGTTCGCAGATCTGCTTCGTTATACTTGCACTCTATTTGGGGAAGAAATGGCCTCCCCACAACTTCCCGCGAATGAGGTTAATATTCAAAATTCCGTGCCTTTCAGCTGTTGGTACTGGCTCAAGTCTTTATGTCGAATTCTAGTGTCTGCCGGTCGGTACTGCGAGCGGTGGTTATAATTATCACCTCGGGAAAAACTAAATAAATAGAGTGACGTAAAACATATTTTTATTTGTTTGCAGGAACTTTCTTGCAGTTCTGGTGCACAATGAAACGTGGTTCCCGCAGCAGTGTTGCACAACGGTACAGGCTCTGAAACAAAGTGGTGCACCCCACTGATAAAGCGGACTATGGTGCAGTAATTTATTTTCTGCATTTGTCGGGAACAAAGCAGCAAAAATACATAAAGAGTTACTGTAAGAGTTCTGCGACAATGAAGCATTATATGACACATAGGTTAGGGTACGCTACGCTTCCCGTGTTTAAAATGGATTAAAAAGAGTCTTGACCGCCATACAACATTTATTTGTAACTTGCTGTTTCCGGACACTTGTTGCTGTGTTTTAGTCTAGTTGAATGAAAAAGAAAGAAAGAGAAAGCAGACGTTTCTAATATGTATGGGAATTTGCTATTAATTCTAATCTCCCTTTTCCACTCCCACTCCCCGCCTCGTGTCTCTACCCCTTTCCTTGTCCATCTCCTCCTCCTCCCCCCTTCTCTATCCAACACCTCCTCCCCCCTTGCAACTCCATCTTCTCCCTACCTTCTTCTGTTCATCTTCTCCTGCCCTCTCTCTGTGTCCATCTCCGTCATTCACCTTTCTGTCTCCATTTTCTCCCACGCCTGTGTCCATCTCCGATCCTTTTCTTATTTTTATTGCATATTCAGTTTATGTAGTAGTATTCTAATTATAAGCCGATCATCCATAAATACATCTTTTCTGCATTCATCAGAGTATTGTATAAAAATATAAAATAAATCGGTCAAGAACTTTTCGAGATTTCTCCTCCTATCACAGCTTCTCCAATATGGAGAAGCTGTGCTGTGATATATATAAGCGCGTATTCAAATGCAACTTTGTGTAAAACTTTCAAAGCAATTGTGAAGACCTGTAGGAGATTTACGAATCCAAACACACAAACATTTACATTTTTATTTATATAGATGTAAATGTACGTCTGTGTTGCATTCTAATAGATGAATGTAAACTAAAGTGCCAAAGAAACTGCTATAGGCATGCTTACTCAAATACAGAGATAAGTAAATAAGCAGAATACGGCGCTGCGGTCAACAACGCGTATATAACACAAAAAGTGTCTGGCGCAGTTGTTAGAGCGGATACTGCTGCTACAATGGCACGTTATCAAGATATAACCGAAATTGAACGTGGTGTTATAGTCGCCGGCCGGACTGGCTGAGCGGTTTTAGGCGCTGCAGTGTTGATCCGCGCGACCGCTACGGTCTCAGGTTCGAATCCTGCCTCGGGCATGGATGTGTGTGATGTCCTTAGGTTAGTTGGGTTTAAGTAGTTCTAAATTCTAGGGGACTGAAGACCACAGCAGTTAAGTGCCATAGTGCTCAGAGCCATTTGAACCATTTTTTGTTATAGTCGGCGCACGAGCGATGGGACACAGCATCTCCGAGGTAGTGATGAAATGCGAATTTTCCCGTACGACCATTTCACGAGTGCACTATGAATATCAGGAATCCGGTAAAACATCAATTCTCCGACATTTCTGCGGCCGGAAACAGATCCTGCAAGAGCGGAACCAACGACGACTGAAGAGAATAGATCAACGTGACAGAAGTGCAATTCTTCCTCAAATTGTTGCAGATTTCAATGCTCAGCCATAAACAAATGTCAGCGTGCGAACCATTCAACGAAACATCATCGGTGTGGGCTTTCGGAGCCGAAGGCCGACTCGTGTACCCTCGATGACTGCACAACACGCAGCTTTACGCCTCGCCTGGGGTCGGCAACAGCGAGTTGCCTGGTCGGACGAGTCTCGTTTCGAATTGCTTCGAGCGGATGGACGTGTACGGGTATGCCGACAACCTCATGAATCCATGGACAGTTGAAGCTGATGGAAGCTCTGTAATGGTGTGCAGCGTGTACTGTTGGAGTAATGTGTGGCCCCTGATAAATCTAGATACCTCTCTGACAGCTGTCATATAAGTAAGCATCCTGTTTGATCACCTGCATCCATTCATGTCCATTGTCCATTCCGACGGACTTGGGCAATTTCAGCATGACAATGCGACACCCCACACGTCCAGAATTGCTACAGAGTGGCTCCAGGAACACTCTTCTGAGTTTAAACACATCCGCTGCCCACCAGACTCTCCAGATATGAACACTGTTGAGCATATATGGAATGCCTTACAACCTGCTGTTGAGAAGAGATCTCCACCCTTTCGTACTATTACCGATTTATGAACATCCCTGCAGGATTCATGGTGTCAATTCCCTCCAGCGCTAATTCAGACATTAGTCGAGTCCGTGCCACGTTGTTTTGCGGCACTGCTGCGTGCTCGCAAGGGCCCTACACGATATTAGGCAGGTGTCGCAGTTTATTTGGCTCTTTAGTGTATATACCATATGGCGCTGACTTAGGTATCTAAAAACATTCACGTATCCGAATCCAGCGTTGTGTCAAAATTTCGAACCAATCGGTAGAGAACTTTCAGAGGTCTACGATTTTGAACAAAGAAAAATTTACATTTTTATTTATATAGATAGTAACGTTTTTGGGTTAGAATGTGATCATCTACAGACTATTTATACCAAGACGGTAGGGGGCGGCGGTGAAAGATGAACAGCAGTTGACGTTCATGGAGCCACGACACCAGCTCCGTTCACCGCCACCGACTGCTATGATGGTATAAACGGTCTGAAGCTGTTTACATTCTGACCGAGGCCGGTTACCATTAAAAAGAAATCTTTTATTGCGGTAAAGACTGTTTTTCATCCATATTAACGTATTTTAGCTAGGCACGTTGTTTTATTTGAGAGGAATGTACTCAAAAATTACTGTGTGCAGTATTGTCGAAAAATCTCAAGACGAAGAACAATGTGGCAACCCATCTCTTCTTTTTGTGGGGTGGAGGGGGGGGGGGGGAGAAGGGCGGGGACTGGCATGACGTTGATACTAACAGATTTTGTTCGTAAGATTAACTATTGTCAAGGTGCAGCGTTTCTTCAACAACCAAAATGCAGATTTCCACAAGCAAGGCCTCCACCATGTTCGTGGATGGAAAATATGTATCGCATTGAAAAGTGCATCTGTAGAGAATGACAAAGACCGTTAGCATGTTTCATGGTCACGGCTTGATGTTTTCGAGGTGGTAATTGGAACCTTATGAGTGCCTCTCGTAACATCCAGACAACAGCTGTTAGACTAACAGTAGGGTTGATTTCCATAGGTTTGGACACCTCAAACAGGCACTGGGCGGCAAGAAGTTTCAGTGCGATGAATATAAACACAATTCGGTGCACAAGTAGTTGCGCCAACTCCGAAACGAATTTATTTTTATGGAATTCAGGTACTCCGTAAGCTCTGCGGTAGTTCTTTTGAGCGTGCATCAATTTATGTTTCAAAGTAATACAACTATGTGTCGAGTCTGCTCAATAAACGATATTTGAAGAAAATATTTCCGGTTTTTACTTGATTCACCTTCGTATGTAATGCATGATCTACTTAATTACACTACGAAACATTTTGTAGTATGACACCACGGCGGTGCGTACTTCACTGGCGTTTTATACCACTATAGCGCTATTAGTGGAAATATCCAGTTCAGCATGGAACAAGTGAAAGACGGCTGCTTATTATTTTTGAGACAGTTTGGTATGACGCTAAAACGAATTTATCATAAGTGGTACATACAGACCTGTATTTTTAAGCGATGGAACTGCCACCAAACACCTCAAACCGCCGGTAACCTACAAACCTCGGCGAACAAGGAGCGTGGTAGCCTTTAGTAGGAATTGGAACACGTAAAAATAATTTTAAAGACGCTGGATATTCCACATAGCAGATTCGTAGTGCTTCACAAATGCAACCATATGATCATCTTCAGCGCCTAACATGTGAATCGGAAATCTTATGCTTTTTACCATAAATCAAGACCTAATTATCGAACTTAGGGGGTAGGACATTAAATGGGCCAACTTGGAGCAGGAGAGGCACAACAGAACATTTTAATTTCCACTGTCTATACTTTTACAAATAAATTCATAAAACTTTGTCAGCATGAGCAGAAAGGATTCAGGATTCACACCCATAGCGGTGGAAGTTCAAAAACATAAAAAATAATTTTTTTTACATGTGAAATTTCACCATTTTTTCACTTACTATGGTCTGCATTTGTTGCTATAGGTACACTTTTCTTCATTAGTAAGAGAGATTCTCGATGAATTTTGCACAAGATACAAACCATATTTACAGGTGTATCAAACTCTAGAATTTATATAATTTATAAAGGAATGAATTACCCGTTACATTTCAAACTTCATGTTTAGAAAAAACTCAAGTTTTATAGTTAATTATCTAAATTTTTACCACATTTTTTAATATATTTGGAAAATTCTAACTTGATAAATGCCGGTACTTGGCTGTCTCCATATTTTCATTCAGAGGAAGACCTATAAGTGTATTTAAGTTCACCGAAATTGCGTAGCAGCTTTCTTTCAAGGTTCCGTGGCATTGGTAACAGTATCATTGACCACAATCATTAACATCTCGGGAATTTTAATATCGACAACGAATGCACGTATTCTCCGAGTGAGGAAGGAAACGTCCGGCTTGCAGACTACTTGTACAGCAATAGCTCTCGACTCTTTCGGAAGGTAACTGCCAAGTTCGTAACCAAGCCACCGAAACTCGTACTTACGCGTGTTGGGTGTTCGATACATTTCAGGGTGTAAATCAGCGGACAACCTCGCTGTCAGTGAGTCGGTGAATTAATTATCACTTTATTATCTCGAGTGGAGAGTTCTAAAATGCTGGGTATACTGGACACTGCACATGCGCAGAAACGGCTAAGTACTGATGGGAACAGCGGCGTTGATTGCTCAAATCGGATGTTACACTATTCCCGCTGCGCTCATTCATATTGCAATAATACAGTTTGTCCTTTTGTTTCTTCTTAAAATTTATATTATTGCTTGGTTTGCTTACGTGACAAACTACGAAAGTTGCAGGGATCCTTAATATTTCTCCCGTCACTATCCTCCTATAAGAAAGACAACAAAGATTTTGGTTTGAAAAAACCTGCACGAAGAGAAAGTCTACATTGTCGATAAATATATCATAAATATAATGACGAAAAAAAATCGCAACACGAAAAAGGAGTTGTATAATGTAAATTAAAGTTGGTGGATGTGTTTCTATTCCTTAAACCCAACATCTATTAAAATTTCGCACCAGTCGCATAAGAGAGGCTCTCGTACCGCTATGAGGATGCAATCAGGTTTGCTTTAATTACACGAATCCCTTTAAGACGCCATTATCAATACGTCGCTTACCTTGAACCACATCATGTAATAGGTGTATGAGAAGCTGGATATCCCTTCTGCGATGTTGCAGAAAGACTGCACAGGAATTTAATCATTGTACATGACTGCTGACAGCGGAGGTCTCTCGAATGTTCGATCGCAAGAAGATGGAACTCCGGACGGCCATTTGGCACTGCCAAGATGGACGACCATCTTTTTCGATGTATGATTATGGCGCATAGTGTTGCATCTGTAGCAGCAATCTTAGCAGCAGTTGACACCACAGTGACACAATGAACTGTTAGAATCTGTTACTTCCAGAACTGCTACGAGCCAGACGCCACTGATCCCAAACCATCGCCATTTTCAACTACAGTGGTGTCCAGCGTGAGTTCATTGAAGGGCACGGTGGAGGTCTGTCGTGTTTTCTGATGAAAGGTGGATCTGCCTCTGTGCCAGAGGTGGCCGTGTGTTGTTTAGAAGGAAAGCAGTTGAGCAGCTGCAACCAGCCTGTCTGAGTGCTAGACACACTGGACCTACACCTGGAGTTATGGTCTGGGATGCGATTTCGTATGGCAGCAGGAGCACTCCGTGCTTATCCCATGGATCCTGGCTCCAAATTTGTATGTCAGTCTGGTGATCCGAACTGCCGCACTGCCATTCATGAACCGCATTCCAGGAGGTGTTTTCCAACAGGATAACGCTCACTCACATACCACTGTTAAAACCCAGCATGCTCTACAGAGTATCGATATGTTGCTTTGGCCTGCTCGATCACCAGATCTGTCTCCAGTCGAACACACATGGCACATCGTCAGACGACAACTCCAGCGCCATCCACAACCAACCTTAATTGCCCCTGCATTGACCGAACAAGTGAAACAGGCACGGAACTCCATCCCACAAACTGACCTCCAGCACATGTACAACATAATGCATGCACGTCTGCATGCTTGCGTTCTACGTTCTGGTTGCTATGCCGGTTATTAAAGTACGAGCATTTCACATCTGCAGTGTTGATGAGAAGGGCTTTTTAATAAAAAAATTGTTTCCACTATGGGATGGCCAGAGCTATTGAATGAGAAAAATACTGTTCTTATTTTATTTGGCACTTAGGAAAAAAAACAAGGCACAATTTATAAACAGAACACGTGTTAAGTACTGTCTTCTGCATATTATTCGATGTGTTTATGTTTACAGACGAATGTAAAAACTGATAGAAGCCGACCTCGGGGAAGATCAGTTTGGATTCCGTAGAAACATTGGAACACGTGAGGCAATGCTGACCCCACGATTAATCTTAGAAGCTAGATTAAGAAAAGGCAAACCTACGTTTATAGCATTTGTAGACTTAGAGACAGCTTTTGACAATTTTGACTGGAATACTCTCTTTCAAATTCTGAAGGTGGCAGGGATAAAATACTGGAAGCGAAAGGCTATTTAAAATTTGTACAGAAACCAGATGGCATTTCTAAGAGTCGAGGGACATGAAAGAGAAGCAGTGATTGGGAAGGGAGTGAGACAGGGTAGTAGCCTATCCCCGATGTTATTCAATCTGTATATTGAACAAGCAGTAAAGGAAACAAAAGGAAAATTCGGAGTAGGTATTAAAATCCATGGAGAAGCAATAAAAACTTTGAGGTTTGCCGATGACATTGTAATTCTGTCAGACACAGCAAAAGTCTTGGAAGAACAGTTGAACGCAGTGGGCAGTGTCTTGAAAGGAGGATATAAGATGAACATCAACAAAAGCAAAACGAGGATAATGAAATATGGTCGAGTTAACTCGGGCGATGCTGAGGGAATTAGATTAGGAAATGAGAATCTTAAAGTAGTAAAGGGTTTTGCTATTTGGGGAGTAAAATAACTGATGATGATCGAAGTAGAGAGGATATAAAATGTAGACTGGCAATGGCATGGAAAGCGTTTCTGAAGAAAAGAAATTTGTTAACATCGAGTACGGATTTAAGTGTCAGGAAGTCGTTTCTGAAAGTACTTGTATGGAGTGTAGCCATGTATGGAAGTGAAACATGGACGATAAATAGTTTGGACAAGAAGAGAATAGAAGCTTTCTAAATGTGGTGCTACAGAAGAATGCTGAAGATTAGATGGGTAGATCACATAATTAATGAGGAGGTATTGAATAGAATTGGGGAGAAGAGGAGGTTGTGGCACAACTTGACTAGAGGAAGAGATCGGTAAGTAGGACATGTTCTGAGACATCAAGTGATCACCAATTTAGTATTGGAGGGCAGCGTGGAGGGTAAAAATCGTAGAGGGAGACCAAGAGATGACTACACTAAGCAGCAGATTCAGAAGGATGTAGGCTGCAATACGTACTGTGAGATGAAGAAGCTTGCACAGGATAGAGTACCATCGGAACTGAAGACCACAACAACTACAACAACATTTTCTTGCGCAAATAAATGTTTTATATTTGAGATGTTGGGCTGACTCTTTTCTACTCTTTCAGTTCTCAGTAATATGGAAAATATTTGCATTTTGCTTTCGTCCTGAAAAAAACGTAATCCACGACCATTTGTAATTCCTTGATGCTGTAACTCTATTCAGCCTCTTTGTAACTAGGACAATCCTCATAATGACACTTTCACCGGTCAGTACTGGGCTAAGCAGCGTGACGTTACGTTGATATATCGTGTAATATGAACACACTAACGGTGATGTTTCGTTCCGTTCCATTAACGTCCAATGTGCTTCAAGATGAATCATCGTTCGGGTTCTAAATGGCAGAACACTGTACAGATACAAGCGATATGGGCACCGTAGTGTCAACAGAGATGACCACTCATGACAAGCGGACATCAGCACAGAGGCGCTGCGGTAGCCTCACTTGCTACATGCTGTCGACTACTTTACGCTAGTTAAACTCGAAAGTTCACTAATGACAAACTGCGTGGAAATGATGCCATTTCGGCCTAATTGTTCCTCACACATCTGCTACAGTGGTTGTAGCGACTATTGATGTGCACCAACACTGGCTCAATTGAGGGAACTTAGGGAAAGGGAACGAATAACGAAAGGGAAATATAGGACACTGAGAAATGGAGGACAAGTCTTACCCTTCTTTCGAGCAGATGGTTAGAGGGCATATTAAGATTAAAGAGATGGTGGCGAGAAATTGTCTGTTTGGTGATGTGGGTGGGGCGTGCTTCCTGTCCCTGGGAGCGCCGAGTGGGAGCGGGGCCGCTGAATAGTTGACGCATCCCGGCGGGTCTCCGCTGCGGTTCACCGCTAGGCACTCCCCAGGGTCGCTGCTACCAACTTCCTGCCAAACCGCAACACCTCGCTCCAGGAATCAACTAGCGCACTATTGTTTCGCGTTCTCTGCCCGCACTGTAACCAGTCGTTTTTGTAAACATCATAGGATTTAAAACAGTTAAGAATAACTTAATTAATTCTGATTACCACAGCAGATATATCGTGATTGTAATATAAAGTGTAAGAGAATATCACACTAATAACGCTATATCACAGGGACACTGCGGTTTAAGGATTATGCTGACTTAGGTGGTACATATTGTCACTTTTATGTAGGGATATCTCGTAACCACACGGAACAGAAGCATAGCGATATTACACCGTCAAAATGTACAACTTTTTAAGTGAAACGTAATTTCAATGTCTTTTTTTCGGAATACTGTAGGCATAGACTGAATGGAGGGAAGGAACGAATAAAAATCAAAAGATACAAATAATCATCGTTATAGGATACAGGTTCCGCCATTTACTTTATATGGTTTTGCAGGACCATCTGTATGGTGTCTTGCAAAACCGTATTATGTAAAACACGGTAAGAAGCAAAACGAACATAAATTTTCTTTAGGCTTTACTATGTTAGCTCAGTTACAACCTGAAATACGTTCACCTGAAATACGTCCACACTTTACAATTTTCAGCAAACAAAACCCACTGATGAGGGCGTGGAGGTGCCGAAACATGATTGGGTAAAAAGGAAAAGAAAAACAATGTTTTCGCTAAAGGCCGAAGCTGTGTCCTATAATTTAAGTGCAGGCACGGAAAGAAATCCAAGGGCTGCTGAATCAAAAGATGAATAATCATCCTCTTGAAACTTCCTGGCAGATTAAAACTGTGTGCCCGACCGAGACTCGAACTCGGGACCTTTGCCTTTCGCGGGCAAGTGCTCTACCAACTGAGCTACCGAAGCACGACTCACGCCCGATACTCACAGCTTTACTTCTGCCAGTACCTCGTCTCCTACCTTCCAAACTTTACAGAAGCTCTCCAGCAATCTGGACCACCACCTCTGAAGGTCTCGTTGTGTGGTGGTACAACATGTAATGTGTGGTTTTCATGAGCAATAAAAAGGGCGGAAATGAAGTTTATATCAATCTCTATTCCAGTTTTCTGTACAGGTTCCGAAACTCTCGGCAACGAGGTAATGCAAAAGTTTTTTTGATGTGTGTAAAAACTGCCTGAGAGGCAACAACTTCACTTCGCACCCAGCTACCAATCAGTCCGCGTGAGCCGGTCTGTGTGGCCGAGCGGTTCTAGGTGCTTCAGTCTGGAACCGCGCGACCGCTAAGGTCACAGGTCCGAATCCTGCCTCGGGCTTGGATGTGTGTGATGTCCTTTGGGTACTTAGGTTTAAGCAGTTCTAAGTTCTAGGGGCTGATGACCTCAGGTGTTAAGTCCCATAGTGCTCAGAGCCATTTGAAGTAAGTCTGCGTCAGTCAAACCCTGGCTCACGTACTACCTCGGATGACTTCACAAAGTGGCTCTGAGCACTATGGGACTTAACATCTGAGGTCATGAGTCCCCTAGAACTTAGAACTACTTAAACCTAACTAACCCAAGGACAACACACACATCCATGCCCGAGGCAGGATTCGAACCTGCGACCGTAGCGATGGCGCCGTTCCAGACTGAAGCGCCTAGAATCGCTCGGCCACTCCGGCTGGCAGGGCGAAAGACCATTTATTGGGAACTTACAGTAGAGATCGACTCTGAACTGCTCATAGTGCTGTTTATGATAGAGACATTATTATTATTATTATTATTAGTATCAGGAATATTACTATGTCGTGCGTGTGAAATTTTATCAAATATATGAGTCAGTTAGAGCTTAAACTTTTTCATTTATAATCACAGTTCCTGATTTCGCTGTGCAAACGCAGAGTAGAAACATTTCTTTCAGTGGGAAACACAAGCACGTGGACTTGCAGACTGGAAACTATAGTCCGTATGTTCTCCATCGCTTTCTGGCTGACAACAAAAATAGTATTAAGGAACTTATAAAAGACGGCGAACAGTGTTTCCTATATCTTACTATTAACCCGCCGCCCGACAACCTGTTACACGTTTATCCAAAGAAACGACTGGCGTATTTAACAACGCGGTATGGATACACAGCGCGCAGCACGTTTATTGTGCAGCACGGGAGCTGTGTCGCAAAGCTCGAAGTGGACTGACGGTGTGGCGCGCATTGTCCTGGCAGCGGCACTTCTGGCCAAAGGCGGCCGCTCTCCGTCAGATAAGACCGTTATCATTACTTTATTGTTATTGTTATTGGTAAGCGGCGACTTGTGCCGCTGATGTGCCAAGACAGACGGAGTCGGGGCCTCATGGGTCCCGCGGGTCCTATCAACGCCACACTTTAACCTACGGCGAGGCGTCCGCTGCAACCGCGCGGGGCAGAAGCATCGCTCCCTGAGGTGTAACATAACCTCGTCGGATTCCCCCAGCTGACGGCGACGCCAAAGGGCAATCACGCATGCACGCGCGATCCTCGGGCGTAGGCTAACCTCTCGCAAATGCACACCCACGAGCTTCAGTTTGTAACGAGGAAGTAGGCTTAAGTACGGGAAGGAATCTCAGATTGCAAGGAAATGCTCCCTGAAACATGCATTCAGATCAATAACTGGGAGGTAACGAAATTTTGCAATATCCCTACCGGCGGCACCATGCCGCCACAGATAGCTAAGCACGATTGCTATACATTACAACAATGAATCACCGAAGAAACTGGTATAGGTATGTTATTCAAATACACAGATATGTAAACAGGCAGAATACGGCGCTGCGGTCGGCAACGCCTATGTAAGACAACAAGGGTCTGGCGCGGTTGTTAGATCGGTTAATGCTACTACAATGCCAGGTTATCAAGATTTAAGTGAGCATGAACGTGGTGTTACAGTCGGCGCACTAGCGATGGGACACAGTATCTCCGAGGTAGCGATCAAGTGGAGATTTTGCCGTACGACCATTTCACGAGTGTACCGTGAGTATCAGAAATCCGATAAAACATCAAATCTCCGACATCGCTGCGGCTGGAAAAAGATCCTGCAAGAACGGGACGAACGACGAATGGAAAGAATCGTTCAACGTGATACGAGTGCAACCCTTCCGCAAATTGCTGCAGATTTCAGTGTTGGGCCATCAACAAGTGTCAGCGTGTGAACCATTCAACGAAAAATCATCGAGACGGGCTTTCGGAGCCGAAGGCCCACTCGTGTACCCTTGATGACTGCACGACACAAAGCTCGCCTGGGCCTGTCAATATGACATTCAGCTGTTGATGACTGGGAACATGTTCCCAGGTCGAATGAGTATCGTTTCAAATTGAATAGAGCTGATGGTAGTGTACGGATATGGAGACAACCTTCGGAATCCATGGAACCTGCGTATCAGTGGGAGACTGTTCAAGCTAGTGAAGGCTCTGTAATGATGTGGGGCGTGTGGAGTTGGAGTGGTATGGGACTCCTGATCATTTAGATACGACTCTGACACGTGACACGTTCGTCAGCATCCTGTCCGATAAAATGCATCCATTCATGTCCATTGTGCATTCAGACGGACTTGGCCAATTCCAACAGGACAACGCTGCACGCCACACGCCCAGAGTTGCTACAGAGTGGCTCCGGGAACGCTCTTCTAGTGTTTAAACACTTTCTCTGGCCACCAAACTCCCCAAATACGACTGTTATTGAGCATATCTGGGATGGCTTGTAACCTGCTGTCCAGAGGAGATCTCCACCCCCTAGTACTTTTACGGCTTTATGGACAGCCCTGCTCGATTAATGGTGTCAGTTCCCTCCAGCAGTACTTCAGACATAAGATGCCACGTCGTGAGAATAGAAATGAGTTTATTAAATGCCGATCAGGAGGCGAAACTACTGAGTACGTAGGTGATACCCAAAGAAAATAATTTTGCTCCACCTTAATTTTCTCAACCTATATCACTGTGTAGCTTACCTTCAAGATGGAGTCGGCCCTAGTCCTATGCACTGTTCACTAGAACACCTGAAAGGGAGGGTTCAGCCCTCTAGTGTGCAACGTTTTCCGTCTTCTATCCCTATGGTGTCTTTATTTCATGAGGTGTTTCTGAAGTTTATCGGCCCACGTGGTGACTGCGTATGAAGTTTATTGCCCCGTTTGTATTGTTGATGTCAATGAGAGAGACGGCAGAGATTGAAACCAAGTGCCACCACATAGCTTCTTCCTTTCGAAACGCTCCACGTTTGCCACGTCGCCAATCGAGGAAAGGATCACAGCCAAAAATGTCACATGTTTTCACTCCGTGAGACACTGCGCAGAGGTCTGGAACTGAACCCAGGACACAGTACGCTACCACCACTCTTCCCCATTTCGGCCAAATAATGCCAGTTAAAATTTATCCCACCAAAAGGATCTTAAACTGTTATTTCCGAGTCGAAAGCCATCGCACGAGCGAGCGTTTATTGCTTTGGCAACGAATGGTGGTGATCTGAAACCCATCGCTCTACTCCTAGCTTATGCAACTGGAAACTGGTTAGTGGCATACTGTTTACAAAAATTTTGATTTTTTTGTTCTCTTCATAATTTAGTAGCATCAAAATCCTGTAGCTGCATAAATGTAATAAGTATAAACACACATACACCAATTCACTGGTCTGCTCAGTACATTATCTAGTCGGAATACGCTAGAAGCGTTGGATATCGTTATACATTACAATATGTGAATATGAAGGGGTATGATCAATCAAGTCGTAAATCAAATGCTGTTGCTTTGAGGATACAATTGCACCTTAAACTTCTACCGAGAACTAAGAATTGTTCACGCAACGGACGCTCAGAAGACGACCTTGGACAATATAAAGTGGACTCTGTGCTATCCGCAATCAGTGTACTCTTTGGTCCCCTCCGTGGATTTTTTTTCCAATCCAAATGTGACCTGTGTATTTCGTTTTCAGGTATGGCTTTGTTTTAATATACCAGCTGCTGACAAATACGACCGACACTGCACGAAAACAGGTCTCTACAATACTGTCTCGCGAATGATATCTCGAAAAGCTCACACGCACAAACGAAAATATTGCTTTGTTAGATTTGTCTTTATTTACCCTGTTTCCGGCGGTATTTCATTTGTGACCACAACTGCGGCGACTCAATTTCCATTTCGGGTACAGAAATTGCTGGAACAGCGCGCACCGAAACATCTCTTATATAACTCAAACCGAAGGCTTTGATGTTTCATTCTCAAAGTGTGGGTTTGTATTTAGACATACTGAACTTTGGAACCTCCCGTTCGGCTGCTACTCACAGAGTACGTAAATATAAACTGTGTTTCCGTTAAAGGAGAGTTAGAGATTAATGAACCTTCGATATCGAGGTAATTAGAGGTGGAGGATAAACCCAGAGTGGAGCGGACATTGCGATCAGCCATTGCTTTGCATATTAAATCTCTTGAAATTCACTTCTGATAATTTAGGGTCGCACGGATTACTTTAAATAGTATGAGTGCTTCCTTTTCTCCCGAACATGAGAACCACGATTTAATCAGTTCGCCACCTCACTCAATGCTCATTGATGGGAACATCTTTCAGGATGTTACAGAACACAAACAGTATGAGAAATCACGCTCCCTAAACCACGCAATAAGAAGTTACCAAGTATAATAGTTCGCTACAGCCGACAGGATATTACTATTACAGAGGCTAAGAACATTGAAAATAATCTTTGTAATTTTTGTTGAGTGCTTGTAATATCAATGTTCGTTTTTTGTATTTCAGTATGTTATCACTGCTATTTGTTTAAACCCAACATCTAGTTGATTGTACAGGGCCATAGCATGTCGCATCTGGATACGTAAGCTTGACAACCAATGGTCAAACTCGAAACTTAAATCAGAGTATTGTATACTTCTTAAATAAAAAACCGTCATAACTTCTGAACGATTTGCGTTAGGACGTTCAAACTGCACGGTTGGACGCGGTGCTTGATAGGAATTAGTATGCGCATGCATAGTTTGGTTAGCGACGAAATCCACTTTCATTTAGATGGATTCGCCAATAAGCTAAACTGGCACATTTGGGGGACTGAGAATCCGCATTTCGCAATCGAGGAGTCTCTTCACCCTTAACGGGGGACTGTGTGGTGTGCAACGTCACGTCATGGAATAATCGGTGCGATATTCCGTGGCCGCGCGGGATTAGCCGAGCGGTCTGAGGCGCTGCAGTCATGGACTGTGCGGCTGATCCCGGCGGAGGTTCGACTCCTCCATCGGGCATGGGTGTATGTGTTTGTCCCTAGGATAATTTAGGTTAAGTAGTGTGTAAGCTTAGGGACTGATGACCTTAGCCGGCCTCGGTGGCCGAGCGGTTCTAGGCGCTTCAGTCCGGAACCGCGAGACTACTACGGTCGCAGGTTCGAAACCTGCCTGGGGCATGGATGTGTGTGATGTCCTTAGGTTAGTTCGGTGTAAGTAGTTCTAAGTTCTAGGGGACTGATGACCTCAGATGTTAAGTCCCATAGTGCTCAGAGCCATTTCAACCATATTTTTTGACTGATGTCTTTAGCAGTTAAGTCCCTTAAGATTTCACACACTTTTTTTTATATTCCTCGATGACTACCTAACGTTACATGAAGGTTTTGGAAGATGATTTCATCCCCGTGATCCAAAGTGACCCTGATCTAGACAAGATGTGGTTCATGCAACAGGGAACTCGACCGCATCAAAGCGGGAGCGTGTTTGATGCCCTGGATGAGCACTTTGGGGACCGCATTCTGGCTATGGGGTACCCACAGGCCACTGCCATGGGCTTCGACTGGCCGCCATATTCTCTGGATCTGAACACATGCGAGTCCTTTTTGTGGATTATATTAAAGACAAGGTGTACAACAATCACACCAAAACCACAGCTGAGCCGAAAACAACCATTCAGGAGGTCATCGACAGCATCGATGTTCTGACAATTCCGCTGCGGAATTTCGCTATTCGTCTGCGCCACATCATTGCCAATAATGGCAGGCATATCAAACATGCCATAACATAAATCCGAATATCTGTAGTGACGTTTACGTGTCGAATAAAGTCTGTGCATGCCTTAGTCTGTAACTAATTTACATTTTTTCATATAGTTCAATAACTGTCGCCCTGTATGTGCGTGAGTATGTACCACATCTCCTCGTAAACCACGTGACCTATTGCAACCAAACGTTGTACACATGTCACTTATTTTATGGAAATTTTCGCTGTAGTGGTAAGAAACACCTACCTATCTAGGAGGGGGTGGGGGGGAGGGGTGAAAATGTCCAAGACGCGATAATAGCCACATTTTAGTCAACCAGTATCTGATAATGAGAGAACTTAGTGACTAAATAAACTTTACACATAATTTCAAACCTTTACGAAACTTTTTCTCACTTACTAACCCCAAAATTTGATGAAAGGACAAAGGTATATCGCTTACAACGTTTTCGTTACGCATGTTTTAATTTATTACTGAATGTAGCAGCAAAATTATGTTAATGCAGGGCACTTAGTTCAGGAGATATGACGTCATAAACAATGAGATGCGTGAAAAACTGCCACATCATACATGACGTTTTAAGATCATCTGGAGATGCTGGAGTTGGTGGTCTTGTGCGCATGAGGTGTGCTTGCTTGTATATGTGAACTGTGTCTCTTTTGATGATGAAGGCTACGGCCGAAAGCTTTATGTGTCTTTTAATTGTGCCTGTCTGCGAATTAACGTGAATTCTTCGAGTTAAACATGAATCTGTATTTTCTACATTGTTGACTTGCAATAATACTTCTTATTTTTGGCCTGCAAGCTCATGAACTTACGTTAATCTAAATATGTTCAATTAAGTGTTTTGTGCCATGTAGGACCATTTATTCGATTTTTAATGTGTTCCTATGCAGGGTGACCAGAGTGAATGTCGAGGTTAATTTCCGATTGAGCAGCTAGATATTTATCTAAGACGCCGATTCCCTTGGTGGACCCATTTGTCTGTCCTGCGTCGGGTTAAAAATTGAGTCACACTCTGTTGGAACAGGCAGTCGGTGGCAAATTAGGAGACCCTTCTGGACGTATTCTAAACCCTTGTCTTAAACACTGGTCTCCCGAGCGACCTATGTTCTGTTGGTAGGCTGAAGTACCACATTAGCAGGGGCATTTTCGATCCCTACACAGAGAGAGGTTAGGTAAGTATGATGAAAGAACGTCACTGGGTTCGCTGAAAGAAACCGAGGCGTCAGTTGTTGCATAACTGTCACCTTCAAACTATAACAACACCTCACGACAAGATCGCATGTAGCCGTTGAGCTGCAGCTGCAACATATGCCAAGGGTATTTTCTAGTACGACCAGTTCGATGTCTTCTCTGCTTTCTCGCTCGTTTTACATTATCTTCTAGATTAATTATTTCTTTCCGAACGGTTAATAAAATCACGGATCGGCTCCATTATTACGAACTGTTCTCGGAAAATCCAACATACAGCTCGGCCTCTAGATGTTGGAAGTGAGGATTTATTGCCAAATTTTTATTACCTTTATTCGTATCTTGTTTAAAGCATCTTATGCGCTGTCAGTGCCTAGACTTTTAATTATATTTTTAGAAATGACAATGAACCATTGATGGATACTGAGAACCATATTCTATCGTGAAATCAAATTTTTTCTCTCGCTAAATTATTACAACACTACCCTTCCCAGCAGCTAAAACTAAGACTAAGGCAAATACTGAATATAGCACCCTGTAGGTAAATGATATCCAATATAAACACCGACAGCTGTTTTCTTTATATAACTGACCTAAATTACGCCCTCTTTAGGCTATTTTGTGCGCCTTAAGGACAGTAGATGGACATTATGGATGCTGAAATTCGACGTTATCAGCGCAGAGGATAGTAGCAGTAGAGCAACTGGAACGCAAGATCTCAAAGTGACGTCCTAATTGTTGAGTTCCTTCTGAGATTTTTTTCGCAGTAACTACGGATCTAAAAACTTGAAGTACTACATGCTTCAGAACTTGACGTTCATCCCTTCATTCAACAGCTTCTTACCAAGCTACGGTAATTTCTACTACTGAAATAGGAAGATGTTCCGCCGTGCTGAATGTTGCCCCGTACACACCTGAGATGATAATATGAGGATGCACTGATTCCGTTCAGATCTGTCATACTGAAAAAAATGGTTCAAATGGCTCTGAGCACTATGGGACTTAACATCTTAGGTCATCAGTCCCCTAGAACTTAGAACTACTTAAACCTAATTAACCTAAGGTCATCACACACATCCATGCCCGAGGCAGGATTCGAACCTGCGACCGTAGCAGTCCCGCGGTTCCGGACTGCAGCGTCTAGAACCGCACGGCCACCGCGGCCGGCCTGTCATACTGAATGCTCATGCTTACAATAAACGTATACAAGCAGATTCGATGAAACTTCAAAGATTAAGTATCTCACAAAGCGATATAGTGTCACCAGAAGGCTAAGAAACATCGAGTTACCCGGAAAGTGTCGTCAAACAGTAATAGAATTAATGAGCGTCACTAGACGATAGTCAGCTACTCGCAATGTTTCAACATCTGGCGTACAACTGTAAGCGTTACACAACTAATTCAAGAAATAATCTAATCACATCTCCATCTACGTCTCTATTCCACTTCTTTGAGGAAATACAGTGTGAAATTTAAGAAAACTTTTTTGGATGGCGAAAATCTCCTTTACAGGAATCAACATGGATGCGCGGAGATCTTACAAGATTTACGGCCGGCCGGTGTGGCCGAGCGGTACTAGGCGCTTCAGTCTGGAACCGCGTGACCACTACGGTCGCAGGTTCGAATCCTGCCTCGGGCTTAGGTTAGTTAGGTTTAAGTAGTTCTAAGTTCTATGGGACTGATGACCTCAGAAGTTAAGTCCCATAGCGCTCAGAGCCATTTGAACCATTTGATCAAGATTTACTTCCTTCTGTTCGTCCATAAGATCCAGAAGGCTGTAGTTAACGCTGCTCGGGTTGGGGTAGCGTTTCTAGGCCTCCGGAAGGCATTCCATACGGTTCTACACTGACGTTTATCAAACAAAGTAAGAGTTTACGGAACATCAGACCAGCTTTGGAACAGGTTGCAGGGCTCTTTAGCGGATAGAGCTCAACTTGACGTTCTTGAGCTCAACTTGACGTTCTTAAGAACGCTAAATCGGTAGACGTGTATGAAGTTCGGATGTGCGCCAAGGAAGTGTTGACCGACCATCACTGTTCACTGTATTAGAAGTGGTTTGGAGCATAGTGTCGGAAGCTTCGATGGACTGTCGAAAGAATGTAGCGAAATACACTAAGAGCTGCTGACGATTGGCGCTTAGATAAGTGTCTGTCAGTGACCCTCAACGGGAATAAATGGAAATTATTGCAAGTAAGTAGCCTCGAAGATCCATCACTGTTCGATTACACTATTGACCTCTAATCACAGGAAACAGCAACGATTTTATAATACCCGTACGAAGCCCTCTGGAGAGACCATATAAAACTACAGTACATGTAGAAAAGCAGACACCAGACTAAGATTCATTGAGAAAATCGTAAGGGAATGTAAATCCTCCACGAACGAAGCGTCTTATAAAAACTCGTTCTAGCGATTCTTTAGTATGGCTTCTTAGCGCCCTTAGCATGTGCGATTACTTAGGAGGCAGACAATTTCTAAACGTTTCGTAAGCACGAAGCATTACAAAGACGATCCTCAAACTCCACTGGTTGACGCTGCAAGGTAGGTAAACTCCAATCCGGAGACTACTGCTGTTAAAACTCCGAAAGCGTACGTTTCTACAGTACATGAGTCAAGTAACATACTATTTTCTCCAACGCTAAATGAGAGGAGTTGGAGTTCGTATGGTGACATGCCGATAGACGTTATGCTTGCACGCCATTCACGGTTCAAACAGTAAAATGAAGGAAATGATAGTGATACAAGAAGAACCAATTGCATTTTCCTCCACACTCTATACGGCGACTTACGCAGCAGATATTTAGAAACAGAAGAGATTTTTTCTGGCGTATTAAATTCTACCACCAATCGCATATGTGCTGTGACTACGAAGGAAGAGTGGATAGTAACGTGCTGTCGGGAACGAGGTTATTACGGAGCACTGAGTCTGGACAGGGATTTGAAATTTGAATCTGCTCCTCCGAAACGCGAATTCAATACCTTGAACACTTCGTCGCCGTTCTCACTCTAAAAGACTAGTAAAATACTAGGTGCAAAAATGGCCACGTAAATGTACGTGGGTCTCCAGAGCTCGGGTAATTCTGTTGATACGGATAAATTAGCGCTGAGAGGTGAATAAACGCATGGCTGAGGTTTTGTCCGTACGGGAGGGAGCGCTGTAGAAGCGCAGATTGCAGCAAGTTTTCTAGTCCCGGGGGCGGACCGCTAACATCCGCGTCTTGTTAATTACGCGAGCTAAAACCGTCCATTTATACCGGGCCGTGGTCCACATCCTGCGCGCCGTACCTTCCTCTAACTTTTCTGCTTCTCCCTTTAGTCATTATCTAATCTCGCTGCGTCTTCACCGTTGTATAATCCTCTGCAAATTGCTTCAGAGCTAGTATTTAAAGAGCAAGGATACATATTTGCACGGCGCCCCCAAAAACCTGTTGTGGATGAAGAAAAGATGCACCGTGGTAACAGAAGGAGTTTTTGCGAAGCATATAAAAATGCTAAGGAAGCTTAGATTTCGTCGTAACTTTAGTGGCGTTTCAGTTACAAATACTGACACCGGATGCGTGAGACAAAGGATGTTAATCCTTTTAAACCTGGACCATTCAAGTGATTTTTCTCCGACGTGACACAGAATATGGAACGTCACAGGACTTTTCAAGTTGGCAGGTTGCAGCAAGTCTTGCTTAAGATTCTCACACTACGGTTTTTTATACAGTACTTTACAGAACACGTTAAATTTCGTCTTCAGAAAAATACAATTTTTTTGTAATACATAGACAAAATTAAAAAAGATAATTCAGAGACGAGTAGACGTTCATGAATAAGTAAAAGAAAAACATATATATTGCAAAAAAAAAAAATGAATTTCATGTAATTGCGAGATGAAGCAAAGAATCCGTATTAGCTGCAGAACGTACAGCAGTGCGTGTTGTGCTCTGCAGCTAACAGGCCAAACGTTTACTCTTCTTTTTGCTCATACCTTCCGCTTTTACATGGAAGACGCGGATTTGGTTTTCTGTATTTTGGCTGTTGTTGCGTTCTGAGAAGAACTTTCATAGTTTTTCTCTTCTTGTATTCTGGTCGGGAGAGACGTGATATCAAGTTAGATCTCTATTTCTGAACTAAAAAAATGGTTCAAATGGCTCTGAGCACTATGGGACTTAACATCGATGGTCATCAGTCCCCTAGAACTTAGAACTACTTATACCTAACTAACCTAAGGACAGCACACAACACCCAGCCATCACGAGGCAGAGAAAATCCCTGACCCCGCCGGGAATCGAACCCGGGAACGGGAAGCGAGAACTCTACCGCACGACCACGAGATGCGGGCATATTTCTGAACTCTTTCAGCCACTTTGTTCTAGGGGGTCGTTGCCTGAAATATACCATCCCTTGGAGGTTGTCTACACGCTACAGGTCTAAAATGAAAGAACCTTAGCTTTCACTCAGAAAACCCACCCGAACAGCAGCACGTGTTAACGCGACCGCTTCCGGGACGGCGAGGTGTACTAGGCCCGGATCGAATCCGCCTTGCGGATTAACGAAGAGAGCAGGGTATGCCGGCCAGACTGGATGTGGTTTTTAATCGCTTTCCCACCGTCCCACTAAGTGAATACTGGGTTGGTTCCCATGTTATGCTGCAGATACACGCTGCTTAAACGTTTAGAACACTTTCTCGCACACAGAATTTATTCTGTACGCAGGCTGGCGACACTTTTTCTGTCGTGGGGCTTAATAGAAGACAGATGACCTCAGTTGATTGGTATTCTTAAACACTTAATCAGGAACAGCTTCATCCAGAACATTATCGCCCCTGTGAGCAGTATAAATTATAAACTACTAGAAAGGTTAATTTATAACCGAATTCATTCACAACTACTGACTGCCGATAATCCTCCCCCACCACGAGAGCAGGCTGCATTGAGTTCCACGACACAATCACTATTAAACTGAATGATTGTTGTTTCAATAAGTAAGTTAGAAGTTGCAAGATGCTTCTGATGATAACTTCCTAAATACGGGGGAGAAAATGAGGTCAAACAGTTTAAGTGAAGACACAAGAGAATGCAATGAAGTTGCCATTCCGAAGCAATTTCATCATCAAGGATTATTACCAACAACTGTTTCCGAAACTTACAAGCCGCGCGGAGTGGCCGCGTGGTTTCAGAAGTAGTGTCACGGACTGTGCGGCCTCTCCCGCTAGAGTTTCGAGTCCTCCCTCGAGCATGGGTGTGTGTGTTGTTCTTTGCATAAGTTAGTTTAAGTTACTTTAAGTAGTGGGTAAGTGGGTCAGTGACCTAAGCAGTTTGGTCCCTTAGGAATTCACACGCATTTGAAAATTTTGAACCTTTGAAATTTACATAATTATGACAGTAGAGGACAGTGTTCTACCTGGATGCACTTTTGATACTTCTACCTCTACTTAGATCAGCTCTGGAAGTTTAATATACTTTCATATTCCACTTGTAAATATTGGCATTCACCCGTATGCGTATTCCATTTGTAAATGAGGGCATGCAACCATTTCTGGAATTACAAAAATTGCTCAGGAAAATTAAAGCTTTTCCAAATTTGAAAACATTTTTGAAGGAACACAATGGTTGTGACCAAGGAACAAATACTCTGTTGAAATTTATAAGCGTTGCAATCGATAGAATGTTCTCAACACAGCAATTAGTAGTCCATCTGTTACATTATAACTCTACTACATACCAATAACCAGCAAGTGAAACCAAATTAAGTAGAAATGTAATCAAATACAAGTTAAATATGTTTTGAAACAGAAGCTGTTGGAAACTAACAGAAATTCCCATTTCCAAGACAGGCAAAACGCTTAGGACATTAAAGAAACTCAATTCTTTCGCAAGTGTCACCCATGGCAAAAGACCTCCTGTTTCAACGTACAAGATGCAGTACGACCGACAAAGTGTGACTTAACTGTCCACAAAATCTATAAAAGTTCGAAAAATATGTAGCGTTTTACTCACCATAAAATTCTGTACTTAAAGTTTTAACAATATTTTCCAACTAGCATCAATTTGTTACGCGACAATAAAATGTGTAGAACGCGAAACTTTTGCTAATGCTGCACAAAACACAATTTCATGCCTAACAACAACAAAAACTGTATAAAAAGGTGGAAACTGCTTATGGCGGTCTCCAGTGCGCATTCCTTTGTGCCGTTCTAAATTCAGTCAACAGACTGAAGTATCGACGAAGAAACAACATGTGTTGCTAGGTCCATTATCCTCTAAGTACAAAACTCTCTCCTACTGGAAAATAAATGCTGATATTCCGGATGAAAAACAGTTTTTCCTTCCATGTGCTATTTTCGAATAGAACAGGAAAAGCGGAAAATTATAGTGGTACCCGAAATACCAGTCGCCATTTGGAGTGATCTGAATGTAGCTGCAGAAGTTATTTGTTGGACAAACCGAGCAGTCTCAATAGACTGTAGTGCTTAGTTACAGTTATCTTGCATGCACGCCTTGAATAATTCAGGCGTCAAGGTTAGTAGTCTCTTCACTTATAAAATCAATTGAACAAACGACATACATTACTTACCATAAAAGATGCTAGTAACTGAAAAACGTGTGAAATACGCAGCCTCAAAATTATTTGTCGAAGAACATAAAATGTCTGACTGAAGCAAAGGATATTTTGGATCTATAACAAAACCTTTTTTTGCCCTCTTCGTACTGTACAGACGAACTCATAATTAAAAAACTATTAGATCTGTTGTATAATTAGGTTCAACTTTGTTCTTAATATATGTTTCAATTGTGCATTTACATTTGCTAGTTAAATTATGTTTGTACTATCAGAGTGAATTTTGCAATGTTTGTTGTTCAGTTTGAAATGCTGCTGTTTTTAATATTCTGTAAATAGTCAGTATGTAGCCATACACATGAATTGTGTATATTTAGCCTTTGAACCGACACATTCATGTCATTTCATTAATAATTGTGCAACTGGGGTTTGGAACATGGAATTAACGAGGTATTTAGATATTTAGTAGTCTAGTTTCCATTGTTTAATGAGATGGTGTAGACATATTTAATCTGAAGGAGCTAACCTCCAAAACATATATATAATCCAATGTGGTATTGCTCTATGTGTAAAAGAAACTAACGATTCACACATTCCTTAAATTTGTGACTATGGAGTGACAATCGCCACAGCTGCAACACATGTCACACTCTAATCATGTGGAAAGATTCTTGTTTACGTCTTCAATCGCTTTCCTACTAGTGTGGAGCTAAGGACATTCTCTTAGTTGAACAGAAAAGTTAGAAGTTCAGCTAGTGGGGATACTTTCATAATTTTCTCTCATAATGAGTTTACAGGGTGACGCCACAATAGGAAAGAAGTAAAATTTTCAGCTCCACTAGAACCAAATCAAAACGTGGCAGATATTACGAAGCCTGCTGCCAATAATCATTAGGAGTGGATCATTTCAGACGAGGAAGGCAGTGGCTGAGTCCCGGCTGCCGCGCATCACATCTGCGCCCTACTTCCCCTGAGGCCATCGCGAATGAGCGCAGAATCCCCCTGTCGTTCCATGTGGGCCGCATTTTCAACGCGTCGAATTTCTTCATATCGCCAGAAAATATTGGCATGCCCAGCGTAGTAGCACGTTCCACGTCTCACGTCAAGCTCCGAAAGTAACGCGCTCGCCTCATACCGTGAGCCGCTTAAGAGATTTCAGCAGAAAAACTTTCTCGGCAGTTGCATCTGCAGTGGAATTATGTAGCGTACGGAAGCGTCTAGGTGATGCTAACAGATTGTCTAAATGCCTCTACCTTGGGCAACATTTGTTATGCACGCACTCTGTTATGGAAATCCTACATGAAGCATTGTAACATGACGTTGTACTTAGCAAACAGAATGAAGAGTACTTGAAATATTGCACGAGGTCTCCTTCAATGAACTGAGATATATTTTTTAAAAAAGTCGCTTTTGTGACGCACTTTGTGCTTTTTAAATTATTGGCGGTCCGTTAAAAAGCTTATTGAGATCTCAGTTAGCTTACGCTGTTATTAGTGAGACTGTAGAAATATGTGTCCTAGCGTTATGAGTTAGCTTAAATGATATACCAGTTCTAGATAAATTTAACGGTACCGCCTAACGCACCAGAAGGATCTCTTGTTACCACTGAACAATATAAATGATCCAAACTGATATTCGAGGAAAACATCTTTGGATAAAACTTACACATCAGTTCCAGTCGTTCACTTAGATAGCATTTTCATAAAATAAATATTCTTCCTGTTCTGCAGGTGACTTTTCCTATGACACCACGTAGTAAATCGTTACGACGACATCTGGAAAAGTCATTCGAAACATATATGTTACTTTTTCAACATTAACTGCATTACTGAACGGGGTGGGTAGGAATACAACACAATATGCTTTCACTGTTGCTTGTTGAGAGATTTAGTATTTCCATTCTAACGATTTCCCAGCATCAGGTATTAATATACACTCCTGGAAATTGAAATAAGAACACCGTGAATTCATTGTCCCAGGAAGGGGAAACTTGATTGACACATTCCTGGGGTCAGATACATCACATGATCACACTGACAGAACCACAGGCACATAGACACAGGCAACAGAGCATGCACAATGTCGGCACTAGTACAGTGTATATCCACCTTTCGCAGCAATGCAGGCTGCTATTCTCCCATGGAGACGATCGTAGAGATGCTGGATGTAGTCCTGTGGAACGGTTTGCCATGCCATTTCCACCTGGCGCCTCAGTTGGACCAGCGTTCGTGCTGGACGTGCAGACCGCGTGAGACGACGCTTCATCCAGTCCCAAACATGCTCAATGGGGGACAGATCCGGAGATCTTGATGGCCAGGGTAGTTGACTTACACCTTCTAGAGCACGTTGGGTGGCACGGGATACATGCGGACGTGCATTGTCCTGTTGGAACAGCAAGTTCCCTTGCCGGTCTAGGAATGGTTGAACGATGGGTTCGACGACGGTTTGGATGTACCGTGCACTATTCAGTGTCCCCTCGACGATCACCAGTGGTGTACGGCCAGTGTAGGAGATCGCTCCCCACACCATGATGCCGGGTGTTGGCCCTGTGTTCCTCGGTCGTATGCAGTCCTGATTGTGGCGCTCACCTGCACGGCGCCAAACACGCATACGACCATCATTGGCACCAAGGCAGAAGCGACTCTCATCGCTGAAGACGACACGTCTCCATTCGTCCCTCCATTCACGCCTGTCGCGACACCACTGGAGGCGGGCTGCACGATGTTGGGGCGTGAGCGGAAGACGGCCTAACGGTGTGCGGGACCGTAGCCCAGCTTCATGGAGACGGTTGCGAATGGTCCTCGCCGATACCCCAGGAGCAACAGTGTCCCTAATTTGCTGGGAAGTGGCGGTGCGGTCCCCTACGGCACTGCGTAGGATCCTACGGTCTTGGCGTGCATCCGTGCGTCGCTGCGGTCCGGTCCCAGGTCGACGGGCACGTGCACCTTCCGCCGACCACTGGCGACAACATCGATGTACTGTGGAGACCTCACGCCCCACGTGTTGAGCAATTCGGTGGTACGTCCACCCGGCCTCCCGCATGCCCACTATACGCCCTCGCTCAAAGTCCGTCAACTGCACATACGGTTCACGTCCACGCTGTCGCGGCATGCTACCAGTGTTAAAGACTGTGATGGAGCTCCGTATGCCACGGCAAACTGGCTGAAACTGACGGCGGCGGTGCACAAATGCTGCGCAGCTAGCGCCATTCGACGGCCAACACCGCGGTTCCTGGTGTGTCGGCTGTGCCGTGCGTGTGATCATTGCTTGTACAGCCCTCTCGCAGTGTCCGGAGCAAGTATGGTGGGCCTGACACACCGGTGTCAATGTGTTCTTTTTTCCATTTCCAGGAGTGTAATTTTCTTTTACGGTGAGATTCGATACTTACATTCAAATGTTCCTCAAAATTACTCCATGCCTTCTCGTTTTATAGCCTTGGTAAGTTTGGACGTTTTTCCCCATGCCAGAGAATTTACCAGACACTATAATAAATTTTGATAACGCTACAGTATGCAAAGCAAAATCATTTGTGAAACTTCCCGGTAGGTTAAAACGTAGTGCCGGACCGAGACTCGATCTCGGGACCGGTCCTGAGTTCGAGTCACGGTCCGGCACAAAGTTTTAATCTGCCAGGAAGTTCGATATCAGCGTGCCCCCCGCTGCAGTGTCAAAAATTCATTCTAAATGAGCATTCATGACGACATTAGAATTTTCACACAACTGTATGATTTCATTTTTTCACTGACAAAGAGTTCGCCAAATTGCCAAATTTATTTTGTGAAACAGCACTGTATTGGCGAAAATGAAATTCGTTACATACAAATTCCAGACAACACAGGGGTATAATTTAACAAGCACATCAATTAGACTTAGCGACACTGTGGTGTTCGAATCATCTCACGTTTTCTTCATCCCAAAGACGCGTAAGTCGTCAAAATGGCGTCAAACAGATAGACTTGCAGCAGGCGGCCCAACGAGCCTAGACAGGGCCTCCCGGCCAGAAAGCCCATACGATCAATACCATTTTTTTTTCTAGCGAAAAGTGTGATATTTTTGTGTAACTTTTCATTGCAATGTAGAACAGAAAACTGAAGCTGTCTAAAATAGCATAAGGAAATAATTCACTTCGCATTTCAGTTTGTACAGATGAAAGTCCAGTCAGTCAGATACTGAGCTTCTTTGTGGTAAGTATTACGTTAATTTTCCGATTAGCTTGGACTGTGCAAATAATGCTCAATTACTAACCGAAAAAGAAGCAATGCTTGTAGATAAATAGTTGAATAGCACGCCGGATTAGCCGAGCAGCGTAAGGCGCTGCAGTCATGGACTGTGCGGCTGGTCCCGGCGGAGGTTCGAGTCCTCCTTCGGGCATGGGTGTGTGTGTTTGTCCTTAGGATAATTTAGATTAAGTAGTGTGTAAGCTTAAGGACTGATGACCTTAGCAGTTAAGTCCCATAAGATTTCATACACATTTGAACATTTTTGAGTTGAATAGCGCTGTATCAGAAGTTTCGGTTTATGTGTAATGATTTAATATTTTCTTCCTCTTTCTAAAATGTAATTTCATCGAGACTGTTAATGCGTTCCGTCAGAAACGAAATAACCTCTTCCATTCGCGAAAATATTTTTCCAAGTATGCGTTCGTAATTCCTTGTGACTCAGAAATATTCGATAGCTGTATGGCATTCGTATTTAATTCTCCATGCTTCTTTCCAACTGAAGTTAATTGTGAGAAATGCAAGAAAAACCGCTCTGCAGCATTCCTCTTAACTAACACATTACTCAGAGAAACTACACAGAGATTGAAAAAGAATACTTGATTTTCTCTTCTTTGTGTGTCGAAGGAAGTATCGTTATAAGTGAAGCACTCATACATCTTCGATTGGATGACCGAATGGATGGGCCGTAACATTAGGTAAAATACAATTTAGTTTTTTATCCATCCTCAGCGACTGTAGTGGTATATATCGAATCAATCAGCAACCAGCTGGATAAAAGAAATTTATTTTCTTAACCTGCATCTTCTTCAGAAGACTATGCGGAAAATGATGATGATGATGAAGTCCCATACTCCGTGACGGAGCGTAGGAGAACGATGCAGGAGAGCCGCACCGCCTTACTAGGCAAGGTCCTAGTAGAGGTGGTTTGCCATTGCCTTTCTCCGCCCATAATGGGGATGAACGATGATGATGAAGACGACACAACAACACCCAGTCATCTCGAGGCACGAAAAATCCCTGACCCCGCTGGGAATGAAACCCGGGACCCCGTGCTCAGGAAGCGAGAACGCTACCGCGAGACCACGAGCAGTGGGTATACGGAAAATACATCACAAATAAGTAGAGGTCAGGATATAATATCAAAATCAAGGACGAAAAGTTTAAAAACTGTAAAAATATGAAGATAAAAATGGCTACCTGATCATTTACGAGTGTCAACAATTAGATGCAAACAGGAAAATACTGTGGTCTTAAAAAATTACAGGAGCAATAAGTAATACACACAGAATCCATAAATATAGTAAGAGCTCATAGATGCTTACATGTGGTTCATAGTGCCTGTGCACAAATGGTATAAAAAAGCCAAACAGTAAAACCAGACATCATGCCAGAATGTAATGGTAATGGCTCTGAGCACTATGGGACTTAACTACTGTGGTCATCAGTCCCCTAGAACTTAGAACTACTTAAACCTAACTAACCTAAGGACATCACACACATCCATGCCCGAGGCAGGATTCGAACCTGCGACCGTAGCAGTCGCGCGGTTCCGGACTGCGCGCCTAGAACCGCCATCATGCCAGAACTGGAGTTAATCAGCTAATGACGTGCATATCTTGAAGTAGGTGTCAGGGTGAGGATGAAAGTTAATAAAGCAAAAAGCCGGCTGCGGTGGTCTCGCGGTTCTAGGCGCGCAGTCCGGAACCGTGCGACTGCTACGGTCGCAGGTTCGAATCCTGCCTCGGGCATGGATGTGTGTGATGTCATTAGGTTAGTTAGGTTTAAGTAGTTCTAAGTTCTAGGGGACTGGTGACCACAGCTGTTAAGTCCCATAGTGCTCAGAGCCATTTGAACCATTTGAATAAAACAAAACCGTACACAACTATAGTTATCATAAGGCATAAACAAAACTGCAAGTGGACATAAGCAACGAAATAAGTAATATAAAAACCTAATGATAAATAAAATAGGTTAATATCAACGATAAGTGTCGCTATGGATGGGAAATTTGGGAACTAACCTCGAAACAGCTGTAATGAGGTCAATCGCTTGCTAGTAGGGATCTTATTAACAAAAACAAAGTGCGAAGCACATCATGGGGCTGGAACTTGTGACTAAAGTAATTGGAGAGACAATTCTCAATCATTAGCTAATATTAAACTTTCCTTCCCCATTTTTGATATTCTTATCTTACTTCTACTTCTTTGTACTGTATTTTCCGTACAGCCCTCCGAAGAAGGGGAATAAGTGCCAAGGATCGGTTAAGAAACTACATTTCTTTTTTTACAGCTGGTTGCTGATGTTTTCGACATGTAAAACACAGTCTAGTAGTAGACACATACGAATTAGAGTACACACGTAAAAATCTACAATAAATCAAAACAACAGTTTCGTGTTGAAGTAATGTTCTTCCCTACTATTGTACAGACAGCTCAACGGTATCATTATGAGACGCTATTTCACGACACGTTAATAAAAATGCAACCTACATATTTCTCTTTCGTCTTGCTACTGCTTCGACGTGGTCTGATGTATGAATTTCGAGTCTTCAGAAAATGTTGTTTCCTTTATTGTTCACTATGTAGGAAATAATCTAAAAATTTGAAGGTGCGTTGTCTACTCAATGGCGTGATGTTTTCTTAACTCTGGTGTTGATTTTCACGAAGACGAAAAACGAATGCGGATTACACTCCAGGTTTAACTGTAGCTTCTTGCGTAGCTGGCGGTGTGCACCGGCTGTCATGTGAGATACGTTATCAACGTGTGTCAGTAATACACGAAGCTGCGGTCCGAGCATGTGCGTCCCTTTGTTTGTGTATTTGTCTATTTCGGACGGGAGGGGGGCGGGGGGGGGGGGTAACATGTGTCTTCAGCAAGACAGTGCACCAACCCAGACTACATGGCATGTCACACTGACCACATCTGGGACACCATCGAGCAAGAAGTACACATGTAGGACCATACTAAGTTAGTCGAGTCACCCTGGGTTACGGAACAGGAATTTCTGTGAATGTTTGATTAATCTCTAACGCTTTTTATGTCTCGTAATGTCCGTGACGCAATACACCGTCAAACGGGGACATATAATAAGTGTCTCGAGTTTTACGTTTAAAGCACAATTTCGCTCCCTGCGCTATGGACCACTAACATTTCGAATGTATCGTACTTCGCACATTTCGTGTACGTAGTAAATGAGTTTTGAGAAGGAAACTCCTGTAAGCCACGTGTAAAATATTTATTTATTCTTCGATCGTTGTTAGGACAGCCCAACTTTAAGGAGCTTACAATGACGTTGATCAGATCCAAGTAGGTCAAATGTACTTTGTTTAGCAACGGTTAACATTAAGATTGTAAGAAGGAATTTGCAAAATACCTACGCAAAAACATGGTGACAACTTAGCATCACGATATGGGATCAAAAGCCATTGTCACCTTCCAACAGAATATCAACTGTACAAAATCATATGCCGAAACACTCCGCGGTACACGTTGTCGCAGCTATCGCTATCAACTAGGTGATAGGCTGGTTCCCGGACACCAGCTGAAGACTAAATAAATACAGAGAACAAAATATTATCACCCTACCCCCCACCCCACCCTGCAGAAGACGTCTCGCCAATACCGTATAATAACGTCTGTTGCTTTGATAACAGACTCAATTCGGCGATGAACAGAGTCAACAGAGTGCACAGGTATTGCTGTAACCAGCTGATGCTACTCATTGTCGATTATATCACGTAGACCTACCATATGGTGGGGATGTTATTTCTTATACGTTTGACCCACTATTACAAACTGTCCCAGAAATATTCGTTGGGATTATGATCGGCGGATTAGCGGGCCGTTTAGGTTCAGTAGGGTGTCTGAGTGTTTGTTACACTATGAACATAGATGTGCAGCACTCTAATCAAGGCTTTTGTCCTCCTGGAAGAAAAGGGTGTACACATCATACTAGTCAAGAAAATGTATAAGAAATTCATCGAGAATGTTGAGATAAACATCATGCATCAAGTCCATGGCAACTTGAATGAGTGGCCCTAATTATGGTACGAAAAACATCCCAAAAACGTCATAGAACCATCTCCGGCTTAAACTACACGCTGCAAGTTAAATGTTTCATTGGACCGCCGATAGACTCGACCTCCTCCATCTTTTGAAAGGGGGATAAGTCGCGTTTCGTCGGAGCACCCTGTGTCTCCAGTCAGCTGCTCTCGTGTTATCGTGCTGTTTGGCCAAACGAAGGCGTGCAGCTTTACTTGGCAATGGGAGCAACGTGAGGTACCCGATACTAAATGTCCAATACACGCAGTTCCCTTCGCAATGTTCGTTCGAAACTGTATTATATGGATCCGCAGTCACTGACAACAGCAACTTCTGTCGGATTTGAAACCCATGTCCACTGACAGGACAAGATCCCATTCTCAGGCTTCTGTCAGTTAAGATCTGTTCACAACCACTGTTCTTATGTAGTGTGACATAGCTGCGCGTGGTACAACATTCCTTGCAGACACGTCGGAGAGTACACATTGCTACATCAACAAACAGGGCAAATTAATTCATAGTATGGTCACGAGTACGTCCAAACTAGATAGCTCCTGTCAATATTTCTGTCACGTTTCCACGTCGACCCTCTTAACTAAATTGATTCCATACAATCGACTGGCACATTCGCACCACGTCACTTTCGTGACTTATGTCAACGGTGGAGGATCACACGACAGGCCGGTACATGTTGTACACCATCTATAGAGACTAAAAGTGACAAGCATCTCCTTGAAGAGGCAACTAATATTTTAGTTTTTGAGATTATTTTGTACGCAGCTTAATGGTGTTTGTATCTCAAAAACCCATTTTATCAAGTCGGGGGGCACGACTGGATAGCCCGAAAAGAGAAGGCTCCAGGCATAAGAGCTAAACTGACATTGTGGCCGAGCGGTTCTAGGCGCTTCAGTCTGGAAACGCGCGACCTCTACGGTCGCAGATTCGAATCCTGCCTCGGGCATGGATGTGTGTGATGTCCTTAGGTTAGTTAGGTTTAAGTAGTTCTAAGTTCTAGGGGACTGATGACCTCAGAAGTTAAGTCCCATAGTGCTCAGAGACATTTTTTTTTGTTAAACTGACATTAGAGATAAATCAGTAAGCAAAAACAGTTAGAACTTCGAAATAAAATTAATGGGGTAGAAATTTATTCAACGTCACTCGTATAAAAATACAATAAATTTGCTAATTTAATAGTTGGATTAACTGCAGCTCACACGGTGAAGTGTAAGCCATGAGTCATCTTGCATGAGAGCCGTGAAGATAAGGAGATGAGTTTTCAACATTCTAAAGACATATTACATTAGCCATGGCGATACGCGGAGCCGACACGGGAACTTGTGCTATGAAGGACTGCAGCGAAACAGGTTAAATATCTGTCAGAAATAAATGTAATAATCGGTAGCTCTTCTTTTCGTAACGTTACAGAAAAGTGACATTCTCTCTTTTCGTAACACGGAGCTCCTTAAGTTTTGCTTTTTTGCGTGTTTTGGTTGTGATTCTTTCGCATATTTAAGTTTTTTTCTGGCGGCTTTTGCTCTGTGTTACTATCGTAACGTCAAAACAGTTATTTCACTGCTCTAGAAATTTCAGTTGCAGTACACGGGAATGGAGCGCTTTAAAAAGTGAGGTAAACACATATTATTGAGAAGGTTTATGAATCAATGAATAGCGATAAAGTGGCGAAGACTGGAATCGGAGACGCGCCAGTGATTGGCGGTAGTTGTGGCAACTTGCTGATAGCCAAGTCAGTAGAAGTCCGGCTATTTTTCTGTGGGTTAGCAGCGAGCGAAGAAGCAATCAGCGTTTATTGAGGGACCGGTCCGGTAAGCTACTACTGATTTAGTTACGCTGTGGAATACTAAACCAGGACGGATGGAGGAAATGGGAGCCAGATTCTCCGTATCGCGGCAGCCGCGCCACAGTTAACTGGTGAACGACGGCGGTTCCATTAGCAGAGCGTTATGCTCTGTGCTGCTCTCATGTACGTTCTGCTACACTCCGGCGTTGGCATCACCATCGAAATGATCCCACAGTTTGTCTTGATAATCCGGTCTCGTATACTTGGGAATACACGTCAGTGTAATAACTGCTCTGGTACACTTCTCAATTTTGTTGGTTTGTCATCTCATTTTGTAAATCAAATATCGATTGAAAAAACACAAATTATATTTTTTCGAATCGTCGAGATGGTATGCTCTTTGTTCGTCGTAACCTACATTCTCGCGTAGTAAAAGCTGGTTCTTGTGTAACAAAACGGATATTTTCGTCTAAAACATAAAAGTGCTTGAAATTATGCGCCAATTTTAATGTAAATCTTTTTTCTTACTCGTATGTATTTCGCCAGCTTTCTTCATGTGATTCGAGTTTTCTCATCTGATTTGAGTTTTGGATACTACACGCACCATTACTACCATGTGCCGGCCGGTGTGGCCACGCGGTTCTAGGCGCTACAATATGGAGCCGAGCGACCGCTACGGTCGCAGGTTCGAATCCTGCCTCGGGCATTGATGTGTGTGATGTGCTTAGGTTAGTTAGGTTTAATTAGTTCTAAGTTCTAGGCGACTGATGACCTCAGCAGTTAAGTCGCATAGTGCTCAGAGCCATTTGAACCATTTTTACTACCATGTAGGCTACTGGAAGTCAGAACCCCCCCATCATTTCAAGTGACATGATAGGTTCTGTAGGGGATGGACTTACCCACGAAGTCTGTAAGAGTACCCTACTCAACTTGCTTTTCGACAGTTTAATTAATGTTAATTAATTAAAAAATCGATAGCAATGCATTAGTAACTTACCAAATACTTAGAATCTGTAAGTCAAATGGAGACTACCAACCAAACTTGGTTTAATTTCTCTTTTGAAGTTTTTGTTAGTTTTTGTAGGTTTTTAGCCCCTTCGTCACCATGCCTACTGGGCTACATCGATATACACTGAAGCGCCAAAGAAACTAGTATGGGCATGCTTATTCATATACTGAGACATTCAAACAGGCAGAATACGGCGCGCGGTCGGAAACGCCTATATAAGACAAGTGTCTGGCGCAGCTACTAATCGGTTACTACTGCTACAATGGCAGTTCATCAAGATTGAAGTGAGTTTGAACCGGGTGTTATACTCGGCACACGAGCGATGGGACACAACGTCTCCGAGATAGCAACGATGTGGGGATTTTCCTGTACGACCATTTCACGAGTGCACTGTGAACATCAGGAATCCGGTAAAACATCAAATCTCCGACATCGCTGCGGAAGGAAAAAGATCGTGCAAGAACGGGACCAAAAAAGACGACTGAAGAGAATCGTTCTGCATGACAGAAGTGCAACCCTTCGGCCATTAAGAAGAGTCAGCGTGCGAAACATTCAACGGTAATTCGTCGTCATGCGGTTTCGGAGCCGAAGGCCCACTGGTGTAGCCTCGAAGACTGCACGACACATAGCTTTACGCCTCGTCTGGGCCCGTCACAACCGACATTGGACTATTGACGACTGGAAACATGTTGCCTGGTCGGACGAGTCTCGTTTCAGAATGTATCGAGTGGATGGCCGTGTACGAGTGTGGAGACAACCTCATCAATCCAAGGACCCTGCATGGCAGCAGGGAACTGCTCAAGCTGGTGGAGGCTATGCAATGGCGTGGGGCGTGTGCAGTGGGAGTGATATGGGTCCCCTGATAGTCATTAACGACTCTGACGCGTGACACGTACGTAAGCATCCTGTCTGATCACCTGCATCCGTTCATGTGCATTGTGCATTCCGACGTACTTGGGCAATTCCAGCAGGACAATGCGACAAGTCGCACGTCCAGAATTACTACCGAGCAGCTCCACGAGCACTTTTCTGAGATTAAACACTTCCGCTAGCCAGCAAACTCCCCAGGCATGAACATTATTGATCATATATGGGATGCCTTGATGTTCAGAAGAGATCTCCACCCCCTCGTATTCTTACGGATATATGGACTGGATTCATGGTGTCAGTCCCCACCAGCACTGCCTCAGAGATTATTCGAGTCCATGCCACGTCGTGTTGCAGCACTTCAGTGTGCTCACGGGGACCCTACACGATATTAGTCAGGTGTACCAGTTTCTTTGTCTCTTCACTGTATTATAAACATGACAGAATTGGGGACCTGTGAGGGTCCTAGAATTTTATTTTAGTCAATGACTAATACTAAAAACTGGTCTGCAGTGTCACTTGGAATTGTACTAATGATTGTTCGTTTTGTAAGAGATACGGTAATTCCGACATGGGACGTAGCTGACGCAGTAACAGTGCCGTCTCATGGCAGTGTAATAAATGAAGCGTCCTCAGCAGGAAGTGAGCACATCTGACAGAGTCATCAGATGACGTTGTGGATACTCGATTCTAGTAAGTTGCAGTGCTATCTATGGTCATATTAAAGTGAAGCAATACGTTTTTATTTTATGCTAAGGAACGAACATTACGCAAAGTTTTGATTGTTTCCCACTCCCCAATATCATAACAATCACCAAACAAAAACCTTTACCGGAAACCCTGGATGAAAAGGAAATATAAGCATATTCATGAGAATTGCGCATAGGAAATGCCGTGTGGCCAGGGCTTCCAGTCGGGTAGACCGTGTGCCTGGAGCAAGCCCTTCGAGTTGACGTCACTTCAGCGACTTGCGTGTCGATGGAGATGAAATGATGGTGATAAGGACAACACAACACCCAGTCCCTGAACGGAGAAAATCTCCGACCCAACCGGGAATCGAACCCGGGCCGTGATGTATGACATTCCTGGACGCTGACTGCTCAACTACCAGGGGCGGACAATTGTGCATTAGAGATCATTGATCGGCGCTCTACTGATATACTAAATACCAGCTCCAGATACAGTGGGTGGACAAATGCGGAAACACCAAAGACACAACACATTACCATGCCATATACGGTGCTGGAAACCTGTTGGCATTCCGAATAGCTCCCAGTCGCTCGGAATGGATAAATACAGGTCCCGCATGCCCGTATGGTTTTCAAGGGAATCTTATACCTTTCTTTCTGAAAAACATGGCAATACTGGAGGTGGATGGAGATCTCGCACCCTTCTCTCCAATAGACCAACAGAGGCTCGATGATACTGTCATCTGGTGTGGTACCCAGAGGAAATGCGACAGTGCGTGCTCGTATTTCAATGAAGAATTTCTTAGCAGAGCAAACTGATGTGTGCGTGTTTCTAACAATATCAGACAATGCGGGTGGTAGTATAATCTGACTTCTGCACAAATTCAGTGCAATAAAGCGATCATTGTAAATATGATTTTTCTATTTAGTATTTGTTCCACATCCATGACGATCATTACTCTTGGTATCTTTTAAAGGTAAATTATCATATTTTTTCTCATTGTCAATATTTATTGTGTATTATTGGTATTCTGATATGTTCTACATCGTAGACCATCTCTTGCCTAGGAATCAATTGGAACGAAAGGTATTCCTAATCTACACAAAACCAATCCTAGGCGATGCGTGCTATGTGAGCAGGGGTTCTGTCATCTTGGAACACCCGTTGTGGAACAAACATTGTACCATGGGATGGACCTGATTTCCAAAAATGGTCACATAATCCTTGGCAGTAATGCGACCTTGCAAAGTAATCATGGGGCATATGGAATACCGTCACGGAACCCCCATCACGTTTCACTCTCGGCCAGAAGTTCGAATCAGCGCGAAACAAGACTATCTATCTATGTATCGCTTGCGCCATTGTCCCGCATTTTGCGCGGGGTTGGCGTGGTTAAATCAGATTTGGCATGTTAATCTGAAGTGGTGTCCAGATGCCCTTCCTGCCGCCACAACGTACCCCCAGGATGGAATCAGAGTACCCCATCTGTCTGCATCTAGGGGAAATCATGGAAAAGTGCAGATGTGTTTCAAATGGCTGTGAGTCGTGTAACTGAGGCGGGACGTGGGGACCAGCCCAGTATTCACCTAGAGGGATGTGAAACACCGCCTAAAAACCACATGCAGGCTGGCCGGCACACCGGCCCTCGTCGTTAAGCCGGCGGGCGGATTCTTTCTGGGGCCGGCGCGCCTACCTGAGTCCAGAAAGCAGCGCATTAGCGCTCTCCGCCAACCCGACGGGTCCGTGAAACAACACTCGTTGGAGTAAATATCTTTCTTCCATTAGTGATAGCGCAGGTTTTATGTCTTCGGCACCACATTTTCCTGTTACGGACGTTTCCATCACTGATGAGTGGTTTTGGGAATCCAGTTCGCCCCACAGTTCCCTATTTCTGAAGCTCGGAGCTCTTTTCGTGTTTGCTGCCAGGGTTCGCTAGTGTAGACAATCAGTTCTGCGGTGACTTTTGCAGCTCTAGTTCTCTAATTTTTTCGTCATAATCCTCTTCAATCACCATCCGTTATGATCACCCTACACACATTTTCATCAGCGACGTGACTTTACAGATGATGTTCTTCCACTTTCCTCGTACGCGGTATAAACCTTCGATTCGGCGCCTCTTCAAAGACGATAACTTAGACTACCCACCATAAGATCATCAACAATGCTCACGTTCTATTTCACTTAGCTGCGAAATAACGCATTCACAACTACACGGAACACTGTCCTGACCGCGAATGACACTTGAAATGCACTGAATACATTGCACATGTGCCATTCGTGGTCAAATACAACATCGCAACGTGCAGGCTTGGGTGGCATCTGCATTTATATTGAAACGTACATTTCTCACGGTGTTTCCGTATCTTCGTGCAACCCCTGTTGATGTCAAAATGCGTTACCAGAAAACCTGCATACAATGGGGCTGTTTGGAGGTTGAAAAAATGGTTCAAATGGCTCTGAGCACTATGGGACTTAACATCTGAGGTCATCAGTACCCTAGACCTTAGAACTACTTAAACCTGATGGATTTGAAGGCGACATCAGTCCACTTGGGCTGAATAATTTATTAAGATCTCTTCTTAGTGATCTTCACCTTAAGAATCCATTATCGAGTGTTTACATGTGCATGAAACACACAGCATTGCCGGTACGAAGTAGAAACACAAAAGGATGAAAGTGAACGGAAAAACAGCTACTCAGAGCAAGATGCTACACTCTGCTAACTCATTTGACGCGTTCCCGTTCGTGGTGTTTTCCAAATATAGTGGAAATGCTACTGTTACCCTTTTAAAAATTGTATATGTGTTTAAAGCGGCAAAAGCCAGTTCAAATATACAACGCATACCAAAGAATAACGCTGAGGCTGCAGAGATCTATTAACGTATATCCAATTTAAATCCAGTAAAATAAAAATAAATGTTGTTAAGATGAGACAAAATATACAACGGTAATCAAACAAAGAAGTTGGTAGCGGTCTAGCGATTTCAGAGATCTATGGACGAGTAATTATATGGATACTTAATTTAAGGCTGCTAAAATAAAAGTAGGAATCTATCAAAAACGGATATGGATGTGCAAAATGGAAATGTTCAATAATTGACAATAAATAAAAAATTAAATATTAATACTTTTACGAAATGTAGGGTATCGATTTGGCAGCAGTTTGAAAACTGTAATGTCATGTTTGTCTTTGAGCGGGTAATGACAGTTATGGCACATGGCACGGGAAGCGATCTGTGAAGCCAGAGGGAGCTGGACCGGCACATTCCAGATATGATGAGCTCTTTCTTTCCTCAAAGAACCGAGCAGTGAGTGACCTGAAGTAATAAAAACTTCTGAAATAAATGACTCCTTTGAAAGAAAGATGAATGTTTTATGAGATTATGTAATGAGTCAGTATTTTACAAAGGTGGAATTGCTAGGGGTGGGGTACTAGTCTAACGCCTCGCAGGACACGACCTCTTTTGGGTTGGCTGAGTAAACGTTCCAAGAAAGGGCGGTAGCATGCATGAATGAGTAAGAGTCTACGATCAGCTGTGTAAACAATTTGCTGCTGCTTATTTACCCACTGCATTATTTGTAAGATTTTTTATCAATACACGGTAACAAATTTATTTACGTTAAACGCCGATGAACGTTTACTGTGCCTCACGGTACGGAACTGTCATAATCACTAAATTCTGTCAGTTGATAATACACGTTTAGGAAAACTCATTCGTTGCGCTGGGGTAGACATGGACAGCAAAATTTTCTTCTTTCTTTTCTAGATAGGAAAGCCTAGTGGTATCCCTGTTATTCAACAGTTATCGTATTCCAATGTTACCTCCTGTTGACTAGAAACAGTGCCTTAGTTAAACTGTAATATAACAACCTGTGGGGCAATGAGGAAATGAAAGGGAGGTTCTAAGGTAATAAAGGAACTCCTATTGTGAAGGACGAAAAGTAAATATGCACGAAAGAAACCCACGTAACCACACAAAATGAAAAGACAAGATATAAAATATCTGTAATATTTGTTGTGTAACAAGACATCTATATTGTAAGTTTCACTTAAGGCACAGGTGATACAAATAATTCTGCTTGTTAGTATGAAAATTCTGAACATAATACGGTCGTGTGTGCGTGACGTGTGCTTGCTTGTGTGAATGTGTGTGTCATTCTTTCTGACGAAGGCTCTGGCCGAAAGCTCATGTGTAACAGTCTTTCCGTTGTGCCTGTCTGCAACTGATCATGTCATATTTACGGTGGTTATTAATCTTTCCTCTTCACAATATTGTTGAACATAACTGAAACTTTCATTTTAATCAGCTGTAAGCAGAATGTGATCAAATTATCGAGGAATCTTCTGATGCGTAGATGGGTTTTATGGTTGATGAGTGTACCTTATGCGTAGAACGACAAATTCGCCATCTAAAGGTGTAGGGGGAGCACAAAACTTCTATAATAAAGGCAGATCAGGGTAGGGGGCGTCGAAATAAACTGAGTTTACGAGGTAATGCACCGTTGTGGAGCAGCTATCGCAAAATGACAGTCAAAATGGTTCAAATGGCTCTGAGCACTATGGGACTCAACTGCTGAGGTCATTAGTCCCCTAGAACTTAGAACTAGTTAAACCTAACTAACCTAAGGACATCACAAACAACCATGCCCGAGGCAGGATTCGAACCTGCGACCGTAGCGGTCTTGCGGTTCCAGACTGCAGCGCCTTTAACCGCACGGCCACTTCGGCCGGCAATGACAGTCAATCAGTGACCTGGGTGTGGTAGACAATCGAGGTCGACACAGTCATTCACGACATGCTAGGAATCTTTGAAGGGGCAAGGAAACCATTTCTACCATCATTTCAAGACTGTAACGAGGTTACAGGTAGAAATTTCGAGCATTTACCGTAAAAATTAAATCTGAGAAAGCAAGGGTGTCTAAAATGTAATGTCTTTCTTTTCCTTTTCATCACTGTGTCAGTTTGTTGTTACAGATCTACTTGTTACAATAGCTGTTCATTCATGGTCTCCTAAATTAATGAAATCCTACATACGTGATCTTTAAATTCGGTTTGGAAACAATGTCCCTTACACTACCACATGTTGACTACCTAACTGCAGTGTACTCTGTGCAGTGCAGCTTGTTGTCTCAACAAATTAAATGCCCAGTGGTACTTAGCGTATTCCATTAAATAGTGAAGTTTTACGATGTGAATATCACAGAAACTCGTGTCTAAGGAAATCAGCTATAAATGGGAATTTCAAGTTTGTCTAACTTTGACTGTTCAGCTTTAACAATAATCTTCAGCTATATAGCCAGTTTTACTTTATGCTTCTTTTAAATATGTGGGATCTTTCAATAGGTCGTGTGCAAAATTTTCGGGCTGTTTCATCTGACAGAAATAAGGAAAAAAGCATGCGAACGCAGCTCAGAGTTATTTGTTTCTGAGTTAGTGTTGCCTGAACATCTTACAGTTCCACAATATCCGCTTATAGCTGTTCATAATTGTTCGCAAATTCAATAATTGCTAGGATCTAGCAGAAAATATTCAAACTCTCGCTACTATGCAGTTATGAACTCAGCTACTCATGAACATTCTAAGACGTCTAACACTGTAATGCGTCGTAATTTATGCGCATTCAAGGAGGAGGAATATTATATCAGCCTACTTTAGGTACGTTTTTCTGTTAATGTGAATATTTTTGACACTGTAATGTAAAATGCCTCGGATCCATTATTGCACAAATTTTTTAAAATATAGTCACTTTTCGGAGAATGGCCAAGAATGAGTTAGTTGCAGAAATACAATCACGTGCCAGGAAGCAGTAAATGGTAGTAGTCATTCTCTGCTCGTACTAGCTTTTGACTAGATCGGGGGTCATTACGCAATCTTAAAAACGATCTTCTTTCATGATTTTATTTTGTTGATACCATCAACAGTGTCTTAAAAGGAGGATATAAGATGAACATCAACAAAAGCAAAACGAGGATAATGGAATGTATTCAAACTAAATCAGGTGATTCTGAGGGAATTAGATTAGGAAATGAGACACTTAAAGTAGTAAAGGAGTTTTGCTATTTAGGGAGCAAAATAACTGATGATGGTCGAAGTAGAGAGGATATAAAATGTAGACTGACAATGGGAAGGAAAGCGTTTCTGAAGAAGAGAAATTTGTTAACATCGAGTATAGATTTAAGCGTCAGGAAGTCGTTTCTGAAAGTATTTTTATGGAGTGTAGCCATGTATGGAAGTGAAACATGGACGATAACTAGTTTGGACAAGAAGAGAATAGAAGCTTTCGAAATGTGGTGCTACAGAAGAATGCTGAAGATAAGGTGGGTAGATCACGTAACTAATAAGGAGATATTGAATAGAATTGGGGAGAAGAGAAGTTTGTGGCACAACTTGACTAGAAGAAGGGATCGGTTGGTAGGACATGTTTTGAGGCATCAAGGTGTAATCTCCCCACGGAAAATTACCCTCTACCACGCAATAATTAATAATTATCAATCAAATCATCCACATTTATTCACTTTTGGAAAGTATCTGATCGGATTTTCTAGTAATATATGCGCCGACAGCTCGTCGACGCCAAGGTATTTTTCTAGTAAGTTTATTCTTTAGGAAGAACAGAGATACATATATGTATGCTCCATGGTTGTTAGGGACGGATAACTAGGACAGCTTCGGAAGTATCTGTTGGAAGATTGTCGGGTTGCTAAAAAAGACATATTTGCTCTTCTTCTCGCTACAGCGAGCTATTAACGTTTGTGCCACTAGCGGGTTATTTGAAGAGAGAGAAAAACTGTAAACGCAAATTAAGTAAGACTTGGAATCAACAGAAAACGGAACATGTAATGGAGATGGATTGAATATACAATTTTCCTCAGAAATAAGGTTTGTGACCCTTTTATTCTAGAGTGAATGACGAATGAGTTCTCTGTCTGAATCATTGATGATTGTCTTGGCCCTGTAATTAGTGGGGAAGTTTCAGTTGTGACGAAGAGAGCCTGCAATCACCGAGATTTTATAAAATCGTCCAAAAAGGCTTCGGACACATCTGAAATTCTAAATCTGTCGTAAAATGAACGAATTGTTCAAACGATTGATTTTCCCAACTGAATGCAGCGCTTAACAATAATAATAGATATAAAGATCTTTTACAGCAAGCCAGCCGCTGAATGTTAAGACGAAGGGCTCCACCAGAGATTCTATTGGGCTGAGTTCACGTAATGAAATATTATATTTAAAACTGAATATAGATAAAGGACAGAGAGAGAGAGAGAGAGAGAGCGAATGAAATTAGAGAAAATACGCAGAATCCTCCAATAGCATAATTGTTTGCCTGTCTTATCACAGATCAGCCTAAAGATAAAACAGGAGGCCCTTACCTTACTGTACAGGTTTATGTGTGAGAGACATTACACCAAGTTAGCGGCAAGCTGCATTTACATACTTCCATCATTTACAGTATAATCCATTATAATGGCCAATCCGTGGCAGGACACGTTTTTGGACGTTGTTAAAACAATTTTGTTCTCTGTTTCATGTGAACTATGACGAGCCAACTTCACTGACGCTTGGAAAAGAGAAGAAATACTCGCAGTCACATTAAGTGGATCTACAAAAAAGAACATAAAACAACACGCTGGGCGCAGAGAAAAGGCCAGATCTATAATTTTATTATTAAAGCTTGCTAGTATAGATGAAGCATACGCTTTTCTATTTAGTATTATTGGATATTTGAACATTGATTAATTGTGTTCATGCTAGATGTAGTTTGATTGACCTGCCCCAGTTGCATTTATTTGTATAAGTACAGTAAGATACTAGCCACAGAAGTACTCTTGTGTGAACGGAGTTACATATAGTGACAGTAGAAGGGAGAGAGATATATATATTGACGGTAGAACATTTATATGGTTTTAACTAGGGCAATGTTTAAGATGAGTCAAGCAGAGCAGAGCAGCACGCAACAGCCTTCAGCTGTTAGCACTGATAATAATGATGTAGTAAGAAGTGTTGTAGAACCGATCGCTACAGATAGCGCAAGAGAACGCCCTGTAGACACGGCTGGAGATGAAACGGCAAGTACGCAACATGGGTTAGATCCATTGGTCATTATCATGAGACAGATGCAGATGATAACCGAGAGCATGAATAATATGAATACAAAATTAGCCTCAGTCACTGAAGGGCAAAATGATTTGAACGCGAAATTAGCCTCAGTTACTGAAGGGCAGGAAAATCTGAAAACCGACATTAACGCGAAATTAGCCTCAGTTACTGAAGGGCAAAATGATTTGAACGCGAAATTAGCCTCAGTTACGGAAGGGCAGGAAAATTTGAAAACTGAGATTAAGGAGCAGTTACAAGACAGTTTTTCCGAATTAGAGCAGCGGATAGAGGCGAAGGCAAAGGAACTTAAAGATCAGGCCGAAGAGACGGAACGAAAATTAACTGCACAAATAGAATTGGTGAAAGCTCAATGTGAGGAATCTACTCACCGCGTACGTGTAGAAATGAAGGAGTATGTGGCTATTAAGATAGATACCGTACGGGAACAGGTGGAAATGGTTCCGCAACTAGTACAAAAGCAAGATGCCATGTCATGTGCAATTGCGCAACTTCCTGAATTGGCACGTACGCAGACTAACCTAAAGGAAAGTGTTGAACATCTGACAGAGCGTCAAGATGTTATAGACCACCAAATTAATGTATTAACGGGTAAATTATCCGAAATCACATTAGAAAACAAAAGGCTAATGTGTGAAAACGTTGAGCAAAATGTTAAGGCAGCATTCCAGAGTCTATCTGGCAAACAGGAAGAGAATTTGTTTGCGAAAGGACTTGAGGAAGTGCGACAGCAGTTAGGTGCTGATTTCGAGCATTGGAAACAAACGATAGAAGAGTCGATACGCGTTTCACAACAAGGCTCAGAACAAATGAATACAGGCCAGCAGCAGAAGTTGGCAGCGACTATAGAGCCAGTTACTGCACATTCGCACACGATACCGAATTGTGTAAGTAACTCAAACATCAAATTGCCTCGAGCTAGTTGTTCGCGTGAAGTCTTATCTAACGGAGATTACGAAAACTTTTGCCATGCCGAAGAAAAAATGATAAAGCATCGGCAATTCCAGATTTTTAACACTGACAAAAGGGGGGTCCATCCAATTGTTTTTATTCGAAGTTTCAGAGGAGTGCTACCCAGAAATTGGTCGGAGTGGCAGAAGATCAGTTTCGTTACAGGATATATACACTCCTGGAAATTGAAATAAGAACACCGTGAATTCATTGTCCCAGGAAGGGGAAACTTTATTGACACATTCCTGGGGTCAGATACATCACATGATCACACTGACAGAACCACAGACACATAGCCACAGGCAACAGAGCATGCACAATGTCGGCACTAGTACAGTGTATATCCACCTTTCGCAGCAATGCAGGCTGCTATTCTCCCATGGAGACGATCGTAGAGATGCTGGATGTAGTCCTGTGGAACGGCTTGCCATGCCATTTCCACCTGGCGCCTCAGTTGGACCAGCGTTCGTGCTGGACGTGCAGACCGCGTGAGACGACGCTTCATCCAGTCCCAAACATGCTCAATGGGGGACAGATCCGGAGATCTTGATGGCCAGGGTAGTTGACTTAGACCTTCTAGAGCACGTTGGGTGGCACGGGATGCATGCGGACGTGCATTGTCCTGTTGGAACAGCAAGTTCCCTTGCCGGTCTAGGAATGGTAGAACGATGGGTTCGATGACGGTTTGGATGTACCGTGCACTATTCAGTGTCCCTTCGACGATCACCAGTGGTGTACGGCCAGTGTAGGAGATCGCTCCCCACACCATGATTCCGGGTGTTGGCCCTGTGTGCCTCGGTCGTATGCAGTCCTGATTGTGGCGCTCACCTGCACGGCGCCAAACACGCATACGACCATCATTGGCACCAAGGCAGAAGCGACTCTCATCGCTGAAGACGACACGTCTCCATTCGTCCCACCATTCACGCCTGTCGCGACACCACTGGAGGCGGGCTGCACGATGTTGGGGCGTGAGCGGAAGACGGCCTAACGGTGTGCGGGACCGTAGCCCAGCTTCATGGAGACGGTTGCGAATGGTCCTCGCCGATACCCCAGGAGCAACAGTGTCCCTAATTTGCTGGGAAGTGGCGGTGCGGTCCCCTACGGCACTGCGTAGGATCCTACGGTCTTGGCGTGCATCCGTGCGTCGCTGCGGTCCGGTCCCAGGTCGACGGGCACGTGCACCTTCCGCCGACCACTGGCGACAACATCGATGTACTGTGGAGACCTCACGCCCCACGTGTTGAGCAATTCGGAGGTACGTCCACCCGGCCTCCCGCATGCCCACTATACGCCCTCGCTCAAAGTCCGTCAACTGCACATACGGTTCACGTCCACGCTGTCGCGGCATGCTACCAGTGTTAAAGACTGCGATGGAGCTCCGTATGCCACGGCAAACTGGCTGACACTGACGGCGGCGGTGCACAAATGCTGCGCAGCTAGCGCCATTCGACGGTCAACACCGCGGTTCCTGGTGTGTCCGCTGTGCCGTGCGTGTGATCATTGCTTGTACAGCCCTCTCGCAGTGTCCGGAGCAAGTATGGTGGGTCTGACACACCGGTGTCAATGTGTTCTTTTTTCCATTTCCAGGAGTGTACAAGGTTCGGGGGCGATTTGGGCCTCGGACATGACTTCTGTTTGCTCGACATATGACGATTTTGAGAAGGCGTTTTTAGCACAGTTCTGGTCAGAAGGGGTACAAGAACGCCTAAGGCAGGAGGTGCTCTACCCAGAGCCTTTCTCCTTTTCAAAAGGAAGCCTTAGGAAGTATTTTGAAAAATATACAAATAAAACTAGATACTGGGACAGACCTATGCCCTTGCCAGACATAATAAACATACTTAAGGCAAGACTACCAATTAGCATCCGGAATCAATTGATTTACGGCAATGATAAAGCTTGGAGTCGTTCCTCACGACGTTACACCATATAGATATTATTGAAGAGAACAACCAGAAAGCCCGTAATAACAGATTCCAATATAGGGAGATAGAACCTCCGCCAAACGGTAGGCAAGGGAATGGACAGAGATCATTAAATAGCGGAGAAACCCCTCAAAATCTCAATAGTAATACCGGCAATAGTCTTGCGAGGGGCTATCCAAGGAACAACAGGAATGGGAAAAGATACAATCCCGTGTGGGGGAACGAAAGGAATTTCAGACCTCTAGCCTGGAATAATAACAGTAATAGAAAGTGGAGTCAACCGGGGGGAATGAACTCAAATAACCAACATCAGTGGGGACGGACATCTACGAATCAACCGGTAATTACCGAAGTGACGGATGATGTCAACCAGCAGGCAAATCAAAATCCAACAAACTTGTAAGGACCCACTCGTGCCCCGGAGGAGCGGTCAACAATTGGTTGAGGGGCAACAGGATATGTGTACCCATGCTAACGTATAATGATGGACGATTACTGGCAGATGAACTGACCGAGGACTTAGAACCACAGGATGAGGATAAGGAACAGGTGGCAGTAGCCGAAGTGCAAGTCATTTTGGAGACTGTACCTATAGTGGCGGTTTTAGACACAGTTGCAACCCCAAATATTATTTCGGAGGCACTATTCAACAAGATCAGAAATATAAGACGAGTACCAATTTTTCCAGTTCAAAATTGCAGAATAATAGGCGCCGTTGGGGCTAGATCGGCTAATGTAAAAGTGCAGTCACTACTTAGTGTAGAAGTCGGAAATGTAGCAATATGAAGCACATTCCTTGTTGTGAAAAATTTGGTGGTAGATTGCATTATCGGAGTCGACAGTCTACGTCAATACGGATGCAGAATAGATTTTAAAACAGGAAAAATTTGGTTGAATGTTAATAAACAAGAAATTGAGTTGGAGTTGTTGAAAAAAGAAAGCCTTACGAGAAAATGTAATTGTGAGATCAGTGTGCAAGTAATCAGGACGGCACAAAATTCTAAACAACATGTAATTAGTGAGTTCCAAGTCAAAGGAGATTTCGGTCAATTAGTGTACGAGAAGTTAAATGAATCCGACTGCATTACTGAAGATCAGAAGAAGCAGCTAAAAGAATTATTATTAGCGTATAAAAACGTGTTTGATGAAAGGCCTGGAGTTATTAAGGGATACATATGCCACCTCTACGTTAAGCCGCACGAAACGTATTGTAGAACTTTCTATCCTGTTCCCTGGAGGTTAAAGGCTCAAGTTCAGAAAGAAATAGATCGCATGTTGAAATGGGGTTTGATCGAACCCTCTACAAGCCCATACTGCTCCCCATTGTTGGTCGTGCCAAAAGCAAATGGGACTGTGAGACTGGTACTCGACGCCAGAGAAATAAATAAAATTATAATTCCAGTGAGAACACATCCGGAAAACATAGACGAACTTATACAACGGTTCCAGGATGTCCAATATTTGACAAGCATTGATTTGCGGAGTTCTTATTGGCAAGTCAAGCTGGATGAGTCATCAAGGAAATATACGGCTTTCATTTATTCCGGAAGAAGTTACCAATTTACTGTAGTTCCTTTCGGACTCAACATTAGTGCTGGAATCTTTATAGCAGCTCTAGATTATGCACTAGGCCCAGAACTAAGAACCAGGATAACAGTGTTCGTTGATGATTTGCTTATTGCATCGAAGACTTGGGAGGAGCATATTACCTTACTGAGCCGGGTGTTGGACGTGTTCAAAACCATGGGAATAACTGCTAACCTACAGAAATCACATTTTGCAGTAAACAGAATCAAGTTCGTGGGGCATATAATTGACGCAAAGGGAATTTTACCAACCAAGGAGAAGCTAATTGCGATTAGTAAGTTTCCAACACCCAGAAATAGGAGGCAATTAAAAGGGTTTATGGGTCTTGCCTCATTTTTTAGAAGATTTATAACAAATCAGGCCGTGAATGCAGCAGCTCTAAATAGTTTGCTGAAGAAGGATGTGCCCTGGCTCTGGACATTAGAGTGTCAAGAAGCATTCGAGGAGATAAAGAAGCAATTAGTAAATGCGCCGCTTTTGTACCATCCGGACATGCAAGAAGAAATTTACTTGTCAACAGATTCGTCGAATGTGGGTCTTGGAGCGTGCCTTTTCCAAGTACGCAAGATAAATGGACAACTCACCTTCTGTCCTATTGCGTTTGCCAGTCGTGTTTTGTCCAACTGTGAACGAACTTACACGACGACAGAATTAGAGGCTCTTGCGGTCGTCTGGAGTTTTAAAAAATTTCATTATTATCTATATGGGTCAAAGACTATCGTATATTGCGATCATCAATCATTAACGTTTTTACAAACGTGTAAACTGTTACACCCCAGACTGGCTAGATGGACTCTCGCTCTGCAACAATACCAATTTAAGATCGTGCATGTCTCAGGACAGCAAAACATTATTGCTGACGCTCTATCAAGGTCACCGCAGGGTTTGACTAAAGAGATTGAAGTAAATAATAACTCTGAATTCCCTGTATTGCTGCTGCAGGAAAATCCATTTAAGACGTACTACGTCAATTTGTGTGCGCATATGGCACAGTTACAGAAAAGAGATGCTCAATGGGGAAGTGTCATTCAAAGGTTACAACACCAACCTTCGGATCAGATGGCAAATTATTACAAACTGGTAAATGGCGTATTATTTTTCCGCTGTGGAAGGCAAAACAAAGTCCGTTGGTGTGTTTGTATACCTGAGGCGCAAATAGAGAAACTCATATGGTTCACCCATTTAACCTGGGGACATTTCGGTGCGACAAAATGTGCAGACAAGATAAGTGGGTACTGTTATTTTCCCAACATAAAGCGCAGAGTGCATGAGGTCTTAAAGAAATGCATAATCTGTCAAAAAACAAAGCCGGATTCAAAAGGGAGTAAGCACCCATTATGCTCCATATTAGTCCAAGAACCAAAAGAATTAATTTCGTGCGATCTGTGTGGACCGTTACCTACTTCAAGAGGTGGTGTTAGATATGTGTTGGCATTTCTCGATGTGTGTACGAAATACGTAAAGCTATACCCGATAAAGGCGGCTACAGCCAAAGTAATTGTATTAAGATTGATAAGGCACCAATGTTGGTACCCCTAAAGCGATCATAACAGACAATGCCAAGATATTCACGGGACTCCGATGGAAACAGACTTTGTCTCAAGTCGGTGTGAAACACATACTAACATCATTTTACCACCCATAAGGTAATTTGGTTGAGAGAATTTTTAGAGAGTTCAATCGATTTATGAGGACGTATTGCCATAATAAGCAGACTGCGTGAGCAAATTATGTGGAAGAGTTTGAGCAGATATACAATAACATGCCCCACTCCTTAACTGGATATACACCTCATGAATTGGTGTTCGAAGCAAAAGAGGAAAACTTCTGGACTGAACATATGCCCAAAACTCAGGAAACTGAGATGCCTTGGGAAGAAAAAATAAGACAAGCCATCATAAATATGACGAAAAAAGCTGATCAGAGAAAACAACAATTTGACAAATTAATCAAGAGGGTACAGACATACCGGGTCGGAGAAAAGGTACTAGTCAAAAGACATACCAAATCATCCTTAATAAAGAAAAGTATAAAGAAATGGGAGTTACTATATACTGGCCCATACATTATCCTACAAATTCCGAATCCTGGGGCTTATCTATTAGCATACCCGGGATCGAACAAAATAAAAGGGTTATTTTCCCATAACGACTTGAAAAAAATTTAATGAAGATTAGAAGATAGGGAGAAATGGTGTTGCGAGTGACAGAGATGAACGCTCGTAAAAAACATAACAATAAACTGTGTGTGTAGTGTTAGAAAACTTTAAATTGAAATAATTAATCAATGACATAGACTATAGAAATAGTGACTAACTATTACTACCGAGTGTTGCAAAGAAGATAGTGGAGATAGGCTTCACCTGTGTTTGGGTGAACATGGAACTTCAAGAACAATGAAATGTTTCCCGTAAATGACGCTGAATAATCAAAAGAGGTTCCGAGGGAAGGTTCATATATAATTTCAAGTGCACGCTTAGATGTGTAAACGTGTGAAGGGATGTGTTGAGGCAGTGAATCATGAGTGACGGTTAACGCCGCAAAGATAATTTCCCGCGCAAAACAGTTGACGTCGGCGCGAGAGGTAGAATCGATATAGACGACACAGATATGCTTTGTAAGAGACTCGCACCAAACGCGAGGGTAAACTGATTCATGTTGAACTTTAAAAAGAAAAGGTGTTATAATTAGAAGTTAAGAGTTTTTAATTTATTATTGAATGTTTAAAGAAAGTAATATTCATAGAATTAGTAGTTATTTAATGGGTCGTGTTCGTTTGGAATTTTTGTTTGAAAAAAAAATCCATTTCCATATATGTGCATGTGTGAACGCCGTATGAATCAGAGAATAAATGAAAGAAGTGAATCCGCATTCCTCAATGCTAATAACTTTTACATTACAACAATCAATTGGAGAAATATGTGTATTTAGGATAAAAAGTTTTTGAGTATAGATAAATTATATGACTTTCAAGGAAATGAGGGATTATGTCTTTGTATAAAATGAACCACACTTTCCATTATTCGATGATTTGAATCCAAAAACTACTGTAAGTTGCATGAATCCTTTAAATTACGAAGAACAAATCACTGACAGAAATGTGTCAGAATTTTCGGACTTATAAGCACAAGTGGGGTTGCAAAGTCCGAAAGAGTATTCAAACTAGAATAAATATGAGGATGTTTTGGCAACAGCATTAGTTAATGGTGAAATTCCTTGAAGTACGTCGTAAGAAAAAGGATGCATGAAGCCATAAGGATTTTGCTTTCAAAAAGGAGAATCTTAGACGGTGCAACCTAACCAGTTCTCTTACAGGAAGAGTTTCCCCTTTGGTCATTGCTAATTCTTCCGGAATGAATGTTGCATGTGAAATCGGGTATCCCTGTTCCTTCTACTCTTCCCATTGGGGGCCGCGTAGAAGACCGACTACAAAGTGGGCCGCGTAGAAGACCGACTACAAATGTGGACGTCGGGGACATGCAAGACCCGGGGGAATTTTACCACCGCAAGAGATTGTCCTAGGAACAAGATAGTAAAACGAAAACTTACGTTATTTATTGTAAAATGTTTTTTTTTTTTTTTTTTGCTAGAGGCACAAATCACTCTTCTCCAAAGCGTTATATAAATCGATCCCTATCTTTCCTTTAGACATCTATTTCCACAATTATTTTTTTCCTTCTATATGCTTTCCTATCTTCTATGTACCGTAAGCTGGGGGTCTAGACTTAAGAGGTTTTCCAAGGTTTCCCTGCTTAAGAAAGTTCCCGAATGGGTAGACCCTGATAACAGTTTTATGAAAGATCATCTTCCTTGGTTGTGCACAGCAGACATAACACCTTGATGCACGTAAAAGCAATACAGCCGCGGTACCTGTCTCTGCATTTCATCTGTTTTCAATATTTCTTTTCTTCGTCTGTCTTAAACATAATATTCTTTCCCAGTCGGAGGACTGACAATTATTACTTCCGGGTTATCCACACTAATAGATAGCTCGCGAAGTGTGTTCGGCAAATAAAAATTGAGCTCACAAACTTCGCTCGCTGCGAGGGGCATTGTAATCTCCCCACGGAAAATTACCCTCTACCACGCAATAATTAATAATTATCAATCAAATCATCCACATTTATTCACTTTTGGAAAGTATCTGATCGGATTTTCTAGTAATATATGCGCCGACAGCTCGTCGACGCCAAGGTATTTTTCTAGTACGTTTATTCTTTGGGAAGAACAGAGATACATATATGTATTCTCCATGGTTGTTAGGGACGGATAACTAGGACAGCTTCGGAAGTATCTGTTGGAAGATTGTCGGGTTGCTAAAAAAGACATATTTGCTCTTCTTCTCGCTAAAGCGAGCTATTAACGTTTGTGCCACTAGCGGGTTATTTGAAGAGAGAGAAAAACTGTAAACGCAAATTAAGTAAGACTTGGAATCAACAGAAAACGGAACATGTAATGGAGATGGATTGAATATACAATTTTCCTCAGAAATAAGGTTTGTGACCCTTTTATTCTAGAGTGAATGACGAATGAGTTCTCTGTCTGAATCATTGATGATTGTCTTGGCCCTGTAATTAGTGGGGAAGTTTCAGTTGTGACGAAGAGAGCCTGCAATCACCGAGATTTTATAAAATCGTCCAAAAAGGCTTCGGACACATCTGAAATTCTAAATCTGTCGTAAAATGAACGAATTGTTCAAACGATTGATTTTCCCAACTGAATGCAGCGCTTAACAATAATAATAGATATAAAGATCTTTTACAGCAAGCCAGCCGCTGAATGTTAAGACGAAGGGCTCCACCAGAGATTCTATTGGGCTGAGTTCACGTAATGAAATATTATATTTAAAACTGAATATAGATAAAGGACAGAGAGAGAGAGAGAGAGAGAGAGAGAGAGAGAGAGCGAATGAAATTAGAGAAAATACGCAGAATCCTCCAATAGTATAATTGTTTGCCTGTCTTATCACGGATCAGCCTAAAGATAAAACAGGAGGCCCTTACTTTACTGTACAGGTTTATGTGTGAGAGACATTACACCAAGTTAGCGGCAAGCTGCATTCACATACTTTCATCATTTACAGTATAATCCATTATAAAGGGATCACAAATTTAGCATTGGAGGGCACCGTGGAGGGTAAAAATCGTAGAGGGAGACCAAGAGATGAATACACTAAGCAGATTCAGAAGGATGTAGGTTGCAGTAGGTACTGGGAGATGAAAGAGCTTGCACAGCATAGAGTAGCATGGAGAGCTGCATCAAACCAGTCTCAGGACTGAAGACCACAACAACAACAACAACGATGCCATCAATGAAAGAGATTCAGCAAAAAGTAAATTCGTCTCCCAATGACTCACTGCCTTATACTGCTGGTTTATTCTCTTTGAGGCAGCTTATCATAATGGAATGATACTGTATGAACCCCCTTTCACACAGTATTTCTCAGGAATATATAAATTACGTTCATTTAATCTAACAGGTTGGTGTTGCTGTGTATAAAATGAGAGCTGGAAGAAAGACTGGCTAGGGAACCATTGTACATAAATTTCATTTCACTGTATTTTACGTCAGCGTCTTGCATCATCCTTATACAATATTTTCCCTTAAGAGTAAACCCTGTAATGTGTGAATGAATGAGTAATTGGGCATTTATTTGTAGCTTATTTTCAGTTGAATCTTCTTTTCAGTTGAATCTTATTGTTCAAACATGGCATGTGGTCTGGGTTGCCCATAGGTAACAAACTTGCCGGTCCTCTTAAAAAATACGATTGGCCAATTTAGAGCACACACAAGAAGCTGGGGAAAGTCCCACTGGGTTACCTGTTCGAATTTTGTCCGGTAGGATTCGGTGGGAACTACACACATTGATCTCGGCGGTTTCCTGGTGCCAACCAGATTGGGCGAGTGTCTGGAGCCACCAGAATGTTTTTTTTGTGATAAACTTATAAAACGCACTGGTCAAGAGAGGACTAAGGTGACTTTCTACAACTTTTAAAGAATAAAGAGAATAGGTGGCCAGAGGGTGAGTAAGACGTGTTTCTATGAGCTTTTCTATCGTAAGCCAAGCGGGGTGGCGACGGTTCAAACCCATGTCCGGCCGTCCTGATTTAGGTTTCCCGTGATTTCCCTAAATCGTTTCAGGCAAAAGCCTGAATCCGAGCTTTGAAAGCGCGAGACCAATTTCCTTCCCCATCCCTCCGTAATCCGAGCTTATGCTCCGTCTCTAACGACCCCGATGTCGACGGGACGTTAAACACTAATCCCCTCCTCCTCCTCCTATTGTTAGTTGAATTTGGGCACGATTGGTTCAGTCGTTTCAAAATCCGATACAGGTGTCCATTGAGTTACATGAATTCATCCTCCAATACTATTAATACTCCTTACTGACGTGTGCAGTGTAAAATCTTGCTAAGATCTGCTACTTTTCTTCTTGCAGGGCATAAACGTTTCCCATGGATCAATTTATGACTCTAACGGTTGGTCAGATCTTTCGAGGCTGAGCAGAATGAATACGGATATCCATACCCAATCTTCTCTGTTTATTTCGAGGAATGATTTTGTGGTGACGGCTCGGTGATAAATGCTGCCATGCCGCAGTTTGCTACGCCAGTCTTTGAAGAGACATTAGACAATCCATGGAAGAACTTTAATAGTTGTGAGAATCATTGGTGATCATGGTGAACGTAGTTTCTGTGCCCAGCTTGCTTCACCTGTAATGCTACTATCCATTAGTTGTGTTCCCATTTCTTGTAATTTTTCTTACTTATTTGATGTAAATATGAAGGTATTGCGAATACTTGGAGCTTATTAAGTTCCCAAGTGCACTAATGTTACCATCCTTTACCAATGCTGATGTGTGTTGAAAATTCTTCTTCCCCGTCTATTACGGAATCATAATTTTATGTTTATTTTGTTTTGATACCTGCTGACTGAGTTGAGAAAGGTGGGTTTGAAAGTTAACAAATGACAAATATGATGAAAGGATATTCACTGCTCTTTTTTCTCCCCATGTGCTAGACGCCATTTGCCCACTCCTACTTTAAGGTCACTCAAAATGTGGCTTGAACAGGGAATTGTGAGGCAATAGATTCCATGCCTGTCGTGTGAAGCCATTATTTCTAAATTCCGTTGCGTTTTCTTGTAATTTAATGAGCGATTTTCAATTTACGAAATCACACGACATTGCACGCCAGTGGTAACTATACTGGAAAATAAACAGAGATACTAAACTCAAAAGACGAAGACTACTACCACCTTTTAATCATTAATAAGTCGGAAATCGGAAAAGCTGTTGAAAGCTGCCGCATATTTCTGATACTCGCTGTTTTAATGACTGTACAAATTTGTCGATTTACGCTTTACGGAAGCTGTGTAAACTTCTGCATTTACTAATTGTCACACGACTGATACAGCAAGTAAATGATTAAACAATCAATATGGAAACTAAAAACCCGGTTATTTTGAGGTCGCCTACTGTCAGCAGAGGAGAGGCGGCAACTTCAAAGCAGCAAATGTCAGGCGAGGAGGGGTGACGCTCGCTCGGCCTGTAATTTGTGCTTGCGAGGGGTGGAGCGCGCTTTCGTGGAAACGGTCACCTATAGAAGCACCTGTCACCACCCAGCAATTCCCTGACGCACAAAGCCCGGCTCGGGGTCGCTGTTAGCTTTACAACGGATACCAGCCCACCCACAAGCAATCCGAAATATTAGACGAGGCCTCTGTGTTTCGTTTCATTTATTTGCTTTAGACTGCACGGAGGACTGAGATCCTGCCACACGCGACATTTTGTGAGTAGGCGTCCTTATACCGTAGCAGCTCCGGCTTTTGTATGAAACCTCGTATTTACAATGTGCTATCATATTCGAACTAAGAAGTAGATGCTGAGTATATAAATGAGGAGTTATTTTTTTTATGATTCCCATTTGGCGCAGTACTACAAAAAGATGAGCTAACCAATACCAAAATAAAAAAAAAATTCTGCAACACCTAAGTAAAATATTAGCCTACTTAAAGTGACCCGTTTCCTCATTGAGGGAGCACAGAAAAATCTCAAGAGCACCTATAAATTTAAAAACGCATCACAAATACTGAAAATTTAATTGTTTTAATGTGTTTCCGGAAGGTGGTCGACACTGACGCCTGATGAACAAAATACAAGCGTGCAGAAATAAAGGCCAGGTTTGGGATTCGGCTGAAAGGAATGACATTCCTAATTAAGAGAAATCTGATGTCGTAAAAGTAGCTTCGGAAATATCCCTAGCGAGTGGTACTAGAGCACTACTGTTCAACTGCTCAATACGTATATAAACAGTCTAGTGGACAGCTTCAGAGGATGTTTTAAATAGAGAAGTCGCAGCGCTAGAAAATTACAGAGAAATTCAAGAAGATCTGCAATCGATGGACGCTTGTTGCAGGGATGGGTAGCTAACCATCATTATCAACAAATGTAACGACTTTTGCGTATGTAGACGCTAACACCCATTACTGGTTTATTATACGATTGGTGAACAATCACTGTAGCAGTTACGCGCTTTACATATCTGAGAGTATGCGTAAATAGTGACGAAAGTGGGACGACCACATAAAACTAATCGTAAGTAAGGCAGATCCAAGACTGAGATCCATGGAAACAGTCCACACGACACTCACGAAGGAGATAGCTTACAAAAATCTCTTTCGACTGACACTGGAGTACTGCTCACCAATCTGGGACGCTTATCAGATACGACTGAAAGAGGAAATAGAGAAGATCACAAAAAAGAGCTGCACCTTTCGTTACAGGTTCCTTTAGAGAGAGCAAAAACGTTGTGGAGATGCCCATCCATCTCCAGTGGAAGACGCTACAAGATAAGCGTCACGCGTCATCGTTTGGTTTACTGTTAATATTCCAAAAGCATGCTTAACTAGAAGCGTCATCTTATGTATTGCTTCCTCTTATGTAAATCTCGCGAAAAGATCACCATCTCTGCAGTCTGAACTCCTGGCGCCATTGTACCATTGCGCGCTGCTAGAGGAACCAAGACTAAAAGGGGCACCCCGTCGATACAGACGTATATTTTGCGTCATACCAGTATAACACTTCCTTACCATGTCGTAGCATTTCGACATATACTGGGTGTTTATAATTAAAGAGCAGCTACTCACAGAGGTCTACTGTGGGCTGTAATTGTTGTTGTTGTTGTTGTGGTCTTCAGTCGTGAGACTGGTTTGATGCAGCTCTCCATGGTATCCTATCCTGTGCAAGCTTCTTCATCTCCCAGTACTTACTGCAACCTACATCCTTCTGAATCTGCTTAGTGTATTCATCTCTTCGTCTCCCTCTACGATTTTTACCCTCAACGCTGCCCTCCAATACTAAATTGGTGATCACTTGATGCCTCAGAACATGTCCTACCAACCGGTCCCTTCTTCTTGTCAAGTTGTGCCACAAACTCCTCTTCTCCCCAATTCTGTTCAATACCTCCTCATTAGTTATGTGATCTACCCATTTAATCTTCAGCATTCTTCTGTAGCACCACATTTCGAAAGCTTCTATTCTCTTCTTGTCCAAACTATTTATCGTCCGCGTTCCACTTCCATACATGGCTACACTCCATACAAATACTTTCAGAAACCACTTCCTGACACTTAAATATATACTCGATGTTAACAAATTTCTCTTCTTCAGAAACGCTTTCCATGCCATTGCCAGTCTACATTTTATATCTTCTCTACTTCGACCATCATCAGATATTTTGTTCCCCACATAGCAAAACTCCTTTGCTACTTTAAGTGTCTCATTTCCTAATCTAATTCCCTCAGCATCACCCAACTTAATTCGACTACATTCCATTATCCTCGCTTTGCTTTTGTTGATGTTCATCTTATATCCTCCTTTCAAGACACTGTCCATTCCGTTCAACTGCTCTCCCAAGTCCTTTTCTGTGTCTGACAGAATTACAATGTCATCGGCGAACCTCAAAGTTTTTATTTCTTCTCCATGGATTTTAATTCCTACTCCGAATTTTCCTTTTTTTCCTTTACTGCTTGCTCAATATACAGATTGAATAACACCGTGGAGAGGCTACAACCCTGTCTCACTCCCTTCCCAACCACTGCTTCCCTTTCATGCCCCTCGACTCTTATTACTGCCATCTGGTTTCTGTACAAATTGTAAATAGCTTTTCGCTCCCTGTATTTTACCCCTGCCGCCTTTATAATTTGAATGAGAGTATTCCAGTCAACATTGTCAAAAGCTTTCTCTAAGCCTACATATGCTAGAAACGTAAGTTTGCCTTTCCTTAATCTTTCTTCTAAGATAAGTAGTAAGGTCAGTATTGCCTCACGTGTTACAATATTTTTACGGAATCCAATCTGATTTTCCCCGAGGTCGGCTTCTACAAGTTTTTCCATTCGTCTGTAAAGAATTCGTGTTAGTATTTTGCAGCTGTGACTTATTAAACTGATAGTTCGATAATTTTCACATCTGTCAACACCAGCTTTCCTTGGGATTGTAATTATTATATTCTTCTTGAAGTCTGAGGGTATTTCGCCTGTCTCATACATGTTGCTCACCAGATGGTAGAGTTTTGTCAGGACTGGCTCTCCCAAGGCCGTCAGTAGTTCTAATGGAATGTTGTCTAATTATCGTATGGAAACGAAACTGGTTAGACATTATAATGCCTTAAAGCGGAACCAGTTTACACAGGAATAAACTGTTCCAGTTTTGGCCACAGGGTGCACATCTGGTGCTATGAATGCAAGAAAAACGTATAGAAATGTTTCCATACGTAATGGATTAGGAACGGGACGTCAGCAGAAAAGGAACATAAGTAAGAAAATCAGAATGTTGAGTTTACTATTAACTACCGCTTAAACAATTTGTTCAAAATGAGCACCGCAGACGTCGGCGAGATGGTGTAAAACGCCAGATTAGCACCTGGAACTAATTTTTTCCTAGCGCAGATCGGTTTCACATTAACTCATTAGCGTATCTACGAAGTTTCGCTGCCATGCAATAATTACGGCCCACACTGGCCCAATGTGAGCACTTTAATTATAACCAGCTGGTACATGCACTCACTGTCAATCTTTTGCCAGGTACCTGACTTCCAATACCAGTGGAACAGAGTCCATTTTAAGTGTCTCGTGATGGCATTAATGTAAGCTACTCGTGTCGAGTAGGGGCAGATGATTCTGAATGGTATTGTTACACACTATTGAACTAGTATGTCGTCTGCTTCACTATGATTCAGCTTCCAATGCTATTATCTCAAGGTTAGTGATAGCGATTATTGTCATCAAGATGATTATCACGACGGACGTGACCCGGAGACGGTGGTTTCAGCTAACTAGAAATACTGGCGGCACATCGAAAGCCCAGTACCTCCAGGGCTTCGAAGACAGAGGGACCTCAACATTGATTCCGATAACCTAGTCACGATCAGGTGGTCTAAGATATTGTGCATTGTCAGGCAGTCAAAACTAGGGCTGCCGAAATATCTTCACATGCCATGCCGAGCAATTTTAATTACATCTGTGATGGAAGTGCAGTTTTATTACAATGAGCTATATTCCATTTCATTTGCTTATCTGTGTTAGATGCCCTGAAAAGCTGTAATCTCTCTGTGAATTACGCAAAGCAGGTATCAGCACCGAGGTATAACAAAAACGTGTAGGAGCAGGTACTTTAGGCAAGTAATCGGCAAAGCTGGAATTGCAGTTGTAAGTATTAAAAACTATAAATCCAATTTAAGAAATTTAAGCCAGATATAATATTCACAATATTGTAGTTACCGAAACATAAATGCTGATGAAAAGTAGGAAGTTGTTATCGGGAGGGGTGTGGAAACTGGAAAGGAGACGAATAATATATGGTGCTGGTTAACGAAGGTTCCACGATATGCTGAGACTGGCTCCATATTAGCGATAAGTAGGAAACACTATAATAAGCGCTGTCGGACTGGACTAGCACTTGGAGGGGTGATCATCCGGCATTCCGAGCGCTGTTGGCAAGCGGGGTGCACTCAGCCCTTGAGGGGCAAATCTGAGGAGCTACTTGATTGAGAAGTAGCGGCTCCGGTCTCGTATACTGACATACGGCCGCTGCTAACCACATGCCCGTCCATATCTGCATCCAGGGACGCCTGTGGGCTGAGAATGACACGGCGGCCGGTCGGTCCCGTTGGGGTCTCCATGGCATATTCGGGCGGAGTTTAGTTTTTAGGAAACACTATTAGCAGTGAGACTGTTCTTGAGGCGTACCTGGATATCTCAGTTAATAACAGAATTCGTCGTCCAAATGACAAGGTTTCGATTACGACTGCCGATCCAACGTGCAATTTTAATCTGTCTGGAATACTTTTGAACTGATTATAAAGGTGTAAAATCTAAACACTATGATAGCAGAATGGTATTAGGGAATAACTGTTCTTATATCAGTGGCGCATATGCCCTCTTCCTGGCGAAGCGAAGTTCATCATTCGACTTCAAATTAAAATAAATAAAATGATATTCACGTTAATACGTCATGTAAGAATGGGCAGCAATAGCAGTAAATTGTAGATAGCAACAAGTCGACTGAAGATAGGAAACGGAGTAGCGCTGCTGATTCATTACTTAATCCGTGCTTTTCGCGAGCAGAGGCCACAAAGTTTTTTGTATGACGGCAACGACAAAAGACCATAAGTTCCGTCAACGTGATTTAGCCATAGTTATTTGTTCCACCGAAGTGCATACGAGACGCTTCGATTAGCTATCAGAAGAGAAATTCAATTAAGTTTCCGGAAACGGAGATAATTAGCATTCAGCATGAGCGCAAGAGATTCATTTCCCTACAAGACAGCATTCAAAGCGCTCTCTGACAATTACCCCGGCCGCTCTTCGAAGGAGATGGAAATTGGCTACACCTGGGCTCGACAGACGTGTGGAACCCTATTACAGCAGATGTCAGCCTCAGCTCTCGTGATGCTACACACCAGCCATCCTTACCATAATTGTCATTTATGCACAAATGCAACTAATTTCGCCGACACCTGTCTACTCCACATGAAACGCAGTCGCAAGTTTACTACTGTGAGAGTCTGCTTCTCTGCCTACGCTGCTTGGATAATACAAGCCGTTAATCTTGCTGACAGAGGTACAGGTTAGCGTCTCTTAGAGATTGCGGTCTTTTATAGACTTATCATTTGGTTGGTATGAAGGGGCAAAAAGGTCAGCCGTAATCTGTTTGAGGAAACCATCCCGACACTCACCAGATGATTTCTGAAGATAAAACTGTCGTTACCATCATACGTTGAAGTCGAAAACTTTACAGCACTATCACTAGTTACTTTTTCTTTTTTACTTTTGGAAATCCAATTTTTCTTGGACTGCATCTGATTTGTATCTGAACATTACTTTAAAAAAAACTGGTGTGACATTTAACCTCTCAGAAATTCGACAGGTGCATTATTATCTTTTGTAATTTGCAGTACGCTTAGGACAGCAGAAGCGAGATATACACTTACGAGCCAAAGAAACTGGTACACCTGCCTAATATCATGTAGGGCCCCCGCGAGCACGCAGAAGTGCCGCAGTACGAAGTGGCATGGACTCAACTAATGTCTGAAGTAGTGCTCGAAGGAACTGACACCATGAATCCTGCACGGCTGTCATAAATCCATAAGAGCACAACGGGGTGGCGGTCTCTTTTGAACAGCACGTTGCAAGGCATCCCAGGTATGCTCAATAATGTTCATGTCTGGGGTTTGGTGGCCAGTGGAAGTGTTTAAACTCAGAAGAGTGTTCCTGAAGCCTCTTTGAAGCAATTCTGGACGTGTAGGGTGAAGCAGTGTCCTGCTGGAATTGCCTGACTCCATCGGGATGCACAATGACAGGAATGGATGCAGGTGATCAGACAGGATGCTTACGTACGTGTCACATGTCAGAGTCGTATCTAGACGTATCAGGGTTCCCATATCACTCCAGATGCACTCGCCCCACGCCATTACAGAGTCTCCACCAGCTTGAACAGTCCCCTGCCGACATGGAGGGCCATGGACTCATGAGGTTGTCTCCATACTCGTACACGTCCAACCGCTGGAAACAGTTAGAAACGAGACTCGTCCGACCAGGCAACATGTCTCAGGTCATCAACAGTCCAATGTCCGTGTTAACTGGCCCAGGCGAGGCGTAAAGCGTTGTGTCGTACAGTCAGCAAGGGTACACAAGTGGGCCTACGGCTCCGAAGGCCCATATCGATGATGTTACGTTGAATGGTTCGCACGCTGACGCTTCTTGATGGCCCAGCACTGAAATCTGCAGCAATTTGCGGAAGGGTTTCACTTCCGTCACGCTGAACGATTCTCTTCAGTCGTTGTTGGGCCTGTTCTTACAAAATCTTTTTCCGATCGCAACGATGTCGGAGATCTAATGTTTTACCGGATTCCTGATGTCCACGGTACAGTCGCAAAATGGTCGTACAGGAAAATCCCCACCTCATCGCTACCTCGGAGATGTGTCACATCTCTCGTGCGGTACCTATAACACCACGTAGAAACTCACTTAAATCTTGATAACCTGCCATTGTAGCAGCAACAACCGATCTAACAAATGTGCCAGACACTTGTTGTCTTACATAGGCGTTGCCAACCGCAGCGCCGTATTCTGCCTGTTTATATATCTCTGTATTTGAATACGCATGCCTATACCAGTTTGTTTGCCGCTTCAGTGTAACTTTATGATAGTTCGAATTCATTTAATTTTCTTTATTAAGGTAGAGAGGAAGACTAGTGTTCGTGATCGCATCGGCGTAGAAATCGTAAGAAGGAGGGAACGACGATTAGGGAAAGTTTTGAAATAGGGGAGAGAGTGTCACGGATGTGATTCGCGAATTCGGGTGGCAGTCATTAAAAGAAAAGAGGCGTTTTTCGTTTGGCTTAGTGGAAGTATTGAGTCGAAGTAACGGTCTGATTAGTCAGGGTAGACGGTGAATGTCTATGCGGCCGAACCAAATTACAACGGAGCAAGGAAATGAATGTTTTATGGTGTTGAATGCTGTCAACACCATGCCAGGGAGTGGATGTCAAGAGGTTGTCAATAACTCAGGTGGCTGCACCACTTACCCACGGCCAGCTCGAAGGTACCCCCTTTGCTGCATGAGCGATTAGCACCACCACCAATCGCACACAGGAAGACGCGGCATTGACGCCAGCCAGTCTGACAGTGGAATTCACTCAGCGAATTTGATGTCTGCTAGACAGCATCATCTCTCTGTTTCTATTATCAACTACTAAAATACTTGTGAGGAGGAAGTATTGGAAAGCAGTTGGACTTGTTGAAGTAATGGAAATGAGGGTTTGACGTCATTGACCGGGAGGCCCCCTACGGGGCAGGTCCGGCCGCCTTGGTGCAAGTCTTGTTACATTCGACGCCAAATTGGGCGACCTGCGCGCCGAATTGGGATGAAATGATCATGAAGACAACACAGCATCTAGTCCCTGAGCGGGCCCCTTAGGACGGCAGTCCGTCGCGCTGACCATTCAGCTGTCGGGGCGGACACTTGTTGAAGTGAAGTTCAGTAAATTATAGTTACGTGTGATTCTCATTATTTCGCTCTCTGTGTCAGCACCGACCTGCTCCTTAGCATCCATCCCTAGACCGACATACGAGTAATGAACCGGCTGCAGTCCACTTCCAGGGAGCCAGAACTCTCATATAGTGTCGCGCATCTTCTGTTGCAACACAATTATGAGCCTATCATGTGTGATCCTGAGTGGTCTGGTCGACTGATTCTTGTTTGATATGTGCCACTTCAGGTGTCCATATGTAAAATGCACGAACGGACCTCCTTAATCTCTGCTAAAGCCAAGTGAAGAACGTCAGGTTGTATCATAGTTTGGATTCTATATTAACCATCATATCCGTTCGCTATCTATTCGGCAAGTTGCGGCATGACAGAGACGGAAGTCGCAGCAAACAGAAACTGTTATCGTTAAGCGCTCTTACACTAGAACTTTTATTTAGTAAATCAATGGTCATGCAAGGTCACGGGACTCATATTTTATTTCAACTTACGGCATTCAAATTTTTGGTGCTGCACTGGGATTCGAATTCGGATCTCCCGTTTAGCACGATGTGTCCCTCTCACGACGATATAGGTCCTTCATATCGTTTTTCTCCCCAAGACTGCCAACTCCTCGACGTATCCACGAAAGGTGCGTACATAAGATCGATTCTTGGTCCAGAGCAGAAATACTATTTCATTATAGGCTCTAGTATTTGCACACCGAAGTAACTGTGAAATATCATTTTTATTTTTAATATCTCTTGGTGTGTTGTGAACAATAAAGATAGGTGCCTCCTGGCGAGACAACGAGCCTTACATCACATCATTTCAATTTCAGACATGCCTCTCTTGATTACTGGTGAAAAGTAATATGTTAGTTAACGAGTCTTTCTGACCATGTGTGCGAGGTTGGACTCCCATTCACCACATAACTTGTAGTCGCGCTACTTCTAGTCAAACATGCTACCAGCGAACAAACAATAGATGTTCAACGTCTATTTCTGGCTAGAGAACAACGGCAGTACATGCCGTGTTAGAGATCCGGTAATGTATCATGAGTCGATTTAATTACTGGTGATACGCTGTTAATGTTGAGGTATCCATAGTGCGCTTGCCACTGTTAACAGCGATTTCTTAAACTGGTTTATAGAAAACTATCTACTGGAACGACCATTAGTATGTGGGTGGAAAACCTTTTATGGAGCACAAATACTTCGAACTGTCATAGGACTTCCGGAGTTCAGATATTTTGTCTAAATCCCTTATTCAAAAAAATGTTTAGTTTTTTCTAAGGGCTGCTGAATGATTGATGCGCAAGAATTAGTTGTTTCAGATTCTAATCTATGAGGAATGCCACTTACTCTAATAAATTTGAGTTTACATCTCTAAGAATTATTTTCCCAATATTGTATTATCAAGGTGTTAATCTATATCTGGACTTGCTGACATAAAGAACGGTGCTCTCTAGTGGTAACAAGCACGTATAATCAACGACTCTGTCGGCCAAAGTGGCCGAGCGGTTGTAGGCGCAACAGTCTGGAACCGCACGGTCGCTACGGTCGCAGGTTCGAATCCTGCCTCGGGCATGGATGTGTGTGATGTCATTAGGTTAGTTAGGTTTAAGTAGTTCTATGTTATAGGGGACTGATGACCTCAGAAGTTAAGTCTCATAGTGCTCAGAACCATTTGAACCAAACGACTCTCCGAAAAGAGATTGCAGAATCTGAAAGAGAGCTACGTTATGTGGGCTGCATGAAAAACAGGCGGAACACAGTTCAAGTCGTTCGGATACTTTAGAGCATGATAGCACCTACAGTAAATCTCCCCGCCTCCTGTCCCCGATCTGTCCAGTTTTCCACGCGCAACTTCGTGTTACAACTATGTGGATACCTGTATGGACACTTTCCTGACCAGTATCTCCAGTATTTAAAGCCGACGGAGTCATTCATTGCAGCAGATGGGACGTGATTACCAGCTGTCACAGGCTTCAGAATGAAGTATTAACCTAGTTACTTCAGATCTATTTGCAAATGTAAGCTTTTCAATTAGGTCTCCATTTAATTGGGATAAATTTAGGGTTGCGGTTTCCCTAAAATCGCTTCGGTCGAATGCCTTTGAAAGGGTACAGACGATTTCCTTCCCTATCAATCCCCAATTCGAGCTTGTACTCCACTTTACTGACATCGTCGTCGACGGGACATTATTAAACTGTCGTCTTCCTTCCTTCCTTCTCCTATGCTGTGTTGGAAATCAGTAGGTTAAGGAAACATATACGAAGAAAATATTACACTGAAAGAGACAGCTACTGAAATGGTTGCATTTGTTGTAAACTATGGAACAAAAATATCGAATTAACTCAATGATATGAAAGCCCTCTCCCTTAGAATTCATCCAGATTCATCACAATGCAAAACAAGATCACGAAGTAGCGAAACGAATAACTGCCTAAACGCAATGTCCGAGTCTAATGATTTTGGGTAGATAAAGGATATTTGTTTCCGATGGCAATCGGTACACAATAATTGCGCAGCATTTGCGCCAGTGGTGCCATCATTTTTAAATTCGTGTAAGCAGAGTACGAAAAAGGAATAAAATGTGTAGACGCATTGCCACTAATTGGGAGACTTTCATTCGATTTTCGGCAGCGCATTTGGATGTAAAGGTTGTTAGCCCTCGGGGCCGCTTTCCGCGATCGCTGTTTAATGAAGCAAGAGAACAATTCCTCCTTTGGATTTTCAGCAGTAGAAAATATACTCTCATTCGCCATGTACCGTGGCAATTGGCTCATTAGATGGCAATACGATGGCCTCAACCTCAACACATAACGTCCCATCTGTGGTACATGGTCACTATTATGTTTCTCTCCCTAGTATAACGCAACCTCATCGCTTTCAGCGAGTGCAGAAAGCACAGGTTTTATTCAAGCTCTTCTAGCTCGTAAACTTGTTAAATTTCCATTAAATTTTGCTGCATCGTTTCAGTTCTGACACACCTTTAGCGTGCTCCGTGACAGCTGCAGAACACGCTGACGCTCTTTTACAAATTTATCTCGGACATATTTTAACATTCAGAGTGAAATGGGAACTTGTGCCTTTTGAGAGAATTTTGTAGGCATAAAGTGAATCTTTCTCTCTCTCTCTCTCTCTCTCTCTCTCTCTCTCTCTCTCTCTCCCGTCTCGTCCTCCCTCTCCCTAACCCTCCCTCTATTCCTCCCCTCCCTCTCTCCCTCCCATCCTTCTCCTCTCTCTAGTCTCCTTTCTTGTTTCTCCACCCCAACTCCCTTCCTCACTCCATTTCTCTCCAAAAATCTCCCTTCCTCTCTTTCTTACTCTGTCTGGTTCTCGTACTGGATTTCAAAGCTGCCCACTTATCAAGGCTTTGCCGCAGGAGTTTGAGTCGTAATACTGCCCTCATCTTGCCTAGCTATCTACAATCTAGTGATGTATCGTAATGTTGTTAAATATGTAATTAAAAATCCACAAGTTACTGTACCGAACCTCTAAGAAAGTAAACGATGGATGGTGTTCCGGGAGGAAAAGTCATTATTCCGATAACTAGCACAGATGGTAATTTGAAGCAACAAATACAGACATGTGCTCCAGAGATAAATGCTCGCAAAGGCTTATTATCGTTAGCAAATTTTTTATTTGGTAACTGGTATTAATCGTGAAGCTATAATACATTTTCAAAGGAGCATAATAAACAAACAACAGTTTACGATACATTATCGGAAATTTGAAATGCATTATACAGGTAGGAATCAGTTTCAATTACTTTGCAATAAACTTTCAAAATGCCTACCACTAATTTCAGTGCACTTTGTACTCTCTCAGGAAAATGTATTACGTTGCTCCTTCTACTGCATTTCTGCGGTCCCTTATAAGGTCATCATTAAGCATGATGTGACCAATCATTTCATATTCCTTATCTACATGTCTTCTGTAAGCTTCTCTCTTTGTTACATAGTATCTACGGAGATACATTCTGAGAGTCACCTGATGAACACTTTATGTACTATGTTACTTTTACTTGTATAGTTTTCGTGTCTGTGAGGCTTATTGCTGGTGTAAATTGCTGTCTATTGCTGTATTTCTTTTTTCATTAAATTTACGCTTTCGGCCAGTGTATTTCCTCACCTGCTGTTTGGGCCCCATGGCCGTTTTGTACCTGTTCCCCCCCCCCTCCCCTCTCACTGTCTCAATAGTTCTACTCCTTAGAAATGGTCAGTCTAAGCCTACAGGTTGTCTTCTTTCTTTTTCTGCTCCAACGTGTTCTGAGCACTGGTGAATCAACTAGACACCTACTGTGTTAGTTTTAAATGCTTATGAATATGTTTGACTTATAAGGAGACCATTCAGCAATTGGATTTTTGTATTTTTTGTAATTTATGGTAAGTGAATTTCAGAACTCAAATATTTGTACACCAAAGCAGTTCGATGCACCTCTCAAAAATTCCCGAGAAAATCGACTTTGAAGTTTTCCGAGGAATTTCAGGAACTTCTTACTACAGGCAGCTTGGCTAACTTGATTGCGTTGGAAAATTGTAATCAGAGAATCAATGGGCCATTGGTTCAAATCACGCTATCGTTAACTTCCACTTTATTTTTTTCGGTCAATTCGAGTACCTACATCGTTTAAATATAAAATTCATCAAATATATGTTAATTAACACACAATATATTCATCATTTTTATGAAAAATGCATGTCCTCTTGTTTGTAATTACATACTGCTGGTAAAATTCCTGTTTTCATTGTAAATATAAGTTCTTAATTAGCGGTATGTTGTAAAGGGTTGTTGATACATATTGCACAATTCAAAACAATATTGTCCTTTTAATAAAGTTATTTTATAAAATACCAATAACGAAGATGTTACATTGTCAGTGAAACCTGGAATTTTGTGTGCAATATGTAATTTGAGGCAAGGCAACGCAGTTTTCATAAAAATAATGATTATGTATGTGTCACTTAGCTTATACTTGAGGAATTCTGTATTTAAGCGATGTAGGCATTTGAACTTAACGAAAAAAATAAAATGAAAAAAATTGTGTGATTCGGATCAGTGATTAATTGATATCCTGATTACCGTTCTCTAACGCTGCAAAGCGAACCGCGCAACTTGTTGTGAAAAATCGCTTCCGTTTCAAGGAATTAAAGCTCGTGAAGTTCCTAGGCCAAATTCAGAGTCGATGCTTCAGTTTGTAAGTACACGAGTACATGTCACACAGTGTAGGAATTGTTCCATTGTATTTCGTAGAAGCTATTTCGTTAGTCTCCGTCATAACTTAAAAAAATACGATCAATAGTAAGACAGTCGTAAAAACCTGTATAAAGCAAGCAGAGAGGTGATAGAGCGCTGAGGGTGCATGTGCCATCTAATGGCACCTGGGTAAAGGAAGGCAGCTAGCTGCTGTAAGGTGCTGCCATCAGCCTGTGAAGTACACAACCAATAATGTTTAACTGTTTTTAAATGTGTAGCTGTAAATAATGCTTTTGTATTAATATCTATATATTGTTGAGTAGATCTTAGTTTTAAAAGTATTATGAAACTTTGTAATTAAAGTTGTACAAGTCATGGCTTCAGGCTTAAGTTAAAATATAAAGGGACTTCCCCGCCGATGGGTAAGGCGAGAGAAACTTTGCGACAGAAAGTTCCAGAACAGTTCTCTTTGTGAGTCGGAAAGGTTGTGAAGCAATGTGTGGTGGGATACCCACGTACTGTATTGGGTGGTGATTAAAATGAGCATAATCGTTGTTAAACGACCTCGGATGGACGGGAAATTATTGCTACACATAATTCTACAGTATTAAGCAGCTATTTGTCAACCAAGCAGAAGTGGCAGTGTTATTACGAGGGCCGGTGGGAAGTCGTTGTTTGCAGTGAAGGAGGCTGACACTACGTTGCAGCATTACCCACTGCACTGGCCAAATATTACGGTAGGGATTACGACTTGGAAGCCACTGTGTAAAAGCGCTACACCATTCATCTGTAGCGAAATCTCGCTACAGACTGCAATACGTTGCTCAACACAACAAAAGGACTGAAGTATTTATTTGTATGGTGGGGGGATTCATCGGACCAACTTCAAGCTATTTCTGTACCATTCTACTACGGAAGAGCCCGCGAGGAAAATGAACATTGAAATTTTTCTGTGAGGGCTCTGATTTTTCTTATTTTATTACAATGATCAATTCTTCCAATATAGGCTGGCACCAACAAAATATTTTCCTACTCTGACGAGAAAGCTGGTGATTTAAATTTGATGAGAAGATCCTACCAAACCGAAAAACGCCTTTGTTCTAGTATTGTATCGGCGACTCTCTATCCCCTATTTCGAGATAATACAAAACGAGCAGCCATTCTTTGAACTTTCTCAATGGAATATCACAGTCTTTGGTTTGCTTTATCCACAGCATTGTGTATGTGATCGTTTCAGTTTGAGTTAATCCTGATTATAATCCCTAGATATTTAATTGGATTTACAACCCCTAGATATTTAGTTGGATTTACAACCCCTAGATTTGTGTGATTTATTGTCTAACCGACATTTAGAGAATTCCTTTTAGTACTGATGTGAATGACTTCACACTTTTCATTATTCAGAGTCAGTTGTCATGTCAACTGTTCAGGCGAATTACTTCCTGGACACATGATAATGGCCTAATGGTCGAAACCGAATGTGATTTATTATTGTATTAGGAACAGTTGTGCATACTCTTCGTCCAATAAGTGTGAAACATTGAACTAAACAATATACTTATGTCTTCATTTAACCCAATGAATAAAAATCGGTTGGAGGTTTAGAGATCTTGGTGATCAGATAATGATACTGCTGCAACTTATCTCCTCGTATGTGCAATAGAATAATTGGGGATTTCATCACGCTCTCGGTATATTGAATTCAGAATGATCTGAGGAACGTATCTAGTACTGTAATCAGCCTATTTTCCAAAGAAATCCCACTAAAGGAGACCTGTTACCCCTCCTATTAAAATAATGGAGCTGTGATGATATAATAGAGCTTGCCGCATCATGCACTGGTAAAGAAAAATTGAAATTTGTTTCTGTTGTATTATGTGGTTGGTCCTGCTACTATCGATGGTTGTTATGTTGCTGATTTCACACACTGTGAAATTGGTGTCATCAATAAATATCAGATAGTTACGTAATTCGAATGACACAGGGGTGTCACCAACGTGAGAATGCTTGGGATGAAGTGGGTGCACTTAGTTGTGACACTGTGTGCTGGCCGCCATAGGGAAGGTCTCTTTGGCCACCAGGTCCGTACTTAGAATTCCAAACTTCTGCTATAGATAAGTGTAAATGTTACAAGACGATCATTATCTGCATCAAGTCTGCGGTTTTTTATATAGATGGGTGTGATCCGTGCTCTTTTTCAGTCAAGGTGTCTTCTGTGTATCAGTTACTGTACATGGAGCCCATAAGCTACAAGGCGTAGAGAAATTTAGCAGTATCAGCCAGTTTTCAATATCAGCAATATTCCCCATATTTGCACCTGTATGACGAGCGAGTAATGACAGCATATCGTGGTTTTCCTTTGTGAACGAACTTTTAGCATCTCAGTTTTATGTTTGTTAGGCTACATTGGTAAACTGTAACATTCTTCAGAATGAGATTTTCACTCTGCAGCGGAGTGTGCGCTGATATGAAACTCCCTGGCAGATTAAAACTGTGTGCCGGACCGAGACTCGAACTCGGGACCTTTGCCTTTCTTAGTCCTTTCCGAGACGTTTTTATCTCTAGATATAACAATGAAACGCAATCAATGCAGTAACACCTATCAGCACCTCAATAAAAATATTTATTTATATTCGATACCATTTGCAACGTAACTCATATGCTGGCGAGCAATCATTGAAACCATGGGAGTTTTAAGTACAGGCCGAGGCGAGGGCGTGCGGGCAGGGAGCCACCCCAAGGCAGAGATACCGAGTTATGGGAACGGAGGCTGTGTTTTACCCAAATACGGTGGAGTGAGGAGAGTATGGCTGATCTCGGTGGCAGCACGTGGATGATGGATGTAGCTCCAGAGATTGTGGCATTCGAAACGAGACGCAATATGACTCCTTTGAAATATATCGAAATTCAGTAGTAGTTCGATGTTTCATAGTAGCGCAAATACAATCATATAAGGGTAGTCACAGCACTGAGGTGCACCGATTGAAACATTAATAATGTAGTGAAAACTACAGAAGTTAGGTAGTCACATTAAATGAACTTTCTTAAAAACATCTTAAAAACTAATAACTGATTAAGGTTTCATGTGATTTGAACAAAGTAGGTATTAGATGATAGTTTAGGACTCTAGCTAGCGTCGCTGAAATCCACACATTCATACATATTCTATTTTCTGATTTATTACGTTTCATACCTTATTAACTATGTAAATGCATCAGATCATCATATTCTCTATAGGTACACAGCAAATGAACGCAGTATTGCATTTATTGTATCTCTCCCTACCATTTCTAGATTATTATTTGTTTTCTAATTAATTTAGTTAAAAGTTAATTCGTTCAATATTAAAAAACACTCGTAATTTAAAAATGATAAATTGTTTCTCATATTTGATGCCGTCGCTAAATGTGTGAAAGGACGCATCTACTGAGCAAACCAAATTTACTGTCTTACATGTTTTAACAACTTTCCTCTGTTATTTGCCACAAACTAGCATGCACATAATTCATGCTTTAATTAGTTATGCTTAACTGTTATATATAGAGTAGTGCGTTGGGTCATCATGGTACTGCAAGAAAAAGAAATATTATTTAAGTCATATGTCAAATCTGTTATATGATTATTTTCCGAACGGTGGTCCATTTTCTGTATTTTAAGTAGAAATATGTTATACATTTTAGTGGGGGAAAGCGAGGTCTTAAAACGCTAGGGAGCAGAGGCTCCTGGTCATTCTGTCTGGTGGTGAGTTTGTACGGTTCGGTCGTGAGGTTACATGTTGGTGAGCTCATTGTGCGGTTTCAAGCTTGTAGAAGTGATAGATTTTGGGCGGCAGACTGCCGCGCGATTACTTTAACATTCGTTTGTTCTTATAAAATATTCGAGTCAAATGGGAGTTAGATTGGCGTAAGATAAGGTATAGGACTGTACTTTAACTTATTTCGTTTGAATTTTTGGAGTTAATTCTGGACAAGGTATGAGAATCTGCTCGAGAATTCGGGTGTGATAATACGCTGATCGCCATAAGTGGACTTTAAGCATTTATGAGTTCGCGAAGAAGTCGTTCTTAGTCAGTGGAATGGGCCTTTCTCTCGTACCAGTGATGTTTAGATAGCATCTGGGGTTTCTGCTACCACTTTAATTACGTATTTACGCAAGTTTCATTGCATTTGCCAATTAGTGTTTTTTATTCAGTGTTTAAATTATTTACTGTATGGCCACCATTCTGCACAGTTCTATGTCCGAAGGACTGTATGAATCAGATCATTCCACTTACACCTTTTGGTGTCGTCTACATCAGTTATTCAGTAGAATATAGCCCTTCCATGTTTTACTTTTATTATTCTACATTTAGCAACTTGTTTTCTTTAACATTTCGCATTACTTGCTTGGATAACTGTACTGCAGGATCACAGGTTATGACTACATTTTAGCAGCAGGTTTAGCTGCTGGCATGAAAGCGGAGGTGTACAGCTCAACACTAGAACCACATCAAGCGAAAATTCCAAATAGAGCCGTGCATAGCCCCAGTACCATGCATAGAGAAACAGCTACACGTTAAGGGTTGTGCGTTTTCTGGTTGTAGAATTACACGGTATTGGATGTAAAGCTGCTAATTTATCGAAAGATTATCAACTACATACTCGTTATTTCATATACAACAAGTAAACATCACAGCGGTGGTCCAAGCCAACATGGATAGTATGGCGTCTACTTAAAATTACTAAGAAAGATCATCTAGCATATGACCATAACTGATACTCCTGCTTCATACGAAATCGAAGCAGCATCTGCCACGTCTGTCTGAATCGGTTGTATTTAAATCGAGCAGTATCTACGAGATAAATCATGTCCCAATAGCCGTTATGACTATCATTATTGTTCGGTGAGAAACAGTTTCAAGTATAAACGAACAATAATGAGAACTGTAACCACAGTTGTAATATGATGTCACAATATATAAATAAACAGAATATAATTTTCAGAGGTGTCGTGTGCAGAATTCCAGTTGTTGTGGTTTTGAATCGCTATTTATAATTATTTGATGTATCTGAGTTTGAAAAAATAGACAATATGGATGACATTTAAGAATAAAAATAACTATTTTCCCTTAAAAAATAAAACTGTACAAACAATTTGCTGATGCATTTCATTCGCTTACATTCTGGGTGCAAAGATTTTTTTCGCAATAAAATGTTTCATCGAGTAATTAATACTTTAATGAGGTTATATTAAATAATTCTTAATTAATTCAAATATAGCATTTTAATTGCATTTTATTACCAGCAGCGGCGTAGATTGACACGGTGACTTGTATTTAAAGCGCAACTGCAAACATGAGTATTAATAAAATACAACCGATACAGATCCTTCCACATCGGGTGTGACAGATTAGTTAAATTAAACAGTCCTCTGAAAAGCCTGTTACGTTACTATGAACGACGTTCCGGTAAACGTTGGTTTAATTCGGTGTGTACATAAACCTGCTCAACGGAGGAATGTATTGAGTTCACTCTCTGATAACAGAAAACTGAGATAATTACGAGCTCGAGCCTTAAATCTATTGTCGACTTTGTGCGTACACTATATGAAAAGAAATATCTCGACGCCTATTTGTCGACATTAGTTCGGATGCGTGCGCCCTTCGCTTTTATGACACCTCTAATTCTCCTGTGGGACTTTCAGCAAGGTGTATGTGGAGGAATGCCATCCCATTCTTCCTTAAAAGCCGAAACGAGAGAAGGTAGTCTGTCTTACTCTGGGGCTGGAGCGAAGTCGACGTTGTAATTCACCTCAAAGATGTCCCATTATGTTCAGGTCAGGAATGTTACTGTCCACAAACCATTGCCTCACTGATACTGCGGCCGAAGTGGCCGTGCGGTTAAAGGCGCTGCAGTCTGGAACCGCAAGACCGCTACGGTCGCAGGTTCGAATCCTGCCTCGGGCATGGATGTTTGTGATGTCCTTAGGTTAGTTAGGTTTAACTAGTTCTAAGTTCTAGGGGACTAATGACCTCAGCAGTTGAGTCCCATAGTGCTCAGAGCCATTTGAGCCTCACTGATACTGCTTTACGACAAGGAGCATTGTATTGCAAATACAATTACCATCAACGAAATCTTACTTTACTGAACACAGTAGTAGTAGTAATAGTAGCTTTATTCATCCGTAGATATCTTTTTACAATGATATAGGACATGTCAAAGTATTTTCAAATGTAGATAAATTTAAAATAAGCTAATTCGTACACACATATACATACAGACTTATAGTTTGAGACAATCATTGGATTTACTTCTGGTATAAAATACTTTTTTTACATATAACTTATTAAATAATGTAATGCCACAGTGTTCACTCATATCTCACTGTCAGTCACTGCACACACTATACACACATTGTTTCACAACACTTCACTCACTTCACGCACACACACACACACACACACACACACACACACACACATACACACACACACTCTGGTGATCTCTGTTCCATTTTCTGTACCTCAACTTCCCATTTGCTATCCTGAAAAACTGAGTCAGCATCCCTCCAGAATGAGTGAGATGCTGAGCTCAGAAAGAGGAAGAGGTGTTAGTATTGTGCTATGCATAGCTTGGGGGTAAGTATTTCTAGAAAGGAAAAAAAGAAGTAAAAAACATAAAGTGAAGGTGTTATATGGAATGTTGGATATTTTATAATCATTATTATTATTATTTATTTGTATAACATTTTTTTATCAAACCCCTACTCTGTTTTAGCGAAGTAATCCTTCAATGTGTGAAATGTATTGCATAACAGGTACTTTTTAGCTGCCTTTTTAAATAAGTGTATTTTTGCAGTTTCTTTAATCTCTTTCGGTAATTTATTTTACAGTTTTATTCCTTGGTAGAAAATGCTGTTTTGAGTTTTATGTTTATTTTTTCCTGGTAAATGTAATTTGAGTCTAACTCTTGTTGCATGGTCACAGACAGAGCTGTTTGTGCAGCAATTACCAATGTTATTTTTGATGTACACAACTGACTGGTAAATGTATTTACATGGAGCAGTTAAAATCCCCAGTGTTCTGAACAGATCTTTACAATGAGCTCGACTAGTAGTTTTGGTTATTATTCTTATGACTCTTTTCTGGAGTTTGAAAATTGTGTTCAAGTTTTTTGCATTTGTTTCCCAGAAAAGAATGCCATAACTAAGAATCGAGTGTACATATGAATAATATGTAACTAAAAGACACTGCCTGTTACACACTGATGATAGGATTCTAAGGGCATAACATGCTGATGACGTTCTGTTTGCAAGTACCTTTGTGTGTTTACATCACTTCAACTGAGAATCAATATTCATTCCTAGAAATTTTGCATTTGTTACACAGTCTATAGAGGTGCCACCTACATTTAATTTAACATTGTCATTTTTCCTCTTCAAACTGAAATTCATGGCATTAGTTTTCTTTATGTTCAATATGACTGTATTGCTTATTGACCAATCATAAACTTCCTTGAGAGTTTCATTTGCTTTCTCGGCAAGGAGTTCTCTTGTTTTCTCAGTGACTAGAGTATTGCTGTAATCAGCGAAGAGGGTTTTTCACCATGAGTAACACTACTGATGTATATGAGGAACAGTATTGGTCCTAACGCTGTTAAATGTATTCATATCCTTGCGCATTTAGAGTTTTCTTAACAGCAGTGAGGGGATCACAACCTAACTACTAAAAACATTCGGATGCCGTAACGTCTTCCTTCGAACTTCATCGTCAGCAGTAAACGTAATAGCAGGTTTCGTTCTCAAGGTATTTGTCGAACCCAAACCCTTCTGTCGAACTGCCACAGGTTATAACGTGACTCATCATTCCATATCACTCGTTTCCAGATATCTACTGTTCTGTGGAGTCACTCCCTAAACCAGCTCAAGCGTCGCTTAGCGTTGATCACAGAACTGTGTGGCTTATCCTTTTTCCCTGTTCTTTTTAACTCTACGAGCACAGTCTTTGCGCTAGCCAGCCTGCTGGTAGACCTTTGGAGCTCACGATTAATTCCTTCGATCGATTTCATGTGATTTCTTACAACCACCCCCCCGCGATGTTGGACAGTCCGAGTCCGTCAGTACATGAGCTCTGCCTGGTGTTGGTTTAACTGTTGTTGTTCCTTCGCGTTTCCACTTCACAGCCTCATCACCAAGAATCGACTTGGGCAGCTTTAGAAGCGTTGAAATATCTGTGATGGATATGCTGCTCAGGTCACATGCAATGGATAGTCCGAGTCCTTTTATACTAGCGTGACATCTAGTGGTCAATGCCGCATTACGTTGGGTGTCCGAATACTTTTGTTCAGATAGTGTATGTACATACGAGGGTGAGACAAATGAAAACCTTAGATCTAATAACAAATCGAGATTTCGCGCCGTTGTCTGTAAGTTGGGAAGCGTGCTACAAACAGCGTGCAGAATGGCCTGTAGGTGGCATCATAGTGCAGATGCACACATAACGTCGCAGTATCAGTATAAAGATGGCCGCCCCACTTGCGACTTGCACCAGGGAAGAACAGCGTTCTGTTATTCGGTTTTTGCGTAGTGAAGGTGTGAAACTTATCGAAATTCATCGACGAATGAAGGTTCAGTACGGTGATGCATGTTTGTCACAGCAGCAAGTCTACGAATGGAGTAGGAAGTTCGCAAATGATGTGACTTCAGTGGCAGATGCTCCTCGTCCAGGTCGGGCACAACGAGTTGTGACTGCACAGAACATTGCAGCAGTTGAAGCCATAGTGAAGGAAAACTGCCGAGTGACACTGAATGACACTGCAGCATTTTCACAGATTAGTCATGGTCCAGCACACTACATTGTGCATGATGTGCTCCAGTTCCACAAAGGGTCTGCAAGATGGGTGCCACTGCAGCTGACTCCTGAAATGAGACAACGACGTGATGATGCTTGTGAAGAACTTCTTCAGCGCTTTGAACGAGAAGGTGATGGCTCCCTTGCAAGAATCGTTACTTCCACCAGCCGGAAATGAAGAGAGCGAGCAAGGAATGGCGTCATTCCTCATCACCAAAACTAAAGAAGTTTCGAACAGAACCTTCAGCAGGGAAGGTTATGCTCACTCTCTTTTGGGACGAAAAATTTAGAGCATTACATACCTAGAGGGTCCACTGTCACCAGTGCATCATACACAGATCTCTTAAAAAATCATCTGCGGCCTGCAATAAAATCAAAGCGACGTGAATGATTGCTGTCAGCAGGTTTCCTTTTGCAACATGTCAATGCAAGGCCCCACACTGGCCGTACAACAGTTGCAACAATCACAGATCGGCATTTTGAGTGTCTTCCTCATCCACCATCCTCACCTGACCTTGCCCCAAGTGATTTCCATATGTTTAGACCACTCAGAGACGCAATGTGAGGAAAGAAGTTCCGTTCTGATGAAGAGGTACGCCGCGCGGTGCGTGAGTGGTTGCGCGGACTACCAAAAGATTTTTTTCTAAAAGAATTTATGCACTTTGTAAGCGCTGGAAGACTTGCATTGAGCGTGGGGGAGATTATGTTGAAAAGTGATACAGCTTTGTACCACTTCTGCAAACTGAATAATATTTTAAAAAAGTATTTAAGGTTTTCATTAGACTCATCCTCGTATGATCGATCTGATGTCCTTGAAAGTAAAGTGTATTTTCAATAGAACAGAAGAGGCACGTCTGCATTCACCTAAGGAAAAACACCCTTATATTACAAAGAACTTCTGACGAGGGTAATTTACTCCACTTTAAGTTATGACGTGGTGTGATTTATCATGGTAGAGTGAAAATTAATTAGCGTAGAACGAGCAGGAAAGGCGGCAGGCAGAGATAGACTCCTAGCGGGTGTCATAGAAATCTTGACTCGAAGTAGAAAATTGCGTGGCGAAGTAATCCGTGACATAGGGAAGGAGCTGCTGCTGACACGCAGCGTACTAGACGCGTACTTTAATTATCGGGAGGAGGGTGGAGAGGTTCTCTCTTAAGAAACCGTGGCCGGCGGCTCGCTTTCACGAGCAGCCGTCTCGCGGGATCTCGGGTCCCCAGGCTGAGCGTCGCGCCGGCGCTGGCGCGCTGTTCCTGACTCTGCTTCGCATCACTCTGATCACTGCGCGGTTCAAACTTCCATCCGTGAAACTTTCTACGGCAGCAAACACATATGACACGAGGGTTTCCCTAGTTAGCGTGGATGTTGTTCGAGTCACATTGGCTCCTATGCGTAAGCCTGTAAACGAAAGACCAGAACTCCGCCGAGAAAATTTTTAAGCTTGTTCAAAAATATGAGTTTTGATATAGGGGCCCCGTGGTCTCCGGTGGATCGGTACAGAATAGCTGCATTTCATTCTATTCCGTAACCCGATTTGTAATTTTACGTATATTTGAAAACACGCTGAACAGCCAAAGAAATTGCTATAGGCATGGGTACTCAAATATAAAGAAATGTAAACAGGCAGAATACGGCCCTGCGGTCAGCAACGCCTACATAAGATAACAAGTGCCTGTCGTAGTTGTTAGCTCTATTACTGCTTCTAAAATGGCAAGTTATCAAGATTAAGTGCGTTTGTACATGGTGTTACAGTCGGCGCACGAACGACGGGATACGGATCTCCGAGGTAGCGACGAAGTGGGGATTTTCCCGTAGGACCATTTCACGAGGGTACTGTGAACATCAGGAATCCGGTAAAACTTCAAATCTCTGACATCGTTGCAGCCGGAAAAAGATTCGGAATGATGGGACCAACGGTGACTGAAGAGAATTGTTCAACGTGACAGAAGTGAAACCATTTTGCAAATTGCTGCAGATTTCAGTGCTGAGCCATCAAGAAGCGTCAGCGTGCGAGCCATTCAACGAAAATCATCGATATGGGCTTTCGGACTTTCCTTTCATGACTGCACGACACAAAGCTTTACGCCTCGCCTGGGCCCGTAAAAATTGGACTGTTGATGACTGGAAACATGTTGCCTGGTCGGATGAGCCTCGTTTGAAATTGTATCGATCGGATGGACCTGTGCGGGTATGGAGACATAAATCCATGGACCCTGCAAGTCAGCAGGGGCTGTTCAAGCTGGTGGAGGCTCTGTAATGGTGTGGGGCGTGTGTAGTAGGAGCTTGATACATCTAGATACGACTCTGACAGGCGACACGTATGTAAGCGTAATATCTGCTCACCTGCATCCATTCATGTTCATTTTGCATTCTGACGAACTTGTGGAATTCCAGCATGACAATGCGACGCCCCACAGGCCCAGAATTGCTACAGAGTCCCTCCAGGAACACTCATAAGAGTTTAAACACTCCTATGGCCACCAAACTCTCCAGACATAAACATTATTGATCATATCTGGGATGTCTTGCAACGTGCTGTTGAGATGAGATCTCAACCCCCTCGTACTCTTACGCATTTATGGACAGCCCTGGAGGATTCATGGTGTCACCTCCTCCCAGCAGTACTTCACACATTATTCGAGTCCATGCCACGTCGTGTTGCGGCACTTCTGAGTGCTCGTCGGCCCTAACAATATTAGGCAGGTGTAGCAGTTTCTTTGGCTCTTCAGTGTATCTGCACAGTAGCGCAAATGTCGACGGAATCGTGTACGAGTTCACCGAATGTAGTGGGAGAGGTGTTCCCGCTACGACGGCAACCACGTCATAGTACTTGAATTTTTAAGTCAGTCGGTGGTACGTCGCTGTACACTCTGCCCTGATTATGGTGGTTGACGCCTTAAACAACTTTAAGGGAACAGTGTTGTACGTCGCCAACAGGCCGCATATATCCGCTACCCGTCCGATGTCTCTGCCGTGCAGAGTTGCCTATCCGTTGCCCGGAAGTCTCTCTCCTTCGGCGATTGCGTGTCCATTTAAGAGGCGTACAAATTCTTCTTCCAGCTTGCCTACCCCTATCTCCGCCACAACCATTACAGCAGCTCAGTTTGCCACAAAGTAGGCACAAAAGTACATTGTACTGAAACGCAGTGATTAAATCAGGCCAACTTCCCGAAAATCTGTCACGCCTCAGGGCACTTGTTGAGCCTGGTGCACCTGACAAGCGGTTGTGCTGTCATCCCAATGTATATGTCTGCGTACGTAGTTTCACTACAGCTCGCTTATCATAACGGCGCGGGCAGAACTGCGCAAATGAACCGTATATGAGACGGAGGAGAAATTAGGAACTGGGGAACATATACCAGTTACCAAGCAGAGTCAAGCAGGGGAAAAGTTGTGTGTGTATGAGGCAGCTTTAAACAAATCAGTAGGTGTCTCGCAACGAAAATCGTGTAAAAAGTTACTAAACACTGATTCTGGAGCCTCGAATATGTTACGACATCTTATAAAGTTGAACAGCAGTTTCCTCGCTCCATAAATTATCTTGAAAGAAGACAAAGGCTTAGTGGCTGACAAGTGTGTGGAAATGTGTGCTAGGGTTCAAAAATGGTTCAAATGGCTCTGAGCACTATGGGACTTAACTGCTGAGGTCATTAGTCCCCTAGAACTTAGAACTACTTAAACCTAACTAACCTAAGGACATCACACACATCCATGCCCGAGGCAGGATTCGAACCTGCGACCGTAGCGGTCGCGCGGTTCCAGACTGTAGCGCCTAGAACCGCTCGGCCACTCCGTCCGGCTGTGCTAGGGACTTGGGGTAATTTAGCATTATAGAGGCTTTCTAAATTTAGAGCAAACATTGATTGAAATAGGAAAAAACGTTTGGCAGGGTGGATATTAAAAACCACATTCTGGTGGTACGCAACGTAGTGCGACGAAAGCGTGGTATGAAAGAAAAGACACTTGCTTTTTAGATTGACTTAATATGAAAAACGAACATCGACTTCGCTAAAACGCATTTGGGAAACTTAGAATGAACTATTTTATCCAATTAGAATGAATTCAGCATACTCGCAATACAGATCCGGAAAAAGTAATTAAAGTTGACGTAACTGGGACCGTATTTGGTTGTAACACATTAATGTTACAGAAACAAGACTTTTAAAACCTTACTTAGTGGGCGTTACGGTATAATATACATCTTCACGCTCATAGGTGCGTAGGATCTCGACTTCCAGAGACGGTTCTGCTTACTACAGAGATATGTGTTAGACGTGACGTGATAGTGTTTAGAGCTGAGAACAGCAAGTATTTGTCGTAAAGGCGTGAATTTTCAGAAAAAACGGTTCATATCAAATTAAATAAATAAGCCCGACTCTACGCCGAAAAGTAAAAAAAGAGCAAACAAAATCCACCATCATCTGGACTACAATGGCTCAGAATGACTATTTCATTGAGCCTCGTCTGATTATACACTGAATTTAAAAAAAAAGTCATCAACTTCCGAAACTACTGTTAATACTGCATTGATAGCGTACAGAATAAACTGTTACGTAGCGTAACACAGCGGTTAACGGTCAGAAAAGTAAGATTCGTTTAGCCTGGTTTGATTGAGCGCAGCCTGCCCGTTCGCCCGCTAATGTGCAGCATCTTGCCTTCCTGTCTAACAGGCAAGGATGGGCAAGTTAAAAGCGGAGTGTATACACATCTGCTTCATGCAATGCTAGCAGCACATTTCACAACACCGTTATGTATACATACATAATGTTTAGTCGCTGTTTGTTGCAGGCTTCAGCAGGGGGCAGCAGCTACGTTACCGAGCAGCGCGCGAACGAGGAAACCGGCGACGCTGCTGTCGAAGAACAAACATCGACGTCATATCACGTAGATGCAAACGTACTTGCGCCTGCTGGATACATAAGGCCAGACGCGGCCTCCAGCAGGCCATTTGTAGTTAAAGTCTGAGTTCCAGTTCCAGTGCAGTACAGTTCAGTTCGACTGAGTTGCTCTCGCAGTTCCGGGCCAGGAGCCTGCTACCCTTGTCGCCCATGTAACAGAACTCGCCGGAACAATCCAGGAAGCTCCGCTCTGCTTCGCACGTCGTCGTGCCTACGCTATTCCACGCGACACGGCCCTTCATGAAAGCCGTCCTACAGCCATAAGGAATGACGCTTACCGCAGATCTGCTATCACGTCAGTAAAGTCTGTTTGCTACACCAAATGATTACTAACGACCTTTCATTTGTTGTTTTTGGGACCAAAATCATTGTGAATTGGTGCAGTTAATAAAGTGTTTTGTACAGCAACTTGAGAATCATCTCTTAACACAGTAACCAACCACCAAAAATTGTAGGCTAAAGAAGTTCTTAATATGTCGTGTGTTGTACTATACGCTCATAAAACACATAGAACGCTTTGTAATCAATGTGTATGTTTTCCGTCAGGGGTTTATTGTATTACGCTTTTTTTGTATTGTACATTCAGTTAACTGAATACTACAGACTTGTTCACCTTTGTCAAGGTATTTTCACACATGCATGGGTAAATGCGGAAACGAACCGAATAAATAGTTACACTGGAGAACTCTGGTCTCTTTAGGCAAAATATCTCTGAACAAAGTCATAAATTTTGTCTGTGTTGTACTGGGTAGAGCAGATTCCCACAAAAAGCCGGGTGTTGTTTTTGAGACCAAAATCATTGTGAGTGAGTGCAGTCAATAAAGTGTTTTGTATTGCAACTTCAGTATCATCTCTTAATACAGCAAGCAACCACCAAAAACTGTAGGATACAAAAAGTTCTTAATTTGCCACGCGTTGTACTATACGCTCATAGAACACATTGTAATAAATGCGTACGTCTTCGTATATATATATATATATATATATATATATATATATATATATATATATATATGTTACTACGTTGCCTGACGGATTTCTGATGCACTGACATTCTCTTTACCCTTCTGCACTAAAAACCTATAGAAATGTTGACTTATGCCAACGAAACGTGAGCTTTGTATGAAGAAATCGTATAAAATTCATTTCTGGGTTTCAAAATTAAGTAAAGAGTAAAGCAACACAGGATGTAATGTTAACAAATGACATAAGAAAACATGCGAGAGTTACATGAATGCGTTTAGCTGATATAATGCATGGAATAATCATTCATCCAGCAGTGCATACTAGATACGTGATTGTGAAGAAGATGATAATGAGTATGTAGCATTAAAGATGGGCTTAACTGGGTGCTCATACTATTCCTTGTAACAAATATATGGGGCGAACTTTAGTTCAGTATTGCACAAATGCTTCACTACTCCGGGAAATTGGGTCAAAGGGCGCGTATTACTTTGTTGTACAGGTACCAATGTTGAGTCAAATAAGAAGCACTTCTATTGGTTAATTGTAAATCAGTAACTGAAAAACTAAATCGAGAAGATATTTCTTAAGATAAATATGCCCTGGTGTCTTACGTTTCGTCAGTAGAGTAGGCGAACTACTTTCAACAAGGCTAAGAATTAGTTTATCATTCAGGAATCATCAAAAGATACCCTAATATTATTTACAAGAAATATCAGAATTCTAAGCAATTAATATAGTGGAACAAACTTCCTATTCTTCTTTCCTCTTTTCATTTCTTTCTGGAATCTTTTTGGAAAATAAACGAGAGAAACTACACATAGCTCAATTCTGACAGAAAATGCAACTTATCACTTTTTATTGTTTCCAAAAATATATTCTGGTACTTTCAAACAATTCCAAATTTGTTATCACATGGTGACATTTACAAACAATTTTAATTCGTAACTCATTGTCAGGTCTTCGCCAAAGTGTTGATGCTGGTAAACACAAATTTGTAAGGAACGTATCGAAATTTGATGTAAAGTTATTATAATAACTGGCATTTTTTATTTACTTGTGATGGTAGTTAGAAGGGCTATGGGACCACCGCGTCTGATATTCACGTGGTACTATAACAGTATTGCAGTAGTTTCATGTAAATTTAATTACTTTTTTATCCAGCACCTAAGAGTGGTGAAAGTGCCTCATAAAAAGTAACATTGTAGATGCTGAAGGTGACCATGCATCAGCATAAAAGCTACCACCCGAGAAAATAAATACGTAAAGACAATTAGTAGTGACTGATATCTGTTTATGATTGAGTCATTCACGATTTACATCACAAGATTGGTCAAATGCTGATTTGTTAATTGGATCTAGATTCACTTGCACACCAATTGGCGCTCATTCTGGCTGGTCCTGTGGAAATGTTGTTATCTTCTGTCGTCATGAAATTCATTCCCTGTTGGTATGTATCAGATGGACCACCTTGTGAGATTGAGAAATCTGACTAGGATCCAAGAACATCTCCAACTAGCGTAGCTATCACGCTCTAAGAGGCATGGGCTGAGAGATAGCTGTAGTACGGTAAACGAATTGATTGTGAGAAAGAGGAAGTCAACAGGAAGAAGTCTCCGAATTTCCACACGAATTTCGCTCTCTACAAAACAGAAACCAGTAACACAAATAATTTCTCCAAGGCCGATTATATGACGTTCTCCAGCTGTTATGCACCCAAATACCTTGTTTTCAAAATGGTTCAAATGGCTCTGAGCACAATGGGACTTAACATCTATGGTCATCGGTCCCCTAGAACTTACAACTACTTAAACCTAACTAACCTAAGGACAGCACACAACACCCAGTCATCACGAGGCAGAGAAAATCCCTGACCCCGCCGGGAATCGAACCCGGGAACCCGGGGGCGGGAAGCGAGAACGCTACCGCATGACCACGAGCTGCCGATATACCTTGTTTTGAATTACTTTTGTGGAACTTCTCTACATCGCTCCGGTGAGCTTTATTTTTACATGTAACACTTTCAAATCGTTAACAGAGAAATATCAGCAATTACCTCATATAAAAATAACAGGGAAGGAACATCTCAAATGGCTTAGCCTCGAAACAAGTTCCGGATAAATAAGTTGTACATACGATGACATTGCGAGAAGTTTCAGTGTTTTTATCGCAGCTATAGCACTAAATATCGTAAAAAATTCAGAAAAATAATGTAACAGAGAGCGTTGAGAAGGGATGAACTAAATAGGAAAGATAACGAAAACGAAAATTAATGTAACAGAGAGCGTTGAAAAGGCATGAACTAAATAGGAAAGAGAACAGAAACAAGAAATAATTTTCGTTCCCCGAGCGAGAAATGAACGAACCGTTTGTGAAACTAATCAACAAAGTATTCAGCATTCGTCCACAATGCTGCAGGAAGATCACAGGAAGGTCCTGGTACGTAGGCTACATTTGATCACAGCTCTTACTAAAAGCGACTGTTATCGGGAACACTGTACCATTCAGCGTATTACAAGCTGCGGACAAAAACTCACTACGACAGGTGTGAAATTGTTTTAAATAGACGTATAAATTAGGAAAAAACATAATTAAGAGAAAAAGGAAGTCACTTTCGTTTGAAAGAACTCACGTTGTATTCAAGAAACGTGAATCACTGATTTCCGAATTCTCAATTTCTGTTTAATATCCAATACAGCTGTAGAATATCGGAAACCAGGCACCATAAAAGAGACCTTTTTTAATCTAATTTTGTTTGTCGTTTTTCCTTCCATTTGTTTGGGGCGCCCGTCCCATGACACCTGCTAAAGTTCATCGTTTATCTGTTCACTCAGTTTCTTTTTATTACAGAGGGCAGTTAACCCTCTGGCCGAGCACGCTGAGCTACCGTACTGGCGCCTGAAACCTTGAAGAGAGTGAAACTTTGCATAGTATCACGTTAAAAAAATAGTGAGTTTTGAAAATGAATGAAGCAGGGATGCAGATGATGAATTTCCTAATGAATGCCTTCTTACTAAAGTATACTCTAGTACAGCATCAACAGTAATAGGGAACAGAGGAATTAAGAATTGCTGTTAAGAAGGAATGTATGTTTACACAAACTTCAATTCAAAATTAACTAAATAAGAGTAGTGCTACTACACTTTGTTTCACAGTCATACGATGGCGAAAATTATAGCACTGTCGATTTGGTGCTTCAGTAGGCTTAAACTGTATATTCACGGAAAAATATGAACTGAAACAACAAAATTTAAGTTCAAATGGTTCAAATGGCTCTGAGCACTATGGGACTTAACTTCTGGGGTCATAGAACTTAGAACTACTTAAAGCTAACTAACCTAAGGACATCACACATATCCATGCCCGAGGCAGGATTCGAACCCGCGACTGCAGCGGTCGCGCGGTTCCAGACTGTAGCGCCTAGAACCGCTCGGCCACCGCGACCGGCTTATGTAAACATAAAGCATTTTTACGTACAGCACAAGACATTAATTATAGATACAAACCAACAGGATTTATATGCTAAACACAAACCAGCCGTCTATGCAGTATGATCTTCATATTATTGTTGGCCACTTCGCTCAGTATAATACTAGGTTAGCGACGAGCAAGTGCACACAACCCCTCGGCGACTCCGGCCGGCCAAAGTTTAAGTAAAGCACCGTTATAATGCATCTGAATCTAGATGAAGCGTCTGAGAACGAAACGTGAAATGCATTACGGAAAGGTTATTCTGATCTAAAATAATGTGCCGTGCAAATATGGAAAATAACCAATTTATGTATTCCGGATAATAGGTGTCTTCAGCTATAACCATCTTTCTGTTTTCATGGGCACATTGACAGTTCGGTTTCCATGGATTCCAACTGAAGGTGCAGTTCAGTTCACAGCTTTTAAATATTTCTGAAGAAACATCAAATTATTACTATACTGAAAAGCACCTAATTTTGTAGATTTGTAATCTGGATTTCCATGTTATGTGATAATCGCACTTTATGTTCGTACTTATAATGCACATTATCCTCACGATACTATACAGTTTCGTTAACTACAGACATAGCCTGGATTAAAAATAAATGGGGTATAAAGAGGATACAACATTCAGAGTTGTTTTATAGCAAAGCCTGGTCAACACTACACAAGCACAAAGCACAGGACACTGTAAATTAAATAATGATGAAATCTGATTATTTACCACTTAAAGCTCACAAATTAGGACCTTTCAATGTAGCAAACATGGTTTTATTGCATTTTAATTGGAATGTTCAGCAATATGTCTGTAAAATTACAGATGAAAAATGCAGTTCAAGAGGCACAGTTTTTATGCGTTTTTGACAGAGAAAACTGTGTTTTAACACAAAAAGGAATTTCTGGATTGATTTCATTGACATGCTGTGCTTCGGAATACGAATCAGATGCTGACACTCAACATATGTGTACATTATGTAGTATCGTTGCCCTGTTTACGTTCAAAGCGCGTTGTGTGCACTTGCCCGTCGCTAACCTAGTATTATACTGAGCGAATTGGCCAACAATAATATGAATATCATACTGCATAGACGGCTGGTTTGTGTTTAGCATATAAATCCTGTTGGTTTGTATCTATAATTAATGTCTTGTGCTGTACGTAAAAATGTTTTATGTTTACATAAACGAACATGGAAACTAAGACGTGAAAATAAAATTTACTGCATCTGCAGAGAATCCGACAAGCCGAAAAAGTAATTCATCCTAACAGAGTAAAAAGAACATTCCTCATACGTGGATGCATTTATTTGTCAGAATCACGGGTGTATCGCAGTAGGTAAAACTAAGCATTAATTAATAATTTAGAAGCATAAGAATATACAACTTAGTATTACTTGCTAGGCTTTTAAGAAGTATTTCTTTACAAAATAAAATGAGAAAGATGCAAGGAGGGCTCTCAAATCAGGTTTGGAAATATGGGGTCTTTCATTGAATTTTGTTTCAGTTCTGCTGAAAGTCTGTCGAAACTGTATCCTGCAGAATAGTGCATATCTTTCTCTACCGCAGAGACAGAATTATTATGTAGCCGCAATTCATTTTTCTGTTTGGTTTGTGCTATGTGTATAATGTCCTTGTTGTTAATCACAAATTCCATGAGACCATGAATCTTCAGAAGTGCTGAGCTGGAACCCCGTCCACGCTGTTTAGCGCCCGTCAACCTCAAACACACACACACTGGAATCCCGAGACGTTTGAAAAACAGTACGTGAGCAACATCCAGTCTATGAAAAATATGACAAATCTGCTGTTATTGATAACAACGCATTAATTTTCAGTCACCAGAATTGAAAATTTCCTACACTGCTGATTATTTTCGCATCCTGTGGCAATACATGGCTTGTTTGTACTTCGCCGTCAGATTCACAACCAATGTTCCTCTCTAACGTGCCAGTATATATTTCTGTAAAGTCCCCACTGCATTTTTGCATCACGATATCATGTAAAAAGCATGTAAGTGGCCTATCCTCCAATATAATTACATCTTCGTTATCAATTGCGTAAATTGAACGTGCCTTTTCGTGCAGCTTAACAAAGTTCACAGGATTAATTGGACTCTCCCCTGCTCACCGTTACCGTTAGCACGCGCACTTCACTACCAAACACAGCATCAGCTTCATTCGTAGTGTGTGTATAGCTACAATGTTGCGAGGCTGGTGCACTGACCTTCAGACGGCGCTAGCTCTCGTACACACACATTTTTAAGCTTTTTCTAGTTTTTTCAACCGTCCTCTCAAAACGTCGTCAGTAGTTGATTGCGCCGTAATGCAGTTGTCAATAAGCTAGTACTACTTGGGCCGATGAACAAACATACTGCGCTGCAGCAATTGTACCAGTTAACAGAAATGTGTGATATTGAATGAGAAACAACAGAGGAATTTCGTACCACAAGACGAATTTACATCTCCCGCGAAAAGTTGTCTTCTGAGCCTCGGTTTACCCCGCTCACATTTTTCGGTGTAACATTTTTTGAGCTGTAGTTCAAAGACTTCTTAAGAACGATTTATGGAAACTAGTATTTTGTCATATTATTTTTACGTCAGGTAAACAACTCTTAGCTAATACTTGCTCTCAGCTACAGTGACGGTGACATTGCGGTATGGTCCAGTCTGAAAGTGCCGAAGTACTCACGGAGAAATGAAGTTCATAAGCTATTCGTTAACAATTGAGACAAACGGTGAATTTCTGGCGATCCCCTCGTCTTTTATTAGTTCGCAAAAGACATTTTACGCTTACAAGATTTCAGTACTCCAGAAAGACCGTCCGGTCCTTACATAAGGCGCAGTGGCGCTGATAAATCCGATTACTGCTCAGGCTGACTCAATGAAGAATACAGCAGCTTTCACGTCTAGCTCTTAGAAGCCACGTAATTTACCATCGTGTGATCTCTTACTCCTTTCAAAGATGGAATTCAGGGAGCTGTAATTTGATACAGAAGTCTTTCTCGTCAAAGAGTCGATGAAAAGAGAAATACTTCGTTTCCACACGAATTTAATGGATTTTCTTGCGGTATATCTTTCGTTTCTCGGTCTCGGTTCAGTATAGTCACACGAGAAAAAACTGAAGTTGCACGAAATAACGTGATTAGCATTGTGCCAAACTGTCGTTATGCCAAGTCTGTTCCAAATTCCTCGGTAATGTGACGTCACAGTGACACAGCGTAACCTTCCTTTGGCCATAATTCAGGGCGAAATTTGAGAGATATGAGTGGCAACGACAGGTGTTCAGAAAAAAACGAGATTGTTCAGTGTTAGTTACCATACGGTGCCGAGAAGTGAAGAAAAATATACTGTGAACTGAGTTGGTTGTGATATACGAGGCGCATAGGAAAGTAAGGTCCGATATGGCGCGAAATGGAAACCACAGTGAAAATCCAACGGAGCTTTGCACAAATGTGTTGGGCAGTGTCTTTAGCGTGCCTGTCGATCACTTCACCTCGTTCTTTTCAGTTCAGAGTGCAAAGTGATCACGTAGAAATTCCTAAAACAGCAGTGTCTCCCGCCAAGAATGTGGATAGGGTGAGAGATTTCGCCTGAAGTGATGGCGTCCACAAAACATAAATGTCACGCGTTTCTTTCTTTAACGCGATTCTCAGCCGCATTCTGCAGGGGCAATGAAGACGCTCCTGCAGCGTTTTCGATGGGAAGTGTTTGATCACCAACAATACAGCTCTTAATTGTCTCGCTCCGATGTTCATCTCTGCTCACATGAACCGCTGGCTACGATGACAATATTTTGGCACAAACAACGAAAGGCAGACCAGAGTAGAGTTGGCGGAAAGCACAGACGGTTGCTTTCTACGACGAGGGTACTGGAAAGTTTGTAAACGCTACTACAAAAGTCTAAATCGGAGCGGCGACTATCTAGAGAGGTAGCTGGAAGGTGTGCCTAACAGTTGCGAATGAAAAATTTTTGATTTTGACTGTGTTTTCCATTTCGCGACACACCGGAGCTTACTTTACGAACAGCCCTCGTGTCTAACACGCAAAGGTAATTTTGGCACAGCACAAGCGGTAAATTGTAGTGGATTTAGGAAACTCGTAACGTCTGAATTATATAAGGGTCATTCAGAAAGAAAAGAATAGCAGCTAGTAAAACGAGAACCATTGAAGGGATCGTAATGCCATTGCCTGCGAGGAAAGTGTGGTCCCTATAAGAGCGCTGAGGCCCCAAATTCGCCGCTAGAGGGACATGGACGCACACCCACATGAACGTCAACTGCACTCAGTCCTGCTGAAAACTGTGAATGGAGATTCAGAAGAAGAGCAAAGGGCTGTAGTGCGTTTTCTGGCAGCGGAAGAAGCCCTAGGAACAGAAATTTATCGAACCATGACAAACGTATTAGGAGTACTCCATGTCTGTAGTAAGGGACAAGGCGTGGCACAAGCGATTCAGGGAAGGACGGATATCGTTGGCTGGTGACGCACAATCTGAAATGTTACACCGCATTACCGATACCATTGTCCAGCAGGTGGATGTCCTCATTCTTGAAGGCCGGAGAGTTACGGTGGCAGCCATTGCCCCAGAGGTCGTATTGGGCGTAGGAATTGCAACGTACATGCAGTGTTCTCCGCACTCTTTTCCACTCTTCAATGAATTTCCGTTCCGCACACTCATTTCACTGCAAGCAGACGCACCACACCTGTTTGTACTTCTTTCGAGGCTTCTACTTCTCTGGTTTCACCTCTGAGTGCAATGGACAGTCGACCGACGCATGCGTTTACTCTCTGTCACTTGTGTGTGTGCCCATCTCCCCCCAGCAACGAATTTTGGATCTCAGAGCTATTATAGCGACCACACCTTCTTCCGTAGATAGTGGCATTATGATCCCTTCAGAGGGTTTCATTTGACATCCTCCAGTACATTTCTTTTTAATGCAACTTATACATTGATGAGCCAAAGAAACTGGTACCCTTCATCTGGACTGGTGTGGACCGAGCGAGGTGGCGTAGTGGTTAGCACACTGGACTCGCATTCGGGAGGACGACGGTGGAATCCCGCGTCCGGCCATCCTGATTTAGGTTTTCCGTGATTTCCCTAAATCGCTGCCGGCCGCGGTGGCCGTGCGGTTGTAGGCGCTACAGTCCGGAACCACAGGACTGCTACGGTCGCAGGTTCGAATCCTGCCTCGGGCATTGATGTGTGTGATGTCCTTAGGTTACATAGGTTTAAGTAGTTCTAACTTATAGGGGACTGATGGCCTAAGATGTTAAGTCCCATAGTGCTCAGAGCCATTTCAACCTAAATCGCTCCAGGCACATCCCGGGTTGGTCTCTTCCTCCAAACTCCCCCCCCCCCCTACCTCCAAGACTGGTATGACCTGTGCCCAGTGCTTTCTTCCAACAACAGACCACGCTTTTTTTTCCAGTGATCTGCTGTAGATAATTGTTAAAAGAGGTTCTAAGTCAGGCGCAAATGCGGTATGTAATCTGATAGGGACACAATCGGCGCCTGGAGATTTTTTTGATTTTAACGATTTCAGTTGTTTCTCAAAACAACTGTCACTAATACCAGTATCACTGACTTTTGCAGTGTTGCGGGAAGTAAATTGGGAAAATACTGCTCGAGCTTCTATTCTAAAGGAACATTTGAAAACTGAGTTACAGATTTAAGCTTTCAATTTACTACTCACGGTTTCAGTTCCTTTTTCATCCATGAGTGCATGGACATCAAATTTCGTATCGCAAACAACGTTTAAATACTACCAGAATTTATTTAGGTTTTGTGAGAAATCTATCGATAATCTTCTGCTATGGTATTCGCTTCTCGTATTGCCCTCTCGACAACCAAAGGCGTTCCGTGCATTATCCCCTCCATCTTTGGCCCTGTGCTTTGTTTCACACCTATTACACAGAAGTAGTTTTCTCTATACAGGTCTGTTTACAGCGACTGTACCTCCCATCATGAACTGTTCTACTAGAAACATATCTTTCCAGCGAATGGTTAACTACTCTTATGAACTTGAGCGACAGCTATATGCTCCTCTAAAGAGCTAAATCCTTAGAGTTCGTTACTAAGATAAAACACTACTGCCCCTTTATATCTGGCTTGCTGAACACATAAATCCTTCTACTTGTTTTTGTTGCCTTTTTTACTTTGGTAGTGGCCGTGCGGTTCTAGGCGCTACAGTCTGGAACCGAGCGACTGCTACGGTCGCAGGTTCGAATCCTGCCTCGGGCATGGATGCGTGTGATGTCCTTAGGTTAGTTAGGTTTAATTAGTTCTAAGTTCTAGGCGACTGATGACCTCAGAAGTTAAGTCGCATAGTACTCAGAGCCATTTGAACCATTTTACTTTGGTAGTCATTGTTGCTACTACCGCTGCATGGTTGCTCTTACCAATTTCAGTAAGAACATCCTCAAAGATGTCAGGTCTACTTGTTACAATTACAGCCAATACATTTCCATCATCAGTTGGCTTTCGAACTATCTGTTGTAGGTAATTTTCAGAGAAGGCATACAGTAATGTTTCGCACAGTGTATGGGAGTATGGAACAGGTTTGAAATTCTGTATGTTTCAGGCTTGTTCCAGAAAGGATAAAAGGGGAATATTCACAAAATTATAAAAGTATTACATAACACTTATGATGACAATGACGCCGTTTAAATATCGGGGCGTAGCGCTGCAAAGCGAAATGAAGTAGAACGAGCATGTGAGGTTTGTAGTAGGAAAGGCAAATGGTCGACTTCGGTTTATTGGGTGAATCCTAGGAAAGTGTGGTTCATCTGTAAAGGAGACCGCATGGACGCTAGTGCGACCTATTTCTTAGTACGTCTCGAGTATCGGATTAAAGGAAAAGGTCGAAGGAATTCAGAGGTGGGCTGCTTGTTTTGTTACTGGTAGGTTCGAACAACATCCGAATGCTATAGAGATGCTTTGGGGACTGAAATGGGAATCCCTGGAGGGAAGGCGACGTTCTTTTCCAGAAGCACTATTGAGAAAATGTAGCGAACTGGCATTTCAGGCTGACTGCCGAACCATTCTACCCCCGCCAACATACACTGGGCGCAAGGATCACGAAGATAAGATTCGAGAAATTAGGGCTCATACCGATTCATATCGACAGTCGTTTTCCCCTCGCTCTGTTTTCGAGTGGAACAGGAAAGGAAATGACTAGTAGTGGTATGGGGTACCCTCCGCCACGCACCGTAAGATGGATTGCGGAGTTACGATGTAGATGTACAAGTATGCATATCGATATTAGTAAATTATTAAAATGTGTGTAGTGGTGTTGCCATTGCGATACTATTATAAGACATAGTAAATTAACTACTTACAATTTATTTAAGATTTGTCTTGAGAGACAAAACCACCTTCTGCATTTTTATTAAATAATGATACTTCTTGAGAACCGTGGCTGCTATGTGATACAGGATGTTCATTGGACACAACAGCAACCACCTTTTATATGGTGTGTTCCGGTTTCATATTATTCGTCCATCTTCAAATTACTTAAGTGTTTTTATTAAGACACATAGACGTTGGTTTATAGATGAGTTGCCCTGGGATAAGAAAAATACATAGTTTCAGAAATGTGACAATGCTTATGACCCTACAAGTTGTCGTTATAAAGTAACCCGCACTGTTACACTTTTGAAACTAGGAATTATCGTTTACCCCGCACTAACTTATCTTAAAGTCCACGTCCACGTGTTTTGATGAAATCATGCAGACCGTTTGAAGATGAATATATATTTCAAAACCTGCAGTGGTGCTGTTTTAATACAGTAAATCAAACAGAACTATGGCTGGTTGCTGCTGTTGACTACCGAGAATCAGTTTTAACGCATGTTGTGTTTTACAGTAAATTTGTTAAGCATTGTGTAAATAATGGAGTTCTCCCTTGTCAATATCTCAGTTTTAACTAAACTTTGTAGTTTTGTTACATGGGTAGGAAAAATTTTCTAGGTACATTGACTAAGAAACTCATTTATATGTAAATATCGAGATGAGTCACACTATGTTGCTACGCTGACAGATAACTGGAAGTTCTGTTTAAGGAATTGTTAGTAAGCAACTCCTCTGAGTCAAAGTGTGTGACAGTTTACGGAAAGAGATTCAAAGGTGACTCTAAGTATCATAATGGCGTTGTCTAAAAAATGTGCGTTTCGAAGAAATATGTAACCACATTTGCGACAGGATCCAATGCTTCCTACAAGACAGAACGTAGCACGTTATCCTACATGAGGAGGCATCTATAGATGCCTAAGATATATTTGATGTGCCGCATGGGAGTGTATTGTTTTCATAGCATAGATGGTATACCTTAATTAACAGCGGAACGTATGCGATAATAGAAGCAAAAACGTTACAGTACACTCCGCTCTGTAGACGAGCCGTTAGTGAAATAATACCGAATGGGTGGTTATGAGAAGCCACTGACTGCAGTGTGGAAAATTTTCCTTATTAGTAGAAATGTATTTGAAATATAAACGCATCGACTTGGTCACCATCTAACTGAGCTCAAAAATTCGCCCATGGCTCCGGACAGACTGTGTACTAGTCAGTACCTGCTACATGTTTCGGCTTTCTTCAAAATAAAAGTGAGCTGATAGCTTTGTTTCATTGGTGGGGCAAGATTCGAGCTCGGTTTGCAAAGATCATATTTTTTCTCGAACAGAGGAGCGCAAGCAATCATTCCTCCCACGCGCTGAAACGGGGAGAAAGTTAAATGTACGGTACAATAAAAAGTGCCCTCCGCCACGCGCTTCAGTGATTTGCAGAGGACAGATTTAGATGTAGATATAGACCGAAACCAAAAGGACAATGTTTCGAGTAAAATTTATGTTGTTATTCAGTGCGTAGTGCCTTAAAACGATTAATGTACGCTTTGGTGGCGGCAGATAGTTTAATGCTGAACACGATGCGCACGCTGCGGGTTTTGCATTGCAGCTATGCGCGCACGCGCTGACATCGGCGCAAAAACGACATTAACTCAACTCAGCCGGGGCTCGAAACCGCAGCGCCTACCCTCGCATACCAGCAGTGCATTCTGTCGTGAGGTATGGCGGAGATCACATCACACTATATTTCCACCGTGGGCTCGGACAATGAATCTCTGTCCGACGGGGGAGCTTCATTAAACTCCAAATGATATATCTGAACAGTTGATCCGTGGAAAGAATCCTTCCGAGTGTAGCATTTAACACGATGCGAAGGGTAGATATAAAATTTTAATTATCATCTAGAAAAGAGCAAGCAGCGACCGTGGAACATGATGAAAAAAATGGCTCTGAGCACTATGGGACTTTACATCTGTGGTCATCAGTCCCCTAGAACTTAGAACTACTTAAACCTAACTAAGCTAAGGACATCACACACATCCATGCCCGAGGCAGAATTCGAACCTGCGACCGTAGCAGTCGCGCGGCTCCGGACTGAGCGCCTAGAACCGCGAGACCACCGCGGCCGGCGAACATGATGATGGAGTTATTTCTTCTCAATATATTCACCCTCGATTGCAACACATTTTTCCCTATGGTGGATGACTTGAATGAAGTCTTTGTTGTAGTACAGGGTATTCCAGAAATGTTGCGAAAAGTTCGAGGTTTAGTAGAGGGTGTCTCGAGGAACAAATCAGGATAGGAACCAGTTTCCGCCATCCAAAGACGCTAGCAAACGTCGAAGTTGTAAGCGCCCGCCCCTGACACTAGGCTACCCCTTCGGCAGCAAACGTGACTTTGTAAACTGAAGGACAGTAGGCGGAAGGCACGCAAAGTTGTTTGTTATTCAGTGATCGCGACTGATCGCCACGATCACTAGTGGAGAAGATGGAGCTACCTGCAGTGTATACAGACCTTATCTCCTGTGAATGCGATGTTGTGTTGCCTTGGTGGATGACACACAACATCGCATACATAGGAGACAAGGCCTTTCTCCACGGCAACTATCTCAATCTTTTCCACTGGCGATCGTGGACATTAGTCGCGATCATTAAATAACAAACGACACTACGAGACTTTCCGCCTGCGGTCCCTCAGCGTACGAAGTGACGTTTGCTTCCGAAGGGGTGCCGTAATGGCAGGCGCTGACGCCGTGCTGTATCGTCGTTGGATGACGTTTCCGGAAACTGGTTCCTATCCTCGATCCAGAGAAAGAATTCGTTTTACTCGTCGGAAGTTGGACATTGTTTCTGAATACCTGTATCAGCTGCATTTGAAGGTAGCAGCTGTTTTATATCCTGACTAATGGGACTGGATTGATGGCACGACATGGGTTAAGTCTGACTGGGATCGCGAAGTGGCTACAAAAAGACAGCCTTCTCAGGTGGAGTCTGTTGTACGACGTCCTGTCATAAATTTGACGGGTAAGGATCTGGTCGAAACTACGTTATCTGTTTTAAGTGAAGGGCTAAATTTTTCCCTACTCCAAAGACTTTGCCGATATTATCTTTCACCAGCGCCATTGAAGAAGCTGTCCGACCCCTATCAGAGGAGTCTGATGAAGAAATCGAACGTGAAACCTGTCGAGCAATTACGGAACATCGTCCAAATAGAAGTAATGTTTCCAAGGAAAGAAGATGTGCGATACGAAAGCTGCGTGAGGATACTGACACAGTCGTCCTGCGTACTGATAAAGGTAATGCTACCGTCCTTTTGCCTCAGGAAGTCTACAAGGAAAAGATATGTGGTCTACTTAGCTCTGGTGTATACTGGAAGATTAACAAAAATGCTACCAACAAGGTGACAATAAGGACTGCTGCCTTGCTGAACGCTTCATCACTACCAAAGGAAGTCATCAGAACTTTAAAAGTGCGAGGTGCAGTACCGCCGAGATTTTATGGTCTTCCTAAAGTTCACAAGATGGGTAAGGATGAGCGTCTAGAGGACTTGTCTATGAGACCTATAACGAGCACTATTGGTTCACTAACGTATTTTTCTGCCAAATATTTAGCTTTCTTATTAAAACCATTGGTAGGAAAATGTAGTCACCACATTCGTAATTCTACGATTTTATTCAGAGACTAAGCAATGTCAGGATAAATAGTATGGATGTGCTTGTTAGTTTTGACGTGGTATCATTATACACCAAGGTACCTTTAAAGGACTCTATCTCTTATCGGGCAACGTTTTGATAAGAACATTACGCATTATTTGAACATGTGCTTTTATCATCTTATTATCAGTTTAATGGTGAATTTTATGAGCAGATTGATGGCGTCGCTATGGGAAGCCCCCTCTCCCCTCTGGTAGCTAATGTAATCATGAAAGACCTCGAGGACAAGACACTTGACTCAGCAAGTTCTAAACCAACGGTCTTCTGGAGGTACGCGGACGACACATTTGTGGTATAGCCGCACGGGATGGATGAATTAGATCGATGTTTTGAGTATTTGAATTCTATCCACGCTAGTATCAAATTTACAATGGTAATTAAAAAAGGTGTCTGCCTTCCCTTTTTGGATGTTGTTTGCTATAAAGCTGATGGCACATTAGGACATGCCGTATACCGGTAACCAACGCACACAAATCTATATCTACATGCCAATAGCTGCCATCACCCTTCACAGATAATAGGTGTCCTTAAGACCTTAGTGCATAGGGCGCACTGTATATCCGATAAAGATAATTTTCAAGAAGAGCTCACATACCTCAAGAGCATTTTTTAAAGTGAATGGATTTTCTCCGCAACAAATTCGTAGAGCATTCAATGCAGGTACGTGATGGGGAAGAAGATAGTAATCCTTCAGATCAAGTGCACCTATCTGGGTGCCATTTCCTCGAAGATAGGCCGTATTCTTGAGAAACACTGTGTTAAGGTGATTAAGGAACTCGCTTTATCAGTGGGCTGCAAGTTCTTGCTTCTATACAACAGTTTCTTTGCTTATTTATTTGCAATTTGCCCCACTGCAATTCTGTTTTCCTGTCCCGACCGTAATGTTTGTGTTGTATGAAGATGATGATGAAAGCTTAACGTCCCCATCCGACAGACAGGTCAGCATCAACAGTGTCACATGCCCTCACTTCATGAGGCACTGCAGACAGGTTAGGCATGTAAATCAGTACACTGGCGCAAAATCTGGTGATGAGGAACTTTACTCCACCATCTCTCCTCCCATCGTCGGCCAAATATTAACAGTGAAAACTTTTTATCACTTCCAGAATTCGAACCGGCTTGGCCTCGGATCGAGCGCCATCGCAAAAGCGTGCGTTAGTGACCTTTGCCTACGGAGGCGGTTTTCTGTACAATGCTGAGACTGCGATTTGCATGTGTACCAGTATCATGGGCGACCGCAGGAATTTTTCCAAGGGGGGGGCAAAGTGTCAGTTTCATACAGTTTCACATAACTGTGACAAGACGTGTCTCAAAAACTAAATGTGACAAGAAATACACAAAACTTATTTTTTCTAAAAAGATCGATAGCTGCTTAACATTTTAAAAGTAGATTGCTTTGGTAGCTAAACATTATGTATACTTCAATATTACATGCAAAGCACATGTTTTATGTTATTAATATGAATATGTATGCCACCTTTTTGATTGAACGATCTGAAGTTACATCCACGTATGATTTGTATTTTGTTAACGTTTAATATGTCCCTCAGTTCCGAATGTTCGCAAATATTTTGACTCACATGATTAAATCCAGGGAATATGTGTTATGAAATGAAGCGCTAAACATTCACAAAAAATGTAATCCATTTCCATAATGTTAGAATGAAAATGAAAATTTGAAGTCCAAAATACGTAAAAAAGTCAACTCGATTGAGAAACTGCCATGTTTATTTTTCTCGAGGTAGAGAAACATGGGAATGAATTTTTAAAAAGGCTTATAACATTTTGATGCCGCCTAAAAAAATTTATTTTGTTATAAAACTGATCATATTAACGAATTTATGACATTACATTCATGCTTCATAGCTTCTATTGTGAGTGGCGTAACTGAATTTGAACAAAATTTGTCTTTCAAGCTACAATTTTCTTATTGGTTAGGTAAAACGTAGTGCAGTGGCAGTATACGACATGATGAATGTGGGAAACCTTCCAAAACTACCCTCACACTGGCCGGTAGAATCGGCTTTAAAGAGCCAAGAACTGAAACAAGGTAATTTGCATATATCCAGTTTGTCACTTTGTTGTGCAGCCACATCATCTCTGTGACTGCATGTGGTGCTGTGTTACCCCATAGACTTTGGGAAGCTCCCAATCTTGGAGAGGAAATCTTGCCGCAATTCAAAGTTCACACTATTTCCTTCTCTTCCAGCGCAGAAAAATACTTCTTTTCTGGGCTGATATTTTTGGGATTAAGATTCGAAGTACACACCTGTAGTATAGAATGGACGTGTTCTTATGAGTGTACTACAGTAGCACTGAATAAAAATTCAGCACGCTTTACAGGTTTTCCTTGCCCGCAGACAAATGGTAAACTACTGTTGTCACTCCATTGTGCAGCAAGGAGGGACGTCCTTACGACAATTGGCGAGGGATGACTTGCGCATATACTGGTGACGTATTTATGGTGTGTTGGGGATTAGAGACGGGATCCTTGCACCAGAGTGTTGGTGCGGCAGCTTTCTGCAGCTCGGCGAGGGCTGAACAATGAAACGACAGAAAATATTGAAAACACTGCTTCGGGCTGTCTTGTAGAGGATCGAATCCAGCTCGACTACAGAATAGCGACGAAACTGCAGCTGCAGCAAGGAATCACCATAATGAGCAGCGTGACAACCAAGAAACGCCAAGATGTATCGTAATCGATAAAACGACAGTACTTTCTGTCGCAGTTGGTAATGTTAAATCTGCAGTTTAGCCGAGTCGCAGATGATGACTCCCAGAAATTCGAGAGAATTCTGTAATGACCAAAAAGCATGTACCCATATTTCAGAAGTGGGCAAGTTTTTTAGTGTTAAAAGTCCTACCGACATACCAGAAATGAGAGAAGCTTTATCTGTCATAGTTACGAAAGTGACTGATGACAGTGAGTGAAATGTATCCGAAAATTTGTGTTCTGAGTTCCAGTCGTTGTGAGACCTTGCACATAACCGACTACATACGGCAGCCAAATTGTGCCCTGCTGAACCGCTAGCTGTTAATGCCGTAGCATTTCACGAAGTTCGATCCGTATTGGCAGTTACAGATTATGACGCGTAGCCTATTTACTCGGGAGTATTTAGTGCGTATGAGTACCTACGCTGCGATTGAGATCAGGGCGTGGAAATGCCACGAGGCAGGAATTTAACGCAGATCTAATTAGCGTTCTGTCAGGACAGCATTCCTCTGCAACTTCAGCTTGTTAACACTAAGCTGTTATAAAATGATCCGCGTCCCAAAATCCAGTGACGCCAAATTATGATGAATACGTAATATCCTGAAATGCATTGATAGAGCTAAACACTGTGACCGCGGCTAGCAACAAACGGCACTTAGCCGCAGAGAAACTGACCAGGGAGAGCAGTTAACGTAATTGAGAATGGTCAGTGCTGCATCAGTTGTCTGTGGCTTGAACGCGCTAACTCTAACAAGGGGAGACCACAACGTTGGGATCATGGATTTGCTTCAAACTTTGTATACCTTTAGTAGGCCATTAAAATGACACAATGTGTAAGTAGAAAGGTGCGCTACGCTGACAATTTCGAAAAAATCGCAAGAGAAGTATTACGCGTCTATTGCGCGACTGATGTACCTGTGCGTAGGTGCTGAACGTTAGAGACGGCAAATCATCGAGTAAAACTGAAGTGATATCAGGTGTTCCCCAGGGAAGCGTCCTGGGACCTCTGCTATTCCTGACCTATATAAATGACCTGGGTGACAATCTGAGCAGTTCTCTTAAGTTGTTCGCAGATGATGCTGTAATTTAGCGTCTAGTAAGGTCATCCGAAGACCAGTATCAGTGGCAAAGCGATTTAGAAGAGATTGCTGTATGGTGTGGCAGGTGGCAGTTGACGCTAAATGACGAAAAGTGTGAGGTGATCCACATGAGTTCCAAAAGAAATTCGTTGGAATTCGATTACTCGATAAATAGTACAATTCTCAAGGCTGTCAATTCAACTAAGTACCTGGGTGTTAAAATTACGAACAACTTCAATTGGAAAGACCACATAGATAATATTGTGGGGAAGGCGAGCCAAATGTTGCGTTTCATTGGCAGGACACTTAGAAGATGCAACAAGTCCACTAAAGAGACAGCTTACACTACACTCGTTCGTCCTCTGTTAGAATATTGCTGCGCGGTGTGGGGTCCTTACCAGGTGGGATTGACGGAGGACATCGAAAGGGTGCAAAAAAGGGCAGCTCGTTTTGTATTATCACGTAATAGGGGAGAGAGTGAGACAGATATGATACGCGAGTTGGGATGGAAGTCATTGAAGCAAAGACGTTTTTCGTCGCGGCGAGATCTATTTACGAAATGTCAGTCACCAACTTTCTCTTCCGAATGCGAAAATATTTTGTTGAGCCCAACCTACACAGGTAGGAACGATCATCAAAATAAAATAAGAGAAATCAGAGTTCGAACACAAAGGTTTAGGTGTTCGTTTTTCCCGCGCGCTGTTCGGGAGTGGAATGTAGTATGATTGTGGTTCGATGAAACCTCTGCCAAGCACTTAAATGTGAATTGCAGAGTAATCATGTAGATTTAGATGTAGATGTAAAGTTCATGGTGATCAAGTGGTTGGTGTTCGAGCTTTGTGACACGTACTTGTATCGGGCGATGGTTTGACTCCCGCTCAAGCCTTCATTTTTGTAGGACAAGTGTAAATTTACTGATATTTAAAAAATTGCACCTACACTTGTAACGGCTCCATGTGAGTCGCTACAGTCACATGCTCAAAACACACCTGGGTGCTCTTCTGACACTCACGGAATTTTTATTCGGAATTATGTTATATTATCACTCTTAGTATAGTCTGCAGATGTGAATGCTGACGTATGCGTGGGCTGTCTGCTGTGGGTTCAGTGAATGTGGAGATGCAGTGTAGCCAACCGTTGTATTAGGTAGAGTGCGACTGCACTGGACGAGAGAGACGTAAGTTCCTCGCGCGTTAGCAGGCCCCGTTCGGTCGGCAATTAACCGCTGTGCAGACTCTCTGAGTCCTTCCGGCCACTGTGTGTGGACCCCGAACGAGGGGAGACGGTTAGGTATTCCCTGCTGAGACTCTGGTGAGTATAGATGCTCTGCGTGATGGCTCCTACAGTCATCTTAGTTAAGAGAGATAGTCAGATTGCATAAAATTACTATTTTTTTTTGACGGGCCAACATTCCATATAACCGTAATATTAAGTAAAGTGAGTGATCATGATTTTATTAAATAAAATGTTGTTGTAATATAAAATTCTTAACTTGGTCTCACAGCAACGTCTTATTTCCGTTACCATTCCAGTTACGTTATTCAAACTTTCAACTTAAAGTTAACCAGTAATCAGAAATTTTGTAGTGACATGTGCTCATGCAAACGCTCGTAGGGGTCTTACACAAAAGATGGAGGTGCCATTTTCAAGTTGAGGATGCCTGCCAAGGCTTTGCGGAAATCATGTATCACGCACACTATTCGTTCTTGCTACATTAGCAATGTCTCATCACTACGCAGGTTAACTGCCAAATGGGGCCTGCAGAGTGTGTCTGCAGCTCGAGGCATCGAGGTGCAAAGTATTTCCAGGTACCGTACCAAACTGCACGTGTAAGGGATTTCGCAAATCACGACAGGCATACATTTTCAGGAATACTATGCGTTCCTTCATTTATTTATCGAGAATTATAAATATGTTTGTTCTCATAATTAAATCTAATTAAAAATAGTAAGTAGTGAAATAACACGAAATTCACTAAAAACTCATACAAATACACGTGGTTTTTTAAAAATTATATTACCTCTCAAATGTCATATAAATTGAATAATGTGACCAGTGATGAAAAAGATGTAAGCCGGAATCGAACCGTCGCGTCGTACACGTTCGTATTACGTAGCTCAAACGCTAACCTTTCTTTCATCTAATTTTGTTCGTTATTGTTTGTTGCATATATTCGGGGTGGGAGTCCCATGACACCCCTTCACCTTTGGTCCATTCACTAGGGGTTTTTATTATTATTATTACTACTACTACAAAGGGCAGCTAACCCCCTGGCCCAACACGCTGAGCAGCCGTGCCGGCAAGCACTGACCATCATGAACTGTAAACTACGCAATTACTCACAGATAGCCGGCCGAAGTGGCCGTGCGGTTAAAGGCGCTGCAGTCTGCAACCGCAAGACCGCTACGGTCGCAGGTTCGAATCCTGCCTTGGGCATGGATGTTTGTGATGTCCTTAGGTTAGTTAGGTTTTATTAGTTCTAAGTTCTAGGGGACTAATGACCTCAGCAGTTGAGTCCCATAGTGCTCAGAACCATTTGAACCATTTTTGAACTCACAGATACATCAGGTACATAATAGAAGTGCAAAAATTTCTCTTGCTATTCTCTCGGAATTGCCTGAGTAATGCACATAACTACACTACTGGCCATTAAAATTGCTACACCACGAAGATGACGTGCACCAGACGCGAAATTTAACCGACAGGAAGGAGATGCTGTGATATGTAAATGATTAGCTTTTCAGAGCATTCACACAAGGTGGGCGCCAGTGGCGACCCTACACCGTGCTGACATGAGGAACGTTTCCAACCGATTTCTCATACACAAACAGCAGTTCACCGGCGTTGCCTGGTGAAACGTTGTTGTGATGCCTCGTGTAAGGAGGAGAAATGCGTACCATCACGTTTCCGACTTCGATGAAGGTCAGATTGTAGCCTATCGCGATAGCGGTTTATCGTATCGCGACATTGCTGTTCGCGTTGGTCGACATCCAATAACTGTTAGCAGAATATGGAATCGGTGGGTTCAGGAGGGTAATACGGAACGCCGTGCTGGATCCCAACGACCTCGTAACACTAGCAGTCGAGATGACAGGCATCTTCTCCGCATGGCTGCAACGGATCGTGCAGCCACGTCTCGATCCCTGAGTCAACAAATGGGGGCTGCGGTTACCCTTGACGCTATATCACAGACAGGAGAGACTGCGATGGTGTACTCAACGATGAACCTAGCTGCACAAATGGCAAAACGTCATTTTTTCGGATGAATACAGGTTCTGCTTACAGCATCATGATGGTCGCATCCATGTTTGGCGACATCGCGGTGAACGCGCATTAGAAGCGTGTATTCGTCATCGCCATACTGGCGTATCACCTGGCGTGATGGTATGGGGTGCCACTGGTTACAGGTCTCGGTCACCTCTTGTTCGCATTGACGCCATTTTGAACAGTGGACGTTGCATTTCAGATGTGTTACGACCCGTGGCTCTACCATTCATTCGATCCCTGCGAAACCCTACATTTCAGCAGGATAATGCACGACCGCATGTTGCAGGTCCTGTACGGGCGTTTCTGGACACAGAATATGTTCGACTGCTGCCCTGGCCAGCACATTCTCCAGGTATCTCAGCAATTGAAAACGTCTGGTCAATGGTGGCCGAGCAACTGTCACGTCACAATACGCCAGTCACTACTCTTGATGAACTGTGGTATCTTGTTGAAGCTGCATGGGCAGCTGTACCTGTACACGCCTTCGAAGCTTTGTTTAACTCAATGCCCAGGCGTATCAAGGCCGTTATTACTGCCAGAGGTGGTTGTTCTGGGTACTGATTTCTCAGGATCTAAGCACCTAAATTGCGTGAAAATGTAATTACATGTCAGCTCTAGTATAATATATTTCTCCAATGAATACCCGTTTATCATCTGCATTTCTTCTTGGTGTAGCAATTTTAAAGGCCAGTAGTGTACTTGCACGTTACGTTGTTCTGATCGCCTACTAAGCGTGTATAAAGTTTGAAGTAAATCTGTGATCTCAACGTCGTGTCCTCCCTTTGTAAGCCAGCATGCCGGCCGCATGCACTGACAGCCAGATGGCAACAGCGTACCACCCTATGGATGATACAGCCGTCTTTGTAAAAACGTTCTCTCACTTCCAGAACATAACTGTACAGGGCGTCCAGATGGACGTCAACATCAACGCGAGAGTATATTTCTTTTTTGTTTCGTATCTAGTTTGTGCGTTAACGAGCATTTCCCTCTCATTTATTGTATATGGTCGAAAGAGACAGCCTCGGAAATTGTGAAACGAACCCTGTCATCCAGGGCCATGTGCCACAAAGAGTGCAGATTCACCACGAAATAGGGAAATTCACAGGCGTCTATTGTGCCGAATGAGGCCTAAGCGCTGTAGGGTGCGGGCGGGACAGACGGGAACCTACGTCATAGAGAAACTCCGTAGAAGGTATTTGTGGGCAGGAAGGCGCAGAAGTGTTACATATGGAGGATCTAAGATCGGCCATAAAGGGAAACATTTATGAAAATTATTTATTCTGCAGTAATTCAGGGAATGCAGCAATAGTAATTTTAACCTACTATCCTCCATAAAGTTTCATGGTGATCCCAATAAAACTTCAATATTGATCATATCTATAATAGTTTAGGATTTACTGTTAAAGCGAAATTAACAAGTTTTGGAACAGAGGCCTGAATGCTAAAATCTGAATGCTTTGGTCGATCTTAACGATCGAAATTTCGTATGGAAGCGAATCATTAAAATGACAAATGTTGTAAATATCAACTCTGTAACTTTATTCGTTTAAGAGATGGAGTAAATTTATGTTATCAGATTTTTCAGTTAAGCATCAGATGATCATTTCCTCCACACAAAACACATTGAACGACGGCAGCATGACACCTTATTTAATCGTTAGGTAATAGAATATTTGTTGTAAAGTTCAGCGCATAATTGTTAGTTTTGTTCTTTAATTATTTATCATAAAGCACATTGATTCAAAGCTACTGGCCGTGAGATTCAAAGTTAAGAAGGAAATTGTATAGGTTTTATGTAAAAGAATTTAACGTTTATTATGTAATGGATATTATTGTTACTTTATTTAGAACGTGAAAGTGGACAAGCTTTGATTATTTAAATATGTTAAAATGTAAAATAAGCTGTAGGCAATCAGATGGACGGCTTCAGAAAAGGGAACTGCCCTAGTCAGTTGTGCAAGAATGTTTGGCGCGCGGGAAATGCGGCCGGGGACGGGCAGAGCAACAGTGCTGGTAGAGACGCGAAAGCAGACGGTCGGCCTTTAGGTAGTTAGGAAGTGAAACGACTTGTGTGGTATCGCGGGACTTAGTCTCTGAACGGTGAGCAGCCACTCGCCTGGTGTGAACTCTAACTTGTCGCGTAGCTAACAAGGTGGTGAACTGGCCTTGTAATTCGCGATGAGATTTTGAATGATCGAACTGTGTTAAATGGATATGGGCTCGAGTGTAATATTAATTCTAAATAGGGCCATTTTCTCTATGAGTTTGCTTTCTGAATAGACATTATTCCAACCAAATAACAACTGTGTGGCCTACATCATTTAAGGGTCCTTTATTTAGCTCCCGATGTTATTATTACTGTTGTTATATGTTATATTAACGTTGTATGTTTCATACAATTTCGCAAACTTGACTTCAGCCAGTCAATTTACCCAAAGGGTCACTTGTGTCTAATTTAGGGCGTGTAATGCGACACGTGCGGTTCAAACACTAGCCGAGTTTGAGCCGAGACATTTCGACGAAGAGGAACTGCATGTGAGCACTAACATCTTTGCGATGTTAACTCGCTATTGGGGACTCGTCTGGGATAGTAATTTGGAAAGTGTTAGTTGGGAGATAAGAATTTTGCAAAGTGTTGGAACAGGTTTGGATTTTCGAAAGTGTTAGTTGCGGTATATGAATTATGGAAAGTCTTAGAATTGGATTTGAATTCTGAAAAGTGTTTCCAAAAGTATTATCTAAACTTCGATAGGCAGGACCTCTCGCGAAAGTTAAATGTGAGATAGCTTCAGGACTGAATATCAGATTTCTTTAATAGTCGTGGAATTACAGTTGTAATTCTCACAGTTAGCGACATTCTGTGATCTAGGTGCCAAGTCTGTGGCAGTTGAGACGGTCTGCGTGGGGGCTGTGAGCTACGAATTTTGCAACAGTTGTGTGTACCGAGTTTTAGCAGTGGTTAGGAATGATAAAAAAAAGTAACGTGGAAGAAGAGGCGACATCGAAAGCACGTGGTTTCTGCCAGCAGAGGCATCTTCAACGGCGATTCATCGAGATCTTCAGCGTCTGCTTCAACTGCAACATCGACAGCAATTCCATGGAAGAAAAATCCAGCACGACAAACCTAAGTATATGCACTGATAGCGAGATTAGGTATGATTCTGTAGTGTAATCGGCAATAATAGACGTCGCTAATGTTAAGCAGTCGGTCAGTTTGTGTGGGTCCGAAAATACTAGCGAGCTGCTTAGCCCAAAGTCGGAGCGGGAGAGCGTGATCGGAGGTGCATTTAGTAGGGTAAATAGTCCAAAATCAGGCAAGGGAGATGAATTTGGGGGAGACATGATGTCGCAATTAATGCAAAAGGTAAGAGGATTAGGATCCAAAATTGATTCTGTTAAAACCGATATGGGTGATGTAAATTCAAAAATTGATTCGGTTCTATCCGAAATAGCTTCGGTTGTGAAAGACGAAGTAGGTAAAATTGCTAGAGGAATCGAGAAATTGATAGACGGAACATTAAAAACCATTCTGGATGAAATGGGCAAAATTTCTGATTAAGTTGGGATACTTGACTCTAAGGTAGATCAAGCGGAGGAAATTTTCAGTGATAAGGCGGAGAAATTGCAGGCAGATCTGGGAGGCAATGTAAGGAATCGTATGAGTAGACAAGATGCTGTAATGGTTGAGACGGTGGTGGTGGTTAGTGTTTAACGTCCCGTCGACAACGAGGTCATTAGAGATGGAGCGCAAGCTCGGGTTAGGGAAGGATTGGGAAGGAAATCGGCCGTGCTCTTTCAAAGGAACCATCCCGGCATTTGCCTGAAACGATTTAGAGAAATCACGGAAAACCTAAATCAGGATGGCCGGAGACAGGATTGAACCGTCGTCCTCCCGAATGTGAGTCCAGTGTGCTAACCACTGCGCCACCTCGCTCGGTGCCACACCATAAACGGCTGAGTTGGGAGTGGTGCCGTGACTGGGGAGTGTGGACTTCTCATGACTGGTGTAGCATTGTGATCAGCGATGAATCGAAGTTGTGTACTTCCCTATCTGGGAAGAGACTCAATTCCTCCAGTGTTTTGGAGGGGCTCTCGGGTGTTACTTCCGGTGTCATGGCGTGAAGAGCCATGGGGTTTGACTTCAGGTCACGGCTGGTGGTAATTAAGGGAACTCTGACGGTACAAGAATACGTCAAGGATATTCTGCTTCCTCATGCGTCTTATCTTTCTGCGACAGTTTCGTGATGCCATTTTTCAATACGACTATGCTGGTCCACTCATGTCATGTTTCCCTATGATCTGTCTCACTGGAACTGAGAAACTCCAGTGGTTGGCAAGATTGCCGGATCTATCCCAATTGAACAGTGGTGGGAGCATCTCTGACGTTAACTCCATCCCAGTAGCCAGTATATCATGGACCAGTTGGCAGTGATGGGCCACGTTGCTTCGGGAGACGTTACAGAGATTTTGTAACACCCTTCCGAACCGAATCAACGCGTGCATTCAGGCCAGGCGCGGTGCAGCGTCGTATTGATAAGCGGGCTCATGCCTGTGAGTTCTTCATGATTTTGACTCTATTTGTAATCACTTGAATAACTTGAAATATCGTCCCAACCCGTAAAGTTTCACTTCGTGTCCTCCTCCTTTTGTGGTTGCTTCAACTGTTTTTTGTCCGACAGTTTACTATCGATAATGAGTCACTACAGTCATTTATCCCAGGGTGCCTCAAAGGTGTAGGGTCAAATTATATGAATGATAGAGGGTTCTAAACTGAGCGCAGTCGGTGAATTGCATGCACGGAATTTCTGATGCCCGCCTAATGTTAAATTAGACCATATCCTAAGTGTTACGGCGTAAAGTCAAGCTCCGGCACGCTAGTCGGAAACGACAGGGAAGAGAAGGCTGCGAAAAGAAGTCAACCAATCGCACGCTGACCCGATTTGCTTCCAGGACGACAACGCGACAGCAGCGGCCACTATGTAAGGAGCACACAAGCGCCGCGAATGATTGGTGACGGCCCAGTTCAACAGCAGCTTCAAGATCAGAGACTTCGATAGCACCGTCAACGCTAGATCACTTCGCTTGTACACTCTATGTAGCACAGACTTAGAAATGTTTATCCTGAAGAAGAGTGATTACTTGCACGTCGCCCTTTGCTTGCGACAAATCTGTGTAATTGGAAAAGCAAACTACTGTAATTTTGTTAATTTAATAAAACTCATTAATACGACAATTTCATTATTTGTCCATCGAACCTAATATGCAGGCTTCCTAGACACCACACTAAACGCACTCACCATGATGATCTTCAGAGATTTCGTGCGGATTCAGGATAAACGATTCGTGTCAAATACAGCTTGCTTAATTCCAACAAGATATCTCGCAACAGGTAAGTTCCACCTTCGTAGATATCTGAAATGCATTCGATACTGTACTCCCAGTTTGTTGCACTGAGCAGCGAACGTTTAATAGAAACGAAATGAGCAGCTACCATGGTCCAAGGGAGCGCAATAAGAGCTTTAATTTTCTCAGTACACAAAACAAAATTGTCAAATAAGATCAGCGGCGCTGTCAGACGGTTTAGTGTGCGAATGGTAAGCTTATTTCAATGTACGATATTACCTCTAATAGAGAAAAGGAACCCGATGATTACTAGCGAACTTCTGTCGTACGTTACGTTGTAGAAATATTTAGAGGATATGAAGCGATATGAAATAGGACAATCATGTAAAATCACTATTAGGGAAGATGTATGGAAGAACCAGACTCAGTCGTAAGGCCATAGGAAATTGCAGTGCATTTGTAGAGGAAATCTCATGCAAGACGTTAGTGTGACGAATTGTTCAGTATTGTTCCAGCCTACGGAATCGTTATTTAGTAAACATGACGACGGAAGTCTGATGATTTCAGTTACGCCGAGCTAGCATCGTAAATAGTAGATAAAGCCCTAATTAAAGTGCTGTAGTGATATTTGGTAAACTTCAATGGGGAAGCTTGGAAGAGAGGCGAATTAGTTCTCGCGAAACTCTGTTCTGTAAATTTAGAGAAGTGTCCTCAGAGTCTTTCGCGGCGGCATGTATATGGAAAGTAAACAAATTTACTTTTATAGTAATCTTTGCTTCTCGGGATGTTCTGGAAGACTACTGCTGATACACATCTGGGACATGTTTTATTAGATTCACCAAATCAATAACAACATAATAAATTGAAATTGTGCTTTCTTTAACCTCATACAGTTTTGAAATGGCTTCATATTATCGAAGTTACTAAATTTCAGGGCCGAGGGGTTCTAGGCGCTTCAGTCTGGAACCGAGCGACCGCTACGGTCGCAGATTCGAATCCTGTCTCGGGCATGGATGTGTGTGATGTCCTTAGGTTAGTTAGGTTTAAGTAGTTCTAAGTTCTAGGGGACTGATGACCTCAAATGTTAAGTCCCATAGTGCTCAGAGCCATTTGAACTAAATTTCAGGCAAAATCTTTTATTAGACGTAACTCCGTAACTAAACATTTGCGGACCTATCTTTATAAGAACATTTTTCTTTAGTTTTACTTGTAGAATAACATATTAAAATATTTGCATATGTTCGTGAATCACCCTGTATAGGGGAAGGTCATCACTAGATCCAGAAATTAGTCGTCCTTAAGTTAGTCTCTGCAGAGACAGCCGAAACGTCGATATTTCTGTTGTTTTTAGCGTTCCATAATGATGCGGTCTGATACCCAAAACGATTTTATTCAAACGTACACTATTCGTGAAAGCCTACGAACTTGTATCAAATGCGCTTGTTTAAGTTTGAAACTGCTATCTGAGTCTATATAGCTTGTGATGATACCTCCACCAGTACGAGATGAGCCATTTGGCACAGAAATATGCCTCAAACCAAGGCCTAGCACAAATCACCCAAGCTGCAAATACCGGCCTGCACTGTGCGAACAATATTTGGGTTGCTACATTTTCTAATGAAAGAGGAAAGCAGAGAATGGTGGTACAAAATGACATTCACAAAGCGCTACGGATTGACTGGGAGAATACGGGCGTACTTGAGGAGTTTTTCTGGCTTAGAAGAACCTGCAAAACGGTTCGACACAAGGATGCTGAGAGCGTCAAACACGGCTGTGAAGTAACTCGTGCCGTAGGAAAATGCTGAGATTTCTTACAGCGTGAGGGGGGCCTTTGATGTCCCGCGCGTGCCACTTGGGGGTGGCGGCCGTCGCAGTTCGCATTTAGTCGGTGCAGCGTTTCACGTCGCCAGCCAGCGCAAAAGCAGCCGCCAGCTCGCCATCCGTACAAAATAACACATCCTTTACCGATATGAGAAGCGTGCAACCTACTGAGATACGCAGCTGGCAGCAGAGAAATTCGGTTATTCGTATGCGTTTATTTATTATTTCTGCCATAAAAGGATACTGTATTCCCATAACAATGAGGGGGGAGGGGGGCGTCAGGTTCATCTGAACATACAGATACAAAAGACCTTATAACGTACATTCAATATGAAGTAGAGGATGGTGTTGTACCTTGGAACACTTTTCAATTCCGTACGAGAAGATTATCAGGTTTTCTTATTCCATTTTTAAATGACAGTGTTTACTTTTGGTGTGCCGCAGTATTCTTCAGAAATTAAAAGAAAAATACTCCAGAAAAGCAAGGTTTTCCAAGTGCTAAAGAAGCGTTCCCAGGAACAAATAACTTATTGGATTTTAAAAGCGTTACAGTTGGAAAGTCATGCCAATACTATATTTAATAGTCAATCTGTTATATTATCACTCTTCTACACACTAGTAAGTGAAACCAAACTAAGCAGAATTGTTATCAAAAACCAGTTACTAGTTAAATACATTATGAAATCGAAGCTATTGAAAATTAACATAAATATCTGTTTTAGAAACAGGTCAAATGTATAAGACATTAAAGAAATTCAGTTCATTTGCAAGTATCATAATGTCTCGAGAATGAGATTTTCACTCCGCAGCGGAGTGTGCGCTGATGTCAAACTTCCTGGCAGATTAAAAGTGTGTGCACCGACCGAGACTCGAACTCGGGAACTTTGCCTTTCGCGGACAAGTGCTCTACCATCTGAGCTACCGAAGCACGACTCACCCCCGCCCTCACAGCTTTACTTCTGCCAGTATCTCGTCTCCTACCTTCCAAACTTTACAGAAGCTCTCCTGCGAACCTTGCAGAACTAGCATTCCTGAAAGAAAGGATATTGCGGAGACATGGCTTAGCCACAGCCTGGGGGATGTTTCCAGAATGAGATTTTCACTCTGCAGTGGAGTGTGCGCTGATATGAAACTTCCTGGCAGATTAAAACTGTGTGCCCGACCGAGACTCGAACTCGGGACCTTTGCCTTTCACGGCCAAGTGCTCTGAGTACTTAATTTTTTTCGCCAGACAGTATATTTTATGGTAATCGCACCATAGTGTTGTAGGTAATTAGGCTGCAAGGTGTCTTACAGTTACAAAACTATAGGATGCTGTGGTATAACAACAGGATATTGTTGCGGCGGCGTATCACACAGACCACAGTGCGAAACTGCATGAATATTGAAGTCGATGTTGCTTCGAAGTCTATAGCAAATTAATTAGAACGATAAATACATGTGAATGGAAGAACAGCAGTTAAATAATGACCTTTATTCTCCAAAACAAAAAATATCTCACAGCTGGCGTCCCCAGTTTCCAGCGGTATGAAAATAACACGACATCTCTTACTGTTCTTAATAGAGGCAATGACTTCAAGTTCTTTTAAGACCGCAGAATATGCCGTACTTATTGTGTCTCCTGTAAATCGTGTATCTGCGGAATCTTCGTATTTCCCATAGAGGAACAAAGTGCGCTGTACGTCAAGCATCTGATATACGTATCTGAAACAATAGATGATATTTCCTTGCAGCTGGGACTATTTCAACAGAAAAGTATTACAGTTATTTTCCTACTTGTGAAACGTAACACTCATGTTTTTGAGGTGATTAGTCAATATTTTCGAGTCCTGAACTTGAACGTAGAGAATTTTGTCTGAATTACGAAAAGAAATGGAAGAGTATATTTTTAAAATATTGTTGCGTAAAACAATCCCCGGGGTTTCCATGTACCGGAGAAAATTCTCTGTATGTTGATTTTTGCTAACAAGAACGTTAAATATATAGCGCTGTTTAGCTTCTCTGCATGTATGCTTCCGTTGTCTCATGAAGTTAATGGAAAAAACAAATCGAGAGATTTAATTGTAATGAAAAAAACAGGGAATAATATTCGAAGTTTAGGAGACTAGGCGGTTGCTGTTGGTTTGGGTGATGCTAAATGATAATTATTACTTGGAAGATAAAAATTAATGATCACAGATTGTGAAAATGATTGTTTAATCTGTTGCAGAGGTAACAATATGAGATGCTATAGAAACTGTTACACACGCCAGTCACTCACATTTTACAGCCTAAATTACAAAATAATAAAATTTTACCGTAAGTAGACGTCGATCGTTGAAGAGAAGAATACTGTGCGTTTTCCAAAGACAGGGTACATTTTTCAGAGCAGGGGATTTCAACAAAGCCGAAATGACAAGCACAAAAATAATACCTGACAGTAAAGCATAACCAACACTAAGACAGTAAAGTGAGGACTGAGAAGGAAAATGAATGGAAAGTAGTTACCTGACACTAATATGTTTAATTTGGATCGCATTGTAACTGAAATAATGAACAAAAATTATGTTGATTACCTGATGAATTACTTTGAGACTGGTGAAATGGACTAAGGAATCAAAGAACAGAGTAATCTGAAGCTGTTTCCCGGGCACTAGGCCTCTTGTCTACTATGCAAACACACACAAAAACGATAAGCCCAACAACAAACACTTCTTGTTTTGTCAGATTTGTTACTGTACATTAGCAATCACTTTTCATTATGCAAACAGTTTTACCATTGTAAATGTACAGGTCACATGCACTCAGGTATAGATCGAGAAAAACCGAAAGCAATGGGTGGAAAGGCAGATTAATCATAGTGTGTGAGAATGCATGCGCTGCGGGCCCGGAATACGATTGGCCCGATACAGTCGGGTGGGTGCGGCGCGTCAGGTGTGGCTGACAACGTAATTATGGCTGCCTATGTCGCTCGCTGTGCACCAGCGTTGCCGGAGATGTATCAGACGTTTAGCAGGGGCCACGTATGTCAGACAAAGGCACGGCGTTATTCGCGTGTTGTGTACCTGACATGACTACTGTGACTCACCTACAGGATAATGCCAGGGACTTAGAATTCAATAACTAATAAAACGATATACTGTAATAAATTTTTGCAGTTGATAATTTCAAATTTTTAGGATGACACTACTAATTACACTGACAGAAAAAAAATCGCAACGCCAAGGAGTTGTGTGACAGAAACGAAAGTTGGCAGGCGTGTTTCTATATCTGAAAGGTAATGTCCATTCATATTTCGTGCCAGTCGCATAAGTCTTTATTAAAGACACGCTGTAATGATCGTGAGCGTTTGTTACCTTTCAGGCTGAACGTGATGAGTTCATGTTAGTAAAGAATGTGTTTAAGGCGACCAACACGCCATTATCGACACCTCACCGAGTTTGAACAAGGTTGTGTAAGAGTGCTACGAGAACCTGGCTGTGTCTTCTGCAATATTGCAGAAAGGCTCGGCGTGAATTTAGCCACTGTACATGACTGCTGCCAGCGGAGGTCACGAGAAAGTATGGGCGCAAACGACTGGCCTCAAGACGGCCACGTGGCATTAACGAGAGGGAATCAGCATGGGTTTCGAAAAAGACGATCGTGTGAAACCCAGCTCGCGCTGTTCGTCCACGAGACTCGGTGGGCCATAGACACGGGTTCCCAGGTAGATGCCGTGTTTCTTGACTTCCGCAAGGCGTTCGATACACTTCCCCACAGTCGTTTAATGAACAAAGTAAGAGCATATGGACTATAAGACCAATTGTGTGATTGCATTGAAGAGTTCCTAGATAACAGAACGCAGCATGTCATTCTCAATGGAGAGAAGTCTTCCGAAGTAAGAGTGATTTCAGGTGTGCCGCAGGGGAGTATCGCAGCACCGTTGCTATTCACAATATACATAAATGACCTTGTGGATGACATCGGAAGTTCACTCAGGCTTTTGCGGATGATGCTGTGGTACATCGACAGGTTGTAACAATGAAAAATTGTACTGAAATGCAGGAGGATCTGCAGCGAATTGACGCATGGTGCAGGGAATGGCAATTGAATCTCAATGTAGACAAGTGTAATGTGCTGCAAATACATAGAAAGAAAGATCCCTTATCATTTCGCTACAATATAGCAGGTTAGCAACTGGATACAGTTAATTCCATAAATTATCTGGGAGTACGCATTAGGAGTGATTGAAAATGGAATGATCATATAAAGTTGATCGTCGGTAAAGCATATGCCAGACTTAGATTCATAGGAAGAATCCTAAGGAAATGCAATCCGAAAACAAAGGAAGTAGGTTACAGTACGATTGTTCGCCCACTGCTTGAATACTGCCCAGCTGTGTGGGATCCGTACCAGATAGAGTTGATAGAAGAGAGAGAGAAGATCCAACGGAGAGCAGCGCGCTTCGTTACAGGATCATTTAGTAATCGCGAAAGCGTTGCGGAGATGATAGATAAACTCCAGTGGAAGACTCTGCAGGAGAGACGCTTAGTAGCTCGGTACGGGCTTTTGTTGAAGTTTCGAGAAAATACCTTCACCGAGGAGTCAAGCAGTATATTGCTCCCTCCTACGTATGTCTCGCGAAGAGACCATGAGGATAAAATCAGAGAGATTAGAGCCCACACAGAGGCATACCGACAATCCTTCTTTCCACGAACAACACGAGACTGGAATAGAAGGGAGAACGGATAGAGGTACTCAAGGTACCCTTCGCCACACACCGTCAGGTGGCTTGCGGAGTATTGATGAAGATGTAGATAAAGATGCAGACAATCGTGTTCGGCATATGGCTGTTGCCCATAGTACATCTGCAGCAGCAGTCTGATCAGCAGTTGGCACCACAGTGACACAACGAACTCTTAGAAATTCTTAGTTAAAGTACATCTCCGATTCAGACGCCCTATAGCGTGCATTCCACCGACCACAGACTATCGCTGTTTCCGACTACAGTGCTGTTAAGCGAGAGATCATTGAAAGACAGGGTGGAGGTCTATGTGTCTTGTGATGAAAGCTGTTCTGCCTCTGTGCCAGTGATGGTCGTCTGTTGGTTATAAGTAGGCCAGTTGGGGGCCTGCAACAAACCCGTCTGCGTGCTACACGCAATGGACATACAACTGGAGTTAAGGTGTGGGCTGCGATTTCATACGACAGCAGGACCACTCTCGTGGTTATCCCACGCAGCCTGACTGCAAATTTGTATGTCATTCTGTTGATTCGACCTGTTCTGCTGCCATTAACGAAGAGCAGTCCAGGGGGTGATTTCAAATAGTACGACGATCGCCCACACGCCACTGTTGTAACGTAACATGCTACGCAGAGTGTCGACATGGTGCCTTTATCTGCTCGATCACCAGATTCGTCTCCAGTCGAGAACATGTGGAACATCATGAGATAACTCCAGGTCGTGCACAAACAGCATTAACCATGTCTTTATTGGCCGACCAAGTGCAGCAGCCTTGGAACTGCATCCCACAAATTGACACCCGGCAACTATACAACACAATACATACACTTTTGCGTGCTTGCATTCAATATTCTGGCGGGACAGCAGTTATTAATGTACCGCTATTTCACATTTACAATGGCTTATCCCGCGCTTACATTAACCTGTGATGTTGCAATGGTAATCACTTATACACACTACTAGCCATTAAAATTGCTACACCAAGAAGAAATTCAGATCATAAACCGGTATTCATTCGACAAATATATTATTCTAGAACTGACATGTGATTACATTTTCACGCAATTTGGGTGCATAGATCCTGAGAAATCAGTACCCAGAACAACCACTTCTGGCCGTAATAACGGCGTTGATGCGCCTGGGCATTGAGTCTAACAGAGCTTGGACGGCGTGTACAGGTACAGCTGCCCATGAAGCTTCAACAAGATACCACAGTACATCAAGAATAGTGACTGGCGTATTGTGACGTGACAGTTGCTCAGCCACGATTGACCAGACGTTTCCAATTGGTGAGAGATCTGGAGAATGTGCTGGCCAGGGCAGCAGTCGAACATTTTCTGTATCCAGAAACGCCCGTACAGGACCTGCAACATGCGGTCGTGCATTATCCTGCTGAAATGTAGGGTTTGGCAGGAATCGAATGAAGGGTAGAGCCACGGGTCGTAACACATCTGAAATGTAACGTCCACTGTTCAAAGTGCCGTCAATGCGAACAAGAGGTGACTGAGACGGGTAACCAATGGCATCCCATACCATCAGGCTGGGTGATACGCCAGTATGGCGATGACGAATACACGCTTCCAATGTGGGTTCACCGCGATGTCGCCAAACACGGATGCGACCATCATGATGGTGTAAACAAAACCTGTATTCATCCGAAAAAATGGCGTTTTGCTATTCGTGCACCCAGGTTCCTCGTTGAGTACACCATCGCAGGCGCTCCTGTTTGTGATGCAGCGTCAAGGGTAACCGCAGCCATTGTCTCCGAGCTGATAGTCTATGCTGCTGCAAACGTCGTCGAACTGTTCGTGCAGATGGTTGTTGTCTTGCAAACTTCCCCCTCTGTTGACCCAGGGATCGTGACGTGGCTGCATGATCCGTTACAGCCATGCGGATAAGATGCCTGTCATCTCGACTGCTAGTGATACGAGGACGTTGGGATCGAGCACGCGTTCCGTATTACCCTCCTGAACCCACTGATTCCATATTCTGCTAACAGTCATTGGATCTCGATCAACGCAAGTAGGAATGTCGCAATGCGATAAACCACAATCGCGATAGGCTACAATCCGCCCTTTATCAAAGTCGGAAACGTGATGGTACACATTTCTCCTCGTTACACGAGGTATCACAACAACATTTCACCAGGCAACGCCGGTCAGCTGCTGTTTGTGTATGAAAAATCGGTTGGAAACTTTCCTCATGTCAGTACGTTGTAGATGTCGCCACCGGCGCCAACGTTGTGTGAATGCTCTGAAAAGCTAATCATTTGCATATCACAGCATCTTCTTCCTGTCGGTTAAATTCCGCGTCTTTAGCACGTCATCTTCGTGGTGTAGCAATTTTAATGGCCAGTAGTGTATGTTACCTAGACAAATGTATTCCCTAAATTTCATTACTCTACATTTATTATTTGTTGTTGTTGCGTTTTTTCCATCAGTGTTTATTTTTCTTTCCATTACAGTTTTATACGAATAAAAAATGAAGAAATAAATCAAAACTGAAAAATGAGAATAATAGAACGAACTCATTACCTTCAGTTGGCTCCACGAGTTTTCAATGGGCTGCGGCCGGCTTGAACCCATCCATTGTACCCTCTAATGGCAAATTACTGAAATTCATGTTACAATACACATAAGAGCATCGATATTAGCTATCTGAAGAATGCAGAGTGGTCAGAAACGGTGTAGAATGCACGTAAGGATGTTGTAGGGTGAGTTTCGCTGAGAAATAATTGTTAAGATAACAAGTATATACGTTGCATCGTTTCCGAGTTAATTAGCGTTGGAGTTAGCCAATCAGGCCGTTGTGCATGCAAATTAAAGTGGCCCACCACAGTTGGTGTCTGAAAACGTGTTATTTGTTTGGTTTCCTAAAACCCAGCAAGGAAGCGATGCAGAAATTGGACATGAGATGGTAGTACGGATCGTACCTGAGCCAAGGACTGACCAGTCTAGTGCGCTATCACCTATCCTATGGATGGGAACAACTGACACTAATTGCATTATGGCTAACTTCAGTGATAACTAACTCAGAAACAGCGCAACTTACCGGATCTTTTTCTTAACAATTATTTCTCATGACAAACCAGGCTGCGAGACCCTTAAAAGTTTTTCAGACTGTTTCTGATCACCCTGCATACGTCACCCCTTGAAAGATCATTCTGTTCGCTTTGTAGCGATATAAACGATGTAGAACTGGTAGCAGTTGGTCTTGTTACTTTCAGCCACTGACATGTAAGTGATGTGTATGTGACAGTCAGTTGTCTGGAGTCACTGCAGTTATACGGGTTGAAGTGGAGACGCGGATGAGTGGCGGAAAGCAGTGAACGTGTTTCGGTGTACCCGTGACGACACCGTGAAGAAAATAGCCCGATTTTCTGGTGTATCAACACGAACTGTCCATCGTTTCTACACGGGTCGTTAACCATTCGCAGCAACGTAACGTTACGTGAGAACAGTGCCCGTTAAAAGAGCAGAACTGGTAGGGATCGGAGATCACCGTTCCACCTTGTCCCTGATAAACGGTTGCAAACACGACAGCAACTGATGCTGTCAGTCATTGCTAATCCGTATCAACCACCGTGCGAGAAGAAAATGCGAAGAGAGTTGCGTACAGTGGACAAATGAGATCGGTTATCTTGCAAATAGCAATTGCTCGACGTGGCACAGCACGTTTGCAATGGTACAGGCAACGCAGAGAGTGGACTGTAGCTAGCTGGAGATGTGTAGTGCGGTCTGATGAATCACCATTTCGCCTTTGCAGATGACGCAGTGCGGCGAGTGCATCGATGGGCCTAGACGTCGTTTAACCCGCACTTTGTGCGGAGTGTAGGTTTCGTCGGAAGCACTTCTGTGATGTTTTGGGAATATTTCTGTTTCAAGTACTTCGACCCACTCATTCAGTTTAGCGTAAACATAAACATGTTTATTTCAACACTGCTGGTGAACAAGTGTTCCACGTTCTGCTACGAGGGTCGTCTATAAGTAATGCCCCACAATGTTTTAAAACGCCAGTAACATTCATAGACAAATGTCCTCATTGGTGCTTCATATTTGACGTTTGTTCTGTGCGCTGGTGAAGTTTCGAACCGTTCTGGCAGCTGGCAGAGCCGTAGTACAACGTCAAAATGGCGTCTACATACGAATCACGCTACAAGCAGCGTGCTGTTACTGAATTATTGTGTGCAGAAAAGATACCGTGGTGAACATCCATAAGCGTTTGTGTACAGTGTATGGCGATGCTGCAGTTGAGAGGAGTACAACTGGGCGATGGATAAAGAAAGTTACAGCCTCGGGAAATGCAGAAACAGAGGTCCACGATCAGCCACGCTCACGACGTCCTGTCACAGCCACTGCTGAAGTCATGCTCAATCGTGTGGGTGCCATTATTCATGCCGACCGGTGCATCACAACTCGACAATTTTCTCTATAGTTGTTGACCAGCATTGGAAGTTCGTCTCTAATGATCGAGACTCTCGGGTAATCAAAGACGTGCTCACGATGGGTTCCACGAATGTTCACAGTGGACCACAAAATTCAAAGAAAGGCCATTTCACATTTCATCTGAATTGTTGGGGCATTTTGAGACCGGCGGAGAGGACGAAATCGCGGTGCATCACTTTGCTAAGGAAACAAAAAGGCAGTTCAAAGAGTCGAGTCTCATCATAATCATTCACCACAAAAGAAGAGATTCAAGACATCCCCCTTTCCCGGAAAAATAATGGTGACAGTCTTATGGGATTATGATGGCGTCATTTTCGTGAATGTGATGCCAAGAGGGTCAACCATCAGTTCAGAGGCATAGGTGAAGACTCTGAATACACTGACGAACCATTTCAGACGTGTTCGATTAGTGAAGAACCTAGCAGAAATCTTGCTCCAACACGATAATGAACGCCCACACACGTCTGAGAACCCGGGAACAGATCTCTAAACTGGGCTGGAAATCATTGCCTCATCCACACTACAGTCCAGACCTGGCACCCTCGGACTTCCATCTCTTTCGGCCGCTTAAAGATCCTCTTCGGGGAACACACATTGAAGATGACGAGAGTGTCAGTAATGCAGTGTAAACATGGCTACGCCTACAAGACAAGAGCTTTTACCAGCAGGGAATACATGTTATTAGACAACGTTGCCGTACGGCCAAAGAACGTGATGGAGACTATATACGAAAATAGAACATGGGCAAGACATGTTGATGTATACTGTCACCAAATACTGACTCTTGACAATAATATGTTCTGAGAAAAAAAGAGTACAGCCGCATTCACAGGGCTGCGCGCCTACTTCTTGTTTAACAAACTATCATCCACCTCCACTGACCCCCTAAATCACTTGCTCTAAGTCTTAACTCCTTAAAATGCAATGCGTGAAGCGTAGCAATCAACAATCCCGTAATTTAGGTTTGAGTTGTTTGGGGAAGGAGACCAGACAGCGAGGTCATCGGTCTCATCGGATGAGGGAAGGAAGTCGGCCGTGCCCTTTCAGAGGAACCATCCCGGCATTTGTCTGGAGTGATTTAGGGAAATCACGGAAAACCTAAATCAGGATGGCCGGACGCGGGATTGAACCGTCGTCCTCCCGAATGCGAGTCCAGCAGCAATTTAGTGGTCCTACGGAATCTAATGAACATTCAGTGGCTTCAGCTGTTTATGGACTCAGAGAAGAGACACCCTGGGTACCTTTATAGGCGAACTGAGGCGATTATCCAGGCTGAAGTTGGTGCACTCAGTATAAACGTGAGGTTTCAGTTTATGTTCAGTGTGCACATTGATGAACACTAACGCTAAAGCTTTCACTAGACTTCTCTACAACAGTGGGAACGAAAAATTAAAAGAGGACTAGGACAAGGAGATTCCATATTACTAAAATAACTCTCAGCATTCTAGGAGTAGTTTTCAGGTCCCTAAACAAGGAAAAAGAAGTAATACGTGTTAATGGAATGTACGTAAACTACGCAGGTTTCTCTGGTGGCACTGTACCGTGCGCCTCTAGTATAGATAAACTTGAAGAATCAATAAAACGTAAATAGCTTCCTCCGTTGAAGACCACGCGCTGCTGCCTGGACGCGATGTCATCATCCACAATAGCGTATTTTATGCTTGTGGTCAGCACACGCTGTCCCAGCCGTTGTCAGCTTTACGAGGCTCCGCTGCTTCTCATTCGAGCAGCTCTTCAGCTGACCTCAGTAGGGCTAGCACGTCCTCTTCCGTCCTGCCACCATGGTGTAATCCCTGGCAGTGCTGCCATCCAACGCGGCCACTCCGCAAACAAGGCAGAATCGCCGCTTATCGCTCAGCCACGGATGCGGACGTCACAAACAGTGGAAAAACTTCACAGAAATAGTTTGAAAGTAGGCTTGTTAATACACTGAAGTGACAAAGGTACAGGTACAGCCATGTGTATTCAAATACAGAGGTATGAAAACGGGCAGAATACGGCGCTGCGGGCGGCAATGCCTATATAAGACAACGAGTGTCTGGAGTAGTTGTTGGATCCGTTACTGCTACTACAACAGCAGATTATTAAGATTTAAGTGAGTTTGAACATGGTGTTATAGTCGGCGCACGAGCGACTGGAAACAACATATCCCAGGTAGCAATGAAGTGTGGATTTTCCTGTACGACCTTTCACGAATGTACCGTGAATATCAGGAATCCGGTAATACGAGGGTTATTCGGAAAGTAAGGAACGATCGGTCGTGAAATGGAAACCACAGTGAAAAGCCGATGAAGTTTTGCACAGGTGTGTTGGGCAGTGTCTCTAGTATGCCTGTCGATCGCGTTATGTCGTTAGTTTTAGTTCTGAGCACACAGGCAGCACATAAAGATACCTAGAACAATAGTGTCTCCCGCCAAATACGAGGGCCTGGTGAGAAATTTCACCTGAGCTATGCGGCCAACATTACATTATTGTCGTGCGTCTTATTCTTCTAGATAATTCAGAGCCGCGTTCTGGAGGGGAAATGAAGATGCTCCTGCACCGTTTTCAATTGGAAATGTTTGATTACCTACAATACAGCCCATAATTGTTTCCCTCCGTGTTTCATCTCTGCTCACATGAACCGTTGGCTTTGGCACAGACAGCGAGCTGTAGGGCAGCGTAGACAATTGGCGGGGAACACTAGCGGCTGCCTTCTATAATGAGGGTATTGGGAAGTTGGTACAACGCTACGACAAACGTCTAAGTCGGATCGGCGACTATGGAGATAAGTAGCTGGAAGTTGTAGCTAACTGTTGCAAGTAAAACAGTTTTGATTTTCAGTGTGGTTTCCATTTCACGACCTACCGTTCCTTACTTTCCGAATAGCCCTCGTACATCAAATCTCCGACGTCGCTGCAGCCGGAAAAAGATCCTGAAGGAACAGGACCAACGACGAGTGAAGAGAAACTTTCAGCGTGACAGAAGTGTAACCCTTCCACAAATTACTGCAGATTTCATTCCTCGGCCATCAACAAGTGTCAGCGTGCGAACCATTCGATGAAACATCATCGATATGGGCCTCCGAAGCCGAAGGCCCACTCGTGCACCCTTCCTGACTGCAGGATACAAAATTGTTACGCCTCGTCTGGGCCCATCAACACCGACATTCAATTGTTGATGACTGGAAACAATGTTGCCTGCTCGGACGAGTCTCGTTTCTAGTTGTATCGAGCGGATGGACGTTTACGGGAATGGAGATAACCTCATGAACCCATGGACCCTGCATGTCAGGAGGGGACTGTTGAAGCTGGTAGAGGCTCTGTAATGGTTTAGCCGGCCGCGGTGGCCGAGCGGTTTTAGGCGCTTCAGTCCGGGACCACGCTGCTGCTACGGTCGCAGGTTCGAATCCTGCCTCGGGAACAGATATGTGTGATGTCCTTAGGTTAGTTAGGTTTAAGTAGTTGTAAGTCTTGGGGACTGAGGACCTCATATGTTAAGTCCCATAGTGTTCGGAGCCATTTGAACCATTTTGTATGGTGTGGCACATGTGCAGTTGGAGTGATATGGGTGGGACTCCTGATACGTCTAAATACGACTATGACAGGTGACACGTACGTAGGCTTCCTGTCTGATCACCTGCATCCAATTCCCGGGTTCGATTCCCGGCGGGGTCAGGGATTTTCTCTGCCTCGTGATGGCTGGGTGTTGTGTGCTGTCCTTAGGTTAGTTAGGTTTAAGTCGTTCTAAGTTCTAGGGGACTGATAACCATAGATGTTAAGTCCCATAGTGCTCAGAGCCATTTGAACCATTTTTGAACTGCATCCATTCATGTCCATTGTGCATTCCGACGAACTTGGGCAATTCCAACAGGACATTGCTACACCCCACACGTCCAGAGTTGCTATAGAATGGCTCCAGGAACACTGTTCTGAGTTTAAACATTTTCGCTGGCCGCCAAGCTCCCCAGATATGAACATTATTGAGCATATTAAGGATTGCTTGCAACGTGATGTTCAGAAGAGATCATCACACCTCCGCAGTCTTAGGGATTTATGGACAGCCCTGTAGGATTCATGGTGTGTGTTCCCTCCAGCACTACTTCAGACATTAGTCGAGTCCATACCAACTCGTGTTGCGGTACTTCTTCGTTCTCGCGGGGGCCCTGCGCAATAGTAGGTAGGTGTACCAGTTTCTTTGCCTCTTCAGAGTGATAATAAGACTAAAATAATATTCGTTCAACACATTGGAAAGAGAATAATATAAACTGACAATGAGACAAAAGACACAATTGATGATTTTTTCTGTTTAGGGCAGCTGAAGACAGTGAGTGGACGGACAGAAAAAGAATAAACAGATGAGTCAAGACGGCCTGGAGTTCATTTAGCAAATTTAGTAGGATTTTAAGAGAATGAAATTTTAACTCCTCAGCGGAGTGTGCGCTGATATGAAAAATCCTGGCAGATTAAAACTGTGTGCCAGACCGAGACTCGAAATGTGAGGACGGGCCGTGAGTCGTGCTTGGGTAGCTCAGATGGTAGAGCACTTGTCCGCGAAAGGGAAGGATCCCGAGTTCGAGTCTCGGCCCGGCACACAGTTTTAATCTGCCAGGAAGTTTCGGGATTTTAATAACTCAAGTTCCAAAGCGTCTGAAGTGGAACAATTTGTGATTGTCGTGTTCACTTAAGACGGTGAGATATGGAGTCTCGATACAAAAACCATACTATAGTGATGGTTGGTCACCGAGCAGTGAAGAGGTATTTGCAGGAAAGTACAAGAAGATACAGAAAAGCAAATGTAGCAGCGAACGTTTGGGACTGTAAGAGATATTTATGACAGAAATGAAGATGAAACAGAGGTGCACAAGACTTGCAGTCAGGCGAATGAATAGTAGATGCCTTGAGGAAATGGTCAACTTAGACGACGATCTATTGGAAATGGGAACATGACATAAGAGGATATGTAGAAAGAGCGTGCACCGATATAGTTAAGATCCGAAATGCCTGGAGAAACCTTGGGAATATCTTCATTCTGCAGCGAAAACAAATAGATAAAGATAACACAATCTGGGCACATTGTCTCCACCGACTCTAGAATCTCAAACACGACATCTAAAATACGACCCCAAATTCTGCCAGCATCAACAGTTCATAGAGCGAGCAACGAAGTACATGAACACACAAAATTAGCTCAGTGTTAGATGTTTCCGTTTCTGCAAGTATAAGAAATTTTCATCGCCAGTATTTGGCCGGCAATGGGAGCAGAGTAAGTGGTCCAATCATCCTTTGTACTAATCATTGCACCAGTGTCTTGAGTTAAATTCCAAACATGGAAGAAGTGTCAAGTGCACTGAGGGCATGTGGTTCTATTGAAGATATATGTCCATGAGATGGGGATGTTAAGGTTGGTGCTAACCGAAAGGAGTACATTATATGCTGGCGATAGGTTCCATCTTCTTCAGTCTCTTCCACTAGCAACACTAACACGACACTAGTATGAGCTAGTATGTACAAATATATACATTACAACCACCAAGACGATGCAATTCACTATCGGATACTACAGACACGCAAACAGGAAGATCTAATGTCCAGTTGATGGACTTGTGCCAGACTGTGAGCCGTCTGTAAAGTAATTAAATCACCGCCAAAAACGTTGCGTGATTAACGTGACGATCTAAATTTGTTGTTATACTTCTCGTGCCTTAAAATTGTTCTAGGAGAAATTCAAATTACGTATTAAACTCAGCTAAGTCCGTTTAAAGGGTTAACAATTGTTTAGATGCTTCTATGAGAATTATTTATTCTGGATTAAAGAATCGCAATCAAAGCGATTTAAATCACTCGAAACCGGTACATAAGTAGATCATGATAGAAAATGAGCGAAGATTTTACATCCTGAAAAGTAAGAATTGGAATACGCTAACTGCTTCAAATTTTTTCAGATAAACAAAGAGAAGATAGTCAGGTATGCTCGCAATCTGATGATCAGCTTCGAAATATTTGAGTATATTGATGTATTGCGGACAGAGGCATCTCTTTCCAGATATCTCGAGTGTCAAGAACTATCCTTCAAGGTGGTGCAGGAAGAACGTGCGCTGAAACAGAATTTTCTGACTAAAGTCAATTTCTGTGGCACAAGATTGGAGAAAGCTTTAAACATTGTTAATAAGGCGCAAAACATGCTGTTGTGTGGTGCTGTACTGGGCGTCACTTGGAGCTTGTCACTGTGTTTGCGGTCGTTGCGAACTGCTGCAACTCCCATCGGAGGTGGAAAAAAAATCTGCCTACGATGGCAGATTGACGGTCGTGGTTTTGCTTGTTGGTTTTAAACTCGTGGGCCGCAGATGGTTCATCACGCTGCAGCGAGCGCTCGCCCGTGGAAGATGTGTGTTCTCCCAGCCCGCGGATTTCCTTCCGTCGCTGTTGCAGCCAAAGAGCTGTACATTTTCGTTTCTAAAAGTGATTTCCGTTTCATGTTATTGCTCTTTTAATTGGAATAACAGATTATGGAGGACTGTAGTTAAGGGGAACGATGGAAGAAAAGTTTAATTTTGCGATAGTATTATTTTGTTAATATTTTCACAGTCTTTCCATCAGTTGATAGTCCAATGCTGCTTATTTTGGATGTAAAAATAACTGTTACTCGTCTTTTTCAACTGAATTTTCGTTTTCTTTTTAATAAAATACTTGTTACCAAATTGTTTTAGGCATCTTCAGTGTTTTCTATGTCTGATTTGTTACATGTATGACGATTAGTTCTTATGTAGGAGCTTTTTTTATTACAGAATCTAGTTGTTTTATTTCAGAAGGGCCTACAGAAAAAAACCTGGGAGATGGTCGAAACAACTAGATGAGATATATTTGTATGAATAAATGGTCGCAAAAGATGAGTATTAGATAAACAGTATTGTAGCAAAACCTTCATATATTATTATTATTATTATTATTAGCGAATGTCCCCATAAGATAAGCAGGTGAGTTTCAATCTTTCTTAGGGTCCTTCTTATTTTCCCAATATTTCTTCATTTTCTAACAGAAGGCCTTCTTTCTTTCTTCGGTCCACTTTGGTTGGAACGGTTTTAGTTCCATCTCTGGAATAATCTTCCACTTATCAATTTTGCTTCTGAATGTATCCCTGTCTGACGTGTTTGTGACATCAATTTTTGCTTTTGTCAAATCCTTCTTAACATCATTTCCCAAGGTATTGATGCCTTACGGGATGTCACACAGTCCAATAGACGTTTAGTTAGTCTGTTTCCATGTAACCTGTCTAGGTGTCCATAGAAATTCATTCGTCTCTTTCTGAGGTCGATTTCGGTGTTTGATACTTTTTCTGTTGTCTCGATGGTTTGCAGTCCGTACCCACCTTGTGTGTATCGTGGTCTCAGAATTTTTCTAATAATCCTTCTCTCTGCTTTCCTAATTTCTTGTAAATCTAGTTTTCGATTCAATGAGAGTGTTTCACTTACTTATGTTACTGTCGGTTTTATTACTGTTTCTTTGTGTCTGATTTTAGTGCATTTTGACAGTCATTTTTTGTTATAACAATTCTGTAACAAGTCTGGACGCCTTCTTGATTTTCTGCAAACTGTTTTTTGTGCTATTGTTTGGTTTCCTGTTGGTTCAATAATTTCACCAAGATATTTAAAGTGTTTGATTCTGTTGATTTTACCATTTTTTTTAAGTTTCGGAGTATCTAATTTGGAACACATGAATTCAGTCTTCTCAAACGAGATTTGCAGATCTCGATTTGTTTTACTGCTGTTTCTTCACTGTCGGTTGGGATCGCCAAGTGCCGGCCGGAGTGGCCGTGCGGTTATAGGCGCTACAGTCTGGAACCGCGTGACCGCTGCGGTCGCAGTTTCGAATCCTGACTCGGGCATGGATGTGTGTGATGTCCTTAGGTTAGTTAGGTTTAAGTAGTTTTAAGTTCTAGGGGACTGATGACCACAGTAGTTAAGTCCCATAGTGCTCAGAGCCATTTGAACCATTTTTTGGGATCGCCAAGTCATCTGCAAATGCTAAAGTATGGAACGTTCAATTTTCCTTGACCTCTTCCTAGTTCGATTGGCTTAAAAAATTTCTGTTTTCTTAGTTCCATTTCCCATTTTTTCATTACTTTGTGTAAAATTATGTTGATTTATAGTGACGAGATCCAATCTCCTTGTGTTTCTCCTGCTTTAACTAAGTCTGGTTCCAAAATGTCATCTATGAATTTAATTTTTGGTTTGGTTTTTGATTGTGTTTGTTCGATCAGTTTTCGAGTTTTGGTGTGTAGTCCGCGTTCTTCTAGGATACGGCATAGAGATTGTCTATCTATAGAAACGTATGCTTTTCTAAAATCAACAAATGTGCAGACTATTCGTTTCGACCTGATTGCTTTAATTTTTAAAATAGTTTTAAGATTAAAGATCTGTTCTCGCCACGATCTATTAGGTCGAAACTCTGCTTGGTAACCTGAAATTGTATGTTCTAGCTGTTTTCGTGTTCTCTTTAGAAGACACGGGGATAAAATTTTGTAAGTTATCGGCAAAAGTGAAATGCCTCAGTAATTCTCATGTACGGTTAAAGTAATTATTCAAAATATATTATCTTCAATTATACTTACTGCCCTTAGGAAGTACTCTCTGTTCAAAAGTCACACTTGCATTCCACATCCACAGGTGGCCGTCGGTCACTGGAATCTTCCGTTTGGTGCGTAACAGGAGATTCATAATACACTGCTGTCACGATAGCCCCATCCTACACTATTCATACATGATGCGCGGACGTGTAATTCTGAGTACTTGTAGTTTTACCGTCACATTTATTACGGCCCTTGTGTGAAACAGAACGCTATGTAGCCTCTGATTTATATTGGAACGTGGGCTCCCGTAATTTTAAGAGTACCTGTTTATATGACGCACAGCGTCTGCAATATGGCCCCCTACTGAGAGTTCAGAATGACTGCAGGCCGAGCTCAATACTCATTTTGCCTTAGTTTATAATTTTGCTATTGCACAAATCGAACAGGTGTTACTTTTACGGCTACTGACTATTGAGCGTAATCTAATACGAGATGTATTGGAAAATAGAATTTCTTGAGGGTTGTACTCATTTTCCTCCGCAAATTCGGTGTTTAAACTAGATGAAATCATGTAAATAAGCACTTTTACTTTTCATCAATTATTATTCTGACGAGTCCCACCGGTTTCAAATGACAGCCTTTCTTTTGTACTTTACACTTATAGATCAGTGGTGTAATTTTTAGAATGTTACGATGAAATAACTGGATTTGAAAATCATAATGTAAGTACACACACCTCATGAAAACAGCACTCATTGGAATAGTTATGATGGAGATGCAATGGACATCGAAATGACCCTTATTGGTAGTAACTGGGCGGATATGACTCAATGAAATGGAGACTGGGATGGAGAAATATTTGGTGTTACGTACAGGCACAGCCATGATACTGGATACATCAGATAATGTCTAATTACGGAATGATGATCGACATTAGACATGCAAAGATAGACACCGAGGAGTCCAGTGGCTAAGAAATCGGTAAATAAAACCAAGTGCGTGAGTATCACGTCACGTATTCACTCGAATAAAGTGAGATTGGGAAAACTGCTTACATGATGAAATATCCGAATATTATGCTCGTATCTTACGCAAGCATTCATGGTATCTCGAGTTGTCTGTAGTTTTGTTGTTTGTGTCTTGTTGAACTAAATCATAGTTATAGGTATTTGGCAGGATTAGTATGTGGACTAGTTTCGTTTTATTTCAGATGGATGTTATAAATTTTTTAACTGCATGAAGGCAAGACGTATTTCTTATATTCTACAGTTTCTCCAGTAAGGACCATGAAGATAAGATACGAGAAATTAGGGCTCATACAGAGGCATGTAGACAATCGCTTTCCCTCGCTCTGTTTGCGAGTGAAACACCAAACCCTCCGCCACCCACCGTGCGATGGATTGCGGATTATCTATATAGATGTAGACATAGACGTAGACGCAGATTTTATACATACATCTAGCATTACGCTGTTTTTTGATAGGATCTGATAGAGCGGTGGGTTAAAATAGACGAGATTGGAAGTAACTGCTGCACGAAAATGTTGACCGACTACTTCTCGGTTCAGTTTAACGATCCGCAGTTCATTTTGAGACCATTTTGATATTGAACGCAAGTCACCATTCATGATTGTACTGGCAGGTGAACGTGTTTAGTAAGTATAATCGTGATGAAGATCAAGGACGTGGTTTTTCTGTCACGTACGAAGTACTCAGATTTTGACGTAATCAAATATTAGGCAACGCGAAGAAAATAAATACCTACAGCGGTAATTTTATTAATTATTATATTTGATTACCAGTTTAGGTGACTCATTGACATCATTTTCGGGCACCGAGACTGATAGTTAAATGAAAAAATTAACAAAATTACGGCTATCTTTATTTATTTTATTAAAATCTTTGACCATCCGCAGCCCCATTCCATTTACACAAGATGGAACGACAGAATATTACGTAAGTTTTATTTTCCACAGAAACTCACACAGTCGTTATCGGTAACGATATAAGAGTTATCACTGCGACAAATAGTCTGTAAAAAATTACAATCTTTGCTGCTGGAGCTGAGAAAGTAGAGCTTTTTGTCCCTACTGTGTGAAAATTTGGAACTAAGCGGCAAGTGGGAGAGACGAAAATGTGGAAGTGGTTGGGCTAGCCGGAGATGAAAGTTTTAGCTCTGAGAGAGAAGTTGAGGCCGAGGGATCAGGCTCTGATGAACAACGCCGCGATAGCAGAACTCGTTACACGGCCGCTTCATTTATCTGCGCGCCGCCGATATACTCGATAAAACTGATGTCCACGCCGCTAATCGCTTGTTTTGCGGACGAAACGCACAATCCCCTATTTGCCGTTTCGGTATTTGATTTGAAATTAGAAAGTACAAACTGCAAACTCTTCAAACACAGCAATTTATTTGGTTAGTTGTTTTCTAGAGTAGAACTTTAGGACAGCGGTCATACTATCATACCGATACCCGTATTATGACATTACGTATCCTAGGTGAAACGAAATATCATATACCCTTTTATTTAAGGCGTTGGTTCTTTAAAAAAGTTAGAACTCGTAGTATAGTATGTCAACTATGATAACTCGTAGTTGTCCATATACTCGTAGTACATGGACAAGTGACTAGCTATCGGCCTCATCGATCTAAATCGATGTTGTAGGTATTACATTAACTTAAGTGAACACTCTATATGTCTACATTTATATGTGATTCTATTAGTATTCCCAGACGTGCTTTTTCGTCCGAAAAATTATGAGACATGTACATTTATACGCGGTTGTTAACTACACTCCTGGAAATTGAAATAAGAACACCGTGAATTCATTGTCCCAGGAAGGGGAAACTTTATTGACACATTCCTGGGGTCAGATACATCACATGATCACACTGACAGAACCACAGGCACATAGACACAGGCAACAGAGCATGCACAATGTCGGCACTAGTACAGTGTATATCCACCTTTCGCAGCAATGCAGGCTGCTATTCTCCCATGGAGACGATCGTAGAGATGCTGGATGTAGTCCTGTGGAACGGCTTGCCACGCCATTTCCACCTGGCGCCTCAGTTGGACCAGCGTTCGTGCTGGACGTGCAGACCGCGTGAGACGACGCTTCATCCAGTCCCAAACATGCTCAATGGGGGACAGATCCGGAGATCTTGCTGGCCAGGGTAGTTGACTTACACCTTCTAGAGCACGTTGGGTCGCACGGGATACATGCGGACGTGCATTGTCCTGTTGGAACAGCAAGTTCCCTTGCCGGTCTAGGAATGGTAGAACGATGGGTTCGATGACGGTTTGGATGTACCGTGCACTATTCAGTGTCCCCTCGACGATCACCAGTGGTGTACGGCCAGTGTAGGAGATCGCTCCCCACACCATGATGCCGGGTGTTGGCCCTGTGTGCCTCGGTCGTATGCAGTCCTGATTGTGGCGCTCACCTGCACGGCGCCAAACACGCATACGACCATCATTGGCACCAAGGCAGAAGCGACTCTCATCGCTGAAGACGACACGTCTCCATTCGTCCCTCCATTCACGCCTGTCGCGACACCACTGGAGGCGGGCTGCACGATGTTGGGGCGTGAGCGGAAGAGGGCCTAACGGTGTGCGGGACCGTAGCCCAGCTTCATGGAGACGGTTGCGAATGGTCCTCGCCGATACCCCAGGAGCAACAGTGTCCCTCATTTGCTGGGAAGTGGTGGTGCGGTCCCCTACGGCACTGCGTAGGATCCTACGGTCTTGGCTTGCATCCGTGCGTCGCTGCGGTCCGGTCCCAGGTCGACGGGCACGTGCACCTTCCGCCGACCACTGGCGACAACATCGATGTACTGTGGAGACCTCACGCCCCACGTGTTGAGCAATTCGGCAGTACGTCCACCCGGCCTCCCGCATGCCCACTATACGCCCTCGCTCAAAGTCCGTCAACTGCACATACGGTTCACGTCCACGCTGTCGCGGCGTGCTACCAGTGTTAAAGACTGCGATGGAACTCCGTATGCCACGGCAAACTGGCTGACACTGACGGCGGCGGTGCACAAATGCTGCGCAGCTAGCGTCATTCGACGGCCAACACCGCGGTTCCTGGTGTGTCCGCTGTGCCGTGCGTGTGATCATTGCTTGTACAGCCCTCTCGCAGTGTCCGGAGCAAGTATGGTGGGTCTGACACACCGGTGTCAATGTGTTCTTTTTTCCATTTCCAGGAGTGTATAAAGTACCTCGTGAAAGACTTCTTTCATTTGACCAGAAACTAAGGATTATTTCCATTAATCCACTGATTGAGTGCGAAAGGAATGATTGTTTATAAACCTTTGTGGGAGTTCTCGTTATCTCATTTTACCTTTCCAGTGTTCATAAGAGCGACTTGCTGGCCGCTGAGGGATATATCTTGATTGCACCCCATAAGACAGTTGTTGAAAGTTAGGTTTTCGTAGATACAGAAAGCCATCAGTGCGCGATTTGCGTGTCACTCACATGACTCGAAAACGCTTTTCGTCTATAAGGGAAGTCTTATCTTGTCTGAGTAATGGAGAAAGCTGATCTTCAAGCTGTGCTTTGAGCGCAGTCAATCAGGTTGCTTGGCGCAGGGTTTCAAGTTTGGCAGGGCCTTGTGGACAGCCAGACACTCATGTGTTGGTCGCAGCCTGAACCTTTTAACATCGTACTGTCTCCTGATGATTTGTAAAGTTCAGATATTTGGCTTATGTATTATTGAGATGAACACTTCTAAGCTGCAGAGTACAGGATTATTCGTGAGATCATTGCTGACTTCCGTTTTATTGGTAAGACTCAATATTTGGCGATTTTTCGTGTATGTTTGGGGAGCATACTTTAGTAATTGGGAATCCATGTGAGTAAGCCAATGTCTGTATTCGAAACGCGTCTTTGTTTGAATGTACCAAGATCAGTACCTAATTTTCATTGAGTCATCTGGTCGTGTTGAGGACGTCTCTTACGTTACTTTCCAACACTTTAAATAGTATTACAGGGATTATAAAACATATGGGCCAGTTTTCCTGCTTTCTGTGAATGTGTGTACCGCACCTGTTTCCTTAGCAGATACACGCTTATAACGTCCATGAATTTTTGTGTCTCTTTTTGAATGATAACTGAAGTAAAATTAAAATTTCTGACGAATTTTTTTCTTCTGAAGTCATTTTTTGGTCCTACGAACTTGCATGCGCAAGCTATACATGTGCTCATATCCCTGTATTCATACTAACCACAGAAGGTGCGAGCACAGCATACATTGACCGAAAAAAAAATCACAGACCCAAGAAGGAGTTGTGCGACAAAAACAAAAGTTGGTACGCGTGTTTTTACACCTGAAAGATGATGTCTATTCAAATTTAGCGCCAGTTGCGTAAGAGTGGCGCCAGTATGAGGATGCAAATAAGGTTTACTTTAAATACACGCTGCAACGGTCGTGGGCGTTATTCACCTCTGAGACTGGACGTAGCTAGTTGATGTTAGAAAAGAATGCCTTTAAGGTGACAAAGACACCATTATCAACACCTCATTGAATTTGAACGAGGTCGCGTAATGCGACTACGGCCGGCCGAAGTGGTCGTGCGGTTCTAGGCGCTGCAGTCTGGAACCGCGAGACCGCTACGATCGCAGGTTCGAATCCTGCCTCGGGCATGGATGTGTGTGATGTCCTTAGGTTAGTTAGGTTTAAGTAGTTCTAAGTTCTAGGGGACTAATGACCTCAGAAGTTGAGTCCCATAGTGCTCAGAGCCATTTGAACCAACCAATGCGACTACGAGAAGCTGGATGTTCCTTCCGCGATATTGCAGGAAGACTTGGTACAAATGTAGCCACCGTACATGATTGATGGCACCGATGGTCATGGGGAGGTATGGTCGCAAGAAGAGCAGACTCCGGGAGGCCACGTGGCACTACTAAGAGGGAAGACCATCGTGTTCGTCGTATTGGTCTGGCGCATTATACCGCATCTGCAGCAGCACCACAGTGACATAAGGAACTGTTGCAAGTCGGTTACTACAACGACAGCTTCGATCCAGACGCCCTGCAACGTGCATTCCACTGACCCCAAACTACCGCCATTTGCAACTTCAATGGTATCAGGAGAGATCACATTGCAGGGCAGAGTGGAGGTCTGTTGTTTTTTCTGATGAAAATAGGTTGTGCCTCGGTGCGAATGATGGCCGTGTGTTGGTTCTAAGTAGGCCAATTGAGAGCCTGCAACCAATCTGTCTGTGTACTCGACACAGTGGAACTACACCTTGAGTTATGATCTGGATCGCGATTTCGTATGACAGCAGGAGCACTCTCGTGGTTATGCTGTGCACAATGGCTGCAAATCTGTACATCAATGTGGTGATTTGACCTATTGTGCTGCCATTCATGAACAGCATTCCAGAGGCTGTTTTTCAACAGCACAACGCTTGCTCATATACCGTTGTTGTAACCCAATATGCTCTAGAGTGTCGACATGTTGTCTTGGTCTGCTCGACCACCAGATGTCTCTCCAATCGAGCACATAAGGGACATCACCGGACTACAACTCCATCGTCATCCACAAAAAGCATTAACAGTCCCTGTAATGTTCGACCAAGTGCAAGAAGCGTGGATCTCCATCCCACAAACTGTCAGCCGGCACCTGTACAACACAATGCGCCCATGTTTGCATGCTTGCATTCAACACTCTGTCAGTTTTACTCGTTATTAACGTACGAGCATTTCACATTTGCAATGCGTTATCTCGCGCTTACATTAACCCCTGATCGTGCAATATGAACCGCTTAAATACGTTATCTAAACAAATGTGTTCCCGAATTTTCATTACTCAACTTTAATTACTTTTTGGTGTTGCTATTTTTTCCCGTCGATGTATTTCGATGAACTGCTTTTATCGAAATGAACATCCGATGAACTGCCTTATGTTCAGTATTTACTTATTTTAAGTTCAATTTTCATCTCAATAAGACAAGTGTGAGTTGCAGAGCTAGTCAAGACATGTCCTGCAGCAATGAATGGTTCTAAACTTTCCATTGAAGTTAATCATTTTCTTGTCATTGGGTTTTAGGATGTACATTGTGGAGTTACGTGTGCGTACACGTATCATTTTTACAATGAGAGACGCATTTACAGGGGTAATTTGGATTAAAACGGCTAAAGATCTTGCTTGCAATTTGTCTTCCTTTAGTTAATCTTTGTGAAAGGTCCCTTTATTTTTTCCGTCCCACTATGTAAGTTTGTTTAGTACCTCATGTTTCAGTAATAGGCACTCATCTGGTTCGTTGCTTTCGGCACTTGCTGTCAGATAACCACCGTATCGCTGGGACGTAGCACATGGTTGGACTTACTTGTACCGCCGTTGAACGTTGCCTTTCACACGACGTCTTCACTACTGTCATCAAATGACGCTATGGGTGACAATGAACCTTATAACCTACCTCGTACTGACTGTGGATGCAACGTAATCTACAAAGGACACATAATGTCTTCATCAAATGTTTTCCCTGACCCATCGTACTCTACTATTTCTCGAATACTGTGTGATGAACGCACCCTGGACGCAGTTACTACCACCATACCTACCACATCTCCTCAAACTGGTTGTTTCAACAATATTAAGTAGTCTCGTATTAGGCTTTCAAGAATGCTAAGTGTCTTTTCCTTTCAGAGATTAGTTCGCACAGTTTTGTCATGATGGAATGTACTCTCCCGGATATTGAATATCGTCCCACTAACAAGCAGCGATGCTGACGTGCTGTACTTCATACCTGGTACAACAACGGACTCGCATTCTGGAGGACGACGGGTCAAACTCGCATCCGGCCATCCTGACTTAAGTTTTCCGTTATTTCCCTAAATCACTTAAGGCAAATGCTGGGATGGTTCCTTCGAAAGGGCACGGCTGCTTCCCTGCTTCCCTTCTCCATCCATCCCTAATCCCAGCTTATGCTCCATCTCTAAAGACATCGTTGTCGACGGGACGTTAAACATTAATCTCCTCCTCCTCCCTCTCGGACATGATACCTATCACTTTTGCAGATTTTCTACGTGATAAGATATCAGGAAATATGTGTGTTATCATTAGAAACCATCCATGTGACTAACTCACCAGAGAAAGAGCACTGTTATTGCTCACGTCGTCACAATTAGACTTACAAGGGAGGTACATACATCGATTTTCAGCTAAATTTATACTGTGTCTGTGGCGAAATATCCTAATGTGAGTAGTTTTTCAAGAATTAAAGACTGAAGGTTAGATCTGTATATTCACGCACATTAATAGCATAACGAATAAAGCTAATAAAAATAGCGAGGCCACTGACTGTAAATAACTTTTCTGGCTTGTAAGATGTCTAAAAATCATATGTGGCGCAATGTCATTGAAAATGGTCAAAATACATAGAACATAGTTTTTGGTAGTATCCGACCATAGCCCTGTAAATTCCGTCCCACAGAAACAGATTAATGGAGGCCATTGTGAGGCCATCGCTCCTACTGTCGTAACTAAAATTTGGTAATGCGCTCCTTATGCACCAAGTGATCTATGCAATGGGGCACGGTTTCAAAGAAAAGGAAAGTTTTCCGAAAGGATTGACTGTGCTCATGGACGAACAACGATAGAAAATTTTTACTGCAAACAAAAAAATACACGGTACGTATTTGATGGTAATTTGCAGCTTCTGGAGCTCCGGCACCCGAACTCTGAGACTCTTTCGTGCGGCGCATACACGAAATATGGCTTCATAGGAGCACATAGACGCCGACACAAAAATTCTCTCTCTGTCGACTCGGTACAGAATCTAAAACGTTAACAGTCTGCGGCGTGAACAACTAGTTGACCAATTTAGAGAACCTAATTAAAAGTGACTGTGGCATCGGCTGTCGCCGCGAAGCCCTATAAATAAACCTAGGCTTCATGGAAATCGAACATTCGGCGCCAGCGTTCTCGGGCCCTTGCTCGAGCATTCAAAACCACCCGTACTAACTGCCTCCGAACATTCGCGGTACACTCTAACTCCGGAAGCCGTACGACGACTGGTGCTTTATTTATAGGCTGCCGACGTCTTTGCACGGACCAACCGCAGTGCTCAGTGGCAAAGGCTGAATGGACGTGGCAAAATTGTGGTGCGTGGCGGAAATTTAAGCTCTTCTGCGTACAGGAAGACATGCATATGCGATAAAATTGTTGATAAAGTTGTTGTTTGCTTTCTCATGTTGCCACGAGCAGACGCTGGTCTACCTCGGGGTCTTTTCGGTTCGTAGTTTGTAATGAAATTTAGTTGTAGGTTTCCTCATAACTAGACTCAGTCAGTTCATCAACAAAACTATACTCAGGAAAATAGACCAATTTCTACTTTAGTTACCATATTAGAGTGATGTTCCATAATAGATAATAAGAAGTTATTTCATCGAGGAAGTTGCATGAAACACTTAGTAGTAGCTATGTATTTATTCACGTGATTTACTCTAGACGTACAAGCGTTTTGCAGTAGAAATTTTTAGCATTGTGCAATCCCCTTACTTGTGTTCTTATCATACCTGATATCTGCAACAGTATATGAAAATATGAGCACTTGGATAGAGTAATGTAAAGTCGTATGGCATTGTTGGCTAGGAGAGTCAGGAAGCCAAGTTCAGGCGCCTAACTGGATAGGTTTTTCCTAACCTTCGCGACAACTGGTACCTTCCCTTTGTGAAGTGTGAGAGTTGTGTGCTTACATGTATTTGGTAAGTATATATGACTGTAACGGGTGTATGTGCAGTGTAGTGTAGTGTAGTGTAGCTTATCGTCCCCAAAAAATGGTTCAAATGGCTCTGAGCACTATGGGACTTAAAATCTATGGTCATTAGTCCCCTAGAACTTAGAACTACTTAAACCTAACTAACCTAAGGACAGCACACAACACCCAGCCATCACGAGGCAGAGAAAATCCCTGACCCCGCCGGGAATCTTATCGTCCCCATCAGGCAACGAATCATCATCAACAACATCACGTAGGCTCACTTCATGAGACACTCCAGAGAAATTTGGAATTTAGTCCAGGTCACTTGGGCCAAGGCTGGTGATCAAGGGCTTTACGTCACCAACCTTACTCCCTTTTACCGTAACGGCAAAGGGAAAGGAGCCAACAGCACCTGTTGTACCCATACGTTTACCCATCCACGAACTGGCTACTTCCGTCGTTGCTTAATTTCGGCGATCTGACGAGAACCTGTGTATTTAATGAGGTAAGGCCGTTGGTACACTTGAATGAAGCGAGACTATGGAATGCAATGAAAAGGAGTGAGATTGTGGTGCGAAGTATATAATATTGAATTCCCATGCCTTTAGAGTGAGGTAATACTGGTAATATGGTACACGAACGACTCTACCATAAACAGTGGCTCACAGAGTAAGTTACAAATTATAATGATAGTACGGAAATGCTTCTCCAGTTCAAAATGGTTCAAATGGCTCTGAGCACTATGCGACTTAACTTCTGAGGTCATCAGTCGCCTAGAACTTAGAACTAATTAAACCTAACTAACCTATAGACATCACACACATCCATGCCCAAGGCAGGATTCGAACCTGCGACCGTAGCGGTCGCGCGGTTCCAGACTGAAGTGCCTAGAACCGCTCGGCCACCAGCGGCCGGCGCTTCTCCAGTCATACATTGTTGTAATACAGACACAAAGTGAAACTTTAACCTGGAATGATTGTCACTGTGTGATTCCTTCGTTTCTCACTTCATCAGATCGACACACACAACTGAGAAAAAGCCATCTGTATCATGCACGGGGAGTCAATGACCAGAAGGCTTCTGCACATTGTCACATAGCATGTGAACGCACACGCTCCCGACTGAAGTATGTCACTGGTATTTCTCTATCACCTAAAACAATGTACTTATCACTGTGATAACAACGCAGTGGAACACATGTTTACCTGTAACGACGCCCAATTATTCTTCAAAGAACCAATACTTCGAAGAATTGGAGTCAACGTAACGGAGTTCCTTCGGCTGTATTCGTGTACGACTTCCCGCCGCGTATATACAGGGGAAAATCGAAACGTAAATTACACATTATCATGGCAGACCAAGTCGTGGGTTCGAGTCCTCCCTCGGGCATGGGTGTGTGTGTGGTCCTTAGCTTAAGTTAGTTTAAGTTAGATTAAGTAGTGTGTAAGCGTAGGGACCGATGACCTGAGCAGTTTGGTCCCATAGTCCTTACTACAAATTTTCCAAGTAACAGTTACTGATTGCTGCGCTACACTTCAAAATGACACAGATATATGGAACTATATTTCAAAATACTTAGCAAGCACCTTTTTTTTTAAAAAAAAAAAAAAGAGGCTGGAACGTTCTACTAATCGTTCAATTCCTCGACGATTAAAACACGCCCTTAGTCACAGAGCCACTCGAGAACTGTTATGTGACGCCTCATCGTCGCAAAATTTCTTTCAGATTGACAAGAAAATGCAAATACGGTGGAGAAAAATTTGGACTTCCTGATGATCAACTCTCATGTCTGGGCGGCTTTGATCTAATTGTTGACACAATTTCACAATGGCTAGACTCGAAACCCGTTTGGTTCATATACCGCCAGTATCTCACTTTGAATTTGTGTACAAAATAAACGTTTTGCTCACACGAATCGTATTGTCCAGTGTACTTCAGTTTGGAGACGTTTCCAATCGCTGCGCCATTTCAGTCCCACACTGTGAGGCACCTGCAGGAGACTGTCTCTGCAGAAATCCCGGAAGTTCTTTTACAAACTATTGCAGCGTCGACAGAGCTGCGCAAATTCAGGTAGGCCTGCTCTCAAGAGCGGTACACCGTCGTTCACAGGCCGTCTCAAGGGAGAGTTTGATGTACCACCTGGCTGCCTAGCTACAGGCGCCTGAGAGTACGCAGCTTATCACGTACAGTTATGAACAAGTGGCACTGCAGTTTAAATGGACCAATATTCCTCACCAGCTTCCTGAGCTCTGGTTAGAGCTTCCTACCTTTCTGCACGGCTATGCATATGAGAGGTTGGACGTCGAAGTCTCAGTGACAACACCTTAGCATGCTTTTCGCTAAATTAATGCTGTTTCACGACTTATGCGCCCTCCATGTAATATACACGTGTATCATGGCATGAAATACGGAAGGCAGCAGAAAATCAAGTAGGTAAAAGGACGAGGGCTAGTAGAAATCATTGAGTAACGAAAGAGATACTAAATGCAACTGAAGAGAGGAGAAAATATAAAAATGCAGTAAATGAAGCAGGCGAAAATGAATACAAACGTCTCAAAAATGAGATCGACAGACAGTGCAAAATGGCCAAGCATGGATGGCTAGAAGACAAATGTAAGGACGTATAAGCATATATCACTATGGATAAGATAGATACTACATACAGGAAAATTAATGAGGCCTTTGGAGAAAACCGAGCGAGGTGGCGCAGTGGTTAGACACTGGCCTCGCATTCGGGAAGACGGCGGTTCAAGCCCTCGTCCGACCATCCTGATTTAGGTTTTTCGTGATTTCCCTAAGTAGCTCCAGGCAAATGCCGGGATGGTTCCTTTGAAAGGGCACGGCCGACTTCCTTCCCTAATCCGATGAGACCGATGATCTCGATGGTCTCCTTCCCCAAATAACCCAACCCAACCCTTTGGAGAAAAGAGAACCACCTACATGGATATCAAGAGCCCAGATGGAAAACCAGTGCTAAGCAAAGAAGAGAAAGCAGAGAGGTGGAAGGATTATATTGAGTGTCTCTACAAGGGCGATGTACTTGAGGGCACTATTATGAAAATGGAAGAGGTCGTAGAGGAAATGGGAGATATAATATTGCGTGAAGAATGTGACAGAACACTGAAAGACCCGAGTCGAAACAAGGCCCCGGGAGTAGACAAAATTCCATTAGAACTACTGATAGCCTTGGGTAAGCCAGTCATGACAAAACTTTTCCATCTGGTGAGCAAGATGTATGAGACAGGCGAAATACCCTCAGACTTCAAGAAGGTTATAATAATTACAATCCCAAAGAAAGCAGATGTTGACAGGAGTGAAATTACCGAACTATCGGTTTAATAAGTTACGGTTGCAAGATACTAACATAAATTCCTTACAGACGAATGGAAAAACTGGTAGAAGCCGACCACGGGGAAAATCAGTTTGGATTCCATGGAAATGCTGGAGCACGAGAGGCAATACTGACCCTACGACTTATCTTAGAAGATAGGTTAAGGAAAGGCACACCTATGCTTCCAGCTTTTGCAGACTTAGAGAAAGCTTTTGACAATCTTCGTGGGAATACCCTCTTTCAAATTCGAAAGGTGGCAGGGATACAGGGGTTTAAAATACAGGGAGCGAACGGCTATTTACAATTTGTACAGGTACCAAATTGCACCTAAAGGAGTCGAGGGGCACAAAATGGAAGCAGAAATTGAGAAAAGAGTGAGACAGGGCTGTACCTTACCTCAGCAGTCAATCTGTATATTGAGCAAGCAGTGAAGGAACCAAAAGAAAAATTTGGAGTAATAATCGAAATCCCAGGAGAAGGAACAAAAACTTTGAGGTTTGCCGACGAGATTGTAATTCTGCCTGAGGCAGCAAAGGGCCTATAAGATCAGTTTAACGGAATGGACAGTGTCTTGGAAGGAGGATATAAGATGAACTTCAAAAAATGTAAAACGAGGATAATGGAATATATTCGAATTAAATCACTTGATGCTGAGGGAATTAGATTAGGAAATGAGACACTTAAAGCCGTAGATGAGTTTTGCTGTGTGGGAAGCAAAATAACTGATGATGGTCGAAGAAGAGAGGATATAAACTGTAGGCTGGCTATGGCAAGGCAAGCGTTTCTGAAGAAGAGAAATTTGTTAACATCGAGTATAGATTTAAGTGAAAGGAAGTCCTTTCTGAAAGTATCTGTATGGAGTGTAGCTAAGTGTGGAAGTCAAACAATGACGATAAATAATTTAGACAAGAAGAGAATAGAAACTTTCGAAACGTGGTACTACAGAACAGTGCTGAGGACTAGATGGGTAGATCACGTAACTAGTGAGAAGGTTCTGTATAGAATCGAGGAGAAGAGAATTTGTGGCTCAACCTAACCAAAAGTAGGGCGCGGTTGGTAGGACACATTCTGAGGCATCAAGGGATCACCAATTTAGTATTGGAGGGAAGCGCTGAGGGTAAAAATCGTTGAGAGAGACGAAGAGATGATTACACTAAGCAGATTCAGAGAGATGTAGGTTGCAGTACTTACTCGGAGATGAAGAGTCTTGCACAGGATAGAGTAGCATGGAGAGCGGCATCAAACCATTCTCTAGACTCTAGACCACAACAGAAACAACCATTCCATATCTGGTTACGAAATCACTTATTCTCAAAGGACTGAGCGCAAGAATTGTTCTTTGATTCGGTAAGTTGTACTAATTTCTGTCATTTCCATACTTTTCAAATATTACGGTATAGCCAGTGTGTTCTAGTGAGAATGCTCCTGTCACCAAAGGGAATGGAATTGGTCGGTATGCCACGTGACTGGGAAGTAACCATCGATGGAACATCAATTGCCGGTCGACATGGCAGAATGAGTCCCTAACACCTTTTTCCGTTTCATATCGTATCATTCTTATTTGACCTCTCTGTGTGTTTTTGCAGAGACATCTGTTCAGGTCCGTTCGGTTTACACACATTTCGGACAATGAAATGAAGAACTGTCTTCACACAAGATATCACCTTCACACTGAATCAAATCTGTAAGAGGTGAAGCCAACCTTTCCTGTATTCAGCAAGGAGCTCTGTCTACCACAACTTAATATTATGCATCAGGTTTCATACCGTCTCACTGTTGCAACGACAGGAAGGTCACGTTGTAAACATTAGGGAACACAGCAATGAACACACTCTGATGCAGGAAAGGGGCTAATAATGGAAAATACGAACAGACTGAATTAAAAATTCATAGAGTAGGTAAAAACTAAAATGTCTGCATATTTATCGTTAAACAACAGGCCGCACATTAATAAGAACAAGGTATACGCAATGTCTAACAAGAATATAGTTATTTTACGTATGGAGCATGCTACAGATGGCATAGCAGCTTCTAAAAAAATTCCAGGATAAAGGAATTATCAATTTGATAGTTGTGGAATTCAGTACAGAGAGAGGGCAAAAATCGCGAAACACGGCGAGAAACCCATGCTTGAACATAAATGCAATTCCCAGCTAAGCCTGCAGGTTGCATTATTGTATTTGACTACGAAGAGCAACGGTGCAGTGTCCTCTATATGATGCAAGTCTCAAGCGTGGTCAGAGTAATGTTCTATGTAGTTGTGAGTACAATATGTTGGAGTTAAGTGAATTCGAAAATGGGCATATTGTTTGTGTTCGTGTGGTTGGTGCTTCTGTAAACAACGTATCAGATGTGTTTCGTGTTTCAAGAAGTACCGCGACGAAGATTTATGCCATATATAGGGAAAAGCGGAAAACCATCATTCGGTAAGTCAAAACGCGGATGAAACTGTGTGTTGAGTGATCGTGAAGGAGGGTCATTGAAGAAGATGGTGACGAAAAATACGAGGACAACGGATGCAAAAGTCACTTCAGAATTGAATGTCGCTTTCACGATTCCTGTCAACACGAAAACAATACCGTGGGAGCTCAATAAGCAGGGAAATGCAGGGTGAGTTTGAATTCCAACACCACTCATAAGTGATGCAAATGACCGTAAAATGAAAACGTGATGCCGAAGCAATAAAACGTGGACAGTGGTGCAATGGCAGAATGTCATTGGGTCGGATGAGTCTTGTCGCACGCTGTTTCCATTTTATGACCAAGTTTATGTCCCAAGAGGGGCCTATCAATCGGCAATGATAAACTTTTTGAGGAAGCAGGAGCCTCCGATTCAGATATCGATGAATGTGGTCTAGTTTTCGCCGTCTTCCCATGTGGCGCCAATCAGTTTCTTCCGACTCAGAGTATAGATGCCAACATGCCTTGGCCCCCTCGCGTGTTATGCTTGATCAGCGCTCAGACACTCTGATCCTGCTGTTATTTATACGACAAACACGTCAACATACTTGGACTTCGCAAGGATTACTGTGCCGGACGGATTCTCATGTAAAACTGATACCCGACTACACCTGATCTGAACTTGGTTGCAATTTCTTACTTATGTTCCGTGTAACCAGTACATTGCACCTTGTAAACGACTGAACAGAAACCACGGCTTTGATGAGACACGAAGTTTAGCCATAGGAAATGTTGACTATTCTATATCATTTAGGAACAAATCAGGCCAATCACATATGCAACATGGAATTAACAAGCTAATTAACTGTTTTGAGACTTAATAACATATAATTTGGTAAATAAGTAAGTGTTACTCAATTTTCATATAGGGAAGCAAAAGAGAACTAAAACTGATACGGAAAAATTGGAAATTTGTGGTAAGGCCTTATAGGACCAAACTACTGAGGTCATCAGTCCCTAAACTGATAAGAGGTGACATCCTAGACCCAATTGTCTGTTCACTCTGGCTCTTTTGGTAACTTCAATTGGTTTTCTGTCAAATGAATGTACAATGGAAATAAAATGTCACTGTATAACTTGTAAAATCACAGGCACGACCAAAACGCACAAGTTTGACAGAGTCCGGATACAGGTGCCCATGCACAGTAGCGAGAGGGTTGCCTATTGGAGCTGTCACATCTGAGCGCGGTTGTCATGAGGACAGCATTTAAACTGGAAGGTTACTGTGTATGGAATTCCATGGTGAGTGAGCATTTCAAAGCATTGTCTAGCATGAGGGACTGATTTGGGGCAGAGTCCTGCGAATTATTTCACGCCTTCTGGAAGTACAAATAGGAAACCAGATACATTTTTTTTTCGAAGAAATGGATATGATTCTGTAGTTGCAACTATCAACGCATTTCTGATTTTGCTACTTTTTTTGAAGCTATTTTTCCAGCTATGTGGAATGTATTACAACGTTACGGGTTTCTATAATGATTAAATGTCATTTCCATAGCTATATAAAGCTATATGACTACGCAAATTAAAATGTATTCAGAATATGAAGCAGGAAATGGCAAACCAACTGCGGCCTTATCAAAGAAAGACGTGCATCACTGTGTTCTTTAATCACAGATTGTGCAGATGAAACATGTCGGCTATCTCGCTGACCTGTGTCATTAGGGCGCAACTAAGCCGTTCGCCAGTCATATGTTTTCTTCCAAAGTATCGCAGTTCTAACAGGCTGGCCTGGCTATTCGCTGCCACATCATATCTGTGTAGCCATATCTGATATACCTTCTGGAGCTCTAGCACTTTGCCTTGTAAAAGTAAATCAGAAGCTTCGCGCCAATTGCAATTAGTGAGAGCATGGTCTGCCGGAAGGGACATTACTCTGGGCACAGTCTTGGTATCGTTCGTACGGACGCTTTCCCGTTGTTTCACTGGGCTGCTGCACACATTCAGGTGAGTTTGGTACATCCTATAGGTTGAAACCGCGTTTCCACGCGTGTGTACTTACATTTCGTGGAGGACGTGATACTTTTGAATCATTTTTCAAATTCAAATGGCTCTAAGCATTATGGGACTTAACATCTGAGATCATGAGTCCCCTAGACTTAGAACTACTTAAACCTAACTAACCTAAGGACAGCACACACATCCATGCGCGAGGCAGGATTCGAACCTGCGACCGTAGCAGCAGCACGATTCCGGACTGAAGCGCCTAGAACCTCTCGGCCACAGTGGCCGGCAATTATCTTTCACATGGAGTAATTTTTTCCATGCCGTGTTTATTTGAGCTGTAGTGGGACACAGGATTCTTTCGTCTTAGAACCAACGTGGATAAACGTCTGGTTGTGCTTCTCACATTAGTGAGCCCTCTTGCCAATCAGTTCCTCTCTCTCTCTCAATTACTGGTAAATTTTATATTAGTATTACAAAGATGAAGGCCGTTGTGTAAAATCTGAGACGACTTGCAATCGTAATCAAAGTCTTTTTATATTAGATCACTTTTGAAAAAGTATCAGCATTCGTCAATTCATGGAATTCAAATTTCCCTTTGTTTGAGCATTAAACCACGCGGACGTTCTTATTAAAGACGAATACTGGTTTTCTCACGAATCTTTGTTACTTTAAACAACTTTTTTTCAACAAGAAACGAACAATCTTTGTACCACCACGCACTATATTTTGCCTTACGTAATATTTCCAGCTCCACGGTAAATATGAGTGATACAGTTTATCAATGAATGCAGCTACGCCGGCACCCATGAATTCAGTTCGGTCCTGTACGTGATATCGTCGATAACGATTAGGGCTTAAAAATTCATTTTTCTGGATACTTAGACTCAGATCGTACAAACCGCAAATCGATATACAATGCACGAGACTCCATCTGTAAGATGGGACTCGTTGCACGCAGTATTCAGTAGCATTGCAGAATTCCGTACTAAGGTTGATTAACTAGTTTGCTTCAGAAACATCGGCGAAAACTACGTTGCGCATGTGAAACTTTATCCATTTCTCGCTATATCTTTCGAGTTAAACAGCGTTATAACAGATGATAGGAATTCGCAATTGCGAATAATGACTACCATCAGCTGTAGTATGGAATGACGACAGTGAAAATTTGTGCCGGAGCGGTACTCGAACCCGGATTTCCTGCTTATCGCGAGCGGTCGCCTACCCATTTTTTTCTCGAACAAGGGATTTTTTTTTTTGACAAAGAAAATTAAAATCTCTGGTGTTCTAAAATAAATGACGGCCTTCTGCATAAAATAAAAAAAATATTTCTTTAAAATGTAAATAAGTATACTTTTGCGATATCAGGTTTTTGTTTTCAGATTGTGTATCATACTAATTTATTTATTTATTTTTATATATGTGTTGAGATCACATAGGACGCCCTTAAAGGCTAAAAACAATTATGTATAATTACCATCAATAACAAACAAAATAAAAAGGGAATTATAGAATTTAAAGAAAACGCCCTCCTGGCAGGACAGACAAAATGGCATCCGCCAACTTGTGGGTAGACGCACACTGAATCCCAAGGCAGTCAGGCATGTTCAGGGCACGTCTTCACGAAGAATATTGCATTTGCCGGTATATTGGATCGAGTCCTGGTATTATACAATCTCACTGAAACCACCTTCTCATACCTAGGACACCCAAGCTGCAGGGGTGGATCGGAGAAGGCACTACCCAAAAAGTTGGCATAGTACTGGCGGTATCGCGGATGGTGCACAATGATATTTTCACTCTGGAGCGGAGTGTGGGCTGATTTGAAGCTTTCTAGCAGATTAAAACTGTGTGCCGGGCCGAGACTCGAACTCGCGGACCCATTTGGCTATCCGTGCACGATACACGGCCAAATCCAAACTTTCATATATCGTCAACCATACGCCTACGATCCGTACTCGCACATCATTTCCCGTACAGATCAGACATTGTGCTTTAAAGTCGCATGCGAGGCACAAATTTTCATTGTGGTAATTCCGCTCTACAGCTGATGATAGTCATTATTCGCAACTGCGAATTCATCTGATGTGTTTAGTAACGACTGTGGTCGCCGCAGTGTATCGTCATCAGAATAAGACCGGCACTGCAGTATCGCGTTATTACACGGCTCTGCACGAAAAACGACCAGAACCAGTTTAAATATTCTTTCAAAATTTCCACTGTGTATTCGAGTTAGCATCGCGTTAGACATCGGTTAGCTTTCTCAGTACCTTGAACGGTGCGAGAAATTTTCTGAACCTTAAATCTAAAGATCATCCTGATTTAGAATATAAAATGTGAATCAGGTTGGTCAGACTGGTTGTTGAACTGAGATCTCGAAATTTATGACTGTAGCACTTCTATCGCCGATGAAATCTTTTCGGTTAGTCAGACGAATAACTCCATTGTCCCACGGGTTTCCTCCTCGTGTCTTCCGGCGAAGTGTCGGTGTGTTGTAGCAGAGTTCTTCTATAGATTCTGGACAGCACACCTCCTCCACTGATGGAGCATCTGGCGAACGTATCGCGTGCCCTCGGATATGAGAGTTCGGGGCGGTAGTGGGGCCAGCGGAAGGAGAGGGGAAGCCAGACGTCGAGTCCATATCGTCGGCTCGCCGCTTGCGTTGCCGTCAGCTGGGGCGTTCACGCTGGATTTGCATTACCACCGCACCCCGTGCACGACGTTGGCTGACAGCGGATTCCATCGGGCTAGGCTCATAAAAAGTGACTTCAAACCGGAGCACAGGACGTCACCGAGAGATGACGAGAGGGGACTTGTAGAAACTTTGCATCAGAGTGCCTCTGTTACTCGGCTGATAAACTTCATAAGTGAAATTCGTCGTTATAGCCCGAAATCTCATATAACTGTATTATCGTATGGCCCGTACCATTTGTTCCACCTGTAGACAGCCCCGGATCTACGATACTCCCGAACCAGGGCAAAAAGGTGCCTGCTTCCCTCCCTCCCCCACCCCCCATCCCCGTCGAGCGTTGGACATAGGACATAAAAATTTTTGAAACAATAGATTTTTCAAGAACGTGTTCATTTTGTAGCGCACATCTTTCTGAAGAGTTTGATATATGAAAGCATATGCGTTCGAGAAAATGTAAGACATGTTATTTGATGTTAAGAGTGCCAAAGTGCAGTGCCATGCCTCTTTACACAGCATTCTTCTACCGCACGTCACTGTATTTCGCCCTGTGGAATTAGAACGCGTATATTTTGTAATGGAAGCCCATATTCAGGGTAGTGGAAAGTAAAATGTTCTGTGGTACCTCCCCTGCTCCCAGTCGGCCGGTTTGACATCCCCTCCCCTCCTTAAAAAATACTCACAATTAATACCGGGTAGGATTACTTGTAACCGGGAAAATAAGAACTCTTCAGAAAATTTGCACTCTTTTTTGTCTATTAGCGAATAACTTTCTCTTCTGTGTGACATAAAATTGAATGTAGGAAACATAAAACCAGAAAAGACAGGAGACAAACAAGACAGTACACATTTCTTCTATTATTATGTCCCAACGTTTTTTTCTCTCTAATCTTGCTACAGCCTTAGACGGCGTGCTTTCTCATCTGCGAAAGAATCTATTACTTCACTAAAATTCGTCAAACATTTTGCTACATGAAAATCAAAATATCGTTGTCGATTACTGAAAAAGCTGCACTTCTTCTCCTTCCTCTTTCTAACAATCTTGTCATTACTACTTCTGTTAACTATTCCTGCCATTGTCAAAACTTATTCTCCATTTATCTCCACTAAGCGTGCCAGAATCACCGGTTCAGTTACCGCTCGTTTATTCTCCGGTTCGGCCTTGTTACGTGTTAGTACAATGCGTTTCCCGGCTATTCCGAGAACAGAATGTCAGCAGCTGCTAACCGTGGACTGCACAACTGGCCCTTAGTAGTGTAGCGATCATGTAAAAATTTTCTGTCAAAATTTCATTTCCTTGGATACACCGAGAAGATAATACGTAATTTTTCTTACCTCTTATTCCCGTTAGTCGTTTATTTCCACTCTGGTACTCTGAATCTATGGATTTCGCTGGTAATTATAACAACGCTGACCGTTCGGACACTCAATCAACCACATTAGCAAATAGCGAGTGGCATGCACCCGCTTGGGTTTATTCGACTCAGGCAGTACAACCACGTCACCTTTTGTCTGCGAGAGAGCTTTTTATTTCTAGATGCGACGTGAACTCCTCTTGCAGCCCGCATCTCGTGGTCGTGCGGTAGCGTTCTCGCTTCCCACGCCCGGGTTCCCGGGTTCGATTCCCGGCGGGGTCAGGGATTTTCTCTGCCTCGTGATGGCTGGGTGTTGTGTGATGTCCTTAGGTTAGTTAGGTTTAAGTAGTTCTAAGTTCTAAGGGACTGATGACCATAGATGTTAAGTCCCATAGTGCTCAGAGCCAGCCAGCCAGCCTCTTGCATAAACATCACGTACATTGTGCACACATTCATAAAATCAACTTATGTTTCGTTTAGAAATCAGCTTAGAAATGGTTCAAAAACCAACAGAGATGCGTTTCTAAATTATATGAATAATCGATAGTTCAGGGTGCGCTGGATGCTAGGCGCTTTGTGAAACAAGGTTTTTCTCCTCATGAGTATGAATTTGGTGCCCCCTAAAATTACCACTCGGGGCAGATACCCCGGTTTGCACCCCCGTCCCCTAGATCCGCGCCTGCCTGTAGGAGAGAAGAATATAAAACGGTTTCTCCAACCGTCGTAATTTTCTTCGTATATCTAAACAAGAGACTTTTACTTCTCTGCCATACGAGTGTCGTATCCATATTGATGTAATATACACTGCCTGACAAAAAAACTGAAGCACCCAGAATGCCTTGCTGTCAAGTGGGTTTACGCTGTCAAGTTCTTTGTAGAATTAACTCGAATGTGTCACCACTGAAATAACGCCACGTAGTCTCTCGACACATGAAATTTAGATTAGTTTTCTGCTCCTATGCAGGGTGCTTCATTGTTTTGCCAGGCACCATTTTCTTTGTTAAATAAGTGAAACTACAAGCGGATTGGCAGTTAACTACCGCAGTATTGTCGAGTAATGCTATGCAGTTGTGGTCAATACATCCCCGTCAGTCAAAACGTTTCGAGACTGGATCATAAAAGAAATAGAGAAAAGTTAAGATGGTAGTTTAAATGCTTCCGGTGTTGTACATAGTCTCCCATCACCTGAATACAACGCACAGAATCTTATATAACCATATCAGAAAAGTTGTTCTTTCGTAAATTGTTCAACTCGAGCGTCACATTTGCACCTTCTTCCATCTTGGCGAATCATCAGAGATTCATTCTCTGTTTTGTTGTTTTGTGGTAGTTGCTCATTTATGAAACCAAGTCACGTCAACCGTGATAATTTCTTCCAGAAAATAACCCCCCCTAGTTTTTCATTTCAGTGAAGTCTTGGCAGGAGTCCAGGAGTCCGTTGTTTTTTGTTGGTGACTAAACGTGTGCGAGATTATTTTTGCACACCTTTCTCTTCGATAAAACATTCTGGAGAATGTCTTGAACACTTGATTTAGATCTATTAAATTTGTTTCTCTGTTCCGACTTGTGGCGTTGACACACTACTGCCGTGTGTCCACTACTTCACACTACCTGCTCTCAGCTGACTGCTAGCCTGCTGTTTACCGTTGTTAGTTCAAGCTCCCATCATACTTACAGCGCTGACGTCACTTATACGATAGGAATAATATCAGTCTCTGAGCTTTTAAGACGGATGCTCTATTAAAATTTAGAATGAGATGTTGTAATTTTAGTCCACTCTGTAAAGCATACGTGCTTGAGTGCTACAGAAGTTACGGGCTAGTTTTAACATTAATTTGGGTGCATTAATTGTACATCCGCATCTGCCCTTGCATCCTACTATACTGTGCACACTAAATAAGAATACTAAATATTCTCAGACGTGGGGTACTATCTTTCTTTTTATTACATTCATGTACAAAACAACACAACATTAATTTCTGTACTGGGCGTACAGCCTGTAACATATCCGATCCTTGCATACTGTGCATGCGTTGTATAGAGGCTGGCGAGAATTTGTAATCATAAACTACTTCTAGCAATGTACTATAGAAGAGGATTCGTTTAGTGAACGCTAATAATGGTAGGACGTTGTGCAGTTTCTAAATGTTTTGCTTAATCGTGTCAGTGTATAACGCCATCATCCATATACACTCCTGGAAATGGAAAAAAGAACACACTGACACCGGTGTGTCAGACCCACCATACTTGCTCCGGACACTGCGAGAGGGCTGTACAAGCAATGATCACACGCACGGCACAGCGGACACACCAGGAACCGCGGTGTTGGCCGTCGAATGGCGCTAGCTGCGCAGCATTTGTGCACCGCCGCCGTCAGTGTCAGCCAGTTTGCCGTGGCATACGGAGCTCCATCGCAGTCTTTAACACTGGTAGCATGCCGCGACAGCGTGGACGTGAACCGTATGTGCAGTTGACGGACTTTGAGCGAGGGCGTATAGTGGGCATGCGGGAGGCCGGGTGGACGTACTGCCGAATTGCTCAACACGTGGGGCGTGAGGTCTCCACAGTACATCGATGTTGTCGCCAGCGGTCGGCGGAAGGTGTACATGCCCGTCGACCTGGGACCGGACTGCAGCGACGCACGGATGCACGCCAAGACCGTAGGATCCTACGCAGTGCCGTAGGGGACCGCACCGCCACTTCCCAGCAAATTAGGGACACTGTTGCTCCTGGGGTATCGGCGAGGACCATTCGCAACCGTCTCCATGAAGCTGGGCTACGGTCCCGCACACCGTTAGGCCGTCTTCCGCTCACGCCCCAACATCGTGCAGCCCGCCTTCAGTGGTGTCGCGACAGGCGTGAATGGAGGGACGAATGGAGACGTGTCGTCTTCAGCGATGAGAGTCGCTTCTGCCTTGGTGCCAATGATGGTCGTATGCGTGTTTGGCGCCGTGCAGGTGAGCGCCTCAATCAGGACTGCATACGACCGAGGCACACAGGGCCAACACCCGGCATCATGGTGTGGGGAGCGATCTCCTACATTGGCCGTACACCACTCTTGATCGTCGAGGGGACACTGAATAGTGCACGGTACATCCAAACCGTCATCGAACCCATCGTTCTACCATTCCTAGACCGGCAAGGGAACTTGCTGTTCCAACAGGACAATGCACGTCCGCATGTATCCCGTGCCACCCAACGTGCTCTAGAAGGTGTAAGTCAACTACCCTGGCCAGCAAGATCTCCGGATCTGTCCCCCATTGAGCATGTTTGGGACTGGATGAAGCGTCGTCTCACGCGGTCTGCACGTCCAGCACGAACGCTGGTCCAACTGAGGCGCCAGGTGGAAATGGCATGGCAAGCCATTCCACAGGACTACATCCAGCATCTCTATGATCGTCTCCATGGGAGAATAGCAGCCTGCATTGCTGCGAAAGGTGGATATACACTGTACTAGTGCCGACATTGTGCATGCTCTGTTGCCTGTGTCTATGTGCCTGTGGTTCTGTCAGTGTGATCATGTGATGTATCTGACCCCAGGAATGTGTCAATAAAGTTTCCCCTTCCTGGGACAATGAATTCACGGTGTTCTTATTTCAATTTCCAGGAGTGTATTTCGAAGTGTGTATCCAACAGAATACTCAGAAAAGTGTGTAGTACAATCGAGACGGGCGATATCAGTCTGAAACTTCCGTTGACGTTCTCTTCCTGGCGAAACTCAGTCTGAGGACATCCTGTTACTTTGGTATTTTATAACGCAATGTAATATCAACACCTCTGTACTTGTACAAGTATTTTCTGCCCTCTGTATCCTGTACTTAAGTCCAGGCTAGGCCCCTTTTTCTTCCGGCTTACTGAAGGTCTCCATGGCTACACTTTCTGAGGCATTCTGCTGCCGTCCACACGTCTCATAAGGCCGTACCATTCTGTTTCCAAGTTCGAAACTAATTCCATCATTTGCTTGATCTCTTCATTCTTTACTGTGTCCATCATTGTGGTTATATAAGGCTTTCTCCACTACATCATTGTCACTGTGTGGAGTATTCTAACGTTTTTTTGGTCAGTGACTGCGGTTCTGCCACAAATGGAACAGTGGTTTTCAAGGAACTATTATACAATCGCTTCTTTATACCTTTTCAGATACTGTCTTTCTATAAAATTAGATATAGCTGCCTTTTCTATCGTTTTCTTATCCTGTTTTATTCTGCCAACTTGATCACACCTTCAAAAAGTGCTTCAAATGGCTCTGAGCACTATGGGACTAAACATCTGAGGTCATCAGTCCGCTAGAACTTAGAACTACTTAAACCTAACTAACCTAAGGACATCACACACATCCATGCCCGAAGCAGGATTCGAACCTGCGATCGTAGCGGTGGCGCGGTTCCAGACTGAAGCGCCTAGAACCGCTTGGCCACACCGGCCGGCGATCACACCTTCCATCAACTGTTCGTTTGACACCCACGTATTACCTTATACGGGATGATTTTTTGATGTGCACGGAAAAGTCACGTACAGAGTGTCTGCAAGCAAAAATGCAGATGTATATAAATTAAAAAGCCCGTCGCGTATTTGTGTCGTTATGTGAACGATAATCTTAGGAAATACTGTAGACATTTTGATACTGTTTACAGTATGCAGGTGTCAGAGCTGGTATCAAGTGGGAGACTTATTGGTTGAGCCAGCCGTGGTGGCCGAGCGGTTCTAGGCGCTTCAGTCTGGCACTGCGCGACCGCTACGGTCGCAGGTTCGAATTCTGCCTCGGGCATGGATATGTGTGATGTCCTTAGGTTAGTTAGGTTTAAGTAGTTCTAAGTTCTAGGGGACTGGTGACCTCAGATGTTAAGTCCCATAGTGCTCAGAGCCATATTTGAACTTATTGGTTGGTGTTGATATGTGACAAATATGTACGTGGAAATAAGTGTGCAACATTTGCTGGAAAATATTTCGCAAATACTCGTAGACCTAGTAGCTGAGCCTCGAGTACGTACAGCGATTCCAAAGTTATTACCGTCTTTATCTTCGTTGACAGCTGAAACATTCCGTAAAATTCACGGCCAATGTGCTTCGTTTAAACGAGCCAGCTCCGTGAAATCTTTATATTCTGATCATTTTACGTATGATTTAATTAGTGTTATGTTCTTCCGAGTTTTTCTTTGTGAAGTAAACAAAAATAGCGTTTGTTCTTAAATAATAGTTTGTGCGAGAAGCGATGAGCAACTTTCCGATTGCTTCCAGCACAATCTGTACGTCGATTGATTTTCTTTCTACACCGAAAATTCAGCGAGTCTCTACTTGTATTATAAATGAAAGCCCCCGTCGCGTATTTGTGTCGTTATGTGAACGATAATCTCAGGAAATACTGTAATCATTTTGATACTGTTTTCAGTTTAAGATTGATTGAAGGGGAACGTTTATGTTTTAATTGATAATTATAAAAACGAGGAATGTGTACTATAAGTATTGCTATCCGTTCCATATGTAATTGGTCGTTGGTGCGACATCGCGTGGCAACGATGGGAGCCACGACGTGGCCAGCTACAGAGGTGTGGTATCTGGCTGGAAAATCGTAAAGTAAACAGTCCACATTTCAGCGTAGGATGACTACAATCAATCATTAGATATCTATACGACCATATAATGTATACTGGACGTGTGTGTGTGTATGTGTGTGTGTGTGTGTGTGTGTGTGTGTGTGTGTGTGTGTGTGTATTCCCCATCTCCTCCTAAACCAGTGGACCGATATCAACGAAACTTGGGACACATGTTTACTTACTATCTGGGGAGAATTGCTGTGAGGGTAAGAACCACCTACCTGTCAAAGGGGTTGGAGTGTGGGTGAAAAAGCAACGTAGCCCACGACGCGCTTATTCCAAAACTTTAGTCATCCAGTATTTGAGAATGAGAGCGCCAAATTTTACACATAATTTCAAATCTTCACGAGACTATTTCCTCTGACAACCGCCACAAAATGATGAGGGGGATGGGGAGGAGGAAATGAACGGAGAGAGGGGAGATGAGGAGATGGACAGAGATAAGAAAGAGGCGATGGGCAGAGGCAGGTTGGGGGGGGGGGGGAGACAGGTACAGAGAGGGGGAGGACGGATGAAAAGAGAGAGGTGGAGGAGAAAATGGACAGAAAAAGGGAAGAGCAGGAGATGGACAGGGAGAGGGGAGAGGAGAAGATGGTCACCGAAAAGAAAGAGAAGGAAGTGGACAGAGAGAGATGGGAGGAGGGTGGAATTAGAGAGGGAAGGACGAAATGGATAGAGGGGAAGGGGAATATGGACAGAGAGTGGAGGAGGAAGAGATAGACAGGGAGACAGGTAGGAGGAGATGGAGGGAAAGAGAGAGGTAGTTAAAAACAGACAGAGAGAGGGGTAGGACCAAATGGGCAGAGAGAGGGGGACAAGGAGGAGATTCAAAATGGTTCAAATGGCTCTAAGCACTATGAGACTTAACATCTGAGGTTCAAAATGGTTGAAATGGCTCTGAGCACTATGGGACCTAACATCTCAGGTCATCAGTCCCCTAGACTTGGAATTACTTAAACCTAACTAACCTAAGGACATCACATACATCCATGCCTGAGGCACGATTCGAACCTGAGACCGTAGCAGTAGCGCCGTTCCTGACTGAAGCGCCTAGAACTGCTGGGCCACAGCGGCCGGCTGCTAGGAGGAGATGGACAGAGAGATGGGGAAGGAGAATATCCACAGAGAGAAGGGGGAGGAGAAGATGGAGTAATAGAAAGCTGGTATACATACTTATTTACCTGGGCAAGACCAGATACTCAGCTAGTATTACAAATAGAAGTCCCCTGCCTCATTTTTCTGGTTGTATGTGAAGGACAATCTCAGGAACTACTATAGGAGTCTTGATGCGGTTTTCGCCAATATATAGACTGATTCACGAGGAACGCTTGTGTATAAAATTTGTTATCGCTATGCCAGACGAATCGACCACTGTAGATGCTTAGTGCTACCCGTTCAAATGTTCAAATATGTGTGAAATCTTATGGAACTTAACATAAATTATCCTATGGATCAACACACACACCTATGCCCGAGGGAGGACTCGAACCTCCGCCGGGACCAGCCGCACAGTCCATGACTGCAGCGCCTAGACCGCTCGGCTAGTGCTATCCGTGCAATGCTAAGGTGAGTAGTTGGTTTTTAATAATTCACTTCTCAGTTTTAAAGTCCTGCCCATCCTCTCGATAAAAAGGAGGTAGATTTTCGTCGTCTCCAACATTACTTAAAAATTTGGCACACGCAACAATTACTTAAGGCGAGAGAGTTGGAGCGGCACTGTAGGAGCTAGGAGTGCGGCAGGCGAGGATCGGGCCTAGATTGGTGGCCCCTCAAGACGGTTGGCGGACGATTTTGAGTTTGCCACGAAGTTCCTGACAGGGCGGCGGGAGCGGCGGCGGCAGGGCGGCTGGGAAGCGGCGCACGTGGATCGATCGTGGGCAGAACTGCACGCGGTATTATCCCGGCTGATTACCCGCGGCTGAGCGCTGCGGCCCGCGCCCTGCAGCCGATGGAAAGTGTCTCCTGTCAGCCAGCGCGGCTCCGACACGCCGAGCGGCCGGCCCGCCTCATCCCTTATCTCGAGCGCTCTTCTATGACCCAGCTGCCACTCACTCTAAGCGCCCTCCTTACCTCAGTCGCCACAGCACAATTCTCTACACTGAAGCGCCGCGAATTAACCGACGGCTTTATCACAACAAACATCTTTCGCACTTATTATCTCTCCAGAAAGAAGGGCGACGCGTTGACGTTAACAGGGTGTTCGTCTTCCCGTTTTACACGAGATATTTCTGAAGCCAAGAACTCATACATCTTTTAGTTATTGCCTTGCAAAAATCGTATGTGCAGATGTACATCCCCTATCTGTACTAAAGTGATTTCTTAAACAGAAGACATCAAATTGTTCACATTGTCGCCGGCCGAGGTGGCCGAGGTGGCCGAGTGGTTCTAGGCGCTACAGTCTGGAACCGCGTGACCGCTACGGTCGCAAGTTCGAATCCTGCCTCGGACATGGGCGTGTGTGACATCCTTAGGTTAGTTAGGTTTAAGTAGTTCTAAGTTCTAGGGGACTGATGACCACAGGTGTTAAGTCCCATAGTGCTCAGAGCCATTTGAACCATTTGTTCAGATTGTCCTAACGAATGTAAACACTTAGATAGACAAATTCTCTGTTTTCGTGGATATCGTATCACCCAACCACGATGCTGCTGCACTTAGCCGTTGTTTGAAGAACGCTATGACGTTGCAGTAGAGTGGTGACTGAGGAAAGTGAATCGCACTATCAGGTCAGTTGTGCATCTATTAGACTGAAAAGCCAAAGAAACTGGTAAACCTGCCGAATATTGCGTAGGGCCCTCGCGAGCATGCAGTCGTGCAGCAACACGACGTGGCATGCACTCGACTATTGTCTGAAGTAGTGCTGGAGGGAACTGACACCACGAAATCTCCGGGGGTGTCCATAAATCCGTAAGAGTTCGAGAGGGTGGAGATCTCTTCTGAGCAGCACGTGGCAGAGCATCCCAGATTTGCTCAATAATGTTCATGCCTGGGGAGTTTGGTGGCCAGCGGAAGTGTTAAAACTCAGAAGAGTATTACTGAAGCAACTCTGTAGCAATTCTGGACATGTGGGATGTCGCATTGTCTTGATGGGATTGCCCAAGTCCGTCGGAATGCACATTGGACATGAATGGATGCAGGTGATAAGACAGTATGCTTACGTACGTGTCATCCGTTAGTCGTATCTAGACTTATCAGGAGTCCCATATCTTTCCAACTGCTCACGCCCTACATCATAACAGAACCTCCACCACCTTGAACAGTCTCCTGCAGACCTGCAGTGTCCATGGATTCATGAGGTTCTCTCCACACCCATCCATGTCCATCCACTCGATACAATTTGGAACGAGACTCGTCCAACCAGGCAACATGATTCCAGTCATCAACAGTCCAATGTCGGTGTTGATGGGCCTAGATGAGGCGTAAAGCTTCGTGTCGTGCAGTCATCAACGGTACACGAGTGGGCCTTAGTCTCCGAAAGCCCATATCGATGATGTTTCGTTGAACGGTTCGCACGCTGATACTTGTTGATGGCCCAGCATTGAAATCTGCTGCTATTTGCGGAAGGTTTGCACTTCTGTCACGCTGAACCATTCTCTTCAGTTGTCGTTGGTCCCGTTCTTGCAGGATCTTTTTCTGGCCGCAGTGATGTCGGAGATTTAAAGTTTTACTGGATTCCTGATATTCACGGTATACTCTTGAAATGGTCGTACGGAAAAAATCTCCACTTCATCAGTACCTTTGAGATGCTGTGTCCCAAAGCTCGTGCACCACCATAAAACTACGTTGCGAGTCACTTAAATCTTGATAACCCGCCATTGTAGCAGCAATAACTGATCTAACGACTGTGCCAGACGCTTGTTGTTTCAAAAATCCGTTGCCGACCTCAGCGCCGTATTCTGCATATCTCTATAATTGTGTACGCATGCCTGTACCAGTTTCTTTGGCGCTTCAGTGTATGAAGAGGCTCAGCATGTCCTCGTGAAGTATCGTCAGCAGTGGAGTGCGGTGTTATTCGTAACCATGACAGAAAAACAGAGACCAGATATCGCGAAATTGTCACATCCACGAGACATATTTTATATTCGAACTAAACTAAACTATGCTCTTCCCGAATAGGCCATGAAGGCCCAACGGTACCGACTGGCCGTCGTGTCATCCTCAGCCCACAGGCGTAATTTGATACGGATATGGTGGGGCATGTGGTTAGCACACCGCTCTCCCGGCCGTATATCAGTTTCCGAGACCGAAGCCGCTACTTCTCAATCAAGTAGCTCCTGAGCTTGAATCACAAGGGCTGAGTGCACCTCGCTTGCGAACAGCGCCCGGCAGACCGGATGGTCACACCTCCAAGTGCTAGCCCAGCCCGACAGACTTTATATTCGAAGCTGTACTATTTCACCACGAAGAAAGAAGTAGAATCAGGTAATGATATCTTTACAGAAGGCACTTTGCAACCACCGGGGGAGACAGTTTGCAATCACCCACCATTCCATGTGAAATATTTGAAAATACTTTCGCATTTTCCCTAGACACAATCCGACATCTCGAAACTCCCATAGACTCATAATGCCTAAAACAAATTATAGTCCTAATCAACAAGCAAAAATGGGCCTTAAATTTAATAAATTTATATCAAAAGTACATGCTGCATCAATTGTTTGATTTTGATACCACTATTAAAAGCGGTAGTAGAAACTCTAATTTACGTTACAGTGACTTTAAATATACTTACTTACACTGTCAATGATCTCCACAGTATGACCACCAGAGAAAAAATAAATAAAAACAGAAACCGCATATCACAATTTTCTACAATCACAAAAACGTTAGCAACATTAGGCTTAATTTCTAAAACGAAAACCAGAAGCGAATCAGTCGCTGACCACTGATTGTACGAGTATAAATATATGAACAATGATTGGTAGCAATGGGAAGAGGAAACTTTAAGCAATCTCATGTTTTAGTCGTAAGAACATGTTGTACTACATCATAAAATACTTTTAATAACTTAAAATTTTGGTTAGAGAGCCAAAACGCTTCTAATGCGAAGCTATAAATCAGAAATTGATCGAATGTTTCTAATGACCCAGTGAACGCTGGAAAGAGCTGAATTTATGACATTCATGCCATAAGTTGTGTTAAAATACATAAATTTGAAGCTTTTCGCTACCTTTCATTCATAAGACACACGGTCTTTCTAGCCGACATAATTTTCACGGATGGCATCTCAGGTTGGCTGGTCAGCAGTTGCGTGTTGACATTTGTGTTGCTGGTCCAAAAGAAGAGCGCGAGCTAGTCGGTCTATTTGCCCCCGGAAATGACATACAGATTGACGCCCGATGGTGTAACAGTTTCCAGCATTAGACGAACTGCCAGTGCTGACCGCACGGCGGCCGCAGCAGAAATTAGAAGCCCGATTGCAGCCAGCAGAGCCTGCTGCCGCAAACACTGCCGCTCGTCGTGCGCGTCGGTAGCTGCGCGGTCAGCGCGGCGCATTGCTAACTGAACGGGCCCAGGTTCAATTCCTGGTGGGGACGCAGATTCTCTCCGCCCGGGGACTGGGTTTCGTGTTGTCCTCACGAACAGGGTGACAGTTATTGAACTGTATGAAACAAAATCGTCATAACTTCTGATAGGTTTGTGTTAGGTCGTTCAAACTGCACGGTTGGTCGCGGGGAATGATGGGAATTGGTATGGTTTGGTTTAGCGACGAATCCCATGTTCATTAGGATGGGTTCGTCAATAAGAAAAATTGGCTCATTTGGGCGACTGAGAATCAGTATTTCGGGATCGAGAAGTCTCTTCACCCTCAAAGGGTGACTGTGTGGTGTGCAATGCCCAGTCACGGAATAATCGATGCGATATTCCTTCACGACACGTTGACTACCGAACGTTACGTGAAGGTCTTGGAAGATTATTCCACCCCCCCCCCCCCCCCCACCCACCCACCCCCTTCACAAATCGTTTTTGTGGGACTATATAAAAGACGAGGTGCACAGCAATAACCACAAAACTATTGCTGAGCTGAAATTAGCCATTCAGGAGGTCATCGACAGCATCGATGTTCCACCACTTCAGCGGGTCTTACAGAATTTCGCTATTCGTCTGCGCCATATGATCGCCAGTGGTATATCGAACATGTCATAACGTAAATCCGAATACCTGCAGTGACGTTTACTTGTTGAATAAAGTGTGTGCACTCCGTAGTTTGTAACTAATTTACGTTTTTTTATACACTTTAATAATTGTCACCCTGTAAGTATCGTCGTAATTGACATTACTCTTGAGATGGCTGTATGAGCCGAAGCCGAAGAAGCAGCTGGAGGGATGAAAAAAATTTTGTCTAGCGTTGGCAGTAGATTAGGGGTTGGCGGTGGTGACGAATGTTCACGGGTGCGGCATCGAGGAGAAGATGCCAATCTAGAGAACGAAGTTTCGAATCCCCGTTCGACCATCCAGTTATGATTTTTGAGGTATCTCTAAATAGCTTAAGGCAAATACAGGTCAGTTTCCTTTCAAAAAGTAGCAGCCGTCCTCATCTACACTTGCAGAGCTTTTCTTGTCAGTATAAACAAGATGTAGACATCTTTAAGCTTCGTTCAGACGTTTATTTTTACAATAACGCGTTTTACGAAGCATACTGTATCGCCCCCGCGGTCGAATCGCTAACGTCTTTGCTGTCGTTGCAGAAAGATTCTGTTTCGATTCCTTGTACCTTGTCAGGATTTTTTCTGAGGTAGAGAGGTCTGGAACGGGTCCACGCAGGCTGATGAGCGCGCATGAGGAGATGTTTGAATAAAGAAGCAGCCCTACCCTCAGGATTCAGCTACTTCCAATTACGGCTGGAGGGACTGGCGATATGCTGATGATGGGTACCACCGTCATAGACCACTCCTCGTCCTGCCTTGTAGGCAGCAGTCAGCCTAAGGCCTAATCAATGCGTGGGGTTTACTTACTGTACAAATAACACTGGTATGTTGCGTAGCTTAGAACAGGCTGCAGTCTACACCCTATTGCAGGCCGCATTTTTCTAATTACATTATTATATTCGTGGCTCGAGTGTGGCCCGTGTCCAATCAAGTAGTGAGTCATACCCCTTGAGGGATCCGCATAACTTACACTGAGCCAGCCCTTCACGTTTGAAACGACCCTATAAACACGTTCAAATGGAAGATCGGGTTTTTCATAGGTCATAAGTAGTTTATTTTTGGCATATGTTACAGTTGCTTGCGTGCAGGATGGTTTGGAAAGTCGCCAGTCACTCTTCGCGGGGTCAAGATGTGATGGTCTTAGAAATGTAAATTTGCACATTTAGGTAATAGGCCCACAAAGGAGTCAGGAAGGAAGCATGTCCAACTGGGAGCTTACGGCATTGCGCCGACACTCTTCGGCGGCTGCCAGCGGTCAACACGCGATTCCTCTGCTATACGCAGCGTGTACACAGACTGCATATTCGTTGGAGGCAGTTAAGCGGGACGAACAACCTCTGCTGAGGTGACAATGTTACTTCGTACGCAGACCATAATGGGTTATTTTTGGAGAACATAAGATAATATTTTTAAAGGAAAACTTGAGGCAGCAATTAGATTGGCTTTATAAATTGTGGTCTCGTCCTTCCCCAGTTCGAGTTTGTGCCTTGTCTCTAATGATTTCGTCGCCAACGAGACGTTGGACAATAATATTCTTTGAGGAGAGCGACAAGTATTCATTACTAATCAGGCTCAGGTTGTGGAACTGTAGTCTACATATCCGATGTATGTCTTTGGAGTACTCAAGTGTATCTCTAAATCTTCCACAGACGAAGTTAATTTACACCTCAAATTTAACGCGATATAACAAATCAAGTAGAGAAAATCCATTGTTGAAATAACAGATAGCAGGTCATATACATGCTGTTAAGGATTTCTAGACGGAAAGCGTAGCAAGTGTTTTGCGAATGGGCAAGAACATAGCCAGCACTCACACTCATAATATATCTTGCATCGGGGCGAAATAGTACAGGTATAACTGTTACGAGACGCAGACCGCAAATTTTACATCAGAGTTTAGAGTTCTAGCGTTCAGCTCACGTCCCCCAGGTTCTCCATTTATGCAGATTTTTCCTAGGATAATTTGTGTTGCACATTTCAGGCCCTTCCCGAAACTGCTCAAAAAATCCGAATAAGAAGGAATTATGAAACACAAAAAGGGTTAAAATCTTCAGTTGCAAATAACAGAAAAGTATTGTGACAGCAAATGGTATATTGTGAAAACATTACATAAATGTGTTGTAGCTGGAAAACTTAACAACTCTTCGATGACCTACACGTGAGTGAGAGACATGATTAGACTTTGTCTCGAGAGGAATCTAGAATCGGTAAACGATTGTTTCAAAGGAGCTTTGAATTTTCCAGTGGAAACCGTCTCGGTATGTACAATGCACCCGAATCCCGAAAAAATTCTGGACGTAGTTTAGGAAGTAGTTTTTGAGTATTTTGGTATATGGAAGCATGAGATCCTGTGGCTTGTTAGGGAGTAGGAGTAGAATTATTATTTATTTGGTTTGATACCCTAATTACCCTTGTTTCTGTCAAAACACCTACACAACAACGAAAAAGCCAGCAGTGCAATCACAAGAACGTACAGTACGAACCGCAGAGTAAAGCAACAATTCTCTTATAAAACAATTGCTGTGATATCCTTGCCATCCCTGCTGGAACAGCTGTTCCATTGCATATACACACATCAAAAAAGTTTTGCATCACCTCGGTTCCGAGAGTTCCGGAACCTGTACAGAAAATTGTAATATATATCAACATAAACATCTCTTCCGCTTTTTTTATTGCTCATGAAAACCACACATTGTATATTGTACCAACATACAGCGAGACATTCAGAGGTGGTCGTCCAGATTGCTGTACACACCGGTACCATGTCCTCTTGCATTGATGCATGCCTGTATTTGTCGTGGCATACTGTGCACAAGTTCATCAAGGCACTGTTGGTCCAGATTGTCCCACCCCTCAACGGCTATTCGGCGTTGATCCTTCAGAATGGTTGGTGGGTCACGTCGTCCATAAACAGCCCTTTTAAATCTGCCCAGTCATGTTCGATAGGGTTCATGTTTGGAGAACCTGCTGGCCACTCTAGTCGAGCGATGTCGTTATCCTGAAGGAAGTCATTCACAAGATGTGCATGATGGGGGCGCGAATTTTCGTCCATGAAGACGAATGCCTCGCCAATATGCTGCCGATATGGTTGCACTGTCGGTAGGAGGATGGCATTCACGTACCGTACAGCCGTGACGGCGCCTTCCATGACCACCAGTGGTGTACGTCGGCCCCACGTAATGCCACCCCAAAACAACAGGGAGCCTCCACCTTGCTGCACTCGCTGGACAGTGTGTCTAACGCGTTCAGCCTGACCTCGTTGCCTACAAACACGTCTCCGACGATTGTCTGGTTGAAGGCATATGCGACACTCATCGGTGAAGAGATCGTGATGACAGTCCTGAGCGGTCGATTCGTTATGTTGTTGGGCCCATGTGTACCGCCCTGCATGGTGTCTTGGTTGCAAAGATGGACTTCGCCATGGACGTCGAGAGTGAGATTGCGCATTATGCAGCCTCCTGCGCACAGTTTGAGTCGTAATTCGACGTCCTGTGGCTCCACGAAAAGCATTATTCAACTTGGTGGCGTTGATGTCAGGGTTCCTCCGAGCCATAATCCGTAGGTAGCGGTCATTCACTGCAATAGTAACCCTTGGGCGGCCTGGGCGAGGCATGTCATTGACAGTTCTTCTCTCTCTGTATCTCCTCCATGTCCGAACAACACCGCTTTGGTTCACTCAGAGACGCCTGGACACTTCCCTTGTTGAGACACCTTCCTCGCACAAAGTAACAATGCGGACGTCATCGAACCGCGATATTGACCGTCTAGGCATGGTTGAACTACAAACAATACGAGCCGTGTACCTCCTTCCTAGTGGAATGACTGGAACTGATCTGCTGAGGACCCCCTCCGTCTAATAGGCGCTGCTCATGCATGGTTGTTTACATCTTTGGGCGGGTTTAGTGACATCTCTGAGCAATCAAAGGGACTGTGTCTGTGATACAATATCCACAGTCAACGTCTATCTTCAGGAGTTCTGGGAATCGGGGTGATGCAAAACATTTTTGCTGTGTGTAGTAACCGCATACACCAGGGGCATATTGGCCAACTTCTCATCAGGTAAACCATCCATAGTGTTGTGCATCGCTGTTCAGGTTCAACTAACATAATCGAAAATCAGACCAGAGACAAAACGTAGCGGTACTGAATGCAAGCTTGTGGGCATAGAATAAAGTAAGGCCGGCCGTTTGGCCGAGCGGTTCTAGGCGCTACAGTCTGGAACCGCGCGACCGCTACGGTCGCAAGTTCGAATCCTGCTTCGGGAATGGGTGTGTGTGATGTCCTTAGGTTAATTATGTTTAAGTAGTTCTAAGTTCTAGGGGACTGATGACCTCAGAAGTTAAGTCCCATAGTGATAAGAGCCATTTGAACCAATAAAGTGAGCGTTACTGTTTCAACAGCAAGTAGCGTAAGAGACTGTAACAAGTATGTTTCAAAACAAGACGCACAGTGCGTACCTTCAACCTTACCAGTGTCGTGCAGATATATTCACTGCAATACAGATACAAAAGTAAATGGAGTTAGGGAATCGAATGAAATGTAATTAATCTTTAACGAGCCACTGTCTTCGTGCTGCATTTGCACTACCAGGGCCGCCCTCTAATAAGTAACGAGCCACTGGAGATCAGGGCTCACTTACACCGAAATACTCAAAAAAGAGCCCTCACTATTATTCGCCAATTAATTCAAAATTGGTACAAAATTCTTGTTATTTTGAAATGAGGTGTAACTGCATAAAATCTTTATTTATAAACTTTTTTATGTGTGAATGGTGGAAAAAGAAAATCTAACCAAAACGGCACACAGCAAGAAGGGATTTTATAAGACTTACAATTCGAGATGTTAATGAAGGTGTCTGGTAGTATGGGCCATACAATAAAATGTAGGCTTTTAATTAAAAATGAAGTCTTGCGCTTCACAAAGAATGTAACCTGTTTATATATCAAAAGTTCAGTATAATAAAAAAAAGTAAAAACTTACAACAGAAGCGAAAATATTATTATGTAAACCAATATTTTGGTTCTTTCACACGATACAGATTAGCTAACAAATATTTACATAGTCCGATTAAAATTGCTTGATAGTTGACGTCTGTCACTTGCCGCTACAGTGTTTTCCACAATCGCTGCCGGCTGCCACTCAGTTGCAAGCAACAAAAACACGGCGGATCACTTCACTAACGCTGCTGTTGTGTAACGCTGAGCAATGTTGGAAGCAGCCGCCGCGAGGCATGACGGACGGAAATACGAGATGCTCTGTCGACAGCTCAATTTAAGTGACCAATGACTGAACTGGGCAGACGACACGTTTTGTATGGCTCTGAGGACTATGGGACTTAACTACTGTGGTCATCAGTCCCCTAGAACTTAGAACTACTTAAACCTAACTAACCTAAGGACATCACACACATCCATGCCCGAGGCAGGATTCGAACCTGCGACCGTAGCAGTCGCGCGGTTCCGGACTGCACGCCTAGAACCGCTAGACCACCGCGGCCGGCGACACGTTTTGTAGCCCCGAATTAAACTCATGTCCTAGCCTAACCACAACCTTGTGATATGTAATTTATCCCAGAAAACTGAGACCGACAAATTGCGGTGGAACTAAAATCGCGGTCGCAATGTTCATAGCGATTAAGGTTAACCTTTATCTGTAATTTCTCGCTATTATCGGTTACCTGAAACTATCCTCACATTTGCAACACGAGCTGCCACACTACCTACAGACGAGCAGCCCTGGTTGGCAATTGATTGCAGATTATAGGCGACGCAAGCAGATTCCAAACGAGAAAATAATTATAGGAAGAAAAATAACAGCAAATAACAACTCAATACTATTTTGAAAATGACGCGACAAAGTATTAGAAATAAAAAATATTTAAATCAATTAATTAAATGAAAATAACAATCAACATCTTTTGGTAAGATTTAGAAATTAAAAAGAACGTTGCATCATTTGACAAGATTCGAATCTACGACCTTCTACACGTCAAGTCTATACGCTAACCATTGCGCCACGCCACTGCACAGTGGAACGTCGTTATATTTATGCCTCTGGTGACCCAGTCCAACGATTAATTGCCGCCTTCAAAAAATTCGGCCTCACGTAATGTCAGACGAAGCTTATCTGTGTGTGTGTGTGTGTGTGTGTGTGTGTGTGTGTGTGTGTGTGTGTGTGTGATGAAATACGAAATAAAAGGGCCTGACCCAGGATTCGGGATCCAAACACATAAAGAAAGAAAAACGGACAAGGAATTGGAAGGGAACTGAGTAACTGTTTTGGCAGTTTGGCAACAACTAACTGTTCGGGAGTGACGCTGAGCGCTCTGATTACAGTAAACCTGCTCTAATGCATGACGTGTCAATTATCAAGTAATTTAAATCACGTGTAATTTCAAAGTTGAAAGTAAAATAAAATATTTTCATTGTAATATAATGAACCTTCAAAGTCTGCACGAAGTTGATGCCCCAGCCCCCAAACTGGATCCAGATTTCCTCAACAAATTTCCCACCAAGAACGCTGATTTGGAAAACCACAGCCGGCTGACGTGTCGTAGATACCAGCGGACTCCCTGCAGCTAATTTTAATCTCCTTTGCAGTGTAGTTCTACGAAAATTAAAACAAACGTCAGCCCTTTCGATCATTTCGCCTTCCAAACGCGATTGCTTCATTGCAGTCTCAAACTACTCACTTCGACCGTCAATATCAGGCTTTTTCTTGAAACTTGTTATCGTACCCTAAAAACAAAGAAGAGATTTATTTATACGGCCTATAGCACACGTCTTTGGTATGGCCCATTCGAACCGACTGACACTACATATTAAAACGTGGCGGAAACAGAAAACGACTTGAGCGAGCGGGATTTTGTCTTTACAGTACCGTCTACATTCGAACCTTCAATGGTGCAAGCCGAGGCTGAAACTTTTAGCGTTCACCTGCTTCAGCACTCAAAAACAAATAAAATTTGTGACACGAATTCAACAGCTACATCACTCAAGTTCTAGGAAATGGCGGAGCTTAACATTCAAAAACAAATAAAATTTGTGATATGAATTCAGCAGCTACATCACTTAAGTTGTAGCAAATGGCGGAGTAGTGTCTGCGCTTTCTTCCAAGCGCACACTGGACTCGTATTCGGGAGGACGACGGTTCAATCCCGCGTCCGGCCATCCTGATTTAGGTTTTCCGTGATTTCCCCAAATCGCTTCATGCAAATGCCGGGATGGTTCCTTTGAAAGGGCACGACCAACTTCCTTCCCCGTCCTTCCCTAATCCGATGAGACCGATGACCACGCTGTCTGGTCTCCTCCCCCAAACAATCAAATCTTCCAAGCACTGCATACGTTCTCCACCTAACGGCAAACTCGAGAAACAACAAGTGGCCCACACATGTCGCTGGCGCATACTAACCACCGTTTCTCTATGCCCAATGACGCAACACGTAAAATGTACAATGCCCGTTTCTATTTTTTAGAATCATATTGGAAGGTCACATAATTGGCATTAGAGATGAAGGTGGTTCTCAACTTTTTTTTTCCTAAACGTTCATCAAAATATGACCCGAGAAATATACCTTTGTAACAGACACCTGCAGTTACATTTACTTAAATGAAGGTATTAATAGCCGTATTTGTGATCTAGTTTGGTTCATTCCTTTTTCCATGTTCGAACAGAAGTAATACTCTGCCAGACAAGCAGTTATTACGAACGAGGCGCTAGTGAAGTTTGATAGATACTAAAGACATAACTATCCAAGAGCTGTGTCTTGGGGCGTATTCCTTCTCGCAATACAGCCAGATCTGCTGGGTTGCCTACTCACCGGAATTCAGCTTCAAAATACCACTTTTATAGCCTAGCTTGCTGGACGATCCACTGAGACCGGTCGCACCAACGTCGCCACAGACCGCACCAAAGCCACTGCACTATTTCCCCACGCCGATCACATTTCCGAAAAAGAGACCGGGACATGCAGCTTTCTGCTCACCCTGTACTTAGGACGCCACACGTCTCCAAGCTGACAGTTATGGTTGCTGAACAAGTTCCTCCGTAACAGCCCCGCTTCAGCAACTTATTTCCGAGCTCAGTTGGTCACCAGGAAGCTATTGACCGACAATTCAACTCTCACCATCAACAAGTGTTTGCCTTTCGACTTTGTATCTAAGTAAACATTTAATTCTCTTGGTATGAACTTTGCGTCTAACTGGTCAATAAACTCCCGCAATTCTGAGTTTGTGTCTAAGTGACCCTTTAACTTTCTTAGTTTAGATTTTGCATTTAAGTGACCATTTAATTCTCTTATATTGTGTTTTTTGCAAAAAGTGATAATTTGACTGTACCGTTTGACGTAGCATCTACATGATAATTAACGGCCTTGTTTAATTCACATTCAGACTCTTCAGAAGAGTTAAGCTGTATGCACCATGATGTTAATAAATGTGTTGATTTCAGTGGGATGTTAGGTACGTATCAAACAACTTTGGAGAAGCTGGCAAATCAAGTTGTTTCTAGCAGGATTCGATGACTGTTGTCTCAACCAATCTTTTCGGTGAAACCACTGATGTGTAACGAATTCGGACAATTAAGGTATTTCCTGGAACATAGTCACTTGAATGGCGATGCATTTTTCTGTACAGAAGAGCTGTCATACCCTCTGAGCGTCTTGCTTGAAACGGGATTGCGACAAAGTAAGATTTCTGTTCTCAGTGCGTAAGTTCTGCTTACGTTGCTTATGAGCAGTGCTTTTTGAAAATTAAGGACCTGAGCAAATTTGTAAAATGTATCTGGTTATAAGACCATGAGGAATCCTATACTATGCTACTCATGCTGACGCGCCGCCAAACTTTTGTTCACTTACGTAATGGTTTTATGACCTTGTATCTTTCATCACCCTCAAATGGCTTATCTGCTACTACATATCCACGAATATACTGAGCAAACCACTGTACAGCGCATTGTAGCGTGTGACTCATACCATTATTGTCGATTATGTGTCGTATTCCATTTGAGTACCATGCGAGGGGGAAACGAGCGTCCATATGGTGCTATTCGCTCCCTATCTCTCTTACTCGTACGATGCCCACGTGAGATGTACAATGATTCCAGCAGAATCACCGTTTACCACGAATACGGCTTTTCTGAATTCACACAATTGCGTGTGGCGAGAGGAACGGCGCATTTCTTCTACAGATTCCCAAATAAATGGCTCTGAGCACTATGGGACTTAACTGCTGAGGTCATCAGTCCCATAGAACTTAGAACTACTTAAACCTAACTAAACTAAGGACATCACACACATCCATGCCCGAGGCAGGATTCGAACCTGCGACCGTAGCGGTCTTGCGGTTCCAGACTGTAGCACCTAGAACCGCTCGGCCACACAGGCACAGATTCCCAGTTTATAGAATATCTTTGCTGCAGTTTCATATGAGCTCTACCGATATTTAACGATCAATTCGTTCAATGTGTGTTCTGATGCCTACTTGTTAATGATTTCAAACGCTCTACAAATGGTCGACTACCGTCTTTTACGCGACTCACTTTACAGACGTGCTGCAAGTCCCAAAATAGATTTTACGTAGTCGTTCTATTTACTCCTTAGAATTGCTCCTGAAAATAAGGGTCTATCGAAAAATTTCCGTTTGAGGTTGTTGCTGCAGCGTATACGCAACATAGCGCGACTCCGATGCGGGAATATAAACACCGACATGTAGGCAGGGGATTAGTGTGAAATTCGCGTCTTTCCGACGAGCGAGCGGTAAGTACACTACTGTCCATTAAAATTGCTACGCAAAGAAGAAATGCAGATGATAAACGGGTATTCATTGGACAAATATATTATACTAGAACTGACATGTGCTTACATTTTCACGCAATTTGGGTGCATAGATCCTGAGAAATCAGTACCCAGAACAACCACCTCTGGCCGTAATAACGGCCTTGATACGCCTGGGCATTGAGTCTAACAGAGCTTGGATGGCGTGAACAGGTACAGCTGCCCATGCAGCTTCAACACGATACCACAGTTCATCAAGAGTAGTCACTGGCATATTTTGACGAGCCAGTTGCTCGGCCGCCATTGACCAGACGTTTTCAATTGGTGAGAGATCTGGAGAATGTGCTGGCCAGGGCAGCAGTCGAAGATTTTCTGTATCCAGAATGGTCCGTACAGGACCTGCAACATGCGGTCGTGCATTATCCTGCCGAAATGTACGGTTTCGCAGGGATCGAATGAAGGGTAGAGCCACGGGTCGTAACACATCTGAAATGTTACGTCTATTGTTCAAAGTGCCGTCAATGCGAACAAGAGGTGACCGAGACGTGTAATCAATGGCACCCCATACCATCACGCCGGGTGATACGCCAGTATGGCGATGATGAATACATGCTTCCAATGTGCGTTCACCGCGATGTCGCCGAACACCGATGCTGCCATCATGATGCTGTAAACAGAACCTAGAGTCATCCGAAAAAATGACGTTTTGCCATTCGTACACCCAAGTTCGTCGTTGAGTACACCATCACAGGCGCTCCTGTCTGTGATGCAGCGTCAAAGGTAACCGCAGCCATGGTCTCCGAGCTGATAGTCCATGTTGCTGTAAACATCGTCGAACTTTTCGTGCAGATGGTTGTTGTCTTTCAAACGTCCGCATCTGTTGACTCAGACATCGAGACGTGGCAGCACGATCCGTTACAGCCATGCGGATAAGATGCCTGTCATCTCGGCTACTAGTGATACGAGGCCGTTGGGATCCAGCACGGCGTTCCGTATTACCCTCCTGAACCCACCGATTCCATATTCTGCTAACAGTCATCGGATCTCGATCAACGTGAGCAGCAATGTCGCGATACGATAAACCGAAATCGCGATAGGATACAATCCGACCTTTATCAAAGTCGGAAACGTGATGGTACGCATTTCGCCTCCTTACACGAGGCATCACAACAACGTTTCACCAGGCAACGCCGGTCAACTGCTGTTTGTGTATGAGAAATCGGTTGGAAACGTTCATGTCAGCACGTTGTAGGTGTCGCCACCGGCGCCAACCTTGTGTGAATGCTCTGAACCTAATCAAGCAGGGGACACTCGAGCATCAGCCCCATAGTCCTCATCTGTCTCGGTGTGAAGATCACGCCTTCAGTTCCTCAAAGGGTCGATGAGTCCTGTCGGACGAGGATGTCCTGCAGGCAGTTACTGACTTCTTCACGCAGCAGGGCACCATGTTTTACCAAACGGGTATCTTCAACCTGATGCGTCAGTGGGATGATTGCCCCAACGCTCACGGCGATTTTGCCTGATTGGCAAGCCGATCCTGGACTGTACGTTCTTTGAATAGAAACATTCTGATCGCTCATTATATTTACAATATGTAGCGTGCTCCAGACATCCATCACCAACCTTGTGATCAGGTACTGCCTGAAACTTCCTGGCAGATTAAAATAGTGTGCCGGGCCGAGACTCGAGCTCGGGACCTTTGCCTTTCGCGGGCAAGTGCTCTACCAACTGAGCTACCCAAGCACGACTCAGGCCCCGTCCTCACAGCTTTACTTCTGCCAGTACTTCGTCTCCTACCTTCCAAACTTTACAGAAGCTCTCCTGCGAACCTTGCAGAACTAGCACCCCTGAAAGAAGGGATATTGCGGAGACATGGCTTAGCCACAGCCTGGTGGATGTTTCCAGAGTGAGATTTTCACTCTGCAGCGGAGTATGCGCTGATATGACACTTCCTGGCAGATTAAAACTGTGTGCCGGGCCGAGACTCGAACTCTGGACCTTTGTGATTCGCGGGCAAGTGTCCCGTGAGGACGGGCGTGAGTCGTGGTTGGGTAGCTCAGTTGGTAGAGCACTTTCCCGTGAAAGGCAAAGGTGCCGAGTTCGAGTCTCGGCCCGGCACACAGTTTTAATCTGCCAGGAAGTTTCATATCAGCGCACACTCCGCTGCAGAGTGAAAATCTCATTCAGGTACTGGCTGTTTCTATGCCTTCATTGCATCCATTACACTACGTTTAACCACATTTAAAGAGAGCTCTCATTTATCACACTGGGTGGAAATTATGCCCAAGGCTTCCTGCATTTGCTTACTGTCATCCAACAATATGTTCTTGTAGACTTTGGTAGTGTCTTTCACTGCAGTAGCGTCGTAGTCGCTAAAATCTCAGATAGCCGATCGAGAGAGGCGATGCAACGATTAGCACAGTCGACTCGTAATCGGGAGGACGACGTTCAAAAGCTCCGGCCGTCCATCCGGATCTATGTTTTTCATGATTTCTCTAGTGCCACTTTAGAGAAATACCGAGATGATGTATTTGAAAGGGTACGTCTAATTTCCTTCACCATCCGACTTTGTGCTCCGTATTTAATCACCTTGTCGTTGACGATGCGTTAAACACTGATCTTTCTTCCATATTTACTTCTGACATCCGAAGCGCAGAATAAAATTCAGCAATAACTAAAGTGGCGGTGTGCATCGTTGTGTAAATACGTTCCTTCCTTCTTTGACGACAGCTGGTGTCAATGAGACGCCAAAATTTTAACGTGTAAACGGTTGCAAGAAACAATTATCAAAGCCAATTTATTAGGCCCGGCCTTGCGGCATGGCAAGAAATCAAGTGGAGTAACTGAGTTGTTTCGCACAGAGAAATGGCGAGGCGTTATGAACAGAGGGCGTGCGGACGGCGGCCGCCTCCCCTGGCGCCGCAGCCCGGTAATCGGATTTAGCCTTAACAGCCGCTTCAGCTAAGCCTCGTTCCCCTAGGGCGCCGTGTTCGATACTCGACGAGCTAACCACCCCGGAAGCAGAAAGCTGCCACCACCATCCTGCCACACTGGCGAGATCTTAGAAGCAGATGACGTTCAAATTTCTAATGCTTTGGGGCTAACAATAAAACTGCTAGAGACATCCCAAATGACGACTCACGAGGCACACACAACAGTTGTAACGGAGGGCAGAGGTACTAACGCTCATCATGTCGGTTCTGTGCACAATTACGCTAAATACACTGCTGGTCGTTAAAACTGTAACGACCTGAAGTCGGCATGTGTAAATGTGAAAATCGTGTGAAGCGTAATTCTTGCCTGGATATGGAAATCATTAACATTTCAGTACAACCGGACAAAGTAAGTAGAAGTAATGCTGCCTCCGTTCCGTATACAAGAAGTGTTACACATCGAGTTTCTGGTTTGTAAATCGCATTTGAATGTTGTTTGTTTGTAAGAATACCGTTTTTTCCTTCGTGTGGGAATAAAAAATGTCTACCGATATATGTCGAAATTCGATAGTGGTAGGATCTTGTCCTAACGAGACTGCACTTTATCATTCAGCGATATTGCTGCTAGCATTGGCTGAGGTGTCACGACGCTCATTCCAGTATAGAATCGGTGCGTTCACGACTGCCCTATTCAACGTCATGAAGGATCTCGATGCCCCCACGAGACTAGTGCCCGAGAGGATAGATACGTTGTACGCTCAGAAGTGCAGCATCGTACAGCCACGTCACGTGTCTTGGCTCAGGAAATGGGCCTGTTTGCGGCAAAACAAGTGCGACGACGTGTGGAACATCATAGGCTGTCATCAGGGTGACTATTCATCTGGCTTCCCTTGACGCTGCAGCTGAGAGCAGCGCACAGACAGTTGTGCGCCCAATAAAATTGCACTCAGGAGGGGTGATATTTCGTCTTTCCAGAAATGTCCTGATTCTGCATTTAGTATCATTGTTGACGAATCTGTGCATGGAGCCAGAAGTTGAATGACGTGTCCCTGTTTGTCATTCAACCTCAGTTCGACTCGATACCAGAGACACTGTTACTGCCAGAGGTAGCAGCACCGTAAATTTCGCGGTATGTGTACCCCAAATCACCAAAAAATTTAATCATAATTTATTCTTACTATATTATATACATACAACAGAAATTCGTTGTTTCCTACCAATCCTTGTATTTCAGTTATGATGCTCAGCAGCGTCCATGGTGTCGATAACTTTCAAAATTAAGAAAAGCGAAATTGTGACATCGATACAACTGCGTCGTCGAATACATCTGCAACACTGACACGATCGTCTGTGACAGATTCAGTGAAGTAAGGTGAACGGTTCGAAGTTTTGTTTGTTTCACCTTGCGACAAAAATTTTTACTTTCTGCATCGGTCGCGTCAGTATTCATTAATACGGGTAACTGAGCCACGTGGAGAGAATATCAATAGTAAGTGCACAGGAGTTCTCCTTTCTGAACACGGACACGTAAGCAGCCGAGCAACCTACACGCAGGTATGCATGCATGTCCAAAGGAACTTTGCATTGTAATCAGAATAACAAAAAATGGTTCAAATGGCTCTGAGCACTTTGGGACTCAACTGCTGAGGTCATTAGTCCCCTAGAACTTAGAACTAGTTAAACCTAACTAACCTAAGGACATCACAAACATCCATGCCCGTGGCAGGATTCGAACCTGCGACCGTAACGGTCTCGCGGTTCCAGACTGCAGCGCCTTTAACCGCACGGCCACTTCGGCCGGCCTCAGAATAACACAGGCGCCGTAATATCGCAATGCTCTGCTGATACCGGGCAAACGATTCGTCTGACTTATACGGGAATATACATAATGGGTGTACGAGTGCAGGTCGTAGACGCATGGTTGACGACATATGGAAGTTTGGAGCTGGTCTTTGAGTCGTGCACGGGTAGCCAAATGGGCGGGAAATCCGGGTTCGAGTCCCGGTGAGGCACAAAATTTCATTGTCGTCATTCCATTCTACAGCTGATGGTTGTCATTATTCGCAATTGCGAATACATTTAATGTAAACACAGGTAAGTCGTATCATGCATAGAGTGCCTTCTGCTGGGTAGATGCTCGTTTCCATGTACCTAACAAGCATTTCAACTGTCTCTCAGAAATGAGCTCGTAAAGTAACAGCACTACAGAAAATATTCAACTGAAGCTGCGAACATGCAACTCTAGTTCGATGCAAAGTCCGCGATGATAAATGATACACGCACAAAACGGATTATGTTTTACTCATTCCAGTCACACAACGTATTGTGCAGCACTGCCCAAATGCGTTTCATAATTAAGCGAAGCTTAATGATCAGTGCGATTAACCGTTTTATCACGTATTGGTGTCAACGCCATTTTTTGAATAACTGTGTTGCTTTATTTGACCTATACAAAATAACGTTAGAGGGAGGCGGTTGTGCCCGCATCTCGTGGTCGTGCGGTAGCGTTCTCGCTTCCCACGCCCGGGTTCCCGGGTTCGATTCCAGGCGGGGTCAGGGATTTTCTCTGCCTCGTGATGGCTGGGTGTTGTGTGCTGTCCTTAGGTTAGTTAGGTTTAAGTAGTTCTAAGTTGTAGGGGACTGATGACCATAGCTGTTAAGTCCCATAGTGCTCAGAGCCATTTGAACCATTTTTTGAGGCGATTGTATTTAAAATTTATGGCTGTTTAACTTGAAAGTACTCATTCAGTATCAGAGTAATTTTTCAGCTTCTTACCTTACAGAAATCCATTTTCAACGTCTGCATCTTTGATCGAAAATTATCTCTGTCTGCTTTAAAAACAGCGTTGATAAGGCGAGATGTGTTATCACATTATTCTGCCACTTTCCGACGTTTTGTTCTTGTTGATGCTGTGATAATGACGGAAAACAGTATATTCTGTACTGTGACTCTATACGACAGATGTTTAAAAGAAACTGCAGCCTATGATTTGTTAATATACAACACACCTTAGAATTACTTTACAGACTAATCTCTGTATTACACTACTGTCACACGTACTAATACGTTCCGTAATTCTTAGTGAAAAATATTTCGATCAGCAGCCGTATGAGGTGTCGCAGTTGTAAGACACTGGACTTACACCCGCGACGACGGAGATTCATATCTTTGTTCTGCCGTCCAGACTGAAAGGTTTCCGTGGTTTTCCGAATCACTTAAGGAAAATGCGGGGACGGTTCTCTTTCGTAGGACATTCCAGATTTCCTTTCCTCTTAATCGACAATCCGATGTTCAAGGACTTGGAAGTTGTAACAGTTCCATACATCGAGAAGTATATGTCTGCTAATTACCAACCAATGAGATATGTCAGCGGTAAATTGTAATACACTTAGACCTTTGAAGTATCAAATACACACAAATGATGTTTCGCACTATGGTATTGTACTATTAAGTATGTAGTTGTATTTCCGGTGCTTTTCGTGTCATAAAATAACAAGAAGAGTGGATAAGTGTCATGGCGGCTGCAGTGTAACACGTGTTAAGTTCGGCTCGCGAAATTTAGTTGAATTCGAAGGTGTTCTCGCAGGTGGTGTTGTCTAGTACAAGTGGAAATCGTGTAAACAACAGTGTTCTGTGCAGTAGTGCTATTTTTTTTCTGTGCTCCGCCAATATCTTCGAGAAAATGGTAAACAGAAGAGTCAACAGCAGCGCGGCCAGCAGCGGGGAAGCAGCAGGTGCGGCGGGTCTGCTCTTGGCGGAAGGTGCGGCCGCGGCTCCCGGTATAGCGGAACTGGTCCGCTCTGAGGTAAACGCTGCGCTTCGCGATAAAAACAATCTCGATCTGATAGCAGGCACTATATCAGATACTGTAACGGCAGCAGTATTGGCCAAAATGCGTGATACTGTTGAGGCCAATACTGCCGAAATTACAGCACTAAAAAAGTCTGTGTCTGAATACGAGAAAAAGGCACGAGAGTTGGAAGTGAAACTATCTGCCGCAACAGAAGAGCTAGAACAGTACCAAAGGCGAAATAGTCTACGACTGTTTGGAGTAGCAGAATATAAGGAAGAAGACACAGACAACCTGCTTATAGAGGTTGCGCGTGAAAAATAAGGTGTCGAAGTCACCAAGGCAGACATTGACAGAAGCCATCGGGTGGGACGAAAACTACCAGGTGCTACCAAATCTCGTCCAATAATAATTAAATTTGTCTCGTACCGAAAAAGGGCAGAGATCTTTACCCAGAAGAAGAAGTTAGCAAGGACAGGGCTTACAATAAGGGAAGATCTGACACACGAACGGCTAAAGATTTTAAACAGTGCCATATCCCATTTCGGTCTTCAGAATGTGTGGACTCAGAATGGCAGAGTAATCATTATGACAGCAGCTGGGCAGAAGACAGTCACAAACATGACAGAACTGAATAGTATTAAGTGAAGCTACTCGAGCCAGAAGTGCAAACCTAACACCATTTGCAAATTGTAACAGCCCTATACTCAGTTATAGTCTTGTAACTGTATTAACTTTTTAATTATACCCATATTTGTACCTACAACTAATTGTTTTTATAACTGTATTAACTTTTCACTATTTTTTTCTGTATCTGTAGCTCTAACCATTACTTAATTTTAGTTACTGCTAATACTTTTTTCATTTTCTCAGTTTATTCTCTTCCATTCTGTAATAGTTCTACTTCAATTATTAGTCTCTCCTTTAGTTCATTAATCACCCATCTCTTCGGTTTAAATTGTTCATATTAAAAATCACCATCAGTATCACTTTAGCAAATTTCAATCTAATTGTAGCTTCCTACGATAATCACTACCAGTATCACTTTAGTAAATTTTAATTTAATTCTAGCTTCCTACGATAATCTATTAATTATTAAGCTTACTTCTCTCTGCTGGCAGCATCGGCCTCTTAAATCACTCCCCTTTCCCTTATTTCCACCCTAACCTGTTTCAAATACGCTATTTACATTTCTCTTCTTACGACGTAGGATACACAGTGACACACAGTCGTCACTATTTTGGTCATATTCTCCTTGCACCGAATACCACTAATCCATTTTCTATACTCCCGCAACCTCAGGAAATCTCTTGCAGTCGCCTTTCTTTCCGCACTTGCGGAGTCACAAACAGGGCGCGCAAAATCTCGGACACTCCTGTGTTATGTCACCTGGCGGAAGCACCGGCCAGTGCCCCTCGTGGCAGGTAGTGCCTAACAAAGGGACAAACCAGTCTGCCACCCTACTCCAGGCTGCTCAGCGGAACGCGTCAGAGCTTTTAGCAGCTCACTGCAACATCCAGTATTTACCTGCACATTACGAAGAACTTAGCCTCCTCTTCAACCAACTAAACTACCACGTAATCCTCTTATCCGAAACGTGGTTGAAACTACACATATCCTCTGCATCTATTCATCTCCCAGGGTACACATTTCTTGGGGCAGACAGATAAAAAAAGCGAGGTGGCGGGGTCGGCGCATATATACGAACAGATCTCAAAGCGAAAGTCTTATGTACGTCAAATCCTGCTGAAGAAAAAGAGGCTGAATTCATGTTCATTGAAATAAATATACAAAGTCGGAAATTCTTGACTGGTGTCGTGTACAAGCCGCCAAAATAAACTCAATGAGTTCCTTCCACTCGGAATTACATTCACTTCAGTGTCAATACGAACATGTCATCGTAATGGGTGACTTGAACATAGACCTGCTAAGAGACACTCCCTCCGCAATAAACCTAAGAAGACTCTTTAGTTGCAATAGCATGAACATTCTTCCATTACAACCTACACACCATACGGCGCACAGTCATACTCTTATAGACGTAATCGCAACGAAACAGACTGACAAAGTAAGAGATGTTGGTCAAACATCGGCCCCTGGCCTCTCAGCACATGATGTTATATTCCTGGCCTACTCTGTGCAGCCCCCAAGGATCAAATCGCGTTACATAACTTGTAGAAACATGAAACGTATTGACCTTGACGCTCTAACACCCGATTGCTCAGAAATCTCATGGCATCAAATAATCAGAGAACCTACAATCGATGGCAAAATTAATGAACTTGGTGATAAACTCACTGCCCTCTCTGACAAACATGCACCTGTGCGCACAATCCGTGTAAGAAAATCTCCTGCTCCATGGCTGACAGCTGAATTACGTCAAATGATGACTAATAGGGATGCTGCCCACAGGCGTTTCAAGGCAGATCCGAAACCCAAGCGTTTCGAAGAATATAGAAAGCTACGGAACAGAGTGAAACAATCCATTCGCAATGCTAAAATCAGGCACGCTCGCTCCCTTGTATGCAGCGATCTGACGCCCTCGACACTATGGAAGAATCTCCGTAGCTTGGGGGTCGGAAAGGCAAAATCGGAAACTACTTTTCATGTGTCAGCTAACGAATTAAATGAATTCTTCTCTGCACGGCTGATAATTACCGTCCACAAGAATCCCCAAACAGGATAACTAACAACGATACCTTCCATCTAAAACATGCAAAAACAAATACGGCAAGAAAAGCAATAATGAGAATCTCTTCTGATGCACTAGGCAACGACAGTATCGGTATAACCATGATTAAGAATGTTGCCGATATCTTAGTACCTGTCTTAGCTGACATATTTAATTTTTCCCTCGTGATCGGAATATACCCCACTGCATGGAAAAGAAGCATAATTCGACCCATCCCTAAGATCGAAAACCCGCAACTGCCTAGTGATTACCGACCAATTAGCATACTGCCTGCTGTTTCCAAAGCACTTGAATATATTTTTCATGACCAAATCACTGAACACTTGAATGAATTCAGCCTATATGACAAATTTCAATCCGGTTTCCGTAAACATCACAGCACAAACACTGCTCTAATTAAAGTAACTGATGACCTGAAATATGCCATCGACAATCGAAAGGCAACAATATTGACGCTACTGGACATCAGCAAAGCTTTTGACACTGTTAACTTTGACATATTGCTCAGAAAAATGCAACAGTTTAATTTCTCTGATAGTGCAATGAGATGGTTTGAAAGCTACTTAAAAGACAGACAGCAATGTGTTGTCTGCGTAAATGAAAAATCTTCCTGGAAACATGTTTCCTCGGGAGTGCCACAAGGATCAGTCTTAGGACCACTTTTGTTTTCTTTATATGTCAACGATATTTCGTCGGTTCTGTCCTCCTGTAAATATCATTTCTATGCCGACGACCTCCAGCTCTACCTAAGCGTCAGACCTGAAGATGTAAACACTGCAATCGCTCAGATGAATGATGATCTGTCTTCAGTAGCGACATGGGCGAAAAACCTGGGGCTTAAACTAAATGCCAAAAAGACGCAAGTAATCTTAATAGCCCATCAGAAATTAATAAGTTCAGATTTCCGCGAACGGCTACCTCCTATTCTGCTCGACGGTACTCCAATACCATATCAGAAAACAGTGAAGAGCTTGGGTGCAACTTTGGATGAGCATCTCAACTGGGCGGAGAATACAGTCGCAGTGTGCCAAAAGACGTCTGCTTGTCTCTATGCTCTCAAAAAGTTTCGGAACATATTTCCACAGGACTTGAAACGCCAGCTCGCGCAAGCACTCGTTCAACCGAACCTCCACTATTGTGATGTGGTTCAACAAGGCACGAGTAGTGAAAACAAAAGACGGCTAGAGCTAACCATGAATGCCTGTGTGCGTTACACCTGCAACATTCGCCGATATGATCATGTTAGTGCTTCACACTCCGAGCTAGGGTGGCTGCGGCCGGACAAATTGTGTGACTACCACACTCTATGTCTACTTCACCGACTCCTCGTCGCGCAAGCACCCCAGTACCTTGCTTCAGAGATTAAAAACCTGTCATGCCATCATAATCGAAACACGAGGTCACTCTTATTTGGTATCCTAATTGTGCCCACTCACAAAACAAAAACTTTTGCAAACTCCTTCTCAGTTGCCGCTGTCCGCCTCTGGAACAAACTGCCCCTTACCTTGCGCAAAATTCAATCTCCTGCTGCTTTTAAGAAGAAATTGAAGCATTTCCTGCTATCATCCTCATAAAGGTCTCCATAAAATTAATGTACCAGGCCAATTCTCTCATCTGTCAAATAGCAAAGCTAGCGTCTCCTATCTTGCTCCTGAGATGCCTTCCTCTTCATCTATCTCTATTAGCCACGCAATCTTCTTTTCCTTTATATTTCCTTAATTATGTTTCATCATGTCTCTCTATTCCTCTCCTCCCTTCACCATCAGTCTCCCTCATACTCCCTGCTGCCAGCACTCCTATCTAAAATTTGTCTCTTCAATAATGTCTAATTATAACAGTACTTATGATCTACGAATATAAACTCTATATGTATGTATTTTTCCAGGTGTACCTTTCTAATTGTTTATTTCACTTTTGGTGCTAGATGTAGTTTAATATACCTACTAAAACATATGAATGTAAAATAAGTAGAATGCCTGGTTAGATGTAAGAGAGGGCCTGATGGCCCTAATCTTGCCAGGTTAAATAAATCAGTAAATAAATAAAACAATAAATAAAATAAAATGCGATTGGCTACTACACAGAAAACGATCTCATTCTTTTGCAGATGCCGGCGCGGCAAATGAATGTCAGCTACTTGCTAGGAATCGTACACAGCAAACGGCCTAATGCATTTTTTTCACTATTGTTATTTATTATTCGAGAATAAGTACAGTGAAGTGAAACACTAGAATCATTGCCTGTATGTCTTTCCAAGTTGCCAGTTGTTCATTGGAAAAGCGCAATTTAACATAGGTGTTTACCAGCACACGGCTTCCGAGCGATTATATCGACTCATAGCTCTGAACCACCAAGCCCTACTCACACGCTCGGGAAATGCTGAATTCCTATTAGCTAGTATGTCAAGCAGCCAATTAGATCATCTCGGGCCGGCCAGAGTGGCCGAGCGGTTCTAGGCGCTTCAGACTGGAACCGCGCGTCCGCTACGGCCGCAGGTTCGAATCCTGCCTCGGGCATGGACGTGTGTGATGTCCTTAGGTTAGTTAGGTTTAAGTAGTTCTAAGTTCTAGGGGACTGATGACCTCAGATGTTAAGTCCCATAATGCTCAGAGCCATTTGAACCATTTTCACTGGAAAAGATTATACGTCTTCTAGCGTGGAACGCTAACATAAAGCTATTCGGTGACGAAATAATTCCTATGGCTGAATGCGTCTAAAGGTGTCTTAAGCTTTAAACGCCTACATGTAGAACGTTGAAAGTTATATACTCAAATGACTCCCATATGTAAAGCATGGAAACCGAAGTTCGATTAATTTATCTGTGTAATTGGTGATTGAGCTCCGTGGCTGTGGAGTGAATTGCATGAAGAAATAAAGCAAACAGTCAATTTTTGTTGTCACTTCTATGTGAACAAGCGTTTCGTTCTTTTACCTTTCTTCATTTTGTTTAAAACATTTATACCATCGTTTCTATAATGTTTTAAACGACTGCATTTTTACGCTGCAACCGCCTTTTGTTCCGTAAATTATGACGTATTCTTCCGATTGTATTTGGATAGCACAAACACTTTTAGGTTCTCTAACGCACTGGTGAAGTGAATCATTCGCTATGCAATCTACATGTATAATTATGGACAAGATGGAACAGGTGCGGCAGAGGCTGGCTCAAATGCGACGTTGTCTGTGAGGCTAATATCGGACGAACTGGATGTTAACAATGAGAGCGTGAACCCTGAAATTCACTAATATTTGCGTGTGTGTAAGACTTTATACATAACTGTGCAACGTAAACTGGTTGATGAGCAGAACACAACACAGATAGTATGCTGTTCTCTGGTTCACCATGTCGCCGTTAGATCCACTCCCGGAAAGCCCAGAATAGAAAAAAAGTCTTCCACACACGCAAATATTAGTGAACTGGAACTTTATATCTGAATGTCTAACGATCAACGCAATGTTCTCCGAAGCAGTTGTGGAACGGCTGTTGTCCGCTTAGTGTTGTATGGGATAGGAAGCTGGAGTCTACAGTACGAGATTGGCCACCCACAAACTGACGTTCCCTTCCGCCTAATCTTACTTAACTGTTTTCGAACATCCAAAGGAAAGTCGCGTGTTTCGTCATGGATTCGCTTATTAAGCGCGAGAATGTTGCGGAGATGCTCTGCAAACTCTAGCTGCAGACGCTGCAACTGAGGCGTTATGCATCACGGAGAAGAGTGCTGCTAAAATTCCGAGAGCGTACATTCCATGAAGAGTCAGGCAACATAATGTATGGTGAACAAGGATCATGACGACAGTCAGAGAAATTACAACTCAGGCGGAGGCTTGTCAACTGTCACTCACCATTCTTGAATGGAACAGGAGAGGGTCGGTGGGGTGATAGTTGTGCAGGAACCACCCTGTGCTACACACCATAAGGCAATTTACGTCTTTAGATGGAGATGTACATCAGTTACGTGATACCTACAGACGCCTCTTTGTACCCTGCCTCAAATGAATTCTGAAAGGAATACGTTGTGCAGACGTAATGAATATTCAAGGACGTTTAACATCAGCGCTTTGATCCACTGGGAAAGGAGGCTTCTTTGGTGATTTCCAGCAAGATTTTAAATGTTTCCAGAACTGTGTAATACCGTTGGAGAGTACTTTGAATGTAAAAAAATGTATTTCGTTTGTATCTTGCGTTTCATACATCTTATGACACTATTAGGCAATTTTTTTAGAGCTGCTTTTTTACTATCACACTGTTCACCAACCGTTCACGTAAGGAATTATGTTAAGCTGTTAATTCTGTTCCTTGAATGTATCTTGCCGTATATAAACTATCTTGAAATTTCATTTGTTTAAACAGCATTATGTGTGGACCACTATATGAAATTATAAAGTAATTGATATTGCGTAAGGTGTCTGCTTTTAACTTGATTATCGTTTCAAAATTCATAGAATACTGCGAAGGGAGGAAGGCGATTGTGAGGCACGATGTGACGTATGTATCGTCTTCAAGACTAGCTGAATATGTGTGGAATCTTTTCGACGTTCGCAGGAAGCGTACTGTACACACATGGAAGCATTTTACTGAGAGTTAAAGAACAAAATTTAGGACAACGAAGTCTAGACCTTTTAAATTTCTCGTTATCTACTTACTGTAGTAGACTAACGTCCCATCGTTAGCATTGTCTTGAGCGACAAATAACTTTTTTATGTTTCGACAATCGTAGAAGAAGGACCATGGTCAACCGTAATTGCATCATATCAAAATGGTGTAGCAAGAGGTTTACGAATTTCAGCCGTGATCTTTCTACAGTGTTTCATCGTGGACCTCATTCCTTTAGGATAGTGGGGTTTGCATCATTCTTGCTGTAGTAGAACTTTCGGTAACTTTAGGTTATCATCCGAATAGTGAAATATAGCTGTAACATGTTAGGAGTGACGAAACCGCATTTCAGGATATGCTACAAGATATCACAGACAACTTCTCTGATGCGCTCTTTCGACGATAATGTCGTTCATAAGAACCGAAATTAAGGAACGTTATTTGTTAATTTTGTCAGAGAAGGTAGTGCAGCTCATTTCGTAACCGTCGAACTGAGACGTCTGTATATATAAAAAAAATAGACTAGTTTTTGCAAAATTCTTACTCAATTATTTGCCTAGTTCACCTTATCTGGTCAAATTGTGATTTTTCGTAAGCATTCCTTGCTTTGATTCGGCAGTAAATGATTAAACCAGTATCACTGTATCTCTCGCACTGTTCCCATTTTTTTAAGATCTGCACCCCACCACTTATTTTAAATTGGAGCCACAAAATTATCCTACCCAGACGCAATTTCTGCCGTCAGATCGTCGCTTAACCTAAGACGTGACGGACAGTCGTATACGATATTTGCCTGAAATTCTGTAATTGATATTCTCTGTTATAACTGCATCCATGTAGACGTTAACAGCACAACGCATTATAGCTCCAACTAGGAGGCTATCATTACGATTCTACAAAATTACCTCTATTTCCAACACGGAGCGAGGTGACGACAATAAACTTACATTCGGTTCGGGCTTGAAATCCTAGTCCTCCCATCCAGCGTTAGGTTTGGCGTGGTTTCATTTATCACCTAAAAGAAATGTGACAATGCTTATTTGAAAAGACTACGGCCCATTTCCTTGTCCCATCCGAGCTTGTGCTCAGTCTCGTTGTCGATGGGAGGTTACACATGCAGCTGGCTTCTGTCCATTCCTGATATACTTAAAGGCAAGGACTAGATTTTTTAAAATTGTTTCCTCATACAAACATATCACTTATAAAGCAACAACTAGCTAGAGACAATGCCTTGTATTATTTAATTATCATGAGAGTGCATGTGTCATCATCGTTACGTATCAATACTGAGCTCCAAATCCTCTCTCTAATTTTTCACACATGAGCGCTCCTCTCTTCACTGCGAATATACACACGGCCTCAGGTGAGCGTTCGCACTTGCCCACAAATCATTTGCCTCGTGTCATAATTCTCACAGATAGTGAATGTCAGATTATATCTTGTTTCACGCAGTCAAAAAATGATTCAGTGCCCATATCTCTTATGTTGCAGCCGTTTCGCTTCCGTTCATATTTGTAGACATCTATCGCTACTTTTATACCGTCCGCAACTAAATGAAAATGACACACTCGTAATGAAATAAGCAAATACTGGGGAACGTGCATCACGGTAACCAGGGATCACCGAAGAAAATTATTGAGCCTGTGATGCATCATAACCCTCTCCGGGCTCTGTCTTCTCATCTTTCTTGTAGGTCTGTACTTGTTTACACTGTGATATAGGTAACGGGTATGACGTTTTCTGCTTTCATATATCATTGTTATTACGGTCTTTTCTTCTTCTTCCTCTTCCTATTCTTCTTCATCTTCTTCTTCTTCCTTGCCCCGTATGCTGGCGGAGTCCACTGTTTTGGCTCCATCACCATTATTCCCCACCTTCTGCCTGATCTGGGTGCAGGTCTGAGATCAAGAGATCTTTGTGCAGGGTTTGAAGCCATCGCTGCGTAGGTGTTCCTACTGGCCGTTTTCGATTTACTCTCAAACTAAAATCAATCTTTGTCACTGTTGTTGCATTTGTTCTAAGAACATGCCTGTACCATAGTAGACGACTTTCTCTCATCTTATACACTCCTGGAAATTGAAATAAGAACACCGTGAATTCATTGTCCCAGGAAGGGGAAACTTTATTGACAAATTCCTGGGGTCAGATACATCACATGATCACACTGACAGAACCACAGGCACATAGACACAGGCAACAGAGCATGCACAATGTCGGCACTAGTACAGTGTATACCCACCTTTCGCAGCAATGCAGGCTGCTATTCTCCCATGGAGACGATCGTAGAGATGCTGGATGTAGTCCTGTGGAACGGCTTGCCATGCCATTTCCACCTGGCACCTCAGTTGGACCAGCGTTCGTGCTGGACGTGCAGACCACGTGAGACGACGCTTCATCCAGTCTCAAACATGCTCAATGGGGGACAGATCCGGAGATCTTGCTGGCCAGGGTAGTTGACTTACACCTTCGAGAGCACGTTGGGTGGCACGGGATACATGCGGACGTGCATTGCCCTGTTGGAACAGCAAATTCCCTTGCCGGTCTTGGAATGGTAGAACGATGGGTTCGATGACGGTTTGGATGTACCGTGCACTATTCAGTGTCCCCTCGACGATCACCAGTGGTGTACGGCCAGTGTAGGAGATCGCTCCCCACACCATGAAGCCGAGTGTTGGCCCTGTGTGCCTCGGTCGTATGCAGTCCTGATTGTGGCGCTCACCTGCACGGCGCCAAACACGCATACGACCATCATTGGCACCAAGGCAGAAGCGACTCTCATCGCTGAAGACGACACGTCTCCATTCGTCCCTCCATTCACGCCTGTCGCGACACCACTGGAGGCGGGCTGCACGATGTTGGGGCGTGAGCGGAAGACGGCCTAACGGTGTGCAGGACCGTAGCCCAGCTTCATGGAGACGGTTGCGAATGGTCCTCGCCGATACCCCAGGAGCAACAGTGTCCCTAATTTGCTGGGAAGTGGCGGTGCGGTCCCCTACGGCACTGCGTAGGATCCTACGGTCTTGGCGTGCATCCGTGCGTCGCTGCGGTCCGGTCCCAGGTCGACGGGCACGTGCACCTTCTGCCGACCACTGGCGACAACATCGATGTACTGTGGAGACCTCACGCCCCACGTGTTGAGCAATTCGGCGGTAGGTCCACCCGGCCTCCCGCATGCCCACTATACGCCCTCGCTCAAAGTCCGTCAACTGCACATACGGTTCACGTCCACGCTGTCGCGGCATGCTACCAGTGTTAAAGACTGCGATGGAGCTCCGTATGCCACGGCAAACTGGCTGACACTGACGGCGGCGGTGCACAAATGCTGCGCAGCTAGCGCCATTCGACGGCCAACACCGCGGTTCCTGGTGTGTCCGCTGTGCCGTGCGTGTGATCATTGCTTGTACAGCCCTCTCGCAGTGTCTGGAGCAAGTATGGTGGGTCTGACACACCGGTGTCAATGTGTTCTTTTTTCCATTTCCAGGAGTGTATATACTAAGATGGTATCTGTTCTTTCGGACATGTCCGAAAAAACAGATACCATCTTAGTATATATATAGTTAAGGCTCACCGGCCACTTGACCATCTTCTTCTTCTGTGCGAATGCACAAACAGTGCCCGAACTCTTACGGGAATCGGCAACGCGCCGCGAGTAATGAGTATAATGGGCGGGGCACTACGAATGTAGTGCGGGACAATACGTTGAGAATGTGGGTTTCGCGGGAGGCGTGCCAGAGATAAATCCCTGCAGTCGCGCTATCGTCTGTGTCCTCGGTGACTCAGATGGATAGAGCGTCTGCCATGTAAGCAGGAGATCCCGGTTTCGAGTTCCGGTCGGGGCACACATTTTCATCTGTCCCCGTTGACGTATCTCAACGCCTGTAAGCAGCTAAAGGTGTTCATTTCATTGTAATTCTCTCATCTTGTCTACCATTGGTGCTACTCCATATAACTGACGAACTTAACCATTTGTGATATGATCGTGCACTCTTAGTCAAGATTTGCACATGAGAATCTTAGTTTCAGTGATAGCAGGTCGTACTTTACTTGAAGGCCAGCAGTCGGAATAATACGGATAAATGTGACAAGTATTGCCCAATACATACAACGGAGGGGTCTTTGAACGTATAAGACAAAAAGATCCGATAAATTATTAGTCTCACCACCAATCAACATCGATTTGTGAAGAGCTGTGGGTAACAGATAATATCCATGCCGGGCGCCTGCTTATTGAAAAACTCCGCCATAAGTCAAAGCCCCTACACTATGCCTTCCTCGACCTGGAAATGGTCTTTGACCGAGCGCCGCACGAATTGATCTGGCTTGGCCTGAGGGAGCATGAAGTATCTGAGAAACTAGTAAGATGGGTCAGACTCTCCTACCATGACACGAAGAGACGAATACAGTCAACTGCTGGACTGAGGGCGAGTTTCCTGTCTCTGTACGTGTGCTGCGTCAGGAATGTGCTCTCTGGCCTCCCCTATTCATCACGGTCACGGATACCGTCACAAGACAATTGCAGAAAACCGCACCCTGGACTTTATTCTATGCTGATGATGTTCTAGTGTCCTCTGAAACGCGAATTCAATATGGAGCACACAACATTCGTACCCCTAGACAATTTTCCTGCCGTGCACTGCATACATCACGCAAGTTATATGAAAGTTATGATATTCAGTTTCTTAACGTTGTTTTCTGAAATTTATTCATAACGCTACGGAGCGGCCCGCAAACAAAATACGCTACGATACACATGTAGTCTGGCCGTAGATACTTAATGCTAGCCGTGCGAGACCGGGCAGGGTTGCTAGTTATCTACGTAAATTCAGCATATGTTTGCATATGTTTGTGCTCGCGAACTCGAAAAGTAGTGGCCGAGTGACTTGAAATCTTCGCACAACGTTCCCTTCGAATATGTAACTGTTTGATATAACTATTTTAAATATATGAAGAAAATAAAGAAAAATATTTAATATGTAACAGGAAACCGTTATTACGAAAAATATCGAAAATTTCTTTACCAATTTACTTCAAATTTTCATAAGATACTCTAATGAACATTCGGACGGACTTAGGCAATATATTTTTAATATTTATATAACATAGAAATAGATATGTAATATATAGCCTAGGGAACTACCGACAAGCCTGTATACAGGGTGTTACAAAAAGGTACGACCAAACTTTCAGGAAACATTCCTCACACACAAATGAAGAAAAGATGTTATGTTGACATGTGTCCGGAAACGCTTATTTTCCATGTCAGAGCTCATTTTAGTTTCGTCACCTACGCTTCCACCTACGCTCAATGGAGCATGTTATCATGATTTCATACGGGATACTCTACCTGTGCTGCTAGAACATGTGCCTTTACAAGTACGAAACAACATGTGGTTCATGCACGATGGAGCTTCTGCACATTTCAGTGGAAGTGCTCGTACCTTCTCAACAACAGATTCGGTGGCCGATGGATTGGTAGAGGCGGACCAATTCCATGGCATCCACGCTTTCGTGACCTCAACACTCTTGACTTTCATTTCTGGGGACATTTGATAGCTCTTGTATACACAATCCCGGTACGAAATGTAGAGACTCTTCGTGCTCGTATTGTGGACGGCTGTGATACAATACGCCATTCTCCAGGGCTGCATCAGCGATTCCATGCGACGGAGGGTGGATGCATGTATCCTCGCTAACGGAGGAAATTTTGAACATTTCCTGTAACAAAGTGTTTGAAGTCACGCTGGTACGTTCTGTTGCTGTGTGTTTCCATTCCATGATTAATGTGATTTGAAGAGAAGTAATAAAATGAGCTCTAACATGGAAAGGAAGCGTTTCCGGACACGTATCCATATAACATATTTTCTTTCTTTGTGCGTGAGGAATGTTTCCTGAAAGTTTGGCCGTATCTTTTTGTAACACCCTGTATATGCAGCTCACGGTATTCACATTGCAGACGCCGTGCGCTCGCTGGTTGTCGGTAATGGCGGGCAACTACTGAACGATAGCTCTGAAAAGCCTTCCCTCTCCGGATGCGCCAAACGGTCGAAGACGCCAGTAACGCGTTTGCTAACTTATCACTCGCCGGCGGAATATGAGGATCTGTAAGACGACATCTTCCCAAGATGCCAACAACCAACGGACACTGAAACGAATCAGAGTTAAAAGCAGTCTAACAATTTTCTATTACACGTCTCTCTAAATATCGAGAACATTTCCATTAATGATACGTTTTTAACATTCAATCGCCTTGTCATGCCTCTAGTGCCAGCGAAGTTTCCCCATTCAGCAATAAGTTATTAAGTCGACCATACTAAAAAGATATTCTGGGACATTAGCGATGACAATTATACTATACCATGTTGACAGCCTGACCACCGTGATGGAATCATTATTACGTATTTTTTATGTATACAGCAATAAACTACAATCATTGTGACCATTGCGACTCAGCGGGGGTGTCTGTGGCATAGGAGATTTGATGATTGGGAAATTTGAAATAGTTTATTTTTGCTGTACTTTGGCAATTCCTCAGCTGCAAGTGGGTGGTGGTGACATGTATATACTACGGCATTTTTCGTAGTTGTTTGGGAGCCTTACGGTGACATCACACACTAATAATGCATGCTTTATTTGTTTGAAATATTGTTTTGTGATAACTTAATTGTCTTTCTACTCTTTTTTGTTCCACTTGGTAGCGCTGGCTGACCATGACTGACGTCTTTCTAAAAAATGGCTCTGAGCACTATGGGACTTAACTTCTAAGGTCATCAGTCCAAAAAATGGTTAAAATGGCTCTGAGCACTATGGGACTCAACTTCTGAGGTCATTGGTCCCCTAGAACTTAGAACTAGTTAAACCTAACTAACCTAAGGACATCACACACATCCCTGCCCGAGGCAGGATTCGAACCTGCGACGGTAGCGGTCTCGCAGTTCCAGACTGCAGCGCCTAGAACCGCACGGCCACTTCGGCCGGCGTCATCAGTCCCCTAGAACTTAGAACTACTTAAACCTAATTAACCTAAGGACATCACACACATCCATGCCCGTGGCAGGATTCGAACATGCGACGTAGCGGTCGAGCGGTTCCAGACTGTAGCGCCTAGAACCGCCCGGCCATCCCGGACGGCACGTCTTTCTAGATCGATCATATATATGTGGAGGCTGGACTGCCGCAGATCACTAATACGTAAGAAAGGGATACACACAGCCGTAAATCTTCCTAAAACTTATTATTTAAGTAACCAGTTTTGACGCTTCGTTAGCATCAACTGCAGTCTCCTATGAGAAAAACGAATGGAAGAACCCAAACAACCATCGTTGTCACCGTTTTTTTTTTTTGGGGGGGGGGGGGGGGGGTTACACGTCGAATATATAGAAGTCCACTGAACCCAGTTCAGTATCTATGGTATCTGTTCTATGTGCGCCAGTGTTTGGATGTCTCCATTCGTTTTTCGCACAGGTGCCTGAAGATAGCGCAAATCAAACATTGACTATGGTTGCTTAAACAATAAAATTTTTAGTAAGATCTGTGGCTGTTGGTATCCTTTTCTCCCACTTATGACTGATGTGATTCACAAAGTTCCTCCAGTATTAACAGGAGGATGGTTGGGGCAGCTTGTTTCTTATTGGTCAAGAGAGAAAGGGGAGGAGGAGAGCAGGATGCTTGGCTCTTATCTGCTAAGATATCCACATCTCTCCGCTGGCGTTTCAGGCTACCTGTTTCCCGATATCAACGTTGCCCGCACTGAGTACCTGCTTTCGTTCCAGTGTCGCTTCGCGGACGATTACACGTAAGTTATTGAAATATTGCACATTTTTTTTTACCATTGCTGGGTTGTCGACTAGAGCAGTGTTTGCGGTCCTGGGTCGATCACAGCCAGATTCCACGCACTCTATGCGTCAGCATTCTGAACGTTGCATATCCTAAAGGCAGCCTACTTAACGGGCTCGACTCGTAGAAACTCCTGCTGCTAGGAGCAACGATATATACCGTATTTAAGTGCGTCTTCGAAATAGGTAAACTTGAGAATTTCGTTATGACATCATAAATCTTATTAATATTGGTGCAAAATGTGATTTCATTGCTTCTAGCAAATGGAGAACGCATTCGTTTAACGCAGTGACTATCACATCACAAAACTAGTAATGTATGGGTGACGCAGCAAGCGTTTATTTTTTCATGTATAGCACATTGGTGTTTCTTGAAGATTTAAAATCTTTGTAAGAACATATCTGTTGTTAAATATACTCTCACAGTCAGTGGGATCATTTCATATGGACGCTGTATTGTTATATTACAAATTAGGACTCCATACAACTGTTGTGAATATTAGCAAGAAAAAAGAATGCAGACATTAAAAGGGTATAATGAAATTAAAATGGTCTCCATAAATAAGGGGCGTTCAAAAAGAAATGAGCCGGAGTCTGTAATGCGCAGACTGGTCACAGGAGGGTAATATCGTGCCCTGTGTAACGAGGTGTGGTTCAGACCAGAGCGTGGAAGTTCACAGCCCGTCGCTAGAGGGCACGCGTGCACGTCACATAATAGTCCAGAGCTAGCAGCAGCATGCATCAGTCGTCCAACGCTGCCAGTCGCATTGCGCCTGGAGACGTCAGCAGAAGAGCAAAGGGGTGTTGTTTGTTTTCTGACAGCGGAAGGAGTAGGACGAACGGACATTCATCGACGAATGTCACAAGTGTACGGCAAACATTGCATGTCCCTTGCAAGGGTCAAGGCGTGGCTCCAGCGCTCCAGGGAAGGACGGGTGTCGTTAGCCAACGATGCACGGTCTGGAGCACCGCACTGCATTACCGATGACATCGTCCAGCTGGTGGACGCACTCATTACACAGGACCGCCGAGTGACAGTGAAAGCCACAGCCGCCGTGGTCGGATTGAGCGTCGGAAGTGTTCACACCACCATGAAGGAACGACTGCACATGCGCGAAGTGTGTGCCCAATGGGTGCCCCACAGTCTTCAACCAAACAAGGAAGCATGTCGAATGGCCCACTGTCTTGCTCGTCTGCAGTGCTATATTCGGGAAGGGAATGCGTTCCTGACACGAGTAGTGGCTGGAGATGAGTCATGGTGTCATCACTTCGAACCAGAATCAAAACGACAAAGTCTCCAGTGCAAGCATCCAGGGTCACCACCACCAAAAAAAGCCAAGGCCATCCACATGTGTGCAGCGAAGGTTATGCCGACGTTCTTCTCTGACCGAGATGGCCCCCTTCTTATTCACTTCCTGCAGCATGGGACATCAGTGAATGCCCAGAGTTACTCGCAAACTTTGACCACCGTTCGCCAAGCGATCAAATCAAAACGACCAGGCAATCTCATCCGTGGGGTCATTCTGCTCCACGACAATGTAAAGCCTCATACGGCCAACACAGTCCCGGCACTCCTGCAGAAACTGAAATGGGAGTTTCTCGGCCACCCTCCATACAGTCCGGACCTCTCTCTCTGTGATTACGCAATTTTTGGTCCCCTTAAAAATGATATTAGGGGTAAACGATTCCCCTCGGACGACGACGTCCAGCTTTACGTGTGGAACACCGCATTCCCGGGAATTTTATGAGACAGCCATTCACAGCCTTGTGTCACAGTGGGACAAGTATCTCAACAACCAGGGTCAATACTTCTGACATACCGGTACTGGTTTCTGCAATTATGTTTCCTGCTCGTTTCTTTTTGAACGCCCTTATATTTAAGAATGTGTTCACCAGTCATTCATTACTAAACTTCCACGGTAGCAGAACTTCTTCAGTTCATCTACTAAACTATTCGAAACTAGTTGTGCGTAATAAATAAACAGCAATACAACGAAAAGAAATAGTTATATCTTGGTAAAATCTTATCAGGATATCAGACGCGTGACAGCGTCGTCCTGTAACAATGTTTGTTCGGCTGAAGATGACGGGTAGGAAACTCGTTGGAACATTGCTAGAATACGACGCTGTCACTCGACTGATATCCCGAAAATCTTTCATCAATAACATTTCCCGAGATGGGCTACATTCGACGTATCTAAAACTGTTTTCCACGATCACGAAGTTCTCTCTAACTAACACTGCATACATGCACTGGAAGTACGAATTAAAAAACCGCCTTCAGACACATTTTTTTGTGTTTCATTAAATACACGATGTATTTCGGACCCCGTGGGTCCATCGTCAGGTGTAATTTGTCTTAATACATGTTTTATTTTTTCTCTTGAATGAGGTGAAATGCATATTCCTGTCATGAAAAGATTTTGTGTTAGGTTATGAATTTTTCAAGTCAAACGCGGAAAATATGTCGGAAATAGTGGATAAATGAACAGTGTAAACTTACCACATAATCCAAGAAAAGCGTTCTTAACTTCTTAGCACCATCATACATTCCTTCCTTCATCCTGTTCGTACATATGACTTAACTCAAGAGGCGCATTGCTTACACATGTTTGTAAACATTTCAGAGATGTTTTAGTACATAATGTGATCAAAGGTGAATTTATTCGTAGCGCCAGAGATCTAATTATTAAACAATAACTTTAGGATAGGTCTTTAAAATTGCTGAAATAACTGTGGCTTGCGAAATCTGATTGTTCATTTACCATTGATTCTGGCACTACGAATAAATTCATCTTCGATTACACCATGTGCAGAAAAATCTGTGTAGTGTTTAAAAACATGTGTACGTAAATGTGCCTCTTGAGTGAGGCGATATTTACGAACAGGATGGAGGAAAGAATGTATGGTGGTGCTAAGAAGTTAAAAAACGGCTCTGAGCACTATGGGACTTAATATCTGAGGTCATCAGTCCCCTAGAACTTAGAACTACTTAAACCTAACTAAACCAAAGACCTCACACACATCCATGCCCGAGGCTGGATTCGAACCTGCGACCGAAGCAGTCGCGCGTTTCCGGACTGAAGCGCCTAGAACCGCTCGGCCACCGCGGCCGAGAAGTTAAAAACGCTTGTATTGCACTATGTGGTCAGTTCACACTGTTCATTTTTCGACTACTTCGCACATATTTTCCGCGTTTGACTTACTAAATTCATAACCTAACGTAAAATCTTTTCATAACAGGAATATGCATTTGATCTCATTCAAGAGAAATGGTTGACATGGCTCTGAGCACTATGGGACTTAACACCTTAGGTCATCAGTCCCCTAGAACTTAGAACTACTTAAACCTAACTAACCTAAGGACATCACACACATCCATGCCCGAGGCAGGGTTCGAAACTGCGACCGTCGCGGTCGCGCAGTTCCCGACTAAAGCGCCTAGAAGAGCACGGCCAAAACGACCGGCTCATTCAAGAGAAAAAATAGAGTATGTATTAAGACAAACTATACCTGATGATCGACTCACAGGTCCGAAATTCATAGTGCATTTAATGAAAGCGATAAGTGTTTCTGGAAGCGGTTTTCTTAATTCATACTTCCAGTGTACTGAATAGTCACGGTTGAAGATGCAAAATATGGACAAAATTTTTAAAAAATATTATATGTTACTCGGTTGTAATTTGTCGCGGTTTGTGCTGCATTGTCGGTGGCGGGGTGATATACTCCGCGACGTGGGTAATTGAAATGGCATGGCGACAGTGGCGGCGGCAAAGAGTGCAGCCGGTGCTATGCGCCTGCTGCTAGCTGCAGCCTGTTTCGCGACAAGGCGCTTCCGCGGCGTTTCCCTTTTGGCTGCGCGGCTGCGCGTACAAAGGCCGCCGCATTGACGTCTGCGGTGAGTTATTCGGGCCTTTCATTTCCCGCGTCGGCCCGGCCCAAGAAACTTCGCCATTCAAGCTTAATACGTGACTTGTTTCCCTGCGCACAACTTTCGTCCCGGGGAAGTCTCCGTTCGCATTGTGACCGATACTACCCAGTTAAGGGAATGGCGCCGTGATAAATCCGCGCTCGCCGAAAGACGCTTCACCCGCGTAGCCAAGTCGTCACTGTCTGCGCCCGTGTGACTCCGCACCCGAGGATGTCAATCACGCAAAAATACCTCGCGTTCATGCTGCGGAAGCAGAGAAAAGCTCTCTGATGCTGCAAATGTTCTGCCCCAGAAATCCATTCATGTTGGATTTACTCGTCTGAATGTATGCTCAATCAGGTTTGCGCTACTCGCGCATTAATGTCAAAACACTAGAAACGCATATCAGAAGGGTAAGACTCAAATACACGTCCGGTGATCGAGATTTGTTTTTTCTGTGCTTTTTAGAATTTCAAAATTGCGTAATAAGAATGTCAGCATGGTTTTTACAGCTAGTCACGGCCATTTATTTTCCCTTAAATGGGCTAGTCTTCCGTCTTCAATCATCTCAGTGTCGGCAGGATTTCAATTCTTAATAATCCTTCACTCCGTAAATTAAGGAAGAAAAGAAGATTACGGTTTAACAACCCGTCGTCGACAAGGAGACTACCCCAAGTTCGGACTGGGGAAGGACTGAGAAGTAAATCGGCCTCGTCCTTACGATCGAACCATCCCGCAAGTCTCATTAAACGATTTAGGTAAATTACGAAACACCTACACGTGAGTGGCAGTCCTTCAGAATTAGATTGTATATCGCAGGATAATTTGAAAATAGCAAACTGGCGAAACGACACCCATCGTGTATTTAAATAACGAGCTAATAAAATCATTGTGCACCATAAAACAGGAAAATATATAATACGTCTTTCACTAACATAACTCATGCTGCGGACCCATCTGGAAGGACCATGCGGATTTTCGCGGATGATGCTGTAGTACACAGAGAAGTTGCAGCATTAGAAAATTGCAGCGAAATGCAGGAATATCTGCAGCGGATAGGCACTTGGTGCAGGGAGTGGCAACTGACACTTAACATAGACAAATGTAATGTATTGCGAATACATAGAAAGAAGGATCCTTTATTGTATGATTATATGATAGCGCAACAAACACTGGTAGCAGTTACTTCTGTAAAATATCTGGGAGTATGCGTACGGAACGATTGGAAGTGGAATGATTATATAAAATTAATTGTTGGTAAGGCGAGTGCCAGATTGAGATTCATTGGGAGAGTCCTTAGAAAATGTAGTCCATCAACAAAGGAGGTAGCTTACAAAACACTCGTTCGACCTATACTTGAGTATTGCTCATCAGTTTGGGATCCGTACCAGGTCGGGTTGACAGAGGAGATAGAGAAGATCCAGAGAAGAGCGGCGCGTTTCGTCACAGGGTTATTTGGCAAGCGTGATAGCATTACGGAGATGTTTAGCAAACTCAAGTGGCAGACTCTGCAAGAGAGGCGCTCTGCATCGCGGTGTAGCTTGCTGTCCACGTTTCGAGAGGGTGCGTTTCTGGATGAGGTATGGAATTCATTGCTTCCCCCTACTTATACCTCCCGAGGATATCACGAGTGTAAAATTAGAGAGATAGAGCGCGCACGGAGGCTTTCCGGCAGTCGTTCTTCCCGCAAACCATACGCGACTGGAACAGGAAAAGGAGGTAATGACAGTGGCACGTAAAGCGCCCGCCGCCACACACCGTTGGGTGGCTTGCGGAATATAAATGTAAATGTAGACCTCTCAGCTTCGTTGTATCGCTGGATAATTAAATTGGAAATATTAAGATCTGTCCTGAAAACCACGATTTCCCTTTCGTTTGTTCTCCGATTCCACTTAAATCGCTAGCATTTCAAAAATGGTGGTGTACTGATAAGACGGTAGACTAGAATTCGTAATAAACGGTGTGCGTCTCCTTGTCTGTCCATTCTAAGTGTGGTTTCGTCAGGTTTCCTCGTACCATTTGAGGGGACTGTGTCGACACACCTGGATATTCACACGTGTTATCACTCCGCTTCCGGGCTTCAGAGAGACATGCCGGACTCAGATGGATTCCGCCCGGCAGATTAACGACGAGATCCAGTGTACCGGCCAGCCAGAATGTGGCTTTAGGCGGTTTCCCACAGCCGACTAAGTGAATACCTGGTTGGTACCCACGTCCTGTGACACAATTGGCAAACATTTCGAAAACGTTGTCACGCTTTGAAGTGAGATAACACTAGACGCAGAAAGAACGGCGACAGGAAGGGCATTCTGCCACTCGCTATCACTAATATTGCCAAATCCAGATTAACATGCCGATCTTGGGAAAATACAGAATGATACCGAGAACAAGAAGAGTCCAGGGAATATTAATATTGTTATTTTGAATAGCCCACTGAGGATTTTCTTCCCAATCCTTGTCGGACTAACATTGTGGTTTCGATAGGATGTTGAAGTGAATTAAAAATCATGGTAGTAGGTTGGCAGGACGTATTTGTCTGCCGTTCTATATCTGGTGAGCCAAATAAATATTTATACGAAATGTACACTTCTCAGGTCAATTTAAAAATCTCATGAATTATCACGTAATATGTAGGGAAAAGTCACTCAGTTGTAATACACATGACGCTATATCGTAATACAGCATAATGTACTCAAATTTCTTTACGAATGTTCTCCGTAATTCTTGTCTACATGACCATCACAATGAAAAATGCTCCTATTGTAGCACAAATAAAGGCGAATGTGTCCTGGGCAGAGTTAGGGATTTTAAAGAAGCGAACTAACTTTTCGATTCATCTGGCAGCTTCCAAGACTTTCAAACCAAATATCTTGACATATTCGCGCATTTTTACTTGTTGCTGTTAGTACCCCTGTCACGTTATATAATGTGTCCTATCAAGTAAGGTAATATGATGGATGATGTCATGTCGTATAGTATTACACATGCCACTATATTATCCAACATGACATTTGTCATGCCGTGCAATATAACACAACGTGTCATTAAGTTTAGGATGCATGCATCCCCACTCTGGGATACTTCCTATTACCGATGCACCCCCAGTCTTGTATACTTTCTACTGTAGATGCATTCTACTCTCTAGAAGGACATAAATTAATGTCTGCTTGTTCTTACACAGCTCACCATATATGTAGCAGGGGGTGGGTCTAAGATAGTTCACTGCTCTGGGGAAGTAGAGTAAGCACGTAAAAAAGCGCAAATATGTCAAATTTGATTTAAATGCCTTTGAAACTGCTCTATATGTCGAAAAGCTAGTTCCATTCTTGTTACATCCCTAATTCCGCCCATGATTAAACCTTTTCTTTTTGCCACGACAGGAACTTTTACTCTACCATAATTTTGATATTAGACAATCATCGCTTGGCAACCGATGTAGATTTTTCTTCACTCGAATGACGATTGATCCGATACAGGTTTTTGTATTTTCTTTCGAACCATGTTGCTTATATCGTGGACACGGTTAATGCTTTCAAAAAGCAGCAGGACGACTATTAAATACATGCACTTGTCTAACCTCTTACAAAATATGAACCAATTCGCACAAGTTCGAAACACACATGTGGTGCGCTTCGAAAACCTCCCAGAAAAACGTGTCTTTGGCACGTAAAATTCAAACGAAAAGAGACTTTTGTCAATCCATTAAAACTAATCTTAGGCCAAGGTTCGATACATCGGTGAATAATAGGTTTCGTTCCAATTCAGAGCTGTTTAAGGTTGACTGACTCTGTCCGTAAAATCCGAAGGAGGGTGTCTGTTTTTGCACGTAAAATCCGAAAGGTGCAGATGCAAATTGTGCCACTAGCCGAGCACGAGTTTCAGTAGAATGAAAATCTTATGGAAAACTTTGCTCTAATTATAGAAGTTACCAAGAATATTTGTCAGAAAATCTCCTCGACGTTAACGACAATAGCTGTCACACATTCTCCTCGGCGAAATTCGAGTCGATTTTACGTAAGCATGTTTCCGGCAAATAGGCCCCAAGCGATTTTTCCTGCCGCCAAGACAGCGAGTCTTCAGGCATCTTTCGCCCGCGTTTCGGGGTAACGGTTGTTCGTCCAACTGGCGATTCTACGATAGGCCTAAACTCCAGGCATCTCGGCCTCAATGAACTCAAGCAACTGCTCTACATCATTCATCGTCTCACGGAACATGTATAATAATAGCGACTCAATATTCAAATAAATACAGCTCCTCTTATATAAGTGAGGAGCCACTTCAAAAGCGATTGGCGTATGTATAATTTACCAAGGCTGTCAACTTTCCGCAGAGGTGGGACTGTCAAATAGTTCCGATCAGCTCTCGAATACATTTTCGTTGTATGACAACTAACTGTATCGTATAGTTTTTTTTTACACTTTACAAATATGTATACAGATGTAGTAACAGAATTTAGGTCTGTAATATAAACCGTTACGAACGAACATCTAGTGTCTTTACGTAATTTGTCGAACTGTGGGTCACCAGGAAGAAATATTCTAATCAATCACATTATTTTGAGGGTCGTTCTTCTGTGATCTGTTCTGTGAGTCTGTGGGGTTGTTTGCTTACCTCATTTGTACGAAAAATATGCTCATCTGGGTTCTAATTCTGTTTAACGATGGCCACGTTTTGCGTGGCAGGTCTAATTCCAGTGGTTTTTGGGCGATACGCGGTGTATTATTATGATTTTGTTATCCAATTCATTCTTAAGTCCATGCGTTGGTAAGGTTTAACTCATCTTCCACTGTGACCCTTGCTGTCTTTGTGTGACAATGAAATGAAGAACACTTACAAAAATACAAACAGTGCGAGACACAATATTTATATTAGCCATAGACTCAAGGTATACAAGCTAAAACTAAAGTTTCTCTGAGGAGAATTATTCTGAAAATCGTTAAAACACACTGCAAAGAACCAGTCCTAGCCCGTCGGTGAGCCGTGCGGTTCTAGGCGCTACAGTCTGGAGCCGAGCGACCGCTACGGTCGCAGGTTCGAATCCTGCCTCGGGCATGGATGTGTGTGATGTCCTTAGGTTAGCTAGGTTTAATTAGTTCTAAGTTCTAGGCGACTAATGACCTCAGAAGTTAAGTCGCATAGTGCTCAGAGCCATTTGAACCCGTCGGTGTGTTATGCCGTACATGCCCACTCACAACGACCTTAGTAGTGTCTTCAATAAGTCACCGTTGCTTGCGAGTGTAGGCACACCTGCATTTTATTGTAACTCAGTTCTCGCCATTCTGGCTGATCTTTTATTTCAGTGCAAGGCACTGCACTCCCTTGAACAGGATCGAGGTATAAATCTCGCTTGGTTTGCCACACTTTCTGTAATTCACAGAGAGTTCCTCTAGAAAGACCGCAGCCAATCGAGGTTCCGCCGTGCCCGAAACTCCTCTAGAAAGACACGAGGATTTTTTTACCGGCTATAAGTTTGTAAATAAAAATCCTTACATGCGGTAACAGCTGTTATTCAGGAGAGGTGATTTTAGGTTAGATTTAAGACTTGCATTTCTATCTGTCAGACATTTTATGTTATTGGGCAAACTAACACAAATTTTTGTTCCTGTATATTGAGCTCTTTTCTGAGCCGCTGACAACTTCCGTAATGGACAATAAATGTTATTTTTCCTCTTGTGCTGCGCGGGATTAGCCAAGCGGCCTAAGGCGCTGCAGTGATGGACTGTGCGGCCGGTCCCGGTGGAGGTTCGAGTCCTCCCTCGGGCATGGATGTGTGTGTTTGTCCTTAGGATAATTTAGGTTAAGTAGTGTGTAAGCTTAGGGACTGATGACCTTAGCAGATAAGTCCCATAAGATTTAACACACATTTGAACACTTTTTTTCCTCTAGTGCTGTAGGTATAGACATAACTCTTCTTCTCAGATCGTAATGGATTATTTATGACCAATAATCACTACCGAATATGTGTATTGTGATGGTGAAGTTAATATGCCTGACTCCTTGAAGAGACACCTATATGACGACCGTGACTGAACGCCACATATTATTCTTACTGCTCTCTTTTGCGCAATCAGTATTCTCTTTCTAATTGCTGAGTTACTCCAGAATATTACTCCATAAGACTTTATTGAGTGGAAATATGGAAAATATGCCAGGACGTTGATTGGTTGGTTTCCAAGACTAGCAGTTATATGAAAAGCAAAAGTAGCTGAATTTAAATAAGAAGCTAAGTAATATGCTTCTTTTATTTGAATTTCTCATCAGTATGTACATGCAAAAATGAAAAAGAGTCGGCAAACTATTTGATCTTGTTGGCAAGAGAAAGAAGAACTGTGAATAAAATTCCGAGGTACATGAGTCGCTCATCGTTAACTAATTAATTAAGGAAATCGTACATTCCGCAGCGAATTCAGCCACTAATTTCGGACCGTCAATGTTAACAACCGCGAGGCGAAATTATTAGCTGCTTCTCCACCGCTGCAGCCACCGAAACTCAAGGGGTGGTGTCGTCTGTATTCTGGACCTCATGGCCAAGCCAGGTGACGAATTCAAAACGGCAGTTCCGTCTCCATGCCAATCCTCATCTTTGTTAAGCATGCCCTTGTTCTTTTGAGCAATTTCAAGAAGTTTAGGCCTTTGTTAAATTGGAATCCAGAACATCCAAGTTTCATTCTAACATCAGCTACGGACTATATTGACGATTATAGAACTCGCTACATTACATGCGAGAGGAACAGATACTAATTTACTTCCATTAATATTTTGTTTTCGGCAAATGATCCCCGTGCATTAGTAGAATGCACTACCATTCTTTTTTTACAGTGAACAGTACTCTATCTGGCAGTGTTTCCTCTTTATATTCGCAGATACTTGTGATGAAGAATACACCAGTATTTTTTCGCTATGTCTTGTTAAAAATTACGCTATTTTGTAATACCTCCTATCAATATGCACCCTGTTTCTTCTATGAGTCCACCTGCTTAGCCGGATGGTGCCTGCACGGTAGCTCAGCGTGTTCGGTCAGAGAGCTGGCTACTCTTCCCTATTAAAAAACAAATCAATAAAAAAAACTGAGTGAGGGGATGAATAACGAACTTTAACAGATGTCATGTGATGTCCGCTACGACTAAACACAACGAAAAATTAAAAGAAAAAATATGGTCACGTGCTTGCCTGCCATGCAGCGGTTCAGCGCGCCGGGGTTCGATTCCCGGCCGGGTTGGAGATTTTCTCCACTCGTGGAGTGGGTGCTGTGTTGTCCTCATCATCATTTCATCCTCATCACCGGCACGCGAGTCGCCCAATGCGGCGTTGAGTCAAATGAGACTCGCACTCGGCGGCCGAACTTCTCCGGATAGGGCCTCCCAGCCAGCAATGCCTACGATCATTAAATTTTTTTTTCTTCTATGAGCATTTTCCTCAGCCACGGTAATTTTTTGGATCAGAAAACCACACCTGCTACCACATGAAGGTTCAGACTGCCAAGTGCCAGCAGTTTGTCTCATGTTTCCAACTTCGAGTCAGCGGTGAGAAATGAAGCTCTAGAGAGGAAGTATGGTCCGGCTATGAAGGTGAAAGCGGCTTGTTTTGAATAGCGTCGGCCGCAGGCGTTTAGGGATGAAAGGCCTTTGACCACCACAACCCCACCACGCCAGACAGTTCCATTGACGGAGTAGCGCCAATTTTACATCTGTTCTCTCCGACTTCTTGTCTGCTGGGGCTATGAGGGGTTGTGTAAATTTTCTCTTATCAAGTTCTTGTCCTATGATTGTAAGGACGACGTCACAGTATTACATAAATATATATTAAAACCTACTAAAGATCCTAATATATATAAAGGTAAATTAGAGGACTGCGTGTTTATCAAGCGCCCATATGCCAAGCTAGTGCTACGCAAAGAAGGGAAGGCTCATAGGAAGTTGATTCAGCTGCTCCTACAGCTGTCGTTTTATGCCAACCACAATGTTGTAGCTGGGCTTCATAAACCACGCACGAGATTATCATATTATCTCGCTCGCTACTCGGAACTATTAGTCCTACAGACAAGATGAGCAGGACCTTTTTGTGTGAAATTCAATGCAGTTAAATTTCGGCGTTTCGCCGGAGACCACGGTTTTCGGGTTATTCAAGAGAAACGTAAAAAATGACATTCAAACGCACCTCCACCCGACAATCACCCCTCCCCAGTCAGGACATCTTGTATATTGTTCGTGCCACTGCCTCCTACCAATGTACAACATTTTCCCAGTAGACGAATTATACTCGATATTCGTCCTGTTTTCGTCTCGATTGACTGGGCTATCAGGGTAGTCGGCTACTTCGTTTCTTAATTATTTATTGTTAATTTAAATTTACTAATATTAATATTAATTTATATTAATAACAATATATTAATAATAACAATTCATATTAATATTTATATTAAGTTATTATTAATTTAAAAGTGACGTTGAAGGTAATGAGTGAAAACGACTTTTGTAAACGTTACTCTAACAATAATTACGTTGACGATTTCAGCCAAACTTTAGCCTTACAAACAAAATAGTTTCGTAATCAGATCTTGAGTAATTACAACGCCACTGCCTCCAGCGAAAACGTATCCTTGTACAAAATTTAACTACATTACACTTCCTACAAATATGTTCTGTTCATTTTTTCTGTAGGCCTAAAAGCATGCACGTAGTGAGTGAGACAATATGAAAATCTAGCGGGTGGTTTATGAAGGCCGACAACAGCATTGCGGGTTGCATTAGAGACAGCGGTAGGGGCATCTGAATCAGCCTGTATATGAAGTGCTATTCAAGGCAAACGAACTTGATGAGAATATAATGCAAAGAGAAGAGGAAGTAGATGAAGCAGACACGAGACATGATACTGCAAAAACAATATGTCAGAGCACTGAAAGACGAAAGTTCCATTCTTGTATAGCACAACGCGTAGTGCGCTAGCTTGCAAGGCAGGAACGTGAGCGATACCCAGATCGAATACGCGTGGCGTATTAGCGACCGTGGCTGATGCACAGCCCAGCATGGCTATCGTTCTTAGACGGTTCTCCAAGCACGTTTGGTCCCCAGTTTCCGCCTCAGAACATACGATACAGAAACAGCTAAATTACGATCAGGTACAGAATTACGTCTACACAGTTCGCGGACAGTTGGTGCGACTACAAAAATGCGTGATTTTTTTCACAAGCCGATTTTCTCTCTATTGAGGTAAAGCATCATCAGTGGTCTGTAATTAAGTTACACCACGAAGCGTGGGAAGGGGACTTCTGGAACGACTCAGAAATGCTACTTCATCTTCGTGAGTGAAATAGAGGATAATCCATGGACTTATATTCAAAACAATATATAAGCAATATTATCTGCATACGGAAAAAGGCAGAAAGATTAGAGTTTAACATCCCGCCGCCGACTAGGTCATTAGAGACCGAGCACAAATTCTTTTTTAGGAAGGACTTGAAAGAAATACGGCCTGGTCCTGTTTGAAGGGCCCATTCCGGCATTTACGGTGGCGATTTAGGGAACTCATCCTAAGGAAATGTCAGACAAGTTTCGAGACAACCTACAGGGTGACAATTATTGAACTATGTGAAATAAAATAGTCATAACTTCTGAACGGTTTGTGTTAGGACTTTCAAACTGCAACGTGGGCCGCAGGGCTTGATGGGAATTAGTATTCGCTGTATGGTTTGGTTCAACGACAAAGCACACTTTCATTTGGATGGTTTCATCAATAAGCAAAATTGAATCATTTGGGGCACTGAGAATCCGCATTTCACGATCGAGAATTCTCCACCCTCAACGGGTGACTGTGTGGTGTGCAATGTCCAGTAACAGAATAATCGGCGCGATATTCCTTGATGACACGGTGACTACCGAACAGTACCTGAAGGTTTTGGAAGTTGCTTTCATCCCTAATATCCAAAGTGACCCTGGTTTCGACAAGATGTAGTTCATGCAAGACGGAGCTCGACCCCATCGAAGCAGGAGAGTGTTTGGCATCCTGAAGAAGCACTTTGGGGACCGCATTCTGTCTCTGGGGTACCCAGAGACCACTGGCATGGGCCTCGATTTGCCGCCATATTCTTCGGATCTGAAGAAATACGACTCCTTTTTGTGCGGCTACGTTAAAGACAGGTGTAGATACGTAACCCTATGCCATTTCTGAGCTGAAAACAGGCATTCAGGAGGTCATCGACAGGATCGATGTTTCGACACTTCAGTGGGTCATGCAGAATTTCGCGACTCTTCTGCGCCACTTCATCACCAATGATGGCAGGCAGAACGAATAGATCATAACCTAATTTCGAATATCTATAGCCACGTTCACATGTTGAAAAAAGTATGTGCACGCCGTAGTTTGCAACTAATTCACATTTTTTTTATAGGTCAGTAATTGTCACCCCGTACAAATACTACTGGAACTTGTAACTTCGAGTTGAGCTGTGTAAAATGACGGAGAACTATTTGAACTATCGACGCTTATCAGACAGCCAGCATAATTTAGTGGTTTATCTTCTTAACGACCTTCGAACAATTGACCCTTTTAGTGCAGGAATTCCTTCTTTTGTCATAAAAATGAAGAAAAAGAAATGTATCTCATAAACTGAAGCGATGAGTGAGAATAGTTACTCAGGAAAATAACAGCCGCTGTGAAGTAGTTGTAAGCTCTAGCTGGACTGGAAAATATAGTGTGAAGTACTTACAAAGGTATTATAAGCAGAACATTCTGTGTGTGAGCCTGCAGTCTGATCCACCTGTTCGGGACAGGGGGGAAAGCGTGTGCCAACTGATTAGCGGGCAAGAGCGTTCTAGATGAGGAGTTACCGACGCCGCGGCTGCCAAATTACTGATGGCATGAGCGGCCGGCGTGTTGGCTTGCGATACGTCCTGAATGATGGCAACCGGCCACGCTGCTGCAAACAAGCCCTTCTCTTACGCGCCTACCTGAGATGGATAGGGCGGAGGCATTAATTCCTAGTCGTGTGTTTCGGAGTGTGGCTCTAACCCCTTCCACTCCCCCCTTCCGACCCCCCCCCCCCCCCCAATCCCACCCCGACCCTCCTGCGGCTTTCCGCGTTACTCCGCTCGACCTTTAACCTTCTCCACAGTTAATCTCTTGTTACGTACTTAACCTGATCGAGCGGCGTGGCTAACAGCGGTCAACTGCTAGTTTCGTATTTCGGAGAAATTACGTAGGATGTTCTAAATCGCGTCTTCCTCGGTGTCTACGGATTTCTCCAGACACCTTCTAATTTCGTTTATCTAGCGGTGCTTCTTGTTACAATGACTTCGATGAGGGATCAAATTTCCGTCAGAGGGACAGAAGAGAGCGTGAAATAAGGACAGAGAAGTGGTTTGTGAAACCTGTTTCACCACGTACTGAGATAATTGAAGCTTTTGTTGTTATGCCCAGCGAACTCAAAGTGATTCGAAACATTCGGTCTAATTTATGTCAGTTAATTTTCGAAACAAAAAGAAACAGATAACGTCCCGTAGATAACAAAGTCATTAGAGACGGAACACAACCTAGACTGGTGAAGGATGATGAAGGAAACGGCCTCGCCTTTTCAAAGTTTGCACGCCGAAATTCGCCCTAATCCATTCCGGATAAAATCCGTCTGGATGGCAGGACGGGGTATCCTCTCAAATATGAGGCCTTTATCTTATCACTGAGCCACTTTGCTCCAGTATTCACAGAATCGTGCTTAAAAATTAATTCCACGAAACTTCTGGATTGCTGGTTGGTGTTGTCGAGCTTTGTCCTCGACGCGACGGCTTAAACAATGCATCCATATTCACCAGCATTTTACTGGTGGAGATTACTGGAGCTGTCACTTGTACTGAGGTGATTCATGTCAAAAGTTTTCCGACGTGATTATGGCCGCACGACCAACTTTGAACGCGGAATGGTAGATGGAGCTAGATGCATGGGACATCCCATATCGGAAATCGTTAGGACATTCAATATTCTGAGATCCACAGTGTCAAGACTGTACCGAGAATACCAAATTTCGGGCATTACCTCTCACCACGGACAATGCAGTGGCCGACGGCCTTCACTTAATGACCGAGAGTAGTAGCGTTTGCGCAGGGTTGTCAGTGCTTACAGACAAGCAACACTGCTTGAAATAACCGCAGAAATCAATGTGGGACGTACGACGAACGTATCCATTAGGACAGTGCGGCGAAATGTGGCGTTAATGGGCTACGTCAGCAGATGAGCGACGCGAGTGCCTTTGCTAACAACAAGATATTGCCTGTACCGCCTCTCGTCGGTACAGGACCATATCGTTTGGTCCCTAGACGACTCGAAAACCGTGGCTGGTCACATGAGTCCAAAGCTGGTAAGAGCTGATAGTATGGTTCAAATGTGACACAGACCCCACGAAGCCATGGACCAAAGTTATCAACAAGGCACTGTACAAGCTTGTAGTAGCTCCATAGTGGTATGGGCTGTGTTTACATGGAATGAGCTGGGTCCTCTGGTCCAACTGAAACGATAATTGAATGGAAATGGTTATGTTCGACTATTTGGAGACTATCTGCAGCCATTCATGGACTTCATGTTCCCACACAAAGATGTCATGTAACCGGGTCACAATCGTACGCGATTGTCTTGAAGAACATTCTGGACTATTCGATCGAATGGTTTCGCCACCCAGAACGCCCGACATGAAGCAATCGAACATTTATGGGACACAATCGAGAGGTCAGTTCATACACAAAATCCTAGAGGTAGCATGGCTCAGTATTTGAGCACAGGACCTCCAACGACTTGTTGAGTCCATGCCAAGTCGAGCTGCTGCACTACGCTGGAAGAAAGGAGGTCCGACATGACATTAGGAGGCATCCTATGCCTTTTGTCACCTGAGTGTACAGCACACACACCGCCTGCCGACTTTGCGCTCTCGGGTTTCAAACTCTATGGTCAGATTTAACAAACTAACTTTCATTGTACGTGGCACGCATTAGTTCGTCTTTGTGAGCTAACTAACGAAATGAACGCGTCTCCCTCTTTCTCCAGGCCCAAGCCAGCATTCCATACTTCCAAAATTTCCTCAACAATCGAATCCAAAAAGGATTTCGTCGTGGTCAAGACTGTTGTCCCAGAAATCTCATGGAATATGTGTTACGCTGTTAAAAATGTCAAGATACACACGTGGAAACTTATTTATTTTCCAGACGGTAACGATAACTCGCCGTAGTTTATCTAGGAGCATGTGCTGATATTTCTGACGTGTTCTGAAAAAAGAAAGATTCGCTACTTACTGTTCCAATTGCGACTAACAGATCATATGTGGGCAGATAAAGGATTAATATGGAAAATGAGGCTACGAAGAAGCAGACAGCGTCAATTGCGACTGTGGAGAGGTAAACATATACATCAGTACTACTACTGCACGGACGATGGCTTATATCAAGTCTCGGAGAACGTACTAGATCTTTGTTAACTGTGTAAATGAATATGTTTCTAACACTAGAATAACAATAATAAGTGCAGTTGTAAGCCTACTCTGTCTTATGAGAAACAAACTACACGGGTTTCTTCAAGCATCTGTTTTACCAGGCAAATAATTAAGACCTTCAGGCTTTCTGGTACCAGTATCGGCCGATATATCACGCAGTTATAGACACTTGGTAAGCGTCCTACTAGTGATACGAAACCCGGAATAGTGAACTCATTTGCTGTGCTTATTGATGACAACACGATCTGTATAATTATAGTAATTGTTATGGTAGCAACTACAGGTTCTGTCAATGTTATTAATATTCCCAAACATAATGTTCCTGTCTAATAGCAGTAGTGTCATACTAAGGAAAACGCATAGGATCAATTCAGAAAGAAATAGATGTGGGGAAGATGTTGAGTGGTCCGAAGAGGAGCGAGAAATAATTTGATAGAGGTACCACATGCTGTGAAAGAGAAAAAAGAACAGAAACAGAGAGGAACCAGGAGGCTGGGATAGTACCATCAATGTCACAATTTCACTGATTTTCTGGTGGACAGAAGGAAGATAATGTGTACGCCGATAGAGATGTTACGCGATGATAGCGAGAAAAGCTTTCCTCTCCTCTTATTTGCGGTATGGTTGTGAATTATACGCAAGTTACTAGGTAGTCTGCTTCGGTGTTGTATGGCTCGAATGGAATAGAAAAGAAAGGCCGGCTAAGTTCTGTAGTACACTACAGAAGATCACTGTCAAATACCTTTCATAAAAGATATTTTATAAACTCTGATACGGTTTACGAGGGTACTTTTATCATATCTTTTATAAAATTTAGAGTTTTGACAATATAATACGAGCGCAAGCGAGCTTCAGTGCATATACAGAGAATATTTCATAGCAAAGAATGTTGCGAATGTACCTGAATTGAAGTTACGATTCGTTCTGGACAGCACTGAAACCTCATTTATAAACTGCGATATAAAATTTCACCCGCAGAAGAAAGCCGTTATTTTGTTTTTATATGGCAGTAGCAGCGATTATAGAAATGTACTTGAAACAGAAACAACTGGTTCATTACTGAAAGTTTGTTCTTCAGTTTTGCGTATGATCCTGCATATTACGTGCTTCCATGCAGGAAGTTAAAAAAAATACACAGATATTTCAGGTCGCAAATACTGAACTACTGAACTCGGATTCATTCAGTCGCGCACCAAACTGCGTAGTCTAAATGAATGCTCATATACACTAGAGCATTTTAAATTAAACTTTCTAAACTTAAGGAAGGGAACGAGTGAATAATAATTTGAGATGGATAACTAATATATACAATTTCTGTTGCTGAATGACAGATTATAGAATAAATCATAGTTTCTCATGTTTTTTACCTTTTTTAAAATTTTTGTACTGCAAAAATTGTGTGTCTATCGTCGTAGTATGACGGACGGAGTTCAAGTTTCATTTTGTACGACGGTAGACGTTTTTAGGTTTTGATATTCATTAAAACGGTTTCCATAGTTTTTATATCCAATAAAGTAAGACTTTTAACATAACACGAATGATAGCTGACGCTACTAATAGAATTTACATTTTACAGCTAGTATTATACACCAGCTGCACAACAACTAGGCATGTACCTGAATGACATTTTCACTCTGCAGCGGAGTGTTGGCTGATGTGAAATTTCCTAGTATATTAAAACTGTGTGCCGGACCGAGACTCGAACTCGGGACCTTTGCCTTTCGCGGACAAGTGCTCCACCGTCTGAGCTACCCAAGCCCGACTCACGCTTCGTCCTCACAGCTTCAATTCTGCCAGTACCTCGTCTCCTACCTACCAAACTTCACAGAAGCTCTGCTGCAAAAATTGCAGAACTAGCGCTCCTGGAGGAAAGGATATTGCGGTGACAGGTCCCGAGTTCGAGTCTCGGTCCGGCACGCAGTTTTAATCTCCCAGCAAGTTTCAGGTATGTACATGTACGTAGAAATGTGTAAATCACTAATCATTCTTGGACTTAAATCCATTATTGTACCACTAACGTGAGATCTCGCATAACCTTTCTGACATACTTTTCAGAATATCCGAAAAGGACTTTACCTGTGCATCCCATTATCACCTGTCGATGATGATGCCGTAACTATCGAACAAAAATTGAAGTAACAAAGAGCGTTCCTGTATATCTGCCGTAAGAATTAAGTCTCGTTTCATTAGAAATTCAAATGTTCCATATTTCTTTAAAATATTTATTGCTTTTCCCATACGTCTTATTGCCTTAATTTAAAAATATGTACTTGCTCCGAAATCTGCCAAGGTCGTAATAATTTTTTGTCTATTTGAATGGGTATGAGGTTTGGTTTGACTGTTTAACGTGAGCTCCCCAGCTGTGGATTTGTTTGTCTCGTGTGGGAGCAAGTAGAGAAGTTATGGTAGGTATGCAGTTGCAACCGCAGACAACGTTGTGTCTTTCATGGGGTCGAGAAACAGCCCGACATACAACTAACATGTAGAAATTGCGGACTTCAAAATGTCCTTGGCGCACATCGCCACATTATTTGACACATAAAACGATAAATTCTCTTTCACCGTCTGTCGTTAAACGGCTCTATTAATCACTTGGAAGATGGCTATAAATTTATTGGCGAAGGTAATAGTAGAGAAATCAACAAAGTCCAGCTGCACTTTTGAAATTTAATCCATTGCTCTATTTATTTTTACATGAAAGAGCCGTTATGGCTCTGTATGACTGTCTGGCAGCTATAAATTTTCACTGATACTCCTTATTAACCAAAACAGGATTCATTTTTTTCTTTTTGATCTAGAATGTCGATGATACATAACATCACCTGGACACAGTGTTGCATGTGTTAGTGGTCGAGTCATCTAAATTCATGTGAGCTGTTCGTATAGCGTAAAACGCTAGCTTCCGAAACAGTGAAGTGAGCTACATCCGGATAGAATATGCGCGGCAGATTAACAATATAATAAAATAAGTAATTAAATAAATAAAAAAACGTTCAAATGGCTCTGAGCACTATGGGACTTAACTTCTAAGGTCATCAGTCCCCTAGAACTTAGAACTACTTAAACCTAACTAACCTAAAGACATCAGACACATCCATGCCCGAGGCGGGATTCGAACCTGCGGCCGTAGCGGTCGCGCAGATTAACAGCCGTTGGTGTGGTACGGTGTCCTGCCTAACTGTGCTTTTAGGCGGTTTTTCACAATCGTTTAGGTGAATGCTGGGGTTGCTCCAATCTCCACCCCAGAAAATACAATACGCAAACAGTTAAAAAATACGATAACATACACAAAAAACGACAGACAGGACGTGCACGTTACATCTCTCTGACTATGGTAACAGGAAAGACATCCGGCCACAGCGTTAAAATCAAAATAAATTTGCCAGATCACGGAAAAGCATCTGACCCAATGAGATCTAATAAGCACTGGGGAAGTACAGTCTGTTGAATGTACACCAGAGACACGTAGACAACTGCAAAATTGACATCGATATATGCGACGGAATCAAAGGCATCATCTGAGAAAACTGCCAGAAAGAAAGATAAAGGAAGCTATTGTTCACCATGCTTGATAGAATGGGAAATGTAATTTAACTATCTGCATTGTATTCCTGTCGTTCTCATCCCCAGTTCTTTCCGTCTTACTACGTAATTCTCGCCAGCAGATTGTCAGTGCCTGAGAGAGTTAATATGTCAAAGCCACGAAAATCTGAGAATTTATAGGAAAATAGATAGTTAATAGTGAAATTGAAATGACTGCAATATCACTTTGATTAAAATTTTTTAAATTGTCCTGCACTCTTACTTGTGATGTAGTAATCTATTATTTGAACTGAAATCTAACAAAAGAAGAAAAAATACATTTATTTAATGGCAGGCACAATGGAAGTAACCTGTATGTCAATAAGAAATGGTACTGATATTCCCATGATAGCTGACATTCATATGTATGGCCACTGCTATAACCAATAGTACTTTTGTATTTAACTGTTGTTGCAATACTCAGGGGCTCATTGTATTTAATTCGTTAATTAAAGCTGGGTTTCAATGTTCTTCCGAAATCTAAAAACATAAAATGTGAACTATTTTCAATCTTCTTTTAATGATTTTAATGATTACTGCTGCTACTGAGTGGCTCTTCACACCGATATCCGTGATCTGTGGCTGTGTGGGTTACCTTCATAAACTTCGTCAACTGTATTTTCTCGTAAATTTTATGCTGTAGCTAGTTCTTATCTTTAATAACAGCTGGATTGGAACCAAAATAAGAAATTCACTTCGCCGGCCGCGGTGGTCTAGCGGCTCTAGGCGCTCAGTCCGGAAACGCGCGACTGCTACGGTCGCAGGTTCGAATCCTGCCTCGGGCATGGATGTGTGTGATGTCCTTAGGTTAGTTAGGTTTAAGTAGTTCTAAGTTCTATGGGACTGATGACCACAGATGTTAAGTCCCATAGTGCTCTGAGCCATTTGAACCATTTTGAAGAAATTCACTTCGATTTAATGACACATTAGCTTTAATCAGTTTATAATGCTACTACGTTCTCTAACACTACAAAAATGGTCCGAGTTCGCAGTCGCGAATAAAATGTGTCTGTATAAGGGGTAAGACCCAAAGATAGGAAAATAATATATCTCACCAGATAATGATATTCCTGGAGCATTAAGAGCATTGTTCCAGATGCAGGAGGAACTTCACGCTTCTCTGTTAGCAGGAGAGTGCACAATGGAAAAGCCAAAGCTCTGTCTATGGCTCATATAACTTTACAACTTTGCAGCACATTACTGTATATTTTTAATGTGGGAAAAGAGGTCTTTACCTTAGAACAATGAAAAGTACTAACAAATTCTAGCCCACACACAATAAGAGAACTGCAGATTCAATGTGAAAGCCACTAGATGATTAAATACAATTGTGGTGTCACCGCCAGACACCACACTTGCTAGGTGGTAGCCTTTAAATCGGCCGCGGTCCGTTAGTATACGTCGGACCCGCGTGTCGCCATTATCAGTGATTGCAGACCGAGCGCCGCCACACGGCAGGTCTAGAGAGACTTCCTAGCACTCGCCCCAGTTGTACAACCGGCTTTGCTAGCGATGGTTCACTGACAAAATACGCTCTCATTTGCCGAGACGATAGTTAGCATAGCCTTCAGCTACGTCATTTGCTACGACCTAACAAGGCGCCATTACCAGTTACTATTGATATTATGAATCATGTACCGCCAAGACCGACGATCATCATTAATGGATTAAAGTTAAGTATTCCACCAGCTACGTCCGTTTTACTAAATTCTAATTTCCTTGTCCTGTTCCAGAACTCACGCCAGCCTGCGTGAGCTAAAACGTGTGCCTTTCGGCTTCCTCTAGTAAAACGGTGTTGGCTCTCCTGCCAACCCACAACAACAATATATTGATAGATATTTTGTAATGAACTGAACTAACATACCTGAGTAATAAACTCACTGCTGTGTTCTGTTTGTCACATAATCACTAGTAATTAACACTCAGGAAAATGATCCAGAAATAGAACGAGCGTATTATAATAGTTGCGTATTGGTTTCTGATGGAAACGTATTATTTCTTTGGTTTAAATGTTTCTAAGCAAGTTACAAATATTAACGTGTTCTGTAAAGGGCACTTGCCATCACGTTAGTTGTAATCCAGAACATATACTTTACTGTGAATGAAAGCAATAATTACATAATTAAACCTTAATTCACATGAAGTTCAAATGTGAAACTTCTGCCTTTCAGATGATGATGAGATAATTTATTTATGTTCAAAATGCAGCGTTGTGGAATCTAAGTTGTGTTCACCGTCTGCCGCCTTGTATTAAAATACATATATAATAAAATTAAATACACTCCTGGAAATGGAAAAAAGAACACATTGACACCGGTGTGTCAGACCCACCATACTTGCTCCGGACACTGCGAGAGGGCTGTACAAGCAATGATCACACGCACGGCACAGCAGACACACCAGGAACCGCGGTGTTGGCCGTCGAATGGCGCTAGCTGCGCAGCATTTGTGCACCGCCGCCGTCAGTGTCAGCCAGTTTGCCGTGGCATACGGAGCTCCATCGCAGTCTTTAACACTGGTAGCATGCCGCGACAGCATGGACGTGAACCGTATGTGCAGTTGACGGACTTTGAGCGAGGGCGTATAGTGGGCATGCGGGAGGCCGGGTGGACGAACCGCCGAATTGCTCAACACGTGGGGCGTGAGGTCTCCACAGTACATCGATGTTGTCGCCAGTGGTCGGCGGAAGGTGCACGTGCCCGTCGACCTGGGACCGGACCGCAGCGACGCACGGATGCAAGCAAAGACCGTAGGATCCTACACAGTGCCGTAGGGGACCGCACCGCCACTTCCCAGCAAATTAGGGACACTGTTGCTCCTGGGGTATCGGCGAGGACCATTCGCAACCGTCTCCATGAAGCTGGGCTACGGTCCCGCACACCGTTAGGCCGTCTTCCGCTCACGCCCCAACATCGTGCAGCCCGCCTCCAGTGGTGTCGCGACAGGCGTGAATGGAGGGACGAATGGAGACGTGTCGTCTTCAGCGATGAGAGTCGCTTCTGCCTTGGTGCCAATGATGGTCGTATGCGTGTTTGGCGCCGTGCAGGTGAGCGCCACAATCAGGACTGCATACGACCGAGGCACACAGGGCCTACACCCGGCATCATGGTGTGGGGAGCGATCTCCTACACTGGCCGTACACCACTGGTGATCGTCGAGGGGACACTGAATAGTGCACGGTACATCCAAACCGTCATCGAACCCATCGTTCTACCATTCCTAGACCGGCAAGGGAACTTGCTGTTCCAACAGGACAATGCACGTCCGCATGTATCCCGTGCCACCCAACGTGCTCTAGAAGGTGTAAGTCAACTACCCTGGCCAGCAAGATCTCCGGATCTGTCCCCCATTGAGCATGTTTGGAACTGGATGAAGCGTCGTCTCACGCGGTCTGCACGTCCAGCACGAACGCTAGTCCAACTGAGGCGCCAGGTGGAAATGGCATGGCATGCCGTTCCACAGGACTACATCCAGCATCTCTACGATCGTCTCCATGGGAGAATAGCAGCCTGCATTGGTGCGAAAGGTGGATATACACTGTACTAGTGCCGACATTGTGCATGCTCTGTTGCCTGTGTCTATGTGCCTGTGGTTCTGTCAGTGTGATCATGTGATGTATCTGACCCCAGGAATGTGTCAATAAAGTTTCCCCTTCCTGGGACAATGAATTCACGGTGTTCTTATTTCAATTTCCAGGAGTGTATCTGTATGACAAAATTTTATATTCAGGAAGAACGGTTGTACAGGGTGACAATTATTGAACTATATGAAAGAAAACATAAATTAGTTACTAACTACGACGTGCACACACTTTATTCAACATGTAAACGTTACTACAGATATTCAGATTTAGGTTATGACATGTTCGATATGTTTGCCGCCGTTGGCGATGATGTAGAGCAGACGAATAGCGAAATTCTGCATGGCCAGCTGAAGTGTCGGTGCCGCGTGGGATTAGCCTAGCGGTCCAAGGCGCTGCAGTCATGGACTGTGCGGCTGGTCCCGGCGGGGGTTCGAGTCCTCCCTTGGGCATAGGTGTGTGTGTTTGTCCTTAGGATAATTTAGGTTAAGTAGTGTGTAAGCTTAGGGACTGATGACCTTAGCAGTTAAGTCCCGTTAGATTTCACACACATTTGAACTTTTTTTTTTCTTTTCTTTTTTTTTTTTTTTTTTTTTTTTGAAGTGTCGGAACATCAACACTGTTGATGACCTCCTGAATGGCTGATCTCAGCTCAGTAATGGTTTTGGGATTATTGCTGTACACATTGTCTTTAACATAGCCCCGCAGAGAGGAGTCGCATGTACTCAGATCCGGGAATACAGCCACCAATTGAGGCCTATGTCAGTGGTCTATAGGTACCACGCAGCTAGAATGCGGTCCCCAAACTGCTTCTCCAGGATATAAAACACTCTCCTGCTTCGATGAGGTCGAACTCTGTCTTGCATGAACCACATATTGTCGAAATCTGAGTCACTTTAGATAAAGGGGATGAAATCATCACGGAATATCGCATTGTTCCGTGACTGAACATTGAGCACCACACAGTCACCCGTTGAGAGTGAAGAAACTCCAAGATCCCGAAATACGGATTCTCAGTCACCTAAACGCACCAATTGGCGAACCCATCCAAATGAAAGTGGACTTCGTCACTAAACCAAACCATAATAATTCCTATCATATCCCGCGGCCAACAGTGCAGTTTGAACGTCCTAACGCTAACCGTTCAGATGTACACTACTGGCCATAAAAATTGCTACACCACCAAGATGACGTGCTACAGACGCGAAATTTAACCGACAGGAAGAAGATACTGTGATATGCAAATGATTAGCTTTTCAGAGCATTCACACAAGGTTGGCGCCGGTGGCGACAACTACAACGTGCAGATATGAGGACAGTTTCCAACCGATTTCTCATACACAAACAGCAGTTGACCGGCTTTGCCTGGTGAAACGTTGTTGTGATGCCTCGTGTAATGAGGAGAAATGCGTACCATCGCGTTTCCGACTTTGATAAAGGTCGGATTGTAGCCTACCGCGATTGTGGTTTATCGTATCGCGACATTGCTGCTCGCGTTGGTAGAGATCCAATGACTGTTAGCAGAATATGGAATCTGTAGGTTCAGGAGGGTAATACGGAACGCCGTGCTGGATCCCAACGGCCTCGTATCACTAGTAGTGGAGATGACAGGCATCTTATCCGCATGGCTGTAACGGATCGTGCAGCCACGTCTCGATCCCTGAGCCAACAGATGAGGACGTTTGCAAGACAACAACCATCTGCACGAACAGTTCGACGTCGTTTGCAGCAGCATGGACTATCAGCTCGGAGACCATGGCTGCGGTTACCCTTGACGCTACATCACAGACAGGAGCCCCTGCGATGGTGTACTCAACGACGAACCTGGGTGCACGAATGACAAAACGTCATTTTTTCAGATGAATCCAGGTTCTGTTTACAGCATCATGATGGTCGCCTCTGTGTTTGGCGACATCGCAGTGAACGCACATTGGAAGCGTGTATTCGTCATCGCCATATTGGCGTATCATGATGGTTACACGTCTCGGTCACCTCTTGTTCGCATTGACGGCACTTTGAACAGTGGACGTTACATTTCATATGTGTTACGACCCGTGATTCTACTCTTCATTCGATCCCGGCGAAACCCTGCATTTCAGCAGGATAATGCACGACCGCATGTTGCAGGTCCTGTACGGGCCTTTCTGGATACAGAAAATGTTCAACTGCTGCCCTGACCAACACATTCTCCATATCTCTCACCAATTGAAAACGTCTGGTCAATGGTGGCCGAGCAACTGTCTCGTCACAATACGCCAGTCACTACTCTTGATGAACTGTGGTATCGTGTTGAAGCTGCATGGGCAGCTGTACCTGTACACGCCATCCAAGCTCTGTTTGACTCAATGCCCAGGCGTATCAAGGCCGTTATTACGGCCAGAGGTGGTTGTTCTGGGTGCTGATTTCTCAGGATCTATGCACCCAAATTGCGTGAAAATGTAAGCACATGTCAGTTCTAGTATAATATATTTGTCCAATGAATACCCGTTTATCATCTGCATTTCTTCTTGGTGTAGCAATTTTAATGACCAGTAGTGTAGAATGTTTGGCTTTGTTTACGCAGCCACAACCTTACCTCTGCTGGTACAGCTTCATCACTATTAAAGTGAAATTCTCGAAAGTGTCCTTTAAGCTGTTGAAGCAGATGCAAATCGGATGTGGCCAAATCGGGACTGTATGGAGGATGGTCGGTGGCAGTGAACCTAAGGCGTCGGACTGCTGAATGTCCTAGCAGTCGTGTGTACTCCGGCATTGTCATGACGAAGGAAAGAGTGCGCCATTGTGAACGAACTCTTCGAATTCGAAACTCGATTACAGCACACTGCTTCTCATGCACCGACATATTTACGTTACATACCAGCGTGTTAAATGCTAAATGCTACAATTCTAAGTCCTCTAGCGGCAGAGAGCTGCAAGTATGTAGACATGAAAAATTAAAGATATAGAATGTTACTAATGTTTGTTTTGTTCCAAAAGCTTAGAGTTTTTACGTAAAAAATTCTGAAGTATTACGTTTCAGGACGCCCTCGTATATTTAAGCTTTGAAACTTGTTGAAGAGAAACTATTGTGCTAACAAACACACAGAATGTGGTAATATGGCAGTGCACTACTTTATTGTATCATGAAACTTGAATAATTAAAAACTAAGTATGCATTGTCTCAAGTAATGTCAAACTATGCCACAATAATTTATTTATTTATTTATTTATTTATCTTAGATCTAACTAGATATCATGACACGACGTTATAATATGCGTGGCATATGAGGAGTATACAATAATAATAATAATAATAATAATAATAATAATAATCCGAGTATAGTAAAAATGTATGGAATTAAAGAAAAACCTGCTTGTTAAAGTTGTGTTATGCAATTTCCTCATTATGTTTTTATCGAATATGATGAATGACAGTTTACAGAAATGTATCGCAGCACTACACAAGCAATCAAGTATGGAGAAGTTGACTGGATAGTGGAAAAGCGAGAAACAGTGAGGAAAGATCAACAGATGAAAACTTAAATGATATTTTCATGTTCTGAACACCACCTACACATCAGTATCTCTTTAAAAAGTATGTTGTTAATGCAAGTCTACAACTATTAGCGAATTTAGTTTTTAAATTTTTTGTTTTGTTTTTGGTGGGTATAAATTCCCCCCCCCCCCTCCCCTTGGAAATGCGTGTTATGAAAAATACGTTGGTACCACTAGGGTTAATATTACACTTCTGTAGGAGCTTAAGGTGAGAACCTTTAATTAAAGTGGAAAGAGGTTAACAGGTGTAGTAACATTTCACAACCAAAAAAATCAGAAACATATATTACCAAAATATTGCTGTTCTATCTCTTGTTTAGCACTTTTACTTAAGTTGACTATATAGAATTCAGCAGCAACGTTTGAAACGTAATGTTTGCATTATGAATGTAGTGGTGGTTATTACGATAATCCATTCATGGTCGAGTTACCGTTATAGATGTACAATATTCAAGTATAAGAACTACAGATAATACTATAGGCTGTAACTTACAACAGCTATCCATTTAGAGAAAACTGAATGCTGATGTATAAAAAAAGAAACACATAATTTTCTTGTGACTCCATTAAAGCTGATGGTAGGCATTAGGTAGTGAAACTGTATGCTCTGAAACCGGCTATGCTCCTAGTGTTCTCACGTATCCAAAATTTCTTTAAGTACACACCCACACACTCTGTCATAAAGGTGAAGAATGTAAAGCTAATTTTAATTCACTAGCCGGCTAGTTAACTATTTTTATGGTTGAATAGTTTTGTGGCTCTAATTTGGAGGTTTTCTCCTGTTCGTTTTTGATGAATAATGACGCATTTTATCCGGCAAGCGATGCTTCGTTGCTGACATAATTCCGACGCAGACGTTCAGTTACTATTAACTGCGTGGATCATGACCGAGGAGCAATGGGAAGCACGCTGACGTACTAACGTCTCATACGGGAGGCCACCAAAATACTCCCATCTGTCGCGATCTGAAGCGTGCTTGGCTTTTGCACATTCATTAAGGTCACGGTGGAAGTGCGTTAATTGAATGAGATCGCCTTTGACCGGGGCTACCAGGCTGAAACTCTGTTTTAGTGGAGGTGGCGACTTTCTTAAAGGTATTGGAAGTCGCTCTTCTCCCTTTAAAGGGCGCCTAGACTACAAAGGAGCAACGTCCCGACCGCTGCTTTGGTGAGAAGATAAATTCGTTGGAGCGCGCTGGAATCACGTCTCGCTGCCAAGAACAGGGCAGACTTACCGTGTTAAACGCCGACTCGCAGGCCGTCATAAATACGCACACTACATAGTCAGGTCGGTTTTATATCGGTCAGGCAACACCTTCTTGTGTGAAATTTCACATGAAGGATCCTATCTCCTGTTTTTCTTATATTGCTGGTGTTCGACTATTTCTCACAAATGTTTTGACGAAGCAGCGTAAGTATTTTATTGGAGAAAAAGGCATTAAAATTTCCCCACTACCCAGATGAATTGGATTATTCGGAGCAGACATTAGTTGTTTGTTGTTGTGGTCTTCATTCCAGAGACTGGATTGATGCACCTGTTCATGATACTCTATCCTGTGCAAGCTTCTTCATCTCCGAGTATCTACTACAACCTACATCTGCCTGAATCTGCTTAGTGTATCCATCTCTTGGTCTCCCTCTACGGTTTTTACCCTCCACGCTTCCCTCCAATACTAAATTGGTGATCCCTTGATGCCCCAGAAAGTGTCCTATCAACCGAACACTTCTTCTAGTCAAGTTATTCCACAGATTCCTCTTCTCCCCATTTTTATTTAGTACCGCTTCATTAGTTACGTGATCTACCCATGTAATCTTCAGCAATCTTCTGTAGCACCACATTTCTAAAGCTTCTATTTTCTTCTTGTCTAACGTATTTATCGTCCATCTATATCTACATCATACTTTTCGTACCACTATCTGATCCCTCCAACCCTGTTCCACTTGCGAACAGTGCGTGGGAAGAATGACTGTCGGTAAGACTCTGTATTGGCTCTGATTTCTCGAATTTTCTCCTCGTGGTCAAGACGCGAGATGTATGTGACTACTTCTGAAAAGTTCTGTCCCGAAATTTCAATAGTAAATCTCTCCGTGATGCACAACGCCTCTCTTGTAACGTCTGCCAGTGGAGTTTGTTGAGCATTTCCGTAACGCTCTTTCGCCAGCTAAACGATCCCGTGACGAAACGTGCCCACTCTTCGTTGGATCTTCTCTATCTCCTCTATCAGCCCTACCTGATAGGGATTCCAGATAGATGAACAGTACTCAAGAATCGGGCGAACACGCGCCTTGTAAGACACTTCCTTCATGGGTGATTCTTCCAATGAATCTGTGTCTGGTGTCTGCTTTTCCCACTATCTGTCTTATATGGTCATTCCAGTTATGGTCGCTCTGGATAGTTAGACTAGATATTTTACTGCAGACGCTGCCTCCAGCTGTTTGTCGTCAATAGTGTAGCTGTACAGTAGTGGATTTCATTCCCTATGCATGCGCAATATGTTACACTTATTTACGTTGAGGGTCAAACGCCAGTTTCATCAGTTCTCTGCAAGTCGTTCTGCAATTTCTGTCTTCTGGCGTTGCTACTTTGGTATAAACAATTGCCTCATCTGCGAGTAGCCTTAAAGAGCATCCGACGCTTTCTACTAGATCATTTATATAAATTTCTATATATTTCACTTCGACACATGGCTACGTGCCACACAAATACTTTCAGAAAAGACTTTCTGACACACAAATCTATACTCGATGTTAACAAATTTCTCGTCTTCACTTTCCTTGCCATAGCCAGTTATTTTGCTCATCTACTGCTTTAAGTATCTCATTTCCAAATCTAATTCCCTCAACATCACCTGCTCTATTTCGACTATTCCATCATTCTCGTTTTTCTCTTGTTGATGTTTATTTTATATTCTCCTTTCAAGACACTATCTATTCCGTTCAGCTGCCCTTCCAAGTCCTTTGCTGTCTCTTAATTCCTATTCCAAATTTTTATTTTATTTCCTTCACTGCTTGCTCATATTACTATGAAGTACCAATTAACTCTAATTTAAAATGGGCACTTTAAAATATTAGTCTTTTATTTCATTTCTAAATGTAGGCTACTTAAGATTCCAGTCACCATATAGAATTTTATGTTTCAACTATCTTTAACATTACCAGCAAATCTGCACTTACACTTCCAGACACTAACAACTGTGGAAACTGTGTTAACCACAAAATACGTCGCGAATGAACTCGAGGTCTGTGAACATAAAGAACAGTGTACCTCCAATAAGTAATTAAAACTGCAGAGAAATGCGAAGCGTTCAGACACGGCACCTCGAGGGTGAACAGAAACGACATGGATCATTTATTAAAGTGCCAGAAAAGAGACGAAGGTTATAATTTAAAATTCAGCCAAAGAACTAATCAGAAACGGGCACATGTTCCAATTGGAACTTGATAAGCAAGGAAATTGGCAGTTCCCCTTTCTCTTTATTGTTTTAGAGAGGTACCAATTACCTTAACCGGCTTCGGAAAAACAACGGAAAACAAATCCGTATATCCAGACCGGGATTTCTACTCCAGACCTGCCAAATACAGTGCCTTTAGCAACTGCACCACCTCGTTTGGCAGTGAAAAGCCGTCAATCAGTGTGAAAACGTGAAAGTGTCGTTTACTTCAAAGGGCACAATTTCAGCATGTCACTGAATTGAGAAACGGAAGAATAATAATTCTCCGTGAAATGGGTTTGTTAAACGGTGACATTTCTGCGTGTATAGAGCATGTCGCTTCTAGAAACGGATATAGCGGAAACGTCAGTGAGAAGTGGCAGTAGGCCACACAGCATCGGCTGGTCACATTTTCTGCAGCATGCTATAAATGGTAGTACAGCTTCGATCACACTGTGGCCTATACGTTTAAGCACTGCAACGGGTGTGAACCGCTTTGTGTCGACCGTTTGGTGTCGGTATTTTAAGCGGCAGACTGTTGGTACACAAGCCATTGCGGCGCCTTCCATTGTCAACTAGCCATTAAAGTCGCACAGTGCAATGAGTACGTGACAGAGGACCGACCCCTACAAATTTCCGATAATCTCAAACTGTTCGGTATAGGAAATGAACGAAGGATTAGGGCTTACCTCCCGTTGGCAAGAATATCATTAGAGATGAACAACTAGGTCGGATCGTGACTAGGAGGCATGATATATCACTATTTAAAAGCTGGGTGTGTACGAAAGACGTCTGATGAGTGTCGAAACATTTTTCCAGAAAATCTTGTAAGCTACACGGAAGAGCGAAAAAAACTGGTACACCTGCCTAACATCGTGTAGAGCCCCCGCGAGCACGTAGTGCCACAACACGATGTGCCATAGACACGACTAATGTCTGAAGTAGTGCTGGAGGGAACTTACACCATGAATCCTACAGGGCTGTCCATAAATCCGTACGAATACGAAAGGGTGGAGATCTCTTCTCAACAGCACGTTGCAAGGCATCCCAGATTTGCTCAATAATGTTCATGTCTGGGGAGTTTGGTGGCCAGTGGAAGTGTTTTAAGAGCAGAAGAGTGTTACTGGAGCCACGTGTGGGGTGTCGCATGGTCCTGCTGGAACTATCCCAGTCCGTCGGAATGTATAGTGCACATAAATGGATGCAGGTGATCAGACAGGACGTCTACGTACGTGCCACCTCTCAGATTCGTATCTAGACGTATCAAGGGTCCCATATCACTCCATCTGCACATGCCCCACACCATTACAAAGCCTCCACCGGCTTGAACGGTCTCTTGCTGACATGCAGTTTTCCATGGATTCTTGAGGTTGTCTCTATACTCGCACACGTCAATCCGCTCTATACAATTTGAAACGAGACTCGTCCGACCAGGCAACACATTTCCAGTCATCAACAGTCCAGTTGTCGGTGCTGACGGGTCCAGGCGTGGCGTAGCTTTGTGGCGTGCAATCATCAAGAGTACAGGAGTGGGTCTTCGGTCCCGAAAGTCCATATCGAAGACGTTTTGTGGAACGGTTCGCAAGCTAACACTTACTGATGGCCCAGCATTGAAATCTGCAACACTTTGTGGAAGGATTGCACTTCTGTCGCGTTGAACGATTGTCTTCAATCGTCGTTGGTCGCGTTCTTGCTGGATCTTTTTCCGGCCGTAGCGATGTCGGGGATTTGATGTTATACCTGATTCCTTATATTCACGGTACACTCGTGAAATAGTCTTACGGGAAAATCCCCACTTTATCGCTACTTTGGAGATGCTGTGTCCCATCGCTCTTGCGCCGACTATATGACCACGTTCAAACTCACTTAAGACTTGATAACCAGTCATTGTTGCAGCAGTAAGCGATCTAACAACTGCGCCAGACGCTTGTTGTCTTATATAGGCGTTGTCGATCGCAGTGCCCTATTCTGCCTGTTTACACATCTCTGTATTTGAATACCCATGCCTTTACCAGTTTCTTTGGCGTTTCAGTGTAATTACTGATGAGATTTTATACAAACACTTGGAAACACTGCATCTCTGACATGCAGACAGTGCCAGTTTTGTAGTGTCCACCACTATAGTTTTATGAATAACTCTACGACGCTCTGGGAATACTCAATGTGCCGAAGCACCGTTTTTGTAAATTATACACTTGTTAAATTCGGATTGGCCCATCTTCTTTTCTTCTCTACACGTTTTATGCGTTTGTACCACATTGGACGGTCAGGACGCGCATTTATAGACATTTTATGGTTGTTAGTATTTCCCGCAATTGATCACCAATTCATAAAGCGTGTATTTGGCTGAGAACAGGCTTTCCGCAGAATTACTCGAAATACGTTACCGTTACTTGCGTCAAGGATCAACTGCCAATTTTTGCACCAAGTTGTGACCCACTGTAGGTCTTCTTGCAATTCTGTACAGTCTTTTGGTGCTGCAACTTTACCACCTACAACAGCATCATCCACGAACAGCGTACTGGAGCTTTAGACTTTATCCACCGGATCATTTGCACAGAGTGGTCAGAAACAGTTCGAAAAGCTTAAACGGTGTTGCAAGTTAGGTTGTGCTAGCCCGTCCGGTTGGCCGTGCGGTGTAACGCACGGCTTTCCGGGTGGGAAGGAGCGCCGGTTCGCGGCATGAATCCGTCCAGCGGATTTGTGTCGAGGTCTGGTGAGCCGGCCAGTCTGTGGATGGTTTGTAGGCGGTTTTCCATCTGCCTCGGCAAATGCGGGCTGGTTCCCCTTATTCCTCCTCAGTTACACTTTGTCGGCGATTGCTGCGCAAACAAGTTCTCTACGTGCGCGTACACCACCATTACTCTACCACGCAAACATAGGGGTTACACTGGTCTGGTGTGAGACGTTCCCTGGGAGGTCCACCGGGGGCCAAACCGCACAATACCCGTGGGTTCGGTGTGGGGAGGCGGAGAGGTGAAGTGGACTGCGGTAGTCGTCGTGGAGTTGTGGACCACTGCGGCTGCGGCGGGGACGCAGCCTCTCCGTCGTTTCTAGATCCCAAGTTAACATAATATAGCATAACATAGGTTGTGCTGAGAAAAAATTGTTAAGAAAAAATTCGGCGTTTAGCGCCGTTTCCAAGTAAGGTACCACTGAAGTTATCCAATCAGGCCGCTGCGCGCACACATTCAGGCTGCCCGCCAGAGACGGTATCTCCAAACGTGTTTTTCGTTTGGTTCCCTAAATCCGAACAAGTGAGCGATAAAGAAATAGGACCTGGGACGGTAGTACGTATCAGACGCGATCCAAAGTCTCAGCAGCTTCGTGTTCTGTGAGAGAATAATAGACATGAACTATATCTGACGGGGAGCTTGAATTTGCGCGCGCAATGTCACGATTGGCTACCTTCTACGCTCTTTACTCGGAAACTGTATCGAATTTATTTCTTAACAATTACTTCTCAGCACAACCCACCGTGCAACACCTTTATAATCCTTTTAGACTGTTTCTGACCATACTGTATGTGAACCGTAAAGGCCTATGATTCCTCCTCAGGGTACACTCTCGAAGTTACTTTCACTTCTGACGATGTCGGCCCGTTAAGAACAACGTTTGAGCTCAGTCGATGCTGTTATCTCGAGCACACACAGAGCGGTGGAAATGGAACAGGGAGTGAGCCGGGAAGACGTCGCAGGGCACTCGAGGCCCGTCCCTGAGGACTAAACACACCGAGCGTCCATCCGCCCCCTCACGTGAAACCGCTGTCTCACCCCAGAGCAATCAAGTGGGACTATTTCTCTCAACGCACTTCTGCTTGGACGAAGAACCTGTTCGGTTACTTTGATCCGTCAAATCCCTTCTCTCTGGTAAACACTTGCTAGCAATAAGAGTTTTTATTTGCCCTCTAATCTTTCAGTACCTTTGTTTCTTGCCATACAACACAGTGAGGTCTGTATTTCACGTCTCAGTTGTCTTTAACACACAGGATGAGGCAGCTAAGAAAATCCACCCAAAATACATACAAAACGAGTTAACATATAGCTCCGTGGTTTTCGTTGAATTTATAACGGACAGTGAAACACATTTTCTGACATATTTAAGTAATTTTTAACGTTTATAGCTGTCGAATTAAGACATCGACTTTGTTTGTATTAAAGAGGTTCCGGCGCTTTCTGTTACGTCATTTATATATAATAACTGATGATGACCGAAGAAGGGGGGATATGGAATGTAGACTGCCAATGGCAAGAAAAGCTTTTCTGCACAAGAGAAATTTGTTCACATCGTGTATAGATTTAAGTGTCTGGAAGTTCTTCCTCAAAGTATTAGTATGGAGTATAGACATGGATGGAAGTGGAACATGGACGACAAACAGTTCAGACAAGAAGAGAATAGAAGCTTTCGAACTGTGATGATTCAGAAGAGTGCTGAAGATTAGAATGGTGGATCACATAACTAATAAGGAGGTACTGAATAGAATTGGCGAGAAGAGAAATTTGTAGTATAACCTGGCTAAAAGAAGGGATCGATTGGTAGGACATATTCTGAGGCATCAAGGGATCACCAATTTAGAACCGGAGGGAAGCGTGGAGGGTAAAAACTGTAGAGGGAGACCAAGAGATAATTACAGTAAGCAGATTCAGGTTGCAGCAGTTACTCTGAGGTGAAGAGGCTTGCACAGGATAGAGTGGCATGGAGAGCTGCATCAAACCTGTCTTTGGACTGAAGACCGCAACAACAACAACATTTATATACATTGTAAACAATAACGGTCGTATCACACTTTCTTGAAGTACTCTGGAAATTACCTTTACGTCTGTCGATCTTGTTCCGTTGAAAGCGACGTGCTGAGTTCTGTCAGCAAGGAAGACTTGAATCCAGTTGCAAAACTGGTCCAATACTCGATTAGCTCTTACTTTATTCACTAAACGGTAGTGGAGGATGGTATCAAATGACTTCCTGAAGTCAAGGAACATGGCATCAACCAAAGCGCCGTTGGCTGCAGCCCTATGAATCTCATGGAGGAACAGGGCGAGCTGAGTTTCTCAACATATGTTTGCGGAATGCATGTTGATTTTCTTAGAAAGATGTTCGTTCCTCAGAAACGTCATAGGTATTGAGCATGAAACATGTTCAATGACTCTACAACACATTGATGACAAGATATAAATCTATAATTATGTGCATCCGTCCAACGACCCTTCTTGAGAACGGTATGACCTGCGCTTTTTTCCAGTCGATAAGTTCCCATCTGTTCCGCGATTGGTTATCTCAACATTTGCCATTTCGACGTTCGTACGATGACTGGAAGGAAGGGCCGTATTACAATCGTTCGCAGTGAAACAATTTCAGAAGACTGGATTCAGTATTTCGGCTTCTCTGTGTTACCTTCCGCTTTGCTGCCTGTGTGGTGACTGGGTGACTGAATAGATGAATTCGAACCGCTTATCGGTTTCAGTTAAGACCGAAACCTCGTTGGGTTTGTTGTGAGATCGGTTAGCAAAATTTTACTTTCAAGGTCACTGAACATTTCACTCATTGCTGTCCTTACGCTCACTGTTTCTTCGGTCAGCTTTTGTTTGCCAGCTAGGTTATAACTTCTATTGAATCTGTGATCAAGCCCCCTTTGTTTACGGACCAGTTTTCTGACACGGCTACTAAGCGACAGTAAATCTTTCCCATCTCTTAAGACCTTGCTCGGAACATGCTTGCCTAAAACATATTGAACGATGCTTTTGAATATTTTCCTTTGTGTTCCATATCTTGTCCTCAGCACTGAATATTTGATGTTGGATAATCAGATACTCTGCAATTTGTGCCCTGTCACTTTTTCTAAGCAAAAATATTTTTCTGCCTTTCTTAACCTCAATCATAGTTGTTATAACATCCTTATGATGACTGATACTTTCCCCTACGTTAACCGATTTCATAACATTAGGTCTGTTTGTCGCTACGAGGTATACGACTTCATCTTCTCGAGTTGGTTCTCTAATTATCTGCTCGAAGTAATTTTCGGACAAGACATTCAGAACAATGTCACACGGTTCCCTGTTTCTGTCACCAGTTTTCATCGCATAACGCTCCCAATCTATGCATGGCAAGTTGAAGTTGGTTGGTTGGTTGGTTTTGGGGAAGGAGACCAGACAGCGTGGCCATCGGTCTCACAGGATTAGGGAAGGATGGGGAAGGAAGTCGGCCGTGCCCTTTCAGACGAACCATCCCGGCATTTGCCTGGAGTGATTTAGGGAAATCACGGAAAACCTAAATCAGGATGGCCGGACGCGGGATTGAACCGTCGTTCTCCCGAATGCGAGTCCAGTGTCTAACCACTGCGCCACCTCGCTCGGTGGCAAGTTGAAGTCTCACCCTCTATTACAACGGCGTGATCAGGAAAGTTGGTAACAATATTCTGACAGTTCTCTCTGAAGCTCTCTACCATTAGAGCTCCTGACCCAGGCGATGTACAAAAGAATCAGATTATCATTTGTGACCTACCTTTGATGCTTAAATTCACCCAGATTAATTTGCATTCGGAATCTGTGATAATCTGTGGATATTATCAAATTAGTTACTGAAGTAAATACTTCGTTACGTTGCTACGATCACAAGAAATATTCTTCTAAAAATACGTGTGTGACAAAGTTACATTTTATTGCGGTATACCTTAATGGATCTTTGAAATCCACGAAAAGATAATGAGTCGTGGCGGCACTTAGGGAACTACACTTTGTCGATACAACACAAAAACACATGGCAAACCAGACGGTTTAGTGCGCCCGTATGTCATGAGAGATTTAACGCAGATTATATCTAACTTTATTTTCTCATAACCAAAGGGAACAAATTACACTTACTACTGTGTCTTATGTAATATCATTGTCAAGCAAAAGGATGAGATATTAATATACCTGTAATCACCACGTGATGTCTTGATGAACATTAAGTGAGCACCATACATCAGTAGAAACGACAAACAACTTAATTTTCATCATGTATACAACACAAATAACGTAGAAAAGCTGACACTTTGATATCGAAGCTATCCTGGGATAGTTATAGGTTCAGCATCATGCTATTCTATATTATGTATATATATATGTAGCCTAAACCACATTCAACTGGTTTTAACACTGTAACAGTCCAAAAATAAATTATCTACTAGATTTCACATAGACATCGGGTGATGAGTCGGATGTAACTGAACATTGCATTACTTTCATAATGACGTAAATGTAGCATATAGATGTTGATTCGTGGTCTTCGTCATATATTATGACTTTAATGTGTGTATGTGATGGAAACTAAGATGGTTGTCGTTTCTAATCGATGTATGATTTGTACTTAAAATGACTTAGACATTAGGTGTCATGTTGTAATAAAAATTTAGGTGTCATGTTGTAATAAAAATTTGTCAAAACATCATTCTTTTACGATAGTAAAATTACACAAGACACTACAATAAGCGTAAACTTCCTCGATTTGTTGTGAGAAAAGAAATTAGATGTAGTCTGTGTTAATTTTAATCATGACATATTTAATTGCACTCGTAAATATCGATGCAGTCTTGAATATTATAAAGTTTTAGCTTAACTCCTCTTACTATTAGGTATACATAGAGAACCTAAATCGAATGTCTTCTAATTTTCGACAGTATAATTTTTTAAAATTATAAAAAATGTAATTTTTTAAAAGTATGTTATTTTATAAAAAGTCTCTAAAAATAATCTCAAAATTACTATGCTTCCGGACTTGGCTTATATAAGTCGTAAATTGCAATTGGACTTTGTTTAACATAAAACAATTGTATGTAATAATATAGCCAAGCTTCCATCAGGTCACATAACCACAGTGCCACCTGTTGAGCTTATATGACAGTTAGAATGTTTACGCTGATTCTCAGTCAGCTGCGTTGTTGTTCCATATATTGTGGTAAATGAAAATATTTGTGGACAGTGTTATATCATGCCACTTAGTTGTTTTTCCTGTCAATTTTGGCTCTGTCCTATTACAGATCCGAAGATGCTAACATAGTCTTTCCGAATCCAGTTATCCAAATTTAATAAATGATTGACTTGCGATTTCGGTGTTTGAAAGATTCTTCAGAGTCCACACTATTGAAGATCGTCCCAAAACTGATAGAATTTCAAGGTGTATACTTTATGAAACCGGAAGAAAATGTTGCAAAGTACTTACCTGTCACAGGGATGAATGTACTTCATTTTCTGCACGTTTCGAAGCTAATCCGTGTCCTTAATGTCGATGTTTATATGTCAGCTTTCAGCTTTGACTGACAAGTGACACGCGACGCTCAACATGATTAACTTCCAAACTCATTGTCAGAGAAAATTAAATTCCTCTGCGAGACAGTTGACGACATGTGTGTGATGTAATTATCGACATTTGACGCAATTCGTTCACAAAGCTGTAGTTCCACAGGCTTTTTTTCACATTTCCTTCAAACGTAGGTATCGATCTAAAGTAATGTGTGATAAAAATACAATATAATGATTCTTTCATTTTTAAATTTTCTTGTTAGCATTAATAAGCTGGTACTAACTACATCGTTATATTAGTTATTTACTAATGCGAGAGCTTGCACATTGATAAGAGCTTATAAATTTTGTTGTTTATGTAAACTTATTTCCTGAAATATCCCGTGCTTTGGCTGAATTTGAGGTTATTTCTACAACGAAAAATACACTGTTCCTCGACATATCTAGAGCTTTGTACCAACCATTAAACGCTGCTGGTAATGGATGCCGATATGCAGACAGTTATGAAGTATCTAAAAGGAGATCCTATCGTCGTTAACACTGCGCTGGACATGTATTCCCTGTAAGTACCACAGTGGACAGAAAATAAGAATTTGCAATGTCTTCTGCGATTAGAGATCAATAATTCAAATGTGGTATACAATTTTCTGTTCAAAAATGATTTAAATGACTCTGAGCACTATGGGACTCAACATCTTAGGTCATAAGTCCCCTAGAACTTAGAACTACTTAAACCTAACTAACCTAAGGACATCACACACACCCATGCCCGAGGCAGGATTCGAACCTGCGACCGTAGCAGTCCCGCGGTTCCGAACTGCAGCGCCAGAACCGCACGGCCACCGCGGCCGGTATACAATTTTCTGTATTTTATTTATTTATTCAACTTGATCTGATTAGAGCCATGAAGCCCTCTCTTATTACGGACCGGGGTTTCACACATAGAGTACCTCTTTACATCATAGTTATCTATGAAATACCAATTTTAACATGCCAAGTAGTACTAAAAGGATATGAGTATCTGTAGTAGCAGTGTAAGTAATTCTGACTATGAACTAACAGTGATAACACAGGTAGTAGTTGTACTACTGCTGCTACTGCCACTAATAGTGATGATAGTAGTAATAATAATAAAAATAATAATGACAATAATACCAATAATGGCAGTGGCAGATATAAAATAAATTTACAGGTGTAGAAAATAGATGTTCTGTCCTATATCAAGTTGTGGGGAAATAAAATTTAAGGAGATTGCACCAGCTAAGATTACTTAAAAATGAGGAACATCTGGCTGGAAAGAAGGCTTTACACGGGTAACAAGTGCGTGCAGATACAATGGTAATGATTATTGTTGCTATAGTTTGTGTGTCATTAACTGTCTTCTGAAGCTGGAGATGTTATTCATTTTCCTAGTATACTGAGGGAGGTTATTACAGAGTCCGGTTCTTGCTACTAAGACGGACTTCTAGAAAGTGGCTGAACGATAGAGTAGGACAGAAAAGATTCTACTGCGACGGTAACGGGTGTTTCTAGCACATTCTTCAGACAAAAGCGTTAAAGGGAGACATATAGGGGAACAGTGTACGTTATACACTGATGCGCCAATGAAACTGGTATGGGTACGCGTACTCAAATACAGAAATATGTAAACAGCAGAAGACGGCGAGGTCGGCAACGTCTATATAAGACAAAAAGGGTCTGTCGCAGTTATTAGATCGCTTACTGCTGCTACAATGGCAGGTTATCAAGATTTAAGTGAGTTTGAAAGTGGCGATGGGAGAGAGCCTCTACGAGGTAGCAATGAAGTGAGGATGTTCCCGTACGATCATTTCACGAGTGTACCATGAAGATCTCGAATCCGGTAAAACATAAAATCGCCGATATAGCTGCGGCCGTAAAAAGATCCTGCAAAAACGGGACCAACGACAACTGAAGAGAGTCTTTCAACGTGACAGAAGTGCAACCCTTCTGCAAATCGCTGCAGATTTCAAAGCTGGGCCATCAACAAGTGTCAGCGCGTTAACCACTCAACGAAACATCATAGATATGGGCTTTCGGAGCCGAAAGCCCGCTCGTGTACTCTTGATGACTGGACGACATAATGCTTTATGCCTCATCTGTACCCGTCAACACCGACACTGGACTGTTGATGAGTGTAAACATGTTGCGTGGTCGGACGACTCTCGTTTCAAATTGTATCGAGTGGATGGGCATGGACGGTTATGGAGACAGCCTCATGAATTCATAGACCCTGCATGCCAGCAGGCTACTGTTCAAGCTGGTGGAGGGTTTGTAATAGTGTGGGGCGCGTGCAGTTGGGGTGAAATGGGACCCGTGATAGGTCTAGATACAACTCTGATAAGTGACACGTACGCAAGCATCTTGTCTGATTATTTGCATCCATTCCTGTGCATTGTGCATTCTGACGGACTTGGGCATTTCCAGCAATACAATGCTGCACCCCACACGTCCCGAATTGCAACAGAATGGCTCCAGGAACACATTTCTGAGTTTATAGACTTCCGATGGCCACCAAACTCCCCAGACTCGAACATGATTGAGAATATCTGAGATGCCTTGCAACGTGCTGTTCAGAAGAGATCTGCACCGCTCTTACGGATTTATGGACAAACCTGCAGGATTAATGGTGTCAGTTCCCTCTAGCACTACTAGTCGAGTCCATGCCACTTCGTGTTGCGGCACTTCTGCGTGCTCGGGGGGCTCTACACGATATTAGGCAGATCTACCAGTTTCTTTGGCTCTTCAGTGTAGGACAGTATAGAAGACATTGGGTATGGAAGTCTATGCGCTAGCCAGCAAGTAGCCAGGATAGTAGTTGCCTAGTGCAGCTATTCTAATTGTTTATTATGCTATGTTAACCGATATAAAGAGATATCATGTAAATAATTTTCACTAATAGGTGCTTCGTATGTTACTTATTTCTCTAACAGCGTTGACTCATTGCTACATATTATTTCCACGAGGCTGAAGTTATATCTTAGCGGAAAATTATTTAGTATGGTGCCGTATACGCTCATGAAGTTGCTAAACTGTCGCAGCGAGCTGTAAATGGAGTTGGAGGGAGACAGTTCACAGCCATTGATGTGCGTGATGTTTCGTCAACTTGTCACGTTGCCGAAACATGGTGAAACCTGGACGACGCTAAACAGAATAATACGCCAGAGCTGTTCAAAATCATCATACGTCAAGGAAATCTAAAATAACAGTTGACGAAAGAAGGGATCAAGATTAGGTTTTAACGTACCGTCGACGAATCGTTCTTAAGAGGTGGAGCACAGACTGGATAAACAGGGTAAGAAAATTCTGCGCCTTTTTTCAGGGGGAACAAATCCATCATTTGTCTCAATCTACGTAAGAGAGTTGTAGAAAACGTAAACTTAGATGGTCTAATGGAGATCTGAAGCCCACTCTTACCGGATGCGAATCCTGTGCGTTATACATCGAGCCACCTCAGCAGATTAAAATTTTGTTGCTAATGCTAAAGTCTTTGACAATAACGTCGCCGGAAAGAACATTATATTTACCAGTTTGACGTTTCTGATAACTGGCCTTTGTGCCAGCGTTCTGGCGTGAATTCCAACCCCCTTCGCAACGTCTGATGGTATGAGGGCACGCGAAAGTCGTTGTGTTGGGCACTCGTTTAATTTCGAGTGCCAGCGTTCCGGTGTGAATTCCCGCCCTCTTCGCAACGTCTGGTGGTACGAGGGCACGAAAGTGTGTTGTAGGCATGAAAGTGTGTTGGGCACCTAGGATGGCATCGTTTAATTCCGGGTTGGTATTGCAATTTCTTCACCTATCTTGGAATTTTCACATCGATTTCAACGGGTTAGGTGAAAAGTGCTACTCATACACAACGTCTCGACGCAAAAGAACTGTATACAGTGGTTGCTGGCTGAGCAGCAGCCGCGCACACTCACGCTCTAGAGAGAACCCACCTACATGATTCGGCGAGTCGGCACGTTCTGCGACGCTGATACCTGCAAAACTCACCTGTCTGACCTTGACTGCTCAAGCTCTACTTTGCGCTCCTGGCGCACGTGTTTACACTTTGAAAGAAATGATCTGCCTAGGAAGAGATTGGTTGGCCAGTAAAGACTACGCTGTTGAAGCCGTGTGTTCTCTAGTTAAGTGGACATAGCTGTCACGTCCCAGATAAAACAGATACGTGCTTCACACAAGAATTCAAGGAGCCTTCAAGGGAGTCCCCAATACCGAGTAAGCGTATTCCCACTATACTCCCTACGAAGTAGCGACAGCAGCGAAATATAAAGTAAAAGGTGCACATTATACCCACTCATTCGAACAACACTTTTACCAAATATGCTGCCATGTGGGACTTTACACCAGACGTCAGGATACTGAAATACCGCTGTGCATCATTCAGGACAGATTCTTCCCTGAAATTACACTGGTGTCCAAAAATAAACCAACAAACTGCTGTTTCGACCTCCTGCGTCTCATTCACTATATAATCATATAAACTGTCAACAGATGTCTGTACGAACGAGTTCTGCGCTGAAAATGGCATTCTGGTCAACGGACAACCACGCCAACGATGACGTCATGGTACCTATCAAACGAGATAATATTTGTTGGATAGTCCCACAACCACAGACGGTGCCCGGTGCCTTACGTCACAGAGAAGACGGCTACCAGTTTCACTGTGCTGGAGTACCATGGAAGAAATGGAAGCAGGACCGCCACAAATTGATGTGGCCCAATGGCTTAATATGAATCGTTCTGTTGTTTCTCGGACGAACCTCTACCCCAAAGACCAGGTCATAGCCGACCACGTGTGACATCAGAAAGATAGGGCCTTTATTTGTCTGTAAGGGCACGACGGTACCGCCTTAGTACTGCACGGTAGCTGGCATCTGACCTCGCAGCATCCACGTCTTGTATCGAGGCAAACAGTGTGCAGACTGCTTCGGCAGAGTGGTCTTTATTGTCAGAGACCTGCTGTATGTGTACCTCTGCCGTGTCTTCACAAAATGGAACGTCTAGAGTGTAGTCATCAACATGTCAACAAGATAGGACAAAAGTGGGCCAATACTCTTTCCACAGACGAGTCCCGATTGGGTCCGGAAAGTAATTCTCGACGGATTCGTGTGTGGAGGGAACGGGGAACACGATTTCGGGACCCAAACATTGTGTAAAGAGACCGATATCGAGGTGGATCCCCAATGGTGGGGGCAGTGATAATATTCACCACTGAACACCTATTCATGGAACTGTACTCGTGAATCGCCTAGGTTTAACTGCTGTCTCATGTCGTGACGAGATCTCGGGACATCGTGCGGTTGGTGCGTGGTGTTGTGGGCCCTGACTTCGCACTTATGGATGATAATTCTCGACCTCGTAGAGCACGGGTGGTTGATGTTTTCATTGAAACGGAAGATACTGCACACATGGCGTGGCCTACTCTCTCACCCGATTTGAATTCCATAGAGCACGTCTTATATGCACTAGGGAGACGGGATGCATCACGCCAGCATCCACCAACCACTCTCCAAAACATGTGAGCAGCTCTGTACAAAAAAAGGGCATTATTGCCTCAACGTGAGACTGATGATATAATTCACAGCACATCCCGTAGTCGTCACACCTGTATTGCTGCCAGTGATGGTCTCACTCCATACTGAACACTTCAGCCAGTTGTCGGAATGTGTGTGCAAATCAGTTAAGCTGGAAGAAACGTATAAAATTTTTGTCTACCGTTGTGTTGCAGTTATTTACATTCTGTATTCTTTACATTGTTTCTACTTTACTATCACCGGTTTATATTGTTTGGCTGCAAAATAAACGCAACCTTGCAAAATTTCCGTTTGTTGTTTTAATTTTGACACCAGTGTATGCTTACTCACTCGATCGTGATTACTCATACCCACATATGCAGCAATATCGTGAGCATCGCCCTACTTAGCACTTTAGTGGAGAGTCGTGATACAGTGGAACAGCATACGCTTTTTTCATCTGAGCTCACCACGGCCAAATATATACTTTTTTCCTTCGTTCAAAATAACAATTTTATGACTCAGTCAGGGTCACTTTCCATGTAACTGTACGTGTTTTTTTTCTTTGTCACATCAGATAAAGTACAAATTCAACTTATTGCACCACTGAAGTTGTCCTACCTCTAGCAACATGATCTGTTCCAAGCTATACCCCACCAGCATTGGCCCCCTATTTGTACACTCTTCTAGTCTGTGACGTTAGATACGTAACTTTTCATCACACCTCCAATTAAAATGCTTTGGTTACATCTAATAGTGATGACGCTTATATTCACTCGGAAAAAAATTTCGAGAGTTTTTAGATGTGTATTTCTTAACCAAACAGCATTTTTACTCAAGGACTATTGGGTGTCTCCCACTGCAGGGATAGGGGAAAGTCTCTCCACTTAAACTGCACCTTGTCTTTTGCTTTCATTGAACGTATGCCTACACCAGTATTCTAGAACATTGTGTCCCTCTGCATGCCATGGCTTCCGCCTGAGAGCGGCCGTGCCTCGTTACCTTGCATAACAATAGCCGAACATGGCTTCCGTGTTCCTCTCTGAATTCTTCCTTTTCCGCTCGACTGAAAATTTCGTATCATCCAAACAAAAAGTCAGATTCAGATGGGGAGTGTATTAATAAATTTCAGATTTTGTACCACAATTTTACAACCTATTAAAAAATAATTTACTTTTTCCCTCAACTGAGGTGTTACGTAAGATTATGGTGGAGTGTGAGCGTGGACATTGAATGCTGCTGCCAAGTCTCACTGTATAGATGAAGTTCCGTGTCGATTGTCGTCTTCCTCTCTTCCCTTCATTTTATTCCAATCCGTATTACACAAACAGTACGTTACATCGCAGAAGAAACCACCACAGATACTCAAATGACGGGAAGACACACTTCCTAAGTTCTCAAAAATCGTAGATGGGCAATTAAAAGTCACGTGCCCTTATTCTTTATGGAGGACGATAATGTCAGACACCCTGTGTTATCCCCACTGCAATGAGGATGACACCGAACTCATATTCCTGTAGTTATCACTGTCGTGAATTATTGCTATTATTATTATTATTGTTGTTATTGTTATTATAATTAGTAATTATAATAATAATTATTATTATTATTGTTGTTTTTGTTGTTGTTAAGTACATGGTGTATATTTTTTTCAAGAATTTTATAGAATTTTAAACCTATACTAGTTTAAACCACATTTGCTTTATCAGAAGCTGATTCGGTAAAAATATCTCAAATGTAGTAACAGATATCAAGGGACACTATTTTTCCATTTGTTGAGGATTGTAGCACTTCGGCACTAAAACACTAATTTATTCATGCATTATGCTCGGCGTGATGCAATTAAGCTTTGCAGTCGTCAAATATTGTTAAAATTTTTCTAGTAAAAAGTGTGTGTGTGTGTGTGTGTGTGTGTGTGTGTGTGTGTGTGTATCAAGGCTCAGACATCTGGCATAGGAAACTTTAGTTCACAGTGGTTACATCCCAAAACCATTATGATGGTCTGTTCTCGTGTAGTAAACAGTGTAGACGAGTGGTGGAGCCATGTGTAAGTGAAAAACAGCAATTTGAAGACATGGGACATCGTTGATTATGCATTGGTTTGTAAAGCTCAATTAGAGCGGCCAAATTAGTTTTCAAATTGAAAATTCTATCAAAAGTTCACAAGTTTCAAATCAACCAAGTGAAAATATTCAAAGCGCTCAGGACAAACTGTGCTAAAGGTCTAGTGGAGAAAACATTGTGCTCGGAAAAAAACCTGCGTTTCTCTCCACTAAAGAAAGAGCAAGCCGAAGTTCTTCCGTTATATACTGATATACTGATTCGTGGACGATATTCTTGTTTCGCGTCTTGATTATCGAGGCTGTATTTGTCAGAGATGAAGACAACAACGGCGAATTTTGAACGATGGGTCCTCTGGATCTGCATGCTGAGCTGTACGTCTAGTGTGCGACAGCTAGCCCAACTGTAGCATATCAGAGCCCTGCAGAAACTCGTCCTGGGTTCGGCGCAGCGCTCTGTGGCGTTCAGGTTGTTCAGTAACTTGCCTGTTGCGTTACGAGATTAGTTCTCAGTCGTGGTTCAAGGAAAAGTGTAGTAACATTTCCTGGTCCCTTGCCTAGTTACTGAACTCACCTGTTAGTCTAATTTCTGTGGTTAGTAACTGATTGCCGGTGGAAAGTGTTATACTGTACCCCGATGCGAGAGAGTTGACTAGGACAAGTACGAGTAAAGAGTAAATTGTGACTTGTAACGTGCTCAATAAGGGTTGTGTTTCTTTCTAAGGTAAAGCATGGGTAAAATTCAAGACCGATTAAACGGAATCTTAATCTAAAAGTTTACGTTTCTAACATATTTGTACCGTCTAGGAAAATACACTCCTGGAAATTGAAATAAGAACACCGTAAATTCATTGTCCCAGGAAGGGGAAACTTTATTGACACATTCCTGGGGTCAGATACATCACATGATCACACTGACAGAACCACAGGCACATAGACACAGGCAACAGAGCATGCACAATGTCGGCACTAGTACAGTGTATATCCACCTTTCGCAGCAATGCAGGCTGCTATTCTCCCATGGAGACGATCGTAGAGATGCTGGATGTAGTCCTGTGGAACGGCTTGCCATGCCATTTCCACCTGGCGCCTCAGTTGGACCAGCGTTCGTGCTGGACGTGCAGACCGCGTGAGACGACGCTTCATCCAGTCCCAAACATGCTCAATGGGGGACAGATCCGGAGATCTTGCTGGCCAGGGTAGTTGACTTACACCTTCTAGAGCACGTTGCGTGGCACGGGATACATGCGGACGTGCATTGTCCTGTTGGAACAGCAAGTTCCCTTGCCGGTCTAGGAGTGGTAGAACGATGGGTTCGATGACGGTTTGGATGTACCGTGCACTATTCAGTGTCCCCTCGACGATCACCAGTAATGTACGGCCAGTGTAGGAGATCGCTCCCCACACCATGATGCCGGGTGTTGGCCCTGTGTGCCTCGGTCGTATGCAGTCCTGATTGTGGCGCTCACCTGCACGGCGCCAAACACGCATACGACCATCATTGGCACCAAGGCAAAAGCGACTCTCATCGCTGAAGACGACACGTCTCCATTCGTCCCTTCATTCACGCCTGTCGCGACACCACTGGAGGCGGGCTGCACGATGTTGTGGCGTGAGCGGAAGTCGGCCTAACGGTGTGCGGGACCGTAGCCCAGCTTCATGGAGACGGTTGCGAATGGTCTTCGCCGATACCCCAGGAGCAACAGTGTCCCTAATTTGCTGGGAAGTGGCGGTGCGGTCCCCTACGGCACTGCGTAGGATCCTACGGTCTTAGCGTGCATCCGTGCGTCGCTGCGGTCCGGTCCCAGGTCGACGGGCACGTGCACCTTCCGCCGACCACTGGCGACAACATCGATGTACTGTGGAGACCTCACGCCCCACGTGTTGAGCAATTCGGCGGTACGTCCACCCGGCCTCCCGCATGCCCACTATACGCCCTCGCTCAAAGTCCGTCAACTGCACATACGGTTCACGTCCACGCTGTCGCGGCATGCTACCAGTGTTAAAGACTGCGATGGAGCTCCGTATGCCACGGCAAACTGGCTGACACTGACGGCGGCGGTGCACAAATGCTGCGCAGCTAGCGCCATTCGACGGCCAACACCGCGGTTCCTGGTGTGTCCGCTGTGCCGTGCGTGTGATCATTGCTTGTACAGCCCTCTCGCAGTGTCCGGAGGAAGTATGGTGGGTCTGACACACCGGTGTCAATGTGTTCTTTTTTCCATTTCCAGGAGTGTATTTCATACTGACTTCAGTGGTAGCTCGTAATCACACATACGAATTTATCTCGCAATAGGCTCGTTTTTGAACCCATACTGGAACATTCTTCTTCTGAATGTATAGAATTAAAGTCCCTAGCCGTGGTTTCTGTCTGTACGTGAGGGCGAATCGCAGGAACTACTGTAGGGATTTTGATACAGTTTTCACTTATAGATAGAGTAATTCAGGAGTATGGTTTGTGTATATAATTTACTACCGCTACGCTAGAGAAATCGTCGAGCTGTAGATACATAGTACTACCTGTTCCAAGCTGGGCAAGTTGCTAGTTACCGGATAATTTCACCTGCACCAGTTTTCGCTGCTAGTTACGATATACACTGTATATACATCTACATCTACGTGATTACTCTGCTATTCGCAATAAAGTGCCTGGCAGAGGGTTCAATTAATCACCTTCAACCTGACTCTCTACCGTTTCATTCTCGAACGGCACGCGGGAGAAACGATCACTTAAATTTTTCTGTGCGAGCCCTGATTTCTCTTATTTTATCGCGATGATCATTTCTCCCTATGTGGGTGGGTGGCAACAGAATGTTTTCGCAATCGGAGGAGAAAACTGGTGATTGAAATTTCATGAGAAGATCCCGCCGCAAAGTAAAATCTTATAATGATTGCCACTCCAATTCACGTATCATGTCTGTGACACTATCTCTCCTATTTCGTGATAATACAAAACAAGCTGCCCTTCTTTATACTTTTCGATGTCATCCGTCAGTCCCACCGCACAGCAATACTCCAGAATAGGGCGTACAAGCGTGGTGTAAGCAGTCTCTTTAGTAGACCTGTTGCATCTTCTAAGTGTTCTGCCAATGAATCGCAGTCTATAGTTTGGTCTACCCACAATATTATCTATGTGATCGTTCCAATTTAGGTTATTTGTAATTGTAATCCCTAAGTATTTAGTTGAATTTACAGCCTTCAGATTTGTGTGACTTATCGTGTAATCGAAATTTAGCTGATTTCTTTTAGTACTCATGTGAATTACTTCACACTTTTATTCATTCAGGATCAACTGCCACTTTTCGCATCATACAGATATCTTATCTAAATCATTTTGCAAGTCGTTTTGATCATCTGATGACTTCACAAGACGGTAAATGACAGCGTCATCTGCAAACAATCTAAGACGGCTACCCAGATTGTCTCCTATATCGTTAATATACATCAGGAACAATAGATTCTCGAATAACATTTTTATGACCAGCTGCTAGATGGGAAGTTCAAAAATGGTTCAAATGGCTCTAAGCACTATGGGACTTAACTTCTGAGGTCATCAGTCTCCTAGAACTTAGAACTACTTAAACCTAACTAACCTAAGGACATCACACACATCCATGGCCGAGGTAGGATGCGAACCTGTGACAGTAGGCTGAAGGGCCTAGAATCACTCGACCACACAGGCCGGCTGATGGGAAGTCTTCAGAATGTTTCATACGTCACGTAATATGCATCAGAAATGCTGTTGCACACCGTGTGTCAAAATACACCTAATCAGTGGTCCAGTACCTCCTGAGCACTGCTGCATGGCGGTAGAAGTCAAAGCAGCCAGGGCATTGCTGTCACTGCTGGCGTATTGGCTAGTCTTCGTTTTTTACTGTCTGTTAATAGATATCGACAAAATGAAAATGGCAAAGACTAATTTCTGAGACCGCTCTATCGAATGGACAGGTAAAATTACGGTTAAAAATCATTCTGTTTGTGACGGGAAACTAAGCGACACGTTCTGGCGACAATGGGCGTCGCACGAAAGGCGCGATGAGCAAATATCTGCCGAAACACAGGAGAAAATGCGCCTTGCGACTCTTAGGAGGAACAATATTTTTATCAGTGGCCTGCACACGGCCCGCACGGTCGGGTACGCCTCTAGTTATGCAGGCCGGCGCATCGGGTTTTATGATGCGTGACAGCAGCGTGGCCTGTTTGCGGTCACCTACACCGCCGAGTCGGATCTCTCGGGTATACATGGTTCTGAGCGGTACAGTTGGGTACCTGTGTCCGTCGAAATGGCTACTCTAATGTCGGCCGCCGTGCCGCGCTGTGTGTTGAACAACTGTGCGCGCTGCGCTGCCATTTGGATATCTCTCGTATTTGCGCGACTGAGCGGCTCTGTAACGGACAAAAGGCTCCACAGTGTTAACTTCCCAAGAAAAGTGCCTTTATAACGCGTTTCGCGCGGAGTTCTGCAACTGACAGTTCTTGCGTCGTTTGCTAGCGCTCGCGGAGCTCCCTTCATTATTTGCGGTGAGCTGCTGTTTTTGATCTCTGAACTCACTGTTGATTCTGCTAGGAAGGAATGGCTGCGTTATCCGATTCCAGATTGCAGGATATAACACGGCAGATTTGGCAGAGGGAACTTAGACCTCTCGAGAACCCAAGACCGAGAGCAAAAAGCGAAGTTTGGCACAGTTGTTATCAAACGAAAAACCGGATAACCACGAGTAGGACTCGCACTGTGAGGGCTCCATACGTACTTTTCAATAAATGTAGATAGTTCATACGAAGATTTGGAGAGTGAGTTTCCGAGAGTTAATATATGTGACGTAAATGACCATCGAGTGCATTAAAATCTTAAAAATCACGACAACGCTCTTATTACTGATTTGCTCAGTGTGTGAATTGAAAGCACGTGTTGTCATACAGGTATAATAACGTCGTGTGACGTTAGACCGTTCGCCTGGTGCAAGTCTTTCGATTTGACGCCACTTCGGTGACTTGCGCGTCGATGGGGATAAAATGATGATGATTAGAACAACACAACACCCAGTCCCTGAGCGGAGAAAATCTCCGACCCAGCTGGGAATCGAGCACGGGCCCTTTTTTTATTTTTTTATTTTTTTATTATAAAAAGACGCTGCCCCTTTTTTCTTTTTTTCCCGACCGAGACTTTTTTAAGTGCTCTACCAACTTTTTTTATTTTTTGTTATTTTTTATATTTTTTTAGACGCTACCCCCTTTTTGGACCACTTTTTTCCCTTAAAAAGCCCCTTAGGAAAATGGAACTAAAAAATAAATAAATAAAAAAAACCTAAGTGCCTCCGCCACTTGTCATATGATTAGATTTAGGGAGCGTGTACAAATGAGAATTCTAGTAACTAAGTGTTACAAGTAAGTGTTCCAACAACAAAGGTGGCATAAAAGAGTAATCAAAAAATAAAAATATAAACCACTGATGTAATTCTAACTAAAAGGTTCTTCAATAATGTAACTGGTTCCACTTGGAGCCTCACCATCGTTATCTGAAATCTCCAATAGCGCCTTTGAAGGGCATCTGCAACGGAGGCATTCTGCATCGCTAGTGCCTCAAGGAAAACAGTATCCTTGCAGCAGCTTGTCTCTTCCTTTGGTCATGGCTGACAAGGCAGAACGTTGAGCCGTTAGTGTGATGCGGCACAGCACATTAACCACAGCCTGGCACTCCCCAGCTGAGTGGGGGGTTAACGAAAACGCTGCGTAAATAATTTGCGAAGAGCGTACGGTATTTCGGTGTGCTTTCGAGGGCATTGTGAGCATTTTGTAGGAACCACCAGTAATCAAGCTGCTCTTTCTCTCCGTCGCTCAAGATGTAGGCGACGGTAAGTCCTTTGAGCCATGTAAGCGCATGATATTTTGCAGCCGGAAAGTAAGTTTCATCGGGACAGAGTAGGGTGGTGGTGGTTAGTGTTTAACGTCCCGTCGACAACGAGGTCATTAGAGACGGAGCGCAAGCTCGGGTTAGGGAAGGATTGGGAAGGAAATCGGCCGTGCCCTTTCAAAGGAACCATCCCGGCATTTGCCTGAAATGATTTAGGGAAATCACGGAAAACCTAAATCAGGATGGCCGGAGACGGGATTGAACCGTCGTCCTCCCGAATGCGAGTCCAGTGTGCTAACCACTGCGCCACCTCGCTCGGTCAGAGTAGGGTCTGCGGGTCAATCATATCAGGTGTGACCCGGAGGTAACAAGCCAATATCTTCTGTGTTAGTCGCCAAACTCCGGACGATGATGTCCAAGTAAAACGATGTTCATCGGTGTCCAAAAGGTGACAATCTGGGCAAAAAGGGGAGTCTGCCAGTCCAATAGTGTGAAGTCGCTGGCGTGTGGCATATTTTTTGTTGGCGATCTGATACCACTTCCAACGCACCGTGGATGACAGAAAGTGGTGGTGTATCGTTTTCCACACTCTTGGCCAGTGAACCGTAGGGTACTTGTTTTCCACCACGTTATGGTGAACAGCCCGCAGAAGGTTGGTATAAAAATCTTTCGCCTTTGGTGGACGTGTGGCGGAGAGGTTCGAGCTGACATAGCTGTAATCAAGAATGAAGGTCGACACATGGGAGAGCTGTGGTGCGACGTGCGCAACCGACACCGGCGGGACGTTAGACGCTGGCATCAGAACCTGTAGTAAACGACCCGTGAGAGAGGTATATTGACTTTTCCATCGTTTCCTCATGTTGCTCATGTAAAGGGCAGCTGCTCTCGCCCTGACGTTGACCAATCCCAGCCCTCCTTTGTGCACTGGCAGGGTAAGAGTGTCGTATCGTACTTTAAAGATATGACCTGCGGAAACGTAGCAACTGAAGGCCGCCTGAAGCCGGCGACCTATCTGCAGCGGTAGTGGGAGGACCTGTGCCACGTGGTGGAGTTTTGATGCTACGTAGAGGTTCAGGTATTCAACACGTTGTAGCTGATTCAAGTTCCGGAGCAGGTTCTGTCGCACCATGGCGCGTATGATCTGTAATAACCGTCGGTAGTTTGCTGCAGCTGTTTTACGTACATCTTTCTTGAACGTGATTCCCAAATATCGTAGATCAGAAACTGGTGGGAGGGGAGCGAGGGCTTCCGGTCCGAGACCACGCCCAATGTCCAACGCCGCCGACTTGTTGATGTTCAGAAGACTACCGGCGGCCTGTCCGTATCGCTCAATCCAGGTTAGTACGCTTTGAACTTCGTCATTGGAACGAACCAGCAGTAGCAGGTCGTCAGCGTATGTCCTATAGCGAAAGGTGACGTCCTGCAGCGTGATGCCAGATAGGCGGTGGTTAAGGCCCCCTAGGAGTGGCTCGAGTGCGATTGCATAAAGGTAGGTAGAAAGGGGACAACCCTGTCGTAGAGACCTCTTAATGGGTACTGGTCCTACCGTCCTTCCATTGACCTGGACGTGTGAGCTGGCTGCGGTCCAAAGACGCCGTAGGGTGTCGATGAGGCCCGGGGGGAATCCCATACAGTCCATCACTCGTAGGAGGAAGTTGTGGTGCACTATATCAAAGGTGCGGTTGAAATCGACGGAGACGATCGCCGCTCTCAGACGGCACGCAGAAGAGATCGCTATTAAGTCCCTGCAGTCACCGGTGGCCATGTGTATGTTGGCTTCTCCCCCCTGCGACGTCTGTTCTGGAGCGAGGATCATCGGCAAAGTCGTCTTAATACGGCTCGCCATAATCCTGGTGAAAATCTTGTAATCGGCATTCAGCACTGTAAGTGGCCGATAGTCGTTAATCGATAGCCCTCCACCTGGCTTGTGTACCGGTATGAGGAGACCTTCTACAAACGCTGGCGGCACAACACAGTCTGGAGACATAAGTTCGCGGAACATTATAACACAGCGAGGCATCATGATGTCACGGAAAGTCCGGTAGAATTCGATGGGCAATCCATCAGGTCCAGGAGATTTATTGGCCGCGCCTTTGTCCAAGGCGTCTTCGACTTCTTCGAGTGAGATTTCCTCTGTTAGTGCATTCACGGTAGCCACGTCGATAGTACGTGTTACCTGCTGTAACACTTCAGTAGTGGCCTCGTCATTGACGGTTCTTTCCTTGTAAAGATGACGAAAATGATCCTCCACCGCCTTTACTATGGTTGCTTGGGTCGTACATAAGCGACCGTCGTATGTCCTGAGTTGTGTAATTAAATGTTGGCGTTGTCGGCGCTTATCCGCCACAAAGTGGTGCATAGTGGGTTCCCCTGCAACCGTTCGATCGTGCCGTCGCGAGCGGACTACTGCACCTTCTAGTCGACGCTTCGTCAATGATAGTATGTGAGCCTTGATTCTGCTTTGGTCATGTTGTCTCTCCGGGGAAGGGGGTAAGGCGTCGAGGTCCCTGAGTGCCGCGTAGTAAAAATCGAGGGTCTGTCGATGCCACGCAGTCACGTCCTTGCCATATCGCATAAGTGTCCTACGGATTGCTGGTTTGGCACAGAGGAGCCACCACTCCAGGGTCGAGGTGTATCGTGGGTGGCGGCGTTCACAGTCAGTCCACGTTGCTGCAACTTGCCGACGGCAGTCCAGGTCCTGGAGATGAGTTATGTTGAGCTTCCAAAAGCCATTGCTGCGCCAGACTTGTTGGGGGCGTAGGTGTATATTGCAGATATAGGCACTGTGATCGGAATAGGCTTGAGGCCATAATTCGGCGTCCACCACACCTTGTGTGAGATCTTGTGACACATATATGCGGTCAAGTCGGCTGGCCGAATGACTGGTAAGATGAGTGTGGCCAGAGCGGTTACCGTGGACTTTTTCCCACGTGTCGCACAAGTGAAGTTCTTGGATCATCGCACCCAGTTCCGGACAAGGCATGTAATGTGGGATTTGGTCCTTGGGGTGAAGTACGCAATTAAAATCGCCGGCGAAGACGCTGTGGTCGTATCGTCCAAGGAAAAGGGGAGCGACATCTGTGGAGTAGAATCTGGCGCGGTCGTGACGTCTTGTGGTACCCGACGGCGCGTAAACATTAATGAATCGGGTGTTGAGTGCCGTAAATGCTATTCCTCGCGCGGAGGGAAGAAACGTGACGTCGGTAACTTCTATACCTTCACGCACTAATATTGCCACTCCGGTGTCTGCAGGGCTACCGGGCGTCACATGTGTGGCATAACCGTAAAAGTGCGGGAGTGCAGTCGTTTTCACATCTTGTAGGAAAGCAAAGTCAACTCCCATGGCTCGTATGGTTTTTTTAAAAAGTTGGATCTTGACAGGAGAACTGATCATGTTGATATTCATTGTCGCCAGGCGGTAAGCCTGGCAACACGTTGTTTGGGCGAGGTTATCCATGTTGAAGTTGGAGAGAAGCGAACATCGGAAGTGATGTCACCCCCCGCCAAATGCGGTCCTCCTTGGGCTGCTTATGCTGCATGGTCCGGCGGCGCCTCAGCTGGCCGCGGGTCGGGATCTTGTGTCTCGACGTCCTCGGCCCACGAACCGGGCGCGGATGTCTGTTCATGTTCCATAGTCTTACACAGTCCGTTCTCGTTTACTCTTTAAATACTGTAAATGAGGGAGAGAGAGTGATTGGGGTGCTTTGGTGCGTTCGTCGTGTGCAACGCGTCAACGGAGAGGCCGTCGCCCTCCCGCTGGCCGAGCGCGTGTCGGTTTCGCCAGTCAGCCGCGTCGCTTCTCGCGTGTCAGCACTCTGCGCCGCGCGCTGCCACACCTCACCTCGCCAGCCGCAGCGGAATCCGACTCGTCGGCAGCGTCCACCAGCTGCCCCGCGCCCCGCCGTCGACGTCAGCAGTAGCGGCCACCAGCTGTGCTCCCTGCTGTTGGTAAACCGCTGTGTTCCGACACGGTCCGACGACGGCGCTTTCGGCGTTTCGGTGATCGCTGTTTCCGTACATGGCCTTCATTTTCAGAAGACGGCACTGACTTACGCTCCGCCGGAACAAACGCTTCGGTCGGTACAATAAGGGAATCAATTGCCATCTTGCCGGCGTCAATGTCTGTCGCGGTCGGTAGCTCCAGAGTCGTAGTACTATTTTCCACCACTGGCCAGGTCGGCGGATCATCCAGGTTTTTGTCCGTGGAAAGTGATTCTTGTACCGCTGAAGCGGTCGGCCGTGTCTGTTGTGTGGAGAACGTCGTGAGCGCCGCCGCGTAAGTCACGGGTAGAATAGTCTTCGCCGCTGGTGGTGCAACGTCCTTCGGTGGGAGTTGTGTGATCCGACGCTGGAGGCACTCGGAACGAAGGTGTCCTTCTTTGCCGCATCCGGAACACGTCGTCGGCTGGCCGTCATAAATAACTATGGCCCGGCATCCTCCTATCTGTAGATAGGATGGCACGTGTCGTTGGAGATCTATGCGCACTTGGCGTACTCCATTGAGTACTGGATACGTCTTAAACGGGGTCCATTTTTCAGCCACGTGTTCGTGTACCGTGCCGTAGGGGCGGAGCGCCGCTACAACTTCTGCCGCCGGGAGTTCAAATGGAAGTTCGAATATGCGGATAGTCCGCAGTCCCATTGCGACATGACCGACCTCGACGTTGCCAACATTGCCATCTGCGTGGCAGAAGCGGAGTTCTTGTTTCATCTCACGAAGCACCTTGTCGCATGTAGTTTCGTTTATGAGCTTTACATAGACCGTGCTACTGACGATCGAAAAGTGAATGCTGACAATTTCGGCAGCCGGGATCTTGGCTTCCTCTTTTGAAAAGCGTTCGACTTCGAGCGCCTTTGGTCGGGTAAAGTCGTTCCGAAATGTGAATTTCAAGGTTGATCTTCTGTATTGGTTTGCCATGGTCTTGTAGCGCAACGGCGTCACGTTAGTGTCGGCCGAAGAAAGTAAACAAGGCGCGCGGGCTCTCTCTGACAGCGGAGAGCACACACCGCACGTCTGCTTCGCTCGGCTGCGAGAGCCGCACTAATGGCCCTTAGGATTGACATTCTGTCGCGCTGACCACTCAGCTACCGGGGGCGGCCGTCATACAGGTCATCATCGGGAAATAGCAATTTGATTAGGCATGATCACACGAAATTCTGCGAAGACTAGCGCGTACCAACAGAAGAAGCGCTGCTTAAAAATAGGTGAAATAGACGTGAATGATGTCTATAAAATCTACCCTAGATGTCATCTGTTTCTTTTTCATGATCTCGTTGCGTATCACCGGGAATTTGCGTGTTTTTATGAATATTAGCGACAGCAATTGCGAGCCATCTACCCTTCGTGCAGTTCTGCATATGTGCCACTGGACGTGCGCGATAGTTTCATGGAAGCCACTGTGCAACATGTAGAACAAGACGTGCATCCACTTCGAGCTGAAGAGAGTTTAAGCTTCATTAAATTCATCCAGAAAGCTGTCACCTTCGAATTAACTATCTTAATGTGTGATGTTCCTGGCTGTGGCTGCCAGTATATTATTTTGCTAGAAGCTCGCCTTGATGCAGCTTGATACACGTGAAGTACCGTATGGTACAAAAGTTGAGTGGGTACAAGCGATACTGAACTTGCTTCTGATTGGTCGGTACGTTCGGGTGCTAGTTGCCTAAACGCCTAACTTCTCTTATCAATTATATATGCTTTTCATTGTATTTTACCCAGTTTTACTATGATAATTTCTCAGGGTTACCCTACGAGTCTATCGTTTGTGTTTATTAAATTTCACTTGTTTTGAGAAACATAAGACTAACGATATTGCAACGGAAGTGCCTCGGACACCTTGGGGTCGCTTTGGCACACCTGGGAGACGAAGTACTCGTATCTCGGCTGCACTAGTCACCCTGTTTCGGGCGTTGTGGACGGCCGGACACGTACACTATGTGATCAAAAGTATCCGGACACCCAAAAACATACGTTTTTCATATTAGGTGCGTTGTGCGCCCACCTACTGCCAGGCACTTCATATCGGAGACCTCAGTAGTCATTAGACCTCGTGAGAGAGCAGAATGAGGCGCTACGAGGAACTCACGGACTTCGAACGTGATCAGGTGATTGGGTGTCACTTGTCATACATCTGTACGTGAGATTTCCACACTCCTAAACATCCCTAGGTCCACTGTTCCTGATGTGATAGTGAAGTGTGAACGTGAAGGGACAGAGACCGCTGACAGTTGAAAAGGGTCGTAACGTGTAATAGGCAGACATCTATCCAGAACATCACACAGGAATGCCAAACTGCATCAAGATTCACTGCAAGTACTATGACAGTTAGGCGGGAGGTGAGAAAACTTGGATATCATGGTCTAGCGGCTACTCATAAAATGGCTCTGAGCACTATGGGACTTAACAGCTACGGTCATCAGTCCCCTAGAACTTAGAACTACTTAAACCTAACTAACCTAAGGACATCACACAACACCCAGTCATCACGAGGCAGAGAAAATCCCTGACCCCGCCGGGAATCGAACCCGGGAACCAGGCGGCTACTCATAAACCATACGTCACGCCGATACAAACCAAACGACGCCTCGCTTCGTGTATGGAACGTAAACATTGGACGACTGAACAGTGGAAAAACGATGTGTGGAGTGACGAATCACGGTACACAATGTGGCGATCCGATGGCAGGGTGTGGGTATGGCGAATTCCCGGTGAACGTCATCTGCCAGCGTGTGTAGTGGCAACAGTAAAATTGGGAGGCGATGGTGTTATGGTGTGGTCGTGTTTTTCATGGAGGAGGCTTGCTCCCATTGTTGTTTTGCGTGACACTATCACAGCACAGGCCTACACTGACGTTTTAAGCACCTTCTTGCTTCCCAATGTTGAAGAGCAATTCGGGGATGGCGATTACATCTTTCAACACGATCGAGCACCTGTTCATAATGCACGGTCTGTGGCGGAGTGGTTGCAAGACAACAACATCCCTGCAATGGACTGGCCTGCACAGAGTCCTGATCTGAATCCTATAGAACACCTTTCGGATATTTTGGAACGCCGACTTCGTAACAGGCCTCACCGACCGACATCGATATCAGTGCAGCACTCCGTGAAGGATGGGCTGCCATTCCCCAAGAAACATTTCATCACCTGGTGGAGGCCGAGTGGTCCTAGGCTTAAGTAGTTCTAAGTTCTAGGGGACCGATGACCTCAGATGTTAAGTCCCGTAGTGCTCAGAGCTATTTGAACCATTTGAAGCCGAAAGCCAATGATGATGGTGTTTTGGACGTCAGATAAGTCGCTGCGATTCCGCATTATGACAACTATTGCACTGTTGTCCACGTTTCCCCGACACTGGTAGTGGTGCCATCTCCCGTCTTTGAGTAGCTACTGCAAGTTGACGTGGTTCATAGACTATGGTCATATTAATGTGACTCAGCCGTGTATTATTGCCTCGTAAGTTACTCGAGAATAATGCAACACTTGTCCGGTGTAGTCAGTGGTGTGGACGAGTTTGATATAAGCAAAAACTGGCAACGAAAGCTTCGCAGTACATTCATATGAAAGCTAATGCTCAAATGAATAGAAAGGTCACCATTTTCATCATTCCCCCTTTCTTTTAAAGTAGAGATGTCATCTCCAGCAGAAAAGGAAGATCACATCCTAGCTAGAATTCTTTGCAGGAGAAAGCCACAAAGGGCAAATGAAAACCAGCAACAGGACGAGGGAATGAGCAGAGAATTCAAGAGAACCAGAAATGATTACGACACTTTGCGCGACGACGTAGATGATGCGCAAAGCTACGGCGATGTGCGTCTGTATCAAGAAGTTGACACGTCTGGCTCGACGACGAACGACTGCTTGATTGATGGAAGCAAAAGTGCCCAAGACTCCCACAACTTTCATAAGTAGCGAAAAATATTTTTGCTGTTTGTACTACTAGCGCTGCATAGCTTAGTATTGCAGGTAACATTAGCCAGGTAGAAAGATTAGGAATAAACCCTGAACATGCTGTTGAACTTCCGTTTCTTAACAGTCCTCGCACACATGCAGAGATCTGATTTCATACTCATGATAAATTTTCATTTAAAAATATGTTGATATTAAAAAGTATTAAATGTGTATTGTTACGTCACAGCTCTTTGTGTGTTTCTTACAATTCTACAGATAGTAGAAATCGCAAAAATGCATGGTTGTTTTGATTTAATAAAAATAAATCACATGTAAAAATACATGATTTGTTTTGTGGGCGATTGCTTCTGAAGCTACACACGAAAAACTGATAAAGCACTGCATAACTCGATTTTAGTTCTGTTTTTCACAAACAGTTTTACGGTTTGATTAATCTCCGTCAGCCAGCCGCTGTGGCCGAGCGGTTCTAGGCGCTCTATAATGGATCTCGCTACATGCCAAGAATACTCGGTAATGTAATATTTCTATAGTGTCGAAATCTATTCGATACTCGTATTAAACCGGTTGAACCCCCTGGATATTTATGATCACTCTGTGAATTACCGCTTACGAAACTGTGGGAAGGTCTCCAGATAATATAGTTCCAGGCATCCGCCACATGATGAGTCAACTGTCACCCCCCCTAACCTACGTGTGTGTTGCGGACGCTGCCCATCTCTGGCACTAACTGCTGGTCACAATAATGCAACTCGAACCTGGAATGTATCGTCTTCATGCACTGTGTTAATAAGTAAGCATCAAGCAGCAGACGCAGCCTGAGTCTCTTGCAGTATCACTACTAACCCTCTCTGCCTACTGGCGCGCGAAATGGTCAATCACCTTCTAGGTGGCGCGGCTCCTGAATTACGCACGCTGCCATCACTTCGCGCCCCCATTCGGGTCAAGATTTACGGAATGTATGTGCTCACGATTAGACAGTGCTAATATTATCCCTCCTACTCCGCTTACACTAATCGATTTGCCCCTTCGTCAAAGGCCTAAACCGCCTAATAATGTTTCGAAATCCTTTCACATTCTAATCGAACACAGTAACACTTGCTTTAAAAACATCGCACAGCAAGAAGGGAAGTACGCCACCTAATGATCCTTATTTCAAAGGTACATGGTGCGGTGAACAACCACAAACAATAATCAGATCTAATATTAAAGATACACTTGCCTAGGAGATCTATGCTGAATTGGCTTTGTAGGTAACGGTTTGCGAGATTCGTTTGTTACATGAAGGAATAGTAGAACAACATAAAATTAACAAAGTGCCGGCAATATGAGAAGTCTGGAAAGAATAACAATAATGATTCAGCCTCTGCCACCATGTGGCAGTACTGTGGTTGTATTATCTACTCTTTTAATTTCCCGTTTTCTCCAACAGTAGCAATTCGTAAGCAAAATCCAAGAATTGGATTTTGCCATAAACGGATTCCAAGGTCCTTTTGAAGGTTGAATTGTACTATGTCACATGCCTTGGATAGCCGGTCACTGTGGCCGAGCGGTTCTAGGCGCTTCAGTCTGGAACTGGGCTGCTGCTACGGTCACTGGTTCGAATCCTGCCTCGGGAATGGATGTGTGTGTTGTCCTTAGGTTATTTGGGTTTAAGTAGTTCTAAGTCTAGGGGACTGATGACCTCAGATGTTAAGTTCTATAGTGCTTAGAGCCATTTGAACCAATTTTTGCTTTGGATGTTTGAGTCTGAGAAGATCGCCGATTCCTAACAAGGACGCATACTCACAAGCAATTCTGCCGCAAAATGTTAATTTCAAGTTCGTCAGAGACTGCTGTTACCTTGGTAAAGTCACCCGCACGTGTGTGAATTATGTTATGGCAAGGCTGACAGAAACTTCTTGCCAGTAAGTTTCTTTGCTTAGGATACTCTGTACCTGAAGTTTTAATTTATTGTGTAAAATGTAATCTAGCCTCAGACGCAAAGTCATAGTTCTTCCCACGCCCGGGTTCCCGGGTTCGATTCCCGGCGGGGTCAGGGATTTTCTCTGCCTCGTGATGGCTGAGTGTTGTGTAATGTCCTTCGGTTAGTTAGGTTTAAGTAGTTCATAGATGTTAAGTCCCATAGTGCTCAGAGCCATTTAATCCCATAAGCAGTGTTTCCCTTTGTTTTGTCGCTGAACTCAAAAGTGTTTATGTTGAATCATCATATAACTGGTATATTTTGAAAATACTCAAGTCCATGTCCTATCCCTCAGTAATTGTGTCGCAAGAAAACTACGCAGTTATGTTACTTCATCTCAGTAGACCGCTGAAAACAGTCAGTATTAATACATCCGATTTGTGATTGTTTAAATAAGTACCAAATGATGAGAAGACGCCCTTCACCACAAATACACATTCGCGTCGATTCCAAATCGAAAATCATAGGTCCAGAACTTCATGTAGTGAGCTTATTTGCATACACACTGGAGAGCCAAAGAAACAGGTATATCTGCCTAATATCGTGTAGGGCCCCGGCGAGCACGCAGAAGTGCCGCAGCACGACGTGGCATGGACTCGACTAACATCTGAGGCAGTGCTGTAGGGAACTGATTCCATGAATCCTGCAGGGCTGTCCATAAATCCGTAAGAGTACGAGGAGGTGGAGATCTCTCTGAACAGCACGTTGCAAGACATCCCAGATATGATCAATAATGTTCATGTCTGGGGAGTTTGGTGGCCAGTATAACTGGACTGTCGCATGACCCTGCTGGAATTACTCAAGTCCGTCTGAATGCACAATCGACATGAATCGTTACAGGTGATCAGACAGGACGCTTATATACTTGTCACCTGTGAGAGTCGTATGTAAACGTATCAGGTGTCCCATATCACTCCAACTGCACACACCCCACACCATTACAGAACCTCCACCAGCTTGAACAGTCCCCTGCTGAAATGCATGGTCCATGGGTTCATGAGGTTGTCTCCATACCCGTACAGATCCATCCGGTCGATACAATTTGAAACGAGACTCGTCCGACCATGCAACATGTTTCCAGTCATCAACAGTCCAATGTCGGTGTTGAGGGGCCTAGACGAGGCGTTAAGCTTTGTGTCGTGCAGCCTTCGGCTCCGAAAATTCATGTCGATAATGTTTCGTGGAATGGTTCACACGCTGACACTTGTTGGTGCTACAGCATTGAAATATGCAACAATTCGCTGAAGTGTTGCACTTCTATCACGCTGAAACATTCTCTTTGGTCGCCGTTGGTCCCGTTCTTGCAGGACCTTTTTCCAGCCGCAGCGATGTCGGAGATTTGATGTTTTACCGGATTCTTGATATTCACTTTACATTCGGAAAATCCCCAGTTCATCGCTACCTCGGAGATGCTATGTACGATCGCTCTTGCGCCGACTATAACACCACATTGAAACCCATATAAGTCTTGATAACCCGCCATTGTAGCAGCAGTAACCGATCTAACATCTTATAGGCGTTGCCGCAGCGTCGTGTTCTGCCTGTTTAGGTATCTTTGTTTTGAATACGCATGACTATACCAGTCAGTGTCTTTGGCGCATCAGTATATACGACTTGAAACGTTCACACGTGAAATCTGCTAAAATAAGTTACATACAAAGCTCAAACTTTCACAAAATACTCAACAGTGAAGTCGTTTTTGATCATCTACATGAGAACCGATCAAAAGCGTTGATTTATTCATTTTGGTAAAAATTTGATCAGCGTGATTTAACATAGGTGTTAACCAGAAGACGGCTCCCGAAAGACTATATCGACTCATAGCTCTGAACCACCAAGCCCTACTCACACGCGCGGGAAATGCTGAATTCCTATTGGCTAGTATGTCAAACAGCCAATCATATCATCTGGAGCACTTCTACACTTGTGGTGTTTCTACTGTTAGCCAATCAGATTACCACACATCATTTAGACTAGAAACCTCATAATTCCGAAATTAGATAAAATTTAATGGAAACATAATAAGATTCCTTTCCACAAAATAAATTAATGATAAATTTAATTCTCAACGCCCCTTCTGGCTGCCTTTTACAGAATCAAGCTCATTCGGACATATTTCACATATTCCTCTATTGCACAACTTTCTCACGCTTGCATTTACACGGTTTTAATAAAATGTTGCTTTCTGACTTCACGTATGTCCTTCATTCACTCTCTTACTCTCTTCATAACTCTCACACAACCAAAACCCAACGAAATAATCATTTTCCAATGTACTGTTAATTACGTCACAAATCTGTGGCAATGAAACTAAAGAAAATTCCAGAAAGATAGATTATATGAACCTATCCTCTTGGTTGTAGTTTCAATTGACACTATAGATGAATAGATTACATTCCCAACCCGGTTTCACAATGCCATCACGACTATTATGGCTTTTAGGTAAAAATTTGTTCAAATGGTTGAAATGGCTCTGAGCACTATGGGAGATAACTGCTGAGGTCATCAGTCCCCTAGAACTTAGAACTACTTAAACCTAACTATCCTAAGGACATCACAAACATCCATGCCCGAGGCAGGATTCGAACCTGCGACCGTAGCGGTCGCGCGGTGCCAGACTGTAGCGCGTAGAACCGCTCGGCCACCCCGGCCGACTAAAAATTTGTATCTCCGAAAGTACTGCAGTTATTTATTTTAAATTTGAGAAGTATGGTTGTGTTATCCATAGAGTTTGGTATACAAAGGTTGAAAAAGATCGATTAATGTTTAATAGTACTTCTTGAGATTCGAACAGAGTATCTGTAACGTAATGCACGCAGCATTATTCAAGTACATCGCTCGCCTGGCACTGTTGCCAGCGTCAGCTGTGCGAGTGTGAGAAGCAACCTTACCTCTCCTACCGGCTCCACGGCAAGCTTTGTTTTGAATGCAAGGTAACAACTTGTAATAATTTGCTACGTTGCAATCTCTAATGCGTCTTCAGTGCTGCTTTACTTTAATCTGAAGTGCTGCAGAACGCCCGAGTGTGCAATCCATAGGTAGCGCTCACGGTAACTGTGTGTTTACAAACAACGTCAGAGGTGATCTTCCGATCGGTACAGTGACAGTCACAACGGCAACGCACCAGCACGACACATGGGAGTGATGCGACACTTGTTGATGTATGAAGACAGCTATCGTCTGCTTTTGCAGCTGTGATAACGTTTCACTGCCGGGCAAATGTCGTTATGTCAGTCACGTCTTTGACGGCAGGGGTACACGAGGGGACGGAACTGGCGCCTAGGCTGCGTACTGAAATCAGAGACACGCAAAGCTGGAATCAGGAAACGTGCGCCCGCGCATCTGATACTGCGCGTACGGCTAATCGCTGGGCAGGCGTTGGCAGGTTATCCGTCGTCCCATGTGGTCAGCGTTTAACGTGTTGGCGGCGAGAAGCGCGTGTTGAATACACGGTCGGCAATTATGTAATCCGCAGCGAGTGATCGATCGACTCATCCAGCGCGCAGGTGAGAGTGGCGCCCGCCGCCTCGTCTGGGACTTCGACGCACGGAGGAATAGGGCCCACAACATCCCGTCGACATCGATGTTATTAGAGAAGGAGCACCAACTCACTTTGACGAAAATGCGTATGGAAATCACCCGTGTGTTTTTTGACGGACCTATTCCAGCATTCGTCTCAAACGATGTGCAAAAATCCTGAGCTACCTAAATGAAGATATCAGAACGTGCGTTTGAGCCCAGACTAAGAGCAAGCTTCCTTAACCAATAATAATAATTATTATTATTGCAATATATCTTAACCTGCCAGAAAATCCAAAAAGATTCTGGTTGTATATAAAACATGCTAGCGGCAAGACAAAATCAATGCCTGCTCTGCGCGACATCAATGCAAACACTATCGATGACAGTGCTGCTAAAGTAGAGTTACTAAACAAACCCTCCACCAGCTTCAACAATAGCCTGCTGACATGCAGGGTCCATGAATTCATGAGGCTGTCTCCATACCCGTACACATCCATCTGCTCGACGCAATTTGAAACGAAACTTGTCCGACTAAGCAACATGTTTCCAGTCATCAACAGTCCAATGTCGGTGTTGACAGGTACAGGCGAGGGGTAAAGCGTTGTGTCGTGCACTAATAAAGGGTTCACGAGTAGGCCTTCGACACCGAAAGCCCATATCGATGATGTTTCGTTGAATGGTTTGCTCGCTTACACTTGCTGATGACGCAGCATTGAAATCTGCAGCAGTTTCTGTCACGTTGAATGATTCCCTTCAGTCGTCGTTGGTCCCCTCCTTGCAGGATCTTTTTCCTGCCGCAGCGATGTCCCAGATTTGATGTTTAATCGAGTTCCTGATTTTCACGGTACACTCCTGAAATAGTCGTACGCGAAAATGCCCACTTCATCGCTACCTCGGAGATGCTGTGTTCCATCGCTCGTGCGCCGACTATAACACAACGTTCAAACTCACTTAAATCTTGATAACCTGTCACTGTACCAGCACTAACCGATCTACAATATTCAGAAGGTACCCCTGAACACCACTGATAGCCTGGTGGTGAAGTTTGGGTTCGCCCTATATCGGGTCTCTCTCCTATGCGTCGTCAGACGCATTTTCTTTGGTGTTTCAGCACGTATTTCCAATTTCGTTTTTGCATTGTGTTGCTACAGTCTGCCCAAAAAATACTGCTCATCACGTCTTTCATGCGATGTCAGCGACGATGGAAACCGTTGGTTTCTTTACCTTTACGAACAAAATGGTTTTTAAAGTGAAATTTTACGTGCCCTCTCGATACAGTTGTTCCAAATTAGTCTAGTGCGATATTTTTTTTATCGATGTGTATTTAAAGGGACTGCAAAACGCGATGTATAACCAGCATTCCAGCCAAGACTCGCGTGCCGCCCTGGTCCGCCCTGACTGATAAAGCAATGCAGCAGTGCTGCTCAGTTCTGCTGGAGTACTGGTTATTCTTCGTGTTTTACTGTCCCAGCTAGTTCATACCTAGAAAATAAATACCGCACCATACTAATTTCGAACCGTTTTACCAAGTGGGCATGTAAAATTGCACCTTAGTAATCATTTTCTCTGTAACGAGGAATAAACCGACTGTTTCCGTCGACGCTGGGCGTCGTAAGAGAAACATGATGAGTAATATTTGTTTGAACTGACTCCATCTCCATATTGCAAGAATTAAATTGTAAATATCTGTCGAAACGCCAGAGAAAACACGTCTGACGGCTCGTAAGATGAATACCCTGTGTTTAAGTTTTCGTACCAAATATAAATAAAATGTAAATATATTTCCTGTCACTCACCGTTGTTCCTGAAATAAACTGGAAACGCGTTTGACAAAACAGCAATTGTTATTATTCGTTACGTAGGCATCATTAAATAATATCACAGCCTTACCAGCAACAAAGAACTCGACAGGTCGCGGTAGGAAAAGTGTTACACTTTTACTGCGACTCACATTTTCAGTCAGACAGATTACACATAATAATAACAATACTAATAATAATAATAATAATATGAAGAAGAAGAAGAACGGTATTACCTATTAAACGCCTCATTTTATTCCTGAATATAACGTACGTCTCTTGAGGATCTTCAGTATAGCGAATGTTCATATCTCTGTGATTAAAGTTAGTTTACTGATGTAAACTAGGTATTTTGCTCTCCAATGTCAGACTCTGCCATTATGCTGATTAATGACCAATAACTCTGAATATGACTTTAACGAATATCATAGTTTTTCGTTCCCGTTGACGCAAAAAGTGTTACACGTATGTTGACGTATAGCATATCCGTAAGATTTACAAGAATATTCAAGTTCATTTCCATTTATTCGTTCTTTAAAAAACCTTGTTCAATGGGATTATACATCAGCACTCACTGGGGAGTCACCAAAATTTTTCGGAACAATTTTACTTGTACTTTTTACTGATATCTGTATAACAGAAACTTTGTCAAGGAAATACTACACGCACCCCACATATTAGTAACAGAAACATAAAAAAGTCATAGAACATTGCGGAAAGTTCGGCTGAGTTCCCAGAATAACATGAAAATTTAAGGCAGCCTCTGCGATGTGGCTTCAAATTGAAAAGACACTGGGCAAGCTCCTCACATACTGCATGTGAGGGTGCAACGAACTTCGAGCGGTGTCCACAGTTCACCGCAAGTTGGTTCAAATGGTTCAAATGGCTCTGAGCACTATGGGACTCAATTGCTGAGGTCGTTAGTCCCCTAGAACGTAGAACTAGTTAAACCTAACTAACCTAAGGACATCGCACACATCCATGCCCGAGGCAGGATTCGAACCTGCGACCGTAGCGGCTCGCGGTTCCAGACTGCAGCGCCTAGAACCACACGGCCACTTCGGCCGGCTCGCCGCAGGTAATTGCTAATGAGTACTGAAAGTCTAGCTGTTCAGCCACCATGTAGCAGAAATGCCACCATGTGCACATTTTGTCTGTAACTTTCAACTTTGTTATTGAGTTGTTCCACAAAAAATTACTCACTATGACAGGGTTTTTCGTTGCGACAGGATCTTCTCACGACATTTCAATCACCAATTTCCTCTTCCAATTGCGAAAACATTCTGTTGCCATCATCTACATAGGGAGAAATGATCATCACGATAAAATAAGAGGAATCAGGGCTTGCACAGAAAATTTTAAGTGCTCGTTTTTCCCACGTGCCGTTCGAGAGTGGAACAGTAGGGAGACAGCTTGAAGGTGGTTCACTGAACCCTCTGCCAGATGCTTTATGGTGAATAGCGGAGTAATCACGTAGATGTAGATGTAAGGCACAGGCGTTTATCCACTGCACTGATGGCGTTTTGTTGCTAGCGTGAAGTGGTGGATATAGGCTTAAGATCTAACGAGAGTAGAAAATCAGCGAAAAAAATCGACTGGATTCCTATTAATGTTCACGTCACGTTGGGATATTCGTTTATACGGTTCCGTACCTCAATCGTTAAAAAAGGAACTCTTATACGATCATTCTGTTGTCCGTCTGTCTGTCCGTCTATTACGACCACCTTTTACCAGGATCGGACAGAGGTTCAAATGGTTCAAATGGCTCTGAGCACTATGGGACTTAACAGCTATGGTCATCAGTCCCCTAGAACTTAGAACTACTTAAACCTAACTAACCTAAGGACAGCACACAACACCCAGCCATCACGAGGCAGAGAAAATCCCTGACCCCGCCGGGAATCGAACCCGGGAACCCGGGCGTGGGAAGCGAGAACGCTACCGCACGACCACGAGATGCGGGCTCGGACAGAGGTATCAAGTTGAAATCTACAGGGTGACAATTATTGAAAAATATGAAATGAAATCGTCATAACTTCTGAACGGTTAGCACTAGGACGTTCAAACTGCACGATTGGCCGCAAGGCATGATGGGAATTAGTAGGCGCATGATGGTTTCGTTTAGGAACGAAGCCCCCTTTCATTTGGATGGGTTCGTTAATAAGTAAAAGTGGCGCATCTGGGGAACTGAAGAACCGCACGTCGCGATCTAGAAATTTCTTCACCCTTAGCGGGTGACTGTGTGTTGTGCAATATCCAGTCACGGAATAATCGGTGCGATATTCCTTGATGGCATGGTAACTACCGAACAGCACTTCAAGGTTTTGGAAGATGATTTCATCCCCATTATCCAAAAAGACCCCAATTCCGACAAGATGTGGTTCATGCAAACGGAGCTCGACCTCATCGAAGCATCAGAGCGTTTGATGTCCTGGAGGAACACTTTTGGGGTCCGCTTTCTGGCTCTGGGGTACCCAGACACCACTGGCATGGACCTCGATTGGCCGCCATGTTCACCGTATCTCAACACATTGGAGTACATTTTTTGTGGTATGTTAAAGACAAGGCGTACAGCAATAACCCCAAAACCACTGCTGAGCTGAAAACAATCATTTAGAAGGTCATCGACAGCGCCGATATTCCAACACATCAGTGGGTCATGCAAAATTTCGCTATTCGTCTGCGCCACATCATCGCCAGTGACGGCAGGTGTATCGACCATGTCATAATTTAAATCCGAACGTGTGTAGTGACGTTTACGTGTTGAATCGTGTGTGTGCACTCCGTAGTTTGTAACAAATTTACGTTTTTTTCATATAGTTCAATAATTGTCAAGCTGTATATGAAATACAAACGCTTATGGTATCTTGGCAGTGTACGAAATATAAGCTTCTACGTCAATGCATTAAAAAGATAAAGCCACTTATGTAACAAATTCTCATGCTCGCAATCTTATTCATCAAAAAACTATAGACGAACTTCCAATACACGAAATTAAGTTTGTACGGAGCGCTCACAGCGCAAGACCTACTCGCACTTCTGGTTTTTGCATGTAAGTTTGGTTGTCAAAATGAGGCTCCCTTCTTGCACAAAAAACTCTCGCTGTTGACTTTTCATGTAGGACACATCCGATAAACAAAACTATTCTGCAGACATCACATACTACTGTAAGAAAAAATATTAGTTTAATTTTCATCTGTGCCAGTTCTGCGCCAACCTGACAACTTCTCTCCGTATTTTCGTTGTAAGTGAGGGAGTATGGTCAGGACTTGACTTGCAATCGAGATGGAGTACGGAAACGAAGGGGAAGGAAACGGGCTTTGCCCTCCCAGTATACGCCTTAAGCGACTTTGCTAAATCACAGAAAACTTAAATTTGGATGGCCCGACGGAGAACGCTCGAGTCAGTCTCGTAATTACGAGCCGAATATCTGATCCTTGACTAACGTCACTCACTGCGTACTTCCATCGACACCATCATTAAAAGTACCTAGTCTCACTACGTATGCTGCTTTATCGCGCTGATGCTTTACCTTTGCTTTATCACTCTCACACGTCCACTTCGTACATCTCAGACAATTTCTAAGTTCCTGTCTGGTTCAAATAGCCCTGAGCACTATGCGACTGAACTTCTGAGGTCATCAGTCGCCTAGAACTTAGAACTACTTAAACCTAACTAACCTAAGGACATCACACACATCCATGCGCGAGGCAGGATTCGAACCTGCGACCGTAGTGGTCGCTCGGTTCCAGACTGTAGCGCCTAGAACCGCACGGCCACCCCGGCCAGCTACGTTCCTGCAAAAATAATTTGTTAAGGACTATTTTCCCGCTACGCCATGTTGTAGGTAATTTTGTAAGTTTTTCTGTGTGCTGTGGCAACTAGCGTAAGTAAAAGAAGCACGTATTTGACACAGTTTTGTTAGTATTACTCGCCACAGACTACAACGTTTATTTTGTGAATTATGTCTTTCAAGATGTTTCGTTAATTTATTGGTTCTAATGTCACTTAAATTTTTAGTGGACCTGCTGTAACACTAAACCCACATTGCGGAGCGGAAACCTGACGCTCCCTTTCGTTGTTCCTCGACACTCTTAATTCTAACGACTGTAATATCCATTCTCGGATTTCAAAATAAATGAGGCACTATCTCGTTGATAATCTTTATGGTTCAAATGGTTCAAATGGCTCTGAGCACTATGGGACTTAACTTCTGAGGTCATCAGTCCCCTAGAACTTAGAACTACTTAAACCTAACTAACCTAAGGACATCACACACATCCATGCCCGAGGCAGGATTCGAACCTGCGACCGTAGCAATCGCGCGGTTCCAGACTGTAGCGCCTAGAACCGCTCGGCCACACCGGCCGGAGATAATCTTTATCTAAAGTATGTAACATTTAGAAAAAGACACACTGAAAGTAACAAGAACAACTGAAAATAGCACATATTACTTTCTGGTTAGCAGTTAGGAGCAACTTTGATAAAAGGAAAAGCGTTACAAGATGTTAAAATTAGTGACAGCTGTTGTTTATAGACAATAATTTTAGTGAAAATCATTATACATAGAAGAATGCATGATATCTGTGACAAAGTCTCTGTGCCAAATGATCGAACGTCAACATCATCATTGCTTGTTTGTCCTTGATGAGAAGCATATGTTCACGGTTTACGTATTGACGTTCAGTTTAACCTCTAACTAGATGACACTATTTCTAATAACTTACAGAAAACTAATGCAAAACTGACATGCTTTCATTCCTCGCGATTCGAACACGTTAACTGCCATTGGAAGGCTGCTTCCGAAGTTACAACGTGGTGACTGCAGCAGAAACGGATGCAAGGTTAATTACTGTTAGCTAATTCATGTTCAAAGTTCTCAGCGGGGCGCTATACGCGCAAGCAGTAACGGGGACAGGAGTCAAAGGGCCCAGACAATAATTTCATTGTCGAGAGGAGCTATTATCGGGTCTGCTAAAGAGCGATTCATTTGCACAATAGCGAACACGAACGGAGTAAGAGCCACGAATAAAAGCAAACGACTTGTCGCCTGCACTATTCTTTACGTTGCAAAACTCAGTGGTACTGCCGTAAGGGTTACTCGGAGTATCTTTAATAGTGGCTTCGATCTGAAAAGTAGATATGCAATCGTCACAGGAAGAGTCCGAAAGGATCCGTCGAAACAAAAGAAATATTTTACAATGATGTTTTGTTTCCCTTTTTGTCCTATAGACACTCGTGCCTAGCGTCACGCGTGATACTGTGCTTAATTCAGAACTGCCGTTTTCTGAGCATGAAGTACAGAAATTTCGTCTCATCGGAGCACTGCAGTACGCTTAACTCGTACGCGTACGTGAATAAACACTAGCCTAATAGCACAGGATATGTTAAAAATAATAATCCGTTTTAAAAAATCGTATCTATTATGTTATTTGTGATACGTGCGTGAACAACGTACTGTTGAAATGAGCAAACTCTTAAGTATTACATGGTACATCAAAAAGAATCATCCGATTAAAAAAAAATTATTATCTTATTTGAGATAAGGTGTATGGTCCATTTTTCTGTGGCGAGAACACTGTCACAGGAAGCACATATCGCGATATGCTTGAGAACTTTCTTTTCCCACAGTTGGAGGCTGATTCGAATGACTTCATTTATCAACAGGATGGGGCACTGCCACACTGGCTTCTGGAAGTGAGGGAATTTTTAAATCAAAGGATTACTGAACGATGGATTTGTCAAACTGGACCAAACGATTCAGTCTTACATTACTGGCCTCCAAGGTTACCAGACCTGACTGTATGGCCAGCCATAGTGGCCGAGCGGTTCTAGGCGCTTCAGTGTGGAACCGCGCGACCGCTACGGTCGCAGGTTCGAATCCTGCCTCGGGCATGGATGTGTGTTGTGTCCTTAGGTTAGTTAGGTTTAAGTAGTTCTAAGTTCTAGAGGACTGATGACCTCAGATGTTGAGTCCCATAGTGCTCAGAGCCATTTTTGAGCCCTGTCTGTATGTGATATTTCTTGTGGGGCTTTATAAAAGACTCTGTTTATGTTCCTCCGTTACCAACGACAATAATGAACTGAGACATCGCGTAACAGCAGATGTGGAAGCTGTAACTCAAGACATGGTTCAAATGGCTCTGAGCACTATGGGACTTAACTTCTCAGGTCAACAGTCCCCTAGAACTTAGAACTACTTAAACCTAACTAACCTAAGGACATCACACACATCCACGCCCGAGGCAGGATTCGAACCTGCGACCGTAGCAGTCACGCGGTTCCAGACTGAAGCGCCTAGTGCCGCTCGGCTACTCTGGCCGGCCTCAAGACATGCTGGCTGCATTGTGGGGACAATCTGAATACCGCATTGGCATACGCCGTGCATCTCAAGGGATGCATATTGAACATCTACGAAAAGGTACAAAAAACTTTTTGAGTTTCCCGTTCATCAAAAAAATAAATTCATTGTATACGTTTATTAGTTTCAGAAATATAGACGTTTCAAATCGGATGATTCTTTTTGATGCACCCTGTACAATACAAGTGTTCATTCCAAGAACGGCTACACGAAAACAATATTGTGCAACAAAAATTCTGTACAGAGTCATTGCATTGGATTTTTAAACTTCACTGTGAACACAGTCTCCCTAATGTTCCACACCTAATACAAGTTTTTATGTAGTTAAAAAAAAGAAAGTAAGGGAGACCAGGGTTTAACGACTCGTCGACAACGAGACCATTAGTGACAGAGCACAAAGTCGGGCTGGAGAAGAAATAGGCCGTGTCAATCCAAAGAAGCAGTCCCAGTATTCGACTAAAGAGATTTAGTAAAATCCAGAAAATCTGAACCTGGTTGGTTGAACGGGGATTTGAGTCGCCGACCTTCTGCAGTGCCTTACCACGTCGTCGCTTCACCAGGCGGATTCATGTAGCCTCTCACGACAAAGTATTTGAACAGCAAATGAGACATTTGCCGGAGTAGAGTGTTGAGGCCAGATCAAATAATGCAGCAAACTGAGATTTCAACCAGCTTCATTCCTGTAAGCTAATATATTAAACTAGTGTTGTAATACAGTTGTCTTAATGAAACTGAAAACACAGGATGAAAGATGAGAGCAAGATAACAGATACGTGCTACCTAACGGCACCGGAAGACAAATGTTCTTACAAGGGAACCTCCCCATCGCACCCTCCTCAGATTTAGTTATAAGTTGGCACAGTGGATAGGCCTTGAAAAACTGAACACAGATCAATCGAGAAAACAGGAAGAAGTTGTATGGAACTATGAAAAAAATTAGCAAAATATACAAACTGAGTAGTCCATGCTCAAGATATGTAACATTAAGGATGGTAGTACCTCAGTAGTGCCGTGGTCCTGTAGTTAGCGTGAGCAGCTCGGAACCAGAGGGCCTTGGTTCGAGTCTTCCCCCCCCCCCGAGTGAAAATTTTAATTTTTTATTTTCAGACAATTATCAAAGTTCAGGCACACACATACACACAATCAACTTCGTTCTCCAAAATTCCAGGACATGTTCAGATTTGATTGGACAAATGCAGGATTTGACGGTCTACACACGGAAAAATTTGAAAACGTTAAAAACATATGTTTTGACAGAGCACAGGGAAAACTATGCGACTGTTGCAGTCATTTGTTGCAGTTTATGTGACAAACTCTTATGTTTTCATCACTTTTTTGGGAGTGATTATCACATCCACAGGAAAACCTAAATCGGGCAAGGTAGAAGAATCTTTTTACCCATTCGCCAAGTGTACAAGTTAGGTGGGTCGACAACATATTCCTGTCACGTGACGCACATGCCGTCACCAGTGTCGTATAGAATATATCAGACGTGTTTTCCTGTGGAGGAATCGGTTGACTTATGACCTTGCAATCAACTGTTTTCGGTTCCCATTGGAGAGGCACGTCCTTTCGTCTACTAATCGCACGGTTTTGCGGTGCGGTCGCAAAACACCGACACTAAACTTATTACAGTGATCAAAGACGTCAATGAACGAACGGACAGATCATAACTGCGAAAATAAAGAAATTAAATTTTTCACTCGAGGGAGGACTTGAACCAAGGATCTCTCGTTCCACTGCTGCTCACGCTAATCACGGGACCACGGCGCTCCTGATCTCACACCGTCCTTGATGTTGCATATGTTGCACATAGACTACTCAGTTTGTATATTTTGCTTATTTTTTTCATAGTTCCACACAACTTCTTCCTGTTTTCTTGATTGATCTGTGTTCAGTTTTTCAAGGCCTATCCACTGTGCCAACTTATAACTAAATCTGAGGGGGGTGCGATGGGGAGGTTCCCTTGTTAGCATAACCTGTTCTTTCGCATTCCTTTCTAAGACTATATGAATTTTGTCAGGGGAAGTGTCAAGTGAAGCAACTATCATCTCTTATTCTGATTCTTAGATTCAAGTCAATCAGGCTTGATAACTAATGTTGTGACACATCTTGCTGTCGGTACATATTTTTCTTCTACAACGTTTTGCATAAATGATTCTCAGCATCACATTAAATAAAAAAAAAGACTTATCGACTGGGATAATGCGCCATGAGGACACTAGGTTTGCTCACTGTAGGAATTCATTCCACTCATAGTTCAACCGTCATTATTTGGGTTTACCGTGGACCGCCTGTATTACTTAACGTGAGAAAGACCGAGGCTGGTTTTCTCCCTTTTCCTTTGATATTTCTGAGTTTCTAATGACTCTTTTTTGGGAGGGATAGAGTGACAGAGCAAAGAGCTCGTGTGCGGTGAGCAAATATTGACTGGTGCGCTAAGGATGGCCTACCTTCATTACTATCCTCTTTGTAGAACAAAAAGTAAGAGCAATACCGCCGTATGAAGGCTGCAGCATTTTCACCAAGAAACAATAAACAATCTGAAACGCAACCCGACTTCTAGGTCAAATTGAGTCATTGCAGTATGGTAGTCTCTGACGAACCCGTCAAATGTAAAAAGAAACTCTGATTTCAATATGAAATCTTGGCAGTGGTGATAGAATTCCCTGTCTTATAGACCGAGATTTGCATACATCTATCAGTTTTCAATTGAGTTCTAAGTTTACGAAGCCAACGAATGTAGTTACGGAACATGGATCGTAGTGAATTGTAGTGTAACCCGTGAATCCTGTTTTGCTGTATGAGTATATCTTTATTTGCTGCAAGTGGTACTATTAAGCTTAAAACACAAATAGCTGGAACTCTGCTGTCTAATGATCAGTGTCGTCTATCAAAATGTTGTCCTAACGTATTTCCTATGCATTCAGTATTTCAATTGGCTACAGCAAACGATGAATTTTCCGTAACTGCAGAGTGACAATTATTGAACGACATGAAGAAAAACGTACATTAGTTACAAACCACAGTGTGCACACACTTTATTCAACATGTAAACGTCACTTCAGATATTTGGATTTACGTTATGACATGTTCGATATGCCGGCCATCATTGCCGACGACTTGGGGCAGACGAATACCGAAATTACGCCCGACCGACTGAAGTTCCGGAATGTCGATGCTGTCTATGACCTCGTGAATGGCTGTTTTCAGCTCAAAAATGGTTTTGGGGTTGTTGTTGCATACCTTGCCTTTAGTATAGACCCACAAAAAGGAGTAGCACATGTTCAGATCCGAAAAATATGGTGGCCAATCGAAGCCCATATCAGTGGCCTCTGGGTACCCCAGAGCCAGAATGCGGTGGTCTCCAGGACAGCAAACACTGTCCTGCTTCGATGGGGTCGAGCTCCCTCTTGCATGAAATACATCTTGTCGAAACCAGGGTCGTTTTGGATAACGGGGATGAAATCATCTTCCAAACCCTTCATGTACCATTCGATAGTCACCGTGGCGTCAAAGAATATCGCAACGATTATTCCTTGATGGGACACTGCACACATACTGTCACCAGTTGAGGATGGAGAGAGATCTCGATGGCGAAATACGTATTCTCAGTCCCCCAAATGCACCAGTTTTGCTTACTGACGAACCCATCGAAATGAAAGTGGGCTTCGTCGCTAAACCATGACATACCAATTCCTATCATGCCCCGCGGCCAACAGTGCAGTTTGAACGTCCTAACGCAAACCGTTCAGAAGTAATGACGATTTTATTTCATATAGTTCAATAACTGTCACCCTGTAAGATTTACTTACATTCTGACCGCAAGTAATTCAAAGTAGTAGTCAAGTTGCTATTTCCTTCTACCATGATCACTATATGAAAACCGTCCCAATAATAAGCTAATTGCTGCTAAAAATCAGCTACTATCCGTTCAATTTCATTCCCATGATTGCTCGCGACATATGTTACCAACGTAAGCACACCGGGCGAATAATCAGTTACCACCTCGAGACATAACGCTTATACTATCCAAAACCGCCTCTAGCTTTGGTAGTGACCTCAATTCGATGAGGAAGGGAATACAAATCTTTCTTATTCCGTTGAAACTATTTACTGTAGAATGTGATTCCTGCAATTCACCGCCGGCCGAAGTGGCCGTGCGGTTAAAGGCGCTGCAGTCTGGAACCGCAAGACCGCTACGGTCGCAGGTTCGAATCCTGCCTCGGGCATGGATGTTTGTGATGTCCTTAGGTTAGTTAGGTTTAACTCGTTCTAAGTTCTAGGGGACTAATGACCTCAGCAGTTGAGTCCCATAGTGCTCAGAGCCATTTGAACCATTTTGCAGTTCACCCGCTCTTCGAAAGAGTCCCAGACATCTTCTGTTCAATGATAAATAATTGAAACCCTCAGCTAGCCGACAGGTGTTGTTGATATACCTCGATGGGGACAGCTGAAAATGTGTGCCCCGACCGGCACTCGAACCCGGGATCTCTTGCGTACATGGCAGAAGCTCTATCCATATGAGCCACCGAAGACACAGATGAATAGCGCGACTGCAGGGACTTATCCCTCGCACGTTTCCCGTGAGACCCGCATTCCCAACTGTCCACAATCTACATACGTAATGTTCCTAATAAATATTTGCCCATCCACTCATTACTCGCGCACACCGAGGTGACGATTCCAGTAAGAGTTCGGACAACCTGTGCGCATTGGCACAAACGAAGGTCAATGGCCGGGTAGCCATTTAACTACATATGAAGATAGCAACTGTTCTCGAAAGAACAGATACCGTTGATGACCGTGCAGCTTCTCTAGAATAAATGATAATCAACTGAAACCCTCAGCTGCCGACAGGTGTTGTTGATATACCTCGATGGGACAGGTGAAAATGGGCAAATATTTATTAGGAACATTACGTATGTAGATTGTGGACAGTTGGGAATGTGGGTCTCACGGGAACCGTGCAAGGGACAAGTCCCTGCACTTGCGCTATTCATCTGTGTCCTCGGTGGCTCAGATGGCCAGAGCTTCAGCCATGTAAGCAGGAGATCCCGGGTTCGAGTCCTGGTCGGGGCACACATTTTCAGCTGTCCCCATCGAGGTATATGAACAACACCTGTCGGCAGCTGAGGGTTTCAATTAATTATCATTTATTCTAGAGAAGCTGCACGGTCATCAATGGTATCTGTTCTTTCGAGAACAGTTAGTATCTTCATATCTTCTGTTCAGGTGATATAGCGGGCCAGTCGAGGTGCCATACCAGTCGTGAATGTTCGTTAAGCCAGGAACATACGCGTGCAGCGCTACTAATACGGCAGTTTGTCATCTTAGCAGACGAGGAAGTCCAAATTATACTCATAATGCAGATATCGTATAAAGGGTAATATCTGGCCACCGATTGATGATGTTATAAACATCATGATTCGTGTTCACGGCAACCTGAATGAGTGGATCCAACTCAATGTACTACAAATGTCCACCAAAGGTCACAGAACCTCCTGTGGCCTGAAGTAAACTCTTCACACACTGCGGATTATCACCTCATTTGGCCAGCGATGCGCCCCAAGGCTTGCGTCACTTAGAAACAGGCAAAAATAGTGATTCGCTGGATCACACCACACGTCTCCAGGCAGATACTTTGCTTCCACGTTGTCTGGCCCATTAATACACACACTTTCATGTGTCGCTGTGAGTAATGGCCTTTAGCGAGTTAGCCAACTCCAAACGTCCGTTCCATACAGTTCGGAATATTCACCGTGAAACAGGCATGCATCCTCTGACAGCAGCAGTTCCTGTTGGGTTTGAATGCAGTTGCCATTGATAACGCACGACACTCATCTCCGGCTCTTCTCGGTTGGGTACTTTTTACGAGAACGACGAATCTTTTTGCGGAGTGTTATATGGCTGTCGGTGGTACATCATTCGATAGGTCTGAAAGTCCACGTTTACTCACAGTGTGGACATGGGCACGTTCAAATACGATAGCTCCTCTCTGCCATCCTACTCCATACAACCGACTGGCACATACACACCACTTCATTGCCGTTAAGGATCACGAGGTATCCTGGTACTAGTCCTATATCACCTACAGCGCTCCATGTGGACCTCTGAGATCTTTTAAGAGATGGCTCATATTTTGTCCAGGGAGATGAGGTTTGGTTCAAATGGCTCTGAGCACTATGGGACTCAACTGCTGAGGTCATTAGTCCCCTAGAACTTAGAACTAGTTAAACCTAACTAACCTAAGGACATCACAAACATCCATGCCCGAGGCAGGATTCGAACCTGCGACCGTAGCGGTCTTGCGGTTCCAGACTGCAGCGCCTTTAACCGCACGGCCACTTCGGCCGGCTGGAGATGAGGTTTATGCGCAGAATGTTCGTCCTAGCCGTTAACCACACACAAGATTATCGCAGGGTTCACCAAGCCTCTATCGTCCGTAAGTATCATAGGGCACCAACGGTGTGAAATTTTTTGGTTGTTTGTCGACCGCTGGGGCGAGAGCGCCTGCCAGTATGGCAGACTATACATTACGCATTCCGTTCGTCATTTTTACAACTTCCATGCGCCATCCATAGGTGGCAACACAATCTAGAAAGTAGCTGTTAACGATTGTGTGCAACATGTCGGGACATAAGAAAGGTAAATATTCGTCTTCTTTTACAGTTTCACAGATTTAAAACATATTTATTTATCGTTTAAATACACTCCTGGAAATGGAAAAAAGAACACATTGACACCGGTGTGTCAGACCCACCATACTTGCTCCGGACACTGCGCGAGGGCTGTACAAGCAATGATCACACGCACGGCACAGCGGACACACCAGGAACCGCGGTGTTGGCCGTCGAATGGCGCTAGCTGCGCAGCATTTGTGCACCGCCGCCGTCAGTGTCAGCCAGTTTGCCGTGGCATACGGAGCTCCATCGCAGTCTTTAACACTGGTAGCATGCCGCGACAGCGTGGACGTGAACCGTATGTGCAGTTGACGGACTTTGAGCGAGGGCGTATAGTGGGCATGCGGGAGGCCGGGTGGACGTACCGCCGAATTGCTCAACACGTGGGGCGTGAGGTCTCCAAAGTACATCGATGTTGTCGCCAGTGGTCGGCGGAAGGTGCACGTGCCTGTCGACCTGGGACCGGACCGCAGCGACGCACGGATGCACGCCAAGACCGTAGGATCCTACGCAGTGCCGTAGGGGACCGCACCGCCACTTCCCAGCAAATTAGGGACACTGTTGCTCCTGGGGTATCGGCGAGGACCATTCGCAACCGTCTCCATGAAGCTGGGCTACGGTCCCGCACACCGTTAGGCCGTCTTCCGCTCACGCCCCAACATCGTGCAGCCCGCCTCCAGTGGTGTCGCGACAGGCGTGAATGGAGGGACGAATGGAGACGTGTCGTCTTCAGCGATGAGAGTCGCTTCTGCCTTGGTGCCAATGATGGTCGTATGCGTGTTTGGCGCCGTGCAGGTGAGCGCCACAATCAGGACTGCATACGACCGAGGCACACAGGGCCAACACCCGGCATCATGGTGTGGGGAGCGATCTCCTACACTGGCCGTACACCACTAGTGATCGTCGAGGGGACACTGAATAGTGCACGGTACATCCAAACCGTCATCGAACCCATCGTTCTACCATTCCTAGACCGGCAAGGGAACTTGCTGTTCCAACAGGACAATGCACGTCCGCATGTATCCCGTGCCACCCAACGTGCTCTAGAAGGTGTACGTCAACTACCCTGGCCAGCAAGATCTCCGGATCTGTCCCCCATTGAGCATGTTTGGGACTGGATGAAGCGTCGTCTCACGCGGTCTGCACGTCCAGCACGAACGCTGGTCCAACTGAGGCGCCAGGTGGAAATGGCATGACAAGCCGTTCCACAGGACTACATCCAGCATCTCTACGATCGTCTCCATGGGAGAATAGCAGCCTGCATTGCTGCGAAAGGTGGATATACACTGTACTAGTGCCGACATTGTGCATGCTCTGTTGCCTGTGTCTATGTGCCTGTGGTTCTGTCAGTGTGATCATGTGATGTATCTGATCCCAGGAATGTGTCAATAAAGTTTCCCCTTCCTGGGACAATGAATTCACAGTGTTCTTATTTCAATTTCCAGGAGTGTAAATATCTTTACTCAGGAACTGTCCTTAATGATCAAATGTTTTATTTACCTGTGGTTATCATTCTTAATATCTCAAGGCTCAGTTGGTATAAATTTTCTGTCGTCGTTTGGTTGGTTACAGCGGCATGTTTTTTGTCTTTCGCTTTTTGATAAATGTCATTTTGTGAGTTTCAGTTCTGCACTGTTAAATTACGTTGTTCCCTTGCATTTGCATATTTTAAGCTGAACAAAACCTGCCGTGCCTATCTTTCTTGGACTCTCTAGCCTGCCTTTATCACATCTCTGAGAAGCTCAGTATAGTGCTCGTCAATCATAACCACAGATCAAAGTAGTCACAATTAATATTTAAATAAAAACGATCAGCACCAGCTTTGCAATGGAACGGAATCACAATGAAACAAACAAATTTCGAGTACAGGAATTATATTCGCTTTTAGAAGGTAGCCGAACCAGGATCATTCGTAAGACAATACTTTGGTTCTGAAATTCTAATCAGTTATGAGTTTAATACGACATTTATTTGCTCTAAGATCTCGATACATACCAAATTAAAATTACAGACAATAAGTTTCCAACGAAATGAACGTAAAGTCTCGTAAAACTGACAGACGAATTACTCCAACAACGAGCACAACGTCACCAAAAATTTTAAAACATAGTGCTCTCTAGAAGTTCAGTTTAATCATGTATATCCCTCTAACTCTGGGGGAGGTACCTCATGTACGTGGAAGACTGCTTGGGAAACTCTACAAGCTTTCCCAATCTGTGCAGCTCGCAAATGCAAAGCAAACGAGTGCAACACCCAGAAAAGAAAACAATTCATCAGGCAAAATGAATGATGTAGCAAATTCCGAAATTTTGAGCTGCTCAGAAAATGGGTAGCGCTAATGTCAAATGCGACGCTTGGTCAAAAATTTTGGCAATTTGTGGTAAGGTCTTATGGGACCGAACTACTGAGGTCATCGGTCCGTATGCCTACACACTACTTAATCTAACTTAAACTAACTAATGCTATGGACAACACTCACACCCATGCCCGAGGGAGCACTTGAACTTCCTATGGGGGAAGCCTCACAGACCGCGACAAGGTGCCATAGACCGAGCGGCTACCCCGCGCGGCCTTGGTCAAAAATCGGGAAAACTTTGCACCAATGAGCTCCAGAACCAGAAGTCTCTCCGCCTCCACGGCAGGTCTGGAAGAGCTAAAAAATTATCCTCCTCTAAACATAACTCCCCATGTCTAGAAAAACTCCACATAGAAGGAATGAAACCCAGCCGTTGCCGCAGTGACCAGCAAGTATTTCGCTTTATCTATGTGCATACAGGAGCTCCCGAAGTAAATTCCCACATTTGGTTCACAGAACGCATCTTCACATGTAAGAGGTTGGTATCAGCTGCTAGCCATGTTCCGCTCATGGGTCAAATGCTTTGCACCTAAGAAAGCATTGTAGTACGCAGTACTTATTTGACTAGATAACAACATCTGGAGAAAAAGGCAACGAATTTTCTCACGGTGGCCGAGCAGTACTGCGGTGACCGTTCTTTCATCTGTGCATAAGAAGGTGAATTTGTCACACCCAGCTATACTCTTGGGACTTGCAGTGGCTTGGCAGCAGCTGCTTTCAAAGGAGAAAACCGCATTTGCCGCCAAAGCATGTTGCAAGGTTTACCACAACGGTTTCCGCAAACTGCAGTGCCCTGGAGACCCACTTCCCTTCTTTAGAATCTCTGTGAGTGACCTCCTGTGGTCAAACCAGGCCATGGAACGAACGCATGGGTCTGCTCGTTTCTTAACAAGCCTTGTTCTCTCCTCAAAAATAGCCAAAAATGAGCAGAAAAATAATAAAAAATCTCTCAGTAATATGTGACTGTCATGTCGTAAGGAATTTATTTTATTTTAGTAACACGAAAAAATGAACACAATAATCCCATTTTAAGTGGATGCCTAACTGACCAAGAAATAGTGTAATTATTGGAAGTGGAGGACCGAAATATTTCAGAATTTGAGTTATTTGCAGAAGAAGTTTATATCAACCTCAACTTCTTCTGCAGATAGCTGTATCAGCTATCGTAGCACCAACATCAGCAGTTTATGAAACGTCATCTGATTCAGAATACGATTGGGTACCTTTGAGTGAGGTCCAGCAACAAGGTGCAGAATGGAGACACATGTCAGAGCAAGCAGTTGCAAGAAGCAAACTTGTGTGCCAAATGCAACTAAAAATACAACACATGCATGAACGGTGTGGATCTCGTAGATAAAGTAGTGGCAATGTATCCAGTGACATAAAGAGCAACTGGACAGTACTCATGATACACCAGCACAAAGCCATGAATTTATGCGGAAAGACATCATGCGGTATCAAGATTGATGTTGCTCAAAATCTTAAATCCTTTGGGTTGCCAGAAAATGAACGAAGTTCAGACTTGAACACCGACAATGAGATGAAGATGATCATGATGGTAGTCCACCAGCAAAAGGGGAGTGATAACTTCTAAGCACATGTGCCTCGAATGCTGAACAATGAACAGAAAAATAGACCAAAATGCATATTATAGGGTTTTAGTCTACTTACATTTGTCCAGTGTAGCGCATGTAAAATGTTCCTGCGCTTCATACCAGAGAGAACATACTTTTCTCTTTTTCATAGGAAGTAAATTTGAGTTTAAGTTTCTGTCACCAAAGAGCTTTGTTTTAAATGTTTACAAATATATTTTGTTAAGGTTCTATAAATGACTTTGTATCGAGATAAATCGCAGGTATCGTATGTGTAAAACGTTTGTAAAAATGAAAATAAATTAATTTCCCGTATTTTTACCTTATCTGTGTCCATATCACTTGTACATCGGAGTTTAAACAAAATCAGTCTTCCCTCCTACCTTTAGACTCTAGACGCCAGACAAACAGAGGGGGAAAACACGTTCAAACTAGCCCTACAGCGGTCTGAAACCTGCTCCGGGAGGATTGCAATTTGATCGGAGGTACGGCGAGTCCCCGCTTAACGTCGAGTATTGCAGGCACGTACTATCGAGTGACAGGCGAATATGTCGGTCGTAAAGAAGGGAAAAACGTTTGACAGAAAATCTGCAGACAGAATGAGGCAGGAAAGTGAAAACCCTTTTACCCATTAAGAGTTTCCGCGGCGTGGTTTACTTTGCAGGGGCTCGCCAGCGCGCAGGCAGGCTTGTTTGCAGCGGGGCTACACCACAAACATCGGCTAATGCCGCAGGAATTCTGCCTGTCGCCCTGTCCCCCGGTAGCGCTGTTTAAGGCTGCGCTCTGCCACACCGAAACCAGGGGCGCTCCGGATTACATCCTTTTGTGTGTTGCTGCCATGCGCGGGCCCTTGCTTAAAGCGGAATTTATTTCTCTCACTTCATTGCTTGCTCGTCCGCAAAAGCCAAAAAAACGTGCGTCAAAAAAGCGTTATTAATTATTTTGCGATTACGAAAGTTAGAATGTTGCTATCCTAACTGAAGTGAAGAATCTATAACTAAACACTATTTCATGTTTTTTTTTTTTTTTGTTTATCATCACCAGATTCGATCCTTCATATTGTCTCTTGCAGCGGACCAGGAACTACACATATAAAAAGTATTAGAAAGCATCCTCAATTTCAATGCGTACTTGTAGTTGAGTTACGTACGCCTTGTAGTGTACCCCCTCCTTCCTACTTGCAGCTATTGTTCACAATAAGCAAAGTCTTTTGTGAACAATTGGACAAGAGCGAAGATTACAATCAACTTTATAGTTACATTGCTTTTCGTGTAGAGCTGGCTCCAGTTTTCTTGTCTATCGGTCTGATTCTTCAAGCTGAAATTCTCACATTTTCGGTCCTCATGGTTGAGTTGATTTAAATAAATTGGAAGATTGTAGTTGCAGAATTTTTTGTTAAGTTAATATATTTTGTCACATTTTACAAAGTGTACACCTTTGCTTCCGCCTTCCGCCCTTTGCCGATAGGTGGTGACAACCGTAAGTAGCGGTCGAAAGAAACAGATCGCAGATGTGAGGCAGTTAGATAGGACTTCGGTCAACATAACCTCATTCAAACGTTAGTCGATTTGTGTCTGCATCATAAAGTTGACCTTGATTGAAAATGTCAGTTTACGAGCCTAATTCTCGTCACATGCGGGAGGTGTTAATGTTTTGGTTCTGTTGTGTTGGCAGAAGAGCCAACACCGTGTTACTAGAGGAAGCCGAAATGCACGCGTTTTGGCTCACGCAGGCTGGCGTGAGGATGGAAGGACTATACTGACGTGAGGTCTGGAACATGACAAGGAATTAGAATTCAGAAAGCGGACGTAATTAGTTTCATACTTAACTTTAATCCATTAATGATGAACGTCGCTCTTGACGGTACATGATTCACAATATTATCTGTTCAGAAAACATTCTTGAAGAATATGGCGCCTTGCTATGTCGTAGCAAATGACGTAGCTGAATGCTATGCTAAACTGTTGTCTCTGCAAATGAGAGCGTATGTAGATAGTGAACCATTGCTAGCAAAGTCGGCTGTACAACTGGGGCGAGTGCTAGGGAGTCTCTCTAGACTAGACCTGCCGTGTGGCGGCGCTCGGTCTGCAATCACTGATAGTGGCAACACCCTGGTCCGACGTATACTAACGGACCGCGGCCGATTTAAAGGCTACCACCTAGCAAGTGTGGTGTCTGGTGGTGACACCACAGTTTCAGTATGAAGAAAACAGTGGCTGAGTCTCATCTAATGCTCATAAGTACCTCTGGTAAGGACGCTATTAGTGAAAGGACGTGTCGTGAGTGGTTTCAACGCTTCAAGAACGGTGATTTTAACGTCGTAGACCGGCATAGTGGTGGAAGAGAGAATGTTTTCGAAGGTGGAGACATTGCTGAGTGAAGACTCGCGTCATACTCAAGGATTGGCACGATTAGTGGGAGTGACACAGCAAGCCATTTTAAAACGTCTCAAGGCTATGGGCATGATTCAGAAAGAAGGAACTTCGGTCCAGTGTGAGCTGAAACCAAGACACATTGAACGGCGTTTGTGTGTTTGTGAACAGTTGGTTCAGAGGCAAAAACGGAAGAGATTTCTTCATCGCATTGCGACCGGGGTCGAAAAATGGGTTCATTACGATAACCCTAACGCAAAAAATCATGGGGTTATCCCGGCCATGCATCCACATCGACGGCCAAACCGAAATTCACGGCTCCAAGATTATGCTCTGCATTTGGTGGAAACAGCTCGGCGTCGTGTACTATGAGGTTTTAAAACCAAGTGAAGCAATCACAGGTGCTCATTATCGAACGCAATTAATGCGTTTGAGCAGAGCATTAAAAGACAAACGGGCGTAATACAGCGAGAGGCACGATAAAATGATTTTGCAGCACAACAACGCTCGACCCCACGTTGTAAAAGAGGTTAAAACGTACTTGGAAACGTTAAAAAGGACATCCTACCGCACCCGCCGTATTCTCCAGACATTGCTCCCTCTGACTATCACCTGTTTAGATCAATGGCGCATGACCTGGCTGACCAACACTTCCGATCTCATGAAGAAGGCCGGCCGCGGTGGTCTCGCGGTTCTAGGCGCGCAGTCCGGAACCGCGCGACTGCTACGGTCGCAGGTTCGAATCCTGCCTCGGGCATGGATGTGTGTGATGTCCTTAGGTTAGTTAGGTTTAAGTAGTTCTAAGTTCTAGGGGACTGATGACCACAGCTGTTAAGTCCCATAGTGCTCAGAGCCATTTGAACCATTAATAAGTCATAAATTGGAGCGATTCATGGACCGCTTCAAATGATGAACAATTTCTTCGACGCCGGATTCGTACACTGCCCGAAAGATGGGAGAAAGTAGTGGGCCAGCGATGGAAAATAATTTGAATGATACATGTGTAACCAATTTGTTTCATTAAGGGTATACGGAATGAGTTTTTCGATGAAAAAAACGATTTTTGGGTAAATGCATTTTCGAAAAATTTAGACTCTCCCGTTTAATACCATGTATAAAATATTTGGATGACGTGAATAGAACTATTTTAAATATTTTTTTTAAAATAACTTCGACCCACGATGTTCCGCACCTTGTATATGAGACGCGAAATATACCTGATATAGACAGTCTTGCCAGAGATATAACTGAGCACAAGAGAGTTAGCTTTTCTGTTGGCTGCACTGCTAGACAGTTGACAATAGATTCTGCACCATTTGTATTGTTTCCTTTGTGAGTACATCCATGTCATTGTTGTGAAAGTCGTATGTGGAGAAGTCATTGAGTTTTCTTTTCTTCAACATGCCAAGACCTAGTCTGAAGGTATTTAGAAAGCGTGTACATTGGGGCAAGAAAGTGAAGTGTACTAAAAATTCGTCTGATTCATCTTCATCAGTATCTGATGTCCCAGTAGCAACTAACCTCAACACTGGTAATGATACATTGAGTGATGCTGCTGCCACTACACCGGAAAGTGCTTCAAGAAGAAAACTAGCTGGAATTGAAGAAGAATACAAGAAACTAAATGCTGGGACTACAAAATATGAGGTAATTAACGTCTCTTTATTATCAGACGTTTTGGAGAACAATGTGTGCTGCAAACAATGTGGAAAATGTGGTGTTTCATTGAAAACAAACTTACATGTAGGACTTGCTTGTGAATTAGAGTTGATGTGCAGTTATTGTAAACACAGTGTTACTTTCTTCAATTCCTCACATGTTGCGGCAGATACAGGTAAACTATACGATATAGCCGGCCGCGGTGGTATCGCGGTTCTAGGCGCGGAGTCCGGAACCGTGCGACTGCTACAGTCGCAGGTTCGAACCCTGCCTCGGGCATGGATGCGTGTGATGTCCTTCGGTTAGTTAGGTTTAAGTAGTTCTACGTTCTAGGGGACTAATGACCACAGCAGTTGAGTCCCATAGTGCTCAGAGCCATTTGAACCATTTTATACGATATAAACATTGGACTGGTTTATGGATTACGGTGTATAGGAAAGGGCAGGGCTGCAGGTGCCATGTTGTGTGGTGTGATGAACCTCCCTCCTCCACCTTCAAAATTTAAAAACACATAACTGCAATAGGCTCTGCTGTAGAAGATGTGGCACAGGAAAACATGAAAGATGCTGTTGAGGAAGCAGTTGTTGAAAATAATAATAGCAGAGACTTGTCCATAGCTTTTGATGGAAGCTGGCAGAAGAGAGGCCACACATCTCTGAATGGTGTAATAACAGCTACAAGTGTGGACAATGGTAAGGTAGTTGATGTGGCAATACTTTCCAAGCATTGCAGATGCAAGGAGAAAATGAAAACTAAACATGAAGAGGAGTGCATGGCAAATTACTATGGGTCAAGTGGTGGTATGGAAGTTGCTGATGTAAGAAGTATTTATCAACGCTCAGTAAAATGGTACAACGTTAGATACATAAATTATCTTGGAGATGGTGACTCAAAGGTTTTCAAAGAAATTGAGGAACTGAGACCCTATGGTAACGATGTGAAAATTTCCAAACTGGAGTATGTTGGCCATGTTCAGAAAAGGATGGGATCAAGACTTCGACGGCTCAAGGCTAGCTTGGAAGGCAAGAAATTGAGCGATGGAAAAACTTTAGACGGAAAAAATAGACTGACAGATGCTACAATAGATCATATTCAGAAGTGCTATGGTCTAGCAATAAGACAGAATACAGAAGATGCAGAATTAATGAGAAGAGCAGTCTGGGCTCCGTTTTTTCATACAGCTTCAAACAATGAGAATCCCCAACATGGGCTATGTCCAAAAGGAGACGATAGTTGGTGCAAGTACAACAGAGGAAAGATAACTAAGAAACAATACAATCACCCTCATCATCCGCCACCTGCTATAATGGATGAAATAAAACCAATATTCCGAGACCTCGCAGATATTAGTCTACTAAAGAAATGTCTTCATGGCCGGACTCAAAATCCAAATGAGTGTGTGAACCATGTGTTATGGAATAGACTACCTAAAACTGTGTTTGTGGGTAAAAACACACTTCACTTTGGCGTTTATGATGCTGTTTCATCATTCAATCAGGGCAATATAACAAAGTGCAAAGTTCTGCAGAAGTTGGGGCTCTGTGTAGGACTACGAACTGCCGCAGCTATGCTTTGTTTGGACAAGGAACGGCTCAGGTCTTCAGATAATGCCATAAAAGTATATTCAAAGATGGCTAGACAGCATAGCAGAGCCATCAAGAGGAAGCTGTTGGACGATTCTGATGATACAAGCTATGGAGCAGGCTTGTACTGAAGTAAAAACTTTGAAGCTAATTTCCCGTAACTGTAGTTTTTTGTGTATAAGGGACATTTTCTCAGGGCCTATTTATAGTAGAAAGATGAAATTTTCTGTAGTTGTTTCTTAAGACCTTCTAATATATCTGAATTAAAAGATATGTGGAATTATATTGTATTAATGGATGTAAATTTTAAAATACTTGTTAAAATGTATAACTTTTTTTAACATTTACAAAAAATAAAATATCTGAAAAACTATGCATTATTTTTCAAAATTAATAATTCAGCAGAAAAGCAGAACATATCTCTGCGTTCTGTGAAAAAATCAAGAGTGTCGTCCAAATAACAAATGAGAAAATGTTCCTAACTTTTAGCTCAATTTAACATTGTAAGCATAGGGCGTTCCGTATACCCTTAAAGCCTCAAATGTTGGGGAAGAAAAGGCGGAAGCAAAGTTGTACACCTTGTAGTATATCATACAGTCTTCAGAATTTTCACATTAACAAAGCCTAAATTACACTGTCCGTCCAAAGTACAAAAATACATCCGATCAGACCAGAGGCATGCTTACTACTATTTCATTCTGCGGTAATAACCATATTCCTAAGGGTTTACAGTTTTTCTTGACACATGAATTTCTATTACTTTCGATTATTATTTCATAAATGAATCCAGAAAGTAAACACTACTAGATTGCGTAATTACAAATGTAAATTTTAAGTGTGCCAAATAATTCGTAATTTCAAATGTTTTTTAAAAAATAATTTCAACGGTACATTCAGAGCTAGTACTTATCGATTGTAACATCGAAAATAAAGTAATTCCTTTTCACAAATTTTAGCTTTAAATATAACATATTCTGTACAAAATTATATGAAAGTTTTCAGAAAAGCAGCTGAGATGATACTGACCAAAATTCGAAAAGTAATACTGATATCGACAACTACTGTTGAGGAAATGTAATGCTAGAGGAGGATGTCCCGTTAGAGTCTGAGATACTATTACGAGGACAATGACAGAAGAGAAGATTGAAATGACAGTGATAGTGACAGTAGCTCTTAGGAAATGGATGGCTGTTTCAACAGAGAACTGTGTGGACAAGGGAGAGGGAACGGTTGGAGGTGGCTACAGTGGTCTGCAGACAAGTATGTGGCAAAAACAGTTACTGTGGTAGAAGGCGAACCATTAGTTGGCTACTGAAGCTGAGAGGGAGTTTAATTTCTCTGAAAATTTTGGGAATATCGCTCGAGAGTCGCGTTCCTGATACAGAAAATTGTTTTGAGAAGATTGCTGTGATAATTGGTGGAGGAGCGAAGATTATGCTTTACTGAGAACGAGTATTTCTGCTATGCTGCAGTTATAGGGAGTGCAATGTTTCAGCAGATGCTTGAGAAAACGGAGGTGTGATAGTCTCTGTACTTATCTGCAGATAGCCACGATAATTGTTTGTAGACGGGGGTGATATGGTCGAAAAAAGAAACATCACAAATGTTTCCCACTCAAGCGTTAATCGCCAGTTCCATCCGGCGTGTGTCCTTATATGAGAGTTCTTGAAAGATAAATTTCTTTTTAAACATGAGAGGATGTACTCTCTTTTATTTCTGCAGTGGTTGGAGAGACAAGGACATCTTCTTACGGACTGCAGTTGTGTGTTAAGTCAAGTCTACGGCATGTTTTACAATTATGCCCAAATTATTTTTAGATAAAGAAATATTATTACCATACCGTTTAGGATTGAAGATGGAAGTAATCATCTGAGCTAAGGGGATAATATGTCTTGTGAGCAAATGAAGCTGCTTGCATTTCAGATCAGTTCAGTTTGAAAACTCTGTTCCGCGTCTTTTGTGACAAGGTAACCGAAGTCAGTGTTCACATGCAGCGAGGTTGTACTCATATTTTCCGGAACTAGCACTTAGGTAGAAGGCATATTCGTAAAGTAAGGTCCGATTAGGATCGAAATGGAAACCATTGTGAAAATCGGATGAAACTTTGCACAGATGTGTTGGGCAGTGTCTCTACATCTACATCTACATCTACATTGATACTCCGCAAGCCACCCAACGATGTGTGGCGGAGGGCACTTTACGTGCCACTGTCATTACCTCCCTTTCCTGTTCCAGTCGCGTATGGTTCGCGGGAAGAACGACTGTCTGAAAGCCTCCGTGCGCGCTCTAATCTCTCTAATTTTACATTCGTGATCTCCTCGGGAGGTATAAGTAGGGGGAAGCAATATATTCGATACCTCATCCAGAAACGCACCCTCTCGAAACCTGGCGAGCAAGCTACACCGCGATGCAGAGCGCCTCTCTTGCAGAGTCTGCCACTTGAGTTTGTTAAACATCTCCGTAACGCTATCACGGTTACCAAATAACCCTGTGACGAAACGCGCCGCTCTTCTTTGGATCTTTTCTATCTCCTCCGTCAACCCGATCTGGTACGGATCCCACACTGATGAGCAATACTCAAGTATAGGCCGAACGAGTGCTTTGTAAGCCACCTCCTTTGTTGATGGACTACATTTTCTAAGGACTCTCCCAATGAATCTCAATCTGGTACCCGCCTTACCAACAATTAATTTTATATGATCATTCCACTTCAAATCGTTCCGCACGCATACTCCCAGATATTTTACAGAAGTAACTGCTACCAGTGTTTGTTCCGCTATCATATAATCATACAATAAAGGATCCTTCTTTCTATGTATTCGCAATACATTACATTTGTCTATGTTAAGGGTCAGTTGCCACTCCCTGCACCAAGTGCCTATCCGCTGCAGATCTTCCTGCATTTCGCTACAATTTTCTAATGCTGCAACTTCTCTGTATACTACAGCATCATCCGCGAAAAGCCGCATGGAACTTCCGACACTATCTACTAAGTCATTTATATATATTGTGAAAAGCAATGGTCCCATAACACTCCCCTGTGGCACGCCAGAGGTTACTTTAACGTCTGTAGACGTCTCTCCATTGATAACAACATGCTGTGTTCTGTTTGCTAAAAACTCTTCAATCCAGCCACACAGCTGGTCTGATATTCCGTAGGCTCTTACTTTGTTTATCAGGCGACAGTGCGGAACTGTATCGAACGCCTTCCGGAAGTCAAGAAAGATAGCATCTACCTGGGAGCCTGTATCTAATATTTTCTGGGTCTCATGAACAAGTAAGGCGAGCTGGGTCTCACACGATCGCTGTTTCCGGAATCCATGTTGATTCCTACATAGTAGCGCGCCTGTCGATCGCTTCACGTCGCTCTTTTCAGTTCAGAGCGCAAAGCGATCACGTAGAAAGCACTAAAACAACAGTTTCTCTCGCGAAGTATGTGGATCTGATGAGAGATTTCGCCTGAAGCTATGCAGCCCATATAACATAAATATCATGCGTTCCTTTCCTCAAGACAACTTTCAGCCGCATTCTGCAGTGGAAATGAGTCCGCCCCCAGTAGCTCAGTGGCTCATCTCAGCTCACGCTGGCACAGTAGCTCATCGTGTTCGGTCATAGAGCTGCTCGCCCTCTGTAATAAAAAACTGAGTAAAGGAATCAACGATCAACTTTAACGGATGTCTTGTGATGTCCGCCCAGACCAAACGCAACGAACAATACCGAACAAAATGAAAAGAAAAAAAGAAGAAGAAAAAGTGGTCAGCGCGACAGACTGTCAATTCTAGGGGCCCGGGTTCGATTCCCGGCTGGGTCGGAGATTTTCTCCGCTGAGGGATTGGTTGTTGTGTTGTCCTAATCATCATCATTTCATCCCCATATCGACGCGCAAGTCGCCGAAGTGGCGTCAAATCGAAAGACTTGCACCCGGCGAACGGTCTACCCGACGGGAGGCCCTAGTCATACGACTCTTTTTTTTAGTGGAAATGAACTCTCCAGCAGCGTTTTCGATGGGAAGTGTTTGACCACTCACAATGCAGCCCCTACGTTCTTCATCTCAGTTCACATGAACCGCTAGCGACGAAGACTACATTCTCCCTCAAACAACGAAAGGCAGACCAGCGTAGAGAATTAGCTGAAAGCACTGGCGGCTATTTTCTGTGATGCGGGTACTGGAAAGTTTGTACAACGCCACAATAAATGTCTAAGTCGGAGCGGCGACTATTAGTAGCTGGAATGTGTGGCTAACTGTTGCGTATAAAAATATTTTGATTTTAGCTGTGGTTTTCATTTCGCGACCGATCGGACCTTTTCCGAACAGCCCTCTTATAGCTGAAGATCGTCAACATCATAGAACCGAACCTTAGATTCCGAAGACGTTATTAACACCAATGAGAACCGTGTGTGATCCGCGTCCCCCTCAAATCTTTTCGCCATACGGAAGATCGTGCAGTAGTTATCAATTGGCAGCAACTCTTTATGAAGAAGTTATTTATTTATTCTGTTTAGCGTAGCTGTTTAGAGCTTCGAGGAGGAGAAGGAGGAGATCAGAGTTTAACACCCCATCGATAGCTAGGTCATTAGAGACAGAGCACAAGCTTGGAGTATGGAGAGATGGTGAGGGAAATTGGCCGCGCGCTTTTCGAAGGAACCGTCCCAGCATTAGCCTGGAGCGATTTAGGGAAACCACGGAAAAATTAAATTTGGATGACTGGCTGGGAATTTGAACTGTTGTCCTCCAGAATGCGAGTCCAGTACGCTAACCACTGCGCCACTTCGCTCGGATAACTCCATAATTACGGCTACTCAAAGAAAGATACTTCTCCTTCTACGATGATTACTTGAACACTTCTCACTGTCCCATATAGAACAACAATCGGAAATACTATTCATCAACTCAACATACTCTGCAAGACGCTATAAATCCATATGCATACAGGAAGACTTTTCTTCTTTTAATAAATTAGGAATAAGAGGACCTATTCTTCAGAGATAATACGTATGATAATAGTATAATAGAACTGTTGTGTGTCAAGCAAAACGTACAGAACAAATAGCACAAGAGGCCGCCACCACACAGGCTCAGTCTGTCAGTTCCACATCTACATCTACATCTACATCTACATCTACGTCATACTCTGCAAGCCATCTAATGGTGTTTGTTGGAGTCCCGTGCAGCAGCGTCCAGATGGCACTCACAGAGGCGGACCTCTTTCTCCTTCCACGCCACGTTCTTCAGTGTGTTGTCTACGTGTACCAATAGTGTGGACAGCCCTGGAATACATTGCTTCAACGTTGTACTGGCGGATATGGAAATTCTTCAGCCGACATTCACAAAACGCTATGCGCCAGCGACACTAGACAGACCATCAATTAGACAGCTCAGTTCAGTTCCTGCAGGCATCTCAGTACACTTCCTTGAAGTCTACATTTCGACATAGCAATCACCAATTAATCGGGAACTAGGACCAGCAATGTCTGCGAACATTACTATCAATGATACAATATCATAGGCTGCCAAGAGACAGCTAAGTTATTTAGATTTTATTGTGTTAGGGTTAGGACATCAGGTGCCACGCATCGAACTGTAACAAAGATTCGTACCATTTTGTAACATACACTTAATGAATATTATTGGTAATGTTTTATTTGTTGAGTTCTGGGAAGTTTTTTAGCTGATAAATAATAAGTGTGAAATCTGCCACTTTTAAGGAACAATATTATGCTACTGTGGATATTTGGGTTGAATTAACAGTAACATTCAGCTACAAAATTCACAACAATAGTATGAGCTGAAGTAGCTAGCAGAGACCATTTGGTAGGTTAGATGCGTGAAGTGCGTATTTCCCCTCTGGAAGGCTGCTTATAACTGAATTAACAGCCTCCACTTAGGCCCTCTCAGAAACAAATGAAACTACTTATAGTTCACTGGTCGCTTGCTAATAAGTTGTTCGCTTTTTCACCTTACATCACTTCATCTCTACATCTCCTGAAGTACTGTAATATATAAGTCACGGAGTAACATTTCTATAAAACTGTACAAGCATGTGCTTTTTTTTCATAAGGAATAATGTTGAATTGTAGAGAGGTTTATCTGAGATCTGGCAGACAGGACTGCAATAGCCAAACAGAGGGGGCGTTCCCAAGTCAGCAGATCCCTTCAGCGGGAGCCATACCTCTGTCACTTAAAGTGAGATGAGTGACTCTGAACTTGAAATGACACAGTATAGTCCGACATTAAACCGCAAATCATTCTGTTAAGAATTTAAATAAAACCACTGATGACCGATGGGAAGATCTGCCCTGAGATAGCTATTGTTAAGACATAATAAAAGTGCAATGAACTTGGTAATTTATAAAATAACACTCTATCGAATTGATATTCTGAGTCAACCGATGGGGATTTTGCGCTTATCTTTCTGCAGCACGCCAACGTGTTGGTTTTCAGTTGAGGTCAGGTTCAGGTTGATCTCCATACAACGTCTCGAAAGGATACTATTTTGGTATTGTGTATAGAAACACAGGCTGTGGACAGTAGTCTTACTTTTCTCCCAATATTATTTTGTTTCTGTCTGTTGAGTGTAGCAAGATCAATATGGAAATTAATTCTCAAAATGGCATCCCAGACGTTTAATTTAATTAGTAAATGAGATCTACTGCACTGTGACCAGGCACTTGTTTCTGTTGTGAATTCCAGTTAGTTTATCCATCTGCAGGGACGAAGAGAAAAGGAAATAAGCAGGGAGACGAGCGAAATTTGTCTAGTGCCGGCTGACGGGCAATATAGGTGACAATTATTGAACTACTGAAAAGAAAACGCAAATTAGTTACAAACTAAGGCGTGTACACACTTTATTCAACATGTAAACGACACCACAGATATTCGGATTTAGGTTATGACATGTTCAATATGCCTGCCATCACTGGCGATGGTCTGGCGCAGACGAATAGCAAAATTCTGCGTGACCCGCTGTGCCGGAATATCGATGCTGTTGATGACCTCTTGAATGGCTGTTTTCAACTCGGTGATTGTTTTGGGGTTATTGCTCTACACCTTGTCTTTAATAGAGCCCCACAGAAAGGAGTTGCTTGTGTTCAGATCCGGAGAATATGGCGGCCAGTCGAGGCCAATGCCAGTGGCCTCTGGATACCCCAGAGCCAAAATACGGTCCCCAAAAGTGCTCCTCCAGTACATCAAACACTCTCCTGCTTTGTTGTGGTCGAGTTCCGTCTTGCGTGAACCACATCTTGTCGGAATCAGGGTCACTTTAGATAATTGGGATGAAATCATTTTCCAAAACCTTCACATACCATTCAGTAGTCAGCGTGTCATCAAGGAATTGCACCGATTACTCCGTGACTGGACATTGCACACCAGACAGTCACCCATTGAGGGGGAAGAGACTTCTCGATCGCGAAATTCGGTTCGTCGGTCCCCCAAATGTGCCTATTTTGCTTATTGACGAACCCATCCAAACGAAAGTGGGTTTCATCGCTAAACCAAACCATCATGCGCCTACTAACTCCCATCATGCCCCGCGGCCAACCAAGCGGTTTGAACGTCCTAACGCAAAACTTTCAGAAGTTATGACGATGGTGTTTCATATAGTTCAATAATTGTCATCCTGTACATAGAACTGTTTTATCCACACGTAGCGTTCCTTGATATGAGGGGTTTTCCAGTTGTGAAAATTGGCTGTGGATACGTACGGTTGTTTCGGGAGGGAGAATTGGATGTATGGAGGTCCTATTTGAGAAGAGGAGGGTTCAGAGCCCCGTTAGAATATTTAAATTTTTGTTACCCTAAGATGCTAAGGTGCACGGTCCATTCCCTTTCCCACCTTTGTCCATTTGTAATGAGCATCCGTCGATGTTGTGTTAAATCCTGTATTGAAATACAACTTCGCCTTGTCATTCCGGCACCACACTGAGCATCGCATTCGGGAGGACGACGGTTCAATCCCGCGTCCGGCCATCCTGATTTAGGTTTTCCGTGATTTCCCTAAATCATTCCAGGCAAATGTCGGGATGGTTCCTCTGAAAGGGCACGGCCGACTTCCTTCCCTAATCCGATGAGACCGATGACCACTCTGTCTGGTCTCCTTCCCCAAACAACCAACCAACCACACCGAGCATTTTAACATATTTCCTAGTATCCCCAAGACCCAAGTGTGGTGTCACCGCCAGACACCACACTTGCTAGGTGGTAGATTAAATCGGCCGCGGTCCATTTAGTACATGTCGGACCCGCGTGTCGCCACTGTGTAATCGCAGACCTAGCGCCACCACAAGGCAGGTCTCGTGATACGAACAAGCACTCGCCCCAGTTGGACGGACGACCTAGCTAGCGACTAGAAGTACGAAGCCTTTCTCTCTCATTAGCCGAGAGACAGAATAGCCTTCAGCTAAGTTAACGGCTACGAACTAGCAAGGCGCCATTAGCCTTACCTACTTTGAGAGTTATAGTATAAATGTCTCAAGAAGAATGCTGTAGTCATCAACTAATAAAGTTAAGTATAAAGCAGCTACGTACTTTTCTTGCTACCATTCAATAGTTATCCTGTTCCAGAATTGACGCCAGTCGGCGTGTGTGTACGCGTGCCTTTCTTTCGGCTACCTCAAGTGGCGTAACAGTTTGTTACGTCACTACACCAAGCACTTAAGCGAAAATGAGTGTCCTCTGCAACTGTTTCTTCTAAATGTGATCAATAGGGCACTTGCAGAGTTTGTAGTAATAGGCAATGTAGAACCTTTCAATGGAAAAATTGCAGAAGTTGCAAATTTCACTTTCATTTATTTGGTGACTTGTTTCGGATCGGGACCCACTTTCATATCATCCAGATAGTTAAAATGATATTTCCAAAAATATAAGGACCACGTCAAGATAGCAAATGTATACGTATAAAAAAGTGCGATTAAAGAGTTACAGAACTGTTATCAGTATGCTCTGTAACTGTTTATTTGCGCTGTATTATACGTATAAGTTCGTTATCCTCATAAGGTTCCTATATTTTGCGAAATGCAATTTTGACTATCTGGATGATATGTAAATGGGTCCCGATCCGAAACAAGTCATGAAGTAAATAATAGTGAAATTTGCAGTTTTGGCAGTTTTTCCGATATACTGATAGACACAAGTTGCTGCCCTGCAATTACTCCAGCATTTTGGAAGTTCGTAGATATCGAACCATTCCGAACGCCGGAACCCTCGGTGCGTCAGATCCGTTGCACAACAATGGTTGTTTATATCCGTTATCTCTCCACTTACTGAGGTGCTGGAAAATTTGACACGTCCATTACAATAAGAAAGCAGCTTATTAGGAACAGACATCGACGTGGCCTGTCACTGCAGTGATCATCATATCTAGAGCCTACGTATCACATTTCTCCGTTTAACATTAGCAGAAATTATTTATATTTCATTGAAAATTCAGATACTGTAAACAGATGTATTGTCAAAATAATCACTGTAATTTTATGTATATAACGTAGTACAGTTTTCCGCCTCCGTATCTGAGTGATCAGCTTAGCCGACTGCCATACAGAGGACCCGGGTTCAACTCTAAGGATGTTTACTTGGTGGGTGGACAGGAACGACGTCCTCTCAGGATTTTGATGCCAGTTAAGGAGCTATTTGAATGATAAGTAGCGGTTTCGAGGCCTGCATAGCAGACAATGACAGGGAGCGCGCTGTGATCACCACAGGCCTCTCCATATCGCATCCAAATTACGTCACTGGCTAGGGATAGTATGGTGGTCGGTCGGCACGGATTGGATCGTCTGGGGCCAGAATTGCGCAGCATTATTATATGAAGTGCTGTTATCACTTAGCAACAGTGAGATCTAGTGATAGACTTGCACATTAAGCGGGTGATCTATGGAGACGACGTTATTGCAGACTGATCAAAGACTACGTTTGTCAGTGTGTTTCCCCCTAGACTACACATTTTAGTGCAGTTTTTTTCCCCCAATGCGGACTGTAGTAGATTCTCATCCTACGTTTCGCTTACTGTGCTCACAGAAGCACGTAATACGATTTGCATCCCCGAACGTGGAAACAGGTTTCAAACGCGTTGGTGGTATAGCTGATCCCACTCGCCTTATAAATCGATGGAGTTTGCGTACTAATCCAGTTGTAACGACGTAGAAAGCAACAAACTTTTACTTTGCTGCAAAAAAGGTAAAAGGAAAAAAAGAGCTATAAACGAAACGTAGCGACTGTGTCGGGAGCCGAAAGTTCTCCCAGCATTTAATTTGGCGTACCTTTGCGTATTAACGTTCTTTAATACTTCGTTGGGGATTTTTAAAAGGCTCCCGTTTATTATGGAAGCCGTGAGGAACGCTACCTGTTATGGACAGCAGCATTACGTAAAAGCGACCGAACAGCAGCCGCCCGCAGACCAAGTTTGTACGCGCAGGGATAATCCGACCAGCATGGAATCACCGAGGCCTGAAGCTGAAGAACAAGCGCGTAGCGCATATGTATCAGATAATTGAAATCTGAATTAGCGCGGGCTGGGCTGGGCTTTGTGCTCACGCTTGAAGAGACCGAGGCATAGCAATCATGCGGGCTGCTGTCTCCAGTGGTTCTCCGGGCTCAATCTAAGAGGCCGCGCACGTGTGCCAAACACTAAAACAGGTAAGAAATCTGAGTACACAATACCATAGCTGTTTTATGATGCACCTCCTAGAGTATCGTTCTCAGAAAATAGGTTTATGTTTCCTACATCGAACTGTGTTGAGAAAAATTCCTGTAAGACGCAGTTCAACTAACTGATACCATGGAAAATTAAATAGCCGTTTTCTTCATTTTAAGCAATTTATAGAGAGAAATGACACACAAATATACTAAGGGCCTTTAAAAATACAGGACAAATGCGAGTAGGATTCGCACTCTAAGGTTCCGAACGAACGTAGTGATGTATATAAACAGTTTATCAATACGTTTTGACGAGTGATTCGCCACTATCGAAATATGCGATATAAATGCCCGTATGTTACGACTGAGTTGACTTACAAGCTCAAACGTTTCACGAATGTGAATAAATGCAAGAGAATGTGTACAAGCGTGTGGAAAAAGGCAATATCTTTCTAGTGTGGTATTAGTTAGTTCCACCCCACTGGATTCCCCCGCCTCAATTAAAAGTCTTTTCATAACGTTCCAAATACCATACGAAATGCGAAAATGTTGCATCACTGCAAAGGATCCCTCATAAAATTTCACTGTACGACCTGTTCTCGAATACAGAACAAGCATTTGTGATCCATAATAACTCTTATTCCAAGAAGAAATCGAAAGAACTCAGAGCTATTTCGCGTAATTTCTAACCAGCTGTTTAATGCAACGCAAAATCGTCATAGAGGTGCTCAGGGATTTTATATTAAGCTTCGAATGAAGGGTCGAGCTATTTTTGCGGAACTGTATTTAGTAGGTATAAAGAACTAATATTATAAACGGTCGGTAAAACAGTTGTACTGCCGCTGACGTGTCTATTGTGTGACGACGCCGTAACGGGATAAGGGAGATCAAAGTGCCTAGAGCATAGCCATTTTTCTGCTGCTCGTTTCGCGAGTGGAGCGAGGAATACACATATAATTAATGCTGTACACTAGTAATTGTTATTGAGTGTTTATTCCGATGCAGCTGAATTGTATGATTCTAGTACCACGGGGAAAGTGCCGTACAAATGCAGTATACAGGATCTGGTCATACGTATCCAGTGTGTGTATGTGATGTGTGACGGACCACCAGATATCAGCAGAGACGGACCCGATACTTTAAAAACGGACGGGGAGTATTTTATTGCCAGTACAGAAACAGTAACAACAGAGCTCAGTGACTTCGAACGTGGATCAGTCACTGGATGTCATCTGAGTAACATATCCAACGAGAGCATTTCAAACCTCCCAAAGCTGCCACAGTCGACTATTGGTGATGTGAGTGTGAACTCAAAACGCGAAGGAACAACTACAGCTAAACCGAGACAAGGATGATCTCATGTACTGACGACAGGGATCGTCGAACATGCGGGCGGTGGTTGTAAAAAATCGCATGAAAGCAGCGGAATGAATCGCTCGTGAGATACAAACTGCTTCCAACAGTCCAACTAGCGTAATGTCTGTGCGCAGGAGTTTAAGAGAAGGGATTAAATTGTTGAGCAGCTCCCATAGTGCACACATTCCTGTAGTCATAATTAAGTGACCCTTGAGGTGGTATAAGCACCAACTCCAATGGGCAGTGTCCGACTGGAAACCAGTAATCTGGAATCGTGGATCAAGCTATACCATGTGGAAATCTGATCGAACTATTTACACTACTGGCCATTAAAATGCTACACCACGAAGACGAGATGCTACAGACATGAAATTTAACCGACACGAAGAAGATGCTGTGATATGAAAATGATTAGCTTTTCAGAGCATTCACACAAGGTTGGCGCCGGTGGCGACACATACAACGTGCTGACATGAGGAAAGTTTCCAACCGATTTCTCATACACAAACATCAGCTGGCCGGCGTTGCCTGGTGAAACGTTGTTGTGATGCCTCGTGTGAGGAGGACAAATGCGTACCATCACGTTTCCGACTTTGATAAAGGTCGGATTGTAGCCTATCGCGATTGCGGTTTATCGTATCGCGACATTGCTGTTCGCGTTGGTCGAGATCCAATGACTGTTAGCAGAATATGGAATCGGTGGGTTCAGGAGGGTAATACGGAACGCCGTGCTGGATCCCAACGGTTTCGTATCACTAGCAGTCGAGATGACAGGCATCTTATCTGCATCACTGTAACGGATCGCGCAGCCACGTCTCGATCACTGAGTCAACAGATGGGGACGTTTGCAACACAACTACCATCTGCACGAACAGTTCGACGACGTATCCAGCAGCATGGACAATCAGCTCGGAGACCATGGCTGCGGTTACCTTGACGCTGTATCACAGACAGGAGCGCCTGCAATGGTGTACTCAACGATGAATCTGGGTGCACGAATGGCAAAAAGTCATTTTTTCAGATGAATCCAGGTTCTGTTTACAGCATCATGATGGTCGCATCCGTGTTTGGCGGCATCGCGGTGAACGCACATTGGAAGCGTGTATTCGTCATCGCCATACTGGCGTATCACGCGGCGTGATAGTATGGGTTGCCATTGGTTACACGTCTCGGTCACCTCTTGTTCGCAATTTAGGCACTTTGAACAGCGGACGTTACATTTCAGATGTGTTACGACCCGTGGCTCTATCCTTCATTCGATCCCTGGGAAACCCTACATTTCAGCAGGATAATGCACGACCGCATGTTGCAGTTCCCGTACGGGCCTTTCTGGATACAGAAAATGTTCGACTGCTGCCCTGGCCAGCACATTCTCCAGATCTCACACCAATTGAAAACGTCTGGTAAATGGTGGCCAACCAACTGGCTCGTCACAATACGCCAGTCACTACTCTTGATGAACTGTGGTATCGTGTTGAAGCTGCATGGGCAGCAGTACCTGTACACGCCATCCAAGCTCTGTTTGACTCAATGCCCAGGCGAATAAAGGCCGTTATTACGGCCAGATGTGGTTGTTCTGGGTACTGATTTCCAATGAATACCCGTTTATCGTCTGCATTTCTTCTTGGAGTAGCAGTTTTAATGGCCAGTAGTGTATGTTTGGCAAATGCCTGAAGAATGTTCCCCGCCATCAGATGCAGTGCCAAAGTGAAGTACAGAGCAGCTGGTGTTACGATATGGAGATGTTTATTGTGGGTTGGTTGTGCTCTCATTACTACACTTAAGAAAAAGCTAAATGCGGATAGATATGAACACATTCTGCACCATTATGTAGAGCATACAGTAGGTGAATGTTTTGGACACGACGATTGATTGTGTCGGGATGAAGATACATCCTGTCATAAAACAGCGAATGTCAGGCAATGGTTTGTGGACAACATTTCTGAAATGGACTAGGCTGCCCAGAGTCCCGTCACGAACCCAATAAAACACCTTCGAGATGAGTTAGAACGCTGACGCTGCTCCAGACCCTAGGATAGGATCTTGAGGAAGGAACTGGAGGCTTGTTCCTATATCACTCATGACTCAAGACAATCCAGTCTACTCAAAATAAAATATTTGTTCTTCCAGCAAAAACATCAAACATTTCGAATAAAAGCAGACTGCAGAAAACCAAGTACTTGGCGTAGCTACTGATAGGAGGTAGTAAGTAATGGTTGGGAGGGGCTGGGTTTCAGTGGGTGGGGTGATAATTTTATTGCACCTGGCGGGATGCGTGCTGTGGCCGGCGATGACGCCGCTCGTCAGCTAATTTACGTGCCGCTCGCCGCTCGCCGGCCGGCCCGCATGCCTAATGAAGTTTGGCCAGCTGCCAATTTGGTTACACATGGCTCACGGCCAAAAGCGCGTTATCGTCTGTCCAAAATAACGACGTTCAAAGAAATTGCCCCGTTAGCGCACACCGACCCCACCGAGTTCGCCCTCTCATTCTGTGCAAGTCTGCCTCGTTCTGCTTCAAGATTCCGTGATGGGATGTTGCTCGTGGTTCCTCGCGCAGGACGTTACACAGATGAGTTGTGCTATAGTTACAGCATTTTGAAGTTAACTGACAAAAAACTAATTAATTTTACTGTGAAATAAAAACAAAACAATAACAAAAATAGAAGCAGTCTGTCCGAAAGTAATTGAACATCTGATAAATCATAATATGCCGCTGCTAACATTCAATATCGTGTTGCTTCACACGGCGCATTTAACGTACCAGACTCCTCGTTTGCATGCTGCCTGCAGGATAGAAACGTTGTGTCACTCATCGACGTTGGTGTCCGCAGCTCGTGGTCTTGGTTCCGGGTTCAATTCCCGGCCGGGTTGGGAATTTTCTCTGCCCGGGGACTGGTTGTTTGAGTTCTCCTCATCATTTCATCATTATCATCATCATTCGTGACAGTGGCTAGATTGGATTGGGTACAAATTGGACTGCGTAAAAATTGGGACTTTGTACGGGCGCTGATGACCGCGCAGTTGAGCGCCCCAAAAACAAACGTCATGGACGTTGGCTGATGCGACAACACGTTGTTAAGTTCCAGCAAGTCCGGAGCATGCTGACTTGCAAGATATTCCATTCGGCAGATTACAGCCTCCTTGGGGAATGAGTCAAAAGATTCACAACGTGTGTATGCGCATTAGTGACTTCACCAAAAGACGGACTCGTCGCCAAAGGATTGACTATATAGCTGGAGTATAGGTGGGAAGATTATTTTCGGACATACAGACACTACATGTATGATTAATAGCGACAGCGATACAAAGAACATCGTTGTCTTTTGATCTTTTATGTCGACAGTGTCCTTACACAGAAAACCTGCGGACTGAACTCTTCTGACATCGGCTAATTCATAAGTAGAAAGTGATGAATCAAAGATCTACAAACAGTTCAAAATGTTAGTGACATAAATTCAAGAAACACCAAATCTCACATTACTAATGAAGATTACATTGTAACAAAACAGATTAATTTTAAGGATTAATATAGAGATTGTTTTCTATTGAGTAGGAACATTTAGCCAACAAAAAGTTTTTCATTTTTAACTCCTCTATAATAGGGTGAAGCCACTGAAATTACTGTGGCAGGTTCTTCAGTACAAATCAACCAATGTATCAGATTTTTATTTACTGATATTGTTTCAGTTCTTCGTTTTAGTCTGTGCCCTATAATAATGGTTCTCGTATCATCTGAGGAACAGTGAAGTTTTTAAGCACTAGCCGACCGTTGTGGCCGAGCGGTTCTAGGCGCTTCAGTCCGGAACCGCGCTGCTGCTACGGTTGCAGGTTCGAATCCTGCCTCGGTCATGGATGTGTGTGATGTCCTTAGGTTGCTTAAATTTAAGTAGTTCTAAGATCTATGGGACCGATGACATCAGATGTTAAGTCCCATAGTGCTCAGAGCCAGTTTTTAACCACTGTCATACAGTTGTTGAAACGCACGGTCCAGTCACATTAATGCGATCACCGCCTAAGTTCTATGTCAACGTACAATAATCACTTACTGACGGCAGCGGGCAGCGCTAGCACTGGAGGGTATACGAAGAGTGCCCGTAAGGGGGGGGGGGGGGGGGGATGGTGGAAGGAGGGGAGGGGCGCGCAGGGGACACTGCACATAACTGGTGTGAATGTTGGCTTTCAGGCGAAGGGTGGAGTCATCTCCGAAACAGCTAAGTTTGTAAACTGTTTGCATGCCGCCGTGTTTGAAGTATAACGTAAATGGCAAACGACCCTAACCAAAAACGTCGCCTGGGCAACTGTGGTGCACCACGGGCCACAGATGACAGGCGTGAAAAGACGACTGCGGAGATTTGTACAGGGGAATAGATGTGCAACTGTTGAGCAACTGATCACCCAAATATACCAAGGCGGCCAGCCAGAGTAGCCGTGCGGTTCTAGGCGCTACAGTCTGGAACCACGCGACCACTACGGTCGCAGGTTCGAATACTGCCTCGGGCATGGATGTGTGTAATGGCCATAGGTCATTTAGGTTCAAGTAGTTCTAAGTTCTAGGGGACTGATGACCAAAGAAGTTAAGTTCCATAGCGCTCAGAGACATTTTTGAACCAAGAGGCTACCGACAGTGTCTCTTCAGCGATCGTTCAGCAAACGTTGCTGGCTATGGTCCTCCACAGCAGTCACTTGGTTCATGCACCCGCGCTGACTGCTGTTCGTCGGCAACGAATGCTGAAATTTGCCCATCAGTACCGCAACTGGAGTCCACTGACTGGCGACAGGTGCTCCTTCGAACGGATGGGAGTTAACGTGCACGGCGTGAAACACGCTGCAACAGTTGTCGGAAGGATGCCGGCCAGAGATGGAAGCGTTATTGTCTAGAGAATTCTTTCGTGTCATTCCCTGGGTTATTTCGTCATTCTGGAAGGCACAATGGATCAACGTAAGTATGTATCTATCCTTGGGAACCATGTCCACCCCCACACACAGTCCGTGTTTCCTCGGCACGATGGCATCTACCAGGCGGACAATGCAACGTGTCACACAACTCGCAGTATGTGTGCGTGGTTTGAAGAGCACCAGCGTGAGTTCACCGTACTCCACTGGCCACCAAGTTTCCTAAATTTAAACCCAGTCGAGAATCAGTGGGACTGCATCGATCTGTCTGTATGCAGCACGGATCCTCAGCTGAGAAACCTAGCGCAGGTAACCACGCACTGGAGTTGGCTCGGCTCCACACCCTGTCGGTTCCTTCCAGAATCTTACTGAATGTTTATGTACATGTCTCTCAGGTAGTTATTCAGACATTTGACTGGTGATGACATTAATGTTTCCGGACATTTTCGGAGAAGTCTTAGCACCAAGTTCAAATATAAGTCTTGTAACACTATTCTGTATTCCGTAAACGTTATCTCTCTCATTACAGTTCCATCCCCCCCCCCCCCCCCCAAGAAACGGCTTGCGTTAGGACGTTCGAACTACACGGTTGGCCCTGGGGCATGATGGGAATTAGTATGCGCATTTATAATTTGGTTTAGCGACGAAGCCCACTTTCAATTGGATGGGTTCGTCAATTAAGCAAAACCGGCGCGTTTGGGGGACTGAGCAACCAAATTTCGCGATCGAGAAGTCTCTTCGCCCTCAATGGGTGACTGTCTGGTGTGCAATGTCCAGTCACGGAATAATCGGTGCAATTCCTTGATGACACGCTGACTACCGAACCGTATGTGAAGGTTTTGGAAGATGATTTCATCCCCATTACCCAAAGTGACCCTGATTCCGACAAGATGTGGTTCACGTAAGACGGAGCTCGACCCCATCGAAGCAGGTGACGCTTTGATGTCCTGGCGGAGCACTTTGGGGACCGTATTTTGGCTCTGGGGTACCCAGAGGCCACTGGCATGGCCCTCTATTGGTGACCATATTCTCCAGATCAGAACACATACGACTTCTTTTTGTGTGGCTGTGTAAAAGACAAGGTGTACAGCAATAACCCCAAAACCACTGCTAAGCTGGAAACAGCCATTCACGAGGTCATCGACAGCATCGGTGTTCCGACACTTCAACGGGTCATGTAGAATTTCGCTATTCGTCTGCGCCAAGTCGTCGGCAATGATGGTAGGCATATCGAACTTGGCATAACCTAAATCTGAATATCTGTAGTGACGTTTACATGTTGAATAAAGGGTGTGCACGTCGTAGTTTGTAAACAATTCACGTTTTTTTTTCATGTAGTTCAATAACTGTCACCCAGTACATCTCATTAATGAATAAGATATGTTTAGAATTACAGATCTTACAACACATAGGCGTATTTTTAAGTGGACATTGCAGGTTTTTCGAGATAGTGTGATGCAGATTTCTACTCTAGAGCCGAAAAATGTGTGCGACAAGTCTGTCTTATTAATTATCTGTTATAGTTTAACTACATGATCACGGTTTACGTGAAGGTGTACCAGGATAGCGACATCGACTCGGCCGGGTAGCCGTGCGTGTTATAGCGTCGCTTCGTGGACGGGGAGGTGCAACGTCCGCGGATCGATTCTACCCGGCGGATTAGCGACCGAGGTCAGTGTACTGCTCAGCCTGCATGTGGTTTTTAGACTGTTTCCCCCAACCGACCTGGTGAATACCGAACTGGTGCCCAAGCTTCGCCTCAGTTACACGATTCGCAGACGTTTAGAAAACTTTCGTGCACATTCACATGACATCCCATGGACAACGGTAAATTCGTGAAGAAATAATCCCTCCATGCGCAAATGTGGGACAAATGAAGCAGAGGAAGGAGTATACAAGGATAGTGACATCTACTTGGAAAGCTACGATGTTATGTATGACGGTCTGTCTGGTATGGCGTATCGGGAGAGTGCGCAGTATTTTTGAAATGAGTACTGCCAAATTTCAATAAACTGAGAAGTGTACCGTACGGCAAGCGACAAGTAATATTTTCAGCAAGAAACCCTCTGCAGTTTATGAAGTACCACTCGTCATATCTCCACTCATTAGACCTGATGAACACTCAGTTACTTTGCAGAAATAACAGTGAAAATGCTCTGCAACAAGAAAGAGTAATTAAAAATCTGCTGAAGAGGAAAGGGAGGAATGTAAATGTTAAAATTTGTAAGGAACTTCTACTCGTAAGCAAGGTATGAAGTGAATTCTAACAACAAATGGTGATCGGTCGCCGGCCGAAGTGGCCGTGCGGTTAAAGGCGCTGCAGTCTGGAATCGCAAGACCGCTACGGTCGCAGGTTCGAGTCCTGCCTCGGGCATGGATGTTTGTGATGTCCTTAGGTTAGTTAGGTTTAACTCGCTCTAAGTTCTAGGGGACTAATGACCTCAGCAGTTGAGTCCCATAGTGCTCAGAGCCATTTGAACCATTTTTTTTTTGATCGGTCAAGTAGAAACTAAAAAAAACAGTTTTAATGATAAAAGAGCTTTCAGAAACATCTTTACATTGTTTTTTGTAAACTTAACGGGTAGCGAAGGCGTCTCGGATGTACCACTTTTGCTTTTATTTCAAAAGGCAGTTACAACATCTCATTCGGAAAAGAATATTTCAGAAAGAACTGGAAACTTACACGAAATATGTACAGACCTTCGTTTTTCCTCTTTACCATTCTAGATCGTACGGCACTCACGTTGAACTATTGTTTATCGCGCGACTGGATATATAATGAAAACACGAAAAGAGAACAAAAACTGAGCGAAGCCAACTCATAAACAACAATAGCTATGGAGGACAACTTTCAATTACTTCAATAGCAGGATCTCTGACGGCTTAGCAGGGAAAATACAGGGACAAAAAGAGATGAAAGATGAACGATAAACAGAAACCAGTTTACACGGTGCTTTCATTTAATCTTATTGAATTGATGGCTTTCTAAATAATGGTAGTTGCGTCAGTATTCCCTAGAAACTTAATGCAGTATTAATTTCGGCTGTGGAACCCGTCTGCGTCGCTGAAACAATATTAATTTCCCGTATCCTGTAATGTCGGATTACGTTGTTTCGTATTTTTGGAACGAGAGCAGGGTGGCATAACATTAAGGAAATGTAAACAAAGGCCGCAAGCAGCTATGAAAGTACACATTGCAATTGTGGTTTACTGAAGATAGAACGTCAAATCTGTAAACTGTGTACCAGATGACGAAAGCTATTTTCCTTGGTATATCGTGGAATACGGGTTGTCGAAATGTGTTTCCAGTAGCAGGTGATGATGGCGGTGAACACGCACCACGTGTTTTGCTGTCCGTCGATATCTTGTTGTAAGGCCCTTCTCAAGACAGATTGCTTATGGTCCGCGTTGTGTTAGAGAACGAAAGCAATGGCCCGCGAGCTGTATAAAGGAATCGTACCTGCATTCGCGTGGAGTGATTTAGAATATCCAGGGGCCCGTAAATCAAGACGTTTGGAGCGAGAATCGATAGCGCTTCTCGAGACAACGAGTTCCTGAGGGCCATCTGTGGTAGCCACCATCGGGTGAAGAACTCCACCGCCCACATGTGCGAAAACACTCCGCCGTAAAACCGTACTGTTTCCTGTCGTACCTCAGGATCGTCATTTGAAAATTCAAATGTGTGTGTATGTGTTTTGAGTACTGACACAAGTATTTCCGTAGTTGAATGATTCAGAGGTTTTGTAGTTCTGGAGCACTACAGTTTAGTCAGAAATGAGACGCTTTTCTGAAAAAGCTTAAAACTTAAACTTTGGTTTCAGGATATCGAGAGAGAGGGTGCGTTGGTAAGGCACTCGCCTGCGGTGGGACGACAGTTCAAATCCCAGTAACCCAGATTTAGGGCCGGCCGGGGTGGCCGAGCGGTTCTAGGCGCTACAGTCTGGATCCGCGCGACCGCTACGGTCGCAGGTTCGAATCCTGCCTCGGGCATGGATGTGTGTGATGTCCATAGGTTAGTTAGGTTTAAGTAGTTCTACGTTCTAGGGGACTGATGACCTCAGAAGTTAAGTCCCATAGTGCTCAGAGCCTTTTGAACCAGATTTAGGTTTTCTGTGCTTTCTGTAAACTGCTTAAACCAATCACCGGAATGTTTGCTCTGAAATGGCTCGGCTGATTTCGTTCGCAATCCTTTACAATACGAGCCTGTGTTCTCTCTTTAATGACCTAACTGTGATTGTAATTAAAAACAAGAGGATGCGGGAGGCACATTTGTCCAGGAGAATGAATGGAAGATACTTATGTATGGAAAAATCTCGCTAATGCGACCACTAGCTTTTCTGGAAGATGGTGGTGTCGACTGCGAACTGCGGCCTCACCGAGGTGACAGGGAAAGGACAGCTACTCGTATGGCGCACGGCGTAAAGGTCGTAAGGGCGAAATGAAATACCTCCCGTGTAGCGGCTGCCAGACAGTGCCCCACTCACTGACAAGTCTACCAAAATTAAAACACACGTCCGGCCGTGTCACGGATTCCGTCGCGCGTGATTCTAATGAGGGCAAATACGATCGCACCAAAGCACCAATGCTTAAATATAGTTTTTGAGAAAAACGCAAAAACATTAACAGAAAAATCAAGCATTATTTGTAATCTTATATATAAGAAAACGAAAAGTGAACAAAAAAGGAGTGCATATCACAGAGAATTATACAAGCTAATCAGAGAAACAACGTTTTTAACGTACATAAAGTATTATTTGTTTGAAAGCGAATTTGTCGCAGGTTCGAATCCTGCCTCGGGCATGGATGTGTGTGATGTTCTTAGGTTAGTCTTAGGTTGTCTTAGGTTAGTTAGGTTTAAGTAGTTGTAAGTTCTAGGGGACTGATGACCACAGCAGTTGAGTCCCATAGTGCTCAGAGCCATTTGAACCATTTGAAAGCGAATTTGTAAATCAACAGAGTAAATGGACTCAATGATGTTACAGAAAGTTGTGATAATTGATCAGAATATTTAGAAATTGATCGTGATTTTTTTTATGTGAGTACTGAAATTCGTTGGTAAAGAGCATACAATAATTATGTTCCTGATACACACAAGATAGAAATATATGAGAGTTTGAAATTTAATAGTGGCAACTATTTATTTACTAAATAGATACATGTTACAAAGTTTTACTGTCCTTCAAAGTACTCATCACAATTGCGTACAGCCCGTTTCCAGCGCCAGTTGCGCTGACATTTCGAGCGCAACAGTCTATGGCCTGACGAATCTCTGTAACAATTCGTAAAGGCTAAAGTCCGGGAATGTGATGGGTGATGTGATACAGTATCAAATCGAAGAAATAAATCACAATTTGCGCCATTTGTGTCCGTCCATTGCCCTGCAAAATGAGTCAGGGTCCTGCAGAAATTGTGGCTGCTCCTTTCTGTAAGCTGTTAATTTTGAACCACAGCCTGCGACCAGGTTAAACAAAGAAACGGCCTCACTATCTGTAGTACCCGGATATCATTTTACAGGACAATACACTGCCGCATGTGGCACAAGTTGCGAATGATTTGCTCACTTTTCCGGACTGGATTTTAGCGTGAATATAAGAGAACTATGAAATGTTGGAGGTATTAGACGCGAGTGATTCGTCGACATTTGCTCTTTAAGGACGGTTGTATAATCAGAAGGATGGTGCCATCTCCCTATTCTTATCGATATGTTTCTGCCTCATTTCCACACTAAATTGTACAACAAAGAACTATATCGTTTAACATTCTATAAACGTAATCCGTGCGAACAGATGTAGGCACTGGACTTATGGTAGGGTAATGTGAAGTTGGAATACCCGTCTAGCAATAAAAGCCAAGGTTTTCCTTTGTTTCCATAAATTACGAAATTACGAGGTTCGTTCAATAGGTAATACGATAATTTTTTTCTCATACCATATTTATTCTTAAGAGTTAAAATTTGGTGACAACATCTACCAACATTTTTTTACGTGTATAATTTTTCTAAGTAGTCTCTTCTTCATTCTATGGTAAGAGTAAGAGCCTGAATTTCTTGTTGGTAAACGCTTCTGTCCTGCGCTCATAGCTATGTTGTCACTGCTCGAATTGCGCTCTCATCGTTTTCAAAGCGTGTCCCATGTAGAGAATCCTTAAGTTCTCTAAATCAGGTGGAGATCCGTGGCCACCAGGTGTGGGTTACGGGATGGTTGAGGCAATGGAGTCCGAATTGACGCGCTTCGTCACCTGTAACGATTCGTGACGGAAAGGCATCTCTATTGGCCTCCATCTGCTCCGACAGCTCGGATGAAACGGCTCTTCTTTGAATTTTGTGGTCTGTTGTGAGCAATCAAGGAATTCGTCTTGAGCACATCTCTGAAAACGCAAGATTCTCAATTATTGCACACGCACTTGCAATACTCACCAATACCTGCAGAGCTTTAACTCTCTCCAAGCATATTGCAACACTACCCCTATGAAATGAATCTTTACAATACACTGCACATAAACATTTATGGATGTTCACCACGTTTTCTTTTTACCTAGCCAAGAATTCAATTACAGTATGTTTCTCGTAACGTGTGTTTTGTATAGATGCCATATTTTGTTTGATCGTTACTGCTCGATTTTGTTCGAAACTTCACAAACTTGCAGAGCAACCATTAGTTTGGCGGCACCTAAAAGCGCGTCTTCGTGTTTATAATAATGGCTACACAAAAATGTAAGATTATTTACTGAACGAGCCTCGTACTGTAGGAGATTACCCGGGAGTCTTGATAGTTAGATCTTGATAATGTCTTGTCTCATATTTCTTCAATGTGAACTTTAATAACCTAGTTATTGACATTAGCTTAAATTCCGATCTCCATTTCTTCAACCTTCTTATGTACATAATTCACTCTGTTGACTGAAGCTCTTCTTTCTAGATTTTTCGAGCCAGACACTCTTCACAGCACTTGAAATCATCGAGATACTCCTGTATGTGAATATTTTATTCATTTATTTTCAAAACAACGTTTAAATTCATTGCCCTAACATATTTTAACCGCACTGAATTGGGTAGTAGGGAGGATTGTATATCCATCCAAGTGAGGTTACCGTAAGGAATCCTTGTCCTGAGGCTGGCGTTCCGTACGGAGTGAACCTTAGAGAGCAGAGCAGGTACTAGGTGTGGTGGGTTGCCGGCAGAAACCCCTCAGGACAGCCAGAATGATTGCAAAGCGTCGCTGGTGGCTGATATCCTCACGTCTCTGCAGTTGCGTGTTTCGTCCTGTCAGACGCCACGTAGGGGAACGTATTTGTATTTCAGCTGCGACTCTTTCTTGTATCTCGCTACACTAGATGTGCCACACGAGTTCCACACACAATTTCCAGAGCAACGGGTCCCACAGATGCTGTGGGCTTCATCGCCACTCCAGAACAGTCACGGTGCTTTAGAATTTCTGCTTGGACCTAAATGACTAAGTGTAGCCCGTAAGTAAATTTGACTTAGTAGCTGTAATGTTGCGCTCTTAGAAAATATTTGGTGCACCTAGGAAGTACAGTGAATCGTTATGTTTCAGGAAAGATTCATTTGATTTCACATGACTATATGTTCTGCATAAATGAAAGTAGAATGGTGGATAGGTATTTAACTTACGCACCGAAACTACACTGCCTGATAGAAAAAAAGTAAATTTGTACATGTGCATACCGTCGTCAGGTAATTGAATGATTAGAGATGCCATTTTCTGTGACAGGTAGAGGGCATTGGTGTTGTTCATGATTACTGTTGTCAGCAGGCCTGGAAGCGTATATAAGGGGGCAGTAACAGCTTCAGATGTTGAGTGATACTGCCAAATTCTTTGTTAATTTGACGTGATTTTGTAATCAACACGTGGATGCTTAACTTCTTTCGTCAGGCGGTGTGAAAGTTTACCTTAACACCAGTTGCAAGTGGCCGGTTCATATGGTTGCCTGGTTCTGATACCAGACTCCCTGCTGCAGCCAGCTAGCTCGCTCAGTTGCTGGATATCCAGTGTGCAATGAGTCGAAATGGCGATAAGACAGTAACAAAAAGCGTTTTTCGTTCTCCGTTCCAACGGAGGCTGCTCATTTACAACTGTGTGGCGTGGTTATCGTTGAGAGTACGGCACTGCACCTCCCATAGCTCAAAGCATTTGACGATGGTACAAGCAATTTCAAGACACAGGCTATTTATATAAGAGGGAATCAACAAATTGATCAATACGTAGAGCACATGTAGCAGAGTTTTACACCTAGCCCACAAAAACCTTCTCGTCGTCCCAGCCAAGAGCTAGCTGTTCCTCATGCGTGTGTCTGGCGTATGTTGCGGCAACGTTTGTCTTCCACAAGAGAGGTTTCAGTATAAGCCATTCATGATGGTGATAAACAACAACGTGTAGAGTTTCGTGAATTCATTTTGGAAATGGATATGGAAGATATCAGACTTCCTTGCAGATTAAAACTGTGTGCCGGAACGAGATTCGAACTCAAGAGCTTTAAAGGCAAAGGCAAAGATCCCGAGTTCGAGTGTCAGTCCGGCACACATTTTTAATTTGCCAGGAAGTCTCATAGCAGCGCACATTACGCTGCAGAGTGAAAATTCACAATGGAAGATACAAACTTTCTTTCACGTTTAGCGTAAAGTGATGAGGCTACGTTCCGTTTGCGTGGAAAAGTGAAACGTCACAGCATAAGAGCGTTGGGAACGCAGTAACCACATATTATAGCTGAGCACTGCAGATCCTTCAAAGCTTTCTGTGTATAGCTCCGATTACCGAGGAAAAATTAACAACATTCTCTCTCTCTCTCGCTTTTTTCCCCGTAGCGGGCGGTTACAATAACTGCAGATACTGGATATTTTGCTTTTTCGGCAACTACAGAAAACTGACACAAAATTAAGCTTTCAGCAGGACGGAACGACAATGCATGTAATAGGCTTTCTTACCAGTGAGCTGCCTCAACGATGCATCGACCGTAATGGGCGTGCTGATGTCTAAGGTTACCGCTGCACTCCAAGAACGCCTAATCTCGCCGTATGTGATTAGTTTCTTTGGGCATTTGTGCGAGACTCCGCTTAAGTGCCTCCCACTCCAGCAACTCTGGATGGACTGCCACGCCGCATAGCGTCAGTGGTAGATGCGGTAGCTCCAGACAGATTCGATAAATATGGGACGGATTTGAGTATCGTCTGGACGTTTGTCGTGCGCCTGTTGGAGGGTACGAAGAGCATTTGTGAATGGCAGATGAAATTTTGATCCTAAACATAATGGTACAAAGTACTTCAGGGTTTTATTTGCGTGCGCGTAAAAGATATAACCTTGTAGATAGGTACAGCTTTCTTTTAATATATAAATTTTGTAAGACTATGTGTAATTTAAAATGTTACGCAAGTTTCAGAGTTCACTCACGTCTGCTACCTCATCAAAAGTATCCAGACCCAATTACTGGACATTAATATGGGGTGTGTCCAACATTCGACTTAACGACTGCTTGAACTCTGCTGGGAACGCTTTTGATGGGGTGGCTGAGTATCTATGGAGGAGCCGAAGTCCATTCTTCCGAAACCAGAGAAGGTAATGATGTTGGACGCTGTGGTATGGAGCAAAGTCTGCGTTCTAACTCATCTCGGAGTTGTTCCATTGTGTTCAAGCCATGAATCTGGGTAGGCCAGTGCATATCAGAAATCTATGATAGTGACAGAAGCTGAAGAAATGAATTAAAATTTGTGCCACAACGACGGCTTGAACCTGGGTCTCCAGTTTACTAGTCAGGAGTGTTACGAGGGGTGACTGGAAAGTGTTAGGAATGGGCTTGTAATTGTACAGTGGTGCTACTTACATGCTACTGTGATGCATCTCCTTCAAAATAGTCCCTTTCTGACTGAACACATCGGTCTTTCCACATTTGGAAACATTCCTGGAATTTTTTTTCCAGAAGTGTGTTAACGACGCTCTCTGTATTTGCCTGAATGTTTTCAATCCAGTCAAATCGCTTCCCTCTTCAGGTTCGGTTTAGGAAACAGGCAGACGTCCGCAGGGGCAAAATCAGGGAATATGGTGGTTGTGGAAGCACAGGAATTTTGAATTTGGTCAAAAATTCAACGATGGAGAAGGCACAATGAGCCAGGGTATTGTCATGCTGTAGGACCCAACTCCTGTCTTTCCACAATGCAGGGCGTTTCTTCCGCACCTTTTCGCGCAATCGGTCAATGACTCATTTGTAGTATTCCTGGTTAATTGACTGTCCTCCAGGGGTAAATTCATGATGCACAATACCGATAGAAGCGAAAAAAATCACCAACATTGTCTTCACCTTCGACCGACTTTCCCGTGCTTTTTTCGGTCCTGGTGAACCTGGACTCTTCCACTACGAAAACTGCAGTTTGGTTTCAGGATCATATCCATATACCCACTATCCCTCGCCTGTTAATTACCCTGTTTAACAAATCTGGGTCTTTTTAGTCCAATTAACCAATCCTTGGCACACTTCAAGTCGGTATTGTCTTTGGTCACTTGACAATACTTTTGGAATGAATTTAGCGGACACTCGACACATGTTCAGATCTTCAGTAAAAATTACCTGAACTACATAGAAACTTAAATTAAGTTCTTCAGCCGTCTCCCTAATTGTAAGTCTACGATCAGAGCGCGCTGAGTAGCGAACTTTAAAAAACAAAAAACAAAAATTGTGTGAAATCTTAAGGGACTTAACTGCTAAGGTCATCAGTCCCTAAGCTTACACACTACATAACCTAAATTATCTTAAGGACAAACACACACACCCATGCCCAAGGGAGGACTCGAACCTCCACCGGGACCAGCCGCACAGTCCATGACTGCAGCACCCTAGACCGCTCGGCTAATCCCGCGCGACTCGCGAACTTTCACAACATTTTCATTCTTCTTTGAGGTGGAAGATGATCGGACCGTGGTTCATCTTCAAATGACTCGTGGCCATTTTCAGATCTGTTGAACGAGATAAAATCATTTCATTGGCTCATACAATTACCTCCAAAAGCTGTTTTTAATAGTTCGTAAGTCTCAGAAGCTAATTTCTCGGTTTTAAAACAAAATTTCACACAAACTCAATTCTCCGTTTTTACTTCCATTTTCACGCTGACAGAATCCGGCAACAAGCCCTGACTGGCCCGCACTCAAGCAGCTGCCACAACGAACTGAATAAAGGAAACGCAGTTTCCTGTCAGAGGGCGTTGAAGGACAAGGCACTGACTCACTTCCCACCCTCCACGTACTTGCCCGCCAACCCAGTAAGCAGTAGCGGATCCATTCTTAAAACTTTCCAATCCCACCCCATAGATATGTAGATAAAGCTGAGACTCGTATGTCTCACGGAAAATTAAATTATCTCAAAACTACATTTCAGAAATGTTATTATCCACAAACCATTTCTTCACACTTGCTACTTTATGACAGGATGCATTCTCACACAGATACGATCCCATCACCGTCTCCGAAACTTTCTTCCATTGTACGCAGAAGACATTGCCGTAAAATGTGTTCATATCTATCCTCATTTACGTTTTTCTTAAGTGAAATAAGAGGACCACAACTTAACCATAGGAAACACTCCTATACCATAACACAAACTCCTCAATACTTCACTGTTGACACTTCACACAATAGCAGATAACATTATGAAGACATCGCCCAACCCAACCCCTTCAGTCGAACTGCCACATGGTATAGCGTCATTCAACACTCCATATCATTCGTCTTCTGTCGTTCACTCTCCAGTAGTGTCGCTCTTTACACCATCTTACGCGTTGCGTAACATTAAGTACAGAAATGTTTGGCTTATGTGGAGCTGCTCGACCAATGTACTCAATTATTTGAACTCCCCACGTTCAGTCATTGTGCTATCTGGGCTGCTGGTGGCACTTTGGAGCTCACGAGTGATTCCTACCGCTGATTTCATTCGACATTTTACAACCACCTTACGAAATCCTCGACTGTCTGGTTTGGTTTAGCTGTAATTATTGCTTTTCGTTTCTTCTTAACAGTAACATTTCCAACAGCCAACTTGGGAAGCTTTAGAAATGTACGGGAAAATCACCACGTCGTCGCTATCTCGGTGATGCTGTGTCCCATCGCTCGTGCGACGACTATAACTCAACGTTCATACTGGCTTAAATGTTGATAACTTGCCATTGTAGCAGCAGTAACCGATCTAAAAACTGCGCCAGACACTTGTTGTCTTATATAGGCGTTGCCGACCGCAACGCCGTGTTCTGGCTGTTTACATATCTCTGTCTTTGAAAACGCATGCCTGTACCAGTTCTTTGCCGCTCGGTGCATAAAAAAGGAGGGAAAAGGTAAAAACAAAACAGAAAAAAATATTTTTGAAGTGCAGCCATGTCTTATCTAATTAGAGGTAGCTGCTGCATCCAGGGCCGATCCAATAGTTGGGCGTGTTACGTTCCTTGGACTTCATGAACCTCTCAACTGGCCGTCGACACGGTGACACGACGGACAAGACGCGCGATACCAATGCATTTGATAGCAGACAGATCAGACGGTGGAGAACGAGGCACTACATCTCCCAGGTCCTCTAGGCAGTGGGCATTTCAAGTGGTGTTGTATCAAAGTTGTGCCTAGGATACTTCTATCTAGAGAACCCCGCCGCGAGTCAAATGTCGTCGGGGGAGCCAAGTTGATGACTGAGTTCTTGGTCGGAAACTGTGGATTGTAACAGCAGACAGACGTACCATAGGACAGCAAATTAGTTGCTACTTCAGTGCCGCAGAATAACAAAACCTAAGCCCGCATCTCGTGGTCGTGCGGTAGCGTTCTCGCTTCCCACGCCCGGGTTCCCGGGTTCAATTCCCGGCGGGGTCAGGGATTTTCTCTGCCTCGTGATGGCTGGGTGTTGTGTGCTGTCCTTAGGTTAGTTAGGTTTAAGTAGTTCTAAGTTCTAGGGGACTGATGACCATAGATGTTAAGTCCCATAGTGCTCAGAGCCATTTGAACCATTTTTTGAACAAAACCTAAGTACTCATACCACACAGAATTACCTCATCACTTAGGAGTGCTACAGTCATCGCCTTACAGAGGCACCTCTCTGCTCACAGTTCGTCATGAGATACATATATCAGCACAGACGAAAAACACCATCACTCAACTTCGAAAAAAGTCGCCTCGGCCCATGAGATGTCACGATAGTGTTACTTTGAAAAGCACTTGTGGTAATGTCTCCCACTTTCCAACGGAGCTCAGTCCAGGCAGGTGGTTTAGGCATTCTCTTGTAGGAAGTGTTGAATTAGAATGAAACGACGCTCCTGATGCTTCTGTCTCTGTCTTTTCAAGGAAGAATTTTTGAGGACAGACTTGTGATAAAAAGAACGTCAGTGACCGTGAACGTAAATAAACGTGCCAAATTGTACATAAGTGCGTTATTAGCGAGAGGAAGGGAACGGCAGCTACCTCTTTCTAGAAAAGGAAAAAGAAAAAGATCTGCACCAACAAAATTCTCATACTACTGCGCCAGACCGAGACACGAATCAGTACAGCAATAGTTTGAAAAAAGTCTGAGAATGTAGTGGATACCGACTAGTAGCAAGTGTACCCACAATTCTTTGTCATGATGTCTGAAAACTATTTTACGGTTCATTGAGAAACTAAAATGAGTGGTGGGAGAGTTATTCCAGTGTTTTGTGATATCAATACTTGTCGTATGTGGGATGATCTATTTTATATTTATCTGGAGAAATCACATTCATAATCTGACCAGATTATTCGTGTCGGTTTGGTGGTTAGTTAGCAAAAACGCGCCAGTTACTTGCCATAAAATTTTCATAACCATCGGTTGGTAGTCAATGAGGACGTTCTGCTGTCCCTTCTTTTCTTTGCTGTTTAATGTTCATTTCATATCAGTTTTCTCGCGCACTTGCTGTAGTGTTAAGTAATTATCAGTGTCATGTGCTCTTCAGAATCTCCTTCAGTAACACATGACACTTATTTGATTATGTGCCTTCAACCTTTGGCAGCGTGTGTTAGAAGCAATGCTTTATGTTGTCGCTCACTTATCGCTGAAATTATGCAATACATTAATTTTAGCAAGACTGTTGCTGACTGATCTGTACAAGCCGTACAAGATACTCCTCACTTCCTGCACACCACCGCTAAAGTCATCGTTACATCCTGTTAGCAGCATATTATGCCGAATCGATTTCTTGCCTTAAAATCAGTGTATAAAATAATTTTCGCCACTGTTTGAGTCTACGAGCTGCAGAGCAGGTCTACAGAGAGATTACGTTAATCTAATTAATATCGACGAATCGAGTTAAACCATTTCGGGGTTCAGAATGAGATTTTCACTCTGCAGCGGAGTGTGCGCTGATATGAAACTTCCTGGCAGATTAAAACTGTGTGCCGGACCGAGACTCGAACTTGGGACCCTTGCCTTTGGCGGGCAATCGCTCTACCAACTGAGCTACCCAAGCACGAATCACTCCCCGTCCTCACAGCTTTATTTCTGCCAGTACTTCGTCTCCTACCTTCCAAACTTTACAGAAGCTCTGCAAGTTCTGCATGTTTCGCAGGAGAGCTTCTGTAAAGTTTGGAAGGTAGGAGACGAGGTACTGGCAGAAGTAAAGATGTGAGGACGGGGCGTGAGTCGTGCTCGGGTAGCTCAGTTGGTATTTTACGTAATATGGATTGCTAAAGCACCTTAGTTATGGTCTTCACCCACAGGAAAACAGTAGGATCAAGACATAAGACACACTGTTACATTGCTGTTGTGATATAATATAAGGATCACATTAGCTACAACAGTCGTAACGGATTATTAGCCGCGACCAAATTGTTCTCTCAATGACATATGCTCAAATAAGGAAAATAAAATGCTCTTTTGGGTTCGCTCATTTGACAGAGTCGCTGTTCATTCGGTTCTGTGGCGTGTCGGTTAAAATGTACGTCAAATAGGCCCGACCGGCAGTATCGATCAAACGTTTGCGTGGACACTACTGGTGTTGCATGGCAATTTCATAGTCGGTTGGTAGCAGTAATTATCTTCGCCGTGGCTAAATTACGCAATTACGTGTGGCCTAGAAACTCGTGCGTAAATGCATGGAGCCGTTTCCGTTCATCTCGCAGATTTACGAAGAGCTAAGCTCGCTGCGAAACACGCTGTATTTATCGCTGGTGGACAACGCTTCCGCCTCGCCTCAATCACGGCTCCGTCCTAGCGCTCTCAGAGCCGAAGGCCTTTGCTGCGCGTGTATTAAAGGCGGAATACATCGCGTTTGACTTTGTGAGGCGGCAATATCGAGCGCAGTCTTCATTAAGGAGTGCCAGACATTCTCTCTGAGTGATTCGGAGGAACAGTAAGGAAGCTAAATAATGGAGGAGCGAGAGCGCTCTAGCGAACACCATTCGAAGCTGTTTCCAAGACTAAAACCCTTTAGTTCCGGCAGACACACAAAAGCCGTCATCAGCTTACAGCTAATACGTGTTACGTAATGCCAGTCTTGTGTCGCGGCGGCGACGACAGCGACTACTTGTCAACCGGACTTTCAAGCAAATTTACCTGCAGCGGAAAGCCACCAAGTCATTTTCAATGTACAGATACGAAGAATATCTCAAAAGTCCTTGTGACTATTACTGAAATATCGAATATTAAGTTTTAGCAACTTACGTAACTATCGTCCGTCGAATGTGTTTAATAATAGAACCTACGATTACAATCATAAAAAACATATCTGCAAATTAAATCTGGTATGGATAGCAAACAATTTTGGAAGAGCAAAGATTTGTATACACGACAAATGATTAAAAAAAATTCGGCGTGGTGGGTTTCATACCCAAACTTCACATTAAAAACAGTTGAACAAATCATGTAATTTGTTTTAATCTCTTAACGACTGCAGGAATAGCTTTGATATTACGGAAAAAGCAACACTCAGAGATTACTACGTGATTGTTAACTTATGTTTCCGCTATGATATAGATGCTTGCCATAATACTAAATGGCCGTTAATCCAAATTATATTCGAATGTCAGTCATGGGTACTAGAAGGCGCTCAAAAACAATCACAGTGAAATTTACTTAATTGTGATGTCATCTTGAAAACTGTATTTTTGTATAACGGCATAAAGAACGTGTGGAAGTTATCTCAATGTGATGTTATACATCAGTAACCAGCAAAGCTCGCCGACACGCGTTTCTGGTGTACTGATAATGAAGAAGTAAAAACACTATTGAGAAGACAGTAGACAGATTTCTGGGGAAGCAGGCGTTCTAGGCGAGTTTACTTAATGACATTTTCTCTGGTTATCGACGTTGTCCTGTTGCAACGTTTCGACGAGTTTCCTAGTCGTCATCTTCAGGTGTCGTCACGACTCGGCAGATAACCCGACAAGATTTCGTCAGTAGACAAATTTTATCACAACGTTTTACATTCATTTGACGATCTCGGTTTTGCCAAGAATAGCTACAATGGCTATAATAAAACAAACGTATTGTTTTATTTCAAACGCAAAAATATTATTTCTTTTAGAAATAAGCTTTTTGTTTATATAACACAACATAGTTCGTTCGCCTTCTTTCCCTAGTAAATGACCAGGCGTACTTCAGACAAAGTAATCCCACTGAGTTATTTGACGATCAGTGATGTGATCACCGCAATCAACAAATGTTCCCCTATTTTGGTTTCATTTTTGTAATGATGCATTTGCGGTACTGTGCATCAACATTGTACAACGAGAGATGCAGGGAAGCGTGGTTCTAGGCGCGCAGTCCGGAACCGCGCGGCTGCTACGGTCGCAGGTTCGAATCCTGCCTCGGGCATGGATGTGTGTGATGTCCTTAGGTTAGTTAGGTTTAAGTAGTTCTAAGTTCTAGGGTACTGATGACCACAGCTGTTAAGTCCCATAGTGCTCAGAGCTATTTGAACCATTAGATGCAGGGAAGAATCCAAGGCGGGATACGAGAACAAATGTAAGAAATTACTTGCACTGTTAGTGTTGGAACATTTTTGTTCATTTATTCACACGACTGGTTTCGAGACACTTATTCTCACTGTAAAATGTTTCATGACTCACCGTCGGATGGCCGGCGATTCACGTAACTGCTGATAAGGAGGATGAATGTTTACAGTCCCGTCGTGTGAATAAATAAACGCAAAGGCCCAGCAGTGATGGAGGAAGGATCTATTTAGCAAACCAGCCGACTCCCCTGTCCTTCCGTCTTACCTACTTATCCCAACATTGGTTCAGACAGGAAAAGGGTTGAAACTGGCCTATAGTGAAAAAAAATCCTTAGTGTATCACCCAGCACACACACGCACACACACACACACACACACACACACACACACACACACACACATACATACATACACGCAAACACACGTTTTATATAAATCTTGAGCTACTTCAACCACGGACTTCATAAAAACATCATCAGCTTGAATGAAGGGAGGAGGGTATGTAAATACTGATCTCTTCCGATCTGAGATGTATTTGAGCGCCCAAAGCGCGGAATGGGTTTGGCCCCAAGTGTGCTTAAGAATAAAAGAAAGGCATTTTGGGCTAATTATTACAGCAAACCGAAAACAGCTAAATGCGTTGATTTATCACAATTTCTAAACAGAAATATTACTTCTAATTGTAAAGTTCAGTAATTTGTGTTGTATCAAAATGCCAAAAAATGTTCATTTATAAATAAATGTACAAGATTACGTGTTTTAATCACTAAGTCATTACAGAGTTAACTTTAAACACTTTATTGGAAAGAAATGTTACTTTCTTTACTCATTGTTCAGCTCGTCAAGTTTTTGTTCACGCAATCGAACCAGTGCGAAATACAACAAAGGTACAGAGAACTAGTTAAGATTTTAGAGCTCTGTTTTAGCACTCTGTCTTCCGGCCATGAGTGGCCTACAGTGATCATCCGACTGCCGGTTTATCCTCAGTGGAGGATGCGGATAGGAGGGGCGTGGGTTCAGCACACCGCTCCCCCGGTCATTATGATGGTATTCTTGACTGAAGCCGCTACTATTCTGTCGAGTAGCTCCTCAATTGGCATCACGAGGCTGAGTGCACCCCAGAGCTCTGTTTTATGGCACTAAATTCGTACCATCCTCCTTTTATACATTTTGGATCATCAATTTTCCATTCTGAGCAGTGTACGGTTAACAACTCACTTTACCATTAAAAATGCTCCTAAACATATTTCAGCCAGAAAATATCAGTTGCAGCGAGTAATTCATACTAGATGCGAGTAGTTGCCATTAAACTAGAAGCACATGTAGTAAATGACGTGGCAGTCATCGCCGCCATTACCTGCGTGTAGATACTAAAATATTTTTTTACCTCCTTTTGTTAAAATATTTATTCGTAGAACTATCACAGAAGTTAATAATGAGAAACATAGTGTAATGTATGATATACGAAGGAGAAAACATTCGAGAAACACAGGGTTTTTATTACAAATTTTCTCAATGTTAAAATATGTCTTACAGTTTGATATGTGTTGTTTTGCCTCATTAGCAATCATTTAGAAGTCACGTCCTCTGACAGCATTCGATGTGTCCCCGCTATATGTCAGGTCTTTCAGTTGTCACACGCGTTGAGGTTGAACTGTGCATTCAGAAGGCAGCTTGGTGGCCCTACACGCAACTGAAAATTATGGGCTGAGGTGTACTTTCTAGTGAAGCGGGATTGGCTACGTGTTTCCCCAAGGACTGGATGCGTCCGCTGCGATCGTGCATTCCGTGCTCCTCGGTCGTTAGCACTGAATTGGCTCCTTCCCACTAACCTGGTGGCATCAATTCCATGTGGGTTACGAGGCGTAGTTAACACTCGGGGCTGCTGGATAAAATACTAGCTCGTAGTCCAAACAATCTCTTACTAATGCAAACAATACTAACTGCAAGAAATAATAGAACAGTAGAACCGTCTACATGTTAAGCTAACTTACACGACAAAAATACAAAAAAGGACTTTAGGCGAGACTGGACTCTTGCAACAGCTATTATCGTCATGACTTTGACAGACTATCCACTCACCTCAAAGGTGCTCACTCAAAATGTGGCTAGCCTGGGAACATATCAAAACGATGCGCTTCGTTAAGTGGGACTAAAAAAGATCGTAACAAGAACGCCAAATTCTACCTTGTTCAACGCTAATAACATGAAGAAGATAAAAATCCATATACCCCAGTCATTTGTGGAGAGTAGTGTTATCCATAGGTCGGACTAACAGGTTTCGAATAAAAAATGAGAAACAAGATTGTGAAATGATTCAAAAAATGGTTCAAATGGCTCTGAGCACTATGCGACGTAACTTCTGAGGTCATCAGTCGCCTAGAACCTAGAACTAATCAAACCTAACTAACCTAAGGACATCACACACATCCATGCCCGAGGCAGGCTTCGAACCTGCGACCATAGCGGTCGCTCGGTTCCAGACTGTAGCGCCTAGAACTGCACGGTCATTCCGGCCGGCTGTGAAATGAAGGAAATAATTTTTAGAGAGGGTTCTGTGGAGGAATGAGGGGGGGGGGGGCTTTATGAGATTAAGTTAGAGTGAGAAAAATTAAGAGACGAATGAGAACTGGGAAAAACATTATTTTGTGATGCTACGGAGGAGGAGCAATTACCATGGTATAGTCATACAAGATCGTTACCAGAGGTTAGGTTGCCACAAGTGACACGGAAATGGATCTCTGCGAAGAGAAATGAGGGAGACTGACTAAGGAAAAGATAGCGAGAGATGAAGCTTACAGGATGACGAAAGGCAGAATAAAAATGTGACACTTGGGGTGTGACAAAATCGGCTTCGATGCTGTAAAAAGTGTCGCCTTAGAGGTAGATCAATAGAATGATACACAGAGAGTCGCAATAAATTATTAGTTGTTTTCTTATACACATTACTATCAAATCTGAAAATCTCACAGATTCAGAAACTTCTTCGTGGAATGAACTATGATAATTTTTTGATACCGGTCTCGTTGGTGGGAAGTCAACAATTTACGATAAACTGATCTAAATTCATGCATCAAATTTTTTTATTGTAGATTGTACATTTAAAAAACTTAGTTAAGATGCGGATGAGAGACAGTAGATGGATTGAACACTTTGTCTGTATACCAATAATTTCATGGAAATTAATGTATCCTCTGTTCTCTAACTACATGAATCTGGAACAGTCATGACCTTAAAAACGAAATCGTGTGATTCTGAAACAGATACATACAGAGTTACGATGCAAGAAAAATAAAAATCTTAAGATAATACTGTAAATGCAGGACAATTTTTTTCCAACAACCTATCAGACAACACATTTATTTCGACACTATAATATAAATGTAAAGGGTACATAGCAATAGTTTTTATTAGAAGCTTTCCATTGGGGGGAATCTTCTCGTAATAAGGAAATGTCGTTTCATAGTCGTAAACGAAGGCAAGGATGCAGGTTTAATGTGCAGTAATTCAGCAACGACGAGGCAGCCGGGGTAACTGTGCCCTACCAACAGCGACACGACTCATGGAAGACAAAAAAATGACGTTACGGCCACCACTAGGGACTTTTTTGTCTCTAGAACCGTCATCTGTACAGTAATAGCCCCGTCATATATTTCGCCTATTGCATTCTGAGTGATTGTGTGCGAAAATAAATAAAAGATTTCAACTCAATAACAGAGAAAATTTACGAAGCGTTTGTGTAAAAGGCTGTTTCTACAATTGTCTCTGTTCTTTTGTTTCCAGCACTCTTGGATTCACAGCACGGTGAAGAGAGCCTGACGAAGGGAATATGGTGATGCGATATTTGAGAACTTCAGTTAATGAAACTCTATGAGAACAGAAAACAGAAAGAAGGTTAGCGTTTAATGCCCCGCCGTAAGTGAGGTCACCAGATACGAAGCATACGCTCGACTAGAAAAATATGGTGCTTTTTACAGAGAAACTATCCAATATTTGCCTTAACGATTTAGGGATATTACGGATTTAGAAAACATCGTCCTTGTGAAACGCAACTAGCTCTTTACTCACACGAAGTGATGAGTGCTATTGACAAGGTATTTCAGACTAATTCCGTATTTCTGAATTTCCGGAAGGCTTTTAACACTGTACTACACAAGCAGCTTGTAGTGAAATTGGGTGCTTATGGAATATCGTCTTAGTTGTGTGACTGGATTCGTGATTTCCTGTCAGAGAGGTCACAGTTCATTGTCATCGGCGGAAAGTCATCGAGTAAAGCAGTAGTGATTTCTGGCGTTGCCCAAGGTAGTGTCATACACCCTTCGCTATTCCTTATCTATATGCACGATTTGGGAGACAATCTGAGCAGCTGTCTTAGGTTGTTTGCAGATGACGCTGTCGTTTATCGACTCATAAAGTCATCAGAAGATCCCAACAACTTGCAAAACGATTTAGAAAAGATATCTATATGGTGCAAAATTGGCAGTTGATCATAAATAACGAAAATTGAGAGGCCATCGACATGAGTGCTAAAAGGAATCCATTAAACTTCGGTTACACGATAAATTAAGTCGAATCTAAAGGCTGTAAATTCAACTAAATACCTAGAAACTGCAATTACGAACAACTTAAATTGGAAGGAACACACAGAAAATGTTGTGGGGAAGGCTAACCAAAGACTGCGTTTTATTCACACGACACTTAGAACATGTAACAAATCTACTAAAGAGACTGCCTACACTACGCTTCTCCGTCCTCTTTTAGAATAGTGCTGCGCGGCGTGGGATCCTTAGCAGATAGCATTGACGAAGTACATCGAAAAAGTTCAAAGAAGGGCAGTACGTTTTGATTTGTCATGAAATAGGGGAGAGTGTGACACTGAAATGATACAGGACTTTGGGTGGACATCATTAAGACAAAGACGTTTTCCTTTGCGGAAGAAGCTTTTCACGAAATTTCAATCACCAACTTTCTTCTCCGAATGCGAAAATATGTTGTTGATGCCGAACTACATAGGGAGAAACGATCACCATAATAAAATAAGGAAAATCGGAGCTCGCACTGAAAGATGTAAGTGTTCGCTTTTTCCGCGCGTTATATGAGATTGGAATAACAGAGAATTGTGAATGTGGTTCGATGAACCCTCTACCAGGCACTTAAATGAGATTTGCAGAGTATCCATGTAGATATAGATGTAGAAAACCTGAATATGGATGGCCAGAAGGATATTTGAAACGCCGCACTCCAAAGTTGGAGCCCAGTGCCTTACCACTGCAGCATCTGGATTTTTGTGTTGAGGGAAGAGTAATTAATGTAATGGATCTGTTGATGTTGATTTGGTGTATTGTATAACATTAAATAGGAATCACTTCCTAATGTTCTGGTTCTGATATGTTGATGGTGTGCCGTGTTTGTGGACCGGTACGACTACTACTGCAACCTCTAAGCTCGTAACATAAGAAAATTCAGTTTACAGTTGAGCTAGCAGGTTGTTCACTAAATTTCCTCGACCTTCACGCTTTACCTACCATTGGGCCTCAGAGGTCCGTCCGTGATGTTTAATATCTTCTCTATTAGTAACTATACGTTTTATTTTAATGAAATTTTATGACTTTTCCTAATTAGTCAAGTTACTCACAATTTTGGAAAAAATATAAGAATTTATCTATTGCTTTTATGATAAATTGTTGGTGCACGTTTTCTCCCGTAGAGACCTCAGAAGCCCGCGCTGTTAGAAGGTTCAAATGGCTCTGAGCACTATGGGACTTAACAGCTGTGGTTACCAGTCCCCTAGAACGTAGAACTACTTAAACCAAACTAACCTAAGGACATCACACACATCCATGCCCGAGGCAGGATTCGAACCTGCGACCGTAGCAGTCGCGCGGTTCCGGACTGCGCGCCTAGAACCGCGAGACCACCGCGGCCGGCGCTGTTAGAAGAAATTTTTGAACAACCAGATGTCTGTCTGCGCAGCGTCTGTTACGTTATTTGCATTGATGACTCGCGCTGTTATTCTTTCAGCGTTTAACAGTCCTCCTTGTGATAAGCACACGTTTATTTCCGTACAGTTGTCAGTTTCACAAACGGAAAATGTTACGGAGAAAAGGACTATCAGGCGAGTGGATAAGGGAAATGTTGGAGCAGTCTTCTGGTTTCGGAAACCCTCATAGTGAATTTGAATCTTCCAGCGATGTTGATAATGAAGTAGATATCGTTGAAAACTCGGAACTACACGAAGTTGATGATCATGAAGAAAGCCTTTACGAAGATGGAGAAGAACAGTTTAGTGCAAATTCTGTTGAGTGTGACTTATTAATTTCTCGTAATAGGAATGAAATATTGGCTACAACTCCTCAAGCTGGAATATCTGGTATACGGAGCATAAAGGATGTAGTGAAAGAAGACCAGGGACCTACAAGTTATTCGGTTAGGAACTGTGATAACTAAGAGTCTTGTTTTATGTTTTTCTTAGGTGTACCCCTCATCGACAAAGTGTGTATATCGACCAACGAGGAAGGTCGAATAGTTAATAAGGACTGGGTGGATATAGATATGCATCCTGACTGAAGTTTACAGGTCAGGAAATGAAGATATCAATCAACTCCGGAATGTTGAGAATGGCCGACCACTGTTCAATGAAATTATGTCTCACAACCGCTTCCATGCTATTCTGAGGGTGTTGCGCTTTGACAAGGCAGCAGCCCGACGTGAACATAGGTCAAGTGACAAATTGGGACCAATCAGAGAACTTTTTGAGATGTAGGAAATTATCCTAAGGGATGCCTACATTCCAGGATGGTGCATGATTTTGAATGAACAGTCGGTCACATTTCGAGGTCGCTTTGCATTCCGACAATACGTCTCATCCAAACCTGGCAGATGGGGGAGAAAATTTTGGGAAATTTGTGACAGAACAACAAGATACTGTTGGAAGATGAAACCGTATTTGGTGTAGGATGAAGAAACCAGAGTCGTGCGACTTGGAGAGAACATTGTACAAACCCTGGGATTGAACTTAAAAAGTCTGGAGGTAATATCACCTGTGATAATATTTTTACAATTCTTGATTTAGGTAATTACTTGTTGTTAAAAGATCGGACACTAGTCGGTACTATCCGTAAACAACAATGGTGAACTGCCTGCCAATTTTATTATTAAGGACGTGAAGTATACCCCACATTATTTGGTTTTCAACGAGTTGTGATGATAGCTTCTTATGTTCCTAAGAAGAGCAACCAACGGCTATATCATAAGTAAAGATGCCTGAAGTTCTAATGACATACAGTACCACAAAGGGCGGCGTTGACACCATGGACCAGAAGACACCATGCTGCAGTGTGAAGAGAAAAACAAGACGCTGATCACTGGTGGTATTCTTCAACATAATGAATGCATGCATAATTTGGATGATGCCGGCTACCAAGGAAAAAAATGAGACGTCGGACGTTCCTCATCAATTTGTGAAAGCATTTAGCAGCGATAAGGAAGTCAATGAATACACTAGTAACATCGGATCCAGGAGGAGTAGTGAAACCACCAGTTAAGAAGACGGAAAGATGTGCATATTGTGTAGAGACGAAAGACAGAGAAAGTCAAATTACACGTTATAAGTGTACCAATCCCGTGTCTCGGAACATTCTAATATTGTCTATAGACCCTGCGCAAATTTGCAATAAGAATAAAATTCACCAGTGAATGCGTAATCGTGTTTTTTCAAAATGTGAGCTTTAAATGAATAAGATTATTTTAAAAACACAAATAGATTTTTGGCGCATATCCCAGAAATATGTCTCGTGAGTGAAAAGGAAGTTGATGTTTTTAAGACATGCATATCGTCTTAAATTCATGTCGTTAAATAGCGTCTTGTCATCTAACTGCAAACGACACTGAACTAATTTATTTCAACATTTCATTAATTGGCTTATTTATTTTCTATTTCTTCGTACTTTCCGACTTTTAATTCATTATTAGTCGTTCACAGTTTTGTAGCTTCCCTTCTTATAACACAATGTGTTAAATAGGTAGGTGAGAAGCAAATAAAAATCAGTTCGGTTGCTACTTTGACAGTACTTGGTACTGTCGAGTTGAAACGGTCTCTTTGTAAGCCTATGCTAATTGAAACGCGTATTTTGCTGAAGAATCGCGAAAAAATAGAACTCTACGTCTTATTATAAATCCGAAAGTCAGTTATTATGGACATATACTTGCACTTAATTAATAACTCGATTTTAAAATTTTCCAAATTTCTCCGTTTTTCAGGTTTTCGGACCCTTTCTAAGATAACTGCCGTTAAATATCAACTTTCTCATTCACAGCAGTTACTATATGTTATGACAAGATCATCAGTATTGTGCAAGTAATTTTCAACTTTGTTTACACATGAGCTACAATCACGAAGTTAATTCAGGTAGCTGTGCTACAAATCCAGCAGTTTCTTTCTTTCTGTTTCACTTGTATCCGAATAACAGTTATTTCGCTTTAATATTTTTAGATTGAGTAATTAAAATGAAATTTTTTTAGAGTAAATGATATTCAGTGAGACTGTCTGTAGATCGAAGCAGCTGTTACAAAGAAAAAGAATTTCTGAGAGAAGAGAATGTAAAGGAGAAGCAATAACAACAGAATCGCTTTATGGAGCTGTACTCAGTAGAAGAAGCAATTGTTCGTGCAAAACGACTGGCAAAAGTAAATAGCCCAGAGACGCACCGGTTTCATCATTTCTGACAGTGTAAGGGGCATCGCTGCGACAAGAGGAGTTATTTTAAAAGGGAATATTTCTTTTCCATTCCGTAGCAGGCGCTGGAATGAACAAGGATTCTCTTTCACGGTCCCAAGACCGTGCATCCAGTTTAGAGCTACACTTGCCGTATCTTTTTGCAACGGAACTTTTAGTCTTGATTTTTCTTCTTACTGTCGGAAAATACCAAGGTAGACGAGTAAGTTTTTTCATTGATAATAATAATGGTAGATGTCTGATTTTTGTTTAGGAACAAGTAGGGCGCTTCCCACCTATCTGTGCTGTACGTATAAATTTAAGGGCACTATTAGAGACGTTCTCCCGAAAGAAGATCATAGCAGAGTCACATTTTAGGTTTTATTTACTTGGAATTTGTTTTTATAGATGTTACACATACCACGAGAGTTAGGCATATGATTAAACACGTCTCTTTTATTGTACTGCCACCGAGGTGGGTATTGGCTTCGTTACTGTCATCATGTGTACAGTGTGAGTGGTTTAATTTGTAAATCTCAGATAGTTTCCTGCGTTATAGGACACACTCTTTCTGCGTAATACATCACTTACATGTCTCTCTGCAGCCTGATTATTGCTTCGTTATCGTGAGAAATTTAGGAATAGTCAAGGTGATGCAGCCAAACACTGGCTTTCTTGAAAGTAGTACTTAAGGTACAGGAATTACTCTATAAATGTGACGTCACAATGAAATGTGTACGGAAATCTGCGAAATAACAACAAGTAACACTACACAAACATGTGAAAGGATTGTTAATAACTGATTTCTGACTTAAACAACATAACATTAACTGAATTTTCCGTTGGAACTTGGCAGAAGATGATAATAGTACTAAATGGGAAAACGCATTCTAATGTTCTGTGAAATTAGATTTATTTGATCACGAACTTCTGAGGCTATCTCCAGGTGACAATCGAATGTCGAAAATACAGATAAAAATTATAAACGACTTGCACACACATTATTTGTGCAGAAGGTACAAAAATGATGTAGTGTTTACATGGGAAAAATTAAATATTTTTGCCACATGGAAGTAATTACAGTAACTACAATTATAAGGTGGAAACAAAGGTTTTATATGGAGATCCATTTAACCATTGGTAAGATATAAGATGAATTTACAATTTTTAGATAATATTTATAATAAAAACTTAATTTAGGGATAGGAAGGAAATTGAGTCTGATCATTTCATATTAAGCTGGCATTCAGTGTCGTGTGTTTCTTGATTTCCACTATTTCTTAACAGAATGTAAAGCTCCACACTCTACATCATACGAACGGTTTTCTGGTAAAAGATGATCAGCAAAGGTTGAATCTTTCTTCCTTACGTTCGAACTTCTGTCATGTTCAGATAACCTAATTGCCACGAATGGGACTGACCGACTAGTATATAATTTTTCATGCTGCTTGCATGTTATTTCATTCACACCACCTTGAGCCAAGGGTTGAAATTTGTCTGTAATATCGGATAAGAAATTTGATATTCTTTTTGTACTATAAAATGCAGATTAGTAATTACAGGACTATTTTTTCAAGGTTATCTGAAATGTTGACAATATATGGGACCAGGTTTCGTAACTACTGACTGACTGATTGCTTTTGGCTAGCATAGAGGAGTGGTGCATTTCAGCTTTTTGTACTACGTTGTCAGTGAAGATAGGGGTGTAAGCATTGCTGGAAGCGAAAATTTTGATGGTCTGTAGGTGTTTCTAAAGGCATATTCACATAGTGGAACAGATATGTGGCGATGGACCATCGAATGGAAAGCTGCGTGTTTGTTGCTGAGACCTTGCAAGGATTACCGCATCTGTAGCTATTTTTTGCTGTAAATTCTACAAATGTGTCTTAGGGTGCTTGCATCTATATAAACCCTCTGCTTACCAGAAAATCTGCATAGCGTTGCCCCCCAGTCGGACCTCTCAGGTTGGTGTTCTTAAACTGACGTAAAATGACCCTGTTTTGACTATTTATGATGTGAACAAACAGTCTACTTGCCACGGTTCGCACAAGCCAATAAGCGATTTCCCTGACTACAAGAAACTGGCTACGCCCGCTCTACTGCTGGGAAGTCTTCTCATACTATGCCACTTCACGCCAAACAAACTACAAATGGTGATTTTTATTACTTAAAATTTGGTTCCATGATAGTTGAACTCTTACAAATCATTCCTGGGCGTAGTAATCGCTTGGTTATCATTTTTATGCGTTGTGGAAATGCTCAGCGTCAGGTTTTATCAAGTAACCTACAGTTACTAATTTGGTTGAAGAGTTTAGCATTATCGTCGTCCAAAAGATACTAGAGCTCGTAATTACTGCCTTGGTTTTCGTTCTTTACAGTCCAAAATTGGAGCAGTGACGCTTTGCACCGCCTGCAGCACAACAGTACTGTAAGAATATTCCTCTCTTATTACAAATGTACGCTACACCGGGACTCTAAACTCGGACCACTGTCTTTCGGGGGAAAGTGCTCTATCGAACTAGCTGTTCGAGCACGACTCAAAACTCGCCAGCACACCTCAACTTCTACCTTTGGAGATTTACTTGAGGTACTGGCGAAAGTCAAGCTGTGAGGTTGAGTCGTGAGTCGTGTTTGGACAGCTCAGTCAGTAGGGCACTTAGTCGCTAAGGGTAATGGTCCCAGTTTCGAATCCCGATCGTGCACACAGTTTTATTCTCCAGTTTCAAACCACTTCACAGTCCTCTACAGAGTGAAACTTCTTTCTAGAAACATTGGTGGTTGTTATGCGAACTCCCGGTAGACTTCAGCTAGACTCTTATTGTTTGGGTTAGCAGAAGCTTATGGGGTTTGCCTGGGTTAATATCTTCCTTTGTGTTGTTCTGTATTTATTACAGATTGGTAGAGTGCTGGGGATTGGACTTGTTGTATACAGATGTAAGGGAATTGATCGCTAACCGGCAACTGGTGTAAGCTGCTTTGGCCACGGTCGAAGAGCTTCTGACTGCTACTCTGGACTGCAGCTGGATTGGGAGACCTGTGGAGAAGGCGGAGACACTTTTGGTGCCTTTGGAGTACCCTGGGGTGCCTTACGTCACTTCGCTTTGCGATAACCATGATCTGACGGATTCATCCACATCCGATGGTAAACGACGGACGTGATTTTCCGTTTGGCAACTGACTGGTAGTAATGCTTGCACGACTGTCCCATTACGCCTTTACAACAGATACAAGGCGCTACCAATTCGTCAGAGCACATCTTAACCACACGGGATGCTTCACCTGTTAGGCCTGTGGTCATCATTGTTCAAGCACGACCAGACGAGCAAAGAGGTTGGGTATGTTGATTGCAGAGAATATGAGCGTTGGTAATAGAGTTCCAGAAGGAAATACCTGGAAGGTCAAAGAGGAAGACCAGAATGTACTTAGCATGTCTACTGTGGCTTTACTTTCGAGATATGGAAGCGACTTATGTCTACAACTAGAGAAGACAATGGATGTGAGACGCAGGGTGATCTCTGAATCCAGGCAATAGGAGTCTTTGCTTATCATTCGCTAATGAAACAGTAAAATGGAAGAAAAGATAGTGGCATCTGGAGAACAATCCACCAGACACTGTGTAGTGGCTTGTAGAGTGTACACGTAGACATATAACTTCAGTGCGACAAATAACGGAAATTTCAAATAGACCATCAATGTCGTCTAAAGAGATTCCGAATGGAAGTTGAGCGTTGGCAATGATGTCACATCGAGAACATTAAGAAAGGTAGCAACAGTGCCATACTAATTGTTTACAAGATCCACATATGCCTGGTTCGCAGAGATGTGGAGACATTCCTCCATTTGTGCAGTTTTGTTATAGTTCGGTAACACGTGATCTTAAGGTTTGCGTGTTAGTTTAGAAAGTAGAGTCAGAGATCCTAGCTCTCTCAGCCTGGCTGGCACGCGCTTTTAATCATTCAGGAAGCGTTATTTCACAGCCTCTTCCGCACAGTGAAAGTTTCTTTCGGGACGTTCAATGTACGGCAGCTCTAATAATGGAATATCACTCTAGTTGTTCTACCTGACCAGTCTTTGTGTTGGCAGGAAAACACACTGTGCAGTAGGATTTTGACAACTGCGATTGGACGTTAGCGTCCTTTGATGTTATTAATTGGTTCTTTCTAACGAAGCGTCCGCCTTTATGTGAAGAGCGATTACGTCCAGAAGTAATTTCGCCTCCTAAATAAGAGAAGTTAGCGGCGGTCTGCTCTGCTTGTTATAAGCTCCCTCCGTGCATATCGCGAAATCTGTTTCATCTGCTGTTTTCCTTCCATTACTCTTCATTAAGCAAGCTCTGTGTGATTCTAGGAGCGAGTGCACAATCTGCTATATAACTGCAACATGATAATATTATTATGTAGCTTTAGACGAATTACTGTTTTATTACTCAGATAAGTTAAAAACCCTTTACTACACGCTTTTTCCAACTGTTACGTGAACTCTTAAAGAAGGTACAAGGCAGTCATGGTGTTGCTCTGAATTCCTTGGTAAATGAAGAGCAAGATAGATAATTAATTTCCAGCCGACGCTACATAATGATGTTTCACCAGAACAATTTCAATCACAACTAAAAATATAAAGAGGAAATTAGCTCTAACTTGGTTAACCAATACATTACACAAATTAAAAGTAGTTCCACTACTTGTATACATTTCTGCGTGAATCTGAAACCATACCGACGCCGAAGGGAGACGGTTTAAAGTACGTTTTACAATTATTTTACTCTGTTTTATATTTTGTGCTTGCAGAAGTGCTTTCTCTCTCCGATAACAGACTGGTAATAGAGCACTTCATATTCTTGCTTCTATGGAAGTAGACTCTTCCTTACAACACTTTCAAGGCCTGAGCGATTATACCATATTAGGGAATTATTTCTCACCTTTTTGTCGCATTGTCAAGGGACTATATAAAAAAACAATGTCAAAATACGTTAAACGATGGAAGAGTTGGGTTTAACGTACCGTCGACGATGAGGTCATCAGAGTGGAGCACAAGTTCGGACTGAGGAAGGATGGAGAAGGAAACTGGCCGTTCCTTATCAAAGTAGTCGTCCTAGCATTTGCCTTAAGTGGTTCAGGGAAAGCACGGAAAATCGAAATCTAGATGGTCGGACAACGATCTGAACCGCCGTCCTCCCGAATGCGACTTGAGTTTCTCAGCGTTATGCCAACTTCCTTGGTGAAAGTACTTTGAATACCTGTCCCTGCTTTATACATTAACTTTCGAATTCATAACAGGCTGTGGCCTCAGTTTTCAATGCCCTGAGTAATTTTCCTTTATACGTAACTTACCCCATAAATGCACAAATCCAATATGATTGTTTTAGATTTAAAAGGGACATGTACCCTTTTCGCAGTGCAACGGACTTTTAACAGAAGCTAAACCAAGACAAAACTGCAACAGTAATTCTTTTAACAGGTCTTTTGCGGCTGGTCAGTATCTGTGTCTATGGATTACATCCTGTAAGTGTAATTCGTGCAGTGCAGATTTGTTTGCGCTCTGAATCTTACAGCACCTCATCAATTTAGAAGACCTGAGCTAGTGTGACAGCAAAATATCCTAGACTCAATCGCTGTAACTACGAGCCTTCAAGTTCCGATGGAAACCAATATACCTGGCTAGCCGCAAATTTGAACTAAAAATAACAAAGCACACTCATTGCAGAAACCAGCTATACCCTCTCTGCTTGAAGTATAGTGAAAGCAAAACGTAATTCGTTCGAGAAAGTACTTCTTAAGTGAAAACATGTAAAGATTTAAATAAAAATCAAGGGGTGAAAAATAAGTTCTTAATAAACCCAAATTATATGAATACTGAATACGTATTTTTCAGAAAATGAAAACAGAATCTCATGTTACATATTCAAGTCCTCTACAGTGGAGCATGTGTCTTCACATAAACATACATGTATAAAAGACAAGGAATATCATCCATATCAGTATTAACTGCTGTGATACTATCTAATGAATAAAAAAGCAATGAGATACGCAACCTGCACGCCAGGGTAACTGACTAGAAATTGACCATTGATTTCCACGTATTCCAACGAAACTGTGAGCTCGAACATACATTCAAGCACCAAAAAAACTGGTATAGGAATGCGTATTCAAATACAGAGATACGTAAACAGGCATAATACGATTCTGCGGTCGGCAACGCCTATGTAAGATTCAAATGGCTCTGAGCACTATGGGACTCAACTGCTGAGGTCATTAGTCCCCTAGAACTTAGAACTAGTTAAACCTAACTAACCTAAGGACATCACACACATCCATGCCCGAGGCAGGATTCGAACCTGCGACCGTAGCGGTCTCGCGGTTTCAGACTGCAGAGCCTAGAACCGCACGGCGACTTCGGCCGGCGCCTATGTAAGACAACAAGTGTCTGGCGCAGTTGTTAGATCTGTGACTGCTGCTACAATGGCAGGTTATCGAGATTTAAGTAAGTCTGAAAGTGGTGTTATAGTCGGCCTACGAGCGATGGGACACAGCATCTCCGAGGAAGCTATGAAGTGGGGATTTTCCGATACGATCATTTCACGAGTGTACCATGAATATAAGGAATCCGGTAGAACATCAAATCTCCGACATCGCTACGACAGGAAAAACATCCTGCAAGAACGGGACCAACGATGACTGAAGAGAGTCGTTCAACTTGACAGAAGTGCAATCCTTCCGGAAATTGATGCAGATCTCAATGCTGGGCCATCAATAAGTGTCAGCGTGCGACCATTTCAATGAAACATCATCGGTATTGGTTTTCGAAGCCGAAGGCCCACTCGTGTACCCTTGATGACTGCACGAAACAAACCTACGCCTCGCCTGGGCCCATCAACACCGACAATTGGACTGTTTATCACTGGAAACACGTTGCCTGATAGGACGAGTCTCGTTTCAAATTGTATCCAGCGGATAGACGTGTATGGAGACACCCTAATGAATCCATGGACTCTGCATCGAGCGGATAGACGTGTATGGAGACACCCTAATGAATCCATGGACTCTGCATGCCAGCAGTGGACTGTTCAGGCTGGTGGAGACTCTGTAATGGTGTGGGGCGTGTGCTGTTGGAGTGGTATGGAACCTATGATACGTCTCGATATGACTCTGATATGTGACACGTATGTAGGCATCCTGTCTGATCACCTGCATCCGTTCATGTCAGTTGTGCATTCCGACAGACTTGGGCAGTTCCAGCAGGACAATGCGACACTCCACACGTCCAGAACTGCTGCAGAGTGGCTCCAGGAACACTCTTCTGAGATGAAACACTTTCGCTGACCACCAACTCCCCAGACATATTTTTGAGCATATCTGGGATACCTTGCAACGTGCTGTTCAGAAGAGATCACCACCCCCTTGTACTCTTACGGATTTATGGACAGCCCTGTAGGATTAATGGTGTCGATTCCCTCCAGCATTACTGTAGACATTAGTCAAGTCCATGACACGTCGTGTTGCGGCATTTCTGCGTGTTCTCTGGGGGACCTACACGATATTAGGCAGGTGTAACAGTTTCTCTGACTCTTCTGTGTAGAAATAATATTGCCCTCGCTGAATACAACTCCAAAGTATCCCGCTGAAATACATCTGGTGTTGCAGAAAGCGCAGCTACGCAAATAAGCATCTATTTCATAACCCAGAATGATGTCATTCCCATTTGTTAACCACAAAACGAAGAGTCTAGACTAAACATATCAGCACATCGTCACAGAAGCAACCGGTAAAACAGTGCGCTCGCAGCACGATCCGGAAAAATAGTATGTGCCCCTTTGTCCACTGACCATGCGGCACTCGCTACCCGGTTGTGCAAACCAAGCGTTTTTATTGTCTGGTTCACCTCAGAGTGTAGACGAGTGGCTGAATGTGATGTCGTCCGAAGAAAGGTAGCGTGGTAAGGTTAGTACCTCACGACGGAACCACAAGTAGACATATTCGATGCTAGAAGTTATGACGAATAGGAGACGGTGGCGTAGGCACGCCAGAGGAGTTCCCATACGCCACTGCATCAGCTCGCTTACCTAACGTGTAAGCGCAGTACCGTTCAGCCCAGACAATAATCATCGCCGCAGACGACAGCATCACCTCTCTACTGAAACAGCAGCGCGACACTTGTGTTGGACAGAACTCTGTACAAAAGTTTAGTCACTGTACTCAGTGAGAGGAAACTAGGATCTTGTTCTATATCGAGTGATACATTAATGTTCAGAGATAGTAATGAATTTTCATGACATTCCTGTGGACATGGATTGTTAGAATATTACGTATTTCATCTTGTTCAATACGTAATAAAGTGATCTGATATTTTATGTGTTGTACTATCATCTCTGCCCCCCCCATCCCCCTCCACAGACTAAAGCTAAGAATCCACTACAGTACCGACCAATGTTATTTTGTTCGGTACAACATTTAAGTCATGCCTTACAGTCCCACTCTAAAAATAAGCTACAGTAGCGGACACATAAGTGAGTAAGGCCTCTGCAGACGGAGAAGTGCTCAGTAATGTGCGCACGTATAAATGGTATGAAAGGTGTCTAACAACAGAAGACTTTCAGTTTTAAGTGCAATGATGCGTACCGATACTCTTCTCTACATTTTGGCAGTTTTTTTCTAGAGTGGCTCCTCTTTCCTTTGTTTTACGATGATTTACAGTTTTCGACTGTGTTCCCTTAATTTTGTCCTCATATTTCTTCCTCTGTTGGAGGTTTTATAGTGTTCAATATTGGCAATTCGCGACAGGAAACTGCCACACGGTATGATCAGAAGCGCACGCCACTGTGAAACGAGAGAACTAGACTGGTCGCACGTGACACCAAGAAGGCGAACGTGCAGATGTTGTTTCAGCGGCGATCTTCGTGGGCCTTGAATGTGAATGAGCCTCCTCGCCGTCAGACTTCTTTCTGTTGGAATAAATTTTAACAGTCGATGGAGTTTCAAAGGAAGCAGTAATTCCAGTGAAGACTAAACCGTAGTTGGCGTTGGAAGTTTAGCCTCTGTTCTGCGGGGCCCTTACTTTCAGGCTGTAATTTATCGCTGTCCAGTGGTACAAAGCAAATATATTTAGGAAGTTACGTTTGCAAAAAGAAAGACTTTTTCTGTTGACGTACCATTTGCGAAGCACTTTCACTGCAGGTTTCCATTCCGTTATCGCTCGGCTTTCGCAGAAGTGAATCAGTTCAGCGAAACCGCAATTGCAGCCTTCTGAACGAGGTGCCTGCGTTTACGGAACAACTGGCGTCCGGTTACAGACACTTACATCACGATTTATGGCTATTCCAAATAAATAACTCCAGGAGAATATATTTATTACATACACATAGCTTACTAGCCTGCGGGAGCCTACACATATTTCTTGTTATTGTTAAGCTTGACTGTCTAACGGAGGCTGCCGAACCACATATTCCTATTCTTTCTTATAGAGTGAAGTAACTCCCTAAAAATGATTCGAACTCACAAGTTCACTTTTTTCGAGCAACGCTTACCTTTCTATACAGTTATTTATTTCTTTTCCTGTAGATACGTGGACATGTGACGTGGTCATCTAAAACAGGTCCCCATAGAACATTTAAATATAAGCTTTTATATTTTTAGATAATGAAGTAGCATGACAAGCAATTCCAGAAAATCACAAGTTACATTTAAGGAAGGAAATTGTTAATGTACTTGCCTACATGGACGGATTTATGGTCTGATCAGCTTCAGAAAACATTGCAATCACAAAGGGGACCAGTCCACTAGCTAATCATACATGCTGACAACAACAAATACGACTCGGTTACTGAATCCGCAGGTAGAACAGGCAAATCACAGGATGTTAGACGAGACAGGATCGATGGGAATAGATGTTTCAATAAAAAAAAAAAAAAAAAAAACAGCAATACTCGCTTTTACGAAGGTAAATGAAAACAACTGGAAGGAACTGCTTCCACCCACAATTACACGCTCACACAGCTGTTTTCACATTTACAGTGCTAAGTGAAATATTGACAGTGGTAAGTGCATACTTCGGTTTTATGTAGTGTCAATCATGACGTTCTCAAAGTTGTGGGAGTCTGTCACTATTATAGGTCTTAAATGAGTAGCAAAAGTAATGTATTTCTGAATTTTCGGTCGAGTACTTTCCTGATGATGTGTTTCTCTGAACTGCAGTTTGCTGTAATCCGAGCCAACTGTTGATGCAAACAAATAACTAACATTCTATTAAAACATGTAATATACTTTATTGTTATTATTAACATTTTTGGCACCTGTGGCACGTTGAAAGTGATACTGACGGGAAATTATATTTAAGGGGTGACATTCGCACTCTTCTTCCTCCTTCCCTCACCCCTCCCCACCTACCCCTAGAACGCAAGAAGCGTCCACTGAACCCATGCGTGACTTAACCGTTTGGATTAGATGTACTTCTCGTTACAATAGGCCCATAGTGAGGAGATCCTCCAGGATGTAGAACACGTCAGAAAAACAAATATGCTAACGTACCTCCCACACATCCCAAATAAATGGGTCCTCATGGATGTGGAATTAGACAAAAAATCTGAAGAATATATTAATTCATAAGCTAATAGCAAACTTGACAGAAAATATGTAAACATTCGATACACCGATATGCACATGATAATTATTAGGCTATTACAGCCGACCATCATTAAACAGAAACATCATTTTACAACACTTTTTTTATAAACATCCCATTACTGCACTGAATTTGTACAGCGATCAGATTATACGAATACTCGGTTCAAATGGTTCAAATGGCTCTGAGCACTATGCGACTTAACTTCTGAGGTCATCAGTCGCCTAGAACTTAGAACTAATTAAACCTAACTAACCTAAGGACATCACACACATCCATGCCCGAGGCAAGATTCGAACCTGCGGCCGTAGCGGTCACGCGGTTCTGGACTGAAGCGCTTTTAACCGCACGGCCACACCGGCCGGCACGAATACTCGTATTATTCCATATTATTAGTAACATGTTCTCATGAGCTGGTTCTACTAAGAAATTAATCAATGGAATGGAAGGAGTCGGTCACCAAAAAATCCCTTAGGCTCCTCTTAAACTGAACTTTGTTGCTAGCTAACGGTTTTGTGGCTGCTGGCAACTTATTGAGATTGTGTGTTCCTGTGTAAAGGATACCTTTCTGTACCAACAGTAGTTACTTTAGATTTTTGTGAAAATGAACTGCAGAGAACTTCAATTGGTACGGGCCGTTTAACATCGTTGAAGGACAACATTGTATCACAACTTGCTGACTGTGGTAACATCCATATACAAATTGCATATTCAGTCACTTTTGAAAAAAAATTTATCCTAAAAATTGATGGTGGTTGAGCAACTTCATGCAACAAAAAAGATTACTCTGAGGCTGCGTATGTGGAGCCTTGACGTCAAGAAGTAAAGAAATGAAGCGAGACCGCGTGGACAGAGAAGCTTGTCGTTTTCCAGAGTTGTAATATGACTGCTCAGTGATCATTTACACGCAGTGTGGTCGGAAATACGTAGTGCACTACAGTAGTATGTTCCGCGTTGTCCGTGCTCGGTCCTAAAGAGTAGCACGAGATAGACACTGTGCACTGTTAAAAGGTGAATTATGCCTCGCTTGGATGAAACACGACGCAAGTTAAGTTCTTCCTGATATTTCGAAAGTTTTTTGGACCAGAAGATCATTAGTAACTATGCAATCGTAGCTTACTCGAAGCACAGCTCAAATGTGTAGTCTTACTTATCCCAACTGGGAACACACGGAAGCAATGCACACCAGCTATTAAGTGAGACTTATTTTAAGAAATGGGGTTCCCGAATTTAAAGCTGTTGTTTTCTTAGACAAGTGGGTGTCTCCAGGAGATAGAGGACAGCCAAAGTCGTGGTTTCAGGTGCTGACAGCGAGATTCACAGAATTGTAATGAATGTAAATATTACCTACAAGGGTTTCTGTAGTTCATATATCATGGAAAGCATTTGCAGCATGAATTGTAAAACCCATTATTGTAATTATTGGTTATGTGATTCATGACGAACGTAAGTTACTTTTCTTCATTATAGGTGATTTCATTGCCCATCTCTCCGTTGTTGCTTATAGGACGTAATTAAGAAAAAAAAAGAAATCACTCCTTTTTGATCGTATTACAATAAAGGGAAGCGAGGGCGATGGTGTTGCTTCTTCCAGCAAATCCATAGCAGTCAGCTCCCAGTTAGCATCGTGTTGGTAGTAATGCAGGATGAACATGAAAGTACGGATGAACTGCCGATTCTGGTAGCAGATTAGATGTTATTGGACGGAAAAATCTTCCACGTACAAGGAGGTGCTGGATCAGAAAAGGGCGATAGTGCGGTCACGTGTCTGGAGAGGTATTGCAGTCATAACTAAGGAGACTTTATAGTTGCTATAGCTATAGCTGGTAGGACGGCTAGATGTCAGCGCGGACTGCGGAGTTCTGAGGTACAAAGAAGCAACCTACAGAAGTTTCTTTGGAACGGATAATTGAGTTATCAAAATGGTTACCGTATTTCAGAAGAACTCTCTTGGTGTTGCAGCCGACCGCCCGAAGTGGCCGTGCGGTTCTAGGCGCTGCAGTCTGGAACCGCGAGACCGCTACGGTCGCAGGTTCGAATCCTGTCTCGGGCATGGATATGTGTGATGTCCTTAGGTTAGTTAGGCTTAACTAGTTCTAAGTTCTAGGGGACTAATGACCTCAGAAGTTGAGTCCCATAGTGCTCAGAACCATTTTTTTTTTTTTTTTTTTTTTGCTGCAGCCGCATTAAGCGATTAAAGCTTGTTGTACTGACAGTGGGTCCCCCTGCATAGCTAAGCAGTCAGAGTGGCTGACTGCAGTGCGGAGAACACGGGTTCGATTCACTGTCCTGCCAAAAATTTTTCTTTGGCGGGAGGACTGGAACAGGTGACACTCAGCCTCATAACAACTGAGGAGCTACTTTGTCGAATAGTAGCGGCTCTAGGTCACGAAAAATGACAAAGAGTGGTGCCCCTCTCAATGTCGCATCTAATGTTAGCGGATGAGGGAGGACGGCTCGGCGGTCGGTCGGTACCGATTGACCCGCCAGCGCCTGTGAACGGAGTCTACGTTACGTTTAACTACTGGAAGCGCGCTACATGGAGACATTATCTTTACCCTTAGGTGCATAAATAGCGTAAATAAATGTAAGAAATAAAAAAGACTCGTATGAAATTTCACGTGCCCTGGTTCCCATTTGTATGAAACTGATAGTATTGCTTTGACGGCCGTAGTTCCAGGCCTAGTTAATATGGAATCTCACAAAGCTCTCCTGAGAAATATCAACGCGGCAGGCTACGGCATCCAGCCCCTCCCCTTCCGAGATTAGTGTACTGTAGCTCTTGTTTATTTCCATACAACAAGGTAATTTCTTCCCCACAAGTGAACAACGTAGCCCTAAAACATTCACACAGTTCTCCACGGTGTCCATAGCTTGACAACAACGCCAGCAACTATTTGGTATATCAGATGCTTCAACAAGTGGCAGAATTACTTCATTGTGGTTAAAAGGCTATTATGGTGTCGTTGAACGAGCTCAGTGGCTTAATATGAAATAAAGCTGCAGCTAGGGTCGACCAGGAGGCAGTGCGCAATGAGGCAAGGAAAAACTACCAGTTTCCGCACTTAGACGTATTAGAGCCAATGGAAACAGCAAACTCCGCCTCTCGCACCAGGTGATTACTGCGTGTATCGCAGGGAGTTACCCGTGACAATGTTACGCCTCCAATCAAATCACGGAGGTTTGGGTCTGGCCGTGAGTCGTGCACGGATAACCAAAGCGTTTAAGGCAACCGCTCGCGTAAAGCGGGAAATAAGGGTTCGAGTCCCGGTCGGGCACAAAATTTTCGTTCTCGTCACTCCTTTCTACAGCTGATGGTTATCCGTATTTGCAACTGTAAATACATTTCATATATTTAATGACGGCTGTAGCCGCTGCAGTGCCTGTTCCGTCGGACATGCATCCATGTCCGAAGAAGCATCGCATTGTACTCCTTAACAACGCAGGCAGTGCGATATCGTAGCTGACTTGAAACAGCCTGCTCTGAGCTGTGTCGCACAGACTTTACTTTTACCCTTTCTTTCTAGGCCACAGTTAGATCATGATAATCGAGATCTATCGTACCCGTATATGCCGTTCTCTCACAAAATCTGTATTTGCATTGCAAAAGAATTTGTCAGCAGTAGTAAACAAGGATCTCTAACGAATAATTTCGTACAGCCAGCCTTAAAGTTCGGCAGTTGGTACCAGTTATTTTTATTAAAATTACGAAAGCGACGATTTTCTGACTTTTCCATTGTGAAGTGGCGTTACTCACAATAAACTTGGGCGCATGTGACTGCCGAGCAATGAAGCAGAGTAAGAAGACACTAAACTCACATTCGGGAGGTGCGGGGTTAAAGTCTTCGTCCTGTCAGCTAGATTTGGTATTTGCAAGATTTCCGTGTATCGCTTATGGAAAGTGCCATGACGATTCCTCTGGAAAAAGGGGGAGGGGCATGGGGGAACAGCCGATTTCCTTTCCCATCTTTGTCCAGTCCGAGCATTTCTCCGTTTCAAATGATGTTTCTGTAGACGACCTGTTAAACTCTAAACTTCCCTCATTCACCCGTTCCATTCGTGTACGCGCGCGGAAGCATCTTCCGTACAGTGACCACGGGATGTTCAACTGTCGTGACACAGCACGCACACTACCTGACGACTGGGAATTGCGCGCAGCGTTGTCTGCCGTAGCAACACCGATTTCGTCAGCCACCTGTGGTGCAACCGGACGTCGGTCTCTTCTCGGTTCGACGCCCAGTTCTCCAATTGATTCGAACTTCTTCATCATGCTCCGCACAGCAGGTGTAGTAAGAGGACCCTTACGTAATGTCCGCAGCTCGTGGTCGTGCGGTAGCGTTCTCGCTTCCCGCGCCCGGGTTACCGGGTTCGATTCCCCGCGGGGTCAGGGATTTTCTCTGCCTCGTGATGACTGGGTGTTGTGTGATGTCCTTAGGTTTGTTACGTTTAAGTGGTTCTAAGTTCTAGGGGACTGATGACCATAGCTGTTAAGTCCCATAGTGCTCAGAGCCATTTGAATTTGAACCCTTCCGTAATCCTTTCAGTAGGCGATATTCTCGAAGTGCAGCTGCAGCATTACTGTTGTTTTTATAATAGAGATTCGCCAATAATGTCCTGCTCCTTTTGTTGAAGCTTATGTTGACACGTGAAGAAGTGCGTTGCAACTGGTCAGGTGTGTGAGACTATGATACACGATGACTGATCTCGGCACCTGGAGGCCATAGTTGGAAATGGACGGTGACGCTGTGACGCATGGAAATCATGCACCCCATGTTCTGGATATTAATGCTACCAAGTTTGGTACTCGTACGGTAATTAGTTTCCGTGTTATAACGTGCTAAACAGGGAAAGTTTGATTATAACCAACCGGTACTATTCCATTACAAGTGCAATTAAATCATAAATGCTACGAAAATGGGAAACACTTCATTGTCTATCCAATTACATGGCAAATTGATTGGTACTGTAGCTATCGAGTGCTATACGCAAATAGGGATCATTAATTTGACGTTTTGGGATAGCCACTTACGAACGCTATCATATTACTTCATTACGGCTGAACTGAACAATTTCGCAGCCGCTAGAGGGGAAAGACATATTAAGTACATGACAGACTCATTGGTCCTGTAACTATCAAGAGCTATACGCAAATAGGGATCATTAATTTGACGTTTTGGGATAGCAACTTACGAGCGCTATCATATTACTTCATTACTGCAGAACTGAAGAATTACGCAGCCGCTATAGGTGAAACCCAAGTTAAGTACTTAATTAATCCATTGCAGTAACAAACAGAGCGAGTTCACCGAAACACACTATAGTGTGTAGTAGATTAAATACTGAAATACGACAGTACTTCAGAAAGTAAGTTCCACATTATTATGGCAGGCCAAGTAACTGTTACTGGATACTGGTCTACACTTCAAAGTGACACAGATATGTGGCACTATTTTTGAACACACTCACCAAATCTCAGTATACAACGGTCTGAACGTTCTCCCAATCGTTCAGTTCCTCGACTATAGAACTCCGCTCCTTGGTCGCTGAGCCGTTCGAGAACAGCTGTGTGAACGTCTGGCTACGATGAAATGACGGTTTCAGCGTTGAGACTGGTTTTGTGTAATGTTCAGCGGAAGTTCGCAAAATGTAGTTTACTTAAAAGTGGCTTATCTTCCGCAGTATTTCAGACTCAGAATGTCTTGACGATTAAAGTGTCGGTTAATGGGTTGTGATACTCAGATGCATAACTTTGTTTAGCTGTTCGACTTTGAGACTTAAACTATTGTTCTGGAAACGTCTTCCGACTTCACGATATTCACGAAAATTTCATCAATATTTTAGAACGTAACATGCACCCTAATGAGCAAATTTTTTTTAATAAACAGAGGCTATCGGATTCGATAACTCATTTTTTTTTTCAAAATATGAACAGTATTTTAATAAACAGGCACCAGTTACCGCTTTGAATGTTTCGAGAATTACTCATAGTTACAAGCTCCAATGCTCCTCGTTTAACTGACCTCATTTTTTAGTGCATTAAATGTATTCGCAATTGCGAATAATGACAACCATCAGTTGTGGAATGGAATGACATTAATGAAAATTTATGCCAGACCTGGACTCAAACCCGGATTTCCCGCATATCACGAGCGGTCGGCTTACCATTTGGCTGTCCGTGCACGACTCAAACTTCCATAAGTCGTCAACCATGCGTCTACGACCTGTACTCGTACATCCACTATGTATATTCTCGTACAGGTCAGACGTTGTATTTGAAAGTCGCTTGCCCGTTACCTGCAGAAAAATACAATATTGCAGTGCCTGTGTTATCCAATTACGATGCAAAGTTCCTTTGGACATGCTTGCATGTCCTAAGGAACTTTGCATCGTAATCAGAAAAACACAGCCACTGCAATATATCATTTTTCAATCGTTGTTACTGTTTAGTTTTTGTTAAGAGACGTAATTAATCTACGTGAGGTCACCATTACATATGTTTGGCACACATCTCCCTTGACCAGGAAGTGCTGTAGATGCACCTAAGCTACAAGATAGTTGGACAGGTTGTATTCTTGGCAGTCGTCATCTGCCAACACGCGATGTGTGCTTTGTTACCGTGATATTCGGCAACCTTTGTGCCTTTCCTTATAAGGTAATCTGTACTCTGAAGTGCTGCCACGTCTCTCCTCCGATGAATTATTCAGTGTGAAAGGTAACTAGTGGACTTGGCTTATGTGTATATAGTATGTGTTTTGTAAGTGCTACATGTATCTGATGTTGAGAGATATTGCTCTTTATGATGCGTACAAGCGAATTTCTGGTCACTTATGAAACCCATTCACATGACGTCATATGAGTGGTCAACCTGTATCGTACTTCATGTTCCTGTCTGTAAGAGGCAGAAGACAGTATGTAGCACACTGACAAGATTACGACTGCCATGTACTATTACACTGCCACCTAGCGACTGTATCGGATAAAGTTTGACAAAATCTCTCATAACAAGATTACAAGCAGTTTTGGAGCATCGCAGTTTGCCAGACAAGCATGAGCAGTTACCCGTCGCATGGCATCAGCTTTGGAAAAACATATTGTATGTCTGAGGTCTTTTTTGACCCCTTTATGGAGTTAAAATTTGAAATATATCCACAAAAGTAATTATAATTTGTTGAGAAACATATTCCCGATGTTGATATTACAGCTCCATAGTTTCTTAATATAATTAAGTTGTATATAACTTGTAATTATTTACTACATTTGTTTGAAACAATAAAACATTTTTTTGTTTAGTTTGTTTCGTTCCAAAACTTATTTTAACACAAAATATTCGTAACCCACACACTATGCAACAATACTGTAATTTATTAGTATTATGTGTAATATCATTTACATGGAATTTTATTAGAAATACACTCCTACTCGCTCTCCGTGTCATATGATGAACAATCATTACACAACACACTTAAACTAGCATGTTCTTTTCGGAAAAACTTGTGATGCAAATCACACTGTTGATTCACTTTCTTGTCCTTCGACTTTGAACAGGAATTACACCGTTTTCTTTTCAGATTTGGAACATGGGCTTTCCGGTTATCGTGTTGTTTTTCCTTTAGAAGAACCTTGAAGCCTGAAGATATCATTGCTCAACGAATGCGTTGTGTTCTGCACTGGGGCGACAGGATTCGTCGTTCAATGTGAGGTTCGACTAGTTCTTTCCCTAGTTCTGAGAGGAATTTTCTTCTTGCATTTTTACTTCTCATATAACATAAAAATTTACATTACAGAACGTTAGCATGGAGACATGCTAAATCTAGTATATCAAAAAATACAGCAAGTGGCCACCTTCATGCTCCACATTTCACTGACTAACGTCTAACCATCTTATTAACTGTATCAAATCCTGATTGTTGAGTTGTAGGACATTGTTACTACAGGTTTTTGTGCTCATTCACACTTACATCAAATATTTGGTGTGGAGTAGACAACAAAATGAATGGTTTATTTTGTGTAGGAACATACAAAGCTATTCTGTGCGTACCCAAAAGTGGTTGATAATTGGCGCCTTTGTTTTGATGGCAAAATTTCTTTCGTATCTCTTTTCGGTTGGCCCAAAGAGTTCCCACAAGTGTCAGTTTATTAACAAGAAGCTCTTGTCCCAAATCGAAACTTGTAAAAAAGTTATCAGTGGTGATGTTCCTACCATTTCCTTCAGGTGATCAACTATATCATGTACCACTCATTTCCCTTGACTTATTTCCCTTCCTTCAGCATATTTCCCCGTATACACCTATGCGTTTATGACGTAAATGGTCTCATAGTCTACAGCAGCCCACACTTTTATCCCATACTTTCCAGGTTCCGAAGGAATGTACACGTTGAATGGACACAGTCCCCTGGAAGTTTTGTATCCCGCCTGGAAGGCGGCGCGTGGGTCTGCTCCCGTGATCTGCAAAATAGGCCGAACGAAGGAAGCGAGTAGGAGTAGGTGACGTAAAGCACTTCGATACTTCAAGTAAGTAAAAGCACATTTAATAGAGAATATTAGCCAAAGACATACACTTAACTTAGGCTTGATGAGGACGTAGGTGCGAAGCTGTTCATGTATCGAAGCTAGCAGTTGGACACACTATCATCGAAGTAACAAAGGCAAAGTCTGTAATGGCGAGCCCCCTACGAAGTAGAAGCGAAATTGCTTGGTCGTCTGCTCTTGATCAACTGAGCATAAATCAAAGTGGCTCTCGTAGGGCTCCACAGCGTCGGCTAGCCCTTATAGAATCAGCTTTTGATCCACATGCAGCTTTTCTTTCTTCCCTTGTAAGTTTATTATCGACCCGGAGCCACATCGAAATGTCAGGAAATTTTGAAAAGCTCACTGTGGCTCGGCTATTCTGACCAAAATTAACTCAGAGGCTTCCCACGTGCCTTATGCAAACCGGCTATTATTAGTAGACCAAAGAATGCCTACAGCTCTGTATAATCAAGTTCAATCCAGCGTTCAAGTGTTGGGTACAGAATGATTATGCAAAAGATAAAATTCTGTGCTGAGGTCATCAGTATGTGAGGCTGCGTTCTGCCATGGTACATGAAAACGGTCATGCTCAGTCATTCATGTCGGCGTATAACACAGGTCATTCCATTCGGTTGATTTTTGGCTCCTGGATGAAGTGGGCGCAGAGTGTGCTCGCTCGTGCATTATCGTCTTGAAATACGAAACCATCGCCGAAATGAGGACTGTTCTTTCTGCACAGTAGGCTGGTGGCTCCTGTCCTGATACTGAATAACCATCAGATTACCCTCTATATCGACAGCATGTGTGAGACATTCGTAATGATACCGGCTCATAACATGGCTGACCCACCCACGACGCAACATATCTGGGACGTGCACATTGTTCTACGACAATCATTCTGGTCAGACAAATCCTGCCCTCGATGGTGAAGAGTATCCAACGTCATTGTTTCAGGTTTGATTCACTGACTGTGAACTCAACCTTTGACATGAATAGTCCAGTTGGGAATATGTATCTTTCATGTTTTATCTTACATTTACAGCTCTGAAGGTGACCACACAATGACCGAAATCTAGAAATGCGATAAACATTATTTGCGACTTAATTGCTGTGCCCTTCACTACTATGGCTACTGTGCACAACTGTTTCTCTAAGGAATCAAACCTGATAAAATTGCAAAATACATTTTTTCAACACATACAGTAGGAGCTCTGAACTAAACATACTTTTAGTTTGTTCTTCGCTTTCCTGTCGTCGCTCCTCATAACGTTCTAATTACTAGGCCAGTATTCATGTCGTACCTGCAAATGCCGGGTTCCGTTCGGGAACAGGTGGCTCACTTCTCCGCTATGGTGTGGTAGGCGCTTGGTAATTTGTGGTGACTCCTCACACCGCTGATAGGAAAAAGCTAGGTTAAACCGCAAACTGAAAAATCAGTGGTTCGACTGAGATTATTTTTCTTATAAAGGAAAATTACTGGAGCCCAAAGGGAGTGGTGGGGGCAAAGTGGACAGGGGTGGCAACCCGAGGTATGGCCAACACGTCCCGTTCCCTCCCCATCCCTTCCCTCCCTCCCCCCTCCCCCCTCCACCCCGAATGGTTAGCACACTGGACTCGCATTCGGGAGGACGACGGTTCAATCCTGCGCCCGGCCATCCTGATTTAGGTTTTCCGTGATTACACTAAACCGTGTAAGGCAAATGCAGGGATGGTTCCTTCGAAAGGGCACGGTACTTTCCTTCTCCATCCTTCCCTAATCCGAGCTTGTGCTCCGTCTCTAATGACCTCGATGTTGACTAGACGTTAAACACTAATCTCCTCCTCCTCTCTACAGGTACCAAGGAAAGCTTAGGGAACGTGGATTAGAGGTACAAAGAACATCAATGATTGATTCATTTATTTATTTTTCCTTTTTTAATTGTTATTAATATTATCGAGAACAGCGAAAATCGTCGCGAGGAGGAGGGAGCGTCAAGTCACCAAACTCGGTTGGATTATCGACGCATCTTTTTTCGGAGAGGAACAATCTAATGATCTCTTAATAATCGGCCCCAAGAGTGGAAAAGGCCCGGATCAACTCTTCATTTCAGTAACACGACAAATCTGGGATGAGTTAAGAAAGACACTATTAAGTGACACTACAAATGAAACTGGAGAAAATTTATCTGTATTTGGGATTCCAGATAACTGCACAATTGCGTTCATTAAGGTAGTGCCAAAAATTAAGGACATTTTTCTCTCCGTCAGCGGACAAATAGTAAACTGCCACTCCACAAATCCACTTCAAGGCGTTTCAAATGGTTCAAATGGATCTGAGCACTATGGGACTTAACATCTGCGGTCATCAGTCCCATAGAACTTATAACTACTTAAACCTACCTAACCTAAGGACATCACACACATCCATGCCCGAGGCAGGATTCGAACTTGCGACCGTAGCGGTGGCGCGGTTCCAAACTGAAGCGCCTAGAGCCCCCTCGGCCACACTGGCCGGCTTCAAGGAGTTTCTCTTCGTTTGTGGGAAGTATCCCGCTTCCATAAAAAGGAGCAGATGAGGAAGCATCTGATGAATCGTATGGGTAATTAGGGCCAGTAACAGTAGCACCAAGAAACAGACACAGAGCCATCGCCCATCGGCACACAAGGCGATGTTCCGTCTTCAGAACATCACAGGAGACAAACAACGGGATGTCTCCAAGGGGAATCCCGTGAGGGCCTGACCGGCATACTTGCTTCCCATTGATCGTAAGGTACCACGCGGAAGTCAGTGGCAAGATAAGCAGCGCACACTGATCACCAGACAGCACCCCAGTCGACGTGGGGATGCATCCCTACAACCATATTCGATGACGTATGCTGCTGAAGAAAGCCATAGTTCGCCTATTTGTATGTCAAGCACGTTGATAATATCGCAGTACGAACATAGCTCAATTCGAGGAAAGAATAACGAAAGCAAAAGAAGTTAAGCGGGACGTCCGAAAGCTGGGTAGTGGCTGAGAGAGAGAGAGCGTGGTGTAAGGGGCTCCAGCAACACTCCTGTAAGGCACGTAGGACAACAGCGCCACAGCATCATTTGAGAGCCGACAGAATTGGCTATCGCCTGTCAGGGATATGATACAGGCCTAAACAGCCCCTGTGCTACGGGGATTCGATCTCACGACCTCCTGATTTCCGCGCAAGCTCTTTACCTCTACGCCACCAGGTTCGAGTGTCAATAAAATGTCTGTAGGGAAATCCTTTCTATTGTTTTGTGCATATACGTTTATCTTCAGACGTAAATGTAAATATAAAAGATCAATATTCTGTATGCGTTGCAACTGTGAAATAAATGAAAATATCATACACTCGGTTATTTAACGTGCGGTTATTTACATTAGCCCTGCATATAAAGACAGGACTGTGTGAGAGACCTGTTTACTGACCTAGTATAGGAAACACGAAACTGATCTTAGTAGTTAAGAGGCTAATTTCTATACTGTGTTGGATGGTAGTAAGGTTGCCTGTAGTCTGCGTCTGCGTTAGCGCCCAAGTGTCTGTGCAGTGAACTGCTCAAGCTTAAGCAATGATTCTTGGGGAGTGATTTTGCAATTAGCCGGTGGCGGCGGCACTGAGGATACTGCGGGGGCGGTGGTAATGGCAGAGCTCTGAGGGCCGGTGAATTGTTATCCTAACCGCAGGCTGTTTTTGTACGCATGACGAGCCATCGCTTTCCCTGGCCCCAGCTGCCTCTTGTAGCTTCTGTTGCGATTTCCCCCTGCGTCAGCAGGAAAGCCATCCTATACGTTTTGATGGAAGCTCCTGCCTTTGTACAAACACTGGGTCTTTTCTTGGTTTCCATAAATGGTTCTGTATATCTGCACAATAAAGAGGACACTAAGTCTTCAAATCTTTCCCTGGATTCCTCGACTTCACATATTCGGTAACTACAACGCTGAAATGTTCCTTATATGGCAAGGTAAGTAAACCTGCTTGAATTGGAAGAAGAGGAAAAGGGTGAAAGACCAGGTTTTGTCGCCCGATTCCTGCCTCGGGCATGGATGTGTGTGATGTCCGTAGGTTAGTTAGGCTTAAGTAGTTCTAAGTCTAGGGGACTGATGACCTCAGATGTTAAGTCCCATGTGAGAAACAAAATAGATGGAATGTGGGAGAAAGAAGTCCTGGAGTTGAGTCGGAGAAGGGAACTGTCTGCAGGCCACTGAGAGACAGACACTGTAAGAATCAGTGTCTTCAACTTTCAGACTACAACTCGAGAAAGACACAAACTTAGTGAGCTTTCAAGAAGCTACTGCTTAATCTTCAGAGATTATATCTTATTAGAATCTGAGAATAGCTGCACAAAAAAAGGAATTATGACACTCGATGTCCAACTTTGCACAAGCTCAGCTTCACAGGTCCTATCATAGAGTCAGCTGTTGCGCAACTGCATAACTTCACACTTCCAGTAAATCCTGTAAACCCATCATACTTCAGTTAGAGTTCTGAAACACTTATTTGCAATAAAGTATTGGAAGTTACGAGAGCAAGTGACGGCAACCTGAGGTTTTACGTGATTCCGTGAATCGTGAAGGAACGGAGTGAAAGAGAGGTGTCCTGGTCCGGCACAAAGTTTCATCGTCTCACGTGTATTTATTATGGCACAAATTCCACTAAAGAAAACAAAAATTACAAGTCAGTAAACAGTTATTAGAGGTAACCACGAACCTGAAACAGCTTAAATTCTCCTTCCATAGTTACTAGGAATAATGAGTTTGCTAAGAAAAGAACGGGCTATTAGGGCGTGCTGAAAAGTAATGCCTCCAGTTCTGTTCTCAGTATCGGTTCAGGTGTTACATATCATGCATATTACTCGGTCTGCTTCCACACTTCGCTGAGGCACGTTGTAACCCCATGCCGCTAGAGAACTCCGTGTAGTAGCAGGCAACATGGCGGTGCGTAGCGTAGCTATTCCGGTGCGTGAGAAAGAGCGTGTTGCAATCGCGTTCTGAATTGAAAGAGTTCGTCCACACATGGAGCGCCCTCTCCTTCAACAGGACAACGCCAGAACATCCAAGAACACTGTGACATCTGCAGCAATCCGAAGCCTTGGTTTCACTGTCATCCACTATCCTGCACGCAGTCACTTCCGCCTATCCGATTTTCATCTGTTTCCAGAACTTACACAGCACCTTAGAGGACTTTACTTTGACAGTGACGAAGCGGTGAAAGCAGACTGAGGTTGTGGCCCCGTCAACGAAGTCAAACATTCTACAGTGACGGTATCAACAAACTGGTCTCTCGTTAGGAGAAATGTGTTCGTCGCCATGGGAACTATGTTGAGAAATAAATATGTAGACATGAAGAACAAAGATGTAGAATGTTAATAAAGTCTGTTTTTCTTCCATAAAAAATTCGGAACTATTATTTTTCAGCACTCCCTCGTACATACGATATGCTGTGAAAACCGATCCGATATTTGTTAGTGTTTTGGCAGTTAGAGTGAATCTAATTGTGAACTAAAACCTATTGAGCTCCAGAGTTGCATTATTTGTATGAACGATCGCGTCAATATGAACGCCATAAAATAAAAAATTCTGTATGTAATTAAAGAAGACAGATTGAACCCGTCAAAGACGAACTAACGCAAAAGAAACCAATTATGATTATATGGTCTCATTACAGTTGATTAATCTCTTCACAGTGGAAAGACCATTTTCCGTTATCGGTGCAACAACTGTATATCTGTAGTCATCACTAGGAATATCGAAGTGTCAGCTTTGATGTACTGTCGGCAGTGTGTTGTTTGATAAACAGAACGACCATTTAGAGCTGAAAATAAACTAATAATCAAACCAGAAAAACTACACTAACTATTCTGTGTAGTAATTTACGAGGAATGTGAAACATGTAAAGTAGGCCATTAAAAATGTGGTACTGTGGTACAGCCAGTTACGCATGCAGTCACATAATTAATTACCGTCTTTGTGCACAAAGATGTAATTATCCATATTTATTTGCAGGGCGTAGGGCTTGGGTCAGGAGTCCATTTTTCTCTCTCTCTCTCTCTCTCTCTCTCTCTCTCTCTCTCTCTCTCTCTCTCGCTCCACCTGTGTTTGTGTGTGTGTGTGTGTGTGTGTTTGTTTGTTTGTTTGTTTACAGTCCCGCATGTGCAATTCCTTGACACCTCGTCATCGGAATAGACAATTCATTAGAGAAACACCTCCTCTACAGTAAAGCAACGTTGTGGTAACAAAATCGATCATGGCATAAATGAACACTTCGTTCTCGAGTTACGCTGATTCTACCGGGTGATCAAAAAGTCAGTATAAATTTGAAAACTGAATAAAGCACGGAATAATGTTGATAGAGAGGTACAAATAGACACACATGCTTGGAATGACATGGGGTTTTATTAGAACCAAAAAAATACAAAGTTCAAAAAATGTCCAACAGATGGCGCTTCATCTGAGGGGAATAGCAATAATTAGCATAACAAAGTAAGACAAAGCAAAGATGACTTTCTTTACAGTAAATGCTCAATATTTCCACCATCATTCCTCAGCAATAGCTGTAGTCGAGGAATAATGTTGTGAACAGCACTGTAAAGCATGTCCGGAGTTACGGTGAGGCATTGGCGTCAGATGTTGTCTTTCAGCATCCCTAGAGATGTCGGTCAATCACGATACACTTGCAACTTCAGGTAACCCCAAAGCCAAAAATCGCACGGACTGAGGTCTGAGGACCTAGGAGGAGGAGGAGGAGGAGGAGGAGTATATTAGTGTTTAACGTCCCGTCGACAACGAGGCCATTAGAGACGAAGCGCAAGCTCGGGTGAGGGAAGGATGGGGAAGGAAATCGGCCGTGCCCTTTCAAAGGAACCATCCCGGCATTTACCTGAAGCGATTTAGGGAAATCACGGAAAACCTAAATCAGGATGGCCGGAGACGGGATTGAACCGTCGTCCTCCCGAATGCGAGTCCAGTGTGAGGACCTAGGAGGCCAAGCATGACTAAAGTGGCGGCTGAGCACATTATCATCACCAAACGACGCGCACAAGAGATCTTTCACGCGTCTCGCAATACTTTTTTTTTTGTTTGGGTTCTAATAAAACCCCATGTAACTCCAAGCATGTGTGTCAATTTTTACCTCTCTATCTACATTACTCCGTGGTTTATTAAGTTTTCAAATTTATACTGACTTCTTGATCACCCGGTATCTGTCTCTCACTTACTGCCTGGAAAAGAAATGGTAATGGAGTGCTGCCAGAATAAGGGAAACTCGTTTGTCATCGTAACTTTCATCAGCATCGAAAATATCGTGACGTGTGACTCGTGTTGCGAAAAACTGATTGTTTACTGATCTAATTATGACTAAAAATATAGTTCAGAATCTGGTGCTAATGGATGCTTCTTTCGACTTGGACGTTTCCTGTGTAAATACAGTCCTTACAAAACAGATTAGAAAGTCAACAGCTATCATCTGTTACAGGTGTAAACTAGTTTCAAGTATTGATATCAAAGGGACTTGGCGACGGTACCTAACGGTTACTGTTGAGTAATTGCTTTTCTAAATAGCATCCCGTACGAGTGAACCACTTGCGCGTTCACCTTCGGTTACTCTTACTTCAGGTACTGGGGCTATGCGCGGCTCTGTCTAAAAAGAACAGCTTGATGCAGTCACAGAGTCGTGCCGCGCACGTCTGCTTTCATGCCGCGCAGCTAATTCACTGTAGATAATAAGCTGTAACTGCGATCGTGCAGTCAAATAGTCTATGCATTCGCTATAATTGCGCGTTTATAAAATACACAGAAATATAAGAGATAAACGAATAATTTAATAAAAAGGGTTGTGTTCTAACGTCTGTAACTGATGAAGACGACAGGGAATTATGTTGAATAATGTTTATTTAAGAAAGGACATCTCGAAAAAAAAAAAAAAAGGAAAGTGGTCCTAAGATATTCATTTAAAATAAAGTCAGAAAATAGCCTTATCGAATACTGTAAAGTTACATCGAGAGCGTTACGAGAATGATAGCAAAATCCCCAAACTAAATACATTACTGGCCATTAAAATTGCTACACCACGAAGATGACGTGCTACAGACGCGAAATTTAACCGACACGGAGAAGATGCTGTGATATGCAAATGATTAACTTTTCAAAGCATTCACACAAATTTGTCGCCAGTGGCGATACCTACAACGTGCTGACATGAGGAAAGTTTCCAACCGATTTCTCATACACAAATAGCAGTTGACCGGCGTTGCCTGGTGAAACGTTGTTGTGATGCCTCGTGCAAGGAGGATAAATGCGTACCATCACGTTTACAACTTTGATAAAGGTCGGATTGTAGCCTATCGCGATTGCGGTTTATCGTATCGCGACATTGCTGCTCGCGTTGGTCGAGATCCAATGACTGTTGGCGGATTATAGAATCGGTGGGTTCAGGAGGGTAATACGGAACGCCGTGCTGGATCCCAACGGCCTCGTATCACTAGCAGTCGAGATGACAGGCATCTTATCTGCATGGCTGTAACGGATCGTGTAGCCACGTCTCGATCCATGAGTCAACAGATGGGGACGTTTGCAAGACAACAACCATCTGCACGAACAGTTCGACGACGTTTCCAGCAGCATGGACAATCAGCTCCGACACCGTGGCTGCGGTTACCCTTGACACTGCATCACAGACAGGAGCGCCTGCGATGGTGTACTCAACGACGAACCTGGGTGCACGAATGGCAAAACGTCATTTTTTCGGTGAATCTAGGTTCTGTTAACAGCATCATGATGGTCGCATCCGTGTTTGTCGACATCACGCTGGACGAACATTGTAAGCGTGTGTTCGTCATCGCCATACTGGCGTATTACCCGGCGTGACGGTATGGGGTGCCATTGGTTACACGTCTCGGTCACCTTTTGTTCGAATTGACGGCACATTGAACAGTGGACGTTACATTTCAAATGTGTTACGATCCGTGGCTCTACCCTTCATTCGATCCCTGCGAAACCCTACATTTCAGCAGGAAAATGCACGACCACATGTTGCTGGTCCTGTACGGGCCTTTGTGGATACAGAAAATGCTGGATTGCTATCCTGGCCAACACATTCCCCAGATCTCTCACCAATTGAAAACGTCTGGTCAATGGTGGCCGAACAACTGGCTTGTCATACGCCAGTCACTACTCTTGATGAACTGTGGTATCGTGTTGAAGCTGCATGGGCAGCTGTACCTGTACATGCCATCCAAGCTCTGTTTGATTCAATGCCCAGGCGTATCAAGGCCGTTATTACGGCCAGAGCTGGTTGTTCTGGTTACTGATTTCTCAGGATCTATGCACCCAAATTGCGTGAAAATGTAATCACATGTCAGTTCTAGTATAATATATTTGTGCAATGAATACCCGTTTATCATCTGCATTTCTGCATTTCTTCTTGGTGTAGCAGTTTTAATGGCCAGTAGTGTATCAAAGATTCGCGAAAACTAAGTCCGTTTTTCTGTTGTGGTGTCCGGTAATAAATGGGAGTGACCATTTTTGCCGGCCGCTGTGGCCGAACTGTTCTAGGCGGTTCAGTCCGGATCCGCCCGACTGCTACGGTCGCAAGTTCGAATCCTGCCTCGGGCATGGATGTGTGTGATGTTCTTAGGTTAGTTAGGTTTATGTAGTTCTAAGTCTAGGGGACTGATGACCTCAGATGTTAAGACCCATAGAGCTCAGAGCCATGACCATTTTTAAAGTAGCACAGTTTATTAATAGCACTTGGAATCAGCGTTTAAATAAAGTCACTGGCTAAATAGTAAACTGTTCATTCCATAACTACACAAGTGTGACAGCTTGTGAGGCTGTCATACAGTATTCATTTCCTGTGTAAATGTGTTCTGACAATCATTTGCGTTCTAAAAGAGACATAAAAGACGTAATAAATCAAGAAATAAAATAGATACAGATACCTAGCTTTCAGGAATGATAGCTATAGTGCAACGCTATCATATGAGATATCGTATGCTGAAATCGCACAAAGCATTTAAAAGTTGTTTGTTGAGAGGTTCATTGTGCAAATGTTTATTTAAAGTGAAATATTAACTTCTGCCTTTTAAATATATTGAAATGCTGTTTTGTCACTGGATGCACCTCATTTATCTGAGATGTATTCAGATTTACATTTATATTTGATGCGAGCTATTGTCGAATCTCAAAGAGCTGTTACTTAGCCACCTTTAAGAGTGTCTAAGACTCCGCCATTTCCTGGAGCGCATTCCGCACAAAGGCAACGCGAGCATCAGCAGTCCAAACTCCGAGCTCTGAGGTTTACCAGTTTCTGGCGACTCGCTCATTGTCTCTGCGCCCTGCTGGCCGGAGACGGTGATCTAGCCCGGCTGGCCGCTGCTCACCCTGAGCCCTTGCATACTAGCGTTCAACTGTACAACCAATTCATCTTACCTCGTACCACTTGTAGGCGGTGGGTTAGCTCGCCTACATACGCATAACGTTACAAACTACATCCTCCGATGTTTCTACACAGTTATTTTAAAATGGCTTGTGCAATGTAGAAACAAAGAATCGGTCGCATGCGTAAAACACTTACATCTGCATGGATGCTCTGCAAATCACATTTAGGCGCCTGGTAGAGGAATCATCGAACCACCTTCACAATTCTCTATTATTCCAATCTTGTATAGCACGTGGATAAAACGAACACCTGTATCTTTCCGCACGAGCTCTGATTTCCCTTATTTTATCATGGTGAGCATTTCTCCCCCTGTAGGTCGGCGTCAAAAAAATTATTTCCGTATTCGGAGGAGAAAGTTGGTGATTGAAATTTCGTGAGAAGATTGCACCGCAACAAAAAAAAAAAGCCTTTGCTTTAATGATGTCCACCCCAAATCCTGTATCATTTCAGTTACACCCTGTCCCTTATTTCACGATAACACAAAACATGTTGCACTTCTTTGAGCTTTTTCGATGTATTCCGTCAATCCTATCTGGCAAGGATCCCACACCGCGCAACAGTATTCTAAATGAGGACAGACAAGCGTAGTGTAGGCAGGGTCCTCGTAGATCTGTTACGGTTTGCCTACCCCACAACATTTTCTATGTATTCCTTCCAATTCAAGTTGTTCGTAATTGTAATTCCTAGGTATTTAGTTTCATTTACCGCCTTCAGATTTGACTGATTTATCGTGTAGCGGAAGTTTAACGGATTCCTTTTAGCAGTCATGTGGATGACGTCACACTTTTCTTTATTTATGGTAAACTGCCAATGTCCGCACCATACAGATATCTTTTCTAAATCGTTTTGCAATTTATATTGATCTTCTGATGCCTTTACTAGTCGTTAAACGACAGCGTCATCTGCAAACAACCACAGACGACTGCTCATATTATCTCCCAAATCTTTTATAAAGATAAGGAACAGCAAAGTCCTGATCCAAAGGGCTACTACAATTATGTTTACCTGAGGCATTTGGAAACAGCAAGCAACTTCGACTCTCGCTGAAAGCTCTTTGATGTGCAGAAAAGCCCGTATTCTCTAGTTGCTTTACGTGCCTCACTTTTTTCTGGAAAAGTTCCTGAGTAGAGGAAGGATAATGGTGTGCATTACATAATGACAAAGAGAATATTTTGGATTGTCTTGCTTTTGATATTTCCTATTCGATAGACTTCTTATGTACCGTTTCATTTTGTATTTCTCATATTCTGGCGGTTCTCTGCAGAATGCTTAGTTTATATATTTCTTGTTCATCACGTTCTTCGGATTAATCTTGTACTGAAGATGATAACCAATGAAAGATCATAAATACGATCCCAGCGTTAAGACGTCGAGAATATCGTTTACATGTTTATCTGTACTACGGAAAGGAACATTTTAGATTTAGAGAGTGGTAGAGGTTACTACTATCTCCATCCCCTCCCACCCTTCCCACTCCTGTTGGATTGGTTCAAATGGCTCTGAGCACTATGGGATTCAACATCTTAGGTCATAAGTCCTCTAGAACTTAGAACTACTTAAACCTAACTAACCTAAGGACATCACACACACTCATGCCCGAGGCAGGATTCTAACCTGCGACCGTAGCAGTCCCGCGGTTCCGGACTGCAGCGCCAGAACTGCACGGCCACCGCGGCCGGCTCCTGTTGGATTCTCGAATGGGATGCGGGACTAGTGATTGTCTGTAGGTCTCCATATGAGTTTGAACCTGAGCATAGTACTCAACGCTGCGTGTCTACATTTACATATGTAACCCGCAAGACACCACGCAGTCTGTGGCAGAGAATACTTTGCGTCCACGGTCACTTCGCCTCTTTCCTGTTGCAGTCGAGAATGATTACGATTGCCGGTAATCTTCTGAGTGCACTCGAATCTCTCTGTCTCATTTCCGTGGCCTTTTCGCGGGATATACGTAGTAGAAAGCAATAAATTTGTTGTCTATTCTAGCAACGTACGCTCTCGGAACTTTAACAGTAAACCGTTCCGTATGTAAGACGCTCCTCTTGCAGCGCCTGTCACTGCAGCTGGTTGATTATCTGAGAGCAGTAATCTTGTTCGGATTTTCTACACTACTGGCCATTAAGATTGCTACACCAAGAAGAAATGCAGATGATAAACGGGTATTCATTGGACAAATATATTATACTAGAACTGACATTTGATTACATTTTCACGCAATTTGGGTGCATAGATCCTGAGAAATCAGTACCCAGGACAACCACCTCTGGCCGTAATAACGGCCTTGATACGCCTGGGCATTGAGTCAAAGAGAGCTTGGATAGCGTTTACAGATACAGCTGCCCATGTAGTTTCAACACGATACCACAGTTCATCAAGAGTAGTGACTGGCGTATTCTGACGAGCCAGTTGCTCGGCCACCATTGACAAGACGTTTTCAGTTGGTGAGAGATGTGGAGAATGTGCTGGCCAGGGCAGCAGTCGAACATTTTCTGTGTCCAGAAAGGCCCGTTCAGGACATGCAACATGCGGTCGTGCATGTCGCCAAACACGGATACAACCATCATGATGCTGTAAACAGAACCTGGATTCATCCGAAAAAATGATGTTTTGCCATTCGTGCACCCAGGTTCGTCGTTGAGTACACCATCGCAGGCGCTCCTGTCTGTGATGCAGTGTCAAGGGTAACCGCAGCCACGGTGTCGGAGCTGATTGTCAATGCTGCTGGAAACGTCGTCGAACTGTTCGTGCAGATGGTTGTTGTCTTGCAAACGTCCCCATCTGTTTACTCATGGATCGAGACGTGGCTACACGATCCGTTACAGCCATGCAGATAAGATGCCTGTCATCTCGACTGCTAGTGATACGAGGCCGTTGGGATCCAGCACGGCGTTCCGTATTACCCTCCTGAACCCACCGATTCCATAATCCGCTAACAGTCATTGGATCTCGACCAACGCGAGCAGCAATGTCGCGATACGATAAACCGCAATCGCGATAGGCTACAATCCGACCTTTATCAAAGTTGTAAACGTGATGGTACGTATTTCTCCTCCTTGCACGAGGCATCACAGCAACGTTTCACCAGGCAACGCCGGTCAACTGCTATTTGTGTATGAGAAATCGGTTGGAAACTTTCCTCATGTCAACACGTTGTAGGTGTCGCCACCGGCGCCAACCTTGTGTGAATGCACTGAAAAGCTAATCATTTGCATATCACAGCATCTTCTTCCTGTCGGTTAAGTTTCGCGTCTGTAGCACGTCATCTTCGTGGTGTATCAGTTTTAATGGCCAGTAGTGTATATTTCCTCTATCAGTCCTATGTGATATGGATCCAGTACTGACGAGCATTATTCAAGAATTGGTGGAACGGGTGTTTTGTGAGCTACTTCCTTTTGTTGCCGGACTACATTTACTGAGGAGCCTTCAATTGTATCTCAGTCCGGAATTTGCTTTGCCTGCGCTTAGTTTTATGTTGTCTTTCCACTTTAAATTGCTCCGAACGCGTACTCCTGTAATGGGCGGTCTAATGTAAACGAGACAGGTGGAAAAAAGTAAGTACACTGTTGAAGACCAAAACTTCTTAGGATTTTCTGTCAAGTCGGTAGATAGAATTGTACTTTCGAATTCGGTTGACACTTCACACATGGGCCTCATTTCGGTAATTTAGGCTTCTTTTGGTTTTTGTTTGTTGTGAACCTTTTTATAAGTTTAAGTTTGCAGTGATGCTCTGTTTCACATGTCACGACTTCTCTCGGCATACATTTGCTACATTGTAATGCTTGATGCAGTCGATAAGAAGTGTGATAAACGCTACGTACGACTAATTGCTGAGCAGTCAGACTGTTCTGCATGAACAAGGAGAATCACGTCTGATAAATAATACAAAGCATACTTGTAATTTTTCATAAAATAGAATGTAACAGGTGGCATCATTGCCCCACGGTTAAATATCATTGGCAGGACATGAATTTAAGGAATAACAAATAATCTCGCTATTTGAGGACCCAGGAGTTTTTAGTCTCTAGTTCAGGTACACATATGTCAGTCTCCTCAGTGACGCCCGATTTTTAACCATTTGACGAGGAAAAGATTACACTGAAGTCTGGCATTATATCTCAACTTAGTCTGAAGCACATACGAGTGCACTAATTAAAAACTAAAAATTAGGAGAAGAGAACTGGCTCACCGAAGCGTTATTCAAGCCGCGAATCGTGTTTTCAGAGGTATATGTCAGCCTTCGAGCCCACCAAATTACGTCACTCACTAATGTCTAGGAAGAAATGTGATCAGTTGCTTGATTATGGAGAAAACAAATGTTTATGCAACGTTTTGAGCTAGAAATTCGAGGTCATATGCAGTCAGTTGTGAACCAGTACGCTGATGTCTCAGCACCTCTTCTATTTCCGTCCTCTTAGTGGTACGGGCGTCAAGGGACTTTAGTGCTGGATGTTGCGGCAGAGCCATTATCGCACCTGTAATGAAATTTGTCTGGCTGCGGGTAGTAGACTATAGCGTTAGGCTGCGGCGCTTGAAAGGCCAAATTATGGCCGGGTAGGTGCATTACAGCCCTGTGTCTCTCACCGACCACCCGCACTCCCTTCACTAAAACGGGGTCAAAAAGATTCGCCGGGGACTCAGTGAGCTAATTTCATTGCTGCTATTAGCTGCCCATCTATGTAGTGCTTCAGTCCATTAGCAATACGCGATTATGGGGTGAAGCACACCGCTGAAATTCGGTATCGCGGTGCGAGAACCGGAGGACGGACGGGCTTATTACAAAGGGCCAGATGAAAGAAGCGAGGTAGGCCATCCCGACAACCTGATAATTAACGACTAAGCACGTGCACATTTACGTGTGCTACTAGGAGAAGAGATCACACGCGAACTCGAATCCGAATTTCCTGGTATTCGTGGGGTGTTGCCTTAACCATTATACTATCTGAGCACCCATCCAAGTCTGCCAGAACTTGTCACTTGCCATCAAATGCTCAATTATTCATTTATTTATTTATTAGATTCTATGGAACCACGGCAATGGTCACGAAACGAGTCAGTACATACTGTACGGAAAGCTGATTAGAAAATTTGGTGACAAAAGAATTAACAGAACACGATAAAAATTGTGAGACCGTATAAAACTAAATAACACATTACAGACAAAACTTATAGAATATTGCGAAAAGCATCTCTACAGGCTAGGATTTTGCCACAAGGCAGTTCTGCAGGAAGCGTATTGAAAATGAAACCTGCTGATTGGTGCCCACCTTGATGTACAGCGCTTAAGGAAGTGTTCTCCAAGTGTGCATCGATTTTCCGTCTAGTGTTCACTGAATTAATGTCACAGTATTTTCAACAACAAGTCGCATATTGAAACATACGTACATGGATGGCCGACTTAGAAACTGAGCAACGAAGTTCTGCCAACTCACACTGTAGATCAGACTAAGCATCTTTTATTGGGCTAGGAATATTGCGGGTGGGTGCACCAAAGCAGAACAACATACCAGATAATAGAGTGAAAGTAACCAAAGTAAACTTGGGACAATGAACGTCATTTTTACAGTCAAAATACCTGCTGTCATTGTTGCACAAAGTCCTAAAGTGATACATCCGAGAAAGGCTTCTGTGTACCCTCAGGCCTAAGAATTTAAAATGGTAGACTTGGCAGACTGTTTCACCGAATTTGGAAAACAAAATTTCCTTTGTATTAGAGTTCCGTATCAGAAAATGCATGCATTGCGCTTTGTTGCACTTAAAGGTCAATCTGTTCTCTGAACGCCACGATCTACTACTCTATTAGCTACATCATTTATACGAAGTTTCACATCTTCCTTGTGCTATTTACAAAGAGAAGGGTTTTTGAGTCATCTGTCATGTTTAGTGGCAGATCATTGATATACATCAAGGAAAGCAACGGATCCTGTGACATTTCTCCTCTTTACATGACCCCAGATTCAAATCTCCTCTAAATCTACATCTACACCTACATCTACACGGATACTCTGCAAATTACTTTTAAATGCCTGGCAGAGGGTTTATCGAACCACCTTCACACTAATTCTCTATTGTTCCACTCTGAAACAGCGCGGAAAAAACGAACACGTATAGCTTTCCGTGCTCTTGATTATCCTTATTTTAAAATGATGATCGTATCTCCCTGTGTAGACTCCCGTCAACAAGATATAATTTTGCATTCGGAAGAGAACGATTGTGACTGAAATTTCGTGAGAAGATTCCACCACAACGATAAACGTCTTCGTTTTAAAGATTTCCAGTCCTCGCCCTCTACCCTGTCCAAGATACTCTATCCCTTATTTCTCGATAATACAGACCGTGCTGCCCTTCTACGAACTTTTCTCGATGTGCTCCGTCAATCCTATCTGGTTATCCCACACCGCGCAGCAGTGCTTCAAAAGAGGACGGACAAGCGTAGGGTAGCCAGTCTCTTTAGTAGATGTGTTGCATCTTCAAAATGTACTGCCAATGAAACGCAGACTTTGCTTTGCCTTCTCCGAAACATTCTCAACGTGTTCTTTCCAATTTCAATTTAAGTTCTTCGTAATTGTACTTCCTACGTATTTAATTCAATTTAGGCCATTGAGATTTGATTTATTTACCAAGTAACCAAAGTTTAACGGATTCCTTTTAGCACTCATGTGGATTACGTCATACTTTTCATTATTTAGAATGAATTTATAATCTTTGCACCGTACAGATATCTTATTTAAATCGTTTTGTGATTGGTTTTGATCTTCTGATGAGTTTACTAGACAATAAATGACAGCATTATCTGCAAACAATCTAAGGCAGCTCTTCAAATTGTCTCTTAAATCGTTTATATAGATAAGGAAAAGCAGACTGCCTATAACACTACAGTGGGGAACGCCAGAAATCACTAATGTTTTACTCGACTTTCTATCAGTTACCACTAACTGTGACCTCTCTGACAAGAAATCACGAATCCAGTCACGTAACTGAGTCGATATTCCGTAACTACGCAATTTCGCTACAAGCCGCTTGTGAGGTGCAGTGTCGAAAGCCTTCCGAAAATCTGGGAATACGGAATCAATTTGAAATGCCTTGTCAATAGCACTCAACACTTCATGTGAATAAAGAGCTAGTTGTGTTTCACAACAACGATGTCTTCTAAATCTGTGTTGACTATGTGACAACAGACCGTTGTCTTCGAGGTAATTCATAATGTTGGAGCACAATATATATTCCAAAACGCTGCTACATAAGAACGTTTATGATATGAGTCTGAAATATAGTAGATTACTCCTACTACCTTCCCTGGTGAGACATGTGCAACCATCCAGTTTTTGGGTACGGATCATTCGTTGAGCGATCAGTTGTATATGATTGTTAAGTATGGAGATACTGCATCACTATGCTCTGAAAGGAACCTAACTGTACAATCTGGACCGGAAGACGTGCTTTTACTAAGTGATTAAAGTTGCTTCATTAATCCGATGACATCTGCTTCTAAGTTACTCATGTTTGGCAGCTGTTCTTGATTCGAATTTTGGAATATCTACTTCGGCTTCTGGTGAAGGCATTTCGGGAGGCTGTGTTTAGTAACTCTGCTTTGGTAACAGCGTCGTCGGTAGTATATCCACTGCTATGGCGCAGAGAAGGCACTGATTGTCTCTCCCCAGTAGCACACTTCACATACAATCAGAATCTCCTTGGATTTTCTGCCAGGTTTCGAGATAAAGTTTCGTTCTGGAAACTACTATAAGCATCTTGCGTGGAAGTCCGCGCTAAATTTCGAGTTTCTGTGACAGATCGCAAATCTTGGCGATTTTGCGTTCGTTTATATTTGTAATTTTTTTTATCCTTGTTTCTCAAACAGTGTTCTGTCCTGTTCCTTGTACCATGAGGCATCAGCTCCGTCTTTTGTCAATTTATTCGGTATAAATCTCTCAATTGCCGTCGATAATATTTCTTTGAACTCAAGCCACATCTGCTCTACATTGTTCCTTTTGATGGAGTGGAGATTTTCTCTCAGGAAGGCGTCAAACGAATTTTTGACAGCTTTTTTGAATAGATATATTTTTCGTTTATTTTGGATCCAGGATTACTTCTCTCTAAGGGGTCAAGTGTGTTTTCACAGCTGTTTACAATATATTACATACAGAAGGTAATTTGAAGTCATCAACAACTATAATTATATGAGTCGGGTACGTGTATGAAATTGGATTCAAGTTATCTTTGAACCTTTCAGCAAATTTTATCATCTACGTCGGGAGGCTGGAAAAAGGATTCAGTTATTATTTTATTCGGGGTGCCAAGAATGACCTCTACCCATAATAACTCAGAGAAACTATTTATTTCAATTTCGCTACAAGATAAACTACTTCTAAAAGCAACACAGTCGTCACAGCCAGTAGCATTTAGCCTATTCCTTCTGAACATGGTTAGATCCTCCTCAAAAATTGTGGCTCAACGTATCTCCGGCTGTAGCTAGCTTTCACTGCCTGTAACTATTTGAGAATTAGTGCTTTCTATTAGCACTTGGAGCTCTGATACTTTCCCAACACAGCTACGACGATCTGAAATTATTATACCGATACCCCTATAACAGATTCTCCTCAGAAGTAATTTCTTTTACATATTACGCCATTAAAGGTTTTAATGGTTACATTAATCCAATTGCTAAGGTAAAGGTAGCTACTTTTATGTATCTACACTCCTGGAAATGGAAAAAAGAACACATTGACACCGTTGTGTCAGACCCACCATACTTGCTCCGGACACTGCGAGAGGGCTGTACAAGCAATGATCACATGCACGGCACAGCGGACACACCAGGAACCGCGGTGTTGGCCGTCGAATGGCGCTAGTGCGCCGATTTGTGCACCGCTGCCGTCAGTGTCAGCCAGTTTTCCGTGGCATACGGAGCTCCATCGCAGTCTTTAACACTGGTAGCATGCCGCGACAGCGTGGACGTGAACCATATGTGCAGTTGACGGACTTTGAGCGAGGGCGTATAGTGGGCATGCGGGAGGCCGGGTGGACGTACCGCCGAATTGCTCAACACATGGGGCGTGAGGTCTCCACAGTACATCGATGTTGTCGCCAGTGGTCGGTGGAAGGTGCACGTGCCCGTCGACCTGGGACCGGACCGCAGCGACGCACGGATGCACGCCAAGACCGTAGGATCCTACGCAGTGCCGTAGGGGACCGCACCGCCACTTCCCAGCAAATTAGGGACACTGTTGCTCCTGGGGTATCGGCGAGGACCATTCGCAACCGTCTCCATGAAGCTGGGCTACGGTCCCGCACACCGTTAGGCCGTCTTCCGCTCACGCCCCAACATCCTGCAGCCCGCCTCCAGTGGTGTCGCGACAGGCGTGAATGGAGGGACGAATGGAGACGTGTCGTCTTCAGCGATGAGAGTCGCTTCTGCCTTGGTGCCAATGATGGTCGTATGCGTGTATGGCGCCGTGCAGGTGAGCGCCACAATCAGGACTGCATACGACCGAGGCACACAGGGCCAACACCCGGCATCATGGTGTGGGGAGCGGTCTCCTACACTGGCCGTACACCGCTGGTGATCGTCGAGGGGACACTGAATAGTGCACGGTACATCCAAACCGTCATCGAACCCATCGTTCTACCATTGCTAGACCGGCAAGGGAACTTGCTGTTCCAACAGGACAATGCACGTCCGCATGTATCCCGTGCCACCCAACGTGCTCTAGAAGGTGTAAGTCAACCACTCTGGCCAGCAAGATCTCCGGATCTGTCCCCCATTGAGCATGTTTGGGACTGGATGAAGCGTCGTCTCACGCGGTCTGCACGTCCAGCACGAACGCTGGTCCAACTGAGGCGCCAGGTGGAAATGGCATGGCAAGCCGCTCCACAGGACTACATCCAGCATCTCTACGATCGTCTCCATGGGAGAATAGCAGCCTGCATTGCTGCGAAAGGTGGATATACACTGTACTAGTGCCGACATTGTGCATGCTCTGTTGCCTGTGTCTATGTGCCTGTGGTTCTGTCAGTGTGATCATGTGATGTATCTGACCCCAGGAATGTGTCAATAAAGTTTCCCCTTCCTGGGACAATGAATTCACGGTGTTCTTATTTCAATTTCCAGGAGTGTATATATCCACACGCGCATGCACATGACCATCAGCGATGCTCGGTACACAGCTGCTCGCCGCGATTAATTCCGGCGCAGCTCTCGCGGCCTACCGACCTCGTCCGCGCAGTGGGGCTTGCTGCTTCTCTTCAGCCCAAGTAATGCAGATTTATGACTGGTTACTACGGTGCTACAGCTTTGTACATGATATGGCCAAACTTTGGCATACAATATTTTAGTGTCACTGGCTTCTGAAGAAGGCCAAATTATGTTGGCTGAAACCTGGGTAATGATTGGTTTCTATTTGCAACTGATGCTGACGTGTTACACGTTCAATTATCACAGTTGCTGAAAGGGATGCACAATATTAAAAAGTCTTCATCGTAAACTGGTGAAACTGTAGCGTCTGTTTCCTTTGCCCACTTCTTTGTGCTGACAGAATGTTTTCGCACTTCATTTCCGCCGGCGGGTGTGGCCGAGCGGTTCAAGGTGCTTAGTGTGGAACCGCGCGACCACTACGGTCGCAGATTCGAATCCTGCCTCGGGCATGGATGTGTGTGATGCCCTTAGGTTAGTTAGCTTTAAGTAGTCCTAAGTTCTAGGGGACTGATGACCTCAGATGTTAGATCTCATAGTGCTCAGAGCCATTTGATCAATTTTTTTGAACTTCATTTACTACTTCGTCCTGAATACAAACGTGGCGACCTTTCCCTAAAACTGTGTTATTTTGTGGACAGTCTTCCTTTGCATTTACTGTTTTTGAAGTTTACACAATGCCAGTAGGTCTCTTCTTGTTAGTTGGTATAGTCGATTATACAGGGTGTTACAAAAAGGTACGGCCAAACTTTCTGGAAACATTCCTCACACACAAATAAAGAAAAGATGTTATGTGGACATGTGTCCGGAAACGCTTAATTTCCATGTTAGAGCTCATTTAATTTTCGTCAGTATGTACTGTACTTCCTAGATTCACCGCCATGATTTCATACGGGATACTCTACCTGTGCCGCTAGAACATGTGCCTTTACAAGTACGACACAACATGTGGTTCATGCACGATGGAGCTCCTGCACATTTCAGTCGAAGTGTTCGTACGCTTCTCAACAACAGATTCGGTGACCGATGTATTGGTAGAGGCGGACCAATTCCATGACCTCCACGCTCTCCTGACCTCAACCCTCTTGACTTTCATTTGTGGGGGCATTTGAAAGCTCTTGTCTACGCAACCCCGGTACCAAATGTAGAGACTCTTCGTGCTCGTATTGTGGACGGCTGTGATACAATACGCCATTCTCCAGGGCTCCATCAGCGCATCAGGTATTCCATGCGACGTAGGGTGGATGCATGTATCCTCGCCAACGGAGGACGTTTTGAACATTTCCTGTAACAAAGTGTTTGAAGTCACGCTGGTACGTTCTGTTGCTGTGTGTTTCCATTCCATGATTAATGTGATTTGAAGAGAAGTAGTAAAATGAGCTCTAACATGGAAAGTAAGCGTTTCCGGACACATGTCCACATAACATATTTTCTTTCTTTGTGTGTGAGGAATGTTTCCTGAAAGTTTGGCCGTACCTTTTTGTAACACCCTGTATACTGATGCACGTGTGTATCAGTAAAGGCTTCCCTTTGGTGGTCTCGGTGAACTTAGTTATCTCAGCACTATAACACAGTACTTGTCAGAGATCAACTGCAGTACTGAACTCTGGGTGAAAGCCACGCACATTAAGAACTGGTGCGAGGACGGGGAACTTGGTGCAGGAAATGGACTTTGGCCTTCTCCAGAATACCTTGCGGGTAGCGGTGGATATGACGGTTCATCCTACTTCTGTAACACCCTGTCCACTGCCTGCAGTGTCCTGGGCTCCGTGCACATTCCCTCTCCATACAAGTGTGTTACCGTACAAGTGTTACAGACTCCCACAAGACCACCTGCTCCTGACAGCTGATAATGGATCATAAAACCACACGATTGTAATTGGTAACGAGGTGAATTCTATTAAATTATTAGGGACAGAAAAGGTAAGGGGTGGTTCGAACAAACTAATGTGCTCCTAGGTGACATTATTTTCTAGTAATACGTTAGTCTCCGTAAGACAGAGACTGAACAAGACAGAGATATCGTACTGTAGTGGGAACGTCCATGGGAGGGTATAGAAGCTCTCTGTCGCAATATCCAGTCTGATATATAGTCTAAGAATCTCTTAAAAAGTTCGTTATGGTTCAATAACTCTGATGGAGGAAGGACAGTAGCAAAGGTGGTTTAAAATTGGTGTTTCAGTTTGCTCAGTCTGTTGCCTAAAGTGTCTTTGCGAGTATTGACGCGTTAAACGAATACGGAGAGGTCCTCTTCCCGTACCGGGGTTGAAGAACATGGATCGGAAGTTTTGGCGATCTGGGAATTGCCCCTGCGCGAGGCCAACGGCTAACTGAGCCATAATTGTTGAAAAAGTTACTGTTGCCGTGGCTGAGAATACTGGACGCAACGCGCGATCTTCAAACAGCGCACAAGCTGAGTCACATTCCATGGTCCACCGTTCGAAACATGCTGCGAATAGTTGTGGAATGACATCCGTACAAACTTCACACCGAGCAACGTTTGTAGCTTGGAACGTAAACATAGTGAGCAATTAAAAAATTTTACCCTCTCATGTGGAAATTAAATTGAGTTTCTTTCAATGGTTTACTCTTTATGGAAGCAATCTCAAGTAGAGGAATTTAATTATAGCCAGCTTGTACTTGCAAGTAAATATAAATACAGTATTGCACATAAATAACCGGAAAGCTCCATTCATGTTGGACTACACTATATAGGATGGAATCGCTAACAACCGCAACATCCGTAGGGTCATAAACTACAACGTCCTCTTAAAGCGAGTAGCAAAGTCAGACTTCAGGCTGAAATTCGTTGGAAGCATACTAAAAATATTTGTTTCAACCATAAAGGAGGTGGTTTGCAAAACACCTATTTCACCGAGTCTTGAATATTTCCCCAGAGCCTGCATCGTCATTAGGCAGATTTTTAGAGGAGATAAAGAAGATCCAAAGAAGAGGTGCGCATATTGTCACGGGGTCGCTTATTACGCAAAGGAGTGTTACGAAGATGCCCACTCATCTTCAATGGGAAAAGAGGCTTTGTCGTCGCTGCGAGGTTTGCTGTTGCAATTCAAAGTGTGCATGTTCCAAAAACAGCCGAATGACCGTGACGCTGATACGCTATACGCTGATACGCTAATTTTCAACAGTTGTTTCTCCCGCGTACTTTTCGAGAATAGACCAGTAAACAGAGATGGAATGGCACGTTGGAGTTGTCAGAAGTATCCAAGTACTCTCGACAACATACCGTGGGGTTGTGCAGTATAGATGTACATGCAGATGCCGTACTGTCAAGCCACGTTTTCATTTTCACCTACAGAGGTGGGTAGAAGCTGAACCACGAAACCTTTTGTTAAGACTGAACTACCTACAGCACCACATTGCTACGATAAGACGTGCATCGATAATTTCGCAGCGAGTAGCAACATGGAGTGTCCTTACGTCGTAACGAGACGAGCTCTTTTGTTTTTCTTCCTGTTGTTGGCCGAAGAGGACCGGCTTCACTTACCTTCCCCTCGATATTATGAGGCATGTCATAGTGTAGTATACGAGCTTTTGTAGCACACTAGTGATAATACAAAAAAAGAAAGAAAGAAAGGAAGGAAGTGGCGCAGTGGTTAGCACACGGGAATATTCACCTCCTGGAGGACGACGCGACGGTTCAAATACGCGCCCGGGCATGCAGATTTTGGTTTTCCGTGATTTTCCTAAATCACTCCAGGCAAATAGGCAAATGCTTGAATGGTTCCTTCGAAAGGGCTCGGACGATTTCTTTCCCCGTCCTGCAAACAACCCGAACTTGTGCTCCGCTTCTAATGACTGCGTTGTCGATGGGAGGTTAAACCCTAATCTTTCTTTTTTCTTACCTTCTGAAACTGAGACCCAACTAGAAGTTTGAGGGTCTCTGACGCCTATCTTTGTTAGAGTTATTTCTTATCCAGCGACAGTTCACAATACAAATTTCAAATTTAAAGGGCTATATCAGAAAAATTCTGTATTAGTACGCCTTTCTACGAACGCGCTTTTGCGACACCTATAACCGGAGTCAAGATAAAAACAGGACTAGAGCGAGTAGGATTCGCGGTCTTAGGGCACCATTAAAACTTAATTATAATTTCGTGTGGCTCAGACGCCTGGTACCAGTCATTGTATTGGACACAACTTGGGCTGCTTCCGTCTCCTTAATCTGCCCCAGTTATCCAACCGGGAAAGGGGACCTGCAGTTTAACGTAGAATCCGAGATATGTATTGCTTCTGGCGACTCATCACATCGTTGGTATGTGAAGGCTAGGTTAAAACGAAGACTGAATAATCCGTGGTCCTAAGCTCTCAGTTTCCAGGCATTCACTCATCGATAGACCACCAGGCCCAATATACATGTATAGTGTACATTGTCCACAGCTGGTTTCTACAGGGTGGAAATTATTGAACTATACGAAACAAACGTAAATTAGTTACAAACTACGACTTTCACACACTTCATTCAACATGTAACCGTCACTACAGATGTTCGGATTTAGGTTATGACATGTCCAATATGCCTGCCCCCATTGGCGATGATGTGGCGCAGACGAATGGTGAAATTCTGCGCGACCCGCTGAACTGTCGGAACATCGATGCTCTCGATGACCTCCTGAATGGCTGTTTTCAGTTCAGGAATAGTTCTGGGGTTATTGCTGTACACCCTGTCTTTAATATAGCCACACAAAAAGGAGTCACATATGTTCAGATCCGGAGAATATGGCTGCCAATCGATGCCAATGCGAGAGGCCTCTGGGTACACCAGAGGCAGAATGCAGTCCCCAGATGCTCATAACCGGCATTAAACACTCCCCTGCTTCGATAGGGTCGAGCTCCGTCTTGCATGAACCACATGTTGACGGAATGAGGGTCGCTTTGGATAATGGGGATGAAATCATCTTTCAAAGCCTTCACGTAACTTTCAGTAGTCTCCGTGCCATCAAGGAATATCGCATCAGTTATTCCGTGCCTGGACATTGCACACCATACAGTCACCAGCTGAGGGTGAAGAGACTCCTCGGTCGCGAAATGCAAATTCTCAGTCCCCCAAATGCGACAATTTTTCTTACCCATCCAAATGAAAGTGGGCTTCGTCGTTAAACCAAACCATACGCCGGCCGAAGTGGCCGTGCGGTTAAAGGCGCTGCAGTCTGGAACCGCAAGACCTCTACGGTCGCAGGTTCGAATCCTGCCTCGGGCATGGATGTTTGTGATGTCCTTAGGTTAGTTAGGTTTAACTAGTTCTAAGTTCTAGGGGACTAATGACCTCAGCAGTTGAGTCCCATAGTGCTCAGAGCCATTTGAACCATTTTTGAACCAAACCATACGGCGCATAGTAATTCCCATTATACCACGCAGCCAACCGAGCAGTTTGAACTTCCTAACGCAAACCGTTCAGAAGTCATGAAGATTTTATTTCATATAGTTCAATTATTGTTCAAAAATGGTGAAAATGGCTCTGAGCACTATTGGACTTAACTGCTGAGGTCATCAGTCCCCTAGAACTTAGAACTACTTAAACCTAACTAACCTAAGGACATTACACACATCCATACCCGAGGCACGATTCGAACCTGCGACCGTAGCGGTTGCGCGGTTCCAGACTGTAGCGCCTAGAACCACTCGGTCACACCGGCCGGCTCAATTATTGTCACCCTGTAGGTTTTTATGAGTGACTTTGCGACTATCGAAATATGTGATATGCCGGCCGAGGTGGCCGAGCGGTTCTAGGCGCTTCAGTCCGGAACGTTGCGACTGCTACGGTCGCAGGTTCGAATCCTGCCTCGGGCATGGATGTGTGTGATGTCCTTAGGTTAGTTAGGTTTAAGTAGTTCTAAGTTCTAGGGGGCTGTGACCTCAGAAGTTAAGTCCCATAGTGCTCAGAGCCATTTGAGCCAAATATGTGATATAAATAGCCGCACCTTTTAATTTCTTTGGACTCAGAAACTTAAGTTTTTCACACTGCCAAGAGACTGTAGATCCTAGTATGTGACTTAAATTTCAGTTTAGTACCTCTACTAGTTCCTGAGATAAAGGAGTCTTACCAGTCGCTCAGACGGAAAGACGGACAACGAAGTGATAATCTAAAAGTTCTGTTTTTGTCGACTGAGGTACGTACCCCTGAAAATGCCAGTCAGTCGAGGCTAATTAACAGAAGAGTGCAGTGGCAAGCGGATCAGGTCTCCACCACTGGGAGGCATCTGGCAGCTCCCCAAATAAGCCGCGCAAGATACCGCCTGCGGCAAGTATGCTACAACGAAGAGATTGGCACGGCTGAGAGGCGAGCGGCGGATTGCGTCACAGGGGCTGAAAGGCTGATGACAGCGAGTTGGGTTGTACACGCGACTGGAGCTGGCAGCCCCCATAAATCTCCGCCCACGACCGAGGAGTTGCAGCCAGGCGCGACACTGTTAACGTGCCCCATTGTTAACTGTTGCCGTCTCATCCATTAGTAAGCACCTACTACCGCGGCGAGGCTCGGAGACGCGTATTGCGGTGCCTTCCATAATGCTCAAAGCTGCCGCGGGCGCAGCCGATCCCAAGTGGCGCTGTACAGAGATGCACATCTGACGTGAAATTTGTTGCGCCTGATTATGCGCATCACGGAGCGACAAGATGGCGGACGAAAGGAGAATTTAAGCACATTTCGAGTCTGAAGAGACGTGACATGCCTTAATGGCTTGCGTACTCCGCTCGCCATTAAAATTGCAACACCACGAAGGCAGCGAGCAGTAAACGTCAAATTGGCATGAAGTGTACTACAGGCTGGATATGCAGATTGTTAGCATGCAGAAGTAACTAGGAATTAAAGTTAAAATCTTCTGGGTTAATAGGCCGCGTTATGTTTCTCCTAAAATGTTCGACGTTTCGACCCCTCTGCTGGGATCTTCTTCAGGATCTTTTGGTGTCCATTACTGCTAGAACACTGTCAGAGACGAGTGTCGCGTCCACTTATAAAGGGGAGTTTTCTGGCGTTCGTGCTGGAGAAATGACAGTATTGGTTAAAATTCAAATGGCTACCATTGGTGGACCATAGTCATAGGCTAATATTCCCTCTCTAATACAGAAGAAGGGGCGTTGGTAGCTCATCTCCTGTGGATACCATTGGCGATCCATCGTCATTGGTTAGAAAGGCACTGTTGCACATTTATGCTGGAGAAGGGTTATTAGTTGAAATGCCTGCTACCGCTATTGGTTAGTCGTCATCAGTGACTAGATTCGAAACAGACAGAGCAAGAGAGGGGGAATGTTTACCCAGGATATTATTGTCCGCCGAGGTGACTTCCAGTGTATTGTTCATACCGCTCACACATCGCGGCCGCGTATTTACTTCCGTGATGGCGGGGAGCCACGATGCCGGAAGCCTATAGCCGTCCTCTCTATTGAAATAAGATGCATTCTTAGGTTCAAAATGGCTCTGAGCACTACGGGACTTAACATCTTAGGTCATCAGTCCCCTAGAACTTAGAACTACGTAAACCTAACTAACCTAAGGACATCACACACATCCATGCCCGAGGCAGGATTCGAACCTGTGACCGTAGTAGTCCCACGGTTCCGGACTGCAGTGCCTATAACCGCACGACCACCTCGGCCGGCTTGCATTCTTAGGAATTCCAACCGCTTCTCGGACCTTTCTTCCATAAATGTTTGTTTCTTTAGCCAGTACACGTACGTTATTAAAATCGATGTCAGAGCCACAATTCTCGTGATATTCCGCTACTGCCGATTTTGCACTTCGTTTCAGCCGCATGTACCGTTCGTGTTCCTTAATGCGTTCTTTAACAGTTCTTCCCGTTTCGCCTATATACATTTTGCCGCAGCCACATGACACTTGATAGACGCCTGCATTGTGGAGGTACTCAGGTGCATCCATTTTCCGTCGGAAAAAGGCTTTTATTTTGTTTTGACTAAAGAAAGATGTCTGAATACCATTTTCTTTAAAATTCTGCTTATGCGGTCAGTGACCCCAGAAACGAACGGTAACCTGACGGAGTGAGAAGGCGGTTCCTCGTCATTCTTATTAGCGGAATAAAGCCATCAATATCCTTTATATAAGGAAATTATTCAGACATTTAGGGGAGACGAAAATTTAGTAGTCATGGAGGACTGGAACTGGATAGTAGGAGAAGGAAGGGAAGGAAAAGTCGTAGGTGAATATGGACTGGGGGGAAAGAATGAAAGAGGGAGCCGCCTTGTAGAATTTTGCACAGATTATCATGTAATCATAGCTAAGAGTTGGTTTAAGACCCATGAAAGAAGGTTGTATACGTGGAAGAGACCTGGAGACGCCTGAAGGTTTCAGAGTGATAAGACAGAGATTTAGGAACCAGGTTTTAAATTGCAAAACATTTCCAGGGGCAGATGTGGACTCTGACTACAATTTATTGGTTACGAACTGTAGATTTAAACTGAAGAAAGCGCAAAAGGGTAGGAATTTCGAGTGGAACAGGAAGGGAAATGACAAGCAGTGGTACAAGGTACCCTCCGCCACGCACCTTGCGGTGGCTTGCGGAGATTCTATGCAGATGTAGATGTATTACGCTACCTTGGGTCATAATCACCGTTAATTTCTTTTCTGTTTTTCTTTCGCTGCCAACAACAACGTACTGACACATATTAGATTTTTTTTTCTTTTAAATTTTCAGTTGGGTTGCCTGGGATCAGGTTTCATATCAACGGTATTCTGCTTCTAACAGAAGTGCTTTAGCGTCTTCCAGGTATCGCTGCAGCGGTTATCGTGAGAGCTCACCCTTCACACACACACACACACACACACACACACACACACACACAAACACTAGCCCAGCGTTGCAGATTTTCTGCACCGTTCCCTCACGCTATTTACGATGTACGTTAACACATGCGCATAGTTAATAAGGCGACCGTTTCCATGAGTGCTCCCCAAAATGTTAAGGAGGTCTCCTTACACAATCGTTCCCGTAAAGTGCTGAATTCTATTCACTTCACAAATGAATTCTAGAGGCTTCAAGTATCTTGCTGTTAGCATTCACGCTTCGCTCGCTATTACCCGTGCTTGATATTCAATGAAACGTCTGTTTAAACGATCTGACACGGACGGACATGATGCTCATGGGTAAGGATTTTGTAATAGCGGGCAGTAGTGTGATTTTGTGTTACCACATAGAAAGAAGGCGTAAAAGCAAATAAGAACAGCTCACACAGAAGCACGTACCTACAGTATGTACGAAACATGCAATCGACGCATCGTAAATAGGGAGACATGAAGTTGCAATATCTGAAGATATGTAGAAAAAATGCCAACGGATGGAGACCGCAATGTAAAGTAAAAGTGGCTACTTATTTAGTAGGTGCGATGGTTTTGTCATAACGCTACTAGAAACTTAAGGAATTAGCCCTCAACTCATAATCACGGAACGGTGCTTACATAGGGTAGCGGTGAGTGAAATCGGCCTAAGAGGTTAGCATGTAAAAGCTGCCCGGTGAATTACCGTGGCGTGCATAATGCTGCGTTCCGCAGGACAAGTTAAAATACTTCTTGCTGCCGGCTTAATGTTAGCTGAGATAATAAAATTAGCAATTCAGTGTCGTTTGGTGTGAAGATGGGATGCAGGAGGTGTAAGGGTTGGGAGGGAATTAAACGAGTGAAGCTTCCACAGGTATCAGAAAAAATCTCTTGGTGATAGAGGAGACACTTTTACAGCAAATTCTGCCGAGAAGAACTACTGAAACAGTTAGATGGAGGCATTTCTGTCTGAAATGCGGTCATCACCACGCAGTACTTGTGCTTTGAAGTGCTAGGTTAATCCTAATGACATACATCAACGCTGCAGCTTGCAGGCCCTAAGGAGTCGTTGTAGGTGGACTGCTATTTCCATTACATGCAGAGTGCAGAAACCTTCAACAGTGCATATTTTAATGTGGTTTTTCCTTGTTCCTGGCCCCAGCCGTACCTAGCTGCCTTCCCTCATCTGTAATAAGTATGTTCAAGCATCTCTTACTGTTTGTTTTGAACGCGTTGAGAACACTAGCGGCATGAAAATGCAAAGCGAAGAGTGTAAAACTCATATGGTGGAGTTACAAGCTCTTGGGCCAAGTTCAGGTAGACGCTCGCGGAAGTAATGGAAATTTAGTTGACGAAATATTTACGATTTGAAAAGATCGTTTCGTTATAGCATGACTCCATTAAAATTGTAACGGAGAGAAACGCCACATTTATTTAGGCGAATAGATGGCAGATGCACCAAGGACATTATCTGCTGGATTCTAAGAGATAAGAAAGGAAGAAGTCGACGACCTAAGAGGAGGTGGGTGAATAGCATTATAAAATATGCAGGAATAGAGTGTCTATTTAGGAGCTGGGAGTCGCAATTCATGGAAGTATTAATACAATTAGAAACATTTAAATGAAAAGAATAAATGAAATCAATTCGCTATCGACGTTGCCGCGTAATTATGCATCTTTCGTGATAATTGAAAATTTGTCTGAAGGCGGATGTCCTGGCTATCGTGGGAAATCGCCTTTGCCAATTACGCCGTACGAGCACTCCTCGAAAATTGGCCTAGATTGACCATTTTCTAATTTCTACCAAGTAAATTATTCATCTCGCCGTCTCGAAAAGCCAGTCGCTGTAGCTTTTATGAATTTGTCTAAAGAACTGTGTCAATTTGTAGCTAGAATGTTTATTTAAAATATTTCTGTAATGTATGTGCTGTCAGACTAGTTGTTCGATAATGTGTTCAGGACAACTGAGCAAGTGCCTTTGCCGTTATGTCTGAAAAAGTGTAGTTAGCTTCCCGATTCGATACAACAAAAATTATTGTCGCGATATGAGTTCGGCAATCCAGGGTCTGTTGTAAATATTCATATATAACGTTTCAACGTGCAGCGTATGAAGTGTTCCTGAATAGAAAATGGATTCCACGGGATTTTTGGATTTGGCATTTTACTTGTATTCAGTTAAATGTATTAAACACCCGTAAGTATAAAGTACGTCTACTCCGTTCTAAGAAAAATGATTCATATTCGATAATTTCCTGTAATTCTACGCATCTTTTCATTGCAGATTTTAGCAAAAAGTACATCCACTCTTTTCCATCTCACTTAAAATTCTCAGTTCGATAGTTTTTAGTACATCATTTGTGAAACATGATTCACTGATATTTGATTTGTGTCAGGAAAGATGTCCATAGCTGTCTTAACGCTGAACATCGTAAATTTAAAATAAATAAAAGAATAATCGAGCTCTATAATATTCGAGACACACGTTGGTGAGTGCTTACCGATTTACCGATGTGAAACAGTATTATGTGTAGTGTAGAACCGGACTGTCGTAAATCTGAAATCCTGAGAATCATCTGTTCGTGAACAGATTTAATCTTGGGGGATGGATAAAAATTACACTGTAATCCAGTTTACCAATCTCTGATTAATGGCTCTTCGTGAGTTTCAGGTGTGCGCTGACCAAACTCGGGTTCCTACAGTAGCTAATTCAGCAAGAGATTGCTATCGGCAGGGGAGAAGTTCCGGCACACAAGATTGGGATAAAGGCTGTGAGGTGTCAATTGCTGCGAAAGGCGGCAATCGACGAACCGGTTCAGATGCCTTTAAGCAGTGCACATTGATGAGCTACTTGTTAGATAGTATATTTCACAAATATTGGGCCGGCCGCGGCGGCCGTGCGGTTCTGGCGCTACAGTCCGGAACCGCGGGACTGCTACGGTCGCAGGTTCGAATCCTGCCTCGGGCATGGGTGTGTGTGATGTCCTTAGGTTAGTTAGGTTTAAGTAGTTCTAAGTTCTAGGGGACTTATGACCTAAGATGTTGAGTCCCATAGTGCTCAGAGCCACAAATATTGAAAAATACTGTAACGCACTTACATACGTTACTCACACGTTTTCAAGTTTTTATCGTCCATTGGACTATGACGATTTTCAGCTTATTTAAATGTCTCGGTCTTAAACAAAAAGTATATAGTATTCTTAATTTGTGTGAAATAGGGAATTAATCTGTGTGATAAGCACGCAAATCAGCAGTATTTTCTTTTGTAATACGCCTATTTAACTGTCACATCCGTTGTTTCTAACTCAAAACGACCACAAAATTTGCTCTCTTTGAAAGAGAGCTGTCGGTCATAGAATAGAAGTTAGATCCCGCACCGTATAAAGTTGTAACGTACATTAAATTCGGATAATGGTTACACATTTCTTATTTTAGTGACATTGAAATGGGAGAGGGAACTTTCGTATCATTATGAAACATTTTTCTAATAGTGCATGAGTTTAATAATGGAATTTCTCTAAGTTTTTAAATTTGAGGGTTATCCCGTTTCTCGACGCATGTCTTCATACCTACCCGTCACGCCAACGTCTGAGGGCTTCATAGTCACTGTGGTTCCTCCCATGACGCCAGTAAACGGCCGTTCGCTGCAGCACAGTAATCAAGGATCCGTTTCTCTTGTGGTTTTCTTCTTTCTTGGTAAAGGTGTTGTCATGTTAGTGGATTTCTATAGCTTTCTTGAACAAACTGGCAGATAGGTCTTTCTTCTCTACAGCAAGAATCTGTGTGTGAGCGAAATTTTAGTAGCTATGTAGTCGGTATCACATGGCGTTTGCTCCAACTCTGCTTCCAGCTTGCAATAACTTTTATGTTTGATAATCCTGGTACTGATGGATCGTCTGGTATTTCCAATATAGACTTTTCCATATGTACACAGTGTGCGAGCTATACCCGACATGGCAAGTCGGTCCCTTTCGACCTTCGGCGATGTGATACACACTTTGATCTTCTTGGTTGGTTTGTAAGTAGTCTTTACGCAATACCGTTTGTGCACTAACGGCCGCTTCTCTCCGTCATCCTGGGATGTATGCCAGAAAGATCGTACCCAACATATCACTCCGACTTATCACTTTGCCGAGTTTCAGGTATCGTGCCACGTCTCATGCAACTGCTATAGTACCATTGCACCTCAGAATGTATTCCAGATGTTGCATCTTAAGTCCGAGATGCTATGGCGCACATATTCGTCTTATTAGCGTTACTAATATGCTAATGGTTCCTCATTTGTGGCTCGGGTTTGTGCAGGCATTAGTCCCTGTTTCGTTCTTCGATACATGCTGCGTTCCAGGTTTTCACCATTTCTTGTAACGAGCACATCTAGAAATGCTAGCTGTTGATCTTTTCTACCTCTATAGAAAATCTTATGTTGGCATGGAGACCGTTCAGGTGTCTTATGAAGTCACCGATTTGTTCCCGCCATAGCTCCACATGACAAAAGTGTCATCATTGTATCTGTACCACACCTTACCTTTACGAGGTGCCAAATCCATCGCCTGTCTTTGAAAACGCCTTATGAATTAACCGACAACAAATGGACTAAATGGATTACCAAAGGCGATGCTTTCTAGTTGCCCATAGAGATCGCTGTTCTATATAAAGTACATGAAATAGTTTGGTGATGGCCTGTGGGAAAACTGAACTGATATATTCCAGAGAGTGACTGAGTGTCACTTTGGTAAACAAAGGAGAAACATCAGAGCTGACCAGGATGTCGTGAGGTCCATGTTTTAGCTATGTCTTTTCATTGAATTGTCCCGAGTCCTTTACGTATGTGTCGGTTTTTCCCATTTGTTTGGAATTTTTGTTGTATTTTAGGATGTAATGGGAATAAGAGATTTGATGCCAACTGACAAATATAGTAGCTTAGGCTGTACTTAGCGTAATTCGAGGAAATCAAGAAAGGACTCAGGATTAGTGAAGTGCATAAACTTTCTCATGGAACTAAAAAGAATAAATTAGGTCCAACTTAAAGACTCCCAACCAGATTAGGTTTGGAAAATACCAAAACTTGAACACAGAGGCATGACTCTGAAAAGTTAAATGTTTCAGGTTCTCATCTAGACTGGCCCCGATCTAATTCTGCTTGAATTTTCGCACAATTGTCAAAAATTGCCACTGAGGCACGTCCTAAACAAAAACTATTCCAGTAGTCTTTGCAAATGATTCGATTTCCTTAAAACAGTGTTGGTGGTATGAACAGTATAATATAGACGTTCCCGTTGATGATGGCTGCTGGAACGAGAGAGAGTGTGTGTAACAGAAATATCCAGAAATTTCCGCGTTGTTCCAGTATATTCACGGCCTTTCTCGTAAATGTTGCACAATTATATACATGTCCGGCTCTGCCACACGGAAGAGAATTAATTCATTTTTATTTGCTTGTTGTGGCTGAAATAATTGATTTAATTCGCTTCAATTTTACATTCAGTCTGCGTAATTTCCATGACAATTGTCCCTCCATAGATATAAACTCAATAGAGTTATTACAAGGGAGGTAAAAGCTCAAGTTACGGGAATGTCAAGTGTAGCACAAATAATTGCTGCTACGTTATTCGTGGTTGTAATTTTATGCAACTGCATGTATTTCAGAGAAAAATTCAGTCGTCAGTTGCAAATACGATTTTCTTTTGCTTTAGCGGTTTCGAGAAATTAATTTGTGATCTTCAGAAGCCTACAAAATTAGGAGTGTTATAGATCTTTAGACCTCGGCTATATACTTGTGTAAAGTATAAGAACTGTATTACTGAAAGTTACCTACTATTGGTTTAACATATATCAGCATCACCTTCAGAGAAGTAAAATACCATGATATATCCAAAAATGTACATGTTTCGTGTGATAACTGTAAACACAGATTGACGGTTTACAGTAACTGAATCGCATCTACATACGTGTCAACCTGTTGTGCTAGCAGCAAATAACATACATAAAAGTACATAAAAAGTATAACAAAGGCATTTAAAAAAGTTGTACTAGTATATAGGACAGACAGGGAGGACATTTAAGACCCTACTTCGTGTGCACTTACTCAGCAAAGACAGTGAGAATGTCATATAAGTCAACGTTTGCAGAACATCTCAAAATCGAGAAACACACCCTTCGTCCTCCATCTCTGCTGAAAATGAAAATTTTGCACATAATCGACAGACAACAAAACGAACTTTTAGAAGAATCTGAAACATATAGACATTCCCATCTAAATCCAGAAGATTTGTTAAATAATCAACTCGTATTAAAATAGACACTACTTTGATTGTATAGCATATCCTATAAAATGTGAAAACTAGCCCATTACTTTTATATATCACAACTATGTGTCATATATTTCAAACGTAATATACATAACTTCTTTATATACCTTATAATACTTTTTATATTTTTTTAAGTATGTTCCTTGCTGGTAGCACAATAGCATTATATGAAAGTAGATGTGATTCAGTTACTGCGAATTATCAATCTGCTTTTACAATTAGCTCAAACAATATGTGTATTGTTGGACGTATCATGGCATTTTGCTTCTACGAAGGAGGTAACGTCTCCGCTAAACCAGTACCAAGTAAGTTTCTTGTACTTTACATAAGTTTATAGCCAAAGTCTAACGATTTACAAAATTCTGAATTAAATGGTAACTTCAACGTGCTGGTATGTTAATTAAAGTCAAAATGTAAATCAGATAACAATTTTAATTAGTATGTATTGACTGGTGATTTGATTGGTCGGAATGGTGAAGTTTTTAATGACAGGCAAGTTAATTTTCTTCATTATGGAATGATACTATGTACTCTACAGGTAAGAAATTGTATCTCTAGTTTCGATGGAATAACGGCAAGAACAGTTATCTTTCACCGATAAATAGCAACACTCGAAATCAGTGACAAGCATTTCATGGTCAATTTAAACCAATGTAATAAACTTTTCATAAAATGGTTGCAAAACCCATTTTCGTTTGCTTATACAGTTAGGGATCAATCGCTGTAACAGTCACAACAATAAAACATCCGGCGGCCTCTGAAGTTGAACGACCACATAAAATAACTTGTCGGAAAGGGCTATGTGAGACAGATTCTTTGGATCAATCCTAAGGAAATATAGCTCATACATGAAATAAATAACTTATAAAACACGCGGTCGGCTGAGTCTTTAGTATTACCCGGCAGTCCGAGACCCTTCCAATGTCAGGTTGATAGAGGTAATGGAGAATACCCATAGAAGAGTGGCGAGTTCGTTTATTAGCTGCAATAGTGCCAGGGAGATGTTTATCAAATTTCAGTGGCAGACGCAACAAGAGAGTCGTTGTGCATAGCACAGTGAATTACTGTTAAAATTCCGAAAATGTTCATTTCAGGGCGAGTCGAAAACACACACAGCGAAATAGAATTTTTTAGATGCACCCGTCATAACCATTTCGCTTTGTCTTTTGTAAATTACGATTTTTTTCCTTTCATACTGAAATGTTTTAAGCACCAGTGGCTTGTAGAAGAATCCAATTTGGTAAATTTCAGGATTTCCCGTTCCTAACAACACAGTAGTCATAACTGAGATCGTCTGAAGTACTTACACATGCAGATTCAAACAAATGTCACATCTGACGAACGTGTGCATACTTTGTGAATGATTTCCCCGGCGGTCCACAAGTCACGATTATGTAAAGCAAATTAAAACTGTATTTTTACCTTACACAAATTATCAATCTAGTGGCGGGACTAAGAGTAATACAATGTTGTATCAGTTGCTCATGTAATGCGTCATTCGAGTCAAATGAAAGTTTTACTCTGTGAACACGTTGAACGAATACTGCCAAACTGATACTCCCGTATTTCCATGTCTATGGGACCAGTTAATTAAAATTTCACCCTTGTGGAGCTTATTTTCACTACCAAAAAAAGCCATTGCACCAAATGAAGAGATGTTTGTGTATATGATGGCTATGTAACGTTGCTGGGAATTTTCAGGTGGATGTCGCAAGACAGCATCCCTAGAAGACGCGCTCCTGCGGTTTATCGCATGTCTCGGACTCTGAGAACTGTCCGGTCATTGAAATATGTGGTATGGGGGCATCATACCGATAGGTAGCACAGACAGTTAGACAGTGCAAGGAGTGCACGAATGGTGGCGAGATGGACTGATGGCAACATTGTGGCAAAAAGAGTCCTTCCAGAAGGACTACAACATGGGAAGATCTTAGGATTTAGCAAGAGCAGGCAGCTTTGGCGTTGTCAGTTACTACTGTACTTAAAATGTACTTTAAACGTAAGTGTATGTACTGTAGTATAGCCAGTTTAACGTTTAGTGCCATCAGACAACATTAAACGCAATCTTTAGTGCTGTCAGTCAACTTTAATCGTAAATCACTATACTGGTAATAGATATGTACTTTACGTAACGACAATGTAAGTTTTCTAAATTATCTCAATTTTTATCCTTTACAGTGAATATTATGATGATGCTCTTGTTCATTTGAAGAGTGAAACCGTAAATAAAAAACACTAACTACGACTTCTAGCTGTTTCCAGTACCTAACTTACCTTAGGATTAATCATCCGGCTTGTACGAACTGTGGGATGACAACAGATGAAGTCAGGGCAGACGCGAAGGGTGAAGTTTCACAGCGAAACATCGGAAACATATCACTGGAAGCTGACTGGAAGAGCTCGAGTTGTCAGCCGTCGGTTACCGCTGACGACATATCGTAGATAATACACTACTGGCCATTAAAATTGCTACACCACGAAGATGACGTGCTACAGACGCGAAATTTAACCGACAGGAAGAACATGCTGTGATATGCAAATGATTAGCTTTTCAGAGCATTCACACAAGGTTGGCGCCCGTGAAGACACCTACAACGTGCTGACATGTGGAAAGTTTCCAACCGATTTCTCATACACAAATAGCACTTGACCGGCGTTGCCTGGTGAAACGTTGTTGTGATGCCTTGTGTAAGGAGAAGAAATGCGTACCAACACGTTCCAGACTTTAATAAAGGTCGGATTGTAGCCTATCGCTATTGCGTTTAACTTATCGCGATATTGCTGCTCGCGTTGGTCGAGATCCAATGACTGTTAGCAGAATATGGAATCGGTGGGTTCAGGAGGGTAATACGGAACCTCGTGCTGGATCCCAATGGCCTCGTATCACTAGCAGTCGAGATGACAGGCATCTTATCCGCATGGCTGTAACTGATCGTGCCACGTCTCGATACCTGAGTCAACAGATGGGGACGTTTGCAAGACAACAACCATCTGCACGAACAGTTCGACGACGTTTCCAGCAGCATGGACTATCAGCTCGGAGGCCATGGTTGCGGTTACCCTTGACGCCTCATTACAGACAGGAGCGCCTGCGATGGTGTACTCCACGACGAACCTGGGTGCACGAATGGCAAAACGTCATTTTTTCGGATGAATCCAGGTTCTATTTATAGCATCATGATGGTCGCATCCGTGTTTGGCGACATCGCGGTGAACGCACATTGGAAGCGTGTATTTGTCATCGCCATATTGGCGTATCTCCCGGCGTGATGGTTACACGTCTCGGTCACCTCTTGTTCGCATTGACGGCACTTTGAACAGTGGACGTTAAATTTCAGATGTGTTACGACCCGTGGCTCTACCCTTCATTCGATCCCTGCGAAACCTTACATTTCAGCAGGATAATGCACGACCGCATGTTGCTGGTCCTGTACGGGCCTTTCTGGATACAGAAAATGTTTGACAGCTGCCCTGGCCAGCGCATTCTCGAGATCTCTCCTATTGACAACGTCTGGTCAATGGTGGCCGAGCAACTGTCTCGTCACAATACGCCAGTCACTACTCTTGATGAACTGTGGTATCGTGTTGAAGCTGCATGGGCAGCTGTACCTGTACACGCCATTCAAGCTCTGTTTGCCCAATGCCCAGGCGTATCAAGGCCGTTATTACGGCCAGAGGTGGTTGTTCTGGGTACTGATTTCTCAGGATCTATGCACTCAAATTGCGTGAAAATGTAATCACATGTCACTTCTAGTATAATATATTTGTCCAATGAATACCCGTTTATCATCTGCATTTCTTCTTGGTGTAGCAATTTTAATGGCCTGTAGTGTAGATACTTGCATTGTGTACAGCCAGAGATATTGAGTGGCTGTCTGTGGTGTTCGGCAATTAGCTTCATTTCTATTAGGACGACACCAGTGTGTCTACAGCTGACCTGATGAAAGGTCACAGGAAGCAGCAATTCTCGAGACCCATACCTCCACAATTTCTGAAATCGTTATTGGAATTGTGGAGTATGACAACAGGACTGATTTGGTAATTTTTTATCGGAGGTTGACTTCTCGCCAGTGTTTGGCAGGAATGGTAAACCCTTTTTACATACTGTACACGATCAGGGTACTAAATAGCATATTCTAGCAGCGTAATGCAAGACCTACCTCTGAAGTTTCAACACAAACACCTGAGGATTGTACGAATCCTTTTTGTCAACCGCAGAGCGTTTCTGAGATGTGATGATAAGACTTGTACCTCAGTACCAGACTCCAGCCAGTAACCTTTAGGAACATAAACTTACGTGTTTTATGCACGGCAAGAAATTCGTCAAGATGGCATTTTGAAGCTGTTTGCTTCCATGCCACACAAAGAGTGAATTCGAGCCTATGGGATCTTATCTCGTACTGAAGTTGGTGATGATGGGCATCAGTTCCAAATGGAATGAGTGTTTAACAATTTAATACTCGTAATGTGATGAACGTTTTACAAAGATTGCCATATATCGAGGTAGAGCTTAGTGGTATAACACTTTCCACTTCCGCCGGCGTAAATTCTTCGGTACAGGAATCGCAGTTCTGTGCATTCGCTGCCTTCGCTTATAACACTTCCTTCTGTGAACGCTGTCTGCTCTAGTCTCTGTGGCAATCCTGACACTTCCTTCTGTGAACGCTGTCTGCTCTAGTCTCTGTGGCAATCCTGACAGCCTCTTTTCTGCCGACCCCCTCTACAGACTATCCTCACTGGTGATGGGACACTTGGTCTTCCCTCTTTCTCCGAACTCGCCACCTACTTTGGTACATCTTTCGTCCGCTTATCACCACCGGGGATAAGTCACTGAAAATTTACTTGTCGCTATCAGGTGGTGAAACCTGCTTCTGGTGTTACGGCATCAGGAAATATTCTGATATTCTGTCCCATGACGCTCTAGCTGCTTAGAACTGTTTGGCAGACATCTTTTGTGAATATCAAAGTATCCAGCATATGGTTGTATTGGCTGATGATATCGATACTGTCAGACACCATGTGGTATCTCGCCCTCAGGGAAGAGTATACCAGGAAAGAGTAAACGGCGTTTGCATGAATTTATTATACAGCTTTATTTTATTTCCTTTTTATATACTGCGCTTGTCCTCAGAACTTGAAAGTAATCTATGCACGTAAACGTCAGGCAGCCGATGTACGGCTTTACAAAGAGCACAGCTCGGTATTATTAGCGAAAATGAAGAGAAAACGATAGAAACTTCGATAGAGTTATGATTTTAAATGTTATTGCATTTGGTTTCTTATAACAAAACTTCATATCACGAAACTTGCAAGTGAGACTACGATATGGGACGGCCATTCAATAAATGACTGTGCCTTACGTCACCATTAGGGCTAGCAACGAGTTTTGCAAATAATTTCGATCTGTCGACGTGCGATTTCTTCCTATGTGGTCATCTTAAATGTATCGTTGTCGACCTTGTACAACAGAAGAACTGAGAGCTAAGATCTGAGAAGTAACTGCTGAAATTCCAGTTCATATGTAATTTCGATCCGTGCATACTTTATCTAAGAGACTGCAGAAATGTTTGCACAAAAATGGTAATCACCTGCAAGGTGTCTTCTTAAAGATATAAATTTGCTTTATGTATTCCAAAATGACGTGATTTTTGGTATTAAATGACTTAAATAAAATATGTATATAAAGCATTTTTTCATAACAAAATTTAAATTCTTGAATATCCCCTTTCTGTGAATTAACTTGTATTTTTAACTAAATTAGTGAAAAGACAAACGGAAAGGATACTGATTCATATATGCACTGTGTGATAGAGGCCAATACAATCGCCATATGTAGGCGACAATATGAACGCTATACCTTACACGAGATAAGGTAAAATGAGCACGAATTCCGTCATAATGTAGCGTTCTTCATAAGCTGATCCCTTTTGTGAGAGTGTGGTAATTTACTCTAAATAAGGTGGAAATTCAGTTTCATCAAATGACCGTGACATGTACGCACACAGAGATCGATCAAATTTGATGGGCTCGGATTATGTACTCCGACCGTCGCACTTGCTTACTTGTCTGTCAGTTTCAGGTTACCGTTCATTACTCAGTTAATTATTCAGCTGTCAGTATCTGTTTCACTCCATGCGTTTGTTACGGTTTGTTTTATCAAAGCACTGCCAGCGGCTATTTCCTTGTTGTCAATTACATTTTGATAGTTTTCTATTCTTTTGTCATTCTCTACTACGTATTTGTGTTCAGCTCTTCTTGGGCTGTTCCATTTCACTTTAATATGAGATTTTACTAAGGAAAATGTATAAATCAGGTGTCAGCTTTGTACATGTAAATGCTGTAGCGGAAGTGAAACTTCCGTACTGGGACTATGGAAATAATATTTTGCGAAGCAATCACTACGGCCAGTGAAAGAGGAGGGAAGTCAAAACGAGGATAATGGAATGTAGTGGAATTAAATAAGGTTATGCTGAAGAAAGATTAGGAAGTGAGACACTTAACGTAGTAAATGAGTTTTGCTATTTGGGAAACAAAATAACCGATGATGGTCGCAGTAGGGAGGATATAAAATGTAGACTGGCAATGGCAAGGAATGCGTTTCTGGAGAAGAGAAATTTGTTAACATCGAGCATAGATTTAAGTGTCAAGAATTTATTTCTGAAGGTATTTGTATTGCGTGTAGCCATCTATGGAAGTGAAACAAGGGCGATAAACAGTTTTGGCAAAAAGAGAGTAGAAGCTTTTGAAATGTGGTGCTACAGAAGACTGCTGAAGATTAGATGGGTAGATCACATAAGTATAGGTACTGAATAGAATTGGGGAGAAGAGAAATTTGTGGTGCAACCTGACTAAAAGAAGGGATCGGTTGGTAGGACGCACTCTGAGGCATCAAGGGATCACCGATTTAGTACTAGAGGAGAGCGGGCGGCGGGGGCGGGGGGCTGGTGGGGAGGTGGGGGGGGTGGTTGGCGGGGGGGGGGGGGCTGGCGGCGGTGGGGGCGGGGGTGGGGTGACAAAAGTCGTAGAGGGAGATCAAGAGATGAATACAGCAAGCAGATTCAGAGGGATGTAGGTTGCAGTAGTTACTCGGAGATGAATAGGCTCGCACAGAATAGAGTAGCATGGAGAGCTGCATCAAACCAGTCTTTGGACTGAAGGCCACAACAACAACAATAGACTTAAATTTGTGAATCCCACCTTTCGCGAACCAAGTGGTACTTCAAAAACAACGTTAGCAGATTTTAGTATTTGGGTACCAGAACACGATACCAGATCGGCCATTCACTGTTTGACCACGTTTCAATTCGCTTACATTGCGCGTCATGCCCATACTGCCACGCACTGTCACACCTATGAATGTGTAAGACCTAATGCCACCTGTCATGTATCAAGCCACACTGTTCGATTCGCCTGGAAAACAGAAGTGTTCTATCTCCAAAGTACTAGCAATTAAATCGACAATTAACGAATGGTGGCGCCTTACATGTGCCACTTCAGGATCTTGAGCCTTGTCTTGATAACGAAATAACATAACGCGAGGAACAGTCTGAGTTGCGCGAGATCTGTTACATAAGTGGGACAGCTAACTTTCAGAAATAATCGGAAAAAAACCTGTTATCGCTTGGCTTTCACAGAAGCACGTCACTTGCAAATCCATATTGATATTAATGCAGTCGTATCGTTGGGTTGTGCGATAAACCTAAATATAGTGCTTCGACATTCATAATGGAGAAAGTTATGCACTACAGGGTGGGATTAATTGTTAAAGCGAAATATCAGGGGCTACAGTAAAGCTCTTTATCCAGAATTAATCTTTCACTCTTTAGCGAAATATATGGTGCTATTGAACATGCTAACAGATTAAAACTGTTTGCCGAACTGTCAGGATATACTTCAACGTTATTATAACGTGTGAAAAATTAACTGTGGGAATAATCATCAGGCTGTGAATAAGCAACTTCTCTGTGTAATCTCTTGGTCTGGGAGTGTTAGTCGTGCAACGTACACATGGAGTTGGAAAAATAGAAACAAGTAACTGACAGATCGATACATCGGGCGGGGCGAGAGGTGTTAGAACTTTGCTTGACATACAGTGGCACCTAGGCCGCGTCCTGATCAGGCGTAGAGGTGTTACCTGTCAGGGATTTCGAAAGCTTCCTGTACTTTCATAGCGACAAAATAGTGCATTATGTAAGGTACGATAGTTCCATAGTGAAATGATTGCAAACAATTAATTTAAAATATACGTAACTAGCTAGCCCCTGCTTCGTATGGGCAGCATTGTGTGTCTACGCCGGAACGACTTCAGTAGTATAAATTACATACAGAAACTTTCCTCATGAATCATTCTATCTACCAGTACTTCCTGAGATCAGCCTTCACATACAATAAGTAAAACGAGGCAGAGGTCTTTAATTCATCATAGTTGTGCCAATTTGCAACAAATAATTTGTAAGTTACTAGAGACACGCCCACCTTCTCACGACTATCACTAACTGTATTTACCGGCCAGACGATTTGTCTAGTGAAGCGGAATTAAATTATATACACATACATTTCTCCTGAGTCAACCCATCAGTGCAAACTGTATCCCAATCCCTTCAGTACTTTCTGAGACTGGACTTCACATATCACTACTATTCCCTCGCCTGTTCCACTCGCAAATAGAACGATGGGAAAACGAGTATCTATAGACCTCCGTATTAGCCCTAATTTGTTTAATCTTACTTCTCGGTCCCTACACGCAATGTAAGTTGGTGGGGGTAGAATCGTTTTGCAGCCACCTTCAAATGCCGTTTCTCTAAATTTTCTCAATAGAGTTTTTCGGAAAGAGCATCGCCTTCCCTCCAGAGATTCCCATTTGAATTCCCGAAGCACTTACGTGTTGTTCGAATCTAGCGGTAACAAATCTAGCAGCCCGCTTCTGAACTGCTTCGATGTACTCAAGAATAGGTCGTATCAGCCTCGTATATGAGGTCTCCTTTACATGTAAACCACGCTTTCCTAAAATTACTCCAATAAACCGAAGTCGACCATTCGCCTTCCCTATCACAGTTCTCACATGCTCAATTCTCTCCCTTAACAAAATGGTTTGTAAACACATAAACACTTTTTGTGCTGAATGAGTGTATGAGAGCCAGTGACGGTGGAAGAGAGAGGAGACAGTGTCACTGGGAGAGAAAGAGAGAGGAGACAATGATGACTAGAGAGCAAGTGTCAGTGAGAGGGAAAGAAAGATGGATGAAGTGCATAGCAGTGGGAGCCAAAGAGAAAGGACATAGTGATAGTCTGTGAGACACAGTAGCAGTAAAAGAGGAAGAGAAATGGATGGAGATAGTAGTAGTGTGAACAATGGAGACCATGCATAGGCCTCTTGAGGGCGGGGAGTGGTCTTGAAACTCCCTCATCCCCCCCTCCCCCTCCATCCCCCGATGATCATCGATCTTTAAACGGAAGTATAGCCGAGGGAGCATTTTGGAGCGAAATTTTAAACACCTAAGTAAAGGAAGAAAAATAAATTGGACCCCCCCCCCCCCCCCGAGGAAATTTGAGATGCCAAGGAGGCAGTAGTAGTGGGAAAGAAACACAAAAGGAGACAGTGTAAGTGGGAGGAATACATTGATTGTGGTATGTACTTTAACACAGGAGACAGTGTAAATGACAGACAGGAGATAGTGGCAGTGGGAGAGAAAGGCAGAAGAGTGTTAATTACAGAGGAAACAGCTTCAAATGGGATAGGAAGAAACACGCCGGTTTCGGGGAAGGGTGTCCACTTTGATCAGTTTTCTCCCATCGCCCTAAACCAACGTTTTTAAAGTTTTCCGGTCGAGGGTAGTATGAAGGCTTAACAGCAGAAAATGACTGGGTAAAAGGATTTACAAAATTATGTGATAAAAGAGCATGAAATATTCGCGTGCCGAGAGTTTTGGTGAGGAATGAGGATTCAGCTGATTCCTCTCTTTTCTGTCAGAGTCCTTTAAAGAGGACCATATTCTCTTTATTTGTGCCCCGACGGGTCCCATGTTATCTAAATAAAATTTTTTCGTAACTGATAATTAAGGAATTTTTTATACTAACGTTGATATCCTCCCAGTAATTAAGATTCTCATTTTAAGATATTTCGGACAATAAAATGTTACATGTATCATACACAGAATAACTGGTTACCCGTGCATATTACGGACGTCAGATAGATATACCAAGAAGCATTTTCAGCGCGAACAATGCAGGTGAAGCGTATGCAAATGAGCCACATTCGTGGTTACATTCAGAATGTCCGACACCTAACGTGATATTCCTGGCTGTTGCCTCTAGATTTTTATTTTGCTAGAAACTCGCCTTGATGCAGCTTGATACACGTGAAGTAGCACATGGTACGAAAGTGGAGTGAGATACAAGCGAAAGATGATAAAGTATGTACCAGTCCCGTTGGAGATTCCGCTAACTGTACTGAAATTGCTTCTGATTGGTCTACACGTACGGATGGTAGGACCCAAAACGCCTAACTTCTCTTATTAATTATTTATATACTTTTAATTGTATTTTACCCTGTTCTTAGTACGGCAATCTCTCATGGTTACCCTACGAGTCTATTGTTTTTGTTTATTAAATTTCACTAGTTTTGAGAAACGTAAGAATAACAAATTGCAACCGAAGTGCTTCGGATACCTTCGGATCGTTTTGGCGCGCCTGGGAGACGAAGTACACTACTGTCCATTAAAATTGCTACACCAAGAAGTAATGCAGATGATAAACGGGTATTCATTGGACAAATAAATTATACTAGAACTGACATGTGATTACATTTTCACGCAATTTGGGTACATAGATCCTGAGAAATCAGTACCCAGAACAACCACCTCTGGCCGTAATAACGGCCGTGATACGCCTGGGCATTGAGTCAAAGAGAGCTTGGATGGCGTGTACAGGTACAGCTGCCCATGCAGCTTCAACACGATACCACAGTTCATCAAGAGTAGTGACTGGCGTATTGTGACGAGCCAGTTGTTCGGCCACCATTGACCAGACGTTTTCAATTGGTGAGAGATCTGGAGAATGTGCTGGCCAGGGCAGCAGTCGAACATTTTCTGTATCCAGAAAGGCCCGCACAGGACCTGCAACATGCAGTCGTGCAGTATGCTGCTGAAATGTGCAGATGACTGTTGTCTTGCAAACGTCCCCATCTGCTGAGTCAGGGATCGAGACGTGGCTGCACGATCCGTTACAGCGATGCGGATAAAATGACAGTCAACTCGACTGCTAGTGATAGGAGACCGTTCCGTATTACCCTCTTGAACCCACCGATTCCATATTCTGCTAGCAGTCATTGGATCTCGACCAACGCGAGCAGCAATGTCGTGGTACGATAAAACGCAATCGCGATGGGCTACAATCCGACCTTTATCAAAGTCGGAAACGCGATGATACGCGTATCTCCTCCTTACACGAGGCATCACAACAACGTTTCACTAGGCAACGCCGGTCAACTGCTGTTTGTGTATGAGAAATCCGTTGGAAACTTTCCTCATGTCTTCACGTTGTAGGTGTCACCACCGGCGCCATCCTTCTGTGAATGCTCTGAAAAGCTAATCATTTGTATATCACAGCATCTTCTTCCTGTCGGTTAAATTTCGCATCTGTAGCACGTCATCTTCGTGGTGTAGCAATTTTAATGGCCACTAATGTACTTCGGCTGCTCTAGTCACTCTGTTTCGGGCGTCCCGGAGGGCAGGACACGTATCTCTGTACCGTGCATTACGTAGATGTGAATATGCAATAGTCACTCTGTTTCGGGTGTTCTTCAGAGCCGGACATGTTGTACTCTATATCGGGCGTAACTTAGTTGTGAATATGTAATACTCAGTCTGTCTAGTGCGTGCCGGAGAGCCGGACATGTGTATCAATGTGTATCATATTTCGGATGTTGGGTGGAAAAGTTACCATACAGTTAAGAAAGCTATGTCGAGTGCTGTAAATGATAGTGTAAATTTGTGAATATTTGAATAATAACCAACATTAACGTGAAGTGTTGCCTAGCATGATTGTCAGTACTACAGATCTTGTCCTCAGTAGATACAGAGACTAACCTGGGCAAGTGGCATCCCGCAAAAGGTACGATCACAGGTTAGAAATGACAGCGTAGCAGCCTCCGTTGAAGAAGATCACGCGAACGACAAGCTGTCTCCTCCGCTCGGGACACGACTTTAAAAGACGACAGATTGGTGGAAAGAACGGACAGGGACTTTTATTCAATCTCTCCAGATCTCTCCAGCTTCCAGGAATGACTTCCAAAGGTACACATAATTTATAATAATCTGCCCGTAACACCGAAAATTACGGCAGTTTTGAAATAAGGGTCCGTGATGAGAGCTTCGCCCGTAGAACTGCAATACGTTACTGAGTCTTTCAGATTTTCAGACTATACCGGTAGCTAGATAGTCTCATTATGAACATGCCGTTCGGGTGGCTTTTGTTTTTTGTGGTATTGTATCTAAAACTAAGTTCGCAGCTCGTGGTCTTGCGGTATCGTTGTCGCTTCCCGTGCACGGAGTCCCGAGTTCGATTCCCGGTGGGGTCAGGGATTTTCCTTGCCTCGAGATTACTAGGTGTTGTTGTGTCGTCTTCATCATCATCATTCATCCCAATTACGGTCGGAGGAAGGCAATGGCAAACCGTCTCCACTAGGACCTTGCCTAGTCGGCGGTGCGGGTCTCCCTCATCGTTCCCTACGCTCCTTGGAGTATGGGACCTCATCATCATAATCTAAAAACAAGTATGGATTATGAGAAGAAACCTTCGTTTCCCACATTGTCAGGCCACGTTTGTTTTTGGATACAATACCACAAAAAACAAAAGCCATCCGAATGACATTTTTATAAAGAGACCATCTAGCTACTGGCGCACTTTGAAAATAATAAAGACTTCATAACGTATTACAGTTGTTCGTAACGTACTGGTAGCTTTAGATTTTAACTTCCAGCACTGTGACAGTAGGAAAGGCCAATATGAGATCCAAGCAGATGTTATTCTCATACGTAACTTTTGACAACAATCAGTGATTGACAGGAAAGAAATTTCATTCATTACTGGCACATTTGAACTAGCGTATTATTCTCGGTGTTCCTAAGACATATTTCTTCAATGTCCCACTACCAATTTGCTTACGTAATATGAATTAAATGAGGCTGAAGAATTCAGTATGACGCATATTGGTTATGTAAGGAAATAGACAATAGAGAAAGATGAAGTTTCGGGTATTACGTTTCCAGTAAAGCCATCTCCTCGGTTTTCTTAGAAACATCCCAAGACGAAGAGGTTCTAATTTGTGGAATACCAAGAAAAACTAACCTACCCAGAACAAATCCGTAATGCACTCGTGTCAGACAATGCATCTTCTGTGGAAAATGTCCGCAGCTCGTGGTCGTGCTGTAGCGTTCTCGCTTCCCACGCCCGGGTTCCCGGGTTCGATTTCCGGCGGGGTCAGGGATTTTCTTTGCCTCGTGATGACTGGGTGTTGTGTGATGTCCTTAGGTTAGTTAGGTTTAAGTAGTTCTAAGTTCTAGGGGACTGATGACCATAGATGTTAAGTCCCATAGTGTTCAGAGCCATTTTTTTCTATGGAAAACATTACTGATTTAAAAGCTTCTTTAATGACTATTCATTTTTCCGATTAGGGAAAAAACACAATTCACCTATTTCATCTTAAAAATAATGCAGTGTTATTTTCAAAAGAGAGCATGCGAAAAAACAGACGAAGTTGTCGAAGTAGTTGTTGGGGCAAGGGCAAAATCAGCCCCAAATTTACATATAGGAGAGAACTACATTTCGTGACCTGTCAAACATTGGAACGGTAGAGAGCTGAAATAGCAACCAACAGGAAGCTTCTATCGATTAATTAAGGTTCGTTTTGAAATAAGTGCTTGTTGCTAACTGAGCCGCGTGCGATAATCAGATAATGCGATGTCGATGGCAGTTATTGATAGTCTACTCACAGAGTTGGCGGCTCTATTGCTGTGTGGCATCGTATAGTATTGCCTTCGCTATTGTGCCTTGTTGTTACTCTAAAACGCTGACTATGACAGCAGAGTACTGTTGTATCCATGGACTACTGGCAAACACACCTGGGGCTTCCACAAGCCACTTTAATATTCGGCATTTCCATACTGCGTACGTTGGTAATTTATTTACAGTCTATAGGCTTTGACAGCTATCAGAATAGTTTCCCAGTTACCTTTGCCCTTATTCTGTTACTGACATGACTGTAAACATGTTCTGACAAGATGTATGGTGAATATTTTAACACCTGAATTCTACCGAAAATCATCCAATAAAATAGGTGTTATATTTATGAGTGTCCATCCAGTTTCATATTTCAGCACACAGTTTCGACGAATAATTACTCCTCCGAAACGCGGTGGCTTAGGAAGAAGCAGATGTATTTGTTACGAATGGAAAATGCTCTCTCAATTAACGATCTAGTTAACTCTCAACACTAAATATTGCGTTAGGTGGTTTACAAGCCACGTCCTAGCACATACCGGAATAATCATCCGTCTTCGCCTTAGAAACACAATTAAAGGACAAGTCGTGGGTAGCGATAACTCTGTAAGGATAAGTAATGCTGTTGAGCTCAAGGAGAAGTACGTAGGGAAGGAATTTTAATAAAATTATAAAAATATAGTTTACAAATACCTGATTGTCAATTTGCCACGGTTAACGAATTCTGCCAAAGCTGTACTTTTGCTGAGAATACAAGACGTATGCCACTGGCGTTGTCGTTTTCGGCAGTCTGAGGAATGTACGATGCCTCGGCTCCAGAGCAGACTACCAACCAAAGGTTGGTAAGGTACTGTATTCGCGCTCTGGACGAAGGCAATTTGGATTGCCGTCCAGACACTCAGAGCTAGGATATCAATAGTCTCTCTAAATCACTTAAGGCAATAGCCAGGATGATTTGGGGAAGGATGCGGCCGATTCCTTTCCCCTTTCTGCCCGCAACCAGAGCTGTTACTCCATCTGTAGCGTCTAGGCAGCCAGGCAATGACTACATCTGAAGAGGGGAGGTCGGCAGTTGCGGGCCACTGATATAATTAAATTTCTTACAGATTTTGCACATGAAAATTAATCGCTTATTAATCAACACTGCAACTCTAAGAAAATCGACATAATAGATATCCGAGTTTTGCTTAGATCTAAATGGCTGTAGTCAGCTGGTGTGTTTCTCTGGTGTTACTGGTCGCATCATGTTCTGCTATTACCGAGTCGACTTAAAGTTCTTCTGGCGTTTTAGGTAAGATTCTGCACATCCGTTTCAATATTAAAAGAAATTTTATTCATTCATAGTGAGTACACACAAATGTCGGAGTTTTATTTTTTGAAGTTATTGTTTAATTAATTCCACGATCATAAAGAGTAAATCACACGTTTAATTCTTCATATACGGCTTTAAGCATCGCAACTAAGTTTCCAGCAAACGATAGTATGCGATGGGACAAGCAGTTTTCTATATTTTTAGTATTTGTATATTTTGACATGTCGATACATCGAAATAAGTTTATTTTTATAGAGAGATTACGCTTTCTTTACAATATTAAAAACCATTTGAAACAGGAGTTCCCCAAAATGACATTTTTTAAGGTCTTCTGTGCAGATTTTGCTTTAATGGGCCTGTAAGTTTAACTGTGATGTGAGCGGCTGATTAGAATACTTTTCATTAAACAGCTTGATGGCTTCTTTCAATAACCTATCACATTTACCGCAAACGGAAATGTTATGAAGTTTCTCTTCATTAGCGTACCTGTCACACATTGTCACAAACGCAAACACTAGATTCTATATTCAGTGTGAAATACTGCTGCACTCAATCTACATCTACATCTGAATTTATACTCCGTAAGTCACCGTATGATGAGTAGCGGACGCTACCCTTTACCACTACAACTTACACTGTGTCATCAAAAGTAGCACCCAAAAACATATGTTTTTCATTTTAGGTGCATTGTGCTGACACCTACTGCCAGGTACTGCATATCAGTGATCTCAGCAGTCATTAGACATCGTGGGAGAGCAGAATTGGGCACTCTGCGGAAATCACGGACTTCGAACGGGGTCAGGTGAATAGGAGTCACTTGTGTCATACGTCTGTACGCGAGATTTCCACACTACTAAACATCTCTAGGTCCACTGTTTCCCATGTGATAGCGAAGGGAAAACGTGAAGGGACGCGTACAGTACAAAGGCGTACAGGCCGACCTCGTCTTTTGACTGACAGAGACCGCCGATAGTTGAAGAGGGTCGTAATGTGTAATAGGCAGATATCTATCCAGAAAATCACACAGGAATTCCAAACTGGGTCAGGATCCACTGCAAGTACTATGATAGTTAGACTGGAGGTGATAAAACTTGGATTTTATGGTCGAGCGGCCGCTCACAAGCCACACATCACACTGGTAAATGACAACCCACGCCTCGCTTGGTGTAAGGTCGTAAGGAGCGTAAACAATGGGCGATTGTACGGTGGAAAAACATTGTGTGGAGTGACGAATCACGGTACACAATGTGGCGATTCGATGGCAGGGTGTGGGTATGGCGAATGCCCAGTGAACGTCATCCGCCAGCGTGAGTAGCGTCAACAGTAACATTCGGAGGCGGTGGTGTTATTGTGTGCTCCCGTTTTTCGTGGAGGGGGCTTGCACCCCTTGTTGTTTTGCGTGTCACTATCTCAGCACAGGCCTACATTGATGTTTTAAGCACCTTCTTGCTTTCCACTGTTGAAGAGTAAATCGATGATGGCGATTGCATCTTTCAACACGATCGAACACCTGTTCATAATGCACAGCCTGTGGCGGAGTGCTTGAACGACAATAACATCCCTGTAATGGACTGGCCTGCACAGAGTCCTGATCTGAATCCTATGGAACACCTCTGACATGCTTTGGAACGCCGACTTCGTGCCAGGCCTCACCGGCCGACATTGATACCTCTTCTCAGTGCAGCACTTCGTGAAGAATGGGCTGCCATTTGCCAAGAAACCTTCCAGCACCTGATTGAACGTATGCCTACGAAATTGGAAGCTATCATCAAGGCTAAGGGTGGGCCAACACCATACTGAATTCCAGCATTGCCGACGGAGGGCGCCACGAACTTTTAAGTCATTTTCAGCCAGGTGTCCGGATACTTTTAATCACATAGTGTAAATACACTCTTCTTATTTTCTTTCGTGTTCCACTCGCAGACAGAATGAGGGAAAACAATTATCTTCATGCCTCCGCATGTGTCCTAACTTCTCGTGTCATATCTTCGTGGTCCTTACGAGATATGCATGTCGGTGGCAGGAAAATCGTTCTGCAATCAATTTCAAACGCTGGTTCTTTAAATTTTCTCATTTGTGTTCCCCAAAACGAACAAACGGTCTCTTTTATAGATGAACAACAGTTTCCAAAGTTTCCAAAAAATTCCCCCAACAAACGAACTAAACCATTCGCCTTCCGAACCACAATCGTAGCATGCTCGTTTCATTTCATATCACTTTGCAACGTTACGCTCAGATATTTAAACGACGTGACTATGCCAAGCAGGACACTGATAATCGTGTATCCGGACATTACGGGTTTGTTTTTCCTAATCATCCACATTAACTTACATTTTTCTACATTTAGAGCTGGCTGCCATTCATCTCACTAACTAGAAGTTTTGTCTAACTCATCTTATATCCTCCTACAGTCACTCAACTTCAACATCTTCCCGTACACCACAGCAGAATGCTCTCCACCCTGTCCACCAGATCATGTATGTACGTAAATAATAACAGCTTTAGGATCACACTTCTATGGGGCCCTCCTGACGATACCCTTGTCTCTGATGAACACTCGGAGTCGAGGACAGATACTGGGATCTATTACTTAAGAAGTCTTGGAGCCAATCATATATCTGGGAACCTATTTCATATGCTCTTATCTTTGAGTAAAGGGCAAGCTGAGTTTCGAAAATGCTGATGCGAGGACATAAGTTTCTCGGTCTCAAGAAAATTTATTATAATCGAACTGAGAATATGTTCAAGAATTCTGCAGATAACCGATGTTAAGGATACTGGTTTGTAATTTTGCGGGTTCGTTCTTTTACCCTTATTATAAACAGGAGTTCCCTGCACTTTTTTTGCCGTCGCTCGGGACTTTGCGCGTGGCAGGAGGTTCGCGATAAATGCAAGCTAAGTAAGAGGACTATGACGTAGAGCAATCTTTGTTGGATTCTGTCCGGACCTGGCGGCTTATTTGAATCTCACTGACGAGGAGACTGTACGAACTTCCCTCATCGATGTTACTCGTACTGACAGGGTGAGCAGGACAAGAATAGGACGACTTCAACACATGTAAACAGGAAGGCGGAACTCTCAAACGTTATCGAGAAACTCGAGTTTGAAAATTTTGGGCTCCTTATATACTTTGTAGGGTCGCAAGGCTTCAAGAAGTCCGCAACCGAGCAAGTAAGGCCTTATTTTCATAAGCGTTAAGTCTCTGGTCGAATATCACTACCGATACGAATTTTCCCACGTAATCCTAATAACAGATTTATTATGACTTCGAATTATGAGTATTTAATGATGCATCTATTACTTTATTCTAGAAATGGAGAAAAATATTTCTTTTTACAGAGGTTGGAAATGAAGAGAAATTTCAATCAGTTTAGTATGGTCAGTTTATTCATGATATTGCATCTACAAATGTGACAAGTATAATATGTAACCTATCAAGCACTGCGCAAATAAAGATGATACTGATCGAAGAAACATGGAAAACAGTGATTATTGTGAGGTGCAGTACATCTCATGTTGGCCGAATTTTTGCACGTGCGTGGTTTTTTCAATATGTCTATCACAAAACAAACTTGGTTTTCTTTCATAAACGGTTCTCGATCCTCAGAAATTTTCACTGTGTACCACGCCTATCGAACCATATCACCGGACATACCTCACAAAAAAGTTTTACCGTCAGCAACATTCGATCCAGAGACCTCGGGCTTGTGAAAATAAGCTCTTACTCGCTCGGTTTCAGACTCCTTCCAAATTGCCCATCCTACAAAGTACATAAGCACTCTTAAAAATTTCAAACTCAGTTTCCTGGAAAACGGTTGAGCGTTACGTCTTCCTGTTTACATGTTAAGTCCTAGTCGTACCCTGCACCCCTGTCAATATGAATCAAATCGTGAGGGGAATTTCGTACGGCCCCTTTTCAGCGATGTTTACGCCTTCAATAGAGGACAAATAGCATCATGTCACTTCGTTTGGCAATTCCATTTTACATTTAGAAAAATATTTCTAGAAAATTTCAAGCAAATCTTAACTAACCCTGTATCACTGAACTCCTCTTTCCAAAACATATCAACTAAATTTTATAGAACAATAAAGTTAAATTAAAATATTTGCTCCAACATTTCGCACTATGACAAGATAAAGGCTATGTCGGTATAGTAAGTTATTTTCCTCATTACGTACTATAATTTCATTTAAACATCGCTACATCACCTATAACTCAATGGGAACTATTCGTGATATCTATATTACCCGATTAATTCTACAGGCCTATATTACATTAATCCTTAAATTCTGTAGCGTAATAACTCCAAACAATATTGTTCACTAACTTTAGCCTACTATTAGCTTATACGTTCCTTCGTTTTGCAAGCGTTCTGCTGGGAATAGTCATAGAAAAAGGAGAAAAACAATACTTTTCTCTACCAAATATTACAAATGAATGACCCATTGTAAAAGTTTTTCCACACAGGTGAAATAAAATGTTTATAATATTCACATGCTGATTGTTTAGTAGGAAAAGGATTACCAGCAATAAAGTTCCATCAAATTTGGGGGATAGACGTGAGCCTGAAGCTACAGATCTGGAGCATGACGCGTTCACCAGTGTCTTTTTCTTCTGATTTTTTGTTTTAAGCTTCGTTCGAACACAATCCCCCAAACGTGCCTTCTTTCCAGTAAGGTATAGCACATTTTTCAATGAATATAACTCACTCTGACTGACCATCTTGAGCCTGCAGTTAAATCAACCCAATTAATAGTCATGAAATATTATTATGTGCCACGACTCTCACTATTAAATGAAAAGAGAAGTTTTGCCTATTCGAGCGGATCGGCAAATGCCTTTAGACATCTGTAATTACCCAACGGAATCAATTTCTGTATCGATTTCCTCAAAATATGTGGTCTACTGAACCTAAAACCAAAATAAATTCCCCATTGTATTTTTTTAGTAACATATATCTCTGCGAAATTTCATGTAAATCCGTCACCTATAGTTGAAGGTTTATAATCATTGCCCCAACATATGACAAATATGGGTGATGAGCAATCAGTGCATTATATGGAAACAGGAAAGCGCCAAACTCGCTGGACACGCTGTAACATATTTGATTTTGGTCTTCATAGTGTATTAAAGCGCTGTTCCTTACGCGTCTGTGTTTTGTACACCTATTTTAGTCTTATTTCCTGCCTTCTACAATCGCATAATTTCCTCTGATCAGTAATATCCACTATAGATATTAAATCAGGTATCTGAATAGAAAAATAAAGGTAATCGCAAATCCGTTATTGCGCGAATTAATAATTTTATATCGATATTGCTTAATTCTTGTTGCTCAAGGAAGATGCAAGTCTGAAAGCTTGTAAAAGGCTGTCAAACTAATAAGGCATATAATGAGAGCCACATGAAACAGATAATTTTTTAATTGACGCTCCAAATATATTTCTGGCAGTAAAGAATTACTCTTTATACATTGTACTGGTAGATGATAACCTGCTACCATTACAATACGCAACTGTGTTGATGGTAACGCACCAACAGGTAATAGTATATTTCTTTACATAAATTACAGGGAAATATAACCACTGGAGATTGCTAAAGCAGGCCGGCCGCGGTGGACGAGCGGTTCTAGGCGCTCCAGTCTGGAACCGCGCTGCTGCTACGGTCGCAGGTTCAAATCCTACCTCTGGCATCGATGTGTGTGATGTCTCTAGGTTTAAGTAGTTCTAAGTCTAGGGGACTGATGACCTCAAATTTGAGTCTCATAGTAAGCAGAGTCATTTTTTGCTACAGCAGTAAAAGACACAGAATGGCTACGTCACTCACTTTTTTATTTAGACAGTTTATTTTTCACTATATATGTATTCAAATCGAGGATTAAATGTTCTCGCAACCACGCAGTGAAACTAAAGAAACTGCATCGGGAAAGTTCCAGCAAACTGGGTGTGTCCGGTTTTCATACCACGGTTTTAAATTTCTCCCTTGAACTCGTCAATCCGCTTACCACTTCCAAAGCATATTTACAGCACCAATTGAGTAGAGTGCTGTGACTTATAAGTTAGTTACGCTTATTTTTCCAGGAACCGAAACGGATGTGTCATTTACACAGAAGAATAGAAGAATGTCTGTATAAGATCAATGAACTAGGTAAAAGGAACCTTCTGGTTTATTGTCCCGTCGACGACTAGATCATAAGCGACGACGTACAAGACACTTTCCAAACGAATTCTCCGACATCGGTCTTATGGGATTTAGGGAAACCACGACAAAGCTAAATCTGGACTACCGTGCAGGGAATTACACCACCTTCCCGGCGGGGTCAGGGATTTTCTCTGCCTCGTGATGGCTGGGTGTTGTGTGCTGTCCTTAGGTTAGTTAGGTTTAAGTAGTTCTAAGTTCTAGGGGACTGATGACCATAGATGTTAAGTCCCATAGTGCTCAGAGCCATTTGAACCATTTGAATTACACCACCGTCCACCTAAATCGAAGTTCGATGTCCTATCACTGTGCTACCTTGCTCGGTCGAGGAACTTTCAGAAGACTACGTATATTCATTAATACGTACGTTGTTGCTGTGGTGGTGGTCTCCAGTACGAAGACTGGTTTACTGCAGCTCTCCACGAGCCTCTTCGTCCCTGAATAAATACTGCAATCCATGTCCATTTCAGTCTGGTTACTATACCAATGTCTTGGCCCCACTCTGCAATTTTTACTCCCCCCCCCCCCCCCCCCCCCGCTCCCCTCCACCCAATAAAAACTGCCGATTCCTCGATGTAAGAGAATTTTTCCTATCGACCGATCCCTTCATTTAGTCAAGTTACGCCACGGTTTTCTTTTCTCCCTAACGTTATTTAGTGCGATCTCATTAGTTACGCTATCCACTCATCTAATTTTCAGCGTTCTTCAGTAACGCGACATTTCAAACGCTTCTGTTCTCTTCTTGCCTCAGCTGCTTATTGTTCACGTTTCTTTTCTGTCCAAGGCTACACTCTGGACAAACGCCTTCAGAAAATACTTATTAACACTTAAAATTATATTCTATGTTCACAAATTTCTCTTCTTCAGAACCGCTTTTCTTGCCGTTGTCAGTCCACGATTTATATCCTCTCTACTTCGGCCATCAACAGTTATAAAGGGCATTCAAAGGAAAACGAGACAAATGGAAAAATGTAAGTGCACTGTTTATTATTTTAAAAGTAATCGCCATAACTGTTAATACAGAGTGACAGTTGTTGAACTGTATGAAATGAAATCGTCATAACTTCTGAGCGGTTTGCGTTAGAACGTTTAAACTACGCGGTTGGCCGCGGGGCATGATGGGAATTGTATGCACATGTGCACGCATTGTGTTGTTGTCGGCCATTTTTCATTTGGACGGGTTCGTCAATAAGTAAAACTGGCACATTTGGAGAACCGAGAATCCGCATTTAGGGATCGAGAACTCTTTTGACCTTCAACGAGTGACTGTGTGGTGTGCAGTGTCCAGTCACGGAATAATCGGTGCGATATTCCTTGATGGCAGGGTGACTACAGAATGGTACGTGAAAGTTATGGAAGATAATTTCATCCCCATTATCCAAAGCGACCCTGATTTTGACAAGATGTGGTTTTTGCAAGACGGAGCTCGACTCTGTCGAAGAAGGAGAGTGTTTGATTTCCTGGACGAGCACTTTGGGGACCGCATTCTGGCTCTGAGGTACCGACAGGCCACTGGCTGGGTCTGGCTGCCATATTCTCCGGATCTGATCCCATGCGACTTCTTTTTCTGGGACTATATTAAATACAAGGTGCACAGTAATAACACGAAAACCATTACTGAGCGGAAAACAACCATTCATGAGGGCGTCGACAGCATCGATGTTCCGACACTTCAACGGGTCACGCACAATTTCGCTATACCTCTGCGCCTCATCATCGCCAGTGATGACAGTTATATCAAACATATCATCAAAATCAGTGTTATACCACAATCGATTTGTCAGTCTTATGAGTCCAGTTTCCGAAGGTATCCTCATTTTTTGTGACCAATCAGAACAGCCAAGAGAGGAAAGCAGCCCTCTTCTTCGACTACAAAGTTACTGCACATCTTTACCATTAATTGTGTTGCTGATAGCTTGCATAAATCTGTTCCATTCACAAACTGCTGGTACTTGTAGAGTGGTCTCCACTTACTGGAGCCATTTACTACACGTCCACCGTATATCTTGCAAAGCGGTCTTGAATATGACTGACGAAATGGGGCTGATCATTCCGAATCTAGATCAGTAATTTTCTGTAATGCATTGCTGACTTAGGTTGATCTGAAGTTCTGCAACACATAGATGACCTACTTCTATAGCAGAGGGACCCAATTTAAGCCTCTGGGCCACTTAAAATGTTGGGAAAGCTGAGGCTGGGTAGATGCATTTGAAACCTCTCATGCTGTGGAGAGTACTCCAGCTATTAACAGTGGAAACAATGAAATATACATGGTCGAATACGTTTGGCAGCATACTATTTATGTAATAGCCCACTTAAAAACTGCGAATAATTACTCATTTAATAATCTGAAACTAACTCCACTACGTAAACACGAGTTCAGTGAAGTTACGAGGATTGGAACTTTAATAGTGGCTACTATTTATTTAAGCTCGTATAAAATACAGTAGATACGTGTTTCAAAGTTTTACTTACCTTCAAAGTAGTCACCAGAATTCTGCATAACTCGTTGCCAGCGATGTGGAAGTCGTAGGATACTCTTAGCAGTGCCAGTTGTGTTGACAGTTCGAGCGGCGCGATCTATTGTCCGACGAATTTGTAGCAGTTCTGAAGCGAATGCCGTGAAGTGTTTCCTTCGGATTAGAAATCGCGTTGAACTCACGAGGGCTTAAGTCATGGGAGTTCAGTAGGTGGTATAGCACTTAGTAGTCCCATCAGTGAAACAAATCAGGAACAGGTTGCACTGTACATGCTTGAGCATTGTCCTGCAAAACGATGGTCAGGTCCTGCAGAAAGTGTCATCACTTCTGTCTCTGAGCTGGTCGTTGGTTGTGTTCCAAAAATGAACAGCATAGAGACAGAAGTGATGACACTTACTGCAGGAGCTGGCCATCATTTTGCAGGAGAATGAGCAAGCACATACAGTGTAAGTTCTTACTGATTTGTATGACTGATGGGGCTGATAAGTGCTATACCACCTACTGAAATCCCCTGACTTAAGCCCTCGTGAGTTCAACGCGATTTCTAAACTGAAGGAAACACTTCACGGCATTCGCTCCAGAACTGCTACAAATTCGTCGGGCAATAAACAGCGCCGCTCGAACTGTCAACACAACTGGCACTGCTAAGAGTATCCTACGACTTCCACATCGCTGGCAACGAGTTATACACAATGCTGGTGACTACTTTGAAAGTCAGTAAAACTTTGAAATACGTATCTATTTTGTACAAGCTGTAAATAAGTAGTTGCCACTATTAAAGTTCCAATCCTCGTATTTTGTGTACTCAAATGAGACAAGTGGACAGAATATGCTGTCCACAAACTGAAGAGGGAAAAGTTCTTGTGGTGTGGGAAGCTGTCTTTCCCAGAAAAACGCGACAGTTGCCGTACAGTATGACTAAGAATCAATTTATCCTCTAGAAGGGTAGAATATTGTACAAAGTTTTACGTATAATCTGTCCATATTCATCTCTTGCGTTAATTTTATTAGTAATTCATATCTATATTCCATGTGCTGTTGATGCACTTTGTAGTAAATAAACATTCCCTGGACACGTCTGCGCACTGCGTCGCCACTAGTTCATAACAGGAGCTGCTGGAGGTTCGGTGTAATTTCCTGAAATCCCATGTAGTTGCTCCTTTAGACGTAGTGGGGTACGGAAGGTGGAGACTCGCATACTCGCACAGTTTGCAGACCTATGAAAAAGAAAAGGCTATGACCGTAATCTGGCAACCTACTCTCCCTCACGCTTCTACGTTACACTCCCCTGCCCTCCATCCAGTTACACACCCAGAACACATTTTATCCCTTAACAGGACTCTGATACACTTAGAAATGGTACGCACGCATTTAATATTTGCTTTTAACCCACTTAATTTAACAATAAACATTAATTTTATACCGTTAAAGCACTTTTTACGGGAAATTTAATGTAGTTTAATTTTCTACTACGAAACATTTTCGCTAAAATCCACAGTTTTCGAATAATTCACAGGAAACATAAAAAAGTGATCTTTATACGTTCCTCTTCTCCCACGCTGACACGCATCCTAATTTTCCTTCGCTGAGTGGACTAAAGATAACATGTCGCCACTCGACGACGCGGAACTCGCATGAATAATGATTGAGTTGCTTGCCATGCAAAATAAAAGCAGAAATTGTTTCGAAAATTAACTGCTGATGACCGAAGTAAAGAAGATATAAAATGTAGACTGGCAATGACGAGAAAAGCGTTCCTTAACAAGAGAAATTTCTTAACATCGAATATAGATTTAAGTGTTAGTATTCCTTTTCTGAATGTATGGAAGCGGAACACAGACGATGAACTGTTTGGACAAGAAGAGAATAGAGGCTTCTGAAATGTGGTGCTACAGAAGAATACTGAAGATAAGAAGGGTATATCACGTAACTAATGCTGAGGTACTGAAGAGAGACAAGAAATTTGTGGCATAACTTGACTAAAGGAACAGATCGGTAGATAGGACCATTGTAAAATATCAAGGGATTATCAATTTGGTTTTGAAGGGAAGTGAGGGAGTTGAAAATCGCAGAGGGAAACCAAGAGATGTATACATTAAGCAGATTCAGGGGGATGTAGGTTGCAGTAGATATTCAAAGATGACTTGCACAGGAGAGAGTAGCATGGAAAGTTGCATCAAATCAGTCTTCGGTCAGAAGACTACATCATTATTCAAAAATTATCGTAAGAATTGTGATACAGGAATCATTATAAAATATTTAAAGTAACAAGTTAAAGTGCCGATTGATGAAAGTCGTCTCTAATGTAACATCAGAGACTGCCTTTATTCTGTTTCCTCTACTAGCCACTTGTATAATAATTACATCTGCAACAGTTCAGCTCTCAATATGAACTCAAGCTATTCAAAAAATTAATGATTTGAGACATATATGGTATGGTTCAAGTGTCAAAATCCGCATGCTTGCACTTTCGACGTCCCTCTAAGCGGCGGTACATTCTCTTATAACGACTGCGTCTTCGAATTACGCGTTGGGAATGAGAGGCCGCACAAAATGCTGTTATAATCGGTTCTTCGTGTGGCAAAAACGAGTAGCTTCAACATTTGTTAAAAATATTTGCCGTGCGCCTAAACAGCTAAAAATTTGACAGTTTATTTCTTTCGGTGTAGTATTCCCGTGTGAAAAAATCCAATGTGGGTTTCGACATGTCGGATCGGACCTTTCTATTGTTAGAGCGAAGAACATATTTGTGTTTTTGTGCAAGGTGAGTAAATTTTGTTACTCAAACATCGAAGCTCCTAGGCAGCATATCTTTAATAATTGAGAATAGATAATTATATTCATATGTTCGTTTAGAGGGGATTATTATATCTTACATGGTACATTTGCAAAATTTGAAAACCTGGAAGTTACTACTGTAGTTTGGAAACTAATTTAAACATGACAGTGGGGCGCATTTACGCAGTTCTGTTTCGGCACATTTACACTCTGTTTAGCATTACCGGTCTCAATGGTACCCCAGTCAAGGAAAGACAACCGCTGTTAGAATTGCTGTCTAAAACAATGGAGCCACAGGAGAACAAAAGGTAGAAACTGCTACAAAAGCTGTTTGAACCTATACAGAAAGAAATAATTTTCTGACAGTACCACACGTAAGGGCAAGAAACTGCTAAAAGCAAGAACAAGGAAATGTGTTGATAGGCCTACTTCTGATATCATTAATGTTCTGCCCAAAGGCTGGTTTCACTTGGTAACTCTCTGTGCTCTCCTGTCTTCCGCCAAATCCTTCAGGTCCCGTAATTTCTACCTCCCTTTATATTGTCTATCATCTTGTGTCTCCTCCTCCATCCACTGTTTCCTCTAAAAACTAGTCCTTCAACAGCGGCTGTTTGCAAGCACCCCCACCTTAACGAGCGTCATAGTTCTTCTTCCTTTCTCTTACAACCTGCAGTAGTCTGGTGAAGAGGATGAAAATTGCCTTGGTATTTAATTCTTGTAACTATACAACAAATCAAAAATAAATCAAGAATAGGTCCAGTACTTTATGTGTAAAAGGTGGACTCACGACGATTCTGCCACAGGAGACACATTATTTTTTGGGGGCATAAATTGTAGCTAGGACATTGATGATGAATATGCCTTTAATTAAAATTCAAGCTTTCATCTAGACCATGTTATGCTAACAGGGTGAAGTTCGCCAATGAATTTGTTTAATACCAGTAAAATAGTTGTGTTTTGCCATGTTAACTGGTGCACCTAAGACTATAATTTTATTTACTGCCACAAAAATGGAAAAGTTTAGTAGTGTGTTTTGTTTAGTAGTTACTGTGTTCTATGATGTACATTAACGTGCCTCCCAAGGTGCGTAACCCTATCGTGTAACAGGAGCACGTTTACGCACTCGACTAGAGCCTATGAAAAATTATTTTGCACTCTTAAATGTCATGTTGAGTAACAAGTGTACATAGCAAATTATACTTCAATCCCCATGTTATCAGTCTAAACATTTTTAAACACGACGAACCTAACCGAAAACAAAAAAAAAATTAAAAATTCTGGATAGAAGCCCACGTAAATGTGCTCCCGTCTCCACTACTGACAGCAAGTTTACTTGACCCATGTATGTGTTGCGACAACTGTTGCAAGAAAAATAAACATGTCTACTCACCGGAAAAGTGAGTATGTATGGAAGTATGTATGGACGTTTCTTCCATGTTTGGAAATGAAACATGGACGATAAATAGTTTGGACAAGAAGGGAATAGAAGCTTTCGAAATGTGGTACTACAGAAGAATGCTGAAAATCAGATGGGTAGATCACATAACTAATGAGGAGGTATTGAATAGAATTGGGGAGAAGAGGAGTTTGTGGCACAACTTGACAAAAAGAAGGGACCGGTTAGTAGGACATGTTCTGAGGCATCAAGGGATCACCAATTTAGCATTGGAGGGCAGCGTGGAGAGTAAAAATCGTAGAGGGAGACCAACAGATGAATACACTAAGCAGATTCAGAAGGATGTAGGTTGCAGTAAGTACTGGGAGATGAAGAAGCTTGCACAGGATAGAGTAGCATGGAGAGCTGCATCAAACCAGTCTCAGGAATGAAGACCACAACAACAACAACAACAACTCACCGGAAATATGACCTATTCTTATTTATCAATTCCGAGAACTGCTACAGGTGAGATAAAAATTTCTGCTTACTGTCATACCATCACGATTTTCAGTCTCCTTTGCTATTGCAGACAATGAGGCATCTGGAGTTTCCTGACTAATCAAGAATTTCGGTACACGATGTACCGTATGGTGCTTTCACATATATCTTCCAACCCACGTCCTGATCTTTTGACATTTACTTTTTTCAATTTTTCGCCTAAATTCTTTCAGAGCGCACTTCATTTCTCTCCGTCCCCGCAGGGACTGCGCAAATCCACTCTTTCACGGTGCAATATACTGCACAATAGACAGAAGGCCGACAGAATTTTAATAAGTTCTGCAGTCTTCAACATATTGCGCACACCGTTAATACCGGTCTCAGGCGCTCTTTATTATTGCGTAAGGCTAAGTAAGTATTGAGCGTCCGACGACACTCGGTCACGCATTTGACGAGTACCGAGCTATTCTGAATAGTGAGTACGGGTTGACAGCCGAGTTTGCGTGTTCACCATTTCCCGCACCGCGTCGGCCTATTTTGCGCCTCATCAAAGTGGAAGACTTGTCTAGACGTGTTCTTGAACGCCGGCCACACCTCGCTTCAGCTTTCAAGCCGTCTTGGTTGTGCAATCGTTCCTCGTCCTTTCGTTATTGTATTCGCTATTGTGAAAGACCTGAGTCGAAACAAGGCCCCCGGTGTAGACAACATTCCATTGGAACTACAGATGGCCTTGGGAGAGCCAGTCCGGACAAAACTCTACCATCTGGTGAGCAAGATGTATGAGACAGGCAAAATACCCTCAGACTTCAAGAAGAATATAATAATTCCAATCCCAAAGAATGCAGGTGTTGACAGATGTGAAAATTACCGAACTATCAGTTTAATAAGTCACAGTTGCAAAATACTAACGCGAATTCCTTACAGACGAATGGAAAAACTAGTAGAAGCCGACTTCGGGGAAGATCAGTTTGGATTCCGTAGAAATGTTGGAACACGTGAGGCAATGCTGACCCTACGACTTATCTTAGAAGCTAGATTAAGGAAGGGCAAACCTACGTTTCTAGTATTTGTAGACTTAGAGAAAGCTTTTGACAGTGTTGACTGGAATACTCTCTTTCAAATTCTGAAGGTGACAGGGGTAAAATACAGGGAGCGAAAGGCTATTTACAATTTGTACAGAAACCAGATGGCAGTTATAAGAGTCGAGGGACATGAAAGGGAAGCAGTGGTTGGGAAGGGAGTGAGACAGGGTTGTAGTCTCTCCCCGATGTTATTCAATCTGTATATTGAGCAAGCAGAGAAGGAAACAAAAGAAAAATTCGGAGTAGGTATTAAAATCCATGGAGAATAAATAAAAACTTTGAGGTTCGCCGATGACATTGTAATTCTGTCAGAGACAGCAAAGGACTTGGAAGAGCAGTTGAACGGAATGGACAGTGTCTTGAAAGGAGGATATAAGACGAACATCAACAAAAGCAAAACGAGGATAATGGAATGTAGTCGAATTAAGTCAAGTGATGCTGAGGGAATTAGATTAGGAAATGAGACACTTAAAGTAGTAAAGGAGTTTTGCTATTTAGGGAGTAAAATAACTGATGATGGTCGAAGTAGAGAGGATATAAAATGTAGACTGGCAATGGCAAGGAAATCGTTTCTGAAGAAGAGAAATTTGTTAACATCGAGTATAGATTTAAGTGTCAGGAACTCATTTCTGAAAGTATTTGTATGGAGTGTAGCCATGCATGGAAGTGAAACATGGACGATAAATAGTTTGGACATGAAGAGAATAGAAGCTTTCGAAATGTGGTGCTACAGAAGAATGCTGAAGATTAGATGAGTAGATCACATAACTAATGAGGAAGTATTGAATAGGATTGGGGAGAAGAGAAGTTTGTGGCACAACTTGACCAGAAGAAGGGATCGGTTGGTAGGACATGTTCTGAGGCATCAAGGGATCACCAATTTAGTATTGGAGGGCAAAGTGGAGGGTAAAAATCGTAGAGAGAGTCCAAGAGATGAATACACTAAGCAGATTCAGAAGGATGTAGGTTGCAGTAGGTACTGGAGATGAAGAAGCTTGCACAGGATAGAGTAGCATGGAGAGCTGCATCAAACCAGTCTCAGGACTGAAGACCACAACAATAACAACAATTGTGAGAATACACTTATACAATAAACTGTCATTAAATTAATCTTCATTTGTATTCCCTCGCTTGTTATTTCCTTTCGTTGATAATTTCTTTGACTTTAGAAGTTATCGTTCATCATCTTCTGATCCGAATGATTCTATGTTTCTACATGTACATGAACAAGCCACTGTACAGTGGGCGGCGGACGGTGCTCCATATTGTGGTCCACATAAACGAGGGCCGAGGAAGAAACTGCTGTTGCTATCACTCCCTGCAGATACCTAATCTAAATAATTTACAAACAAACTGAAAAAGAATTAATTTTGAACAAACAATTGGTCTCAAGTAAAAAGTAACAACGTTCTCGTGATACTTGTGTTGTCATTACTGACATTATTATTGTTGAAAAAGTCTTTATTCGACATTCTACAGAAATTTTCGAAATTTCCAGATGGTGCTGTTAGCAAGACTGCCACTTATGATTGTGCCACACTATACCTACGTCAAGCCCGCCCGGTTAGCCGCGGGGAGGGGGGGGGGGGGCGTGGGGGTCCACCGGGGACCGAACCGCACAATAACCCTGAAAGGGTAGTTCGGTGTGGGGCGGCGCAGGGGTGAGGTGGGCTACGGTAGTCGTTGTGGCGCTGTGATCCACTGCTGCTAGGCCCCCGGTTAACATACAATACAATACAATATCTACATCAACGACAACAAACTTCAATAGAATTCTCAAATACATAGAAAAGTATGTTAAACAATAATGTTAAGTTTAAAAATAGCAGGTTGTTAAATGAAATTTTCCTTAAACTTAATAATACTCACGTATCTCTGCTCTGACACCGTCCTCTACCTTCATTTTCTTCTTCCATAAGATACCGCCACACGTCAACACCACAAACTCAGCTGCACTAATTACGATTGCCCAATGGGTTTCCATTCTACAGAGCTACTGAACGACGGATATTCGTTTTACACAGAGTAATCTGATGCGTGGCAATGTGCGCATGTGTGGTTCAAGGCGTTCGCGATATGGGGAGTACACCTCGACATCTCGATGAACAAGTTCCCTGTTCGGCACGTCTGACGCCGCTTTTAGACTCTACAACGGTTTAAACATCTTTCTCAGAAAAGAAGATGTAATATCGCTGGAAAGTCATTCAATCGACATTAAAGTGAAACTTGACGTTTTTACGTCCCACACTGTTCAACAAATAGTCAGGTGTCCGCTAGAACGTTTGATGCTTGCAAAGGAATGTGTTGTGACAAATTTATTCGAATTTGGAGGATGAAATTTATTACTCTAAATGAAAATAAATTTATTTCATCCATTTCTTTGCGTACACTATATGATTTACACACCGTTAGAAATCGTGCATTAAAATAATACGTGAAGTGAATGAAATCGGAAGTTTGTAAAGAAGAAATATCAGGGGAAGGCTACTCCGCTAACTATGGAGGCGCCAGGCCCCCCCAAGCCATCAGACTTTAAACATTTGGTGCATTTCATTTGCTTCAGAGGTCCGAGACAGCTGTATCAGATCTTAGTAGACTGCGTTCGAAAACTGTAGTTTTTGGCCCTTCTTGCATTTGTATGATTATGTAACAATATTCTCACTTTCTAAATAGAATGTCGCTTTAGATATTTTTTAAAATTATGTGCCTATTTAACGTAGTGATCTCTTCCTGTTCTGTGGCTTTGAAGGAATTAAATTCAGAACTCCAGTCACAATTAATGTTGTCACCCATTGTGCATATTTGGCGTCATATACAGCGTGTTGAAAACTGTCCCATATTCTTACACGAGACAGTAATGATCAAACTTAAAAGAAAGCCCAGTCAAAATATTTATTGGGATACGGGCCATCGTACCTTTTGTCTGTTGAACTACTGTAACTTCCCAGTACGGTTACTACTTATCCTTAAGCCCCCTCTTCCAAGAGTCACCAACTCGTACGAACACATCTGGTGCCCGCGTAGTTAGTACCGAGAGAGGTGGCACAGTGGCTATCGCACTGGAGCCGCATTCGGTAGCACGACGTTTGAAATCCCCATCCGATCATCCAGATTTATGTTTTCCATGATTTCCTTAAATCACTGAAGGCGAAAGCCGGGATGGTTCCTTTGAAAAGGCACGGGCGATTTCCTTCCACATCCTTCCCAACTCTCAGCTTGTATTCTGTCTGTAGTGACCGGGTTGTTGACTACATGTGGAACACTAATCTCCCTTCCCACCGTTTTTTTTTCCGCAGTAACTCTGCATGAAACAGACGCTCCTATGACGTGTGCATGTTTTCCATGGGTATAAAATGCACCAATGCCTTCAAATGTCCCCATAGCTAGAAATACAGCGCTTTAACATCGTGTGAACGGGGAGGACACGATACTGAACTTCATCGGTCACTTGGAATGCATCGTTGATGATATAGTTCGGCGAACGTGACATATGGCTACCGATTAACGGCGTTGGCTAACGTGTAGCAGAATGTCATGTCTACCACTTCCGCCGTTGAATATCTGGATTGCATTTTACTGTATACCTCGCTTACACACCATGGAATTATTAATCTCAAAACGATAATTGCTGATGAGGAGACGCAATCCCTAACAGCATCACAGTTACAAGACTTGTAATGACCGTACAAAATGTTAATTATTTTAATTACATGTCAGATCATGACGGAAGAAGTCACTCGGGTTTTGCATGCAAACCGGGAAGTTAAACAGGATATCGGAGGCAGATAACGAATCTCAGAGCAACTGGACACTGTTTCTTCTTCGAGGCTGGTCAAACATGCTTGCAAGTAGTGCACTAGACACGTCACCGGCATCGCCGAGGGTCGAGGTCGGTGAAATGATAGGGAACTTTCCAACAAGTGTAATGGAAGAATTACGACTACAATTTAGAATGATAGTCAAACATTAAGACGAACACATGTCTGGGTAAGTTTCCGAAAGACTATTCCCGATAAATATCGTCGAGTACCATGTGCACCCAGGATCATTATAGAAAGAAATAAAAGCTCAGAGAGGGGCAGATTAAAATGAAGTGACAGTAGGGGTGAGAGTGGTCGAGAGGAAGGAGATTCGGCGAGTAATCCAAGCAGCCGGAGTGATGTAACGCTGCTCATCAGCACCTCAGGGAGCAACAGACACTTCAACAACGAGAACACATGAATAGCAGGAAGAAGTTACTGATTAGTACTCTCTTCTTGTACTATAGCACAAGCGGCCCTTGATTGACAGTGAACTATTTGAAAGCGTTGATGATTTATGATTTGAGCCAAGTGTCCAGTAGTTAGCTGACTGAGTGACAGTGACAGCACTCGTCTCTGATAAAGGTCTCTCCTAGTGACAATTGGAAGCATTTAGTAGACCGAGTGGCATGAAAGCACACGCCTCTGATAAACCTTGTTCCTAGTGATTATTGAAGGCAACAGACATTCTGTTATGGAGTTTTGGTCAGACACCACAATAAACAAATGCGTTGATAGAACAATAGACGAACTGACTTAATGTAATAACTTGTTACATCAGTAGCTAATTCCTGCAAAAAAATCCAAAAAAATTACCAACCTGTTGTAATCGAACGCCCATCACAAGCAAGGAGATTCCTTCCTCTTATCTCTGCTGTAAGTTTGGCAAAGAAGCTGACTAAACCATATTGTCGTTAACGCCCTGGCGGCACCACGCTGGTAACACCAAAGACAAAAGAAAAACCATTGGTGTAGGGAAACTATTCTAGAATGCGACGTACAAATTTGGTTTCAGATGTGTGGAGTGGCATTAGCGAACTGTGGTAAGTAATGAAGTAGGTGAATAATGGGAACAAAAAACATTGGAAGCTGGAGAATAAAATATAGCACTTGTGTCACTGAGTCTCACTGCAAGAAGAAGAAGGCCTTACCAGCAGCAGCGCCCAGAATTCTGGGAGCCCAGCAGACTAAATAAGTAGCAACGCTTGACATTACTGAGTGCCCAGCAGACTACATGAGTAGCAGTGCCTGCGTTTCTGGAAAGCCCAGCAGACTACCGCGAGTGGCAGCGCCCAAGATTCCACAGAGTCTAGCAGGCTACACGAGTAGCATCGGCCGAGATTCCGGGTAGACCACCAGACTACATATGAAGCAGCGCTAGAGGTTCTGAAGAGAACAGCACAATACAAGAGCAGCAATACGAACGACTCTGGAAAGTCCAACAAACTATATGAGTTGCAGCACCCAATATTCAGTAGAGCCTAGCAGGCTACACGAGTAGCATCGGCCGAGATTCCGGAGAGAGCAGCAGAATACATATGTAGCAGCGCCCGAGATTCTGAAGAGCACAGCAGATTACAAGACTAGCAGCGCCCAAGGTTCTGGAAAGCCCTGCAAACTACCACGAGTTGCAGCGCCCAAGTTTCCACAGAGCCTAGCAACCTACACGAGTAGCATCGGGCGAGATTCTGGAGAGACCAGCAGAATACATATGTAGCAGTGCCCGAGATTCTGAAGAGCCCAGCAGAATATAAGAGTAGCAGCACCCAAGATATTGGAAAGGCCAGCAGACTACCACGAGTGGCAGCATCCAAGATTACACTGAACCTATCAGGCTACACGAGTAGCATCGGCCGAGATTCCGGAGGGACCACCAGAGTACATACGTAGCAGCTCCAGAGATGCTGAAGAGAACAGCACAATACAAGAGCAGCAGTACGCAAGACTCTGGAAAGCCCAGCAAACTATATGAATGGCAGCAACCAATATTCAATAGTCCTAGCAGCCTACATGAGTAGCATCGGCCGAGATTCCGGAGAGATCAGCAGAATACATATGCAGCAGCGCCCGAGATTCTGAAGAGCCCAGCAGAATACAAGAGTAGCAGCGCCCAAGATTCTGGAAAGCCCGTAAAACTACCACGAGTGGCGACGCCCAAGATTCCACAGAGCCTAGCAGGCTTTGCGAGTAGCATCGGCAGAGTTTTTGAAGTGATCAGCAGAATACATATGTAGCAGCCCAGAGATTATGAAGAGCACAGCAGAATACAAGAGCAGCAGTGCCCAAGACTCTGGTAAGCCCAGCAAACTGTATGAGTTGCTGCGCCCAATATTCAATAGAGCCTAGCAGGCTATACGATAGCATCGGCCGAAATTCCAGAGGGACCAGCAGAATACATATAGAGCAGCGCCCGAGGTTTTGATGAGCCCAGCAGAATACAAGAGTAGTTGCGCCCAAGATTCTGGAAAGCCCAGTAGACTACATGAGTGGCAGAGCCCGAGACACAGTGGACCAGCAGAGCCCAGCAGAGCCGAGGAAGATTGGGAATAGCAAAGCAGCAGAACAGACTAGCTAGTGCGAGGAACTAAGAATAAGTTCCCTTGGGTTTTAACAAAATTACGTCTTCCAATAGCGTTAACGTACCTGCTGCGGATGCGTTGGTTTTGGTTTCGAAGACATTTGATAGTAACATAAGACAATTGAGAGTATTCATTGAAGTCGTTAAAATCGAGGATACAAAATTATAATTTAGTCTGTGAAGTGTAATACAACAGGAAATGCTAGAGCAAATTTTAAAGTAAGGGAAAACACGAAAAATTAGCTGCAAGTGAGAAACTAGCTGATAAAAGAACTATAGATTTCTATGCTTGTCGTATGTTTAAAGGCAGTCAATACACAGGTGAATCAATTGATACTTGGGGAAATATGATAGATGAGCTATTTAAATCGTTCATGGTTGCCATCACGAGAGTAACGGATGGGGAACAGCTGGAAGGTGCTCTAGATTTTATGCACTAGGCCATGCATTTTTCATTTATGGATTAGCCAATGACAGAATACAAACGACTGTGTGCAGTTGAGGTGAAAACTTGAATTTAGGCGAGGCCGTGGAAATACCCCAACAAGAAGAGGGCGCGATTATGTCAGTGAAAGAACAGAACCAGGCTTCAGGGGGAATAAATTAGCATAATAATAGTAAGAAATAGTTAAACAGGTGGTAATAGACAGACAGCAGTCGTGCATAACCACCGTTAAATGGCCCAAAGTGAGAGTAGAAGGCGCGAGGCAATAAATAATATGATGAGGACTTATTGCAAGGAATTCTGTACAGAACTTAAAAGTTTTGTAAATACAGGCACACATATAAATATACTCAAGAGGACTCATAAACCTCCTAAATATCAGCAAATCATCAAGAAGTACGGAAGTTAAAAGGAGTAACACAAGGTACGATGGTGAGTGTTCATCGGAGGTGAGGATATCATCTGGAGCGCCCCAGGGAAGTGGGGTAGGTCCGCTGTTGTTTTCTATCTACATAAATTATCTTTTGGATAGGGTGGATAGCAATGTGCGGCTGTTTGCTGATGATGCTGTGGTGTACGGGAAGGTGTCGTCGTTGAGTGGCTGTAGGAGGATACAAGATGACTTGGACAGCATTTGTAATTGGTGTAAAGAATGGCAGCTAACTCTAAATATAGATAAAGGTAAATTAATGCAGATGAATAGGAAAAAGAATCCTGTAATGTTTGAATACTCCATTAGTAGTGTAGCGCTTGACACAGTCACGTCGATTAAATATTTGGGCGTAACATTGCAGAGCGATATGAAGTGGGACAAGCATGTAATGGCAGTTGTGGGGAAGGCGGATAGTCGTCTTTGGTTCATTGATAGAATTTTGGGAAGATGTGGTTCATCTGTAAAGGAGACCGCTTATAAAACACTAATACGACCTATTCCTGAGTACTGCTCATGCGTTTGGGATCCCTATCAGGTCGGATTGAGGGAGGACATAGAATCAATTCAGAGGCGGGCTGCTAGATTTGTTACTGGTAGGTTTGATCATCACACGAGTGTTACGGAAATGCTTCAGGAACTCGGGTGGGAGTCTAGAGGAAAGGAGACGTTCTTTTTGTGAATCGCTACTGAGGAAATTTAGGGAACCAGCATTTGAGGCTGACTGCAGTAGAAGTTTACTGCCGCCAACTTACATTTCGCGGAAAGACCACAAAGATAAGATGAGAGAGATTAGGGCTCGTACAGAGGCATATAGGCAGTCATTTTTTCCTCGTTCTGTTTGGGAGTGGAACTGGGAGAGAAGATGCTAGCTGTGGTGCGGGGTACCCTCCGCCACGCACCGTATGGTGGACTGCGGAGTGTGTATGTAGATGTAGATGTAGACGAGAATACGATGGGTACAGCAAAAATGAATTTAAGTATACCGGGAAAGGTGTTAGGCAAACATACATTCCATGTATTATAAAATGGGACAGATGTCCCATATAGTGGTCTATTAGGTAGAGATGTATTACAACACCGGGGAGTCATCACTGATTATAAATGGAGACAAATAACAGAGAACAGGTATGACATTTCGATATTGACAGTACCACAAAAGGAAGTACTGCAAGGGCGTAGGAACCTCGAAACTGTAAGATACAAAAGGGATCACTACAAGGAGATACTAAGAATGAGAACAGGCTAAACGAGTTCTGTGAGGGGGAACGATGCGATACGACACCGGTAAAAGAAAGGAAAAGCCATGAATCAAAGGAAACGACAGGACCCAGAGAAGAACACATCATGAGGATCTGACTGAAAAGACAGAAGGCAGAAGATGGTTCTGGGAGGTCAAAATATAATAGCGACAAAACAAGAAGTGACATTGGGTGTACAGATATCAGAAGCTCGAATACAAAATACTCAGGGTAAATGCATATTAGTGTGACGAAAGCTAGTGAGGTACTGTGTGATGCGAGTTCCGTGTTCTTAATTACAAAGCCCGTATACGTTGGAGCAACAGTGAGGAGGCTAACAGAAACGTTGGATCCGGCATCGGATGACAGGAATTGTATAGCGCAGGCAGAGACGCCTCAGGTAAGGAGAACTCAAATGATAAGGAGAAATATTAAGTAAAAAATTGTGAAGTGAATATTATGATGTGTTTCATTTAAAAGGTGACAGATTGTCATTTAAAAAGACAGTAAAACGTACACTTTCGAAATCGTACGAGAACACAGGCAAGATTGTAAATGTCAGTCCATATCAGATACCAGAATCCCGAAAGAAGATATTACGTAAACGTGCAGAAAAAAATGTTAGCGGACGATGTTATTGTAGAAAGACTAAGACCATGGAATGCGCCAGTATTATCAGCTTCCAGAAACGTCGATGCCAATAGAAAACTAAAATACTGGTTGGTGAGTGACTATCGTAAGGTAAAGGAGATATATCGGTAATTCTCGATGAGATAGTAAAATCTAAGTACTTTTCCACATTGCATTTAGCCAGTGGATATCGGCAGAAGTTGATGGAACATCAGGACAGGGAGAAAACAGCATGTTGTGCTAATTATCAGCAGTATGAGCACAAGAGTATACCTATGGATCTGAAAGGAGCACCTAGTAGATTTCAGAGATCAATGAAAGTCGCATTGTCAGGATTACAGGGAAAAAAAATGTTTAGTATGTTTGGACCATATTATCTGTTACAGAAGTTCTTCAAGAGAACATAATGAGAAATTAAGCGAGATATTTGACAGAGTAACGGAACGCAGGCTGAAGTTGCAGCCAGACATGTGAATTTTTATGGAACTTTAGTTTAGACCACACGTGTACAGAAGGAAATTCAATATAGTAACAGCCTACAAGCCGCTAACGTGGCTTTTTTACTTTTTTTATTTATTTTTAATGCGAAAGAACCATCATCGCGTTTATTAAAATGGAAATTGAAATTATAATAATGTTCGTACAAGATTAACAATCCAGGAACACTGAATACCAGTGCAAATCAATTAAGGGGAATGTGAGAAAGTGATGAATAAGCTCAGGTGATCGAAAACGTAGAGCCAGTTAGAAGAATAACTGAGGTTACTGAGTTTGAGGAAGAGATGTTAGAGCTAAGTGAGGAACAGAAAGCCGAAATTATGAAGGAAGTACATGACAATTCATTGGGGGGACATTAAGGGATTCATAGGAACATGGACCATCTAAATAAATATAGTTCATGGAAGGGAATGCAAAGGAACATCGAGGAAACTATTAAACAGTGTGATAAATGTCAATGAAGTAAATTCACACAAAGTAAGACCAAGATAAAACTAGTTGTTATGGACATGGCAGAAACCATGTTTGACAAATGTCATACGGATATAGCCAGTCCAATAAATACAACCGCAGAAGACAAGACATGTATTTCCACTTTTCAGGATGGTATGTGCAAGTTTACCGTAGCAGTTCCGATAGAGAAGCAAGACGCAGACACAGTAGCAGGTAAATTCATTGAAGAAATTGTATTAAAGTGTGGTATTCCTTCAATAGTATTGACACATCAAGGTTCAAATTTTCTAGATGAAGTGTTTAGAAGAGTACGCAGATTACTGAGAAAAAAGAAGATACGGACAACCGCAATCCACTTGCAGACAAATGGAGCATTGAAAAGCACACATCGGACGCTGATGGCGTATTTGAGGCATTTCATAAATGACGATCATAAGAACTGGGACAAGAGGGTGCCCTATAGCACTTTTATTTTCGATAGTAAACGACGTAGCAGCACAGGGTATAATTCTTTTCAATTAATTTTTAGAAGGACAGTGAATTTACAGAGAATGTTACAAAAGGAGACAGCCGCGATAGGAAGTGATTATGAGGATTATTTATATCAGTTCAAAGCTAGGATGCAAGAAGCGCATTGAGTAGTGAGAGAGGCCAAAAACATAGTAATAAAGACAAATAGGAGACAAGACTGGAAAGTAAATTTTAATATATTGGAACCTTATAACTAAGATGAAGTTAGAAATGTAAGATTAGGATGTCGCTTACAGACCCATCATGATGCCATCCAGCGCAATAACCTGGCTTCTGATTACCATCAGCAGATGGTGAACCTATAATTATCACAGGTACGGAAAGATGGCTGGTATCTTGGAGATTTACGCGATATAGATATCACCTGGGACATACTAGCACCGTAAAGGCGACATCAAGATAACCAGTACGACATGGAAATTGGTAACCTATGTGAATTTGAGGGCACTAGATGAAAAATTTCAAAGTGTAAGAAGCACAGGATTAAAAATGATCCAACAATGTAAACAGGGACGGGATCAACTAAACATTAGCCAAGTAGAATGTAGTATGCCAGTTAACGAGCTTACGTACAATTTAGAACCATTGCAGGAGACCAAATCCATCATAAATCAATTAACAACGCCAATAAAGAAACAAGAAAAGACGTATTCTTAACTTTGTAGTGGAAATCAGTCAAATTTGATTCGGAACCTTAGACGAGGCAGACGCTGCTTATGACAAAACGCAGAGCTGTAGAATGGTGTCAAGATGAGAACAGCTGCTGAAATTGTCCAAACAACAACATCTGGCTGTAGTCCGAGCCACATTGTCAGGTTTGCACAAAACCATAGATTCATTGCGGCCAATGGGCAATTACTCAAAAATGGAATGAATATGTTAGACCAATTTATTACATTTTTTTCTGAGTAGCTCAGATCGTGGGCTCAACAGGACTGCCGCATTCATGACGAACAATGAAAAACTTTTGCAATTGCAGATTTATTTAATGAAGTAAGTATGGAATACGAGCAATTTGTAAGTGCGATAATTCACGCTGAAAAGGTCATTCTTGCTCCTCAAATTGTAAATCCAGTACAGATTGTTAAATATGAAATGTTAATTCAAAATGAATTAAGAGAATTAAAATTTCCTATACTTCTGGTAGAAGAATATGAGTATAAATTATTGAAAATTATGGATCTAGATTTATTTGTAAATAATGGGATATTGGGCTATTTGAATAGTACTCAACTAATTGAAAACAAAGATTTTAATATCTATAAAATGTTACCGGTTCCAGTTAAGTAAAGTTCTGGTACAGAACAAAACGCTTACATAGAACCAGAGAAGGAATATTTGCTGGTAGATGGCACTAAGAAACTGCACTAAGTTACCACTTGATCAATTAAATTGTAAAGAATTGGACAATCAAAAAAGGATATTTAACGAACACATGTGTTTAGTTCACTGTACAACCAGGAGGATAGTGTGGTGAAATTTCTGAAAGAGCGCATAGCCAGTAACTGAGCCAAAAAATGATTTCATTAGCAATAAGTTCATGGACTACTTTTGGCATTAATAAGTGGCTATATGTAATACTTAAAGAGGAAGACATCACTGTTTTGTGCAGCACGTATCCAGCAAAGGATATTAAATTAAATGAAACAGAAATATTCAAATTTGAGAAAAACTGTAAAGGACGTGGATCATACGTACGTACACGATCAGGCAACGTGATACAGACAAACTATACCAGGAGAGAAGTAATATCAGATGTGAATATGAACTTAGATTTTTGTAACGAAGTGGAAATAAAAATCAGTAGCTCAGAAATACAATCTGAACTGCATTTAAACCATATCACATCCAACTTAGAAGACATACTAGCAGCGGGTAAACGAATAGAAAACACTGATAAATTCATAGATAAAAAATAACTGAAATTAAAACGAGAAAAGAAGGTGCAGATTTATTCCACTGCCACATATATGACCATAAGTTTAATTACTTGTATTACTACATCCTTTATGCTTTGCAAAACACAATTGTTGCAAATAATTACACAAGAAATTTTTTGACGAACCTAGAAATGGGAACCGCTGCCAATGTATTTCTCTCAAGAACATAGTAGTTCAAGCACCGGAAATAAACAGAATATCCTTACGAGCAGTACAGACAGTGGAGGAAACGGTCATATATGAAAGAAACCCGAGAAACAAAATGACCAAGTGGTAGTTACAAATAGATTTTAAGATGTTTTCTTTCAAGTGCAGCATAAGGTCAAATGGATGTAAAAACTTTTTAATTACAATAAGATGTTTCCTTTCAGATATAGAACAAGATCAAATGGATGCAACGACTTCGTAACTACGGTAAGATGTTTTCTTTTAGGTATAGTAGAACGGACAATTGATGTAAAAAGAAAATTTAAACGGCACTTTGAACAATGCACATTAATGTGATTTTGCGGGGAGATGTCAAAAGCATAGAAAAGTTACTAATTTTAATTGTATGTCAGATCATAAAATGTCAATAATTTTAATTGCATGTCAGATCATAACGGAAAAAGTGCGCTTGGTTTTTCACTCGCACAGGGAAATTAAACAGGACGTCTGGGGCAGATAACGTGCCTCAAAGCTGCTGGACAGTGTTTGCTAACTAACCTAAGGACATCACACACATCCATGCCCGAGGCAGGATTCGAACCTGCGACCGTAGCGGCCGCGCGGTTCCAGACTGTTGCGCCTTTAACCGAGGCTGGTCAAACGGGTATGTCGAGGAAAGCTTCCGAGAGAATATGCCCGACAGATATCGCAGAGGGCCGTGTACACACAGGATCGCTGTAGACCGAAATAAAAGCTTAGTGAGGGGCAGATTAGAGTGCACTGACAGCAGGGATGACAGTAGTGGAGTGGAAGGAGACTCGGCGAGTAACCCAAGCAGCCGAGTGCAGTAATGCTCCACAGCAATAGACACTCGAACTGTGAGAGGACGATGATGGACCATGGTGGACACACGGCAACTATAAGCTTAGTAACAATTTTCAGCATTCTTTGGAATAACACTGAACAGAGACTATCTGTCTCTATCTCAAAGAATTAAGTTAGAAGAATTTCAGTGAATAGCAGGAAGAGCTTACTGATTGATACTTGTCTCTTTTGCTGTAGGATAAGTGGCCTCTAACTGATAGTGAATTATTTCAAAGTACTCATGGCTTACGGTTTAGGCCATGTGGTCAGTAGCATTCGTCTTTGATAAGCGTCCTTCCTTGTGACTGTTGAAACCAGTTAGCAGGCTGAGTGGCAATGAAAGCACTCGCCTCTAATAAAGGCCGTTCCTAGTGACTATTGAAAGCATCAGACACTCTGTTAAGGGGTTCTGGTGTGACACCTCTATAAACAAATGCATTGATATAACAATAAACGAACTGACTTACTCTAATATTTTGCTACTTCAGCAGATCAATCCTGCAAATTCCAAGAAAATTACCAACCTGTTGTAATCGAACACCCATCCCAACCAAGGGGATTTCCTCACTCTCATCTCTGCTATGAAGTCTGAAGCTAACTAAACCCATATTGTCCTGACTGCACCATGCTGATGAAACCGAAGCCAAACGAAAAAAAATTGGTGTAGAGGAAACTCTTCTGGAATGCGACATACAAATTTGGAGTCAAATGTGTGGGGTGGTGTTAGCATTGTCGTTAACATATGCACTGCGCCACGCAGGCAACACCGAAGCCGAAAGAAAAAGAACTGCTGCACAGAAACTATGCCGGGACGCGGCAGACAAGCTACAGAGATAAACACAACCAATAAGAAACGAGCGAAGAATGTCAGCAAGAAGAGAGCCTACATTTCATGAGGTTACCACTGCTGCGCCTCTATCTTTAGGAGAATAAATATAACATTTGTGAGTAGTGGAAACACGTGGTTAAACCACTCTGCCTACAACAATCAGATATGCTGTTGAAATTTCCTGGCTAATCAAAACTGTATGTTAGTCCAAGACTCGAACTCGAGACCTTTGCGTTTCACGTGTAAGTAATCTACTAACTTTTTAACTTTTTTTTTACTTTTGAGGTTACATCGGACTGATAACTTCAACAGCAACCGAAATGCAGCTTAAAAAGTAAGGGAATGTGTGAACTCAAACTCGGGATTTTGTGTCTACATTTCACCACGTCTGTACGGAGCGATTTTTTTCTTCTTTATTTAATTATTTTTTTGCCATGGAGAACCAAAACAACGAAAAGGAAAGTATAACTTTATTAAGACAAACATTTATGTATCGCACCTGCTGTCAAAAGTGCGTTGGAATCGCATCACTATAGGCGAGGAGGATGAATATAAGGGTAACAAATAGCTGAGAAATGGAGGAGAACCAACTGATACCCCTCCGTCGTGGCAGCAGCACGTGGGGGCAGAGTGGGCAGGGGTCAGTCAGACACAAGAGGCTTGGCCACGGCGTCCCCATCACCATCAGCACTATCGTTGGCGATACAGGGAGGAAATAAACACTGTGCCCCTCAAAAAACCGACCAGTAATTGAAAATATGAAGGACAGAGAGGGTCGGCGCCGTCCAGGTGTCAAAATATCTGCGGGAATGGGAAAATAAACGAAAAAATGAGCGCTCCATATGCACCTGACTCACCCCAACTTCGCGAAAGTTTTCCAATACTGGGACCATCTTTGTGTATCGTCATAAGTATTTTGTAGAAAATTTCGGTAATAGAGACGCCATTTGTCATCATCGCCGTAAAGATACTTAATCGTTCGCTCTTTGATCGGAATGACAGCCCGTGACTTAGTTGTCGGAAAGTACTTTACGTCTGGGTGAATGAAGGACTCAGGTGTAGTGACATGCGGCGGTACACGGAGATAATAGCTACTAGCTATTATTTGGCGTGCTAGGAGGGAGACAACCTCAATTGCTCCACAACTGAGGTGGTGACTGTCGATGTCCAGATTCTGATATGCAGAGCAGAGCAGCGTGTCCCGCAGTCCACTATCGTGAACCGTTTGAATGGTGTTGAACTTTTCAGAGGCTATGTAGTAACGCGTGGCCCCTACCGATTATGGGAGGAATCTCCGGTGTACATCGCAGGGCACCGCAACCTGGGGCATTTGAGTTCAACAACGTGACAGTGTATACCTCGCAACAAAAATCCTTAAAAATCCTTCGGAAAGGGCGGTAGCGTTCGCGGACGTAGCTAAGTGCCACGATAGAGAAAGACACATGCATAAATGACGGCGGAATGTTACGCACCGCCATCAGGGGAATGAGAGATTCGAGGGAAGAAGGTCCAGTATGTGGTACGTAAAAGATTCACCCCTGCCCCGTCACTGCTTGAACATGGCAGTCATGAAGAGCGCATCCACACTGCTGCGAACGTTCCAGAGTCGGAGCACTTCTTCTCTTGGAAAGAGGGCAAGAGTTTCGTACTTCAGTTTTATGGGCGATCCAACCGTCAGAAAGTATCCCAGGCCCGCCTGTAGACGCCGGCCGATCACAGTAGGCCGCGGCAGCAGCTATGCAATATGGATCATCCGAGAAGCCACTTATGTGTTCAGATATGTGACACGTTGCTATCGGTCGAGCTAGACTAGGAAATGTCGATAGATCGTCCATGCATTAGCCGCAGGATACGGCGGTAGCTGACCGCCGCGGATTGGTACACGGATGGGGTGAAATCAATGCCGAGTCGGGAAATTGTTGAACGCATGGAAGAGGTGCCAGTTCTTCCAGCGTGAGGACTCACCCCTTCTGCATTGCCGCCATTTTTCCATAATTACACTACCCGTCACCGCTCCACACTCCGAAAGTACTCTTGCGACCTCCTCCCTTGCACAGATCAAGTAGCAACAGGTCATCTACGTATGCTCGACATCTGGAAGTATAAAACCTTAGTTCGAGCCCGCATCTCGTGGTCGTGCGGTAGCGTTCTCGCTTCCCACGCCCAGGTTCCCGGGTTCGATTCCCGGCGGGGTCAGGGATTTTCTCTGCCTCGTGATGGCTGGGTGTTGTGTGATGTCCTTAGGTTAGTTAGGTTTAATTAGTTCTAAGTTCTAGGCGACTGATGACCTCAGCAGTTGAGTCGCATAGTGCTCAGAGCCATTTGAACCTTAGTTCGACCCCTGATAGTGCGCTCGTCAGCCACCCAATGAGCATTTCCAGAGCTACCGCTAACATAACAATAATAGCGGCAACCCCGTCGGAGCGAGTGGCGAATAGGGACTGATTCTGCGACCCGTCCATCGACCAGAACCAAACACTGTGCTCCTTCGTGAATACATCCCAATGATGCAGACAAGAAATCGCATATTTGCCATAATCGTGTGTAGGGACTCACTGCGCAACCTGTCGAAAACGCTATCAAAATGAACCGCCACAACTGCCGCTTTAAACTGACACTCCTTGGCCACTACTGTCACATCTCGGCAGTCTCTACTGGCCGTTTCGACGTTCACCGCACCACCCAGACTCGTTTGTTTTGGGGAAAAGTTTCTACTAAGGTGCAAGCGACAATGCAGAGACACGAGCCGGGCGAAAATCTTATAGTCAGCGTTAAGCAGAGTGATGAGGCGGTACCCCAAGCGACATCTTATATACTCGCACCGGTATACCTTCCATAAATGCTGGCAGAATCGACATATATGGCTGTAACAACAGTTCGTTGTCCATTTTTGTCCATGTCGGAGCCATTTCGACTCGTAAGGCTCCAAAGAATTCACCAGATAGCCGATAGATTCCCGACGATCTGTACATAGCACCCATGGCGATTGCTTCACAGACTTCGTCGCTGCTCAAATCTTCTATCATAGGACCCGCATCCACACGTATAAGGGCATAGGAGACATGTATGCCGGTAGGATCGAGGTTCCTCGATGGAGCTATCATCCTCCCGATGGAGTTTTGATAGTGCTTCAGAAATGCACTGACAATTTCTGCCTGACGTGTTACCCTTTGTGGCCGGCAGGTGATCAACTCCGTGACGAAGTGCTGACGTCGTCGTTTCCATTCTTGCACAGCCTAGTATATCGAGGAACTCTCATTCAATATCACGTCCTGGTGATATGCACGCACCAATACTCCCTGAATCTGTCCTGGTGGGCAGTCATCCAAGTCGCTAAGTGCTGCAAAGTATAATTCGGTTCTATGCTGCTATCTCCCTTCTGTATATGATTAATGTACGTCGGATCACCAGTGTGGCACATCGAGCCACCAATCAAGTATCGCCGTAAACAATCCTGTTCGCCTTTCACATGCCAGTCACAACTATTTGTTGCCGACAGTCGCCGGCCGAAGTGGCCGTGCGGTTAAAGGCGCTGCAGTCTGGAACCGCAAGACCGCTACGGTCGCAGGTTCGAATCCTGCCTCGGGCATGGATGTTTGTGATGTCCTTAGGTTCGTTAGGTTTAACTAGTTCTAAGTTCTAGGGGACTAATGACCTCAGCAGTTGAGTCCCATAGTGCTCAAAGCCATTTGAACCATTTGCCGACAGTCGAGATCTTGGAGATTTTGAACACTGATCTTCCATAGGGTTCGACTCCTCCACACTTCCCAGCGTGGGAGAACCTTACAGATGTAGGCGCTGTAATCGGGAAACATCGATAACCAACCCAACGTTTCACATCTTTTACAGCAACGGCAAGGCTCATAGATGTATATATGTGATCCAGTCTCTTAGCCAAATTATTTCATTTGGGCATCTCCGTGGAGCACCTCCCACATGTCACGAAGCGCAAGTGCTCGAATGACAAAGTGCTGGTAGATGTTAGGTTGTCGCCACTAATCCTTCTGGCTGAGAACACTATTGAAATCCTCACCAAGGACGGTATGTTCGTGAAGTACAAGGAAGAGGAGGTAATATCTTCTGCATAAAAGCGTGCCCTGTCTCGCCGTTTTCAAGAATCCGGCACAGTGTAAATGTTAAGTATGCTTGTTTCCAACGTCGTGAAAGCCATTCCTCTGGCACAGAGAATATACTGGACGTTATCGATGGAGAACCCATCACGGTTGTGAGAGGCTACCCCGGCGCCATTATAATCCCCAGGAGATGCATAGCACCGGTATCTAGCGACGTGCGGTTTCGCAGCGAAGTGAACCTCCTGCATCAATGAAATGCCTATATCATACGCCCAAATCATCTCCTTTAGAAGACGTTTCTCGAATGGTGAATGTACATCGTCAGTATTCATCTTTGCATTTCGGCAGGCATGACACTGATTCCCATCCTAGCAGTGTGTGCCAGGATTAGTCAGCATCGATGCGGGATCAGTCTGGTGGAGGCACCCATCCGCCAAGCTCCCTTCACCGTCATCAAGCATCAGTTCTTGGCCTCGGGCACCGGCGAGACCTCCACGCGGTCCGGAGTTTCCTTAATGCCATCACCCGATGCAGGAGCAACCAGTGGCGCTTCGGTTTACATGTCTTCACTCTTCGCTGGCACCAAAACAGCAGCCTTGTCTGTTATACCGGCCGAATTTGAGCCTTCCAGATGGGCATCACATGCCTACGCTGATGGAGGCACCGATAGGTGGAGTTCCGATGATGTTTAATGGCCTCAATCAGTTGCGAAGATGCCTATGCGTCGTTCGGTTGTTCAGCCAGATCATCGTCAGGACACTCGGAAATATCCCGTGCAGACGTCGTACGGCGCTACTTCTTGCTCTTTTTGGGGAACGCTATCTGAGTGACCACTCCTCCGTTTCATGGGATGAGAGGGAGTCACGCCTGTCCGCCAAAAAAGCCTTCGTCGGAACAATAAGGCAATCGATTCCTGTTGCAGTACCTGTCGCATGATCACCCAAAGACTAAACTGATGCCGGAGGAACGATCGAATGAGGTACGTCACCCGTCGCCGCCACCCATTCCTCCGAGTTTTCCTGGGTAAGGCCGTCCCGACTCACTAACGTGTCCGCTTCCCGCCGATCTTCAGGCGGTACAGAGAGGACCGTCGCATAAGCGACCGGTAGCACTGCCATCGCCGGTGACGGTGCTTGCCTGACAGTAGGCAGTTGAGTAATCTGTCGATGCGTACAACTCGCCGCAGGTTACCTTCTTATCCAAATTCAGAACAGGTCCGTGGCTGACCATCGTAAATCGGCAGCTCCCGGCAGATAATGGCTTTTGGTCAGATACGATGGTACATGGCTCTTGAAATTAATAGTGACTTGACGTACCCCGTTAAGAATGTCCTTTAATTGTGACCATCGTTCCGCCGTGTGCCCATGTATGTTCTGTATGGCCGGAAGGCCACTACGTCATCGGACGGGAGCTCAAAAGGCAGCTCGAACACCCATCCGGTCTGGGTCCCCACACCCACATGTTCCACCGTGACCACACCGACGTTCTCGTCCGAATGCAAAAACGGAGGCCGGGTCTTGTCGTCAGCAGAATCCTCTCACTCGCAGAGTTGTTAATCACCTTTTAACATATACAGTGGTATTAACTATGGAAAGGTTTATTCCTAGAAGTTCCGTTGCCAGGATCTTAACATTTCCACAGAGGAAGCATTCCACTTCCAAAGCATCCGATCTTGCGTATTTTTTGCAGAAGCTGAATCGTAATGTAGAATTTCTATATTTATTCGCCATGATAGATAGAGACTGGCACCCGCGCAGATGAACTCCGAAAGGTAAACAAAATCTCGCTCACACGCCTCGCAAGCGGAAATACCGCACGTCCGCTTCGTGCGGCCGCTAGAGTCGAATGTCTGAGACTCGAACTCGGGACTTTCGCTGCTGCTGCACCAAGTGAGTTAAAGGAAGGAGACGAGGTACTGGAGGAAGCAGAGCTGCGAGGACGAGTGACGAGTCGTGCTTAGGTAGTTCAGTTGGTAGAACCCTTGCCCCAGAAAGGCAAAGACCCCGAGCTCGACCTTTCTGGAAACATCCCCCAAGCTGTGGCTAAGCCGTGTCTCCGCAATATCCTTTCTTCCAGAAGTGCTAGTCCTGCAAGGTTCGCAGGAGAACTTCTGTGAAGTTTGGAAGGCAAGAGACGAGGTACTGGCCGAAGTAGAGCTGTGAAAACGGGTTATGAGTAGCTCAGTTGGTACAGCACATGCTCGAGAAAGGGGGAGATCCAGATTTCGGGTCTCGGTCTAGCACATAGTTTGTTGTGTAAGAAGTTTCATATCAGCGCACTCTCTACTGCAGAGTGAAAATTTCATGTAGATATGATATTGCCGTAATATTTTTTTCGGCCCTGTGCGCCAATAATGTTTAACGTTCGTGCGAATGTAGGGAATGTCGTCCCAGAAAGAATGACTTCTGCACCCAAGCTGCTGCTAGAATCTCGTGGCATGATTTTATCTTACTTAATTTCATAACTGTACTACGCAAAGTTAATAATAAATCAATAGTTGCATCTTAGTCCGTCATACTTTCTGAACTTTACCCACCAGTAACTAAATGTTATTAATTAATCAACGATTTATCACCGCCAAAAATAAGAGGTGATATTCTCAATTAAGTTGGGCAAGGGGAGCCTCACAAGTATTGAGTACTGAACGTTCTCGACTGAAGTATTTGCTTCCGGACATGTGTCTACAGGGCTTTTAATTATTTTTTGACCATTACTGTTTCCTGTAACAATATGGCAATTTTTTTTTTCAGATATCCTTCACAATTTGCTATGGGCTGCTCTGTAGTGATTCGAAAAACAAGAGAAAATAATCAGCAATAGAAAATAAAGCAAGCAGTGCGATGGTAACGGCGACTTACCGCATGTGAATCAGGTAGTGTGTGATCGGCAGGTTGTGGTTGTTTGGTGGGGGCGCCCAAGACAGATTGACAGTCCTTGATGTGAATCCCATGATCAAAGGCCGACCAGGTGGGTCTGGCACATCTGCAAACAGACAAATACATGCTTCATGAATCACATATAGCATTTTCAGTACAAGTTGAATGCCGGCCGGTGTGGCCGAGTGGTTCTAGGCGCTTCAGTCTGGAACCTCGCGACCACTACTGTCGCAGGTTCGAATCCCCCCTCGTAAATGGATGTGTGTAATGTCTTTAGGTTAGTTAGGTTTAAGTAGTTCTAAGTTCTAGGGGACTGATGACTTCAGATGTTAAGTCTCATAGTGCTCAGAGCCATTTGAACCATTTGAAGTTGTAAATGGGATGAAATAATACAATATCCTGTCAATAAAAGAAAACCTTAATTCTTCTTTATCCACACCATACCTTTTATAATAATTTTTTACATATAATTTCACTGTAAATAAATACTTTCTTTGTTGTTGAATGTCATCGCTTTGTTCTAGCTGCAGTGACACGTAACGCTTTTAGTTATGTATAACCTTTAGTTATTGACTTCTTCGGCTTGACTCCATCACAAAAAGGAAGCTGGTATAATTAAATTTCATCATCTTATCTTTCTGCTTTTACGACCTCATTAGACAACTTCAGTCAGTCATTTTCTGGTCATCTCATTCAATATGTTTTCTTTCCGAATTGCCCAGTACCTATTCATTCGTACTGATCTCTTTTGTCGTTTCTCATTTGTAAATACCGTTTTTACTGCATGTCGTTTGTCTGTTTTTTGTTTGGTCTTATTTTTATGTTTTCCGATTTCTTTAATATTTTCTGCTTTGTTTTGCAAATCGTTTAGGGTTAATTCTAGCCCTTCCATATCCTCCCTGATTTTCTTTATCCATCCGATTTGTTGCTTCATGTTCCAAAGTTTCTTCGTAATTTTTTTGCTAATTTAGTTTTTGGTGTTCTCATACTGTGACCAAAAAGGATATTCTTACCTCCTGTATAGTACCTGTAAAAGATCCCAGTTAGCTGAGCACGACTTCATTTGGCACTGTCCGAGCATGTTCTAGCTATTTTTCTATCTACTTTTAGTATTTTGTCAGTTCTGTTTTTCTGGGTGACAATGAAAACAGTTTCACTTTCGTATGTCACCCCTGGTTGAACCACCGTCTTGTAGTGTTTCAATTTAGTTTTTAGCGAGAGGCATTTTTATTGTATGTAAACCACGTTAATTTTTGAGCTTTTATCGTTTTATTAGTTCTTTCTTGCCATGCAGGTTTCTCGTCCGAGTTGTGTGTATATTTCTCATAGGTATTTGAATTGTTTCATTATTTTTACTTTGCTGTTACTTATTGTTAGACAGTTGATTACTAGTAAATTTGCTACTATTAACTCAGTCTTCTCGAATGATGTGTGGAGTCCTATATTTGCTCTATATTTTCTAGGCCTGTTATTTGATTTCTCTTTTCTTGAATGTTATGAGTTAGTAACGCAAAGTCACCAACGAATCCCAAGAAATTTAAGTTTATTTTTTCTTTCTTGGATCCATATCTTATGTTTTTAGGATTTTCCTCGTACCATCCCCTCGTCACGTACTCCAGAGCACAGTTCAGAGGTAATGGCGGTAAATCATCTCCCTGTCTTAAGCCTCTTTTAATCGTAAACGACTGAGGTATTTCTTCTCTGAATTTTACATTGCATCTGGTGTTTTCTAGAGCTAAGTTTATCATTTTTATTAATTTGGGACGGCGTCCGAAATTACTTAGTATCTTCATCATTAAAGATTTATAGATACAATCATAAGCTTTTTTGAAGGCTACGAAGTTTATGACTTAGTGCTTTTGTCTTCATTTTTAGCAATCGACTTCGACTTTCAAAGTGATTATCTGTTCCAGGCAACTTCTACAAGTCCGAAATCCTTCTTCATATTCTCGTAGTTCCAGTCCAATGCGATCTTTACAACGATTATATACAGTTCTTGCCATGATCTCGTATGTGACATTCAAATGGGAAAAATCCTCTATATTTGTCTAGATTTGATTTGTCTCCTTTTGTATGTAGTGGATGAAATATATGGGTAGCTATAGTTCAGTGTTCTGGTAGTTCTTTTTTGCTCCAGATTTCACTCTGCATTGGGTAATGATATCTTCACTGGTTCCGCTGCATATTTCCTACAGTCTTCAAATGATATAGCTTCCCCACTTGCTTTGTAGTTTTTGGGCTCCTTCAGAGCTTTGTAGACTTCATGCACTGTGGGTGGATTTATGTTTTCTGCTAGTTTTTTAATGGGGGTATTGCAATAGATCTGGGGAATCTTCGCAATTTAGTAACTTATAAATGTTTCTGCTAAAATTTCTATATTTTTTCTGTTGCTGTGGGTCTACTTATTATTTTCATCCATTGATATGAATATTGGAGGATTATTTCTTTGTAGTTGCTTGCTAAATAATCTGTAGTAATCCCTTGAGTTTTTTTCTCAATATTTATTTGTAATTAGAAGTACATGTATGTCTTTGTGGTAGTGGCGTTTAACCCTTCTTATTCTTTTTTGGGTTATCTTACTTCGTTTTACGATTCTGAAGCGTGAGTCTTGTGCTTTATGACTGTGATACTCTAACCAGGCTTGGTGTCTACCTGGCACTTTTTTATGACATTCATAATTCCACCATTTGCGTTTATTGCTTGGAATTATTGGGGCTACTTGTTCAGGTGCTTGTTTCAGTTGGGAAACTATTAGCACTATATCATCTGCTATTTTTATATTCCTTGGTTGTTCTTGATATTCCTTGCTATTCATCAATTTATGATGGTCGTTGGTTCCCTTCTTTTTGGGTTGGGATTTTTTTCTTTGTCAGTGGGGTGAATTTAATTTTTATCGTCTAATGATCTGATCGTGTAACTGTTCCTCTTAGAACTTTCACATTGCAGATTTGTCTGTGGTAATTTTTATCCATACAGATATGATCGAGTTGCCATTCACTTTTTTTCCAGTCTGGATTTTTCCAAGTTTTAAGCTTATTCGGTCTCTTCTTGAAGCATGTTAACTTTGAGGTCAAGTCATCCGCAATATTCCACCAGTCTTATGTCATTTCTGTTCTTCTTTGTACTGGCCATTATCCTATTATGTCTCTATATCTGATTTCGCTTCCTCACTGGGTATTAAAAACTCCAATCAAAATGTTGGTGTGATTTTTATTTATGTTTGTTGTCGTCTCATTATTTCTGTCATTAGTTGGGACGTGGGCATTCATTATTGGGTGTATTTTATTTAAGCTTTTATAACTATTGCTGATAGCATGGGAGAGTGTGATTTAACTTCTGTTACGGAATCAGTTATATTCAGACTGACCACATATCCAGTTCCGAATTGTGGACCATGATTCATTACCCTTGCTCCTTGTATTCACTTGTAATTTCCATATACCTGTGATTCTATAGGTTCCTAATCAGTGTTTCTTATTCCTCGAAGTCGAGTTATCAGAATCAATTTGTGATCCATTTCATCTGTCAGAATTTTGAGTTTCCCTGGCTGCATGATGGTATTTACGTTGCGTGTTGCTATGTAGTTTATCTGTCCTGTCTTCATACTAAATTTGGATCCTCTGTCAGTCTTTGGTATTTTCAAATGCTCCAACTCATCTAAGTTATCGTTCATCTATGAATTACAATTTTTGTTTTTATTAACTTTTTGTGTTTTCCATGTTATCATGACGCTATACGAGATCAGTTTCCATGGATCCAAGGCAATGTGGAAAACACGAAAGTAAGTAAAAATAAACTACGTGCACCGCACCCTATCCATCGCACGCTCAGTAATTTACAAAGTCTGTTACAAGTAACATGTCCTCACAACCAATAAATACAATTTTCGAAAAGAAATACAATAACCCAGCAACAAACGATAAAAAAGATCATTAACATAGCACTGTTGGCAGTAGAATTTATCAAAATAAAGTAAGAAAGTATAGCAGTAATAGTCACTATCAGTTTCATTCTAGGCCCAACATTTTCTTGTGATGTAAGTAATGTACTGTAGTGATATTCTGATTAGTTGCAGATTACAACTATACCACAGTGTCAGCTGTATTGCAAACGACAGACAACTTCACGAACATCAGTATATGCTTTTAAACTACATATTTAATTAAAGTATTATGTACATAATATCTGTAGTCCAAAATCTGTAGATATTTCCATGAAATTTCTACCTGTTTCCTCTAACGACGGTAAAACGTGTTTTTTCAAAGCAGAATTTTTTAAACTCTTTTTATAATCCACGCTGTGAATTCAGAGAGATTTATGGGCAATCAGGTTTCGATAATCACTTTCTAAACTGAAAATTATACACTCTGTGAATCCAGGGAAGGATTCGGATAAACTCTATTAATTACGTGTATTCGATTTCAAAATTGAGCACGTCATATCTAAAAACTAAAAAAGGTATATGCTTGAAACAACTTTTTCTCACATCGACAATCCTTGATTTATTCAAAAATATAAAAACTTGAAATTCAGTTTTCTGATCATCACACAAGATTAATTTCCCACTACAAGACTGTTTAAACAGAAAATGTTGTGTTATAGATAACACTATGAGATCCAGATACATAAATTACCATAACGTTTGAGAGTTTCGTCGAAGGTTGGCGTTCCAAAAAGGATAGATGCAAGCAACGTCTCTCATTAATATATTGCACCCATTGTTTTCATTCCAGACATTTACTTTTCAGTCACGCCCACGGGAGATACTCAAAGAAAAGGAATCAATGTTATTGTTTAACATCATTGCCTATGTCGAGTCACTGCAGACAGATTCCAAGGATGGCAAAAGAAATCGTACAGAGCTTTCTCTACGGAACATTCAAGCCTGTCGAACACAAACTGTAGTTATATCACCTCAATCTAAACTACTGAAGCATACGTGGCTCTTTTACAGTGTCAAATATACTACTGGCCATTAAAATTGCTGCACCAAGAAGAAATGCAGATGCTAAAAATATTCATTGAACAAATATATTATACTAGAACTGAGATGTGATTACATTTTCACGCAATTTGGGTGCACAGATCCTGAGAAATCAGTACCCAGAACAACCACATCTGGCCGTAATAACGGCCTTGAAACGCCTCGGCATTGAGTCAAACAGAGCTTGGATGGCGTGTACAGGTACAGCTGGCCATGCAGCTTCAACACGATACCACAGTTCATCAAGACTAGTGACTGGCGTATTGTGACAAGCCAATTGCTCGGCCACCATTGACAAAACGTTTTCAGTTGGTGAGAGATTTGGAGAATGTGCTGTCCAGGGCAGCAGCCGAACATTTTTTGTATCCAGAAAGGCCCGTACAGGACCTGCAACATGTGGTCGTGGATTATCCTGCTAAAATGTAGGGTTTCGCAGGGATCGAATGAAAGGTAGGGCCGGCTGATCCCGGCGGAGGTTCGAGTCCTCCCTCGGTCATGGGTGTGTGTTTGTCCTTAGGATAATTGAGGTTAAGTAGTGTGTAAGCTTAGGGACTGATAACCTTAGTAGTTAAGTCCCATAAGATTTCACACACATTTGAACATTGTTTTGAAGGATAGAGCCACGGGTCGTAACACATCTGAAATGTAATGTCCACTGTTCAAAGTGCCGTCAATGGGATGCCATACCATCACACCGGGTGATACGCCAGTATGGCGATGACAAATACACGCTTCCAATGTGCGTTCACGACGATGTCACCAAACACGGATGCGACCAACATGATGCTGTAAACAGAACCTGGATTCATACGAAAAAATGACGTTTTGCCATTCGTGCACCCAGGTTCGTCGTTGAGTACACCATCGCAGGCGCTCCTGTTTGTGATGCATCGGCCGGCCTGTGCGGCCTAGCGGTTCTAGGCGCTTCAGTCTGGAACCGTGCGATCACTACGGTCGCAGGTTCGAATCCTGCCTCGGGCATGGATGTGTGTGATGTCCTTAGGTTAGTTAGGTTTAAGTAGTTCTAAGTTCTAGGGGCTGATGACCTCAGATGTATAGTCCCATAGTGCTCAGAGATATTTGAACCATTTTTTTTAATTTTTTTTTTTTTTGTGATGCAGCGTCAAGGGTAACCACAGTCATGGTCTCCGAGCTGATAGTCCATGCTGCTGCAAACGTCGTCGAACTGTTCGTGCAGATGGTTGTTGTCTTGCAAACGTCCCCATGTGTTGACTCAGGGATCGAGACGTGGCTGCACGATCCGTAACAGCCATGCGGATAAGATGCCTGTCATCTCGACTGCTAGTGAAACGAGGCCGTTGGGATCCAGCACGGCGTTCCGTATTACCCTTCCGAGCCCACCGACTCCATATTCTGCTAACAGTCATTGGAACTCGACCAACGCGAGTGGCAATGTCGTGATACGATAAACCGCAATGGCGATAGCCGACCTTTATCAAAGTCGGAAACGTGATGGTACGCATTTCTCACCAACGTTTCACCAGGCAACGCCGGTCAACTGCTGTTTATGTATGAGAAATCGGTTGGAAACTTTCCTCATGTCAGCACGTTATTGGTGTTGCCACCGGCGCCAATCTTGTCTGAATGGTCTGAAAAGCTCATCGTTTGCATATCACACCATCTTCTTCCTGCCGGTTAAATTTCATGTCTGTAGCACGTCATGTTCGTGGTGTAGCAATTTTAAAAATGGCTCTGAGCACTATGGGACTTAACATCAGTGGTCATCAGTCCCATAGAACTTAGAACTACTTAAACCTAACTAACCTAAGGACATCACACACATTCATGCCCGAGGCAGGATTCGAACCTGCGACCGTAGCAGTCGCGCGGTTCCGGACTGCGCGCCTAGAACTGCTAGACCACCGCGGCCGGCGTAGCAATTTTAATGGCCAGTAGTGTACAAACTAGAAACAACGGCTATCAGTTATTTATGCAACGGCAAATGATTTCTAAAACACTGTCAGGATGTGAGGAAGGGCAACCATTTGGTCCTTGTACAAAATCGCTGTGATCGTGTTAGGGGGGAGCTAAAATGTTTAACTGGAGAACCGCCCCGAGGACAAATAAGACGATAGAGGAGGTAAAGGCTGGGACTCCCACGGAATGTGAAGATCTGCTGGGGGAGCAGACCGGATCGACGAACGCCGCGCGGCCACGGCAGCAGCAGTCGACATCCGTAAAAATTCCGCGACTCGCCGAGGTGTTCTGAGGTTTCTCCGTATATGGCGCGCGTGACCGGCGTGCCAAGTCCCGGTGCCCAGTAAGAATGTAAAGTGTGACACGAGGGAAGAGCAGCTCTAAAAATGCGATTTCTCTAACTTGCTGTCCCCGGAGAGTCGACAGCACGGTGGAATGAGGTATCCTACCTCCGCGCTTGAGTCGCGACTTGCGGGCCCCATGCATTACAAAGGGATGTACAGTTCTACCCGGAAATTCTCGCGTTTAGCACCGTTTTTGTCGCATAGGAAGGCTGAATGGTAGATGTTCAATTATGAGTTACACGCGTTATGAAATTACGATCACGAAGGGTACTCCGCAAAGAAAACTACTTTACATTGTAATTCGTGCATTTCAACGAGTATTGTGAAAATCACCAAACAACGTGTGACCTACTTCACTAGCCACTAGTCAGCGAGTGAAGAACCTATCAAAGAGAGTAAAATAAAGAAATATTTAACTGTGGATAAATTACAGATTAGCATCACATTAGTAAACGTCGAATATATATAAAGCCCAGTTTGTGGACTTGAGAAGGAGAGAAAAAGAAGTTCGAGGCGATGGTAAGGAGACAAACAAAAATTACCAGTAATATACTCAGACCTCTACAAGCCGACCGGGGTGGCCGAGCGGTTCTAGGCACTTCAGTCTGGAACCGCGTGACCGCTACGGTCGCAGGTTCGAATCCTGCCTCGCGCATGGATGTGTGTGATGCCCTTAGTTTAGGTTAGGTTTAAGTAGTTCTAAGTTCTAGGGAACTGATGACCTCAGATGTTAAGTCCCACAGTGCTCAGAGCCATTTGAACCATTTGAACCTCTGCAAGAAAATTGTGTTTACAAGAAGAAAAGTGATGTGAGTATACACTAGAATATTTATTAACTGTGTGGTACCATGAGGAAACGAAAGTAGATATTCCACAGACATATCATCCAAAAGAGCGAACGAAGTCTGTTGTACCAACGACAAAACTTTCACATCGGTACATGAGCTAAAATGGATAAAAACTCAACATAGATACAGTTACAGGGAAAATCCTTGAATCCTTCTATCAAAGGAAACGAGAAGGTAAAATTGCAATAATCTGAACACATTTTGATCGAAAAAAAGCTCACTGGAGCTCTGAAACCAAACTACAAAGTGGGTCGAAGGGTACCCAGACCTGAAATAAAAAAAAAGGAAAGGATGATTTACAGCATCAGTGACTTTTGTAATGATAAACTGTGTGAATGTGTGTGATACCTGCAACCATGTCTCGAACATACAGCGATATAAGGGGTGAACTAAATGACGAAAAAAACACACGTCGTACGTTTCTGTTGAATTATTATATTTTTAGGTAAGATGAACGTACGTCAACAACAGATAACTGCAGAAGTCCAAGAGCAAAAATTATCGGACAGAAAACATAACAAAAATTTTGACGAAAGGACACTGATCAATCAGTCTTTGGATAATGAGAGCTGAACACAACGAATTACGGCCTAATTAAGATGTCATGTGTTGGAAGCGAAGCTAAGCAATGGAAAACCTCGAAGGAGGACAACAAAAAGTAGGATCCAATTAAAGAATTATCAAAACCATCTGAAAAGGTAGACAAAAGCAGCCGGGGGACCAAGAATAAGCAAGAAATGATAAAGAATTTAGAAATTAGATAAATGAAAGAATTGTCACTGGGCATTTAAGTCAAGTAGTGTGGCTGCCTTAAGCCTTACCGTCATCTTTCATCTTTCAATATATTTATTCCTTTTCTTTTCCTGCAAAGCCCCCATGTTCAGCAAAGATTACTGCATTCAGCTGAGAACACTCCAACCTCGTTATTCGCGCTTCACACACCTGTCTTTTAAATGTCAATAACTGTATATAGCAAACGGCGCCAATTACAATGCTTGATACTTATTTTTATCGTTAACCACAAAAACCCACAAATTCTGAACCTTGAAAATTAGTCGTTTTCAAATATCACTTTTTTTTTTAAATCCTACATTTTTTATCAAACTTCCGTGCGACGAAATACATACTAATTCATGTTACAGTCTTATCTCTTATACGAATGCGTGATATCTGTTATTTCGGGCATGTCCGAAAGAACAGATACCACACATTCATATAACTGATTAGCCTCGATGGGAAACGAATCCACCTTCTTCAGTGCTGATGAGAAAATACGTTCGACCACCCCCGGGAATGTCAAGAGTAGCGAGCATGGAAGAAATGGACAGTGTCTGTGGATAGGTGGCGTTAGGTGGGAATGTGGATCGGCCGAGAGGCGTATTGAGATAATCAGCGCAGTGTCGCTAAACACTGTCCACGGGTAGCGCAGTAGGTTAACGCACATGCCTAGTAAACAGTAGATCCTGTGTTCGAAATCTGGTGTGGCATGCATTTTCACTCGTCGTCGCTGATTCCGCGCAAAGTCCCGATGCACCTGACATCACTCGTCCGTTTCCTTTCCTTTACTTCCTCCCCTCCTCCACCTTCAATTTACATGTGATCTTATCTCTACTTTCGTATGAACTTCCTCTCAAGATCATTTCTGTTTTCTAGTGTCAGCCTCATCATCTCACAGTAGCGCTTGCACCTTACATCCTCAATTACACTGAAGCGCCAAATATACTGGTATAGGCATGCGTATTCAAACACAGAGATATGTAAACAAGCAGAATACCGTGCTGCGGTCGGCAACGCCTGTATAAAACAACAAGCGTCTAGCGCAGTTGTTAGATCGGTTACCACTGCTGCAATGGCAGGTTATAAAGATTTAAGTGAGTTTGAACGTGGTGTTAAAGTCGGCGCACGAGCGATGAGACACAGCATCTCCGAGCTAACGATGAAGTGGGAATTTTCCCCTATGACCATTTCACGAGGATACCGTGAATATTAGGAATCCGGTAAATCATCAAATCTCCGACATCGCTGCCGCCGGAAAAAAATCCTGCAAGAAAGCGGCCAACGATGACTGAAGAGAATCGTTCGACTTGACAGATGTGCAACCCTTCCGCAAATTGCTGCGGAGTTCAGTGATGGACAATCAACAAGTGTCGGCGTGTGAAACATTCAACGAAACATCATCAACATGGGCTTTCGGAGTCGAAGGCCCACTCGTGTACCCTTCCTGACTGCACGACACAAAGAATTACGCCTCGCCTGGTCTCGTCAACACCGACATTGGACCTTTGATGACTAGAAACGTGGTGCCTGGTCGGACGACTATCGTTTCAAATTTTATCAAGCGGGCTTACGGCTAAGAAGGCAACCTCACGAATCCATGGACCTTGCATGTCAGCAGAGGACTGTTCAATCTGGTGAGGGCTCTGTAATGGTGTGGGTTGTGAGCAGTTGGGATGATATCGGAACCCTGATACATCTAGATGCGATTCTGACACGTGAAACGTACATAAACATCCTGTCTGATCACCTGCATTCATTCATATCCATTGTGCATTCCGACGGACTTTGGCAATTCCAGCAGGCCAATGTGACGTCCCACACGTCCAGAATTCCTACGGAGTAGCTCCAGGAACACTCTTCTGAGTTTAAACACTTCCGCTGGCCACCAGATTCCCCAGTTACGAACATGATTGAGCGTATCTGGGATGCCCTCCAACGTTCTGTTCAGGAGAGATCTCCACCTTCTCGTACTCTTACGGATTTATGGACAGCCCTCCAGGATTCATGGTGTCAGTTCCCTCCAGCACTACTTCAGACATTAGTCGAGTCCATGACACGTCGTGTTGCGACACTTCTGCGGGCTCGCGGGGACCCTTCACAATATTCGGCAGGTGTATCAGCTTCTTTGGCTCTTCAGTGTATTTGTTCGATGTATTCCAGTCTCTCTGTTTCTCTACAGTTTTTCCTACCTACAGCCAGTTTTAGCTTGCCGTGCCATGATGTCGCTTTTTATTGTCAGTGTTTAGCATATATGATCTCCTGTGTCTTCCCTATTGACCCAAATTTCTTCTTCTGTCACGTCATCAGACAATTTCTACCCTCGTAAGGGGCTTTCGTTTTATTCTGTCTGCCTATCCGCTCTCTCCTCTGCGTTTAATAGTGGAATTTCCACTGCACTCTTACTGTTGAGGCCCATGCTTTTAATTTAGGTTCAAAAAATGGTTCAAATGGCTCTGAGCACTATGGGACTTAATTTCTGAGGTCATCAGTCCCCTAGAACTTAGAACTACTTAAACCTAACTAACCTAAGGACATCACACACATCCATGCCCGAGGCAGGATTCGAACCTGCGACCGTAGCGGTCGCGCGGTTCCAGACTGTAGCGCCTAGAACCGCTCGTCCACCCCGGCTGGCTTTTAATTTAGGTTGTTTTGACTTTAATGTATACTGAATCAATCCTTCCCGTAACCACTTCTTTCTCGATTCCTTCACACTTTCCCTGTAGCCATTTCGCCCTGACTAAATTGAACCTTCTATTTATTTCATTCGTGACTTACATTGCTGTAAGTCTGGAATACATTGTGTATTCCAGACTTTTCCTGAACATTTCCGTACATTTTTCTTTCGTTGATCAACGGAAGTACTTCGTTTGTTTCCCAACGTTTCTTCGCAGTTATCTTCCTTGTACCTATATTATCTGATCAGAAGTGACACGGACACATATGAAATGCGGAACTGACCACTAGATGCCACGAGAGACGGACCCGCCAGTATAACAGAAGGCGGGAAATGTTGTGTTGTCAGTAGAGAATCAGTAACAGCAGAGTGGATCGGTCAGGGGAGCCCACTGACTATTCGTCGGAAGTGACCTGAATAATCGATCCGTGGCATTTCAACCCTCTTAAAGCTGCCTACGTCGAATGTTGGTGATGTGAATGTATTGTGGAAAAGTGGAAGAAGAACCAAAAGTAATCCAAAACCAGGCAGGCCTCATCTACTGACGGACAGGGATCCCTCCAACATTCTGAGGGGATTGTAAAAGATCACACGGTATATGCAGATTGCGCGGGATTAGCCGAGCGGTCTGGGGCGCTGCAGCCATGGCCTGTGCGGCTGATTCCGGCGGAGGTTCGAGTCCTCCCTCGGGCATGGGTGTGTGTGTTTGTCCTTAGGATAATTTAGGTTAAGTAGTGTGTAAGCTTAGGGACTGATGACCTTAGCAGTTAAGTCCCATAAGATTTCACATACATCTGAACATTTTTTTTTAATCACTCGTGAGTTCAAAGGCGCTACCAGTAGTCCATCTAGCATAATGACTGTGCGCAATGAGTTCAAAAGAATGGAGTACAATGCACGAGCCACACATTTCTGTAATCTTGAGGTTGTGTACAGAGCGACGGCACTGGACAGTGAACTACAGGAAACGAGTGCTTCAGAGTAATGAATCGCGCTACACCATGTGGCAGGGTGTGGGTTCGGCGGATGCTTGGAGAATATTACCTGCCATCATACGTAGTGCACACAGTGAAGTACGGAAGATGTTGTATTACGGTGTGGATGTGTTTCACACGGTTAGTGTGTGGTCCTCTTGCTGCGCTTAAGAAAACACTAAATGCAGAAGGATATGAACACATTTTGCAGCAATGAGTACTGCCAACAATGGAGAAACAGTCCGGAGACGATGATTCGTTGTATCAGCGTGACAGAGCAAAAAAATGGTTCAAATGGTTCCGAGCACTATGGGACTCAACATCTTAGATCATAAATCCCCTAGAACTCAGAACTACTTAAACCTAACTAACCTAAGGACAACACACACACCCATGCCCGAGGCAGGATTCGAACCTGCGACCGTAGCAGTCCCGCGTGACAGAGCACTCTGTATTAAAGTAGTATGTATGCGACAGTGGTTTGGGGACAGTAACGTTCCTGAAATGGACTGACCTGCCCAGAATCCCGACGTAAATCCAATGGATCATCTTTAGGGTGATCAGAACGTCAACCTCGCTACAGACCCCAGCGTACAGGGTTACTACCTTCTCTGGCTTCGGCTATTGAGGATACCTTTGATCAGATTTCTCTGTCAATCTTCTGTGATTTCTCTGTTTAGAAATTTCCATTTCTCTCCAACCGAATTGCCTGTTGTGGTATTCACTATCGCAGAATGTATAGAACTTCAAACGCACCTCATCATTCTTCATTACTTCAGTATCCCACTCGTTTTCATATTGAAGCTTCCGTATGATTGTCAAACTTCAGCCTACTCTTCATCATTACTGCATTGTGATCCGAGTCTATATCCGCCCCTGGATACTATTTACAATCCAATGTCTAATTTTGGACTCTCCCTCTGACCATGACGTAATCTAGCTGGAATATTGCTGTCTCCCTAGGACTTTTACAAGTATACCACTCCCTCTTGTGATTTTTGAGCAGTTTCAGCTATCACCAGCTGAAATTTATTGCAGAACTCAACTAGTGGTTCTCCTTTTTCGTTTCCACTGCCTAACACATATTCTCCCAATTCTCTTCAATTTCTTCCCGTTCTACCTCGTTCCAACCCCCCATGACTGTTAGATCATCTCACTTTACGTACTGAATTGCTCATTCAATATCCTCATATACTTTCTCCGTCTTTTCATCTTCTGCTTGTGACGTCGTCATGTACACCTGAACTATTTATTTGGCATTGGTTTGCTGTCGACTCTGATGAGAACAAACTTGCCACTAAATGGCGCACAGTAACCCAGTCTCTGTCGTACCATTCTGTTCATAACAATACGATATTGCAGTGCTTGTGTTATTCGAAATTACGATGAAATGGTTCTGTGGATATGCGTGCGTGTCCAAAGGGATAGGCACTGCGGCGACTACAGCAGTTACCAAATACATTAAATGTATTCGCACTTGCGAATATGGACAGCCATCAGCTGTAACATGAAATGATGACCCATAGTTCACGACATATGGAAGTTTGGAGCTGGCCGTGAATTCTGATCGGAAATCCTAACGGTAAGGTGACCGCTCGCGATAAGCGGGAAATCCAGCTTCAGTCTCGGTCAGGAACAAATTTTTAATGCTGTCATTCTGTTATACAGCTGAATGCCGTCCATATTCGCAACTGTGAACACATTTCATGTTTTCATACCAAATCGTAGTCCCGTTATACCACTTTCTGAAGCGTTTTATATTACTGTATAGGCTTGAGGGTATTTTTTTCTGTCTTTGCAGCTACAAAAATGCGTGATTTTTTTTCCCCACACGTTACGCTTTATTGAGGTAAAGCATCATCAGTGGTCTGTAATGAAGTTATTTACATTTTGATTTGCTTTAAGATCGAAAAACAGTTCGTTAAGAGTATGTTGATTTGTACTTACGGTGATCTTAGCGTGATTTCTCGTTTACATCAGGAATTGCCGTCTGCTAGCATATCGTTGTTTTTCTGCATTAGGCACTGATAATTTTTAGCTAATTTTTAGTTGTTCTGCAGCACTATGCATTTCTTATGTTTTTCACAACAAACTGTATTCTGCTTGTTTTTGTACTTCAAGTATGTGTTGTGGTTTGTGTTTTGTAGTGTTTCCAACATAACCTTCCCACTATTTTGTCTTTGATCTACAACACTACTTCTTATTTTCTTTCTTTATTAAATTATTCTAAGTGCGTAATTCTATTTAATTATGTTACTGTGTATTTATATACCGTGTACGAGTAGGGAAGGAATAATGATGGAGGGATTATTTCTTTTTTTTTTTCCTTTTGGTGTGGGGGAGGGAGAAACCATGATCAGTGGTCGTAAGTGTACAGTAGTGTGATGGAGTGTGAGGTAGAGGAGATGGTGAGGAGCAAGAAGTGAAATGAAATTGTGAGTGGGGGGGGGGGGGGGGGGTTGGTAAAATTGGAGGGGGTGAAGTATGGAAAAGGCTCTTTTTCATGTAATTTCATCAATTATTATATATGCAATCTGGTTTCCAACATTTATTTGGTCACTGAGCAACTGTTTATTTTGTATTAATGTTCTACATATTTGGAAATTTACTTGGAAAGGGAGGAGGCGACAGTACTTATTGATTTTTGTGATATTCATATCTTTTTCAGTATCGCTTGGTCTATGGTGTTCTTGTTTCAGATGATCTGCAAATTCCGAATGGTTCGTACCGTATTTAATTGTTCTGATGTGTTCATTATATCTTCTGTTAAATGTCCTACCAGTCATTCCAATGTATAGCTTTTCACAATCTCTACAACTGAGCTGGTAGGTACCAGATTGTTGGTATCTGTCTGGTTTTGATTTCAGTTTTTAGATGTGCTTCTGTATTGAGTTGTTTGTTTTGTAAGCAATGTTTATGCCTTGTGTTTTGAATATGTTACCTATTTTGTGTGTGAATTTGTTCTGGTAGGTCACTGTATGCCATTTTTTGTAGTAGTTCAAGTTGTATGAGTTGGTGTTATTTGGTTGGTTTTTTTCATTACTTAGTTAATTATTTAGTTGCAACGACAGAACAAAATACCCTCGAGAATTGTAAAGCAACTACGGACAATATGGCCACACAAATGAAGAATTTACTCTATAGTCGTCTGACAAGAAATCCTTTAGCTTCTTTCCATATCACTTTGCTGATTCTCACTATACCTAGATTGAGGTTTTGTATTTCACTTTCCAAATGTTCTTGCTCCTCTTCCACATTCATTCTTCTGACATTCCACACTCCAACTCTTAGACTTTCTTTGGTTATTCGATCTTTTCCTCATGTTTACCTTCCACTTATCAGTCCCCTGACGACTATCGGAATGGAGGACCAACTCGGAATATTTTGCCGACAGAGAACTCATGATAATACTTTTTCAGTTCTAGGCAACATGTCCTGTGAATATAATTGTCTTCAACGCAGTGATGTGAATTGCCTTCTGAATTCTCATGCCGCTTATCACTGCAAAAGGTTAGGACAGTACCAAATTTCCTCACATACTTCTGTGACTTACTCAGTTTTGGGTATCGACCTCAGATAAGAAGTTTCAGGAACTGCTTGCTCGCCGTTTGTTTTGGCCCATCACGACAGCATAGCTTCAGATAGCGGCCCACTTCTTACACAGTGACACGTAGCTACAGTCAAAACGTCACCCGTGGCTGGTCTGGATAGAACGACTGCTAGAAGCAAGTAAAAATATACAACGATTGTTCCGTCAAAAATCGTAATAATTCATTTTTATGATATTTCTACACTAAGGGCCTGCTGTTGATATTTTTAATCAGCATTATTCCCTGGACTCGACATACGTTTTCCCCACTTTTTCAACTCCTTCTGTTATCTTACATTACTTCACATTTTAGTTACGTTTCCATTAAGGAAATATTTGAACACTTGCACGACCTAATTTGTTATTATAATGAGAACAACGCCTGGGATTGCTAGAATTTTAACGGTAAGCGATTGTACCATTACAGAATCCATTCACATCGGTCAACAGCAACCCAGTAACACCGTTACAAAGATCTCCCGTATATAGGGGTAAACACTGGACTCAAGAGACTCGTAATTTACGTACGTGTAAACAAATTACAATTGAAGTAACGTCAATCGTTTATTTATATTTACGAGTCCACTACGTTAATCTAGAGTTTGCTAAATTGAACAGAAACTTTTGTTTCTGCTTGTTTTGTAACGATCAGAATTGTATGGTCAGTCTAACAAACAAAAACAAAACAGAGTACAGAAGCTTTTACCTTCTAAATGGGAGAGATTCATGCTCCAAAACAAATAGAAGTTTGTAGCAGGCTACATAGTTTCGTCAGCAATTGTCCAGTTATTCACTGAAAAACAACTCTTCACGCAGCAGATAATCGACAAAATGATAAACTAATGGGGAAAGCAATAGTGCGTTTGCAGAATAGCGTTGGAAATTCTCATAAGAGGTGGCAGAATTAGCGTTAACGATTCGACGGGCAACGTTGAAATCTTTTATGCAGTATTTCGGCGACGTTATTTGAAAGTGGTAACGGATATGTATTGTACTTTCGGTACCCTCATAAACTTAATGATTTATTTCTGTGAGTCCTGAGCCGCAAGTAAATTAAAGTATCATAAAAGTGTAGTGTGACTGGTTATTTTCTCTGTCATTTTCATGACAGTGATCAGCGCGTTATCGTGGACGAAGAATCATCTAGTGACGCAAGTAATTTCAGCCGTTCACAATACATAATATCGTTTAAGCGCATAGTGTTAACAATCCCGCGTATTTAGTAGATAATACTGTTATTTACGAGAAAGTGTTACTTGATAAAAATATGTTGTAATTTCCGGTCACATCTTGACAAGAGAGTAATCAACTATAATTGCACTGAAACGCAAACTAATTGATTAAACCATAAATTAAAATGTAGTAGCGCTTACCTGCACGACGAGTCAGGCACATAACTGGGAGTAAACATGCATAAGATCATGCGCTGAAGTTATATGTTAAACTGTGACGAAAGTAACATTTTTTAAAAATCTTATGGGACTTAACTGCTAAGGTCATCAGTCCCTAAGCTTAGATACTACTTAACCTAAATTATCCTAAGGACAAACACACACACCCATGCCCGAGGGAGGACTCGAACCTCCGCCGGGACCAGCCGCACATTCCATGACTGTAACGTGTTGATCATGGTGCTAGCATGTCACTAGGTTTACACAGGCAGCATAATCTCATTCATGATTTTCTTATTATTATAGACGCAGATAGGATAGACAGCGAAGAGCACAAAACCTGTTGTTTCGTACTTCTGCTGGAGATCTATCGTGCAATTCTTTTCGATTTTCAACTTTTTGTTGACAAATATTGTATCAGAGAAAATTAACATAATAATAAAATAACAATGAACGTTTAACTGTTGTTGTCAGAGTGGCCGTGTTGAAAGCACTGAAGATGGGATACAGAATCTGGAATAGAGAGCGCGAAGTATGTTTGCATTTTGTTCGAAGCAAATATAAAATACATAGATACTTCTTGTCATTCAAGTTGAAAGTGAAGTGTTTTAATACACTTTCGACAAGGAAGCAAAGAGTATAGTAATCGAAGAATACTGAAACTGCCAATGCATTTCGGCCGGTGTGGCTGAACGGTTCTAGGCGCTTCAGTCTAGAACCGCGCGACCGCTACGGTCGCAGGCTCGAATCCTGCCTTGGGCATGGATGTGTGTGATGTCGTTAGGTTAGTTAGGTTTAAGTAGTTCTAAGTTCTAGGGGACTTATGACCTCGGATGTTAAGTCCCATAGTGCTCAGAGTCATTTTTTTTCTTTTCTTTTTTTTTTTTTGCTAATACATGATTACTTATAGGAAAATAAGCCATGAGTGGTGACCATCAAGAACTAAGAAGCTGCCTAAGTTGGCTGTGAAGACTGAAAAAGACGAAAATACCCAATAATTACTTGTACTACACCTACCTGTGATTTCTTCTCAAGTAACGGATAGATACATGCACTCTGTGCGCGAACTTAGAAAGAGAAGACCTACTTTTAGTCATGCATAGCACGAAATGGGAAAATACTCTTTTGCTTTTACTACAGTTGACATGGTGGTAACAAAACAAAAGCGCACGCGGGGGAGATGGACGTCGTGAAACTTCTTGATAAGAAAACGCCTCTTGTAGTTTGTTTTAGTTTATGATTCTGCGAGGAAAGGGAGGGAGAGAATAGTATAGTTAGAGTTTAAGGTTGGTTTTATGATAGAGATCAAGTACAAAGTAACCTGTAGTTTTCTGTAATAATGTATGTCCTGTATATTCAACGAATTTAAAGACACAAAATGCTGAAGTGAGGGCATTGCGTTACCTGTAACAGTTTCTTCTTCCTGACCTTTATACCGTATCCGTGTCGGCATCTTAATTCTTGCGTTTGTCAATAATAGTCGTAGAGAGCGGCCGGATACCCTTCCTGTCGCCAAAATATTTTAGTATTCGAAGGAGAAAGTTGGTGATTGAAATTTAGTGAGAAGATTCCGCCGCAACGAAAAAAGCCTTTATTTTAATGATGTCCGTCCGAAACCCTGTATCATTTCAGTGACACTTTCTCCTCTATTTTGCGATAATACGAAACATGCTGCCCATCTTTGAACTTTTTCGATGAACTCTCCCAGTCCTGTCTGGTAAGGATCCCACACCGCGTAGCAGTATTCTGAAAGAGGACGGACAAGCGTAGTGTTGGCAGTCCCCTTAGTCGATCTGTTACATTTTCTAAGTATCCTGCCATTAAAACGCAGTCTTTATTTACTCTTCCCCACAACATTTTCTATGTGTTCCTTCAAATTTAAGTTGGCCATAATTGTTATTCCTAGGTATTTAGTTGAATCTACGGCATTTAGCTTTCACTGATTTATCGTGAGACCGAAGTTTTACAGATTTCTTTTAGCACTCATGTGGATGGCCTCACACTTTTCGTTATTTAGGGTCAACTGACAATTTTCGGACCATGCAGTTAGTTCCATGTCCAGAGAGCATTCAGTGAATTTCAGTTATATAACTCAAAACACCGTCGTTTTCCTACGAGTAGTACAATACAAATTTGCTTATGGCTTTTGAAACTCTGTGACATTCGACGCGGTAGTCTGAATGATTCTTTCTTAAATATTAGGTTTCAGTTTGGCAGCCAGTTAAGGCAGAATGTATGATGAACCAAACTTTCGTTCATAAAGTTCGCAAACACAGTTTTATCGACATCTGAGTTGATTCAATAATGCTGTTTCTATATACACGTGTCAGACAATTCGAGAAATCCACAACCGTACACAGAATTAGGACGTGTAAAGAGTTTTACGAATGACTCCAGGCGCCACAGGCAAAATGATCTTCGTTCTTCAGTTGGAAAAGAAAGCTTATATTCGCCAGTGTCTGGACAAAGCGTTATGCGCGGGAATACAACGTCCGCCGAGAATGAAAGTCGTTCTGACACTTTTGCAGGGGCCGGCGCGCTGCGAGTTATACCTGTGTGCATCCCAGACGAGCTCTTCATTTTACAGCTCAGTTAACAAGGGAACGGAAGCAGCTAAATAACATTCTTCTTGGCCAAGTATGCGCCAGAGAGGCTTTTGGGCCAGCTGCGAGCATTTTTCACGGCTACGCGCCCGCTAAATGTCAGGGGTGACACCAGTCACTGCTTTTTTCCTCCCCCTTTTTGCTTTTGTGTAGAGGCACTTCTCCAATGCGGTTTGCAAATAAGTTTTCGGAAAATCTTCTCTCCCGTCACCCGATTCAAATTTGGCCTTTCGTCGCAGGCCCTCCTTTGCCGAGGGAGCGCGCAGAGGTACCGGTAAATACGAGCATGTGATTGGAAAGCTGGCAAACACATACTCTTTGTCCACGATCTCTAGATGCCTCCAGGTAGCCACTTGCTGGCCATCAGCGTACTTCTTGAAACAAACTCTCTGTCGGCCTTCTCTTTCTCACCGGCAATCACTTTGTTTCTAGAGTGTACCCTTATGTCTACAACAGGTGCTTCAAAGGAAGGGAAAAAATATATAAAAAAGGACAGCACATCCGTTTACGTGTTCATTCAGCTCTAGAGAGGCCCAATCCGTTGTAATGCAAAATTTTCACCTAAAAGTGGTTTTTCTTGGTCTTCTCGCCTCTCGCACCCTCTTTAGTCCTGAGTAATAGTTATTGTTGCAGAGAGTATCGAAATGAAAGAAAGGGAGAGGACGAGCCTTTCACTAGCGTATACACTGAAGCGCCATAGAAACTGGTATAGGATTGCGCATTAAAATACAGAGATTTGGCCAACCGTTGTGGCCGAGCGGTTCTAGGCGCTTCAGTCCGGAACCACGCTGCTGCTACGGTCGCAGGTTCGAATCCTGCCTCGGGCATGGATGTGTGAGATATCCTTAGGTTAGTTAGGTTTAAGTAGTTCTAAGTCTAGAGGACTGATGACCTCAGATGTTAATTCCCGTAGTGCTTAGAGCCATTTTTTAAACAGAGCTATGTACACAAGCAGAATACGGAGCTGCAGTTGGAAACGCCTATATAAGACAACAAATGTCTGGCGCAGTAGTTAGATCGGTTACTGCTGCTACAATAAGTTACTAAGATTTAACTGAATTTGAACGTAGTGTTATAATTGGCACATGAGCTATGGGGCACAGCATATCCGAGGTATCGATGAAGTGGAGATTTTCCGAACGACCATTTCACGAGTGTACCGTGAATATCAGGAATTCGGTAAAACATCAAATCTCTGTCATCGCTACGACTGGTAAAAGATCCTGCAAGAATGAGACCAACGACGACTGAAGAGAATCGTTCAGCGCGACAGTAGAGTAACCCACAAATTGCTGCAGATTTAAATGCTGGGCCATCAACAAGTATCGTTCGAGGTGGCGCACTGGTTAGCACACTGGACTCGCATTCTGGAGGACGACGGTTCAATCCTGCGTCCTCCTATCCTGATTTAGGTTTTCCGTGATTTCCCTAAATAGCTACAGGCAAATACCGGGATGATTCCTTTGAAAGGGCACTGCCGACTCCCACCCCTAATCCGATGAGACCGATGACCTTGCTGTTTGTTCTTCTCCCCCCAAAACAACCGAACAAAAAAATGGTTCAAATGGCTCTGAGCACTATTGGACTTAACATCTATGGGCATCATTCCCCTAGAACTTAGAACTACTTAAACCTAAGTAGCCTAAGGACATCACACAACACCCAGTCATCACGAGGCAGAGAAAATCCCTGACCCCGCCGGGAATCGAACCCGGGAACCCGGGCGCGGGAAGCGAGAACGCTACCGCACGACCACGAGCTGCGGACACAACCGAACACATAAAAAAGTGTTAGCTTGCGAATCATTCAACGAAACATCATGCATATGGGCTTTAGCAGCCGAAGGTCCTCTGTTGTACCTTTTATGACTGCACGGCACAAAGCTTTACGCCTCGCCTGGGCCCGTCAACACCGACGCTGGACTGGTGATGACTGCAAAAATGTTGCCTGGTTGGACGAGTCTCGTTTCAAATTGCATCGAGCCGATGGACGCGTACGGGTATTGAAACAACCTCATGAATCCATGAGCATGCATGTCAGCGGGACACTGTTCAAGCCAGTAGGGACTTTGTTATGGTGTGGGGTGTGTGCAGTTGGGGTGATATGGGACCCCTGATACGTCCAGATACGACTCTGACAGGTGATACGTACATAAGCATCCTGTCTGGTCACCTGCATCCATTCATGTCCCTTGTGCATCCCGACGGACTTCTGCAACTGCAGCAGGACATTGCGATACCCTACATGTCCAGAATTTCTACAGAGTGGCTCAAGGAACACTCTTATGAGTTTAAACAGTTCCGCTGGCCACCAAACTCTCTAGATATGAACATTATTGAGCATATCTAGGGTGTCTTACAACATGCTGTTCAGGAGAGATCTCCACACCGTCGTACTCTTACGGATTTATGGGCAGACCTGCAGGATTCATGTCAGTTCCGTTCAGCACTACTTCAGACTTTAGTCGAGTACATGCTATGTCATGTTGCGGCACTTCTGCATGCTCGCGAGGGCCATACACGATATTAGGCAGGTGTACCAGTTTCTTTGGCTTTTCAGCATAAATCACTGCTTCTAAAGCATGTGGATATGCCTATGCTGTTGTCTGAGCACGATGAACGAATCGCTTTTGCTTTACATAGGGTGTTATTTATAGTTCGTTGATGTGGAACTGTAAGACTGCCGCATCTTCCGTTGTACTCCCAGGATGATACAAAAATGTTTCTAACGTCTATTTTCCGTCAAGGGCCAGAACCAGCTGTCTGATACACTTACGTATAACTTATTTTATGGACAAAGATGCCTCTACAAAATTTCTTTTCGAAATGATGGTCTTTATATTCCGTAGATATAGTGTCTTGTATGTGACAGTACCGTTCAGGTCAATGAGATTATTGATATTTGAGACGCGTTTCTTTGGTGTTGCAGATATTACAGAGAAAAACATTTGCACAACAACTCGGATTTATTCAGAATGAGGAGACATAAGGAAGAACTTGATGGCCCTAGTCTGATCAGGTTGTATAAGTAATAATTTAAAAAAATAAGATGAAAATAATCTCAACAAATCTTCCAGTATGTAGGTCATTACTGACAACGTGCTAGTGCATAACGGATCCGCCATGTCTTACTAACACAATCAATCCAGCATTTCCTCCAAGTGAATGAATATAAAGAATCCGCCTCGATTGCAAATAGAAACCGGATGTTGACCTAGGTTTCAGCGCGGATAACCAGGCCTTCTTCGGAACACACTAAAATTACAAACTGCCAAAACAGGCACTATACTATCCAGATTGCAGTTTCCGTTGGACGGAAATATTTCGTCGGTATATGCGTCTGTGGATTATGTAATTTACAATAATTCTGAAGCTACATGCCACGAAAAGAAAAACTTCCCAAATCTTGATAGTGATGTAAATCTCTTCACTGATTTCCCTGCACTCACAGCCACAATATCTGTAGACAACATGTGCGAGATGCGGATGCTGGAATGTATCCATTACACAGGTAGGACGCTGCGCGCTGTGGCCGAGCGGTTCTAGGCGCTTCAGTCCAGAACCGCGCTGCTGATACGGTCGCAGGTTCGAATCCTGCCTCGGTCATGGATGTGTGCGATGTCCTTAGGTTAGTTAGGTTTAAGTAGTTCTAAGTCTAGAGGACTGATGACCTGATATGTTAAGTCCCATAGTGCTTAAAGCCATTTGAACCATTTTGAACACAGGTAGGAACAAGTCGTCGATATTTTTCATCGGACAGTTACGAAATTGTTCCTGGAGCATACGAAGTAGTAGAAACTCTTCCCCTGATATGGAACTACCGGAAAACTAATACAAAAGATTCAGAAGCTCTCAATAACTCTGAGTCATCAATAAGTGATCGGCAAGGTCCTACGCAACATACTGCAGGTTCTAATATCATGATGAACGAAATACGTCTTTGTTTGTGATTATTCAGCTCCCCCGATGTATTTGTTGACTCCAAGGGTGTACTGCCGGTCCATAGAGTACAACAGGCACAATATTTCAGCGATCAGACATGTCACCATCGTCAGGTATGTTGATGAACTGAGCTCCTGAGGGCACGGCCGACTTCTATCTTAGTCGGATTACAGATATCGGTGAATAGACATCTGTTCTAGCTTCTACGTTAAAGTCTAGTCATCGTCTTCAAAGAGAAGCAGCCTTACCTGAGGCAGCCCCTTGTTTCTGTTCCACCGTCTCAAATTACAGTCCTCTCAAAATTTCCAACTTTAAAACATCGAGGCAAAAGTAATGATCAAAATTCTCAATATGTTTAGGTAATATATATGGGGGGCACATCGTACTGGAATAAACAACCTCTCAGCGATCCTTTATCTGCGGAAAAATAAAACTGTGTGTAAGAGCAACTTGAAATGAAAAAAGTGTGTTATCCATCGGCAAAAACCATGTAAAGAATTACAAAACATTGAGACAAAGATTGACAATAACTTCATCAAGACATACAATAGAAATGTACTTTGCTAATTACCGAGACGGACGCTAGGATTAGGAAAAGACGCAGGATGCAAAATTGGGTGCGCATAGTTTCTAGCATAAAATAACAATAGAACATAGATAATTAAATGATTGTGTAGTGATAACTGCAGTACAATCTGTTTAATATCATTAGAGTGCAGAATACACAACATGTCAAATGCATGCAAATGAATCTGCAGCATTCTGGAGTGCTAGGAACTACGTAATAGACATCACCACACCAGAAGATAAAGAAGACAAAGTTAGTCTACCATACAGATTAGACCCTTTACTGAAACACTCGGAAGAGCAGAAAACGATAGAGATATCACGCAACAAGAAATTCGTAACCTGGTTATGCGATATCAGGCTAACAGAGTCCTGATCAGTATATTGTATCACAGAAGAAAAATTGAATGACAGTATTTCAGTAATAATTTACATTTTAAATATCTTGAAGACAAAGATCCATGCATCTCGAGGATAGACACGTAGTCTCAGATGGTGTCAACTATGGTGCACTATCGTCCTTCTAGCTCTACACTACTCCAGAGCTCGCTGATGACCGCGCAGTTCAGCGCCACACAAACGAGACCAAACCAAACTACTCCAGAACTGTCACCTTTGCCAGATTACAGATGATAGTTTGCAGGGGATCGTGATGAAATTTTGGAGAGTTATACGATTACGGATGAGCGGCCAAGACGCGCTTCTAGCAGGAGCGGGGGGCGTGTAGCCGGCGGTCGCAGGAAGTGTCGCGTTAAAAGAGGCGGCGGGCCGCCCGCCACCAGATTGATTGCAGAGCCGCGTGGCGCCAGCCGACCCCCACCACTGCTGGCTAACTGGCCCCCCGGGCATCGCTACGGGTGAATCACAACGCCAGTCACCCTCCTCCCTGCCTCTCCCTATCGATTGGTTTCAGTAAACATCCAGCTCACAGCGATACACTAAACAAATTCAATAAAAACCTGATTACCTTTCTGAAGTTAAAAAGAAGAATATGCCGCTTGACGCGTAACGGTATTTCCGTTTACTTTTCGCTTAGGAGTATTCGCAAATAGTCGCGTTCTTGTGTAACGAGTATCCAAACAAGGTCTTCGAACAAAGTTGAGATTTCATTTCTGGCTGAGAACTCCATCAGTTCTTACCTTAACGGAAGGTTAAAAGACGGGAATTGCTCATAATGCCACAAGTCACAAGTGTTTACTAACACTATACCATTAGAAGAATAAGTTTTCTCTCTACATTTTTTACGGTTCCTCCAAGACTCCAGTAGTTTAACCTTGTTTCTTAAAGAAACCTTTAAAATTGGTCTAGTATTCTATCTCTTGCGAAGAGCTTATTTGTTTTCCTTGCCTGAAACTCCCTTGTCCATCTAATTTCTTTTTTTCATGATGTTGCCATGTGAGAAGCCTACATCTTGCAAATCTTCGTCGATTTTTTAAAAAGAGGCGACTTCTTCTCTGTCAGTCAAAAAAAAAAAAAAAATAAATAAATAAATGAATAAAATGGTTCAAATGGCTCTGAGCACTATGGGACCTAACTGCTGAGGTCATCAGTCCCCTAGAACTTAGAACTACTTAAACCTAACTAACCTGAAGACATCACATACATCCATGCCCGAGGCAGGATTCGAACCTGCGACCGTAGCGGTCGCGCGGTTCCAGACTGTGGCGCCTAGAACCGCTGGGCCACTCCGGCCGGCGTTAGTCAAAAAGCTGACAAATATCCGAGTGCACAATCTTTCTGATGTCATTCATATCTGGTGACTGCTGAAAGCAGTTATCATTTCCATATTGAAGGAAGAGATGTGTTTAACTTCCCGTCGACATCGAGGACGTTAGGGGCTCGATTTGGTGAAGGATGAGGATGGAAATCGGCCGTGTTGTTTCCGACTAAACTATTCCAGCACATACCTTAAGTTATGTTAGGAAACCAAGCTAAACTTAAATCTGGAAGCACTGACAGGAAACCGAACCGGCATTCTCTAGATTGCGATTCAAGTGTTATTTTACTGCTTTAATTCCCTCTTTTTTCCCTAATTGTGTCTAACATTCTCCAAACGTGGCTATAGATCATAACTGAGTTATCTTCTGCAAACTTCATTTTATTTCACTCGACTAAAGAGATTTCTCTGAAACATGCTTTATTTGGCCCCTAATTGCTCTACTAGATCTTTCTTATTCAGTATGAGGCATTTTGCTGGATGCAGAGCGTCTAGTAAAATGAATAGCATTGAAGAACAACGACTGTACCTTTGGAAAGTTTGTAGGTTATTTGCTATGTCCGCCAGAAGATACGGTACACATCCATACACAGAGAGGGTGCCATTCAGTAGGACCAGTCTCCAGAGAGATGCAACATATTTATGGTCAGACGCCATGGAAGGTATACATAACACTGACTACTTAATGTTTCCCCCAGAAGTGACAAACAGTTCCCAAGTGGACACCTATCCACCCAACGCGGATGTAAGCCGACCAAGGGCTGCACTCACAAAGGAAACTCCCCGTCGCACCCCTCTCACATTTGGTGGCAAGAGGGCCAGTGGACAGCTCGTCACAGCTGAACACAGATCAATCATTAAAAGTGGAAAAGGATATACTGGACTGTGGAAAAAAGCAAAATAAAAGTAGTGAACGGTCCAAGAATAAGAAGTCCAATATATAGCAGCCGGGCTGAGAAGTGGTGTCGAGAATAAGTGGTTTTGGTGTTGGACTGCGAAGCGGGCGAGCCGTGCTCAGACCTCTCTCTTGCTAATTATAGTTTTCCCCAGCTGTTCGGCCGGCCGCTGTGGCCGAGCTGGTCTATGCGCTTCAGTCTGGAACCGCGCGACCGCTACGGTCGCAGGTTCGAATTCTGCCTCGGGCATCGATCTGTGTAATGTCCTTAGGTTAGTTAGGTTTAAGTAGTTCTAAGTTCTAGGGCACTGATGACCTCAGATGTTGAGTCCCATAGTGCTCAGAGCCATTTGAACCATCCCCCGCTGTTCGCTGTATTCAAATTTGTGTCTGTGTCGTCGTGTAACGTTCGTTTCGAACAGTAAGGTGTAAGGTAGGGACCTATAATGACAGTTGAATCTGCAAAACTACTGTATTAGCAGCCGAAAGAAAGTGGCTTTCGAATGGGAACAGCAAATCTGTGATGACAAGTCAACCGAATCCTCCACCGGAAAACGCTTCTGGTGTGACATACACGGCATTAGTGACAGTACGTGTGCCATATGATAGGAATCTCTTATCGACGCACCTAATTTGTACGACTGGTAGGTGAGTGAGATATGCCTCATAGCCCGATATAGGTTTTCGTATCGTTTCGTGAATTGGAACACTCCCAAGGAAATGACGAAAACATAATAGTTTGTCACATAAGCTGCAACAAATGAAGCAATCAGTTTCTCTGTGCTCTGTCAGAACCTATGTCTTTAACCTTTTTGAAGTTGTGTTCCGTTTTTGAAGTCTTCACTCTTGAATTCCTTCGTTGTAATATAATTCACACCAGATTATTTGTTGTTTTCATTTCTGTACACGTCTATGTGGTATCTCGGCTGTTCTCACTATTCATCACATTTACTTGTTACGGTAACGTATTCTGACAAAATGACTCATATTCTGTAACCAGTGTATAGTATGACAACAGCGAAGACTACAGAAAGAGTAAAAAAAATATTAAATTATATTACGTAAAGGAAATTTATGTTAAACTGACACGTTCCACATCATTAAGAAATGACGTATTCATGATCTATGGAACAAGTTATGATGCAGTGTCTATAGTCGATGCCAAGAAGAGCCCAACTGGGAATTCTGCGATTGTTCATAGTTATCATTCACTAAATTCAGAAGTAGAACAGAGTTAAAGACAGTTTAGCCCAAGTCGACTTTAAACTATTGACACTCACCATCTTCAGATTGCAGTTAAGTTATGTAATATTTCTTTTAATAAGTTATTGTAAGCTGTTCGTATCCTGTGTTGCATATGTTTTCGTTTAGCTTATGCCTTACCCTGTTACGCCGTGTGATGAGGCTGTGTAGTTGCTGCGTGCAAGCAAGCCACCACACAACAGCAATTACTTTCGGTGATGGGGGTTCCCTTTCTGTCACATATTTACGTTTGACACCAAGAGCGCTTGTTGAGTGCAAGGATCCTTTTTTAGATGCGTTGGGATCTATCCATTCTCCAAGATATTTAAACTGTTCTACCAGATTTCTCCTGTTGTGATTCAACAGTAACTGTTTCCTCTCCGTATTTTTAACTATCTTCTTTTTTCCCCTTTCGGTATGCAGTACTCTTCAAATAGTTATCCAGGGAAACCTGAGCAGAATTTGTTCTTTATAGCAGCAATGGTACAAAAACAATGTGCGCCACTTTGATCTGGAACATGTAAAGAACGAAAGCAACTAAATTGTGTTCGACATAGTTCGATGGAAGCGGGGGAAGAGGAACCGTAGACTGCCCTACACCACTCAGACTGATGAACGTGAAAAATTGCGTGAAAACTGGATCGCTGCCGATCCACACATTCAGCCGGCGGTCTAAGCCAGCCCCTCCTCTCGTGTTCCGTGTTTGCCGACTACGATGCGTATCAGAATATGACACCCCCTGAAATTTGCAAAATATTGTCAGGTATGGAAATACGCTATATCTCGATTAAATGTAGGGACATACTGGAGCTAGGGACTCTGCTATGATACGTTACTCCATACGCAGTTAGGAGCCCTTATGTTGTCTATGTGAACCATTCAGCTAATATTTGCCAACTCATATTCACTTGTTAATGATGAAAGAAACAGCTTTCTCAATAGTTCAATACAACTCAATTATTTCAGTTCATCATAATCTCATGGCCTTATTGATACTATAGTTTGCTCCACTTTTAACAAATTCTGATTAAATCCCGCCTTTTGTAAATGACAGAATCTTTCAAGAAAGAGATTTTCACTCTGCAGCGGAGTGTGTGCTGATATGAAACTTCCTGGCAGATTAAAACTGTGTGCCGGTCCGAGACTCGAACTCGGGACCTTCGCCTTTCGGGGGCAAGTGCAGAATCTTTATGTCGAGGCTAGTAGTGGAATTAAAAGAATAAAAGAATATTAGGGCGCGACATCCCGTTCATGACCTTTAGAAACGCACCTCGAACTCGGGTTGGGGAAGGAAATCGGCCGTGATCTTTTCAGTCTAATCACTCCACCATTTTCCTTAAACAATTTAGAGACCGCAAGGAAAATATAAACGTGGACGACCGAACGGAGATCTGAACCGCCATCTTCCCAAATGCTAGTCCGGTGTCTTTCCGGCTCACTGGGGTTCAGCTACACTCAGTGGCACTGCTGAGGCAACAGACTGAAAACTTGTAGTGGAAAAGTGCAAGTCGGGCATTGATGCCTATAATTTTACTATGGGTATAATGACTCAATACTACTGCAAGAGCCGCTCACTTATAGATTGTGTGTCAAGAACAGTAATAAAGCAAGGACTTATTTGCTTCCTTTAAGTTATTTACAATGACTTTCCAATTAAACTAGCCTCCATATTATAATGTGTGACCTTTGTGGAAAGTTCATTTTATCGTAAAGACAACTGTTTACTACCAGCAGTTTACTGTTATAAGCACGCAGAAAATTATTGTGTTTAAATGCAGTAGCATTCGAGTACAGACACGGAACAATGGATAGTCCAAGTAAGCCACTCGTGATCTATTAATTTTGATATCAGTTTATAATATCTGCCGTTCTGGTCTTCAGTCCGAAGACTAGTTTGATTCAGCTATCTGCGCAACTCTATTCTATGCAAGACTCTCTTAATGTGATACAAAGTATCTGGACACCACCAAAAACACACTTTTTCATATAAGGTGCACTGTACTGACACCTACTGCCAGGTACTACATATCAGCAACCTCAGTAGTCCTTAGACATCGTGAGAGAGCAGAATGGGGCGCTCAGCGAAACTCACGGACTTCGAACGTGATCAGGCGATTGGGTGTCACTTATGTTATACGTCTGTACGCGAGATTTTCACACTCCTAAAAATCCCTAGGTCCACTGTTTCCGCTGTGATAGTGAAGTGCAAACGTAACGTGAAGGGACTCGTACAGCACAAAAGTGTACAGGCCGACCTCGTCTGTTGACTGTCAGAGACCGCCGACAGTAGAAGAGGGTCGTAATGTGTAATAGGCAGATATCTATCCACACTATCAAACAAAAATTCCGAATTGCATCAGGATCCACTGTAAGTACTATGTCAGTTAGGCAGAAGGTGAGAAAACATGGACTTCGTTGTCGAGCGGCTGTTCATAAGCCACAAATCACGGCCGTAAATGTCAAACGACGCCTCACTTGGTGTAACGAGCGTAAGCATTGAACGATTGAACAGTGGGATAACGTTTTTGCGGAGTGACGAATCACGGTACACAATGTGGCGTTTTGTGTTATCTCTAAATAGGGGAGAGTCTCACTGAGATGATACAGGATTTGGTGTGGAGATCATAACAACAATGGCGTTTCTCGTTGCGGTGGAATCTTCTCACGAAATTTCAATCACCAACTATCTGCTCCGAATGCGAAAATATTATGTTGACGCCGATCTACGTAGGGAGAAACGATCGTCATCATAAAATAAGGGAAATCAGAGATCGCACAGAAAACTATAGGTGCTGGTTTTTTCCTCGAGCTGTTCTGGATTGGAATAATAGAGAGTTAGTGTGAAGGTGGTCCAATGAGCCCTCTGCCAGGCACTTAAATGTGATTTGCAGAGTATCCATGCAGCTGTAGATATAGCAGTACCTGTAAAGTGATCATTTTTACGCCAGCTGTGATATATACTACACTCGCCGTTCTGTGATAGTATACGTTACCTTATCAGAAGTATCCAAACACGTACTAGTTGACACTGTATGAGAGAGTCCCAAGGATGTGATGTGAAAGTCTGTTCAAAATGGTTCAAATGGCTCTGAGCACTATGGGACTTAACTTCTGAGGTCATCAGTCCCCTATAACTTAGAACTACTTAAACCTAACTAACCTAAGGACATCGCACACATCCATGCCTGATTCAGGATTCGAACCTGCGACCGTATCAGTCGCGCGGTTCCAGACTGTAGCGCCAAGAACCGCTCGACTACTCCGGCCGGCGTGAAAGTCGGGAAGACAATATACCTTCCAGTACTTCCTTGTATTCTGCTGGAGGAAGGTGGGAAAGGTTATAACATTACGTACCTCCAGCAGCACATACTATCTGGTCAAACTGTCCTAGCGGCTAGAGATAGAGTGTGTCCCACGTAAGAACCGTCATATAGATTTTCTGAGGTGTTTCGGTGTATATCTGCAATCTGCACTTTATATCTGGAGTTACCTTAACAAACACTTCTGATCACATCTTAAATGTGACGTCAAGTGGTGACGGCCAGCGTCGGTTTATGTCCTGCTACGAACAAAATGATTTTTAAACGGAATTAACGAGGTCCCAAATTAGTCTAGTCCGATATTCTTTTAATCGGTATGTATGAACTGGGACATTAAATACATGAAAGAACGCGCAGTACTCAATGCCTACGCCATGGCGCCTGCCCCATGTCACACGTTATACGCATGTTACGGTCAGCAGCTTCCGCCAAGCCAGACAGCGAGAGCAACATCTGGCCGGCGTAACAGCTGCACGCCGGCGCTGTTGTGCCACGCCACTGTACACTCACCGCCGACAGACATTTTCCTACGGCGGCAGGGCTTCATAAGCACAAGTGGCACCGCTCTTGGGCATTCCTATCCTGGACTATGCTATTGCTGTTACCTTGACGCTTCGCCAGCCGTATCGCCCTCATCTGGAGTTCAACTCTGCTTGGTACTGGCCTGTTTTGCGATTTTTTCTACCCGCCAATCCTACCATTGGTTTCAACCACGGACTTTGCTGATCGCCGTCTCTGTGGCATCGCTAGCACAGTCATTGAAGTTTCGTATTGTTCCATTTTCTGTCTTCGCTTGTAAAGATATGAAGTGTGCTGATTACTCACGCCTTCTGTTATTTATTGCACTTCCACTCATGGATAAAACAAACTGGTGGCGACAGGGGCTGGTTCTTGTTTTGGCTTCCATTTTCTGAAGCGGTGGCACGTCCTCACTATCCAGTTCTGTGTCTAATCACCTCCAATGGGGGATCATTGTGCATTTTCTCCTTTTTTCTTCGGGAATAGACGGCGTTTAGTTTTAAGCTTTTGCGGAGTTCCTCTATGGCTATTTTTCTTTCGTGACCCTTGTTTTAACTTGTCACTTATTCTTTTTCACCCTGGTGGACGCCCAAAACGAGGAACCTGTGTCATTGCACGAACTTTTTTATGTTTCAGTCGATGCAATTCGCTCAACTGACGGACAAGGTCACATTGCTGTTGAGGACTGACAAGTTCTGCAGCAAGCCCTGTATCAAGGCCTCGCTCATGGCGACGACAACAGCAGCAGACACCGGTGGCTCTGCCATTCCACAAGTTCGACGTCTACGCAGAGGAGTGGGTCGAATACAAACTGCCGCCATTTCACACTTTTGCGTGTTCATATTTCTTTTCTTGGGTTGACGTAGATATCTCGCTCATTTGCATTAATCCTTTGCCCCTTACTCAGCCGGAATCAGTTCGTCTCGCGGAGGTCATTGCCACTCTCTATAGGTATTTCGAGTCCTAGGTGTTGTTCGCCGCTGCGAAGTTTAAGTTCTTTCAAACAAAGCGCCCACATAGCCGTACTATCGGTAGTTACTGGATATGACCCACACCTGCAAATTTGTATGTCATAGACGGATGCCATGTTGTAGGACACTCTTCTTCATAATGTTATTGATTCCCGACTTCGGGCGGAAGTCGTCAGACTATAGGACCCCTCGCTTGAGAATGTCAGTCCTATAACCGAGGCACAGGAATTGGTTGAACCGCAGAGCTGTAAATGTCGCTGCTTGTGGTTGCCGCTCTTGGCACCGGTCGGTCTTCTCCACGTGGCGTCTCTTTTTCTACCGGGCACCGTAAGCAGCCTAAGGTACGCCCGCGGCAAGCGCGTGACGGTGGCAAATCACAATCACGCGCTTAGTCCTTCTCATGACCGGAACACCTGTCACTTCCGGCGATCCAAATGTTTGTTTTACGTGAAGACTGGGCACGTTCAAGACGTTTGCTCAAGGAAATAATGAGGCTCCACCGTTGAAATGGCCACCCATGGTTCTGAAGCAATGGATACCCATCAGATCGGGTTCTGAAGAGACGTTCCTGGTTCAAGCGTGCTATAGCATTTCCACTGTATGTGAGTCATCCCGAACTGTCAGTCACCCTCAGCCTCCCTGTGTGTTTTTGAAAAAGCCAAAGAAACTTTTGGTTCATCTGTGTATTCGTAATCGGGATGTCGAGTTCCAGCTGAGTACTAGGGCTTTCGTTTCGATGAGCAATAGGTGCATGTTCGAAAAGCTTGGCTCCCCATGGCTCGAAGCTCAAACACAGGCCCTCACCATGTACGTAGGGGATCGCATCACCATCCTCAGCACATACCTTTTAAAGGTGCTGTGTAGATCTACAATTAAGGCAATTCTTGTCACGGTGCTTCACTTTTTCCACCGTCCTCACATTTTCGACCTCAGCACCTTTCACATCTTCGACCTCCAAATCTGGGATAATATGGCAATAATCAGCTCCCACACCCCCCTCTCCTTCAAGAGCATCCATATAGTGCAAATTTGTGGTGTAGGATAGTGAACCATCAGCTCAAACGTCCGTTTTCCATAGGCGGAACACTGAACGCTCACAGGTTTCGCAGCCTCCTAACAGACCATCTTATCCAGGCACTAGAAGGCGTGATGGCTGTCCAGCCCGTAGTGCATGAAGTACTACAGCATGTCTTCACGAATGGTTCCCAAATCGTTGGATTAGACGCTGGGGACCTATATCTTGATCGGCCCGTTCCCCACATTTGAAGCCTGAATACTTATTTCTACAGAGAAAGCTGAAAGACGATGTCTACAAGGACATACTAACTACATCCAATGATATGCAACGATGTGTTACTGCAAGCTGCTTGGACATCTCCCCCGTTCATACCAGACTGGAAGCGTGTACTGCCGCTGGTCATTTTGAACACAACCGCCGGCCGCGGTGGTCTCGCGGTTCTAGGCGCGCAGTCCGGAACCGTGCGACTGCTACGGTCGTAGGTTCGAATCCTGCCTCGGGCATGGATGTGTGTGATGTCCTTAGGTTAGTTAGGTTTAAGTAGTTCTAAGTTCTAGGGGACTGATAACCACAGCAGTTGAGTCCCATAGTGCTCAGAGCCATTTGAACCATTTTTGAACACAACCTGTGATGGCCAGTTGTTTCGTTAGCGGTCAGAATTCACGTAACTATTGTATGCCCTTATATTGTTCTTTATTTTATACTATCACAGGTATTGTACGAGTGTTGGTGTGGTAACTTTTCAAAATCTGATATCTCGTAAGCGACTCCCACTAGATTCCTGCAACAAACGCTACTGACATTCTAATTTATCCTACTTTTAGTTTGTTAATGTCAACAGGCATTGTTCCATTTTTAAAAACAGTGGACGTTTGCACCAAAAATACGTTTTCTACGTATTATTGCGATCTGTTGACTGGCTAACAGTACGAGCCCCTGATTACAATCCATTCTGTGAAAACCACATATCACTTCCACCTTCCATTTCCGCAATATCTGCGGTGCAATACATATGTATATACGCACATATACATAAAGGCTGTCTCTCCTAAGAGTCGCCAGGCTCATTTTCTGTCGTGTTTCGTCAGATATTTGCTGTTACACTTTATCACCGTATAGCTGGTGTTAGCCCAAACAAATGCTGCTCATCACGTCTTTCATATGAGGCCCGGCGTCGATGGAATGCATCGGTTTGTTTCCCGTTTCGAACAAAATGATTCACAAATCAGAATTTTACGTGCCCATTCGATACAGCGCTGCCGTATAAGTCTAGTACAATATTTGTTTTATCGATACGTGTTAACAGGGACAGTAAAACACGAAGAACAGCCAGTACTCCAGCAGCAACTGAGTGGCGCGGTTCTCCACGGCGTTAGCAGTCTGCCCGGTCCAGCGCGATGATGTCGCTCACTTCCGGGGTACTGCTTATTCTTCGTATTTTGCTGTCTTTGTTCATACATATCGGCAAAATGAATATCTCACTAAACTAATCTGGGACCGCTCTGTCGAATGTGCACATAAAATTCCACTTTTAACACTTTTTTTAATTTTTTTATTTGGAAGCAAACCATGGGCGTCACATGAAAGACGTGATAAGTATTTGTTTGGGCTAACTCCACCTATACGTTGCAAAAACAAAGATGCAAATATGTGCCAAAACACCAGAGAAAACGACCTCATCGCGTTTGTTGTCTGGTTGTCTGTGTCGATTTATGCCAGTTGCCACTACTTTTGCCGAAGAAATCCCTGTCAAAGGTATCTTCGCTGCTTAGATGCTTGGTGCAGATCTGACTGTTGCCTATTAACACAAATAAATATTTGTTATCCGACTACGTCAACGGTCTGTTTTATCAGTCACGATCTGAAAGTACCTAGGAGTTTCGATTCGGAACAGTTTCATTTGGAACAGCCACATAAATATACCTGTGGAACGCTCATTCACAGACTCACACCTCTCGGAATAATCGTAATTGAGTATAATTGACGCACGAAAGAAATCGCTTACAAATCCTCTTTCGACGAACTACTGAATATTCTTCGTCGATCTGGAATTCTTACTGAATTTGGGTTTACGGAAGAGGTAGAAATGATTCAAAGAAGAGTAGCACGGCCCGTTATGGGTTTGTTTAGTCGATGTGAGATTCTCTCAGAAACACTCAATAAATTGCTGGGTGAGGGAGGGGTGGAGGGGGGGAGAAGAGGGGGGGGGGGGGGAATACTAAGTCGAAAGATGCTATGCAGCGAGCGCTGAGAGACTTAGGTACTCCCGAAAGAATGAATTCCGAGGAACACCCTACACCCTCCAACAAATACGTCGTGTAATAACCACGACGCTATATTTAGAGAAATTTGGGTTAGTATTTAAGTGCAGTGAGAACCTTCCCCCCCCCCCTTCCCCCCCCCACCCCCCCCACCCCCCCCACCCCGCCGCCCCAGCACTAAGGGGAGAATGGCATTCACATTGGTACATTGGTACATTATGTAGCCTCCAACACAAACCGTACGGTGACTTCCCAAGTATGGGTGTAGAAGTCGCTACACATAGATGGCGCCGGTCGAGCGAAGAATAATGGGTATCGGCAGAATTTGTGAGTATATCACAACCCTACACGTTAATAAAATAGCTGATAGTTGTAAAGTGAAAGAAAATCGTATTTAATCCATATTTGCATGTAATAAGTGATTGGTTAGATCTCACACAAACTGAGAAGTACAGCTTTTGTGAACGTGCCTTGAAGGGCCAGCGGTACCGACCGACCGCCGTGTCTTCCTCAGCCCATAGGCGTCACTGGATGCGGATATAGAGGGCTCTCCCAGCCGTTGTCAGTTTCCGTGACCGGATTTGTGAATATAAGAAATTTAAATTTCCTGCACTTCATTTACTGTACATGAAAAAGTAAAGAAACGTACTGAAACTTCCTACCAGATTAAATTGGTGTGCTGATTTAGTACTCGAATCCAGACCGTTGTTCTACAAGTCCTGTTTGGGCACTCAGTTTTAATCGTCCACAACTTTCGAAACTAAAGTGCACCTCGCTACAAAGCTGAAGGTTCACACCAGAAAAAGAATCATGTTCTCTAAATGAATTTTGGGAATGTGCATAGGCGTGTAGGGCTTAAGCGTATAAGATGAATGAACGGTCCTTGGAAATAGGGTCGCCATGGCATGGTGGGAATGAATCGACAACAGACGGGCTCACGCAGTCATCACGGCAGCCGGTCGCATTGATTTATGGGAGCTATCAGTCGCGGGTGGCTGACCCCGGAATCAATTCCAGGACCCAAGCCGCGATTACCACCATGCACACCGCAGCGCCTCCCATCTGGAGCAGGCGAATCCCTGCGAAAGCTGAAAATGTGCTGCACGACGCTCGCAATAAACGAACATCTTCAATCCTGGGTACATATTTTTTTTTTTTAGTTACCAATATGTACTTCTGTATTCGGCTTTTAGAAGTTAAAATCTTAGTCGATCGAATGTTCGACAACAAAAAGACCCGCTCAGAAAGAGCTTACCGGTATCCGTAAAGCTATACTCGCATTCCGATTTATTTTTTAAACCGTTGTAATAAGATCGTATCGATATTAAGGCTGCCTCGCGCTCTTCTATCATATCTGTGACATGCATTAGTATCCACCGACTTTTAGTGCTGATTTCATGCAAGCTTCGCGTTTCTGTTAAAACATCTGGGCTGAGAGGCCACACTTCCTGTATCAAATTATTCACTAAAGTTTCGTTCCTGTCTGCGGGAGACATCTTCAGTGAAGAGGACGCTTCTATTTATCACGTGTTTCCGAATGAATAATTATCTCTGACCGGTGACATCATTCCTGATTACAAGTCACCGATCGTTAGAATCTCTCTTTTTGTGCAAGGTCGACATCCATATGTTACTTAACTCCATCTTCTTTTCCGTTAAAATTATTACGATATTTACATATTTATATTTACTCTCAAAACAAGCGCGAATGAAATGCATTGTCTTGGCTAAAACGATAGTCCATTAAATTTTGTATCTGTCTCCCCACTATAACGTGTGTTGGGCTATGATCGACTTATCAGTATGCTGAAAGCTATAATTCCTCTCACGCGTGGCTGGACGGACGATAATACCTCGTTTCGTGGTCTATGAAATATATTGGCCCAGAACGGCACAAAATAACGCACACGCCAGCTGTTGCCAATGGATGGCGTACATATTTTACCCTTCTAAGGGAGTCATCAGTTTTACAGGAGAGATTAAAATAGTTTCAACACCATGTTTTCCCAAAACTTTGCCGATGCGATCAGTATTCTTGGCGCTATTCAACATTTAGGACTTTACAAACATTTTGTTGATCACTATTCAGTTCATATACTCGTAGTAGTGTCCAATCTCTGCATTTTCCTTATCTTGTTATAATTTATTGTATCTCACTGACGGCTGAAGGGTAGTTTCCTCGCGCCCTTATCCCCTGCAAAGCTTCTACGTCGTCCTTAGTCGATAAATTAGGAAACTCTTTCACACCCTGTGTACAATAAGACGAAATTTTACTACTTTCTAAGATGCCGTCCGAGACTACAACCCTAAGACCTTTCTTTAATGAAGGGGCGGGGCAGGGAAGCATGGATCTTTGAGTCTTCCACACTAGGTCTTTTTGTCACTCGACATAAGGAAAGATAGGGACATAGCTTGAACGTATATTTCGTGGAATTAGCTGTCCTGCACGAAGTTTCAGGATGCTGAAACAACACGAGTGTGTACAAGTAACTAACAAAGTACTACCTGGAAAATCCAATGGATATGAAATATCTTGAAATATCTGAAAACGGTTTTATACTAAGGTTATATTTTTCTTATTTTCTATTTGCGAGAATCAGTAGTTTCACGAGACTGCCAGGCCACTACATACACTATTCAATTTATAAAGACGTACAGCCTTTACTAAACTCTGTGCAAGTTCTAAGTTACGAAGATGTGAAACAAAATGTTCACCCGAAACACAAATAAAAACGAAAGACTCATATAGTGTCACATAACTGTTCAGCGAACTGCAGTGACAGACATTACAAGAAAGTCGTTGTGCTTCACAGAAAGAGTTAGTCACAAAATCCCTAGAGCTCACCCTCCACTAAATACTGCACAGTATGTACATGCACCTACAGAAAATAGAGCTTACGAATGGGAAAGTAGAGGAGCTAATGGTTTTCAGGCACCCACTTCCCACGTAATGCCACAAAATACATGACTACAACATAAAGATTTAAAACATTTTCTTGTTTATATTGCATCTTTAAAAATCGATATTATGTAATCGATACTAACTTGCAGATGAAGCTCATAGCACTATGTTACTATCTGATATCTGAAAAATCTGAATTTACAGTAGTCACCAAAGTAAGCAGGTGGAAGTACGTTGTCTTTTCCCCTGGCGCGTTTATCTGGATGAGCTTTCAGCAGCGACGAAGGAACAGAAACGACGTTCAGCTAGCTTGGGGCAGGGAGCGCGTGCATGTTTGGCAACATTTTGCGCGATTATAAGTCATCTCTAAAAAATATTAGTCGCGGATGAAAGAATTTACGGACAGTGTTGTGGTGAAATAATTACACCACAAGCACTTCACTTCATGAACAACGGCCATGGTTAACATCATGGCGAGCCGTTATTAGTCCACAACATCTGAGACGTGAAGAAATTCTACAACGTATTCGTTACGACGATTTCTCAGTTGCTACAAGGAAAGAACATTCATTTGGTTTAATAGTTGACCGTGTATGGGGAGTAAAAGTCATCAATTGTTCTGTTTCTTGAACTGTGAACAATAAGGCTGATTTAATTTCAGTAGTTATATCTTTCATTGTTACCTACGAACATTCATAATCCTTTTCCTTTATTAATTATAAAGAACCGCGCGGGATTAGCCGAGCGGTCTAGGGCGCTGCAGTCATGGACTGTGCGGCTGGTTCCGGCGGAGGTTCAGTGCTCCCTCGGGCATGGGTGTGTGTATTTGTCCTTAGGATAATTTAGGTTAAGTAATGTGTAAGCTTAAGGACTGATGACCTTAGCAGTTAAGTCCTATAAGATTCCACACACACACACACACACACACACACACACACTCACACACACATTTGGTTCAAATGACTCTGAGTACTATGGGACTTAACATCGGAGGTCATCAGTCCCCTAGAACTTAGAACTACTTAAACCTAACTAACCTAAGGACATCACACTCATCCAAGCCCGAGGCAGGATTCGAACCTGCAACCGCAGCGGTCACGCGGTTCCAGACTGCAGCGCTAGAACCGCACGGCCACTCCGGCTGTCATACACACATTTAAAAAGAAGTAATTCACTACTAGATTACGCTTCAAAAAGCTAGGAATTTGAAACGATTATGTCAAAATATCGTCATATTTAACAAAATACTGAGCAGAACTAAATACTACTAAAAAATGTGTATATGTAAAAGTCACCCTAATGATTCTCAGAGACGCCATGGTTTCTCTGTCGCACTGCAAGAGCCCATCAGGCATATCCATTTGCAGTCCCTGTTTAAGCTTTTGTGACTCTGTATCTCATTGGCCCTTGAACTAAGCAGTTGCACCTAAGTCTGATTGTATGCAATATTGCAAAACACATCGAGTGGCACCCCGAGAATCTTTTACTTGTACTGGTAGTAATCTCATGAAGTATTTATTTCGTGACAATTAGTTGGTGACAAAGTTTTGAAACATTACCGTTTACAAAAATGGTTCAAATGGCTCTGAGCACTATGGGACTTAACATCGGAGGTCATCAGTCCCCTAGAACTTAGAACTAATTAAACCTAACTAACCTAAGGACATCACACACATCCATGCCCAAGACAGGATTCGAACCTGCGACCGTAGCGGTCACGTGGTTCCAAACTGAAGCGCTTAGAACCGCACGGCCACACCGGCCGGCTACCGTTTACACCTACCGTTGTTAGCAATCAGGTTAATTGACTTTAATTCTCCCAACGAATTCTATTTTTTGTCCAGGAGTAAGTGTAAATAAGTTTGCCACATAGCTGACGAGAGAGGATGAACAGACGGAGCATAGCTTAGAGGGCTTCTGATTATCATTCGGTAAGCTTAGTTTTTCCTACGTGATTCCAAAAACAAAAGCGGGAATATAGCATTTTTACGCGGACGCACAGGTGCAGACTAGAATTGTCTCTTGATATCCGCGGGAACGAGCACACAATGGGCTCATTTCAATACATTGTTCTCGGGAAAATACTAATAAAATTTTGAATAAAGTTTATCTCTCTTTTCCACTTGTGTGCTTAAAAAACACACATTAATTTACGCAAACAGTCACGCTCCGTATAATGAATGCCATTAATTAATTACAGTCGAAAAAATAAAGTTATCGGAAGAGATACATTACAGAAGGCGAAGCGAAATATTGTCGGTGTGCCGACTATCGCGCATAGGAATGAAGTACCTCGCACATGTCACTCGCACAGCTGGCTGGACGGGGCACAAAAGCTGGAAACATCGCTGTCTGTCTGTTAACCTGAAATCGAAGAATCGAAATAACGAGGCTAATGAATTATTCACATAGGAAACATTTATGACAAAAATCTGAGCGCATGGCGGAACATATCTCAGAATGAGGGGCAGTGAAATGGAAACGAGAGAGAGAGAAGAAAGTCGGCAAACTTTAATTTTTAATAGTAAGTGACATAGCTGTTAATACATTTATCCCACTGTGAGATAAGCCGGTCAATGCCTTCATCGAAAAATGTTTATGTTTACCTGCGGAACTGGTTCAAAATGGCTCTAAGCACTACGGGAATTAAAATCTGAGGTCATCAGTCACCTAGACATAGAACTACTTAAACCTAACTGACCTAAGGACATCACACACATCCATGCCCGAGGCAGGATTCGAACCTTCGACCATAGCAGCAGCGCGGTTCCGGACTGAAGCGCCTAGAATCGCTCGGTCACAGCGGCCGGCCTGCGGAATTACGACTGTACGTAGGCGAGCACCTCTTCGTCCGAAGCAAATCATCGGCAACAAATGTATTTCTTCAAGCCTCCAAATGTATGGAAATCGCATGAGGAATTATCGGAACTATGTGTGTAAGGGCTTCCCAGCGAAGCTTTTACAGTGCAGTCGGAAAAAAACAGGAACGCCATTTCCTGCAAAGTCATGATAACCTTTTTCTTTGACTGGAAGGGCCCGCTGCTCATTGACTTTCTGGAACATGGCGCCACAATTAACGCGTAGCGGTACATGGGCATTTTGCAAAAACTGAAATGCGCCATCAAGTCGAAATGCCGCGGACAGAAGGTATCATTTTGTTTCAGGATAATTCCCGGGATTATGTTCCAGGGTTGTTTCGACTGCGCTGCATAAGTTTCGCTGGGATGCCCTTACGCATCCTCCATACATACTCCATCTCTCCACCTCCGTTTCCATATTTTTGGAGCCCTGATGAAACAGATTCGTGGACCTGGTCTTTCTTCAAGCGAAGAGCAACAGGGTTAGATTGAATCATAGTTCCGCAGGCAACCGTCAACATGTTTCTAAGAAGGCACTGATCGTCTTGTCAAGGAGTGGGATAACTATGGTAACTGTTATTGCTATTACTTTTGACACAAACAGTTTACTTACTTTTTTTTATCCATCTCGTTTTCATTTGACTGCCCATTATAGATACAATCCTGACCACTAATGAAGATGGCGTCGGAATGGCATGAAGTATACTACATCTACACTCTGGAAACCACTGTCAAATGCATAACAGAGGGTAAGTCCCGTTGTACCAGTTAAAACTGATTTTTACCGTTCCATTGAAGCATGGAGCGCGGGAAGAATGACTGCATCATACTGCCTATCATTCTCTTGATCATTTTCGAAGGATCTCTTTCTTTTATCACTTCTGAGATCCCTAGTAGCCATTCCTGCTGCATTCTGTGCTTCCGGTGCACACCTTGTCCATCCGTTGAAGTTACCTAATGCAGTTTACTACAGGATTAACTCTCATGCATTGTAACTCTTCCAGCTTGCCAGTGTTGCCATCATTAATAGCAATAACAGCATCCCAGCCCCCCTCTCCGTCACATTTTAGTGCCTTCCTCCCAGGAAAACCATTTGTTTTTATGCGAGTCCATTTGTGAGTGGTTGGTTGGTTGGGTGGTTGATTTGGGGGAGGGGACCAAACAGCGGCGTCATCGGTCCCGTCGGATTAGGGAAGGATGGGTAAGGGAGTCGCCGTGCTCTTTCAAAGGAACCATCCTGGTATTTGCCTGAAGAGATTTAGGGAAATCATGGAAAACGTAAATCAGGATGGCCGGACGCGGGTTTGAACCGTCGTTCTCCCGAATGCGAGTCCAGTGGGCTAGCCACCTTGCCCGATTTTTGAGATTGTTGAAAGACTCATTTGGATTCTGAGTCTGTTCATGTGGACAGTTCCTCACTAATTTAGGATGTTCCACTCCTTGATGGAGAAATACATACATGGTGGAGTCAGGCCGCCATTCAGATGAAAAGGTCTTGATCGCACAGCTCTTACTAAGCGTTACGCGTTTCACAATTTCATCATCAGACAGAAGATGTGGGATAAAGTGTGCAATGGAATTAACGATAGCAAATATATACATACTAACATAAGTCTGCATATTAGTGATTCATATACACAATTTTCAATTAACGTCATACTTACATTTAAATCAAACTTTAGTAAAAGATTCACAAAAGTGAGCATATAAATTGAATATAATACATATCTCATGTTATACACGTGTATTTGACATTACCGTTTGTTCGAAGAGAACCACTGCCAAACTGACTTTGGCGATTAGACTTTGTAAGAAGTAAACAAAGGCCGCTAGTTGGCGTGAGTATTGACCGTAGGAATAAAATCAAAGGGTAACTTTACAAAGAAACCACACATAACGACTAACTACATGCCGGAATATAGTGGACAACTTGGCAAAGATACATTTACGCTACTCACATTTTTCGGCGTTAATTACTTTATGCACCTTATCCCACGGCTTCTGTCAGATGACGAAATTTTTAAAAGTGTAACGCCTAATAAAAATCTGTGCGATCAAGACTCTTCCATATTTAAAAAGTTGTGCACATTTAGGATGTGTCAGGCCTATGTCAAAGGGGTTTATGCGTTCCTTGGTAGCTGCTAGGATGGAATGATTAAGGGTGTATGAAGTGATCGAGTACTGTGCCTTGCGATATTTGCTCCATAAATCTGTTGCCTGCCGGAGTGGCTGACCGGTTCTAGGCGCTTCAGTCTGGACCCGCGCGACCTCTGCGTTCGCAGGTTAGAATCCTGCCTCGGGCATGGATGTGTGTGATGTCCTTAGGTTAGTTAGGTTTAAGTAGTTCTAAGTTCTAGGGAACTGATGACCTCAGATGTTAAGTCCCATAGTGCTCAGAGCCATTTGAACCATTTGTACCAAATCTGTTCCGGGGCGAAAGAGTTGATGTAATGGTTTGTTATCTGCTGACTGTTTGTGGAAAATTATAGCCAATATTTCTGAAGAGGTCAGCAGTGTCATTCCTAATGGCTGTCACATTGTACTGTTGCAATTCATTCACAATTTTGTCTGTCAGCCTACCCCCTTATGGTTTTACCATGAGAGAACTTCTTACTTCTCAAACTTAGTTTCAGCTTCGTCAGCTGGTGCCCATTCTTTTCTGTAAGTGAATTACACATTCCAATTTTATGATAGCTTTGTAACCATAAGGCAGAGCAGCTGCTACAGTGTTATATGCATTTGAGTCCTTATCACCTAAGAACTTAGTGTAACAAATACCCCTTCCATTCATGGATTAACCGGAAATGGAAGTAACTGCAGTGGACTCCTTTCCACCAATTTTTCCTTCACAGTTCCTATCTGTTAGAATCTTCAATTTTTCTTAAAAAAAAGAAAAGATAAACTAACTCCCCATACAACAAGTTTTAGTATTATGAAAAGCTATGATATGGTTTTCGACAGTAACAACGTAATTTCGCTTTTTTTACTGCAATCCGCAGCCTTTTATACGAAAAGTTATCGACTTCATTTGCCCTTGAAGTAATACAAGCATAATTTTTAAAATTTTAAACGTGTGCAGGTAATATTTGATGTAAATAAATAAAATACTTCTCATGTGAGTTCAAAACAGATTTGCAGACCATTTTATTAAGAAAATTGCACATTTTATAATGGGTTAAAAACTGAATATATACAGGGTGTTACAAAAAGGTACGGCCAAACTTTCAGGAAACAATCCTCACACACAAAGAAAGAAAATATGTTATGTGGACATGTGTCCGGAAACGCTTACTTTCCATGTTAGAGCTCATTTTATTACTTCTCTTCAAATCACATTAATCATGGAATGGAAACATACAGCAACAGAACGTACCAGCGTGACTTCAAACACTTTGTTACAGGAAATGTTCAAAACGCCCTCCGTTAGCGAGGATACACGCATCCACTCTCCGTCACATGGAATCCCTGATGCGCTGATGCATCCCTGCAGAATGGCGTATTGTATCACAGCCGTCCACAATACGAGCACGAAGAGTCTCTACATTTGGTACCGGGGTTGCGTAGACAAGAGCTTTCAAATGCCCCCATAAATGAGAGTCAAGAGGGTTGAGGTCAGGAGAGCGTGGAGGCCATGGAATTGGTCCGTCTCTACCAATCCATCGGTCACCGAATTTGTTGTTGAGAAGCGTACGAACACTTCGACTGAAATGTGCAGGAGCTCCATCGTGCATGAACCACATGTTGTGTCGTACTTGTAAAGGCACCGAAGTCAACTTTACCTTCCTTCAATTGGGCCAGTGGCGGTGAATCAAGGAAATACAGTACATACTGACGAAACTAAAATGAGATCTAACATGGAAATCAAGCATTTCCGGACACATGTCCACATAACATCTTTTCTTTATTTGTGTGTGAGGAGTGTTTCCTGAAAGTTTGGCCGTACCTTTTTGTATCACCCTGTATATGCTTCTCGTTCTAATGCGTTAGACTGCATTAAACGTTGTCACCGCATTACATACTCGGCAACTATTAGCTGATAACAGATCGTAGCCGAGCGGTTCAAGGCGCTTCAGTCTGGAATCCCGCAACCGCTAGGGTTGCAGGTTCGAATCCTGCCTCGGGCAAGAATGTGTGTGATGTCCTTAGGTTAGTTAGGTTTAAGTAGTTCTAAGTTCTAGGGGACTGATGACCTCAGAAGTTAAGTCCCATAGTGTTCAGAGCCATTTGAACCATTTTTTTGATAACAGATCGCTGAAGGCTGTGTAAGAAGCCATCACAGTTTGCGTTCTTAAACGTTCAACCGGAATATTATTGCTTACTGAGACCACTTGACATTTTCCTTCAAAGGTGTATTTTAATGTCCAGTGAATCTTACACTAAACTACATTTGCGAGGTATATAACGTTAAAGAGTCGAAAATTGCACAAGAAACTTCCAGTAGCCAAGTATACTTGCAAACATGGTATTTTCTGTTCCAAATTCTTGCAAAATTGTCAATTATATTTTTGAAATCATATGACTACACCAAGCAAAATAACAATACTTTTGTTTCCATCCCGCCCCTGCACCTTCCACTATTTCCCCCTCCCATCTCTGTCTCTCTCTCTCTCTTTCTTTTCCACCACCCCTCTCTACCTAGTGTGCCGTATTTTGCTTGATGTTACTTAAACACCAAGAAATTCACTGTAACAAATTCCTCAGATTGTCTATAGACTTCATTTAAATATCAGGTACTTCATAGAGAATTGGGTCCAGGCCAGACATAGCGACTACACAAGTTGCGAGTAGTGAACACGGTATAGAAGGTAGGTTACTGACTATGGATTTCATTCAATGAGTGTATTTATTTATCACTGAACTCGCACTAACGTGCGGAGCTTGCTGCAAGATCTATTTGAGGCGATCACGATCTTACAGATTGTTGAAAGAGATGAAAGTGTGTCACTGCGTCGAGCATTTTATACCAACTGTTTCAATCGATTCGCGGACGAGTGATACGATGTCCCTGACAACGGCGAAATTCGGGAATGCTTTCTTTATATCTCCCACTGAAGAAACTTCTGAAAATTGAGTTCAGAACTTCTGATTTTGCTACACCACGGTCGATTAGCCAGTCGCCGATGAAAAACGGCAGAAATTTTCTGGCTCTGTCGACTGCTGTCACATATAACAAGAACTTCTTGGCATTTTTGTTTCAGTCAGACAAAGAACGCCGTTGCGGAATTCGGCGACAGCCGGGAACTTTGTTTTCATGCCGAGCAGCCCCTTTTACTGCCCCGATGTCGATATCTAACCACTCTTGTTCTTTAAACTCTTCCGATACGACTTCCCCGCTTCTTCAGAGTCGCGTCACCAGACCACTTCACTTCTAAGCGGCCTGGATAACCAGTCTGTAGAAGAGCAACTGATTTAGATCAAACCCCAAACTTTGTATGTCGCCAAGCAGCGTATTTAAAATAGTTTTCAGTACTTTTGTAGGAGAATCCATAATCATCATCCTCATGAGCCAACGCATCTTACTGGGGATGTATGTATTATGTGGAGAATTTCGTATAGCAATTTACAAAAATTAATATGAAGATCAACTAAAATTTCTAATAGCCGTGCTAGACAGCTACTGTAGTCTGTAGGACACTGCATCATACTGGACTCGGATTCTGGAGGGCAGCGGTTCAATCTCAAGTCCAGCGATCCTGATTTAGGTTTTCCGTGATTTTCCTAAATCGCTTCAGGCAAATAATTTTTTATCGAGACACAAGATAAAAAATGCGTCAACCAAATGTTATTTAGCTACCGGGACACATTTTTCAGCACGTTTGTCTTTCTTGTAACGTTCTTTATTAAGAAGATAAATGAACTGCAGTGCGTCTTTTTTAAATATCACCCTGTATTTTTTTATTTGACAATTCATTTCCTCTCCTGAAGACCTGTTCAAAAACATATCAAGTGTACCGTTCACGTAAACATGACGTTAGTAGAAATGTAATAAAAAACTTATTTTAGCTTTCCTATACTAGCTCAGTGTGCATGTACCCGGGGTAACGTAACTCGTCCACTTGTTAGAGGTGTCAGTAAACAAGGGGAAACACAAGAAAATAACACACAGGTTATTCAGTTGCCACCGTCTTCAGATGAAGGTTTTTGTGAGAGCAACGTAAACTAACAAAGGTAAGGTAGAAGTTTCACTCATCTATGGAGAATATAAATTAGCATAACAGTAATTGCAATAATATTTTCTTTTTTACAATGCGGGTACATGTCGTACAGCAGTGTAGTATTTATGAACGGTATTTTGTTTACAGTACAGGGAGTTCTCCATCAGATGTTACATAAATAGTAAGTTTTCTTTTATTGTGGTCGAAGTCAGGCGTAATGCTACTCAGGTAGATGAAATCTACACAGAGCGATATGCTAAGAAGAACCCATCTTCCCAACGGATGTTTTCTCCCCTTGTTCAGGAAACGGGAAATTTCAACCGCAGCAACACAACCGTCGTAGAGCTCGCACAGACGAAACCACCGAATTCGCTGTTCTCGCTTCTGTTGCAACGACTCAACATGGGAGCACACAACAGCTTAAACAGGAGGTTGGCATTCCTAAAACCAATGTAGGTCGCTTTCTGTCACCATTTCCATACCTGTTACATTCTCCGTAGATAAGTACCATTTCTACTATCCCTTCGTTGGTGTGGATGCTATTCACGCAAATTAACTAAATGACCGGAGAGCATTTTCATTTTGTTTCCAAATGTTTACTGTCAACTCCGCAAGTGAACGAGATAACGTGTGCTGCTACCACGGCGTCAAAGTCAACTTTGTATAACGTTTTCAACAACATTACGATTACTTGGATGATGCATTGCGATACGTTTCTCAACAGATCTTATAAAGGAAGTGGATTACCATATAAAAATGTTGGGTGCTACTTAAGAAAAGACGTACTGCTGTTCATTTCTTCGTAACGATCAAGTTACAAGAAAGGCAATGATGCTGGTTAATGTCCTTCTGGTTCCTAAACATTTGCTTGATACGATGAGTCAACTCATATAACCATCTTTTCCGTTCCAAGAATGTCTGAAGCGGCTATTTTGAGCCCTTATACGTCATAGATACTGTTTTGAAACCTTCCGATGATTTGTAAATACTTTGCAGTGGGCGCAGTGGGGCGTATAACGAGTGGTCGGTGGTTTGTCATAAGACTTAAACTTCCATAGGGTCATGTAAATTCACTGATTTGTGTGCAACGGACAAAATGTATTTAAGAAAGGTGACACTAAAGAAACTCGAGACTTGGGTTGTTCAGATAGTAATATACCGGGTGATCAAAAAGTCGGTATAAATTTGAAAACTGAATAAATCACGGAATAATGTAGATAGAGAGGTACAAATTGACACACATGCTTGGAGTGACATGGGGTTTTATTAGAACCATCAAAATACAAACGTTCAAAAAATGTCCGACAGATGGCGCTTCATCTGATCAGAATAGCAATAATTAGCATAACAAAGTAAGACAAAGCAGAGATGATGTTCTTTACAGGAAATGCTCAATATGTCCACCATCATTCCTCAACAATAGCTGTAGTCGAGGAATAATGTTGTGAACAGCACTGTAAAGCATGTCCGGAATTATGGTGAGGCATTGGCGCCGGATGTTGTCTTTCAGCATCCCTAGAGATGTCGGTCGATCACGATACAACTTCAGGAAACCCCGAAGCCAATAATCGCACGGACTGACGTCAGGAGACCTGGGAGGCCAAGCATGACGAAAGTGGCGGCTGAGCACACGATCATCACCAAACGACGCGCGCAAGAGATCTTTCACGCGTCTAGCAATATGGGGTGCTTTTCTGGTTCTAATAAAACTCCATGCCATTCCAAGCATGTGTGTCAATTTTTACCTCTCTATCTACATTCTTCCGTGGTTTATTAAGTTTTCAAATTTATACTGACTTTTTGATCACCCGGTATTTCATTAGTGCCAAATAGGTTATCGAATTTCCAAGCGAAACCGAATTCCATATCTAATAGATGACAAATTGCAATTAGAAAACACTGACATGAATTTAATCACACGATCTGGTTGAGGATCAGAAATCGGAAGGAGACAGGTTAAATAATTGTTGAACATGGATGATACAAAAGTCTTGGCAAAGACCAGAATTTAGGGGGACGCATGAGGCTGTCGTCTTATAAATCATCTGTACAAACAGTAACTTGAGGTATCTCGTCAGTGATTGGGTGGTAACGCCGAAGGGTTGGTTAACTAAGGCACGCTAATATATCGAGAAATAAAGTGAATGTGCCACAAACACTCCACGAAATAAAAAACCCTAAACCACTGCTCAGTTCCAACATCGCCCCTAGCAAAATCTTCTGAGTCTCCTTACTCGTCTGCTTAAGCTAGCGTTATCTTATAACTGCGCATGTAGCTGATCAGAAGTCATGATCCGCTGCTAAGAGTTGCTAGCGGAGAGGAAGTCATCTCTCATCGCTCTCGGGGTAGAACTGTGTTCTGTTTAGCGGCCGGAGAAGAAATATTCTATTCGGCGGCCGCAGAAGTAACAGTGTTTGCAATCCAAACTAACTATCGCTTCTGCGCCTTTCGGTGCATCAATCAGACAATTTTACAAGACTCTGAGCAGTGGCATGGAAGTAAATAAATAAAAAATTTGCAATGTTAAGCTATGGGAGGACTTAGCTCTTCGCAAGTTTTCCTGACGTTCCCCTTTGCTAGCCAGTATGCTGGCTGGCTCCACGTTTTGTACTTCCTGGAAATCAGTGTTCGGCTCCTCCCCTCTGCTAAATTATTGCTGATTGTCCCATGTGAAGACTTGGGCCTCGTCGTTCCTCACGCTTCTCCAAGCTGCTTTTCCATGTCTTACCACTCGCTTCTGGGAAGGACTTCTAAACTTGGAAACAAACTTCATTTGTTAAACAGTTACGCCTGGATGCGCTGGATCGCTAAGCGCGCCGAGTGGGCCGAACTGAAGTGTCCTGCCTCTACGTTATTTGATTTCCTGGGAAGACTCGCAGACCACACCAAATGCGAAATACAGTACAGTCTCTCCACTGGGTTTCACAGTGGGCGGTGCGCAATGCTCAGACAATACCGTGGTGAGTGGCTGGTACGCTCGGCAGCGCTGTATCTTCCGATACCTGGCCCTTAACCTTAGAAGGGCATTAGCTACTAACAGAGAGAACACGGAAAGTGCCATCAGCTGATTTCCCAGAAACACTGCTGAGAGTGGAACAGTGGCCAAAATAGGGGAACATGTGTTTCAGCTTATCCGTAACCATTCGACTGTTTCTGAGAAAATGACGATCAAAGCTACCGCCGTAGTTTATATGCCTTTTAACATGCGGTGGTTTCACCGTAAGCGATGACACAGTAGCTAGGGTCGCAGCTTCACACTTACTCGTCCCGTGTTCGGAACTCGGTTATTGTTTTTATTTTAATGTTTTTTTTTCACTTATCTACCCATGTCCGTAGAAGATTACTACACGAATGTCTTCTATCAAATGAGGGGATGGAAAAGCGTTATTTTAAGTGTAAAATTACAACTGGTTTTCGCAAAGTTTGTGCATTTGTGTGTGTGTGGGGGGGGGGGGGGGGGGAGTGTATGGTATTTTCACTGATTACAATCTTTTTAAATTCTCGTATTTTTATACTTCCTTCTTATATCAATTCTTATATTAAATCCTACATTTTATTCTTATCATTATTGTTCAAGGATATTTAGTGCATTCAGTTGGATGATACCGATCGTAGAAACATTCTAAACATAGGAATTCCGAACACCACGAGCATCGTGAGAAGGCAAGTTTGCAACAGTGACATTTCTTCCTGTGTTCATTCTGAAGAGAAATGTCTTTTATATTGCTGAAGATTTCACGCATTGGCAATAATTTCGATGTAAACCACGCATAACGGATCATTTTTCCTAAAACTGGCGCTTGCAGTTGTTTATGAATAAAGATACTCTGCAGGAATTTAATCGAAAACAGTTTCCAGTAGTTTTCCTTAATGGATTCACCAGACGGATAATTAGTAGAGGAATAAGGAGAACGTTGTTTCAACATACATTAGAGAATATTCGAATAGTAATCTTCTACGGACACGGGTAGATAAATGAGAAACAAAAACAAACACAATAATCGGGTTTCCAGCACGGGATATAGAAGTGTGAAGCAGCGACATAACCACCGTAGCAACGCTTCGGTTAAGCTCTTTACAGGCTAAGAGGCACATTAAGTACCTCGAAACATTGACCGTTGTTTTCTCAGAAACGGCGAGTATCTACGGATAAACCGACACGTGTTCGCTTATTTTGACCCCTCTTTCACTGAGCTACTTTTCTAGGAAATAGCATGGCTGCACTTGGCGTGTTCTCTTCGTGAGTGCTAAACGGGACTTGACTTCACTCTGAAAAAAAAAAAAAAAAAAAAGATCCTGAGGCAGTTCCTCGGCCTGGGACTCTCCATTTACGTTAGCATGCTATTACGAATATGTAGACAGACGTAAGATATTAACTGACAACCTACTCACTACAATCACTGAATATTGTTTTCTATAAATGTGAGAATACACCAGTTAGCCTCAACTCAACTAAAACCAAATGAATTATGTACAGCATCACAGTAAAACACTATACGTGTCATTCCAGCAATAGACTGTCACTTATCCGTCTATGCCCCAGCAAATTTCATAGAATATAATAAAAATAGTGTGTGACATGTCAGAGTCTACTACATGTCATTTGTTGAAAAGTTTTATATGATAGTTTATGTTTTCATTGCACGAGGAGAAATGTTTTTATTACCGTTTCGTTACATTTGTCAATCCTGATACATACAAATTTAACTCTGAAAATCTTAGGCCCAACTGAAAATAATTGTCCCACCTCTCCAATTTTCAATCAACTTAAAATTATTTTATTGGTAAAAGTGTAAATTGATCATTACAGAAGACAGTATTTGACGTTTTATATTTCAGATATGCCTAAAATGGATTTAACCACGACAGATATTCAATATATATTACAATCGTAACGAAATATTCGACCTCTGTCACTAGTTGATTTATTATTCACACTACAGGTTTCGGAGGTATCTTACATTATCGTAAATTATCAGATGTGGATTATTTCTATGAACTCATTGCCGAGATATGAATGTCAGCACTGATAATATTTTGGAAACACGAAGCAAGACCCTGGATGAAACTGCTCACATAAGATCACAGCCAATGTGAACTGTTAATTCAACTAGATGCTTGCATGAGCGTATGTAACACAGTGTGGTGTCTGGGCGTTCCAAAATATTGTCAGTGGTTAAATTCCTCGGTAACTGATTTAAATGGTTCAGATGGCTCTGAGCACTATGGGACTTAACATCGGAGGTCATCAGTCCCATAGAACTTAGGAGTACTTAAACCTAACTAACCTAAGGACATCACACACATCCATGCCCGAGGCAGGATTCGAACCTGCGACCGTATCAGTCGTGCGGTTCCGGACTGTAGCTCCTAGAACCGCTCTGCCACCGCGGTGGGCCGGCAACTGATTCATCGGAAGATCTAAATATATCACCTGACACATAAAAATATGGAGGATACCTTAGGAAAACATTTAGTATGAGGAATTATTCAACTCTTCGTAAAAGTCGAATATTTTAATATCACTTACACAGGTTGTCACAATCATCACCGTCCCATCTACGAAGATGGGCTGTGGAAGGCATCACTTGTTGTATGAGCAAAAGTATTACGTCTGCCGTTGTGATCGAAATCCTAATACGACAGTCAAACTTGTATCTCAAAATATATCCTAATCATAGGAGGTTACTGTACATAATCACTGCTGGGCGGACAAGGGTGCCACAAGTGACGGAATTTATTTGTTCTAATGATTGGGATAACAATGTTACAGAAGTTCTGCATTTGAACGAGCCACGCAATTTTCGATTGTGGTGGTGGAATGAATAGCAGCTAGTACCGAAAGGCGTGGCAACAATCTACCAGCAGACAAAGAGCACCCAGCAGCCTCGGTTGAAGAAAGTGAAACATAATCCATCCGTATTATGATATATATATATATATATATATATATATATATATATATATATATATATATATATATATATCTGTGTGTGTATGTATGAATGTGTGTGTGTTTGGTTTGTTGATTCGGGGAAGGGGAACAAACAACGAGGTTATCGGTCCCTTCGGATTAGGAAAGGACGAGAAAGGAGGTCGGCGGTGGCATTCCAAAGAAACCTGAATTGCTTCAGGGTAACAACGGAAAAGCTAAATCAGGATGGCCGGGAGCGCCTTTGAACCGTCGTCCTCCCGAATGAGAGTCCAGTGTACGAACCACTGCGCCATCTAAGTCGGTGTGTGTGTGTGTGTGTGTGTGTGTGTGTGTGTGTGTGTGTGTTCCAGATCTCCTTCTAAGCCAATGAACCGATTTCAACCAAACTTGTTACACATATCCCTTACTGCCAGCTAACAATTTCTGTCGGGATAAAAACCACCTACGTATCATACATCAGGAGGTATGACGTCACAAGCAATGAGTGGGTGAAAAACATTTCAATGTGTTACTTCTGTACCACGAACTGTATTCTCGTCCGCCCTGATAGTCCCGGGGTCAGTGCCGCAGGCTGTTACACAAAGGGGCCAGAGTTCGATTTCCGGGCAGATTGAAGATTTCTCTCTGCTTGGGGCTGGATGTTGGGTTGCTCTCACACTCCTATCGTCATAAATGACATTACAGCACGTCCCGAAATCCCGTAACCTGAGAAAAAAACGACTGCATTCGCAAGAATTTTCGCAGGCAGTATCAACGTAGGCCGCTAAATGTATGTACACAAATATATCATTGTAAGCCGTATAGTTCGAGACGTGTGACGTCATGAACACTGAAATACGTGAAAAATGCCTCATCATGCACGAAGTTTTAATACATTTATTCTTTACTACCAAGACACTTTCACAGTCGAGTCATCTTAACCATTTCAGACCCACTGCCTACAATTGTGTATGTTAACTTTTACTATGTCTTACAGCTGCAACAGAAATATTTTTCCCCAATGGAAATCTCACGTAAGCATTTGCGAATGTTCGATCTTTTCATCGTGCACAAGTGCTGCCAACTGTTGGGCATTACTATAAAAATATCAACAAGTCAACGCAGCGGCGTGCAGCAGTTTGTGGCCATCAGAATATATTGAAGTGGTTCGTTAGTTACAGTCCAGTGTTGTTGTTGTTGTTGTTGTTGTGGTCTTCAGTCCTGAGACTGGTTTGATGCAGCTCTCCATGCTACTCTATCCTGTGCAAGCTTCTTCATCTCCCAGTACCTACTGCAACCTACATCCTTCTGAATCTGCTTAGTGTATTGATCTCTTGGTCTCCCTCTACGATTTTTACCCTCCACGCTGCCCTCCAATGCTAAATTTGTGATCCCTTGATGTCCCAAAACATGTCCTACCAACCGATCCCTTCTCCTAGTCAAGTTGTGCCACAAACTTCTCTTCTCCCCAATCCTATTCAATACCTCACAGTCCAGTGTATTATTCAATATTGTTATTGTGCGTCGTAATTATTGAATATTCAATTTTTTTATTACAACAGTGAATATTTCAAAATTAATTATTTTAGACGTAAAATGAAGTCAAGTGTGAAACGTGTAATTTTAAAACGGGTACTTATTATTGCCTAAATATTGCATCTAAAATCATTAAAAAATCACCGAAGACCGTTACATCATAAAGAACAATTTCCTGTCATACAGAAAAAAATTGAGGTCTGGAAGGATTGAGGAAATCCTTGACACCTGGCAGTGCTGTTGACAGCTTTCAACTGCGTAGGGCAAGCGAGTGTAAACGAAAAATATAGCCGTCTATATAGCCATAAACAGGCGTTTCCATAGAGAGGTTTACAAAATCGTTTTGTAGACAAGCGAAGCAGCTGCACCCAACGTATAGAATCTGTGCGATATCACGTTTCTTAAATAGATACTGCACTTATAGATTTGCACATGTTGCATATTTATTTGTACGTCTACTACGTAATTTGCAAAGTGTTTTCACGAATACATGGAAATACATTTTTTAGATACTTCACTATAGACATAGTTAATTTTTTTTTCGTATCTAATAGAAAGTGGCGAGATGGACACCCGAGCAATGCCCAATTTTTCAACTAGTGTATTACACATTAATGTTTAGTTCAGGTTTGGATTGTGTCACCTCGCGGGGTAGCCACGCGGTCTAGGGCGTCTTGTCACGGTCGCCGTGGCTCTGATCGTCGGAGGTTCGAGTCCTCCCTCGGGCATATATGTGTGTGTGTCGTCCTTAGCGTAAGTTAGTTTAAGTTAGATTCAGTAGTGTGTAAGCTTAGGGACCTATGACCAGCAGTTTGGTCCCATAACGCCTTACTACAAATTTATAAAATTTTGGATTGTGTCCTGAAAATATCGATACGCCAGGGCCAGACTTTCATTCGGCAAACATTTATTTTGCATTAATCGGAGGTACCTAAGGTTTGCCAGATACTCAAGAGGCGCAATATCAGTAATTGTGGACAGTGAAAGTTTCTTCAATGACAGCAGTAGTGACTTTGTGATTTGTAGTCTTGCGTTACTCAACTGATTATCCTTCTATAATTTACAATGCCTGAAACTTCATCTAACGAAATGTATTGTTTTGAGTGAGATTAATTATGTGATTCGTGGGGACAATTGTTAGTCCTATGAATTTATATACTCTCCATGTGTGTCAATTTTCACCATTTCTGAGCTGTTACGATCTTTTAGCTTGAACTCTACGCAGTTAGATGATAACATTTCTGTCTAGGCCGTAATATTATTCATTAATCGTTGCACATTATCAGGGAGTTCATTTAGTCCTCATTTGTTAGCGCTGCCATGGATCAGGTTTTAGAGTCATAGCACGCTGAAGTTCGGGAAGGTGGGAAAGTGGACTAATTTTATAACTCCGGCTATTGCATTCACTACCAGGCATACAGTCCAGGACACAGTGAAGGATGCCATATGAATGAGTGACAGTTATTAATAACTGATACAATGCCAGCATGACATTCAATGCAGTTAATCTGACAATTACTGCATTAAGGTCACAGGTATTAGTTCAGATGGCCATAGTCATGGGGGAAATGTTGTTAAGAAAATACAGCCGTGTTTGAGGCCGAAAGAACTATATATCGCAATTTCAGTAGAGAGTTGCGCAGATGTTACTTTTTTTTCAGAATTTCATAACTGGGGTACAGCTATAATTATTTCATAAATAAGTACGTACCGAGATTCAGTGCAGAATTTTCTATGTATTTATCAAGCAGTTTAGCATGGGACAATACTCTGCCCGGAACCTTTATTGCGCATTTAAGAGCGGTCACTTTTGGTTACAATGTTCGAGTGAAGTTCACGGATTGGTGAGTAATCTTAAATCGTCTAACGTACCCAGCTCCTTCATTAGATGATGCTGTTGGAAGCGCTTCTGTCTTTTCGAGCTATGAATCTAAAGAAATGGCGAAAAAGGAACACAAATATCGGTCCATAGTCAGCCAGACATGCAGAAATCGAGGTTGCTGGTGCCAACATAGGTTCTGATTCACCCTTCTATGTATTCTTATCCATTTCTGTTTTCATTAAATTCTTATTCACCACTTTTTTCCGAAGCGTCGAACTCAATCAGTTTTTACAGTTTGTAAAGAGAAATAGTTTTCGAAAAAGCGGTCACAATTTTCGTCGACAAACGACATTTGTGACACATCTATTACACTCACCATTTCCACCTCACCGTACTGTAGGAGAAGGGGGAAGGAAGATTTGGGTTTAATGTCACGCTTCCGACCGGATGATTAGATTACGGAACACACAGCCGTGTTTTTTCTAATGGAACCATCCTGGCGTGCATTGATATAGTTATCGTGGAGGGCTCACTTTGATGATAGACTTTGTACGTCACATGCTGCTCTATAACTAAAATTTCCGTCGTATAAAAATTGCGTACGTTCATCTTCGTGGAAACTTATTGCCGATATTTTAATTTTCCAAGATATTTGATAATGTGTTAAAATGAATTTTGCAGCTTATTGTGGAATACATTACAGAAACATGCAGGCTGGAGTTTAACGTCAGATCGATGTCGACGTAGAGGTCGTTTTAGATGGCAAGGTAGCTCACATGTATATAAGGGTGGAGAAGGGAACGGATGTAGCTTTGTTTCCAAGACTCATCCATGCAATCCTCAAAGGATGTATGGATTCCAGAAAAAACGTAATCCAGGGTGATGGTAAGGAGACTGTGTAAGTAGCCTGTTTGTATGTTTTTAGGCTGGCAGCGCTTTAAATTGCATTAATATCACTGACAGCGCTGTGCGCCCTCTGTTAAGAGACTCTGTGGCTGGACGGATTCGCAGTTGGAAGTTAATAGTTAGCAGTGATGGAGGTTTGAAGTGCAGGCGCGAGCGGGCGGATTGGACGTGTGTCCGTCTTGGAGATTTAGTGGTGACTGGAAATGGCTTGTAAAATAAGTGATGATGTATTTGCGAATGTTTGGTATGTGGAATTATTGACGATTATATAATTTTTGGAACTGGATGCAACATGATTAAGGTAAAATCGGCTAAATATATTGTTTGCTCTGCAACAAAATCTTTCCTTTGCTAACCATATGCTTATTCGTAGTCAGAGCCTACAGCAGTTAGAATCTTTTATTTAGCTGGCTGTAGTTGCTGCTTGCTATATTTTCTGTAGTTCGTGTCATGAAGATTTTCTGTAAGGTAAGTGAGACATGAAAAAAGTGTAGGTTATTGTTAGGATTTCTTCTAATTCAGAGCCATTCTTTTGTGTTAATTATTTGCAGTCAGATTGCGTTGCGTTTGTATTTTGTGGGTCATAAATGAATAGGATAAATTTGAGTTGTATTTGTCAGGGAAAATTCAGTAGCTTAGTCTAATGATAACGACGAGTGAAGTAACAGTAGGTTCAGCAGACTCAGCAGCATTCAGTAATGTTGAGTTGCATTCAGCAGTTTAAGTAAAAACGTAGAATTTTCAACAGGACCTGGCAGCTCCCGACATAGCACTACATCACTTCACCCTGTAACACTCTGCGTCCTTCTGTATATGTAACGTTGGTGGTGGTGGTGGTTAGTGTTTTAACGTCCCGTCGACAACGAGGTCATTAGAGACGGAGCGCAAGCTCGGGTTAGGGAAGGATTGGGAAGGAAATCGGCCGTGCCCTTTCAAAGGAACCATCCCGGCATTTGCCTGAAACGATTTAGGGAAATCACGGAAAACCTAAATCAGGATGGCCGGAGACGGGATTGAACCGTCGTCCTCCCGAATGCGAGTCCAGTGTGCTAACCACTGCGCCACCTCGCTCGGTTTGTGTAACATTGGTTTTAAGTGAAAACATACATCTATATAACGCACTGATTCACCACACTTTCCACCGTGTTGCACATTTCAACTGCGAACGACACTGACATTCCAAAGATACTGAGCAGAAGTAATATTCACGTTTCTTTCTTAATGGATTACGATCGAAAACTATTCGAGGCTCGGTATAACTCCGTTCCTGTATTGTATCAAAGTTGTGTGGATCTGAATACCGTGTGCTGCTTTTTCAGGCAACCTGTGGCTAATGTATTATTGTGAGGCTATCAGGTGAATGTGTCTCCATTCTCTCATCGGTATCCCGAAACAGCGAGAAAGATTCAGAATAGGTGACCTCATAGTGCCATGCGATATTTTGATTCCTGGGGTCTGAAGTAATGAGAAATTTACTGCGAGTTTCGTCCTTTCCATATTTTTATCCTGTGATGGCTATCGCGGGGAGAGCTGTTCACTTAAGCTGTCAGTATTGAGAAATGTGGTTCGCACGTTTCCGCCACCTTGCACGTTCTTTGCCTGTCGACTTAAATTAATATTCCATTGTTCGATCAATACACCAAGCTCATAGGCACACGTAAAAATGAAAAAAATTTTCGTGAGACACTCCTTGTCACTTAACCTGCCCATGAAATGCACGGTATAGATTATCGTGCGCAAATGACACACCTGTCATAAACAACTTTTTCATGCAACAGCAATAAATGACTTTTAAGCCAGAGTTCAGTCCTGCCAGTCGATTTTCCAATGAATTATCAGAAAGTGTTGACGTTTTCATTTGCAAAAAATGGCTCTGAGCACTATGGGACTCAACTGCTGTGGTCATCAGTCCCCTAGAACTTAGAACTACTTAAACCTAACTAACCTAAGGACATCACACACACCCATGCCCGAGGCAGGATTCGAACCTGCAACCGTAGCAGCAACGCGGCTCCGGACTCGAGCGCCTAGAACGGCACGGCCACCGCGGCCGGCTTTCAATTGCAGCAACAGTCATGTCTGGAATGACACACCACGGTCGTTACAGATAACTAGCAAAGATTCTGTATCAATTTGTGGGCTGTAATTTTACATAGTCAACTAACAGGAACTTATTTTCTGTCACCCCATTTCTATCTTTCTTTCTTTCTTTCTTTCTCGAGACCTTTGTCCTGCTCCAACGCGGGGTAGACGTTGTTAGTACAGATTTGGCAGTGTTAATGGCAGAGGGTGGCCGGATCCCCGTCCTGGCGCCACCCCGAACCCCCCGGGACGGAAGTAGTGTACCCCAGCTGTCGGCGTCTAGTGTAAGTCATGAAATAGAGCGAACGTTTTCAAATGTCTGTGAGTCGTGTAACTGAGGCAGAACTTTGGGACCAGCCCGCTATTCACATAGCGGGATGTGGAAAACCGCCTAAAAACCACATCCAGGCTGGCCGGCACACCGGCACTCGTCGTTAATCCGCCAGGCGGATTCGATCCGTGGCTGGCGCGCCTACCCGAGTCCAGGAAGCAGGGCATTAGCACTCTCGGATACGCTGGTGGGTTATTTTCTGCCACCCCATTGGCTTTGCATATTACTTGGTGTTCATTCTAAATGTGCCGGCAGAGTTTTTGATGACTGTACCTTTTGTTTTTCACGAGAGGATGTGATTACAGAACGACGGCACACCATATTAATGTCCGTGAGCGACATCACAATAGAGATGCTCAGCGTTCCATTAGAAGTGGAAATCCTATCTTCCAGCTAGCAGGTTAACCTAACCTCACTACTGCAAGATTTTTCATTGGGGGAAATAGGAAATGTGTGCTTCCGTAGCTGAGAGGTCAGCACGTCTGCTGGAAGGCGGCGATGGTTACATGAAACCATTAGGGTCCCAGTCCTCAGTGGACACTACCGAGCCAAGTGGCGCACTGGCTATAGCACGCTGAACTCGCTTTCGGAAGGAAGACGTTTCAAATCCGCGTCCCGCCATCCAGAAACAGGTTTCCCGTCATTTCGATAAATCACCCAGGCAAATTCGGGGATGGTTTCTTTGAAAGGGAAAGACCGATTTTCTTCCATATCTTTGAAGCAATCCGAGTTTGTCCTACGACTCTAATGATCAGTAGAGGCTGACTGGAAGGGTTCTACTCGCCTGTCTGGCAGGCTGTCGCACAATACGCCATTGCAAGGCACACATAAAGTGTGGCGGTCCTTAGACTGAAAATATACCTATAGTTTAAATTATTACTGTAATGTGCAAGCTGTTCACGTCAATAAAAACTAAATATTCATTTCGTTCAGGATATTCTTCACTTGTGTATACTTTTATTGTGTCCCGAATTTAGATAATACAAAATAATAAAATTAATAACAAAATTCGACCAGAGCTGTTGATTTTTTGTTAGACAGAGTGTAGGCTCTAAAATTCTGCTGTCTCGACGACCTTATCACTCGCTGCATACAAATCTTCTGTGGCACAAGGATCGGGCAGGCTTCTGCAGACCAGAAGATGATGCGGGTCCTGCAGATCACCACGCGCACAGTAGTATCTTCAGCCATGGAGCTTCACTTCCTGAGCTTCGCCTTGCATCGTTACACTCCTGTCCTCAATCGGTTTAGAGCCCTCCATGTCGCATTGGGCAGATGAAAGCCCGCACGTTCCTATTTGATATTCTCCCCAACCATTTCGGTTAATCAATTTCGCCATAGCTCTGTTCGGTGAGCTACAGGTACCGATGGAGTTGCTGATGCTGTGCGCATGAAACTCCTGCATTACCTCAACCTAGATTTTTGTGGTTCATATCCAAACAGGGCGTGTCTGGACTCTGTTTCCTGCTTCTTTTTCTCCACTTCTGCGCCTGCGGATGTCATGGGGCGATATACCCATAATCTGATAAATTTCGGTTACACGAGTTGGCCGTAAGCAGCCAGTCACAATGCGTCCTGTCTCATTCGACGCCGTATCCATCTGTTCGGATGTGTGGAATTTCGCCAAATTCGTGCTGCGTGTTCTGCTGCGGAGAAGCGCAGTTACAGAGCAGATATATCTAGCATGTTTGACTGTGAGCCCTAAATAAGTTTACGGATAGTGTTGTTCCGGGCAGATACTTTTGCTTCTGTTTCTTGACAATCATCTTTGAATGTGAGACTACGATCCAACCTTGCTCACAGATATTTTGGTGTATCGTAGTGGCATACTTATTGCCCTCTCCAGATACAATTTAACTTCATCCTGGCCACCCGGTTTCACCAGGACAAAGCGAAGATCAAGATCAACCGCTTATCTCAAAGGCAGCTCTCACTTTAATGTCACTTAATACTGAAGGCCTATCACTGTTGGGCGCCCTATAACTATTGTTGATCAATAAAATTACAAAACCGCGAAGGACAGCAAAATCGGATTTTTTCACTGTATGTGTACATTAGAAGGGAAGAACACTGCAACAAATTTATAGGTGCTATTGGGCTATATAGAATGCGATACTAAAGAATGGAGTCGAATTGATTTTGCATCACAGATGTGGAAACACCATTCCATGCTACAAAATCCCAAATATGGGCCAAATTTTACAGAGGCTCGAAATTTAGCTCAAACGTCAAGGCGAGAAGCTTTTAATAGTTTCCACAACGAAAATCTCTCTCGAAATCTGGCAGAAGATCGTAAGAGATTGTGGTAGACTATAAAGTTCACCAGCGGGAAGACGCAGCCAAAACCTTCACTGTGCGATAACAATCGTGGTTTTGTTGATGAAAATGCCACTAAAGTGGAGTCACTAAATGCGGTTTTCCGAAATTCCTTCACAAAAGAATAATAATTCAGTATTCCAGAATACCAACATGAGTAACTTAGAAGTAAATGTCCTCAGTGTAGCGAACATTTTAAAACATTTGATAAAGGCAAGGCCTCAGGTCCACATTATGTACGTCACGTTCGTTTCAAAGTATGCTGATACAATAGCTCCATATTTAGCAATCTCATACAACCGCTCGCTCGTAGAAAGGTTTATTACAGAAAGTAAATAACAATGTGCAATAAATGTTTTCTGTCTCGGAAACCATTCGGAATAAGGTATATGTCAATATGAAGTTATTAGCTTCAAATGATAATTCCTCTCACATCCTTGAATACTGATCGTTCTTTCTGCGGCACCCTGTATGCAGAATTTAGATGGTCTTATACCTACATAAATTGTGCGGTTGCGCTGAAATACTAATCATTTACACGCCCGAGCATTTAATATCCTTCATACCAATTTCACGTTTGTTTGACGCCGCTTTCATAGTCTTGAAGTTGTAATGGCCATCAGTGTATCATTATATGTGCCGAGTCCCCGAGCACGCTCCGTGCAGTTCTTTAAGCCCTCTGCACATAGGAACAGTAGTGGCGACCAGTATTGGTGGCCAATGCACTGCAGGGACAGTACTCTTACACTCGAAGACAGTAAAAGGTTCCACTGAAATTCTTCTAGTGGCAGCCAGTAGCTAGTTTGTGTGTGGACTTGGTGAGCGAATCATTGACTGAGGATTGTCAGATCATGGAGGAGACTGATGAAGAGAACGAGGAAGCTTTTGATTAGCTTGAGTCAAATTGTACATCGTTTAACGGAAGTGCTTAAAAAAATTAACCAAAAATAGGACCTGTTTCCTTAAAGACTTGGTCTGTCGCAGAGATCAGCTTAGAGCTTCGTCTACAATATTTCAGGAGCTTGCCAAGGTGAAGCCTCTAGAATACAAGAAAATTATGAGAATGAGTTGGGGCAATTTAACGAACTATATAATTTGACTGAAACTAAAATATCAAAAATAGATACTCTAATAAGAAACGCAGCACCTGCATGTCCAAAACGTGAAGCTGCCTTACGATTTTTAGTTAGTGAAAACAGTTACCAAATTCTAGCCACCATGTTTCGAATATCAGCCAACATAATTTCAAGTTTTATGCCAGAAGTACTTACAGCAATAACTACAGTATTAGGAGAATATATGAAAGTACTATCTCACAAGTTATTCCTTGCTAACTAGTTCATTTAGCCTATAGCATAGGAAAAGACAAGAGTGGACCAATCTCTTGTATCATGTAATAATTTCTGAATAGAGGAGTACAGTCTTAGCAACATTGGTGTGTAAAGAGTAAATAAATGCAGAAATTGGGATATGCATTTAGGGCTGTCACTCCCAGCAGTTATGACAACTATAAAAGAGGCGATTAAACAAAAGATATAAATTTCATTTAGTACAATTTATTATTAAAATTTTTGACAGAGAACAATACTTGTTTGTCAGGCAATGATATTTTACTGTAAATGTCTGTAAAGAAAATCTCTTCAGGTATAAATTCGTCATATGAAGCAACGGCGTTGTACAAGATTCTGGATAACATCGGAGTAGTTGATGGATGTGGGGCTTCCAGCCATTTCAGTCCCTTTTTTGTCAATATTGACTGAATGTGGTCCTGGCACGTAAGTCTATGTTCAAGGGAAGGTTCCTCAATTGAGCTGCAACATGTTTTCCGAATAAGTCAATGTCGTCAGGCTGAGGTCTATTTGAAGCTAACGGGCGACTCTGCGATATTTTCTGTAACTTCTCAATGGCACCCTCAGCTCTTTCCAACTTGCTTACACACCGTTATTTTCTGATTGGGTGTTGGAATAGTAGGCACAGTTGGGGCCTGTGATGACCCCTCGATGTTCTGCACGATGTCAATAGTCTAAGGATCAGATGCACCAGTTTCATCATTCTTAGCATAGGCAGCTGGTGCAACCTGAAATTAAAAGACTGCCAATAATTAACAGCACTCACAACTGTCAACGTTTGTGTTAATGTGATTGGACGCATTTGCAAATTTCTATTGGTAACTAATATTTCCTCAGATATCGGAGGAATGGGTGAAAACAAAAATATTTTGGAACGTCTGGGAGTTGATCTGCGTTGTACAACTACAAATGAGTTTACTGTGTTCTACTTTTGACATTGGTAGACGCTGATTGTAAGTTTCTATACACACGTGGGAACCAATGGAAGAACCAATGAATCAAGTGTACTCAGCTTGTCCTCGCTTGTCATCCGCAGACAACAGTACATTACAATAGTACATTACTTGTCAGAGTTGTATCTAAACATATTAGGGGTTCGACACCACTCCAACTGCACACGCTCCACACCATTACAGAGCCTCCGCCAGCTTGAACAGTTCCTTGCTGACATGCAGAGTCCATAGATCATGAGGTTGTTTCCACATCCGTACATGTACATCCGACTCGTCCGACCAGTCAACGTGTTTCCAGTGATCAACAGTCCAATGCTGGTCTTGACGGTCCCAGGCGAGGGGTAAAGCTTTGTGTCGTGCAGTCATCAAGGGTACACGAGTGGCCCTTCGGCTCCGAAAGCCCGTATCGATGACGTTTCGTTGACACTTGTTGATGGCCCAGCACTGAAGTCTGCAGCAATTTTCGGAAGGGTTGCACTTCTGTTACGTTGAACGATTCTCTTCAGACGTCATTGGTCCCGTCCTTGCAGCCGGCCGCAGTGGCTGAGCGGTTCAAGGCGCTACAGTCCGGAACCGCGCGACTATTACGGTCGCAGGTTCGAATCCTGCCTCGGGCATGGATGTGTGTAATGTCCTTAGGTTAGTTGGGTTTAAGTAGTTCTAAGTCTAGGGGACTGATGACCTCAGCTGTTAAATCCCATAGTGCTCAGAGCCATTTGAACCATTTGAGCCCATTCTTGCAGGATCTTTTTCCGGCCGTAGCGATGTCAGAGATTTGTTGTTTTACCGGGTTCCTGATATTCACGGTACACTTGTTAGATAGTCGTATGGGAAAATCCCCACTTCATCGCTACCTCGGAGATGCTGTGTCCCATCGTTTGTGCGCCGACTACAACACGACGTTCAAACTCACTTAAATCTTGATAACGTGCCGTATTCTGCCTGTTTACATATCTCTGTTTTTGAATACGTATGGCTGTACCAGTTTCTTTGGCGCTTCAGTGTATGTATAATATCCGCGCACCATTTTACACTAACAGCTGGTTCTGACTGCATTTCTTCGTATATTGAAGGCATTCCGCAATGAAAGTATAATACGCACAACAGTAGTCCTCCCTCAAGGGCGTGTAATGCCTTACTGGTGGCCAGTACCTTTGCAACGGTTGCCATCAGACCAAGTAACCATGTTACTGACTCTTTGGTGTCCACTAAACTCAAACCTGCTCGAGTTTGCTGGTCGGCAGTAGCCTTACGCACTGGCACAGTGGAGGGATAATTACTAGAGGTACAGAGTAACATTTGTCTGTGTTAGCGGCCAGTACCGGCTAGTGGTCCACTACTGTCCCTGTGTGCAGCGGGCTTTACGATCGTAATCGACAAACCATTCTGACGATACGGGCCGCTTGTAAGTTTGTTTACGTACACTTCGACAGAGGACGTTGCTGATTGCGTCAACAATCTCCCACTCTGTGAGAGGAGGGAAAGTGTGTCTGGTTCAAATGGTTCAAATGGCTCTGAGCACTATGGGACTTAACATCGATGGTCATCAGTCCCCTAGAACTTAGAACTACTTAAACCTAACTAACCTAAGGACAGCACACAACACCCAGCCATCACGAGGCAGAGAAAATCCCTGACCCCGCCGGGAATCGAACCCGGGAACCCGGGCGTGGGAAGCGAGAACACTACCGCACGACCACGAGATGCGGGCAAAGTGTATCTGGTTTTCAGTAGATTAGCTTTCGACTAAACGGCCCTCGAGGTGTCGGTCTCTTTTGGCTAGACGAGCTGCAAGTCAGCCTCTGGGTTGCCGCGTCTCGCAGTAAAAACAAACGCCTTCTCTTTGGGAAACACCGGTAAAAACACAGCGCGGCTGGCGTGGGCAGCTGTTAGCAACATGAACCTGTGGAACCAGCAACAAAAGCCACCGTGTGTTTATTCACATTTCTGCGACAAAGCGATAATAAAGGCGATTTCGTTTTATTTATGTTCCATCAAGAAACACGTTTCGCTCAATTAAAATGATAGATGATTTCATTACACAATCCTTTTTCGGGGCACGCGGATTCGAATGAGTCTCTCATTTCATTTCATTTCTTAGTGCGACACGGTCGCCGTTTGATTAACTTTGCACTCAGCTGGAATGACTATATTACTGAGCATAGCTTGCATACAGATAAATTTAGTGGAACGTCTTTCACTGTGATACAACTCTGAAAATGGAGCTGGGAATCAAACATCCTTCCACCATAATAGATTAAAGCTGGCTTATTAACTAATTTTAGGTTGTGTTATACTCTTTTAGGAATAATTTATAGGAAACAGTAACATTGTTTATTAGAGAAAACATTTTGAAGAGTCCTGAATGTTTTTGCCGGCACAGCAGATGTAATTCAGTCCTTTGAAGACGAACAAAATGCTCTGTGACACCATCGTAAGTGTAGAAAACCAAAACTAGAATGCGGTTAGTTTTCTCAATAGTGAAATAAAAACGGAAGATAGCAATGTTATGTTTCAGCTCTAAAGTGAATCACCCACCACAGATTTAGCAGTCCACTAATAGTCATGACACCTGAGACAACATAAATTTACATACTTCGGAGCAATTCTTGACAGTATATAAAATGCGACTAGATCAGAAACAACAACATGATATAGACATAGTAAAAACTATTGAGGAAAATAATTGCTAATACTTGCATCCACTGATAATTTCTATATTGAATTATACTCCTTACTTGAAGTCCTCGCAAACTAAGACCAAGGATGTCAGCATCTTTTCCTTGAGAAAAATTTTACGTAAAACAGAAAATTTAATCCTAAAACCTACTTCAAAACAGTTTCCCGGCAAAAAAAAAAAAAAAAAAAATGAAAGATCAAGTGGCATTGTTGGCCCCGTCTGGGGAAATTCCATCGCCTATGGCAGGTGACACCACATTGGGCTACTCGCGTGTCGGAGATGATGGTAGCACAACACCCAGCCCACAGGTAGAGAAAATTTCCAACCCGCCAAGGAATCGAACCCGGCCCTGCAGAATGGTAAGCAAGCATGTACCACTCAGCTAACCAAGCAGTCCAGTTTCTCCACAAATAACATCCTACAGAACAATATTATGTCAATAATACACTGACAACTATACACAAAGGCAGAAGAGTCGAATCTTAATTACTGTAATTCCGGCCCCTGCTACCCTTTTGGACAAGAGGGAAGAAATTTTAGTATCAGGTATGGGCAATATATACACTTATTGTATTATGTGTTTGGGCTACATTATCTGATCTTGGAAGGACCACGATAGCCACGCACAAAACCAGAAAAACAGATCTACTAGAAGGAACGGGTATCACTGGACACAATCAAACATTCAACTGTATGCTGACTGAAAACCTGTCATAAAGAACAAAAACTGTATCCAGAACTATTACGGTGGTTTGCTTTCAAGAACAAAAGTAACACACCTACACACCCTTAATTTGTCACTTCCAACTCCATGTTAGTAGTAGGGCAAACATTGTTCTGCTCCACTCTTCATTGTTGCCAGATGTATCCAATATAGCGGCGATGACGTCATCCAAGATGGCGGCCTGTAGACTTGGCAACACTGCATGACGAAATCCAAGATGGCGGCCGTGACGTCAGCTGATGATCCGAGTACCATTATCGGGAAAGTGCTACGCTCCCTCCCCTCCCCCAGAAAATGGTGGGAAGTTCAAATTCCATCAGGACCATGCAACACACCATGGCTACCTCCACTAATCTAAGAAAATGGCGGGACAAAAGGGCACTTGCGCTACCTCCACTAACCAAGTCACCCGGCTGCCACCTCTTCCTAGGAATTGGCGGGAAAATGACTCGGCCTGTGCTGGACATAAGTCCTTATTTTCAGTCTTTATTTAAACAATTAGAGGCAGTACCACCATCAAGTGTGTTCACCCTGAGGTCCAGAGTCCAACTGACCATGTAAATAGCACTGCCACCAGAGGGCGCCATCACCCCTCCCGTGACGTAATACAAGATGTCGGTCTGTCGGTCTGCAGGGTGGGGGGGTGGGGTGGGGGGGAATGGCGGGAAAAGGACTCAGCTTGTGTTGGGCTGCTGGATAGGATGGATGTTAATCTTAATTTTACATGCAGTCTTTATTTAAACAATTGGGGGCAGTACCACCATCAAGTGTGTTAACCACAAGGTCTGGAGTCCAACAGACCTAGCACACAGTATAGCCACCAGAGGGCTCTGTCGCTCCCCCCCTCCCCATGACGTAATCCAAGATGGCGGCCTGGAGGGGCGAAAAATGGTGGGTCGCGCCACTGCCAACAGCATGTGAAACTGAGGTCTACTGTTAAAGTTCTTCGAGTGGTATACTGATGTCACATGTATATCTAAATAAGTGCCAAGTCATCCGCTGTGCAGCGCGCCCATGTGTTTACCATTGCTGATGCGATACCTGTGGGTACTGACGTCACAGCTTGTGCTACAGAACCCTGTTCCAGAATATCACAGGGTGCATTGTTCCTAGTAATCCTAACGAGACATGCGAGACACGTCTAGCCCGCTCACGTGAAACCTTTGGATACCGATGTCACAGCTCGCGCTATAGGAATTTGATCTACTGCTTTCTATGCCTCGAGATCCTAACAGGACCTGTCCACGAAAACAGCCCAGAATAACACAGATTGCATTCTTGTTGATGGTCCTAATGAGGCATCATGTGTTATGCTTCCTGGAAATTGTAATATCCTGCTTTCAATGTTCATCTCAGAAATGGTAAACTTCTCACCACTAAAAGCCTCCCTCATGTATGTGCATGCTTCATCATAAAGACATTCTTGTTACTCGGAGAGAGAGAGAGAGAGAGAGAGAGAGAGAGAGAGAGAGAGAGAGAGAGAGAGACGATGGTCACATCAAGCCCTTCCAGAAATAGTGACGTTGGATAAAAGCTTCTTATTGGCTGTAAATTCAAATGAAGCTCTCTCATTGGTCTATATTTAATCCCGCAAGCAACCTTCATCGTCCTCAGTCCGCCTTGTTGTGTATCCTATCGTGTCTGTGTGTGTTTACTAGTTCTTTTCTCTCCACCCCCAAGGTGAAGAGAAGTGGTTGCAGCAACACCTCAGAGTGTAGTGGGAACAGGCTTAGATTTCTGGAGACAGTATTACCAAGTGAGTAAATAATTTTATTTTGAGTGTAAATTTTCGTGTGTATGTTAAATTCGCGTTATTAACTCCGTCTCACATCTCCAGGATTTTTCTTGGAGTGTGAGGAGAGACAGGAGGGGGCTGGACCACAACAGACTCTGGAAGTCCAGCCTCGTGTGTTGGGTTCACAGCCAGAATTGTCTTGTGAGTATAATTTTCATTGTAATTTGTTCTTGTATAGTAGCGATTCAAATTTTTTTTATTTCATACTTCTTTTTTCCTAGATCACTTGAAGAAAATGCAAATTGAGCTGGATACAGAGCTGGGGGCTGAAAAAGTTATCTACTACAGTAGCAGCAACGCTTCATGGAACAGCTCCCAGATGTAGATAACCGACAACAGCTCCCACATAAGTATAGAAGAAAACATCCGTGTGTGATCTTTCAGTGTAACTCGACATTCAAAATAAATAAAATTATGTCTCGTCCTGCTACAGGAACAGCTCTAGAGGACTTGGATTTGCTGGGCAGGCAGCTGGAGGCTGTTCATCAGCAGATGCAGGAACAGCCTCCAGCAAATAATGAGATGCCCAAGCAGCATGCATGTAAGTTAAAACAAGAAAAAGAAATACATAACTCTGGTAGTGGTGGTACTAGTGTAGGAAGTTTTTTCTGTAAGAAATCGGTGTATACATCTTGTTTGTTGTTGTTGTTGTTGTTGTAGGGGAGACAGACGAGGTCCGACAAAGGCGCTCAGATCTCGCTCTACTACATGATGATTATGATGACTTTTTCGAGGGTGCGGAGGAGTCGCCTGATCATTTGTTTATATACCTGGAGCCAGAGCGAAAAAGGTACTTATTCACCCTGCTTGTAACCATGTCAACGTCAGACTTCCTTCTTTCACTGCGCCAGCAGCAGTAAACAATGTACTTAACTATTATTTATTTTATCTCTCCTTCTACAGCGGTCGAGTGACAACATGGTGTGGCGCGCATATCGGTGGCAGCTAAACCGTCTTCCTCATCAAAGCGGCGCCCGGTAAGGCACGCCTCACCTATAAGGGCACCTCTAGTAGCCACGCGGGAAGCGGCCGCCGCCGCCCCCGCCGCCCCCGCCCTGCCCGAGCCGCGGCCGCCACAGCATCGCTCTGGCGTCCATGGGCCGCCCTCCCTCAGGCTAGCAGGCTAGGGCTGCAGCAACCAGGCTGCTCGCAGCGGCCCGATTCCGCAGCATCTCCTCCTCCACCATCACGCCCTCGTCGATCGCATGAGGTACAGCACACACCCCTGTCCACCTAGTTGTAGTTATAGCATTAGTAATAGAGAAGATCCTATGACTAGTGGTAGTTCCCTGTCCCGCCATGTTAGTGAACGACATTAGGTCAATGATACCATACTGCAGTTAGAGTACTCGGTGATAGCAGACGCTTTTCAGGAGCAAATATCGTTCACCAGGATCGGGAAACAGGAGTGTACCGCGACCCTGTTGGATTTCTAAGGGCGTGTCTTGGCTCAAATGGCTCTGAGCACTATGGGACTTAACTACTGAGGTCATCAGTCCCCTAGAACTTAGAACTACTTAAACCTAAATAATGTAAGGACATCACACACATCCATGCCCGAGGCAGGATTCGAACCTGCGATCGTAGCGGTCACGCGGTTCCAAACTCACGCGCTTAGAACCGCACGGCCACACCGGCCGACGGGCGTGTCTTCCTGTTGAGGAAACGGAGCTCCTCAAGGTAGTAAATGATCCGTGGTATCCTTCCATTAAATGGAGTGTGGTGGTGCTTTGCATCGCATTATCGCTCCCCCCGAAAGTTTAGTCTGGTGTTGAAGAGACAGCTCTTCATTATCTTTGGGGGGAAAATGGCGTGATAACGCGGAGCACATCAATCGCCGAGTAGTTTCGTAAATCCACCTTAAGTGCTATGCTGGCCCGGTTTCCCGAGATGGAAGTCAGAGGGCCAGCTGAAGCACTCAGCTGAATACGACACCTGCGCATCCATGCACATGTCTGCGATCCGGTAAATGGAGGGTCTAGCTACATTAAGCTCCCTAAAGAAATAGCTAATAAGCATGCATGTATTAATGTCGAAAAAAGAAAAGATCAGGCTTGTTTTGCATGGTCAGTCCTGGCTTTCGAAAGAAAGTATGATCGAAGGGATCATCCTGAGCGTCCCACTACATACCATGTAGGTGATAATACACGTGGGTGTTGTAACTTTGCCGGCCGAAGTGGCCGTGCGGTTAAAGGCGCTACAGTCTGGAACCGCAAGACCGTTACGGTCGCAGGTTCGAATCCTGCCTCGGGCATGGATGTTTGTGATGTCCTTAGGTTAGTTAGATTTAACTAGTTCTAAGTTCTAGGGGACTAATGACCTCAGCAGTTGAGTCCCATAGTGCTCAGAGCCATTTGTTGTAACTTTGATGGTATCGATTTCCCCGTCAACATCCAGGACATATCTAAATTTGAGGAGCAGAATATCGGAATATCGGTTAATGATTACTGTCTGGAGAAGAAGAAAAGCAAGTCAGATCAGCAAGGCAAGCATAATGTCGTCGGCTCCCTCCTTTTCTCAAAATCTGCCTGTGAGCGTGAGCTATATGTAAACATGCTGCTCTTCTTTCAAGGTGATAATTATCAATATATTTGGAACAAAGACATGTCGCGACTCCTTTCCTCCCAACTATCATCTGATCATCGTGTAAAACTTATTTGCTTAAGGTGTCTCAATTATTTCTCCTAAGACAAGTTATTAACGTGGCATCTAGTAGACTGTGCTTCCAAGGACCCGGTACGTATTTTTATGTCTATTGAAGACAGCAAATTCATAAGGTTTAAGAATGTTCACCACCAAGAGCGATGCCCGTTTGTAGAATACGCCGACTTTGAATGCCTCCTCGCTCCTGTGACTCGCTCTGAAGGTGACCCTACAGCCTCACATGCCACCTTTACAGAAAAACACGTACCATGTGTGGCAGCGTACCAAACTGTATCGTAATATGATTCCAGTCTTAACTGCTACAAATCTTTCGAAGGGGATAATCCTGCAGTTTGTCTGCTCACTGAGCCCGAAAAATTTTCATGGGAGGTTCATAAGCTTTATAGCGACAACATTCCCATGACCAAATCGAAGGGGAATGAAGATTTGTGTAATAACGCGGTTGATTGTCATATTTGTGGGCTGTCGTTAGACAGAAAAGTGGAAACTTCTGGCGTGGTTTGTCGGGAAACAGGTGCCATTGATTTCGGTGCGTTACTCCATCAACACTAGGTTCACGAACGCTATTGTTCTGACAGTGCGCTAGGAGCGCTGCTGTCGTGTCACGTGACGAAGGGGCCCGTGAGCTTACGAATGCATCTGAGTAAGCCCCGCGCGTCGCACGGGTTGCCCTTGGCTGCGGTAAACCGTTATTAAAGCGCGGAACTGTGGCTACTATATACACAAATACCCAAAAAATTTAAGAATTTGAACTAAAAGACACACAGCAAATCAAAATAAGACGTTTCTAGGTATAACTTAGTGTCCAGTCATAAACGAAATGCTGTGCTCTGACGCGCTGCCGCCTTGATTAACTATTTCTACAACTGCAACGGCCTGCATGGAAACAAACGACTGTGGTGATACAAATTGCGGAACTACATTGAAGTGTGAAAGAAACTGGTATAGGAATGTGTATTCCAATACAGAGATAGTGAAAAGACAAAATACGCGCTGCTGTCGGCAACGCCTATATAAGACAAGTGTGTGGCGCAGTTGTTAGATTGGTTACTGCTGCTACAATGGCAGGTTATCCAGATTTAAGTGAGTTTGAACGAGGTGTTATAGTCGGCCCACGAGCGATGGGACACAGCATCTCCGAGGTAGCGATGAAGTGGTGGTTTTCCCGTACGACCATTTTACGAGTGTACCGTGGATATCAGGAATCCGGTAAAACATCAAATCTCCGACATCGCTGCAGCCGGAAAAAGATCCTGCAAGAAAGGGACCAACGATGTCTGAAGAGAATCGTTCAACGTGACAGAAGCGCAACACTTCTGCAAATTGCTGCGGATTTCAGAGCTGGGTCATCAAGTGTCAGCGTGCAAACCATTCAACGAAACATCATCGATATGGGCTTTCGGAGCCGAAGGCCCACTCGTTTATCTTTGATGACTGCACGACACAAAGCTTTACGCCTCGCCTGGGCCCGCGAACACCGACACTGGACTGTTGATGACTGGAAACATGTTGCCTCGTCGGACGAGTCTCGTTTCAAATTGTATCGAGCGGATGGACGTGTACGGCTATGGAAACAACCTCATGAATCCATGGACCGTGCATGTCAACAGGGCACTGTTCAAGCTGTTGGAGGCTCTGTAATGGTATGAGACGTCTGCAGTTGGGCTCCAGGAGCACTCTTCTGAGTTTGAACACTTCCGCTGTCCACCAAACTCCCCAGACATGAACATCACTATGCATATCTGCGATCCCTTGCAACGATCTCCACCCCCTCATACTCTTACGGATTTATGGAGAGTCCTGCAGGATTCATGGTATGCATTCCTTCAGCACTACTTGAGACATTAGTCGAGTCCATGACACGTCGTGTTGCGGCACTTCTGCGCGTTCGCGGGGCCCCTATACGATATTAGGCAGGTCTACTAGTTTCTTTGGTCTTCAGTGTATAAGCTACAGAGAGATAGAAGAGGAATTGCAAATATTTAGAAGATACATCAAACTCCAAATAGCTTAGGTCACGTTTCTGTAAATGCGCACCTTCCGTAATTATAAAAAAAGAAATTGGAAACATAAATATAGACTGGTTGTTGCAAGGAAACAAGCACTGTTTATTTCTTGTTAAATTGTTAGAAACCTATTTTGTCGAATTTTCCCCGATATGTAGATTAAATTAACTTTATAAAAGGTTTGTAAATGTATTTACCCCATTTTTGTAGGCATATAATTTCACAACTTAGAACAAGATAACTGGCTAATATATAAAAACAAGATGCATAAAAATAAAGTATCATTACTGTTCTAAATTATTAACCAGCAGCAAATTGCATAAGTTTTCTATGAGATCTTTCGGGCGTTTTTAACTCACTCAAAAAGTTATATTAGTTTTGAGACGATAGTTATTAATTTTGTTCTGTCTTACACGTTTCGGCTTACGCCATTTTCAAAGGTTCCGCAAGAGGAATGAATGAAAAGGCATGCTTGAAGAACTTTGGTACAATTACATAAAATGTACATCGTAGAAACGGAAGAAGCAAACGTTCAGTGAAAAAAAAAATATTTACATGATACCGCACTACTTTCAACTGTACTCTCACACTGTCCTATGGCTTACAATCCTCGAATAGTATTTTATATTTCTACTACTTTTTAGGCGTCAAAGCGAATATTATACGCTGACCTTCCTCGCCTTTATCAATGAGAGCAAATTACTCGCGTCCAAAGTTCACTCTCTCAAATCACGTTAGATCATTTACTCGAAAAGAAAACAGTGTTTGAGCACGATTTCAAGATTTGGCGCAGATGCTAATGTTTCACTATTTATCATGAGCTCGAATGATTACGTATATTACGTAAACAGTGATCTGGTGTATTCCTATCCTTTATAAGTTTTTATTTTTTGTACTTTATTATAGACTGATACTTGTCCCTGCAAGACTGTTACATAACTATGTACAGATTCTGGTATTTGGCGCGTAACTTTGAAATTTTACTTGATGCAATGTCTGTATATCAACTTTTTATATACGCTTTTCTGGATATTAAATGTGCCATGTTTTGCAATTCGTTTTGTTGTACAACTTGACGATCCCTTACTGTACATGCATATATTCTACCGTTTACAGTGGCAAACACAATGTTCTCTAATACTATAAGGTATTAGGTTATTCATAGAGGTACTAACGGTATCACGTGTACGGGTAATCAAATAGTTGGTTACCAAAGTGTGAGATTACGAAAAAATCTCGCAAATGTACTTTGCAATAGCACCACCGCTGAAGGGAGAATGGTTACGTATACAGTGAGGGTCTGCGCGAAATTCTGCTGCCGACTGACCAGTTGGCAGATACATTGGCTATTTTGATGTCCCAGTGGTGTTGAAATAGAAGGGAGAGGGCGCACGAGGGCATTACCGCCCTTGCGGTCTGCCAAGCCCGACAGCAAAAAAAGTAGCTTGCAGATATAGTGCCCCATGTCTCCGCAGCACCACCAGTTTTGTGCCCGCCAAGTGGAAACAGATACTGGTCTCGCTAGGGTACATTACACGTATCTGCTCCTGCCATTGATCTACGCCTTGCAATTGCCCTACAGTGGTTTCGCTATTCCATCCGAGGGCTGTCATTAAGAACAACAAATATGGACGCGATTGCGCGGGAAGCACCGTTCACAAATATTTTTTAAAATTAAATGTAGATGTTATCTTCATAGACAGCGTACAAAACGCAGAATTCCTTTGAATGAATATTGAATATCGACTGAATTAGTGTGAACACACAAAAGAGGCTTGGAAACAGAACGTCATGAACGTGCTATCCTCTTAGAGTCCTGTCATTACTTTGTAACAGCCAGGGCCTTTTAGCTAAATACTCTTCAGACATACGCTCAGTATGTAGCAATGAAATTCGTTCTTAGGGAACTAATACTCTAAATAAGAACACAGTCTTAAAATTACAGAAAAGGGTATTAAGAATAATAAGCAGAAATAGTAAACGCGCGCTTTGTAAATGTCTGTTTAGTGACTATAGAACAAGCTCTAGAGTGAAAAACGTATCAATAATGAATAAACATAAACATTTTTTCCACTATGGAATGCATTTCCAAAATAAACTATCTCAGAAGACTGAAGAGATTACTAAAACGAATTTATTTAAAAAGCTCATTAAAATGCACATGTTTAGTACTACATTATATCCAGGGGAGAATTACTCATATAACATGGATTAGGAGTTTGGTGAAAAATGTGGCACAAGTAAATAATCATAAAACACCTTTGTCATTTCACAACACATTTTCTCACTACAATGCTTCTTTTCTGGAATGTACATACTAACATCTTATTTTCTTCCTGGGTTCAGCTTCTTACTCATTACGGACGGATGGTGTCTCTCCATTTCAGGCAAACGAATGTGAACTTACGGTACACAAAATGGACAGAGAAAAATCATCGTGATCGTCCCGATGCCAATTGATAATGTCTGTTGTGTGTGTTGCACCTGCTGTCGAAAAATGTGTGAACAATGGGTCAATAACTTTTTACATTGTTAAACAACTTTCATTAGAAGAAAGTAGAGACAAAACAGTATAATACATTGTGGATAAACCGAGTGCAGTTATACTGTTTTTAATAGACAAGTGTTGTTTTCGGGAGGATGGAGACTCCAATCCCCATCCAGTTTTCGTGGTTTATTTATTTTTCGTGGTGTCTCTAAACTACTTCAGGTAAATGCCGAGATGTCTTCTAATATAAGATCACGGTCGACTATTTGTTCCAATCTTGTAAAACTAGACATGTAGGTACGCAAATCCTTCTATAGAAAAATTATGTTTTTTTGTTGTTAAGCTGTAGTACTGTGACATGTCTGATATTCTTGTTAGTGCGATACACTGAAGAATAAAACTAAGCCTGCATGTCAATAACTCTCCAGCTTTGGAGACCTCAATGTAGTACAGGAACTGGTGCCATAATCATGTCTTTCTCGTTACAAAGCTTACTGACAGAATGCCTGAACAATTCAAGGTCATGCGCATCTTCATTTTCGCGGCGTATTGACAGATCCATTACATATCGTGCGTGCAGCAGCAGAAACCAAATTCTTCCAAATGATATTATAGCACTCTAGCAATAGCATCTGTTATTAATGTGAATGTCCGCAGCTCGTGGTCGTGCGGTAGAGTTCTTGCTTCCAGCGCCCGGGTTCCCGGGTTCGATTCCCGGCGGGGTCAGGGATTTTCTCTGCCTCGTGAAGACTGGGTGTTGTGTGATGTCCTTAGGTTATTTAGGTTTAAGTAGTTCTAGGGGACTGATGACCATAGATTTTAAGTCCCATAGTGCTCAGAGCCATTTGAACCATTAATGTGACTGATGTCGTTTTCATCTGTCAGGTCACTCGGAAGATGGCCGAAAATTGTATCACCGAAATTTCATTTCAAGAAATGGAGTTTATACGACTGCGCGACCAAAATATAAAGGATTAATTCAAGGCCAGTTCACACACGACACAGATATCTAGGCATTGCATACATAATGTTCAATTACAACACCACAGGTGATGTGCAGCTGATAGAATGTTAAATATTAGTTCGGATATTGCTCCGATTTTATTCAAATATCATTCCTATTGCTACAGTTGCGGGTAAGAGTAAGCTATATGTCAGTATTACTTTTATCTATAAGACAAGAAGACATCAGGTAATCTCCGATATATTAGCCGCTTGATGTCATTCTGTCATCCGTACAACAATTAACTGCAATATGTTCCTAAAATGTGGAGGTTATATTAAATTTCTAACATTTGTTTTATGTAACTAATACTTTTTGTTAGCAAGTACTGGTGTTCTAAGATGAAGACTGGGCTGTAACTTGACAATAACCTTGTGCTATGTCCATGAATAGCTGTTGTATTAGCAGAATTATCAAATAATTTTCATAACTATTCTAAAATGAAATCCGCAAATGGGAACCAATGGAATATCGACTAGACGGGGATATAAGTAGTCACTGATAGTTCACGTAAATAGTTTTTTGTAAATATAATTTACTTTTAATTCGATACAATCATATTTCTGATTTGCTCATACAATGCAGGATATCATAGCTGCTTTTTACATCCTTGATGATTTCTCTATTATAGCCATTTGGCCGTCGTTTAAGGCATGCTTCTGTGCCTAATGGTTCGTCTCCTAATGGGGGCAGTCCTTAGAACGTTCTGTTTTTGCGCCATTGTACTTCCACCATACAATCATAATTATTTCTCAAACTATTTTCGTTTATGTACTTTATCTGTTTCTGCAAATTTCGAATGAATCGAAATGTATGGATCCGCTTGGAATATTTCTGTCATTAGTGCAGGAATTTCTTATTACGTCCTGTGATGGTCGTTCCAATGTTTTACTTTAGAAAACAATGACTTGAGCTAAAAATTGTCAAAGCAGTTTTGTCGCCAAAGAATCATACAAGATGATAATTTCCTGCAGTTTTGTGTACCAAAATATCAAATTAAGCAGACACGCCGAAAATTATGTCTTCTCTCTACTTTCTGCAGACTAACTTTATTGATAAATGACGATTCATTGCTTTTAATAACAGTTTCTGTTCTCGGATAAACGAGCCTCGTTGAAAACGTCTTTGTCTCATGTTGTCGTTTCGAGAATCCTTGGGCATAATATGGAAGATCGCTAATTCATGAGACATCATTGCGCTTTAAGGAACGTAACATACATAAATCAGAAATACGAGTGAAATTGTACAGCATATACTAAAACTATAAAGCAATAACCTCTGATACCACTGGTGTATTTTGTCTGCTGACATTTTACAGGCACGTGACCAGTTCGATCTATTTCAAAGACCGTCTGCACTTACATCTACACTGATGAGCTAAAACATTATACCAGCTGTTTATTTGCTTGCTGGTCCACCTCTGGAACGTAATGCAGCAGCTCTTCAGCCTGGCATGGATTCAAAAAATCCTTGGTAGGATTACAGAGGTATGTATCACCGGATATATGTGCACAGGTCAGTCGCGCAACTCCCCTAAATTACGGGCACCCCACATGTGTCACATCGGGACTGGTGGCCAAGACATCAATTTGAGTTCACTCCCGTGCTGTTGTAATTGCTGTAGCACGATCCTGACCTTGTAACACGAACGGTTATCCTGATGGAAGACGCCATCGCTATCGGTGAAAAGATCAAGCATGAGGGTATTCAGATGGTCGTCAATAATGTTCAGGTAGCACACAGCTGTAGCGAGGCTTTCGATTGCTACGACAAGTCCAACGGAAGCCAAGGTAAATGTCTCACACACCCTGCTTTTCGGGCTTGAGTCTGTGGCGCGCTGTACGTTTCGAGCAGTCGTTAGCCTCAATGACGACGGATCCCGATACGAACATCGGACCTACTGTAACAATAGATGCGATTTATCAATTTACATCTAATTCTACCAGTTTATCCATTTAAATCTATTTCTACATCTATATACATATTCCGTAAGCTACCATATGGTGCGTGGCGAGGATACCCTGTACCAATGTACCAACCACGTTTCCATTGATCCACGGTCCAATCTAGGTGATCCCGTACCCACTACAGTTATAGCTGATGACACTGCTCAACATGTTCGCGTGTAGTGGTAGTTTGCTGCTGCGCCTCAAGTTCAACAACGTGTGCTGAGAGGTGTGGTCGGAAACACACGTGCCTGAACCACTATTCTTTGTCTTCACATCTGCCTGTCCTGCGCTACAGAGCGACGATAATTCCGACCTACACATTCGTTAATGAGGCGTGGACATTCACACCTTGTGGCCGTCTCGTGGTTCCACGGTTCTTTAACTAATTTCTATAGATGGTCACGACGGTAGTACACGAAAAGCCAACCAGCTTCGCCTTTCACGAGCTTCTCGCTACCAGGTGCCAGGTTGCAACAATATGCCCTTCGTCAAAGTTGTTAATGTCATTAGACATCCTGACACGCTGCCCTTATCGTCACTAGACACATTCCCCATTCGTCTCTACTACTCTTATACGGCGTAGTCAGAAACAGTACGAAAAGCTCGCAAGGGTATTGCAAGACAGGTTGTACTGTGAAATAATTGTTACGAAAAACATTCTATACTTCGCGCCTTTTTCCAGTCTGATGGTAGCCAATCAGGCCGCTGTGGATACAAATCTACGCGGCCTCCCAGATAAACTTAGTGTCAGTTGTTCTTATAGGGTTGGTTGGTTGGTTTTGGGGAAAGAGACCAAACAGCGAGGTCATCGGTCTCATCGGATTAGGGAAGGACAGGGAAGGAAGTCGGCCGTGCCCTTTCAGAGGAACCATCCCGGCATTTGCCTGGAGCGATTTAGGGAAATCACGGAAAACCTAAATCAGGATGGCCGGACGCGGGATTGAACCGTCGTCCTCCCGAATGCGAGTCCAGTGTGCTAACCACTGCGCCACCTCGCTCGGTCTCTTATAGGGTAAATGATAGCTCACAAGACTGGACAGCCTTTGGCTAGGTTCGATCCTTACTACCGCCCCATGTCCAACTTTTGGATGGCTCTCTCGTTCCGGTTCGGGAAACCAAACGCAGAACACGTTTAGCGGCACCGTCTCTGGCGGGCGACTTGAATTTATTAGCGCAATACCTTGATTGGTTAACTTCAATGCTAATTAACTCGAAAAGGGTGCAACATATCGAACTTTTTCTTAACAATTATTTCGCATCACAGCCTACCCTGCAACACCGTTAGAAGATTTTTGGACTGTTGCTGAGCACCCTGTACACATTGTGTATAAATTGTCCACTCTGTAACATGTTCGGAGCAGCAGTTAGCCCCGCGGCGGGCACTGGCCGCCATTGAATGGTAGGTAGGCATATGGGCTCTCTTCCTTTCATCTTTGCTAATTAAATAAACAGCACAGAGGCATTTTCACCACATCAGTTTTGTAGTGACCCATCATGGTAATTAAATGAATATATAACATGAAATGACAGAGTTTTTTTGCCGCTAGGATAGATAGCTGGAGGCAACTGATAATTAGAGTGTCAGTCTTCATTCGTATCGGTGAGCACGAGTGTGAGATGCTTCTATCACGCTGTGCGACGAAACACGCGGCCGAGGTGGGCCCACGATTAGATTCTCGGAACGTACGTCCAACTCGTCCGGGCAGCCACAAAAGCGGTGACCGCTCTGTGGACACTGGTGGCGGTCGGTGCCTTTCATGTTTGACCGACTGATCCCATGAGAGGCCAGGTGAGCGACCGGTAGACTGCAAGGCATCGTCCAGGGCCTTGCGTTAAGCTGCGGGACGTATTGTCCGGCCCAGGCGACGCTGGCCATTTACGATGTCGTTTCCGGAACTCCGGCGCTTGCTTCTCTCGGAAGAGGATCATTGTCTGCCGCGGGGAGATATTTTTAGGTGAATCGCTGGCACCAGGCTAGCGTGGGAGCCTATAGCCGCCAAAGCGTTTCTCAGGCAGGACGATCTTTGCGCAGTAACGTGACCGCATTTGACGTCAGAACACGTTTTGTGGGTGTACATAGTTTTTAGCGGCAAGCTTCCCTAACGGGAGAAGACATTATACCGTGCCTAGGAGGGCCATTGGCGCTATTTAGCTCGCCGCACGACGATTGGAGACGATAATTTCTGGCGACGCAGCTAAGGGCGATGGTGTTGAGAAGGAATTCAGGGGAGGATTTTTCTCAGCATTAGGCATAGATCCCAATTAGAAAACGGTCTTGCTTGCTGACGAACGCCAACTGGGATTCTCCACTCCACTTGGTGAAAGGGTGCACTGCTTACGGTTTTAGCGGTTACGCACCTACGAATAGACTCCATATCACACATTCAGCAGCTCATTGGGGAGAATATCTGCAACCAGTGCGTATTAGGGATTTTCCTTTAAGGAGTAGAGTTCTCAATGCGTCGAGTCCATTCGATCTGCAGCACATGTACACTCCTGGAAATTGAAATAAGAACACCGTGAATTCATTGTCCCAGGAAGGGGAAACTTTATTGACACATTCCTGGGGTCAGATACATCACATGATCACACTGACAGACCTACAGGCACATAGACACAGGCAACAGAGCATGCACAATGTCAGCACTAGTGCAGTGTATATCCACCTTTCGCAGCAATGCAGGCTGCTATTCTCCCATGGAGACGATCGTAGAGATGCTGGATGTAGTCCTGTGGAACGGCTTGCCATGCCATTTCCACCTGGCGCCTCAGTTGGACCAGCGTTCGTGCTGGACGTGCAGACCGCGTGAGACGACGCTTCATCCAGTCCCAAACATGCTCAATGTGGGACAGATCCGGAGATCTTGCTGGCCAGGGTAGTTGACTTACACCTTCTAGAGCACGTTGGGTGGCACGGGATACATGCGGACGTGCATTGTCCTGTTGGAACAGCAAGTTCCCTTGCCGGTCTAGGAATGGTAGAACGATGGGTTCGATGACGGTTTGGATGTACCGTGCACTATTCAGTGTCCCGTCGACGATCACCAGTGGTGTACGGCCAGTGTAGGAGATTGCTCCCCACACCATGATGCCGGGTGTTGGCCCTGTGTGCCTCGGTCGTATGCAGTCCTGATTGTGGCGCTCACCTGCACGGCGCCAAACACGCATACGACCATCATTGGCACCAAGGCAGAAGCGACTCTCATCGCTGAAGACGACACGTCTCCATTCGTCCCTCCATTCACGCCTGTCGCGACACCACTGGAGGCGGGCTGCACGATGTTGGGGCGTGAGCGGAAGACAGCCTAACGGTGTGCGGGACCGTAGCCCAGCTTCATGGAGACGGTTGCGAATGGTCCTCGCCGATACCCCAGGAACAACAGTGTCCCTAATTTGCTGGGAAGTGGCGGTGCAGTCTCCTACGGCACTGCGTAGGATCCTACGGTCTTGGCGTGCATCCGTGCGTCGCTGCGGTCCGGTCCCAGGTCGACGGGCACGTGCACCTTCCGCCGACCACTGACGACAACATCGATGTACTGTGGAGACCTCACGCCCCACGTGTTGAGCAATTCGGCGGTACGTCCATCCGGCCTCCCGCATGCCCACTATACGCCCTCGCTCAAAGTACGTCAACTGCACTTACGGTTCACGTCCACGCTGTCGCGGCATGCTACCAGTGTTAAAGACTGCGATGGAGCTCCGTATGCCACGGCAAACTGGCTGACACTGACGGCGGCGGTGCACAAATGCTGCGCAGCTAGCGCCATTCGACGGCCAACACCGCGGTTCCTGGTGTGTCCGCTGTGCCGTGCGTGTGATCATTGCTTGTACAGCCCTCTCGCAGTGTCCGGAGCAAGTATGGTGGGTCTGACACACCGGTGTCAATGTGTTCTTTTTTCCATTTCCAGGAGTGTATTTCACCCAATGTATATCGTATTGAACTGCCAACTAGAGGTTCACAATTCTTGCCAATTCAATACATAATAGTCAGATAACATTTACATTGCTATTATTTTGTCAGAGGCGTCGTTTTAACTTGAACAGCCCCTCCCCATTAAATAATCTTTCGAACCGCCGATAGCCGGTGCCGGCCGCGGCGGCCGAGTGGTTCTAGGCGCTTCAGTCCGGAACCACGCGACTGTTACGGTCGCAGGTTCGAATCCTGCCTCGGGCATGGATGTGTGTGATGTCTTTAGGTTAGTTAGGTTTAAGTAGTTCTAAGTTCTAGGGGACTGATGACCTCAGAAGTTAAGTTCCATAGTGTTCAGAGCCATTTGAACCATTTTTTTTAACCGCCGATATCGTGCCTGAGCGTCAAAGTTGATTCGTGTTTTCCGAATCTGTTTGACAAGTGTTTTATTCCTGTGTTTTTGTATGTCTGATATTGTTATAAAACAAGTCTGAGGTGAAAAATTATTCATCTCAGTACCTATTTCTTCCAGTTCATTTATAAATTTATTAATTTTCTCGTGATTCGAAAGGACGTTAAAAGAATAGGAATCTCATGCCAAAATTCCCATCTGAAGGCCACTTCTGGGGGGCCATAGTTTGATGACTAGCGTTGTGAAGTCCGTTGCGTAAATATGATTAGTGTTGGATCAAGGGTGGTTCTAACTCGAGGAGTCAGGTATTCCAGTAATCTAAACTGAACTTTACTCTTACTACTTTCAAACCACTGTGGGAATTTTGAATAATGTTCCACCTAATCAGTGATTATCTGTGCTCAGAAAGCTATCACGCAGAGGATAAACAGTGTACTCGAATCATTATCCTTCATTCCTGTCCCACCCACTGATAGTATGAGGTAAGAGAGATTGTCGATTTTCCTCAGTAAACCCTGGAATTCTTTTAAATTTATCGTCATGGTGGTCATGTGAGGTGTAAGATGAAGTCATTGTTTCACGACACAGGCCTCTCGGTATTTTTAGAATAAAGATCTACATTTCCTGAAGCGTCGCCCAGTGGAAGTTTCTGAGCAATTCTGTGATTCTCTCACACCGACTAAGTAAACCCACGCTTCTGTAGTTTGAATGTTGTCTGCCCGTTACATTAACAAATCATTTTAAAGGTACTAGCAGGACGAATAGTTCCGAGAACGGATAGATCGCAACAAATAACGTGAAGTATCAGACCACATGTACGGATGCAAATGTAACATCTTACGCTTACACAGCATCAGTGGATTTGCAAATGATTGGATGGTAGAATGGTCATCATGTTGCGTTTGTGTAGTTCGTGTTCAGTACTGTTACGGTGCCTGGCAAGGTATATAAGGGGCGTCAGCAGTGTCAGATGTGAAGTGACCACACAAGGCAATTACACATTCTCATGTCGGACAGTGCTATTAGCAAGTTACAGTGTTTTAAAAGGCGCTTCATTACGGTTCTCCATTTGGCTGGGTGGTCGAATCGTGCTATATCCAGATATGTTGGGCACTGGGATGTAAATTTGGCCCAATGTTGGACTGCATGTATTCTCCTCATCAAGGTTCCGATCGACAATATCGGACCTCAACAAAAGAGGATCAGCGCATTGTGTACCAGGAACATCGTAGCCCCTTCACATCTGCGCCTGGCAGTCGACATCAGACAGTGGACCCAGTGCGACCTTCTGCGTCCTCCCACACGTTTGGTCGCAAACTATCAGCAGCCGGACCGGGAAATTGCGATCCCTTGCATTGGCTTTCGTTAATACCATGAGAGAAACGGCTTCGTTTGGAGTGGTGCAGTGACCGGTAAGCATGGACAGCTGATAAATGGCGCCCCATTGTGTTCAGCCGTGATTCTCATTCTGAACTGGCAGTCAGTTGCTCGACAGTTGCACATCCATCCGTACGTCTCAACAACCGTCGTTCAACACTGTCATCTATGGTCCGTGGTGCATCGCAGTTGTCTCGGCAATGGTTTTGGATAGCGCCGTTTTGAAAATGCACTAATTCACGGAAGAATGTGGGTAGAGAGGTAAAACTAGACACACATGCATGAAATGACATGAGATTTTATTGGAAGGAAAAAAGAGTGCAAAAACTGGCCAACTGATGGCCCTGGACAGCAACACGTCAGTGAAGCTGCGTGAGAACCGTGTCCAAAATGAGCTGTAGGATCAGAGAGAGTCAGACGCGCCAGCAATCGCGGCATGTTGACTTTATCAGAAAAGAAACTTCAAAAAAATGGGGAAAGATGACGATTGGTTGTCCAATATGTTGTGGACCGACAATGCCCATTTTACAATCTGAGGGTCCGTCGGCACCCATAACTACAGAATCTGGGTTACCAAAAATACTAGACCTGTCGTGGAAACCCAATTCCATGACGAGAAAGCTACGGTGTGGTGTGGATTTACCACATCAGTCGTGACCAGACCTTTTTTGGTTGGTTGGTTGGTTGGTTTATGGGATTAAAGGGACCAGACTGCTACGGTCATCTGTCCCATCAGACCCTTTTTCTTTGAGGAAATGCAGTGCGCTGCTTTCCGAACTGTCAGCGTGACGGATAATCCCTAGCCTGACTGATAATCACCTGCTGGACGGTTTTTATGTAGGATGGCGCTCCACAGCATATTGCTACACGTATGAAATATCAGTTGCGCCCATTGTTTGGTGAGGATCGCCTGCTGAGCCACCACTTCCATCATGCCTCCCAGGCCCTCCTACCTCAATCCGTGTGATTATTTGTTGTGGGGTTACCTGAAGTCGCAAGTGTACAGCAATCGTAGGACCTCATTAGGGATTCTAAAAGACTGGGCTTAACGTCCCGTCGACATCCAGGTCATTAGAAACGGAGTACAAGCTCGATTTGTGTCAAGGATGGGGAAGGATATCGGCCGTGGCTTGTCGTAGGAACCATCCTGGCGTTTGCCTGGAGCGATTTAGGAAAATCACGGGAAGCCTAAATCTGGATGGCCTGACTTAGGTTTGAAACGACGTCCTTCCGAGTGCGAGTCCAGTGTGCTAACCGCTGCGCGACTTCACTGGGTCTACTGTTCACAACATTGTCCCTCGACTACAGGTTTTGTTGATGAATGCCATTCGACATGTTAAGCATTTGTTATAAAGAACATAGTATTTACTAAGAATTAATTGTTGTGCTAATTATTGCTTTTGTGTCGTATGAAGCGTCATTTTGAGCACTTTCTTTGTTTTCAATAAAGCCTCATGTCGTTTCAAGAATGTATTTCAATATTTACCTCTCTATCTACATTATTCCGAATAGTATTGAATTTTCAAATATTTCCAGACTTTTAGGTCACCATGTACGTTTAGTGCTCAGCAGGGACGAAAATCGAAGAAACTCTCAACTTTTTCCACTCCAGACACTGTTAAGGTACAACATAAATTACTTAGAAAATTTCTATTATATAGTGTTAAATGATAAGAATGATGGTAACAATGTAGATCTGAAGACTGTGGGCCCAAAACCTACTGGAGGGTGGAGTTCATGGTATCAAAATTTTTGTCAAATATAATTGACTTAAGGGAATGTAAGGTGGGGAAAGCTCTGGGCGTTTTAAAAGCAGTCTGTGACCTAGAAACGGGATGTTGTTGTCATTTCTCGTTATTATAACATAGAAGCCGCAGGGGAAAGTAGACGATTCACGACAAAATTTGCCGAAACGTATCGGAGAAGATTATCTGAGGATACTGTGAAACCAGACGCTACCTTCTCAAAGATTAATCAGTTGGCAAGAATCGAGGGTAGGGGACACGGATGTGATAAGAAACGTGAACTCCTGTATTTCATGTGTAGGTTCGCTTGGAACAAGTTATCCTAGGGTTTAATGTAATGTATTGACTAGAATCTTAAGATGTAAATGTAAAAAAGCGGAGAAAACGGAAATAGGTAAAGAATGGAGGGCAGCCTGTTATGTACATTTGTAAGCCACAATTAAAGTCAATTTGTATTTTTGGAACGTGGAAAACCAGCAGTGTGGAAAGGATTAAGAGTTATTTCATTCAGTGGTTTGGGTAGGAATGTTGTTCCCTTGTTTGACACAAATCGTCAATTTAGTTTGTGTGCTAACGTATTCTATAACATCACTATAAACCGTAGGTATCAGTACTCCGGATAGGTGTGTCGCCATGGACAGAGAACTACACCGCCACTCCGCAACATACTACAAAGATTTTGCTTTTAATCCACTGCGTTTGTGCACCCCATGACAACTAGAAGTTGTATTACAGCGCCTCTCGAACATTACTGAGTAGAATTTCTTCCCACACTGTTTCGAACGAGTTACACTCAGATCACCGGTATAACATATTCCGAATACAAAAATAAACTTTTTGAAATAGGTAACAGATTCTTGTCTTGTCGTCCATCATAAATGGTGCAGAAGTAATGTAATTCTTGGAGAAGTTGGGTAACATATGCGTATAACAATTATTTTACTCACATTCATACGTCTAAAATAGTTCGACAGCGAATTATATTATCATTCTCACTATTACAGTAGGTTCAGTGTGTCACCTTTTCATCGAGAAACAAGGTGTAGCGCAGCACATATGGTGGCTCTAAAGAATGTCATATCGCATTTTATGGAGATGTATGCATTAGATTCACTGGAACAGAATAGCATTAGGATGTAATTATTTTATAGTTGCAGGTGCAACTACACCTCATTTTCATGTACGTCTATACTCCACAAATCACCAAACATGTGTGGCAGAGGGTACACAGTGATTTTCGTTACTTCCTGTTCCATTCACGAATTGTGTGCCGGGGGACCAACTGTGAGTAGACACCCATACCAGATTTAGTTTCTCTAGTTTCACCGTCAACGAAATGCTGCGAGGCATATAACGCTTAAAGTAATATGTTGCGTGACTCTTCTTGGGACGGTAGTAGTCAGTGACGTAGCATTAATATCCAAAGAAGAGCGGCGTGTTTCTTCGTGAGTCCTCATGGTACGTGTTCAAATGGTTCAAATGGCTCTGAGCACTATGGGACTTAACATCAATGGTCATCAATCCCCTAGAACTTAGAACTACTTAAACCTAACTAACCTAAGGACATCACACAACACCCAGTCATCACGAGGCAGAGAAAATCCCTGACCCCGCCGGGAATCGAACCCGGGAGCCCGGTCGTTGGAAGCGAGAGCGCTACCGCACGACCACGAGCTGCGGACTGGTACGTGTTGAAACAACATGAAGGTGCTCATACAACTCCGATGGTTTTTGCATCACGGTAGGCTTATTGTTAGAATACAGCATGCATATATTCCCAGAGGATTCAAACTTAAAATAGATACAGGATCCAGAGTATGTTGTTCGCACAATTAGGCTGCAAGGAAAATAATAAAACCAATCGCGTTGAGATCCAGTCGTCACTGGTACGTAATACAGATTCGATACCCCTTAAACGAAGGTATCCATTGAAATACATGCTTGATGTTGTTTTTACATTGTGTTAGTATTTTATAACCTCAGAATTGGTATTGAAAATGGTTAACAACGAAAGCACGTATGATGCTGTGACACAGTGAAGGAAACAGAATGCTTAATGAAAAGGTAAGTATGAAAATCAACTAGTTACATGCGAAGCATTCATTACTTGCTACAGTACACTAAGTTTCACATATCTAACCAAATGTTTGTGTTCATGGAAGCACGTTTTCGTCATGGCTGATTCCTGATTGAGTTTGCAAACTTTCAGAGGACTTTCTCATTTGGCACGATACCGGAAATCGTCATCTTCCATCAATGATGTGTCAAAGTCCTGTGTGTGTCATAGAGCTCGTGCCTCGTGTGATGCACCAAAGGGGCTAGTCTGATATGATGACACACAATGTCTTTACGTATGCCCTAATGCGGGCAATAAGTCATTTCTTCATTAAGGTGCAAATATGCAGGAATTAACTTCGTATACGGTTGCCACACACGAAGAAAATCGCCTACGGAAGTTGTCCCGCGACATGACATATACTTGTAAGTCCTGGAAAACAGCCTTCATACGAAGTGATTTAGTATCAAGAAAATTTCGTTCCAGGCTTGAACGGGAAGAACCACTAGGAGGCTTTTGAAAGAAACACTTAAGGCTGCTCCCTCTGTCTACAGCACACGACCAGCACGCAAAATGACCGATGTTTTCATGTACACGAATGCACCTGAAACCATTCGGTACTCCCGGCTGTGTGAACGAATTACGGACTTTGCAAACGGCCTTAAAGAAGTTGCCAGTCGAGAGCACAAAAGCGAGTCGCCAGGAAACGAAGCGAAAGAAAGAGACAGCGGAGACGATGTAATTATGCTCGTAAATGGCGAGGAACGTAACGATCCCAGCGAAATACGTCTCGATGCCACAGAGGACAGACAGAGATACTAGAATCGAGGTATTGTAAGCCTCTGTACTGGAGGAGAGCACTATTATCTCGCTTAGTCATCGATTTCGTATGATTGGGACTGACCCAGTGATTCGTCATATTCGTCTGATTGACCTCATACTGATAGCGGAGTTCAGCACTGAACGTCCATGGAACTTCGCAAAATGTACGCCTCATTCAAAAGCAAGAGAATGAGAGTCTTCTGAATCTGCAACGAATTCGACGAGTCGTAATCACTTTGACTCTGGACAAGGAAGCCTTCAGCAGCCACATAATACTAGTTGACATTTGCCGCCGGTATCTGTTGCGATCTAATGCATGGTATTTTGGAGTGTCAGCCATCGTCGCACAACTCCTGCAAGGTAAGGTGCCGAACGGGACTGACTACATGCCCAGTATGGGAGCCATTCTTTAGCCGTATACCAGAAGGCTACGCCATTCCTCTCTACTATCCTACATACGCAGACTCCGGACGCAGATACCATGCCTCCGAAAAACTTAGCTCTGTTGATACTTCACTGACCGAGCAAGATGGTGCAATGGCAAGACACTGGACTCGTATCTGAGAGGATGGTGTTTTTTTTGAAAGCGCGCTGTCAGTTTCTTTCCCATCATTCTCCAATTCGAGCTCGTCTCTAACGGCCTCGTCATTGACAGGATATTAAACCCTGAAACTTCCTGGCAGATTAAAATTGTGTGCAGGACCGAGACTGGAACTCGGGACCTTTGCCTTTCGCAGGCAAGTGCTCTACCACTGAGCTACCCAAGCACGACTCACGCCCTGTCCTCACAGCTTTACTTCTGCCAGTACTTCGTCTACTATCTTCCAAACTTTTCAGAAGCTCTCCTGCAAACCTTGCAGAACTAGCACTCCTGAAAGAAAGGATATTGCGGAGTCATGGCTTAGCCACATCCTGGGGGATGTTTCCAGAATGAGATTTTCACTCTGCAGCGGAGTGTACGCTGATATGAAACTTCCTGGAAGATAAAAACGGTGTGCCGGATCATACACGAACTCGGGACCTTTGCTTTTCGCGGGCAAGTGCTCTACCATTCGAGCTACCCATTCTTCTATTAAACGCTAATTTTCCTTCGTTGCAAATTCATCTACTGCATGCCTAGTATCCGTTGTTCGCCAAGGTCAAAAGATCGATAAATTGATGCACGTTTCGTGGTTAATTTCCTGATGAACATAGGGACTGAGGAATTATGACATATTTTTATTAATAAATTTATTTATTATAATTGAATCAACCGTGGATTCTTGGCGAAACATTGTAAATTAACTAAACAAACACTGGTTTTGGCCTTGTATCACAATTTTATTATTGCACGAACAAGGTTTCGGGTTATACCAATATTTTCAAATACATTACTGTAAAGTCGTGCAATAATAAAATTGTGAAACAAGGCCAAAATCAGTGTTTGTTCAGTTGATAAAATTATTTATGTGATTACTTCATTGGTGCTCAGTTTTTGAAAATAATTCTCTTTCTGCCTGTACTTCAACGCAGAGGGTTCGTTGAATAGGTTAACTCCTCCAACAATAAACAAGGGTCCCAATGGACTCGTCCGTTAGATCTAACAACTAGAAGCTCACAACGTATTTCTGTGTTTGTCTGAGGTGTCGTGCTGCTTCTCAAAGTCTTTCTCCCACACGCATGCCATGCAGGGATCAGATAACATTCACATCGGTATGCCATTTGCATGGAGCTTTCATATGGTTTCACCAGCGGCAGCATTCATCCCTCTATTGCATCTCAGGGCAATCGTACGTTTGCTGAACGGAACAGACCTCTCGTTTTCCACATATAAAATATTTTCTAGCCTCTAACATCAACTCATAGTTTCAAATTATTATTTTTCAGTGTTTTATTTATGCACTTCGAGTAAGCATCGTAAATTTTTTAATTATTTCAGGAAAGACGTTTCGTTCAGAAGTCCACTAGGCACACCATAAATATTATCATTTGTAGTTGATGATATGTATGGAAGCCAGGTGTCACGGCGATGTGACTGAATAGAACGTCCTGCGGCATCCAGCTGCGGCAGATCCACTAGTGCTCCTCGGCCATTGTTTAACTGTGAGATGACAGGCGCACCTCACGTGGAAGCGAGATTACACGCCTGCTGCTCGAGTCGCTCTGCGCAGTCTCTCAGAGTTCCCGACAAGGTGTCATGGCGAGCTGTCAGATCTTACCAGGCGACACTTACGAGGAGAACACGGCAAGTTCTACAACCAGATTTTCCAGAAACTTCGTTCAATGGAAGAGGAGTCAAAATAAGCGAACACGTGCCCCATCATATGCATAAATACTTGACCGTTTCTGAGAAAACGACGGTCAAAGTTTCCGACGTAATTTAGATTCCTTTTAGCGCACGATAACTTCAGTCGAAATAGTGCCGCAGTGGCTAACGTTACAGCGTCTTACTTCTGTGCCCTGTGTTCGAATCCCGATTGTTGTTTTCATTTATTTTATTTTATTTTTCATTTATCTACCCATGTCCGTAGAAGTTTACTACACGAATGTTTCTGATCAAGTTAGAGGACACAAGGGCGTTATATTAACTGCAAAAGTACAGCTGGCTATGACAATAACTGTCATACATTTATTATATTATCTATGTGTGGATGATATTTTCAGGGATTACAACCTTTAGAAATTCTCATATTCTTTATCAGTTCTTACATTAATTCTTATATTTTATTTTTATGTCTATTCTACAGGAAGATTTTGTGCATTATTTTGGGTGATACAGATCGTAGAAATATTCTAAACACAGAAACTCGGTACACCACAAGCACCGCGCAGTGACATTTCTTCGAATGAACCTCACTCGGGAAAGAAATGCCCTTTAACATTGGTGAACATTTCACGCGTTGGCAATAATTTCGTGGCAAACCACGCATAATGAATCACTTTACTGAAAAATATCGCTTGCAATTGATTATGGATAAAGGTACACTACAAGAATTTCGTCGGAAACAACTTAAAATATCTTTCCCATTCATTTATTGCTCTTTTTTAAATGCATTCACCAGACATACAGTTTAGTAGACGGATAAGGACTCCATTATTTCAGTACACTATGCAAAATATTTGTGTAGTTATCTTCTACGGACATGTGTAGATAAACGGAAAACAAAACGGAAAATAATAATCGTGTTTCGAACACGGAGTGCAAAACAGTAAAGCCGCGACGCTAGACACTACGCCACCGCTTCGGTTGAATAATTGAGGCATATAAAGTATCTCGAAAACTTGACCGTCGTTTACTTAGAAGCGGTCAATATCTACGGATAAGCCGAGACACGTGTTCGCTTATTTTGACCCCTCCTCCACTGGGCGAAGTTTCTGGGAAATCGGGTTATGGCTCCTGCCGTGTTCTCTCATTAGAGGCACTGTCATTATTACACTGTACCGTCCTCAAAGTAACGGCGGCTATCGGAAGGGCAGCAGGACGAAAGTAAGAGTAATACGTGTACGTATCTTAGTACTTTCGAAATGGCCCGCATCTCGTGGTCGTGCGGTAGCGTTCTCGCTTCCCACGCCCCGGTTCCCGGGTTCGATTCCCGGCGGGGTCAGGGATTTTCTCTGCCTCGTGATGGCTGGGTGTTGTGTGCTGTCCTTAGGTTAGTTAGGTTTAAGAAGTTCTAGGGGACTGATGACCACAGATTTTAAGTCCCATAGTGCTCAGAGCCATTTGAACCATTTTGAACTTTCGAAATGAGTAATTTCCGTACGGAATTAAAGCAACTGAAGTGTCGTCTGAGATCGCCAGATCAGCGCTATCGTCGAACGGTCTGAGGTGGTTTTTTTTCCCCGCCAGGCTCTTAGCACTATGGGACTCAACATCTCAGGTCATCAGCCCCCAGAACTTAGAACTACTTAAACCTAATTAATCTAAGGACATCACACACATCCATGCCCGAGGCAGGATTCGAACCTGCGACCGTAGCTGTCCAGACTGAAGCGCCTAGAACCGCTCGGTCACACCGGCCGGCCATTGCATACTAGATCTATTTATTGTTCAGAAGCCTTCATGTGATACAGGCTTGATGTGATACAACCTACGTGTAAACCATATAAGAGAATTACGTCTGTTAAACTATCTTCTTGGAATTTACTTACTTGCATGTTATAGTAAGTATGTTTCTTTATGAAGTGGTTTTTCGCACAAATTAGACTTCTGTAAAAAGGGGTCACAGTTCGAAACTAATGCTCTTGGCATCTACGTGGCATCACAGTTGTACGATATAGACACTAAATTATCTGTTGGGTTCAAATTGCTTGTACTATGTGTGTCGTTCTATTAAGGATTACTGTGTTATATCCATTATTTTAGTAGTATTACGAATTATTTTTCTTTATGGAAGATCAAGTACGTCCTGCCGCACGGATTGGCCGTGCGGTTTGAGGCGCCATGCAGGGACTGCGCGATCCCTCCCACCGGAAGTTCGAGTCCTCCCTCGGGCATGGGTGTGTGTGTGTGTGTTGTTCTTAGCATACGTTAGTTTAAGTAGTGTGTAAGTCTAGGGACCGATGACCTCCGGTCGCTTAGGAATTCACACACATCTGAACATCTTTCTAACATATCAAAGCTTCAACGCTTCTCAGTGCCGACCATTCAGAAAGCAAATCCGCTCGTGTGTGGTGGCCTTCGTAGCGCTCTATGTTTCCCTGTTGCACCAAGCCCTGTCGAATCTCGTCTTACGCCGGGTACCCCAAAGATTGTAGGGCCTCCAAGGGCATCGCGGATCGCGCACTCTGTTCCCGCAGCAGCTGAGCTCGACTACTCGTCATACGCACAACAGAACGGAGCGGTCGACCGCAGGCGGGCTCGTGTGGGTAAATGCAGCGCCATACACGGCTTTTTGCCTAGACTGCAATATCTTTATTTTCAAGATAATCATTTTACGACGGTATATATCTTACATGCATGCACATACAACCCTGGAGTACTTTATGCAATTATTTTTAAGATCAAAGTTTTCATTATTTTTCACATATGTTTCACATGACCTCCACTGGACGTACGACAGATACCCAGTCTAGAATGTGTAAACTGAAGGTGGGACAGGGGGGAAGGAAAGGAGAGGGAATGAACTCATGATGTCAGCTGCACTGGGACTTTTTGCTAATGAACGGCGCCGAGTGAAAATATATGCTGGACAAGGATTCGAAACCGCGCTCTCCTGCTTATTAGGCAGCTTCATTATCCACTCCGCCACCCGGACGGAGCATTTATCCCAATTGCGCGTATTATCTCGGTACGCCCCTCGACCTACTCATATTCCCACCTAGCGCCCCCTCTCCGCACTCCCATGCTCGCTGCTTTGAGATTCCCACAGGGGTTCGAACGTGACTGTACATTCGCACTGAGGGTGCTGGGGTCATAACCCATCGAGGTGACTCAATATATGAATGAGAGGTGTCTGTTCCTTCGTTCAGGTCCGAAAGAACAGACACCATGCATTCATATAATCCAGTCTGGGGTTGAACTCGACGCATGCTTTGGCGAACTACTCAGTACCGCTGCTATGCGATGTCGCATTTCGACGAGAAAGGGAAGCACATACATGGAGTCTTTCAAAGACGATGGGAAAAAATCTCATACCATGAGATCAGGAGACCGTAGAGAAGAATGGTGCAATGCGAGAGCTGCACGACCCTCGGGGTGTGTATAAAGCCTAGCTTACACGATGACACTGCGCTACCGGCCACTGCGTTTGCTCAATTCGTTGGTGAAACTAAACACTTTCGGCGTGTTCCAACTTTAGCGACACTAGTTGCATGCGTTTTGAGGTTATGTGTGTTCGTAGAGAGTAGACAAACTGAAATATGGAGTGCGGAACGTAGAATAATATTCGTTTTTTGGATATCTATGCTTTGCATCGGTGTTTGTGGGATTTCAGTAATGCTGATTACAAAAATAAGCAATATATTGCTGCTCCTGACATGGTCACATTCGATCAGAACACAGATACTGTCAAACTATCTGAACTGCAGGGCAAAATTTATTGAATTAGGAGCACATATACAACTGAATTAAGAAAGATACAAGCAAGTGTAATTCTAGCTGTGGAAATTCTCTCGTCTACAAGACTAAAATTCCACCGTTCGAGTTGGCCGACTTTTTAAGGAATATTGTTGACAGGAGGGAAGGCTACACAAATCAAGAAGCAGCATTCCTTATTCAATATTCATCTATTTAAAACGTCGCTGCAGTGCTCCCCATCCACATATGTTTGAATTTTGAAATATTGCCACTGTACAGATCTATCTTCAAAGAGCGTAGTTTGCAAACCATTCTCTTCTTAATGCGGCCTGCTTCGAATAATTAGTGCTGTTAATGTTGATAATTATTACTGTTAATGTAAAGAATTATTGGTGTTAATGAAAAAGCGTCACCACCAACTAAAACCGCATCATATAGCATGCCGAGTGTTCTCGATTGTAATGCACGCAATGTGATATGTAATTTCAGTTCTGGCGAAAGTTCTTCATGCATTATACTATCTTTATTCTTTATCGTATAATGAACTCTATTTAGAAGAAACGTGAAGAGTTCTGGTGACATTCTAGGATAATTAAAAGAACTTCTTGATCTTCCATTACAAATTATTTCAGCAAGGATGCTGAGCAACCGAGTTGACGTCACTTCTTCATCCAGCCACGAATCGAAACACGTTTCCTATTTTTTTTTTTTTAATGCAGCGATTCCACTCAACAAACCTTAACTCCCATCACAACTCGTGCGACGCACAGCTGCGAAAACTTTCATTTCAGACACGACTCAGGAACCCACAAAACGACGACACTGATGTGTATACTGGCTTCGGCGTGTCTACAATCAAATACGAAACGATTTTCGTGCAACTGATTCTACGCAACGAGTGGCGCAACCCGATGTCGTCGTGTAAACTAGGCTTAAGATTCAGTGCCGTATTATTACCCCGCACAGTTGCATCCGAATTAAAACAGTTCAAGCAGAATTTACAGAACCTGTTTTCTTTCTGCGTTATTGCCTCCTGGACTGGAGAGCGAGCGACCGTATTAGCTACACCATGGAGACTCTTGCCGGCAGTCATAGGAACAAACAACTCACACCTGGTCTCGAAGTAAAATTATGGTTTCTATGCTTATGTTCAAACCCACCTCCAGTTTCTATCTTCATTCATGTAGAGTTTATAGTCTTGAGAAGTAGAATGAATCTACTGAAACAACGTGTATAATTCAGATATTAACATTATGTTTTAGTACACTTTTTTTAATTAAATGTCGAAACTTCCTGGCAGATTAAAATTGTGTGCATGACCGAGAATCAAACTCGGGACCTTTGCCTTTCGCGGGCAAGTGCTCAACTAATTGAGCTACCCAAGCACGACTCACGCCCCGTCCTCACAGCTTTACTTCTGGCAGTACATCGTTTCCTACCTTCCAAACTTTGCAGGAGCTCTCCTGGGAACCTTGCAGAACTATCACTCCTGAAAGAAAGGATATAGTGGAGACATGGCTTAGCCAAAGCCTGGGGGATGTTCCCAGAACGAGATTTTCACTCTGCAGAGGAGTGTGCGTTGATGTGAAACTTCCTGGAAGATTAATACTGTGTCCGGTCCGAGACTCGAACTCGGGACCTTCGCCCTTCGCGGACAAGCGCGGACAGCTGTGAGGGGCGTGAGTCGTGCTTGGGTAGCTCGGATGGTGAAGCACTTGCCCGCGTAAGGCAAAGGTCCCGAGTTCGAGTCTCGGTCCGGCACTCTCCGCTGCAGAGTGAAAATCTCATTCTGGAATTAAAATGTCCACCCACGACGGGCGAAAATTTTCAACGACTAATTCACTGGTAATCTCTATGAAAGGACAGCCGTTTATGTTTAGAGTGAGATACATTTTGAAAATAATGCTTACAAACTGCTGAATGTAATGTCCACAGGGTTTTCAGTAATCCGTATTTTTCGATTATTCCTCTTTTAGAACAAACTTGTCTTCCTTTTCGTTAACTTTTTCCCGTACAGCTAGTGCGGGGCTTACATGTAGCTCGGTGTGGATATTCTCGCAGTAGCACGAGAGCGCGGTTTTCGGCTGTGTACAGACGCCGGCGACTCGGCGCTGTCCGCTGTTGACTCAGCGGCTGTGGCGCGCCGCAGCCTGCCCGCCTGACAATGCACGCCGCAGGGCCAGCCCTGCCGGCCTCGTTACGCCCGGCAAGTTGTCCGGCCTGCGCCAATCTGCATCTAATTACCTCCACAAGCTGAAAGGAATTCCTTTACCTAGTCATTTCGCACTTCGTTGAAAGCGAAATGAAGTGTGTTAACGTGCGGTTCCGAGTAAATCCAGCTGCCGTCAGCAGTTTCATACAACGTTTGAGTCTTCTCGGTCAGTATGAAAGTCTCCGACACAGTCACCCAAAAACTGCTACAGTCACTACTACTGTTCTGACGTACTGCTGGCCAATAATATAGCAACACCAGAAATAGAAACAAATAATGAAGTTTTCCTTATTTTGTGTACAGTGAGTCGTAGGAAGAGTCCATAAACTTTTTAGGAATTTGGGGTATACAGGATGCGAAATGTAGTATACACACATGCCTACCTACAACAACTGTTCTAACCCGGCTGGGAATGGAGTCTGTAATAAAACTGGCTATACTGAGATGTATGTATTACCCGATCTTGGATCATAGGAAGTGAACGGTACCACAGTGAAGACGTAAAAACCAAAAATCCACTACTACTAGGGTATGTGAGAATGTTTAAATGTCAACGTTTCTAAATACTTAATGTAATTACAGTGATGATTATGGAATTATCAAAAAAGATATAGAATTAATTGTATTTTATTTATGAAATTTATGTTCTGTAAATAGGCTGTTTAGGTTTTTTAGTTGGTAACGTCACGTAGCGCTCTGTATGAAAATCACTGGCTGTGCTGTGTGCAGTCTGTGGCTGGTCATTGTTGGAATATTCGCTATTGTAGTGTTGGGCAGTTGGATGTGAACAGCGGGTAGCGTTGCGCAGTTGGAGGTGAGCCGCCAGCATTGGTGGATGTGGGAAGAGAGATGGCAGAGTTTTGAGAGCGGACGATCTGGACGCGTGTCCGCCAGAAAGACGAAATTTGTAAAACTGGATGTCATGAACTGATATATAAATTATGACTTTTGAACACTATTAAGGTAAATACATTGTTTGTTTTCTATCAAAATATTACATTTGCTAACTATGCCTATCAGTAGTTAGTGTCTTCAGTAGTTAGAATCCTTTATTCAGTTGGCAGTATTGGCGCTCGCTGTATTGCGGTAGTTCGAGTAACGAAGATTTTTGTGAGATAAGTGATTCATGAAAGGTATAGGTTATTGTTAGTCAGGGCCATTGTTTTGTAGGGATTATTGAAAGTCAGATTGCGTTGCGCTAAAGAAAGGTATTGTGTGTCAGTTTACTGTTGATCAGAATAAAGTTCTGCTCAGCTGTTTCAAAATCAAATAACGTAAGGGGTTTGCCAGCACAGTAATTCATAAATTTTTCTAAGAGAATGTTTCATATGGTGATTTTCATACAGAGTGCTACGTGACGTTACCAACATAAAAGTCGGCCGCGGTGGCCGTGCGGTTCTAGGCGCTGCAGTCCGGAACCGCGGGACCGCTACGGTCGCAGGTTCGAATCCTGCCTTGGGCATGGATGTGTGTGATGTCCTTAGGTTAGTTAGGTTTAAGTAGTTCTAAGTTCTAGGGGACTGATAACCTAAGATGTTAAGTCCCATAGTGCTCAGAGCCGTTTTAGCCAACATAAAAACGTAAACAGCCTACTTACAGTTCGAAACATTATTTTGCACAAATAGATCGATATATGACAGTAATTTGTTTGCTACATGTTAGAGGTAAATCTTTGTTCTTTTGTGCAGTTCGTTGCGCACGTCTGAAGTGCGAGGATGGAACGCGAGTTATGTGTGTTTTATTGTTTTGTAATGTGAAGTGAAATGAGTGGAAAATATGTGTAATTGTGCAGAAAGTCCACTAGATTTCGCATTGTTATTGAAGTAATAGCCCGATCATCCTCTAGACAATTATAAAAAAGCTGAACCACAGAAAAGAAGAGAACAACGAGCCATCAACCTACGACAAAGAAGTGCAACAAAAAAGATGAGTATTTTTATTATTAACAGAACTGGTTATTAAAATTCGACTGTTACAGTCACTCGCTGCAATGTGTCGCTATCTCAGTGTGACAAGTGCTGTGAAAATGTGACAAGCCACACAAATTGCTAACTTACTCCAAACATCACTAACTTCAACACTGGACAACTAGAGGGTAGGGACGGTCACAAGTAGAACTGAGTTTCGATGCCAGATACAGATACGTCATTCCATGCTGCTTCAACCAACATTCAGATCCGATTTCTGGACGCCAAATATACTGTGTGATCTTTCTTTATACACGGTGAACGGTCTAAAATTAGCACTGCAAATACTGATCAAATCTCAAGAGCCACAGAGTGGATTGGTAGTAAGGGGCTCGTATTGTTAGCGAATCAACAGGTTGAAATAATACTTAAAAAGCCTATTTTTGTGCAAAAATACACTTTTTTAAATGGCGCAATGTCTATTGACATTAGAAAACTAAAAGAAGGCTACATCAGAATGTCAGTGCTGTTTGTTGCATGATTCTAGTGCGAGTCGTTTACGAGATATCATATTTTGAAAAGTTTCCTCAGCGACCCTTGCTTCTGCCATTCAGCCTGCCTAGTTGGTAGGTACGATGTTATTGTGTTTGTTTACAGCGTGCTTGTGTGGTCCTTGAGTGCTTTGCGACTTGCTAGCCAGTTAGTGTGTGACAGTCCGAAGTTAACTGAAAGTGGTAGTGTAACACCTAGACAACGTAACAGCAGGAAACAAGTGACGGCAGAAGAGAGCGAAATTAATATTCTTGCACGTTAGCTGCCGCGCAATCGCACGAGGAAGTGGCATAAGTCAGGTAAGAGTCCTACGTTTTCTCCATCGACACAGCTCCCATCCCTATCACATGTCTGTGCATCAAGAGCTGCATGGAAACCATCATGGGAATCGTGTTAACATCTTTACATTGGTATTAAGACAGGATACTCCATATGTATCATGTATCTTGTTTAGTTATGAAGCCACATTTACTGATCATGGACAGGTAAACCGCCGAAACACGCACTATTGGTATGCTGACAATCCCCGTTGATTTCGTCTGGTGAAATCGCAGCGTCCATGGAGTGTAAACGTGTGGTGTGTGATAATGAACCCTCACCTCGTAGGTCCATTATTCATATACGGTACACTGAACGTTCACAAGATCGCTATCTCCTAACAGATCATCTTCCACAAATGCTAGAAGACGTTTCTCTGCAGAATAGGAGGAACATGTGGTACCAACATGATTGCTGTCCAGTTCATAGTGCACGAAGTAATAAAGCACGTCTTGGTGAATTGTTGCCAAGTCGTTAGATTGGACGTAGAGGACCTGTACCTTGTTCGGTCTGTTCGCCGGATTTGGTGCCTGCAGTCTTATTTCTGTAGAGAAAGCTGAAAGACGCTGTCTTCCAGGGGAATATCAACTACGCCCGATGATAAACAACGACGTATTACTACAGCCTACTCGGACACCTCCGCTAAAACGCTAACACGTGTGGAGCAGTCATTCCATACCAGACTTGAAGCGCGCATTGCCGCTGCTGGTGGTCGTTTTGAACACAATCTCTGATGATCCGTTGTTTCGTTACTGATCAGAATCCACATAATTTGTGTTCGCACTTATGGTGTTATTTATTGTGTGCTACCACTTGTATTATACAAGTGTCTGTGTGGGAACTTTGTAAAATACGGTATCTCGTAAACGACTCGCGCTAGGATCCTCCAACAAACACCACCGACATCCTAATGTACCCTACTTTCAGTTTGTTAATGTCAGTAGACATTGTTCCATTAAAAACTGTATGTTTCCACAAAAAATACAGTCTGTAAGTACTAATACAACTGTTGATTAACTAGCAATTTTAGCCCCTGACTACCAATCCACGCTGTGAAAATCGCACATCAATAGCTCTTTCCATTTCTGCAATATTTGCGCTTCGAGTTTCACGTCATTCACCCTGTATAAAAATCCAGATGGCATTACTTCTACCTAACACGAGGAGCTGCGCTAAAATATCAGTCATTTGAATATTCCTTCATGTAGTACGTTCCATGTCAATTTGACGTTTTGTTGCATGCCGTCTTCATGTTGTTGCAGTTTCAAAGGTCAGCAATGTACATATTGACATTCATCCGAAGGGTCTGTCATAATAATCTGTCAGGTCAATCAAGCCTCTGATACGTTGTAACGTTCTCAGTTTTGTTGTAGCGTCAAACTTAAAATCATAGCGCTATCTTCTCTTCGGTTTACAGTCGTTCTTCTTCCTACTGTTTTGACCGTTCCGACCTCAACATCTCTTCGTAGACCATGCTTCACTAATACTGTATATCTCTGCCAAAGAACAGTAAACGTTATCAGTTCCTCTCCATTCTTACCTTCCACTGAGTTATTCTCTCAATGTTCCAAGTCCACAAACCACGAATCTCTTGCACGTGGTGCCTCAGTCTGCCTTTAGGGGGTTTACACAAGCATCACAGTGTGTACTTGGCGACTACATTTATCAATGTCTGTAAAGCTATTGACCTTTAGATCCATCTATAAGTGCACTAACAGGGCGGTAAGGTACGTGTTAACAACGTAGCAGAGAGTGGTAGAGGAAGACGAGACGAACAATTTGATATAGGACACTTGCAGTATATCAAGATGGAAAATAACCTCAAAAGAAACAACAAAAGGCACTTAAGTTACAGCGCTTGCGCTCCGAGCGAGATTTTCACTGTCCTCTCACTATCTTACGACACCAACTTTGTGGGCTATTTCGTTATCATGGTTACTTTAAACTTCCCCTTATGAGTAATGGAAGAAAAAATACTTTCGGTCATGTTATTCAGACGTTTACAATTCTGTCTAAACGTATTCCTTCCAAGGACAACAGATTCGTAGTCAGCAGGCTAAACAAACAACATTATTTAACAGTTAAATTTATGCTGTTAAATTCACAATATTTTGAGTTGAAGTTTATGCTAACGTCAATTTTATATTTTGTAAGTGCAAGAGCAAGAGCAATAGCAATGATTTATACAAATTCAAGGTCGATTTTACGCAAAATGCCCTGCAGGCCGTAGGTGGATTTTATAGTCCAGTTTGATGCTGTTTCCCGGTTTGATTATCCGCAAGTGTCCTACATAAATTCGTGCGTCTCGACTTCACACACGGCAGTGTGGTGTATTGAACACATCTTCTCGTCACCTGAGTGTATAGCAGCATGTGAGCTAGCTTGCGGACTCAGAATAATTCACTTTAGGTGAACAGGGCAGAGCTCTGAAAGATATCCGCGATTATCTGAGAGTAATTTGAACTTGTGGAATTAATCGGCCCAGCAATGTGGAAATTTAATTTAAAACAGACACTGTATGAACTGTGAACATATTCCGAGATTTTACTCAAATTAATGCGTTAGTTCAAGTGAGATACTGCGCTGGTTTTCCTTTATTTTAAGCTCTCGCACAGTCGTTACTTTGATTCAGTATTAAAAATAGAATAATAAACTTAGTTTTATTTAAATCAGAAGTGCCGTGAGTTGTGAACATTAATTATTTTTCACAGCATAATCCTGCCTGCGAATTTTAATTATTAACCTTTTGAGACTAGTTTTCAAGAGTAATTACGACAAATGCGTTTATTTGGTCCCTAGAAACTTACGTAGCCAACTCTTAAAAACCATTCACGCATTCTGAAACACAGGAAGAGCCTTTTTTGACTATTTTGATTTATAATTATCATAGTCGTACGTGGAGACTGAAGAGCAAACAAAACAACAATTTCAGGTACCTTTTATTTATTTAATAACCCAGTACTGTTGCAGTGGCCTCATGTGTTTACTGTATTCCGTAGGTCATTCTTAACAGCAAAGAGCTAGTAGTAGAAGAGATTTGATTCATAGCAACGAAGATGAAACCGTGATCACAGCTCTTAAAAATATAGATTTCAGAGCCCACCTTTGTTAGATATATATGGGACTATAGGAAAGCATATAATATTGGAACACAATATGACTGTCGATAACCTGAGCAATCTATATCTGTACGCCACGGGGCATCTTTCGGTGTGAGAAGGAAGGGAATTCCACAAGCACTGTCACTTCCCCTCTTCATGTTCCATTCGAGAATTTTGCACGGAAATAATTGTCGATAAGTTTCCCAATGAAACGTAATTTCTCTAAGTTTCTCGGCGCGATCGTGTCGCGAGGTGTATGTGAAAGAATGTAAAATATTACCTTACTTCTTGGAACGCAAGTTCTCGTAGGCTTAGCTCCCCTCCGTGGCCCATAACGCCTCTCTTATAGCGACGGCCAACTGATTGTGAGTTACATGATCGACTCCACGACGCTGTCACGTCAGCTACACGAGTGGCAGTCCAAAATACGCAGCTATTCTTTGGATCTCGTCTGTGTCTTCTATCACTCTTACATAGTGAGGATCCCACATGAAAGGCCAATATTCAATATTACGTCGAAAGAGTATTAGGTAAGCCATCTCTTTCGGAAAGGAGCAAAATTTTCTTCAGTTGAATCTCAGATTCCTCATACAAATAGTTTTATGTTGTACCACTAATGGTCGCAACAGACGATTACTGTCAGATATTTTACGGTTGTTATTATTTCCATGGATTTATCGCTAATAGCGTAATCGAAAAATAGTGTGCCTTCCCTTCTATTAACGCGCTATACGAAAGAATTGTGCTGAATTTGAGCGAGTTTTCGGGGATTCGGTAATAGTCACTAGGCTCAACAAGTACTCTTAGACAGTTCGTAAGAGCAACAGAAAAAAAATAGCAGAATTGAGTTTTGCAATTATTCCATCTGATTTCTCAATTAAATTTGGCTCACTGAAAAACTGCTAATAAAACTGATTTTTGTAGGAAATCGGTTTTAGTATTAAGCTGCAAGTGTTAGTTGTGTAATCCCTTCAGTCTCCATTCTAATAACGTGCAAGCTCTCTGACTTTAGTCACGCTAGACAAGTAGGTCCAGGAGAAGCTTAGTTACGAACTCACTTCCCCTTTCTTTCATTGCAACCTGCTTGTTATGCGGCTGTCTGTTAACATTGACCTCAGTAATACATATCTACCTCTCCATCCATGCAAATCTGCCCTCCTCTGTCAGCATTGAAATGTAGTTGGTGATCTACAGGAGATGAGAGTTGCATTTAAATTCTTGCTTAGATTTAGAACCTCAAATACGAAAAAGTCAGTCGCGTGCGTTCTGTACTTGCCTGGTCAGTGTAGCGTGGGACGTGATTGCCAGTCTCGATCAACCCGAAATCAAGCTCCGGCGCCGAGGTAAATATCGACTGATGGGCAATTAATTAATATCGGTCGCTCCGCCTCACCAACTAGGCCACTGGCAGAGGCTAAAGTGGAAAATTAGGCGAACAAACGAACCACCAAAATAACACGCGTCCACCTGCGCTCTGCTGCGCTTCCGTGGCTAACGTAATGCCGCTCCGGCCGCGCTCTGCCAATTGCATCGCTGTTTGCACTAAGCCCGCTGCATAACGAGCTTTTAATAGCTATCGTCGAATTCGTGTTTTATTGTTTCCTAGTAGGCACATTTATGAAGCGTGGAAGTTATAACACTTTCCAGTACTTGTTACTCTCTCTTCTGTCCAGAACAGTAGCCGCGACACCTTTTTTTACACTACTGGCCATTAAAATTGCTACACCACGAAGATGATGTGCTACAGACATGAAATTTAACAGACAGGGAGAAGATGATGTGATATGCAAATGATTACGTTTTCAGAGCATTCACACAAGGTTGGCGCCGGTGGCGACACCTACAACGAGCTGACATGAGGATCTCTCGTACACAAACAGCAGTTGACCTGCGTTGCCTGGTGAAACGTTGTTGTGATGCCTCGTGGAAGGAGGAGAAATGCGTATCATCACGTTTCCGACTTTGATAAAGGTCTGATTATAGCCTATCGCGATTGCGGTTTATCGTATCGCGACATTACCGCTCGCGTTGGTCGAGATCCAATGACTGTTAGCAGAATATGGAATCGGTGGGTTCAGGAGAGTAATACGGAACGCCTCGTATCACTAGCAGTCGAGATGACAGGCATCTTATCCGCATGGCTGTAAGGGAGCGTGCAGCCACGTCTCGATCCCTGAGTCAACAGATGGGGACCTTTGCAAGACAACAACCATCTGCACGAGCAGTTCGACGACGTTTGCAGCAGCATGGACTACCAACTCGGAGACAATGGCTGCAATTACCCTTGACGCTGCATCACAGACAGGAGTGCCTGCGATGGTGTACTCAACGACGAACCTGGGTGCACGAATGGCAAAACGTCATTTTTTCGTATGAATCCAGGTTCTGTTTACAGCATGATGATGGTCACATCTGTGTTTGGTGACATCTCGGCGAACGCACATTGGAAGCGTGAATTCGTGATCGCCGTACTGGCGTATCACCCGGCGTGATGGTATGGGATGCCACTGGTTACACGTCTCGGTCACCTCTTGTTCACATTGACGGCACTTTGGACAGTGGACATTACACTTCAGATGTGTTCCGACCCGTGGCTCTATCCTTCATTCGATCCTTGCGAAACCCTTCATTTCAGCAGGATAATGCACGACCGCATGTTGCAGGTCCTATACGGGCCTTTCTGGATATCAGCTCGAAGACTATGGTTGCGGTTACCTATCACGCTGCATCACAGACAGGAGCGCCTGCGATGGTGTACTCAACGACGAAGCTGGGTGCACGAATGGCAAAACGTCATTTTTTCTGATGAATCCAGGTTCTGTTTACAGCATCACGATGGTCGCATCCGTGTCTGGCGACATCGCGGTGAACGCACACTGGAAGCGTGTATTCGTCATTGCCAACCTGGCGTATCACCCGGTGTGATGGTATGGGGTGCTATTGGTTACACGTCTCCGTCACTGACGGCACTTTGAACAGTGGACATTACATTTCAGATGTGTTACGACCCGTGGCTCTACCCTTCATTCGATCCCAGGGAAAACCTACATTTCAGCAGTATAATACACGACCGCATGTTGCAGGTCATGTGCGGGCCTTTCTGGATACAGAAAATGTTCGACTGCTGTCCTGGCCAGCACATTCTCCAGATCTCTCACCAATTGAAAACGTCTGGTCAATGGTGGCCGAGCATCTGGCTCGTCACAATACGTCAGTCACTACTCTTGATGAACTGTGGTATCGTGTTGAAGTTGCATGGGCAGCTGTACCTGTACAGGCCATCCAAGCTCTGTTCGACTCAATGCCCAGGCGTATCAAGGCCGTTATTACGGCCAGAGGTGGTTGTTCTGGGTACTGGATCCTCAGGATCTATCCACCCAAACTGCGTCAAAAGTAATCATATGTCAGTTCTAGTATAATATATCTGTCCAATGAATACCCGTTTATCATCTGCATTTCTTCTTGGTTTAGCAATTTTAATTGCCAGTAGTGTATATTCCGCAAGCCACATTACGGTGTTTGTCGCAAGGTACTTTGTGTACCAGCCTCACTCTCGCTTTACCCGTAGCAATAATCAATGTTTCGCGGGGAGAACGAGTACTGTTAAACCTTCGAGTGATCTCGAATACCTGTAATTTTACCTTCAAGGCTTTTCGCGAGATACACGTGAGAGAGCAGTATATTGTTGGTTGACTCTTCTAAAAGTGTACCCTCTCGGAACTTGAGCAGTAAACCGCATCGTGATTCAGAAAGCCTCTATTGCAGCGGCTGCCAGTGGAACTGGTTGATCATCTCCGTGACGTCTTCTTGCTTACTAAACGAACATCTCACGAAATGCGCTGCTCTTTTTTGGACCCTGTATTTCCTCTATGGATCCTATCTAGTACCGATTCCACACTGACGAGCAATATTTGGGTTTTGGTCCAACGAGCGATTTGTCAACTGCCTCCTTTGGAGGTGGACTACATTGGCTGAGGATTCTTCCAACGAAATTCAGTCTGGCATCTGCTTTACCTGCGATCAACTGTATGTGATCGTTTCACTTTACACACACTGCTAGATATTTTATGGATGTCTCTGTTTCCAGTAATTGTTCTGAAATCGTATAATTATACAATTTGTGCCTAATTATCCGAATGCCGATCTTCTGCAGGTGTTCTCGCATTTCTCGCTACACTTTTTTTGCGTTGTGACTTCTCTACAGAGAAAAGCATCATCTGCGTAAAGCCTCAAAGAACCTCCGACGTTTTCCATTAGGTCATTTATATGCAGGATGAATCACATAAAACTTGCTCCGCAAGTATTTCGGTAACAGAAGGCGCCACTAATATGCAGATTTTACAAATTGTAATGGAAGGCAAGCGCCTGCCTATCAAGCCCCTGCATAGAATGTCGAAAGGTTCAGATGTATATTTATTAAAGATATGATACTGTGTGAAAACTTTTATAGAGCACTGAAAGGTCTAATTCGAAACAAGGCCCCGGGAGCAGACAAAATTCCATTAGAAGTACTAATGGCCTTTGGAGAGCCAGTCGTGACTAAACCGTACCATCTGGTGAGCAAGATGTATGGGACAGGTTAAATACCCTTAGACTTCACGAAGAATATAATAATTCCAATCCCATAGAAAGCAGGTGTTGACAGGTGTGAAAATTACCGAACTATGAGTTTAATAATTTACGCCTGCAAAATATTAACACGAATTCTTTACGGACGAATGGAAAAATTGGTAGAAGCCGATCTCGGGGAAGATCAGTTTGGATTCCGTAGAAATGTTTCAACATGCGTGAGAATACTGACCTTACGACTTATCTTAGAAAATAGATTAAGGAAAGTTAAATCCACGTTTCTAGCACTTGTAGACTTAGAGAAGGCTTTTGTCAATGTTGACTGGAGTACTCTCTTTCTAATTCTGAAGGTGGCAGGGGTAAAACATAGCGAGTGAAAGGCTATTTAAAATTTCTTCAGAAACCAGACGGCAGTTATAAGAGTCGTAGGGCATGAAAGGGAAGCAGTGGTTGAGAAGGGAGCCTATCCCCGATGTTATTCAGTCTGTGTGTTGAGCAGACTGTAATGGGAACACAAGAAAAATTTGGAGTAGGAATTAAAATCCATGGAGAAGAAATAACGTTGAGTTTTGGCGACGACATTGTAATTCGGTCAGAGGCAGCAAAGGACCTGAAAGAGCAGTTGAACGGGATTGACAGTGCCTTGAAAGGAGAATATAACATGAACATCAACATAATCAAAGCGAGGATAATGAAATGTTATGGGATTAAATCAGGAGATGCTGTGGGAATTAGATTAGGAAATGAGACATTTACGGTAGTAGATTAGTATTGCTATTTGGGGAGCAACAAAACTGATGATGGTCGAAGTAGAGAGGATATAAAATATAGACTGGCTATGCCAAGGAAAGCGTTCCTGATGAAGTGAAATTTGTTATCATCGAGTATAGATTTAAGTGTCAGGAAGTCTTTTCTGAAAGTATTTGTACGAAGTGTAGCCATGCATGGAAGTGAATTATGGATGATAAATTTAGACATGAAGAGAATGGAAGCTTTCGAAATTTTGTACTACGGAAGAATGGTGAAGATTAGCTGGCTAGATCACGTAACTAATGAGGAGGTACTGAACAGAAATGGGGAGAAGAGGAGTTTGTGGTACATCTTGACTAGAAGGAGGGATCGGTTGGTGGAACACATTCTGAGGAGTCAAGGGATCACCAATTTAGTACTGGAGGGAAGCGCGGTGGGTAAAAATCGTAGAAGGAGACCAAGAGATGAATACTCTAAGCAGATTCAGAGAGTTGTAGGTTTCAGTAGTTACTCGGATATGAAGAAGCTTGCACAGGATAGAGTAGCATGGAGAGCTGCTTCAAACCAATCTCTGGGCTGTATAAAACAACAACAACAGCAACAACCACACTTATTAAAAGCCGTGCAAGTATTTCAATGTAACAGTGCCCATTGACAGTACCACAATCAAAGTAGACTAAATTAGAATGTCTGACGTTTGTTGCACGAATCTATTGCAGGTAGTTTACGAGACATCATAATTTGTCACTGCAAACACCGACAGTTGTTTCTTCCATGTCGTAACACAAACTAGTGTGAACTTCAGCCGTGTGTCTATGTACAACCCTACACAGATGTTAGTAAGTTTCCAGAGGGGTCGTGATGTTAAATGGGACATTACCTAGGACAGATGAATGACAAACAAAGGTGACTGCAGTACCCCTCTGGGGTTTGACTCGTAAGGAACCAATGTACGATTAAAGCATGTGCTCAAAATTACCACCACCAGCGTCAGTACAAGCTTGCAGTCTGCCATGCAACGATTGCTTCACACGGTCTAGCATTTCAGCGGGAACTGCAGCGCAGGAAGCAGTAACACGCTGTTTCATTTAACCTGTAATTGTTTGAAAAGGTTGAATAGTTTGACGTCTATTGGGATATCTTTTAGCGTACACTGTACGCGCATACTTCCTACATTCAGCATAAACCACGAGCGCGTCCGATTTTTCTCGCTGTCAAACACCATTTTTCAAGTACGTCCTACTACGAACATTATCACACAAGTGACAGGACCGTAGCAATGCAATCGCAATGCACCCACAACGCAATGTAAATAAACATAATATCGTCGCCTAGCGTCTATATAATAGTGTGGAAAAATCAACTGTCAGTGCTTGCCACGTTCACTCGTAAACTACGTGCGATAGCTTCCTGCAACAAACACCACTGACATTCTCATTTACGCTACTTTTAGGATTTTACTGCCAATATGCATTGTCTCATTTAAAAATACGATTTACTTTCGGCAACGTCTCAAAACCTGTGTATTAACTGAAAATAAGCGTCCTTGTCTACAGTTCAATTCTGTGAAAACCGCGTGCCGATAGTGCCTTCCATGTCCGAAATAAAGGTTTTTTCGGTGTGGGTGTAAGGTGATTCAGACCCTATATTATGAAAAGTGATGGATCTAAAACACTTCCTTAACGTACGCCCATGTTGCTTTTACGACTAAAATTTCTCTTCTTTGAGAATGACATTCTGCGTTCTGTTTGCCCTGAATCCAGTCACAGAGCTTGTCTGACATTCCGCACGATCTGTTTTGTCCGTTAAGCGGCAGCGCGGAACTGTGTGAAACCCCATCCTGAAGTCAGGGATCAAGGAATCAGTCTGGGCACCGGTATCTAATGTTTTCTGGGTCTCGAGGACGAACAGAGCCAGCTGCATTTCACACGATCTTTTTGTTTTCGGAACCTGTATTGATTATTGCAGAAGAAATTTTCTATGTCCAGATATGTCACAATAAACGAGCGTAAAATATGTTCCAAAATTCTACATCAGACCAACGTCAGAAACTAGTCTTCAAAATGTTAATGACATTAGTTTTTTCCAAATAATTAGGAAGCATGCGCTCCTCCAGCGAGCGACGCTAGACTCCTGCGAGAAAAGGAGCACGTCCGTACGAATACTGTACAGGGTGACAATTACTGAACTGCTCGAACAGTCCACGGGTGTACCGCCGGTCCATAGTGTCCAACGGGCGCAATATTTCGGCGATCAGACATGTCGCCATCGTCAGGTGCGGTGACGATCTGAGCTCCTGAGGGAGGACGGCCGTATTAAATTCCCTCCCGTCGCGAGGCGTCTCTCCGCGGTCGGCGCCCGCGCGTCAGCGGTCGCTGAGACGCTGGCGTCGGTGTCTCTGGTGGCGTCGGTGTAATTGCCTCGTCCGCCTAGTCGCCCGTTCGTCTCCTTTGCTGAGCGTCTTTTTAATTAGACTCAGTGCTGGTTCCCATACCCGTCCGAGGCTGTAGCCGCAATCTCGGTTGATGAGCCCGTCCCTGGTACGAATTTAGATAGCCTCTCTAACGACGCTGTCCCAGTATTTAGATGTTTGTACCAAGACCCTGGTATGTTGGTAGTCCATTTCGTGATTTTCGCCAACACCGACACAGGACTGTTGATGACTGGGAACATGTTGCCTCGTCGGACGAGTCTCGTTTCAAATTGTATCGAGCGGATGGACGTGTACGGAAATGGAGACAACCTCATGAATCCATAGACCGTACATGTCAGAAGGGGACTGTTCAAGCTGGTGGAGGCTCTGTAATGGTGTGGGACATGTGTAGTTGAGTGACTGGGACCCCTGATACGTCCAGATAAGACTCTGACAAGTGACACGTACGTAAGCATCCTGCCTGATCACCTTCATCCATTCATGTCAATTGTGCATTCCGACGGACTTCGGCAATTCCAGGAGAACAATGCGACAACCGACGCGTCCAGAATTGCTACAGAGTGGCTCCAGGAACACTCTTCTGAGTTTAAACACTTGCACTGGCCACCTAATTCCTCAGACATGAACATTATTGATCATATCTGGGATGCTTTGCAACGTGCTGTTCAGAAGAGATCTCCACCCTCTCGTACTGTTACCGATTTATAGACAACCCTGGTGGATTAATGGTGTCAATTCCCTCCAGCACTAGTTTAGACATTAGTGCAGTCCATGCCATGTCGTGTTACTGCACTTCTGCGTGTTCGCGGGTGCCCTACACAATATTAAGCAGGTGTACTAGTCAAACGTCTCCCTAGAAAAATTAATGAATTACTGTGCTGATAAACCTCTTACATTATTTGATTTTCAAACAGCTGAGCAGAACTGAACGCACTCAGACATTTCACTCTTTACTTATTCTGATAAACACTAAACTGACAGCTAATATTTTTAGCGCAACGCAATCTGACTTTCAGTAATCCCTACAAGAGAATGGCCCTGACTAACATTAATCTATACGTTTCACAAATCACTTACCTCACAAAAATCTTCGTTACTCTAACTACTGCAATACAGCGAGCGCGACTACTGCCAGCTAAATAAAAGGTTCAAACTACTGAAGGCACTAACTACTGATAGACATAGTTAGCAAATGAAAGATTTTGATAGAGAACGAACAATGTATTTACCTTAATAGTGTTCAAAAGTCATAATATATATATATATCAGTCCATAATATCCAATATTACAAATTTACTCTTTCTGATGGACACACGTCCAGATCGTCCTCTCTCAAAATTCCGCCATCTCTCTCCCCACATCCACCACTGCTGGCGGCTTACCTCCAACTGCGCAACACTACGCGCTGTTAACAGCCAACTGCCCAACACTACAATAGCAACTTTCAACAATGCAAACCAGCCACAGACTGCACACAGCACAGCCAGTGATTTTCATATAGAGCGCTACATGGCTTTACCAACATAAAAACCTAAACAGCCTACTTACACTAGCTTCTTTGGCTCTTCAGTGTATTAACTGTTTCATGTAACTGGTGTTTTCCTCATTCTAATGGCCGACACGGTCAGTGGAGTTCGCAACTTGCTAACTTACATAACTGTAATCTTGTAACTCTTCTACGTAACTGCTGTTTTTGTCATATTAAGGGTCTAAGCGACCAGTTATTCAATGCTAGTTTTGTCCCTCCTGTTTCAACAGCGTAAAATGTTTTTAAACTTGGCCAAGTTTTTTAATTACTGTGGGAAGCTACTCCTGTTGTAAACCACTCATCGTTTTCGTTTATTTAACGTGGTAGCCACCGCCCCATTTCTTCTAGTTTTGGGGGGTGTAACGGCTCTGGGTTTGCGGATATCGCGCTTGCTTGGTCACAATTGACTATACTTCGTAGGCGCGGTGCCTACATGCAAACAGACCGTTTTTAGTTATTCCTCGTTCTGTCAGGTCTTCGCCCTCTTGGGTTCTGTTTATTGCGTTTGGTGTTAATAGACAAAGGTCGAAAGAGGAAAATCATATAATTTGCATTGCGTAGCTTAGACGTCTTTCTTAAGTGATTTATCTCCGCCGAACATTCAGGCCGCGCATTGTTAACTGTGACCCGTCTTGCGTAGGACAGAGTTGCTTTTTACTCAGAAAACGAAATAAAAAAGGGGGAAAGAAAACGCCGCAGCGCCAAATATTAAATTTGTTTCTTCACTCGTTGAATTCTAAGGTTAGGTACGGCGCCGGATTTTTTTCTCGCTGGAGATACAGAGACAGCGCCTAGCCCTGACATTGCATTTTTTTCTTTTTTTAATTCTAAAGTTCAGGCCGTTGCGCCTTAGTTTCATGGTTGTCTGAATGTTGAGTCAGCGAAGAGGGGCAAGTTTGTAACGTTGTCAATGGTAATGGAAAATTGCATTAAACTTATTTGCGCTCGTTACTGTTCTTCTACGCTGTGCCCTTGGTTAAAGTATATACTGTTCGTGGATTAAGTGATTGTAATATTTGGTAGTCATTTGACATTAAAGATCTCCAGTTTACGTACTTATACACTCCTGGAAATTGAAATAAGAACACCGTGAATTCATTGTCCCAGGAAGGGGAAACTTTATTGACACATTCCTGGGGTCAGATACATCACATGATCACACTGACAGAACCACAGGCACATAGACACAGGCAACAGAGCATGCACAATGTCGGCACTAGTACAGTGTATATCCACCTTTCGCAGCAATGCAGGCTGCTATTCTCCCATGGAGACGATCGTAGAGATGCTGGATGTAGTCCTGTGGAACGGCTTGCCATGCCATTTCCACCTGGCGCCTCAGTTGGACCAGCGTTCGTGCTGGACGTGCAGACCGCGTGAGACGACGCTTCATCCAGTCCCAAACATGCTCAATGGGGGACAGATCCGGAGATCTTGCTGGCCAGGGTAGTTGACTTACACCTTCTAGAGCACGTTGGGTGGCACGGGATACATGCGGACGTGCATTGTCCTGTTGGAACAGCAAGTTCCCTTGCCGGTCTAGGAATGGTAGAACGAAGGGTTCGATGACGGTTTGGATGTACCGTGCACTATTCAGTGTCCCCTCGACGATCACCAGTGGTGTACGGCCAGTGTAGGAGATCGCTCCCCACACCATGATGCCGGGTGTTGGCCCTGTGTGCCTCGGTCGTATGCAATCCTGATTGTGGCGCTCACCTGCACGGCGCCAAACACGCATACGACCATCATTGGCACCAAGGCAGAAGCGACTCTCATCGCTGAAGACGACACGTCTCCATTCGTCCCTCCATTCACGCCTGTCGCGACACCACTGGAGTCAGGCTGCACGATGTTGGGGCGTGAGCGGAAGACGGCCTAACGGTGTGCGGGACCGTAGCCCAGCTTCATGGAGACGGTTGCGAATTGTCCTCGCCGATACCCCAGGAGCAACAGTGTCCCTAATTTGCTGGGAAGTGGCGGTGCGGTCCCCTACGGCACTGCGTAGGATCCTACGGTCTTGGCGTGCATCCGTGCGTCGCTGCGGTCCGGTCCCAGGTCGACGGGCACGTGCACCTTCCGCCGACCACTGGCGACAACATCGATGTACTGTGGAGACCTCACGCCCCACGTGTTGAGCAATTTGGCGGTACGTCCACACGGCCTCCCGCATGCCCACTATACGCCCTCGCTCAAAGTCCGTCAACTGCACATACGGTTCACGTCCACGCTGTTGCGGCATGCTACCAGTGTTAAAGACTGCGATGGAGCTCCGTACGCCACGGCAAACTGGCTGACACTGACGGCGGCGGTGCACAAATGCTGCGCAGCTAGCGCCATTCGACGGCCAACACCGCGGTTCCTGGTGTGTCCGCTGTGCCGTGCGTGTGATCATTGCTTGTACAGCCCTCTCGCAGTGTCCGGAGCAAGTATGGTGGGTCTGACACAACGGTGTCAATGTGTTCTTTTTTCCATTTCCAGGAGTGTATTTTCACATGTCATGCTTAACATGTTTATCGTTTGCTATAGGCTCACTTTCTTTGTTTCTCCAATACATTTTATGGTGTCTGGTTTTGCTTTACTCCTGTTTTCATAGGATTACACTGTTTGGTTTTAAGACAACCCAGTTTTATTCTCGTGGTATGGTTTTTAAAGTTTAATATCTATTTTCACATGTCATGCTTAACATGTTTATCGTTTGCTATCTTTTTTGGATCTTAGAGTGAACTCATTGCCTATGCATTTTGCTGTCAGAAGTTTCGTGAACATTTCTTGTTGCTTTATTTCAAACATCGGTCAAAAATGGTAATCGAATGCTTTTACAGTTCGCCTTCGTCAGGAGCTGTAGTGGTAGAGCGCTTCAGAGAGAACTTGCAGAATACCTCTAATAACTTTCCTGATCATGCCGTTGTAATACGTAGTGACTTCAACATAACAAATATGGATTTCGAAAGTCAGGCAATCAAAACAGATTGCGGAGACAGGGATTCGTGTGACATCCTGAATATCTCATCCGGAAATTACTTCGAACAGCTAATTAGAGAACCACCTCGTGAAAGTTATGTCTTAGACTTCCTAGCAACAAACAGACCTGAACTTATCGTAATTAGAATTATAATAATGCCTTCAGCTGCTGACGGGCGTTGATATATACCATGGGGGACAGGTGAAAATGTGTGTCCCGACCGGGACTCGAACCCGGGATCTCATGCTTGCTGGCCGGGGTGGCCGAGCGGTTCTAGGCGCTACAGTCTGGAGCCGCGCTATCGCTACGGTCGCAGGTTCGAATCCTGCCTCGGACATGGATGTGTGTGATGTCCTTAGGTTAGTTAGGTGTAAGTAGTTCTAAGTTCTAGGGGACTGATGACCACAGATGTTAAGTCCCATAGCGCTCAGAGCCATTTTACTCTCATGCTTACGTGGCAGACGCTCCATCCATTTTTTTCCGTTCAAGTTCGTTTGCTGATCCTTCCACACAGTTTTTTTTTTTTTTTTTTTGTTTTTTTTTTTTTTTTTTACAGAGGCCAACCAGTCCCCTGAGCGAACATGCTGAGCTATCGTGCCGGCGACTGCAGGGCTATCTCGCGCACGACGCCCTCGAGACCCACATTCTCACCTTATATGTCCACACGCTACATTCGTAGTGTCCCTACCCAACACACACATTACTCGTAGAAGACATTCTTACCAAGTCCCGTAAGAGTTCGGGTAATGTGTGTACATCCGCACAGAAGAATAAGTTTCAAATGGTTCAAATGGCTCGGAGCACTATGGGACTTAACTTCTGAGGTCATCAGTCCCCTAGAACTTAGGACTACTTAAACCTAACCAACCTAAGGACATCACACACATCTAAGCCCGAGGCACGATTCGAACCTGCGATCATAGCGGTCGCGCGGTTCCGGACGGAAGCGCCTAGAACCGCTCGGCCACCTCGGCCGGTGAAGAAGAAGGTCATGGCTTGTATTGCCCGAACTATATACTTATATGGACTTATCGAATTAGTTAATGTAGAAGAAGATATCAGCGATCATAGTACAGTGACAGCAACTGTACTGAATCGTTAAAGAAACTGGTATAGGCATGGGTATTCAAATACACAGACACGTAAACAAGCATAATACGGCAATTCGGTCGGCAACGCCTATGTAATACAAGTGTCTGGCGCAGTTGCTAGATCGGTTACTGCTGCTACAATGGCAGGTTATCAAGATTTAAGTGAGTTTGAACGTGTTGTTATAGTCGGCGCAAGAGCTATGGGGCACAGATTATCCGAAGCAGCGATGAGGTGGGAATTTTCCCGTACGACCGTTTCACGAGTGTACTGCGAATATCAGGAATCCGGTAAAACATCAGATCTCCGACATCACTGATGCCGGAAAAAGTTCCTGTAACAACGGGGCCAACGAGGACTGAAGACAAATTTTCAACATATGCAGAATTCAATGCTGGGCCATCAACAAGTGTTAGCGTGCGAACGAGTAAACGAAACATCATCAATATTGGCTTTCGCAGCCGAAGGCCCTCTCGTGTATCCTTGATGACTGCACGACACAAAGCTCTACGTCTCGCCTCGGCCCGTCAACGCGGAGATTGGACTGTTAATGACTGGAAACATGCTGCCTGGTCGGACGAGTCCCGTTTCAAATTGTATCGAGCGGATGAACGTGCACGGGTGTGGAGACAACCTCATGAATCCATGGACCCTGAATTTCATCAGGCGGTTGAAGCTGGTGGACGCTCTGTAATGGTATGGGGCGTATGCAGTTGCAGTGATTTGGGACCCCTGATACGTCTGGATACGACTCTGACTGGTGGCACGTACGTAAGCATCCTGTTTTGATCATCTGTACCAATTCATGCCCATTATGCATTCCGACGGACTTAGGCAATTCCAGCAGGACAGAGCGACACCCCGCACATCCAGAATTGCTACAGAGTGGTTCCAGGAATACTCTTCTGCATTTAAACACTTCCGCTGGCCATCAAACTCCCCAGACAGAAACATTATTGAGCATATCTGGGATGCCTTCCAATGTGCTGTTCAGAAGAGATCTCCACCCCCTCGTGCTCTTACGGATTTATGTACAGCCCTGCAGGATTCATGGTATCAGCTCCCTCCAGCACTACAGCAGACATTAGTCGAGTCCATGCCACGTCGTATTGCGGCACTTCTGCTTGCTCGCGGAGGCCTATCACGATATTAGCAGGCGTACCAGTTTGGCTCTTCAGTGTATAACTACGGGCGTTATAAGTAATGTTAAGAACTGTAGGAAAATATAGCTGCTTAGCATGAGTGACATGATACGAATTGCTGAGTATCCGAGTAGTCAACATCAAATTTTTGGTACTGTTGACGAATATGTGGGGCACAAATGGAAAAAATTCAAAATCATCGTTGAATATGAGTTAGACAAGTACGTTCCGAGCAAGGTCTTAAGGAATGTCCCTTGGCTTCGAGAAGGCATTTCACACCGCCCCGTACTGCCGATTAGATAAAAAATAAAGAAAAAAGAGCTTATCGAGTATCGGACCAGATTTAGAGACTGGATTCACGACTGTGTTACAGACAGAACCCAGCACGTCGCTCCTAACGGAATAAAATCGACAGATGTAAAGGTAATTCCCGGAGTACCCCTAGGAAGTGTGATAGGACCTTTACTTTTTACAGTGTATATAAATGAGACAGCTCGATGAGTCGGAATCTCTATAACACTATTCGCAGTTGTTGGGGTTGTCTGAAAGAAAGTAGCAACTATTGAAGACAGCGTCGATTTTCTGAATGACCTACACAGGATTGATCAATGGTGCATGCCCTGGCATTGACCCTGAAAGCAAGTAAACGTAACGTATTGCGCATACATAGGAAAAGAAATCCACCACTGTGCTCAAAAATGGCTCTGAGCACTATGGGACTCAACTGCTGAGGTCATTAGTCCCCTAGAACTTAGAACTAGTTAAACCTAACTAACCTAAGGACATCACAGACATCCATGCCCGAGGCAGGATTCGAACCTGCGACCGTAGCGGTCTTGCGGTTCCAGACTGCAGCGCCTTTAACCGCACGGCCACTTCGGCCGGCTCCACCACTGTGCAACTGCACTATTGATGACAAATTGCTGGAAACGCAAAATATCTAGGATTAATTATCCAGAGCGACCTTAAGTAGAATGGCGAAATAGAACAAACAGTAGAAAAGCAGGTGCAAGACTCAGATTCGAAGGAAGAATCTTAAGGAAATGTAACTTATCCGCGAAAGATGTTGCTTTCAGGACGCTTGTTCGACCAGTTCTTAAGTATTGTTCGTCAGTTTGAGACCCTTAGCAGGTAGAAGAGCTAGAGAAGAGTGGCGCGTTTCCTCATGAGATCGTTTAGCTGGCGCGAGTGCATTGCAGAGATGCTGTACAAACACCAGTAGCGGCCGCTATGAGAGAGGCGTCGTGCATCACGGAGAGGTTTACTATTGAAATTTCGAGAGAATACTTTGGGAAAAGAGTAGTACAACATATTACTTCCTCCCACATACATCTCGCGAAATGACCGCAATGAGAAAATTCCAGAAATTAGAGCTAATGTAGAAGCTTACCGACAATCATTCTTTCCACGCGCCATTCGCGGGTGTAACGGGGAAACCAGGCGTAGTCAGTGTGCCAGAAGTTCCCTCCACCACAGACTGTCAGCTGGGTTATGGAGTACTCATGTAGACGTAGATGTCAGTATTTTCTGTACCTGTTTAAAATTAGTTTTTATAGGCAAATAGACGTTGTACTGTTTCCAACTTATTGCAATTAACTTCATTAGCTATATTTCGAATAAATTTTCCCAAATTATTTCACCAAAGCACTTAAATTTCTGTACGCTCTTGATTATGCCGAATTTTATTATTATTTTCATTATTATAAAGGTCATGTTCTATTATTTCCAAGCATTGGAAGCACAACTATTTATAGTGCATGAGCGTGTATTTAGATATCACAAGGTTTTTCGGGTTCTTCTCTTAAGTACTTGCAGAGTATAAATCAAGCTGACTTGATTTGCAACGTTTGATATTGTTTCACAGTGCTCCTCCTCATCCTGCCCTCTTTAGTTCCACTTCTCACAAGACTGCACGCCGGCCAGTGTGGCCGAGCGGTTCTAGGCGCTTCAGTCTGGAACCGCGCGACCACAACGGTCGCAGGTTCGAATCCTGCTTCGGGCATGGATGTGTGTGATGTCCTTAGGTTACTTAGGTTTAAGTAGTTCTAAGTTATAGAGGACTGATGACCTCAGATGTTAAGTCCCATAGTGATCAGAGCCATTTGAACCATTTTTTGAACGAGACTGCACCTTTTGTAATTAACTGAAGCAGGTGAATGTAAGCCTTAGTGATCAGCTACAGCAAGTATCAATACTCTCTGACAGTTAATTGTCTCCGAAAGGCATAGACTGGACCATTATTACGAAAACTTGGTTGGGTACTGAACAACGGAATTAGGGTCCATTTCTGACAGCGCAAATTCTTGCAACCCACGCTATAAATGATGTATGGCGGGGATTCCGACTAGATCGACAAACTTCCAGAAGTCGACAGGTGTTATTTCCCCAGTTTATTCACATACACTATCCATGGTCTAGAGTGACTCATGTTTGGGACGCTACCCAATTACTGTGAACTCCTACAAACCACTGCAAATGTACTGAACACGCAATCTTTGTAAAGAAAACGTTTTCAATACTTTTATCAATTATGATCTTACTGAGACACCTGTGATCTTGGAACACAATTTCAAAAATTGTAATAATGACCGAAACCAGTAACTTTTGTTTTTTTCTTGTTTATATATATGCATAACTAGTTTAGAATAGGAAACTACTCGTTTTTAGTTGCTCGAAGCACGGGCTTTTACATGTCTCTCTGAGAACTCGTACTAACAGCCATCCTAGTGTGGGAGCAGCTGCCACAGTGTCTAATGCATTGGGCGTGCGGGCGGGGTTTCTTCAAACACGGCATGGTCGATTTTCTTCCATATGCGTTACCAATCAAATTTTTTGACCATTCTTTACTCACGTCAACTTTGATGGAACATTACATTTTGTGCACGAACTGACCTCTCGATTACGTCCCATAAATGTTCTATTGTATTCATGTAGGGTGATCTGCGTGGCCAAATCATCCCTCAGATAGTCCAGAATGTTCGTCAAATCAATGGCGGACAATTGTGGCCCCATGACATGGCGCACTGTTGTCCATAAAAGTTACATCGTTGCTTGGGGACATGAAATCCACGAGTGGCTGCAAATGGTATCCAAGCTGCCGAACATAACCATTTACAGTCAATGATCAGTTTAGTTGGGCCAGCGGACCCAGTCCTTTTTATGTGAACGCAGCGCAACCATTATGAAGCCGTCACCAGCTTGCGTAGCATCTTGTTGTCAACTCGGGTCCACGGCTTCGTGGTGACTGCGCCCACTCGAACCCTACCATCATCTCTCGCCAACTGCAGTCGGGACTCATCTGACCAGGCCACGGGTTTGCAGTCAAAATGGTTCAAATGGCTCTGAGCACTATGGGACTTAACTTCTGAAGTCATCAGTCCCCTAGAACGTAGAACTACTTAAACCTAACTAACCTAAGGACATCACACACATCCATTCCCGAGGCAAGATTCGGACCTGCGACCGTAGCGGTCGCGCGGTTCCAGACTGTAGCGCCTAGAACCGCTCGACCACTCCGGCCGGCGGTTTGCAGTCATCTATGGTCCAATAGATACTGTTACGAGCCTAGGCCGGCCTGTGTGGCTGAGCGGTTCTAGGCGCTTCAGTCTGGAACCGAGCGACCGCTACGGTGTCAGGTTCGAATCCTGCCTCGGGCATGGATGTGTGTGATGTCCTTAGGTCAGTTAAGTTTAAGTAGTTCTAAGCCCTAGGGGACTGATGACCTCATATGTTGTGTCCCATAGTGCTCAGAGCCATCTGAACCATTTTTTTTATAGGATACTTGTAAACAGTAGAAATAGTGCCAAATTTTTAAATTCGTGCAAAAAAATCAACGAAACATTAATCTAGAAGGTATTGATTTCTGGAAGATATACATTGTCTTTTGTCGCTAAACAGACAAGGCCGTTGAAGCTTTGTCATATAACTCCTCACGATATGAGCTTTAATGATGCAACTAGCGTCATAAATGATTCTCACAGTCAAAGTACAAACAGTATCATCGAAACATACTGTTACCATAGAGAGGAGAAATGGAGGGATTTAACTGTACTGATGAACCATCACAAAACATTGGCCTATAAGTGCCTGTGAAAATATGACGGAGCACTTTGCACATCGAAGTCATCACGAATAAATTATATGATACACGGAAAACGCTCTTGAATATGGGTATCATTTCCCGAAACGCCTCGCGCGAAAGATAAAAAGAAAATCGTGACTGGTAGCATAAAAAGTTATTTTATAAAAAAAAACTCATTGTTTCTACGGTCCCAAGCTTTCACCAACCATTTTAGTGGATAAAATGAAAAGAAGTGACTATCGGGAGAGAGTGCTTTTTGAAGACTGATTTGCTGTTATCAGTGTTGGAGGTGATACCCGTTTCTCACACTGGTTTGCCGGTCACCGAGCGAGATGGCGCAGTGGTTAGCACACTGGATTCGCTTTCGGGAGAACGATGTTTCAGGTCCACGTCCGACTATTCAGACTTAGGATTTTCGTGATTTTCCTAAATCGCTTAAGGCAAATTTTGGGATAGTTCCTCTGAAAGGGCATGGGCTGATTTCCTTGGTCACCCCTCCCCCTTCAGAGCTTGCGTTCCGTCTGTATTGACCATGCTGTCGATGGGACATTAGAGATTAATCTACCTTACTTTGAGTTTCCAGTCGTATGAATAGGTATAGTGTCCAAGGCTCGATATCTTAATGTTACGAAGCTATCGAAAAGTTTTCGATTCGATGCTGCATAAACATCTTCTAAGGGGAATAGGTTAATAAGAGATATCCAACAGTGTTTGCGATTCGACTGAAAATTTGTTGACATGAAGGACGAAGCAGGATATCGTAGATGGAGGGACATCTATAGAGACGGGAATAACATTTGATGTACAAGGGAGGGTAACAGGACCGTTATTGTTCGTAGTGCACGTTGTTGACTTAACGGTTAGGGTTAGTTACAATCTCAGACTTTTTACAGACGATACAATTGTGTTTGTCGGAATTCTATCCGTTAAAATTTGCAGTAATGTCGAGTTACCATAATGATTCCTATTAGAAAAGTACTGGCTGTACTGCAGCTTTCACCACAACGCGCGTCGGGACTGGAAGCTCAGCCGACAAGGGCGTAGCCCTATCTTCCGGATTGTAGCACACAGTCTTAATTTGTAAAATTCTGCACTCTACGAAAAATGAAAACATGGTATCCCTTTACTAAAAGATTAGTGGTTCACTGCCAGATTCGGTAATGTAATACGGACATTTGGATGTACCAATTTTTGGAAATAAAAAGTGGAACGACCACATAGGATCTGTTGTAGGTACAGCAAATGGCAGGCCACAGTTCATAGTCAGGGAACTGGGAAACTCCAGTTTGCCTTCGAATGGGATTCTATGCAAATCACTTTTACGGCACACACCTGAATACTGCTCGAATGTAGGGATCGAGTGCCATGTCGGACGTACAGAAACCACTGAGATTATACAAAAAAGGGCATTGTGAGTGATCACAGGCTTGTTTCACTGGCGAGTTCCTGTGGGACCAAACTGCTGAGGCCATCGGTCCCTAGGCTTACACACTACTTAATCTAACTTACGCTAAGTACAACACACACACTCACGCCCGAGGGAGGACTCGAACCTCCGACGAGGAGAGCAGCGCGAACCGTGGCAAGGCGCTTCAAACCGTGCCGCTACCCCGTACGGCCGAGAGAGTGCTACAGAAAGGCTGAAAAGTTTACGTGGCATGTACTCTAATAAAGGAGCCATACATGTCAAGAGTACTTCCGTTTAAAACTTCAAAACCGTCGTTTTAGAGAAGAAACTATGAAAATTCTTGTCCCTCATACATATGAAGGGACTTCAAGAACAGTAAGTTGCACTTCATTGTGGTAGGCGAAGTAACTTTTGTTGACTGTTGCACTACACTTCAAAGTGACGCAGATGCATGATATTATTTTCCATCATACAAAGTCTCCGTAGACAACTGCCGAAGCGTTCTACCAATCGCACTATTTTTCGACGATAGAAATCTGCTCCTCGTTCACGGAACCATTCGAGTACCACTGTGTGAGCGTCCTCATCTTTGGAAAATCTGTGCTTGCTGTGAATTAGTTCCTCGACTGCCTGGACATTGTTGTCTGTGGCCTTCCTTCCCTATCAGCATTAGTCACGTCTGTACGGCATTGGTGGACCTGTTCGCACCACTTACCTGTGGCTGTGCGTGACACTGCATTTGTTACATATAACGCCAGAATTTCGCGGCGAATCTGTGTGCAATTTAGACGTTTTGTGCACAAGAATCTTAACGTCTCGCGCACTTCAGCTTGGGTGTACGATTCCAGTCGCTGCGCCATTTCATTCCGACACAAGGGCGCACTTGTTGACCTTACTGCAGCGGATCTGTGTCTACAGGAAACTCAAAAAACGTACTACTTTCTGACAGTGCGCCACTATGGTTGCGTAGTGATGTTCACGTGGGACGACATGTGGAACTTATTATTTGAAGTCTCCTCGTATCTGTCACATAGACATTTATATATAAAATTTGGCAAATTACAGCACTCAGAGACACGTACAAGCATTCTCCCACGCCATGCTCGTGAATCGAATGGGAAGAGACCTAAACATATAGCACAGTGAGAAGTAACTTTTGTAATGCAGTTCGAAGATTATAAATGTAGATGTAGAATTTTGGAGGAGTGGAGTCTAGCTACCCTGATTAAGGTTTTGTGTTGCTTTCCTAAAGTAATTAAGGGACAGTTTCTTCAACATCCCACGGACGATTTCTTCTAGCTTTCCGTTCTCAACTGAGTTGCTGCTCTGTTTCTAACGACCTCGTTATCGACGAGACAAACCCGCGCATTCATTTCTTTCACATCACAGTTTCATTATCGGCGTCAGAGGGACAAAGACTGAAAATATGAAGCATACAGCACACAGGAACTCCGGAGAGCAACTGTGTTAACAATAATGATGCGTTTGTGGCGGCTGCTCCCAGAAATGCGCAGCCTTCTCTTTTTCCTAATGCCCAGACATGTTTCAGCACATACGCACTTTCTTAAGGGCACTTTTTTTAATCTGTAAGAAACTGTGTGTCATAAAATCTGATATTGGAACACTATCGTTATTATGGTTTTTACAGGAAATCCTTAATAGCCTATACAACGTATTTCGGGAGATATTTGCAATTTTGTTTTTCTGTTATGAAGCTGAAGTCAGGCCCAACAAATAGTGGTCATCACATCTTCCATGCATTGCCCAGTGTCGACGGAAAGAACCCGTTTGTTTCCCATTACAAACAAAATGTTTTTAAAACTGGAATGTAACGTGTTCATTAGATTGAAAAACAAACAAAAATCGTCCGAATAGGCCTTGAAGGCCCAACGGTACCGACCGGCCGCCGTGTCATCCTCAGACCTTAGGCGTCATCGGATGGGGTGACGGAGGGGCATGTGATCAGCACATTACTCCAGTCTTCGTGACAGTTATTAGATACAGCGGTCACAGATTATACGAGTGGGATATTTGTTTCATCGAAGTGTGTTAACAGGGCAGTAAAACTAAAAGAATATCGAGCAATTCCAGCAGCTACAGCACTGCCCTGGCTCACGTTGACTGCTACCGCCTCAGGGATTTTCTCTGCCTCGTGATGACTGGGTGTTGTGTGATGTCCTTAGGTTGGTTAGGTTTAAGTAGTTCTAAGTTCTAGGGGACTGATGACCATAGCTGTTAAGTCCCATAGTGCTCAGAGCCATTTGAACCATTTGAACTGCTACCGTCAAGCATACAGCGCTATTGAGCCGCTGCTGGATAGCTGTTTATTCTTCGTGTTTTGCTGTCCCTGAGGAAACATATCGATAAATCAAATATCGCACTAGACTAACCTGGGATACCTCTGTCGAGCCGGCCGCGGTGGCGAGCGGTTCTAGGCGCTTTAGTTTGGAACCGCGCGACCGCTACGGCCGCAGGTTCGAATCCTGCCTCGGGCATGGATGTGTGTGATGTCCTTAGGTTAGTTAGGTTTAAGTAGTTCTAAGTTATAGGGCACTGATAACCTTAGACGTTGAGTCCCATAGTGCTCAGAGCCATTTGAACCAGCTCTGTCGAATGAGCTCGTAAAATTTATCTTTAAAAGCAATTTTGTTTGTGACTGTAAACAAAAAGACCCTTTCCATTGGCCCATGGAAGACGAGATGAGCCGTATTTGTTTGGACTTACTCCAGCTACGCTTTGCAAAAAATAAACTACAAATATCTGTCGAAATACTAGAGAAAATGCGCCTGACGGCTCTTTGGAGACATACACAATGTAAACATTGAATGGTAATAACGTAGTTGTGTATATTAGTATCAAGATAGCCAGGATATAGCGAAAGGTTCGCAGTTGTACAAGGTGAACCCCAAATCAACTGACAAAATTTCGGAGGTTGTGCAAGGATAACTTCTGAATCTACATTTACATCAACATGATTACTCTGCAGTTCACAATTAATTGCCTGGCAGAGGGATTTTTCGCTACCGTTCCACTCTCCAACAGGGAAAACCCAACAATCAAATCTTTCCGTGCGAGCTCTGACTTCTCGTATTTTGTCATTATGATCATTACTCCCTGCGTAGATGGGCGCCACACACTCTTAAGAGAAAGTTGGCGACTGAAATTTCACGAGAATTTCCTACTGCAGCGAGACAAGCCTTTGTTTTAATGAGTGCCACCCCAATTCGTGTATCATATCCGTGGCACTCCCTCCCTTATTCCGCGATAGTACAAAACTGATTTGCTATGAGAGGCCAATGATCTGCATAGGCTTGTTACATAGTAACCGCAATACGTTTGACAGTAGATTGGTCGCAGTGGTCCTTGTCCATAGCCAGATCGGTCAGCAGACACCAATGGACCTCTTCTGGAGCAATATGAAGAGTCACGCTCACGAGACCCCAGTCGACAATCACACAGGCCCAGGTGCTACGTTTCTCGAAGCCCTTCGAAGTGGTACGACAAACTTTTTAGATTCTTGAGAGGTAAGACAGTGGATGACACGTCATTGTACACTCCGCAATTATCTTGGTGGTCGCAGTTTGAAGAGTACCCATAAGGGAGTACTTCCGCATTTGTTACTTACTTTACTGTACAATGACAGGACAGACTGAAGAGATTGTTGTAATCGTGTAAGAGTTCCGTCTGGGGGTAGTTCAAATGGTCAAATGGCTCTGAGCACTATGGGACTTAACTTCTGAGGTCATCAGTCATTTAGAACTATTTAAACCTAACTAAGCTAAGGATATCACACACATCCACGCCCGAGGCAGGATTCGAACCTGCAACCGTAGCGGTCGCGCGGTTCCAGACTGTATCGCCTAGAACCGCTCGGCCACTCCGTCTGAGGGTAGTACATCTCTCTAATACTAAATAACCAAAACGTACAACTCAAAAATATCTATGGAAGAAATCACAACACGAAGAAGGTTGTGCAGTATAAACGAAAGTTGGTAGGCGTGTTTCTACATCTGGAAGATGAGGTCTATTCAGATTTCGTGCCAGTCGCATAGAAGTGGAGCTAGTAGCACCACTATGAGCATGCAAATCAGATTTGCTATAAACACATGCTGTAACAGTCGGTGAGTTGATGTTAATCAAGAATGTCTTTCAGGCAACAAAGACACCATTATCAACAAGTCACTGAGCTTGAACGAGGTCGTGTGATACGACTAGGAGAAGATGGATGTTCCTTCTGCAATGCCGCAGAAAGATTTTGCAGGAATGTAGCCACTGTACATGACAGCTGGAAGAGGTGGTCAAGAGAATGTACAGTCGCAAGAAGACTAGGCTCTGGATGGCCACGTGGCACTGCCGAGAGGGAAGACCATCACCTTCGGCGTATGGCTCTGGCGTATCGTACTGCATCTGCAGCAGCAATCTGAGTAGCAGTTGGCACCAAAGTGACACAACGTACTGTTACAAATTGGTTACTTCAAGAACAGCTCCGAGCCAGACGCCCTGTAGTGTGAGTTCCACTGACCCAAACCACCACCATCTGCGACTTCAGTGGTTTCAAGCGAGAACACATTGAGGGCAAGGTGGAGGCCTGTTATGTTTTCTGATGAAAGCTGGTTCTGCCGCGGTGCCAATGATGGCCGTGTGTTGGTTAGAGGAAGGTCAGTTCAAGGCCTGCAATGAACCTATCTGCGTGCTAGACACAGTGGCCCTACACCTGGAGTTAGGTCTGGGGTGCGATTTCGTATGACAGCAGGAGCACTCCGTGGTTGTCCGTGGCAACCTGACTGCAAATTTGTACGCCAGTTTTGTGTTTCCACCTGTTGTGCTGCCTTTTATAAACAACATTCCAGGGGGTGTTTTTCAACAGGATAACGATCGACCACATACTGCTGTTGTACCCAGCATGCTGTACAGGGTGTCGACATGTTGCCGTGGCCTGCTCGATCACCAGATCTGTCTCCAGTTAAACACATATGAGACATCATCGGACGACAACTCGAGCGTCATCCACAAGGAGCGTTAACCGTCCCGATATTGACCGACCAAGTGCAACAGGCATGTAATTCCATCCCACAAACTGACATCCGGCGCCTGTACAGCACAATGGATGCATGTTTTCATTCAATATTCTGGCGGTTACACCCGCTGTTATGTACCAGCATTTCACATTTGCAATGGCTTGTCTCCCTCTTGAATTAACCTGTGATCTTGCAATGATAGTCACTGAAATACGATACTAGACAAATGTATTCCCGAAATTTCATTACTCCACATTAATTATTTTTTTGTATTGCGATCTTTTTCTGCCAGTGTAAATCTTTTTCGCTGCTGTGAACACCTTTTCACATAAGCAGCTGTAACTGGGGTAACATATGGTACAAATGATTATTACATTTTATTCTGAAACGAGCCACTGAAAGCTACGTGTCCTTTTTACGAAAATATCCGGAAAATGTTCCTGAACAACCTTCGAAATACTGTCGGTGAAATTCGGGTTCCCTCTGCTTACGGTGTGTTGACATAATACGGTGTAGCAAGTATCTTACCAATAGGTGGATATAAAAATATTTGTCCTTACCCTTCCATGTCTTAGAGTATCAAACGAAAAATTACGCTTCTGCATCACCTCCTGTCGACGCCAGTAAGGATGCACAACGCAACTGAGTCGTATTTTTAAACAACTACATGTTGTTGTTAATCCCTGCTAGTCGTTTATACTCCAATTGTAACTGACTGAGTACCTGAACAGTGAAGGTACAACTTACGGGAAGAGGGCACATAGCGTTCTCTACAAAACTTGGCTTATTTTTTGTATCAGATTCGAAAATGGCTCTTCATGTCTGAAACTGTTGCACTTTGTTGCTAGAGGAAGATGAAAATTTTCCTCGTTCTAACTGAAGAGAATCGGATCTTTTGTTTTATGCGCCAGTGTTGACAGACTAAGATCTAGATCTACGCATATAATTTTATCTTAATTTTACATGTGAAACAGTCAACAGCGGACGTCTCAAAACTACGTAATTAAGAAGCGTTTTCATTAGTGAATTATTGCTTGAACTAGGATCCTATCGGGAAATAGTGCGGTCGAGAACATAGAGTAGTCTGTCATTCTCTATCATTTTACGCCCTCGGGAAACCAGGAGAGAACGTACATTAAAGACAGAGCGCAGAATTGGCTAAAATCTGGCAGTTCCTCCCGTGTGACCTTCGCAACGACGTCATTAGAGCTACGCTTGGGCGGGTCAGTGTCAATTAATATAACGAGGTGGTCGCGCCCTCCGCGCGTGTATTCTGAAGGCGCCGCGACTATTTAGCGTAGCCCAAGTGCGCAGCCGGCAGCCAACATCCCTGTAATTACGAATACCCAGAAAGGCCAAATCCCTGGATGCGCCCTCCTCCATATCGCTCCGCTGGAGGCGTCCTAGTACTTGCCGCCGCGGATTAACAAGCAGGTGGCAGGCGTAGTATCGTTTCGTTACGTGCCACAGATTGTAGTCTCAGTGAACTGATGACATTCACGTACCCAAACTCGTGTTGTTAGCTGAAGTTGAATTTGTAAATCAACCATCACTCTAAAAAAGGACATGTTAGGTATTATGTTTAATAGATATTTAGGTGTCTTCTGCACGACCGACAGAACTTCAGCGCACATAAAGAAGTGAATAAGAAAGGCAGAAAACTTATCAAAAAATAATAAGTTTAGCAGTGAAAATAAGCTAGTTATACAAATAATATCTTTGCACAACCAGGTTATTTTAAATGCTATTGTCCGTTATTGTGCAAGTGCCTGGCCCCACAAGCTGCTACCAGTAACCACAGCACAAGCAATAAGCTGAGTACAAAAAAAAATGGTTCAAATGGCTCTGAGTACTATCGGACTTAACATCAGTCCCCTAGAACTTGGAACTACTTAAACCTAACTAACCTAAGGACATCACACACATCCATGCCCGAGGCAGGATTCGAACCTGCGACCGTAGCAGTACCGCGGTTCCGGACTGTAGCGCCCAGAACCGCACGGCCACCGAGGCCGGCAAGCGGAGTATAGCAAGGAGTTCTCGTCAGGATGTCAGGGGCTTTTGGTATTGTATCGGTGGAGATACTTCATGTAATACTTCGAATTTGAAATAACAATCAGCCTTGATCGCAAATTTTATATTGAAACATTAAGAATCATATGTCACTGGTAACCACCAGCAGATCATGTTCCTGGAATGCAATAAATAATTCTCCTTAGCGGGTAATAGGTACCAAAATAATACAGTCCATCTACACGATAAAATATGGATACACGACCATAATAAAACATAGAGATTTTTATACGATTCGCTGGTGAGCAGAGACGACGAGCGGAACAGTTCTAACAGATCAAGGACGGCGAAATCAAAAGTAACATGAGACGTATAGTGCAGCCGTACATCTGTCACGCGCCATCCAACAGCTACCTGCGGGATGACGCTTCTTACTGGCAACAGCGGAACAGGTGAGTCGCCTCTATAGTAGGGGCCAGCAGACAACAGTCATGGGAGATACCTCAACAATTCCCTTTGTAGTGCCCAAGGAACGGAAACTCTGAATGGGGAGCGGTAGAGTGTGTTTTATAATATGGCGCTCAAAAATTGTACTTATTATTTTTTACAATATTTTTATTACATTCTACAGTACGGTAGTGCTACTGGTTGTAGCGAGATTGTACTAATAATTATAGTTGTTTGTGGTAGTGTGTGTAATCTTAACAGCAGGAAAGGCTACGGTGATGGGAAGTAGTATTGTGTTAGCTGAACTAATACATGTAAGCTCATCGGACAAAATACACTGCTCAACAAATTTTCTAATACTATCGTAAAATGTAGTCTACGATAATAGAGATGCCAGCCGTTGTGGCCGAGCGGTTCTATGCTCTTCAGTCCGGACCTGCGCTGCTGCTACGGTCGCAGGTTCGAATCCTGCCTCCGGCATGGATGTGTGTGATGTCCTTAGGTTAGTTAGGTTTAAGTAGTTCTAAGTCTAGGGGACTGATGACCTCAGATGTTAAGTCTCATAGTGCACAGTGCCATTTGAACCTTTCAACACTAGAGATGTCATTGACCTAGGCACTTCATGTATCATCCACTTACAGCCCATGTGCTGGGCGGTGTTTACTATTGACATGCTTTGTGGCCGTTTCCCAGTTATGTCAACATAGCGCTAACGCAATGGCACACCGCGAGCAGTCCAGTATCAACAACAAAAAAATTGTTCAAATGGCTCTGAGCACTATAGGACTTAACTTCTGAGGTCATCAGTCCCCTAGAACTTAGAACTACTTAAACCTAACTAACCTAAGGACATCACACACATCCATGCCCGAGGCAGGATTCGAACCTGCGACCGTAGCGGTCGCTCGGCAATAGCTGTCTGGAGTGACGTTATGTGGTCCAGTGAGTTACCCATTGAGTGTGTAGGCGTTTAAGGTACAGTTCTGGTCCAAGAGGGCTCTGTGATGTTTTGGGGACCTTTTTCGTACCGTAACTTGGGTCCACTTTTTCAGATTATCGTGAACATTAGCCGCGATTGTTACTGCAACGTCCTAGTTCTACATCTTCATCATAAGTTCTTAACGATGTGCTAGTAGCATATACACTAGACTCTCGCTAATCCGGCCCTCAGCAGTCCGGCCTCTCAGTAATCCGGCGCACATCCAAAACATGCGCACAATGAATTATCGTGCAAAACGGTTCAAATGGCTCTGAGCACTATGGGACTTAACATCTATGGTCATCAGTCCCCTAGAACTTAGAAATACTTAAACCTAACTAACCTAAGGACATCACACAACAGCCAGTCATCACGAGGCAGAGAAAATCCCTGACCCCGCCGGGAATCGAACCCGGGAACCCGTGCGCGGGAAGCGAGAACGTTACCGCAGGACCACGAGCTGCGGACAATTATCGTGCACAACAATGCTTAGTTAAGCAATGCTATACATACTGTACTTGAAATTGTAGCTTTCTTTATTAGTTCGGATTCATGTCTTCTAAAAGGAAACATGTTACGCTAGACCTCAAGCAGAAACTCGAAATTTTAGTTAAGTTTAATCGAGGTTTCTCGCAGAAAGCAATTGCTGCTAAGTTCAGTGTTGGACGAGCAACTATTTATGACATCAAAAAGAAAGAAGATGTTATTCGACAGTACTCAGTACAAATGGATAGTCAGTTGGGAAAACGGAACGTTATGCTAAAGAGTGAGAATGAAAAACTGGACGTAACTGTTTATAGTTGATTCATACAACAACGCAGTAAAGGAATTCCAGTCAGTGGCCCGATTATAAAGGCAAAAACAGTTTCATTTAACAAACAACTTGGCGGTAGTAAATTGTTTCCAGCGAGCGAAAGCTGGCTATCAAACTGGGAAAAACGACATGGCATTCGGCAGCTGACAGTCACTGGGGAAAGTCACTCAGCTAACGATGAGGATGCTGATGAGTTTTTTAAGTAAGATACGGAAAATTATAGAGGAAGAAGATTTAACTGCTGATGCCTCGTATAATGGTGATGAAACAGGACTCTTTTTACAAGATGCTTCCATCAAAAACATTAGCTGCCAAGAACGAGAAGAAAGCTCGTGGTTACAAGCAACAGAAACAGCTCATGACATTAATTGTGTGTTGTGGTGCAAATGGGAGTCATAAACTACAGATTATGGTGATTGGAAAATCCCAACATGCACAGTGTTTTTAACACACTGTCATAAATACTCTACCAGTGCAGTATTGCGCCCAGAAGAAAGCGTGGATGAACAGACAAATATTATCTCGGTGGTTCCATCAAACGTTTGTGCCAGCAGTGAGAAAACAGCTAAAGAAGAAAATGCATCCAATCAAAGCTATCCTTGTAATTGACAACGCTTCCAGTCATGCTTCAGATGTTTCTCTAAAGTCCTATGGTATACAGGCACTCTTTCTCCCACCCAATGTGACAACCCTAATTCAGCCCATGGACCAGGGAATTTTGGAATCAAATAAACGTCATTATCGACATTTGCTTCTCGTCTCCTTGCTGAACGAAAGCAAAAACGCCTCTATCGAAACTATGCTGAAGGAGCGGAAAGCAATTAACATAGGTGATGTTGTTTTCCGAGCAGCCGAAGCATTGGATAAAGTGGAGAGCGCTACCATAATGAAGAGCTGGAAAAAATTGTAGCCATCCATTGATGCCGAGTTGGATCCAGTAGTGAGTGACAGCGATGAGCCAGTCAATTCGGAATTATCAGTTACTTTGTATACTGACATGTTGCACAAACTGCCAGGAAGAGAAGAAATTGATAGTGAAGATGGTACTAAGTGGTTGAATGAGGAAAACTTTGATATGGACCAAGCTTTAAGAGATGAAAAAATAATCAAAATCTTGCAAGAAAGTAATGTTGAAAGTGATGAAGAGGAGGACGCAAGAGGAAAGAGCATGAAGATTTCTCTCGCTGCTGTCGCTGAAGCTGCAGAGGTCTTTCTGGAGTACATTATGCAACAACCAGATACGTGCAGTACCGATGTAACGCTTGTAAAACGGTTGCGTGATAAAACATGCCACCGTCGCGTTTCATCATTGCAATAGTTAAGAATTAGGCTCAAATGGTTCAAATGGCTCTGAGCACTATGCCACTTAACTTCTGAGGTCATAAGTCGCCTAGAACTTAGAACTAATTAAACCTAACTAACCTAAGGACATCACAAACATCCATGCCCGAGGCAGGATTCGAACCTGCGACCGTAGCGGTCGCTCGGCTCCAGACTGCAGCGCCCAGAACCGCACGGCCACTCCGGCCGGCTAAGAATTAAGGACGTGTTTCATAGTGAGTGATACGACTGTGTAATTATTTAAAGTATATTGTACACTCAAGGACTAAGTTTCCTTTGAAAATTAATGGATTTTTGGATTTGATAAAGTATATTCTCCATGTTTTAAAACTGTATCCTTCTGTTTAATAAAGTACAGTACACTATATCCCTGTGTTTTCAAATAATAAAAAGAAAAATAAACGAATAAAATAAATTTCAGACAGTTAATAATCCGGCACTTCCGCTAGTCCGACACCCATATGTGCCAGGAATGGCCGGATTAACGAGAGTTTAGTGTAATAAACTACACTCCTGGAAATGGAAAAAAGAACACATTGACACCGGTGTGTCAGACCCACCATACTTGCTCCGGACACTGCGAGAGGGCTGTACAAGCAATGATCACACGCACGGCACAGCGGACACACCAGGAACCGCGGTGTTGGCCGTCGAATGGCGCTAGCTGCGCAGCATTTGTGCACCGCCGCCGTCAGTGTCAGCCAGTTTGCCGTGGCATACGGAGCTCCATCGCAGTCTTTAACACTGGTAGCATGCCGCGACAGCGTGGACGTGAACCGTATGTGCAGTTGACGGACTTTGAGCGAGGGCGTATAGTGGGCATGCGGGAGGCCGGGTGGACGTACCGCCGAATTGCTCAACACGTGGGGCGTGAGGTCTCCACAGTACATCGATGTTGTCGCCAGTGGTCGGCGGAAGGTGCACGTCCCCGTCGACCTGGGACCGGACCGCAGCGACGCACGGATGCATGCCAAGACCGTAGGATCCTACGCAGTGCCGTAGGGGACCGCACCGCCACTTCCCAGCAAATTAGGGACACTGTTGCTCCTGGGGTATCGGCGAGGACCATTCGCAACCGTCTCCATGAAGCTGGGCTACGGTCCCGCACACCGTTAGGCCATCAGCCGCTCACGCCCCAACATCGTGCAGCCCGCCTCCAGTGGTGTCGCGACAGGCGTGAATGGTGGGACGAATGGAGACGTGTCGTCTTCGGCGATGAGAGTCGCTTCTGCCTTGGTGCCAATGATGGTCGTATGCGTGTTTGGCGCCGTGCAGGTGAGCACCACAATCAGGACTGCATACGACCGACGCACACAGGGCCAACACCCGGCATCATGGTGTGGGGAGCGATCTCCTACACTGGCCGTACACCACTGGTGATCGTCGAGGGGACACTGAATAGTGCACGGTACATCCAAACCGTCATCGAACCCATCGTTCTACCATTCCTAGACCGGCAAGGGAACTTGCTGTTCCAACAGGACAATGCACGTCCGCATGTATCCCGTGCCACCCAACGTGCTCTAGAAGGTGTAAGTCAACTACCCTGGCCAGCAAGATCTCCGGATCTGTCCCCCTTTGAGCATGTTTGGGACTGGATGAAGCGTCGTCTCACGCGGTCTGCACGTCCAGCACGAACGCTGGTCCAACTGAGGCGCCAGGTGGAAATGGCATGGCAAGCCGTTCCACAGGACTACATCCAGCATCTCTACGATCGTCTCCATGGGAGAATAGCTGCCTGCATTGCTGCGAAAGGTGGATATACACTGTACTAGTGCCGACATTGTGCATGCTCTGTTGCCTGTGTCTATGTGCCTGTGGTTCTGTCAGTGTGATCATGTGATGTATCTGACCCCAGGAATGTGTCAATAAAGTTTCCCCTTCCTGGGACAATGAATTCACGGTGTTCTTATTTCAATTTCCAGGAGTGTAATTCAACGGATGCTACGATACGTTTGAAACAGACCCATATCGTCAACCATAAATTTCATGAACTAGCAGATGTATTGCGATGTCAGTGTAAGATTACCCAGCTTGATAAGTGGACCGCTGCAGCAGGTTCGTGTACAGCTGACTTTTGGGCTACAACTGACCTTTGCATCTGATCTGAAGTATAAAGATAAGTACATTTCCCTATTAAAAGAGAAACACCTCTTCACTTGGCACACTGCAAGATGCTATTGTGAATAGGAAACAGTGAGCAGCGTGGAAGCGTCGCACTGATCTGAATGTTTATCTAAGCAGCTGGATTCTCCAAATTGCTTCATTGCGTCAGAAAAACCTACTTATTTTGAAAGTAGCTGCAGCGGATAAAATGCAACCGAGAAAGGATTAGTTTACTTTATCTGACAAAACAAGTGCCAAAAACACACGTCATTGATTGCCGTGTTTTTATAAACTTCAGTTGTGAAGGAATAACACGGCATACGCCAAGTGTTGTAAATCCAAGTTATACACTTGCCCAAGCACTCTTAAAACTCCTCCATCTCATTGTGAAGTTTCTGTGCAACCCATAAATTTATTTATGCTGAGTACGTTCTTTGTTGAAATGGCGAAGGAACTCGCTTCGTATCTGAGTGACTCACTTTTTTCGGATTGAACAAATTAACTGGATTCGCGTAATGGCGTATTGTACTGGGCTTTCTTGTTGCAAAACCATCCTTATCAAAAACTCTATAAATAATCATGGGGAAGTCTTAATTCCACAATGAGAAACTAGTCGTGACTGGTGATTGCCTCCGTTTTGTAGCTGTTCAGCTGCTCTAGGGAATGCGTAGGAATGTGATGCTGAAGCGATAGAAAATCTGTCAATAGTAGCCGCTCAGGCTAAGAGGATTTCCCGAGGACGGTTAATAATGAAGCGCTCATTACGGTCTTCCGACCTGGTCAATACGGAGCCTGAGGCGCCACCTCAACTAACAAGGCAATTTGCAGCTGAATGCTGTTCCATTTGCAAGGCAGCGTCGTTAATTACAAAGATTACGGCCTCGAGAATTTAGGGCTTGACACTAACGAGACGACCCAGGGACACTACAAGAAACTAGTTGTTCTACGAGGATATGACGACAAGCGGATCCAGTAATGCGGCTTGAGATGAACAGATCACTTACTGATTTGTGGTCAAGCAACGCAGACGGAATTGATGGCTTACCTACTGAGTTCTTAAAGTCAGTCGGAGGTAGGAGGTCAAGCTTACTTGACCTTGTGCCGAAAATCTATGAAGTTAACGACTTCCCATCAGATCTAGAAAATATAATTTGAGTTTAGCAAAGGTAGAAGGTATCGAAGTGGCAATTATCCCCTTGCATTTATTAAGACAAAGGAGAATAAAATAAAGCGAAGTTGTCTTCATATCGTCTGTTGATACAGACAGAGCGTCCGAAACATTGAGGAGAAATAAAATATTAGAAATCATTTGATGATCGCGGATCAATCAAACAGATAGACAATATCTATATAAACCAGGTGGTTACAATAAAACTCTACAACCGAGAAAGATACGTTCGTATTAAAAAGAGCACCTTTCAAGTGTATAGCTCACCTTGACCATCAACCACGAATTCAGTAATGTAGATTATGTGACTTTATCAAAGCACAAGGTGTACCAGATGAAATTAAGCAATAAAATCAACATCTCGGAAACTGAAAGTAATACGGAAATAGACGAAAGTGGCAATATTTAAACAAGTTACCAGCGTAAACATAAAAAATAATCTGTCGTAAACAAATGCAACATTCTCAATGGCAAGGTCATTTTGTTGACGAGTGATGTCACAGGTGGTTTACTATTGTAAGAGTAGAAGACAGCATATTCAGACCAAAAGAAAAACCCAGGTGCCCAAACAGGGACATCAATACACAGTGCAACCCCCCCCCCTCTCCGACCCCCCCCCCCCCCCCCCCCACATCTTCCTCCCGCGCTGTCGGAAACGCAGGCACGTATTCTCGCATACAAACGATCCTAAAGGTGCCGAAAGTCATCCTCCGACTGATTCTGCCAAGCACCTTGAGGCTTTTGTTGCAATATTGCGAGGGTTGTTGCATGACCTGGTGAACGGGTAAATTCACGATTCAACGTGTCTCATACTCGTTCATTTGGCGAAGACATAACAGTAGCTCGGGGATGACAGACTATGAAATGTAGCGGATACTAGTCACTTTACCCTGAAAAAACGCCAAATGTGACCGACAGTTGTAACTGGTGGCCTCCCTGACCGTGAAGCATGGAATGAGACCTCTGTGTCACGGGTGAATGCACTCTGGAATAAGCAGCCCACCATGTCTGTTCCATATACAAGTACTTCAATCATTCACATACATAAGCAACCTACTCTCATCACTAAAGACCACAGGGCGCCACTCCACTCCCCGCTCAACTCTTTAACGACACCATCCTAGCCATGCTCGGCGACGTCGCGGTGTCAGTGGTAGCCTGGCCTAAGACACACCTGATCTTAATCTGGCGACTCCCAATGGTTCCTGATGACAACAGGTGCAACATGTGGCCGAATTTCGTCCCTGGATGATATGCAGTCGAACAACGCTGCTCGCACAATGTGTGTATCTTGACGTGCATCTGCGCTGCACCGACGTCCAGAACCTGGTCTACAGTTGTGGGAATGTTCCACGGAGCACTGTTGAAAGCAGCGACATGCCATCGATGCAGCATGCCCAAGATGTGCAGTAGCCCGTGATAAGTTATCCTGCTTCCCAAAATGGTTCAAATGGCTCTGAGCACTATGGGACTCAACTTCTGTGGTCATCAGTCCCCTAGAACTTAGAACTACTTAAACCTAACTAACCTAAGGACATCACACACATCGATGCCCGAGGCAGGATTCGAACCTGCGACCGTAGCGGTCTCACGGTTCCAGACTGTAGCGCCTAGAACCGCACGGCCACTCCGGCCGGCTATCCTGCTTCCCGAAGGCCCACAATGCGACCCTGTTCAAACAGCTGAAGCTGTTCGACAGGAGTACGTACTCGTTGGTGTAGCACGGTTGTACCCTAAAATGAATGTTACAGACACTGTTCACCTCCAAACTCAGTACAGTTACTGCTTGCAGAGTCAGAACAGAGGGAACATAGACAAAGCCTCCTGAACGTCAAATGATCACCGATGACCGTAATGAATGAATTACTACCACTAAACCCGCATAGTACGTATAATACACCCTGGTGCTACCGAACACAGTCCCTGAGGATGTCGCATTTCTTTCCGACAGTGGACGTTGCAGATACCAAAAGAACGAAACAAAAAACATCAAATGGAACGAGGCAGGCATTGAAGTGAAGGCTATAGTTTCATGGAAGTAATGATAGGAACTTGACATAATATACTGAACAAATAAAACTATTGTCATAAGTCTTCTAGAGGATATACGAAGATGTGATGAGTATTCATACGAGAAAAGATTGCAAATAATAAAAGAATGAACAAAATAAATCAGTAACTTATGTTGGATTGACACCACTTTTCATCAGCTAAGACCACACACGGAACTGTAAATGACATCAGAGAGGTAATTCCAGAAGCACTTCAAGGTTTCTTTAAACGTCTGTGCAGTGCAAGACGTAAATAAGAAACGCAGAAAGATAATAATGGATACTGTGACACACCGGAAATAATAACAGTTGAATTATATAAAACTATACGAGGTGCGAAGAGAAGGAAATAAGGAGTAATAGTGCTACGACAGGAATGGTTAAAAGCTGGTGGAGAAGTTACACAAAAGCAACATGCAAAATTGTTTACAGAAAGTTCTCAGAAAAGGAACAGTGCTCTTATTATTCCTCTTGGAAGGAATGGAGACAGACAGACATAAAAAGCTATCCATCCCATTGCTTCCTATTCATAATGTACAAGACAATAACCAGTGGCAAAGAAATGAAAACATTAGATCTTAGTTGACCAAAGAAACATATTGTTCTTACGAGCAGATGTAGCCCAATGGATAACGAGCATGTCGTAAACAAAATTATGGAATGGAAAATTTACTATGAAGTACTGCGTCGTCTAGAATCTATAGATTTTGGGGAAGTTTGTTTTTGACTTGCAACAAAATCTGTACTGACGGCTGCTGATACAGAAGGACATGATTCAAATATCCAACCTACGATTTTGTGTGTGTGTGTGTGTGTGTGTCATTGTTATAGCTCGCATAAGAATTCATCAGAACTGTGATAAATGAGTAACCAAAAAGTGCATTTGGACAATACTACTATCAACCCTAGAGAAGGGTTTCAGATCCTCTTTCTGGTAAAGCGAAGAAAGAGTAAGTGTTACTGGAACGTATCCAAACGTATTTCGTTCTGGTGACGATGCTGATCTGTTCGCTTGTAGTCCAGATAAAGGACACTAATGGATGAACTTAATAAAACTATTTTTAAAGAAGGCCTGGAGATAAAATACAATAAGAGAAAAATAATGTAAACCAACACATTGATAAGAAAATAGTACCCGCCAAGAACGGAACCATATCATCAACTGAGATATATTTGTATTTACGACAGTTAGAAACATTATTTATTTATTTCGATGTCCATCCATTCTAAGGAAAGAATGGCCTGTAATGTGTTTGGTATACTAAACAGGGTTTTCAAAACGAAGATTACTGAACGCCTTACAATCAGTGTGAATTAGCGTTTTTGACTCATGGCCGTGAGATACGGACTCTTAATGCGAGAACTATTAAAAAACTGAGGGCTGTCCAACCATCAAAGGACAGATGCATGCTGTGTATTACTGAGAGAGCCCGGAAAACTAACAAGCGGATCAGGTAAAAAAAGGCATAATCTGGAATGAAAGACGTAGTAACTGAAAATGAAATGTTGGTGGATGGCAGCCTGTGACGATGCGAATGTACACTATGTGAACAAATGTATCCGGACACCTGGCTAAAAATGACTTACAAGTTCGTGGCGCCCTCCATCGATAATGTTGGAATTCAATATGGTGTTGGCCACCCTTGGCCCTGATGATAGCTTCCACTTCGCAGGCATACGTTCAATCAGGTGCTGGAAGGTTTCTTAGGGAATGGCAGCCCAGTCTTCACGGAGTGGTGCGCTGAGGAGAGATATCGATGTCGGTCGGTGAGTCCTGGCACGAAGTCGGCGTTCCAAAACATTCCAAAGATGTTCTATAGGATTCAGATCAGGACTTTGTGCAGGTCAGTCCATTACAGGGATGTTATTGTGGTGTAACCACTCCGCCACAGGCCGTGCACTATAAACAGGTGCTCGATCGTGTTGAAAGATGCATTCGCCATCCCCGAATTGCTCTTCAACAGTGGGAAGCAAGAGGGTGCTTAAAACATCAATGTAGGTCTGTGCTGTGATAGTGCCACGCAGAACAACAAGGGGTGCAAGCCCACTCCACGAAAAACAAGACCACACCATAACAACATCGCCTTCAAATTTTCCTGTTGTCACTACACACGCTGGCAGATGACGTTCACTGGGCATTCGCCACACCCACACGCTACCATCGGATCGTCACACTGTGTATAGTGACTCGTCACACCACACACCGTTTTTCCACTGTTCAATCGTCCAATATTCACGCTCCTTACACCAAGCGAGGCGTCGTTTGGCAATTACCGGCGTGATGTGTGGCTTATGAGCAGCCGCTCAACCATGAAATCTAAGTTTTCTCACCTCCCACCTAACTATCATCGTACTTGCAGTGGATCCCGATGCAATTTGGAATTCCAGTGTGGTGGTCTGGATAGATGTCTTTCTATTACACATCACGACACTCTTCAACTGTCGACTGTCTCTGTCAGTCAACAGACGAGATCGCCCTGTACGCTTTTGTGCTGTAGTAGTCCCTTCACGTTTCCACTCAACTATCACATCGGGAACAGTGGACCTAGGGATGTTTAGGAGTCTGGAAATCTCGCGTACAGACGTATGACAAAAGTGACACCCAATCACCTGTCCAAGTTGGAAGTCCATGAGTACCGCGGAGTTCTCCATTCTGCTCTCTCACGATGTCTAATGACTACTGAGGTCGCTTATACGGAGTACCTGACAGCAGATGGCAGTAAAATGCACCTAATATGAAAAACGTATGTTTTTGCGGGTGTCGCGATATTTTTGATCATATGGTGTGTGGCAGAAGGGCCAAGAAGGGTCTTTGTTAGATTTTCAGAGTTAATACCGAAAGGACGCGCTAATGGAAGCCGTGTGGATAACATTGGAAAACAAGCATAGCAGAAAAGCCGGGGACTGTGATTCTTTCATAAATCTCAAGGAAGCCTTTATTCAGCAACGGATATAAAACACTAATGTTGACTTCGATGAGATCAGTTCATCAAGGGATACTGGTTGACCATAGAATTGTACTTAAAATCGACGATCTTTAAGGAAAAAAATCATATTTATGGGTAAGGACACATGGCTGTTTGTGGTTATAAAATACAAAACACCAGGCAAATTAATGTTGTACTTTACGAATGTATTAAAGGATAAAGAAAATTCTAAACAGATTCAAACGCGCTTCTTAACTGGATACAACAATTAATAGTCCGCAGCTCGTGGTCGTGCGGTAGCGTTCTCGCTCCCCAGGCCCGGGTTCCCGGGTTCGATTCCCGGCGGGGTCAGGGATTTTCTCTACCTCGTGATGACTGGGTGTTGCGTGCTGTCCTTAGGTCAGTTAGGTTTAAGTAGTTCTAAGTTCTAGGGGACTGATGACCATAGATGTTAAGTCCCATAGTGCTCAGAGCCATTTGAACCATTTGAACAACAATTAATAAGGAAAAAAATGTGATAAATGTTTGTAGGAAGGATCCTGAGAAACAGAGTGGCGAATTCAAAACCAAATTGTGCGGGAACCGCCAGACGCGTGTAGTCGCACTGTGCCAGGCAGGATATTCTTTTTACCTTATGTCCACAGCGGGAACGCTTGTTTTTTGTGCGTGTCATCGCAGCACGCACAGGCGTAACGTTGGCTCCGCTAGCGCCGGCGGCACACGTCGCCGCTCAGCCTATGTGTAAAATTATCTCGTGCAGAAATCTCGCTCTTCCTTTTTCTACTGTATGAGCGACGTATTTACCGATCGCCACAGCCGTGCCTTCATAACAATGACGCGCCACAGCCGCCAGCCGCGTTTTAATACCACATATGTGGTTCGAGACGCCCTACGAGCATTAGGACGCTTTTTGCGTGGTGGTGGTGGTGGTAGTGGTGGTGGTGATGATGATGACGATGATGATGATGATGACGATATGGGCGCTTCTTTCCAGAATCGGCGAGGAAAGCAATGAGCGTACAACACTAAGACACAAGACGGTAAGATTTGTTTTCTTCAGGCATCATTTAACAACTTCCATGGTACTGAAGGAAGACATAAAAGATCAAAATCTTAGTAGAAGAGAAAATTTGAAATATCAACAAAAACAAACTGAGGGCGCGGGTGTGAATGTTACACTAAGATGAGGAGAGGAGAGAAAGTCCTGGTGTACCAGAGACAGTTGTCAATAGAGATGGCGTAGTTGTAAGACGATGGACTTACATTAGGAAGGATGGTGCTTCAGATTCCCGTCCGACCATTCAGATTTGGTTTTCTGTGGGTTCCCTAAGTCGCTTGATATATATGCTATGATGATTTCTTCGGAAGAGTACAGCTGAATTCCTTCCACAACCTTTCTACACCAGTAAAACTCAACATCAAATGATAGTTATGAAATTTCAGAAGATAATAGTCTTCGTCTGCCGTAAATAAACAAGGAGCGTTCGTTATATATCTCTTTCTACTTGTCTAGGCATTACAAAACGGCGGGTATGTTGTACCTCTTCATAAGCAACACTGCCTTCTCTCTGTGTGCTGATTATCTTTAGCTTCATAACAATTCCTTTAGAAACTGTAGGTCAGCCATGGTTTCGAGTGATTAATCTGGGGAAAATCTGTTTTCTAATTGTTCCTTTAGCTCTGGCTGTTAAACGGAACACTCACACCTCTACACACACGGCAGAGAGAGAGAGAGAGAGAGAGAGAGAGAGAGAGAGAAATAAACCTCTGGCGTGCGATCTTGTGAGGCAAATCTGCTCCGAGTTAATTTTACGGCGCCTGTAGTGGTATTACTCATGGTAACCCTGGCGTCTCTGTTTATAATCGCTGCGGCTCGTTTAACAGAAATGTAAACAAAATTACTTTGAGCGGTTTTGAATCTCAAGTGTTCTCACAGCATCGGATACCGTTCCTCCCGTACTCAGCGATCCATTAGCTACCAGTTGACGCCACGGCAAACGTCAGAGTGTTTACCATAATACGATAGATGAAGTGGTACTGATTGCTTCTGATTGTTTCGCAAGCATCTGCTGCTTCTGTTACAACAATGGCACTTCATCGCTAATCTGACTAATGCCGTGAGTGACTCCTTCATTTAGCGAAGCGTAGATACGTGGTGCTCAGGTTGCTATTTCCACGAACACCGTTCAACGCTGCAAACCGGAGTATCCCACAGGCCTGTCTGTCACTCTCGTAAACGACCAGTGATGCAGAACGCGTGAAACAACTTTATGATAAATAAACATGGCAAATAGGAAGAACAACGGAGAGGCAATACGTTCCCGGTAAGAAATAAATGTACAGTGTTTCCTGGAACCGTTTACAACGCAGTCGTAAGATTTAGAAATTGTGTGCTTGTTTAATAATGATAAAAAAGGAGCAGACAACATCAGCGAATCAATGCCGCTGAACGTGAAACAAATTTACCGATCTCTTGTTATTTAATTATTTTTTGAGGTAATCTGTGTGAGTGTGGTAACCAACTCTTCGCCATTCACTAAGATTTCTAAAGTATATTCAGCTATAGAGACCAGAGCTGGAGCACACTGGCCTGTGAATATTTAAAGCCCAACTGTTTCCGAGTCATAAATTAATTACATAAGAAATTAGTGACTATAAACAGCTCTGACGACGTAACAAACTAAACATGTGCATCCCAAACAACAGTATGTGGCCCTGCTATTTTCCCGGGAATTTCCATAACTGTTATATAAATTTTGGGTCGGCTCCTCTTTTACGCCGTACATAATACGCAAACAACTGAACTTAAAATTTATACGGCGCAGCTAACTCTTTGTAATTCCATGTGCCGTGACATTTTCTTTACGATAATTTAGTTGTCCTCACCAACTTCGTGATACCCTTCTAGTCACATAAAATTTCGTCAGCCTAGGATGAGTAACAAAGCGCGACCATTTACTTCTGGAGAAGGAAGAAGGGAAGCCGGCCGTTGTGTCCGAGCGGTTCTAGGCACTTCTGTCCGGAACCCCGCTGCTGCTACGGTCGCAGGTTCGAATCCTGCCTCCGGCGTGGATGTGTGTGATGTACTTAGGTTAATTAGGTTTAAGCAGTTCTAACTCTAGGAAACTGATGACTTGAGATGTTAAGTCCCATAGTGCTTTAAACTTCATGTAAAATTTTGTTAAACGGTTTGGGAAAGCTGCCACAAAGAAAAGAAAAGAAAGATAAACAGCAAACAAAGATAACCAAGTAAAAGAAAACAAAATAAAAGAGACAAAAACAAAACACGATCAACTATGACCCGCCTCCACGTGGCGGGACACGGACAACGGTGCGATCGGATGCGGGAACTGATGTGGAGGTTCAGCCATATCAGCGTCCATATACCGATCGCAGCGGCTAAGTGGTCAATAAACACCCACCTTAAGCAATTAGGTGGTGGGTCGTAAAATCAGGGCGGCAAGTGAAAAAAAGTGCTTAGAGCCATTTGAACCATTTTGAACCATTTGAAGACGGGAATGAAAACAACAAGATGTAAAGACAATGTTTACATAACTTCGAGATATTGTACGGTACATATGCTTATTATCAAACATGTAGTGTATCAAAGAATAAAATTTAATTATTTCGAACATTTATAGGCAGATCAGTGAGACTGAGACACTGACGTAAGATAACATGCACTATTTCTCGTAGGTTACAAGCATTAACACGACAGAAAATGGAGAAAGAAAAATAAAACTGTACACGTTGTCAGTCGACCAAAACATAAAAGAAACGCTCTTTGTAACAAGGAAGTACTCATGTAAAATGGGTTCGATAAAACTATTCCCTTAATGAAGATGGAAGGTCAGTTTGCGCGAATAACGTCACTTCGAACGTAACAGCTGACTGCGAATTAGAAACAGTAGAAATGGAGGAATAGCTGAAATGGTAGGTATCTGGCAGTCCGGAACCGCGCGACTGCTACGGTAGCAGGTTCGAATCCTGCCTCGGGCATGGATGTGTGTGATGTCCTTAGGTTAGTTAGGTTTAAGTAGTTCTAAGTTCCAGGGGACTGATGACCACAGATGTTAAGTCCCATAGTGCTCAGAGCCATTTTTCAGCTGTGCGCATTCACATTTTTCATTAGACTTTATTTATATCAAGTGTTAATGGCAAGTGCTGTTGGGAATCTACACTGGAAACTTAACTTACATACTAGAGAAATAAAATTAACTGAGAAACAACAAAATTAACTTAAGAAGTGGCCGTACTAGCAAGAGAACCGGGCCTGCTCGTCACCCCGACTTCGTCCAAATGAACGGTATATGCAGGACTAAGGAAAGTGAGGGAAGTAGGAGACCCAGATGGCCAAGAGTTTAGAAAAAATAGCATTTTTGGCGCGGATCGGGAGAGGCAAGAGTCGTTTATGTTAGCGTAGTTTCCAGGCGGTGATTGGCGCAGCGGGAAGAGAACAGATCGATAATCCAAGGGTCGTGGGGACGAGCCCCTGGGCGACAACTGCTTTTACTCACCATTTTTTCGTCTCTTACACTGCAAATAACAGAAATAATCCTCAATAAATTGTACTTATCAATATTTTCATTAAAAGTAAGAGAAAGAGAGGCAATGGAAAATTTGGGATTATAAATAAATTTAAAAGAAAGGATTAAGGCGTCCACGAGGACTCTGGAAACAAATTTCCGGGAAAGGAGTGTAAGGCGTACACCAGAAGTTCCTGTATAAAATTAGACCATTTAATTATTTTACAGCTGATGATTTGTACGCTCTGTGGTTATTTTCATCGTAAAAACAGGGAATGCAGTAATTATCCAAGCATCTTGCACACGTCATAAACACTGAATTTTTACAATTACTTGGTTGTTTTAAAGTTTCTGTACAAAAAAAACTTGGTTTACATGCATAAACGGATCTCTCTCATTGCACAGTTAGGCAGCAAACCACGAGTAAGGCTCGAAGGTCAAAATGTGACCAACATAATACGAAATCATTTATACTTTAATTACGATCTCATCTTGAAATGTTATTTACAGAGTCCTCGTGGACGCTGTAAGTACAACCATTTCTTGCAAATTGATTGGAAATACCAAAATTTCCTTTGCCTTTACTTTTCATGCCTTTTATGAAAATAATTAAAAACTATACATTGGGGAGTATTCCGTTTATTTGCAAGGTAAGTAACGTAAAACTTGTGGACAAAAAAGGTTCCCGCACAGGAATTAGACCCCACAAACCCCTCAGTACCGTTGTGTACTCTTTCCGCTGCACCAACCACTGCATGGAAACTACTCCAGTATTAATGGTTCGTAGGTCACCCGATCCGCCACAAAAACTCTTTTTATAAACGCTTGGCCACCTGGAGCTCCCATTTCTGTTTCTTGCATATCTGGAAAAGCTGTGCGTAGACCATAAACGTAGACAGAGTCGGTGATGATGAGTAGGTGCGGCCTCCCTGTAAGATGAACAGCAACACCTATCATTTTCTTACAGACACATACTTTCCGTACGAATAAAATACAACGATTCTTTTGTTCAAGGAACAGCTGGGTTGCTACATTCTGCATAGACTCTCCCGTGAGACATTACTCATCTTACTGGAAAATCAGATGTGTCGATGTACCACCTGTAAGTGGGTTACAAAAGTATATGACATCTTCGTTAGTATTTTAGTGTTGCGGAATAGTAAAGAGTTGGAAACGTGGAATATTGTCAAAGTTTCGTTGCCTATGCCAAGAGGTAAGAGGATTGCACATATATCGGAATGTGTCGTCACGCAGGGGCAATTCCCTGCTTACACACAACAGGCGAGAGAGAATTGCTTAGCACGCGGGTTTGTGTTAGACGGAGACTTTCGTAGAGTGTAAGACAGAGGTATAGCGTCAGCTGTACTGCATTTCACAACTTCGCGTAAGCCTGCCGCAACAACACGTAACTCTGTCGCAAGAACACCTAAGGGGCGAGTACGACAGATGAATCAGCAGTATAAGTGGAACGAATGCGTTCATTACAAACGAGCACGACGTCAGGACGTCGCTCGTGCTTCCTTTAAATACGCCAGCTTTGATAGCAACAAGGCACTCGCAGTTAGACTTGCAGTGAGATGTGTACTGGGCGCTGCGTAGCGCTCAGCCCGGTGATCGACATGTTAATCTTTATTAAGGAGATGTTGCAGTAAGGGCGGCCCATCCAGCGGCAGGCGTGAGGGGACAGTACCACCTCTGGTCCTCTCTGCTGCCGCTGTCAATCATCAACCCAGGATTAGCAGACATCGCGGCAGACTCGCTCGCCGCCAATGCTGACCACATCAGCGAGCCGTCGTCGAGACCGTGCGGGGCCTAGGCCCTGTGCATCCGCCGTCACAATCGGGTGAGCCGACGACGCTGGGGGACTGCAGCCCGTTCCACCCTTCCACTGCGGACGAGCCACCAGGAGGAGCACGGAAGAAGACGGGGTGGGATAGAGTACACTCCGCACTACGAGAACGCCTCTCGTGCCGACAGCGCCGGGACTCCAACCCGGAGCCTCCTGTTGTCCGCCGCCGAGCCGACGGGCCAGCCGGACGCCGCCAGCCACGCCGGCCGAAGTAAGGGCATTCCTCCGCTACGTCACGGCACGCGGCGCTGCGCTAGCAAGACTGGTGCGGCCCGGAGCTGGTGTCATCGCTACGAGTCAGCGAGGACTCGGGGAAGGTCGTTGATATCACCAAGCCACATTGTACTTGGCAGGAATAAAGGTGTTATGAATTAACAATGTTTCTTTGGCGTTTCTGACGCGTCCACAGTCATTTCCTAGCATCCTGACAACTGGAGAGGTCACCGCTCGGCCTCCAGTCCACCGTAGGCGACCGGGACCACCGGGGTCGTCTACAGTATTAATGATTCCCAGTGTCTATATACTCTAAACCTAAGAAGACATAAATATCTGCGATACCTTCATCTGTGAGTGCACACATTCTCATAAACGTGTTGATGACAGATTTGTGCGTCATCACCATTACAGAAAAATGGCTCTGAGCACTATGGGACTTAACTTCGGAGGTCATTAGTCCCCTAGAACTTAGAACTACTTAAACCTAACTAACCTAAGGACATCACACACATCCATGCCTGAGGCATGACTCGAACCTGCGACCGTAGCGGTCGCGCGGTTCCAGACTGTAGCGCCTAGAACCGCTTGGCCACTCCGGCCGGCAATGTTGTGCACTACCTTCGATTAAATATCACACTGTCATTACTTGCCCGGTGGAAGCCAACAGTGAAGAGATGTGTTAAGACTAATGAGTGTATGTGTGCCGTTTACTAAGATTTTATATACATTCTGTATAAACGAACAGAAACGTATCCACATCTTCGACTGAGGTGACCCATACCGTTTCTTTTGATGGCTACTGTTTTCGTAGCATTATGTGTAACTGGACTGGAATCCAGCAATGGTGAATGTGGAAATGATGGTGGGAACAGCAGGAGATGTATCAGGCTGTGAATGCGTCACTGGCGCTTCCCCCGAGGAGGTTGGTAAGCGGTACCGCACACAAGTCGATGTGCAAAGCTTGTGTATCATAAGAGTTTGCCGATATTTCCCTTGGTGAGGGAGAGGGAGAGAGTGAGAGAGAGAGGAAAAAGCGGATGCTCTGTCATCCTGAGTGGAAGTCAATATTTCGCCTGGGGTGACATGTGACGCCCGTGCACTGCGGGAGCGAGCAGAGAAAATTTCTGCAGGCGCGTATCCAAGAGAAGATTGCGTTATTTACGAAAATCAACCTCGGAGTGATTTATTGCCTGGAAATTCCCATCTGCGTGCCAGTGAGCTGATTGGCAGGCGTCACGTTTCATGAAGAAAAATATAATTCTTCTACTTTCATTTGAAATATTGTTGAAAGTTAATTATATTTTCGTCCATGGCGATGTCATACGAGTAGGGGGGTCTCAGAGCGTATCTGTTAGTGGTTTCTCACAGGGTGAAGTAAAAATGCAAATAAGCTGTTACGGGATTCAGTTTCATCTTCTTGTAGAAACTTTAGAATCGTTACAGGCTAAACTGAACGTTGAAGAATATGAATTAATTATCCGTGGCAGAGAGAGAAGCTTTGATATTGTTTGTAGAGTGTAATTGGAAACGTTCAGTGGATGCGTAGGAAACTCACCGCCGTGTTCACAGACGTTACGAAAACTTGACACTTTAGACTTAAATGAAATAAACTGTAATTAACTGGGATCACTCTCAAGTAATTTTGATATACAAAGATCGGTCCGTGGAGGAAGCACATTGTATAATGCAAACAGAGTTGGTAGTAAATAGAAATCAAAACCTTTGACAGAAGCTGTGGCAACGGCTGAAGAATGATTTCTAAGAACATTAGCAACTCCGTTTCTTGATATGGAAGAGTGTTTTTGGATAGATTAAAGAAGTGGAGTAGTTGGCAGCGCACTGAAATGAAGATATTAGTATCCAGGGTTTCGTAAGAGCTTACTGGAAGAAGCTGTTCGTAACCAGCAAAACATAATGTTCCTTGATGACTAAAGAATACGTGAATGTAAAATTAATCCACAGTGAATTGAAGCAGCAAGATTGTATTTAAAACCGTGCTAAACTATAAAGTAAATGCAAAACTGTTTCCGGAAAAGAGAGGATGACGAAGAAGTAAGTTTCATTTACAGAATTATTGCTGGAGAAGGTAAATTATTAACAAAAATATTTGGTTATGGAACACAGTGGTTGCCGCTAGTGAATTAATCACTACTGGACCAAAACTGCTTATAAAAAATCTATAATCACGTTTTCGTGTTGTTTGAAGTCAAAGTAACGGTTTCAGTATCGGCCGAACTGCAAGAAGCAGAAGCTGTCTGAAGTCTTCTGTTTTGTTTACATTTAGTAATTGATGCTTTCTCGCAATACAACACAAAATTAATAACAGTATTGCGGATTGATAGTGATATAAGGCACCCATTTAATGTAACAGAAAAATACCAGTAACAATCTAAAAATAATGAGAAGGTAGATGCCGCTCGTAATTGACTGTACAAAGAATAACTGTTTGGACGTCAAAGCGACTTGCGCAACAGTCTCAGTGCAGAATGAGAGCCGGCCGGTATGGCCGTGCGGTTCTAGGCGCTTCAGTCTGGAACTACGCGACCGCCACGGTCGCAGGTTCGAATCCTGCCTCGGGCATGGATGTGTGTGATGTCCTTAGGTTAGTTAGGTTTAAGTAGTTCTAAGTTCTAGGGGACTGATGACCACAGATGTTAAGTCCCGTAGTGCTCAGAGCCATTTGCGCAGAATGAGATTTTCACTCTGCAGTGGAGTGTGCGCTGATACGAAACTTCCTGGCAGATTAAAACTGTGTGCCGGACCGAGACTCGAACTCGGGACCTTTGCCTTTCGCGGGTAAGTGCTCTACCTGCCAGAAAGATTCATATCAGCGCACACTCTGCTGCAGAGTGAAAGTCTCATTCTGGAAACATCCCCCAGGCTGTGGCTAAGCCATGTCTCCACAATATCCTTTCTTTCAGGAGTGCTAGTTCTGCAAGGTTCGCAGGAGAGCTTCTGTAAAGTTTGGAAGGTAGGAGACAAGGTACTGGCAGAAGTAAAACTGTGAGGACCGGGCGTGAGTCGTGCTTGGATAGATCAGTTGGTAGAGCACTCGCCCGCGAAAGGCAAAGGTCCCGAGTTCGAGTATCGGTCTGGCACACAGTTTAAATATGCCAGGAAGTTTCAGTCTCAGTGCACATCTCCTTCTCCCGAAAATGAAAGGAGAAGTGATGGCATGATTAGTGGACTGATAGCAAGGTTGGTTCAAATGGCTCTGAGCACTATGGGACTGAACTTCTAAGGTCATCAGTCCCCTAGATCTTAGAACTACTTAAACCTAACTAACCTAAGGACATCACACACATCCATGCCCGAGGCAGGATTCGAACCTGCGACCGTAGCGGTCACGCGGCTCCAGACTGTAGCGCCCAGAACCGCACGGCCACTCCGGCCGGCTACTGATAGCAAGGGCGGATGGCGCAACCCAGCCCTATCGACTTACCTTGGCCTCAAGACCACAATACACTGGGATCACCGTTAGCGTCCACTGCTGAGATGTCCAAGCTGTACACAGGCAGTGAACGGCGTCTCAACGGTAAACTTTAGGCTTATGCTAGGCAGCGGGAGAACGTAGCAGACCCAATTTATTTCTGATAGTTTTTCGTTCTTATAGTTGTTAGACCTTATTATACAGATTGGAATTCCACAGATATGATAGTAATAGTTTTAGTTCCTCCTTCCCAGCGGACACCGCCTTATCCTAGACACCTTCAGGCGGGGGGTGGGGGGAGGGGGGGGCTCTGTAAGTGTAGGGAAGCCAACCTCCCTAGCGGAGTAAACCCTAAAGGAATCCAAGTCCTCCAAGATGGGGGTTGGACGTGGGGCCAAGAACCCCACACTGTAAAAATGACATATTACGGAACCTCAACAACAGCCTCGGATGATGCGTGAGACACAAAAAACACGACCTCGGCAAAGTAAAAGGACAAAAGATTTGGCAATAGTAACATGGAATGTACGAACAATATTGAAACCTGGAAAAATGAGAGAAATAGCTGATGAGATCATGAAGTTCAAGTACAATATTGTAGCACTACAAGAAATAAGATGGCAAGGACAAGGACAGATAGATATGCCCAAGAATTCTCTGCTGTATAGTGGACCAGACAGAAGAACAGGACAAGCTGGAACGGGATTCAAATAACAAAGGAGGTTGTTAAAAAGTGTTTTGGGATTTGAACCCATAAATGAAAGACTTAGCAGACTGAGAGTGAAAGGGAAATACAGAAATATAACGATATTAACAGCATACGCACCAACAGAGGAAGTAGAAGAAGAAAAAAAGGAAAAGTTTTATAAAGATCTAGAAAGGGCATGCAGTAAAGTACAAAAGTATGATCTGTTCTTAGTTATGCGAGATTTTAACGCACAGGTTTGGGGAAGCGAGTATGGAAGAGTATCTGGGAGATACACATTAAATGAAGAAAGTAACGAGAATGGAGAAATGTTATGTCAGTTTGCTGCTAGAAATAATCTAATCATCAGGAGCACCTGTTTCTCACATAAAAGAATACATCTCGGAACATGGAAATCAAATGCAAGTGGAGTGGTCAATCAAGTAGACTATGTGTTAGTAAAGGCACGACATGCCACGTCAGTTATCGATCTGAGGAGCTGCAGGGGCCCTAACTGTGACTCAGACCACTATGCTGTAAAAACTGTAGTGAGAAAGAAACTATCTGTAACACCTAAACCCGGAATGGAGAAAAATACAACCTGGGACACAGAAAAACTAAGTGACCCAGGAGTTGAGAAAGCATATCAAGCAAAAGTTAGAGATGCACTGACCCCCAGCGAGGAAACAATGGGAATCCAAGAGAGATGGACTAAGATCCAGAAAGCACTGAAAGAGGCAGCGGAAGACATAATCAGGATGAGAAGTAATACAAGAAATAAGTGGTTTGACGATGGATGCAGGCTAGTAATAGAACGTAAAAACGCAGCAACACTGAGAATGATACAGAGAGAAACTAGAAGAAACGTGAAGGTGTACGAAGAATTAAGATCCAATGCCCAAATAATATGCAAGAAAAAGAAAAAGGAATGGCTGAAATCAAAGTTTAAGGAGAAAGAAGAATTAAGGGATCAGAGTGGTTCAAATGGCTCTGAGCACTATGGGACTTAACATCTATGGTCATCAGTCCCCTAGAACTTAGAACTACTTAAATCTAACTAACCTAAGGACAGCACACAACACGCAGCCATCACGAGGCAGAGAAAATCCCTGACCCCGCCGGGAATAGAACCCAGGAACCCGGGCGTGGGAAGCGAGAATGCTATCGCACGACACGATATGCGGGCAAGGGAGCAGAATGAAACTAAGAAATTCTATCATGCCGTGGGAAAGATGAGAAAAAATGTTCAACAAAAACAAAATGCTTGCAAAAACAGAAACGGTGAGATAATAATAGATGAACAAGAAATATTGCAGAGGTGGGCAGAATACTTTGAAGATATGCTTAACAAAAACTCAGATCAGGCCCCAAGAGGTACACAGGAACAGGGAGAGAACACAGAGGCAAGAGAAACTGAAAGGGATGAGGCACAAAACCCAACAATGCTGGAAGTGGAAACAGTGATAAATAAAAAATAACCGTGCACATGGTGAAGATGGGATCGTGTCACTCCTAATAAAATCAGGGGGGCAACCTCTGAGACGTGAACTATTTAAACTAATAAAGAACATATGGGTAAATGAAAGCATGCCGGAGGAGTGGAATACTCGAATAATATGCCCAACATATAAGAAAAGAGAAAAGCTGAATTGTGAAAACTATAGAGGCATAGCCCTACTGAATACAGTATATAAATTTTTCTCTGGAGTGCTGAACGAAAGAATAAAGAATTGTCCTGAGAAGATACTCGGAGAATACCAATGTGGATTCCGACCAAATAGAGGTACCTTTTACCAGTTGTTTGTTGTTAGACAAATAATGGAAAAATTTTATGAATATGATATAGATCTCCACTTCCTGTTCTTTGACTTTAAACGAGCTTTCGATAGTATTAATAGGCCAGCATTGTATAAAGGGCTGAAAGAATTGGGCATCTGTGATAAACTGACAAGGTTAATCGAGCTAACAATGAAGGACACAAAAGCAAAAGTAAAAGTGAATAACAGAATGACCAGGCAGTTTGACCTTGAAGATGGAGTGAAACAAGATGATGGTCTGTCTGCAGTCCTGTTTAGCTTAGCACTGCACAGTATCATACAAAAAGGAGATAAAAGAGGAACAATAATGATGAAGTCCAGCAAGATATGCGCATATGCAGATGATATTGCCATCGTGGCATGGGATGTAACTTCACTTAAAGAAATACATGGACAAATGGAAGCAGAAGGAACAAGAATTGGACTTACTGTAAATGAAAGCAAGACAAAATATATGGTTATGTCCAATTCTGAAGCTAGAGGAACACCACAGGACCTGAAGATCTCTGGTAAATGTTTCAAAGCTGTTAGATGCTTACACTATGTAGGTGTCCTCAAAAATGGTTCAAATGGCTCTGAGCACTACGGGACTAAACATTTGAGGTCATCAGTCCCCTAGAACTTGGAACTACTTAAACCTAACTAACCTAAGGACGTCACTCACATCCATGCCCGAGTCAGCATTCGAACATGCGACCGTAGCAGTCGTGCGGTTACTGACGGCCGGCTTAGGTGTCCTCCAAAGCAATGATAACGGTATGAGAAAATCTATTAAAGAAAGGACACAAGCAGGAAACAAAGCCTATTATGCAGACTTAAAGATACTCAAGAACTCTCTAATTACAAGAACAACTAAATTGAGAGTATACTATTCCCTTGTGTGACCTGTTGCCATACATGGATCAGAAACGTGGACAGTGACAGAAGCAGACACTAAGAGCCTAAGGGCACTTGAAAGGAAGATCTTACGAAAAATCTATGGGCCTGTGAGAGAGCCAGAAGGTTGGAGAGTGAGATTCAATCATGAAATACAGGAGGTTATACAAGGGAAAGATATAGTGAAATTTATCAAATCTCAAAGAATACGTTGGTTATGACATATGGAGAGGATGACGGAAGGAAGGATGCCCAAACGAATAATGAATGCCAGACTGTATTCCACCAGAAGGAAGGTCAGACCAAGAGCTAGATGGATGGACGATTTGCTGGCTGACCTTGCCAAGATGGGGATACGTTGATGGAAAAAAAAGGCTGAGAACAGAGATATATGAAGATTGTTGAGGAGGCCAAGGCCCACCAAGGGCTGTAGTGCCGAAGAAGAAGAAGTTTTAGTTCCTCCGTGCAATAGATGAAGTCATATTTAATAACACTAGGTGTGGACCCTGTCGTCGTGTGAGAAGACCTAATAGTTTTCCAGTGCACTCACGCAGTCGCCAGTTACGCTGTGGGAGTCTGTATATTTCCTTTCTTTTTTTCCTTTTCATAGAATACAGATAAGTCTTCTAGTTTAGCATTCCTCATTTGGTTTTTAGTTCTGGTTACACTTTAGTTCGTTAAGTTTTTAAAGCACTATTAAATGTAATTTGTTTATTGTAATAACTTACAGAACGACTTATATTGGAAGATAGATTCAAGGGAAGGAAACATTTATAGTATTTATAAATTAACTAACCTAAGGACATCACACACACCCATGCCCGAGGCAGGATTCGAACCTGCGACCGTAGCAGCAGCGCGGCTCCGGACTGGAGCGCCTAAAACCGCACGGCCACCGCGGCCGGCTCTAACGCATCATCAGTAGAATGCAATGGATAGTGTTTTTAAAAGGTAAATAGTAACAGAGGTAAAATAATGGTAATTGATTATTACGGAAATAGTTTATAAGTTGCCGAGAGAATTAGATTGGGAAACGAGACACTACAAGCGGAAGATGAGCTCTCCTTTTGGGCAGCAAAATAAATGACTCTGGAAGGAATCAAGAGGATTTAAAATGCAGACTTACAATAACAAAAGTTGCTCTTCTGAAAAAGAGAAATATGTTAACACTTGAAATATATGTATTACGAACTAGTTTTTGAAAATGTTTGTTTCGAGTGTAGCGTTATGTGGAATTAAAACTTGGAGAAAAAATAGAACACGCCAGCAGGGCCTGTAAGGCTTTCAAAATGTGGTGCACACAAGAATCACGGAGACTGAACACGTACATCCGATAGCTAATGAAGAGGTGTAGCACCGAATCTGGGACAAACGAAACTTATCTGACAACTTGGCTAAGAGAAGAGATTGACTAGTTGGACGCTTCCTGAGGTACCATGCAATAATAATCCCATTACTAAGCAGTATACGTGATATAGTGTTGTACATCAATGTAAAGACCGTGGGACAACCCAGTGGACGAGCTATTAGCTTGATTGTACGTGGAGAACAGTCTCTCGGCGCTAGAAAGGGGAGGGTGGTGGGCCCATCGCCCCAGTCACCTTTCAGGCCCTGGAAAAATTCCCTGTATTCTCCTATGACAGCAGACTCAGTTGATCTGGGGCGTCCTGTAGGGACCGTAACGACGAAAATTCCCCGCCCCTACCTGGGATTGAACTCAGGACCTCGAAAGCCAGAGTTATGTGCTCTACCCGTTAGACCACGACTGCCTGTGTGTTACACATATAGGATGTAAAACAACTTGTTAGATAAAATCTTTAACTGTTTAGAGAAAATAAAAAGAAATATTATTTTGTGTGACAAAAATGTCACAGGTGCATCTTTTCCCCACTACGGTTCCATAAAAATTTTAACGCTAGCGATGTTCGCACTATCGTGTGATGGATATTGTTTTAGAAATATTTGGCCCTCACTGCAATTCGCTATTTCCTTTCATCTAAACCCGTAAGTTCTACCTTTTTGGTAACCTTCCCGAGGGTACTCTATGAATCTCGTCAGCAAAAAACGCTATAATGTATAAGGCTTTTTCAGCTGCATCAAAAGAACAATGTAGGAATTGATAACTGAGTGAAGAAAGTATGACTTTCTCGACATGAAGCCTTTCACCCTAGAAAGAGCCCTTTTCATTGATTGTGTTTCAAAGCTTTTATAAATTCCAGAAGTGAAATCGTGTAACACCATAAGCTGCTACTCATTTTATTCTTTATCCCTGACCGGTTTCAGTTAAAGATCATTATTCAGCACAGATTTTTATTTTTGTTGATAGCAGGAGTTAAATATGTACCCCTCCCCCCCCCAAGAGTAAAAAGTTTCAAAATAGAGAGAGAGAGAGAGAGAGAGAAGAGAGAAGAGAGAAGAGAGAAGAGAGAGAGAGAGAGAGAGAGAGAGAAATTAAGATGGTTGTTTTCCATAGTGTTTTTAGGGGTTCTATATTGCCTCCACCCATTTATTTGATTACAGCGCACAGAACGTTCATGCAAACACGACAGCCAAGTCCTTCTTTCTGATGTTGTTGAACTCACACATCACATTGGTTTGAATGTCGGTCATTCCGTCAACGTGTTGACTCCTCGCGTAAATTTGTTCACTTTGTTGTTTTGTGGTATGTTCGGATTGATAGCACCAAGTCTCGTAACACCTAGTTTTTTTCTTTTGTTTTTTTTTCAGAAAGGAATGGTCCGCATTTAGCATTTCAGTCAATCTACACCAGACGTCTACGCGTCGTTTTATTTATTGGGGAGACAAAGCGTGCGGGCCAAACTTTGTACACACTTTTTTCTTCTTCAAAACGTTCTAAAGAATGTCTTGAACGCTTGATTTAGAGAAGCTGCTCCTTTGCGAATTGTCACAGAGCGTCATACACTACTTAACACTGCTTGTTTAAAACTTATTGGTAGAATTCAGATCTCTAGTTTACAGTTGTTACTTCAACCAGAAACTGCAGTTACTGTGCTGACGTAGCTTATACGCCAGAAATAAAGTCAGTCTAGAAACTTTGTCAACAGATGGTGAATATAAAAAAACCACATGCTCAGAAATATAATATTTATAAATAACGTTTAGACATGCATCGACCTGAGCATGACCTACCATTGTTTATAAATACATTTTTGACGCTGTGTTTCTTTGATGTATATACATAACTATTGTTATTAACAAAAATCTTTGTTGGATAGTGGTCTTTTACAGAAACCAGTCGCACACTATAGAATAAACTGAATAGCAGTTGAAGGTATTAAATGGCGTTATTTATGCAAGAAGAAATCGGTCACTATTCGGCGGTGTCGTGGTGCATCTATGTGGTTTATTCTTCAGTCGAGCCAGACTTCATGTAGACATAAACAGAAACAGCTCAGAAATTCTGCATGGAACGATACATGTTTGGCGCTAGGCAACGGTATGGAAGACAAGCTATAGAGGAAACGCTTTTCTCGCGCGTCCAGGGAACATTATCGATAAGTTACATATAATGTTGGTGCTGTGCGCAGAGCGCGAGGAAAAATGATAGTTTGGCAGCGAACGTAGATGCGCTTCGATTACATATTGCTTCAGGCTAGGGAGCATCACGGTGGTCTATGGTAAACGCCCCGACGACCGAGGTAATTGCCTGTCGAGCTGGAAGAGAGGTTTCACACAGTTACTTCAAGTGCTGGAAGATGTCTCTGTTGTTGCTATATGCTGTTCGACAGGAACCGTTCGCTGTCTGTGTTTACCGAACGATCTAGTCACTGCAATTTGCACCAAAAGTCTCAGTCAGGTCGTTTCTGTAAGAAGCTCTCTTCGTCGTTACTCCACCTCCGGCGCCACTATAAACACACCACGCAGTGGCATTGGTTTGTTCCACCGGCGCTCTTCTGTTCTGAAGGTTAGGCTGCTGTCTCCACCAGTGGGTGATAAGAGTGGTGAAACTGATTCACTGCGGCTACCAAAACACATTCTTTGAACAGAGGATGTGTCTATTCACACCAGGCGTTTCCTTTAAACTCATTATTTGCCGCATTGTGCACTAGTGGGGATGTCAAGGGTATCTCTCGGTGTAATAATGCTCAATTTATGTTTTATTTGCAGTGATGTACGTAACGGCCGGCCGCGGTGGCCGTGCGGTTCTAGGCACTTCAGTCCGGAACCGCGTGACTGCTACGGTCGCAGGTTCGAATCCTGCCTCGGGCATGGATGTATGTGATGTCCGTAGGTTAGTTAGGTTTAAGTAGTTCTAAGTTCTAGGGGACACATGACCTCAGACGTTGAGTCCCATAATGCTCAGAGCCATTTGAACCATTTATTTTTGTACGTAACGTTTGTAAAAACTAGTAGCGATAACGAACGGTGGGAGATAAACAAATCCGCAGTTATTCGAAGCACGTGGTAGTAATTTATGAACAGAAAATTTGGCAGTCAATTCCAGTTTCACCACACTTTTATGAAAGTGAGTAACTAAACTTCCTAACAGATTAAAACAGGGTGCTGAATCGGGACTCTTAGAATTTTTTAAAGACATGATATCTGTTTCTATCCACTTGACATGTTTAAGTTAACGTCAAAGCATTTGTCAACAAGTCAGTATCATAGAATAGAAATGTGGGTCGAGACTCGAACTCGGGACCTCTGTCTTTCACGGGCAACTGCTCTACCAACTGAGATACCCAAGCTGTACAGTGAAAATCTCACTCTCGAAACATCCCCCAAGCTATGGCTAAGCCATGTCTCCACAACATCTTTTCTTCCAGGAGTGCTAGTCTTACAGTTTCCCAGGAGAGCTTCTTTGGAGTTTGGAAGGTAGGAGATGAGGTACTGGTGGAAGTAATGCTTCGAGAACGGGTCGTAAGTCGTGCTTGGTTAATTCATATGACAGAGAACTTGTCCGCGGAAAGCGAAGGTCCTGATTTCGAGTCCCGGTCGGGCACACCGTTTTAATCTGCCAGCAGATCAATAGCAGTCTGTAGTGACAAGAGCCGCAGGAAAGGACGCTGAATTGAGCTTAACTGTTGTTCACGTGATATGAGCAGTGCAGTTAGGACACAATGAATGTTTGAAAAAGAAAATCAGTAGCGTAGAAACACGAGCAGCATGAAAACAGTGATGACTCAGTAAAAAGTAGATTACAGGACAGAACCATGAGGAAAGTCGGCATTCTGGAGTGCGGTACTCACATGTATCGTCACAATTAGCCTTCACAACACTTGTAACAGTAGCACTACATATACTAATTGCCTCATCACCAAGCCTTGATTAATGTTCTGTACGTTTCTGTCTTGATGGAGATCCTACACTCTTTTTAATGTGTACGAACAGTGGTCACGGTATTCTGTAGAACAGGGAAACCTGCGAGGAAACTGTCGCAGGTATCAACTAAGAATAACATCACCTAGTGTACGGATTTAGCCGGATTCGGAGATTTCTCATTACTGTTTCGAAACAAGCAGCTGATGATTCGGGTAAGGGTGGAGACCGTTGTTAAAGGAATGAATCTTTCCCTCACCGAACTGACTAGATGCGTACTTAATTGCTCTTCAACTGTCCTTACCACCAGCACTCCAGACTCCGCAACTAGCAGCAGTCATTATTTTCTCTTGGTCATTCAGCGCAACATTCCAGTAAGCCATATTGGAGGAGTGTAGCAGTATTAAGCTTGAGAGAACTACTACGTTCATATAACAAAATTTAAATAAAGGTAATAATTAATCTTAAATATGCTACCTGACTGAAGGGAGACGAAAAAGTGTGTAAAGGGAAGAAATTAATATTAAACTTCAATTGAAAGTAATTTCATTCGGAAGATATTTAAAGCTAATTTTTTTTGTTTTTTTTTTTGTTTTTTTTTTTTTTTTTTACAAAATTAATTTCAGTTAATGCGATCTGCTCATTTCCTCATTTCACCGAAGCACTACCTCCTTCTGGATAAGCACTTGCCGATCTTCATTTATTTCCATCTTCTGGTATGGAACAGGATCCGACATCGTTCAGTCGAACGTAAGAGTCTGGTTGTACTCTTCACAAGCTACAAAAGTGTAAATGTTCTGAAGAGCCGATTCAGACAGAGAGTAAAGACGAGAATGAGAAGTCTAGCATTCATTTGTCGGTCTCAAAAGCGTCTGCCCAGAAATATGTACACCTGAAGAGCATGTTTCGGAATTCAGATAGGGGGATTAGTGGACCCTTCCTCGAACTTTTCCGAATTCAGAGGCAACACTCGTGTCTGCCCGTCGATGCTTTTCATTGTAGTCCCACTCCACCTGACAAAGTATACCCGTCCCACTTCCCCGTTATATTTATCTATATTAACAAATGCATAGGCAGATATACCTTGCGCCCACGGTGACTCAGATGGAAAGAGCGTCTGCCATGTAAGCAGGAGATCCCGGGTTCGAGTCCCGGTCCGGTCACACATTTTCACCTGTCCCCGTTGATATGTATCAAAGCCCGTTAGCAGCTGAAGGTATTAATGTAATTCTAATTTCGTTATATCCACACAATCAGTGCACTGCTGCTGTATCCTCTTAATATGATGTCTGTAGGATAGATTCGGAGTGAATTCATTGCGACAGTTCGGAAGAAGCCGGTGAACCGCAGGAGTGCAACCAAACAGTGCGCCCGGCGAGCTTATCCTACATTGCGTGACGGAGGGTGGGTGCAGCCACACGCTCTGAAAAAAATATGACGTTATCTGATTCATGAGTTTATTTTCGCTGCTGCAGTGGTTATGTGGTGGAGTAACTTCCACTTCGAGTCTAGAAAGAACTCTAAATCACTATAGATTGTCTGTTTGGTGATGGAAGTGTTACCAAGTTTTATCACCTGATGCCTGTTTAGCGACATTCTCCCATCAGTGCAAAGTGGATTTGTGTGCAGCTATACCTGTTTAACTGTGCAACCACCACTGGAGTATTCCTTCGAGACCACAACGGGCCTCCAATAAATCCCAACAGTCCCTCAAAACTACCAGAAACATGTCGATTCCGTAAACAATATCGTCCTCAAATACCTCTATCTTCGTCTGATTTCCGTAATCGGGGTCCTAGAAAGACGTCCCAGAAAGAAGTCCACGTATCGAGCATTGTGGTGAATCCTTTGATGAACTTTTTCATCCTCTTGTGTTTTTCCAATTTCGACTCAATCACACGGTCTATGCAATAGTTTCTGATGCTCTGACAGAGTGCAAAGGGTTGCGTGAGGTATCTCATACATGTGAACGCTGTAGCCCACCACTGGTTGTCGAAGGCACTTACGAAGACTGTAGTTAATGTAATCACTTATTTCTGTGATGACCGGTCAGCTTGGCGAATCGAGAAGTTGCTGGCGTTATCAACAGAAATTAAGGTGAAGCTGTTCACAAACTGAAGGTTGATTTGAAGAAAAAAACGTGAGCTCTTGTCTTCCTCCGGCCGTTTAGCTGACGCACTCGATTTGTTATAAGGAGACCTACGGTTAATCGTGAGCTGCGAGCCACTGTGCTTGGTGAAACAAGTAATAAGTGTCAGAAAAAAATCTAAGGACCAACTGTGGATCAAACTCCAGACCTTTCAGTCTGTAATCTCGCACTTACGCACTGAGCCGTCTGTCTACCAGAATTACTTATAGTAATCTATTCTGATCCAATAAAGACCGTTTTAACACATCAATCTCAAATTAGTCAGCATATGTCTCAGTGTAATGGATGGTAGAAAATCTATCTATAGCCAATAGCTGCCAAAGTTAAAGGCCATTATCGCGGGAAGTACCGGTAGCTTCCTTGTCCAATGACAGCATGGTGACCCCATTAGGGACGAGTTTGGTATTTCGCGATACTAGCAGCGGTCGGCAGTGCTTCGGTCTTTATGTCCGTCTCACCAAAGCCGGTCTTATCTGTGCTGTGAAATGAACTACTTCTTTGTTCTGACATCCAGAGTTTACGGCCGTAAATGTGAACTCATTCATCCTACCAAAGGCAGGGAACCGCTTTCATTCACCGTGTAATTCCTTTCAGATTTCGCTGGCGCAAGCCTGTTGTCAAATGAATTAATAACGCATCACACTCGACTCTGTTTAACGACAAACGGGTCGGCAATTACACTAATACGAGCAAACACGGAGCGCTTGTTTGTCTATTTACATCTGTTAAAAATTTATACACAACGCAATAAACAATATTCTGCACCGACACACGAGAAGTGCGTATCAATTAAACACTCCTTTTACGCTTCCAGGTATTTTTGTAAGTTTCACATTTAGATAATTGAGGGAAACAGTTAAATTATCCAATACTAAACTGAACAGTTAGGAAACAGACCTTTCACTAACAGCTTAAAATACGTGTAAATATATCAATTTAGAAGAAAGACGGTAATAAATTGAGGGGTGCTGATGTTTCATTTATATATACACGAATAATCTTCAGAACTCGAGGCAGGTTCGTACTGGGCTATGAAAGTACTTTTATGTGCTTGTCGAAATCTACACTCTGGAAGTAATATTTCATCGGTATTTTCTTTGGTTTAATTTATGGCCTTTTGACGAATATAAAACGACTTTATCCTGGTTCTCTTGTGTGTCAGTTACTATACACTTATTCGTGCCAAGAATCTCAGCAACCCATGTTAACGATCCAATCTTTTCTTTATAGCATATAGTTACTACCTCCCCTTACGTCTTCTTTAAACTAATCCTCGTATTATAATTTATATTCACTGCTGCAGTTCCGCACTTCACTTAAAATACACGAGGGCGCGCTGAAAATTGATGTCTCCGAATTTATGTGAAAATTTGCTTTTTAAATAAAACAAGCTCAATTAACATTGTAAGACTTTGTTCTTCATGTCTACATATTTATTTCTTAACATTGTCACCCTGACAATGAACACTTTCTTCCTAACGAAAGACCAGTTTGTTCATACCATCACTGTAGATCGTTTGATTTTTTGACGGAGCCACTACCTGACCTCTGATTGCACCGGTTCATCACTATCAAAGTAAAGTCCTCAGAAGTATTCTTTAGGTTTTGGAAACAGAAGAAAATCGGTTGGGGCCATATATAGACTTTGTGGAGGGGGTTCGATGACAGTGAACGCAAGGTTTGAATTGTCACACATGTGTGTGGTCTGGCATTCATTGTCATGCTGTAAGAGAGGATGCTCCATGTGTAGACGAACTCTTTGAATTCGTGCTTTCAGCTTTACGAGGGTCTCACAGTACCTTGTACAGTTTATGGTGCTACCTTTAGGCATGAATTCCAAATGCACCACACCTAGAATATCAAATGGCTCTGAGCACTTCTGAGGTCATCAGTCCCCTAGAACTTAGAACTACTTAAACCTAACTAACCTGAAACATCACACACATTCATGCCCGAGGCAGGATTCGAACCTGCGCCGTAGCGGTCGCGCGGTTCCAGACTGTAGCGCCTAGAACCGCTCAGCCGCTTCGGCCGGGACCTTGAATATCCTACGACACTATAAACAAGACTTTGCATGCCACGAGCAACACCGTTCCTGCTGATAGCATGTTCTTAAACTTTTTGTCGTCGGCGACCCTTTGTGGTAGCCTTTTGGCTATTTCTATCAAACAATCCCTGAGCGAGTCAGACTCAACTACGACGTGACAGCAGGTGTGGCCACTGCACTTATACCTGGTTTACTGGAGTCCATAGGGGCTGGCCGTGCACCATTGCTTTTAACCCCATATCCTAACACAGTTAAAGTTCCTTAAACCTTGTCCTTGTATAGACTCATTAGCGAAAAATGTAGCGACAAAATATGTAATAAAAATAATTGAAGTATTTAAAAAGGTTCTCTCTCGATAATGATGTTGCCCAAAAATAGATTGTTTAGAGTTCAAAGCAAATGTTTATTTCACATAAGCTCATTAATATTTGTAAATGTTAACCTTACATAAAAGTAATACAGTAAATCGACTAAACAATAATCAAAATATTAGTGCAAATGTAGTTGTATAGTAAAATAATAGCATTTACAGACAGTAATCTATGCAAAACAAGTGCATAAAGCCTCCCATGAATTCACGAAACCAGTAGCAAAATTTGTTAGTGCGAACTCCCATCAACACTGACAGCAAAATCTAAAGCTCGTTAATCATGGATGCATTTGCGACGGAAACCTAATAAATGCGTCACACAATCTGCAACGATAAAACTGCAGCACATGTTAAAGTAGACAAACGCCTAAAAATGTTAAATAACGATAAAGTTGCGTGGTAGCAAAACAAATACACACGTAAAGCAACTTGAAAATTCTAAGTCCAGACCGAATTAAAAGTCCACAGCTCATTCCCTCGAAGTAATTCAAAGTTGCGAAATAGTTACAAGTGTTCAGCTCACGACCAATAAGTATTCTAACAAGTGCCACGAGTTCTGTCCTATATGATGTGGTACTCTAGTCAACAACCGTCACCGTTCTTCCCACTATTTCGAATACCAATCAAATTTCACAAGCTCCGCTGAGCACGCTGCTTTAACGACTCGGTCGCATGACCACTACTTAACTCAGGATAAATATTTGTAAAATTACCGCCATTCACTTATCAAAACTGAATATCTTATATATATATATTTTTACTTTGTGCCAGGAAGAGCTCTCAACAAGGGAAGTTTCCAGTCGTCTCGGATCGAAGCAAAGCGATGTTGTTCAGACACGGAGGAGATAGACAGGAAATGTCGATGGCATGCCTCGCTCAGGCAGCCCAAGGGCTACTACTGCAATGGATGACCGTTATCTACGGATTATTGCTCGGAGAAACCCTGATAGCAACGCCACCATGTTGAATAATGCTTTTCTGCATCCACAGGACGTCGTGTTATGGCCGGCCGGTGTGGCCGAGTGGTTCTAGGCGCTTCAGTCTGGAATCGCGTGACTGCTACGGTCGCAGGTTCGAATCCTGCCTTGGGCATGGATGTGTGTGATGTCATTAGGTTAGTTAGGTTTAAGAAGTTCGAAGTTCTAGGGGCTGATGACCTCAGATGTTAAGTCCCATAGTTCTCAGAGCCATTTCAACCGTCGTATTATGACTCAAAGTGTGCGCAATAGGCTGCATGATGCGAAACTTCACTCCCGACGTCCATGGCCAAGTCCATCTTTGCAACTACGACACCATGTAGCGCGGTACAGATGGGCCTAACCCGGTAAGGCTGCACGCCTTAGACAAACTGTTCAAATGGTTCACATGGCTCTAAGCACCATGGGACTTAACATCTGAGGTAATCAGTCCCTTAGACTTAGAACTACTTAAACCTAACTAACTTAAGGACATCACACACATCCATGCCCGAGGCAGGATTCGAACCTGCGACCGTAGCAGCAGTGCGGTTCCGGATTGAAGCGCCTAGAACCGCTCGGCCACAGCGGCCGGCTAGACAAACTGTCCAGCGAGTGCAGCAAGATGGAGATTTCCTGATGTTTTGGGGTGGAACTGTGTGGGGCCGACGTATAGCACTGATGGTCATGGAAGGTGCTGTAACGGCTGTACGATACGTGAACGCCATTCTCCGCCCGATAGTGCAACCATATCGACACCATATTGGCGAGGCATTTGTCTTCATGGACGACAATTCGCGACCCCATCGTGCACGTCTTGTGAATGACTTCCTTCAGGATAACGATATCGCTCGACTACAGTGGCCAGCATGTTCTCCAGACACAAACCCCAGCGAACATGCATGGGATAGATTGAAAAGGGTGACGTGCCCCACCAACCACTCCGAACTGCCGTTGAGGAGTGGGACAATCTGGACCAATAGTGTCTTGATGAACTTGTGGATAGTATGCCACGACGAATACAGGCATGCATCAATGCAAGAGGACGTGCTACTGGGTATGAGAGGTACCGGTGTGTACAGCAGTCTGGACCACCATCCCTAAAGGTCTCGGTGTATGGTGGTACAACATGTAATCTGTGGTTTTCATGAGCAATATAAAGGGTGGAAATGGCGTTTATGTTGATGTCTATTCCAATTTTCTGTACATGTTCCGGAACTTTCGGAACCGAAATGACGCAAAACTTTTTTTGATGTGTGTATAATCGTGTTCAGTTTGTGACCTCGTAATAAAACAGCGGTACAGTACTTAAAACTCTGTGCGCAAATATTTGAATATCTAGCCACATCCAGTGTTGCAAGGTGTTTCATGTCATTTCAAGAACTTCAAATACTTTGTCAACATTGAATTATGCTTGAGTTCATATAGGAATATGTTGAATTACGTACTGGGTTACTAATGCTGATCTTATAATGTGTGATCATATGGAGGATTCGTGGTTATGACACGATCTGCGTAAATAATTGTTTACAACTATTTGTCTTTTTGTTTTATAGCAACAGTAAGACGGTTTCACAACTGCTGGGATTATCAGCTTTCATTTGTTGGTTCAGGAGTGTAAACTATGTGATAGGTTCATTTCTTGTAGTTTTTATAATCTATGACAATTATAAATCTCAAAAAATGTTATATAATGTGCTTAAAAGGAAAGGTTTAATTTGCAGTGAACCCTCATCGCTGTGCTTATAATTCTCGCAGTATAATCACTTCTTATGTAGTTTCCGTAGATATTACAATTTTATTTCCATATTTCAAGCCAATCGGACCTCCGCCTGAGCTCGCCTAGCATGGACGCCGCTCCATCATCGTCTAGCGGCCAGCCAATCACCCCAACAAACAACTTAGCACTACCACAATTTTATCGTATAGGAAGCATTGTTGTAGTATCCATGTTTGTTTTCCTATGTGGGGCGCACAAAATGGTTCAAATGGCTCTGAGCACTATGGGACTGAACATCTTAGGTCATCAGTCCCCTAGAACTTAGAACTACTTAAACCTAACTAACCTAAGGACATCACACACATCCATGCCCGAGGCAGGATTCTAACCTGCGACCGTAGCGGCCGCGCGTGTGGGGCGCACAACTGCACGGTTATCTGCACTGCAGTATCCAAGAAATATATTTCAATTCCAGGTCCGACTGAAGATCTAGCTTATGGAGTTGTGATCTGACCGTTAGACATTGTTCCATCAGTCCGCGTATAATTTTTGCAGAATACTAAATCTTCATGCAAAGATGGCTCTGCAGAGAGCATATCTGCACTTGAATAATATAGCAGTCTGCTTGCTCTCTTCGTGCCATTCGTACACACTATTCGATGACACGATATTCGTGAACATATCACTGTACTGTATAAACTAATGATTAAGTCTAATCATTGCACAAGAAAAATCTTGAAATATACGCTGCGAATTCGAGCCAACTCCACCCGAGGTAGTCAGTTCACTCCTCCAGAAATACAGCTTAGCGACTTATATCACTGCGTCTGAGTGACGTGGTGTAGTGGTTGAAACAATGAGTTGTATTCCAGGGAAGCAGGGCTTAAACATACGTCCAGCGCTCTTGTGTTAAGTTTCCCAGAATTTCCGTTAATCACTTCAAATGAGAACACTGGAAGGACAAGAGGAAAGTTACGGCTTAACTTCTCTCAACGATGAGGTCATTGGAAATGGAACACCTGCTCGGGATGGAGGAGGATGGGTAAGGAAACCAACCCTGCTTTTCCAAAGGAAGAGCTATATCCACGAGTATTCGGATATAAGTGCATACGTCAGAACCCAGGAGAGGAGCACCTGAACCCGCAACCTGCAAGGGCCGCCTACTAAAAGAACAGAATACCAGCCTGTAGCTGAGCTGAACACCCTTGGCTGAACGACAGACAGGATAGAGACAAGACCAAATCGTCCTATACAAACAGCGAAGTGCAAAGCGGAAACCGTCACAACGATGTCAACAGGCCAGGAGCCAAGATAGACCAATCCTAATAGTGATCAGAGAGATATAACAAAGTAAGGTTGTCACGAAACACTTGAAGCACAGTGTTGACAGTAACCGACAATATCAGACGCGCGTATTGAACTGACTGACAGTTCGCTTGGCCGACCGTGTTTACATACGTCGCGAGGAACGCTATTTGCCCGAGATTCACGTGGCGAGATGACTGGCGCGAGCGCAGCGTTGCGGCGAGACTGTGCACTCTTTAACGGCCATCGAGGTCCATTTCCGCGGGTGGGCATTCAATTTCCGCGGACCCGGATACCAGAGGAACTATCCTGGATTTTTCCTGAAGAGATTTAGAGAAACCACGAAATCTTATGTCTTGGTGGCCGATCTACGAATTGTAGCCCGGTCTTCTTGAATGCGAACCCTGCGTTTCAGTGCTGCGCTGCCACTTTCAGTCTCTGCATCTGCACCTGCATCTACGTCTACATCCAAACTCCGCAAGCCACCTTAGGATGTGTGGCGGAGGGTACTTCGTATACTACTGTCACTACCGCCTTTTCTTTTTCCAGTCGTGTAAGATGCCCGGGAAGAACGATTCCTGGCAAGACATGAATACTCTGCTAATCACATTTAAGTGACGGGCTGAGGGTTCATCGATCCACCTTAACAAATCTCTATTATTCAAATCTCGTTTAGCGGGCGGGAGGAACGAACACCTATATGTTTCCGTACGAGCTGTGATTTTCCTTATTTTATCATGGTGATCGTTTCTCCCTATGTAGGCCAGCGTCAACAAAATATTTTCGGATTCGGAGGAGAAAGTTGGGGATTGAAATTTCGTGAGAACATTCCACAACAACGAAAAACGTCTTTGTTTTAATGATGTCCACCCCAAATCCTGTACCATTTCAGTGACACCCTCTGCTCTGTTTCGCGATAATAAAAAATGTGCTGCCCTTCACTGAACCTTTTCGATGTACTCCGTCAGCCCTATCTGGTAAGGCTCCCACACCGCGCAGCAGTGGTCTAAAAGAGGACGGGCAAATGTAGTGTAGGTAGTCTCTTTAGTAGATCTGTTACATTTCCTAAGTGTTGCGCCAATAAAACGCAGTCTTTGGTTAGCCATCCCCAAAACATTTTCCGTGTTTTCCTTCCAGTTTAAGTTGTTCGTAATTGTAATTCCTAGGTATTTAGCGGACTCTACTTCCTTTAGATTTGACTGATTTATCGTGTAACCGAAGTTTCACGGATTATTTTTAGGACACATGTTGATGACTTCACACTTTTCATGTGACCTCGAATCTGACTTTTCCTTCATGTTGCCGGCCGGAGTGGCCGAGCGGTTCTAGGCGCTACAGTCTGGAACCGCGCGACCGCTACGTTCGCAGGTTCGAATCCTGCCTCGGGCATGGATGTGTGTGATGTAGTTAAGTTAGTTAGGTTTAAGTAGTTCTAAGTTCTAGGGGACTAATGACCTCAGAAGTTAAGTCCCATAGTGCTCAGAGCCATTTGAACCATTTTTTTCCTTCATGTTATTTTCACGAGATATACTTAGGAGAAAAATTAACAGTAGACCATACCGCGATGCAGAGCGCCTCCGAGTCAACCTCTGCCACTGTAGTTGGCTGATCATCTCCGTAAGGCTTTCGTGCTTACTGAAGAACCTGTAACGAATCGAGATGCTCTGTTTGGATCTTCTCATTTCCTCTGTCAGTCCTACCTAGTACGGATCCCAGACTACCGAGTAATATTCAAGTATTGGTCGTGTTTTGTAAGATACTTCCTTTTCTGGTCGGCAAAATTTTCTGAGGATTCTTAGAATGAATCTCTGTCTTGCATTTGCCTTTCCTGCGATTAATATTGTGTGGTCGTTCCACTTCATATCGCTTCGTACGCCCACTCCCAGATATTTTATGGAAGTAACTGTTTCCAGTGATTGTTCTGCAATCGTGTAACCATACAATAAAAGGTCTTTATGTCTATGTATTTACAATACGTTACAGTTGTTGATGTTGAAGGAAAATTGCCGCTCCCTGCGGTTCGGCGGAGCTCCACGATTTGCAGCGGTCGAGGAGACTATCCAAAGCTGTCACATCTGACATCCCTGACCTAGCCCATCGGACTTCCACTTGTTTGGGCCATTAAAGGATGCCATTTGTGGAAGTCATTTTGAGAACGATGAGGAGGTGATTCACACGGTGAAGCACTGGCTCCGCCACTGGAACAAGGATTGGTACCGGCAGCTTGTTTCGCGTTGGAGGAAGGCCTAGAACGACATGGGGATTACGTGGAAAAATAGGGTGTGAAGATAAGACACCATTCTTTCAAAAAAATGGTTCAAATGGCTCTGAGCACTATGGCACTTAACATCTGAGGTCATCAGTCCCCTAGAACTTAGAACTACTTAAACCTAATTAACCTAAGTGTGCACATCCATGCCCGAGGCAGGATTCGAACCTGCGACCGTAGTGGTCGCGCGGTTCCAGACTGAGGCCCCTAGAACCGCTCGGCCACACATAATTCTCATTATGTTCAATAAAGAATTGTTGAAGAAAAAATGTGATGCATTGCCTTCTGGGCAACTCACTTACATCTTGGTGACCGGATGGGCGTTTGAACCGCCATTACCCTAGTGCTTTATCACTGCACCAACTCGCCCGCCATATTTTACCGTGAACATCAGGTGTGATAAAATTATCGAACTCGTAAGTGCCCCGTTCGTTAAAAAAAAAAAGGAAAATAAAAGAAAGCAGACTCTGCTGCATTTGGGAGCCTGCCGCGGTGGCCGAGCGGTTCTAGGCGCTTCATCCTGCCTCGAGCATGGATGTGTGTGCTGTCCTTAGGTTAGTTAGGTTTAAGTAGTTCTAAATTCTAGGGGACGGATGACTTCAGATGTCCCGTAGTGCTCAGTGCCATTTGAACCTTTTTGCTGCATTTGGTAAAGTCAACACTTTCTTAGACAAGTCAATCTCCTGCACAGATAATTAGGAAAATGAGGCAAAATAACGTTAGCAACGAGGCACTGCACGTAGTGCAACAAAAGAGGAGTCTGTCTGGTGAGAACTCGTGGGAATAATTTCGTACACTTTCGAATGTGCATTAGAAGTTCGTCGCCGGGACACTCGCAATTCTAGTTTCATTTCCTCGGTAGGCGACTTCACAGTCGCTTTGAAATGACAAGAAAGCGCGCATATATAGCAGCGCCGGCGCTTAATTGAAGGCGTGAGACGTGCTCTCAAGTTCCCTGCGCCTGCCGCGTGCCGCCTGTTGCGTGGCGCCGCGCGGCCAAGTCAAATAACTGGCAAATTAACAGTCCGCCCTGTCCCTATGCCGTGCCTACTGTTTGCTCACTCGTTTCTGTAATGGCTGCAGCCAATTCAGTTCGCTCTGCAAATGTTTCTCTCGTTGTCCGCAAATATTTGCATCAACTAAAAAACTCACTTTCACGTCGGTCATCCGTGGATTTCTAGTGTCCCCCATTTAATTAACTGCCTTGCAAACTCCACGGCGACCTTTTGTTAATCAGTTCCTTCCGTATTTGCATCGGCACACAGCAGATCAATGGCTTCCACGTCACATGTGGGACCTCGTCTCGTCCATTAGCAGACGCTATATTGAAAGATGGATCGCTTCTGTCCTTTAACACTTTTTTGTTAAGAATCACCCAAGCGGTAAGTTGCACCGAAAAATATATGGTTAGAAAATTTCTTGAAACACAATTCAGAACATACACTCCTGGAAATTGAAATAAGAACACCGTGAATTCATTGTCCCAGGAAGGGGAAACTTTATTGACACATTCCTGGGGTCAGATACATCACATGATCATACTGACAGAACCACAGGCACATAGACACAGGCAACAGAGCATGCACAATGTCGGCACTAGTACAGTGTATATCCACCTTTCGCAGCAATGCAGGCTGCTATTCTCCCATGGAGACGATCGTAGAGATGCTGGATGTAGTCATGTGGAACGGCTTGCCATGCCATTTCCACCTGGCGCCTCAGTTGGACCAGCGTTCGTGCTGGACGTGCAGACCGCGTGAGACGACGCTTCATCCAGTCCCAATCATGCTCAATGGGGGACAGATCCGGAGATCTTGCTGGCCAGGGTAGTTGACTTACACCTTCTAGAGCACGTTGGGCGGCACGGGATACATGCGGACGTGCATTGTCCTGTTGGAACAGCAAGTTGCCTTGCCGGTCTAGGAATGGTAGAACGATGGGTTCGATGACGGTTTGGATGTACCGTGCACTATTCAGTGTCCCCTCGACGATCACCAGTGGTGTACGGCCAGTGTAGGAGATCGCTCCCCACACCATGACGCCGGGTGTTGGCCCTGTGTGCCTCAGTCGTATGCAGTCCTGATTGTGGCGCTCACCTGCACGGCGCCAAACACGCATACGACCATCATTGGCACCAAGGCAGAAGCGACTCTCATCGCTGAAGACGACACGTCTCCATTCGTCCCTCCATTCACGCCTGTCGCGACACCACTGGAGGCGGGCTGCACGATGTTGGGGCGTGAGCGGAAGACGGCCTAACGGTGTGCGGGACCGTAGCCCAGCTTCATGGAGACGGTTGCGAATGGTCCTCGCCGATACCCCAGGAGCAACAGTGTCCCTAATTTGCTGGGAAGTGGCGGTGCGGTCCCCTACGGCACTGCGTAGGATCCTACGGTCTTGGCGTGCATCCGTGCGTCGCTGCGGTCCGGTCCCAGGTCGACGGGCACGTGCACCTTCCGCCGACCACTAGCGACAACATCGATGTACTGTGGAGACCTCACGCCCCACGTGTTGAGCAATTCGGCGGTACGTCCACCCGGCCTCCCGCATGCCCACTATACGCCCTCGCTCAAAGTCCGTCAACTGCACATACGGTTCACGTCCACGCTGTCGCGTCATGCTACCAGTGTTAAAGACTGCGATGGAGCTCCGTATGCCACGGCAAACTGGCTGACACTGACGGCGGCGGTGCACAAATGCTGCGCAGCTAGCGCCATTTGACGGCCAACACGGCGGTTCCTGGTGTGTCCGCTGTGCCGTGCGTGTGATCATTGCTTGTACAGCCCTCTCGCAGTGTCCGAAGCAAGTATGGTGGGTCTGACACACCGGTGTCAATGTGTTCTTTTTTCCATTTCCAGGAGTGTATTTTAAATGTAGTTGCAATATTCTTTGGTGATAATTAAGCTTGTGTAACACTGTGCTCAATAGAACCATAAGTCTGATCAGTATTCGTATTGAGGCGCATATATTAAAGACAATTTGGAAACTAACTATTTCTATTGGATGTTAACAAAATGGTTCAAATGGCTCTGAGCACTATGGGACTTGACTTCTGAGGTCGTCAGTCCCCTAGAACGTAGAACTACTTAAACCTAACCTAACCTAAGGACATCACACACAGCCATGCCCGAGGTAGGATTCGAACCTGCGACCGTAGCAGTCGCGGGGTTCCAAACTGTAGCGCCTAGAACCGCTCGACCACACCGGCTGGCGGAAGTTAACAGTATGTCAGTGTTGATCGTAGATTATTACAGAGCGTTTCAAAACCAAAATGATCAGTATTACTGAAAGATAATGCTTTTCTGCTGTGACATATTTTCTCAGCAATAGTAATTGGCGAACAGCTTTATTCCGAGGTGTCTTCTCTTCACCATGAATACCACTGCCTCGTAGTACAGTCCTCTGCTTGGTATCTTTGTATGACACTCTATGAGTACGGCATTTCTTGCGAAAAAATGGTTCTAGGTTGAATTCCAACCCAGCAGACCGTTTTCATCAGTCCACAAGTTTCAAAACGACGCATGCTCCACTTTAAAGTAGACTATGGAAAAATCATTTCTCCGAAGTACGCTGGACAAGTTGGTGAAGCTTGGAAACTACGGGATATGTATTAGCAGAACAGAAGCTGTGATAACGGACCATGAGTCGTGTCTGGTTAGCTCAGTCGACAATAGGATTAGCCTCTAAAGTTAATGTTCCGGGTTCTTGTCACGGTCCGACCCACAGATCTAATCTAATAGCAGATTTAAGTAATGAGATGGTTTGAAAAGAGTCGTTCGGCCGATCTCTTAGTATGCGTGGGCCTTTATCAGGTAGTATGAACAATGGAGACAGGGAGTATCCAAAGAAGAGAAACACATTTCGTCACGGTTCAATTAGTATGCAAGCCATCGTAGTTACAGTGGTAGACGTTGCAAGAAGAGTCAAGTAACACATTACCTCTTCCCATGTACGAGAAATGACCTTAAGTATAGATTCCGTAATTCGAGTTTGACGCAAGGCTGTAATTCCACGAAAAGCTCTCTCCGTCTTTCTGGCCACCTATCAATCCAAATCCACTTCTCTCTTTCCCTTCCCGATTTCACTCTACCTCCTGCACATCCTCCTCTTCTATCACTCACTCTGTTATATCACTCCTGCATATGAATTCGTATACTAAACAACGGAGGAAACAACCCGTACGGCTAGCGCATTATAACTAACGTATTTCTTACAAATAATCCCGGGAAAACTAAAGATATATTTACTGCTTCTCCTAGCGTCCCTCAGTACTGTCCCAGAAATCGACGAAACAGTGAACTCTAACCCCCATTTCTTCTTGTATAAACACAAATAGATAAGAAACAAAACTCTTTTAGTTTGCAATTGTTCATATTGAACTTCCGGGAATAAAAATTAATTATCTACAGCCTTCGCTGTTGATGTTTTGCAATAATCCTGCACGTGCGTGGCCAAAGCAAATACAGTTACTGAATTTGACTTTAGACTTCTTCCAGTAAAAAACAGTAAATATACGCGTTCTTGCTCATGCAATTATGTATCTATCTTGAGTGTTTCCTTGTTCAGATCAAAATATCGAGCGCGGTGGGGCAGTGGCAAGACACTCCAGCTGTTTTCCGGAGGACTGATATTCAGAGTTAAGTTTTCCGGTATTTCCTTAACCCGGTTAAGGCGCATGATAAAATGGTTCCTCTGGAAGGACACGGCCCATTTGCTTGCCGTATTCGAGCTTGTGCTCCCCCTTTAATGAAATCCTTGTCGAGGGGACGATCCCCAACAAATTTCCATCTCATTCCTTTCAAACCCAATTTTACGTCTCGCATCTCTCATCGGATTTAGAAACAAAGCGTGTCTTATACTCAATATGCTCTCTGTACGAATTTCTTGCTTCCAAACTTTTCGGATGAACTTAGAAAGAACCGCTTGAGTGAGAGGTCCCAAAGGCCAATGACGTTTACGGCCTTCGACGCCTACCATATTGTCTATCATCCAAATACAATATTGGTTGCTAATGACAACAGGGCGCGGGACTGAGGGTATCCAATGGTGAGCACAGCATGAGACTACGGAGCGTAGTTGAACCACTTAGTCGACGAATAACTGACAACGGCGCTACAGTGCTGGTGGAGTTGGTACGAAGCTAAGAAATGGGGATAAACAAAGTTGCCGAAGTTCACAGTTCTTCAAAAAGGAACTCAAGAAATTTCGCAGAGTGAGTTAGAATTGGTAGATGAAACATTAGCGTTTATGCAAGATAAGTCAGTGAAATGTATGCTCTCGTATACGCTCGATGGTGCGGATAATATACACGAGGAGTTCAATGATGGCGATATGTGCTTAAAAGTGAAAGTCATACTGAAACAAGTATCGAGTCACGTAATTCATCATCCTTGTCGGACAGGGAGTAACAGATCCAGTCTCCAAGGACAATTCTGGTCCAAGGAGCGGAGACTAAACATACCTACGTACAGTATAGTAAAAAAAAAAAAACAGTCATGAACAGATTTCTTGTAAGTCCACAGCAATATGACCGTGTAGTGCTTAAACCACGGTTACTGATGTGTGGGCAAGGCGTACTTGTTAGAACAACTGCTGTTCTAGGGCGCTCGGTGAAATTTACAGAGTATGCATGATAGTGACTTACTACGTTATGCATATCAAATTACGCACGACACAGATTAAAGTGATTTCAAGGGAATCACTGGATAGTAGCATAAATTAAAACAGTGCTACAGAATTGGAAAACGTAAGATAATGAAATTTCAAACAAAGCGTCAACTTGACGATCCGCAGCAAGCTGCGGAATCAACCCGAAAATTTGTATATGAGCTAAACTTATCCCATCGTTCAGTAAGGAACTTGTTTTCAGCTCCGACAAATCGCGATTTGAAGAGGAAATGCTTATAAACCTTGGATATTAGAGATACCCAGAGATTTGTATCAAGATCGACTAACATCACTGTCCTAACGTATTTGTATGCAATTACGCCGACTCTTAATCTAGATGGTAAATTGGTTGGAAAGTTATTTACTGTAAGAACTGGGAGATGATCTACCAGCTACGATTCTTTCTCGTGTACTTGATCTTGCAAGGGCAGCAGGGAATATTTACGTCAAAGAAACCAAGAGTGGGGAAATGGGCGTCAGGAGACTACAACTATGATATGAGCACTGCTTTTGGCCCAACCTGGTCAAAATAACTTGCTTTTGCTTGATTACTGGACTGCGTATAAAAATCATGCTCCTTTAGAGCGACGTATGTGACATTGCAGTTCATTCCACCTGGAACCACTGGACAAGTTTAGCCGCAGAATGAAATTTTCACTCTACAGTGGAGTGTGCGCTGATATGAAACTTCCTGGCAGATTAAAACTGTGTGCCACACCGAGACTCGAACTCAAGACCTCTGCCATTCGCGGGCAAGTGCTCTACCAACTGAGCTACCCAAGCACGACTCATTCTAGAAACATCCCCCAGGCTGTGGTTAAGCCATGTCTCCGCAATATCCTTTCTTCCAGGAGTGCTAGTTCTGCAAGGTTCGCAGGAGAGCTTCTGTGAAGTTTGGAAGGTAGGAGACGAGGTACTGGCGGAATTAAAGCTGTGAGGACGGGGCGTGAGTCGTGCTTGGGTAGCTCAGTTGGTAGAGCACTTGCCCGCGAATGGCAGAGGTTTCGAGTTCGAGTCTCGGTCTGGCACAGAGTTTTAATCTGCCACGAAGTTTCAAGTTTAGCCGTGCCTATAGAACATATATCACACTATTTGCAGGTACTTCTTAAAGGAAAGCCAGTTTCACGATAACCTACACGACAGACTGTTTCGCATTCAGTTGCATGCCATCGTATTCCATCAGTTCTCATCACCCCTTTACATCAATATGATTCCATGTTCGTTCCTTACGAGTAGATAGCTAGCTAAACGTCCTGCACAGTTTGTAATTCACAATGAGTACGCCTTTTATCTTGATGGTGTGAAACTTTGTGATCACTGAGACGAGCCATTTTTCATTCCGTGTTCGTTGTGCAAGTTAATGGTTTGTTATGAACGTTTCTTGAATGACGACGATGTCGATTTAGTGAAGTGTAATATATACACCTCATAGCAGGTTGCCCCTCCGGCCACTCATTTTCTGTCGCTCTCCTGATGGACATGGTGAGTGATTAGCAGCTAATGTTTTGCCTCTCATAATTGTTAACTCAATACTTTTAAATGAGCCTTACTAAACAACAAACTTCCGACCTCGCACTCACGGGGTTCCTTCTTGTTAATGTGACCTTTTTTCTTTTTGGCATCGATGTAAGTTGGAAGCAGGAAAATTGTTTTTTTTACTAATACTTGGCATAAAACATTTTTCAGTTCGACACGCAGCGTAAATATCATCGACTGGTTCGAGCCGTCGTCCGGTATACAAGAGCAAGTTCGCTGCTGGAAAAATGTGCTCTTTGTTATTACGGCAGCGTTCCTATGTGGGCTGCAAATGTTCTGCTTACTGCACAGAGCTGTCTCCGCGGCATATGCGAGCTTTGAAACCGCTAATTAATTAAACACAGCTCCCTTAGTGTGTAGGCATTACGACTATTATTTTAAACCGGAACAGTAATATAACGGCCACATCCCACACATGTAAGCGCAGACAAACGGCTTTATTGAAACTACAAAATCCAAGCGAGTTAATTAATTGCTCTCTATACTTCCACATTTCGTTATTTCAACATTATATGAATACATTACCCTTTGTTGTCTGCTATATTTTCGCAGATGCAATGTTTCTACACTTACGGAATATTCGGGGGAGGGGATTTTCGAGGATTTTCGAAACTGAAATCTCCTGCAGAACGCGATTATCAAATTAAATTCTATAACTATAATTACTTTTACTTATTTCCAGCTGCAAAAAAATCGTAGACTCTTGTGGAAGTAAAAATCTGGTGTAATTAAATGTTGTGTATCACTTAATTACAGGCTTTTCAGAAAAGAGCTTGCAGTATGAGCAAGAGAAAATGGTAACTATGTTAGTGTCCTGTTTTTATATCACGTGCTGTAATATACTGACAACGTTCTATAGATCCCCTCTCAGTTTCTTTCATTCAGTGGAGACATCACTTATGTCATCTGTCGATGAACACAGAAGATTGAAGTGTGACCCATTAACTACGCACGAATAAAGTAGAGCGCTTACAGTCCACAGTCAATTCGTCTCACAGTGAATAAGCCGTCGTCTTCAGTGAAGGGCCCGTGAGTCCTGTTTCCCCAATGAAATTTGCGATCACAGTTAATAAACGTATAGTACGCTCCGATGTTAGCAGACACAGAATGTGTTATTCCAGATGGTTCAAATGGCTCTGAGCACTATGCGACTTAACTTCTGAGGTCATCAGTCGCCTAGAACTTAGAACCAATTAAACCTAACTAACCTAAGGACATCACACATATCCATGCCCGAGGCAGGATTTGAACCTGCGACCGTAGCGGTCGCTCGGCTCCAGACTGTAGCGCCTAGAACCGCACGGCCATGTGTTATTCCATTCTCAGATTACAGCCAATGCGAGGGCAAGGACAAGTTACGGATATGGTTTGCTTGTTGCAGGGGGAGATATGTCTACAGGATGGTTTGCTTGTTGCAGGGAGAGATATGTCTACAGGATGGTTTGCTCGTTGCAGGGGGAGATATGTCTACAGGTTCCAGAACGTGAGTGTGGCTGTAGCCATCAATAGTGATGATACACGTGTACTAAACCCATAGATATGCTCATGAATTTTAAAGCATCAGCAGCAAATATTTGTTTGTAAAAGGAAATATTGCGCAGCGGGTACTCATGAAATCGCATTTGAATGTTGGTGCTCTGTGAGAAGATCTTGTGGAAGAAAGATAAAACGTTTAACAGCGTGTGTCCGAATTTGAAAGCGGCAGAATCGATGCCTATCGACATTGGTGTATCGTTTTGTAATAGTGATGCCTCAGTTAGTCAGGATCGCACGTGTGACAAGCGAACATGTAAGTGATCGATTCGAGAGAGCCTTACTCAAGCGTCATGCATGACCTCATTGGCCCCGGGCACACTCGCCTTAGAGGACATACGTATTGCTCGGTCGTGCAGTATCGTACAGGCCCGCCACGTACCATGAGTTAGAAAATGGGTTTGTTTGGAGCAAGACGCGTATCCATACGTATTGCATGTGATGTTTGGAGAACCAGAGATTATCATCACGGCAACCATTATTGCGCCTTTTCAGATGAATCCAAGTTTTGTCTACATCGTCACGAAGGAGGTTTCTATTGGTGAGTGATCTATGCTTTGAGAATAACAAACGTTGCCAGAGTGCATTCGTCAATGGCATAAGGGACCAACATCTGGTGCGATGATCTATCTATCTATCGCTTGCGCCTTGTCCTGCAATTACGCAGGGTCAGCCTATCGTTAATCGGATTTGGCATGTTAATGGTTAAGTGGTGGCCGGATGCCCTTCCTGCCGCCTCCCGGTACCCCCCGGGACCCAATAAGTTACCCCAACTCTGCGTCGAGTGTAATCCATGGAATAGTGCGAATGTGTTCAGATGTCTGCGAGCCGTGTAACTGAGGTGGAACTTGGGGACCAGCCCGGTATTCACTTAGTGGGATGTGGAAAACCGCCTAAAAATCACATCCAGGCTGGCCGGCACATCGGCTCTCGACGTTTATCCACCGGGCGGATTCGATCCGGGGCCGGCGCGTCTACCCGAGTCCAGGAAGCAGCGCGTTAGCGCTCTCGGCTACCCTGGCGGGTCAACATCTGGTGCGATGATATGGCGTCCTACTGAGTACACAATACTATCACCTCTGATTTTCGTAGCAGGCACTTTGGGCCGCAGACATTAAACATCTGTAATGTTAAAGTCGAAGTCTGTGCCCTATCGTTCAGGTCTCCGTGACATTAACTTTCAACAAGATAACGAAAGACCGCTCGTCACACGTGTTCTCCTGATCTACCACGATACAGAGGAAGTTTGACTGTTGCCTTGACCAGCACGTTCTAAGGTCTCCGATAACAAAATCCGGTCATACGTGGTCAGGAGACTAGCACACCATCACTCACAACCACTACGATTGAAGACCTTTTGCGCAGAAGTGAAGAAACACGGAATGGTGTACCTGTATCTCTAATACAACGTCAGTTTGACTCGACGCCGTTGTTGCTGCCAAAGATCTCAATTTTGTGTTCTAAATTTCTCATCCTATGTAGCCCAAACCACCTGCAAATGCAATCATGTGTTCTCCCTACGGTATAAGCAACAGTAAGTAAATATTTGTTGCCTTCTGTCCCACAGGTTATTACAATTTTAATTGCTAATTTTAATCAAAAAGTGTTAGGCCTCTTTGATATTACACTGCTTCATTAGTTTACGAACAGAACAGTGAAATAAAGGTGCGGTTGAAGTCAGCAGATTTTATAATTTATTTATTTGCACTGAAGTCACGAAATAACAAGATGCACGTCCAAAGGAACAGGCACAGCGGTGACTACAGCCGCTATGAAATACATTAAATGTATTCGCAATCAGCTAGAGAATGGAAAGACGAAAATGAAAATTTGTGCCAGACCGGTACTCGAACCCGGATTCCCGCTTATCGCGAGCGGTCGCCTTACCATTAGCTATCTTTTTTTTTTTTTTTTTTTTTTTTGTTCGTTGTATTTGGTCGTAGCGGATGTCACATGCCATCTGTTGAAGTTCGTTGTTGATCCTTTCACTCAGTCTTTTTGTTACAGAGAGCAGCCAGCTCTCTAAGCCAGCACGCTGAGCTATCGTGCCGGCTGTATCCGTGCACGGCTCATAGTGGCCATATCCAAACTTCCACATGTCCTCACCCATGTGTCGTTAACCTGTACTAATGCATCTGTTATGTATATTCCCGTACAGGTCAAACATTTTATCTGGAAGTCGCTTGCCCGGTATCGGCGGATAAATAAGATATTGCATTGTCTGTTTTATTCTGAATACGTCGCGAAGTTCCTTTGGACACGCATGAATGTCCAGACGAACAGGCACTGCGTCGACTACAGCCGTTATAAAACACTTTAAATGTATTCGCATTAGGGAATGCTGATGTTTGTCCATCAGACCCGCCTGGTTAGCCGCGCGCGCTAACTCGCTTCTTTCTGGACTCGGGTAGACGCGCCGGCCCCGGATCGAATCCGCCCGGCGGGTTAACGACGAGGGCCGGTGTGCCGGCCAGCCTGGATGTGGTTTTTAGGCGGTTTTCCACATCCCCCTAGGTGACTACCGGGCTGGTCCCCACGTCCCTCTTCAGTTACACGGCTCGCAGACATCTGACCACTTTCGCACTATTCCATGGATTACACTAGTCGCAGACAGTTGGGGTACACAAATTCCTTCCCGGGGGGTACGGGATGGCGGCAGGAAGGGCATCCGGCCACCCCTACAACTAAGATTGCCACATCCGATTAACCATGCTGACCCTGCGTATCCGCGGGAAAAACGGCACAAGCAAAAGAAAAAGAAAAACAAAAGAAGATGGTTGTCCATAAGTAGCGGGTGGTTGTGATTGAAGTGCAGCTGCTAACAGAGGTTCAGCGTGGGCTGTAATAATCTTATAGCATCGAAACTTGATAGATATTCTAACTCGTTAATGCGAAATCGATATTCGGCGGGGAAAAAAATTAGCCCTAATTTTAGCCAGCAACTGCAAACCTGGCGCTGCGAATGCAAGAAAGACATATATAAATGCCTCCATATGTGGTGGATCAGGTGCGGGACGTGGGCAGAAAAGAGCAAACAAGTGCGAAAGACACAATGTTGATTTTATTATTAACCGCCGCTTACGCAGTTTGTTCGGTATGTGCACCAGAGACATCGACGAGATGCTGCATCCGTGAAACGGCGTGATCAGCAGATGTTCCCAGCAGTTCCGGAGGAATCTGAGCAACGTGTTCCTATACACTGGTCTTCAGATGAGGTAGAGGTCGAGCGAGTCCCTGGTAAATGCGTTCTCTTAAATATCCAAAGAGCCAGAAGTGACATGGATTCAGATCAGGTGATCTTGCAGGCCATGCATCTCGAAAACCTCTGAAGAGAATGTGTTCGTGGAATGATGTATTAAGCAGATCTTTCACTGGACGAGCAACATGAGGTGTGAACCCATTTTGCATGAGAACAGTGGTTTCCACACAGCTGTGTTCTTTTATGGTTCAAATGACTCTAAGCACTATGGGACTTAACATCTGAGGTCATCAGTGCCCTAGACGTAGAACTACTTAAACCTAACTAACCTAAGGGCATCACACACATCCATGCCCGAGGCAGGATTCGAACCTGCGACCGTAGCAGCAGCGCGGTTCCGGACTGAAGCGTCTTGAACCGCTCGGTCACAAGGCCGGCTGTGTTCTTTTAAACACACAGCTGCTGCACAAGAAGTTCTCAATGACGTGCAAACGTCATGATACACCTAACATTCCCTCCGGGTGTATTTTCTTCGAAGAAGAAAGGACCGAGAATAAAGTGCTTTCCAATTCGCACCACACAGTGACATGCGACGAGTACAATTGCTCTTCGTCACAACACGCTGTTATATCTAGAGCCAGTTTGCAGTATATTTTACTATGAAATCAATCAGTAATGCTGCCACACAATGTAATGTCAAAGAGTCTTACCTCTTAAGGGGCTCCGGAACGCCCTATACTTGCAATGTTAAAATAACGCTTATAAATTACATCTTTCCTCACAAAGTATTTGAGGTAGGAAGTTGAACTTTTTACAGATTATTTATTGGAATATGGGCTACAACTTAACACAGGGATTTTACAAAATTTTAGTTCAGTTATTAAAGATGATTTTTTTTTCAATTGTAATGAAAATTCACAACATTTTTTTGCAATTTTTTATTTATATATTCAAAAATATACAGTTTTTTGGAAAAACGCTGTGTTAAATTATGCAGATGGTACTGTGTAACATTTACTGAAAGTTTGAAACAAATATGTTTGGAAGATCCTTAGAAAACATGCAATTAGTATGAGAAAATAAAAGTTTTGGGAATCGAGCGACAAAGATTGGATTAACCTTTTAGTGCATTCCAGGTCCATAGGATGGATTATCTTCATCCTCTGCAAACTCCTCCTCCAGCTTCCTCTTGTTCCTCCTCCTGTTGACTCTTGCTTGTATTTCTAGACTCTTTACAGCCCTGTCTGCAGCCCGAAGGCGTTCCTTGTCTAAAGCAAGCATCGCTCGTTGTTGTGTTCGTAGATTTTGCTACCATTTTCTGCAGTTGCAGTTACTGCAACACTGTTCCAAAAGGTGGTCATGTATGAACACTCATGACATTTCAGTTGTATTTCACTAGCAAGTCCTACGTGCTTTATTATGGAGAGTTCCAGACCAACTTCACTACAATGAATACATCTTACACAGTTTGAAAAAATTTCTTTGAGAACCGACATATCAAATATTTCATTCACATCCGATTCGCCCATAAAACATTCATAGTTTTCACTCATTGAACCAAGCTTCTTCTGTGAAGTACTTTCTTTCCCACTTTGACTGCTATGGGCAGGTGTACTTGAGAGGTTAGGTTCACTCACTTGGTTATCGTCTTTATTGTTTACAGTAATAACACATACCTTTGGCTTTCCAACATTTCTTCTTTTCTTAAAAGCCTTCAGAGGATTTCTAATAACTTTACTTTTACTCATTGTTACACTTCAACAAAACAGAGACTCAAGAAACAGAACTAATTACGAATATTTTCGAGATAACGACAGAGTAAATAAACATGAAACAATCGACAATCCCACCAGCGATATATATTGAACCATCACAGGTTAGCCACAACACATACTTTATCTCACATCACTAAAATGTACCTGATGAACACGGACGTTAATAATAACACCATTTGACAGCAGTTTAACAGCGCCACAGTGGGTCATGCCCATGTAGGACGCATTTCAAAAAAAATTTAAAAACAGTTGTAGTCTTCGGAATTGAATAAATTATATATCTATTAAAAGGTAATAGTCTGCAGATTCAGAAAACGCAAAAAAGTAAAAATTGAACTTTTCATGATTTTGAGCCTTTCCGGAGCCCCTTAAGTTATAGTGATATTTACCACCATTTCGTAAATAGAATAACTCTGCTGCTGATGAACCATTGCCGGGCCATGTGGCCGAGCGGTTCTAGGTACTTCAGTCAGGAATCGCGCGACCGCCACGGTCGCAGGTTCTAATCCTGCCTCGGGTATGGATGTGTGTGATGTCTTTAGGTTAGTTAGGTTTAAGTAGTTCTAAGTTCTAGGAGACTGATGACCTCAGATGTTAAGTCACATAGTGCTCAGACCCATTTCAACCATTTGATGAACCATTCACCACTGTGCAAGGATCTTAACTAACAAGGACTACACACTTCTCAAGTAATAAAATGGAGATGGGGATTGTAGTGTTTGATTTTTATTGGCCTAGAGAGGAAAGGGGGGAGGGGGAGATGCTTTCCACTTTGCCCTACAGCTGTGGATGAACAAGTGACCGGTATTGGGATATGTTATGACCTTCATTGTACCACATGCACCTTCCCGAGATGTGTGGATTCTCCTTGGGAGTGGGGTGGGGCTTGGGGCTTTCCCTGATCTTGTAGTCAACTAATCCAATCGTCTCAGTTGCATGGGTTCCCAGAAACCTTATCACTGACCTTGAGGTAAGATGGTTATCTGCACTCGTCGTGGCACAGGTTTCCTACACGCGTTAACATTTTTTGGTGCGTCATGGTGTCGATGCATAACCTTCCCCCATTCACCTTAAAGTGAATATAGATGCAAATGTAGATGTAACTGTAAATGTAGATGTAGGAGTCCACAGCCGCATAAAATTTATTGAAAACTAAAACCTTGATTCCTTCATGGCTATTAACTTTTTCAGAATTAAAAATTTATTAATATCCACTGGAAGCCCGTTTAGTCCTTTAAGCCTTTATCAGGTGGTTCTAACATATAGATACACATCAGTATGAGCTTAAAGGCTGAAATAGGCCTGCTCTGTATGTTAATATACTTTAAATTTTGACAATAATTTGCATCCCGCTTGAAACCATGGTTTTAAACTTCTATAAAACTTATCTGCAAATTCAGCTGCTCATGAGTAGATTTACTCAAGAACAGAAACAGCTTTCGAATTATTTCTTCTTAATTCATCCGAACTAGCATCTGCAAAACACTGAATACTTATTATCGTTAGGGCAAATTTCTGTTGATATGATTCAATTAAGGCTTCTTATTTGTCCACGTAAGCGAATTATCCGTCTGACTGCCACGTCTTACAAGAGATCAATAGCTCAAACCTGACTTCCTTATTGGAACTTAAATTAGCAAGTCTAATAGTATGCTGTTTCTAGTACGTAATATTAGGAAGCTCACACATACGTTAAAGTAGAGACCTTAAAAAAATCTAGTAATCTATCTACAGGTGAAATACAAGTGAACAGTTTTTTCCCAGGCAAGGTACTATTTCTGGTTTCATGCCGCATCTAGTGGCCTGTAAACCTATTCGCAAAGGAACGTCTGGCAAACACCTGGCAAACCAACGAAAATCAGACCTTCTTTCCAAATGAAACCCGTTGATGGGGATTAGAGCACTGTTAAGTACCTACAAAACACTACAGCAACCCAGCCTTTGGTGTTACAGATACAATGAATGCAAGAACAGGGAGTCTATGGAACGGGCTACCCGGAGAGACACGGAATTCCTGCCGCCACGGGTTGTCAGAGGAGGTCATCGGCTCTGCTCTAGAAAAGCGGCATGCTTAAGGAACCGCTCATTCAGAGAGGAGGAGAACGTCATACAAATTTTTAATTAGCCTGCTATGAGCGACTTCGTGAATGGGACTCCTTTCGTTGCTCAGAAAGCTGCTCTTAAAGCTCTTCAGCAGGAGAATTACGAAAAAATTTTGGTGCAACCTTCATACTTATCGCTTAAAATGCTAATGAAAGTTGGGAATCATGAACGGTCGTCCCTTCATCGCAGTGGAATGAAAAGAATGTCAATAACACTTGTATCAGTCGTATCTACAGACCAATCTTCGACGTAGGGCTTGTAAAATACCTAATTTCTGAAACAACGAAAGGCTGCCCTCTGTTTCAGTAGCATTCTGTGATCTGGTAGAAAAAATGACTTCTGTAGATCCTGAGAGTGAAGTGTGACCCATAAATTAAGAGGCAAAAGTATGAATAATGTAATCATCTATAATTGTTCAATCAAGGCATCGTTCTCCCTTTAGTGGTGAACCTCTTCGTAAATGGGACACATGATTTTAATGTGACAGTGAGAGAAGCATTTCGTCTGTGCTCCAGCGCCTATGAGAAAAACTTTCGGATAAGAAGTTGAGTCTATGGAATTTTATACTGATAACGAGAAATGTGGCACAGAAATTGGGTAAAAGCAGGACTAAATGAAACAGAGCAACAAAAGTATAGTTATTTCAGGATGACGTCTTTAGTGGGAGAGCTAACATTCATGTTTTCGCTAAATTACACCGTCAGTCAAAAAGTTTCAATACTAAATTAATAAGAAATTAAAAAATAAGATGGTGTTTTAGTGGTGCAGACGTTCTAAACGGTCTCCCTCCACCTTGGAACGTTCATACAACTACGCGAAACTGTCAGAAATGTCATTCTTCTGGATTATTTTCTTCTGATATGAATTACAGCTGCTACAAACTTTTTAAAGGATTTCATCTTCGTTTCAGCTGTTACAATTTTGTTTTACGACTGCAGTTCGGGCATTAAGCCATTTTCAAGCATAAGATTTTGACACATGTGTCAAGCATTTTCAAGCAGACGGTTTTGACATGTATGTCAAAATCTTATGCTTGGAAATGGCTTAATGCCGAAATTGAAATCTTAAAATAAAATTTTAACAGATGAAATCCTTTAAAAAATTCTTTGGGATGTTGCAAATTCGCGTGTCGCATTGCCCTGTTTGTCGGTAACGTCGTCGAAGTGTTAACACTTCATGTTCATTTCTCATATTTGTCGTTTTGTGGTAGGATCGTATTTATAACACTAAGTCTCATCACCCGTGATGGATTTTTTTCCAGAAAAGACTTGTCCGCGTCTTGCATTTTAGTCAAGACATGGCAGGCGTCCACGTGTCGTTGTCTTTATTCGGGAGTCAAGGTGTGCGGGACAAACGGTGCACACACTTTCCTCTTCTTCAAAACATTCTGGAGAATGTCTTGAACACTTGATTTAGAGATATGGAAATGGTATCTGTTCTTTCGGAAATGTCCGAAAGAACAGATACCATCGGTGACCATGGAGCTTTCAAGAATAAAATGATAATTACATCAATACCTTAAGCTGTCGACAGGTGTTGATATATCAACGGGGACAGTTGAAAATGTGTGCCCCGACCGGGACTCGAGCCTGGGACTCGAACTCGGGATCTCCTGCTTACATGGCAGACGCTCTATACATCATAGCCACCGAGGGGCAGAGGGTATTGTGACTGCAGGGATTTATCCCTTGCACGCTGTCCGTGAGACCCACATTTCCAAGTTAATGTCCACACACTACATTCGTAGTGCCCCCGCCCACTACACTCATTACTCGTGGCAGACAATCTTACCGAGTCCAGTAAGAGTTCGGGCAATGCGTGTGCATCGCACAGAAGAAGAAGGTCAATGGCCGGTTAGCCTTAACCATATGGATATGGTATCTGTTCTTTTGGACATCCGCACCGAAGAATAAGTTCAATGTCCGAAAGAACAGATACCATCTCCATATAGTTAAGGCTAACCGGCCATTGTCCTTATTCTTCGGACATGTCCGAATGAACAGATACCATCTCCATATAGTTAAGGCTAACCAGCCATCGACCTTCTTCTTCTGTGCGGATGCACACACATTGCCCGAACCCCTACTGGACTCGGTAACATTGTCTGCCGCGAGTAATGAGTGTAGTGGACAGGGGCACTACGAATGTAGAGTGTGGACATTAAGTTGGGAATGTGGGTCTCACGGGGAGCGTGCAAGGGATAAATCCCTGCAGTCGCACTATCCTCTGTGGCCTAGGTGGCTCAGATGGATAGAGCGTCTGCCATGTAAGCAGGAGATCCCAGGTTCGAGTCCCGGTCGGGGCACACATTTTCAACTGTCCCCGTTGACGCATATCAAAGCCTGTCGACAGCTTGAGGTATCGATTTAATTATCATTTGATTTAGAGACGTTGCTCCATCGAGATTTGCAACAGAACAACGTTTACACACTATGGTCACACATCCAGTACTTAACAGCGCCTGCTCACAACTAACAGCTCAAACGCGCATCTGTTGTTAACATCTACATCTATATAGATATTCTGCAAGTCATCGTACGGTGCGTGACGGAGGGTACCCTGCATCACTACTAGTCATTTCCATTCCTGTTCTACTAGCAAACAGAGCGAGGGGAAAGCCGGCCGAAGTGGCCGTGCGGTTCTAGGCGCTGCAGTTGGAACCGCGAGACCGCTACGGTCGCAGGTTCGAATCCTGCCTCGGGCATGGATGTGTGTGATGTCCTTAGGTTAGTTAGGTTTACCTAGTTCTAAGTTCTAGGGGACTAATGACCTCAGAAGTTGAGTCCCATAGTGCTGAGAGCCAAAGAGCGAGGGAAACACGACAGTCCATATGCCTCAGTATGAGCCCTAATTCTTAATATCTTATCTTCGTGGTCCATACGCGCGATGTATGTTGGCGGCAGTAGTATAGTTTGGCAGTCAGTTTCAAATTCAAGCTCTCTAAATTTTCTCAGCAGTGGCTCTCGAAAAGAACGTCGCCTTCCCTGCTCGGATTCCCATTTGACTGCCCGTAGCATCTCCGTAACACTTGCGTGTTGTTCTAACCTACCGGTAGCAAATTTAGCAGCCCACCTCTGAACTGCTTCGATGTCTTCATGGCGCGGATCCCAAACACTCGAGCAGTGTCATATCTCACCAGCGTCCTATATGCGATCTCCTTCCCAGGTGAACCACTCTTTCCTAAAATTTTGCCAATAAACTGAAGTTTCCCTAACACAGTTCTCAGGTGCTCGTTCCATTTCATATCGCTTTGCAACGTTACGCTCAGATATTTGAACGAATTGACTGTGTGAAGCAGTACACTACTAATACTGTTTCTGAATATTACAGTCTTGATCTTCCTACTCATCCGCATTAACTTACATTTCCACGTTTAGGGCTAGCTGCCATTCATCACACCAACTGGAAATTTTGTCTAAGTCGTCTTGTATCTTCGTACAATCACTCAACTTCGACATCTTACCGAACACCACGACATTATCAGCAAACAACAGCAGACTGTTGCCCAGCCTGTCCGCCAAATCACACACACACACACACACACATATATATATATATATATATATATATATATATATATATATATATATAGAGAGAGAGAGAGAGAGAGAGAGAGAGAGAGAGAACAACAGCGGACCTATCACACTTTCTTGGAGCACTCCCGACGATGTTCTTGTCTCTGAACAGTCGCCATCGTGGTCAACATATCGGTTCTATTACTCAAGAAGTCTTCGAACCAGTCGCACATCTGTGAACTTATTCAGTTGTTAGTTCAAGCCGCCATAGTATTTAATGCGCTAACGTTGCTTATACGGCTAGAATTAAATACGTCTCGGCACTTTTTGGATGAACTTCGTATTTGGAAATTTGTGGTAAGGTCTTATGGGACCAAACTGTTGAGGTCATCGGTCCCAAAGCCTACACACTACTTAATCTAACTTAAACTAACTTACGCTATGGACAACACACACACCCATGTCCGAGGGAGGACTCGAACCACCGACGGGGCGAGCAGCACGGAACGTGACAAGGCGCCTCAGACCTTTTTTACAGAATTATTTTGATTCGTGGCTTTCAGGATGTCATGTGAGGAAATTGCGAGTTGGGTTCCACATGATCGATGTTTCCGGAATCCCTGTTGGCTGACACGGAAGGGATCATTCTGTTCGAGATATATCACTACGTTTGGGCTCAGAACATGTTCTACAATACGTAGAAGTCATATACTTAGTGGACGGTGGTTCGTGGATCACTTCCACTGCACTTCACGGGTGTGACCTGTGTTTTCTTTCAACTGCTAAGCACGGAGTTTTATTCGAGGATTCTGCGCAGTATTATGGTAAAATGATGGGCTAACTCAGCCGCAGTTTGGCATAGAATATGCTACTAATTCCAGAGGCAATATCTCTGAATTTTCGTTTGTAACTGAACATTTGGAAACAGAGTTCAGCATTTCGGCTTTTGCTCAACTATCCTCAGTTTCATTTCCTGTCTAGTTCGTGAGTGACTGGTTACTAACGTTGATGCTACTAAAAGCTTTTACATGCAGCGAAAATTTGTTTGGGTTTTGTGAGAGACCTTTCGATAATATTCTGCTATGGTAGATTTTGAAAGCGTCACGCGTTGATCTCTTCACAGGCAAACGCGTTTCATTCAGCATCTATCTGTAGCCATACGCTTTGTGTTACACCTATTATGTGGTAGTCTCTGTTCACAGTTTTCTTTTTACTGGCCGTACAAAGCGGAGAGTCACTCGAATTATGAGCTGTTCTGCCAGTTGCATTTATATCTATTTAAGCTTAAGCCAGAGTTCTTCAGATGTCCGTACACGCTATATGTCCTCTGTTAGTCCGACATGAAATGGGCCGCATACTCTTGAACAATGTTTTATATTCAGTCTGTTTTGTAGATTGACGAACTTTCCAGAATGACACGATGTAGCCTGCCATTTGCTTAACTACAACCGAAACTTAGTAGATGACCAACATCATATCTTTACAGATTGTTAGTTCCAAATATTTCTATGACATATCTCATTGTAGTGGTATCTCCTTCATCCTGTTGTTAAAGATCATCATGCTCTTACGTTTCTTGAAGTGTACATCTTGACGTTTCTGTGTATTGAACATTAGTTTCCAGCGTTTGCGCCAGGATGATATTTTGCCGGGTTCGAACTGAATGTTACTACAGTTTTTGCCGCATAGAATTTCCTCATAGGTAACCATAACCCGCAAAAGCCGTAAGGCTAAGCTAATACTTTCCGAAAAGTCTTTACTGTATAAGACAAAGAGTACCGGTCTTATTATACTCCCCTGAGGCACAGCAGCTATTACTGCCGTCCAAGGGACATTGCAATATCTGAGTGGCTGTGGTTAAATAGACAACAGGTAAACTAACACTTAAATTTTATGAGGGAACAAAGAATTGACATCCCGAACTTTGGAGTTTATATTTCTCCTTCTGAAATAAAGTTACGCTTTTTAGCAAGTCTCACGCCGTCCCCCAGTCCCGGAATTGCTGTGCGTCACCTCGTCCCTGGGGTAATTGCTCATTCCCCACGTCCCTGCATCTCGCGCTCTGAGCTTCAAACCTTGTGAAATATCCACGTACGACATGACACTTTCGCATGTGCCATGGTGAATATATCTGTTTACTGCATATGAAATGGAGGGAAATAAAAACTTCCGCTTAGGGCAGAGCGGCCACTGCACCGCAGACAGTTGACCTGTTTGGATAAATCTGAGCAGTATGAGTGATGCCGCACGCTTTGTGTGCGCGTATAGCGGACACAATTCATAACTTACACATATCGCATACGGGCGGTCGACAGCGACACATTTTGGGAAGTTTGTGGTAAGGTCTTATGGGACCAAGCTGCTGAGGTCATTGGTCCCTAAGCCTACACATTACGTAATCTAACTTAAACTAACTTACGCTATGGACAACACACACACCCATGCCCGAGGGAGGACTCGAACCTCCGTCGGGGGGAGCCGCACGGACCGTGACAAGGCGCCTCAAACCGCGCGGTTACCCCGCGCGGCCACAGTGATACATTTTCTGAGAGGCAGGTGGTATCAGAGTTCCACATTAACGTTGTTTCAAGTATTCTGCTCCCTATGCTAGCGTCCAAAATAAGATCTTTTCAGGAAATTCGTTCGTCCTATCAGAAATGATACTTCAATCGCTTTATTATCTACACAGTACGTGGAATAGATACCTGACATTTGACAGTTTTGTTCTAATTTTATTTCTCATGTCGTTACATCCACCTAACACGCAGTCTCCTTGTTCACCTTCCTGTCAGCTGCCTGAGTCCAACGAGAGTACTTTTCAGACAAGTAGATATTTTCGTTTCTGGAACTTGTTGGGAGATAAATAATTGCACTAACAAAGACAGCCAGGACAGACGTTTGATACCATATTTTTTTCTTTACTTGATATAGAAAGTGAAAAGAATAAAACACCATTCATTGGGACGAATAAGCAACAGTGATGAAGATTTAATTTTTGATATGTTGTCATGCTTACGTCAATAAAATGTGTTCTTTCACAGGGTGTTCTAGGAGAAATGGTCAGCATTCAGGGATATGACAGGAAAGATCGCTCGAAGTAAAAAATACTTTGTAAATATGGGCTCTAAAATGGGTAACTTAAGCACTATGGGTCCTTGTTCGTGTTTGCCCCGTGAAGCATATCTCTTGTTCTCAACAAGTACCCATAGCTCTTACGGAATGCATTTTTATAGTGCATTTTTACTAAAGATTTTTGCTTCGAATGGTATTTCCAGTCATATCCATGAATGCTGACCATCCCTCCTGCGACACCCACTAGGTACAAGGAAATTCTGCCACACAGAGCTGTAGAGCTTAAAGGATTCGTGGCAATGAATTCAGTTGTACTAAAATTGTGTTCATAATTCTTCAGCGTTTACTGATACGTTAGATTATTATGTGGTATAAATATTGGTTTATTTTGACGATGATGATGTTTGCTTTGTGGGGCGCTCAACTGCGAGGTCATCAGCGCCCGTACAAAGTCCCAATTCTTACACAATCAAATATTGCCGGACAACACAAACACTCAGTTCCCGAGCAGAGAAAATCCACAACCTAGCCGGGAATCAACCCGGGACCCCGTGATCCAGAGACAGCAACGCTAGCCTCTTTTTCTTTCTTTTTTCCCGTTGAATTTCTCCGGGGCGGACGTCCGATGATGCCCTGTCAGGCAGTTCGTCGATCCGTTCACTCAGTTTTTTTTTATTACAGAGGGTAACTAGCCCTCTGACCGAACACTCTGAGCTACCGTGCCGGCACCACTAGACCACGAGCGGCGGACTTAGCCTCTGTTTTTTTTCACAAGGAGTATTCCTTAACATTAATGAGCTGTTATGTGTCAACAGGTGTTCCATGGAACCAAGCATGCAAACTGTTTTTGTCATGTAAGATAAAAATTTTCACAGTTAAGTGTAAAACACACTGAGGAAATTTTCATGGAATGAAGAATAAAACAAGGAGACCAAATATCAATAAAACTATTCACACCTGCGTTGTGAAGGTCAACAAAGACAGTTCATCGGAAGGAAGGAGGAATAATAATTAGAGGAAAACGATTAAGCAATTTAGGTTTCGCAGATTATGTGACGCCCGTAGTTAATGACACAGAGGATCTGCTCTCTAGTTTCTGACGTTGTGCAACAACATGGAGACTTTGCATTTAATGCAAACATTTCGAAGACGAACATTAGCATGGAAACATTATGACTTGATCAAGGTTTCTAAAGACAGCGAAGAGTATGAACATCCTAGTACGCCAACGGAAACGGAAGGAGACATGAAGAACGAGATCTTCCTCCACATAAAACTGGGGTGGAGTGTGTTAGGAAGAAACTCGAGTTTCTCCAAGCCCAAAATACCTGTGGACTTGAATAGAGTAGCTTTCGCCTGCTTCAGCTTATGCCTGCGAAAGATAGGCATTTAGTGAGATCGAGAAAATGAAACTGAGAGCTTCTCAGACAGCATGGAAAGGCTGATTCAAAGTGGAGCTATAATAGATCGCAAAATCTGTCGATGTTTAATCAGTGACTAAAGCCAGTGATGTACTACATTAGGTTCAAGCGCTGCAAATGAAATGGGCACGACGTGTGGCATAAAAAAAATAACAATAAAAAAACTGTAGAAGTTGGATGTAAACTGTCTTTGAGTGGAGCCATAGAGAGAGGAACCAACTGCAAGTAAGAACTCCAGGCCGCAGAGTTAACAACGTCTAGAGTCTCTGGTTTGAACTGGCAGAAAACAGCTTGACAAAGATACAAATGGCGTGAAAATTTTATCAAATGTGCGTGGTACAAGGGGAATCATTTTCAACGCTCCGGTAACCCCTACAAGTAAGTCTCCCTCCAACAGTAGGGTAGTAACGCAAACAAGACTCCACAAACAGATCTACAAATGAATGTCTATATGAATGAAATCTGGGTATCTTGACGACCACACGTAAGTTCCAACTCGACCTTTTTGCATTCTCGAATGTTGCGTCTAAATGTGATGGGAACTGTAGAATGGAACCAGTTTTGTTCACGAATGTCTGAGAACTTTGACAGTACGCGTTCGAGGAAAATTGCGTTCTCTGACTCATTAGGCGACGAGGAAGGATGTATGGCCTAATAAAAATCACTATAGATGGTAAGCGCTCACCTTATAAGCACCACAAATCATGTAATAGACGAAATGAGTTATTGTCATTTGGTGTAAAAACATGCGACGAAAATTTGTGGAAAATGGTAACGCAACGAGAAGTACAAGGTAAAGCCATGGTCAACTACCAGGTTGATTCGAGCAGCAGTGCTTTATTGGCCCTTGAAACTGACTTAGCCAGCCAGTTATAAGTAGTGGGAACCACAGTGTAACTCGATATTTTCACATTAAGAAACCATTTCAAGAGGTGAAAGAAGTGAAGTAACAGATAAAAGTCTTACGACTGAGTTAGGATTGAATCCCAGACCGTTACATACGTAGTCTGGCACTTAATCAGACATCCCCCGAGCCGGGTAAGACAATATTAAAAGTGGAAGGCGATACTCAATTTCAACTTTTACAAACACCACGTATTAAATAATCATTACAGTGCCAGAAAGCTGCATCTTATGAGAATTTTTCATTACGTATAAACCTTAGAATCAACATAACGAAGCATCAAAAAACTTTTTGTCAGGCTTTGTGGACAAGCGATGAGTTTAATGAACAAATAAGAGCCGCATAATAAAGTTCACTGTTTCACTTCGTTACATTTTACTGGAGAAGCAAAAAATTGCTGCACTAAAGCACTTGCAACCTTCTTATTAATGTTAAACTAACAAAGGGCATACAAGCTGATCCAAAAGTCATATTAATCAAACAGTTTAGTAAACGAAGACTTTTGGGACAGAGTGATATCATTGGCAAGTACTGGAAGAGCAAGGTATGGATTTAGATAGTTTCGCTGTACATGTTTCATGAAAGATTCTCACCAAACTATTACGTCGGAATACACAATAGTAAATGTGACTCATTAAGAAATGCGATGAGAAAGGAAGATAACGGCTTCTACTTCTCTTCTGCAGCATGTAGTTATTACATGACACAGAGACAGATTGTTATGGATCAATTATGTATTGTAAGGTTTGGGACAGTATGCTTAGAAAAGTAAGCAAGTTTGTTTCCTGAACCGGTTTTCGAATAGATTCTATGTTGAGAATTAGTAGTTTTAAGCATCTGGAAGTTCGTAGCAAAAGTGTCAATGACATGGTACCGAAGTCTGGAACTTAGATGTTTTAAAACTGCTCGGTACTGGAATCGGGTAACCCAACTGTCATACGAGAGAATTTGATAATCGATGGAATTTGTAAACGCCACGTAATGGTGTAGTATTTAATTGTGAAATGAGACGTCATCAGTTTACGGGCGTCCGCTGCATTCGCTGGTACATTGACCACTCGCTTCAAAGTATTGGGCTTGCGTCCGATTTAGCGATGTGGGAGATTCGCATCGGGACCAGCTACAAACGCGCAGCAGCGCGGCGCTGCCCACACCATTACCTGCCGTTTTTCGGCCGTGCACTGTTCCGTTATTCGATGAATATTTCAGCCTTTGATGGGTGTGAGCGCCGCACTGTCAACAGCGGCGGAGCCACGGTCCCAAGTTCCACTGCCGCCTGCCCACTACTAATTTCCACCTGCCGCGACCTTCGTTTCAGAACAAACTCTATGCCAACTGCCTCACGGGCTCAACATACGATGATGCTAGGTTTCTCTTCCCCCGTTCCTACCCTCTTGACATCCATATAATCGCGTGGCGCACTTAGTTGCGAGTCAAATTACGTCCTTGTTTACAAGTATCCGCGCAGCGTTAATCAGTATCATTCCTCCAGTAACTACAGCCTGGTAACAGAGTCTTGTATCAGCGAAGCTGTTAACTTTTTGCTGAAAATCGTAAAAGAACGGATTTCCACCAGTGTTCTATAAGTATTTGTTTTAGAACTATCTTACGTGCTCAGTATCTTACACATTACCTCTCTATCAACACAAGTTCAACTGACGAAGGGAATCAGTAGCAACTTTGTAGTACGAATTACTTCAAAATTCGTGTTAAGAGGATTTAGGAAAGCAGCCACATCATTCTCTCCTGCTGCACCTAAAATCTCCATCTACGACTCGTACAGTTTTACAAATAAGAGATTATGGAGATGAATTCGAGATCTTGACTGCCGAATACTGTATCAGTGTAGGCTTATAGGGAGTAGCTGAGTGTCCAATAACATGTTACTTCTTTGGAGATGGTAAGTACAGTAGAAAGTGGACACTGAGACAAAACTCATGAGCTGGTCTGCAGTGGGTTTTTATTTGTCTCATCAATAAAGCACGGAATGAATAATTAACAATTTGAGCTCTTATTCTATTCCGGAAAACAGTTGTAACATGCTGCCACATATTCGCAAGATTACTCCATTTTCACACAAGGAAAAAATTTTCATTAACTTACAGAAATAGACATGCACTAACATCTTCTTCTGCCTATATCCCGCAACTACACGGGATGCTGCTTATCGGAAGTGGCATTGTTAACGATAGAGGGTGGCCTGATGTCCATCTTATCGCCAACCCCTTAACCCACTGGAGGGGGGGGGGGAGGGGTGGAATTTGTCTACCCATAATGCCTGCGTCTAGTGTTACCCGTATGAAAATGCGCGACTTTTCGAAATATTTGCGCATCGTGTAAACTGAGGTGGAACGAATTTATCAGTCCGGTATTCACCTAGACCTGTATCCAAAGCTGCCTTCGGTTTTCATCCTGAGGGAACCTATGAGTAGGAACGAGAAACAGTTATACTTACTTCTGTAACCGAATTATCGCAGATACTTTCCAAAATGTAATATGAGTCTGACTTTACAGGCATCACTTTCAACACATTAATTTTCGTGATACTCTATTTGAAGTGTAAAAAAAATATAAAAGTCACTTCAGCAGATTTCAATAAACTCATCTGCACTATCATAGAAACACTTACACGTGAAATGTAATGCCATTTCCCCCGACAAAACGCTGAGTACAGCCATAAGCGCAACACGAAACCACCATGTTTTGCCAACATTCGCGTGACTTTAGCACAGATATGTTGGAGCCACGAAAATGACGTCAGGGCCAGTCTATTATATTTCTGGTCGAAGGTTGGACTCTAGACGACTGCAAATCCATGGCCTGGTCAGATGAGTTCTCATTTCAGCTGGTAAGAGCTGATAGCACGGTTCGAGTGTGGCGCGGACCCCACGAAGCCATGGACCCAAGCTGACAACAAGGTACCGTGCTAGCTGGCGGTGGCTTCATAATGGTGTGGGCTGTGTTTACATGGAAGGGGCTTGGTCCTCTGGTCCAACTGAACCCATCATTAACTGGAAATAGTAATGTTCGGCTACTTGGAGACCATTTTCTGCCGTTCATGGACTTCACGTTCCCAAGCAACTATGGAAATAATTGTAAGTTGCAGAGTAATCTTGTAGATATAGATATCCTTGTGTATTATGAATTTTTGTGGATGACAGTGAGCCGTGACACCGGGCAGCAATCGTCCGACATCAATCCCATCGAACATTTATGGGTCGTAATCGAGACCTCTGTGCACAAAATCTTGCACCGGCAACACATCGCAGTTACGGACGGCCATAGAGGCAGCATGTCTCGATATTTCGGCAGGAGACTTCTAACGACTTGGTGAGTCCATACCACGTCGAAGTGTTGCACTATGCCGGCAAAAATGAGGTCTGACACGATAATATGAAGTATCTCATACCTTTTTTCACCTCAGCGAAAATATTAATGCAATGATTGCGGATTTATTGTCCAAGGACGTTATGTCCTTTTTGTAAACTTTTCTTTAGCTGCTGGAATCCTGCAGGGAATTCTTTACCTTCTCCCACCATCTGTTCGCTTGGTACATATCCCACATAGAACATTTTCATTGCAGTCTTAATTAAATTTTCGATTCCATTTTGTCCACTGACCCATTTGCTTGTTTCCTTGTCTCTTGTAATTTCAAAAATGGCTCTGAACACTATGCGACTTAACGTCGGAGGTCACCAGTCGCCTAGAACTTAGAACTAATTAAACCTAACTAACCTAAGGACATCACACACATCCATGCCCGAGGCAGGATTCGAACCTGCGACCGTAGCGGTCGCTCGGCTCCAGACTGTAGCGCCTAGAACCGCACGGCCACTCCGGCCGGCGTAATTTCCAAAATGCCTTTCTTGATTGATCACCGAGCAACCATCAGTTCTTAGTGCTTTTCGTATTGAAAATTCATGTCTCACTGCAGTACATGAAAAGTGTCAATACACAAGAAACACAATTATAAAAACCCAATTTAGTTTCTCAAAAGCACTCCAGATAGTTATAACAGTTCTGTTTGTTTTCGTGTCTATTCAGTCAGTGTCTTCTTATGCTCTAAATATCAAATCCTACCTATTGGTTCTATGCGTTCATTGTTTATTTGAATAATTTGCTATTCAGTGTGATAGTTGTACAATATTTTAGTCTTATCACAGTTGTTTTTCTGCACAATTTCCTACTTATTTTCTGAAACTGTTCTATTAGCTGTCGGAGTTTAGCTGCACCATAAGCAAGCAGTACATTGTAACACCGTTTGAATGCCTTGATGGTTCATTTGATAAATACACGGCCGATTCGTTACCCATACTTATTCAGTAAGAGCTAATGCTCTGTCTCGAAAGACCTCGTCATCGACGGGACTTTTGCACAACCCTTTGTTGTTTACTTATCATGTCTTCTTGTATACTGTGACCAATTTTCAGCTAAATAACTTAATACATCACTTACCGAGCGAGGTAGAGCAGTGTTTAGCGCACTGGACTCGCGTTCAGGAAGATGACGAATCAAACCCGCAGACCATCCTGATTTAGGTCTTCCGTGATTTCCCTAAATCGCTCCATGCAAATGTCGGTATGGTTCCCTTGAAAGGGCACGGCCGACTTCCTTTCCCGTCCTTCCCTAATCCGATGAGACCGATGACTTTGCTGTTTGGTCTCATCCCCCCAAACAACCAAACCAACCCCTTCCTCCAATCAATCAATCAACAAACCAACCCACATCCTTTCTTTCTTAAACTAGCCATTTTCGATATCTGCAGTTACACTCCTGGAAATGGAAAAAAGTACACATTGACACCGGTGTGTCAGACACACCATACTTGCTCCGGACACTGCGAGAGGGCTGTACAAGCAATGATCACACGCACGGCACAGCGGACACACCAGGAACCGCGGTGTTGGCCGTCGAATGGCGCTAGCTGCGCAGCATTTGTGCACCGCCGCCGTCAGTGTCAGCCAGTTTGCCGTGGCATACGGAGCTCCATCGCAGTCTTTAACACTGGTAGCATGCCGCGACAGCGTGGACGTGAACCGTATGTGCAGTTGACGGACTTTGAGCGAGGGCGTATAGTGGGCATGCGGGAGGCCGGGTGGACGTACCGCCGAATTGCTCAACACGTGGGGCGTGAGGTCTCCACAGTACATCGATGTTGTCGCCAGTGGTCGGCGGAAGGTGCACGTGCCCGTCGACTTGGGACGGGACCGCAGCGACGCACGGATGCACGCCAAGACCGTAGGATCCTACGCAGTGCCGTAGGGGACCGCACCGCCACTTCCCAGCAAATTAGGGACACTGTTGCTCCTGGGGTATCGGCGAGGACCATTCGCAACCGTCTCCATGAAGCTGGGCTACGGTCCCGCACACCGTTAGGCCGTCTTCCGCTCACACCCCAACATCGTGCAGCCCGCCTCCAGTGGTGTCGCGACAGGCGTGAATGAAGGGACGAATGGAGACGTGTCGTCTTCAGCGATGAGAGTCGCTTCTGCCTTGGTGCCAATGATGGTCGTATGCGTGTTTGGCGCCGTGCAGGTGAGCGCCACAATCAGGACTGCATACGACCGAGGCACACAGGGCCAACACCCGGCATCATGGTGTGGGGAGCGATCTCCTACACTGGCCGTGCACCACTGGTGATCGTCGAGGGGACACTGAATAGTGCACGGTACATCCAAACCGTCATCGAACCCATCGTTCTACCATTCCTAGACCGGCAAGGGAACTTGCTGTTCCAACAGGACAATGCACGTCCGCATGTATCCCGTGCCACCCAACGTGCTCTAGAAGGTGTAAGTCAACTACCCTGGCCAGCAAGATCTCCGGATCTGTCCCCCATTGAGCATGTTTGGGACTGGATGAAGCGTCGTCTCACGCGGTCTGCACGTCCAGCACGAACGCTGGTCCAACTGAGGCGCCAGGTGGAAATGGCATGGCAAGCCGTTCCACAGGACTACATCCAGCATCTCTACGATCGTCTCCATGGGAGAATAGCAGCCTGCATTGCTGCGAAAGGTGGATATGCACTGTACTAGTGCCGACATTGTGCATGCTCTGTTGCCTGTGTCTATGTGCCTGTGGTTCTGTCAGTGTGATCATGTGATGTATCTGACCCCAGGAATGTGTCAATAAAGTTTCCCCTTCCTCGGACAATGAATTCACGGTGTTCTTATTTCAATTTCCAGGAGTGTATTTTATATTTCCATTATGAATTTATGACCTTGGAACATTATGGCAAAGGATTTTACTTAGAGTTCAAACAGTGGTCCGCCGTTAGTTGCTTGAATCCATGAACAAGAGTCAGTGCCTAGAAGATAACTCCTTTGCTGTGTCGTCATCTCTAGGCATGAGCCTCCATTTATTATCACAGAAGGGATTTAGGTTCTCAGAAGCAGAGACTTGAAGAGGTATGAATAATTCATAACAATATTTCTGAAACTCTGTTTGGCAATTTTTTCTATGTGGCATCTGGCCCAAATCTTCCATGTTAGTGCAGCACTAAAATTCCAGTTTGAGGAAAATGGAATGACTGGCAGCGCTAGCCTTATCTCTACGACACAGGAAGGTAGAGACTATCCTGCCGTAACAAGTAATCGCCTTTGTCTCTGGAGCTTGTAATTTTGAGAGACTTTCCGTAACAGCCTACATAATGATAGACAATTTTCGGTAACCGATACCACTGTCAACTGCTCTTTAAAAGTCATACCTAAAGACGAAGTGATCTCTCCATCTGAAACTAACATTGTGTTGGGCAGCAGAGATGAATATTCTTCCTCTTTGACACATATTGCTTCAAGGAACCCTTTTTTTTTCTCTTTGTGATTTACTTTCGAAATAGGCAAGTCCCATTTTGATCAAAATCTCTGTCAACCACAGCAGAGTATATTGTTTTAAATGTAAGTGTTCTTCGTATCTGTCACGAAGCAGTAGTATTACATAGTACTTTTCGAAATTACTAGACAAAATTCAAGTGCAGCGGTACTGGTTTTCTGTAGCGTTCCGCCATATTTATGTTTCAGATATAATCACAGAAGCGAGCTTTGCCAAATTTGTCTCTGCATACTTCCGCCACTGTTTAGTACTTTTATAGAAACAGCAGAATAGATGGCGTTTGCGAGAGGAACTCAAGGCATTGCGCTGAGTGGTTTCAATTAAGGGAGGGTCTCGCAGATTTCTGCAATAATACACCGCGTACTGTTCACTTTCAGACATCTGCTTCGCAACTGCAAGCGACAGAAAGGCCGGGAAGTGCGCATGAACTCTTCAGCGATATTCCCGTAAACCGTAACGCCAGGATTTCCGGTAGGAAATGAAGTCTCCTTTATAATAAAGGAATTTCGGAGCTTTCCCTCGGATCGTGTCCTCCACATCCGTTCCTCACAAGAATGAGGATGCCGCGCTCATTCCACGTTGTGTATCGGTCAGTCCGAGGTTCGCAGATACTTGTATTTCACTTCCCAGTACAGCACGAATGGTGGTGCCATAAATTTCGCAAACCGGATGTGGCACTTTGCCGAAGTTACGTGGATGGAATACAAGCTGCTTCACAGGGCAGGATGCATAGTAGAGTTAAAATTGCATCCACAGTAGTTACTATAATGCTACAGAGTGTTATATTGTTAAGGTGGTAAGGCTGGAAAGGACGGAAACATACCGCACTGGGACCAAATCATACCAATGCCACCGATTACTTTGCCTCCAGAAAAGTGCCATATTGTATTGTACGTTTATATCACGCGTCTTGCCCTTCCTTTGCCCGACTGTCATACTAAAGGTCACTAAGACGTCAAGTGACAAACCGTGCGATACGCTGCGGGAACAGTTTGGATCATAGGAGTGCTCTCCAACTAGCTCGAGGTTTTAACGATATAACATGCCAATTAGAATTTGGCACGATATCACTCAGGAGGACAATCAGTAACTCTGTTAATCAATGCCAAAACGAATAAATGTTTGCATAAGGGCCAGAGGTGGATCAACGTGTTATTGACTTTTTAAATTTGTGACGTTCTTTCTCTCGAATAAATCATTCAGTTTTCCCGAAACTGAAATCACTTGTTTGTTCTTATACATCACGTCTAATGACTTTTGTCCCATTCAGATAAGTCCTTCATGATGCGTCGTTTACTATGTCTTAGAGCGTATGTCTTACTTTATCAATCGCGAACTCGTATGAGTGTTGTGCGTTGACAGTAATAATTAATACGGCGGTAAATATTATGATTATAAATGTACTTATTTCTCCTACTCGCTTATTATTGTCAGCAGTATTTATGTAAGATATGAGCCGCGCGGGATTAGTCGAGCGGACTATGGCGCTGCAGTCATGGACTGTGTGGCTGGTCCCGGCGGAGGTTCGAGTCCTCCCTGGGGCGTGGGTGTGTGTGTTTGTCCTTAGGATAATTTAGGTGATGACCTTAGCAGCTAAGTCTCATAAGATTACGCACCCATTCGAACATTTGTAAGACATGATTAATAAGTATTGTGATTTTCTTAAGAAACACACCAAACTGACATCGATTATCTCTTCTCCGCGTTCTTGTTTCACGAATTTGCAACACATTTGCAGCGAAGTAGAACGCGAGGCAAAGATAATTGGAAACTGGATCTACCAATAACTTCCGCTTGAGAAACGAATGAAAACATTAGAGCTCTGTTTAAGGACGCTCCTTTTCTATGTTCCTCTGAACGTATTGCCCAAGCAGTGCGAGAAATACAGATGCAGTAATAGTAGCTTCTGCGCTGTGTTCGCTACTGTGAACGTCGTTACTGGCAGACCAAATTGCTCTAATTACGAGCAAGGGGAAGGAATCGTTCATTGGCTTCGTTACTGGATTACCTCAGAGTTCACTTTTTGGGTGGGAAAAAAAGCAAAGGTCAGCCCAGACTGGGTGAAACCACATTATCCCGACAACAGGAAGAACAATGTTATCGCACCTGCGAGCAGTATTTCTTCAGAAATGAGAGTTATACAACTAGGAGAACCGAGGGACTATTTATAAATCGTTCTACAGTTGTCGAAAGCTAATTCCTAAGTGTTTCGCGAGTCATACAGTTAAAGACTAACTAGTCCTTTAAATTCAGTGTCAAATGTGATAAAGGTGCTAAATTGCTTGTTCTAAATGGGAGAAGACTGTCAAGACTGCTATGGTATTTAAAGTGAGAATATTATGAAAAGGATGGTTGCTATTCATCATATAATAGCGATGCTGAGTCGTAGACACGCATAACGAAAAGACTGTCAAAAATTAAGCTATCGGCCAACAAGGCCTTTGTCAAAAAAAAAAAAAAAAAAATGGTCAAATGTGTGTGAAATCTTATGGGACTTAACTGCTAAGGTCATCAGTCTCTAAGCTTACACACTATTTAACCTAAATTATTTTAAGGACAAACACACACACCCATGTCTGAGGGAGGACTCGAACCTCCACCGGGACCAGCCGCACAGTCCATGACTGCAGCGCCCTAGACCGCTCTGCTAATCCCGCGTGGCTTTTGTCAAAAATAGACAAACCACGCAGACACACACACACAAAGACACACACACACACATACACACACACACACACACACACACACACACACACACACACACACACACACACAACTCACACTCACATGAGCACAGCCTCTGGCAGCTAATAATATTGTTACATTCCATCCTGGATTTTCCATTGTTTGATTTTGGTTTTAAAAGTGATACGTTTACATCCGTATCATGTTATTAGCGACAGAGTAACAAACGCTAGGACTTTTCCTACACTGTAGCCGTCCTGGGAACCACTTTTAAAGAAATAGCGGAGACCATTTTATACTCACGAGCAAATGAGAGAGAGACTGCGTATTTTAGCGAGGGTGATTACAAATGGAATACGTGAGCGGTGATGTGGATGTCGTCAGACGTCCTATGTGCAATAGTGCAGCGTAAGATGGGCAAGACGCATGATGTCAGTGCATCTGGGTGCTCGAAACGTGCAGGCGCTGGGCTTTTCACATGTGGCTTTGTAAAGGGTGTGGTAACTTCAGGATAAGAAATTAAGATCAGTATCTAAGAGCCTGTAAACTTCGGGGTCGTTAGTAACGAAGCACAGGCTCGGATTGTGGAGGGATGGGGAAGAGCATTGGCTGGTCTTCTTTTTTTAAAAAGGAACCAACACGGCCTTAAGCTATGTAGTGAACCAATGGAAACGTAGAACTTCGTTGTTGGCTGGAGTCGGCTTTGACTGTTACGGTGTGTCAAAACAGAGAGAGGAGCCGTAGCGTATCATTCAACAATTCAATGACTGGAAAAATCAGGTTGTGAGCATCGCTACCATCACCTTGCTATGAAGAAGAGAGGTCTCCACTCCTCGCGTGACTGTACATCCACTTTTCACAAGTTACTGGCCATAGAGGTGAGTGCTGGTGCAGGAATATTGCCTAGTCTTGCATGGTGAGTTGTAGTACACGTTGATACACGCCAATAACTGAGTATCAGTAGTCTAAACACACATGAGAAAAAGGATGTCACTCGCTAATAGGGAACCGCGGCGCTAGATGGTGGGAGTATTCCCATATGGGAATATTTTCACGTGTGTGATATTTATAAATAATAAAGTGAGTCTTTGATATGTCAACCATCATCTGTATCTAGCAAAGTATACAGGAACCTGTTATCACATTACACTGTAGAGCCAAAAAAACTGGTACACCTGCCTAATATCGTGTAGGGCCAACGCAGATACACAGAAGTGCCACAACACGACGTGGCATAGACTAGACTAATGTCTAAAGTAGTGCTGGAGGGAACTGAAACCATCAATCCTGCAGGGAGGTCGATAAATGCGCAAGAGTACGAGGGGGTGAAGATTTCTTCTCAACAGAACGTTGAAAGGCATCCCAGACATGCTGAATAATGTTCGGCTGCGCGGGTTTAGCAGAGCGGTCTAAGACGCTGCAGTCATGAACTGTGCGGCTGCTCCCGGCGGAGGTTCGAGTCCTCCCTCGGGCATGGGTGTGTGTGTTTGTCCTTAGGATAATTTAGGTTAAGTAGTGTGTAAGCTAACGGACTGATGACCTTAGCAGTTAAGTCCCATAAGATTTCACACACATTTGTTGAACAATAATGTTCATGTCTGGGGAGTTTCGTGGGCAGCGGAAGTGTTTGAACTCTGAAGAGTGTTTCTGGAGTCAATCTGTTGCAATTCTGGAAGTGTGGTGTGCCGCGTTGTCCTGCTGGAATTGCCCACATCCGTCGGAGGGCACAATGGACATGAATGGATGCAGGTAAGCAGACAGGATATTTAAATACGTGTCACCTGTCAAGAATCGTATCTAGACGTTATCAAGGGTCCCATACCACCCCACACCATTAAAGAGCCTCCACCAGATTGAGAAGTCCCCTGCCGACATGCAAGGTCCATGGATTCATGAGGTTGTCTCCATACCCGTACACGTCCATCCGCTCGGTACAACTTGAAACGCCGGCCGGTGTGGCCGTGCGGTTCTAAGCGCTTCAGTTTGGAACCGCGTGACCGCTACGGTCGCAGGTTCGAATCCTGCCTCGGGCATGGATGTGTGTGATGTCCTTAGGTTGGTTAGGTTTAAGTAGTTCTAAGTTCTAGGGGACTGATGACCACAGAAGTTGAGTCCCATAGTGCTCAGAGCCATTTGAACAACTTGAAACGAGACTCGTCCGATCAGGCAACATCTTTCCAGGCATCAACAATCCAATATCGGTGTTGATGGACCCAGGCAAGGCGTAAAGCATTGTGTCGTACAGTCATCAAGGATAAACGAGTGGTCCTTCGGCCCTGAAAGCCCATATCGATGATGTTTCATTGACTGGCTCGCACGCTCATACTTGTCGATGGCCCACAATTGAAAGCTGCAGCAATTTGAGGAAGGGTTACACTTCTGCCACGTTGAACGATTCTCTTCAGCCGTCGTTGGTCCCGTTCTTACAGGATTTTTTTCCCACCGTAGCGATGTCGGAGATTTGTTTTACCGGATTCCTGATATTCACGGTACACTCTTGAAATGGTCGTGCGGGAAAATCCCCACTTCATCGTTACCTTGGAGTGCTGCGCCCCACTGCTCGTGCACTGACCATAAGACCACGTTTAAAATAACTTAAATCTTGATAGCCTGCCATTGTAGCAGCAGTAACCGATCTAATAGCTGCACCAGACACTTGTCTTATACAGGCATTGCCGACCGCGGCGCCGTATTCAGCCTGTTTACATAAGTCTGTATTTGAATACGAATGCCTATACCAGTTATCTGGCGCTTCAGTGTATATTTCAAACGTTTATTTGCCTAAAGTACCGGCAACTTGCACCTTCAGAAAGATAACGCACAACCCCTTTGCTCCCGAAATGAATTCAAATATTTTGTGGAACACTCCACAAACATGAGGATACTTTTTGCCCTACAGTCACATGACATATGTGCTACTGAGCTCATCTGGGATGCCACCGAGCGAGTAGCGCGCACCTTACAAGGAAAGCTGACTTATCTCCGTGCATTTTTGGTAGCGCTCAGTTGGCACAGTTCATAAAGGCTCCCCAAAACTTTCTATCTCGTTGAGTCCGTGTCTAGACGTGCTGATGCCATCGTGTGGAGGAAAAGGGAGTGTTGGACGTTACTATGTAATTGTGTTTACAGAGCTCTAGAGCCAACGTTTACTACTGACAATGTTATGCAGCTGTTCGCGTATAATGGGTCCTATAATGTACAATGTTTACATGTCACAGAAAATTTGGAAATTTGTGGTAAGGTCTTATGGGACCAAACTGCTGAGGTCATCGGTCCCTAAGTTTATGCACTACTTAATCTAACTTTAACTTACGCTAAGGACAGCACACACACACACACACCCATCCCAGAGGGGAGACTCGAACCTCCGACGGGGACAGCCGGGAGGACCGAGACACGTCTCTGTTTGATCTACAAAAAATTAATAGAGATAAAATATTTTCGCTGGAGAACTTTGAATATACGGATGCAACCGAGCTTAGAACGCAACTATCCATTCAATGCTGAGGGCGTTGTTACACACGATACCTTTTTAGTGGCTACTCAAACGGTGTACATGTTACCAAATAAGTCACACTGTAATTACACTTATGTCAAATTTGAAGTTTCTAGTGCTATCGAAAGTAACATACTCACTTCATTAAACATAACTGACGCCGAATGTCAGCATAATATCATTACAAGCGTTTCGGACTCACGGAAGTAGTATACTTGCAATATACGTAATTACTTTTTGATACACATGTAATTTTTACAAATGTTATACTGTGCACAATTTAACCGCTACGGTCGCAGTTTCGAATCCTATCTCGGGCATGGATGTGTGTGATGTCCTTAGGTAAGTTAGGTTTAAGTAGTTCTAAGTTCTAGGGGACTAATGACCTCAGATGTTAAGCTCCATAGTGCTCAGAGCCATTTGAACCATTTTTGACTCCGTCGGTTGTGTGCAAAACAGGTTTAATCTACTCGTATTTCAGAGTAAAAAAAATGGTTCAAATGGCTCTGAGCACTATGGGACTCAACTGCTGTGGTCATAAGTCCCCTAGAACTTAGAACTACTTAAACCTAACTAACCTAAGGACATCACACACATCCATGCCCGAGGCAGGATTCGAGCCTGCGACCGTAGTGGTCGGGCGGTTCCAGACTGTAGCGGCTTTAACCGCTCGGCCACTCCGACCGGCTCAGAGTAAAAGTTCCATGTTTCAGTATGCTAAAATTTAAATTATCTGGCACCACTGATTATTCTGATAACTACATTGGAGTGACTTATGTGTCGTAATTTAAAACTAACTGCCTCTGTTTCAAATGTATGCTACTTTTACCGAAATCTGCATCATTCGTTCTTTGTTATCTGATGATATGCCTGCATCACGTTGTTTTTAGTTAGTTATGCTACCGATAGTGGGCGACGAGATCACCTACCGAAGGAAGTTTCTCAGTCATTAAGAGTAATCCTGATCCTTACCCGGTTTCTCCTATTAAGATTTTTTATGGTTTCCCCAAGTCTACTGAAGTGAACACCCGGAGTGTTACCTTGAAAAAGATGTGCTCTCTCTCCTGTGACCCCACCGTTGACTTCAAGTTTAGTCCTAAATTCCCTCTTTCGTGACAACGTTTTTCCAAAGTGGCTTGAACAGTCGGTATCAAGAAATTTTAGAATCCATTATCAAAGCAACCGAGGGCTCGAATAGCAATCTCAGCCTAAAGTGGGGATGTGGGCAATTTCGAAAGGCCATCACTGTCTGCAACGATCAGAAGAATTACACCCTACCCATCACAAATACTGCAAATAGCAATATCACATGCAAATGTTCGAAAACGCTGATCACCAGTACTGTCTAAGCAAAGTAATTATTCAGCCGACGTCATCTCCAGGTGGACATGAGTCTGTGCTAACATGAAACTGCGTGTCTTGTTACAGACTTAAAATGCTTCGTCGGATAAATGTTCTCAGTAATTTTAAACTTCATCAACGCAGTAACTACCTGCTTAGAAGGTAGTTTGGTTTCTGCAGTACGAGTATCCAACACACATATCAGTAATGTTGAAGGGGTGATTTGGAGAACACAGTAAGATGACTCCTTTTCCTTACCCTTCGACTTCCCCCTCCCCGTAACCTCTCCCTAGTGCTTGTCTCCTTCTATCGGAAACATTTGGCTGGGACGGAACGAATGATGCGAGAAAACTGGCATGACGTGCCAAAAACCCGAGAACGCATTTGGAAGGTCCACTTGGTGAATGTGATATGGCAAGAAAGAACAGATGCATGACCCACCTCACAGATTTCCGTCATCACAGTATCCAGTATCAAAGAACATAAGATCTGTGATCCACCTATTTTGTTCATTCTACACTTTCTGTAGGCAAATACATTAATATATTAACTGAGAACTTCTGCAGACGACGTTATTATAAACTACAGTTCCTATCACTAAGTGCGTTCGAACTTATTGGCCATCTTTATCGGCTATGAAAACTTAATCTAGTCACAACAAATTGTGCTACTTATAACCGTAGCTCCTTCCTTCACGACAAAGTTCCGTGTTTAAATATAAACTAATGGTAGAGTCAACCGAAGCAGAATCTCTGATTTCTGTTTAGAGAGGTGCGCCCTTAATTTTAATAACGTAGACTTATTCAGATCGTAAACACAATTTCTATCCATGTATGTATTTTCAGCAGTCTCTCACACCTTGTAATATGATTTGCGCCTGTGTAGCGTGACAAATAGTTTATATGTCAGGTGCAAACCGAGATTTTTGCTGTCAAAACGGAAAAATACGCTAATTTATATTCAGAGTTGCCCCCCCCCCCCCCCCCGCCCCCCGCAGAAGTTTTACAGTGATGTTAAATCTGTATAACAAAAGCGAGCACAGAAAAAACATGCAGCAATGAAAGCCATAATCTCTACCTTAAGAAAAGTTAGATTTTAATCCTGTGAAATGGCTTTGCCGGAACGATCGAAACGTTTTTAGTAATAGCAGTCGTTTTTCCTGTAAATTTCGTAAGTGCAGTCCTATGCTACAAAGAGAAATTCCATTTAATAAGCTAAAATGGTCTGTTTTAATAGCTAAGGCTTGACGTCACATCTTTCATGATTGTAGCCCAAATTGTGTGTTTGAACGGGATGACAAATACGAAAACACTGGCCGCCATCATGCCTAACAAATCGATCCAGCTTTTACCATCACTGACGGCCGCGGTGGCCGTGAGGTTCTAGGCGCTCCAATCCGGAGCTGCGCTGTTGCTACGGTCGCAGGTTCGAATCCTGCCTCAGGCATGGGTGTATGTGATGTCCTTAGGTTAGTTAGGTTTAAGTAGTTCTAAGTTCTAGGGCACTGATGACCACAGCAGTTGAGTCCCATAGTGCTCAGAGCCATTTTTTTACCATCACTGAAGTAGTGACCTTGGCATGTCTCTTATAGCTGATATCTTGCTCTCACATTAACGATTCTGTAATTTGTGAAATATGGGGAGAATTGTTGACTGGGAGACCCGCGAGGGTTGTCCTATAGTCTAATTTCGTGCAAAATGCCACCCATCTTTCTCGAAGTTACTGAGTTGTGTGCTGTGTCCTCCGAAGATACGGAACACAGCCACAAATAGAAGATCACCGAGCTACTTACAACTAAGGTGCAACATACTAACGGTTAGCCTCCACAGAGCGAGCCATATGACGATGTCTATGTTATTATGCTTCCCGGATCTGCCGAGAGCTATGGGCTAGCAGGATGCACTCAGTCCCTGCGAAGCCAATAGAGAAGCTACTAGACTGAGCTCCGGCCAGAAAACTGACAACGCCCAGAAGACCGATGTGCTGACCACATGTTTCTCCGTACCCGCATTCAGTAGCGTCTATCGACTGAGGATGGCACGGCGGTCGGTCGGTACCGTTGGGCCTTCCGAGGCCTGTTCGCACGGAGAGGGGGAAGAAGGGTAGCTGCCTTCATCTGGTCCATTTCGGCTGGAGTTATATTATGCTTCCGCCTTACGACGCACAAGTAGCTCCCAAGTATTCATCCATCCTCCAAACGCCGTGGCGATGTACGAGTAAGCCGACACACGGCTCCCGTCAGATAAGATCAGCGCTAGGGAACAACAGTGTCTCAAGACAGCATAATTACCGGGTCTACAGTCACCGCAAAGAAGGGCCAAGTTACCGTTAACTAGAGTCACGATTAGGCCAGAGTCAAAGCAGGTCAGTGGAAGTGAGCATTGAGCTACTGCAACGCACCATCTTCATAGTACATTTGAGTATCAGTACATGTAAGAATGCAGAGTCTCGCGGCGGTAGCAATGAATAAAAGATTCTTGCGTTTACAGCCGCGTCAGGTGATTAAAACTATACGAGCTTTCGGCCAAGCACTCCTTGGCCATTGTCAACCTAAATGACTGCCAATGTGTTGCTCGTAAGCCCCTATACAGGGTGTTACATAAAGGTACGGCCAAACTTTCAGGAAACATTCGTCACACACAAAGAAAGAAAATATGTTATGTGGACATGTGTCCGGAAACGCTTACTTTCCATGTTAGAGCTCATTTTATTACTTCTCTTCAAATCACATTAATCATGGAATGGAAACACACAACAACAGAACGTACCAGCGTGACTTCAAACACTTTGTTACAGGAAATGTTCAAAATGTCCTCCGTTAGCGAGGATACATGCAGCCACCTTCCGTCGCATGGAATCCCTGATGCGCTGATGCAGCCCTGGAGAATGGCGTATTGTATCACACCCGTCCTCAATACGACCACGAAGAGTCTCTACATTTGGTACCGGCGTTGCGTAGACAAGAGCTTTCATCCACATCTGCATCTACATTTATACTCCGCAAGCCACCCAACGGTGTGTGGCGGAGGGCACTTTACGTGCGTATGGTTCGCGGGAAGAACGACTGTCTGAAAGCCTCCGTGCGCGCTCTAATCTCTCTAATTTTACATTCGTGATCTCCTCGGGAGGTATAAATAGGGGGAAGCAATATATTCGATACCTCATCCAGAAACGCACCCTCTCGAAACCTGGCGAGCAAGCTACACCGCGATGCAGAGCGCCTCTCTTGCAGAGTCTGCCACTTGAGTTTGTTAAACATCTCCGAAACGCTATCACGGTTACCAAATAACCCTGTGACGAAACGCGTCGCTCTTCTTTGGATCTTCTCTATCTCCTCCGTCAACCCGATCTGGTACGGATCCCACACTGATGAGCAATACTCAAGTATAGGTCGAACGAGTGTTTTGTAAGCCATGCCTCCATAAATGAAAGTCAAGAGTGTTGAGGTCAGGAGAGCGTGGAGGCCATGGAATTGGTTCGCCTCTATCAATCCATCGGTCACCGAATCTGTTGTTGAGAAGCGTACGAACACTTCGACTGAAATGTGCAGGAGGTCCATCGCGCATGAACCACATGTTGTGTCGTACTTAGCACAGGTAGAGTTTCCCGTATGAAATCATGATAACGTGCTCCATTGAGAGTAGGTGGACGAAACTAAAATGAGCTCTAACACGGAAATTAAGCGTTTCCAGACGCTTGTCCACATAACTTCATTTCTTTATTTTTGTGTGAGGACTGTTTCCTGAAAGTCTGGCCGTACCTTTTTGTAACACCCTGTATATACTGTCTGTCGGTTCTTTACGAATGTACCTATCAAAGAATCTTTGGACCTAGTATTACAGTTCTTTGTAAGTGACGTCATCGAGCTATTTACACGCACTCTTACGTCTTCTTATTTTCTGTACAACGGTCAGTATTATTGTCATACAGACGGCTTTGCAATGGGTAGTTCCAGCTGTTGCAAACATCTTCGTAGAGAATTATGAGGATATTACCTTACACGCGGCGCCCTTTAAGCCCTAGTTGTTTCTTTTGATACGTTTACTACACGTTCGTCATTTGGCACCTCGGACGTGGGATACATGATTATTTCTTGGAAAACCTCAACTGCATTAACAGTAAAATCCAGTTCACCGTGGAGGTAAGAAAAGACGATGAATTGCCCTTCCTCGACATCCTCGTCCAACTCCTTCGCCACAGCGTTTATAGAAAACCTATCCACACCGATCTGTACTTGCAAGGAGTCAGCCACCATCACCCGGCACAGAAGCGCACTGTTTTTCGAACACTGGTACATGGTGCGGCAATGATATCAGACGTTGATAACCTGTACCATGAGCTGAGCCACCTACGTAAGGTGTCTAGGAACAACGGCTATAACGCTCATCAAATAAATGAAGTGATTTCAAGTAATAATTGGCCGAGCGGTTCTAGGCGCTACAATCTGGAACCGCGCGACCGCTACGGTCGCAGGTTCGAATCCTGCCTCGGGCATGGATGTGTGTGATGTCCTTAGGTTTGTTAGGTTTAAGTAGTTCTAAGTCCTAGGGGACTGATGACCTCAGAAGTCAAGTCCCATAGTGCTCAGAGTCACTTGAACCAAGTAATAATCACAGTAAGATTACTGACGAGGAACAGGAAAAGAAACTTACTCTCTTGCCGATCTGTGGCTCCGTGTCGGGTAAGAAAAATCACCTGCTGAAAAGACACAAGTTCAAATCGATCTTCAGCATTCCGACAAAAATCCGTCAACCTCTGAGACCAGTTAAAGACGTAGCAGGTATCAGAAAATGTGGGGTCTTCAAGGTACCTTGCGAGCGTGACCAGTCTTACGCCGGACAAACGGTAGGCACTGTAGAACAATGCAGGAAGGAACGTGAGAGATTTTAGGGCCCACGCTTCACCGAGAAATCCGCTTTGACTGAGCATGCTTTAGAAAGCTGTCACCGGATAAAATCTGACGAAACTTCTGTCGTGGCTCGCACTAACAGGTTCTGGGGCTGCGTAATTAAAGAAGCCATTTAAATAAAAATCACCGATAACGTCCTCAATGGAGACGGAGGTCTGCAGCTCAGCTCTGCGTGGGATCCAGCGATAGCGAACTTAAAGCGGATACATCGAACACAGTGTCAAAGTATGCCCATACATGGCTATGCCGCGAGCACCAATGACGTCACAGAGCGTTCCAGCAGCCCACTGGCAGTCACACCACTTGACAGTGGCCAAGGACAGCTTGACCGAACGCTCGTGTAGTTTGAATCACGTGACGCTGCTGGAAACCCGAGAACTCTTTATTCAAGTAACTATACAGTTTTTATTGATAAATTATTGTAAATTGTTGTTAATCTGTTTTTCTATAGACGTTGCCTTGCTCTATTTTGCCATGTGACGAAGCTGTATAGCTGACGTGTACAAGGAAGCCACCTCGTACGAGCAACTAATTTCGGTAGTTGGTGGTTCTCTTCCCGCCACATATTTATATTGGAGGCCAAGAGCATTTGGTGAAAACGACGTTGTGTCTTAAGCCTAACTGCCCAGTGCAGGTTAATGTACAGAATGTGTGTGGAATCTATTGTCAGGTGTTTCTTTTCTCTTTCTTCTTGATGAAAGGGAAAGATGGCGTGAAACCCGATGTCTGCACATGAACTACCCTTTTCATATAACACCAAAGGGGGTTCCAAGCTTAAATATAATGGATGCTTTTATTCCATGAAACATCACAAATAGGCTTAGAATAGAAACCAAGGCGTAGGAGCAATGCCTGCTGACTAGAAACTGTACACTATCTTCCATCTCCTCTCCGATCAAATCCTTTCTTCCACCACCAAGATTCGAGCAAATACCTCCTAGTCGAGTGCCACCACCCAGCCTTACAGCGCGAACACGATAACTTTGACAGATTTTAGTGATGAGGGACAGTATTTCCTGCGTGCAGACAGCATGCTTGGCAAGGCGCTGCGTCTACCTACAACACAGGTAACAAAGTGTGCATGTGGCTCACAGAGAAAACTATGACTGGCTCATTGCTGGCTCCTACCACTCGACTTACTGAAAACAGAAGTTGTCTTAAGTGAAGTACAACGCCCTTTGTTACAGAGGTGTGTACCAGAATAAGTTATGTAAATTGGAGAGCTGTGATACACACAGACTCAGTAGCGCTCTCTGTCATGTGATCAGAGAGGCCACTGTTACACCAAATTCAGTAACTGAAGAGCCACCAAACGAATCTTAAACGTCGATGGCACCAAATCGTGAAATATCAGTGTGTGGATGAGTTAGATCGGGACAGGAGAGTGAATTTGCCGTACTTAGTGCAAGCGTGTTTAATGACAAAAAGAGGAATATTAGGAAGGGTGTCCTATTTTAGTGGGTGAATACGTATTACACGTTACTGTGGTAGCTGCTGTATGGTGGACAAACCTTAAGTGCGATATCCGGCATGCAACATGTGATCTCAGCTCCTGAAGCTTGAAGACAGTTTGGATCGCATCAGTAATATCGGGAAAGGTATGAAATACAAGATATTGTCACTCTTTCAGTCAACTACCCACACCCTGTTTCAACAAACCAGTGTCCGTTCGAATGTTTCTTGAATTGTGCAACGTTTAACGCCCCGGCGATGACGACACTATTAATAACGGAGAACAAGTTCGTACTGAGGAAGTAGATGGAAGTGCCTCGGCTGTGTACTTTCATATACTATCCCAGAATCTGAATTAAGTGACATAGGAAAACCACAGAAATCATGAATAGAGATAGCTGGGTAGGGATTTGAACCACAGTGCTAATACAGTCTTACCACTGCCCCACCTCACTCGGTTCTAATTTTAGATGCTGTGGTCATACGTCATAATGGCTTCACAGCATAATTAAATCTCAAAATCCGAGGCCCTGCGCATTTTTGTAATCCTAATCGTTTATGTGATTGACATTTACCTAATATGTGGTATGTAGTCCATTTCATTCGTATGTATTCTTCAAGGAACTGTGTTTAACACAAACGTGTTTCATCAAAAAATTAAAAACCATCCACATTTTTTTTTTGGAGACTGTTACAAAATAAAAGAAGAACCAAACTCTGGGCTAGTGCATGACGAAACAGTTAACTACAGTTAATATGTACTTACAACGGGCGAGGTGGCGCAGTGGTTAGCACACCGTACTCGCATTCGGGAAGACGACTGTGAAACCCGCGTCCGGCCATCCGCGGCAGATTTCCCTCCTCGTCCGTAACACAATCCGAGCTTGTGCTCCGTTTCTAACGGCTTCGATGTCGACGAGACGTTAAACCCAATCTTTCTTCTTTCATTAATATGTACTGATAGGTGCAATTCGGTTTAGATCTCAAAAAAGTAAATTTAGTTACAAATAGATAACGCAACAGAATGAAACTGGTTCAAATGGTTCAAATGACTCTGAGCACTATGGAACTTAACATCTGTGGTCATCAGTCCCCTAGATCTTTGAATTACTTAAACCTAATTAACCTGACGACATCACACACATCCATGCCCGAGGCAGAATTCGAACCTGCGACCGTAGCGGTCACGCGGTTCCAGACTGAAGCGCCTAGAACCGCACGGCCACACCGGCCGGCATGAAACTGGTGTTTTTGTCACTGTTTAGCATGTAATGGTTCTCCTTGTAGCTCCACTTGCCCGAGTTAGTTTTATTGTAATTGATAAATTACGTCACTCTTCCAGCATTTCGCCCTTAACGTTCCATACTCCGAATTTATCCAAACGAGTGTGAAGCACATCTGATGACACTGTCCTAACATTTCCTTGATTTCTCTTGGCGCACGTAGCTCTTAAATTGCATGATGAAAGATGTGCTGTATAGCAATTATTACTCCAGAAGAAGAGAAATTTGTTAACATCGAGTATAGATTTAAATGTCAGGAAGTCGTTTCTGAAAGTATTTGTGTGGAGTGTAGCCATGCATGGAAGTGAAACATGGACGATAAATAGTTTAGACAAGAAGAGAATAGAAGCTTTCGAAATGTAGTGCTAGGGAAGAATGCTGAAGATTAGATGGGTGGACCACATAACTAATGAGGAGGTATTGAATAGAATTGGGGAGAAGAGAAATTTGTGGCACAACTAGACTAGAAGAAGGGATATGTTGGTAGGACATGTTCTGAGGCATGAAGGGATCACCAATTTAGTATTGGAGGGCAACGTGGAGTATAAAAATGGTAGAGACCAAGAGATGAATACACTAAGCAGATTCAGAAGGATGTAGGTTGCAGCAGGTACTGGTAGATGAAGAAGCTTGCAGAGGATAGAGTAGCAGCAACAATAGGTGTCAGGATACTTTTGATCATATAGTCACTATATTAACAGATTCAAAGGCTGGCTTCAGTCACAGCACGTCCAGTGAGTCGTCTGAAGACCCTTAGATTTATAATACAGTTCTTCTGTATTCTGAATATTAGATTAATACTGATCACAACGAGAAATTAGTTGGTGAAGACTAATGTTATGTATTTGCATAGGTAATAAAGTTCGGCAGTCGGAAAGCAGAGTCTTCTATTTTACCGTCCAAGACAATATTACACATCCGCAAAAACGAAAGAAAAGATGCATTAAAATCCGTCGTAATTAAACTGAACGACGGAAAAGCAAAATACATAATTCTCTCATTTCGCAGTTTTGTTGTTGGCACTCGGTTTTTCCATTAGCGGATGCCACTAGACATCTTCACCAAAAGCCGCGCCCCAGCAGTTTTCTGCGTTAACTGGGAATGATGAAATTTGTCCAGCTGTAATGAACTCGCCGTGACGGAGGCGAAGCGGTGCGGCGGTGGCGGCGGCGGCGGCGGCGGCAGCAGGGCTATCAATCAGCGATTGGTGCGCTGGCGGGGAACGCCGGACGCCGCACTGCAGGATCACATTTCGCACGCCTACCCCTCGCTCTGCCCGTGCCTGTGTCTCTGCTGTGGAATGCAGCTGTGTTGCTCGTAACATCATACCGAGTCCGACGAGACCCCGGAATTTAATACTCTTCACGAAGGGTCTCAAAAATATAAGTCTCAAGTGTCTCACTGGTTTCATCGAACGTTTTTTCTTTTTTCTATTTGATTACATTGGAGAGGAATTGGTTTCGAAAACAGTAACTCCTATCAAAAGCTTTCACAAGCTTATTGTTCAGTTTTATAGCAGCTGCTTCATAGAAGGGCCCTTCACTTATCAATATCGTTGTTATTACTTGTCCGAGAGAAGCGGATGTTATTATCGGGTATAAGAATGTCTGAACTGTAAGTTAAGTTTCGTGCATCCCGCTTCGGCATTACTACTCCATCCCGTTAAAAATCACTAAATTTTCCGAGAGGCACGAAATGGAAGTATCTACAAAGCCTGAAGTCTATTGCACTATTAATTGCAGAGACACTACACTGGCGGAAAATGAAATCCCGACAGCAAGAAGACGTCTGGTTAGAGGAATAAAATTTAAGCTAAGTGGTTGTCTAGTTAACATATCTATTTGATTGAAGTCTCCATCTCACACGTTACAGTATGCACGAAAGGAATTGTGGAATGGTTGTTACTTAATAACCACTGTAGTCGACTCGGTTTTCAACGTAGGCATGCAAACGTGCATTCATTCTGTTCTATAGGTGCGGTATGTACTATTGTGGAATGCTGTTTCATGCCTCTGCTGCGGTATAACTATGGGACTTAAAATCTATTGTAAGAGAAAGAGGGAAATTTATATATGCGTCAGAGTAAGTCAAGATCCGACATTACATGCATACTACAAAAAATACTGTAGTATTTTAAAGGATGTTGTAAAGTGTCAGGCAAATCCAAAACCTTCCATGAAAACCCTGACATGATAATCAAATGCGACAGTATGTCACATAGTTCCGAATAAATCCTGATATTAAATTAACCAACGTAATACGATCAATGAGTGAGCAAATGGAATACCACAGACTAACACAAGAACGCCTAAATGCATGTCATACCTTCCCACCGTAAAACAGACGCAGTTCTGAGGGGAGAAACGAGAACACAAGCCGAGAGCAGAATCGTGCAGGCTAGGAGGCCCTACGATAAGGGACGGACACCCACGTCACCAGCCGACCGCCAAAACCACCCCCCAGCCCATGTTAAAAGATAGAGCCCTCCAGAAGAACAGTATAGATCTTACGATAACACTAAAAGGGCCACATCAAGTGCAAGTTTTAGTGTGAGACTTTTTCACGTCTCTGTGACGTAGCAAACATTACAAACATTGCCCCACCACGAAAAGCATATCGTTTCTCATTGGGTAGACAGAAGTTTTGCAGGTGGAGCTTAAGGATAACATTGAGACCCTGATTGGTCAGTTGAAAACACAGCCACATAGTTTTTCTAAAACCAACTTCGGTAAATTGTAGTAAGGAGAAGTTAGGAGAGAGTTGCTTCCGAGACGGCGAGGTGTGGAGCTGCGCCGCCCGCCGCCCCCTGACACTGCCAAACCAACGACAAGGTAATGAACGCACGCGATGCCGCATAACGGCGCATAAAGCTTCACTCAGAACTGCAGAAGTCTCATCTGTCACACCCCCTTTTTTGCGTAATACTAGTGTCGATCGTCAATTAAAGCTCATGGTATTCACATTTCCTACGTAAGTTAAAATCTGAAACGCGATGATTTTTCTGTTGTATAATCATTGAGAAGCCACAACAGCCATTGTAATTTACGACAAGTTAAATAAGTAATTAAACATAATTGAGGGTCACTGTAGACCATTTTGATGGTTTTCTCTTTTATGAAATATAAAACTAGATTACAGATGTGATATGGCATAGGTCATCCTTCGATCCATTGTAGAACTTGGAAACCCATTCAGGGAATATTCGTTCACGTTTCTGTTGAACGCAGTTGGTTTTTATCATCCTGTATTAAAATATTTCGTTTCATCAATAGTACAATTTATAAACAATGTTTTGTGAGTAGAATAAAATTTCCAATGGTAAACTTAACTGCTTTTTCGACGTTATCTTACCAGCTAACTAAAAATAGGAAAGCTTTGAACCACTTCCACTAAATTTAGTTAGTATTAAGATTCTTTTACAGGGAGTGCAGTGGAGCTGATGCTGAAATCATTAAGTATTTGACTATATCATCGCTAGTCTCACTGAACTCTTCTAAACTCTACATGTCATGTGTGGTCTGGCGTCTCCTTACCAGCAACAGGTCCCAGGTTCAAACTAGTCAATTCCCTAAAAAACACGCTCAGAGCGTCGTTGCGCGAAAGTGGTAGGGAGACACGACTTAGAACAAACAGACACCACGCAGAATGTTAGAATGTCATTAAAATTGGAAGTTAGTCTGTGGTGAGTAATATTTCGGGAGGACGAACGCTGATACTGTGGCGCAAGGGTTACCGAACGCTAATTTACTTTGGCCCTCGTACGTTTACTAATGAGATGCCGAATTTCTTGTAAATACAGTTGCTACAGAAATTATGTGATAGCCCCTCCAAAATACTGGGATGGGAAAGGAAGTTAAGTTATGATCACGAACCACGTAGACAGTGTGCTAATAGATTTATTTGTGTAAATAGATTTATTTGTGTAAGTACAAAATTAAAACTTGAATCTTGACACAGAATATTAGAGCGTCTGGTTGTAAAAAAATCATTGACATACGCAAGAATTGGTGCTGGTTTGCTAACTGTACACGCCAGTATTCCTAGTTCGAACACAGAAAACATGCTGTTGACTCTAAGGTAAGTGGAGGGCCATTAATACTAGTGTAGCATCTGCCTAACTCGGTGCTGACTGCAGCTATTGCAAATGGCAACAAGGTATAAATTGGTGGTAATGTAGCACATAATTCCCTATCTGCCGGTGCTGCAACACTTTACAGAAACTACAGACGCATGACGTGAAGCCGACGGGAGTCTGGTTGCCCATCGTCCCGCCTGCAGTACTCCAGATCGGTGCACGATTAATTCGCAGCAGCGTGAAAAGTTAATATCCGACCGTGTATCAGGGCGAGCACGACTCTGCGCGAATTTCTCCGTGGGCACAAAAGAGATGAAACGACTTCACTGTACGGCCGTCCATAAGCGAGTGCGCGATTTTCTATCTTTCTCACCACAAAACGAACACCCAGCCCGCTGCTCTCAAAAATTGCCAATCCTGGCGTAGCAACAAAACTGGCACCAATCATGACCGTGAGACAGACGCTCTCTGCTCCCCTAGAAAAACAGAAAAACGACCAGCATCAATCACAAAGCCTCCCACCAAACCCAAAAGGCGACTTTCAACGTGGGTAGACGTCACAGTCCACCTACCAATCACAAGCCCCGCCAAGCCGGTTCGTGGGACAACTCGAGCATGGAGTGCATTGACCGAACACGTAAATTGGCTGGTCTACAAGCAATGCTTCTCCGGCGGGCGTCCCCGAGATTCAGAGGGTAATTTCTGCGAATTCTAACACAGCGAGCAGGGTGACCACCGCAGCCTAGTACTCTGCGCTATAGCAACAAAACACGGCTTCTAGTGACACAGAGGGCCGCAACTTAAAAGGCGGATTCTTGACTGTGAACCCTTTCACCGCTTTCACGTATTGTCCTCGCTTCCTTCCGGTATGGCGCCCCCAATCGTCACATTCACCCGACCCTTAGCCACCCTCCTTCAACAAGTGCAGCCGCCGCTTACAGCGGGAGGAACGTAGTATTAAGAAAAGAAATCCATCTCCACACCGATGAAATTCCCCAGACATGCCGATACTGTGAGCTCAATCGCCGACTCTTGGCTCTTTTTCTCAAACAGAAATAAGATGAAAACATGTGAGTTATGACCTGTTGGCACGTTGAACTACTAAAAGAAAAAACAAATGATTTTGAAAGGGCCTGATTCGCCTTCCAACGTGAATGGAGGGTCCAGAAGGGCCTGCCACCTTTCAGAATGTCAAGAATTATGCACATCCTGACAGGAATTAATAATGCAGATATTTTCAACGACAGACAGGCCAACCAGTCAGTTTACAGGATACCATAAAAATGAAACTAAATGGAAATTTTGTGACTAATAATTAGGAGAAAGAAAACTGGCGTTCTACGGATCGGAGCGTGGAATGTCAGATCCCTTAATCGGGCAGGTAGGTTAGAAAATTTAAAAAGGGAAATGGATAGGTTAAAGTTAGATATAGTGGGAATTAGTGAAGTTCGGTGGCAGGAGGAACAAGACTTTTGGTCAGGTGATTACAGGGTTATAAATACAAAATCAAATAGGGGTAATGCAGGAGTAGGTTTAATAATGAATAAAAAAATAGGAGTGCGGGTTAGCTACTACAAACAGCATAGTGAACGCATTATTGTGGCCAAGATAGACACAAAGCCCATGCCTACTACAGTAGTACAAGTTTATATGCCAACTAGCTCTGCAGATGATGAATAAATAGATGAAATGTATGACGAGATAAAAGAAATTATTCAGGTAGTGAAGGGAGACGAAAATTTAATAGTCATGGGTGACTGGAATTCGTCAGTAGGAAAAGGGAGAGAAGGAAACATAGTGGGTGAATATGGATTGGGGGGAAGGAATGAAAGAGGAAGCCGCCTTGCAGAATTTTGCACAGAGCATAACTTAATCATAGCTAACACTTGATTCAAGAATCATAAAAGAAGGTTGTATACCTAGAAGAATCCTGGAGATACTAAAAGGTATCAGATAGATTATATAATGGTAAGACAGAGATTTAGGAACCAGGTTTTAAATTGTAAGACATTTCCTGGGGCAGATGTGGATTCTGACCACAATCTATTGGTCATGAACTGCAGATTGAAACTGAAGAAACTGCAACAAGGGGGGAATTTAAGGAGATGGGACCTGGATAAACTGAAAGAACCAGAGGTTGTAGAGAGTTTCACGGAGAGCATAAGGGAACAATTGACGGGAATGGGGGAAGGAAATACAGTAGAAGAAGAATGGGTAGCTTTGAGGGATGAAGTAGTGAAGGCAGCAGAGGATCAAGTAGGTAAAAAGACAAGGGCTAATAGAAATCCTTGGGTAACAGAAGAAATATTGAATTTAATTGATGAAAGGAGAAAATATAAAAATGCAGTAAATGAAGCAGGCAAAAAGGAGTACAAACGTCTCAAAAATGATATCGACAGGAAGTGCAAAATGGCTAAGCAGGGATGGCTAGAGGACAAATGTAAGGATGTAGAGGCTTATCTCACTAGGGGTAAGATAGATACTGCCTACAGGAAAATTAAAGAGACCTTTGGAGAGAAGAGAACCACTTGTATGAATATCAAGAGCTCAGATGGCAACCCAGTCCTAAGCAAAGAAGGGAAGGCAGAAAGGTGGAAGGAGTATACAGAGGGTTTATACAAGGGCGATGTACTTGAGGGCAATATTATGGAAATGGAAGAGGATGTAGATGAAGACGAAATGGGAGATAAGATACTGCGTGAAGAGTTTGAAAGAGCACTGAAAGACCTGAGTCGAAACAAGGCCCCGGGAGTAGACAACATTCCATTAGAACTACTGATGGCCTTGGGAGAGCCAGTCATGACAAAACTCTACCATCTGGTGAGCACGATGCATGAGACAGGCGAAATACCCTCAGACTTCAAGAAGAATATAATAATTCCAATCCCAAAGAAAGCAGGTGTTGACAGATGTGAAAATTACCGAACTATCAGTTTAATAAGTCACAGCTGCAAAATACTAACGCGAATTCTTTACGGACGTATGGAAAAACTGGTAGAAGCCTACCTTGGGGAAGATCAGTTTGGATTCCGTAGAAATGTTGGAACACGTGAGGCAATACTGACCTTACGACTTATCTTAGAAGAAGGATTAAGAAAAGGCAAACCTACATTTCTAGCATTTGTAGACTTAGAGAAAGCTTTTGACAATGTTGACTGGAATACTCTCTTTCAAAATCTGAATGTGGCAGGGGTAAAATACAGGGAGCGAAAGGCTATTTACAATTTGTACAGAAACCAGATGGCAGTTATAAGAGTCGAGGGGCATGAAAGGGAAGCAGTGGTTGCGAAAGGAGTGGGACAGGGTTGTAGCCTCTCCCCGATGTTATTCAATCTGTATATTGAGCAAGCAGTAAAGGAAACAAAACAAAAATTCGGAGTAGGTATTAAAATTCATGGAGAAGAAGTAAAAACTTTGAGGTTCGCCGATGACATTGTAATTCTGTCAGAGACAGCAAAGGACTTGGAAGAGCAGTTGAACGGAATGGACAGTGTCTTGAAAGGAGGATATAAGATGAACATCAACAAAAGCAACACGGGGATAATGGAATGTAGTCAAATTAAGTCGGGTGATGCTGAGGGAATTAGATTAGGAAATGAGACACTTAAAGTAGTAAAGGAGTTTTGCTATTTAGGGAGTAAAATAACTGATGATGGTCGAAGTAGAGAGGATATAAAATGTAGACTGGCAATGGCAAGGAAAGCGTTTCTCAAGAAGAGAAATTTGTTAACATCGAGTAGATTTAAGTGTCAGGAAGTCGTTTCTGAAAGTATTTGTATGGAGTGTAGCCATGTATGGCAGTGAAACATGGACGATAACTAGTTTGGACAAGAAGAGAATAGAAGCTTTCGAAATGTGGTGCTACAGAAGAATGCTGAAGATAAGGTGGGTAGATCACGTAACTAACGAGGAACTATTGAATAGGATTGGGGAGAAGAGAAGTTTGTGGCACAACTTGACTAGAAGAAGGGATCGGTTGGTAGGACATGTTTTGAGGCATCAAGGGATCACAAATTTAGGATTGGTGGGCAGCGTGGAGGGTAAAAATCGTAGAGGGAGACCAAGAGATGAATACACTAAGCAGATTCAGAAGGATGTAGGTTGCAGTAGGTACTGGGAGATGAAGAAGCTTGCACAGGATAGAGTAGCATGGAGAGCTGCATCAAACCAGTCTCAGGACTGAAGACCACAAGAACAACAATTTAGAAGCTGCGAGTGCTCTTAACAATTTCTTTCTAAATGTAGCAGCAAAAAAGGACTAACTGGTTCATTTGAAGAAGCAAAAGAATATACAAAAAAATTCATTCCATAAAACTTTAAGTAACTAGAAATAGCCCGAACATTCTTCGCAATAATTAAGAGAGTTATAAAAATTCAAAAAACAAAATATTATGTGGTTTTGATGGAAATGCAAACAGAATTCTCGAAAGTTGATGAAAGTTAATAAGTAATGATCTCAGTGATACATATAATGCATCCTTGGTACCAGGAATTTTCCAAGCCAAGTTAAAACATGTAAATATTAAATCGCTTTATAAGGAAGGTGACAAGAGAGCCTTAAATAATTATCGTCCAGTTTCCTTACTGACATCTTATTCCAAAATATTCGAAAAAGTAAGTAGAAACATTACGTAGTATCTCACAGGTTGGATTCCAGAATGGTTGATCGACTGAGAATGCTATTTCTACATTCCTTACTAGAGATTGGAAGCCTTTAATAATAAAATATTGGCATTTGATACCTTTTCTGATATTTTTAAGGCTTTTGAATATGTAGGTCATATTACACTCACAGAAAAACTTCAGTTATTAGAGTTGATGGCTTTACACACAACTCAATTGAATGAATCATACTTAACAAACGTAGTACAAAATGTTGTGCTGAATAATTCAGACAATTTTGGAAAGGTGGAAAATTGTAGTGACTAGGGAAAATAAACCACAAAGGGGGTCCCACAGGCTTCAATTTTAGGTGCATTCCTATTCCTTATACACCCGAATGACCTTCCACTGAACATTCAACAAGTGGATTGCTAATTTTACAGACGATACTAGTTTTACAATATATCCCATTTGAAAAAAATGATGTTTTTCAAAGAATTAATAAGTGTTTTTCTGAAAATGCACATCTCCAAATTTTTAGAAAGCAGACTATATTCATTTCTGAACAACAAGTAAAGTCATAACAACAACAAATGTCGCACATGAACAGGAGACAATAGGCAGGGTAGAATGCTCCAGATTGTTGGATGTGCATACTTGAAACTTGAACTGGAAGAAGCATATTACGGAAATTCTCAAACATTTCAGTTCAGTTTCTTTTGTTTTCGTGTGATTACTAGACTTGGAAATAAAAGTTCAGCATACTGACATATTTCGAATATTTACACTCAATAATATCTTGTAGAATAATTTTCTGGGGTAATTCTTCAATTACAAAGAAAATATTGGTTGCATAAAAGCGAGCAGTCAAGAATAATATGTGGTGTTCACCTGCGCTCGTCATGTTGGTTTCACTTTAGTACGTTAGATCTCTAGCTGCAACATAACAACACATATATTCTCTAATAAAATTCGTCATAAATAATCCATCGCAATTTGAGAACAATAGTGAGGTCCAGACCTACAACACTAGAAGAAAAATGACTCCTATCACCCATTATGAACGCTATCAGTGGCTCAGAAAGGAGTTCAATATGCAGTAATCATTTGCTCAATAACATAAAATGTCTGACAGTTAGCAGAACAAATGGGTGTTGTGTTGTCCTTATGCTCGTATCGTCATAACTGACATTACACTGTTGAGATGGCTGAATGGACACAGGCCGGAAGCCAATAATTTGAAAAAAAAAAAAGAAAAAAGACATTCCGCTGGCTGTCGGCAACCATTCTGGGGATATTATTGCTCACCATAAAGTTTTCTGACCAACGTTTGTTATCCTCGTTTTTCATCTCACCTTCTAAGTCACCCCCTAAACGTTACAGATTACGGAAACTTTTTGGTTTCAAGTTTGTACGTATGGTTTAGTATTGCATAATACTTAAACAGCGTCCAACTCCTCCCTTGTGAAGCATATAGAAAGGGCGCCAATGGAACGTAGAATAGAACATACACTACTTCAGGACTCTCTCGTCTCCAGTGAAGCAGAGGTTAAGACACTGCCACAGCAATAAAGTTAAGAACCTTGTTCGGTCATCCAGATTTAGTTTTTCTGTGGTATTCCTAAACTGCTCAAAGCAAATGTTGGGATTATTTCTTTAGAATGGAAATTGCCGACTTCCTTCCCTTTACCAACTTGTGCTGAGTCTACACTGAAGAGCCAAAAAAACCGTTATAGGCATGCGTATTCAAATACAGAGATATACAGACACGCAGAATACGGCGCAGCTGTCGGCAACGCATACATAACACAAAAAGTGTCTGGTGCAGTTGTTAGATGTGTTACTGCTGCTACAATGGCAGGTTATCGACACAACATCTCCGAGGTAGTGACAAAGTGGGGATTTTCCCGTACGACCATTTAACGAGTGTAGTGTGAATATCAGGAATCTGGTAAAACAAATCAAATCTCCGCATCGCTGCGGCTGGAAAAACATCCTGCAAGGACGGGACCACCGACGACTGAAGAGAATCGTTCAACGAGACAGAAGTGCAACCCCCTCTGCAAATTGCTGCAGATTTAGTGCTGGGCCATCAACAAGTGTCAGCGTGCGAACCATTCAATGAAACATCATCGATATGAGCTTTCGGAGCCGAAGGCCCACTTGTGTATCCTCGATGACTGCACGACACAAAGCTTTACGCCGCACCTGGGCCGCCAACACCGACACTAGACTGTTGATGACTGGAAACATGTTGCCTGGTCGGACGAGTCTTGATTCAAATTGTATCGAGCGGATGGACGTGTACGGGTTTGGAGACAACCTCATGAATCCATGGACCCTGCATGTCAGCAGGGTACTGTTCAAGCTGGTGGAAGCTGTGTAATGGTGTGGCGCGTGTGCAGTAGGAGTGATACGGGACCCCTGATACGTCTAGATACAACTCTGACAAGTGGCACTTACGTAAACATCCTGTTTGACCATCTGCATCCATTCATGTCCATTGTGCATTCCGACAGACTTGGGCAATTCCAGCAGGAGAATACGACACCCCACAAGTCCACAATTGCTAGAGAGTGGTTCCAGGAACACTCTTATAAGTTGAAACACTCCCTTTGCCCACCAAACTGCCCAGACATGAACATTATTGAGCATACCTGTGAAGCCTTGCAACGTGTTGTTCAGAAGAGATCTCCACCCCATCGTAGTCTTACGGATTTATGGACAGCCCTGCAGAATTCAGAGTGTCAGTTGCCTCCAGCACTAGTTAAGGCATTAGTCGAGTAGATGCCACGTCGTATTGCGACACTTCTGCGTGCTCGCGGAGGCTCTACACGATATTAGGCTGGTGTATCAGTATCTTTCTCTTTTCAGTGTATAATGACCCGTCTTCTCTGTCTTTCTACGTTCAGTGAGATACGACATTATGTGTGTGACTAATTATCTCATTCTCTTTTAGAAATTGCTACGTCACGACGGAAAACACAATGCTGGTTTTAATTCTGGAACAACTAGAAAAACAGAAGCAAGGTACAATTCCTGTCAATCTGTTTAAATGCGCGAAACCTGTTGGAATTTAGAACCAGGTATACAGATCATCTCAGTACACTGAAAAGTAATAGCTCCCACTGCACAATTGTCGATGACCTAATAGCACAGAATTACCACCAAACGAAGATAAAAACTGATTTACAAAAAACCAGCGACATCTTGTACCCGTAACTAACAACGGATGTTAGTTATTATGCCCAAAAAACAATAACCCAAGGAAAGAAAGTAGTAAATGAATAGTCGTCACTGGACAATAGTATACTTTTTGCCACACTTGTAGAACTCTATAAACAAGCCCCTCACCCAAACAATATATGGCCACCCCGTAAATTAAATTCTCCTCCACATCCCGCACACCACTCACTGTACATGCCTCTCCATCTCCCCCCCCCCCCCCCCCCGCCCACACACACACCTCTCACTCACTCCCACACACAAACACACACACACACACACACACACACACAAACATAAACTAAGCATGTCGAACGTCAACAACACTTTGAAAACGCACGACAGACCCCAAACAAGCACGAAATGAAACAAATGAACACAAAAAGCTATAACATCACGTGAAACGGTCGCAGAAACCTTGCGCTTTGCTGACAAATTATACAAACAGAAAAGAATGACAGCAGCAAAAGAGATAAGTGCTTTAGAACGACACAAGCTGTGGCAGCAAGACCACAACATCCAAATACCGTACATAACACGCTAAATAACGCCATATACAGCGACTGCCAGTCGGAAATCAAGGACAAACAGAAAACGTTTCGTTGTTTGTAGATGAAAATCTGTAGGATGTATGGTAGATATAAATCTCCCACCATACAGAAGCAACTGCGTCATGAGAGGTACGTAAACTAATATATATCCGCATTATTTCCAAATTTAATATAAGACCGGAACCTTTAACCATGGTGTAAAAGAACATTAAATACCTGAACGCACTGACATACGCTTGATCTGTAGGACGAATAGAAGGTAACGCAAAATATTTGACACTTAATATTAGTTCCTTTTGCAAATGTAAATACTTTTAAGCCAAACTGTTAGTTCCATTTGTGGAATAATTAATTGCCTTTTGTAGGGCAGAGAAGATAAATACCAAGAGCAAAGATCCAGAATCTCTTTTAACCAGTACTACATTAACGATCAGATTTCACCACTTCTGCAGATATTTCTGCCAACTAAAAACTAGACTGCCATTTGAATACGTCTTGCCCATACGTAACGACCAGTTCATATTTTTATTAGGAAATCGTGTCTCTGACACCGATAACTGGACAGAGCTGCGCTCTCATCACTGACTCAAATCAAGAGGCGCTCCTGCTGGCGCGCACAAAAGCTTTGTTTTAATCAAAGCGAATTGCACCCTAGCGCTCATATTGCACCCCAAGAGGGCATTTCCCCACTCAAATATCCGACGTCTGTTATGAAGTTTGCTCCTCTGTGTCGTCGTCCACTCCTTCAGTGTAATACGAAAAACGAAAAGGCCATCTGCATAGATAGCCAGCATTACGGCGCACTCAGGCGGCGTAAACAGCTCCGAGCCTTCTAATGAAAGCACTCGCCGCGTCAGAACTGCAGTTCTCAGAAATGCCTATAGCTCTGCGGGGGAGTTAGTCGTTCTACAGTTCGTTAACACCTCTGGCGGCCGATGGCAATGGCCCGTAGAGGAGATAAAACATAGCTTTCCTTGTTTGCGAGCACCGGGCGTGGAAACGCTGATGAAGGCACGCAACTAACATTCAGAAGTGACGGTGTTTAGATTCCGTTACTTTTCCGTGGTCTTCGTGAATTACTTGTGGGGAAAGATGAAATCTTGCGTCCAAGATCACGTCTTATTTCTTCGTCCTTCACAATCCAACAGACCAAAAAAGAAAAAAAGTGTCTGAAATCATATGGGACTTAACTGCTAAGGTCATCAGTCCCTAAGCTTACACACTACTTAACCTAAATTATCCTAAGGACAAACACACACACCCATGCCCGAGGGAAGATTCGAACCTCCGCCGGAACGAGCCGCACAGTCCATGACTGCAGAACCTTAGTCCAACAGACCAGCTCTGTCTTTATTGACGTTGATTTTGGCGGGATGTTTAGCTGTGAGCTTCAGTACGATCTTATGAATATGTTATTATATTAGATACAATATTTACGTACTCATTAGATACAGGTATTTTCCAAATTCCCATCACCATATATCTTAACTGATAGCAATCGGGGCTTAGTATGTACCATTTTCAATAGCAGCCCATATTCTGAAGTTGAAAGAGCGAGAGTAACTCACCGTGGCTACTACGTTTATAGCTAGTTACCCTCTGTAGTAATGATGACAAATGCTAAGAGCTACTTTAAAAGTTGAAGGGAATGGGCAGTCATTTACAGAAGAGAGACAAAGTGTAAATTTTGCGTTCGTTCACCCTGCCCATCATCAATATTGGGTATCGTTATCACATTAGTTGACTGCTTACAAATTTTCTGAATGTCTTATTTTGGATGTTTAATGCCGTAGCACCAAGATGGCCTCCAGTTCAAAACTGTACCTATGAGATCCCCACAACCAAAAGTCTAAGTGTGTTATAGCCATTTAGGATCACACTACATACATTTCTTATTTTACAGAAACGATGAGTTTTAAGGGGACTGAATGTATCGATGAGCGCTGGATGTGTGTAGTGTTGTATTTATGTTATTAACGTTCAGTGTAGTATCAGAGGAATGGAGATGGTGAAACCTTGCGTCAATGTATAGCACTCTCCCATTAAAACCGCAGTTAATGTGTTTTCGGAGTTAGAGCCACCATCACACCGACGGACTGTGTACAGATTAACTATGTACTGAATCTGTGAGACACTAGCAAATGGGTTGGAATTCACCCTAGCACAGAGGCAGTATAACTCACATCTGTACGACACTGGTTAAATTGTTGGCAACATTTTACTACGGCATGACGGAATATTGCGTTTAGTCCACATACCACCAGAATTTCGCGGTGAAACCATGCGCAATTTCTCTCAAGAATCGTACTGTCCCGCGTACTTAATCTTAGGCTTTCGTTTCCAGTTGGCCGCTACTTCACTCACACGCTGTGATACACCTGTTATCTGTACTTTGTGTGTGGTGAATCGGGAACGTCTACTGTCTTCTGCCAATATGTCACTCGTATTACACATCTGTCTAAGCGCGGGACGACAGGTGTAACTTACTTCCTGAAGTCCCTACGTACACGTATACACTGAAGAGCCAAAGAAACTGGTAAACCTGCCTAATATCGTGCAGTGCCCCCGCGAGCACGCAGAAGTGCCACAAACGACGCGGAATGGACTCGGCTAACGTCTGAAGTAGTGTTGGAGGGAATTGACACCATGAATGCTGCAGGGCTGTCCATAAATCCGTAAGAGTACGAGGGGTGGGGATCTCTTCTGAACAGCACATTGGAAGGCATCCCGGATAAGTTCAATAATGTTCATGCCTGGAGAGTTTGGTGTTCAGCGGAAGCGTAAAAATTCAGAAGAGTGATCCTGGAGCCACTCTGTAGCACTTCTGGACTTGTGGGGCGTCGCAGTGTCCTACTGGAAATGTCCAAGTCAGTCGGGATGCACAATCGACGTGGATTAATGCAGGTGATCAGACAGGATGCTTACGTACATCTCACCTGTCAGAGTCGTATGATGGGTCTCGTATCACCCCAACTGCACACGCCCCACACCATTACAGAGCGTCCACCAGCTTGAACAGTCCCCTACTGACATGCAGGGTCCATGGATTCACGAGGTTGTCTCCACACCCGTACACGTCCATCCGCTCGATACAATTTGAAACAAGACTAGTCCGACCAGGCAACATGTTGTCAGTCATCAACAGTCCAGTGTCACTGTTGACGGGCGTAACGCTTTTTGTCGTGCAATCATCAAGGGCGCACAGGTGGGCCTTCGAATCCAAAAGCCCATGTCGCTGGGGTTTCGCTGAATGGTTCGTACGCTGACACTTGTTGATGGCCTAGCACTGAAATCTGCAGCAATTTGCGGAAGGGTTGCACTTCTGTCACGTTGAACGAGTGTCTTCAGCCGTTGTTGGCCCCTTTCTTGCAGGATCTTTTTCCGGTCGCATCGATGTTGAGGATTTTATGTTTTACCGTATTGCTGATATTGATGGTACACTCTTGAAATTGTACGGGAAAATTCCCACCTCATCGCTACCTCTGAGATGCTGTTTCCCAGCCCGCATCTCGTGGTCGTGCGGTAGCGTTCTCGCTTCCCACGCCCGGGTTCCCGGGTTCGATTCCCGGCGGGGTCAGGGATTTTCTCTGCCTCGTGATGGCTGGGTGTTGTGTGCTGTCCTTAGGTTAGTTATGTTTAAGTAGTTCTAAGTTCTAGGGGACTTATGACCACAGCAGTTGAGTCCCATAGTGCTCAGAGCCATTTGAACCATTTTCAGCTGTTTCCCATCGATAGTGCGCCGACTATAACATCACGTTCAAACTCACTTAGATCTTGATAACCTGCAATTTTAGCAGCGTAACCGATCTAACAAGTGCGCCAGACACTTGTTGTCTTATACAGGCGTTGCCGACCGCACCACTATATTCTGCCCGTTTACATATCTCTGGTATAAAATAATAGGTTCCCACTCGCCGCAGCTACTTAGTAAAAGAGTGTTACTGCGACTGCAACAATTTTCACTTTTACGACCACCTAGCTAATGCGTTATCAACGGCCAGTGCTGATCTCTGTTCCATGGCGCACAAAACATCCCTGGAAAAGAGACACAGAGTCTGATTACATGTATTGTCCCTCTCTATAGGTGACTATTTTTGCCACTGTGAAGTTTCAGTAGCGTCACGTGTCGAGTTATTGGAGTTTTGATATAATTTTTACTTTTAACATTTCGGTTACTTGCATTTCTGGTAAATGACATTCCATATCTGACAGATCGTTGTGTAACAACACTGGAGCGTAGGTCGACAATGTCGAGCTCGGCTGGCGAAAGAGCTCCTTCTCACAATGCAGTACACTACAGTACGAGACTGTCCACGGAAGTGATAGTATTCAATGTAGAATGTAATGGCGATGATTACTGGTGTGTTTACTGAAGTTGATAAATATGTTCCAGTAGGCTATGAAGTTTACTGTGAATAAATGCCAGCTTGCATCATACATAACAATGAATTTAAATGAATGGAAAAGAAATCCTGCTCATGTCAGATCCTAAATTGGAACTGCTACAGTAATGAATGGTAAATGAATTCAGGTTCGTTAGCTGAGAGGGGGGAAGGAATGGCGCTATTAGCCTTTTAACAGAAGCGGGTAGCAATAACCATATTAGTTAAATTCCTGGATATGTGTCTGCATGGACCAGTGTAGTGGTTCGTGTTCGCACATGCTTCGATAAGTGCTGAAGTGATAAGGAATGCCACTCAATGCATGATAAGAAGATTGCAGCACTGCATTGATACCAATGGTCATCACTTTGAACACCTTCTGTAAATGGACGTTCACGCCACCTTTTTGACCTTCATTGACATTCAAAGACATTACTATTAAACATCATTAGATTCGTCTCGATAGCCGCTATCAGAAAATCAGTACCAAAGTATAGAATCGCATTAAAAAAAAAGTTGACCCTCGTATCTCCCACGCGACCCCATCCGGCAACAAAAAACCAACGTCATATTGTCAGATGCGACTTCTGATCCACAAACGTTTCAGCTACTATCATACTTTTGTTGTTATTCTTGGTGCCATTAGTTAGTAACTCACCCTGTACATTATACCTAAGCGACAGCAATATTTCCTTTTTCTTATGTGCCTGAGCAGAAAAAATTATAGAGGTCGAGTAAATCTCGTCAGCTAACGTAGAGCACAACTCACCTGCCAGGAACAAGTTGAGTTTTCTTCGTTCACAGAGTCATGCTTTACATGTGAGTTAGTTTCCAGGTGCTGTTCGTAGCGTCTACCACAGCCTTAGTGGTCCTCTTCTATTCACTTGATTTGTTCATCCATTCTTCAGTCACTTGCGCTTTAAATCTGAATTATATGACGAAAAACTATTATAAAAATAATAAATAAACTTCTCGGATAAAACTTGACATACAGTGTCAACTGTTTTAACAAACACTTCGAGTTACAAATAAACATTAGCATAAGAACTGAGATAAACTGAACAGGTATCTCTGTTTTACAAAAAAAAAAAAAAAAGGATACTGTTTCTCTAAATTTTCTTCCCACATGTACAAATTAAATCGGTCACTGTGTAATGAAGCTCTAGCCCTTAGCCAGATTTGTTGATAATGGGAGTACGAATCTATTTTAATTTCGAATTAGATTCAGTTGTTGACACAGTTCAGAAAACCATCAAAAGCGCACAGGAGATGACTTTCCCAGGCTATCCATACGCACTGACGTCCTATGAAAACCTGCCTCTAAGTACTAATATTCTTCATTATTCTTTTTCTACAGCCCATAGTGGTTTCTTTGCACGTTCCGCAAAGTGTAAATCTTATTTAAAGGTGTCGCAGCAGCAAATACACTACCACTAAGCGTTGTCAGTACTGATTGACAGTCTTTCTAATATGTCAGTGCAGGCGTTCATGGTTACTATCATTTTCAATAAAATTTTTGTGTGTATGTAGCGGTATCATCATGTTGTTATATAGATGAACATTTCAGTAACTATTGGAAGAGGCTTCATCAGGTGATTTATTTAGCACTTCTTATATAGATAAGAAGTGCCACCACATATGTAGTTTTTCACTAAGACATGGCGGACTATGTGGTTAACTTCCTAACGTATACAATTAAATTCTAACGATTATGTTTCAAAAATTATGAAGCAGACTTTTTCTTTTTTTTTAAATACAAGTATGGACTTTTTCCTCTGCCACTGGAGAGAACTTGATGATGGCTTCAACGACACAACGTGTTTGAAACTTCAACGAACAGTAACAAGATATCACCACTGCAAACCACTGCCCCGCCACCAGATGAGGTCTCATAAACGTCTGCCTGACTCTACGAAACGTGAGTTAACACGTGACTCAGATACGGTATGTGCATTTACCTGTGCACTGGGTGCCAATGAGTCTGTGCTCTGCTGTTATGAGGATAAGACAATAAATAAAAAATAAATAAATAATAAGAGAATAAATTCAAAATATCACACTGTACGCGGCAGTCTAACCAGTGGATATTGTGTCATTCATCTTGAATCTCACCACCCTACTAAAGCAACGTTACAGTTGTATGCTGAATAGTATGTTTCTAGTGCCTAACCCACATGAACTGTTTTTGAAATATTATTTTGAAAACTAACGAATTTTTTAATGTTACAAATAGTACATACCACCGAAAGAGAACAACATTAGTGAAAGAAATGTAACTGATATTTCAGCAGCGTTAAAATCAGTCTATTAAGTTACTACGAGGAAGCTTGAATATGCAATAGGTATCAACCAAACAAGTGTTCTGTGAATACTACATTCAAATTTCAACATCGTATGGTGTGAGTATTTGAAGAATCTCGTCACTAGTTCCTGAGTTATCCATGAAAAGTCTAAAGCATTCCGTATAGGATCAACCTGATGGATGTACCGTCCATGCTTTTACACTTCTTCTTTACAGCACATACAGAGATAGTTGAATCGCTCATTCGTGAAACACTAGAAGGCCCGCACGTTCACCAGAGTTACGCCTCTGCAGTTTAATCTGGAGGGAAAATTAAAACCAAAGGTGTACAATCGAAGCCGGCCGCTGTGGCCGAGCGGTTCTAGGCACTACAGTTCGGAACCGCGCTGCTGCTACGGTCGCAGGTTCGAATCCTGCCTCGGGCATGGATGTGTGTGATGTCGTTAGGTTTAAGTAGTTCTAAGTCTAGGGGAATGATGACTCAGATGTCAAGTCCCATAGTGCTCAGAGCCATTTGAACCATTTCCTACAATCGAACACCGCCGACTCCCGAAGACATGAAAAACACGGGCGTGTACTGCAATAAGTCCAGCTGAAATTTATAGTGCAGTATTGTCTCTCCAGAATCGCGTTATAGCACTATCAGTCCTCAGGGCCAATATTTTGTGCACTTCATATGACAGTGGTAATAGACACCGAAACCGTACCTTACTTACGTGTTTCCAGCGCAGATGTCTGTCGGAACTCTTCCTCTGACGACTAGATAAAGGTTTGCGAAGCTGTTACCTTTCCTTCATTTGATCAAGTTTCAGACATGCTTCGAAAGTTTTTTCCAATGCTCCAGGAAAACCTGTGTACCTCCATTAAAGATAAAAACTATGTCGGTGTTTAATTCGTCAGCTGTAAACTATAACGATCTCTGTATAATGTCATAAGATTTGCACATTGTCCACTATAATACTGCGATTTCGACAGATTTACTTCCCCCTGGATATATCTAGGGTGGTGCGTCTTTGCTCCCTCACGCTGTGCAGTGTTAATGAGTCTTGCTCCCGCTCCTTTGTCTCAGCTAACAAGACCGCATAATTTTACTTAGTGAACGAGACTACACGATTCTTGAATAAATACGCTACTGACCATTAAAATTGCTACTCCGTGAACATGACGTGCTACAGACGCGAAATTTAACCGACAGGTAGAAGATGCTCTGATATGCAAATGATTAGCTTTTCAGATCATTCATACAAGTTTGGCACCGGTGGCGACACCTACAACGTGCTGACATGACGAAAGTTTCCAACCGATTTCTCATACACAAACAGAAGTTGACCGGCGTTGCCTGGTGAAACGTTGTTGTGATGCCTCGTGAAAGGAGGAGAAATGCGTACCATAACGTTTCCGACTTTGATAAAGGTCGGATTGTAGCCTATCGCGATTGCGGTTTATCGCGTCACGAAATTGCTGCTCGCGTTGGTCGAGATCCAATGACTGTTAGCAGAATATGGATTGGTGGGTTCAGGAGGGTAATACGGAACGCCGTGCTGGATCCCAACGGCCTCGTATCACTAGCAGTCGAGATGACAGGCATCTAATCCGCATGGCTGTAACCGATCGTGCAGCCACGTCTCGATCACCAAGTCAACAGATGGGGCCGTTTGCAAGACAACAACCATCTGCACGAACAGTTCGACGACGTTTGCAGCAGCATGGACTACCAACTCGGAGACAATGGCTGCAATTACCCTTGACGCTGCATCACAGACAGGAGTGCCTGCGATGGTGTACTCAACGACGAACCTGGGTGCACGAATGGCAAAACGTCATTTTTTCGTATGAATCCAGGTTCTGTTTACAGCATGATGATGGTCACATCCGTGTTTGGTGACATCTCGGCGAACGCACATTGGAAGCGTGAATTCGTGATCGCCGTACTGGCGCATCACCCGGCGTGACGGTATGGGGTGCCACTGGTTACACGTCTCGGTCACCTCTTGTTCACATTGACGGCACTTTGAACAGTGGACATTACACTTCAGATGTGTTCCGACCCGTGGCTCTATCCTTCATTCGATCCTTGCGAAACCCTTCATTTCAGCAGGATAATGCACGACCGCATGTTGCAGGTCCTATACGGGCCTTTCTGGATACAGAAAATGTTCGACTGCTGCCCTGGCCAGCACATTCTCCGGATCTCACACCAATTGTAAACGCCTGGTCAATGGTGGCCGAGCAACTGGCTCGTCACATTACGCCAGTCACTACTCTTGATGAACTGTGGTATCGTGTTGAAGCTGCATGGGCAGCAGTACCCGTACACGCCATCGAAGCCCTGTTTGACTCAATGACCAAGCGTATGAAGGCCGTTATTACGGCCAGAGGTGGTTGTTCTGGGTACTGATTTCTCAGGATCTATGCACCGAAATTGCGTAAAATGTAATCACATTTCAGTTCTAGTATAATATATTTGTCCAATGAATACCCGTTTATCATCTGCATTTCTTCTTGGTGTAGCAATGTTAATGGCCAGTAGTGTAAATTTTCACTGCCCGTCGCTTTCTATATGCAAAAATAAAAAAATCACCGAGAGATGTTTCCATTCCTTACCAGAGATTATTCAGTGATTAAAGGATTCTATTCCTCCAAAATATTTATAGAATATTTGTGATTCTTGGATTCTTACGTGTCAAAGAGACAGTTATTTCATAACGGTGCGACCCAGACTCTCAGTATTTTGCTCTGGACGAGCAATCCACGGACTCAGGTTTCGTGAGTTTTGTTTCGTGCTGGAGTACAGTCAGTGCAAGCTGATGACGAAGTGCACGATGCCTGCGAAACGTGGTCTCTAATCACTCACAGCGGATACGGCTACTGGCACAGGATGCCGCAGCTCAATGGTCTGTCCCCGACACACACACACACACACACACACACACAAACACACACACAGCCTTTTAGCAGAGAAAGTAGCAGACACGTTTCATCCGACTCGCGTCGGTTCATTAGCGGCCGGCGAGTTTCCTTTTCGCTTTATCCCACATACGTGTCTGAACTTCTGCCGATGGAACATGCAAGCAGATTGGTCACTCTGATGCTCAGGCGTCAATTTTCTGTCGTCGCATAGGCACTGCAATAGCTGGACCGGAACTGATAGAGCAGTGATCACATCAAAAGAAACTTGAGCGCGTATCATTAACGGCACTCAGCTCACAGTGTACGGTAATCTAACAGATCCGTCTTTGTCTGAATTATTACTGAGACTTCTCCAATATTTCGTGGAAGTTTAATGCCAGTAGACTCGTACTATTGGAGTGAGCACGCGATAGGAGTTTCCGTACTGAACGGCGACACGACACTCTTCGTGGTACAACGAAAATGTTATGCTTTGTACGTGACATGGGTATCGCGAAAGATCGGTATACATTTGTAACTATATCGGCGTCCAAAATTATAGTAACAAACAAATATGATTCAAATGGCTCTGAGCACTATGGGACTTAACTTATGAGGTCATCAGTCCCCTAGAACTTAGAAATACTTAAACATAACTAACCTAAGGACATCACACACATCCATGCCCGAGGCAGGATTCGAACTTGCAACCGTAGCGGTCACGCGGTTCCAGACTGAAGCGCCTAGAACCGCACGACCACACCGGCCGGCGTTATAGTAACAAACCGTTTTTTTCCCCGTCCTGTATATCTAGTTCATGATATAATCATAAAAACTGCCAGCATGATGTCCGTACGATCTTTTTCTTCACGGGATATGGCATTCCGGTCAACAGACAACCATGCCAACGCTGACGTCAGGGCACCTATGAAACGAAGTAGTGTTTGCCGGGTAGTCCCACATCCACAATCGCTGTGTACACTGTGACAAACGGTGTAGTATGACACAGAGGAGATGTCTACCAGGCTCTCTGCGGTGGAGGGCCATAGAAAGAACGGAAGCCGGACATTCGCAAACTGATGTGGCCCGATGGCTTAGTGTGGATCATTTTGTTGTTTCTCGGATATGGTGACAGTTTATGGGGACCGAAACTGTATCCTGAAGTCCAGGGCAGACCCGACCACGTGTGACTTCAGAAGTCATTTGGCTGTAAGTGCACGACAGTACCGCCTCAGTACTGCACGGCAGCCGGCATCTGCCCTCGCAGCATCCACTGAACGTGTATCAGCCAAGCGGTACGCAGAAGGCCTCGGCAGAGTGGCCTTTATTGTCGGAGACCTGCTGTATGTCTACTTCTGACGCGTCTACACACGAGACATCATCAACATTCAATCTGGGCGGTCGAACAGAGGGCCAATGTTGTTTTCACAGATGAGTCTCGATTTAGTCCGGAGAGTGATTCTCGATGGATTCGCATTTGGAGGGAACATGGAACACGATTTCGGGACCCAAACATGGAAAGAGACCGATATCGAGGAGGATCCCTAATGGTGTGGACAGGGATTATGTTTACTACTCGAACCCCTATTCATGAAATTGTACGGGTGAAGCGGCAAGGTTTAACTGCTGCCAGGTATCGTGACGGAATCTTGGGACCTCATCTGCGGTTGTTGCGAAGTACTGTGGGCCCAGACTTCGTATCGATGGAAGACAATGCTCGACATTATAGAGCACGGGTTGTTGATATTTTCTTGGAAACGGAAGTTATTTCACGCATGGCGTGGCCTGCTCCCTTTCCCAGTTTCAATCTCATAGAGCACGTCTGGTATGCACTACGGCGGTAGCTTGCATCATGTCAGTATCCATCAACCACTCTCCAAGACTGCGAACACCTCTGCAGGAAGAATGGGCGTTATTGTCTCAACATGACACTGATGGCATCATTCACAACATGCCCCACCACTGTCAGGCCTACAATGCTCCCAGAGATGTCACACCCCATACTGAGCACATTAATCAGTTGTCGTAATGTGTGTGCACATCCGTTAAATTGTAAAGGACGAAGAACATTCTTATCTACCGCTACGCATGTTGCCGTTGTTTACGTTTTGAATTCTTTGCATTGTTCCTTCTTTAATATCACCTGTTTGTACTACTGTTTTGTGGCAAAATAAAAGCAACCGTGCAAAATTTCCGTTTGTTGCTTTAATTTTGGACACTTCATGAGCTAATCATTCTTGGGCAGAAGGGCGTTCTGTGTTGCACAGCTTCCTCAGAGATATGGTCATCACGTAAGGCCACACGATGCCTCTGTGTATACCTGTCGTTACACGGGACGTGAAAGAGGCCGTTGTGCCCAGCGTGGTTATGAGCGCCCGGAAGCTATCGTACGAGATGTGATCTACGGCCGTAACGCTCACCAGCAGCAGTTATCGGCCACATCTGCCATAGCAGATATACGTGAAATAGCTGAGTTAACTTCATTAGCAGTTCTGAAAGATTTACGACGAAAGTCACAAATAATGAAGTGGACGTCTATGGATTCAAAGGCAACACGACGTCATCATAGCATCGTATTTTAAAAAGCAAAGAAAACTTTCGACATTTACGAAAAACTGGAAGTCTATGCCTTACTGGAATTCAAACCAAGATGCCCAAATTGAGAAATGGAGATGCTAGCAAAACAGTAAGCACACACACATTGCAATTGTGTAAACAGTATGTATTTACAGTATTTTTTCCTCCCTACTTTGCAAGCTCATCTCAGCCAAACGAACCACATCTGCACGATAAGCGGAGGTGCAAACAACCATAGTGTAATCTCGCCCCTCCTTCCCAATTCCAGTTATTGTCCACAATAAGCGAAGTCTTGTGTGAAAAATTTTAGAGGAGCGAAATTTACAATAAACTTTCTAGTTTACTTAGCTTTTCGTGTAGAGTTGGGTCCATTTCTTCTTGTCTGGGGGTCTGACTCCCGAATCTGAAATTCTCACATTTTAGGTCCTCATGGTTGAATTAATCCAAATACATTTGTAGATCGTTGTTGCAGAATTTTTGTTGTTACATTAATTCTGAATTTTCACATTAACATAGCCTAAATTACATTGTTCGGCCAAAATACAAAAATACGTCCGATCACATCAGAGGCATCCGTACTACTACTACTTCACTCTGCGGTAATAACCATATTCCAAAGGGCTTACAATTTTTCTTGACAAATGAATTTCTATTAATTTCGATTATTATTTTAAAGATGAAACCGGAAATAAACGTAGTAAACAGTAATAGATCGCGTACTTAATAATAGAAATTTTAAGTGTACCAAATAATTCGTAATTTCAAATGTTTCTATAAAAAATAGTTTTAACTCTACATTCAGAACTAGTCCTTATCGATTATAACATCCAAAATAAAGTAATTATTTTTATGAATTTTAGCTTGAAATATAACGTACAGTGTATAAAATTACATGAAAGTTTTCAGAAAAGCAGCTGAGATAATACTGACCTGCCCAAAAATTCGAAAAATTAATACTTGTATCGACAACAACTGTTGACGAAAAGTAATGCCAGAGGAGGATGGCACGTTACAAATGGTTGAGTAAAACGTTTGGAGAGAGTTATGTTTCTCATGCAATGCATTTGTACTTGGACATATGACAACATTTTTGATCACTGTCATACTGTTTCCCAACATTTTAGCAACTAATTGTACTGAAAAAGACGTATACAAAACTAACGAATTCTTTGACAATCTGCCCATGAAAATTAAATGTCTGACAGTTGCTGGAAGTATACCTAAATGTAGATATAAATGCTTTATCCTTAACAACTAATTCTATACAAAAGATAAATTCTTGAATAGAAATAAGTAGCTAGTTACAAACCCACTAATGTCCAGCACGTAGCCAGGTACATATACAAGGTGTTTTTCTCAGTAACTTACAAAATAATAAATGAAAAAACTATTTATTCAGGTCGATAAATGTAAGAAATTTTACTCTTTCTGCGGTATTATAAACATATATTATTTAATTATTTTCTAGAGAATTACAACAACAAGTTATAATTTTTTAAATAGAAGATTATTTTCTATCACGTAGCTGATGTATTTAAGCAGTTTTCCTCGAAAATGTCAGTCTAGAAATTAGAAGCAGTATGCGAATGCAGCGCGACAGTTACTAAGCCTTGTCTGAGCGTGATGTGCAAGAACTGTACAACAGATTCCTAGAATATCGCTAGTGCGCTATGATTCTTAGGAATGGTCCTCACGGTTGCCCGATTAAACACAGAAGATTAATTTTTGTGAGGATGTCTTAAGAACAGTGTTTATGTCACCGATCCCACAGCCGCAGATGACTTCAAAAATGGCATCGAGGAAGCTTCCGCTCCGTGACACAGCCGCTTTACTTCTCATCCGCAGGTTGTTTGAAAGGCGCATGGAGATTGCATTCATAAATCTGAGCACTCTTTTCAACACCTTACTTCCATGAATATTCTGCCACCGGAACATCCGTCTGAGCACACCCAGCTCTGAACAGGATCTTGCGTCTACTCGTAAAACTTTGAACATTTGTAGGTACTAACTAAATTGCCATATTTTTTAAACTGATATTTATACCGTTGGTTTACAGCTATATGACAGAAAAAATATTGTTCTATTTAAAAATTAAAACTCTTTGCCTTACCTGCCTGGAAAATAACTAAATAAACTACGTTCGTAACTCCGCAGAAGGAGTAACGTTTCTTACGTTTTCTGCTAAAAATAAACATTCGTTTCAATTATTATTTCTTAGCTTACAGACAAAGAAACCTTATATGTAACACCGTAGAGCATGAACTAGCTAGCGTGAAACGGCATATATCCCTACTTCGAAAAATATAATACAAAAGCCGGCCGAAGTGGCCGTGCGGTTAAAGGCGCTGCAGTCTGGAACCACAATACCGCTACGGTCGCATGTTAGAATCCTGCCTCGGGCATGGATGTTTGTGATGTCCTTAGGTTAGTTAGGTTTAACTAGTTCTAAGTTCTAGGGGACTAATGACCTCAGCGGTTTAGTCCCATAGTGCTCAGAGCCATTTGAACCATTTTTATAATACGAAAACCACCAAACACGGTCCTTCGGTTATAATAAATTGTGTTTCAACATGGCTCCTGCTCGCTAGAAAGCTGTCTCGTATCGCACTGGTACGCATATTGTAGCACACTGACGAAACCAACTGCTTTGCTCCCGGAACAACTTAACCCACTTAATAAAAGCAAGTCTTCTGGTCCAGGCTGTATACTTCTAGGTTCCTTTCAAAATATGCTGATGCAATAGCTCCATACTTAACAATCATATACAACCGTCCGATGGACGGTTCCGTACCCAAAGACTAGAAAGTTCCACAGGTCTCATAGATATTCAAGAAAAGTAGTAGGAGTAATCCACTAAATTACAGTCCCATATCATTAACGTCGATATGCAGCAGGAGTTTGGAACATATATTGTGTTCGAACATTATGAATTACCTCGAAGAAAAAGGTCTATTGCCACACATTCAATACGGATTTAGAAAACATCGTTCTTGTGAAACACAACTAGCTCTTTACTCGCACGAGGTGTTGAGTGCTATTGAGAAGGTATTTCAAATTGATTTCGTATTTCTGGATTTCCGGAAGGCTTTTGAAACTGTACCACATAAGCGGCGTGTAGTGAAATTGCGTACTTATGGAATATCGTCTCAGTTATGTGACTGGATTCGTGATCTCCTGTCAGAGAGGTCACAGTTCGTAGTAATTGACGGAAAGTCATCGAGCAAAACACAAGTGATTTCTGGCGTTCCACAAGGTAGCGTTACAGGCCCTTTGCTGTTCCTTATCAATCTAAACGATTTGGTAGACAATCTTAGCAGCCATCTTAGGTTGTTTTCATGTGATGCTGTCGTTTATCGACTAATGAAGTCTTCAGAAGATCAAAAAATATTGCAAAACGATTTAGAAAATATATCTGTATGGTGCGAAAATTGGCAATTGATCAAAAATATTGCAAAACGATTTAGAAAAGATATCTGTATGGTGCGAAAATTGGCAATTGACCCTTAATAACGAAACGTATGAGGTCGTCCGCGTGAGTGCTAAAAGGACTCCGTTAAACTTCGGTTACACGATAAATCACTAAAATTTAAAGGCCGTAAATTCAACTAAATATCTACGAATTACAATTACGAAAAACTTAAATTTGTCGCAACACAGACAAAATGTTGTAAGGAAGGATAACCAAAGACTGCGTTTTATTGGCAGGACACTTAGAAAATGTAACAGATCTACTATGGTTCAAAAATGGTTCAAATGGCTCTGAGCACTATGGGACTCAACATCTTAGGTCATCAGTCCCCTAGAACTTAGAACTAGTTAAACCTAACTAACCTAAGGACATCACACACATCCATGCCCGAGGCAGGATTCGAACCTGCGACCGTAGCGGCCGCGCGGTTCGAGATTGTGGCGCCTGGATCTGCTAAGGAGACTGCCTTCTCTACGCTTGTCCGTGCTCTTTTAGAATACTGCTGCGCGGTGTGGGATCTTTACCAGACAGGAATGACAGAGTAAATCGAAAAAGTTCAAAGAAGAGCAGCACGTTTTGTATTATCGCGAAATAGCGGATAGAGTATCACTGATATGATACAGGATTTGGGATGGACATCATTTAAACAAAGGCGCTTTTCGTTGTGGAGGAATCTTCTCACGAAATTCCAATCACCAACTTTCTCCTCTGACTGGTAAAATATTTTGTTGACGCCGAAATGCGTAGGGAGAAACGATCACCATGATAAAATATTGGAAATCAGAACTCGTTAGGAAGGATATAGGTGTTGGATCTTTCAGCGAACTATACGAGATCGGAATAATACAAAATTGTGAAGGTGGTTCAATGAACCCTCTGCCAGGCACTTAAATGTGATTTGTAGAGTACCCATGTAGTTCTAGATGTAGATGCAGATGAAACTTGTCCTGCTCCACGTCAACCTTTCCTTCCTGTGCATGACGCAGTGCTGCAGAGGTGTAAGATTCTTTAGTGCGCTGCTCTCCCAGCATTTAATTCTGTCTTTGGAAACAGGAGCCGCTCCTTCATGAAGCTTATCGCTTGTCCTCATGAGAGTCAATGGTCAAACTTCCAGTCTCCCAGTAAAATATAATTTTTTGGCACCATCAGAGATGGTCCATACTGCATTAAGCCACAGGTCATGGTTTTCCTGATTACAGATACACAACTGAATTATTAATCACGCTGCGATGGAAGCGCTCTAGTCACTTTACGGCAGATGGTTGATAGAAAGTCGGCTTCAAGGACGTGGCTGCAATATTCAGGACACTTAGCTGGGCACGGTCGGAAACAATTACCTAGCACTAATGAAACAATCATAGTCTTCCGTCAATACGGTGAGATCCATTGACCAGAGGATTAGCGCGGCGGGCAGGCTATTAACAGCTTAGCCGGAACTATGATAGGCGGCGCACTTTGCTCCCCAATTATAAGCCACTCTTGTTACTGCGCTCCAGCCCCCAAAATTCATATTGCTGTTCCAAATTTCTGCTTCTCATTCCCGCTGAGTTCTCAATTATTACGCAGTTTCTTCCTTCTTTTGCTCATGACAGGCTCTCTTTCAATTTTGGCGTGTGATTTTCTGTGTGAGCCTTGGGAAGGTATTTACAATTCCCTTTGCTTTTCTATGGTGAAGTTTATTTCTTTGCTGAAGTAGTGCGATTTCTTTTTTTTTTTTTTCATATACATCTCATATCATTTTCTTTTGAGGTGGAATAAATCAGAAGGTTAAAATACCGTGTGTATTTTCATTCAGTACTATTGCTATCGAACTATATTTTGGGGCTACTAATCTTAAAGAGAGGATTTTCTCATTGCACAGAACCACGCCATTAGAACAATATGTATGTTCCATACACTAACGCCTTGTGTATCACTGTTTAACTAAGTAAGAATTTTAACAACGGCGTCGTATATCATGCTGCCTCGTATAAAATTTGTTCTGCATAATCAAGTAGATTTTAGGAGTAGTTACATTCATAACTAAGACAGTAGAACGAAACGTTTTTCGTTCTGTCGTATAGACACTTTGTTATTTCCCGGTTTGGAGTGGGTCTTTTACGTTTAAACATCTGGGATCTCTTGTCGCAAAATAAAAAAAATAAAAAAACTGATACACAATTCCATCAAAGGGTGGAGAGGTCATGTACTTTTCAATTTCTAAGTATTCGGATTAAATTATTCTGTCAAGAGAAACGATTATGCACCTTCTGTTAAAAGTATAATTGGACGTCGACTAGAGTACGTTAAAACAATAACTGTTCCATCAAATTTTGAGATAAAGTAGAATTTCCAGTCAGAGAGATGGACTTTTCTGTTAAGAGTTATCTTAGACAATGTAGACGAATTTATTTTTAAGAAGAATATATATGACCTCATACATTTTTGAACTGCGTAATAGCAAAAAGAAGTATAATAAAGCTAGTTATTGTGTTTTTTCACTAATTCAAATCACAGCCACGGAGCTTATGGACCATTAATATGGGTAAATTAATGATAGTACAGCACTTTGGATAATAGACTATTGCAGATTCCACTTATAATATGGAGCTGCAATACTTGTCGAGAGACGTCTCCTAGTTAACAGCGAACTTCTACACGAGATTCAATCCTGGGCCGTTCTGGGTATTACTCTATAAACTGAGCTCAGGGAGTGCCGCTCAGACCTACAGAAAGCGTGAACCTTCTTCAAATCACAAACTTCAAACTGATTAACATAATTCAAGTGATTAATATCACCTAGGGGAGGAACTGTTGATCGTAAACGTTCATATCAGAAAGATAACTTTAGTTCAGGTGAAATTTTTACTGACGAAGCAATTTTAGGCTGCTTACCACACTAACATTTTCCAGCAGGTATCAGTTCTGGAGTGCATCAGGCTAATCTCCGTATGTAAGAGATATGGAGAAGTGGGATGATGTGTTAGGCAGTTCTTACAGCTTGGTCGAAAATCTCATCCCATGGACCTCTCGCCAAAGAAGGCGTTATTGGCGCGCTTAGCCACTTGTAAATCTTCCACAATGGTTTATTTCATTACATGCCTCTTGTGGAAAAAATTTTTCCGGAAGTTTAATCTGAACTGAATGAGCAGTGTACCGAATAAGTGCGACATATAATGTTTTAGGATACGTCTAGCATACTCGTTCTCTAAGATATGAAGATACAGTGTTTAACCGTGGCTTGCGTTAGGTTTAAAGGGAAATAAGTTATAAGGAGACGCTGACAGTAGTTGCTTTGGGAAATAAACAAAAATCGTGCTCAACAAATATGTAATAATATTTTATTTAGGTCACATATTGAAACTGCTGAAATAGGTTTTGGACGATGGTTAGAAAAAGACAGTATTTATTGGCAGAATCAGCGATACTGACGAATATACTGGTTGGTTCATTAGCTGATTTGGAGGAAGGAGGACCAAACAGCGCGGTCATCGATCCCATCGGATTTGGCAAGGGTGGGGAAGGAAGTCGGCCGTGTCGTTTCAGAGGAACCATCCCGGCATGTGGCTGATGCGATTTAAGGAAATCACGAAAACATAAATCAGGATGGCCGGAGGCGTGGTTGAACCGTCGTCTTCGCGAATGCGAGTCCAGTGTGCTAACCACTGCGCCACCTCGCTCGGCAATATACAGGGTGAGTCACCTAACGTTACCGCTGGATGTACGGGGTGAGTCACCTAACATTACCGCTGTATATATTTCGTAAACCACATCTAATACTGACGAATCGATTCCACAGACCGAACTTGAGGAGAGGGGCTAGTGTAATTGGTTAATATAAACCATAAAAAAATGCACGGAAATATGTTTTTAACACAAACCTACGTTTTTTTTTAAATGGAACCCCGTTAGTTTTGTTAGAACATCTGAACATATAAACAAATACGTAATCAGTGCCGTTTGTTGCATTGTAAAATGTTAATTACATCCGTAGATATTGTTACCTAAAGTTGACGCTTGAGTACCACTCCTCCGCTGTTGGATCATGCGTATCGGAGAGCACTGCAACATACATCGCGTTTCTACAGAATGATCTGCCAACGTTGCTCGAAAATGTCCCACTGGAAACGCGTCGACGTATGTGGTATCAGCATGATGGTGCACCTGCACATTCCGCAATTAACACTAGGCTGACCCTTGACAGGATGTTCGACGGGAGTTTCATAGGACGTGGAGGACGCATAAATTGGCCAGCCCGTTCTCCTGATCTTACACCTCTGGACTTCTTTCTGTCGGGTACGTTAAAGGAGAATGTGTACCGTGATGTGCCTACAACCCCAGAGGATATGAAACAACGTATTGTGGCAGCCTGCGGCGACATTACACCGGGTGTACTGCGGCGTGTACGACATTCATTACGCCAGAGATTGCAATTGTGTGCAGCAAATGATGGCCACCACATTGAACATCTATTGGCCTGACATGTCGGGACACACTCTATTCCACTCCGTAATTGAAAACGGAAACCACGTGTGTACGTGTACCTCACCCCTCATGGTAATGTACATGTGCGTCAGTGAAAAAGACCAATAAAAAGGTATTAGCATGTAGACGTAATGTGCTGTTCCAGTCTCTTCTGTACCTAAGGTCCATCACCGTTCCCTTTGGATCCCTACGTAATTCGGTGCTCTCCGATACACACGATCGAACAGAGGAGGATCGGTACGCAAGCGTCAACTTTAGGTTACAATATCTCCGGATGTAATTAACATTTTACAATGCAACAAACGGCACTGATTACGCATTTGTTTATATGTTCAGATGTGCTAAAAAAACTAACGGGGTTCCATTTAAAAAAACGTAGGTTTGTGTTAAAAAACATACTTCCGTGCATTTTTTTATGGTTTGTATTAACCAATTACACTAGCCCCTCTCCTCAAGTTCGGTCTGTGGAATCGATTCGTCAGTATTTGATGTGGTTTACGAAATATATACAGCGGTAATGTTAGGTGACTCACCCTGTATATAGGTAATTATGCATCGCGAATGTAACTCGGTGGATAACTTTTACTCCTACATCTACAACCATGCTTCGCAAAGTACTGTGCAGTACATGGTGGAGCCTGCTTCCCACTGTGCCACGTAACAGTGCGTCTTTCCGTTCCATTAACGTATGGAGAAGAGCTGGAAGAATGCCGGCTTAAACGCCTCTGTGTGTACAGCCATTACCTTCATGGTCTCTATACGTGTAGTTGCAATACATTTCCGGATTGCTCACATAATACATGTTGTTGTAACCTGTAACTTGGCTTTCGCGGGGAGCTGAAACTGGTTTTCGGACATATGCCGCTGTAGCTTTTTCAGTCACTCTCTCGTGAGTCAAACAAATACTTGATCATTCGTGTCGCAATTCTAAGCTTACGTTCAATAGGCCGTGTTAGTCCAATCTGGTATGAGTCTCACATACTTGTACAATATTCCAGAATGGGTTGCATTACTGTCCTCTAAGCAGTCTCCTTTGCAGACGTATTGCATTCTCCAGCATCCTGCCAATGAAAAGAATCCTGACACCTGCCTTACTGCCAGCCGGGGTGGCCGAGCGGTTCTAGGCGCTTTTAAGTTCTAGGGGACTAATGGCCACAGCAGTTAAGTCCCTCCCATAGTGCTCAGAGCCATTTGAACCTATACGACCATTACACTTCAGGTCCTCACATATTCTTGAACCCAATATCTGCTTTTCTGCGCTTTATAGTTTTACATTTCTGGCATTTAAAGTAAGATACATCTCTTGCAAGCCTTACTGAGGTCAGACTAGATATCTGTACAAATATGTATCAGATAGTACTTCATTACAGAGCACTGCATCATCTGCAAAATGACTAGGGTTATTATAATGTCAGCATGTTTATTATTACAGAACGTCAAAGCATCGGTCCAAACTAACTTTCCCGGGCACGCTTGAAGTTATGTGTACCTCTGTTGATGACTCTACACCCAAGGTAACATCCTGCGTCCTCATTAGGAAAATATGAGTTATTTCGTGCTTACCCTACGGGAGTGTTGCACCGCCGTGAATGTCGTGGGAACCCTTTAGAGGGCACCCACGGGTGGATTTCTGTGAGGTCAATATTAAAGAACATGAAAATCATCGGTTTCAACTCATTTCTCACAAGAATTGTCCTAAAGAAATATAATTTTCCCACACGAAAACGTCTTTGACATTAAATGGATTTTATGTTACGTATACACACCTCATATCAGTGAAGGTTCAAATGGCTCTGAGCACTATGGGACTCAACTGCTGAGGTCATTAGTCCCCTAGAACTTAGAACTAGTTAAACCTAACTAACCTAAGGACATCACAAACATCCATGCCCGAGGCAGGATTCGAACCTGCGACCGTAGCGGTCTTGCGGTTCCAGACTGCAGCGCCTTTAACCGCACGGCCACTTCGGCCGGCTTATCAGTGAAGGATCAACGTACATCTAATAAATGTTACTCTGATTACGCAAAGGCAGTGCTGAGATGGTTTTAGGACCCGATAATGGTATGATCCTACGCCGAAAGCGATCGTGGCTCATCAAATATACCGTTACAAAGACACAAATTTCAATTTGTTTCCAATAAATGATATAACTGTGGTGGTATCGTATTTGTAGTTTACGAGTACATTTCAAGATTTAATACGGCTGTAAATCTTCAGCAGTGCCTGTTCCTTTGCACATGCATGCGTACATCGAACTCAACATACAATGTCAAATACAGACACTGCACTAATATACTACACTGAAGCGTCAAAGAAACTGGTATAGGCATCTGTATTCAAATACAGAGATATGTACACAGACAGAATATGGCGCTGCGGTCGGCAACGCCTATATAAGACAACAAGTGTCTGCAGCAGTTGTTAGATCGGTTACTACTGCTACAATGGCAGGTTATTAAGACTTAAGTGAGTTTCAACGTGGTGTTATAGTCAGCGCACGAGCGGTGGGACGCACCATCTCCGAGGAGATTTTCCCGTATGACCATTTCACGAGTGTACCGTGAATATCAGGAATCCGGTAAAATTTCAAATATTCGACATCGCTGCGGTCGGGAAAAGATCCTGCAATAATGGACCAATCACGACTGAAGAGAATCGTTCATCGTGACAGAAGTGCAACTCTTCTACAATTGCTGCAGATTTCAGTGCTGGGTCATCAACAAGTGTCAGCGTGCGTATCATTCAACGAAACAGCATCGACCTGGGCTTTCGGAGCTGAAGGCCCGCTCGTGTACCCTAGATGACTGCATGACACAAGGTTTCACGCCTCGCCTAGGCCCGTCAGCACCGATATTGGACTGTCGATGAATGGAAACATGTTGCCTGGTCGGACGAGTCTCGTTTCAACTTGTATCGAGTGGATGGACGTGTCAGCAGAGGACTGTTCAAGCTGGTGGAGGCTATGTAATGGTGTGGGGTGTGCATGCAGTTGGAGCGATATGGGAACCCTGATACGTTTAGATACGACGTGACATGTAGGTAAGCATCCTGTTTGATCACCAGCATCCATTCATGTCCATTATGCATTTCAACGGACTTGGCAATTCCAGCAGGACAATGCGACACACCACACGCCCACAATTGCTACGGAGTAGCTCCAGGAACAGTTCTCTGAGTTTAAACACTTCCGCTGGCCACCAAACTGCACAGACATGAACATTGCTGAGCACATCTGGGATGCCTTGCAACGTACTGTTCAGAAGAGATCTCCATTCCCTCGTACTCTTACTGATTTATGGACAGCCCTGCAGGATTCATAGTGTCAATTCCTTCCAGCACTGTTTCAGTCATTAGTCGAGTCCATGCCACGTCGAGTTGCGGCATTTCTGCGTGCTCGCGAGGGTCCTACACGATGTAAGTCATGTGTACCCGTTTCTTTGGCTCTTCAGTGTAGAATGCCTAATTAGATCTAAAAGAGGCCTGATGGTCCTAATCTTACGTGGTGAAGTAAGTAAAAAAATAAAATGAAAATTAAAACAGAAGAACCACATTAGCTTGTTGTAGGGAAAGCAGATTTCACTGTGAGGTCTACTGGAATAATTCTAAAGAAACGTAATTCTCCGACGAAAGAAGTACCTTACATGAGCCTCATTCGACCGATTTTTATGTGTTACTCGTCAGTCTCTAAGCTTTACCAGTAAGGAGTAATAGACGAGATAGAGGATATGCAAAGAGTAACCGCTGGTTCCATCGCGGGTTCGTTCAGCAACCGCCAGAGCTTCACTGAGCTGCTCGGTCGACTTAAGTGACAATCCGTGCTGGAGAAGTGATACGCATTGCGGACAGGTTTACTGTTAAAGTGAGCGAGCACTGAAACAGAGCCACGCATCATGTTACTTTCACGCACGTATGTCTTGCGAAATGACTGTTCGGTAAGCTAAATTCGAGCTCATATGTATGATTATACACAATGATTGTTCCAGTCCATCATCGGTGAATGAAATAGAAAGTAAGGCAGACGGTAGCTCTACCCAAGGTACACTCCGCGACATATAGTGAAGTGACATGCCGATATAAATGTAGATTTAGAGAATCGAATCAAAAGACTTTTTCATTTATTGCATATTTAAAGACGTGTTACCTAATATTTTAAAACAGGTCGTACATTTTACAATTTGTCACTAAATGACGTAAACTGTTCCAAATGTTTCACCAATGATGTATCACAGCAATAATGATGAGTTACAAAGAAAATTACATTAATTAAAGGAGACGGAGAGTTTTAAGCAAGAATTATAGTAATAGAGAAGAAAATAACAGAAATGTAGGAAAGGATAGGTAAGGAAGTTGTCTGCCACCGCCAATGATTGGCAAAGCTTGGGTACCGCATCGAGTCCTCCGATTTGACGTTACAATGTTTTAAATGTGATTTAACTGTACGTTAATTTTTAAATTAGTTATGTAGTTAAAGTTGTAAGCTGACCTCTAAGCAACGAGAGCCGTTCGCTCTCTACACACTATTAAAAATAAATTTTAAAGACATTTTTTATGGTAGTTGTTGCTGTCAGTCCTTTTTTTCTTTGACAAGCCCCAGCTAGACTTCGATGGTCCGGGCATGTGAATGGAGGCAACTAGAACACCAAAAAAAAATTTGGAAAGACATGTGGCTGGGAAACGATCTCAAGGAAGACCTCGAACCCGATGGATGGACTTGATTAAGGCTGAACTCGTGACCAGAGGATGGACAATGGATGACATTCTCCGTGAACAGGTGTACTTGGACAGGACGAAGTGGAAGAGGCTCATTACCAGTACTCGGGAAACTCGAACTGTTAAATGATGATGAAGCCTCATAAGGAATTGACACCAATAACTACCTACGTTTCTAGCATTTGTAGACTTAGTGAAAGCTTTTGACAATGTTGACTGGAATACTTTCTTTCAAATTCTGAAGGTGGCAGGGGCAAAATACAGAGAGCGAAAGGCTATTTGCAATTTGTACAGAAACCAGAAGGCAGTTATAAGAGTCGAGGGGCATGAAAAGGAAGCAGTGGTTGGGAAGGGAGTGAGACAGGGTTGTAGCCTATCCCCGATGTTATTCAATCTGCATATTGAACAAGCAGTAAAGAAAACAAAAGAAAAATTCGGAGTAGGATTTAAAATCCATGGAGAAGAAATAAAAACTTTGAGGTTCGCCGATGACACTGTAATTCTGTCAGAGACAGCAAAGGACCTGGAAGAGCAGTTGAACGGAATGGACAATGTCTTGAAAGGAGGATATAAGATGAACATCAACAAAAGCAAAACGAGGGTAATGGAATGTAATCGCAGTAAATCGGGTGATGCTGTGGGAATTAGATTAGGAAATGAGACACTTAAAGTAGTAAATGAGTTTTGCTATTTGGGGAGCAAAACAACTGATGATGGTCGAAGTAGAGAGGATATAAAATGTAGACTGGCAATGGCAAGGAAAGTGTTTCTGAAGATGAGAAGTTTGTTAACATGGAGTATAGATTTAAGTGTCAGGAAGTCGTTTCTGAAAGTATTTGTATGGAGTGTAGCCATGTATGGCAGTGAAACGTGGACGGTAAATACACTCCTGGAAATGGAAAAAAGAGCACATTGACACCGGTGTGTCAGACCCACCATACTTGCTCCGGACACTGCGAGAGGGCTGTACAAGCAATGATCACACGCACGGCACAGCGGACACACCAGGAACCGCGGTGTTGGCCGTCGAATGGCGCTAGCTGCGCAGCATTTGTGCACCGCCGCCGTCAGTGTCAGCCAGTTTGCCGTGGCATACGGAGCTCCATCGCAGTCTTTAACACTGGTAGCATGCCGCGACAGCGTGGACGTGAACCGTATGTGCAGTTGACGGACTTTGAGCGAGGGCGTATAGTGGGCATGCGGGAGGCCGGGTGGACGTACCGCCGAATTGCTCAACACGTGGGGCGTGAGGTCTCCACAGTACATCGATGTTGTCGCCAGTGGTCGGCGGAAGGTGCACGTGCCCGTCGACCTGGGACCGGACCGCAGCGACGCACGGATGCACGCCAAGACCGTAGGATCCTACGCAGTGCCGTAGGGGACCGCACCGCCACTTCCCAGCAAATTAGGGGCACTGTTGCTCCTGGGGTATCGGCGAGGACCATTCGCAACCGTCTCCATGAAGCTGGGCTACGGTCCCGCACACCGTTAGGCCGTCTTCCGCTCACGCCCCAACATCGTGCAGCCCGCCTCCAGTGGTGTCGCGACAGGCGTGAATGGAGGGACGAATGGAGACGTGTCGTCTTCAGCGATGAGAGTCGCTTCTGCCTTGGTGCCAATGATGGTCGTATGCGTGTTTGGCGCCGTGCAGGTGAGCGCCACAATCAGGACTGCATACGACCGAGGCACACAGGGCCAACACCCGGCATCATGGTGTGGGGAGCGATCTCCTACACTGGCCGTACACCACTGGTGATCGTCGAGGGGACACTGAATAGTGCACGGTACATCCAAACCGTCATCGAACCCATCGTTCTACCATTCCTAGACCGGCAAGGGAACTTGCTGTTCCAACAGGACAATGCACGTCCGCATGTATCCCGTGCCACCCAACGTGCTCTAGAAGGTGTAAGTCAACTACCCTGGCCAGCAAGATCTCCGGATCTGTCCCCCATTGAGCATGTTTGGGACTGGATGAAGCGTCGTCTCACGCGGTCTGCACGTCCAGCACGAACGCTGGTCCAACTGAGGCGCCAGGTGGAAATGGCATGGCAAGCCGTTCCACAGGACTACATCCAGCATCTCTACGATCGTCTCCATGGGAGAATAGCAGCCTGCATTGCTGCGAAAGGTGGATATACACTGTACTAGTGCCGACATTGTGCATGCTCTGTTGCCTGTGTCTATGTGCCTGTGGTTCTGTCAGTGTGATCATGTGATGTATCTGACCCCAGGAACGTGTCAATAAAGTTTCCCCTTCCTGGGACAATGAATTCACGGTGTTCTTATTTCAATTTCCAGGAGTGTAGTTTAGACAAGAAGAGAATATAAGCTTTTGAAATGTGGTGCTACAGAAGAATGCTGAAGATTAGATGGGTAGATCACGTAACTAATGAGGAGGTATTGAATAGAATTGGAGAGAAGAGAAATTCGTGGCAAAACTTGACTAGAAGAAGGGATCGGTTGGTAGGGCATATTCTGATGCATCAAGGGATCACCAATTTGGTATTGGAGGGCAGCGTGAAGAGTAAAACTCGTAGAGGGAGACCAAGAGATGAATACAGTAAACAGATTCAGAAGGATGTAGGTTGCAACAGGTACTGGGAGATGAAGAAGCTTGCACAGGATAGAGTAGCATGGAGAGCTGCATCAAACCAGTCTCAAGACTGAAGACCACAACAACAATAATTATCTGTGAAATCAGTTCCATAATAATCTGTAAAGAATGACAGGCTAATGTTGTCTAAAGGACTTGAAGAAACAACGTTATTAACGCCTCATTGTTTTAGAAAATATGGTTTCATGATGAGAAATCGCAAAACGTTGGTGTTTTTTGTTGCCCATACTACTGCGTAAGTCACTTGGTTAGGATACGTCACTACCCACGTATCCATTTCAATATGTAACGACAGGTGCAAGCAGCGATGGATCGTGAAATATTACATGATGTAGCCTACAGTGGTACTCTGCAGCAACGGAAATCGAGATGTAGAACGTTAGATTTTTTTCTCACCTAAACAACAAGAACAGTCTTTAATGGAGTTCATTTGAAGAATGCCTTAGAAGCGACAAATTAGTAAGTATCACGACAGGACAAAAGCCAGCAAATTTTAATTCCAGGTTTGTGCTTGGAGAATTCAGGTGGGTCAAAACAGAGAAGTTGTAGTCAGAAAACAAAAGAAGTTTCGTGAGACAGTCAAAACCTAATTCAAGGCTAGAGTACTGATACTGCATCCGTCAATGATAATTTCGCCTAGTGCAATGTTCTCAGAAATACGTAAGTTCGCGTTGTTAGAGAACCTGTACTATTAATTGAACATTAAAAATGGAAATGAATTAAAAATAGTGGTGACAGGAATACCTTTTTGCGTACTTGTGCGTCGTAAGAATATCAAGTAAACTCTTTGACATGTTGCGTGTTGTGATCCTTGCCACTTTATTACGAGTTCTGTGCTTTGATTCTTAGTTTCCTTTATTCTTACTGACTGGTAACTTTCACGATTGGTAATGTAAGAAATTCTGTTCCTTATGGAACTACATGCCGTTATTTATGAGGATAAACCACGAGCCCACGAAACTGGCGACCTGTTCGTACCTTTCGGCAAACGTCGTACGTCGTACGTAGCGAGCAGCCGAGGTATGCAAGGGATAATTAGCGACGACGGAAAGCTGTTCCACGCTCTCGCTCATGAAATTAGCGGTTCCGGAGCGATATAAGGGCTTCGGAACCTGCCATTCCCATAAATACGAGCATGAAACATACGCAGCGCAACGAAGAGGACGTTAATTCAACAACGCCCACACACCGCAGCACGGTGGACACTGTCGGTGGGGCGCAGGGCGATGTATGCATCAACAAAACATACCGGCAATGTGTTACGAAGTTTTTCCAATCGGTTGCAGTGGTCTTTTGTGATCATCGACCTCTCAGAACCTGTATTAGATGCTGACTTCCTAGCACATTTTGCGCTAGTAGTTGACTTACAGGCACCGCAAATGTTAACCATAGTGGAGGACAACGCAGTGGCTCGGACTAAACGTCATCCGACTTACGGGGTACTATAGAGGACTAACAACCCGCTCCCCTCGAGGTAACATAAGACAGTTGAGAGAAGAAAGCCTTTAGACGGTTGCATAGAAAAATTAGCAAAACGTATTGCAAAAGAATGATCTCTACAATTAAATCAAGCACAATAGGGAACACAGTAACAATACGAGACCAGGAGAGCCTGTCTAACCGCGAGCGTGCAGAATCTCACCTGAAAGACTGACAGGAGAAAGACAATCTACGAACAATTGTTACACTACAAAGTTATTCACCGGTTGGACAGCTCATGGTCTTCACCCGCCAACGAACTCACAAAAATGATAGGGCATTTAGGAATTACCGGGCCCTAAAAGTACCAATAATCATAAAAAGGTACCTGGTGCTCAAAATACAAGACTTCATCTGTGTACTGGCCGGCGCAAAGTTTTTTAGTGTTCTCGATTGTAAAAAAGCATGTAATCAGGTACCAGTGGCCGTCAACGAGATGGCGGCGATTGCTCCATTTGATTTGTTCGAAGTTTTATTAATGCCTTTTGGCCTAAGGGACTCTGTCCAGACGTAGCGGCCACGTTTCATCGATGTTGTATTCAGATGACTCCCACTTTGTTTCGCTTACTTACAAGATATTTTAGTATTCTGTACTGCAAACAGCTGTTTGACCATGGGGTGTTGTTAAATGAAAGCAAATGCATATTGGAGAAGACTCAAGTCACTTTCCTGGGCCATACTGTTTCAGCTGGTGGCATCCGCCCACTCTCAGAAATAGTTATGGCAATACCATCTCTGCAAACCAGCAAATTACCAGCAACTGCGGCGTTCCCTGGGAATGTTAAATTTTTACCGACATCATCTTGTGGCTGTGGTGGAGGTTCAGACATGACTCACGGGTGCACTCACAGCGCGCGACGCTACGGGACGCCGACCTCTTAAGTGGACAAGAGACATGGACAAGGCATTCAGCGGCCTCCAGGAGAGTTTAAGCCAGGCAGTGTTACTCGCTCACGTGGTTCCCTACACAAAACTGACTATTGTCTTCGATGCAAGTCAGTAGGCAGTCGTTGCAGAATTCTACGAACATGTAGGTGAGCACTGGCGACTGCTGTCGTTTTTCTCTAAGAAGTTGCAACTGACCCAACAGAAATGGAGCACATATAACAGGGATGTTTTGGCAGTCTACAAGCTCGTCAGATACTTTCGTCCACAAATGACTACCAGTGACTATATTTACAGATCATAAGCCCATTGCCCCTGTGTTGAAAAATGTCAGCGACAAACGTTTACCAAGACAGTTCCGATATACTGAATTTGTTAGTCAGTTTATCACAGATGTTCGCCACGTAAAAGGGCAGAAAATTTAGTGGATGGTTGCTTTTCCCTTATTTATGACGTGTCGGAGATTATAGACTACAGAAAAGTTGCTACAGAGCTAGCCAAGATTCCACAGCGCAGCAACTGTTAAACTACTTGTAACGTAGTGAGTTATTCCGTGTTATCATAGGTGGAGTGAAGTATGGAGCCGTGAGCGCCTCAGGTCCAGTAGCTTCAGAAGATTCGTTACTTAGTTTTCCTTAGAAAAGATGTATCAGATGCCGCCTGCGGTAGTGACTCAGCCTGCCAGTAGAACACTACGAATGTTTATACTCCCTACGAATGTAAGTAAATTACATTAGTTTGCTCAGACTTTACACATTGTTTTTTGTAAAATAGTACTATCAAATTTTCGTTTCGATGTTTATCATATTTTCGAAGACAGAAAATTTTACCTAAAAATCACAAAAAAAACATTCTGATATTTCAAAACTGGTCTAGTAAGGACAATAGATTAACTTTCAACATCATATATAGCTATTATGAAAATTTCAGCTCCTAAAAATAAATTAACTAGAATATTTCATTTTATAATATCTGAAATTTTTATTTGAAGTAACACTAGAACCTTATGAAATTAACTTTCAGTTATATTTCGTTCTGTGAGTGTTTGGGAGCGATTGAGATTGAAAACTTGAAATATTTTATTTTGTGAAGGTCTGTGTGAAATCAAAACTGTGGGAAATATACCTGGAAAGAACCACGAGCCATGTGACATATGTCTGAGTGAGCATGCTTGTGTAAAAGGCAGCCAGGTAAGAAGTTAGGAACGGAATAAGAGCGTTATTTAATCCTGGAATTTTGTCATACTTTATTTGGTTTATAATTAAACGTAATGTACCGGCAATGGAGGGTGAAGCTTTGACAATGCCACGCACTCGTGCTGGAGAAACGTCAGTAAAATCATCAGATGAAGGTCGGCCGAAGAACCCCAGACAAAAGCCACTAGGCAGTTTGTCAACAAGTGGCCACGAAAGCCTTAACAGTTTTGTATCTGCCGTTATTTACGTTGGTTAACTACGAGGTCACATAGTGTAGCTGACCACAATTGGCAAGGAAACATTTACATACGAAGTTATAGTATCTGCTCTGCAGAAAGAAAAATTTTACTTTCTGTAGGAGTCTGAGTTCACACAGGAAGTCGTAAAAAGAACGCGGGCAGTGTATTACCTATTTGATCAACATCGAATACTGGTTTCCCTTTGCAAAGAATAACCAGAATGCGGAAACCGCTGAATTACTCTTCAGTCTCATCGCATAAATCACCTCGAAACAGGAAGGCTAGATGTAATGAAACAAGACCCTTCAGTAAGGGTTAGATCTAAAACTCTTACTTGAGGGTGGCGATTTTCCGTGTCTACGCGTTTGTAATGTACCGCTATTACGTGCAAAAGGGTTTAAATAACGCCATAAAATAAGTAATAGCACTTCCATGAACAGATCGAACGCACCAAGATTGAGTTATTAGTGATTGTATAATATTCAGTGAATGTAATGAATTTGCTCGAAATGAAATCGAAACGTAGCAGCGGTAAGAGCGATCCAGTATTCGATATAAAACCATAGTCGAGCGTTAGATCAATGAGTGCTACGAAGGACGGAAAGCTTGATTAGGGATTAAAGTACCGTCAGCGTCTCGGTCCTTAGAGGCGGAGCACAGGCTTGGAAGAATGCGGACAAAGTATTTGAACGACCCGTACTTGAATTCCTGCCAAATGTGTGGGATCCGTATGAGGTTAGAGTAAACAAAGGAAGGCAATGTGAAAGGTCACATGTACGTTTCACTGCTAAGGGAGTGTAACAAAAATGCTATAAAATCTTAACTGACAGACGCTCGAAGAAAGAAATCAACCAAGAAAAAATTTCACAAGGAACGAACTAGAAAATGTCCAGAACTGTCTTGAAGCGCATAACTGCGAATTCTTCAGCCTTATATGCATCTTTCTCTTACGTATCGTAAAGATCAGATTATGCAAATCACATTATTCCCACGCTCCATCCGTGAATAGAAGATGAAGAAACTTTAACACGCAGTGAAATCGAAAGAATCCTTTGCAACGTACGTTACAGAGTGATCAGTGAAGCGCAGTAAATGACAAACGGCGACACTCGTTTCATGTAAATTGTTTCGTGGGCTCAAAGAGTTTTCTATGATGTCATTAAAACCTCAATGCTCGTTGTATCTCTTATTGATTATTCTTTTATGCTTGCTGCAAATGTATACAAAGTCTAGTGTGAATAAGAACAATGGAATGTGGAAAAACTTCTGAGCCCAAAATGTAACGGTTTAGTGCTACACCGAAAATTCGATCGGTCCAAAAGAACATGTGGCCGGAGTGACTGAAGTAAGGCGGAGAGGGTGGCAGCAGAAAGCACGTACGCCGTTTCCCTCCGAAGTGCGCTCTTAACGCGCCAGTCCTGCTTTTTATATCCGCCACATCAGCAGACTCCTGCCTCCTACCGCGGAAGGTGCACTGCTTAACGATAAACCCGTATTCAGCAGAGGCACGATTCACATCCGGCCTTCCGAATTCTCACTTTCTATGGTTCAGGAATGCACGTTTTCTTCAAATAGGTCACAATCGACTCCTTCTTCCTCCATGTACTACTGACAGTTCCGTTTATAAGGATATCGACAGTATCCACATCAACAATAAGTTAAATTCTAGACCGCCTTCTTTTCGTTCGACGAATTCGGATGTTTAGGGGTTATGGCAAATTACTGTGAGGGAAGTGACAGCACTGATATCTACAGTGCGTTTTTCAATTTATTTTGCTGCTATTCGAGAAAGACTGTAAAATTGTGTTGCTCGATGAACGAAATCCAATAAAGTCGCAGCATACATTAATGAAAGTTGTATCAGTTTGACATACAAACCAGTCTATTATACTTTACTAGCTAGCGTCATGTGTAATGTGTAATCTGTTAGAAATACGACGGTTGCCCAGAAAGTAACGAACCGCATTTTTTTTTTTTCAACAATTCAACATAGACACGGGTTCCCAGGTAGATGTCGTGTTTCTTGACTTCCGCAAGGCGTTCGATAAGTTCCCCACAGTCGTTTAATGAACAAAGTAAGAGCATATGGACTATCAGACCAATTGTGTGATTGGATTGAAGAGCTCCTAAATAGCAGAACGCAGCATGTCATTCTCAATGGAGAGAAGTCTTCCGAAGTAAGAGTGATTTCAGGTGTGCCGCAGGGGAGTATCGCAGCACCGTTGCTATTCACAATACACATAAATGACCTTGTGGATGACATCTGAAGTTCACTGAGGCTTTTTGCGGATGATGCTATGGTATATCGAGTGGTTTTAACAATGGAAAATTGTACTGAAATGCAGGAGGATCTGCAGCGAATCGACGCATGGTGCAGGGAATTGCAATTGAATCTCAATGTAGACAAGTGTAATGTGCTACGAAAACACAGAAAGAAAGATCCCATATCATTTAGCTACAACAGCAGGTCATCAACTGGAAGCAGTTAATTCCATAAATTATATGGGAGTACGTATTAGGAGTGATTAAAAATGGAATGACCATATAAAGTTGATCGTCGGTAAGGCAGACGCCAGACTGAGATTCATTGGTAGAATCCTAAGGGAATGCAATCCGAAAACAAAGGAAATAGTTTACAGTAAGCTTGTTCGCCCACTACTTGAATACTGCTCAGCAGTGTGGGATCAGTACCAGATAGGGTTGATAGAGAAGATCCAACGGAGAGCAGCGCTCTTCGTTACAGGATCATTTAGTAACCGCGGAAGCGTTACGGAGATGATAAATAAACTCCAGTGGAAGACTCTGCAGGAGAGACGCTCAGTAACTCGATACGGGCTTTTGTTGAAGTTTCGAGAACATACCATCACCGAGGAGTCAAGCAGTATATTGCTCCCTCCTACGTATATCTGGGGAAGAGACCATGAGGATAAAATCAGAGAGATTAGAGCACACATAGTGGCATACCGACAATCCTTCTTTCCACGAACAATACGAGACTGGAGTAGATGGGAGAACTGATAGAGGTACTCAAGGTACCCTCCGCCACACACCGTCAGGTGGCTTGCGGAGTATGGATGTAGGTATAGATGTATATTCTTTATTGAACATAATGAGAATTACACACACGAGAGAACGGTGTTTTATCCACACATCCTATTTTTCCACACAATCTCCATCCCGTTCTATGTTCTTTCTCCAGCGCTAAACAAGGGCGCGTATGCCCCGTCGGTACCAATCCTTGTCCTGGTGGTGGAGCCAGTGTTTCACTGTGTGAATCACCTCATCAGCCTCAAAATGTCTTCCAAAAATGACGTCCTCCAATGGCCCAATGGAAGTCCGAGGGGGCTAGGTCAGGGCTGTAGTATGAATGCGGTAACACTATCCAACCCTGTTTTTCGATGTGTTCAGCAGTCCTCAGACACGTGCGGGGCTTAGCGTTGTCGTTTTGCAGCGAAACATCTGGGTTGCTGTGGCGCCGAAGTCGCCGGAAGCGCGTCTTGAGTTTTGTTAATGCGTTGACATAGACTTCTGAATTAATGGCACCGCCTCTTGGCATCACATCACACCTTCACAGTCCCAGAACACGGTGATCATGACCTAACCGGAAGAAACAGTTGCTTTGAGTTTTTCATTCTGTGGGTAGTGGGTATGGCGCCATTCGATCAACTGTCGTTTTGTTTAGGGCTCAAATGGTGAACCCAGGTTTCAACACCTGTCACAATCCGGGACAAGAAGGCTCCCCCTCAACTCCAAAACATTGCAAAATAAAAAAAAAAAAAAAAAAAAAAAAAAAAAAAAAAAAAAGAGAGAGAGAGAGAGAGAGAGAGAGGGAGGGAGAGAGAGAGAGAGAGACAAATGTTTTTTCTGTGCGATTTGTGATCCACCGTAAGACACCGCGGGACATATCTTGCATACTCTTTTGAATATCCAAGAGTGAGGGTAATGCAACATTAACTAGGTGCAACATGTCAGGTGTGACAGCCAGCCGTGGATAGTTTCCTCGACCTCTGCAAATCGTGGAGCTCCGCCGAACCGCCTTCTGTTGACCTCACCCTCCGTACCCAGCGACTAACTATACTTCTGTCGACAGCAGATGCTCCATACGCTTTGCACAAGCGTTTGTGAATATTCCCTACAGTTTCTTTTTCTGCAGTGAGAAACTGAATGACGGCACGTTACTTGTCACGTACATCACCTATAGACGCCATTTTGAAACTGTCCCGCAGCTACGCTATCTGTCGGAAGTAACGGAAACTTAGCGCTCTCACTCTGGAGGTTTCAAATAATACATACATAACGTTTCGCATTCGTCGCACTGTTTTCGACTGAGAAAACGTGCAGTGCATTACCTTCTGGGCAACACTCGTACACCAAACAGAAGACAGTATTAAACTTTTACATCTCTCTCGGAGATGCTGTATCGTACACTCGCCAAAACTAACGCCACACAGTTGTAATTGAACTGCGGCTGTTAAAACAGAGAACAAATACCCGTTCTCTTGTGTTGTCGCAATCTCTACTCGATGCAAACTGTTTAATAAAGGAGCGAGCTATGTAGCTGCAGGAGGGTGGTCCCCAACGATAACCACGTAATTCGGCCTCTCACATCTGCGACCAAGCGAAACTTTTACATTGAAGCGCCAAAGAAACTAGACAGGCATGCGTATTCAAATACAGAGATAAGTAAACAGGCAGAATAAGGCGCTGCGGTCAGCAACGACCAATATGAGACAACAAGTGTCTGGCGCAGTTGTTAGATCGTTTACTTCTGCTTCAATGGCAGATTATCAAGATTTAAGGGAGTTTGAACGTGATGTTATAGTCGGCGCACGAGCGATGGGACACAACATCTCCGAGGGGATTTTCTTTTACGACATTTCACGAGTCAATATCAGGAATCCGGTAAAACGTCATATCTCCGACATCGCTGTGGTCGGAGAAAGGTCCTGTAAGACAAACGGTGACTGAATAGAATTGCTCAATGTGACGGAAGTGCAACCCTTTCGCAAATTGTTGTAGATTTCAGTGCTGGGTCATCAACAAGTGTTAGCGTGCGAACCATTCGACGAAACATCATCGATATGAGCTTTCGAAGCTGAAAGCCCACTGACAGAAATCTTTACGTCTCGCCTGGGACCGTCAACAGCGACATTGGACTATTGACGACTGGAAAAATGTTGTCTGGTCGGACGTGTCTCGTTTCAATCTGTTCAGGCAGATGGACGTGTACGGGTATGGAGACAACCTCAGGAATCGATGGACCCTGCATATTAGCAGGGGACTACTCAAGCTAGCGGAGGCTCTGTAATGGCATAGGGCGCGTGCAGTTGGAGTGATACGGGACCCCTGATACGTCTAGATACGACTCTGACAGGTGACATGTACGTAAGTACCCTGTCTGATCACCTGTCTCAATTCCTGTCCACTGTGCATTCCGACGGACTTGGGCAATTCCAGCAGGACCATGCGACAACCCACACGTCCAGAAGTGCTACAGAGTGGCTCCAGGAACACTATTCTGAGTTTAAACCGTTCCGCTGGCCACCAAACTCCGCAGACATGAACATTAATGGGCATATCTGGGATGCCTTGCAACGTACTGTTCAGAAGAGATCTCCACCCCCTGGCACTCTTACGGGTTTATGGACAGCCCTGCAGGATTCATGGCGTCAGTTCTGTCCATCACTACTTCAGGTATTAGTCGAGTCCATGCCACGTTATGCTACGGTACTTCTGCCTGATCGCTTTAAAAGATTATTGTATGAAGAGAGGCGTAGAGAAGGCCTCTTCATCAGTAATCTTTTCTACAGTCAAAACTTTGTTTTAAGCTAATTGAAATGTACATACAAACTGAATTATTTCACAATATTACATTCATTTTTGTACACTTTTGTTAAGAACGTTACCTTCGTCTAGCGCCCATTTTTGTGTTACAGACGTCACTTGTTACGACTGAGTAAGACGTACAGAAAGGAAAAGTAGCAACGTGACCTACATATCGTTAGCGTGTTATACACTCTAAATTTAATGTGGTAGCTGGTTAATTTGAAGCGTACTTAAAAATTCGGGTGCTGTTCAGATGAAACGATTGGAAGCCCGATGAACAAAGTTCTACTTTCAGCTAACCAAAATCAGAACCGGCTACTGCATAGAGAGAAAATCCACGGGACATTTGTTCTTTGCGTGCTGGTCTTCCGAGAAAAATTCCCTGTTTGCGGAATTGGATGGTGATAGAAAGCAAAGTACGAACTTCTGATCTCTTGCGAACTAAATCTAGTTTGAAAATTGGGCTCAAGTTTGCCCTATTAAACTTACATGCGTTGCGTGTGTGTGTGTGTGTGTGTGTGTGTGTGTGTGTGTGTGTGTGTGTGAGAGAGAGAGAGAGAGAGAGAGAGAGAGACAGAGAGAGAGAGAGGGGGGGAGAGAGGAGAGCAACATTTGAGCGATTAAAATTATCTCCGAGTTTCTACGCAGCGGTTGGAAATATTGTCAGTATTGTCATTCGACTTAACTTGACAGTTTAAACGAAGGTTAAGTGGTAACTGCAGAACATTTAGTAGCGTCCACTCATCGGACGAGCAAAAGCTATTATCTTCTCACAGGATTAAGGTACATTGATAAGTAACGTGTTACACTGCATAACAGTGTAGTCTATAATCGTGTGTTCTGTAAGTGTGTGCTACAAGTACAGTTCTACTAGTTCAGAAAGTTTGTGACTTTTGTATCGATCACGGAAATCAGTGTGTGCTGTTAATAACAAGATTTTATTACAATGGGAGGAAAGCATCTTCATCATATGTGAACTTAGCTTTTAGTCAACAAATTCTATTTCAAAATAAAAAATCAGAACAATAACGCATCCACAAAATAACGTTGACACTTCAGTGGATCATTTCATTGTAAATAGACTACTAATGGAGGACGTTATATCCATTATAAGGATATTAATAATGCTGAACTGTGACTATTGAAGGAGCTGTTAATGTTTGCTTAAGTAAATTACTGACGACAGGCTGAAAAACTAAAACCTCAAGTGTTTTGCTGTTAAGAAAAATTCATTATTTGCACGAAATTCACAACCGTTAAAAATAGCCACCCTGTTGTAATCATGCTGTACTCGCCAATGAAGATTTAGAGTTTCGGCCTTCTCGTCTGGGAATGCTGGAATGCATCATTTGATAGTGCCGCACTTGATTTCCTTCCTCATCGTTGCCTAGTCTAAGCTCTTACTTCATCTCTAATTTCCCTGTTGTTCATCTGGCATAAAACTTAGCATTCCATTCCTCTCCTTCGACTGATTCTACTCAATAAGTTAATGGCAGTTTCTAGAGGGAACGTACACTTTTTACCACTTGAACAATACACAGAAGTAACTCAATTTAATTTACAAAACATAGGAGATGTGATGGAAAATCATCAAAACACAGTCTAGCTTAAGTGTAAAAACGCGTTATAACACGTTTTCGTAAATTTAGTTGCAGTGAGTATTACGAGACCAAGTCAGTGAGTGAAGGTTTTCTTTCTTCTGCAAATTTTGTTACCGTGAGTAGTACGAGACCAAGTCAGTGAGTGAAGGTTTTCTTTCTTCTGCTTCATAGGTTGGCAGCACTGACAGAACAATGACATTTCCTTTAAACACAGTAATTTTCTTGTGTATAGCCTGTTTTGGATAAGTGAACAATTGCATACCTAGTGATTTGAATGTTAGTACCGCATTGTCCCTATGCACCAAGGTGGAAATAAGGGGACTGATTCGTTTCCTTTACTCTCATTTCTGCACGATGCATGATTGCTTGACAGTTGTGCTTTGAGTCTCTTTAATGGAGATTCTCTGCGGAGAAATTATTAAATTACTACAAAACATTTACGTATAATTTTTATCTCGGGCAGAGTGTCACGGAAATATGTAGAAGAAACTTCAAGTGTGTCCCAAGGAGCTGTGTTCGGACCCTCGCTGTTCATTTTATCTATTAATGACCTTGCAAACAACATTAATAGGAATACCAGACTATTCGAGGATGATGCAGTTTTTGTTGTTGTTGTGGTCTTCAGTCCTGAGACTGGTTTGATGCAGCTCTCCATGTTACTCTATCCAGTGCAAGTTTCTTCATCTCCCAGTAACTACTGCAACCTACATCCTTCTGAATCTGCTTAGTGTATTCATCTCTTGGTCTCCCTCTACGATTTTTACCCTCCACGCTGCCCTCCAATACTAAACTGGTGATCCCTTGATGCCTCGAACATGTCCTACCAACCGATCCCTTCTTCTAGTCAAGTTGTGCCACAAATTTCTCTTCTCCCCAATTCTATTCAATACCTCCTCATTAGTTATATGATCTACCCATCTAATCTTCAGCATTCTTCTGTAGCACCACATTTCAAAAGCTTCTGTTCGCTTCCTGTCTAAATTATTTATCGTCCATATTTCACTTCCATACATGGCTACACTCCATACAAATACTTTCAGAAACGACTTCCTGACACTTAAATCTATACTCCATGTTAACGAATTTGTCTTCTTCAGAAACTATTTCCCTGCTATTGCCAGTCTACATTTTATATCCCCTCTACTTCGACCATCATCAGTTATTTTGCTCCCCAAATAGCAAAACGCCTTTACTACTTTAAGTGTCTCATTTCCTAATCTAATTCCCTCAGCATCACCCGACTTAATTCGACTACATTCCATTATCCTCGTTTTGCTTTTGTTGATGTTCATCTTATATCCTCCTTTCAAGACACTATCCATTCCGTTCAACTACTCTTCCAAATCCTTTGCTGTCTCTGACAGAATTACAATTTCATCGGCAAACGTCAAAGTTTTTATTTCTTATCCATGGATTTTAATACCTACTCCGAATTTTTCTTTTGTTTCCTTCACTACTTGCTCAATATACAGATTGAATAACATCGGGGATAGGCTACAAGCCTCTCTCACTCCCTTCCCAACCACTGCTTCCCTTTCGTGTCCCTTGACTCTTATAACTACCATCTGGTTTCTGTACAAATTGTAAATAGCCATGATGCAGTTATATATAATGAAATAATGTCTGAAGAAGACTTCACAATTATTCAGTCGGATCTTGACAAAATTTCAAAGTGTTACCAAGATTGGCTAGTTGAATAAATGTTCAGAAATGTAAAACTGTAATCGTTCAATTCATAGAAATGCCTGGATGCTAAATTTTGCAGAGACATGAAGTGGAACAATCACATAGGCTCACTCGTAGGTGAAGCAGATGGCAGACATTGGCTTATTCGTAGAATTCCACGGAAATGCAGTTAGTTTACACTGGAGATTGCTTACAAATCAGTTGGGTGACCCATTCTAGAATATTGTCCAGGAGTGTGGGACTTGTACCAGATACGACTGACAGGTGAACGTATACCGAGAAGAGCAGCACAGATGGTCACAGGTTTGTTTGACGGGTTTGTCAAGGCGAGGCTGAAGAAAGTGGACCTGAAGATAGGAGCAAACTATACTATGAAATCCTACCTACAGAATTTCAGTAACCTGCTGTAACTGATGAATCTAGTAATGTACTAAAACCACCTGCGTATCTATACCGTATAGTTCGCGAGGATATCCCCATTTAATCATATAGACGTATACAAACTGTGTTTAACATTAACTCAAAATAGGCATCAAGGACTCTGCCAGTCCTCCAATAGAGGAGCATTAAATAACTGATAAAAAACTGGAAAAGCCAAGAAGTACTCATATTGTGATAATGGAATGCGAAAGAAAATGGCCGAACAAACATTCGTTCTCACTGATAAACACATGTTTATTATATTTACCTGAATAGGTACCGAAGAGAGCTCGGTGAATACGCGTTTTATAGAATTACTTATATCTGTAACGACGGCGCAGTTCTAGAGCATTAACCGAGGACATTAATCCTTAACCCGCCTAATGTATTTCCGTTGCTCGAGTCTTCTATGGGGACAACTTATATTCAAGGTCAGCGCCCTAACTCAGTCCCTCCTGCTGGCAACCACCAGCACATGTATGTAGTACATTCAAGGTCATCCTGGGGTGCTTTGTGAACTCAAATGGGAATCCGGGGAGCCAAGACAACGTTCTTTTCGCCAAACACTATTGAGAAAGCTTAGAGGCTGACTTCAGGACGTTTCTACTACCAACAACTTACATCCGGTTAAGAACCACGAAGACACGATAAGATAAATCAGGGCTCTTAAGGAGGTACACAGAGAGTGTGTGTATTGTGTATTAAACCGGGGACCTAGAAACAATAGAGAGGCTTCGTCCCACTGTAGCCCTCAGTGATTCACAGCTCCACTAAAGGCCACAGCAGTCCACCCTCCACACCGCCGCCCCAAACAGAACCCATATTTATTGTACGATGGAAAATTTGGTCATACGCAATTCCCTAAACGGAGTGAAGGCTTCCACCCAGTCACTCGTCATCCACTCTAGGGTGCAATAGAAGACACCAAAAGGAAAGCTGAAGTTTTAAATTTCACATTTAAGAAACCATTCACGCAAGAGGCTCGTATGAACGTACTGTCGTTTGTCGCCCAAACTTCCACATCAAGGACGTAGAAATAGGCATCCCTGGCGTAGAAGATCAACTGAAAGTATTTAAATCAAATGAGTCGCTAGGTTGAAATGGGAAACGAGTTCGGTTTTACATAGAGTATTCTGTAGCAATTTCTGTTTACTTACTCTATGTGATCAAAAGTATCCGGACACTTGGCTGAAAATGACTTACAAGTTCGTGGCGCCCTCCATCGGTAATGCTGGGATTGAGTATGGTGTTGGCCCACCTTTGGCCTTGATGACAGCTTCCACTCTCGCAGGCATGCGTTTAATCAGGTGCTGGAAGGTTTCTTGGGGAATGTCAGCCCATTCTTCACGGAGTGCTGCACTGAAGACAGGTATCGATGTCGGTCGTGAGGCCTGGCACAAAGCGGGCGTTTCACAACATCCCAGAGGTGTTCAATAGGATTCAGGTCAGGACTCCGTGCAAGCCAGCAGGTTAGTGTCGTGTAACCACTCCGCCACAGGCCATGTATTATGAACAGGTGCTCGATCGTGTTGAAAGATGCAGTCGCCATCCCTAAATAGCTCATCAACAGTGGGAAGCAAGAAGGTTGTTAAAATATCAATGTAGGCCTGTGCTGTGATGGTGCCACGCAAAACAACAAGGGATGCCAGCCCCCTCCATGAAAACAAGACTACACAATAACACACCGACTCAGAATTTTACTGTTGGCACTACACACACTGGCAGATGACGTTCATCGGGAATTCGCCATACCCACACCCTCCCATCGGATGACCACATTGTGTACCCTGATTCGTCATTCCACAAACGTATTTTCACTGTTCTATCGTCCATGTTTACGCTCGTTACACCAAGCGAGGCGTCGTTTGGCATTTACCGGCGTAATGTGTGGTTTATGAGCAGCCGCTCGACCATTAAATTCTAGTTTCCTCACCTGCCGCCTAACTGTCATAGTAATTGCAGTGGACCCTGATGCAGTTTGGAATTCCTGTGTGATGGTCTGGATAGATGTCTGACAATTACACATTACGACTCTCTTCAACTACATCATTTCGCCGGCCGGAGTGGCCGAGCGGTTCTAGGCGCTTCAGTCCGGAACCACTCGGCTGCTACGGTCACAGGTTCGAATCCTGCCTCGGGCATCGATGTGTGTGATGTCCTTAGGTTAGTTAGGTTTAAGTAGTTCTAAGTCTAGGGGACTGATGACCTCAGATGTTAAGTCCCATAGTGCTTAGAGCCATTTGAACCATTTTTTCAACTGTCAGCGGTCTCTGTCAGTCAACAGACGAGGTCGGCCTGTACGTTTTTGTGCTGTACGTGTCCCTTCACGTTTCCACTTCACTATCACATCGGTAACAGTGGACCTAGGGATGTTTAGGAGTGGGAAATTTCGCGTACAGACGTACAACACAAGTGACACCCAATTACCTGACGACGTTCCATGTCCGTGAATTCTGCGGAGCGCCCCATTTCTGCTCTAATGACTACTGAGTTCGCTGATATGGAATACCTGGCAGTAGGTGGCAGCACAATGCACCTGTTATGAAAAACGTGTGGTTTTGGGGATGACGAGATAGTTTTGATCACATAATGTAAATACCTATATAAACAACTAAAAAGTCCTTAGACATATACTGTTTTGGACAACTTAATCATAGGAGCTAAAGAAATTAATAAGCCGTTTTGTCAAGACTTCATGTTCTAAGTAATAACAATACTGATGATTAAAACCAAGTGTTTCGCGTAATATTATGTCTTAATGGAAAGCTGAATTTCCACATGTAGATCGAGAACTGCAGTTTCTGGCAAGTACTGGAGCAGCACTGCAACTCAGAAATGGGCTCTGGGATAGCAGTACCATATTCGACCGTTGAAAGCTAGGAAGATTATTGTTTAAGATACACTACTCTTCATGTCTTGAGGAACGGATAACATACTCGACAGGAAAATTTTGGGCATAGAGATCACTTGCGTCCATGGCGAGGGAACTACCTAGACATTGTCCTAAGTCGGTTTAGGAGAATATAAGAAAACCAGGAACAGGCTGGCTGGGCAGGAAATTGACGCCTTTGCGTCCGCCAATTCCTTTCAGGTCAGGAGATTATTCTGCTGGGTTCCGCTAGACAAGTGGATCCCCTCCATTCTGAGAACAATGTCCCAACGTGGAGTCAGATATTAGTGAGTAAGCCCAAACCCATCCCACTCCATCGCTGTCATTAGCGTCTAACTATGACATGAAAAAGAATTTGGTTTTACGAATTTAAAAAAAAAAAAGACAAAACTAAATGATACGAGAGCCGTTCCGAAAGTAATCAAATGGTTCAAATGGCTCTGAGCACTATGGGACTTAACAGCTATGGTCATCAGTCCCCTAGAACTTAGAACTACTTAAACCTAACTAACCTACGGACATCAGACACATCCATGCCCGAGGCAGGATTCGAACCGAAAGTAATGCCTCCAATTTTTTTGTGGTGACTTTGGATGTCCGGGCCAGCTGTCGTTGGTGTAGTATAACGCTTGAATCTTCCTCTTTCATTTTCAGGTGGTTCCATTGTTCTCCGGTAGTTGGCGCCAGCAGAGGAGTATTTCAAAATGGAGTCTGATATTGACGCGTGTATAAAACAACGATTTGTGATTGAATTCCTCTCTACTGAAGAAATTGCGCCGATTGAAATCCATTGCTAAAGGTGTACGAAGACGATAAAGTATACATGAGCAGCATGAGGCGATGGATACGCAATTTTCAAGCTGGTGAAAAAGGTGTGCGTGACAAGCCACAGCACGGTCGACCTTGCACAGCTGTCATCCCTCGCAATTAAGAGCGTCTTGATCGACTCATCCGTGCTGATCGGCGGGTAACGACCATAGAACTGCCTGCAAAGCTGAATGTCGGCTATAATGCCTTGGAAACAATGCTGGAACATCTTGATTATCGCAAAGTCTGTGCGAGATGGGTCCGGCAGATGCTTACAGAGGAACAGAAAACTCATCGAATGCAAATGTGTCGGGACCTGCTTCATCAATATGAAACTTAATAGCATCGTCACTGGAGATGTGACGTGGTGTCACCACAACGAGCCGGATTCCAAAAGGCAGTCCATGGAATGGCGACATGCGAATTCTCCGTCAAAGAAGAATTTCAGCCGCGGAGTGGCCGTGCAGTTTGAGGCGCCATGTCACAGAATGCGCGGCCCCTTCCGCCGGAGGTTCGAGTCCTCGCTTGGGCATGGGTGTGTGTGTTGTTCTTTGCGTGTAAGTTAGTTTAAGTAGTGTGTAAGTGTAGGGACTGATGACCTCAGCAGTTTGGTCCCTTAGGAATACACACACATTTTAACATTTTGAAGAACTTCAAGACACAGCCGTCGTCAAGCAAAGTGATGTGCACAGTTTTCTGGGCATTTGAATGTCCTGGAGTCTGGAGAAATTTTCAACTCAGCACGCTATAAGACGACACTGCCTAAGCTAACGCGGGGTGTTTCGTCACAGGGTTATTTGGTAAGCGTGATAACGTTACGGAGATGTTTAGCAAACTAAAGTGGCAGACTCTGCAAGAGAGGCGCTCCGCATCGCGGTGTAGTTTGCTGTCCAGGTTTCGAGAGGGTGCGTTTCTGGATGAGGTGTCTAATATATTGCTTCCCCCTACTTACACCTCCCGAGATCACGAATGTAAAATTAGAGAGATTCGAGCGCGCACGGAGGCTTTCCGGCAGTCGTTCTTCCCGCGAACCATACGCGACTGGAACAGAAAAGGGAGGTAATGACAGTGGCACGTAAAGTGCCCTCCGCCACACACCGTTGGGTGGCTTGCGGAGTATAAATGTAGATGTAGATGTAGATGTAAAAGCCAGAATTTCCAGGGTAAGGCCACAGAAGAAGATTAACTTTAATCTGCAACAATATAACGCCAGGTCCCACACGAGTTTTGCGACCAGCAACTCATTGCAAAATTCGGCTGGACTGTCTAACCACATCCACCGTGCAGTCCCGACTTAGCGCCTTCAGATTTCCATATTTTCTGGCCTATGAAAGATGGACTACGTGGCGAACATTTTCAAGACTCGGATGCTGTTGTCAAAGCTGTAAGGAAAGTGTCAGTCTCAGCTGGTTCCGATTTTTACAAGCGCTGCATACAGGTTCTGCTTCATCGTTGGCAAAAATGTATAAAGAATGGTGGTGACTGTGTAGAAAAATGACGTCCCGGAGCTGAAATATTGTTCTATGTAGCTGTGCTGGTGTGATTTACGCGTCTCCTGTAGTTTTCATGAATAAAAATGTGAGGCATTACTTTCGGGGCGACCCCCGTATTTAGTTTTTGTTGTCGTTGTATTAAACGATGAACTAACGAGTCAATGAGGCAATTGGTACTGTTTATTTCCAAACAACGTTTCTTTGTGGAATGATTAAGTAAGTTTTTGTTCCACGCGAATGTTACCCACAACTCCTACTCAGAAAAGAAAGCTAGCTATCGACATTGAGGGTACATACTTGTTACAAAACATCCTACATCACCACCACTTCTCTCTCTAGCGACACTTGCTTAACCCACACCCTGCACCTCCACTTAAAATCGACCAAATTAGACTGGCTGCATTATGCTTACAGTCTGTAAATAGCTGGTTGGTCGGACTCCTTACTTCTGAACTGGCAGAATTTGGAAGACTTCTGGTTGACAATGCTTTGTGCCTGAACATTGCCACTAATAACAAAAGTAACAATAATAATAATAATAACAATAATAATAAAAATATTGTGTAGGCCGTACTACAAATTAATTACATAATTACTATTGTGTTTGCTATAAATTATTTCGTTTACCTATTATGAAATGAATAATGAAGGAATTCTGGTCTATTGTGTGAACTACGTACAACTCGGAGAAGGCATTGACATAAGATATTTAAACATATGTGACACATATGTCATAATATTACTGTCACAGATGCGTGGTACAAAGTATGTGTGTGATGAGGGTACTATGTGAGGAAAATATTGCTCATACATTCATTTTACAAGCTGTAACCTCCATCACACTGTGTCACTCGTTAATGCTAGTATCTCAAGAAAGTTTAATTATTGAACTTATATAATCAGTATAACAGTTTTACGGAACAGAGATAATAGCAAAGATATTTTAAAAATAATTTAACTTCGTGACCGAAACATAATCAAAACCTTTTGTTTTTACCCCTCAGAGAAAAACGTTTTACCCCATAGGGAGTAATTAGCCATAGGTAGGGAAGCACTACCCTAGAGGGGTGTACCGCTAGGTCCAAGTTCCGTCTCGTCGAAGTCACTCAAAGATACTTCTAGGATTGTCGCGATTGGTTTTGATTCTGAGATTATTTACCCCTTAAAATATAATCGCATTGTCTTCTGGTACTGTTGTTCTCAAACCACCTATATAGTGCTCGCTTGATATGTAGGTTCGTGCTACCTCATAAGTTACTCCTGCTTTCTGTTATCAAGATTTCCAGTATTTAAAAAAAAAAAGTTCAAATGTGTGTGAAATCTTATCGGACTTAACTGCTAAGGTCATCAGTCCCTAAGCTTACACACTACTTAACCTAAATTATCCTAAGGACAAATACACACACCCATGCCCGAGGGAGGACTCGAACCCCCGCCGGGACCAGCCGCACAATTCATGACTGCAGCACCTGAGACCGCTCAGCTAATCCGGCGCGGCAGTATTTAAAGATTCTCTTAATTAAGCCACAGAAATGTTGTTGGCTGAGGTAGCTAGCTCATTTCATTCATAGTCATTCTGCATAATAATATATACAGTGTTGGACAAACTGTGAATCAGCTCCATCACTCCCACCCCACCTTGCAAAAAAAAAAAAAAAAAAAATAAAAATAAAAATAAAAAGACCTAGGAAAATCGACATTCGCGTTAAGCAGCTTAGCGTTACAATTGGCGTGTAACCTACATGTGTATAGTCGGGCGGGAATTTGAACCTCCGTCCTCCGAACGACAGTCCATTTTTCTACCACAATCCTCCGTAAGATCAATGTACTTGTTACATTCAGTAACAATGTTTTCTGTGTGTTCTGGTGTTAACAGCAGGATCTGAAAAATACTTTTTGCAACTCCATCAGGTATCCTAATATGAGAACCAGCAGTCGATAGACTCCAAAAAAATCTTGTTCTGACAGTATCCTGAAGCCTTATAAAAGCTGCGAAAAGTTCGTTATAGCAGATTTAAATTGGTTTAGGGCTAACAAAGTTATTGTCCTTGCAGCTTCTTTCATCTTTGTTTTACGATGGTACTAGACAAATGTTTTAGAATAGTTATAACACTAACGGACGGATTTTAATACTTTCGAAAGGATGCAAAGTGAAAGGATTAATCGCGCGTAGTCTATCTTCGGGACGTAGCGTATATATTCACAATATACGACGCGCAGAGACCACTTTTTACGTCCGGCATGCCGCAGCGAGAGCGGCAGAAGGAAAACTTAATATTATCTTTGGGAAGGGAGCGGCGGCAGCTGTTAACGGCCGGTGCAGCTGGACGAAAGTGAAATGCGGCGTCATTCAGCTTGATCGACTGGCTGTGCGTGGGCGTAGCGCGCGCTGCGCCTGCGCGGACCGCGGCCTCCAGCTGTGCCGGCGCTGCCGCTCGGTTAACCTCCGCTGTCCGCCTTTGTCGCTCACAGGCGCTTTTGTCATTCAAGACAGCCTTTCATAACGATTTAATCCCGCCGCACTATCTCCCAGAGAACCCGGACGGCTGCTAACCAGCGGAGTGCCGTTGCTCGAAACAAAGCAAATAAAAAAGCATACAAACAACTGTGACATACGAGAGGCAAAGGCTGCTATCGTGAAACGACTTCTCGTTTCCCATTTTCCGATTTTATTAACGGTAGCTGGCGAGTATGGGTTACTACGTCTCGAAGGATTTTCTTCGGCCTAAACCATATTTTGGATCTCCTAAAGATACTAGGTTCAGGAACTTTTGCAATCAGAATAATTGATAATTTTGAGGAAACAGAAGTTAGCAAGCTAACATACTTTGGACACTTTCACTCTCTGATGTCATACGTAATAATATTTTGGGGTAACTCAACACTTAGGCAGGAAGTATTCCTTGCTCAATAGAAAGTGGTTACAATAATTTGTGGGGCTCATAGTCGCCCATCTTGTAGGCATCTCATTAAAAGGTTAGGTAGTCTTACAATAGCCTCACAGTACAATTACTCAGTAATGAAATTTGTTCTCAAGCACATGGACCGGTTTAAAAACGACAGTGGCATTCATGTTTATAATACCAGAAGAAAGAAAGACTTACACTATCGTCTACTTAACCTGTCTTTGACACAGAAAGGGGCAAAATATGCTGTTGTATAACTTTTCGATAAATATCTGACAGACAGCAGTAACAGTTTTAAAAACAAATTGAAATCGTAGTTCCTTGACAACTCCTTCTATACCACAGATGAATTCTTGAAAAGGAACAAATAAATCTGAAGGTATAATATATGCATTTTGTGCCATTTATGGGAATGGGGTAGGTAATAAAAAATTGATCTTCTTTCATGTGTGCTTTTCTTATGCACTTGAAACTTTCCACGTCATAACGGTTACCGTGAGATTGGTCAATGGGACACGTAACGAACTAACTAACTAATCTACGTGACAGCGTTTGTCGCTGAAGAGGTTATTTTGTTCGTGTGACTCCCATTGAAAGTGCATGAGTTAGAAATTGTAAAATAGCATCGAAGACACATATGGAACAGTAAGGAGGGTGTTATAAAGAAGGCAACATTTTATGTTCATACAGCTTCAAATGGTTCAAATGGCTCTGAGCACTATGGGACTTAACATCTGAGGTCATCAGTTCCCTATAACTTAGAACTACTTAAGCCTAACTAACCTAAGGACATCGCACACATCCATGCCAAAGGCAGGATTCGAACCTGCGACCGTAGCGTTCGCGCGGGTCCAGACTGAAGCGCCTAGAACAGCTCGGCCACACCGGCCGGCTCATACTGCTTGATGGTGGCTGTTTAATCGCTGTGTTATTTACTCTTTCATATTAATTTTATGCCTACGTTCCTTGCCAGAGTCGTTAAGTAAGCAGTGTAACACTTTTTTTCTGAAAGCGGCTTGATTTTATTCAGTATTTCAATGCATCGTATTATTCCCCACTCTTTTAGCCAAAAATCCTTTTTTTGTATATAATCTCCGTTCAATGCGACGGACTTACGCCACCTTACTACGAGGGCCTCTACGGCCGCATGGCACCACTCAGCTGGTCGATGTCGGATCCAACGTGTTGCTGCACAGTAACCTCCCCATCATCCACGTACTGCTCCCCGCAGATTAGAGCCTTCATTGGACCGAACAGATGGAATTTGGAAGGTGCGGAGGCTGGTGTGAGGCCTTGTGTTGCAATGGAGAAGACCGTTTGTGGCGAGGAACACGCTGAAGTAGTTTCTTCAGTTTCCTGACGGAGCACGACGGCCAAGGAGGACATCGAACAGAACGACCCCCTCAGAGTTACAGAAGACCGTCATCATGACTTTACCTGCTGAGGGTGAACTTTTTCGTCGGAGGAGAAGTGGTCCTTTTTTCCCGGTTGGAAGCGATGAGCGCCGCAGGGTCTGAGGCGCCTTGCCACATAGTTTGCGCGGCTTCCACCGTCGGAGGTACGAGTCGTCCCTCGGGCAAGCGTGTGTGTGTTGTCCTTAGCGTTAGTTAGTTCAAGTAGTGTGTAAGCCCCGATGACCTCAGCAGTTTGGTCCCATAAGAACTTAGCACAAAGAAAAGATGAACCCATGTTTCATCGCCTACGAGGACAATTGACCAAAACTGTCACGATCAGCCTCGTAATGCGCAAAGAGTTCCTCACAGACGGTCCTTGGTTGCTATTTATGACCTTCTGTTAAGCGGCGAAGAACCCAGGGGTACACGCCTCTGAGAACCGGAACTGGTGGACGAGTGTGTCAGAACTACGGACAGAGACGCCCAATTGAGCAGCGAAGTGTTTTGATTGGGACTGGTCGATCACATCGAATGAGTATTCGTACGTTCTAACATTGCAAGAGCCACACATTTGTGCGGCCGACCGGCAAGCGGGAGATCGGAGGGGTTTGCGCGACCTTGTTACGATGATGGCGGACGCCTCATCCACCGACTCACCGTGCTTTTGTTCACTGCCAGGTCTCATTAGACATCCTGTAAGCGCCTATGAATATACGCAATTCTCTGTTTTCCCGCCAAAAAGAACTCACTGACAGCTCCCTGTTTGGAACGCACCTCCGTTTCAAACCCCACTTTGTAGGTTACGTATAGTGCTGCCACCTATCGGTACTTCATGAAACTATAGGGGCTGAAGCGGGAACATTCCACTATGTTCCACAACAAATTCCGATTTTTTCATCTGAAACTGACCGAGAAAAAAATGTGTTGCATTACTTGCTGAACACCTAAAGTAAATAACATATATTCTTTATATAAAGAAAATAGTTTGAAAGACCGTCTGAAGCTCGGTGTTGTTGCCGTAAACTGGAACAAGTAATTATCAACTCCTCAAAAACAAGAATAGTTCTCATTTCTCCTTCACTGCTTCTGAGTAACTTCGCACTAGTAGGAAGAGGTTCGATGCACAGTAATAAGAGACTGAATGCTGTGCAAAATTGGTGACACCAGATTCTGCATTCCCATTTGTGTCAATGAGTCTACGACAGCTACAGTGCGTTTCCACATTTCTTAGGAACGGACATTGTAGTAAACAGTCGACAGATCTCTGAGCAAGCAGGTTCCACACGAGCTGAGCAGCATAAAAGACGGGATCAGATCTGCCGAGGAAGAAGTGGTATTCGCCGTTCACGTGACACCTCTTTATAACAACTTGGCACCCAGAATTCTCATACAGGAACATCGTTCAGGAAAGGCTGCAACGCCTGCCACTGCTTCGTGTTATTTACATCACAGAGCGGTGGGAGAACAGCGCATGTATATTAGGTGAGATGGTAACCAATCACATCAACAGATATTCTGGTTGCTGTGTCAGTAGGATGTTACTTCCAAGTACGAAAACTGCTAAAAAATAACGACAGTTTTTTTTGGAAATAATTTGGAATTTATACCTCTGCATCAGTGCTGCCCGCTTCAGAGAAATCCCTATTGGATATTATACTCTTATGCCAGGGCGTTTTCAAATCGTGAAACATTTCTGGAGCCAGATCTTCGGAATAGCTTTCAGCTCTCTCAGCGGTGCGTTTTTAATCTCTCCTATGCTTGTAATCTTGATCGTTTGATCTTGTGGTAACAGCTCATGGTGGAGTACGCCGTTATAATGAAAGTAAGCGTAACATTCGCATTCGACCGCACAGGTCGAGCTCTCGGCTATCAAGAACGTTTCCACACAGACAATTCAGCCTTAGTTTACACGTCATATCCGTAAACCTATGTTTCATCAACTTTTATGCACGTTTCAGTCGTTCTGCATCTTTGTTGAAAGACCGTCTGAAGCTCGGTGTTGTTGCTGAGCATCTTGCATTCGCCGCTGTTGTTGTTCTAAATTCAACAATTTTTAACAAATTTTTCTGTCCCATGTTTCATACTGAAAACAATGTACAAATTTCGTGGTATGAGCAAACTGAATACCAACATCACCACTGACTTCTGTGACTGCGATTCGGCGATCGTTCTTAATCATTTCTTTCACTCTTCTCACTTATTCACCGACTGATTATGTGATTGGCGACCTCGGGGCTAGTCATCTTCAACTTCTTCACAACCTTAACTGAAATGCTTATACCATTCGTAAACACTGGCATTGCTCATAGTACAATCATCAAAATAAATATTTCTCATTTCTAAAACTTAGCTGCATTTTATTCTATTCATATAGTAAACTTTAATATATTTTGGAATTAATTTTTATAAAAAAATCGCCGGTACTATCAAAACACATGACTACATTTGACATCTGACAACAGACTATATATCCGATAGGGGCGACACTGTAAAGATACTTTTCAGAAATGTTTACCAACATAATAAACGAAAAAAATGTGCGAACAGGGCTAATACCACAGGCGAAATTGCAAAATTCCCATTACTTTTTAAAACTCCCCGTGCAGGCGAGTGCAGTTTTTCACTCAACAAAGATTCCTGAAATACTGGCGTTTCATGAATTAGTCAGAAGATTACATATCATAACACTTTAATGTTAAAACAGATGAAATACTACCTATTTTACACAGTAAGACAATTCAACAAATTTTCTATTTTTCATGCATTGTGAGGACGTGAAATGCAAGTGACGTCTATAATTTCAAATACATATACAAGAATTCACTCAACTCGTCGAATATCATGTAGAGGACAAAGAGGCTATTTGCTACAAATTTTATTCCATAATTTTTGTACACGGTTGCTTTAAAGGTTTTCAATAAGTGCATTATCGATCCGTTATGTTTATTTCCTTATATTCAGCTGTCAGTAACATCAGTCACTTGGTATTATCTCCGGTTATCTTTCTGACAATTTTCCCCACAATAACAAATTTCGTTGCACTGTGTGGTTTCAGTTGTTACACATTCTACAGCCTATTAAACACTGATAAAGTAATGTGGTTCAAATGGTTCAAATGGTTCTGAGCACTATGGGACTTAACATCTGAGGTCATCAGTTCCCTGGGACTTAGAACTACTTAAACCTAACTAACCTAAGGACATCACACACATCCATGCCCGAGGCAGGATTCGAACCTGCGACCAGTATTGTTGTGCTGGTATGTTTTGTTTTTCGTTTTTTGCCTTTTTTTCTGCGTATAGGTCATCTGAGGACCACGTTCCAATTACAGTTTTTCGTTCATTGTTCTTTTCCCTGCTTCCAGTATGCTTTCATCTGTTCACTATGTTTCTTTACTGTCTTCAGACCATTTTGAACCAGTCTTTTTTTTAACCTTCCTTGGAATCCTTTCATTTTCAGTACTTTTTTCTCGAAAGCCTTTTCTGATGTTTATATCTTCTTTGTTTACACTGTTTCTCTCTAAATCTTTTTTTCTTTTTTTTACTTTATTGACCCAGCTCATTGTGCACTTCTTACCCCACTTACCCACTTACTTTAGTATTATTTATTGTTCTTTTTCTGCAGTAAACGAGGTGTTATAAATATTATAGCTAAATCTGCTGTGTTTTTACAAATTAGCATCATATTATGATAAACGCTCCTCTATATTATTACAAGAACCGTAATTTTTTCAACAGTAGTATTAATCAAAATTTGCAGTCATAATCCTATTCTGTAAATCTAAGACAATGAAACCTATTCGTTGGTTGGCTGGATGCATTGCCTATACTTGATATGACTTTAATTAGTTTCTACATCGTTGTCCCAACAGCGTACCATAAACATCTTCACACCAAATTTGAATCGATCGTACACACTTGAGGATTACTAAAAATGTTTGGCCGTTGTGTCTAGTGACAGTAGTGACTCGACCTAGGGTAGTAGCTTGTAGGGTGCGTAAAGGAAGTTACTTTCTGTGCCTTATTAACTCTTATAGCCAGTCACTTGATGAACTTTCCATTTGTTTCCAACCAAGTGGAATTTTTATTTCATTTTCGGTGGTACGCAGCCAATTCAGTTTTCTTACACCTTTCACAGAATCTCCATAATAAAGCTCTGATTCACTATCGACCTAATGTTCCTATTCATCGGACAAGTCTCGGGAAGAATTTATGCATCCAAAATTAAGTAGAGTTGAATTCAGATCTGAAATTTCCATGAATATGATGTTTTATGTACCTCGTCAATATTTTAATTAAGTGCAGATACGCTACAGAAATTTTATTTTTAACGTTCTTGCACATATTGATTCACTGCATTCGTTATGGATAACAGTAACAACTTTGAAACTTGTATCACATTAAAGTGTTCAACTTCATACAAAATAATGATGTCTTAATTAGTTAAACACCACAATGTAAGTATTATTACCAGCAACACCAGTTTTCATTTTTCGACGGAGTATCTCTCTCTCTCTCTCTAACGTAACGAAATCTCTTCTCTCTCTCTTTTTTTAGCGTATTTCCTCAGTTAAGAACCACAGAAAACTTTTTTCACCGCATTGTTGTATGCTACTGTTAGCGTTGTGCCACTGTTTGTCTTCTTTTTATAATTTCTTCGAGTTGTATTAACGAAGAAACTACGCAACATGGAATTGGACATGACACGGGGCGGGTTATTACCCTGTAACAACTACCCGCAACGGAATTGGAACACGCTATTCCTTAGGTTTACGTCCAGGGTAAAATGAGCTGGCAGCAACTCCATCAATCCCATTATTTGGCAAATAATTCGTATTTTTAAGAATTTGCATAACATACAGCTACAGGACACTGTTTTCCTGCGCAACAGCAAAATCACATTTCTTTGCATTTCTTGATTTTGAGAGACATCATGGAGTTCATTTACGTCAAGTAAATTATACTCTCGGACAGTATTATAATATTAATACGTGAACACAAGTATTGAAGTACCGATTTTTATATTAATTATACAAAGGGGCCAATGAAACTCGTATATAATTCGAAAGGTACTTTACCATAAATAAGTAAAAGGAAAAAATCATGTTGTACGCAGCCGTTAAGACTGGTAATAGGAAGTAGATGCTTCCATATTCGTAAATCGGATGATGCCTTCTCTATTACGCATTAAAATCTCCAACACGTAAACATCGAAAATCGAAGTACTACCTAATTCTACTGATCAAGGGCTGCGATAGAAATGACATACGAAGGTAACAACGGTTCGAGATATCCCGTTCTAGGGCCGTTGATGGTTATATGGTTCATTCGCAGTAACACAAGCACACTGGGCAGCTACCAAATAACAACTGCTAGGTTGATGATGTTGGTACGCAAAGTAATAGGAAAAATGTGGATACTGATAATGACAATTCCATTGTTGTTTTGAAAGAAGGAAGGAAGATTAATGTTTAATGTCCCATCGACATTAAGGTCATTAGAGATAGAGCGCAAACCCTGATTGTTTCAAGGATAGGGAAAGGAAATCAGCAGAGCAATTTCAAGGGGAATCATTACGGCGTTTAGCTGAAACCATTTAGGGAATCCGAGGAAAACCCAAACCTGGATGGCCAGACGCGGATTTGAACAGTTGTTCTCCCGAATGTGAGTCTGGCGTGCTGACCACCGAGCTGTCTTGCTCGGTGTTTTGAAAGATATATTTAAATGTGCACTGAATGCAATTCCAAGTAATTCTAAGAGCTATAATTGCATATAAATGAATTTAAGTGCACAATTTGTAATGCATACTCTTTCGCATCTGAGATTACTTTACGTGGTACAGCGGAATTCTCACTGTGTTGTCATAAGGGGAAGTTAATTTGTCGCTGTTAGCACCAAAGTTACTTTCCAACGCACATCATCAAGGTCTCACTCCAAACGATCGAACAAAAATGGTTGAAATAGCTCTGAGCACTATGGGACTCAACATCCGAGGTCATCAGTCCCCTAGAACTTAGAACTACTTAAACCTAACAAACCTAAGGACATCACACACATCCATGCCCGATGCAGGATTCGAACCTGCAACGGTAGCGGTCCCGCAGTTTCAGACTGTAGCGCCTAGAATCGCCCGGCCACTCCGGCCGGCAAACGATCGAACAATTAAAGAGAAATTAATGATTAATTTTGATAATATTCGTAGCCACAATGCAACATTTGCTATGATTAGTTCTGAGTTTAAAATTTCAGATTGTTTTACGTGGAGTGCATCACTTTAAGATACACGACACTTTGAACATAGATGAGATCCAATGACATCTATGTATAGTCGTTTATCATAATTGTACACAGTTATATTTTTATGGCAGGTAAGAAATAAGAATTTACTTACGGAGAAGTTTCAATTAACTTTGTAAAAAATGTTGACTTTCGTTACTTTATAAACACAACTGGTCGAATTTCGACCACAGGAGATACTAGTCCTCAGTGTAAAGAAGGGTACAATCGTAGGGCAATAAGCGAGAATCTCTGGCAGTCTTTGGCAGATTTATTTTGTTTTAACTTTGTGGCCCCGATGCCATTCCTGTTGTCACACTAGTCGTTTAACCTACTGGAGGCAAGTCGTGAGCACCAACCCTCTGTAAATAGTGTGAACGTAGATCTGTGCTACTATATTTTAACTGCTTGTGTATCGTATTTTCTGAGGTGTAAATGAGAGTCGAGCCCAGCATATGACCAAACGAGCGCGGAAATCCGCCTAGAAACCAAAGACAGGCGCTAATTAGAACTGGAACTGACTCACTTGCCAGTTTGCCAAAAGTACAGAGCTGCGTGCTAAGCCTTTAGCCGCTGTCGTATGGGACGAGTTAGCTAACCTTGACGTGGCGCTCTACGAGTATTTTGGCGCCACTTCCTGCTATTTAACGTCGAGAAGCAATTTTGTCACGTGAAACGCAAAACAAGTTCTGCGATATTTCGGCAGCGTGTCACGTTAAGTAGAACCAATAAAAAGCAAGAACGCTGCCTACGTCACAAGCAGAGCATGCGTGACGCGACATGGACTGTGGAGACAACATACTGTATCTGTCCCGTTCAGTAGAAGCCCGTAATGGGCGGATTTTATGTTATATTTTACAACAAAGTCCATCAACAAAGGAGGTGGCTTACAAAACACTCGTTCGACCTATACCTGAGTATTGCTCATCAGTGTGGGATCCGTACCAGATCGGGTTGACGGAGGAGATAGAGAAGATCCAAAGAAGAGCGGCGCGTTTCGTCACAGGGTTATTTGGTAACCGTGATAGCGTTACGGAGATGCTTAACAAACTCAAGTGGCAGACTCTGCAAGAGAGGCTCTCTGCATCGCGGTGAAACTTGCTCGCCAGGTTTCGAGAGGGTGCGTTTCTGGATGAGGTATCGAATATGTTGCTTCCCCCTACTTATACCTCCCGAGGAGGTCACGAATGTAAAATTAGAGAGATTAGAGCGCGCACGGAGGCTTTCAGACAGTCGTTCTTCCCGCGAACCATACGCGACTGGAACAGGAAAGGGAGGTAATGACAGTGGCACGTAAAGTGCCCTCCGCCACACACCGTTGGGTGGCTTGCGGAGTATAAATGTAGATGTAGATGTACAACCTATGAATATACGGTGTTTTTAAGTACCAGCACATTGACTGCCTCGAGAACGCGTCGCTACTGGTTGGATTTGTTTTAATAAAATGACGGGAAACGGCATATTGATGGTTAAAGAAATTTCATATTGAGCTACTTTCGCTTTACAACTGGCGTGTTATGAAAGTAAGCCATTGTAAGGTAACGCTGCATTAAAGATTAATGAAAAACTTGTCGTTCTTGTTAGATTTGGTTATAATCAAATGTCAGTTAATAACATTCCGGCGACTAAAGCCTTTAGAAGATCGTAACATAAAGTACAAGGTCGGTCATTGCAGAGATTTAGTTTAGCGTAGCTAGTAGCGGCATAACTAGGCTCGAACATGAAAGGGTTTTGCATCCTGCTGAATCCAAGTTATTTATTTATTTATTGTTGAAGTTCACGTTTTCTAAAATGTTGTGCGACTGCTTCATAAAATCAAACAATAACTTCTGTAGTATTTGCTAATATGTAAATATAAGTGCGCTATCTGTCAGGAGTGAGTTTGTTCGGTTTTGTGAGCTTTTATAAGCTGATGCACTTACTGACTGGACATGTATCTTTACTATTAGCCTTATTACATGTTCACGGATATTGAAGTCTTTATTTATGTGTAAAACAGGCAGAACAACATGAATAGCATATGGACAAGGGACGAAATGTGCGTATTAAAAGAACTAACGTAGGAATTGCTTTAGCTTGTCCATTACGGATACTTCATAAACCGTCACTGTTAATTGGATGTAAATACATAAAACTGCAACCAGTCACTATTTTGAATAGTTATTTATTATTCAATGAACCGGTTTTCGAACCGTTTCAGATTCATCTTCAGATGGTTTTCCGGAAGTTACATATGTTTCTAGCATAATGCTGTGTGCTGTCTTGCTACAGCTTGGGCGGCATTGGGCTAGAAATAGATATGTAAGTTCCGGAAAACTATCTGAAGATGAACCTGAAAAGGTTCGAAAACCGGATCATTGAATAATAAATGACTATTCAAAAAAGTGACTGGTTGCAGTTTTATGTATTTACATAACGTAGGAATTCTACGTATATCCATTTTCGTGAACAAATGATACGGTTTGTGGACTGTATAAAACCGACAGCTGCCACTGGAGAGCGCTGAAAGCGCAAAATGACACTAAACCAGGTCATCCCGTGTGCCGGCGGCGCTGTGAATCGTGACGTTGGGTATCTCGCCCGCGGGAACGTCAACGTTAGCTGCCTCATTCTGTGTGACAACGGTTTTACGAGCAGGTAAAGCTATTAGGCGAGAGTACGTCAGAAATTTTAGTCAGGGTTTTTTATGACAAGATATCGAACAACTCGAGAATTTTATATTCCCCAAACTCTGTTATTGTGCCTATTCACAGCAACGGACTGATCGTGAGCTATTTCATCATTAAAAACACGAGACTAAGAGAGCTGTAGATCTACACTCATCATATCTACAACGTTTGTACGCTTAAGATGATCATGTTGTTTTATTTACTGCGAAATTTGAACTTTATATCTGTATTGTGTTCACAGTGCCTCCCACAAACGTGATGACTAATGACTATAGAATGGACATATCCTGACTAAACTGTTGTTACTTCTAAGAGGTAGGTTAAATGAGTCATGTAGAATTTCACATTCCTTGTTGTAGTATCGCCCCTCCTTCCTTCTACCATCTGTTGTCCACATTAAACAGCCAAGTGCAAGTAGTTAATAAGCAAAGTCTTTTATGAAGTTTTTGAGAGGAGCCAAGATTACAGTAAATTTTGAAGGTTACTTAGCTTGTCATGTTGAGATGGATCCAGTTCTTCTTGTGTAGGGGTCTGATTCTCGAAGGTGAAAATCTAACATCAGGTCCTTACGGTTGGTTTGAACTAAATAAATTGGAAGATTGTTGTTGCAGAATTTTTTACGTAAATATATTTTCCGCTGATTTTCTCACATTTTAGTATATCATACAGTATTTTGATTTTTCACATTGAGAAGGCCAAAATTACATTGTTCACCCCATTATATAAAAATACGTCCGATCACATCAAAGGCAACCTTATGACTCTCACACTCTGCAGAAATAACAATATTGCCAAGGGTTTATAATTTTCTTAACAAATGAATTCCCACTAATTTTCATTGCGTTACTAATTTCAAATATTATTTCGTAACTGAATCCAGAAAAAAACATAGGAAACAGTACCGGATTGCATAACTCATAATAGAAATTTTAAGTGTGCAAATAATTCGTAATTTCAAATGTTCCTAAAAAATAATTTTATCTGTACATTCAGAACTAGTACTTATCGATTATAACAATGAAACAAAAATAGTTTATAATGTAATTCCTTTTCATAAATTGTAGCTTAAATATAACATACTGTGTATAAAATTACATGAATATTTTCAGAAAATGAACTGAGGTAATATTGATCTGTCTGAAACTGGGAAAAAATAATACTGGTATCGACAACGACTGTTGAAAGAAAGTGATGCTAGAGGAGGATGTCCCGTTACTCTTTGGAAGTGTCACGTTAGAGGATTCTTGAAATCGATCCACTCAATGTGACTATTCAGTACGCGGATCGTTATACAGTTCCGTCGATGCGTCCTCCATAATCTCTAGATTAGATTAGATTAGATTAGATTAATACTTGTTCCATAGATCATGAATACGACACTTCGTAATGATGTGGAACGTGTCAGGTTAATAAAAGATGTAAGTACAAGATATTACATTACGCAAAATATTGCATGACAGTAATGTTTAAGTTGTTGTTGTTCTTCTTTTTCCCTTAATTTATATCTAAAAATTCAGCCAATGAGTAGAAGGAGTTGTCATCTAGAAATTCTTTTGATTTATTTTTAAATGTTAGTTGGCTATCTGTCAGGCTTTTGATGCTGTTTGGTAGGTGACCAAAGACTTTTGTGGCAGCATAATTTACCCCTTTCTGTGCCAAAGTCAGATTTAACCCTGCATAGTGAAGATCATCCTTTCTCCGGGTGTTATAGCTATGCACACTGCTATTCCTTTTGAACTGGGTTGGATTATTAACAACAAATTTCATAAGTGACTATATATACTGTGAGGTTACTGTGAGGATCCCTAGATCCTTAAATAGATGTCTGGAGGATGACCGTGGGTGGGCTCCAGCAATTATTCTGATTACACGGTTTTGAGCAACGATGAATTACCCCAGAATATGATGCCATACGAAAGTAGTGAATGACAGTAGGCACAGTAAGCTAATTTACTGAGATTCTTATCACCAAAATTTGCAATAACCCTAATAGCATACGTAGCTGAACTCAGACGTTTCAGCAGACCATCAATGTGTTGCTTCCAGTTTAACCTCTCATCAATGGACACACGTAAAAAATTAGAAAATTCTGCCTTAGCTACAGACTTCTGTTCAAAGTCTATATTTATTACTGAAGTTGTGCCATTTACTGTACGGAACTGTATATACTGTGTTTTATCAAAATGTAAAGAGAGTCCGTTTGCTGAGAACCACTTAATAATTTTGTGAAAAACATCATTTACAATTACATCACTTAGTTCTTGGTTTTTGGATGTTATTACTATACTTGTATCATCAGCAAAAAGAACTACCTTTGCATCTTCATCAACGTGGAATGGTAAGTCATTAATGTATATCAAGAACAGTAAAGGACCTAAGACCGAACCCTGTGGGACGCCGTACTTGATGGCCCCCCCAGTTTGAGGAATCAGCTGTTGTTTTAACATTACATGAACCACTTACTTGAACATTCTGCATTCTTACAGCTAGGTATGAATAAAACCATTTGTGCACTGACCCACTCAAACCATAATGATTTAGCTTATCTAAAAGTATTCCATGATTTACACAGGCAAATGCCTTTGAGAGATCACAAAAAATACCAATGGGTGATGTCCGGTTAGTCAGAGCATTTAATATTTGATCAGTGAAAGCGTATATAGCTTTTTCTGTTGAAAATACTTTCTGAAAACCAAACTGACATTTTGTTAGTACTTTATTTTTACAAATATGGGAGGCTACTCTTGAATACATTACTTTCTCAAAAATTTTTGATAGAGCTGTCAGAAGAGAGATTGGGCGGTAGTTCTTGACATCCGACGTATCCCCCTTTTTATGCAATGGTTTTGCAATGGCATACTTCAGTCTATCGGGGAAAACGCCCTGCTCCAAAGAGCTATTACATACGTGGCTGAGAATCTTACTTATCTGTCGGGAACAAGCTTTAAGTACCTTGCTGGAGATTCTGTTTTCCAAACACGGAGCACGCACATTGACTTCTCCTGGTCAGTCACGGTTCCTGCTGTCTTCTGACAGTTCCTGCCAGTACTCAGTATTGCTAGTGGTATCAGAAATGTTCAAATGTGTGTGAAATCTTATGGGACTTAACTGCTAAGGTCAACAGTTCCTAAGCGTACACACTATCCTAAGGACAAACACACTCACCCATGCCCGAGGAAGGACTCGAACCTCCGCCGGGACCAGCGGCACAGTCCATGACTGCAGCACCTTAGACCGCTCGGCTAAGCTAGTGGTATCCGAAAATCTTTAAGATGCTCTGATTTCTAATATTAGGAAACTGATTCTTGTTTGAAAATTTTATTTTTACGTAAAATCTTAATCCAACCAATAAACTATATACATCATGTATCTCCTAGCTTTTTTGCTAATTTGTGTTGTGTTATAATGTATTATTCCAGCCACTTCATCTAAATCTACATACATACTCCGCAATCCACCATACGGTGCGAAGCGGAGGGTACCTCGTACCGTAACTAACATCTTCTCTCCCTGTTCCACTCCCAAACAGAACGAGGGAAAAATTCCATTATAGTTCTATATCCTCCTACTGCATGGCATAATGTTTGTTTCACAAGGAAATTCTTACGATATATATTGCAGTCAATAATTAATTTTGATGACGTAATACCCTTTTGGAACAATGGCTTCCAATTTAATTATAGGCTGAAAAAGTACAGAAATGCTAGTTACATGCAGCTCTAAATTCCTCTTACGTATTGCGAAAACTGTTAGTGGGGATGGGGTGTGTATAATTTTGAATAGCAAATCAAGTTCTGAAATGCATAATTTCCTTGCTATCCACGCCCGGGGGACAGTATTTCATTGTGGCAGACTATAACGTTATATTCCTATCCAAATAAATGACGTTGCAAGAGTTCTAAGGGTTAAGTGCTATTGTAACAGTGGAAGAAGATACAGGGCGATGTGACACCTAAGCATCGAACGTTTCATTTGTTCTTAATATTGAGCACTTTTGCCTTGTTCGCTAGTTGGTCACAGGTTTGATAATTTCTTCAATCACAATTAATTGGTAATACCTTTTGGTCCAGCAGTCTTCGGAGAGCGAAACACATAATTTCACCAGTTTTTTTCTTATCACCAAAGCGATTGGGGCCCATCTACGATTTCTTCTATTAAAAATGATAGCTACTTATACTGCGTAACAGGAATACAGAAACGTGCTCTTTAGTACAGCTCACAATTACTATCTAGGATAATATGCGTAGTTCCAAATGCGGTATTACCTTGTGCACAGGCTCAGGTAGTCACATTTCACTGTTATACACGCGAACAAAACTAAAATTTCCGAGTGACAGTATTTGCTTCGGAGAAGTGCTGCATAGATATTGAGGTACAAAAGGCACTGCTTTGCTACGGAGTATTGTTAACCATAAAGTTGTTATGAAGCTGCAACACAGTAATTGTTGAATGAATTTCGTTCTGGTTCGTCGGAAAGGCGAGCTGCTGCCAATTGTGTTGCCACTTTCTCTATTTGGAGCACTGCAGTGTTTCGACGTCCAACTACAGTTGTGGTTAGAACACTGGCTGACAAGCAGATGAGCTTTCCCCCAAGCTGGTGTCCTCAGCCAGTGGCAACGCTCGTACCGTATTGTCTACTAGTATCACATGGCTGCGTTGACGTGGAGAGTGCCGCCTAATTATCCGCAGTGCCATCGGGCAGAACAGCAGCCGTGCTACATTGTCCTGTGATGTCAGCTCAAATGTCCCAGCGCACCACACTCGCTATGAAGTCTTCGTTACTGTACTGGCGGTAGGAGTCTCAGTTGCAGCGGATCGAGGTTTAGTGACACTAGATACTGAGTGTCAATGACAGAGGGGAGCAAAGGTCATCACTTTGTTAGGAATGCGGGAGGGAAAGCAAGTCTTTGTGGGCGGTGGAATGGGCTCTTTCCTTGGCTGAGTGGGTGAGGCGTGAAAGCAACATTGGTGGCTCCACTAAAATTCGTTTATTGAGACATAAGTCCCTTTAAACAAACAGAGTAATGCAATGTGTTTTAAGTCGCTCGCTTGCTCGCGGCTGCGGAGCGGAAGAGTCGTAGCGTGCACTTTCCAGTGACTGATGATGTAGCGACGGCTCGCGTTGCAGCGGCGCACCAGGCGTCGCATTCTTCCATTCTGTACCATGACGTGACTCACTGCGGCGGTGGCGCCGCCTTCTCCTAGTGAATTCGCTCGTTGCGTTATTAACAAGCGGCTACGGCGTGGCGCGGAGTGCTTCGTCCCGGAATCGAACCAGCGACCCCAAGGTTCGGCGCCTTCTGGCGGAGCTCATCAACCTCCAGGTTCACAGGTAATCCGTCCCTTCGTCCTCACCAGCCGCCTGGGTAAGTACCACACGAACTTCCTTCTGGTAACAGCCGGCCGCCGTGGCCGAGCGGCTCTAGAAGCTTCAGTCTGGAACCGTGCGATCGCTACGGTCGCAGGTTCGAATCCTGCCTCGGGCATGAATGTGTGTGATGTTCTTAGGCTAGTTAGGTTTAAGTAGTTCTAAGTTCCAGGGAACTGATGACCTCAGATGTTAAGTCCCATAGTGCTCAGAGCCATTTGAACCATTTTTAGCAGTTATATACAACTGCTCCATCACAGAAAGGCTGGAAAATTGCTCAAGTCACACCAGAACCCATAAGGGGAAGTAGAGTAATCCGTTGGATTACAGGTCCATATCACTAACCTCGATTTGCAGTAAGGTTTTGGAACACATACTGTATTCGAACATTATGTCGTATCTCGAAGAAAACGATTTATTGACACTTAGTCAGCATTGATTCAAAAATATCGTTCTTGCAGAATACAACTAGCTCTTTATACTCGTGAAGTAACGAGTGCTGTTGACATGGTATGTCAAATTGATTCCATATTTATAGCTTTCCAGAAGGCTTTCGACACCGTTCCTCACAAGCGTCTTCTAACCAAACTGCGTGCCTATGTAATATCGCCTCCTCAGTTGTGCGACTGGATTCGTGATTTCCTGTCAGAAAGGTCACAGTTCGTAGTAATAGACGGAACGTCTGCCACTAGATTTGACTGACCATTTTCTGTAGATGAAAAAATATCTTGACGAGTATTTTGCTGCGCTGCGGCCCGTTTGACCCCTGATACAATTCATGATATCCTCTATCATCGAAGAGGCGTTGACGTTTCCCAGTATACCGAGAGGATATAATCAAACTTTCCTTCTTTCGCACGCTATAACACGGAAACTAATTACCGTACGAGCACGGAACTTAGTAGCATCAATGTCCAGACTATGGGGTGCATGATTTCCATGCGTCACAGCGCTACCGTCCAGTTCCAGCTATGGCCACCAGGTGCCGTGTTCAGTTATCATGATTCATTGTCTCACACACCTGACCGGTCGCAGTGCACTTGTTAATGTGTCAACATGAGCTTGGACAAAAGGAGCAGGGCGTTATTGGTGAAGCTCTATTACCAAAGTAACAGTAATGCTGCAGCTGCACTTCGAGAATATCGATTGAAGACATAAAGTGTAAAAATGAGTCCGTGATCATGTTTTTTGGCACTTTATGTTACAGGTCCGTGTATTCAGAAACCTGCTGGTTTGAGCAGCGTCGAGCGCCCCAGCGGATGGCCCTGCGGTCGTGTGCGACGGCCGCCGACAAAGAGGAGACTGGGGCCCCCTCTGCAAGTTGCACCGCAGGAAAACAAGAACGTTATTCAGAGAAACCACGACGTGCCGACACTGAGAACACATTCCATATGTATTATCGACAACCGATTTTTTAATTTTTAATTAATAGTCACAGCTTCGTTAATTGCCTTACAATTACGTTTATGGTAATTGATCTGTCAGACTGGAAGAATTTATTTTATAGGTGTTTTTAATCTTATTCTTTTTATACAGGCTTTTATACAACTTTATGTTTTACCTTGCCAGGCTAGAAGCTTCACATTATTAATATTTGCACTTTTTATGTGGATTTTAACTATGGATCCAATTCCACGGAGAGTATGTCAGTACATGTTTTATTACCAGACGCTCGTTTCTCCATGTGAAGTAATTTTTAATTAATGACTACACATACGAAATTTTAACCATTAAAACTGCGATACTGGTTAATCATGTAGCCTAGCTATAGTGACCTCTGCTGCCCTCGGTTTCCTTGCATAAATACCAGACGCCTTCTGATCATCACCAGCAGTTACTATGTACCTACGTGTTTAGTTTGACGATGATACTACATCAGAATATTATATGGTATGTATAGCTGGTATACATGTAAACATTTTATCTTTCTTATGTAGCATCAGAACTTTTATAGATTTAGTGTCAGCAAATTGGATTAGTTGGTTACACACTTTTTGTTTTTTTAACAGACTGAAGATTGCAGTGGCCGAAACCGGTCATAGCGAAATGTAAAAATGTATGTCATCAAGACGGATCTGAAAAATAAAGTTCGAGAATATCGCCAGCTGAAATGATTACGGAAAGGTTCTTTACCTGCTGCGCGAAGCATGATGAAGAAGTTCGAATCAACTGGAGAACTGGGCCTCGCTCCGCGAAGAGGCCGACGACCGGTTGCTCCATAGGTGTTTGATGAAATCGCTGTTGCTATGGCAGGCAACAAGGCGCCCAATTCCCTATCGTCAGGCAGTGCTCGTGCCGTATCACGACAGTTGAACATCTCGTGGTCCACTATACGGAAGGTGCTTCCAACCATTCTCAAATGGTATCCGTACAAGATCCATATCGTACAGCAGCTTGCACCACAGGACGCACAACGACACTTTCTCGCAAGGACTGACGTTGGGCCATCCTATGGACAGACGAAACTCATTTTCCTCTGACGGGTGAAGTGAACACACAGAATGGCCGAGTGTGGGGATCTTCACCTTCAGTCACTGTGCGTGAAGTAAGTGTGTATGGTGAACATATCAGCGTATAGTGTGGCTTCACGGCTACTATTTTTATTTTAACCGGTTGATGCTCAAGGACCAAAGACGTGCAGTGTGACTGATCAGCGTTACTGCGATATGCTTCGCCAGCACGTCATACCTGCCCTAAAAGAGATAGACCATTGAACCCAACAGTTTTCATGCAAGATGGGGCCCCACCGCACATTGCTCGTGAACTTTACCTGCTTCTTCGACACTCTTTTAGAAACGACCGAATTATCAGCCGATCGTTTCCAAATGCTTGGCCGGCACCATCATCTGATCTCACTCCCTGTAATTTCTGGTTTTGGGGACAGGGTTTACGAGGGGAACATTCACACGTGTGCTGATCTGAAGCGCAGCATGTCAAGAGAGGTAGCCAGCATACCTACGGACACGCTTCGTTCTGCTGTGCAGAATGCAATCCTGCGCTTCATATTGTTCTGGACACTGATGCTCGCCATATTGAGCCCATTTTGTACCAGTAATAGTACCGGTATGTAATGGTATGATATACCGTAGTAGCACATTAAAAGTGTTTCAGTTGAACTGATTCTACATTATTTCTCTTCCCCATGTCCTTGACATTAATGCTACCCAGTTTGGTACTCGTACAGTAATTAATTTCTACGTTATAACGTGTTAAATAAGAAAAGTTTAATTGTAACCACCCGGTAGTTGATTGTCTAGCGGCGTTGTTGCCCCAATCGAGTAACGGGCGGCAGGGCCTGGACGTGATGATTCGTAAACAAGCAACTAGCTGCTCACCCTCGAGACAGTGTCCCAAGCGTCGTGATCTAATGTGCTTACATAGAGGGGTTTTGCCCACCTAGCGCACACGTCTAAGTAGTCACGTGACTTGGCTAATTTCCCCATTCACCTTGGTGACAAGGTGAGTTCTCGACGACGGAGCAGATAACTCTAACACAATTAATTATGCGTGTGACCGGCTCGCAGAGACTGTTGCTATGATGCTGGTCCAGAAATAAAATCAGCAAAATGGCTGTATATCATGTGCGGGTAGTGGTATAAATGGAGAGGACCGAGCGACATGTTAAAGCTCAGCTCTTGTGTAGCTCAATCGAAAGAGCACGAAATGCAAGTGACACGTCTTTGCGTCCTAGTCTCAAATACAATCACAAATGGTCTACACTCTAGATATCCTGTACTACGTACACCTCACCTATAGTGGAAGAATGGTATTTGTCAGTAAACCCGTGCCTTGTCGTCGAACAGATGGAAGCGATTTCAGTAGATTTTCGTACATTCTGTTAGAAGAATTGTCACTCAATGCTCCGGTTCTCACTGTCCGACTTTGTCACGCACCATAATCTGAGCGTCCTCACAACAACGTTTACTGTGTGCTGCAGCAATGACTAATTACGCCACCCAAGGTTCCAGTTTACCTAACGCAAGCCTTTTTCTGTTTTCTGGCATTATCTTCAGAAGTCATTTTCGCAAATGTCGCCGAATGTTTGTACCGTCGTCGTGTGATTTGAACCCAAGTCTGATACTCTGCATTTTCTTAATATAGGAGGGTAGGTTACCCTTTATGCAGCAAATACTGGCATCTGCTGTTGAGTCAATACGATCATTCCCCCTATTAAACCAATTCTTTCCTCTAAAATACTCGAAATCACTTCAGCAGTTTTTAATTCGCCTGGTCATTGGTTCCCACGGCTCATGCAGAAGAAAAGCAGCGATATCGTTGTTTTGAAGAAAAACGTACTAGAGGTTACGGACGAAATATTCTATGTACTTTAGAATATCAGCTGCAATTGTACGCCACTCGTTTTGCTCTCATTGACACAGTCACAGTGATAACGACAAAATGATGCATATCGCGTAGCAAAGGCGAACTGTCGCTACTATAACTGTCATCTATTGCATAGATGATTCCACTCCGCAAGGTCTATCGGTGTTCACGTCACTGGAGAAGCAAGCATTCGCCTGAAACTATGTGGTAAACTGCACAACGGTGACATGTTCTGGCACCACTTTCGCCACAAATGTTACTGTATGCCGCGAGCGAGGTGGTGCAGTGGCTGAGCATACTGGACTCGAATTTGGGAGGACGACGGTTCAAATGCGGACTCGTCCACCCAGATTTAAGTTTTTGCGAGTATATCTCGGCAAAAATGGTTTCTGTGAAAGGGCACGGCCGACTTCCTTCCCCATCGTTGTAACATTCCGAACGTGTGCTCCGTCGCTAATGATCTCTATGTCGACGGGATGTTAACCCGTCAGCATCAGTTTTACTGTATGTGTATGATGTTAGAATTATAATGGAAATTTTGATGAGAATAACATACAGTTCTCACAATTGGTAAAGAAGATATAATATTACATGGGGAAATTTGCACCACTCCGGCGTCTTTTATAATGTGGAAACCTAACAGAGTTATTCAGCAAATCTGTACCTACTTTAATAGCAGTATCACTTTGGAAACATCTCTTTTTAGCTTTCGCAGTACAAACCAACCACAGTTTCTTTCTTCTTTTTTCTTGCACGCATTCCTTTACCGCGTCCCTCTTTACTAACATAGCACGGCCTGGGAAAGCAGCGAGTTCAATCTTGAGTCAGTTACTGCCTTTGAACCGTTGTAAAGGTCACGAGCCTACTGCCGAGGGAGTGAGCCGCTAAGCGGGCACGTCTTAAAGCAGTCGTATTGACGCTTCATCCCACCTGAGTCGTAAATAAGTTAGTAGTAGTAGCGGTGGGTAACAGGGACACGAAGGCGCATATTGGCTTGCGTGACAGCTGACTGCGGGAGTCAGTGACGGTACCAGCCTCCAAAGGAACAGAAGCGTCGGTTTGTTGAATACGTGTGAAGTTCTAAGCGACAAAACTGCTGAGGTCATCCGTACCTAGACTTACACACTACTTAAACTAACTTCAACTAACTTATGCTAATAACAACACGTACACCCACGCCTGAGGGAGGACTCGAACCTCCGGCGAGAGGGTCCGCGCAGCCTCGGGTTGATTTAGTGCATAAAATTTAAATGGGGCTTCGTGTTGTCGTTTCATTCCACAGAAAATATTAAACATTGATCGAACATTAAATAGTTTCGTAATGTGTTCTCACTCCGCAAATTTAGTCAGTCGTCACTTTATGAACATGGCTAGTGAATTATTAGCGAAACGGAGCTTAGTGAACTATTTTTATATATTGACTGTTAAGCAGTGTCAGTGCTGGATTCGAGTGCATCCGTTTTCAGAGAGGGTGGGAGGGTATATATAATCTGGAACGATATTATCTATAATAAAACTATTTTATTCTCGGTTTGTTCCTCAAATTACCCTCCGCAACTAAACGAAGTTTGTTGCAACATTTCTGAGACACCCTGTATACAGGTTGAAGCAGCCAAGAAAGGCTACCCCAAAATATATCGAGAATGAAAAAATATATCGAGATGTGGTTTTACTCATGTTGTAGCAGACAGTACGGCGAATATCGCAATTTTTATCGTTTACAGTCTCCGAATTACGAGACCGACTTCGTTTTTTCCTAATGTAACTACACTGAAGCGCCAAAGCAACTGGTATAGGCATGAGTAGTAAAATACAGAGATATGTAAACAGGCAGAATATGGCGCTGCGGTCGGCAACGCCTGCATAAGATAACAAGTGTTTGGCGCACTTGTTAGATCGGTTACTCTACTACAATGGCAGGTTATCAAGATTTAAGTGAGTTTGAACGTTGTGTTATAGTTGGCGCACGAGCGGTGGGACGCAGCATCTCCGAGGGGATTTACCCGTACGACCATTTCAGGAGTGTGCCCTGAATATCAGGAATCACATAAAACATCAAATCTCCGACATCACTGCGGCCCGAAAAGGATCCAGCAAGAACGGTACCAACGATGAATGAAGAGAATCGTTCAACGTGACAGAAGTGCAACCCTTCCGCAGATTGCTGCAGATTTCAATGCTGGGCCATCAGCAAGTGTCAACGAAACATCAACGATATGGGCTTTAGGAGCCGAAGGCCCACTCGTTCACTCTTGTTGATTGCAGGACACAAAGCTTTATGCATCTTCTGGGCCCGTCATTGCCGACATTGGACTGTTGATGAGTGGAAACATGTGGCCTGGTCGTACGAGTCTCGTTTCAAATTCTATAGACGTGTATGGGTATGGAGACGAGCTCATGAATCTATGGATCTTGCATGTCATCAAGGGACTGTTCAACGTGATGGAGGCTCTGTAATGGTGTGGGGCGTGTGCTGTTGGAGTGATATGGGACCCGATACGTCTTGATACGACTCTCACAAGTGACACGTACGTAAGCGTCCTTTCTGATCACCTGCATCCATTCATGTCCGTTGTGCATTCTGACGGATTTGGGCAATTCCAGCAGGACAATGCGACATCCTACACGTCTGGAATTGCTACAGAGTGGCCCCAGGATCACTCTTCCGAGTTTGATCACTTACTCAGGCCACCAAACTCCCCAGACGTGAACATTATTGAGCATATCTGGGATGCCTGGAACTTGCTGTTAGAAGAGATCTCCACCCCCTCATACTCTGACGGATTTATGGACAGCCCTGCAGGATTCATGGTGTCAATTCCCTCCAGCACTACTTCAGACAATAGTCGAGTCCATGCCACGTCATGTTGTGGCACTTCTGCGTGCTCGCGGGGGCCCTACACGATATTTGGCGGGTGTACTAGTTTCTTTGCCTCTTAAGTGTATATATTTTTTCTGTGGCATTTGAAACAATCTTGTAAGAGAACTTCGCCTACATAAGATATACGAGACTTGATCAAACACGGTGAACCAACTGTCCCGCCGTCAGGACAAGAGATTCCAGAAACGTCTGACCTATTATACTAAATGTGAGCAAGCACGCTACTCAGGTATGGTCCGTGCGTTTATTACCACGGCTGTCATACCCAGTGCTCAAAATGTTGACATCGAGCAATGCTACACGCTATGAAGTGATAATCGAGAAACAACACTGAACGTTGAATTTCATCTGGCGTTAGCCGCAGCACAGGCCCATGCTATAAGGCGTTTCATGTCTTCGCAAGTCGTTGCTGTTTCTTAATGGACCTCATGTTTTAATTTTCGCCACAGTTAAAAGTGTAGAAGTGTTAAATCTGATGAGTGTGCAGATCTTTTGCGTTTCCTGGTTCTGCAGATGTTCTCTTTAGAGGATCTGTCATTACATATGCGGAATGGAAGGGATATCCTTCATGATGGTACCACACTGACTGCCTTATGCCCAGTGGGATGTCTTCCGGTTACTGTGTCAGCAGCATATTTTAGCAACTCGAGATACACGAGTGTATTTAGATTCCCATCAATAATACAGGGACCAGTGATACGGGTCTTGAGAAAGACGTGCTAAACGTTAACAGACCAAGAACGTTGTTTTTATTCACTTCTTTGAGTCGGCGTGGATTTTGAACTGAAGACTATTGCACATTCCGGAGGCTGACTTGCCCATGATTTGTTAAAGATGCTTCTTCCGGCGAAATTTTGCCGCATCACTTTGCCCTTTTCATCGATAACATTCAGAGAAATGTACCCAATGTTGAAAGTCATTAGTTTGAAGCTTTAGACCCAGCGAAATGTGAAGGGGATGAAAGGCAACTGAATGTAGTTTTTGCAGAACACTCCTCGGTTGATTCCTCTCGTACTTCCCAGATGCCACTAAGTGATATTTGCATTTTGTTTAACTGCTGCTAAAATGTTTGTTTCTTTCCTTTCATCAGCTGCTCTTCTTGTAACTTTCGGTATTTATTCTCCACTCTTCGAATTTCTGAAGTATTTTTTATATTGTTTGCAAAGACACATCGTGAGTGCTTGGCACGATCTCGATACCCATCTGCGTACAACAGCACCGCTGCTCTTATAGTTTGGCGACATTCGCCGTAAGCGGTATTCACATTTTCAGCTGTCTTATACACTGTGAATGTCTCAACAGCATTATGAGCAAGTCATCTGGTTGCTGCAACAGCAGAACAGAGACTGATGGGATTCAAGCGCACAGGTAAAGAAACAAGAGTCATACTTGATTTATGTGTTTGCTTACATTTTCTATAATAGGGTACAGGTTTGTGGAACCTGTTCTCCTGACGGCGAGACAGTGGTTTGCGGCGCTGTTATTTTGATACCATTTCACCAAGTCCCACACTGAAGCTGTCTTGGAAGCTTCTTTCAGGTCCACAGAAAAAATTATGTAGTTTCATTAGAAAAAATCAAAGTCATATCGTAATTCGGCGACTATAAACAGTAAAAATTACTTGTGAAACTCAGGAAATTCGCCATACTGTCGGCAACAACCTGGCGAAAACCGCACGTTGATATATTTATTCATTCTGGATACATCTGGGATTTCCTGTCTCAGCTGCCTCAGGGTGTAACTAAATTTTCTTTACCGGCTTTGTGGATGTGTTTCTTATACCAAAATAAAAAAAAAAATCTCAGACCTCAAAGTCTGTAGAATGATAGGTTAGATCTAAGAGATGACGGCCCTAATCTTGCCAAGTTAAATAAATAAATAAGTCACCATAGAGGATTACTTCTGATGGAAATTTAGGATGCTCTGAATTATAACCTCTATTTCAGGGAAGTCATACAGGTGATCTGTTACAGTCATAACGATATTTCTCAACCAGACATCATCCCTTCCCTCTGCAAACACAACGTCGGATTCTTCTTTGCAGCACAGTGAGATACATGTAAATGTTTTCCAGTTTTAGAGTCGTATATCCTACTGGACAAACATGGGTTTTGGCCACTTAACAGTTCACTCACGTGCGAGAGGGTTGTTTCCTTTTTCGGACAGCCGCCTGTGAAGAACATAAAACGTTTATTACTTGTGTTACATTTACTATTGCTTTTCTCTTTTCACATGGTGGCAAGTTAACTTTACTTCCCCTGCAGTAGTGTTCCTATTACTTGAGAGGAGGAAGTACACTTGTAGCCTGTTAACATCTGAATACAATGAAGGTGCCTTGAAACGAAGATTAAATTGACATCAAGTGTACTACACGCTCGGATATGAAAATGATTAGCATTTCAGAGCATGTGAACATATTACGTAGGAATAACGTCATCTAAATTTTGTATGTAACGAAAGATTCTGATACGGATTTCTCATTCAGAAATTGTATTTGAATGGTATTTGTTTTTTTAGAAGATCGTGTTATGCCTCGTGAAAAAGGAGAAACGTCTACTTGTACGTGTCGAAATTCGAGAGCAGCGGGATTGTTACCTGTACAGAGAGTGGTTCGTCGTTTCCTGACGCTGCTGTTCGCACAGCTCAGGTCGCGCGACTATCACGCGAATATCGAATCAAAGGGTTGGCGAGCGCCATACTGTGCTCCATACAGGAAACTCAAAGACCAGATACGACTAGCGCCCGAGAGGACAGATAGGTTATTAAGTGTAGCTCCATCCAATGTCTGGAGTGCCCCACTTCGGCTGGTCGATTTCCAGTAATACAATACCAACAGTCGTTATTTTGGTTTTATTTATAAGGCAACCAGTTTCCACATTACATTATGTCATCTTCAGGCCTGCGCATATCGAGTAACCCTCATCTTACAAACCAATGCAACACTGTCAACTGCACTCGTGAACATTGTATTCCTACGGGCATGTGCGCTCCTTGCACAGCTGTGCGCCTCCGAGGAAAACGAACACAGCCATATTGCATTCGCCACAGTCATTCAGGGCCAAAAAATGACATGATGGTATGGGGTGCCACTGGGTTCACGACACCATCACCTCTGGATCGATAGATGGTAATAAGGACATTCCTGACGCGGCAAAGCCAGCAGCTGCGCCCTATCTTCGAGGTCTCCATGACGCTATATTTGAACAAGACAAAATGTTCTCTATGTTGTCTTGACCTGTCTCAAGACACAGGTTGTTCTACTGTTGCTCTGGACAGATCTCTCAAACACGAAGACATCTGTCCATGGGTTGTAGAGAGACTTCCACGCCACAAGTCACCAGCCATTATGATTAATGAACTCTGACTTAAGAGTTGAAGCTGTACAGTATCACGTACTCGTATGTCATTAAAGGTCGTTTTGACTCAGTTCTGAGCCGGGTTACAGCCTTTGCCACCATCAGAGGTGGTAGCTGGGCGTACTGCATTTCTCACCCTACGTATCCCCCAAACCACCTAACAATTTAATCCTGTATTCCTCCTATTATACCGTTTACGCACAATAAGTTGAATTCCATTATTTGTTACTTTTCCGGGCGTTGCAATTTTAACGGCCAGCAGTGAAATTTGCCAATACTTTGGCTGGCGCTGGTATACATGATGTCTCAGAAACGTTGCCATAAGCTTCGAAGACTTGTGAAGGATGTCTTGAGGAACCAATCAAGGATATGAACTCGTGTTCGGAAACGTTACAGAGTGTCGAAGTTATAGTCACCGGCTCTTGCAACTACACCACCTCTTCGGCACCAAACGTGACTTTGGATGCTGACGAACCGCTTTGTTATATGTTATTTGAAGAGCTTATTTCAGTAGTGGTACAAGTCCATTTTTGTTCATTTTGAGATACAGAGTCCTAAAGTCAAATGAACGGTGAAAAATTGCAGTTGAGATACCAGAAATATTAAAGTATATGCAGTATAATTAAATATTTATATGCTTGAATATTATATATTATATACTTGAATATTTCTGGTATCTCAACTGCAGATTTTTCAGCGCTCAGTTAACTTTAGGACTCTGTATCTCAGCATGAACAAAAATGGACTTGTACCACTATTGAAATAAACCCTTCATTTAGTGATCGCGACTGATTCACACGATCGCCATTGACAAAAATGGAACTAGTTGTTACGTACACAGGCGTTTTCTCCTATGATGCGACGCTCTGTTGCCTTGGTACATGACGGTTTCGGAGACGGGTTTCCATCTGCAGTGTATATTTCTCCTGTCTACCGAAAAATATTGCAGGTTTTGGAGGGTATCAGGAGAAAAATAAATTGCGGGTGGAAACCTGCGTCTGAAACCATTATCCACCGAGGCAACAGAACACCGCATCCACAGAAGGCAAAACATCTCTACGCAACAGCTAGCTACATCTTTACTGGGGATAACGGTAATATCTCGCCATCATTGAGTGACAAACAACACTGCAAGACGTTCCGCTTACGGTCCGTCAGCGTAGAGGGTCACGTTTGCTGCGGAAGGGGGTGGTGGGCAGGGGGGGACGGGGGGGGGGGGTCCCTGGTAGGCGCCGGCGCCTATCCTTCGACGCTCTGTAGCGTCGTTGGATGACATTCACGGATACGGGTCCATATCCTCAATTTGCTCCTCAAGACATACTTTCCATCACCTCGAAGTCTGTCGCAACATTTCAGGAACACCCTGCATTTATGAAGACGCAAGTAAGCTCAAATCTTAAAACGTTGTGTTATTACACTACAGGACATTAAAATTGCTACACCACGAAAATGACGTGCAACAGACGTGAAATTTAACAGACAGGAAGAAGATGCTGTGATACGCAAATGAGTAGCTCTTCAGAGCATTCACACAAGGTTGTCGCCGATGGCGACACCTACAACGTACTGACATGAGAAAAGTTTCCAACCGATTTCTCATACGCAAACAGTAGTTGACCAGCCTTGCCTGGTGAAACGTTGTTGTGATGCCTCTTGTAAGGAGGATAAACCCGTACCATCACGTTTCCGGCTTTGATAAAGATCGGATTGTAGCCTATCGCGATTGCGGTTTATCGTATTGCGACATTGCTGCTCGCCTTGGTCGAGATCCAATGACTGTTAGCAGAATATGGAATCAGTGGGCTCAGGAGGGTAATACGGAACGCCGTGCTGGATCCCAACGGCCTCGTATCACTAGCAGTCGGGATGACAGGCTTCTTATCCGCATGGCTGTAACGGATCGAGCAGCAACGTCTCGATCCCTGAGTCAACAGATGGGGACGTTTACAAGACAATAACCATCTGCACGAACAGTTCGACGACGTTTGCAGCAGCATGGACTACCAGCTCGGAGACCATGGCTGTGGTGACCCTTGACGCTGCATCACAGGCACGAGCGCCTGCGATGGTGTACTCAACGACGAACCTGGTTGCACGAGTGGCAAAACGTCATTTTTTCGGATGAATCCAGGTTCTGTTTACAGCATCATGATGGGCGCATCCGTGTTTGGCGACATCGCGGTGAACGCACGCTGGAAGCGTGTATTCGTCATCGCCATACTGGCGTATCACCTAGCTTGATGGTATGGGGAGCCATTGGTTACACATCTCGGTCACCTCTTGTTCGCATTGACGGCACTTTGAACAGTAGACGTTACATTTCAGATGTGTTACGACCCGTGGCTCTACCCTTCATTCGATCCCTGCGAAACCCTAAATTTCAGCAGGATAATGCACGGCCGCATGTTGCAGGTCCTGTACGGGCCTTTCTGGATACAGAAAATGTTCGACTGCTGCCCTGGCCAGCACATTCTCCAGATCTGTCACCAACTGAAAACGTCTGGTCAATGGTGGCCGAGCAACAGGCACGTCACAATACGCCAGTCACTACTGTTGATGAACTGTTGTATCGTGTTGAAGGTGCATTGGCAGCTGTACCTGTACACGCCATCCAAGCTCTGTTTGACTCAATGCCCAGGCGTATCAAGGCCGTTATTACGGCCAGAGGTGATTGTTCTTGGTACTGATTTCTCAGGATCTATGCACCGAAATTGCGTGAAAATATAATTACATGTCAGTTCTAGTATAATATATTTGTCCAATGAACACCCGTATATCATCTGCATTTCTTCTTGGTGTAGCAATTTTAATGGCGAGTAGTGTAATTAACGTTAACCGGGTTGCCTTGTGTGATCTATAATGTAGACGAGATTTCCGGAGATCGGGGTCTGGCCACAGTGTAGGTGGGGACTGGCTTACGAGTGCCGGCAGCTGTGTGGGGGGTGGGAGGGGACCGGCAGACGGAACCCGCGGCAGTCTGTCGCCCGCAGGACCGGCTATCGACCCCTGGTGTTGACGTCATCACCATAATCTGATTGAGGGGTTCGGCATATGTGTGGCTCTTATTTTCATCTCGTGCAAACTGCCATCTCGGCGGTAGCTAACTTCGCTCCCGACAGCGGAACGAGTGCTCGCGCGAGGCGAGGGAAAAAGAAGTTACGTGCGTCAAGAATTAAACAAATTTGTGAATCGAATATCCACGCCATATTGCATTTTGCGCACGCACTTGGCTTCCATTAGATTTATGTTCCTCTTCTAACGTAATCACGAAACAGGGCAAGGCACGAGAAACGGTGTTCTGGTAGCTGAGTAATGTGATGAAGCCGTTAGACGGGGTGATACACTACATTCCTTACCGATCTTTCTGAGTTTCTCTTAGTAAAGTAAGTGCCATGGCTGTTTGTATGACTAGACTATCGGTCATTCTTATTCCCGTTCCCCTCATGACCTGTTTAGAGCAGAGCAAATCTACTTAGCTTATGTCATGCGTGTACTGATGAGAAATTTTCTGTGTCATAGCCTTCTGAAGCAAAAGGAAATCACTAGCTAAAATTCTTCATTTGTGTTGCCACATTTTCCGTAGTTACTTTACAGTCCTGAGGGTACTTTTCCTCCGTCGTTACAGCTACAAAAATACGTTTGTTTTTCTCTCCAGTCGTGTTTAGCTTTATTGAAGTAAAGCATCGTTAGTGGTGATAATTTCTGCTTGCTCTCTAGCCTACATCAGAAAATGCCATCTGCTAGCATGTCTTTGGTTTCTTTCCTCTTTAGACAGAGATACTTGTAGTCTAATTTTTCACTGATTTGCAGAATTATGCATTTTTTATGTTTTACACAGCATATTTTTTCGTACACTGCTGTTTACTGTAAACAAACAGTAAACGGCGTTAAATGTTTATGAAATGAGATTACCCATGGGGAGACACGCTCCCATCGTATTGAGACGCTATAAGTGAGTGAACAGTAATTTCACTCGAAGTCATTTATAGCTGAATTGACATAATCAGTATTTAATTTATCGTAGTAGATGTAGCAGAATCGGTATGAATGGATATATTGCGCACAGTAATGTTAGTTCAGGAGAAGAGCAGATTGGAGGACAGTAATCAAAATTTACTTCTAATAGCGGGAAAAATATTGTTATTGAATGTTACATCTAACGTATAGCAGCCAAATAAAGTCATTTAAACACATCCGAGCTTTTCTATCTGCATTCACGAAGGAAAATCTCCTGAAAGCTAGATATCTGATGTTTTGCAATTTATTTACCACGTATAGATTATTTTGTATCAAAAACGGATTGTCTATTAGACTTGATAAAGTTGCACTATTATATAGGATGAAAATCCGCCCGGACAAGCTTTGAAGGCCCAACGGTACGACCGACCGCCGTGTCATCCCCAGCTCATAGGCGTCACTGGATGCAGATATAGAGGGGCGTGTGGTCAGCACACCGCCAGTTGTCGGTTTTCGTGACCAGAACAATTCTTTGCGGTCCTCGCTCATCTTACAGCAGAAGTTTATTTTAGGTCGCTGGAGCAAATAAGGATTGCAATCTACTGCAAACTGCCGCAAGTCATTCCCGTTTTCCTAATGTTAATCTGTTTCAGGTTCGTAGGGTATGACCTCTTTGGGTAAAGAATATGTGCACTATGGGAATAAACGTGTATTTCACACAAAGACGCGCTCACTCACACACACACACACACACACACACACACACACACGAACAGAGAGAGTGAGAGAGAGAGAGAGAGACTTTGTTAAACTCAGCTCGCGCTCTACGCCGATGACGTACACAGGGTCGAAGGGAAATACGCTTGCCGTGTTCCCTGTCTGCCGGAAACCATTCGATACAGTTTCGCACAGTCATTTAGTGAACGATATTCGGTCTTTCTTACAGAATACAGGAGCAGCTATGTGACTGGATTCAAAGGTTTCTGACAGATAGAACTCAAACGTCATTGTTAAAGAAATCGTCATGTGAAAATTAACTCCCCAGGTGGGTGAAATAGGGCTGTTACTGTCCGCTATACACATAAATGAAATGGGGATGAAATCCGAAACTTTTTAAAGCTGTTCGTGAATAACTCTGTTGTAGATTAAATACATTGTTCTCAATAACGAGGAATTCCGAGTTCGAGTCACACTCCTGTAGGGCGATCACTCTTTCTCTGCTTTTTCTCGTCGGCTATTCGGTTGACTTCGTGAAATAATGAGACAATTACAGTTCAGTAACGCACAACCTAATCGTAACCGTTTTTCTTCACTCAGTTTTTTCTACTTAACGTTCACTCTCCACTACCTCAAGTTTTATTTGCCACCCAAGCAACAAGAGCCTGCAGGTCATTCGTTTAGGTAACCTGAACACGGTCCAAAATCATTAGCTATAATTTTTAGTCCACTTTCTAACATCTCAACTTCAACATTCCCAGCAGATTAGTAATTGACAGCTGGGTATGCCCTTCGAGAAATGAGGTGAAGTTAAATACGGTTAAAATTGACATATATTGAATCTCGTAAATCCACATCGAAAGCAAGCCCTTCTTTTTTAACACACAAAATACCAGCATCTGACACTTTCCCGACTGGTAGTGTTACAGTATTCAACTTAAGTAACTAAAGTAATTGTTTATCGCTATAAATGCGGATATGTGTGATACTCCACGTGCTATTCGATTCTTAATGGTGGCGGCGCACAACAACTATTGCGAAGTCTGAGGTAAATTAATCTGCAACATATTTTGTCTTGTTATAAAAATGCCACTCAAACAGCCAGTTTCGGAAACTTCTATAAACCATTCTTATAGTGTTCCCTACATAGCCATATCTAGCGAAGATACAGCCATCCGAGACACACAGCTAGAAACCTATATAACAAGCGTTTCTTGTAGGCTAGCGCGGACTGACTACTCAGATTGCTCGCAATAGCCTACTCAAACTAACAGCTTGGCATAGATTGATAGGCTATTCCAGAACAATTTGAATATCGTTCGTGGGGGCGGACGTCTGATGGAACACTTAATTTTCTCCCCACAAGTCCTCTGCTCGAGGGTAAGTCTAAAGAGCTCTCCCAGTCCAGAATCTAAGGCAATGATAAATCTCTCCTTTGTCGAGAACTGTTTTTTTGATGCGATGAAAATAAGTAGAACCCTCTACTGCCGGCCGCTGTGGCCGAGCGGCTCTAGGCGCTTCAGTCTGGAACCGCGCTGCTGCTACTGTCGCAGGTTCGAATCCTGCCTCGGGCATGGATGTGTGTGATGTCCTTAGGTTACTTAGGTTTAAGTAGTTCTAAGTCTAGGGGACTGATGACCTCATATGTCAAGTCCCATAGCGCTTAGAGCGATTTGAACAATCCTCTACTCCCATAAATACGAAAGGTATAATTTTCCAAATGGAACTGTTGCACACTTTAGTTTCCAAAAGCGCTGATTCAGATCTCTCCACCATGTTCAGTTATTATAATAACAAGTATGCTAAGTTTTACAGCTTCATTATAGTGATGAAAAGCTCTCGGGTGTGTAGCCGGGTGGTAGCGTTAACGTCCCGCGACGTTTCGATGAGTGTCATACTCATCATCTTCGCCCGCGGTACCGTGTCTTAACACTACCACGCGGTTGGAAACCCGAAAGATTTTCATCAGTACCATACGCTTGGAAAATATACGTTAACAAATAACATTATTATGTTATGTAATAAGTATGGTGCTGAAATTTATATTCTGTACTTTAAGCCAAATGAATTGATAATGCCTACGCTTTATTTCATAGCGAATACACATTTTACTTCACAAATTCGAAAATGCTCAAAAACACTCGAAGCAACTGAAAAAAGTTCTCAGGAGCATATTCCAATCCTTGAATACATATACGATTTAAATTTGAGTTTTGTAGCTTTTGTATTTTGGAGGAACTCAAAATTATGAAAAAAAGCAGCTTTCAAATCGTACAGCCTGGAAACTAAGGATATTTTGCTTTCGTATACACCTCTGCACATTACATTAGTCTTCCGTGTATGTTAATAAACAATAATTTTAATGATTACTTATTCATTTGGTAGGGGAGTTACACAACAAGGAAACTGTACCGAGAAACAGCAATAACTGTAGTTGAGTAATGCTTGTTGTCGGTAACAGGCAATTAGCCCTCAACCTTATTTTGCGCATAATTAAGCGAAAAGATCCATTATTGCTTGTTTGAACAGTTCGCGATAAAACATAAGAAACTGTAAGACCGTAAAATATTTAGAAGTATCCATGCGTATCTTACTAAAGTTATGATGATATTTAGATGTGGGGCGCTCAATTGCGCGGTCATCTGCGCCCGTGCAAAGTCCCAATTTTTTGCACAGTGCAATTTTTACACAGTCCAATCTAGCCACTGTCACGAATGATGATGATGATGATGATGATGATGATGAAATGATGACAACAGAAACACCCAGTCCCAGGGCAGAGAAAATCCCCAACTAGGCCGGGAATCGAAGCCGGGGCCCTGTGATCCAGAGGCACCAACGCTAGCCACTAGACCACGAGCTGCAGACTCGTCCTAAAATGATACGATCACATAAAAATAGAAGTAGGAAAAACACACGGCACACTGAGACACGTTAGAAGACTCCTATGCAAATACAATTCAACCACAAAACTTGTCGCTTACAAAACACCGATTCTTGAATACTGCCCATCAACCAGGCTCCTCCACCAAGACGAATTAGTGGAAGGGATGGGTATATCCAATGCAGTGAGCTTCATTTTGTCCAGATATCTTTTAGTAGGAGTGCGAGTGTTACGAAAATGCTCTTCAAACTTCAGTGACGGGCACTGCAGGAGATGATGTTTGTATCACGAATGGATTTACTGTTAAATTTCCTGCACGAACATTTTCAGCAGAGCCAGACAACACACAATTTTGAGATATAGCAATATATATCGTCCGTGGGGAATCTGATGGAAGCTTTTTTGGCACATGCAGTAAGTCATGACCCCAGATAATGCTTTCATTCGCTGAGAGTAACACATGTTCGCACGCGAATCAGCTGGCTCATCGAGGCATGCGCATAAACTGAACAGTGATGGAATTTTACATACATTGCTATAAATTAATGAAGACTGGTCCAATAACCAAAATTCTGTCAATTTTCTAAAAGCTTTTGTAAAACAATAGTTAACAGTGGTATGAATTTCAGCCTATGTTAAGTAATTTTACTAGACATAAAATTACTTAAAACAAAGCAATTATGGTATTCCTTAATAAATAACTTCAAGACATTTTAATTCGTTTTGCGTAAAAGTCAGTGACGAGTATTACTAAATATCTGATCCTTCATTTTAACGAAGGAAACAATATTTTGATGGAAAGGCTAAATGGTTCAAATGGCTCTGAGCACTATGGGACTTAGCTTCTGAGGTCATCAGTCCCCTAGAACTTAGAACTACTTAAACCTAACTAACCTAAGGTCATCACACACACCCATACCCGAGGCAGGGTTCGAACCTGCGACGGTAGCGGCCGCGCAGTTTCAGACTGTAGTGCCTAGAACCACTTGGATACCCCGGCCGGCGGAAAGGCTAAACATTTCAGATTTAGACTACTACTATTACTTTATTTACTGGCCAATGTAATTTTTATTGGTTTTGTTGCCTGAGTGAATGAGGAATGAACGTGGTGTATATGTGACGCATGGTTCTTTGAAACTGAGAATAACTAAGTGTTAGTGGGCATAAATGAGATTGTGCGGTCTTGAAGTGAGTCACATACATGGGGGAAAATGATAATTTCCAAGCACCATTTTTACGCTACTTCGGAATTAAAATACTTACTTCAGTGCTTCAGACGATTAAGGGCTGCATGAATTAGTTTTTATTTGCTTTCTCAAATAAATTGCTTTCGGAACGGGGGTTGGTCCAAACAGGGAGCGTATCAGGCTGCGTGAATCGAAGTACGACGCTGATTCGCTACTGTGTTATTTGGTGGATCACAAAGAGAGTTGTTTGTCGTGCCTTTGGTACTGCGAGAGAAATTTCGCGAGTGAGTCGGGGAGAGTCCGTGGTCAGCTCTTGTGACTAAAGGACGCGCACACCGGAGCTGTAGGCATTTTCATTAAAACTGAAGAACAGCGATTTTCTGTAGAATTTTATTTATTGGTTAAAGCTTAATCTTTCGTGAATGACGTCTACGAAATTGTCGGAGATTTTAGTGAGGTCTGAGACTTTCTTTCAGAGGCGGGCATACTGCGCAGTAATAATAATGGAGCGAGCATTCAAAACTATTGTAAATCTTGTGTCTTTTACAAACTGTGATGAAAAGTGCGCCCCTTTCAGTAACAGGTCAGAGTTAAAACCTTAAACAGGCTACTAGAGAGAGAGAGTGCGTGCTTTAAGCGTCAAACGAGTAGTAAAACTGTGTTTATTTTTGTTCTCTCATATCTGGATTCATACGCTAGGTCAGACTTGATAGAAAATGTGTACATAAAATGACAGTACGTAACAGATATTTTAATGTTAGAAATTTTTTCATTTGGTAGTCACAGTCAGGACTTGTTCAAATGGCTCTGAGCACTGTGGGACTTAACTTCTGAGGTCATCAGTCCCCTAGAACTTAGAACTACTTAAACCTAACTAACCTAAGGACATTACACACATCCATGCCCGAGGCAGGAATCGAACCTGCGACCGTAGAGGTCGCGTGGTTCCAGACTGAAGCGCCTAGAACCGCTCGGTCACTCCGGCTGGCCCAGGACTGGTAAAATTATCCCACTTCAACAGCATACTGCGGTCAAGTACATCTGTGCACCCTTTTCTCAAGTGTAGTGCAGCTAAATTTTTACAGCTTATCTCAGCCGAGGAATGCTATACGTGGCTTCAGGACAGAATGTACTTCTGATGAACTCACTAATATGCGTACTTTCGATGTTAGCAGAAGAGAAACCGCGCCACTGCAATTTCTGCCCACACGCATGACAGCCAGGAAGTGGGACATAATACACTCCTGGAAATTGAAATAAGAACACCGTGAATTCATTGTCCCAGGAAGGGGAAACTTTATTGACACATTCCTGGGGTCAGATACATCACATGATCACACTGACAGAACCACAGGCACATAGACACGGGCAACAGAGCATGCACAATGTCGGCACTAGTACAGTGTATATCCACCTTTCGCAGCAATGCAGGCTGCTATTCTCCCACGGAGACGATCGTAGAGATGCTGGATGTAGTCCTGTGGAACGGCTTGCCATGCCATTTCCACCTGGCGCCTCAGTTGGACCAGCGTTAGTGCTGGACGTGCAGACCGCGTGAGACGATGCTTCATCCAGTCCCAAACATGCTCAATGGGGGACAGATCCGGAGATCTTGCTGGCCAGGGTAGTTGACTTACACCTTCTAGAGCACGTTGGGTGGCACGGGATACATGCGGACGTGCATTGTCCTGTTGGAACAGCAAGTTCCCTTGCCGGTCTAGGAATGGTAGAACGATGGGTTCGATGACGGTTTGGATGTACCGTGCACTATTCAGTGTCCCCTCGACGATCACCAGTGGTGTACGGCCAGTGTAGGAGATCGCTCCCCACACCATGATGCCGGGTGTTGGCCCTGTGTGCCTCGATCGTATGCAGTCCTGATTGTGGCGATCACCTGCACGGCGCCAAACACGCATACGACCATCATTGGCACCAAGGCAGAAGCGACTCTCATCGCTGAAGACGACACGTCTCCATTCGTCCCTCCACTCACGCCTGTCGCGACACCACTGGAGGCGGGCTGCACGATGTTGGGGCGTGAGCGAAAGACGGCCTAACGGTGTGCGGGACTGTAGCCCAGCTTCATGGAGACGGTTGCGAATGGTCCTCGCCGATACCCCAGGAGCAACAGTGTCCCTAATTTGCTGGGAAGTGGCGGTGCGGTCCCCTACGGCACTGCGTAGGATCCTACGGTCTTGGCGTGCATCCGTGCGTCGCTGCGGTCCGGTCCCAGGTCGACGGCCACGTGCACCTTCCGCCGACCACTGGCGACAACATCGATGTACTGTGGAGACCTCACGCCCCACGTGTTGAGCAATTCGGCGGTACGTCCACCCGGCCTCCCGCATGCCCACTATACGCCCTCGCTCAAAGTCCGTCAACTGCACATACGGTTCACGTCCACGCTGTCGCGGCATGCTACCAGTGTTAAAGACTGCGATGGAGCTCCGTATGCCACGGCAAACTGGCTGACACTGACGGCGGCGGTGCACAAATGCTGCGCAGCTAGCGCCATTCGACGGCCAACACCGCGGTTCCTGTTGTGTCCGCTGTGCCGTGCGTGTGATCATTGCTTGTACAGCCCTCTCGCAGTGTCCGGAGCAAGTATGGTGGGTCTGACACACCGGTGTCAATGTGTTCTTTTTTCCATTTCCAGGAGTGTAAGAGTTCATGCGCAAGTATGCCGACCGCCGTTCCGGCCAAGCAGAACAGGAAACGTGGTGTCCTCCACCACTCCTTCTGGAGTGCAGCTGTGAATGAAAATTAAAAACTATAGAGTGTGACAAAGATGGTGACGATGGACGAACTCGTACTCCCCGACAGGAACCAATCTTTAGGCTGTGGTTCCCGACTGTTAACTACCCTCGATGGGTAGAGAGAAGAAAAGCATCAAGCCGCTCCCGACCTGACATTTCTCATTTTTGATTGAGTATCTGAGTTCTTCTGCCTCTCAAGAAGCCACCTTATGCAGATCATTATACCATTCCAGAAAGAAGGTTCAACTCGATTGGCACTCCGCAGAGAGATGCTTGAAAATTCTCGAGGAGTAGGTGAGAAATACTGACAGCAAAACGAGGATAGTGGAATGTAGCCGAATTAAATCGGGTGATGCTGAGGGAATTAGATTAGGAAATTAGTAAATGAGTTTTGCTGTTTGGGGAGCAAAACAACGGATGATGGTCGAAGTAGAGACTGGCAATATCAAGGAAAGCGTTTCTGAAGAAGAGAAATTTGTTAACATCGAGTATAGATTTAAGTGTCAGAAAGTCGTTTCTGAAAATATTTGTATGGAGTGTAGCCATGTATGGAAGTGAAACGTGGACGATAAATTGTTTAGAAAAGAAGAGAATAGAAGCTTTAGAAATGTGGTGCTACAGAAGAATGCTGAAAATTAGATGGGTAGATCACATAACTAATGAGGAGGTATTGAATAGAATTGGAGAGAAGAGAAATTTGTGAGACAACTTGACTACAAGAGGGGATCGGTTGGTAGGGCATATTCTGAGGCATCAAGGGAAAACCAGTTTAGTACTGGAGGGCAGCGTGGAGGGTAAAAATCGTAGAGGGAGACCAAGAGATGAATACACTAAACAGATTCAGAAGGATGTAGGTTGCAGTAGGTACTGGGAGATGATGAAGCTTGCACAGGTTAGAGTAGCATGGAGAGCTGCATCAAGCCAGTCTCTGTACTGAAGACCACAACGAACTAAATGTCTGTGTATTTAACAACAGTTTTAGGCGTTTATCTCCATCCCATACATACGGCGTATCTGCCGTAACCTACACAAAGCTCAGATTTTACAGAACTGGCGCACTGATTCTTATTCAGGAGGATGTGAGATCCACATCCGTCTATAAAAGACAGAATAAATATTTCTCACGACTTTCCCAAAAAACGTAAAGCACTTTCCAGGAAAAACTGCTTTGTAAAGTCTTTTCCCGTCCTTGAGGCATTGGAGCTACTGCTCTTCTCCAACGATCTCGTCGTAAATGAGACATTAAACCCTAATCAGCCTTACTCCTTCCAGTACCCGTCCGTATTAAAGCCATCAAAACAAGTTTTTCAGAAGCGCTAGTACCCAAAGGACGAGAACTATACGAACGATTCTATTGGTCTTGGTATAGCTGAACATCTGCTATTAACAGAACTACGTCCTTTCCTACGGTCTTCCAGAGTCTGTGTAACCGCAACTGTCGTGGTATGGTGTTTGTTGAAATTTGCGTACCATTTTCTCAAAATAAGGTGGTTAACATCAGAGGTCATCAGTCCCCTAGAACTTAGAACTACTTAAACCTAACTAACCTAAGGACATCACACGCATCCATGCCCGAGGCAGGATTCGAAACTGCGTCCGTAGCGGTCGCGCGGTTCCAGACTGTAGCGCCTAGAACCGCTCTGCCACTACGGCCGGCTAAAATAAGGTGGTTAATATGGTCAGTATGAGCGTCAGGACTGTGGTCACAGTGCAGTTCCTGCTGAAATTTCTGTGAAACGGCCCACAGTTTGTGTTTCTATATACAGTAAATTACATCTGTTAATAATAATTTTGACAGAAGTCATCGCCAACTATCATATGTCGTAAAAATTCTTCAGCTTACTATTTGACCCATGTTTTTGCTGTTAAAAGATTATTCACGCATCATGCACGATCCTTGATCTGGAACAAATATCTGCGTGGACTGTTTTTCATAGCGTTTTTCTTTATATCCTTGACTGTAACATTCTGTTCGTGACTTCGCATATGTTAACGCTATTTGATTTTAAAACTCTGATCATGAAGCGCTTATTTTTATTTCATGACACGTGCTGACCTATTTTGATGTGCCGTGTGTGCTAGTTCAACGAGTAAACCCTCATAGGTGTTATACCTTTTTTCAATCTAGATACGGAAACTTCCTTTGTGATTACGCCACTAGATGGTATTATGACATACCAGTACATGTTGATCTTTCCGCGATGTAGTATGGATCATGACTCGATCCAAAATGGAAGCATTAAAGGCCAATTTTTGTCATGTTTCTTGGTTTTGCTCATCGGGGAGAAATTAGCTAATTGTCGATTGAGTAAAGTGTTTGTTCAAAGCACAAAACGGCATCGCGGTGGGAGAGGACTAGGAAAACCTTTTCTTGAACTGCCGGCCGGTGTGGCCGTGCGGTTCTAAGCGCTTCAGTTTGGAACCGCGTGACCGCTACGGTCGTAGGTTCGAATCCTGCCTCGGGCATGGATGTGTGTGGTGTCCTTAGGTTAGCTAGGTTTAAGTTCTAGGGGACTGATGACCTGAGTAGTTAAGTTCCATAGTGCTCAGAGCCATTTGAACCATTTTTCTTGAACTATGTTGTTTTATGAGGGAGCCCACCAACAAAAGGGCATATAGTCCGAAACAGGTAGTAGTAATAAAATTAGACAGGTACGCAATTTTTAATGGAAACTGAAGTTTGCTACTATCACCATAAAATTAATTATTTTGGGATACAGCTTCATGTGATATTCCACCCTTATAGTGTTCGTAATTTGGTATTCATGAGCGCACGTGAACCGAAACGCTTTAATGGCTCCACCTGTTGTTAACATGCAGGGCCAGAGACACATGGTTGAAGCCATCTGTGAGGCTTAAAAATACTAAGAGGGAACCTTGTTCGTGTCTACGTCAAATGCCTAAAAAATAATAACAACTCGTATTGTGTGATGCTTGGTTCTGCAGTTGACAGTTGTATGTTGTACTAAAACGAGTGGCCTTCATACTGCTGTATTTGATGGACTGGCTCTAACAATTCGGTTGAGTCAAGGTAGGCATTTAATGATATAATTTTGTTACGAGTGTCTGAAATATTTGAATGTGTAAATGAACAGTTTAGTCGCAGAACGTACTGTTAGTGTTTAAGTTACTTCACCTCTCAGGTCAAAAATTTGTTTGACTGTGTCATCAGGACAGAGTCATCGCATCTCGTTGCCACTTTTTCTTCTAACAACGGAGCAGACCGTCCACCCCTAAGAGACTTACACGCCAGTTTGTAAGCGCTTTTTGGTTGTAATCCAGGCGACCACTGAGCTGATTTACAACTTCCACCTCACCTGCCCTGGGGGCAAACAGACAACTCGATTTAATTTTCGTTGATTTAGCTAATGCCGCTGCAATCACACCGACAACACTACAGTCCCCACACCTCTTCTGTTAATTTGTCTGTAAACACACTGCTAGCAACTACAAATAAGTGACAAGCCAAACAACGGCCATTACGTTTTATTATGAACAATTCCATCCAGAAATAATATACAGGGTGTTACAAAAAGGTACGGCCAAACTTTCAGGAAACATTCCTCACACACAAATAAAGAAAAGATGTTATGTGGACATGTGTCCGGAAACGCTTAATTTCCATGTTAGATCTCATTTTAGTTTCGTCAGTATGTACTGTACATCCTCGATTCACCGCCAGTTGGCCCAATTGAAGGAAGGTAATGTTGCAATTGTGCCATCACGTCATCAACACAGATTTTCTGTGAACGTTTGGGCAGGCATTGTTGGTGATGTCTTGATTGGGCCCCATGTTCTTCCACCTACGCTCAATGGAGCACGTTATCATGATTTCATACGGGATACTCTACCTGTGCTGCTAGAACATGTGCCTTTACAAGTACGACACAACATGTGGTTCATGCACGATGGAGCTCCTGCACATTTCAGTCGAAATGTTCGTACACTTCTCAACAACAGATTCGGTGACCGATGGATTGGTAGAGGCGGACCAATTCCATGGCCTCCACGATCTCCTGACCTCAACCCTCTTGACTTTCATTTATGGGGGCCTTTGAAAGCTCTTGTCTACGCAACCCCGGTACTAAATATAGAGACTCTTCTTGCTCGTACTGTGGACGGCTGTGATACAACACGCCATTCTCCAGGGCTGCATCAGCGCATCAGGGATTCCATGCGACGGAGGGTGGATGCATGTATCCTCGCTAACGGAGGACATTTTGAACATTTCCTGTAACAAAGTGTTTGAAGTCACGCTGGTACGTTCTGTTGCTGTGTGTTTGCATTCCATGATTAATGTGATTTGAGGAGAAGTAATAAAATGAGCTCTAACATGGAAAGTAAGCGTTTACGGACACATGTCCACATAACATATTTTCTTTAGTTGTGTGTGAGAAATGTTTCCTGAAAGTTTGGTCGTACCTTTTTGTAACACCCTGTATAATTAGTAGCTAACACGTGTTCAATGTATTGTGCTGTGAAAAATTATCCGATCATTTTTTCTGTAGTGAAGGTATAAAGAGAATCAATTAGATAGAATTGATACTATGGTAGACAACGGCCTGTCTTATCAACACGTCGTGAGCCATGGCAGTCAGCGCTGGTTATAGTCGTTTTCCCCGAGTAGTGGTACCCGAAATAAACCCTTCACACGACCGCACATAAAAATCCAAGTGCCTGTACGAGCTCGGTGATGGAGTGCCCCACGCGTGGGACACTCCACAGCCGGGCAGCGATCAGCGATGACATGTGCTTGCGGAGAGCGGCCTGAGCTGGCGAGGCGAGCGCATCGCTGCTGTTGCGCGCTTCGCTTACTCGGCCGTTGAGAGCTCGTGAAGAGGTTTTCTGTGCTGTGGGCGCCGCGGATAGCAAATTGTCGTGCGTTGTTTTGACAACGCGTGCAAATTGTCGTGTTCCGCGCCTCGCAGCATGGGAAAGAAAGGTGCGCAGAGGAAACCTGCCGCTACGAAGGGTCCTTCGGTTGTGCGACTCTCTGAGTCTGCCGACCGTGCAAGGAACTCCTGTGAAGACGAGTCGCGGCCTGTCCCCCCTTTGTACGTCAAGTGCAAAGGCGGGTGGACAGCGCTGTTCGACACCATGACGAAATGCGCTCGGAACGAGGTGGTCTACGAGTCTGTCGATACAGACTCGCTGATCTGCGTTCGAGCCGCAAACGTGGCCGACCACAGGGCGATCAAGGTCGCAGTGGCCGACCACATCGTCGACGCGCCGCCGGCGCGTGAGAAGGCACCTTCCGTAGGAAGGATGAAGACGACTAAGGCACTCCTCAGGGGGTTGCCTTGGTGCTGTGACGAGGCAGCGGTCCGGGAAGGGCTGCTGCGAGCCGGGTTTGGTAATGCAGCCGCAAGGTTGCACAACCGGACCAACAGGAAGAGGGCGCCGCTCTATGCCGTGACCGTGCAAACGGTCGACGGCGGGAGCGACATCTTCGACTTGCGGAAGTTGCTGGGCTTCCCGGTTACGACGGAGGCTCTCCCGACCGCCATGGATCCTCAGCCCCAGTGCTTCAGGTGCCAGGGCGAGGGCCATGTTGCGAAGTACTGCCGCAACGCGGCGCGGTGCGTCAAGTGCTCAGGTGAGCACGACAGCCGCGCCTGCGACCGCGGCAGCAACGCTCTGCCGACTTGTGTCCGGTGTGGCGGCCCGCACGTCGCCAGCTGGCGCGGTTGCGCGGCTTTCTCTAGCCGCAGCCGTGCCGGGGGCGGCGAAGCGGCCGCGGCCGCACCGACGCAGCAGCAGAAGAGAAGACGACGTCGGAAACGGCGTAGGGCGGAGAACAGCCCGGTGCAGCTGAGGGACGGCGCAGCAGCAGATCCACCTGCCAGGGGCGGGGACGGCCGCTCGGAAACGGGCCGCCAGGACGCAGCTCGCCCTCCCGCGAAGAGATGTGACCTCGAGCTCGGCATCGCCGTGAAGGAGGCCACAGCAGCCCTCAAAGCCGTAATGGCGGCGGAGAGGGCTGCCTTCGCAGCCGCCGTGGCTGCAGAGAAGGAAGAGGCCTTGAGGCAACTGCGAGCAGTCTTCGCCCAAGGCCTCGGTGCAGTCGTACCTGCGAACACTCCTGCGACCTCGCAGAAGGACGTTCGCGCGCCTGTCCCAGCGGTTGCCCCAGCAGCACCGCAGGTGAAAGGTGCAAAGAAGAAAACCGCCAGGGCAGTCTTCATCGCGCAAGCGTCGCCGCGCTGCCGCGCCGAACTTTTGTGTTACAGGGAGTAAGCCACTGCGGCCGGCCCAGGAGACAACGAGGGAGCCCAGCCGCGGCACCGGACTGACCCAGCGAACGACCACGCAGTACATAGGTAACGTTGCACGATACCTCACGCTAACCCCCCTCACCTTGCATGCTCTGTCGCAGCTAGCAAACCGCTACTGCTCTTACTTCCCGTCCTACTGTCGCAGAGGTTTTTTTCCCTTGGCGCTGGCCTTGGCACTTTTTTTCCTCTGCTCTTACAACCGCTACCCTTCGATCGCTTTCGACCACTACTATCTCCTGATGGACCATGTTAATGAGTAGCCTTACCCAGACGCATGGATAACATCACAGCCTGCATCCTGTGACGCCTTGATTCAAAACTAACATGCATACGGAGGTGACAGTAGAACTTTTGTGTTGGTCACCACGTTGGTGCGGGCGTGGAGGGGCCCCATCCTTAGTAAAGATGACATGTGCTGATATTACAATATTCTCCCCCGTGTTTTCGAGTGTCGCTCTGACGGACTGTGTATGTTCTTAAAAAGTAACTGGCCACCTGATTTCGATCTGTTCTTATCACTGTTGCGAAAGCTGCTCATTCTCCAACAGTATGATTACCACTATTTAATTAATTGTTACAATATATGTGCCTGCACACAGACGATGGTTTCCTGTGCATGTTTAGAAACTGTAGCATTAGTTCACCATATTAGCCAATCGCTCTTTTCTATTTCGATGTCATGTGTTAGAAAAAACACAGTACATTCTCACTTTCACAAAAGCAAGGACGGAAGATATGAGCTGAAAGTCCCGTCGACGACGTGTTTATTGGAGACTGGCATGAGACCGGATTAGGGCCTGAAATGGCTCTAAGCTCTATCGGACTTAACATCTGACGTCATCAGTCCCCTGGACTTAGAACCACTTAAACCTAACTAACCTAAAGACATCACACACATCCATGCCCGAGGCAGAATTCGAACCTGCGCCAGTAGCAGCAGCGCGGCTCCGGACTGAACCGCCTAGAACCGCTCCACCATAGCGGCCAGCCTGGATTAGGGAAATATCTGTAAAAGGTACAGGGTGACAATTATTGAACTTTATGAAATAAAATCGACATAACTTTTGAACGGTTTGGGCTAGTACGTTCAAACTGCACGGTTGGCCGCGGTGCATGATGGTAATTAGTATGCGCTGCATGGTTTTGTTTAGCGATGAAGCACACTTTCATCTGTACGGGTTCTTCAATAAGCAAAATTGGGTCATTTGAGGGATTGACAATCCGCATTTCGCGATCGAGAAGTCTCTTCACCCTCAACGGGTGACTATGTGGTGTGCAATGCCCAGTCACGGAATAATCGGTGCGATATTCCTTGATGGCCCGGTAACTACCGAACTGTGCGTGAAGGTTTTGGAATATGATTTCATCCCTATTATCCAAAGTGACCCTGACTTCGACGAGATGTCGTCCATACAAGACGGAGCTCGACCCCATCGAGGCAGGAGAGTGTTTCACGTCCTTGTGTGGAACCTTGGAAACCGCATTCTGGCTTTGGGTTACCTAGACGCCATTGGCATGGGCCTCGGTTGGCCGACATGTTCTCCAGATCTGAAGACATGCGACTCGTTTCTTTGGACTATATTAAAGACAAGGTGTACAGGAATAACCCGAAAACCATTCGTAAGCTGGAAACAGCCATCCAAGAGGTAATCGACAGCTTCGATGTTAGACACTTCAGCGGGTCATGCAGAATTTCGCTATTCGTCTGCGTCACATCATCGCCAATGATGGCGGGCATATCGAACATGTCAACACCTAAATACGAATATCTGTAGTGATGTTTACATGTTGAATAAAGTGTGGACACGGATAGGTCGTAACTGAACTACGTTTCTTCATATAGTTCAATAGTTGTCATCCCGTATCATCTGGGCAATCATATTTATGTGTCTAACGGAAACCACATAACAATCAATAAGTCTCGCTAAATTTAGGCGTGACATTTTACGGTTACTAGATCCTCGTTTCATCACTGAAAGGCCGTCACTCGTGTTTGGGTCAGATGTATGCAGTTCGCGCTACTTAGTCTTCCGTATCGCAAGTTTACCGTCTTGAAAATTTTTGGAAAAGGACGATGTCTTATTCAGGTCGAGACAATATTTGAGAAATGTCATACAAACTCAGTGTTGAAGTACATATATGCTAGGAATTACTCATATTTAGACCGTATGCTGGAGAGTGCTCCTCATGATTGATTCGGAAATAATTTTGTGGAAAGAAATTCAGAAAAGGAAGCAGCATTTGGATCGGTTCTCTTTAACAGAACCAGCAGAAAATATCTTCAATAAATTGACTAGGAGGTGAGAACGTCTATTTACTGAATACTTTTCTCCCAAAGTTCCTCCAGTAACTGAAGAAACGGAAATAAAACCACCTTACTGATCCCTGATATTCATAACTCCTCTTCCCAGCTATCAAGGGACTGTATGCACGATCGATTTATCTGGTGCGTAACGGCTTGTATCTTTTATGAGCAGTGGTGCCTGTACATGCGTGTAGGGTGGATGATTCAGCAAAATATTAATGGACTCTCAATGAAGCGTAGCTGCCCACACAAGCCACGCTCATTAAAGGACACATCATGCCCGCATGTGCTCGTAGCAGACCAACCGACATGACGAGAGCACTATAAGAGAAGTTTTGCGGAAAAGTAAATGTGGAAGGAGAGAATGAGCTTAATAATAAATAAGACTTTTTTATGGATTTTTTCTATTTAATGTTCGTGTCACGTTGTGGTTTATTTTCGCCAGGCCACTATATCGCAACAGCAAACCAACTATCTCATGCTGTTTTTAAAACTCAGATTTGGCATTCAAATCCCCGCCTGCGCATCTTCTATGATTTCACTTTGGACGAATTCTGGGATGTTGCTTTCAGCAACGCCTATTCTTTCCCAAATTCTCGTCGTATCAAGCTACAGCTTCGGCCCTAATGACCTGAACAACGACAGGGCGTAGATTCTTATTTTCCTTTCTTTTTCTTACATCGTGAAGTCATTAGCGAATTACTCAGATGGGAATATACTGTCTTATATCTATAATGGACGGAGGAGGATGGCATCAGAAGTATAACTTTAATACCTTTAACACCTCACACTGAAAGGTATGAATGTAGCTGTAGTGTAAAGTTTATCCGCTGTATATGCTATGAGCGGACATGAATTACAAATAATGCCTTCGATTAATTTGCCGGCGATGATCGCAGAACGCTGCCTAAGCAGCACACACTACATTGTACATTAGATCGATATCGAGTGTTGTCAGAGCATAGACACAAGCAGTTTCCTAGCAGGAACAGGTCTCTTGTTACCTATTAGTAGCGCCGCGTAACAGTAAAAGCCTTTGGTGATACGCCTTGAGTCACCTATGACATTGATCACTCAGATAACTACGGTACTTTATTGGTTGTTTGTTGCCTGGTTAACTGTTATCTCATAAAACGGTAAAATTTTATGAAAATTCAGCTACTTCCGCCACGACAACGTATGTTCAACATATGTTCTAGAAGACCTGACTACTTTTTCATCTTAGTTTTCGGACAACCATCAACCTCTTTAATAAGTTCCCTTGAGGACGCGCCTTTCATTTCTGAGAGAACTCCCGTAGAACAGTTGACGACCATATCTACAGACACCCCTCGACCACCACCACCACCACCACCACCACCACCAAAACTACCACCACCCACCCCTCTGCCCTACGTTGTGGCTCTCATACTTCGGCATGAAGAGAAGGTGGACAGTCATAAATGTATTCTTGGTTTACTGTTTCCGAGTGCAGAAAACTCAAAACAGCCCTCTTATGACGAAAAGTGGTTTTCTTTTCATGAGTACATACCTGAGGAACGGTAAAGGACGGCAGTATACCTAGGATGACTTAGCAGAGCAGTTCTCATACACATTCTCACGCACTTGCCAGTGCAGGTTGTTAGATCAATACAGAACTTCTGGAAGAGTGTTAGTATTGGAAGTACCTACATGTATCTATCAAGTTGGCGTAAACTGTAAAAATGGGTCGTGAGACGTGCTTGGACAGCTCAACCGGTAGAGCACTTCCACACGAATGGCAAAGGTCTCATGTTCTTCCAGAAATTCCAAATGTAAGACGTTGTTTCCTGCAGGAGTAATTAAATATTGTTTGAAAAAGAGTCATCAGATCACCATTCATAGAAACTTCGGAAGAATTTTAGCATATGCAAAGAACTACCAAATTTATTTTTCAAAAGAACTGTACGATTTTTCAAGGTCATATCTTTGGCATGCCTGAAAATCGTTGCATCAAAGTTTTCGTTTTTCTACCAAAAATGTTCAGTGTGCCCTCTACCAGATGAATGACAAACAGCCTACTGTTGCGGATGTGTCTGGAGTTACTAGATACACTTCTAGTGCTTTGCGCGCTATATAGTTCAAGATACATTGAAGGTGATTTTCGCAGTAACCCACAATCATGTCGCAAAAGAAACTGAATAACGCCATCGCTGTGGTGTAACGGTTATGACACTAGACTGTTGACTGGAGGGTCGTGAGTTCTATATTCGGTTCGAGGACGTTCTGGAAGCATCCACAAATATCAATAATCATTGTACTGGAATGATCTGTAACTATATATATAACGCATGTGTTCTGGGCGGAAGCAGTTCGCTCCGCGCTCTTGTACGTGCAAGTGCTGAATAAACCTTCGTTAAGTGACGCTACTCTTCATTATTCACCTAATTACACCTTTTCCTACTTGACAATATTAATTTAAATACTAAGAGATCACGCGATCCCGGAGACCAGTGGTGCAATATGAAATCCGTACTTCCCCTAAGGCCAATCCATCGCAAAGGCAGGCCATTGTTAAGAAATGCTCTTAGGTGCAGGTGCCAACACCGTTGTGCTCTGTGCTGTTGAAGAATTATAATTTCGGCACAGTTTCACAATTGAAGAAAAATCAAGATCTCTAACATATGCAGCTACGTAATTTTTGTAGCCGTCTTGTGTACAAAAAACTATGAGCTGCAAATATTGTCCCGGGAAGTGGCAAAAAACACATGAAGCTTTGGAGAATCTCTATCGTGCTTGACTATAGTCTTTGTCTGCTGTGATCCCCATATTCTTAGGTTTTAGTGATTCACTTGTGCACTTAACCCTTTCCAGCCTAAATTTTATGTGCATTAGAAAAAAAAAATATTTTTGACTTGTGAATTCTTCTAGCAATACACTAAGCACCACTTCAATTTTTTTTGGATTAGTGCAATTTCTTTGCAATGGGTCCATACGGACCCAATACTCACTATCCTGCTGGTGCTGCCAGCTGCTGATCTAGTTTACACACTAGATCGCAATGGTGCCTTGCGAAGCCAGTGGGCTTCTGTGGATGTTGCTGCAATATCTAAAACCTGTTATGGGTCCAAACGCACCCACTGGGCTGGAACAGGTTAAATGGAACAATGCCTCTTCACTAACAAAACATACTTTTTTCAAAAAATTTGACTCCCTCTGGAATCTGGAAGTGGTCAGCTGCCATACTTCTGTTGAGTGGTAAATTCGAGGGCGAATTTCTCCGAAGAGTGGAGGATGTTGAGTGGTACTTAATATAGGTAAATAAATTAGTGAAATCAATGTGAAGTGAAGTAGAAATCAGAAAATAAATGAAAAACTTAGTTTAGTTTAGAAGAGTTACACACTGGCAAACAGTGGGCAGAGCAGCAGTGGCAACGGCTGGCACTTGCAAGTCAGCACGTTCAAGAGAAGCCATAGCCCTCCCCACATAAGCGGAAGCTGTCGATTCAGGTCTCAGGGCATCACCCGACCGGCTCACGTGTTTCTCAATTGCCACATGTGATCAAAGGCCCTCGCCTACATTCCAAGAGCGAATGACCGAAGTTAAGAAGATTCTTCGAGAAGCTTTTCAACGTGACAGAAGAGGCAATGACCGTGAAGTCGTTCACTTCTTTCAATTGGTGATGCAATGAGTCGCAACTTGTGGTTATTGTAGCAGATCTAGAGTTCCGTCACCGAGTGACCATATGTCGCGCTGGACCAAAAGAGGTGAGCACCAAAGACGCAATGCTTCGGCAAGAACGACATGTTTATAGCTACCCACCCCAACACCGTATACGAATACACGCGCTCTGCGAGCTTCTATGAATGAATTTAGACAAGTTTAAGTAGTTTATCTAACAGTCCACTATCAGTCAGTACCATAACACCATGCACATTTTATTAGTTCGTATGTGGGGACACCTTATTTCATATAATCTCCTGAATGACTGAACAACTAGCTAGCATCACGTTCCCTTATCACTTTAGTTGAATTTTTGTTTGACACACAAATCCACAATTTTGTTTACAAACATCTGTACTCTCATTGTATAATTGATGTGTTATCGAAATTCTGTTTCTTTCTTCTCTGCCTCTTCAACATAAAGAGAAACGTGGTAAATTGCCACTCTACGTTGCGTTATTCTTAACACATATCTTTTTCCTTTGGTTTTCAGCTTATGTTTTACTCTTTTGGTTCTTAGTGATACCATCCTTGGAAGCCTTCAACACTCTATGTCTGGCATGTTAAAAATTCCCATATTTATTGGGCATTTGAAGTCATTCTGAAAGCCTCGTGTTAACTGAATTTTCTGACAGCCTAATGCTTACAGAATAAGCATCGAGATATGTTTATTTAGTTTATCGAATCCCAAAAGAATTCCACTGTATAATACTTAACGAAATCGAAATAGAATAAGTGAAGTTCCTCATTATTTGCAATAGTGATGCTACTTTCGATGGAAATGCAAATCATCCCCGCCAAGCAACCGGAATGGTTAGCGTGCTAGCGTAGTTCTGGTTGTTCCACTAGCTTGCTAGATTAAGCGCCAGACGGCAGCACTCTTGCCGAGGCCTGCAAAGCAGATTTGGCGCAGAATGCACTCATCGTCTGAGCCAGTAATCGACCGATCACAGACCGCTTTCGGGTTCACCCCAATTGAGTGCCAATACTGATTGCTTAAATGAAGCATGATTTGGCGCTCGCGCTCTCTTTGAAGTCATTAGCGATGCGGAACTCGCCACGCAGAGCCTGGGGTTGGCAATTTCGGATAGCGGGACAGCCCAGGTGAGGGAAGATACAAAGCGAATATTCGTTATCCACGTCAGCTTGTTATACTGTCACGTCCGTAAGATTTGTTATCCTAAAGTGATACGGCCTTCGCTTTTCACGAGAAATTTCACCGCATTTGCACCTTTTCTTCAGAAATTTGATTTTTCCATCATGCCAATGCCGCTCTCTGCTCTACCTGTCCTGTGTCCAGATTATTCTTCTCTGCATCTAGTACACATCAGTGCTCTATCTTCCGTTCATAACATCCTTCTACAACTTATTACGCCGTACTACTACGTCAATCACTAAATTATAAGTGTGTTCGTAAATAGTTTCTATTGGTCCACTTACTGTTGTTCTACGATTTTGATACGTCATATCTACAGCATCACACGTTTCTAAAGATTACTAGAGAAGTCACATTATCACTGCAATTAATTTTTCTTTCGAAGTTACTGTAAAGGAATACGTTGCCGAAACGGAATCTTATTGAATGCAGAGCAGTCACGAGATTCTGCAGGTTTTAAGTCTGTGGACTAGTGATTAAGTATTATGGAATGAAACATAGACTTGTTTTATAACACACTCAAGCAACTGCAGTCCCGCCAGATCTTCAGCCGAACGTCTGAGTAATTGGCTGTTATTACCGTTCATCGTTAACAAACATATAGTCTAGCGGGGAACAGCCACAATGTTGAAAGAATTTCGCATAAGAGTTAGCTGGCTCTGAGCACTGTGGGACTTAACTTCAAAGGTCATCAGTCCCCTAGAACTTAGAACTACTTAAACCTAACTAACCTAAGGACATCACACACATCCATGCCCGAGGCAGGATTCGAACCTGAGACCGCAGCGGTCGCCCGGTTCCAGACTGTAGCGCCTAGAACCGCTCGGCCAGCCCGGCCGGCTAAGAGTTAGCCATAAACAACAAAATTTCGTTGTAATTTTTGAAAATACTTCATATTCAGGATGAATACGTTGAGCGACAATGAATTAGATCCTGATAAGATAATTCTACCACACGTCGCCAAAAGGAGAGAACTAGTGTTACAAGAAATTACCAGTATGGCTACTCAGAAGCCGATGCCTAGTCGTACAATAAGAAATATTCTCATTGCAAATATAGAATCCCCGGAGGGAAGCCTACATGTCTCTAGCGTGGAAACCTGGCGGTGAATTACCTAGAATAGGTACTTACACTTTTCGGTATGCTGTAACCAAACTCAAGCGAGCGCGTCCGGCTAGCCTAGCCTCGCGGTTTAATGCGCTCCTTCCAGAGGGGGAAGGTGTGCCGGTCCCCGGCACGAATCCGCCCGGAGGATTAGTGTCGAGGTCCGGTGTGCCGGCCAGCCTGTGGATGGTTTTTAAGGCGGAATTCCATCTACCTCGGCAAATGCGAGCTGGTTTCCCTTATTCTGCTTCAGTTACACTGTGCCGGCGATTGCTGCGTAAACACCGTTTCCACGAACGCGTACGCCATAATTACTCTACCACGCCGTCGGCGGCTCGTGGTCTTGCGGTAGCGTTCTCGCTTCCCGCGCACGGGTTCCCGGGTTCGATTCCCGGCAGGGTCAGGGATTTTCTCTGCCTCGAGATAACTGGGTGTTGTGTGTCTTTCATCATGTCATCCTCATTCACTCGCAAGTCGCCGTAGTGGCGTTAAAGAACTTGTGGAGCAGCGGCTGAACCGCCCCGCGAGGGGTCTCCCGGCCACCAATGCCATACGCTCACCATTATTACTCTACCACGCCAACATTTGTCGTTACACTCGTCTCATATGAGACGTTCCCGGGGGTTCCCTGGGTTCGGTGCGGGGTAAGTGCCTGCTGTGGCCTGTTGTGGGGTGGTGAACCACTGAGGGCTACGGCGGGACGAAACCTTTCCGTCGTTTCTAGGTCTGTAGTTTAATACAATAAAAAAGTGAAAAAAAAAAAATGCAACAGGACTTAAGAGTTGTTCACCTCGTTCCAGGTACTCGACTTCCTCTCGTACTTTTACGACTGCTATTAAAATCTTACGTAAATATTGTTTTGCATTAAAAACTCTTATACCAAGGGCTGCTCAAGTTTAATTAGGCACAAAGCCGTGACGAAACTGCTAACATATTTCTCACTGAGTACTCTGTCATATTAGCTGCATATTGAGGATTTCTCTTGCAGCAAACAGCTATAAAGGTGGGATGGAATCACAAAATTACAGGTGAATATCTTTCAACCCCGTCTGCTGCAAGAACCTGAAGTATATTCTAATAGCGAATATTATATCACCACTAGAATAAAAAAGAGCTTCTCCAAAGGAACCAGGGAAAATCACTCGCAGGGAACGCATCTCACCCTTTCAGACGTGCTATCTAGCAAATAACAAATTCAAGTAAACAGGAAACTTATGTAGTCGAGAATCCGAAAGGGATTAGAATTGTAACCAAGATGCAATCACAGAGAGTATCTTCATGGATATGTGATTGGCTCTAAAGCCGGTATTGCACGATACACCTGACGTGTACATGTCAGGTATAGACGGCCTATACCAGGCGGCAAAAGGGTGAAGCTATGACTTTAGCCGACGGTTTATCCGCCATGGAGAAATATGAACTGCTCTATTCTGCTGCATATCCGTGCATGCGCGGTGGAGGAGATATATACACATTATTAATGACTGCAGTATAAGGAGTATACTATAGTTAGCAACGGAACATTTGTTGCGTGTGTTCTCGACTCTTGACGCGCATCGGAACCGAAAATCGCCGTGTTCTGTCGCAGTACACTTTTTGCATACACAGTGGTGTAGCGACGTTTTTCACAATCTGAGATACTCAGATGACAAAAAATGGCTCTGAGCACTATGGGACTCAACTGCTGTGGTCATAAGTCCCCTAGAACTTAGAACTACTTAAACCTAACTAACCTAAGGACATCACACACATCCATTCCCGAGGCAGGATTCGAACCTGCGACCGTAGCGATCGTGCGGTTCCAGGCTGTAGCGCCTTTAACCGCTCGGCCACTCCGGCCGGCCCAGATGACAAGGTACAGCGTCTGTTCTTTGGTCCTCTCAGCTACCAGACGACAACAAAGTGCTTGCGAGGTGAAATAAGCACTGTATCACTGTAAGAGGTACAGAGGCGAGAGAGTGTGCGGGGCTTACCCCAGTTCACTGCTACCAGCGCCACGTCGTCATAACGCGCCTGAGCTTATCGTACCAAGGATTGCATCATAATCTAAGAGTGAAATTAAAAATTGAAATAACTTTTCCCAACTTCGTTAGTGTATGCTTAAGTATATTAATGTTGACATTTTAAGGCCTCAGAATGATAAAATGAATATGTTAGGCAAAATACACAGTTCAAAAAAAGTTTTGCATCACCTCGGTTCCGAGAGTTCAGGAACCTGCACAGAAAACTGGAATGGAGATCAACATAAACATCATTTCGCCCGATTTATCGTTCATGAAAACCACACACTGCATGTTGTATCACCATACAGCAAGACTTTCAGAGGTGGTGGTCCAGATTGCTGTACACACCGGTATTTCTAATACGCAGTAGCACGTGCTCTTGCATTGATGCATGCCTGTATTCGTCGTGGCATACTATCTACAAGTTCATCGAGGCATTGTTGGTCCTGATTGTCCCACTCCTCAACGGCTTTTCGGGGCAGATCCCTCAGAGTGGTTGCTGTGTCACGTCGTCCATAAGCAGCACTTTTCAATTTAGTCCAGGCATGTTCGATAGGGTTCATGTCTGGAGAACATGTTGGTCACTCTAGTCGAGCGATGTCTTTATCCTGAAGGATGTGCACGATGGGGGCGCTATTTGTCCTTCATGAAGACGAATGCCTTGCCAATGTGATGCCGATATACTTGCACTGTCGGTCGGGGGATGGCATTCACGTATCGCACAGCCGTTACAGCGCCTTCATGACCACCAGCGGCGTACGTCGGTCCCACAAAATGCCACCCCAAAACAACAGGGAACGTCCACCTTGCTGCACTCGGTGGACAGTGTGTTTAAGGTGTTCAGCCCGACCGGGTTTCCTCCAAACACGTCTCCGACGATTGTCTGGTTGAAGGCATATGCGACACTCGTAGGTGAAGAGAACGTGATACCAATCCTGCACGATCCATTCGGCATTTTATTGGGCCCATCTGTACCGCGCTTCATGGTGTCGTGGTTGCAAAGATTGACCTCGCCATTGACGTGGGGAGTGAAGTTGCGCATCGTGCAGCTTATTGCGCACAGTTTGTGTCGTAACATGATGCCCTGTGGCTACACGAAAAGCATTATTCAATATGGTGGCGTTGGTATGAGGGTTCCTCCGAGCCATAATCCGTAGATAGCGGTCATCCACTGCAGTAGTAGCTATTGGGCGGCCTGAGCGAGGTATTCCCATGTCCGAACGACTTCGCTTTGGTTCACTCCGAGACCTCTGGATACTTCCCTTGTTGAGAGCCCTTCCTGGCACAAAGTAACAATGCGGACGCGATCGAACCGTAGTATTGACCGTCTAGGCATGGTAGAACTACAGACAACATGAGCCGTGTACCTCCTTCCTGGTGGAATGACTGGAACTGATCGGCTGTCGGACCCCCTCCATCTGACAGGCGCTGCTCATGCATGGTTGTTTACATCTTTGGGCGGGTTTAGTGACATCTCTGAACAGTCAAAGGGACTGTGTCTGTGATACAATATCCACAGTCAACATCTATCTTCAGGAGTTCTGGGAACCGATGTCATGAAAAACATTTTTTGATATGTGTATATGACGTTTAGAAAAAAAACAAGTGACCTTGAATAATAAGACTACAAAGCTAAAAACTGTTCAGAATATGGACATGTAAGTCACAATTGAAAATTACAATTCTCAACCCGATCAGAGCAATACTATGATCAAATTCGGCGATTTTACGGAAAATTGAAGGCGCTAAATGTTACACTAAGAAAGATGAAAACTCATATGTAGCCTCATTTTGATGTACAAACATTAAATATGTGATACCAACAAGCTACCTCTATACGTTTTCGAGATATTTACCAAATTCCAAATTTGGAACGAAAACGCCCTTATTCGTGAGAGATTAAGTATCATTTGTATTACTAATAGAAAGTTTTAATTACAACACTCGATTACATTCATGAAGTAATAGAGCTGTGCCAAGCTTCAAGACTATATCCTAAATAAATATGTTTATAAGGAATCTTAAAGAGGCAGTTCAGAGGCCATGTTCTAGTGTCAGTTCCTTTTTAAAAATTCTAGCAGGCAAGGTTTAAATTCAATCGAACTAAAGTATACTTAACTCTATTTACATAAAAATTAAGAAGACTGTGAATCGTTAAATGAAATTAATTAATGTGTGTCCTAGAAAGGGGCCTGCCTAGGGCGGTTAATAATAGATGTTCCGTTTCGCGGTCCGCTGAGCCCATGTAAATACAGCCTGCGAGGAAGTAACAAGAGACACTTCGCACCGAGATATCAAACAGTCCGCGTCAGTCAAACGCCTGCTTGCGTTGTGCCTCGGATCTCGTCTGAACTGCGAAGACTTGAATGCGGCCGCGCCGGATTAGCCGAGCGGTCTCAGGCGCTGCAGTCATGGACTGTGCGGCTGGTCCCGGCGGAGGTTCGAGTCCTCCCTCGGGCATGGTTGTGTGTGTTTGTCCTTAGGATAATTTAGGGTGAGTAGTGTGTAAGCTTAGGGACTGATGACCTTAGCTGTTAAGTCCCATAAGATTTCACACACATTTGAACATTTGAACTTGGATGCGTTTTCGAAAAAGTAGAGAGTGAACTGAGATGGGCCTGTACACCATCCTGGATCGCTTACGTTTCACGGAAGTAGCTGGTTGTGTGCCGCCCGTAATGCTGATGAAACTGCGTGGTAATTAGCGGAGTTATTTCTCACTTTTGAAGCGAGCAATTAGTTTTTGGTGATTAGGAGTTACGATGATAGCGCATTTTACTTGGAACTTCCCACATTGGTCGTCTCTGAAATGTTAATAGCACTATTTACAGTAAGGATAATTTTTGTTATTTTTAGGGATATTATTATATTTTGCGCGTGTGAATTTTTGCAGAATATATCAAACAGTTTTTTCTCAAAACGTTTATTTATAGTCATAGCTCCTGATCCCGCTGAGTAAATTTCAAGTAGGAATATTTTCTTAAAGTGAGCACAATGAGTAATGTGGACTTGCAGACTGGAAATTAGCGTTTGTATGTTCTCCATCGGTTTCTGGCGGGAAAAAAAGAGGTTCAAATGGCTCTGAGCATTATGGGACTTAACTTCTGAGGTCATCAGTCCCCTAGAACTTAGAACTACTTAAACCTAACTAACCTAAGGACATCACACACACCCATAACCGAGACAGGGTTCGAACCTGCGACCGTAGCGGTCGCGCGGTTCCAGACTGTAGCGCCTAGAACCGCTCGGCCACCCCGACCGGCCCCGCACAGACAGTTTGTGTCTTTTCATAACGAAGTAACGACCATTTTGAATCATTTAGTAGCCGCCACACACTCGGCCTCGTTTCGAGCAGAAGGTAAATTGCTTTCAAGCAGCCGTAAAGAGAGGTACTTGAATATATTACAACATAGAGAGCTTACGGCTCTACTGTTTTTCACAGCAACGTCGTTTTCAAAATGATTAAATAAGATTAATAACTCATCTCGCATCGGTCAATTTTTCCCAAAGCACACAATATAGCACACGTAGAAAATAATAAATGAAGATGGGTCATAGCATGCAACACACGAATCAAGACATCGAAACACGCCTTTCAGCGCGAAACGGTATGGGTCAGGATGCTTACTACCATTGAATTTTTTGTTAGTTGAGATGTCGGGAAACTACGGAAGTTTCTAATTGGAGCGATGTACTCGTTTATTTGGATTTGCAGACTCTTGGAAAGAGTGTCATAATGATATCCCGCTTAGTAATGATAGAAGTCTTTGCGGGAATCAGAATTGAGATAAGTGGAATAAGAAATGTGTAAGTTAAAACCACAAATAAAACCACATTATTTTACATTCTAAACTTCTTTCTTTCTCACCAACTTCGTCAGTTCGGAGAACCGCACTCTGGAACGGTATTTAACAAAATCTCAGAGGAATTAAACATCTTTCCAAGTCCATCACAAAACAAAACTTTTCATGTGTGCTTGTCTGTGGGTCACTTCACTCTGCCTAGCGTTACTACCCCTTTTATTTCGCAGACACTACTATCAAGAGATTGTAATTTTCGCTGTCTTAACGGAAAGTTCCAACGTTTTTGTAACTTCCTTCTCTGTCATGATTTTTCGTGGTGAGATGTTAACACGGGCTCAAAATTACTGTAATTGAATATTTTGCTATAAGCACCGTTGTCTGTATTATTATAATTGCTGTTTACAACTAATGTAATAATTCATACTATAAAATAGTAAAAGTATTGACATTTGAAGCGTGTTTGGAGTGGTCTTAGTCAGGGCGTGGACTGTCTTCGGTTGCGTTGGATACTTCTGTATACTGCGTATTTATCATCATCATCATCATCATCATCATTTAAGACTGATTATGCCTTTCAGCGTTCAGTCAGGAGCATAGCCCCCCTTATACAGTTCCTCCATGATCCCCTATTCAGTGCTAACATTGGTGCCTCTTCTGATGTTAAACCTGTTACTTCAAAATCATTCTTAACCGAATCCAGGTACCTTCTCCTCGGTCTGCCCCGACTCCTCCTACCCTCTACTGCTGAATCCATGAGTCTCTTGGGTAACCTTGCTTCTCTCATGCGTGTAACATGACCCCACCATCTAAGCCTGTTCGCCCTGACTGCTACATCTATAGAGTTCATTCCCAGTTTTTCTTTGATTTCCTCATTGTGGACACCCTCCTGCCATTGTTCCCATCTACTAGTACCTGCAATCATCCTAGCTACTTTCATATCCGTAACCTCAACCTTGTTGATAAGGTAACCTGAATCCACCCAGCTTTCGCTCCCATACAACAAAGTTGGTCGAAAGATTGAACGGTGCACAGATAACTTAGTCTTGGTACTGACTTCCTTCTTGCAGAAGAGAGTAGATCGTAGCTGAGCGCTCACTGCATTAGCTTTGCTACACCTCGCTTCCAGTTCTTTCACTATGTTGCCATCCTGTGAGAATATGCATCCTAAGTACTTGAAACCGTCCACCTGCTCTAACTTTGTTCCTCCTATTTGGCACTCAAACCGTTTATATTTCTTTCCCACTGACATTACTTTCGTTTTGGAGATGCTAATCTTCATACCATAGTCCTTACATTTCTGATCTAGCTCTGAAATATTACTTTGCAAACTTTCAATCGAATCTGCCATCACAACTAAGTCATCCGCATATGCAAGACTGCTTATTTTGTGTTCACATATCTTAATCTCACCCAGCCAGTCTATTGTTTACAACATATGATCCATAAATAATATGAACAACAGTGGAGACAGGTTGCAGCCTTGTCTTACCCCTGAAACTACTCTGAACCATGAACTCAATTTACCGTCGACCCTAACTGCTGCCTGACTACCCATGTAAAGACCTTTAATTGCTTGCAAAAGTTTGCCTCCTATTCCATAATCTTGTAGAACAGACAATAACTTCCTCCTAGGAACCCGGTCATATGCCTTTTCTAGATCTATAAAGCATAGATACAATTCCCTGTTCCACTCATAACACTTCTCCATTATTTGCCGTAAGCTAAAGATCTGGTCCTGACAACCTCTAAGAGGCCTAAACCCACACTGATTTTCATCCAATTGGTCCTCAACTAATACTCGCACTTTCCTTTCAACAATACCTGCGAAGATTTTACCCACAACGCTGATTAAAGAGATACCTCTGTAGTTGTTACAAACTTTTCTGTTTCCATGTTTAAAGATTGGTGTGATTACTGCTTTTGTCCAGTCTGATGGAACCTGTCCCCACTCCCAGGCCATTTCAATTATCCTGTATAGCCATTTAAGACCTGCCATTCCACTGTATTTGATGAGTTCCGACTTAATTTCATCCACACCAGCCGCTTTATTGCACTGCAATCTATTGACCATTTTTTCCACTTCCTCAAATGTGATCCTATTTCCATCATCATTCCTATCCCATTCTACCTCGAAATCTGAAACATTACTGATCGCATTTTCACCTACATTGAGCAACTCTTCAAAATATTCCCTCCATCTGCCCAAGGCATCCACAGGATTCACCAGCAGTTTTCCTGACCTGTCCAAAATACTTGTCATTTCCTTCTTACCTCCCTTTCGAAGACTGCTAATTACACTCCAGAATGGTTTTCCAGCAGCTTGACCCATAGTCTCCAACCTGTTTCCAAAGTCTTCCCACGATTTCTTCTTCGATGCTGCAATTATCTGTTTGGCTTTGTTTCTTTCTTCAACATAACTTTCTCTATCTACCTGGGTTCTGGTATGTAGCCATTTTTGATACGCCTTCTTTTTCCTTTTACAGGCTGCCTTGACTGTATCATTCCACCAAGCTGTTTGCTTCATACTACTTTTACACACTACTGTTCCAAGACATTCTTTAGCCACTTCTAGTACTGTGTCCCTGTACCTTGTCCATTCCTTTTCCAATGACTGTAATTGACTACATTCAACTAACTGGTACCTTTCTGAGATCGCTGTTATGTACTTGTGCCTGATTTCCTTATCCTGAAGTTTCTCCACTCTTATCCTCCTACATATGGACCTGACCTCCTGCACTTTCGGCCTCACAATCCCAATTTCACTGCAGATTAAATAATGATCAGTGTCATCAAAGAATCCCCTGAGTTCACGTGTGTCCCTCACAGCCTTCCTGAATTCCTGATCTGTTATTATATAGTCAATGACAGATCTGGTTCCCCTGCCTTCCCAAGTATACCGGTGAGTGTTCTTATGTTTAAAAAAGGAGTTTGTGATTACTAAGCCCATACTGGCACATAAATCCAAGAGTTGTTTCCCGTTCCTGTTGGCCTCCATATCCTCTCCAAATTTACCCATAATCTTTTCATACCCGTATTTATCAATGCCACAATATTGTAAATTTCATTATTCATATTTCCTATTGACCCTAAAGCTATGTTGGTCTGCCGTGACTGGATAAAAATTATACGGATCTGTCGTGACTGGAGGGAGGGGAGTTATGAATGGCTGTTCGTGAACTTCGAATCTTATTGACAGTTCCCTTATTACGATACTGCAGTGCCTTGGTTGTTCAGAAATGCAGTACAAAGTTTCCGAAGAAAAAAGGCACTGCGGTGACTGTATCCGTTATGGAATATAAGAAATGTATTCACGGTTACGAATACAGACAACCACCAGCTATATGATGGAATGACTTATGGAAGTTTGGGTCTAGACGTGAGTAGTGCACCGATAGCGTAATGATAAGGCGACCATTCGAGATAAGCACAAGTTTCCATAGCCATCATTTCATTAAACAGCTGCTGGTTGTCCATATTCACTATTGCGTAAACGTTTCGTGTATTTCACTTAATGTATTGCTGACAATTGGTAGACCACTGCGAATCGAGTAGAGGAAGCGCTCTGAGTGGCGAGCTTGGGTAATGATAAGGACGCCAGTAAACGAGTGGGGAACGTACTTCGCTTTGGAGGCGTCAAAACAATTTTCTAGAGTGGCTGCAGGGTGCAGAACTTGGCAGCCCCCAATACGGTTGCAGTGAAAGCCCCCAACGCTGCAGGCGCGTGGGGGAGTGCGGTGCAGCCTGTGAGGCTGAATCGGGAGGCCAGTTAGCGCCCGCACAGGAGAGCGGAAACGCTGTGGGCCATTGGGGAGAGAACAATAAATCGAACAACACCGCGACTGTGGCCAGCCCATAAAGTTCCAGGAGGCGGGGGTGCTGGAGAGTGAGCCTTGGATGCACCACCGTAAAATAAGAGAAGCGGTCGAAATCCTGAAGCAGACCAACAACATCAACAGGGAAGACGACGACTGCAGGCTCCGGACGTCATGGCTGCCGTCAATCCGCGAGTAGCTGCTCAACAGCGACGTCACCGAACACTGTCGCGACCGGCTAAACAAACAGCGCAGACTGATCTGGCGTCGTGCGTCACCGAATACCAGTAGAAAGACATGATGACTTCCAGAAGCTTGTCACCGAGGCGCAGTGCGGAACTAATTATGAGCAGGGTAAGCTCCCATGTATCCCTCCCACTACTCACGGCAGGGCCAACACGAAGTAGTGTAATAACGTCGGAAAGGGAAATAATAATTTCGGTAGGCGATGAATAACTATATAGAGGGTGGTCCATTGATCGTGACCGTGCCAAACATCTCACGAAATAAGCGTCAGACGAAAAAACTACGAAACTTGTCTAGCTTGAAGGGGGAAACCAGATAGCGCCTATGGTTGGCCCGCTAGATGCCGCTGCCATAGGTCAAACGGATATCAACTGCATTTTTTTAAATAGGAACCCCCATTTTTTATTGCATATTCGTGTATTGTGTAAAGAAATATGAATGTTTTAGTTGGACAACTTTTTTCGCTTTGTGATAGATGGCGCTGTAATAGTCACAAACATATGGCTCACAATTTTAGACGAACGGCTGGTAGGAGGTAGGTTTTTTAAATTAAAATACAGAACTTAGGTACGTTTGAACATTTTATTTCGGTTGTTCCAATGTGATACATGTAACTTTGTGGACTTATCATTTGTGAGAATGTATGCATTGACAATGCGCTCACACGTGTTGTCAGGCGCTGACGGTGGATCATGATGGTAAATATCCTTCAAATTCCCGCACAGAAAGAAATCCGGGAAAGTCAGATCCGGTGTACGTGCGGGCCATGGTATGGTGCTTCGATGACCAATCCACCTGTCATGGAATATGCTGTTCAGTACCGCTTCAACCGCACACGAGCTATGTGCCGAACATCCATCATGTCGGAAGTACATCGCCATTCTGTCAGCAGTGAAACGTCTTGTAATAACATCGGTAGAACATTACGTAGGAAATCAGCATACGTTGCACAATTTAGATTGCCATCGATAAAATGGGGGCCAATTATCCTTCGTCCCATAGTGCCGCACCATACATTAACCCGCCAAGGTCACTGATGTTCCACTTGTCGCAGCCATCGTCGGTTTTCCGTTGCCCAATAGTGCATATTATGCCGGTTTACGTTACCGCTGTTGGTAAATGACGCTTCGTCGGTAAATAGAACGCGTCCAAAAAATCTGTCATCGTCCCGTAATTTCTCTTGTGCCCAGTGGCAGAACTGTACACGACGTTCAAAGTCGTCGCCATGCAATTCCTGGTGCAAAGAAATATGGTACGGGTGCAATCGATCTTGATGTAGCATTATTAACACCGACGTTTTTGAGATTCCCTGTTCTCGCGCAATTTGTCTATTGCTGATGTGCGGATTAGCCGCGACAGCAGCTAAAACACTTACTTGGGAATCATCATTTGTTGCAGGTCGTGGTTGACGTCTCACATGTGGCTGAGCACTTCCTGTTTCCTTAAATAACGTAACTATCCGGCGAACGTTCCGGACACGTGGATGATGTCGTCCAGGATACCGAGCAGCATACATACCACACGCCCGTTGGGCATTTTGACCACAATAGCCATACATCAACACGATATCGACCTTTTACGCAATTGGTAAACGGTCCATTTTAACACGGGTATTGTACCACGAAGCAAATACCGTCCGCACTGGCGGAATGCTACGTGATACCACGTACTTACACGTTTGTGGCTGTTACAGCGCCATCTATCACAAAGCGCAAAAAGTGGTCCAACAAAAACATTCATATTTCTTTACGTGCTACACGAATGTGTAATAAAAAAGGGGGATATCTATTTTTTTTAAAAAAGCGCAGTTGATATCCATTTGACCTATGGCAGCACCGTCTAACAAGCCAACCATACCGCCATCTGGTTTCCCCCTTCAAGCTAGACGAGCTTCGTTCTTTGTAGTTTTTTCGTTTGATGCTTATTTTGTGAGGTATTTGGACCGGTCACTATCAATGGACCACCCTGTTTATGTGTATATACAGTCATTCGTCAACAACCGACGTTGTTATTCTACTTTCCGACGTTATTACTCTACTAACTGTTTGCCCGGTCGTGAGTGTGTGTGTGTGTTTAGTGGTCTTCAGTCTGAAGAATGGTTTCGTGTAGCTCTTCATGTTGCACTAAACTCTGCAAGGCCCTTCAGCTCTGAAAAATAACAGCAACCTACATCCTTCTGAAATTCCTTACTGCACTCATCTCATGGTCCGTCTACTATTTTTAACCCCCACATTACTCTTCAACACTAAATTGGTGATTCCTCGATGACTCAGAATGCGTCGTATCACAAGCGATACCCCTTTTACTCAAATTGTGCAACAAATTTTTTTTTGTTCTCAATTCTGTACAGTACCTTCTCATTAGTTACACGATCTACCCATATAATCTACACTATTCTCCTGAAGAACCACGTTTCCAATGTATCTATTCTCTTCTTGTCTAAACCGTTTATCGTCCATGTTTCAATTCCACACATGGCTTTTCTTTAGTATTTTATAGTGCGACTATGTAAGACTAAAATAATGTGTGGCAAAAACTGCGCACAAAATAGAATTAATAGTGAAGTTCTAAAACCAGTTTATGAGGTTTTGTTGTAGGGGTAGCTGCCGACAAGGGTTGGATGGAAAACAATAGCAACGAACGAAAGAATAACAATGGCTTGGAGTGCTTTTTGCAAATTAAATATGACTTTCACAACAAAGTTTCCGATGTGTCTGAAAAGGGAAGTTTGTGATCGTTATGTATCACCGGATGTGACTCCAATGAGAAAACCATTCGACAAGTACAGCTTGTTCAAAGAGCAATGGATATATAAATTTTGGGAATCACTAAGACAATTTAGGAAGGCTAAGTAATGAATCACGTTTCAGACTGCGATGGAATCGCGATTATGAAGGTAGCGATTATAAACCGAGAATAGGTGGGACATGTAGCCAGGCGAACGGGTGGCTGATGGACAAGGGAACTACTTCTCTGGATGACAAGAGATAACGAAAATGGAGAGGAAGACCTGCAGGAACGTGGGTAGACAACAGTAAAAAGCATACAGATGCAACACACAAAGTACAGCTGAAGACCGTAATACATGAAACAGTTTACAGGATCTCTTCCAACAGTCGATGTCAATGGGATATCGAAGATGAGAATTACGAAGCAACGATAAGCTAAGAAAATTTTTCGTGAGAATGAGACAATTGGAAATTTGGAAATTTGTGGTAAATTCTTATGGGACCAAACTGCTGAGGTCATCAGTCCCTAAGCTTACACACTACTTTATCAAACTTAGACTAACTTACGCTAAGGACAACACACACACCCATGCCGGAGGGCGGACTCGAACCCCTGACGGGGGAAGCCGCGCGGACCGTCACAAGACGCCCTAGACCGCTCGGCTACCCCCCGCGGCATGAGATAATTATCTCTACATAATTTGATGTCGGTCGGTGTGCCCGAGCGGTGCTAGGCGCTTCAGTCTGGAACCGCGTGACCGCTACGGTCGCAGGATCGAATCCTGCCTCGGGAATGGATGTGTGTGATGTCCTCAGGTTAGTTAGGTTTAAGTAGTTCTAAGTTATAGGGGACTGATGACCTCAGATGTTAAGTCTCATAGTGCTCAGGGCCATTTGAACCATAACTTGATCACGAGGATGTAACTGAGAATCTCGAGAAGTTTTGTTTTGTACATATTACATACGTGTGCTTTCTGGTTCAATGTAAAGGGAAGATTTTTATCTGTTCAAATTAAATAAAAAATAAATAATAGGGAAAAATATACAATATTTAATGGTAAATTGTTTTAGCAATCAATAAGAAGAGAATTTTTGGCACTCGTGATAATTTCAGGGGTGCATGATAGCGATGAACGACTCAGTTTCGTGTTAGAACTGACCTGTAGAGAGCAGCGCACTCTGTGCAGTGCTATATAGCAATATCGTCGGGCATGTTGAAGAGATCTTTTGGTGCGCGCTTTCTCGTTATGAATTTCATAAAGTTACTCTGGTTAACATGTCACTTGGAACACGGCAACAAACCTTGGATGTACGAAACAGAAGTCGCAGGGCGCAATATTTGACGCTGGTAGAGCCACCACTGTCTGTCGCTACATAGTCTGACAGACGCTAAATTAAAACGTGTCACCTCGAAGATGAACACAGTTCTGTTGCTCGATACAGAATTTCTTCATTTTGTTACTGTTGTTAATTAGAGGAGATTTGTCAATCGTAATTAGTGATGAACTTTTGTCCTCTCTGGAAGGCATTGGGATTGGACGTATAACTCAGGTGACTATATCACTGAAGACGTCACTAAACACGATGATATGACTCATGTGTATGGACAAAAATATAAATTTTTCAGTTCCACACTCCTAAATCACATTCATAGGTCTATTTGGCAGTAGATTCTTAAGTAACTCCTACAGCCGGCAAACAAATTGTGCATTTAGTGATTTTTTCTTCAACGTATGTTTTATATGAATTCCAGCAATAATCACACTAAATGTGTTTCACTTAACCATAAAAAGTTGTTAGAGGACTTTTAATGTTTTCATTATAAAGTGCATCGAAATCTGAGGCGAAGGGAAAACAGCTAAAAGATTTTCAGTGGTTTTATAGTGACAACAGACAACAGAAAGAAAACAAGCAAATTCATAGAGTCAGTTTTGCAAACCGACGTCCGAAGGAGGTCTATATTGTTATTTCCACAAGGTAGACCATCCCAATGAATACGACATTTCTCTATTAGGCGGTTCACAGTAACAGCTTACTGGCTTTTCTTTCGTTTTCTTTTCTCTTTTCTGATCCAGCAACTCTCTCTTCGGTTAAGTGTTAAAAACTAACGTCACGATGGCAGCGTGAGTGCAACCGCGGCATTCTCATGCTGCATCCTCGTAGTTATTGCAACACCACTAAAATGAATTCATTTTATCAGAACAACCTCTCAGATACATTTTTCGTATGTTGCCTTCGAATGTAACATTGCATCTGGGAACATAGGATGATCTTCAGTGACGATGTCTTCTTCTGAGACTTGGATGTCACGAATAGTCTATGGATTTCGAATATGGTAAATCTTTTCTTTGGGTTTGCACACAGAGAATTTCTCTCGATTACCGTAAACTGGATCGTACGTGACAAGGTGTGCACCAGCAGACTGCACAAATCTGAAGTTTAGTCGATTAGTTCGCGACGTCAGAGCCGTTAAGTGAGAAAGCGTAGTGTCTCAGTTCGTGAACGGACAGCAAGCATAATTTCGGCAGCTGAGGGGATGAAGACTTTCTTGTTCATCATAGCTGACATTACACTGTCGAGTTGGATGAAAGAGCATGGCCAGAAAGCCACTAAATTCAAAAAAAGTCTTTCTTGTAGAGGACGAGACTGGATCTATAGTTCTCTAGAGTTTACGTAAAATGAAGCTCTTGTTACATAAAATGGTAAACTAAATATTTCTTATCCATAGTTAACATTGCTTGACGGCATTTAATGTTGCTATTTACGATCACGAAGAATTTAGGTTTCACCGTGCATGTTTCCAAATTGAAATTGCTGACATGTCTTCTTACAGAGATGCCTTCAAAGCAACATCCTGTTTCTCTTCCCTTTTCTGATGTTCCAGATACTATTTATTATTTCTGATATGGTATAAGTACAACTAATGGGCAGTTCTGTGTGTGTAATGTGTATTGCCCCGATTACTATATTAACAGTGTGGTCGAAAACATTTCTCTTTTGTAGTTCTTTGCTATAATAATTTGAAACTCTACTTTTTGACTTTCGTTTCAGGTATTTTTTGTACTCTTAGTTCCTGTTTATATTATGACTGCATAAGTAAATAGTTTCGTCATGTTGACTTGTAACAATGTCAAGTTCAGATTGGTAGCATCAGCTTGTTCCTTTTTCAGTTTTTATATTTTCAAAATGTGTATTTCACGAGGAGGTTACTGAGTAGTTGTCAATGAATTTCTCTCGCATGATCCAATACGGTCTCCTCAAGTTTTGCTGTCTCTTTCCAGACAAACAGAAAAAGAAATTCAGCAATCAGTCGAAAATCCAGTCTGCATCTTTATTGCCACAGAATAGCCACCTTCATTGTATTTAACAAAGTCATATAAACTCGCCAAGCTTGTGACCGTACATGTTACAATACGACTTTAAGGCTCTAAATGTACGCCTTAAAGTCGTACAGAACATGCGTTGTCACAAGATTGACGAGTCTATATGATTGTGTTAAACTCACTGAAGAAAGGTATTCAATAGGTGAAATCTAGATGTGCAGTAAAACACAGACTTGATTTGCACGAATTCCTTTTCCTCTTTTGAATTATGCCACAGTACGTGTGCACAGCTGTTCCGATGGAGGCGAACTTGGTCTTTCTAGACAACCTTGGCAGGCTTGCTGTGGCGTGAATGAAACAGATTCTCCTAAGTTTATATCAACGAAGATACGTTACATACAATTAGGCTGACACCTGTAACGAAACTTCTCTCTGTACGTCAGTTCGGCTTTGTGAGTACTGTATTCTGTTGCACCATACATTGAAAGAAAATTACTGGTACTAGTAATGCTACATATTCGGCAACCACTCACGAATTGTACACAGTGGTAAAATCCACCACAGGAAAATCAGGGACAAATGTGTATCAATAATGAAGGGGTTTCTACGTTTCTGCTGTTCCAAGTAGTCCCACACATTTTCTACGGGATAAGAATTAGCGAGACAGTCAAGTTGTGATAGGGTGCTTGAATATTTTTCGAGTCAGGAACGTAAGGGGATAGCAATGTGAATACCGTTGTTGTTGTTGTTGTCTTAGGAGACAGGAATGTCACAGCTTAGTCATTATTAATACGTACAATAACGGCCAGCACTTACTCACCGAAACGTATTAAAAAGTCGGCTTCATGTGCATAGTAACAGGAATGAGTGACCCACTTCAAGGTACTGCTACACGTAAGTAATATATCGATTATGTGTTCCCTGTAACCAGTGACTTCGTTGACTTACAGATGACTACGAACATTTATGCCATTTGTTAAATAATGCAGCTGGTTCATGCACAGGAAGTATAATATTGTAAATCATAGGAAAAAAGGGGACGCCTCTCCATATAGGTTAGGTTAAGGCACGAAAGGAAACTGTTAGCGCGTCAAGAGATTCTGGAAGCACGAGTCAACTAGCTTTTGAGGCGTGAACATCTTAAGTTTTCAGTGAGCTCAAGGTGATTATAAAAGTTGATTAAAATGACGTGGATGGAAATGGCTATTATTGGCAGCAACATGGAATCCATTGGTATACTTTAAATTGAAAATTATGACGTCAAGAAGAAATAACTGAACACGTTACACCAAGAGCCACGTTTGCTATATACTGAGTTACATCATCGCCACAGACGACCTTCTCCACATACACCTTCAGGCAAAGTACTGTCTTAGTTCTGTACGTTCATGCATGTGTTTCTCTAATATGATTGTCAAAGTGTAGCAGTGGATTGTGTATCTTCCTTTTTCACTGTCACTAATCTTGTCAGGATACTATTCCGATTTCATGAATATTCCGAACGTTAAATCAAAGTGAAAGTCTTGAAATAACTATTACAAATAATTAAAGAGAAAGTGATATATTAATTGGAATCATAATAGGTTTTTTTGCGTGACCATCTTCCGGAGCACCCGTTAAAATCTGTTTCTATTGGTTATCCATCTTGAGCTGACTGCAATGTAATTAAAAGGGATTATCCAGATGCGTTTCGCTTTTATTTATAAAGCATCTTCCATGGTTGTTTCGCATATTGAATGAATACGTTTGTACATTTCTGATTGTTTTTGGTTAAAAGCAGCCTTTTGTTTATAAAGTTGGTGTGCAAGCTTCTTACGGTGTTCCTTTAAATATTCTGCTCCTTGCTAGCAGGGGTTGGCATCGAAATACTTGGACTCATATTTGCGCTTGGCAGTTTTTGCCATTCTGCAGTATTTTTCGCACTGCATTATTTACACTTCACTTTTGTAAACTGTTTCTCATTCCGCACAGTAACAGTGTTTATGTCTGTTCGTTTGTTTTCGTTCCAGTTGTGTGTGTTGCCCACCTTTGAAACTACTTGTTTGTTCCGTGTGTGTGTGTGTGTGTGTGTGTGTGTGTGTGTGCGTGTGTTGTGTGTTTGAGTTAGTGAAAATTTGGGAATTGTCTTGTATGTTAGATAGAGACGTGAAAGGAGTGCGAGTGGGTTGACAATTTTTTTCTTTTGTGGGGGAGGGGGGTGGGGGAGCGGACATGGGCCTGGACGGTGATAATAGGACATTGGGAGATAGTAGTGGTAAATGGAGCCTCTGGTTATATGTGTAGATTTAATGTTATATTAAGAGGTAAATCAGCTTAAAGAAAACTACCACATCCAAAAAATTGTAACAGAAAATAAACAACTCATAAATGATCAGACCAACTTTGTAAACCACACACTCTTTAAACTGATTGACCACTTAATATAACATTAAATATACACGTATAACCACAGACTCCATTTACCACTACCATCTCCTCACAGTTTCTGTCTTATAATCACCGTCCAGGCCCATTCCCGCTTACTCCCCCACTCCCCCCACCCCCCCGACCCCCCACACGACCTCCACAAAAAACTGCCAACCCATCCCCATTCTTCTCACGTCTCTACCTAACACACAAGACAATTTCACACTGATACACACACAAGGAAAAAACAAGTAGTTTCAAAGGTTGGCAACACTCACAATGGGAACAGAAACATACAAACCAACATAAACACTGTTACTGTGTGGAGTGACAAATAGTATACAAAAGTGAAGTGTAAATAATGCAACGCAAGAAATACTGCAGAATGGCAAAAAGTGCCAAGCGCAAATGTGAATCGAAGTCTTTCGTTGTCAGCCGCTGCTAGCAAGGAAGGAAGGAGCAGAATATGTAAAGGAACACGGTAAGTAACTTGAGCACTAACATTATAAACAAAATGCAATTTTTAACTTAAAACAACCATATGTATCTATCCAATATGCAGAATAACCACGGAAGATGCCTTATAAATAAAAGCGAGACGCGCCTGGTGTAATTCTTTTTAATCAAATTGCAGTCAGCTCAAGACAGATAACCAATAGTCGCAGATTAGCTGGAATTATTTTATTGATACGAAAGTAGGCCTTAGCCTAGATGTACTCCATGAGTTAGTTAAAGAGTGCCGATTTACATAATAGTAGAAGCATATTTACTGGAAGTTCCGTAAAAATTAATATTATTAACGTATGTTAAATGACAAAAAAGTTCCAGTTAGTAATTACAAGGTACTTTGCTACCCATAACAGATAAAGAGCCGGCACCAACTAAAGAAGTACAACTGAACTGTAATCAATGAAATTTGTTTATTTGTATTGATGTATATATCCTGCTAATGTGTTGGTTGGTGAGAAAGTTACAATACTGGACAGTTTAAGTGTCGCCCGCCCTCCACCCCCGCCACGCTATAGTAATTAAAGTAACAGTGGAAGTTTACTTAAATTTTATATAGTTATTCTTGAGGTTTGTGTGTATTTAAAAGCTTGAACCGAAATAACAAATCCAAGCACAACAGACTCAGGGCTCCCAAGTGCGAAACATGTAACTGTATACTGAAAAAGAATATCTGTATGGAATAGCTACAACTCGTGTTCGTTTTTGGTAAAGTAGATGCTCTGTAATTGAGTCAAAAGTACTAATTATCGTAGGTAAAGATTTGGGGCACTCCATATTCTACACAATAGTGCTTGCCCTGAAACAATTAGTGTACGTTACTGTTACATAGTTTGTTGTAATAACCGTGTCAGACCGTTGGTGAGTTTATGACTACCTTTATTGTAAATGCCTGTTAGTGTGTTCGTATCTGATTAAAATCGTTTCTCTTACAGAAGTGTGGCATAATTTAGCTGTTATTTTACATCAAGAAACCATTACTAGAAATTTTGTTCTTAATTTTCTCCATTCACAGCTGGCGCCCTTACTTAGATAAATAACCACAGTTGTACTTTTTGCTAGACACCATTCGTCCGATCCAACTGTAATTAATTCCACTCCTTTCAATAACCTCTTTTCTGCATGCGCCACAATGCTACTAGGATCTGTTAGCGACGGTCCGACAAATACTGCCAATAACTATTTTCCATTATATTCTTACTGACAGTAACTACTTTCTATTAGAATCAATGTCACTTTACTACTTGGCTCACGTAAACAGTTATAATAAATACACAAAGGAGAGGATATCCCTTGGTATTTCATGACTTCATGAAGATTTGAAACAGAGTTCGGGAACTGATAATGTAAACAGCACGGAAGTTTTGTTGCATCGTCAATACAGTAGACTTTTTATATGTCTCTATATTCATGCGACTATGATTTTTTAATCTAACAACGTAATTTTTAACGGTAAGAGAGACACCTAAGACGAGCAATATAACGATATAATATTTATTAATAATAATCTGCAAAATCTGCCATAAAGAAACTGCACGGTTTCAATTCGATTTCTGTGTAAACATGGCACAATAAGACTGAAGCTGAATGAGCTCGACATCATTGACCACCACGATAAGCAATACATTTCACTGTTACTTTTGTAATGTACTGTCCGTTTCAAGGGCTATAAAAATCAGTAAAACAATGAAAACACGTTGGTTCCTGCATTTAGTGTGTTTTCCTCAATACCATAGTAGGCAAAAATTTCAGCTGTTAACAATGAAGCAAATTATATATCTTTTGCTAACTAGAATTTTCTGGAAAACTTATATCATTAAGCTCAATCGTTTATGATCTATTGCGGATGTACAACATTATCAAACAAAGTTCGTTTATGACGTTTAAGGACTGGTAGATGTTTAAAAAATCTCGTGGAGGTGTAGTTACACAGCTGCTCACTAGCGAGTGGTTCTCTGAAATGATATCCAAGATGTCTTCTCATATACCGTGTGCTGTTTCAGAGATTATACTGAAACTGGCTTCTCTATGCTGATATGGGATAGAGACATCTACGAATGAAGAAATTCCCTAGCACGGCAAACGACCAGCATTCAGATAGCCTATACTGCAGGTTTCTCATGACTTGTAGATGACTGTGAATAATTACTCTAACGTCATGCGATAGTAACGGACGCTGCGGATGACAAGAAAAACAAAATTCGTAACGATTCGTTTCTTTCTGTTTTATGGATTACTTTGATGTATTAATTACAGAAACTGAGTTTATTCGCAGCAAATAATTTTCGTTGAAGGAGTCATTGGTCAACAGCAATTAATGCTTGTTTTTAACGCCGCTATCTGTCGTGCAGAAGGCTTTAAATGAAACGCCAAAAAGGAAGTACATCATCAAAAGTACGACAACAGTAATTATTTGGTCAGTAAACTTCCACTCTTCAAGTAAGACTGTGTGAAACCAATAGAGGGCAAACGTATCACGTTTTCGTAATAGACATTTCATTACCTTAAATGGGTTCAGTTTAACTTCTGGGATGATTGTTAGTAGTAATTGTTATCAAAAGCAACACATCATAATCCCTACGGTATTCGATTGGGGACTGTTTAGAATGCATTTTCTGATGTGATGGTCTACTGGGCGTACAAAACTCATACCAGCGTAGCTTGGAGGACCGGCGTTCGTGCCGTCGTGGTTTATTTACACGTGGTCGTTTTCTGAGTGACGCTTATATTTGCCCAACACCAGGTTACAATTCTTCCTTTTCTCTCAGGAACCACAGACATCAGTTCCATAAAAATTGTAGAATATTATTGGACGAACATCTACATCTACGTGACTACTTTGCAAATCACACTTAATTGCCTGGCAGACTATTTTTCCACCGTGTAGAAAAAATGAAAACTTAAAATTTGGATGAAACTGTGAAAATCGATTAAGAGATATCAACCTCAGTGAGAAATAACAACATTTTGTTGCATACTCAAGAATAATTTAACTGTCCACTATTTAGAAGCCACATGTTTCGAGCACATTCACACGTAATACTACTCGGGATTTCCTTTTTAACCTGCGTCCACTTTTCTAAGAATATTTTTAATTTCTTCATTCCAACAAACCTTCACTTTTTTGTTTATTTTCTGAAATATCATACGGTATCGACGTTAAGTTAACTTTAAGTATCTAAAATCTCTATTCAGGGTGTTCACTTTAACTGAAGACACTGAAATATCTACAAAACTATACATCGGATCCAAAAAAGTTATATTCCAATCTGACTGTCTCGGATTAGGACATCAAGTGATACCACACTCGAACCTCCATCCCACCCCATGTGTGAGTGCCGGGGAAAACTTTGAAATCTGCAATAGGAAGCCCAGTTTTTTAATTTCAGATTAAGATTACGAGGCAAAACCTACATAGGTTTTGACTGAAGCACATTCTTCGTTTCACCACACTTGGCTCTGTAATCGGACGAACAGAAATGGGTACTCAATTGTAATTTATGACCCGCTACTCAATGGCCCTTCAATTTTCCAATGGCACGTGGGACACCACCTCCATTGTGCACGGGTAGGACACGCCAGTATTTCATAACTTTTAAGTGGAAACCCCATTCGCAGCATAGAAAGTGTACCCAGCAGAGTTCTAGCCGTCATAAAGACGAACAATGGAAACTTTTGAGCAGATAGCGTATTCTTTCGTTTTCCCAGTTTAAGGAACTGAACCTTCCCTTAAGGCTGTAGTTAATAGTCTTCATGATATGGAATCTCCTTGGCGACACCTCCTTCAAATCCGAAAACCGCATTGTCCTTATGAAGTCTAATGGAAGCTACAGGACGTAAATTTCTCTTATTAGCATTTGGGCCGTCCCCATTCAGCTTCTGAACAGTTTAATGTCAGTTACGACGATACGAATCCAAGGACAACGCATCACCCAGTCCCTGAGCGGAGAAAGTCCCTGAAACGGCTAGGAATCAAACTCGGACCTCTCCGCTTATCAATCCACCGCGTTGACCGCACAGCTACCGAGGCAGAAAAGGACGTATATACACATTCGTGAGTATGCTAATGTAAGTGTATATATACGACTTTCAATGCTTTTTTTCACAATTAGTTTATTCCATATACAATCTTGGTTTTCAAGAAGGAAAACATGTGATATTTGCCCTTTTAATTGACGCGATATTATTAATGACCAGGAAGAATCTCGATTCAGCAGCAGCAATCAGTGCTTTCCTTGAAAGGTGGTTAACAGGCAAAAGGCGTCGCTACGCTGTTGTTCCTTAACAAGACAGTCCCATGTCTGCTAGAGAAGTTCGCTCTCTACGCCTATTGTGCCACAACTTCCCCTCGAGGGGTTCGGAAGTAATTACCAAGATTGTGCAGACAAATATGATTGTTCTCAACTTCTGACAAGTCTTTGGCACAGCTCCACATGGATATTTTATCAACGAATAGAGCACGCTCTGAAAATCAACTCGTATTACCCCGCTCGAGCGCGCCAAGAATGAATAATAAGGGACTCAACGTTTTGTGTAAGTACGCCGTGGAAAGATAAGTTACTGCCGTGGCTTTATTTTTGGGTGTCGTGACTGTATGAGAATGTTCAAATGAAAACAAAATGTTATTTTCAGTAGAGGCGACACATGGGCACACGCATACCCGTACAAAATAATTTTCGGAGCAAAAATTGCCAAATGTATCTCCTTTCATATCAACAGTGACATTCACGTAGATAGTTCGAGTTATCAATGAGGTGTACATTTTCTCTTAATAACCAATAAATTCCAAAACATGTTTTCGTTTCGGTTAAAAGCAGTTAAAATGTTTCTTGGAATCATGGAAGGAACCGAGTGACACCAGTCATTAAACTAATACAGATCTCTATGGGGGAAACATATTTTCAGACAGACTCCTTATCTTAAATGAAAGTGTAGAAAATAAAGTACGTTGAGATTGAAGTTCGAAATAATATTGTGGAAACTTGTTGCTCTCAGTCCATCACGCAACTTCTCCGATCTATGAAATTAACTTGTTTGTTGTGTGCCACGTAAAAACTGCTGTGGAAGTGTTAATTATTATTGATACAATGTACATTTCTATTGCTGCCCCTTTGAGAGTCTAATGAGAAGTTTTAGAAGGTGAGACCAGGAGAAACAGATGTTTCATTACAGCCATGGTTCAAATGGCTCTGAGCACTATGGGACTCAACTGCTGTGGTCATCAATCCGCTAGAACTTAGAACTACTTAAACCTAACTAACCTAAGGGCATCACACACACCCATGCCCGAGGCAGGATTCGAACCTGCGACCGTAGCAGCAGCGCGGCTCCGGACTGGAGCGCCTAGAACCGCACGGCCACCGCCGCCTTACAGCCATGAATTCAACTTATTTTATCTGCCCTTAACTGACACAGTCACTGTGCTTGAGTACATGTATTATTGATTGAGTTGAATAAAACATCTCGACACAAGTTACCCAATCATAACTGTCACCACTTCTTTACATCTTTAACACTTCAACAGTTTCAAAATATCTATCATCTGCGTAAAAGACATTAAGTAATTGAATCGTCAGTTTCCGAGTCGTAACTTCGACCACTATTGGTAAAGAGCATGTGAAGGCTGTTGAAAATATTACGTGGACTGTGGCGTTAGCTGCTGTGTCACTGCGAATATTTTTATGTGTAGGTACAGAATACGGCGATCAGTTGCAAGTAGTCCCAAAAGGTTTTCCTCCGTCAGTTTATCGCTCCTGAAATTCAGTCAGATTGTGCAGCTTAGAAAAAACGTATTGCTGACGTATCCGACAGTCTTTTGTTTCTTTTTTCCTTCCTGAAGGATATATATACGAAGACAATCTAGAAATACCCGATGAAAGAGTTTGAAATGGAATCACAAGCTGCAATCAAATCTAATCAGTGCAGACAATCACCACTTGCAGTATCATAGAATATACGTTTAATAGTAACAAAGATTGAGTAGGTGTTTTCAGGATAGTCTTTGGTAAATATTACAGGAAACAGCGTACGTATGAAGTAGTATGGTGGCGAAATAGCTACAGATGGAAGATGACATGAATGTCACCTAAACCTTCGACTGGAGTTATTTCAACAGTGTCCCTTGGATTCTCAGTCTGCAATCACCCTGAGGAAATGTGATACCCACAGTCCACATTCATGTGTGGAAGCTGAACTACATGTGGATCTGCAGTTTCGTACGTATCCACGATCACTCCTCTCTAAAGAGAATAGCGTGGTGGATTATTGCTTTGAAGTCATGGTCGCTCTTTGAGTATCGTTTTTAGATTTCTGCACGAAACTCTGCTATTACCTTACATTTGTGCTATCGCTGGTTTCCGAATGATGTAGTTTTATCTTGTGTTTATTCGAACCTTTTAAGTTTTCTACTTAATCACAGTGTTTGAATTATGGATGATAAACCGTACTGAGACAGTAAGTACTGTCTTTTAACTATTAGATTATGACGTCACTCTCGGTGCACTGTTTCTTTCTATTCTAAAAGTGATGGCTGACACTAATTTCTCATACTCATTTATACCAATAAATGGTTTATATATTTATTTGTTTCGTATCATAAGTGCTGCATATATTATCCTTAAAAACTACGAGGGTATTCCGAAAGTAAGGTCCGATCGATTGCGAAATGGAAACCATAGTGAAAATCCGATAAAGCTTTGCATAGGTGTGTAGGACAGTGTCTCTAGTATGCCCATTGGTCGCGTCACGTCTGCCTTTTCAGTTTTGAGTGCACAGTGAGCATCTAAAGACACCTAAAAAACAGTGTCTCCCACCAACTATGAGTGCCCGTGAGAGATTTCGCCTCATTCGATGCAGCCCACACAAAATGACTGCCATGCGTTTCGTTCTTCATGACAGTTCTCGGGCGCACTCTGCAGGGGCAATGAGAAAGCCCATGCAGCGTTTTCGATCGCAAGTGTTTGATCGCTATTCATACAGCCCGGAATTTGTTCTATCTGATTTTCACATCTGCTGACATGAGCCGCTGGCTATGAAGTCAACGTTTTGGCACAGACAGCGAACTGCAGATCAGCGTAGAGAATCGGCGAGAAGTGCAGGCGGTTGCCTTCTATGACGAGGGTATTGGAAACTTGGTACAACGCTACGATAAATGTCTCATACGGAGCGGCGGCTACGTAGAGATGTTGCTGGAAGGTGTGGCTGACTATTGCAAAAAAACAGTTTTGACTTCCACTGCGGTTTCCATTTCGCGACCGATCGGACCTTACTTTCGGAATAAGCCTCTTATATGTTGTACCGACATACGGCAAATGTCGTCATGGCAAAAGACGACAAAAATTGGAACTATACATGAACCTGAGTGCTTCAGCCACATCCTGGGTCCTTTTAAGTATAAGCGGTTAGAAGCAGTACGAAAATAAACATTTACAACTTCAGTATTAATTATTCCATGAAAGACTATTTCGGTCGAGAAAACTGTAAGCCCAACAGCGATGTAACTGGCGAGTAAGTCTTCCAACGCACACATTACCGATGGAACGGACGGAAGTACAAATGCTTGATAGTGATCGACTCTTCACAGTCTGACAGTGTGACTTAGTTCGCAAACTCCATCCATCTTGCTATGGATATTATTTTTCTTCTTGTCCACTGTTTACTCTGTATGGAGACATCCAAATCTTCCAGCGAATTTTTCCACCAGATGTCAATATTTCTCTAGTTTTGCAAATACTAGATTCTAGCTCCCCTTAGCTCGTGTCTAGCTGCACTACACACGGTACTTAAAGGACTTTGAAACGTTCTCTGCGCCTCATCCTCGAAACCTACTTGGCATCGGCGAAGTCCGCGGTCAGAATGCAAGCACTATTAGCGTTGTGCAGATTGCAGGGTATATTGCTGTGTAGATGTATTAGTAAATGTTTACTAGCAGAATTGGATTAACCCTCTGCACTGTTGCACTCTTGGATCAGTGTGAATGAGGGCCGTTAGCGTCGCTTTGTTCTGCGAGGTAGGTTAAAACTGTCACTCCTATACCATTAATACGTGCTCTGTTGCAATGTAACTACTTTCAGAAAAATTCCGAGATTGGACTACCAGACTGGAAAATATACATCTTAAATACTCCTCATCTCCCCCGTAACTGGTTTCTAACAGCTCTCTCGATAAATTCGCCCATAAACAGTAAGGATAACAGTTCAAAGTCAAAAAGGAAAAAGACACATTAAAAATTATGATTCCACTGGAAATAGACGGAATTTATTGTCTCTCTGATGAACACCACTGGGTCCATATTCTGCAGGTTCTTTCTGCCAAGCAACAGCTCACGAAGCAGCAGTGCTGTCTCTAATATCAGAAACTTAAGCAGATTTCCACGTTCACGCACGAGAATGCACTTGCGAACGCTTTCGAAGCTTTCCGTGAAGGCGAAGTGATTTTATTGATCACCGATGGTTACTGATAATCTGTTTCATGCACCCAACGTTTTAGGAAAACACCATGGTCAAAAGCTACTGGCCGTCCTTCAACTTCACGAGCTCCAGAAGTTCTCCACGACACTGATTTTACATCCATGCATTTCACAAGCCAACCTCAGGAACAGAATGCAGACATTTTCATCTGTCGTTTCTTTCTCTCGCTAATAGCGTCCTTCAGCAGATGGCGGCTTGCTGCCCCAACTCTTCTGAAGTTTATTTCCAACAGTTGCCTGCAAACGTCATCCAGCATGAGAAAGTCACTAGCCCCTTAGCCAGTGTAGCAGGCCCCGACCACAACCCATTTGTAAGGATTTATAAATATGTCAGAAAAACCAGCCCATTGGCTACAGACACTGAACAAACCCCCCCCCCCCCCCACCCTACTCCACGTTCCCCGGATACCAAATCTGCTTCTGGTGCCCTGATAGCAAAAGGACGACCATATTCCCACATCTATATATACATCTATACTCCACAAGCCATCTTGTGGTGTGTGGCAGAGGGTATTATGTGCACCAACATAATTCAAGCCTCCCCCCACCCCTTTTTCATGATACAGTCAAGAATGGTTCGCGGGAAACATAGCCAGGCCATAGCCAGGAGTGATATATTTCGAGTTAAACTGCTAGAGTTAAACTGCTCAGGAAGCTATTCCTGGACTTCTGCCTCTGTGTAGATGGTATATGAGAATACAGAAGGTGGTATTTATTTTGTTCCACCTTGCAATCTTCTGCATTTGCGGCCATTTAAAGTCTAATGCTATGCGGTTTGATTCCAGCTAGCATATACACTCTGTCTGTGAGTGTCGACTTAAGATGCTCTGTAATAAACGTGCAGGTTTCATTCAAGATTTCATCAATTTTTTGTTGGTTGGTTGATTTGGGGAAAGGGGAAAAAACAGTGAGGTCATCGGTCCCATCGGATTATAGGAGGATGTGAAAGGAAGTCGGCCGTGTCGCTTCAAAGGAACCAACCCGACATTTGCCTGAAGCGATTTAGGGAAATTATGGAAAGAGTAAATCAGGATGGGCGGACGCGTGTTTGAACCGTCGTTCTCCCGAACTCGAATCCAGAATTATAACCAGTGCGCCACCTCTCTCTGCAAGTTTTTTAAATTTTTTTTTTGTTCCGTCTTATAATCTGTAGGCTAACACCAGAGTGAAATGACTGACTTGATCGCAGTGTGATAGCCCCATGTGCTAGCTCCAAACTTCCTTATAAATTGCTTCTAGCAGGTACTTTCTACTCTGACGCCACAGTTTAGTTCATATATAACTGCGCAGTTCAAGGCGACATAAGATCCTTTGGGCTGATATTAGGCCTAGTACTCAAGCTCAGAACTTGCCCACACGACTGTCAATTGGTTATTACCTTCCTTGTTTCTCACATATCTATGTTTTGGATACATCACTGTTGAATAATTTCTACAGTATTCGGTGAAGTCAGAAGATTAATTTGCAAGACGTTCCTTCAGAATCTCATTTACTTTATTCATTGGAATAATCCTCAGGAAGAATAGTACACCTGTGAAGCAGGTAGCTTACAAATACTAGAGTATTGCTTGTCAGTCCGTGACGCTTAAGAGATAGGATTGATAGAGGAAATTCAGAAGATCATAAAAAGAACAAGGCGTTTTACGCCAATTTTGTTTAGAAAGCGTGAGGCAGATGCTCATCTATCTCCAGAGAAAGGCACTACGAGAGGTGCATTCTGTATCACGGAGAGTTATACTGTTTAAAATTCCTAGAGTGTAGGGCCAATCAGTACAGCCGGCCGGAGTGGCTGAGCGGTTCTAGGCGCTACAGTTTGGAACCGCGTGACCGCTACGGTCGCAGGTTCGAATCCTGCCTCGGGCATGGATGTGTCTGATGTCCTTAGGATAGTTAGGTTTAACTAGTTCTAAGTTCTAGGGGACTCATGACCTCAGAAGTTAACTCCCATAGTGCTCAGAGCCATTTGAACCAATCAGTATAGTGCTCGAGGTATAGCTCTAGAAACGACTGTCAACGTAGAGTGAGAGGGATTCCGATTTACATGGAGGCTTACCGGCAATCGTTCTTCCAAGGCACAAATGGCAACTGGAACAGGTGGGGAGTCGAGGAGAGGAGTGGAATTACAGTAGTAACCCGTGTACCCTCCGGGACACACCATAATGAGCCTTACAGAGTAGACATGTAGATGTAAATGCGGATGGAGGTGAATAACACACACAAGCAGTGTTCCGATTCAAACTGCTGTTTCTTATTTATATAAATGATATGCCTTCTAGTATTACAGGTGATTCAAAAATATTTCTGTTTGCTGATGACAACAGCTTGGTAGTGAAGGATCTTGTGTGTAATATTGAAACAGTATCAAATAATGTAGTTCATGAAATAAGTTCGTGGCTTGTGGAAAATAATTTGATGCTAAATCACAGTAAGACTCAGTTTTTACAGTTTCTAACTCACAATTCAACAAGAACCGTTATTTTGATCACACAGAATGGGCATATTATAAGCGAGACGGAACAGCTCTAGTTCCTAGGCTTTCGGATAGATAGTAAGCTGTTGTGGAAAGCCCATGTTCAGGATCTTGTTGAGAAACTAAATGCCGCTTTATTTACCATTAGAACAGTATCTGAAATAAGTGACAGTTCAACACGAAAAGTCGTCTACTTCGCGTATTTTCATACGATTATGTCATACGGTATTATTTTTTGGGGTCATTCTTCTGATTCAAAAAGGGTATTTTTGGCTCAAAAACGGGCTGTTCGGGCTATGTGTGGTGTAAGTTCGAGAACCTATTGTCGACCCCTATTCAATAGTATGGGAATTCTGACATTGCCCTCACAGTATATATTTTCTTTAATGTCGTTTGTTGTTAGCAATATTAGCTTATTCCCCAGAGTTAGCAGCTTCCACTCAGTTAATACTAGGCAGAAATCAAATCTGCATGTGGAATGCACTTCCTTGACTCTTGTGCAGAAAGGAGTGCAGTATTCTGCTGTATCCATTTTCAATAAGCTACCACAAGAACTCAAAAATCTTAGCAGTAACCCAAACACTTTTAAGTCCAAACTGAAGGGTTTCCTCATGGCTCACTCCTTCTATTCTGTCGAGGAGCTCCTGGAAGATCTGAAAAATTTGGCAAATTTCAGTGTTACAGTGTTGATTTTCTTTATTTAAACTTACGAATTGTCACCTGAATATGTTTCTTATATTTCATTTTATCTGTTTCTACTTTCGTGTTATAATTTCATGTATTGACTCGTTCCATGACCATGGAGACTGTCCGCAGCTCTTGGTCGTGCGGTAGCGTTCTCGCTTCCCACGCCCGGGTTCCCGGGTTCGATTCCCGGCGGGGTCAGGGATTTTCTCTGCCTCGTGATGACTGGGTGTTGTGTGCTGTCCTTAGGTTAGGTAGGTTTAAGTAGTTCTAAGTTCTAGGGGACTGATGACCATAGATGTTGAGTCCCATAGTGCTCAGAACCATTTGAACCATGGAGACTTCTCCTTAATTTGATCCCAAGGAACAATAAATAAATAAATAAAATCGGGATTCTGAAGCGAAGTGACTGTTGAATTTGAAGGTCGGCGTACAGAGGCTTCCACAACAAGATACGAACTTCAGATCCAACCGCTAGACAGTGTACTTATTTGCTGCAGCGAACCACGGGTGGGAATTATCTGCTTGATGGATGCTGTCGATGCCAATCCCTGAAATATTACATGTCGGCTGAGTGGCGGGTTATTGCGATTCTCGCATTTAGACAGCGGAAAAAGTCGCAGACGCTAGCTCGGATAGAAGTCTCTGAGTGCGGGAGCTCCTTCACTAAAAGAATCCGAAGAAAAAGGTGTATTTTTGGCGGAGCAGAGAAGAGGGCGTGGTGCATCTTTGTGCTGGGAGGGAAGAGCAGTGTTGAGCGTGGCCAGGGACGTTAAGCAGCGGCGCCGTAAAAGAGCGGCCGCCTCTAAAAGCCGAGAGGCGACCTGCCGGCTGCGACGACCTGCCAATGCTCCCGCGCTGAGTACACACGCCTCTTCCCGGGTTTACGATTTGCAACTCACACCCTATCGGAGCTACACTATTGCCATGCGTCCCACGGACGACCCCAGTGTAGCCTGTAGTGTTACTTCCATTCGTTTGTTATTATTTGAGCGGTTAACTTTCGGCGAAGATTTTTCCCGAACTGCTCACACAATTATGGCGGCACGAATTTCCTTCGAGACACTATGTACAGGGGTTGCAAAAAACAATACCAACTTTATGATATAATTCTGTTGAATACTCCGGCCTTTCTATCAACCTAAGAGCGATTGCAACTAGAGTTGGGCTCTACCAATAATACAGTTCGGTAGTTTTGATAAACTCAATAAATGTAGTAAATGGTGGAATCAACGGTAGCACTGGTAGGGAAAGAAACATAAATGAATGAGTAATGTGGAATGAATGAGCGCATCATTTGAAACTCATCTTATTCAGTGTTCGTCCATTTTTTATTTTATATCCTTACAGTAAGTTTATAAATAATAAAAACTAGGCATTCGCGTAACTTCTGCGCTTTTATGCAACCAAAGCAATTACTTTTGATGCACGTACTGTTTACATGCACAAAAATAAAAAAAATAAAAAAATATTATTGTTGTTTTGCAGTCAGTAGAGCATTATTCATCATGACCGAACGTAAGAGTTTCCTGATACACAAAAATAAAATTGTTAATGTTCTTTTATACCTTAATTTTGTCCATAGTTTTTCAGTGTTTCGTCCGCGACTGTTTCACTTTCGTAAAATGAAGAACAAACCACCTTCAGTCACAAGTTGCGTTTATTTACTGCATTTCGAGCCCTGTAGGGTCATCTTCAGGTGCTTTTTAGCGATTTACATCAGGTTATTTAGTTGTTTGCCTGTTCATATTACATTTTTGTGTTACAACATGGTATATTGTTGATATAAGTTTAACAGCGTTAATAATATGAAACTAACTTACAGTTTAACATTGTATGATGTCTGCTTCTGTTGTGCAGTTGGTATACACAATACACATCTTTAATTTTGCAGTGCATTCAGGGATATATACAAAGTCACATACTTTTTCGCACATTGTAGTAGCAGAACCTAAACATGCCAACTGCACAACAGAAGCAGACATCATACAATGTTAAACTGTAAGTTAGTTTCATATTATTAACGCTGTTAAACTTATATCTACAATATACCATGTTGTAACACAAAAATGTAATATCAACAGGCAAACAACTAAAAAACCTGATGTAAATCACTAGAAAGCACCTGAAGATCAGCCTCCAGGGCTCGAAATGCATAGTGTAGTAAATAAACGCAACTTGTGACTGAAGGCGATTTGTTCTTCATGTTCTTTTATAGTCTTCAATATGACCAAAATCAATAGTTTCCTGTTATTATTTCGTTATGCGTTTTTTTCTGTTTTACCTTTTGTTGAGGAAATTGCGTTTCCTAGCGCTATATGATCAGTATGTAAAGTTTTCTTTGTTTTTACTAAAACTTCCCCCGGTATCACGTTACAAATCAACAAGCTTCGAATAAAACCTGAATTAAATACTGACAGTTTCAATTTTGCTATTAATACTTTTCATTTTTAAGTAACAGACAGGAGGATAACTATGTAGAACGAAAATTTTCCGTAGGTCGATGGCCCTTTATAAATCCTCACTCACTTTCTAGACGGTTCACCGCTTCCGGTTTTTTTGGGATTCTAGTAAGACACTGATCGCTTGCATACAGAAAGCGATCGTTCTCAGGTAACGCCCGATAGGTATGCAACACTCCTAATGTACAAGTAACACGGGTACGATCTTAAATGACCAAAGCTACTAGGAAAACTACCGTAGTCTTCACTAACTTATTATAGCCTACAGTAGCCTACGGTAATTTTACAAGTCTAGCTTTAAGTATCTGGTCAACATCCAAACGCTTGCTTCATACAGAAAAGCTCTTTTTTATCGCAGCCTAAATTTTCATGTAATGACGGTTGGTACTGATGTAGCACTGTAGATACTTTCGGCTGTAATATAAAAGTGGTTTAAATTATCGTTCCCTTTGGTATCAGTAATTTTACTTGCATTATTGTATCAGCACTCATCAGTTGATCCAAGTTTCCTTTTTGCAAGCTACGCCTAAATTAGTATTACTTGTTAAAAGTCGGAACACCATCTTATTCTCAGTGACGTGATAGGTTTTATGGGGGATAGCTTCATGAACTAGTCACATCATCTCTGGTGCGAGGACAGTGCTCAAATTATTTTCGATAACTTTATGTAAAAAAAGTTTTCGTGAAGGTATTAAAGTATCTTACTCTACATCTACATCAGCACTCAGCAGCTCACCGGGCGGTGTGTGGCGGCGGGTGCTTCTACAACCACTAATTGATTCTCCCTTCCCTGAACGGCGCATTAAAAGAACGGTTGTCAATCAGCCTTTGTATTAGCTGTAAGTCAAAATAAATAGATTCTGACAAAAATTTGCATCTAAAAGATGATGTCTTAATTAGTATTAATTAATTAAAACAGCGTAAAAATTCATATATTGCAATTTTAGATTGCTACTTTTCTATTCGAACTAAATCAGCTGATATACGCAACAGCATTCAGTTAAATTCTTATTGTGAAATTTTTGTAGTGAATTTTTCTTTTTTACGTTTCTAGCCCTTCTGCCCTAATTTCAACCCATTTGAATCAACATACTGTAAACGTGATTTGTATGCTAAAACAACTGACAGTCTCTGGATTCTGATTTTTATTGTGATACACGGCATTTTTCCTGAAATTGTCTTTCAACTCAGTTTAAAATTACAGAAAGTGTAGTTATAATTAAAATCACTGTTTTAAATACGACGTATGGCGTGGTTGACACCAAAACAACGACGTCTCATGCTAGCATTACAAGAGAAGTTGCTTCAGCTGTAGCTAGGCAGGGCTTCATCCCACAACAACAGGCATGGCTGACACTTTCTGTAAGTTGGAACTTCATTATCGTATTAATCAATGATGTGACCGCAACACTAATAACATCCATGTGCACTTGATTATTGCGAATAAACAACAATGTCTTCGATTTACCTTGTTATTCAGACCAAAATATCACATCGGACGTGAAATAAAGCCGGGGACTTGTAACTGTGGAAAAACTAAAACAAAGATAAGTATGAAATTAGAATTATATTAATACCTTCAACTGCTGACGGGCGTTGGTATATATCAACGGGGACAGGTGAAAATGTGTGGCCCGACCGGGACTCGAACCCGGCATCTCCTGCTTACATGGCAGACGCTCTATCCATTTTTTTTCGGCGTAGCGGACGTCACAGGACATCCGTTGAAATTCGTGTATAGCGCGACTGGAGAGACTATCTCGCGCACGCCTCCCGCGAGACCCATATTCTCACCTTGTATGTCCATACACTACATACGTAGTGTCCCACCCCAACACATTCATTACTCGTGGAAGACATTCTTTCCAAGTCCCGTAAGAGTTCGGGGAATATGTGTGCATCCGCAACAGAAGAAGAAGGTCATGGCCGGTATTGCCAGAACTATGTAAAATTAGAAAAATTGGAACTCGTAAGGAGGTTTACCGATAATTATTCTTCCCACGCATCATTCGCGGATCGATCAGAAAATGGGAAAAAATATTGAGGTAGCAGAAGTACCCTCCACCAGACAGCATGAGGTGGATAATGATGTACAGGCGCAGACGTATTGATCAAAGTCACTTTTGATGATCAGTTACGTTTAAGATACTTGGCACGCCTGCCAACTGGGAAGTCGAGCAACTGTAGCTTTCAACGTAACCATCCGACGGTTTTGATTCATACAGACGGGTACGGACAATGTTTCTCCCCTGTTAAAGTCCACAAATCGGATACAAAGATGTTGAATAATAGTGGTATACTATGTTCACAAACCGTACGGTGGCTTACGGATGTACAGGCGTAGATTTACAGGCAGATGAGATACCAGATCCAATGCACATGTGCTGAAGTAACACACAACGAATTAATCCGAAACGTGACACAAGGAAATGTAGGACTCAACATACATACTCCGCAATCCACCATACGGTGCGTGGCCGAGGGTAAAGTTTCAGTATAGCACACACTGGCTGGAAATACCTTCCACACTACTTCCACCCGGTCAACGGCCTTGCCGCAGTGGTAACAACGGATCCCGTCAGATTACCGAAGTTAAGCGCTGTCGGGCTGGGCTAGCACTTGGATAGGTGACCATCCGGTCCGCCGAGCGCTGATGGGAAGCGGGGTGCACTCAGCCCTTGAGAGGGAAGCTAAGGAGCTACTTGATTGAGAAGTAGTGGTTCCGGTCTCAAAAACTGACATACGGCCGAGAGAGCGGTGTGCTGACCATATGCCGCTCCATATCCGCATCTAGTGACGCCTGTGGGCCGAGGATGACACGGCGGCCGGTCGGTGCCGTTGGGCCTTCATGGCCTTTTCGGGAGGAGTTTCTAATTCCACCCAGCCCCAGCTCCTATATGTCTACCTTCAGGCGCTGCTGTGCAGTGCAATTTTACGAGAGTAAGAATATGCTATGTGGCATTATAGTTGTTTCCTTTCCTTCGTTTAGTTGATTACGTGGCGTATGTGTGCAGAAGCATGTTGGAATCAGGAATAACGATAAAGAAAGAGATGAATCTGAGGTGATACGTAGAAATGTGCTTTCATCGGATATTACGCAAATAAAAAGCAATCATTTAGTACATCAAATAAATCGTGAGTAAAGATGAAACTAACGGAAGTTCACGATGGTGGCGAAATGTCTTCTATAAATTAACATGTTGTCTTGGTCTTGGAGAAAATCCGTCTATTAGTACCTGTACGACAAATTTAAAAACCTGTCTAGATTGTGTTTGTTTCGGTTCAATTTAATCATCTTGCAATTTGTAGAGATAAGAAAGATAAGGGTTGTATGATGGTGACGTAATTTATCTGGAGATATGAAGATGTTCCTAACATTAGGATTATATGCAATCTAGCTGGACCATAAAATCTGTAGGTGCTGTGATTAACATGAATTGAGTTACGAGATTGCTGTGTAACTTTATAACTGCCGTACATCCTTAGTGCACAAAATAGCTTTCAGCAGAATGTGGCCTCTATCACTGTGCGTCTTAGCAGGGCGTAGCGCCGCCTGTTATGCGACGTTAATTCGTCAAGTGCCGAATGGAGTAGCCGTTGTCAGGTGCCACCTCCGTGTACATCGCTTGGGCTGTACAACTACGAGACCTCTAGTCTGATGAACGTGTCGCGTACTGGCCGTCTGATAGCAAACATAGAACAAAGACGATAACCAAGCCGAAAGCGAGCGATGGCAAACAGACCGTATCCACACACTGATATAGGAGGCGCCCGGTGTCACAAGACGACCGCAAGCATGCACTGACAACAGGTGCAAACTCAAACAATGAAAATTTTCTCATCGTGAACTCAGTGTGTACTTGGGAACTCTATTAATCTCTAGCTAAGCTGTCTAATAACACAGACGAAAATATTCATAGGTCCGTGTCCCCAGTTCATATATCCTGTCAGCAAACATTTCTAGTTTAGTTTATGTTGTCTAACAACTAAACCAATGAAAAGCTAACAGTGCAAGATTTGTGAGACTATGAGTTTGGCAAATCAATCAGGGTTGACACGGAATTAATTTTGTCTAGAAATGTGTGGACTCAGTAACCCGTACGTAATCCGTGGGAAAGATGTACTGGAGAAGTTGACACACCTCCTACTCCTGATTATAGGTTTGAGGTGAGTGAACATCTACAGTCATCTTTAATCCACCGGGTGTATTTGAAGAGGAACCGGCGTGCTTTCCCTCCCCAGAAGCGTGCTCTTTAACACGCACGGCTTTCTGGGCGTGTGACACAATACTAATGTCTCCAAAAGATGAATGTTGAGCTTTTCTGGATATAAGCGAGTAATATATTAATGATGAATTATTGTTAGCAGTATCTCTTGTTAACTAATGAGAAACTGCTGAATGTAGCTGGTAAGAAAATAAATTTACGGCACATCTTAACTAGAAGAAGTGGTGGATTGGTAGGGCACGTTCTGAGGCATCACAGAATTGTAAGTTTGGTGAGGAGAGAGGTTTAAAATTATGGGGTCGATTACACTAAGCGGGTTCAAGAGGATATGCGATGCAGTTGTTACGCAAAGATGAAGAGACCTGCACAAAATAGGCTAACGTGGTGAACTGCAGTGAACCAGTCCTCGAACTGAAAGCTAAAATAACAACATGTCTCCCATACTTTCAGTACAAAAAAAGACGTAACGAAGAGCAGAATGTGGAAAAAATATTCTGCGAGGTGAATTCCGAGAGTAAGGTCCGATTGGTGGCGACATGGAAGCCACAGTGATAAACGAAAGCGTTTTATTTGCAATAGTTAGCCACACCTTTCAGCTACGTCTCTACATAGTCGCCACTCCATCTAAGGACATTTGTCGTAGCGTTGTACCAAATTTCCAATAACCGCGTCATAGAAGGCAGCCGCCTACACTTTTCGCCGATTCTGTACCCTGATCTGTAGTTCCCTGTCTTTGCCAAAATTGACTTGTTAACCAGTGGTTCATGTCAGCAGAGATGAAAATCATAAGGAACGAAGTTCGGGCTGTATGGAGGGCGATCAAACACTTCCCATCGAGAACGCTGCAGGGGTGTCCTCATTGCCCCTGCAGAGTGCGGCCGAGAACTGTCATGAAGAAGGAAACGCATGACAGTTATGTTGTGTGGGCTGCATCAGATTAGGCGAAATCTCTCACGGGTACTCATACTTGGTGGGAGACACTGTTTTCTAGGCACCTTTACGTGCTCACTGTGCGCTCAGAACTGAAAAGACAGACGTTACGCGATCAGCGGCATACCAGAGACACTGTCCAACACAGCTATGCCAAGCTTTATCGGATTTTCACTGCGTTTTCTATTTTGCGACTGATCGGACCTTACTTTCATAATACACCTCGTAAATTATACATTAACAGAGAGTAAATCTATATATTTCTGTAAATGTTCTGTGAAAATAGATAAAGACTTTAGTTTCACGTTCTGGAAGACCTCCTTAGTACCACACATGAAATGATTTTGACACTCAGTTTCCTACAGATCAACCACAAGAAGAAAGACCCTAGTGAGAAACTCGAAATCTTTGTGTCACCTTAGATGGTTTAACGCCTTAACCTCGGGAAAAGAATCATTGGTTTTGGTTTAGGTAACCATTTAATTCTTGGGGAGACCGATACCAGCGTTTATTTCTTCAAGCAGTAAGTATCAACAATTCAAAGAGTATATAATCTGCTGCTTTCACTTGCCTAAAGATAAATAGATATTATGGAATCAAGCCTAATTCTCATTGTTACACACACTTACAAAAACAGTGTTACTTTTAAATTCTTATTACTTACTTATTACTTACTAAGTCCACAAAATTTTAGTGTGTTCGGAGGAGGTATAAATAAACACCTAATTATGCGACCAATATGTTGTAGGTGCACTGATTGCCTGCTAGGGTCCATGAAAGTTTTGAGGCTAGTTACATTCAGAGATGGTGTTCAAATTGCCGTGCGATAAATATTGTCTCAAAGATGTTACTCAAAATTCCGTCCTTTTACGCTAATGCAAAACTGGCACCTGCTTGCTAATGATAGTTTAACACGCTCAAAACAACCAGGTATCTGACGAATAATGGCTGTAGCTTCAGCCAAAAGGGAAACCAGCTCTTTTGGAGTGTTTATCGGTGTCTCGCACACAAAAGGTTTCATCTCCGCACACAAAGAAATCCACAGGAGCTCATCAACATTCTAAAACAATGTTCGTCACACGGCAGTCTGAACACTATCTCTGAGCATCAAGAGCGTAAGAACCTTCATGCAGCCATAATAGGGAAACGGTGCACCTGTTACATTTTTGTCACAAAAACAAGTGTTTATTTTTATCTCCTCCAAACACTAAAAATTTTATATATTTATTTTTTATACCTTATATTTTTGCGTGTAAATTAACATTGCATCTAACCTGCAACGTTTATAAAATTCGTTTCCGCTCTCACATTCATTTCAGAAAAGCAATAAATAGTTTGACGCTATTTTTAGTCGTTTACGCGTAATGGAAGATAATATATTTTAATTATACTGTAATTGGCGTTTGACAGTTCTCTGTTTTGTTCTTTTACTTACTTCTGGTCATACAATGAAACCATATGAAACCAAATAGATGAGGCAGGATCCTCATACACGAAACGAGACCAACCACTATGCGTGTAGCATATGAGTCTGATAATGATTGCTCGAATCATCCATTGGTGGTAGGCTCCACAAAATACTTTCAGTATATGTATGCTGTAATAATTTTGTTCTTTTGCGTACGATTTACATTTATGATTATATTGATACCATTTAGGATGCATCATAGATCACTTCTAACACAGTAAGTTATTGTGGAATCATTTCCTTTGGCGGAACTGGGTTGACTTCATTCACTGGGACAAGTCTCAGATACTAATAAAGTCGAAGACGTATGACAGTAGGAGAAACTGGCTCTTCAAGTGAGAGGTAATGGTGAGTGTTTTGACACCTTGCTGGACGGGCGAAGCTGGCGTAGAATGAAAGTAAAGCTGACGGCCCAGTGCTAAGATATGGGTTTTCAAAAAATGTTCAAATGTGTATTAAATATTATTGGACGTAACTGCCAATGTCATCAATCCCTAAGCTTACACACTATGGGCATGGGCATATAGAGAGGGAAGGAGGAAGTGGACAGATTAAGGTGGGAGGAAGGTGGACGGACAGAGATGGTGAAAGAGGTGGACATAGACAGGAGGGTAGGTGGAGATGAACAGAGAGAAGGAGGAACGAGACGTACAAAGAGAGACGGAGAGGAAGGAATGAATAGAGAGAGAGGTAGGAGGAGATGAACAGGAGCAGAGGAAGGAGAGGATGGACAGAGAGAGACGGGAGGAGGAGATGGACGGTGAAGGGAGACGAATAAGGTCAGACAGACGGTTGAGAAGGAGATGTGAACAATATACTTTATCTAGCATTCACTCATCAAAAAAAGTTTTGCACGATCCCAGTCCCCAGAAATCCTGAAGACAGACGTTGGCTGAGGATATTGTAACGCAGACAAAGTCCCTTTGACTGTTCAGAGATGTCACTAAACCCGCCCAAAGATGTAAACAGCCATCCATGAGCAGTGCCTATTAGACGGAGGGGGTCCGACAGCCGACCAGTTCCAGTCATTGCACCAGGAAAGAGGTACAGTCCGCAGCTCGTGGTCGTGCGGTAGTGTTCTCGCTTCCCGCGCCCGGGTTCGATTCCCGGCGGGGTCAGGGATTTTCTCTACCTCGTGATGACTGGGTGTTGTGTGATGTCCTTAGGTTAGTTATGTTTAAGTAGTTCTAAGTTCTAGTGGACTGATGACCATAGATGTTTAAGTCCCATAGTGCTCAGAGCCATTTGAACCATTTGAAAGAGGTACAGGGCTCGTGTTGTTTGTAGTTCAATCATGCCTAGACGGCCAATACCGTGGTTCGATCGCGTCCGCGTTGTTACTTTGTGCCAGGAAGGACTCTCAACAAGGGTAGTGTTCAGACGTCTCGGAGTGAACCAAAGCGATGTTGTTCGGACATGGAGGAGATACAGAGAGACAGGAACTGACGATGACACACTTCGCTCAGGCCGCCCACGGGCTACTACTGCAATCTACGACCTCTACCTAAGGATTATGGCTCCGAGGAACCCTGACAGCAACGCCACCATGTTGAATAATGCATTACGTGCAGCAACAGGACGTCGTGTTATGACTCAAACTGTGCGCAATAGGCTGCATGATGCGGAACTTCACTCCTGACGTCCATGACGAGGTCCACCACACCATGCAGCGCGGTACAGAAGGGCCCAACAACATGCTGAATGGACCGCTCAGGACTGGCATCACGTTCTCTTCACCAATGAGTATCGCATATGCCTTCAACCAGACAACGGTTGAAGACGTGTTTGAAGGCAACTCGGTCAGGCTGAACGCATTAGACACACTGTCCAGCGAGTGCAGCAAGGTGGAGGTTCCCTGTTGTTTTGGGTGGCAATATGTGGGGCCGACGTACGCCACTGGAGGTCATGGAAGGCGCCTAACGGCTGTAAGATACCTGAATGCCATCCTCCTACCGACAGTGCATATTGGCGAGGCCTTCGTCTTCATGGACGATAATACGCGCCCCCATCGTGAACATCTTGTGAATGACTTCCTTCAGGATAACGACATCGTTCGAATAGAGTGACCAGCATGTTCTCCAGACATGAACCCTATCGAACAAGCCTGGGATAGTTTGAATACTGCTGTTTGTGGACGACGTGACCCACCAACCACTGTGAGGGTCCTACGTCGAATTGCCGTTGAGGCGTAGCACAATCTGGACCAACAGTGCCTTGATGAACTTGTGGATACTATGCCCCAGGACGAATACAGGTATGCATCAATGCAAGAGGACGTGTTACTGGGTATTAGAGGTACCGGTGTGTACAGCAATCAGGACCACCACCTATGAAAGTCTTGCTGTATGGTAAATAGACACACACACAAACACACACACAACACACACAGGTCGCCGGTTCGAATCCTGCCTCGGGCATGGATGTGTGTGACGTCTTTAGGCTAGTTAGGTTTAATTAGTTCTGAGTTCTAGGCGACTGATGACCTCAGAAGTTAAGTCGCATAGTGCTCAGAGCCATTTGAACTATATGTGTGTGTGTATTTACATGAAAAAAAGTGTAATGTTCCATAAACTGCATGTTATATCATTTCAAATGTTTGTTTGTATCTGGAAGAAGAATAAATACTTTCAGGAATTACTTTTTAAACACTTTAGTGCATGATTTACCAAACTGAAACCAACTTCGTCTGGGAAAAAGTAAAAGCCTACGATATCAGACGTCCAAGCACTTCTAGCATAATAGGGAACCGACGTCTAGAAACTGAGAGTAAGACAACTGTTGACCTGTATGTATTTCTTTGACGGACTGTACAAAATCAAACCAATAGATAGTTCTAAACATGGTTGCTTGGTTCAATGACCGTTTCTAAATTAAAATTGAAACAAATGAGCCCTCGGTCACTATTAGTTTCAGTTTTATTGATCATGTTTCATCACTTATAAGAGTCCCTTCATCAGAATTAAATCAATTAAAATAGGTTATAACATAATTACAAATTTATAGGTTCAAGTGGTTCAAATGGCTCTGAGCACTATGGGACTTAACATCTGTGGTTACCAGTCCCCTAGAACTTACAACTACTTAAACCTAACTAACCTAAGGACATCACACACATCCATGCCCGAGGCAGGATTCGAACCTGCGACCGTAGCGGTCACGCGGTTCCAGACTGAAGCGCCTAGAACCGCAAGGCCACACCGGCCGGCTACAAATTTATAGGAAAAGACATTTTTTATATAAAACGTGTAAGTACTGACTGACAATAAAAGACAGATGCAGTGCTTTCATGTCACATATAAAATAATTAAAAGGCCAGAAGGGCTTTAGTCACAAAATATACAAAAAGGAATGCGTGAAGGCGAGCCACTATGGGCTACTCGTAGCTGTACAGTATGTTGTAACCTGTCGTTGAACAGATGGCAGAATATGACATCCAATTAATGAGAAACGTTATTCTCAATGAGTTCTCTGAATACTTGTTTATGGAAACATCTCAGTAAATTTCAAGGAAACAGCCCACCCTGCCGGCAGGGGTGACCGACCTGTTCTAGGCGCTACAGTCTACAATCCCGAGACCGCTACGGTCGCAGGTTCGAATCCTGCCTGGGGCATGGATGTGTGTGATGTCCTTAGGTTAGTTAGGTTTAGGTAGTTCTAAGTTCTAGGGGACTGATGACCTTAGAAGTTAAGTCCCATAGTGCTCAGAGTAATTTGAGCCAACCCACCCTCCGTATTTCAAACATCTAACAGTACAGATTGTTCACCATTTTCGACTAAAGGTTAGCTGCACACATGTTGACAATATCATTCTACTCACCATCGTTTGATTACCAAAGGATAAACCTAAGCGTTTGTTTACGCCATAGAGAGATAACACTATTAATGATGATTCATTACTGGCAAAATAACATCCACACGTATTATAAACAGGCATATACATTATGTATGTTCCACATCTCCTCCTAAACAGCTAGACCGATTTCAGTCAAACTTAGTATGCATATCACTTACTGGCTGGAAATCAACGCTGTGGAGGTAAGAACTATCTACCTATCAAAGCGGTGGGGACGATAAATAACTGTAGCCCACGACACGTGAATACACCGAATTTATTCATACGGTATTTGGGAATGACAGCACTTATCAACTTGCAACAAAGATTTATACATAATTCCAAACTTTTAAGAAAGTTTTTTTCGCTGACAGGCACCATAAAATGCTGAAAGGAAGAATGTTTATCGCTTACTACATTTTCGCTCTTTATGCAGTAAAACTACCTGATGAGGCACGGCGTTTTAATTTATTACTTCTTTACTAATAACTGTATTTGCGACACATTTTGCAGACACTATTCACATATACTCTTAAATGTACCGGCGAAGTTATATCATTTTACGACATATACTTCAGGAGATGAGAAGTCGCCGGCCACGGTGGCCGAGCGGCTCTAGGCGCTACAGTCTGGAACCGCACGACTGCTACGGTCGCAGGTTCGAATCCTGCCTTGGGCATGGATATGTGTGATGTCCTTATGTTAGTTAGATTTAAGTAGTTCTAAGTTCTAGGGGACTGATGACCTCCGATGTTAAGTCCCATAGTGCTGAGAGCCATTTGAACCCTTTGATGAGAAGTCGTAAACACTGAAACGCAAGAAAAACTGCCGCATCGTGCGTGACTTTTAAATTTATTACTTCTTTGCTAGTAACTCTATACGCAACGCATTTCGCAGACAGTATCCCCTATGCTGCTGAATGTACCTACAAGATTATATCATTGCGCGACACGTAAGTCATATAAAACTGCATCTGTCTGCGCTGTAACTGTTCGCTGGACATTTTTGACATCATCGGAAATGCCATTCTCGACAATGTTACGATGAGTTGAAAATGGTTCTCGGCTCGAAACCAGGCAACGAGTGAATAAAAATACAGAAGAGCAAACGCCACCCCCCCCCCCCCCCCCTCCATCTACACCCTCCACCATCTCCCCCCCCCCCCCCCCCACAGACACAGAGAGAGAGAGAGAGAGAGTTACTTGTTAATTTATCGTCGTCAATGATGGTTGGCTCAGAGGCATTGAAGCGATGTACTTTAAAATATACAGGAACCAGCCACTTCTCATATAGCTTTACACGTTCAAAGCCGTGTTTCTGCCTTCCAGTCACCTTCAATGGGCGTAATGCACATACACCTTAGTAAATACACCGGTTTGTCATCTGAATATTGAATGCTGCAGCTGTTTTTTGTGTCGAAACTTGCAACTCTTTTTCCACCTTTGTACCGTAGGTATAGGACAGCCACATTTACGCCCAAAACTCGTTTTGTCATAAATACAGCTAAGTAAAAAGTTGCTGGCTTCTGTTGTATTGCTTCAAGTAATGCACCGCTGTATTTTACTACTAGTGTTACAGAACGCAGCATGTCATTCTCAATGGAGAGAAGTCTTCTGAAGTAAGAGTGATTTCAGGTGTGCCGCAGAGGAGTGTCGTAGGACCGTTGCTATTCACAATATACATAAATGACCTTGTGGATAACATCGGAAGTTCACTGAGGCTTTTTGCGGATGATGCTGTGGTATATCGAGAAGTTGTAACAATGGCAAATTGTACTGAAATGCAGGAGGATCTGCAGCGAATTGACGCATGTTGCAGGGAATGGCAATTGAATCTCAATGTAGACAAGTGCTATGTGCTGCGAATACATAGAAAGAAAGATCCCTTATCATTTAGCTACAATATAACAGGTCAGCAACTGGAAGCAGTTAATTCCATAAATTATCTGGGAACAGGCATTAGGACTGATCTAAAATGGAATGACCATATAAAATTAATTGTCAGTAAAGCAGATGCCAGACTGAAATTCATTGGAAGAATCCTAAGGAAATGCAATCCGAAAACAAAGGAAGTAGGTTACAGTACGCTTGTTCGCCCACTGCTTGAATATTGCTCACCAGTGTGGGATCCGTACCAGATAGGGCTGATAGAAGAGATAGAGAAGATCCAACAGAGAGCAGCGCGCTTCGTTACAGGATCTTTTAGTAATCTCGAAAGCGTTACGGAGATGATAGATAAACTCCAGTGGAAGACTCTGCAGGAGAGATGCTCAGTAGCTCGGTAAGGACTTTTTTTTAAGTATCTAGAACATACCTTCGCCGAGGAGTCAAGCAGTATATTGCTCCCTCCTACGTATATCTCGCGAAGAGACCATGAGGATAAGATCAAAGAGATTAGAGCCCACACACAGGCATACCGACGATGTTTCTTTCCTCGAACAATACGAGTCTGGAACAGAAGGGAGAACCGATAGAGGCACTCAAGGTACCCTCCGCCACACACTGTCAGGTGGCTTGCGGAGTATGGACGTAGATGTAGACGAGTACCCAGTGTTGCCCAGGTGTGTATTTATTCCAATTTTCTATTAGTCCATTTCCTCCTTCCCCACTGCTCTGTGTCTCCCTTCATTCACCTCATCCCTTTCCATCTCCTCTATCTCCCTCTATCTACATCATCCACCACACATTCTTTGTTCATGTCCTTCTGCTTCTCTTTCTGTCCGTCTCCTCCTCCCCCTCTCCTTACTGATCTTCTCCACTTCTTTTCTCTGTCCTTCTCCTCTTTTCTTTTCTGTCTGTCCACCTTCTCCGGTTCACTTTCTTTCTCCACTTCCTCCTCCCCATCCCTGTTCGTCTCTTTCCCCTCTCCCTCTGCTGATCTCTTCCTCTCCTGTCACATTCCATCTCCTCCTCTCTCCTTTTTCTGTTCATCTGCTCCTCTCCTCTCTCTCTGTCTACTTGCCCATCTCCTCTCTCTGTCCATCTCCTCCTTGCCCCACACCATCTCTCCATCTCCTCCTCTCAAGTTATCACACTCACCCCATTAGGAAGCTGGTGATTCTTCCACACCCCCGTCCCCCATGGTATTTCTTTACACATTGTAGGTGTTATGTGTACCAAATTTCGCTGGAATCGTTGCGTGGGTTAAGGATGAGATTTTTACCCTTGGCTTTACCCTCTTACGCATGGGTCAAATATTTTTCACATATATTTAACATACTTCGCACGTATTTGCACGCGTATTTCGCCTGAATCTCTAGCGAATTCCGCCCTGCGTTTTCATTTTCACGCTACTTATCTCCTGAACATGTGCTGCACAATGATGTAATTGTGGAGGTACATTCAATAATATATGTGGCTACTGTCTACGAAATGTGTTGTGAATAGAGTAAGCAGTAAAGAAGCAATAAATGAAAACGTCGTGCATGATGTGTCAGTTTTTGATGGATCTCTGTGTCTCTGGCGTCGTATCTACAGAACTGTCTGTCGTACAACGATATGCTTTTCTTTGTATATTCAGCATCATGTATGTCTGGAGAAAGTGTTGGGGCTGAAGTTATTACCAAAAAGGTAATAAATTTAAACGCCTTGTACGATATGGCAGTTTTCCGCGCATCTCACTGTTAATGACATCATATCTCCTGAAATATGTGCCGTACAAAGATATAATTGTGCTGGTAAATTCGGTAGTAAATGTGAGTACTCTCTTAAAATGTGTCGTCAAGACAGTTAGTGGTAAAGAAGTAATTAATTAAAACGTTATTTACGGATTCTTCTGTTACTTCTTGGTAGGACAATTCCATCTTTAGGGCAAAAAAACAAGTGTACTGTTTTTGTTATACTGATTTTTGTGTGCTCCAAAATAGTTTTCCGCTTATTGGGCCATCTTCAGGAAACAGCTTATTAGCTTCTAGTAAGTTGCATCCTGAAGATGACCTAATAAGCCGAAAACTAGTCTCAAATTAACAAAAATCAGGAGACTAAAAACAGTGCACTTGTCGTGCAACCTTAAAGTAAAACGTTATGCTTTATTCGGCAGTTTTACTGCATCAACAGTGAACATGTAGTAAGCGATGAACATTTTCCAATCATTTTGTGGAGGTTGTCCGAGAGAAAAAGTTTCGTAAGGGTTTGCAATTGTGTGTACATCTTGGTGAAAAACACTAAGTTCTCTCTTCCTTACATACTGGACGCATAAATTATGGATATTCGCACGTCGTGGGCTACACTGCTTTTTCACCCCCCACCCCTTTTGATAGGTAGGTGGCTCTTACCTCCACATCGATGATTTGCAGACAGTAAGTGATATGCATACCAAGTTTGGGTGAAATCTGTCCAGTGGTTTAGGAGGAGATGTGGGATGTACATAAATGCATACACATATACATAAATCAATTTTTATAATATGTATGGATTACTTCTTTGACTGTGTTTTTTTCCTTACACTCACATTTAACAAGGCATCAAAACCTCTTACATTTCAAAATCTTTACAGTCAAGTAGATCTGAGCTACTGTACCTCTTTGTCCGTAAAAGGGCTGAATTTTCTTGTTGTTATCTTAAAATACTTCATTGTTAAATGGTTGGATTGTTGACTGCAAAAGGCAAACTAGAGAGGTGTGGGGAACAATTAACTAAATGTAAAAACACAAATTTAGCGGTAGCTATAGTGGGTATTCTTGACAAAACGGAGATTATGAAATAAAAGAAAAACTTAAAAATAAAATAAATACACTGCCTATCAACGGTGATTTCACGTCGTCAACGTTAATTTCGAAGCTACAGCATCATCGGCAAGGCTTCAGTCTGTGACATTACGAGAGGCAGGCTTGCGCGGGTAGAGGAAGTGATGAATGTTTTGACAGGTGATGGTGGTTAGCCTACCAAGCGAGGAGTGCCATGACTGCAGGTGACTGAGAGTTGGTTGCCAGTTTTCCCCATGGTTGAAGCGTAGACACTCGGCTCACTGGTACAGACTACTCAATCGCCACGAAGGCGGTTGAAATAGAAGATGAATACTAAATTTTCAACGAAAATACTTTACATAGCCTACAAATACTATACGGAGGAATTAAGTACACCAGAATGGTCACGGCGATTATACGAGCTCATTGCATGTCCAAGCATAAATCTAGAATAAATATTATGAAAGTTACTATTGTTTTAGTTACGACAGATTATGCAATTAATAAGATATGAACCGCTGGAGCATTCTCATCACATGAGGTATAAAATGAAAGCTGACGACATCAGTGAGCACCACAACATCCCACTTTCAAATTATACGTGTCTGTAAATAATTGTAGACGAGTTACTTAAAAGTTTAAATGCAAACGCGCGCCAGCCGGGGCGGTTCTAGGCGCTACAGTCTGGAGCCGTGCGACCGCTACTGTCGCAGGTTCGAAGCCTGCCTCGGGCATGGATGTGTGTGATGTCCTTGGGTTAGTTAGGTTTAAGTAATTTTAAGCTCTAGGGTACTGATGACCTCAGAAGTTAAGTCCCATAGTGCTCAGAGCCATTTGAGCCATTTTTGCAAACGCGCCAGTGCTATAAATCTTCCACAGTTACACGTAATATGTATGTATGTATGTACGTGTGTGTGTGTGTGTGTGTGTGTGTGTGTGTGTGTGTGTGTGTGTAATTAGCTTCAGATTCGAATGATGGTCGTTACTTAATCATTTAACTTGGACTGAGTAATGTTTGACGTCACAGAATGTATTCAACGGCAAATGGAAGCGTGTGAGTGATCTTTTGTTCGTGTCTTTGACTGGCGGTATTTTGTTGTTGTTAATGTACATCAGTCGTTCACTGCTGAATTTGTCGAGGAGGCTGTGTGGCCTGGCAGCCACTGGACTTTGAGTATGGACCATATTCTCAGTGACTGATTCCGCATGACTATATGAACTTTCATTTTGTTTACAGGACCTGAGGCAGCTGTGAACTGTTATTATTTGCTGCAGTTGATACTTGTATTCGTGTGTGATACACTTGTCGCGTGATTTTTAGCTGTGGTTATTCAAAATAACAAACTTTAGTTTTCTTTGCGGTTGATACTACGAAAATGCGCTTTCTGACTTTGAATGGCTGCTGTTTACTTTGCTGAACCGATGTGTCGTTTAATGAACTTTTCTCGTATCTGGTTTCGTATATGATGCTCTGCTCGAGCTACATACATTAAATATTGTCTAATTACTTTTCATTTTGAACCCAGAATATATATAGGCCACGATGCGCATCTGTGTGAACGGTATTTAATACACATATGTTTGGTTTAATCTATAACTATCTGTTTACTTTAACATAATTAACTCTACAGGATTTATCCAGTCATTTTTCTCAGTTATTTGTAGGGTAACGTGTTAGACCTCCTGGCAACAAACAGACCTGAACTTATGGAATCAGTTAACGTAGAGGAAGATATCAGTGATCATAAGGCTTTGACAGCTTGTATGACGACGGGTCCTACGAGGAATGTTAAGAAAGGTAGGAAGATATATTGCTCAGCAAGGGTGACAGGACAGAAATTTCAGGATATCTCAGCAGTCAGCATCACATATTCGGTGATGAGGACGAATATGTGGAGAACAAATGAAAAAAATTCAAAGGCATCGTTCAATATGCCCTATACAATTATGTTCCGAGTAGGGTTTTAAGGGATGTGAAAGATCCGCCATGGTTTAATAGCCGTGTTAGAAAAGTGCTATGTAAACGATGAGCACTTCATCTCAGATTCATGAGAAGTAAATACTTAGCTGACAAAAAAAAGCTGAACGAAGCGAAAATGAGCGTAAGGAGAGCAGTGAGAGAAGCGTTCAATAATTTTGAAAGTAAGACGTTGTCAAACGATCTGAGAAAAACCCTAAGAGACCTTCGTCGTATGTAAAATCAGTAAGTGGGTCAAAATCATCTATTCATTCTCTCAGCGACCACACCGGCACCGAAACGGAAGATAACAGAGAGAAGGCCGAAATACTGAATGCAGTCTCCGGAAGTTGTTTCACAGCGGAAGATCGTAACACTGTCCTTCCTTACATTCGTCGTATGAACACCGAAATGGCAGATATTGAAATAACTGATCGCGGAACTGAAAAGCAGCTGCAGATGACATAACTATGAGATTCCATAATGATTATGCGAAAGAACTTGCTCCCCTTCTAGCAGTAATTTATCGTAGACCGCTTGAGCAACAAAAGGTACCTAATGACTGGAAAAAAGCGTAGGTCATTCTCGTTTTCAAGAAAGGCCGTAAGACAGACCCACACAATTATAGACCTATATCATTGACGTCAAGCTGTTGTAGAATCGTGGAACATGTTTTATGCTCAAGGATTATGACATTTTGAAAAATGAACATCTCCTCCTTAAAAATCAACATGGATTCCGCAAACAGAGATCCTGCGAAACTCAGCTCACTCTATTCCTCCATGAGATCCAAGCACAGTGTAAAACGGCGCTCCGACTGATGCAGCGTTCCCTGATTTCAGTAACGCATTTGACACCGTCCCGCGTTGCTGTTTAATGAAAAAATACGAGCTTACGCAGTATCGGAGCAGACCTGGGATTAGATTCAAGATTTTCTTGGAGATAGAACTCAACACCTCGCTCTTAACAGAACTAGAACGACAGATGTAGAGATAATATCCGAAGAACCACAGGGAGGTATGATAGGACCGTTACTGTTTACAATATACAGGGTGAGTCACCTAACGTTACCACTGGATGTATTTCGTAAACCACATCAAATACTAACGAACCGATTCCACAGACCGAACGTGAGGAGAGGGGCTAGTGTAATTGTTTAATACAAACCATACAAAAATGCACGGAAGTATGTTTTTCAACACAAACCTTTTTTTAAAGTGGAACCACGTTAGTTTTGTTAGCACATCTGAACATATAAACAAATACGTAATCAGTGCCGTTTGTTGCATTGTAAAATGTTAATTACATCCGGAGATATTGTAACCTAAAGTTGACGCTTGAAACATTGTCCTCACTTCATTGCAGGGGCCCAAACAGCTACAACATACATCGCGTTTCTACAGCATGATCTGCCAACGTTGCTCGAAAATGTCCCACTGGAAATGCGTCGACGTATTTGGTATCAGCATGATGGTGCACCTGCACATTCCGCAAATAACACTAGGCTGTCCCTTGACAGGATGTTCGACGGGCGTTTCACAGGACGTGGAGGACGCATAAATTGGCCAGCCCGTTCTCCTGATCTTACACCTCTGGACTTCTTTCTGTGGGGTACGTTAAAGGAGAATGTGTACCGTGATGTGCCTACAACCCCAGAGGATATGAAACAACGTATTGTGGCAGCCTGCAGCGACATTACACCAGATGTACTGCGGCGTGTACGACATTCATTACGCCAGAGATTGCAGTTGTGTGTAGCAAATGATGGCCACCACATTGAACATCTAGTGGCCTGACATGTCGGGACACACTCTATTCCACTCCGTAATTGAAAACGGAAACCACGTGTGTACGTGTACCTCACCCCTCATGGTAATGTACATGTGCGTCAGTGAAAAAGACCAATAAAAAGGTGTTAGCAAGTGGACGTAATGTGCTGTTCCAGTCTCTTCTGTACCTAAGGACCATCACCGTTCCCTTTGGATCCCTACGTAATTCGGTGCTCTCCGATAGACACGATCGAACAGCGGGGGAGTGGTACTCAAGCGTCAACTTTAGGTTACAATATCTCCGGATGTAATTAACATTTTACAATGCAACAAACGGCACTGATTACGTATTTGTTTATATGTTCAGATGTGCTAACAAAACTAACGGGGTACCATTTAAAAAAAACGTAGGTTTGTGTTAAAAATCATACTTTCGTGCATTTTTTTATGGTTTGTAGTAACCAATTACACTAGCCCCTCTCCTCACGTTAGGTCTGTGGAATCGATTCGTCAGTATTTGACGTGGTTTACGAAATATATCCAGCGGTAATGTTAGGTGACTCACCCTGTATATAAACGATCTAGTAGAAAGCGTCGGACGCTCTTTAAGGCTATTCGCAGACGATGCAGTTGTCTATTCCAAGGTAGCAACGCCAGAAAATAGTAAGAATTTGCAGAGTGACCTGCAGATAAATGATGAATAGTGCACACACTGGCTGTTGTCCCTGAACGTAAATACATGTAACATATTGCGCATACACAGGAAAAGAAATCGACTACTGTATAGCTGCACTACTGATGACAAACAGCTGGAGACAGCGTCTGCCATAAAATATCTAGGCGTAACTATTGAGAAAGACCTTAAGTGGAATGACCATATAAAACAGATAGTGGGAAAAGCAGACAGCACACTCAGTTTAATCAGAAGAATCTTAAGCAGATGTAGCCCATCCACGAAAGAAGTGGCTTATAAGGTGCTTGTTCGCCTGATTCTTGAGTATTGTTCATCTATCTGGGATCCCTACCAGGTAGGACTGAAAGAGGAGATAGAGAAGATCCAACGAAGAGCGGCACGTTTCGTCACAGGATCGTTTAGCTGGCGAGAGAGCGTTACGGAGTTGCTAAGCAAACTCCACTGGCATACGTTACAAGAGAGGCGTTGAGCGTCACGGAGAGATCTACTATTGAAATTTCGGGACAGCATCTTTCAGGAGGAGTCGGACAACATATTACTTCCCCCACATACATCTCGTGTATTGACCACGAGAAGAAAATTCGATAAATTAGAGCCAATACAGAGGCTCACCTACTATAATTCTTCCCATGGACTACTCGCGAGTGGAACAGGATTGGAAGGATCAGATAGTGGTACCAAAAGTACCCTCCGCCACACACCATTAGGTGGCTTGCGGAGTGTGATGTAGATGTAGATATTCGCTAACGTTTCTGCTTATCAAAAAATGTTTGAGCGTTAATTGGCTATTATATTTATGTGCTTTAAAATGACGTTGCACGACCCACCCCCGTGATATCAAACGTTATTTCATTGAAGACGATACAGAATTTCAGGGACAGTGGAGAAGAAAAAATGTGCTGAGATCAGCAATCCTCATCCAGAAAAGATTACGTCCAAGGTTAAAAATAAAAATGATGAAAATTCAAATTCAAGTTCCGTCTGCTGACGCTGATGGAAATCCGATTAGACACATTTTTTCTAATAATTTCATTTATCTGCACAGCGAGGTACTACACAGCAATTGTTCTAAGTATCATCCACCTGCACCTATGAAGGCATTATACGGATGCACAAAGTTCTGTCGTACCTAAACGAACAACCTCTACCAGTTTCACAGCCAGCAAAAATTCTTGCCGACCACCCTCTTCAGTCTCGTACACAAGATGTTTCACATGACTGGCCAAGTAGATATCGGTAGTGCATTCTTGGATATTCCTGTCTTCATACTTCATTAACTTCTTCTACATTAAGGTCAGTTTTACTTTCCTGGCCGATAGTGACAATAAGTCACTGAATTATATCGTGCAAAGAACGATTCGTAGGTTCTCGTAATCTGATAGCAAAGTTGTCTCACAACAGGGTTTGACTTCATTATTTCAGACTCAGAAGTTTCCACAACAGTGTTTCTCATGTCAAACTGACAAGTCTGCTGTTTTACATCGTTCCTGGGAGTTTTTATCGCCATGACGGAAATACACCGCATTTGCTCGTTACCAGCAGCATAAAGCCAAGTCTTGGCTTGCTTGCTTAATTTTGCTAACACATATTGCCGTTACTGATCGGCTTATGCTAAGGAACTAAGCAGGGCGATCTTACAGATTCTGCGGTAAGGCGACAACCCACGCAGGCGTACTGTACCGAGTGCACTGTGCGTTGTTCGTCATCTTGTTGTGACAAGGGAGTCAGAAACATTACAAGAACATATCACATCACGTAGTTTCTCGGAAATAGGAAGTGGGTTCAACACCAGAAGTAAATTTATGTGCAGCGTCCGGAAGCTCGTATTCTGCTAAGGGAGACACTTCGCCGTCGCTGGAGGTTTTGTAGCAGCAGTCGCGATATGAAACGACCCGCCGTAAGCTACCATCCTTAGCCTGCAGTGGTGCTGCGGTAGCATCATTACGTAGACTGGTGGAGCTATGCGAAGTTAACGTGCAACCAGCTTCTTACGTCGACGCGGTACCATCATTACGTGAGGCAGTCATTCGTGAATTAGAAATGTGTATACTATTCCGTGAATCGAAAGGTTCAAATGGTTCAAATGGCTCTGAGCACTATGGGACTTAACTTCTAAGGTCATCAGTCCCCTAGAACTTAGAACTACTTAAACCTAACTAACCTAAGGACATCACACACATCCATGCCCGAGGCAGGATTCGAACCTGCGACCGTAGCGGTCGCGTGGTTCCAGACTGTAGCGCCTAGAACTGCTCGGCCACTCTGGCCAGCTTCCTTTGAGTACCTACATTTAGTACTAACTAATGAACAGACGAAAACAGAAACTTGAATTAATATGCACTCAGACAAATATCACGATATCTAATTACAGATGCATGTTATGTAAGCCGGCCGAAGTGGCCGTGCGCTTAAAGGCGCGGCAGTCTGGAACCGCAGGACCGCTACGGTCGCAGGTTCGAATCCTGCCTCGGGCATGGATGTTTGTGATGTCCTTAGGTTAGTTAGGTTTAACTAGTTCTAAGTTCTAGGGGACTAATGACCTCAGAAGTTGAGTCCCATAGTGCTCAGAGCCATTTGAACCATTTTTTGCATGTTATGTAAATAAAAGTAACGTGATTGACTAATAAATGAAAAGATGCCCTCAGCAACAATGTTGGTTCGAACATCACTGTGATTGACGAGGCATCGTCCCATTGGAGTTCGCTCGCCCTTGTCTCGCTCCGTACTTTCAACTGACCTACCAAGCCAGTTATAGATAGACCTACAGCTATGTATCATATGTGCTCGACTGGAGACAGATCTGTTGATTGAGCGAGACAAGGCGACATGTCGACTCTATGCAGAGCATGTTTGGTTATAACAGCGGGATGTAGGCGAGCGTTATCCTATTGAAAAACACCCACTGGAAAGCTGTACATGAATGGCAGAACAACGGGACAAATCACCAGATAGACATAAAAATTTTCAGTCAGGTTGAATGGGATAACAACGAGAATGCTCCTGCTGTCATACGAAATCGAAACCCAGACCATAATTCCAGGTCTATGTCCAGTGTTTCTTGCACGCAGACAGATTGGTTGCAGGCCCTCAACTGGCCTCCTCGTAACCAACAAATGGTCATCACTGGCACCGAGACAGAATCAGCTTCCATCAGAAAACGCAACAGACCTCCACCCCGCCCTCCAACGAGCTCTCGCTAGACACTAATAAAGACACAAATGGCGGTGGTTTGGGGTCAGTGGATTCTACTCTACAGGGCGTTTGGCCCAGAGCTGTCTTTGAAATTACTGATTTGTAACAGGTCGTTGTGCTGCCGTCTGCAGTCATGGACTGTGCGGCTGGTCCCGGCGGAGGTTAGAGTCCTCCCTTGGGCATTGGTGTGTGTGTTTGTCCTTAGGATAATTTAGGTTAAGTAGTGTGTAAGCTTAGGGACTGATGACCTTGGCAGTTAAACCCCATAGTATTTCACACACATTTGATCATTTGATTTTGCTGCCGTGATTCCAATTGCTGCTCAAATTGCTGCTGCAGATGAGGTATGATGCGCCAGAGACAAACGCCGAACACGATGATCTTCCATCTCAGTAGCGCCACGTAGCCGTCCGGAGCCCAGGCTTCTTACGAACGGACATTCTTGTGACCACCGCTGCCAGCAATCATGCACAGTGGCTACATTCCTGCCAAGTCTTTCTACAGTATCGCAGAAGGAACATCCAACTTCTCGTAGCCCTATTACACGACCTCGTTCAAACTCAGTGAGGTGCTGATAATGACGTCTTTGTCGCCTTAATAATATTCTTGACTAACATCAACTCATCACGTGCACTCTGAAAGGCAACAAACTCTCACGACCGTTACAGCGTGCATTTAAAGCAAACCCGATTTGCATCTTTACTACTAGCGCCAGTCTTATAAGACTGGTGCGAAATTTGAACAAACATCATCTTTCAGATGTATAAACACGCCTACCAACATTTGTTTATGTGATACAACTCCTTCTTGGTGTTGCGATTTTTATTTCCGTCAGTGTACTTGTCTTGGCCATCCGCCTATTCTGCAGAAGGAATTAACTCTCATTGTGTTAGAAGCTGTGCTCTTGCGCGATATTGTTTTAGGCGATCTTTTACGAGTAACATCTAACTGTGGTGGAGGTCAGTCTCAGTAGGGACTAGGAAGTTGACAATGTGAGCGTGATGTCTTGTAATCATACACTATCATCACTGCAGGGTAAACTTTTGCTAGTGTAAACATCAAGAAGCCAAAGTGTCATAAGGTTTACACTAGCAAAAGTTTACCCTGCAGTGATGATAGTGTATGATTACAAGATGTATCTAAGAAGTGATTGTAGAACAATAAAAATATGATATTCAATTTATATTTTATATCAAATTATATACTCCTCCACTAACAAGATCAAAAGTTAGTTCTAAGAGGGTAGAGTCCACATTCTGAACCTCTGGATACCAGGGACTGTGCAAAAAAATAAAAGGTAAGTCTTCGCTTTCACACAAGTGATTAAAACTGAAACTTAAGTGCACGATAAACAGTAATTTATGTTCGACTTAATTTTCTTTGTAACATTAAATAGCAGTTTGTAGAGGTCAGTCAGAAACAGTATCACGACTAAATTATATATTGTATTTCTGGGTTGTTGATGTAGACACTTATTCAGTAATTTTTGGGTGATCTGAGGCTTCCCTGGCAAAGAGTCTCTTTTCGTTGCTCTCGTGTGTTCAGACAGGTGCAGTAGTTCGTGAACACGATATGTCGACAGAGTGCCGTTCCATTATATTCAGGCGATACCTGTGGAATGAGGATCTCGCTACGTTGTCCATTCTTGGTACTCTTATTGCTTCTCACCTCTTTCCCCGGTACTGGGTCGCTCACCACGTTGGGTGGAGTGGCGACGGGACGCCATTGACGACTTAACAGGTGCGAACTCCGGTCCCACAGCGCTTCTGCCGGCCCCGTCTGGCGCGGAACTCGCTCTCGTCCAAAGTTGTGACGTCAGTTGGTTGAGCGCTGGGCCCACGCTTTACTGGGAGTGAAGCCATTGCCGCTACTGACCAGGCCGTCGACCACTCATCTCTCAACAGCCTCCTGTAGAACACAGTCACGAAACGACGAGGTATGTGCTAGCCCTTCCGTTTGTTCGTACTTCATTGAGACCTCTAAACATTCGTAGATTTGGGGAAAGCTTTTAATCATGTTGACTGGAATACTTCCCTTTGAAATTCTGAAGATAGCATGGGTAATGTACAGGGAGTGAAAGGCTATTTAATTCTTGTATGAGAACGAGGCTGTAGTTACAAGAGCCGAGGGGTATGAAAGGGAAGCAGTGGTTGAGAAGAGAGAGAGAGAGAGGGCTGTAGCCTATCCCAGATGCGGTTCAATCTGTAAAATTAACAAGCAGTACAGGGAACAAAAAAATTTGAACTAGGAATTGTGTCAAAGGACGTGAAAGAACAGGTGAACGGAATGGACAGCGCATTGAAACGTGAATATGAGATAAACATCAACAAAAGCGTAAGAAGGATAAAGGAATGTAGTCGAATTGAATCATGTGAGGGAATAAGGTTAGGAAAAGAGACACTAAAAGTAGTAGATATTTTCTACTACTTGGGCAGCAAAGTAACTGTGATGGCCGAAGTAGAGATATAAAACGAAGACTAGCAACGGCATGGAAAGCGTTTCTAAAGAAGAGAAATTTGTTAAAATCTGATATCGTTTTAATTGTTAGGAAGTATTTTTCTGAATTTATTTGCCTGGACTGTAGCTTGTATGTAAGTGACACGTGGACGATATACAGTTTAGAGAAGAAGAGAATAGATGCTTTTGAAATGTGATGCTACAGAAGAATCCTGAAGATTAGCTGGGTAGGTGGCGTAACTAATGAGTAGGTACTGAGTAGAATTGTGCGGAGACAACAAATTTGCAGCACAATTCGAGTAAAAGAAGGGATCGGTTAACAGGACACATTCTAAGACATCAAGTCATCACCAGTTTGGTATTGAGGGAAGTGTGGGGGGGTAAAAATCGTAGAGGGAGACCAGGAGGTGAATCCAGTAAGCAGATTCGGAAGGATGCAGGTTGCAGTATTTATTGAGAGATGGAGATGTTTGCTCAGAATAGAGTAGCATGTAGAGCTGCATCAAAGTAGTCTCAGGACTGAAGACCACAACAACATTCTATGCAATGTTCCGCAACCGCAGATTTTGTTGGTTACATGGGTGCGGCGTGTCTCATGTGCTCCTAGCACATTTCTTCGACTGTGCGCATAGGAGAGACAGTACACACAAGCAACCAACAAAATTTACGGTTGTTGAACATTTTATAATTACAGGGGACTCTACGAAGAAACGCATGTCCTAAGACAATCTCGTCGTTTTTGGACTCTGTTCCAAAGAAGGCTCTTGAAATACGAGTGGCAGAGGGCCTGATCAATAGAGACAGTGACTTCACTCCCAGTAAAGTGTGGGACCCAGCGTTCAGCCAGCTGCTATCACTTCCGTGTCCGACGGGGTGGCAGATGAACTGAAGGATCAGAGTTCCTACCCAGCATTCTGCCATCGCGTTTCCCCACCACTTCACAAGACGCGACGTGCGACCGGATGGTGGGGGAAGAGGTAAGGAGTGATAAGAGTGTAATGGAGGCGCTACGTAGTGAAGACCATCATACTACAATCAATATTTTTTTTCTTCTTTCGTATGGGACACGGAAGGCTTAAGGACTCTGGTACTAAGAAGAGTCTGTTCCAATACACTTCAAATAATTCCTGCTATGGATAATTTCATACAGCGTATAAAACAGTTATGCAAAATTCTTGCACATATAAAAACTATATATTATACAAATTTGACAGATTACTTTCGATCAGATTTCGACTGTGATTGTAGGAAACAAAAATAACAGGAAATATAACTTTGTGATCATTTTTGGCAGCCGTTATTTTGCGTAATGCATTCGGATGACACTAATCTCTACGTCAGTAGCTTACGGCGAGTATCATAAATTTAAACAGCCAATTCATAAACAGACTTGCTAATGCCTGTATACAATACAGTTTTCAGAAGTGAGAAATATATTTACGAGAGGCTCAAAATTAGCAGATAAACAGTGCATAGCTTGCGTAAGCACTTCTCTGAGCGCCGAACGTAAAAATGTTTCTTTTTCAGTTACTTAATCAGTTTTTTTAACAGACACGTGGTGCTTTCATAAACCTACCACGTCAGAATTGTTCAGCGGAGACCCTCTCATAGTAGAAGAGAATAATTGTACTGACTCCTCCTCAACTCCACACGCCCCACACAAATTTTATTTTTTCGGCCTAGGTTTCTTTCTATTAATCGCTTGCCTAATAATATCAGATTCGAATAAAATTTAACAGACAATAAGCAGCGCTCTAAACCAAGGTTCAGCATTCAAAGAAAAAATTAGGATTAAAGTCTTTATTACACACGTTGATGTTTGATCTTGCCACAGTACAGTAAACATCTGAAATTTACTATCAGCGCTAACTATAATTTCGCTTTCGGAAATTAAATGGCCTTGTAATCGGATATTTTATTAGAAATACGTAGTGAAGAGTACCTAAAACGTTAAGTAGTGTGTACGCTTAGGGACTGATGACCTTAGCAGTTAAGTCCCATAAGATTTCACGCACATTTGAACATTTTTGAAATACCTAAGACGGTTCTCGTCGTTTCGAATCAGCCCAGAAGAGCCGTTCTGATGTCTCTTGATTCCCAGTTTCTCTAAATAATAATATTCTACAAGAAAGTGAACATGATAGATATAGGTCTTTGCTTCAACCTTGACGGTTGGTAATTTCCTCAAACGTCTATTCCCTGAGCACACGTCAACGACCATCATTTGAGGAGGCGATGGAACGGCGTGCGTCAAAGGGAACGGGGATCGTAGCAACTTAAACAAACAACCTTTGGATCACCAGACGCACCGCAGTTTTATGTGACTTATCCAGATCATGCAGAAATCTATCTATTCGAAGTCTGTTCCTGCAGATGCGCGAGGGAAGACAACAGCCAAACGGAGCAGGATAGTCTCTGAAAGCAATAACATCAACCCCGCAAAGAGGAATTAAGATAAGCCACAAACAGCATAAGCTGAGAAACAGATTCCACTGCGTACCAAGACACATACTGTGTGACAGAACGTATTACTGGTAACAAAAAGAGAGAATACACCTGAATCCCGCCAGTGGTTTATGCTACTTCAGTCAGCCCACTCTTATATTCTACATTTTTTTTTGAGGACATCAGATTAGACTTGTATACTTACGGCAGTATTCTTTCATCTTTTCTATCAAGTAATACAAATATAACTCTCGATGTGTCAAGGTGTGAAGTTGTTTGGCTAGGAAAGGGTGACAGATACTGCTTTTCATTTCTCCTACACTGTGCTGTGTGTCCTCTTTCTAACAACTTACATTCTTTCGACTAAATTAAATCGGACCAACTTTTCGTTGTCTACATCATATTCTGACTGCGGTAATAAAGTTATGAGAACTATTAAAATTCCTAGATAAATTATAACCTGTAAAAGCTAAGAGAAGGGATTAAGACGAATATTCGTTCTGCCATTCTTATGTTGGTTTTCTACGCTTTCTGTAAGCGATGTGAGACGAATACGTGGTTATTCTTTAAACTAGCACACGGGCAAATTGCTTCCACATACTTGTTCAATCCTAGTTTGAGTCCTATAAGGAGGTCGACGTTAGCATGACTTTAAACTCTGTTGCCCGAAATTCCTGGAAATCACGTGTAATTAACCCAAAAATGACGACACATTTTTATCTTGAACTCAAATGAACTGGTACTCTTAGTTTGGTAAGCAATTCCTTTAGAGGCTCATTCCGAGTTTAGTTTCGACACTTTATCTGTCAGCCAACGGAGCTCCATCATTCCCATATATTCAAATATACCGTCCCTCGGAAGAGATCGGGAACTGATTTTATTCCTGGTGCATAAGCAACGACAGCGCAGTAACTACGGCGGCAAATGGAACCAACAACTGTAAACAACAGTTGTGCATTCTACCAGCGCGATGTGAGCAGGTAGTGTTAAAGGGTGATTAGGTTTAACGTCCCGTCGACATCAAGGTCATTAGAGTCGGAGTACAAGCTCGGCTGGTATCAACGATGGGGAAGGAAACCGGCCGTGTCCTTGCAAAGAAACACGAACGTTATTGGGAAGTGTCAAAGACGATCTCGGTTTGCGGAAGGCCGGCATATACCAGATTCCGTGTCAAAGTGGGAAGACTTATATTGGACAGACAGTGCGCACCATCGAAGGTCGTTGCCGAGAACATCAGAGGCACACTCGACTTGGGTACCCCAACAGGTCGGCGATCGCAGAGCACTGTTTGTCCGAAAATCACGAAATGGACTACTAACATACCAGGGTCCTGGCACAGACATCTAAACACTGGGACAGCGTCGTTAGGGAGGCTATCGAAATTCGTACCAGGGACGGACTCATCAACCGAGATTGAGGTTACAGCCGCAGCAGGGCATGGGAACCAGCATTGAGTCTGATTAAAAAGACGCTCAGCAAAGGAAACGAACGGGCGACTAGGGCGGACAGGGCAATTACACCGACGCCACCACAGACGTCGACGCCAGCGTCTCAGCGGCCTCTGACGCGCGGGCGCGGACCGCGGAGAGAACGCCTCGCGAGGGGAGGGGATTTAATACGGCCACCCGCTGTCATAAGCTCAGTTCGTCAGCGCACCTGACGATGGCGACATGTCTGATAGCCGAAATATTGTGCCCGTTGGACACTATGGACCGGTAGTATACCCGTGGACTGTTCGTACAAGAAATACGCCGGGAGAAACTGAAGAATCACATCTGCTGCTCTTAATCTTTACCGGGTGGTCAGAAACAGTCTGAAGAGCTTCTTAGGGTGATGGATGCATGGGAAGTTGTGCTGAAAAGTAATTATTAAGAAAAAATTTCGATACGTTTTGCCGTTTTCGAATTATTTAGCAATGTAGTTAACCTGTTGGGTCGTCACGTGCCCAAATTCAAACAGCCTGCCAGAGGCGGTGTCGCCAAACGAGATCTTCGTTTGGTTTCCTCATACCAAAAAATGTAGCTTTTGCCCACCTAGCCAGTATTTATCCCGTCTTAAAAAGGAAAAAAATAGCTGATAATGAGCATTTCAGCTTTTGGTAACTTACTGACCCACATTTGTTTGTGTATTACCACATTTTAGCGGATTCGAGTGCTTGAATTCACGCTCGCACCGACCTGATTGGCTAACATCAATGCCAAATAACTCGGAAACGGCGCGACGAATCGAAGTTTTTTTTTAACAATTATTTATGAGCACAACCTCCTTTGCAACATCTGTACAAGCTTTTCAGATTGTTTCTAACCACCGAGTACAAACGATGTGGGCCGGCCGGTGTGGTCGTGCCGTTCTAGGCGCTACAGTCTGGAACCGCGTGACTGCTACGGTCGCAGGTTCGAATCCTGCCTCGGGCATGGATGTGTGTGATGTCCTTAGGTTGGTTAGGTTTAAGTAGTTCTAAGTTCTAGGGGACTGATGACCACAGCAGTTAAGTCCCATAGTGCTCAGAGCCATTTAAACCATTTTGAAACGATGTGGGAGACAATCAGAGCAGCCGTCTTGGATCAAAATGACTCGCAAAATGATCGTAACAAGCTACTTTATGTGGTGAAAAGTGGCAATTGAACTTAAACAGTAGTAAATATGACATCAACTACATTAGTATTGAAGAAAATACGTTAATTCTCGGTCACACTAAAAATAACACTAATCTGAAAGTTTTCGAGTTAACTAAATGCCTAGGGATTAGAGTTACGAAAAATTTAAATTAAAACAAACACACACAAAATGTTGTTTGGAAGGCCACTTACAAGAAACAACAAATCTACTAGACAGACTTCCTACACTACACTTGTCTGTACACTTCTGGAGTATTTTTGTGTAGTGTGGGATCTTTACCTTGACGGAGGACATAGAAAAAGATCAGAGAAGGGCAACTCGTTTTGTATTATTTCTAAATATGGGACAGAGTGTCACAGATGTGATACGCGAGTTGGGATCGAAATCATAAGAAAATGACATCTTCCGTTGTGGCGAGATCCGATCATCAACTTTCTACTCGCAAAAATGTTTTTTCGACCCTCATCTATACGGGGAGAAATGATCATTACAATATACTAAGAGAAATTAAAGTTCGCAAGTTAAAATTTAGGAGTTCATTTTTCTCACTTGTCTTTCGTGAGTGGAACATTCAAAAAAGAACCTGAAATTAATTAAGTGCCAAGGAATTACGTGTTCATAAGAGGGTAGTCATGTAGATGTAGATGGAGAATTGTAATTGAATATCCGGATGTGAGTTGCACCGCCATGATCCTTAATATGGTCTCATCTTGTAATTCATGCCAGTTGTTCTTTGTAAGATAAATGGTTCTTCACTTAGCAGGAAACATTCCGATGTGTCTGTAAACGAGCTTGATGAAACTTGGGGGGTGTGTACAGGGGGCAAAATAGTGCAATGCATATTTTTTTGTTCGTACCAAATTTAACTTTTAAGGGGTAAAACACATCCCGAGAGGTAATTTAAAATTTTAGGTTTAGAGAGAATATCTTCGAAACGCTGATATAAAAATGTTTTTGGTCTGTCAGTTGATATGTAATTAATGGTCTTGAAAACTCTATTGTCAACTTTTGTAATAATCTGAAATTTTGCAAAATACCCCACCACCATCGATTAATTTTAAAAAATGAAAACTTTTATTATAATATAAATTAAAGAAACTTTCAAGCCACATATAACCCAGTGTAATAAAAATGGTTCTCGAAATACTATTTTGGAAAATAAGCTGTACATAATGTGCTGTCGGAGTATTTCCAACATACCTAATTAAAATATCTGAACATCCATTGCTATTCCACTTATTTATTTTACTTATATTTATTTTGTATTTTAAACTGTTATTTTACGTTTTACACTAATTTTTTGTCTATCTTTTTTCATTTACTGTGCTAATTTAAAATAATAAATTACCCATTATTATGATTGCATTATATGGAACTGGGGACCTAGAAACGACGGAGAGGTTTAGTCCCTGCCGTAGCCCTCAGTGGTTCAAAACCTCACAACAGGCTACAGCAGTCCACTCACCCCACCGCCGCCCCACACCGAACTCAGCGTTATTCTGCGGTGAGGCCTCCAGTGCCGCCCCCCCCCCCCCTTTCCCTCCCCAGGAACGTCACATACCAGACGAGTGTAGCCCCAGTGTTTGCGTGGTAGAGTAATTATGGTGTACGCGTACGTGGAAAAAGTGTTTGCGCAGCAATCGCCGACATAGTGTAGGCGGAATAAGGGGAACCAGCTAGCATTCGCCGAGGTACATGAAAAACCCCCTTAATAACCATCCACAGGCTGGCCGGCACACCGGACTTACATACAAATCCGCCGGGCGGATTCGTGCTGGGGACCGGTACGCCTTCATGCCCGGACATTATTATGATAAAAAATAATTGTAATAATGATATCTGTATGGAAATGCTTAAAACATCATTTTAAACCATGCACATAAAATGGACGAAATCTCTTCCCGTAATGTACACAACGGAGAAGAAAATATAAAACAAAATTCAGCAGGATTTCAAACAATTTTTGTACATTGGTAAGCCTTGGCGAGGAGAATTGATTATGAGCTATTGACTACAGCTTAACTGTATTGGTCCTCAAATTGAGGTTGACATCATAATCATTCAACATAACTGGATCTGCATTTTCTCACAAATTTCTTCCAACATCCAGGGCTGTACCTGTGCTAACGAGCCGTTTGGGGTCACCAGAGGTTTCGAGTTCAACACTTTAAACGGTTTTTTGCGCAATGACCACCCGACTTTTCAAAGCTTCAAAAGAAATTAGAGGTGAGTTACGACCGAGAATTCGACAGTCTCCTTTTGAAGCCCCAAATATTCTTGTGAAAGACTCGAAATCTGGTAAACAAACATCCGACCAGGTCAAAAGATATTTCACAGATGTTTTCTTTCCTGATGAGGGATAAATATCCTTATTATTGTTAGATTCTTGCGGTGGTCAGTGTCAAAGAACCGTTCAGAGCATCTTATCAGAGGACAAGGAACTTGTTCATCTGATCATCCTAAAGGGCTCGACGCCACAAGTACAGCCGTGGGCCGTGCACAACTTTGGATATTGGAACAACTCTGTGAGAAGATTTCAGATCTAATTCTGGTGATTGAGTATGATGTCAAACTCCACTTGAGAAACAATATAACCAAGCTCTAGTCGTTAGTACACTATCAGTTCTCTTCGCCAAGACTTACCAATGTACTGAAATATGCCTGATACAAATCGGAATATTTAGAGGATCACACGTGAAAGTTTGAAATCCTGCTGAATTTTGTTTTATATTTTCTTCACCGTCGTGCACTTTACGTGAAAAGTTCATTTTATGTGCATAATGTAAAAAAATTGTTTTAAGCATTTCCTTACAGATATCATTATTGTAATTATTTTCTATCATAAGAATGAGTAATTTATTATTTTCAATTAGCATAACACACGTATGTGAAACAGTAAACTAAAACGCAAACATATAGATAATGTAAAACGTAAAATAACACTTTAAGACATAAAACAAATATAAGTAAAGTAAATAACTAGAATAGTAATGAATGTTTAGATATTTTAATTTGGTACGTTGGAAATACTCCAACAGCACATTGTGCACAGCTTATTTTCCAAAATTGGTTTTTCAGAAACCAGCTTTATTACACAGGTACGTATATCGTAACAAAAGTTTTATTTTTCAAAATTAATCGATGGTGGTGGGGTATTTTGCAAAATTTCTATTTATTGCAAAAGTTGATAATACAGTTTTCAGGAACATTTCTACTTAGCAACTTTTAAATGAAAAACGTTTTCATTTCATCGTTTCGAAGGTATTACCTCTAAATGTAAAATGCTAAATTACCTTTCGGGGTGTGTTTAACCTGGCACACATAAAAGACTTCATATTCCACTGTTTTGCACCCTCTACACACACGAAAAGTTTCATCAAGCTCGTTTATTGCCATTTAGTGATGTCCCCTTGCCAGTATCACATACTGTACCATGTTTTCGGAAGAGGACAGTCCGCTAGGGCGCCTGTTTTATATAAAAAATTACGAGGGTTGGCGGCTGTCTGTAGCAAGTGTTGTGCACACAGATTGTCAGGACATAGTGGATGGAGCACGGCGATGGGGCAAAGTCGCATGTGTGCGGACGCCCCAGCGCCGGCAGCCTAAGGCACGTGTCGTACGAGTATGTGCTTACCTGGCAAACACGGGCGCTCAGCCGTAAAGCACGAAACAAACAGGCCCGCTACCCCGTCCGTGGCACAAGCGGCCACGGTCGATCCGTCCAATAGCGCGCCCGCCGGGCCTGTCTATCAGGGCGCCCTTCCAGAATCTGCTTAGCCGCTCACAGTATATTGTGTTTACAAACAGCTACAAAGCGCCGCCTATTAAAAAGTAGCGTCCGATCCCCCAGCACGGGAAGCTACCGTACTAGCTTATAACCCGCTCTTCGCCGTGGCTGTTTGTTGTAACATCGCCTGCGGTGCCAAAACATCCTGATAAGATCCGTGATGAGTAATCAGTAGCTGTTAATGAAGCTCTCCACGACGTGGAATCTCCATTCTAGCGGCTACCTTATTACACTCGTTACAGCAGGAAGGAAGTGAAAAGTCAAAGCTTCGCGTGCTGTAGGAGTAGGCCGTAGTCACATGGTGCTTTCATCGTGCCATGTCTCTATTAACCAAAATGCTGTTATCAGCTCGTAAAAGGAATGGGCATCATAACTAATTAACTTTTGTAAAAGACATCATGGTCGACTTTTGCTGTAGAAACCATTAACCGCACAACCGCTGTTGCATTTTATGCGGTTTGCTCGTGGGAATTATTGTGGTTTAGAACAAGTCAAAACCCAAAAATTATCTAAAATACACTACTGCCCATTAAAATTGCTACACCAAGAAGAAATGCAGATGATAAACGGGTATTCATTGGACAAAAATATTATACTAGAACTGACGTTTGATTACATTTTCACGCAATTTGGGTGCATAGATCCTGAGAAATCAGTACCCAGAACAACAGCATCTGGCCATAATAACGGACTAGATACGCCTGAGCATAGAGTCAAACAGAGCTCGGATGGCGTGTACAGGTACAGCTGCCCATGCAGATTCAACACGATACCACAGTTCATCAAGAGTAGTGACTGGCGTATTGTGACGAGCCAGTTGCTCGGCCACCATTGACCAGACGTTTTCAGTTGGTGAGGGATCTAGAGAGTGTGCTGGCCAGAGCAGCAGTCGAACATTTTCTGTATCCAGAAAGGTCCATACAGGACCTGCAACATGCGGTAGTGCATTATCCTGCTGAAATGTAGGGTTTCGGAGGGATCGAATGAAGGGTAGAGCCACAGGTCGTAACACATCTGAAATGTAACGTCCACTGTTCAAAGTGCCGTCAATGCGAACATGAGGTGACCTAGACGTGTGACCAATGGCACCCCATACCATCACGCCGGGTGATACGTCAGTATGGCGATGTCGAATACACGCTTCCAACGTGCGTTCACCGCGATTTCGCCAAACACGGATGCAACTATCATGATGCTGTAAGCAAAAACCTGGATTCATCCGAAAAAATTACGTTTTGCCATTCGTGCACCCAGGTTCGTCGTTGAGTACACCATCGCAGGCGCTCCCGTGTGTGATGCAGCGTCAAGGGTAACCGCAGCCACGGTCTCCGAGCTGACAGTCCATGCTGCTGCAAACGTCGTCGAACTGTTCGTGCAGATGGTTGTTGTCTTGCAAACGTCCCCATCTGTTGACTCAGGGATCGAGACGTGGCTACACGATCCGATACAGTCATGCGGGTAAGATGCCTTTCATCTCGACTGCTAGTGATACGAGGCCGTTTGGATCCAGCACGGCGTTCCGTATTACCCTGCTGAACCCACCGATTCCATACTCTGCTAACAGTCATTGAATCTCTACCAACGCGAGCAGCAATGTCGCGATACGATAAACTGCAATCACGATAGGCTACAATCGGACCTTTATCAAAATCGGAAACATGATGGTGCGCATTTCTCCTCCTTACACGATGCACAGAGCAACGTTTCACCAGGCAACGCCGGTCAACTGCTGTTTCTGCATGAGAAATCGTTTGGAAACTTTCCTCATGTCAGCACGTTGTAAGGTGTCGCCACCGGCGCCAACCTTGTGTGAATTCTCTGAAAAGCTAATCATTTGCATATCGCAACATCTTCTTCCTGTCGGTTAAATTTCGAGTCTGTAGCACGTCATCTTCGTGGTGTAGCAATTTTTTGGCCAGTAGTGTATATGCATGTCGTCGTCACATTGGTTTGTTGCATCTTTAAGTGTAAGACAGCGTTTACATTAGATGAGAGAGAAGCTAGGTACATAGTGAAGGTGATGTAAATCAACGTATACTTTGTTGGCTTTTGTAGGTGTGTAGATTGCCAAAACGACGTGATCCTCACGTACAGAATGATGGCAGTATTTGTCTATTATGGACCCTTCGTTGGATGGTTAGCAGATATGCTCACCAGGTTAGTATGTGGTTGAAAATCAGTTCATGATGGATGAAATGGTCACAGATAGTGTTTTGGGAATCTGGGAGATGGAGGGAATTGGTTTACCTTAGTAAGATAGGTGACTGAGTTCTGGTAGGATTGATTTCAATGTAGCATGGGTTACTGCAAGATAGAAATATAAAAGCGTTATTCACAGTGTCCTATTAAGGCTTCTAGGGGTTCTAGAGGGGACGTACTAGACAAAGTTTTGATAAGTAACCCATGTCCGGAAATGTACAGATTGGATATAAAATAAGTTTGATGACTGGATGACTTTCAAGTGTGCCTCTTCACAGTAAGCGCATTAACTGAGAAGAGGGCGCCGTCGTCATTTAGTAATTATGACATTAGATACCATTTCAGTCCGACGACATCAACCGGCTGCGAGAAACTGTAAAGTTCACACCTGGGAGGATCGAATGAGGTGCCTCACAGCCATGGTCTGGTAAACATTTAGATCACTGAGACCATATCATCACGGTATGAGTCAAGAAGGTTAGTTATACTCATTTTATTGGGCAGATTGTAGCATGTTGGTGTGTATGGGCGAGTTTAAATGCATGCTGATAGGGACGTAACTGCCGAAATTGAGGGATTTATCCATTGAGGACAAAGGTAGTATAGTTTACCTTCAGTGTTCGTGTTAGCCAACATGTGGTTTACTCCGACCAAGCAATGAATGTACCTCGTGTTGTACCCCAAACAAACGCTTCGATGCCGTCAGACAATACCAAGTAAACAGCCCCCAGACGGCACCTCCTAAGCCAGCGCTTAGTTGTGGGCCATCCCATTGGCAGCGAGCTGAAATAAATGAACAGCTAATACCAGCATTCTCCAGTTTGTGTATTGTCTCAGCTCACTGCTGTAGAACAATTACGTCCTGGAGAGAATCTGTTTTTTGTGCCAACGGTTGTACAGTTTTCTTTATTCTCTACCGGTATCGGTACTGACCACCACTTCACAGGAGATAATAACGTACATCAACTGATCGGAAATACACATCTGCCGAATATGGCAACATCAAGTATAAAATGTGGCTAATTAACACGATAAATTCTTGAGTGAATTTCCATTGTAGTAGATTTACACAATCGACGTCTGGTAACATGCACACACTTAATCTCCACATCAGATAACTAATACTCGCTCAGTCAGAACAATACCTATACAAGGAAACACTACTCCACGGTATAGACATAGCCTGATGTATTTGATGAAGATGTAATGTCTACGTCCTTCAGTATTGTAATTTTCTCTTTGAACTGCATTACAGGCTGTGTACCATATATCGATGGGGATGTGTTTCTTGTATAGATCTTGTTCTGACTGATCACGTATTAGTTGCCTGATTTTAAGATTAAGTGTGTGCATGTTACCACACTTCGACTGTGTAAATCTACTACAGTGTAAATTCACTGAAACAACTATCCTGATAGTAACGATTCATAGTTGATGTTGCCATATTTAGCAGAGATGTATTTTGACCAATTGATGTACAGTATTACCTCCTGTGAAGATGGTAGCCAGTACAGAAACCGTTAGAGAGTAAATGAAACCGTACAACTGATGGCACAAAAAAAAAAAAATTCCAAATACTTATCGGCTATGGATAACCACTTAAAGAAAGCTTTACTTATGTCGTACGTCGGAAATGGTTCGCTTGCGGCCTGTGTTTGGTCAGTGATTTGACTTTTCGTTTTTTGGTTTGCATATCGGTCTTGGTACTGTAGGTATCACGATCTGTGTTGCGTTTTTTGTGATGTTAAAACATTTAGGATCGTGTCGGTGATAAACATAGTAACACGGACGTGCTTTTTATAGCCCCTTGGGATGATGTGCATTTAGTGCGCATTTTGCCCTCATTCATTGCTTTGCTTATCTAGATGGATGAATTGTAAGAAATATAATATATTGTTATTGATATTTAGTGGAAAGAAATCCATGTCTCTGTCTCTCAGAGGCACTGTCCGTTACTCTGATGCTATCATTAGCACTTCACATGGTCTCGCTAATATGTAACTAATTGAACTCTTTGCAAGAACACAATTTTTGTTTTGTTTAATTCACAAAGATTGTGAGTTAACGAGTATTGCGCTCTCATTTAAATATATGGCCGAAAGAGTCAGCTTACAGGAATTGTGAAACGAACCCTGTCGTCCAGAATCGCGTGCCACAAAGGGCGCAGATTCACCACGAGATGGGGAAATTAACAGGCGTCTATTGTCTAAGAGGCCTAGGCGCTGCAGTCTGCGAGTGACACAGACCAGAACCTACGTCATAGGGAAACTCAGTAGAAACCGTTTGTGGCCAAGAAGACGTAGCAATGTTCAATATGGCGGACCTGAGATCGGCCATAAAGGGAAACATTTATGTAAACTATTTAATTCTGTACTAGTGCAGAGAATGAAGCCACAATAATTTTAATCTGTCATCCTCCATAAAATTTCATAGTGATCCCAATAAAACTTCAATATTGATCATATCTATAATAGTTTAGGATTTACTGCTAAAGTGAAATTAACAAGTTTTGTAATAAAGACCCCAATGGTAAAATCTGGACGCTTTAGTCGATCTTAACGATCGAAATTTCATATAGAAGCACATCATTAAAATGACAAATGTTGTAAATATCAACTCTGTAACTTCATTTGTTTAAAAGGTATAACAAATTTAAATTACCAGTATTTTCAGTTAAGTATCACATCATCATTTCGTCCACACAAAACACATTGAACAATGACAGCATGACACCTTACTGAATAATTAGGTGGTTCTAGGAGATTCAGCCGGGAACCGCGCGACTGCTACGGTCGCAGGTTCGAATCCTGCCTCGGGCATGGATGTATGTGATGTCCTTAGGTTAGTTACGTTTACGTAGTTCTAGGTTCTAGGGTACTGATGACCTCAGATGTTAAGCCTCATAGCGCTCAGAGCCATTTGAACTATTTTTTTTTGAATCATTAGGTAATATAATATTTGTTGTAAAGTTAGTGCAGAATACTTACTTTTCTTTATTTATTTATCAGAAAGGACATTGGTGGAAGGCTACTGGTCGTGACATTCAAAGTTAAGAAGGAAATTGTATTGGTTTTATATAAAAGAATATAGTGATGGATATTATTGTTACTTTATTTAGAGCGTGTAAGTGGTCATGCTTTGATTATTTAGATGTAAAATAATGTAGAATAAGCCGTAGCCAATGAGATGGGCGGCTTCAGGAAAGGGAACTGCCGCAGTCAGTTGAGCGAGGATATTCGGCGCGCGGGAAACGCGGCTGGAGACGGGCAGAGGGGGCAGTTCTGGTCTAGACACCACGAGTACAGTTCGGCGGGTGACACCAAAGGGTACAGTTCGGATTGAGACGCGAAAGCAGACAGTCGGTCTTTAGTCAGCTAGGAAGTGAAACGATTTTGAAAATTTCGCGTTGTGTGGTATCGCGGGACTTAGTCTGTGGTGTCACCGCCAGACACCACACTTGCTAGGTGGCAGCCTTTAAATCGGCCGCGGTCCGTTAGAATACGTCGGACCCGCGTGTTGCCACTATCAGTGATTGCAGACCGAGCGCCGCCACACGGCAGGTCTAGAGAGACTCCCTAGCACTCTCCCCAGTTGGACAGCCGACTTTGCTAGCGATGATTCACTGTCTACATACGCTCTCATTTGCAGAGACGACAGTTTCGCATAGCCTTCAGCTACGCCATTTGCTACGACCTAGCAAGGCGCCATATTCAGTTACTGACAGATAATATTGTGAATCATGTACCGTCAAGAGCGACGTTCATCATTAATGGATTGAAGTTAAGTATCAATCTAATTACGTCCGCTTTCTGAATTCTAATTCCTTGTCATGGTTCAAATGGCTCTGAGCACTATGGGACTCAAATGCTGTGGTCATAAGTCCCCTAGAACTTAGAACTACTTAAACCTAACTAACCGAAGGACAGCACACAACACCCAGCCATCACGAGGCAGAGAATATCCCTGACCCCGCCGGGAATCGAACCCGGGAACCCGGGTGTGGGAAGCGAGAACGCTACCACACGACCATTCCTTGTCATGTTCCAGACCTCACGTCAGTATAGTACTTCCCTCCTCACGCCAGCCTGCGTGAGCTAAAACGCGTGCATTTCGGCCTCCTCTCGTAACACGGTGTTGGCTCTTCTGCAAACACAACATAGTCTCTAAGCGGTGAGCAGCCGCGCGCTTGGTGTGAACTCTAACTTTGCGCCTAGATACCTTGTATTTCGCAATGATATTGTGAATGATCTAACTGTGTCAAATGGATATGCGCTCGAGTGTAACACTAACTCTAAATACGACCACTTTCGCTATTAGTTTGCTTTATGGATAAACACTACTCTAACAAGATCGCAACTGTGTGGCCTGCATCATTTATGTGTCATTAATTTAGTTCCCGATATTATTATTACTGTTATTATTTGCTATGTTGACTTTGTACTTCGCAAACTTGCCATCAGCCGGACAATTTAACCAAAGGGTCGCAAGTGTCTAATTTAGGGTGTATAATGCGACACGTACGGTTCAACCCCTAGACGAGTTTGGTCTAAAACATTTCGACGATGAGGAACCTCATGATCCCGAACGTCGATGGGATGTTAGCTCGCAATAGATTTTGTCACTTTTGTGGCATCATCAGTGGATTTTTCCATTTATTGTTCCAGAAATACATACAGACATATATTAAAATTGATAGGAATATTCTGACATCAGTTTTTTCTGTTATTTTGATTATATTAACAATTTACCTTTTTTGACATTATTTGTGCCTTGTGGCTGCCAAACTCAATACAGCATGTCATTTGAAACACCTGAATATCAGGGCAACGACTATACTGAATGTTTGGTTCGAATCTAACACCAAAATTGTGTACTTCGATAAGGATGTTCAAGAACAGTCACCTCTGTGGCAACGCCCGTCCGCACAGTGAGATCCGTGTGCTGACTTTCTCACTCAACTCAAGGTGACTGCTCTTTTCATCGTTCTTATCCTCCAGATTTGACGCCGGCAACCTTCCTTTTTCTGTCTCCGCCTTAAATTAGCCCTGAAAGTCTTACATTTAGCATACGCTGGGGATATCCAACAAAGCGTGACCACCCTACTTCACGCGATTCCACGAGAATAGTTAGCTGACAGTTGCCAACAGCATGTGCTGTAGCTAATCGCGATTACTTTGAAGGCCCCAAAACGTACAGAGTCGGCAGCTCGTGGTCTTGAGGTAGCGTTCTCGCATCCCGCGCACGGGGTACCGAGTTCGATTCCCGGCGGAGTCAGGAATTTCTCCTGCCTCGAGATGACTGGGAGTTGTTGTGTCGTGTTCATCATCATCATTCACTCGGTCGGAGGAAGGCAACGGCAAACCACCTCCACCAGGACCTTGCCTAGTACAGCGGTGCAGGTCTCCCGCATCGTCCCCTACGCTCGTCGGAGCATGGGACCTCATCATCAGAGGTACAGGATGGTTATAATTATTAAAGTACAGATGCTCGCGGAGGTCTAGCGTGGCCCGAAATTATCGTATGGCAGCGACACTTGGTAGATATGCCAATGCGTTAATGCGGAACCGACTTACGCTGAAAGACGTTACTTCTGATTTTGGACACCAGGTGCAAGTCTGGGGCTGCACACCTCATCGACGTCTCCGGTGCTCATACTAAACAAACTGCGTAAGTGGCGTTAATAATAAAATGAACATTATAGCTTTCTCACTTGTTTGATTTTTTTCGGCCATATCCCGTTGGTAATCCATTACGTATGGAAGCATTTCTATACGTCTGTCTTGTATTCACAGCGCCAGATTTGCTCCTGGTGACCAAATTCGGAACTATTTTATTCCCTAGCTTACATCGGTTCCGTAATAACGTATCACAATACACTACTGGCTATTGAAATTGCTACACCACGAAGATGACGTGCTACAGACGCGAAAATTAACCGACAGGAAGAAGATGCTGTGATATGCAAATGATTAGTTTTTCAGAGCATTCACACAAGGTTGGCGCCGGTGGCGACACCTACAACATGTTCACATGAGGAAAGTTTCCAACAGATTTCTCATACAGAAACAGCAGTTGACCGGCGTTGCCTGGTGAAACATTGTTGTGATGCCTCGTGTAAGGAGGAGAAATGCTTACCATCACGTTTCCGACTTTGATTAAGGACGGATTGTAGCCTATCGCGATTGCGGTTTATCGTATCGTGACACTGCTGCTCGCGTTGGTCGAGATCCAATGACTGTTAGCAGATTATGGAATCGGTGGGTTCCCCAGGGTAATATGGAACGCTGGATCTCAACGGCCTCGTATCACTAGCTGTCTAGATAACAGGCATCTTATCCGCTTGGCTGTAACGGATCGAGCAGCCACGTCTAGATACCTGAGCCAACAGATGGGGACGTTTGCAAGACAACAACCGTCTGCACGAACAGTTCGACGACGTTTGCAACAGTATGGACTATCAGCTCGGAGACCATGGCTGCGGTTACCCCTGACGCTGCATCACAGACAGGAGCACCTGCGATGGTGTACTCAACGACGAACCAGGGTGCGCGAATGGCAAAACGTATTTTTTTCGGATGAATCCACGTTCTGTTTACATCATCATTATGGTCGCATCCGTGTTTGTCGACATCGCGGTGATCGCACATTGGAAGCGTGTATTCGTCATTGCCATACTGGTGCATCACCCGGCGTGATGGTATGGGGTGCCATTGGTTACACGTCTCGGTCACCTCTTGTTCGCATTGACGGCACTATGAACAGTGGACGTTACAATTCAGATGTGTTACGACTCGTGGCTCTACCCTTCATTCGATACCTGCGAAACACTACATTTCAGCAGGATAATGCACGACCGCATGTTGCAGGATACAGAAAATGTTCGACTGCTGCTCTGGCCAGCACATTCTCCAGATCTCTCACCAATTGGAAACGTTTGGTCAATGGTGGCCGAGGAACGGGCTCGTCACAATATGCCAGTCGCTACTCTTGATGAACTGTGCTACCGTGTTCAAGCTGCATGGGCAGCTGTACCTGTACACGACATCCAAGCTCTGTTTGACTCAATGCCCAGGCGTATCAAGGTCGTTACTACGGCCAGAGGTGGTTTCTGATTTCTCAGGACCTATGCACCCAAATCGGGTGAAAATGTAATCACATGTCTGTTCTAGTATAATATATTTGTGTAATGAATACCCGTTTATCATCTGCATTTCTTCTTGGTGTAGCAGCTTTAATGGCCAGTAGTGTATCTGTCAGAATATCTGTCGGTACGATAATTACAGCCTTCACTAGACGTCTGTGAGTAGATGCACTTTAATTATAACCTCCTGGTATTTTGTTTGTAAATCTTGTTTCCCATATTTCCTGATACCATTCACTGAAATTTTCAGACGCACCTTGTCTTTCAGAAACAATAAAAGAAACAACCTAGTGTAGAGGCCACAGCTCTGGTGAGACATGCTTGGGAATTGCCACAGCTCTGGTGAGACATGCTTGGGAATTAAATGCAACAAAAGCTGTGTTCTTGCAAGAAAGCTGACCATCTTTAATTTATTATTATTTTCTGCAGGTACGAAAATAGAACTTAAAATTACTTTCTAATAAATGTCGACTGATGTATCACAGAATATGTCGGCGAAGGACTACCTCCGAATCCTTCAAATTAAAAAAAAAGTATAGTTATTTTAGAATTAAAACTTACAGCTACCAGAAAACTGCAAACTGTTACCGTGTCTGGCATACATTGTAATCTGGTTAATATCAACGCAAAATTGGAACACTGATTGAAATATTTCACTACCGAAAGTGTTACCGCCCAAGCACATTACAAAATTGTTATCATGAAATACATGTTTATTTCAAGTCCACACTTCGTTGTCAGTGAAGACGAATATATACTTTCATGTCTAGCTGCAAGTTCATAGCAGCAATGGATGGCGTCTTTCAAGGGGTACACAGACGTTTCTGGACCTGGCATGGAATAGTCCCAGAAGGGTACTACAGACACACTAATATTCCAGGAGTGTACGCGGCCTAATGACCAATTAGATGCCTGTATTGAGTGAGGTGAAGACGTTTCATTGAAGCACAACCGCGGAGCAAGTTAAGGCCGCCCTCCGTTTCTGGCACCAGCGTTCACGTTGCACCTTGGCATACATATCGGCCACTGGCCGTGCAGAGGGAAACATCGCAGCAGGCATGCGAACACTTTCAGTTCCAAATCATTTGCAACGACGTAAAATTTAGCTTCGGCGAAAAATGTTGTGTATTTTTGCAACCTTCTCTAAGAAGGAAACGGACAGATTAATTATGCGGCTAATCCAGTATCTTAACGACTACATGTGTCATAAAACGAACAGAGCAAGAATAACAGAGGCACGTAATGTGTACCTGAGAAATATCGTGACGAAGGTGGCTACACCCGCCATGTGTTAGAATAAGGACGAATTTAACTTTTCATCTTATCCTAAACATGTTCAGTGCTGTTTATCACTGGAAATTTGCAACTGATAGTAAACGGTAACTGTAATCCAATGGAGGGACAACATAATCATATGGGGAAGGGCGTAACCTTGCTGAGGTACTGTGTCAGGCGATAGCGGTCTTGTTATACAGATCCTTAATTCGACAGCGGTAGGATTTATCGATTGTGGGTGAAAGGGTACCACTCTTCCCCTTTCACTCTCGCCCATTGTAGTTATAATAGCAAAAAAAATGGTTCAAATGGCTCAGAGCACTATGGGACTTAACTTCTGAGGTCATCAGTCCCCTAGAACGTAGAACTACTTAAACCTAACTAACCTTAGGACATCACACACATCCATGAACCTAGAACCGCTCGGCCACCCCGGCCGGCTATAATAGCAGATCGCCGATTTGTGCACATAATTTCGTTGTATTTCAGAGTAGTGGTACTAGTGAGTTATGGAGAAGGGATGGATAAACTTAGTTTGTTTTTCAGTGCTTATCCCTCACTAATCCTCAAGTGTCCTCATTGCCTCAGTGAATTTTATTCATGTTAGTTTTCTGTTGGTTGTTGGGTTGGGTGTTGAATGACAGTGCGTTGTCTGATCAGACGTTACAGGAAGGTTTCATAGATGCTGCCTGTGCAGTCGCAAGCTGTTGTCAACTTGGCCGGCCGCGGTGGTCTAGCGGTTCTAGGCGCGCAGTCCGGAACCGCGCGACTGCTACGGTCGCAGGTTCGAATCCTGCCTCGGGCATGGATGTGTGTGATGTCCTTAGGTTACTTAGGTTTAAGTAGTTCTAAGTTCTAGGGGACTGATGACCACAGTAGTTAAGTCCCATAGTGCTCAGAGCCATTTGAACCATTTTTTTGTCGTCAACATGAATCGTCTTCCATGGATAGCCAAGCAGGAGTGAGTGGTCAGAGATGTGTACGGTTCCGCGCGTGTGGTAGGCCATGATTGGTAGAAAGTCCTTCCCCCACCACTTATCAAAAGCGGGACTGGTCTCTTAACCACAATGTTAGGCACTCAGACGCTGACATTGCCAATCGACAGATGACTTTAGTTTTATTTTCCAGAAAGATAATTTAGGTCAACTTTGCTGATATAGTTTGTACGACTTTATAAAAAAAGGCATTGTGATTTTCTTATAGATTTTGTATGGGACAGTAGCCTTATCAAATTATTTGCATGATTATAACAGGTATTGTTAAAGAATAGCCAGTTTTGTTGTAAAACAGATTTATATTATAGAGCGCAAACGAAGAATTTTGGAAAAACGCTTGTCGGAAAATTGTGAGCATTTGGTTTCATTTGCAACACTAAATTTAATTTCTCATTTTCCATTAATATTTCGTAAAATTTGTATATATTGTCAGTGGAAGGATCCATCACAGACACTACCTTAACTAAAATACAATACGTAAAACTGAAAAAGTATACCGTAGGAAATTGCTGAAGTGAGTAATCTTTTGTTTCTTGTAAAAGTAATGTTATATATAACAAATACAAATGATAGGGATATATCGGATAGCAATAGAAAATATTTTCTCGCTGGCTGTGCTGTGCCGCAGTTACTTGTATTATGTCACTGAAGTTATAGAGAGGGATGCACTCAGTAAATCGGTACAAATCTGTAATCTGAAATAATCTTCAGTGGTTGGCAGCTGAGACGAGAGCAGTGCAGTGTATAGAGGGATTATGAATAAAAATGCTTAGTTGTTAACGGCAAAGGTAGTTTCCGAGATGCTAGTTCCCAGGCGCCGGGAAATATTAATCGGCCCTTTGTCGAAGTCGCTTGTGTCAGTGATTTTCTCTAATGCACTCTTTCATAATTTCCCGTTCGTATCTGATCCGCTTGTATACTTTTCGCTCGCAACGTCACCAGTTGACATTCAGTGTTCCCATTGGTCATAATACATTGGCTTGTCACTGATTGCCGTTCCTTTTTTCTTTTTCTTTTTTCTTTTTCGCCTGCAGCAGCAGGCAGACGACGTGTACCTTCATGGGGGAAACTGATCATTTCATTTTCCAGAATGTTGTCGGAATGGCTTAAAAGCAGCGCTTATGGAAGCCGAAAGTTGATCTGACCTGAATCCTATTGAGGTCATCTGGTACGACATCCATCTAGACGTGTCTGCCATGTACGCAGCAGCGGCTAATCTCCCTGAGTTGTAGTCGACGGTTAAGCGGTCATGGATTAGGTAGGCTCCCGAATGCGTTCACTGTCTCGCGGGATCCATGCTACGATGGGTCGCGGCTGTCAGCATGGCGCAAGGGCTTACTGCATGCAACTACGGAGGTGCGTCTAATCATTCGGTTGTTGACGAGTGTGTAACAATAAAGGAAACATACAACCAATTTTCTAACATTTATGAATTCGAATAGTGAATGTCGGTTGACTGCCACCAAGTACTACACTACTGGCCATTAAAATTGCTACACCACGAAGATGACGTGCTACAAACGTGAAATTTAACCGATAGGAAGAAGATGCTGCGATATACAAATGATTAGCTTTTCAGAGCATTCACATAAGGTTGGCGCCGGTGGCGACACCTACAGCGTGCTGACATGAGGAAAGTTTCCAACCGATTTCTCATGCAGAAACAGCAGTTGACCGGTGTTCCCTGGTGAAACGTTGTTGTGATGCCTCATGTAAGGAGGAGAAATGCGGAACATTACGTTTCCGACTTTGATAAAGGTCGGATTGTAGCCTATCGCGATTGCAGTTTATCGTATCGCGACATTGCTGCTCGCGTTGGCGAGATCCAATGACTGTTAGGAGAATATGGAATCGGTGGGTTCAGGAGGGTAATACGGAACGCCGTGCTGGATCCCAACGCCCTCGTATCACTAGCAGTCGAGATGACAGGCATCTTATCCGCATGGCTGTAACGGATCGAGCAGCCACGTCTCGATCCCTGAGTCAACAGATAGGGACGTTTGTAAGACAACAACCAACTGCACGAACAGTTCGACGACGTTTGCAACAACATGGATTATCAACTCGGAGACCATGGCTACGGTTACCCTTGACGCTGAATCACAGACAGGAGCGCCTGCGATGGTGTATTCAACGACGAACCTAGGTGCACGAATGGCAAAACGTCATTTTTTCGGATGAATCCGGGTTCTCTTTACAGCATCACGATGGTCGCATCCGTGTTTGTCGACATCGCGGTGAACGCACATTGGAAGCGTGTATTCATCACTGCCATACTGGCGTATCACCCGGCGTGTTGGTATTGGGTGCCATTGGCTACACGTCTCGGTCACCTCTTGTTCGCATTGACGGCACTTTGAACAGTGGACGTTACTTTTCAGACGTGTTACGACCCGTCTCTCTACCCTTCATTCGATCCCTGCGAAACCCTACATTTCAGCAGGATAATGCACGACCGCATGTTGCAGGTCCTGTACGGGCCTTTGTGGATACAGAAAATGCTGGATTGCTATCCTGGCCACCACATTCCCCAGATCTCTCACCAATTGAAAGCGTCTGGTCGATGGTGGCCGAGCAACTGGCTCGTCACAATACGCCAGCCACTACTCTTGATGAAATGTGGTATCGTGTTGAAGCTGCATGGGCAGCTGTACCTGTACACGCCATCCGAGCTCTGTTTGACTCAATGCCCAGGCGTATCAAAGCAGTTATTACGTCCAGAGGTGGTTGTTCTGGGTACTGATTTCTCAGGATCTATGCACCCAAATTGCGTGAAAATGTTATCACATGTCCGTTCTAGTATAATATATTTGTCCAATGAATACCCGTTTATCATCCGCATTTCTTCTTGGTGTAGCAATTTTAATGGCCAGTGGTGTAACTCCTTTTTCTAAACTCAAATCATGTGCGAGAAACTAAGGCCTTCGTGTCAATTGCTGAAACAGAATTAGAATGTCTGTGTAACGAGGGATATGTCCTGCAAGTCTTTCCTTGTCGAGCCGGCCACTGTGGCCGAGCGGTTCTAGGCGCTTAAGTCCGGAACCGCGTGACTGCTACGGTCGCAGGTTCGAATCCTGCCTCGGGCATGGATGTGTGTGATGTCCTTAGGTTAGTTAGGTTTAAGTAGTTCTAAGTCTAGGGGACTGATGACCTCAGATGTTAAGTCCCATAGTGCTCAGAGCCATTTGAACCATTTGTCCTTGTCGAAGCAGGGAAGATCAGTGTTGCTCGTCTTTGTAGCTGTACGGAGGCAACTAAAACTTTGCTCGCAGAGACGGGCAGAGGACGATGCGCGGAGAAATAAACCGGAGGAGTAACGAGGGCGAGGGCGGTAGTGGCGCAGCCGAGGTCAAAGGTTCTGCTTGGTGCCCATAATGCACGGAAGTAATGGAACACTCAGCTCTGCCAACGTCATTTGCCTGCAGATATTCGCTTCGTATTTTCTCCGAGCACTGTCACGACGTCACAATATAGCTACCCATTTTCATTCCTAGTATTGAAGGAAATATGCATGAACGAGGCTCGTTTGTCGTTCCGATCTCATCAGAACTCTCAACAACGGAACGATCGTGGCCTTAGCACTGCTTCCGAGCAAATTATTATTACTGGTTTCACCTGATATTCACCCGAAACTATTGAATTTGACGTAAAAAGATAAAAGCGGCTACAGTCCTGCGTCTGCCGCGAAATGCTTCTGGATTGATTGAAAGTTCTCTCTGAGGCATTTAACGTTGTGGTGTCGGTTAGGATTAAGCTTCGCCTCCGTCGCTCGGACCCATTTACAGGACACTGTCTGCACGTCCATTGAAATGTCGATCTATTACAGACGGCGCTTGCGTGGAATGAGGTTTGAATTTAACGTAAATTATTACAGTTGTCATTGCAACGGAAAATGATTAAAAGGTGAAAACATCAATAACACAACCATTGTTGTTAGAAAATGTCCTCCGCCCTGAAGGCCATGCCATGGAATTTAATTAATCCGTCACGACATGACCCAAAAAAGTTCAGTTTTCTGTTTCGTAAAATGTCAGCTTAAAACGGTAACAATAACAGCTACATGATTACTCTGCAGTTCACATTTAAGTGCTTGGCAGAGGGGTCATCAAACCACAATCATACTATCTCTCTACCATTCCACTCCCGAACAGTGCGCGGGAAAAACGAACAACTAAACCTTTCTGTTCGAGCTCTGATTTCTCTTATTTTATTTTGATGATCAATCCTACCTATGTAGGTTGGGCTCAACAAAATATTTTCGCATTCGGAAGAGAAAGTTGGTGACTGAAATTACGTAAATTGACTTCGCCGCGACGAAAAACGTCTTTGCTTTAATGACTTCCATCCCAACTCGCGTATCATATCTGCCACACTCTCTCCCCTATTACGTGATAATACAAAACGAGCTGCCCTCTTTGCACCTTTTCGATGTCCTCTGTCAATCCCACCTGGTAAGAATCCCACACCGCGCAGCAATATTCTAACAGAGGACGAACGAGTGTAGTGTAAGCTGTCTCTTTAATAGACTTGTTGCATCTTCTAAGTGTCCTGCCAATGAAACGCAACCTTTGGCTCGCCTTCCCCACAATATTACCTATGTGGTCTTTCCAACTGAAGTTGTTCGTCATTTTAACACCCAGGTACTTAGTTGAATTGACAGCTTTGAGAATTGTACTATTTACCGAGTAATCGGATTCCAACGGTTTTCTTTTGGAACTCATGTGGATCACCTCACACTTTTCGTTATTTAGCATCAACTGCCACCTGCCACACCATACAGCAATCTTTTCTAAATCGCTTTGCAACTGATACTAGTCTTCGGATGACCTTACTAGACGGTAAATTACAGCATCACCTGCGAACAACCTAAGAGAACTGCTCAGATTGTCACCCAAGTCATTTATATAGATCAGGAACAGCGGAGGTCCCAGGACGTTTCCCTGGGGAACACCTGATATCACTTCAGTTTTACTCGATGATTTTCCGTCTATTACTACGAACTGCGACCTTCCTAACAGGAAATCACGAATCCAGTCGCACAACTGGCCCGCAGCTTGATTAGAAGTCGCTTGTGAGGAACGGTGTCAAAAGCTTTCCGGAAATCTAGAAATACGGAATCAACTTGAGATCCCCTATCGATAGCGGCCATTACTTCGTGCGAATAAAGAGCTAGCTGCGTTGCACAAGAACGATGTTTTCTGAAACCATGCTGATTACGTATCAATAGATCGTTCCCTTCGAGGTGATTCATAATGTTCGAATACAGTATATGCTCCAAAACCCTACTGCAAACCGACGTCAATGATATAGGTCTGTAGTTCGATGGATTACTCCTACTACCCTTCTTAAACACTGGTGCGACATGACCAATTTTCCAATCTGTAGGTACAGATCTATCGATAAGCGAGCGGTTGTATATGATTGCTAAGTAGGGAGCTATTGTATCAGCGTAATCTGAAAGGAACCTAATCGGTATACAATCTGGACCTGAAGACTTGCCCGTATCAAGCGATTTGAGTTGCTTCGCAACCTCTAAGGTATCTACTTCTAAGAAACTCATTCCAGCAGCTGTAGAACTTGATGAAACATACACAGGTATACGAAAAACATTTAAATACAATGAACTTCGGTTCGAACATGTTGCAAATGTATGAAATAAAGTGATAATGTGTTCTTTCATCATGACAGTTTACGATGTGGTTACCCTAGGTAGCAAATTTCTGCATAAATTTATGTGATACTATCGATGCAGAACTCTACTGGAAATTAATACCGTTCCTGTTACAAATCTGCACTCTATGCATCTATCGAATGACGAGGAGGAGGAGGACTACGCACAACAACACGCTCCCGGTAAAATCCCTAACGTGCTGTATGGTGACTCCTTCGGATTATCTGAGACCCTCAACATACTTGTTTGTAACTGTATATAGTCATACAAGAGACAAGTCTTGAAATGACTATTGTTGCCTCCTTGTACGACTAAATGACCTATTGATTCTACATCAGCTCGTACTTATGCATTAATGGCTATCTACGATCGTATGTCACGCTAGCCGTCTCCACATGAGAGTCTTTCATGGTTCCATCAACGCTACTACAGTTGCCCTCATTCAATCGTCAATTCAATCGCTCAGTTGCTAGAGGCAAACTAAAAATGCCACCTCTGAAGAAGTGACGCAGGAAAATAATATTTGCAGCAAACAGCGCACTGATTAAAGTTTCCGTAGTGTTTGTATCAGTATATACATATGTACTCTGCAAGCTAAATTACAGTGCATGGCATTGGGTAATTTGTACCGACACTGGTCATTCCCCTTACTGTTTCACTTGTAAACTGAGCGAGGAAAACCTGGTATCCTGCGTGCGTCCTTACAAGCCCTAATTTCTCTTATTTTGACCTTGCGGTTCTTACACGAGGTGAATGAAACAGGAGAGACATACTGCATCTCTGTCGCAAATGTTGTTTCTATAAACTACTTTTACAACTTTGTTTGCGTGGACATCTCCTGCAGGAGTTTTTATGACCAAGTGTTACTGGTTTTCCGTCTTAGGGTTACTAGAATTGAAGATTGTGTTTTACGAGAAGCATTTCTTTTTATTTCTAAAGGATCTTCTGTGGTCATACTAGAAATATAGGTACACGCAATTTGTAAGACTTCAGAATGTAAGCAGTACTCTAGTTTCAAGTGTTCCGCACTCAGCAGAGTGTTTCTGTTTATTTATTAATCTGTTTTTCTGTGTAGGGTGTAAGTATTGTCAACCTGCCAATGTATTTTTTCCGTAATAGTGGTTTTGTGTGTGTGTGTGTGTGTGTGTGTGTGTTTGTGTGTGTGGACAGTGAGAGAGAGAAACGAAGAGAGAAACGGGTGTACGTGTGGGGGGTGGACGTTGGGGTGGGCGTGGGGATTTGGGGGGGGGGCTGTGAGTGAGTTTAAATTAGTGAAGATGCCATAGATATTCAGCAGAGCTGTGAATGGAAGTGGGGTGGGCGAGAGTGGTGCTTCGTGTTTCGATAGGTGCGAGGGGGGAGGGTTCAGTGATTATGGGGAAAGCAGCTGGGAGCTGTTGGTAGTTCTGAACTGGAACTGAGTGGAGGGGAGGATGGGAGATGATGACGATGAGTGCGATGAAACAAAATGAAATCGGCAAATACTTAAGGCCAGACAAGCAAATTCGAAAGCACAAAGAGCAATAAATTATGCTTAGCCATCTGTAAGGTATCCTCGCAGCGCACACACACTCAAATGTGAAAATAAAATGGTTACACAGGTTGGCAACACGACCAACACATAAAAAGAAGGAATAAGTATAAACAATGAGCTGAGTGCAAATCACATTATTATTTCTGTTGTAAAGTTGTACAAAAGTGTGATGAAGTGGAAATAACAGAAATGGAGCGTAAGAAGAACTGGCTTTAGGAAAAGGTAAAATATTTTCAAGAGGGAATGAGCAACCACTTCTATTTCGACCTCAACCGCCGCTAACAACGAAGGAAAAAGCAGTGACTGGCAGAATGTGTAAACAAGAGGCAAAAATTCCGTAAATATATGTTACGACAATTTTCTCGGGATGTACTCTTTTTAATCTGTAAATATCGTTATGCAGAGTCATGTTATGCATCCATAATTCCAGAATGAGTACAGCTGATGCTTCATAAATAAAAGCAGACACATGAGGTGAAAAATGCACTTTAATTTCAGTGAGATGGAAAAATGAATAACAATCGATTCCTTAATAGCATTTCGCGAAAAGAACGTCTTATTCCCTCCAAGTATTCACACCTTATCTTGCAGAGCATTTCCGTTGCCCTCTCGTTACATATCCAACCGAACGATAAGAACTCTAGCAGCACGCCTTTGAATTGTTTCCCTGTCTTCCTTTAATTTCACTTTCTGACGTGGTGTGTGTCCCAAACACTTAGCTAGTACTCAAGAACTGGTCGTCCAAGCGTTCTGTAAGCAGCTCATATGTGAGTCTGTTGCACTCAACCATAATCCGCCTACGTAGCTGAGTTCCCAACGTGATTAGCGGCTTTGCACAGGGCCCAGGTTCAATTCCCGGAGCTGTCAGTGACTTCCGTGGTGGGAGGGCTAGAACGGTGTCAGCTCAACCACGTCATGCCAACTTGAATGAGAAGCAGCGGCTCCACCGTCTGCAAAACCGACAACGGCTGGGAGAACCACGTGCTAACCCCAAATCCCTCCATATCATATCCAAATTTTACCATTGGCAGTCGATCCTTTCGACTGGTCTGCCTGAATACGGGTCACCAAGTCACGGCAGTTTCTTTTTCCTTTTTTTTCTGTCACTTAACCAGAAATCTTCCATTAAACCGAAGACAGCCATTCAGATGCCCTACAGCTATCCTTAACTGCTCGTTGAATTTCATGCAATTTTGCAACGTTACGCCTTGATATTTAACCAACGTGACTGGTTCAAGCGGTATAGGTTTTTTATCGTATTCTAAACGTACACGAATATTTCTCCTTGCAGTAGGAATTAATTTTCATTTGCCTACATGTGTCAGGATCATGTATTGAAGCCATTAACTTCCTCAGCAAGAATTATGAGAGGTTTTCTAAAAAGTGATCAGTTGTTTGGAAGAATGATCTTGTGTTTATATGCCCGGAAAACTTTGATAAACGCAATTCCTGCTACTGCGTGTGGCGTAGTGAAGGCGTTTGAAATGTCGGATACTCCAACACGATGAAAGTGAGATGCCACCTATGTACCATTTTCTTACCTTCATGCAGCCTGCCTCAGATGGCGCATTAGGGGGATATAGCTGGAAATAGGGATGGTGCAAGTTATATTTGGTAGCGAAATCAAATTTAATCTTGGCATCACTGAACTTCATGTGCGCAGTAGAACAGACGATCAGTAGCTATCTTAGTGTATGACGCACCAACATTCTGGAAACAAGTATTCGATACTAAGGTCTGGGAGCCATGGTCTACAACGCTGCTACACCGCGAGAGCATATTATGCCGATAATGTAACTCAAACCTTTCTGTTGGCCTAACTACAACGCTTGGGAATTGTATGCATAGCCAATTCTGTGGTCTTTGCTATAATGCAAGGGTGTGTATGTGTGTGGGTGTGTGTGGGTGTGTGTGTGTATGTGTGTGTGTGTTTCAGTGTGCCTGCGAGAAGATGTACGGCTACGCATAGTTTACTGCAAGTTGCGTCTTCGAATTCGCTTGTGTGGAGTTAAATATTTGCGGATCTAATTTAGTTTCGTCGTATTCTTTGCTTAACTGACTTGATGAACAGAAGCTTAAGCAGTGCCAAAGGTAAAGGGAGAGATTATTTACAATTAATACAGGAACAGCTTCCCCTCACTGTAGCTGATAATGTGCCATTAGATGGACAAATTTATACTACTTCACATATTGTTAACTATTTTTACAATTAATTTTCATCATACATCTCATACTGCAACATGTTTTGCATTTACATTCACTTTAGTTGTTCTTACGGAAGAAAATGTTAAGTGGTGTCTATCGGTGGTACAGTCACTTCTGTAACTTCCATTTTCGACTACACTACTGCCCATTAAAATTGCTACACCAAGAAGAAATGCAGATGATAAACGGGTATTCATTGGACAAATATATTATACTAGAACTGTCATGTGATTACATTTTCGCGCAATTGGGGTGCATAGATAATGAGAAATCAGTACCCAGAACAACCACCTCTGGCCGTAATAACGGCCTTCATACGCCTGGGCATTGAGTCAAACAGAGCTTGTCTGGCGTGTACAGGTACAGCTGCCCATGAAGGCGTCAACACGATACCACAGTTCTTCAAGAGTAGTGACTGGCGTATTGTGACGAGCCAGTTGCTCGGCCACCATTGACCAGACGTTTTCAATTGGTGAGAGATCTGGAGAATGTGCTGGCCAGGGCAGCTGTCGAACATTTTCTGTATCCAGGAAGGCCCGTACAGGACCTGCAACATGCGGTCGTGCATTCTCCTGCTGAAATGTACGGTTTCGCAGGCATCGAATGAAGGGTAGAGCCACGGGTCGTAACACATCTGAAATGTAACGTCCACTGTTCAAAGTGCCGTCAATGCGAACAAGAGGTGACCTAGACGTGTGACCAATGGCACCCCATACCATCACGCCGGGTGATACGTCAGTATGGCGATGACGACTACACGCTTCCAATGTGCGTTCACCGCGATGTCGCCAAACACGGATGCGACCATCATGATGCTGTAAACAGATCCTGGATTTATCCGAAAAAATGACGTTTTGCCATTCGTGCACCCAGATTCGTCGTTGAGTACACCATCGCAGGCGCTGCTGTCTGTGATGCAGCGTCAAGGGTAAGCGTAGTCACGGTCTCCGAGCTGAGAGTCCTTGCTGCTGCAAACGTCGTCAAACTGTTCGTGCGCGTGGTTGTTGTCCTGCAAACGTCCCCATCTGTTGACTCAGGGATCGAGATGTGGCTGCTCGATCCGTTACAGCCATGCGGATAAGATGCCTGTCATCTCGACTGCTAGTGATACGAGGCCGTTGGGATCCAGCACGGCGTTCCGCATTACACTTCTGAACCCACAGATTCCATATTCTGCTAACAGTCATTGGATCTCGACCAACGCGACCAACAATGTCGCGATACGATAGACCGCAATCGCGATGGGCTACAATCCGACCTTTATCAAAGTCGGAAACGTGATGTTCCGTATTTCTCCTCCTTACACGAGGCATCAGAGCAACGTTTCACCAGGCAACACCGGTCAACTGCTGTTTCTGTATGAGAAATCGGTTGGAAACTTTCCTCGTGTCAGCACGTTGTAGGTGTCACCACCGGCGCCAACCTTGTGCGAATGCTGTGAAAAGCTAATCATTTGCATATCACAGTATCTTCTTCCTGGCGGTTAAATTTCGCGTCTGTAGCACGTGATCTTCGTGGTGTAGCAATTTTAATGGCCAGTAGGGTATTACAAAAATCAACTCATCTGTGAAATCAATCAAAACAATATCGGCACACTGTTCGACCGCCCAGATGGCAAGTCGTTGACTTCGTTTTAGACGTTCCGTTCTCTGAAGACGCGTCAGAGGTAGACATGCAGCAGGCCTCCTACAAAAAAGGCCTCTCTGCTGCAGCCTTGTGCACGCCGTTTCCCTGGATACAACACGTCCAGTGGATGCTGGGAGCTCACATGCCAGTTGCCGTGCAGTACTAATGTGGTTCTGATGTGCACTTACAGCTAAATAACAGTCCTCTGTTCTGAAGTCACACATGGTCTGCCCTGCCCTGGTCTTCTGGATACAGTTTCGGTCTCTATAAACATTCACCACATCTGAAAAACAACAGAACGATTGACACTACGCCATCGGGCCACGTCAGTTTGCGACTGTCCTGCTTCCTTTCTTTCTATAGCCCTTCACAGCAAAGAGTCTTGTGGGTATCTTCTCTGTGTCACTCTGCGCCATCTGTGACTGTGCAGAAAGCGATTGTGGGTGTGGGACTACCTGGAAAATACTACTTCGTTTCTTATATGCCCTGACGTCATCGTTGGCTTGGTTGTCTGTTGACCGGAATGCCATCTTCCGTGCAGAAAACGATCGTAGGGACATCTGGTGGCCAATTTGTATGATAATATCGTGAATTAGACGCAGGGCAGGGAAATAGCAGTATGTTGCTTTAATTTCGGACACCAGTGTATTTCTTGGTTGATAAGTTGTATTCCAGAAAGTTTGACCATACATATGTAGAATTTTTAGTATGTTTGCTTCAGGTTTTACATTTAATAGTTTTAATTGATTCAAAAGTGTGTTTAATTTTTGTCGTTGTTCTTCCATTTTATTTTTAGAAGCATTTCTGTGATTTGTTCGATGGTATTCATGATATCGTTATGTGATTACCTAGTTCCACATCAATTTTTGCTCTTTAAAACATTCTTCCAGTTCTACACACATGTGGTACATTTTAGCACACATAACTTTCACAGATACTACATATATGGCTCAAATGGCTCTGAGCACTATGGGACTTAACAGCTGTGATCATCAGTCCCCTAGAACTTAGAACTACTTAAACCTAACTAACCTAAGGACATCACACACATCCATGCCCGAGGCAGGATTCGAACCTGCGACCGTAGCAGTCGCGCGGTTCCGGACTGCGCGCCTAGAACCGCGAGACCACCGCGGCCGGCTACTACATATATTCACGTTTATTTATTGTGAAGAACCACTGCTGTGTTGACATTCCACATACTTTGTTTAGCTGTTGCACAATGCGTTCATCTTTCGATTGTTTTTGTAAGAGTAGAAGCCTCTGCAGTGTGTCAGTGTGTGAGTGTTTATATTCTTTGGCAGCTGTGTGTGTGTGTGTGTGTGTGTGTGTGTGTGTGTGTGTGTGTATGTATTATTTTTTTTAATGAAGTGGGGATGATTGTCCTCATTTGGGTGCGCATGTGTGTGTGTGTGTGTGTGTTCGTAAAGGGAACAAATGTATACAACCTTCTCTGTGTGTAAATTATTGCTCTACTGTGTACACGTTAGGATATGTTAGCTTCCTTAACAAATACACGCGAACGCACTCACTTACACACACACACACACACACACACACACACACACACTCACACACACACACATCCTCACTTCATAAAAAATAATAATATATATCACAGTTCTTCCAAAGATGGTTCTCATGCACACAGACACACACACACACACACACACACACACACACAAACACACACACACACCCAAACACACACACACACACACACACACACACACACACACCGAGCAATAGCAGACGCTACCAAAATTACAAAAGCAAACACAAGACAAACTCATTCCGCAATAGCAAAGCGACGTATACAAATAGGCGAGATGACAGTGGCTCTTCACGACACAAAATCGTGAATATATTTTGAGTTAGTAAAAGTCATCTGTGCTGAACTATACCACATACGTGTTGAAGCACAGGGAGAATGATGGAAGCTTAAAAAATGCCGTGAGTACCGATAATAATTAATACTGTTTATAGCGGTAAGTTAAAGCATGAGAACTGTTCATGAACATAGGAAACAAAACTGCAAGAAAAGACCATATTGTTACAGCAACCACTGGAGATGGTTTAAGATAAAGCGAAAAATATCTTATTTAACTTATATAACTTGTGTAACAGCGGATGCGGAAGAAAAGAGGCCGTAAAACAAAGGAGATAACAAGTATTTCTTCTTCGTACTCTCAATTTGAGGGCTTAAAAACGTTATCCAGGGCTGTTGACAACAGATTTGGTGTTATGCAGACTCCCTGCTCGAGTCCCATATTTCACTCGCTGTTCCAGAGCGCCAGACGTTTCTGTGAGATTAAGGTCGGGATATTTAGCGGGACAGTCGAGGTGCGACAGGACGTCTACGTGTTCGTTAAACCAAGGAGATATGCGTGAACCCTATGAAGACGTCTTAGGTCAAATCAGAAGACGGGAATGACCACAGTAGAGTCATAACGAAAATCGAGAAGAAAGGTCGAAACTTGATCAGAAAGCATGTTGAGACCAACCTTTTGGATCAAACTCGATGTAACCTGTACGAATGGGCCCAAGCCATGGTACGAAAAAGACATTCGAAACATCACAGAGCCACCTGCGACATCAACCATCAACACACTACTTTATTGGTACAATCACTCAAAAAAAAAAAAAAAAGAAGCACTCCGTCTTCAGGCCACGAGTGGCCTACCGGAACCATCCGACCGCCGTGTCATCGTCCGTGGAGGATGCGGATAGGAGGGGCGGGGTCAGCACACCGCTCTCCCGGTCGTAAGATGTTATTATGGACCGAAGCCGCTACTATTCGGTCGAGTAGCTCCTCAATTGGCATCACGAGGCTGAGTGCACCCCGAAAAATGGCAAAAGCCCATGGCGGCCTGGATGTTCACCCATCCAAGTGCCGAACACGCCCGACAGTACTTAACTTCGGTGATCTCACGGGAACCGGATTGGTTCAATCGACGTCTTATATTATTTGAAAAGAGGCAAGAACTCATGTGCCCTTATGAGCCATGGTCTTTTGCAAGACAGCCGAATCCAAATGTCTACTGCACGCAGTGTCGGGTTTGATACCGATTTTCATTGGAAAGGTGTGACAATCGTATTTGGTTCCTGTCGGTTGTGTTCTTTTTACTACCACTGTTCTTGTGGTCAAGAGCCCGTCCAAACATTTAGCCTCTTTCTGCCACTCCCTTAGTCTTCATCTGCTCAGAATCTATAGGACCGATTGGCACGTAGACTGCACTTCGTTGCCATGACCTACGTCAGTGGTGATCGCCAGGTGCCATTTCTACATCATACATACGGCTCCAAAGTGGCCAGTGTGCTCTTTTAAAAAGCGACTATCGTTTTATGCGGTGAGTTAGCTAACGTAGGTCTAATCGATACCTTGTTTCTCGGGGCCCACTATTACAGACTTCGTCGAAACTGATTAAAAACTACTATAAAAATGTGTGAATCCGGAGCACAGTTCTAATTCCTACTCATCGCTCTGTTCTACTGAAGTATTTAAGAGACATAAGTAACCCGTTGTTTTATAACCATTTTTAAAAAAAGTTTGTTCCTTCGACCGATTCACATCCCATGTTTTTCTTTGCAGTTGGTGATAATATTAGTGAATATTTTACGCACTGCAGAGAGGACGCTTGTGGGTCTTTGGTGTTCCATTTCCTGTTTTGCGAGCTTGTAAAACTGCGGCATTGTTGAGGTATTGGAGGATTTCCTTCCTCCTGTAAACAGTTTTGCTACTTTCATTTTGAGAATTGTCCCCCTAAGTTAAACGTTTTTATTGAAAGGTTACTATCTCCAGGTGCTATACCATCTTCGTCTCTCGAATGACGTTATTCACCTCATGTACCACCACTTCCGGATCGCTAATTTCACGCTTAACTATCGGCACCTCTGATTCTTGCCTTAAAACTATAGAAATATTTTACATGGTTGTAAACTTGATAACGCCTTTTTCTTCCTGCAACATAGTATTTATTTATGTTCCAGACGTTTTAGCCTTTTATATTACAGGCATCGTCAGTGGATTTTTTTTTGGAAAATGCAATTTTCATTTACTTATAGGTTCGAAACTCCTCACACATAATTTCTTACACGAAGAAAATGTTACTTACAGTTCTTGTAATGCTTATACAATTTTCTCTCTGTTGTTAGTTGCTGTGTCATCTGCCAGCTAACTAATGAAATGTGTTGTCTTCACACAGTAAGTGTTTTGCTTTCTTCGCGCACTTATTGTTATCACTTGTTTCCCTTATCAAATTTTCATTGCACCATGTAACTTCCTTCGAATGATAATTCCGAATATTGTATATGATGGTACTATCTGTTCCCGAAAGAACAGTTACTGTAGACGACCATGCAGCATTGCTAGAAATGAAATGATAATTACATGGACAGTCTAGCTGCAAACAGGCGTTGATGTACTTCTTTGGGTACATGTTGAAAATGTGTGACGTAACAGGGACTCGAACCCGGGATCTCCTGCTTACATGGCAGACACTCTATCCATCTGAGCCACCGAGGGCACAGAGTCATAGTGCGCCTGCAGGGACTTACCGTTGCACACACCCAGTGAGACCCACATTCCCAACATCTCCACACCACTACATTCGTAGTACGCCTAATAGATGTTTGCCCATCATACTCGTATGGGACTTGGTAGATTAATCTGCCATGAGTAATTAGTATGATGGACAAACATCTATTAGGCGCACTACGAATGTAGTGGTGTGGACATGTTGGGAATGTAGGTCTCACGGGGAGCGTGCAAGGGATAAGTCCCTGCAAGCGCACTATCCTCTGTGCCCTCGGTGGCTCAGCTGGATAGAGTGTCTGCCATGTAAGCAGGAGATCCCGGGTTCGAGTCCCGGTTTGGGGCGCACATTTTCAACGTGTCCACTATGAAGTACATCAACGCTTGTTTGCAGCTAGGGTGTCCATTTAATCATCATTTCCGAATAGTTTAATTTCACCCAGGATATTCCATAATTTACTTGTTATCGTTTTCTTGAAACTCCTTCCATTTGAAACTTTACTTTTATTGTTTACGTCCTTGCACCATTTTGTCCTGTAAATAATTGTCCCTCGTATTTATGTTTGTAAAACTTTGATTTCATAATATTCTGAATTTGTTGCTTAATTTAATCTGGTTTGCACAATTATAAGAATCTACATTCCTGACTTCTAGAGTGGCAAGTCTCTTTCTTCCTCATTTTTCAGCTTTTTTATTCTATAACGTACGAGTCTATGACCACTTAAGATTTGTGGGTGGTTTACATCTCATAACCTGTACTTTTTTTTCATTTCATTAGAATGGTATATGTTTTATTCCCTCAAAGGCAGTTGCCCTGTGCTTTTGCTGCTGAAACTATGATTCTTCTAGGAAAATGTTTGTAAATAAAATCACACGTAAAATTTTAAGTAATAGAGTATACGGAAACTGATTTCAGCTATGAAGCGGAGCTCACATTTTTACATAATGGGGAAAGACAGATCAGGATTTTGGCCACAAAAGCTGGCAGTTAAGCACGATGCGCATGAAGCGCGTGTGCCCTGGTTAACCCTTATGGGCGCCGGAGGCAGGGAAAGGGCGCCCCAGAAATTACCTGTGGTCACAGGGACGGCGGCTCGGACAAGCGGCAGCGCCAGATCAAAGAGGCCTCCCCGACAGGAATTTGGGTGCGGCGCCGACGGCTGCTACCTGGCTCTGGCACCAATCTCTGCTAACAGCCGCAGCCCATTCAAGTTCTTATTCCGCACCAGGAACTAGGAAATATTCGTCCCTTTTTCACACAAAATTGGTGTATTATCGTTTTCTTAATAACTGTAAAGAACAGGAGAGAAATAGAAATCCTATTCTTTGGAATCATACATTAAACAGCTATTGTACACGCTTCTTTGAGAAGAAAACATTCAGAGTGTGAGACAACGATAATTTTCTTAGAATTTTCATAGCTATTTTTAATCTAGTTCGCTAATATTATGGTTTATACACTTCACAAACCCTGTTTTATTCAGTTGGAAGCCTTCAGATATTTACACAAATTGTCTAATACAAATAAAGGACAGAAAGAGATTGATTGGATCTGCACTACTGTAATATTACTCACTTGCCTTCATTCACAATTTTTCTCTTTTAACAGCTGTTTTACTGATGATCACATAAACAAACGCGCTCGATTTCGGAATTGCTGAAGTCTATTTCCCGGTCCCTCAACAGACCCCATAAGCTAAGCGATGTCCCAAGTACTTGTTCACGATATTATGTTACATACAGTATACTAGATATGCTGATCACACACATGATGCCCAATGGAAGTTAAGTACGTAAGAAAAATTTGTTTTTGCTGTCCACTATCCAAGTGATCAACTTCTCCTTTGTTGTGGCGCTCGTAGCTCCACCGTGCCGTGGGCATGGCTCATAAACTGGACGATGTGCATCTGAGCAACTACTTGTCGCACTGACTATATACATCGGATGGATAATCGATCTCTCAGACTCGCTATGCACCACCCTGGGCGTTTGTCGCGCTGTAGCTGCATCAGGCAGCTGGAATAACCTATCTTCGGAAAATGTTCAGCGCAATCAGCCCACTACTTGTACAAGAAATCTGGTATGTTACGGAACCAGCACATCCACAGTGTGGGCACCAGTGCGATGGCGTCTGCCAAGGGGACTGATTATGCAGATTACATCGAGGTCTGATGATGGTCATCGAAATAAGCTAGTCATTTATGAGAAATAGGAAACAAAAGTATAGTAACAAAAATCCATTTTGGCGTTTTCCGTTCTGTTAACGTACAATATGCACTGAAGAGGCAAAGAAACTGGTACACCTGAATAATATCGTGTAGCACTCCCGTGGGCACGCGGAAGTGCCGAAACACGACATAGCATGAACACGACTAATGTCTGAAGTAGTGCTGGAGGGAACTGACACAATGAATCCTGCAGGGCTGTCCATAAGTCCGCAGGAATACGAGGTGTTAGAGACCTCTTCTGGACAGCAAGTTGCAAGGTATCCCAGATATGCTCAAAAATGTTCATGTATGGGGAGTTTGGTGGTCACCGGATGTGTTCAAACTCAGAAGAGTGTTCCTGGAGCCACTCTGTAGCAATTCTGGACGTGTGGTGTGTCGCAGTGTCCTGCTGGAATCGCTCAAGTCCGTCGGAATGCACAACGGACGTGAATGGATGCAGGTGGTCAGAAAGGATGCTTACTTACGTGTCACTTGTCAGAGTCGTATCTCGGCGTATCAGCTGTCCCATATCACTCCAACTCCACACGCCCCACACCATTACAAAGACTCACCAGTTTGAAGTCTCCTGCTGACGTGCAGTGTCCATGAATTCACGAAGTTGTCCCCATACCCGTCCACGTCTATCCACTCGGCACAATTTGAAACGAGACTCATCGGAACCCGGCAACTTGTTTCCAGTCATCAACAGTCAAATTTCGGTGTTGATGGGCCTAGGTGAGGCGTAAAGCTCTGTGTCGTGCAGTCATCAAGGGTACACGAGTGGGCCTTCGACTCCGAAAGCCCCTAGAACTTGGAACTACTTAAACCTAACTAACCTAAGGACATTACATACATCCATGCCAGAGGCAGGATTCGAACCTGTGACCGCAGCGGCCGCGCGGTTCCGGACTGTAGCGCCTAGAACCGCTCGACCACCACGGCCGGCGGCGTTGCCAACCGCAGCGCCGTATTCTGCCTGTTTTCATATCTCTGTATCTGAACAGGTATGTCTATACCACATTCTTTGACGCTACAGTGTATTATTAAAAATTATAGTATGCCTTTGTTGTGGGTGGAGACAAGATATGAGATTGTATTAATAAAATTCCAAGTTGTGTATATAACGTTTGACAAATAAGTCCATCGCAACAGAACCAAAACCCAGAAGATAATAAGGAGAGTCCTGCACTTTGGCAGCAATACGCTCCAACAATGCGAAATCTGTAATTCACAACAGCAAGAAAAACTGCTCCCTCCGCAAGCAGGGAAGCGGGGAGTCAGAGTTGCCAGCAACAAGTTTCACACAGCAGGAGATGCTCGAAATGCCACGAAAAATTCATTATTTCCGTAGTAACTTCCGGCGAGCCAGAGGGGTTGAAACAATTTCAAGTTGTTAAAAAATGGCGGCATGTGGCGTGGGCGCGTGGGCACCAGCGCCGATGAAACATTCAATGCACCGTCAGGACTTGCCGTAACTGGCGTCAACCGCGCCTAACGATCGTTCCACAAATCACGCGCCCTTTGCGGTTCTCCCAATAAGGTCTTCTTCGGTAGGCGTAACAACAGACGCACCAATCGGTCCTTCTGTGCGCATTGTGATTCCTCTTGCTAATTGTGCTCTTTGTGCCATTGCACGGTGACGACAATGGACGAATGAAGGAAGTGTGAATAAATTATCGTTGCCGAATTGAAAAATTAGAAGGAACATGATATCTGAATTCTATCCAAACAATCTTAAGACTACGAAGCTACCGACTTGGCTTGTCTGTTGTACAGCAAACGGTTGTGTTGGCCACTGAGCTTGCTTTTGAATCGATTACGAAACTGATATATTAAATGATCAAATCTTAGCTGCTGATGCAACATTAAAGCACTTAAACTCCACTTTCACGGAAATAATACATTATTACAATATGCACTGATGCTCCAAAGACAGTGGTATAGGCATGCGTATTCAGATACGAAAATATGACAGAATACGGTGCTGCGGTCGGCAACGCTTATATAAGACAAGTGTCTCGCGCAGTTGTTAGATCGGTTACTGCTGCTACAATTTCAGGTTATCGAGATTTAAGCGAGTTTGAACGTAGTGTTATAGTCGGCACACGACCGATGGAACACAGCATCTACGAGGTAGCGATGAAGTGGGGATTTTCCCGCACGACCATTTCACGAGTGTATCGTGAACATCAGGAATCCGGTAAAACATTAAATCTCCGACATCGCTGCCACCCCAAAAAGATTCTGCACGACCGGAACCAACGACAATTGAAGAGAATCGTTCAGCGTGGCAAAAGTGCAACCATTCCGCAAACTGCTGCAGATTTCAGTATCGGGCCATCAACCATTCAACGAAATATCATCGGTATGGGCTTTCGGAGCCGAAGGCCAACTCGTGTACCCTTGACGACTGCACGACATAAGGCTTTACACCTCACCTGAGCCCCTCATCACCGACATTGGACTGTTGATGACTGGAAACACGTTGCCTGGTCCGACGAGTTTCGTTTCAGATTGTATCGAGCGGATGGACGTATTCTGGTATGCAGACAACCTCATGAAACCATTGACCCTGCGTGTCAGCAGAGGACTGTTCAAGCTGGTGGAGGCTATGTAATGGTGCGGGGCGTGTGGAGTTGGAGTGATAAGGGACCGCTGATACGTCTAGATACGGCTCTGATATGTGACACGTACGGAAGCATTCTGTCTCATCACCTATACGCATTCGTGTGCACTGTGCATACCGACGGACTTTGGCATTTCCAGCATGACAATGCGACACCACACAAGTCCGGAATTGCTACAGAGTGGCTTCACGAACACTCTTCTGTGTTTAAGCACTTCCGCTGACCACAAAAATCCCCAGACATGATCATTATTGAGCATATGTGGGATCCTAACAATGTGCTGTTTAGAAGAGATCTCCACCCTTTCGTGCTCTTACGGATTATGGGCAGCCCTGCTTGATTCATGGTGTCAGTTCCCTCCAGTCCTACTTAAGACATTAGTCGAGTCCTTGACACATCGTGTTGCGGCACTTCTGCGTGCTCGGAGGGCCGTACACAATATTAGGCTCTTCAGTGTATATTTTTTGTCAAATGATTGAGGAACACAAATTTTATATAAAAACTAAATATGCAGACAATTGTCATTTGTCAAAACATTTACGACCAGTTGCGTAGTCATACTTCCGAGCTGACCCCGTGGTATGTACCGGTACGACCAATTTAGGAAAGTTCATGTTTCTTAAGAATAGTTAGAAATAGAAAATCAGAAGGAATTCAGTTATATGACCGGCTGCTGAAGGTCCACTCATACAACAGCTGCTACTTCCAACAAAACAGGTTTTCAGCGTCTCACATGTATTCCAGCATGAAGCTAAGTTACTACCTAGTAGTACTGTTGTAAGCGCCGACTATGCTCTACAACGTAGGCCTTTTCCTCTCCTCCTTACTTGTGATTACTGGTAGGTCCAGCCAGAGTCGCCAGCAGCGTGGCGCTCGATTCACGGACGCTCGTGCAGCCAGTCTAGATGTTATGATATTGCAGTGCTTGTGTTGCGCAGAAGCAAGACTTAATCCTCCTTCGGACATGCGTGCAAGGCCGAAGGAACAGGCACTGCAAAGACTATAACCGTTACAAAATACATGTAGTGTATTTTCAGTTGCGAATGTGGGTAACCGTCAGCTGTATAATGGAATGACGACAGTGAAAACTTTTGCCGGTTGACGACATATGGTGGTTTGGGTCTGGCCGCGACTCGTGCACGGATAGCCAAATGCTGGGGCGACCGCTAGCGATAAGCGGGAAATCCCGGTTCGAGTCCCAGTTCGGAACAAACTTTCAGTGTCACCATTCCATTACAGAGCTGATGGTTGTCCATACTCGCAAGTCCCAATACATTTCGTGAATTTCATAATGGCCGTGGGCGCCACAGTGGGAATGTTGCATCGTATTTCTGAACAACACAAGCACTGCAACATGTAGCAAGTAACTTTCAATTAAAACGTCTGCCATCTGCGGGGATATACGTAATCGATGTACGAGTGCAAATTGCAGACACAGTGTTAGCAACATATGGGGTTTGGGTCTGGCTGTGACACGTGCACGGATTGCCTGATGGTAAGGCGACCGCTCACGAAAAGCGGGAAACGCGGTACGAATGCTGGTCTAACACAAGTTTTCACTATCGTCATTCTACACTGAAGCGCCCGAGAAACTGATACAGCCATGCGCATTCGAATACAGAGATATGTAAATACGTAGAATACTATGCTGCGGTCGGCAACGCCTGTACAAGACAACAAGTGTCTGGTGCAGTTGTTAGATCGGTTACTACTACTACACTGGCAGATTATCAAGAGTTAAGTGAGTTTGAAAATGGTGCTACTGTCGACGCTCGAGCAATGGTGCACAGTTTCTCCGAGGTAGCGATGAAATGGGGATTTTCCCTGTGAGGTAACGGGCGAGTTGTAGCGCCCTGAAAATATTGTAAGTTCGGAGTTGGCCTGGCCGCACGGGCCGCTGGGCAAGCCGGGGCTCGTCAGCAACCGCATGGTGCCTAACATTAGCCGGAGCAAGAGGGGTAGTCCCAGCGCGTCGCCCAGGCCGACCGCGTCCCTGGGAATTCCATGTTGACGCTGTGTTGAGGAATGGGCTTTGTGTCGATGAAGGAGTTTTGTATGCCAGGAATGCCAAAGACGGTGGACTTTGTGAAACCGTAATGGCAGACATTTCACAGTTCATGTAGAAATTAACAGTAGCCAAAGGAATCATAATGCCTTAAAAAGAAACATGTACATTAGCATTACTTGCTCGACGATTCTGATGGTGTAATCAGATTTTCATTGTCTTTATTAGTTTAAAATTTAGTATCTGACTGTAAATTATACAAGTTACGCCCAGCAACGAATTTCCAAAATCTAAACAGTTCATCCGATTTTGTCGATCGACGTGTCTTTAGAAAGCTATTGGTGCAAAACTAAGTTGGTATGAGTTACAGGCATGTAACTTGAATAGTACATGAGTTATTGGAGGTCGAAGTGGCCGATTACTATTGATCGTGTCAGGCCATAAGTATTCCACAGTTACATGAGAAAGCGGTAGCAGCACATTTAAAAATATATTTATTCGTCTATTTCTTTGTTTATATCCGACATATACTATTCATGAAGAAATTGGTCACATATTTACTGTGTTTCAGAAAACACAGATGCATTAGCCTACCCGAAGTGGCCGTGCGGTTAAAGGCGCTGCAGTCTGGAACCGCAAGACCGCTACGGTCGCAGGTTCGAATCCTGCCTCGGGCATGGATGTTTGTGATGTCTTTAGGTCAGTTAGGTTAAACTAGTTCTAAGTTCTAGGGGACTAATGACCTCAGCAGTTGAGTCCCATAGTGCTCAGAGCCATTTGAACCATTAGCCTACTGGCCTACTTTTGTTTCTGTTCCTTCGATATATGTTTATTTAATCTGTTTATGTATTTAATAACGTGTGTTAGAGCGTATTTATGGTCCAGCCGTACGAATATTTATTTAATTTCAGGTTATTTAAATGTACATCGAGTATTTCGTTTGTGTTTCAATATGTTTGTGAGTGTGCCTTGGCTTGGACACACGGCGTGAGCGCTCTAGCCTATCACAGCGCTCATTAGGACGGTAGGTGACTACCAAAGTCAATGGAGAGACGGTATGGAAGCGGGGGAGCATCGGGTCGCGGTGGATACTGGGAAGTGCTGGACGGGAAGGCGCGACGGACGGTCGCAGGAAATACTGGGAGAGTGTTGAGAGGTTTCTGTGTGGTCGCGGGAGATAGAAATATTTCGTAGTGCCGACTTGTGCACTTGTGAGATTTCTATGGCTTCTGCAGTGAGTACGTACTATGCGTTTAGAAGTGAATATCTCGTGAGCTATGTTGTTGTTCATAACTAATTACAGGACGCAGGAATCTATTGTTTCCCTGTTATTCAAGTTATATTTTATTTAATTGCTCGACCATCGACACCAATAAGTGTTTTGCAGAAATAAACCGCATTTTCAAAAGTGCTTCTACTATCGTATTCATCATTTAAAGTGGTTAAGATAGTAACTACAGATTTTATTTCAAATAAATGGTTCAAATGGCTCTGAGCACTATGGACTTAACATCTGAGGTCATCAGTCCCCTAGAACTTAGAACTACTTAAACCTAACTAAGGACATCACACACATCCATGCCCGAGGCAGGATTCGAACCTGCGACCGTAGCGGTCGCGCGGTTCCAGACTGTAGCGCCTAGAACCGCTCGGCCACACCGGCCGGCCGATTTCATTTCATTGCAATCTTTCGTTTATAAATTTCCATGTTACATTCCAAATTCGGAATTGTCCAGTGATAGGAACATTCGACCATTCGATTCATGTGTGTATTCATACTGTATACTCTAGACTCAGCAGTATTTGGCACGTAATGCAACTACATATCGCAGCACCTATACAACGAAACCAGCCTGCATCCCGCTCGACCATTTCAGGAGTGTATCGCGAATATCAGGAATCCGGTAAAACACCAGATCTCCGACATCACAGAGGCCGGAAGAAGATCCTGCAAGAACGGAACCAACGACAACTGAAGAGAATGGTTCAACGTGACAGAAGTGCAACCCTTTTGCAAATTGCTGCAGATTTCAATGCTGGACCGCCAACAAGTGTCAGCGTCCGAACCATTCAACGAAACATCATCGACACGGGCATTCAGTGGCGAACGCCCACTCTTGTAGCCTTTATGACTGCACGACACAAATCTTTACACCTCGCCTGAGGCCGTCAGTACTGACATTGGATTGTTGATGACTGGAAACATGTTGCCTGTACGGACGAGTCTTGTTTCAAATAGTATCGAGCGGATGCATGTATACGGGTATGGAGACAACATCATGAATCCATGGACCCTGCACGTCAGCAGGCAACTGTTCAAGCTGGTGCAAGCTCTGTAATGGTGTGAGTTATGTGTAGTTATAGTGATATGGAACCGCTGATACGTCTAGATACGACTCTGGCATGTAACACGTACTTATACATCGTGTCTGATCACCTCCATCCTTTCATGCCCATTATGCATTCCGATGAATTTTGGCAATTCCAGCAGAACAATGCGACACCCCACATGTCCATAACTGCTACAGAGTGGCTGCAGGATCACTCTTGTGTGTTTTAACACTTCCGCTAGCCACCAAACTCCCAGACATAAACATTATTGAGCATATCTGGGATGCCTTGCAACGTGCTGCTCCACCCCACCCCCCTTACTCTTACGGATTTATGGACAACCCTGCAGGATTCATGATTTCAGTTCCCTCCAGCAGTACTTCAGACATTAATCAAGTCCATGCCACGTCGTGTTGCTGCACTTCTGCTTGCTCTGGGGGCCCTACACGATATTAGGCAGGTGTAGCAGTTTGTTAGGCTCTTCGGTTTATTATATAGCTGATGGTAGTCCATATTGGCAACTGCGAATACATTTCATGTTGTCTAGATGGTGGTCAGACACCCCTCTTATGACCGACATTACCAGGATGAAGTGCATCTCGCATCTTAAGTTGTTTACTACAATGCACAACAGAATTAAAAATAAATGGTTCAAATGGCTCTGAGCACTATGGGACTTAACAGCTGTGGTCATCAGTCCCCTAGAACGTAGCACTACTTAAACCTAACTAACCTAAGGACATCACACACATCCATGCCCGAGGCAGGATTCGAACCTGCGACCGTAGCAATCGCGCGGTTCCGAACTGAGCGCCTAGAACCGCTAGACCACCGCGGCCGGCCAGAATTAAAAGATCAGTTTTTCGATACCCCGTAATTCTCACACATTGTGACGCTTAAGTTAGAAATTTGGCTCGAAGATGCGTACATCCTTCCTCTGTAATGATGAAGCGAGTGGCGCCCTGCGACGTCACCCTGTGGACGGCCATTCTGTCAAGTGCCACCGTCGTCTTGTCATGCGATCGGAAGATCTACACGTAGCCTTTTACACACATTTCATTCCTTATTCCATGTCTCCGCGATGGAGGTCATAAACGGATGTCCGCTGTTGATATCATAGGGTATTTTAATGAGTAGTCGTGGAAAACACTCTAGACAATTGTGGCAGATTTTATGCTGCAAAGGTAGCACTAGGAGCTGTCGACAGAAGGTATTCCAATACCAGAAACATTTACAATTCTTAAAGGTGATGGTATGACGTCATTGTCCCCCAGTTGGGCAGCAGTAGGATGGACATGCCGCTGCAGAATGCTGCTGGAGCATGAAGCGAGCGGCGACTTTGCAGTTATGGCAAAATACACTTTGTCTTTGCGCATACGTCATAAACAAGGAATAGACGAGATTAGCTGCGTAAAAAGTGACTTAGTTGACAATTACAAGATTTTTGACTGGTAAAAAGCTCACCTGGGACGATATGGGACAGTTGTAGTGGGACAAAGTTTGTGTCACCGCACTTTGCGTTGTTACCAAATTTATTCAAGATGCCAGATCCATGATGGCGGCCATAGATATGCCAATGTCGCGCTAAAGTCATGTTGGGAAATTCAGATTTTGGGGGGAAAACAGCTCAGTTGGGCTACCTCTACTAATCTACCTCTGCCCTAACCCCACCCCTCACCCCACACCTTCTACCATCTGGAAACTGGCAGAAAAATGACTGAGTCTGTGCTGGGCTGCTGGATAAGACAGACGTAAGAACAGTGTTTATGTAAACAATTTGAGTTAGCACTAGACAGTAGCTCCATCCAATGTGTTCATCTTCAGGTCTGAAGACCAACTGGCTTAGTTCACACCACCAACACCATCACCACCACCACCAAAACGCGCTATTGGCACTCTCCCCCCTCTCCTCCCTCTCCCTGCCTCGCTCCACCTCTCTCACTTTCTCTCACACTCTCCTTCTTCTCCCCCTCTTCCTCTCCCCCCACTCCCCCTCTCCCTTTAAGCCGGTCGGAGTGGCCGTGCGGTTCTAGGCGCTACAGTCTGGAACTGAGCGACCGCTATGGTCGCAGGTTCGAATCCTACCTCGGGCATGGATGTGTGTGATGTCCTTAGGTTAGTTAGGTTTAATTAGTTCTAAGTTCTAGGCGACTGATGACCTCAGAAGTTAAGTCGCATAGTGCTCAGAGCCATTTGAACCATTTTGAACCCCTCTCCCTGTGGGGAAAAGGAGTCAGTGTGTGCTGGATAGAATGGAGATATATGTTTATTATGTTTTATGCAGTGCATAATGTTGTTTATTCAAACAATATCGTCCGCAGCTCATGGTCATGCGGTAGCGTCCTCTCTTCCCGCGCCCAGGTTCCCGGGATCGATTCCCGGCGGGGTCAGGGATTTTCTCTGCCTCGTGATGACGGGGTGTTGTGTAGTGTCCTTAGGTTAGTTAGGTTTAAGTAGTTCTAAGTTCTAGGGGACTGATGACCATAGATGTAAAGTCCCATAGTCCTCAGAGCCATTTGAACCGTCTTTAACAACATTATTCCTTATTGATGGATCACTAGACAGTGGCTCCATCCAGTTTCATCATTAACTGGGATGTTTTCAGTATTAGTCTAGCACTGCAGAGTCGCTCCGGCCAGTCTGTCTAATAGCCTTACATGGGAAGAATGGGTGCTGGTGGTAATAGGACAGCAAGCTAACACCCAGGGGAGTAGTATCCTGCCAAACTACAAGTGAATACCAGCTGGAAGTGGAGAGGATATTTCCGCTATTAGTCTAGCCAATATCCCTGTATAGGAAATAATGATAGGACAACAAGGTATCACTGAAGTACAGATGAGAAGACCTCTGCTGATCTACAAGTGGATAGCTGCTAATCTGAGGAAGACAAGGATGAGTAATAACAATATTATGACAACAACCCAAACTGCACTTTTTATTCCCTTTATTGTTATTTCTTGCCCTGCCCCATGTTGGCAGGGGTGGGCAGGCAGCGACACAAGTCACCGCTCTTCAGCCAAGAGAGTGTATAAAATAGAACGTTACATGCATAAAAGATGGGAATAAAAGGCAAAGTTTACACGTGAGATGGAGAAACAATGGGAGTTAAAATATACAAAAAAGGGATAGCTTGAAATTGGAAGGAATTGGCAGGAGGAGAGGTCAGGGAGGAAGGAGAGAGTAAAGAGAGACGAGGGGTCAGCTGAGTAGGGGGGCCAGGAAGTGGCGGAAGGGGGTGACACTAGCACACCAAGGGGCAGGAAGCATGGATGGTGGGGAGGGAGCAGCCCAGAAAGGAGTGGAAGGACTGGGAAAGGAGAAGTGAGAAGCATAAGAGGTAGAAGAGAAGAAACAGCAGATAGGGAGGGGAAGGAGAGGGAGCCTTAGGAAGGAGGGGAGGGAATAAGAGGGTCAGAGTTGGAAGGAAGGATGAGTATTAGAGTGAAGCACGACATGCAGCACGAGGAGAAACTGGAAGTTTCTTTGGGAAAGGAGGTGGAGTATGTGGAGATGGAGAGAGGGTGGGGCACATCAATAGTGGTAGCACAACAGGTGGGGAGTGGAGAGGAAAGGACACACCAGGGGGTGAGGGGGATTCAGGCACCAGTTGATGTCGAGGATATGGGTGTGTTCAAGGAAAAGAAGTGGATATGGAAAAGGGATAACGTCATAGAGGATCCTCATAGGGGACAGGAGACGGATATGGAAAGTAAGGTGGAGTGCATGGCGTTCAACGATTTGCAAGGCTTTAAAGAATTTAGGAGAGGCAAGGGCCAAGGCGACACTGGCATAACAAAGGGTGGGACAGGTCAAGGATTTGTAGATATGAAGAATGCAATCTCCGTGACCAGCCAGACAGGAATTTCAAGAGGTGGAGTTTACCGTTGGCTTTGCATTGGACGGTGAGGATATGTGGAGTGCAAGTGAGGTGATGGTCAAGAATGAGGCCAAGGTATTTCAAGGTGGGAGTATGTTAGATAGGATGCTCATAGATGGTGAGGTAGAAATAATGGAGCCGGAAGGAGGAGGTGGTACATCATACGATGATTACCTGTGTTTTGGAAGGATTGATTCAGATGAGGCACTGGTTGCACCAAGCACTGTACTGGCTTAGGTGGGTTTGGAGGGAGCACTGGGACGTTAAAAGGTCGGACAGCGGGCAAGGAAGGCTGTGCCATCAGCATATTGAAGGAGATGGATGGGTGGGGACACATACTTACACCCGTTTAAGAGTTGTAAGTCTCATCCTAGCAAATAGAAACGTGGGAAAAATATCGTACGAAACTTCCTGGCAGATTAAAACTGTGTGCCGGACCAAGACTCGAACTCGGGACGTTTGCCTTTCGCGGGCAAGCGCACACTCCGCTGTAGAGTGAAAATTTCATTCTAGAAACATCCCCCAGGCTGTGGCTAAGCCATGTCTCCGCAATATACTTTCTTCCAGGAGTGCTAGTTCTGCAAAGTTCGCAGGAGAGCTTCTGTGAAGTTTGGAAGGTAGGAGACGAGGTACTGGCGGAATGAAAGTTGTGAGGACGGGGCCTGAATCGTGCTTGGGTAGCTCAGTCGATAGAGTGCTTGCCCGCGAAAGTCAAAGGTCCCGAGTTCGAGTCTCGGTCGGGCACACAGTTTTAATCTGCCAGGAAGTTTCATATCAGCGCACACTCCGCTGCAGAGTGAAAATTTCATTCTAGTAATATCGTACGATATTTTTTAAGAATGTAGTGCTCATTATCTTACTTGAACACAGTATCTCAAGACGAAAAAGAAATCTAACTAGCCATCTCCAGTCACCTCTAGTCTAGTCCAGCGCCATCTACGAAACCTACTGTGTACCTGAAGAGCAGGCCAGCCAGAGAGCTGCCAGTCGCAGAAGGCGCAGCTAATTTTCTACTTCCGATCGCACCCGGCACCCCTCCCGCCAGCCCCTGTACATTGCGGCCCGACTGGGGCTAACTGGAGCCCCATCACTAACACAGACTCGTCAGTTTAAAATCCCGAAACGGTGATGTTCTTTTTATCAATACATCTCGAATTTCTCGCCTGGAATGTAGATTCTTCCCGTATATATGAGTTATTTTGGAAGATAGAAGAAATCGGACCCCACACTAGTTTCCAAGTTGATAGAAGTATTGTTGCTTGTTGTGAAAATCCTGGACAACACTATGGCATAGGCTACATTTTCTTTAAGCATTATCTCATCAGGTAGAAAATATATGTTCTTATTTGTCACATCCTGCATCACAGGAATAGAACATTAAACCGATTTTTGGCTCATGATGGAATTTTAAAAGCATGCTGTACCTCTGTCACATGATGCTTCCTCACTTTCGAACTCTCTCTTAATGTAACCAAATGCTTCGCCACATAAGAAGTAGCACCCACCCACCTGGTAGCTTGTCATTGATATCAGATTGATAGGATAATTAAATAATTTGATCATGAGAACCCTTTTGAGTGGTATGTAATTTCTTTTCCTTCAGTGGAATTACACTCGCCAGGTAACCGTTACGCAGGCTCCTGTGACGTCTCTGGAAGCTTCCCACAAGCTAGGTAAACACTTCCTTTGATACCAAAATGGGTGGTAACAGTCGTCAACCAGCTTAAGACAACTAATTCTATTTGCGTTCTGTCTCTTGGTTGTCTTGTCATGCTTGGGGAAGTATGTCACTTAAAATTGTCGTATAGTACTCCCAAAGTAATCCTGTTGAAACCTGTCGGTCTATTGGAGGTCAGTAGGCTGCTTCACTCCATTCCCCATCCCCGGATTGTATGTGAACAGTTGTCACAAAGGCGCGTACGTCTGCCCGCGCCTCATTTCTGTACCACTCGTTCTGGTAGACAACTATTAATGATTCCAAACTCACAAAAGTTATCCTATCCTTCCCAGAAGGGTTGGGCGCTTAAATGCCGCTGTCGTAAATACCAGGATGTTAAACAATATGCTCCCCTCATCCCTTCTACAAACCCAAACATTCTGAGATGTGTTTACGAAATATCTCGGAAAGGCTGTCACAGTTAGCAATAACAAAATACCATTATACTGGTCACCACATCCCAAACGTGTACGAGTCTGCAGACCTAGCTTCTTCTCAGAATACAGTCCTATAGAGGCGTTGTTAGTGAGCAGATGATTCGAGAACTCCAATGCGAATCCCTGGAGGAAAGACGATGTTCTTGTTAAGGAACACTAATGAGAACTGACAGATGAAGCTGACCCCAGCAGGATTCTACTGCCGCCAACGTAAATTTCGCATAAGTACCACGAAGTTAAAATACGGGAAGTTAGCGCTCACAGGGATAGATATGGGTAGTCATTTACCTCAGTGTATTTGAGAGTGGTAAAGGAAAGGGAAGGACTAGTAGTGTTACAGGATAGTCTCCACCACACCGTACGACGGCTTGTGAAGTAAGATTATAGTTATAAATTTAACCAGACGATTAAAATGTTAGTCCATCCATTTACAGACACACAAAACTCCTCTTATTTATCGAGAAAACAAAAGACACAACTTCTGCTGCTGCTGATCGTCTCTCTGTAGAAATCTTCGTATCAGCCCCTGCGTTTCTCATTGCAGTCACTTCACGAGACGTATGTGAGAAGTTGTAGTACGTTCATCCACAATACTTACAAGAAACGGTACAGACCTCACCTCTCAACTTCCCCAGTCGTCTCAGTTTCGCTTACCTGCCGTATTCTCACGAATCAGTCTTCGATATATAGCACTTGAATCCATCTGATTTCGACGAGTAACGAGAAAGAGATACCGCCCAACCTCCCCCCCCCCCCCCCCAGGCAAGTTACAGACCACCACTAATTCTCTCGAAATCCCATAATACTTCGACAGCACTGATCTATTAGTCAGAAGACCGTCTAATCCTCCTCCCATCGCTGACTAAGCAGAGGGCTATCACAGCGAGAAACATAGCACACTAACGTACAGGAGGAAATTCATAACCATGCAGAGCGAAAAAGAGTACCTATATTAATAAAATTTTCTCGGGCTTCCAGCCGCGCCAGGTGGTTAAAATCCCACGAGCTTTCGACCGAGCTCTCCTCAGTCATTGTCAAGTGGTAAGACTGACTGATGTGTCGCCGTGGCCGTATCGTTATATAGTCGCACTGCTGGTTGTGACGTCACTAGTGCTCTCTTCCACGCCATACTCGCCATATTGTTGTTGTTGTGGTCTTCAGTACTGAGACTGGTTTGATGTAGCTCTCCATGCTACTCTATCCCGTGCAAGCCTCTTCATCTCCCAGTACCCACCGCAACCTACATCCTTCTGAATCTGCTTAGTGTATTCATCTCTTGGTCTCCCTCTACGATTTTTACCCTCCACACTGCCCTCCAATGCTAAATTTGTGATCCCTTGATGCCTCAGAACATGTCCTACCAACCGATCCCTTCTTCTAGTCAAGTTGTGCCACAAACGTCTCTTCTCCCCAATCCTATTCAATACTTCCTCATTAGTTATGTGATCCACCCATCTATTCTTCAGCATTCTTCTGTAGCACCACATTTCAAAAGTTTCTATTCTCTTCTTGTCCAAACTATTTATCGTCCATGTTTCACTTCCATACATGGCTACACTCCATACAAATACTTTCAGAAATGACTGCCAGACACTTAAATCTATACTCGATGTTAAAAAATTTCTCTTCTTCAGAAACACTTTCCTTGCGATTGCCAGTCTACGTTTTATATCATCTCTACTTCGACCATCATCAGTTATTTTGCTCCCCAAATAGCAAAACTCCTTTACTACTTTAAGTGTCTCATTTCCTAATCTAATACTCTCAGCATCACCCGATTTAATTTGAGTACATTCCATTATCCTCGTTTTGCTTTTGTTGATGTACATCTTATATCCTCCTTTCAAGACACTGTCCATACCGTTCAGCTGATTTTCCAGGTCCTTTGCCGTCTCTGACAGAATTACAATGTCATCGGCGAACCTCAAAGTTTTTATTTCTTCTCCATGGATTTTAATACCTACTCCGAATTTTTCTTTTGTTTCCTTCACAGCTTGCTCAATGTACAGATTGAATAACATCGGAGAGAGGCTACAACCATGTCTCACTCCCTCCCCCACCGCTGCTACCCTTTCATGCCCCTCGACTCTTATAACTGCCATCTGGTTTCTGTACAAATTGTAAATTGCCTTTCGCTCCCTGTATTTTACCCCTGCCACCTTCAGAATTTGAAAGAAAGTATTCCAGTCAACACTGTCAAAAGCTTTCTCTAGGTCTACAAATGCTAGAAACGTAGGTTTGCCCTTCCTTAATCTAGCTTCTAAGATAAGTCGTAGGGTCAGTATTGCCTCACGTGTTCCAACATTTCTACGGAATCCAAACTAATCTTCCCCGAGGTCAGCTTCTACTAGTTTGTCCATTCTTCTGTAAAGAATTCGCGTTAGTATTTTGCAGCTGTGACTTATTAAACTGATACTTCGGTAATTTTCACATTTGTCAACACTTGCTTTCTATGGGATTGGAATTATTATATTCTTCTTGCAGTTTGAGGGTATTCCGCCTGTTTCGTACATCTTGCTCACCAGATGGTAGAGTTTTGTCAGGACTGTCTCTCCCAAGGCCATCAGTAGTTCCAATGGAATGTTGTCTACTCCGGGGACCTTGTTTCGGCTCAGGTCTTTCAGTGCTCTGTCAAACTCTTCACGCAGTATCGTATCTCCCATTTCATCTTCATCTTCTTCCATTTCCATAATATTATCCTCAAGTACATCGCCCTTGTATAGACCTTCTATATACTCCTTCCACCTTTGTGCTTTCCCTTCTTTGCTTAGAACTGGGTTTCCATCTGAGCTCTTTATGTTCATACAAGTGGTTTTCTTATCTCCAAATGTCTCTTTAATCTTCCTGTAGGCAGTATCTATCTTACTCCTAGTGAGATCAGCCTCTACATCCTTACAATTGTCGTCTAACCATCCCTGCTCAGCCATTTTGCACTGCCTGTCGATCTCATTTTAGAGACGTTTGTATTCCTTTTTGCCTGCTTCATTTACTGCATTTTTATATTTTCTCCCTTTATCAATTAAATTCAATATATCTTCTGTTTCCCAAGGATTTCTACTAGCCCTCGTCTTTTTACCTACTTCATTCTCTGCTGACTTCACAACTTCATCCCGCAAAGCTACCCATTCTTCTTCTACTGTATTTCTTTCCCTCATTCCTGTCAGTTGTTCCCTTATGCTCTCCTTGAAACTCTGTACAACCTCTGGTTCTTTCAGTTTATCCAGGTCCCATCTCCTTAAATTCCCACCTTTTTGCAGTTTCTTCAGTTTTAATCTACAGGTCACAACCAATAGATTGTGGTCAGAGTCCAATTTAAAACCTGGTTCCTAAATCTCTGTCTTACCGTTAGATAATCTATCTGAAAACTGTCAGTATCTCCAGGCGTCTTCCATGTACACAGCCTTCTTTTATGATTCTTGAACCAAGTGTTAGCTATAATTAAGTTGTGCTCTGCGCAAAATTTTACCAGGCGGCTTTCTCTTTCATTTCTTAGCCCCAATCCATATTCACCTACTACGTTTCCTTCTCTCCCTTTTCCTACTACCGAATTCCAGTCACCCATGACTATTAAATTTTCATCACCCTTCACTATCTGAATAATTTCTCTTATTTCATCATACATTTCTTCAATTTTTTCGTCATCTGCAGAGCTAGTTGGCATATAAACTTGTACTACTGTAGTAGGCGTGGGCTTCGTATCTATCTTGGCCAAAATAATGCGTTCACTATGCTGTTTGTAGTAGCTTACCCGCATTCGTATTTTCCTATTCATTATTAAACCAACTCCTGCATTACCCCTATTTGATTTTGTGTTTATAACCCTGTAGTCACCTGACCAGAATCTTGTTCCTCCTGCCACCGATCTTCACTAATTCCCCACCACGCTCCGATCCGTAGAACGCCAGTTCTCTTTCTTCTGATAACGACATCCTCTTGAGTAGTCCCCGGCCGGAGATCCGAATGGGGGACTATTTTACCTCCGGAATATTTTACCCGAGAGGACGCCATCATCATTTAACCATACAGTTAAGCTGCATGCCCTCGGGATAAATTACGGCCCTAGTTTCCCCTTGCTTTCAGCCGTTCGCAGTACCAGCACAGCAAGGCCGTTTTGGTTAGTGTTACAAGGCCAGATCAGTCAATCATCCAGACTGTTGCCCTTGTAACTACTGAAAAGGCTGCTGCCCCCCTTCAGGAACCACACGTTTGTCTGGCCTCTCAACAGATACCCCTCCGTTGTGGTTGCACCTACGGTACGGCTATCTGTATCGCTGAGCCACGCAAGCCTCCCCACCAACGGCGAGGTCCATGGTTCATGGGGGGACTCGCCATATATGGTAATGTTTTCATCCCGCGTCCGTCGCGCCTGTTTTAACCACGCAATGGCCGGGTCCCAGGCTGTGCTGAGCTGCAAACCGCCATCCTTGTTGATGGTGTTTTCAGAGGTTTTTATTTCAATAGCTTCTTTTGTGACGCTATCCCAAAATCCCTTCGTCCTCATAACGACAGATGTTTCGTCGAAAAGAACTCGGTGTCCATTTTCTAAGGCGTGTTCTGCCACTGCTAATTTTTCTGGATAGCATAGGCGTAAGCATCTCTCGTGTCCCGTTGTGTTTTATTAATTCATATCGCCGCGAAACCATGCATTTATACAGAGTACCTATATGTATCCCAATGAGCGCTATTTTCGCGTATCTTATCTTCGTCGTCCTTATGCGAAATGTACGTTGGTGGCAACAGAATCCTTCTGCGATAGCCTCAAATGCCAGTTCTCATTAGTGTTCATCGAAAAGAACATCGTATTCCCCCAGGGATTCCCATTCGCGTTCTCGAGTCATCCGCCCACTAATTTGACGGGAGGCAATAGGACTGTATTCTGGTGGAAACCTAGGTCTGCAGAGTCTTACACGTTTGAAATATGGTGGTCAGTATGCTGGTATTCCGTTATTGCTAACTCTGTCAGCCTTTCCAGGATATTATGAAAACACATCTCAAAACGTTTCGGTTCATAGGAGGGATGAGAGGAAACATGTTTCCAACACCCTGGTATATGCCCCAACGACATTTAAGCGCCCAGTACTTCTGAGAATGATAGAACACCTTTTGCGACTCTGGAATCATTGATAGCTGCCCGGCACGGCGAGTGGCTGGGAGCCGTACACCTCTGACGCGCGCGAAGAGGTTTGCGACGCGATGGCAGTTGTTCACATGCAGTCCGGTGGCGTCGTGGGGCTGGAGAAGAGAGAGACACTTCCTGCTGCCCTCCATAGATCTACGGGTCTCTGCAGGATTAGTTTGGAAGCAGTATACCAGAACTCTAAGTGACTTCCTTTCACAAGCATGACAAGACAACCAAGAGACAGAACGCAAATAGAATTTGTGGTTTCAGCTATTTGACGACGGTTGCCACTCATTTTGGTATCAGAGGAAGTGTTTACCTAGGCAGCGAAAAGCCTCCACAGACGTCAGGAAGCGTGTTTAACGGTTACATGGTGAGTGTAATCCGACTGCAGGAAAAGAAATTTCTCATAATGCAAAGGGGCTCTCATGATCAACTTAATTAATTATCCTATCAGTTTCATACCAATGATATGCCGCAGGGCGAGTGCATGCGAGGGATAGAGTGCCATGGATATGATTCGGGAGTTGGAATGTTAATCAAGCGTGTTTTTGTTGTGGTGAGATCTACTACGGAACGTAGACAGGGCGAGATGAACAGCGTAATAAAATCAGCTATATTATCGAATTTATGAAGTGACACGTAGTATAAACCTGATATTTACAACTTCTCTGTGCTGTTAACTTAAGAGGCCTCGTATGTGGCGAAGCATTTAGTTACTTTAAGAGAGGGTTCAAAAGTGAGGAGGCATCCTGTGATAGAGGTACAGCATGCCCTTAGAAGTCCGTCATAAGCCAAAAATCAGTTCAATATTCTAGCCCTGTAATAGGATGTAACAGATAAGAAAAGAAAATTTTTCTACCTCACGAGAGAAGTCTTAGAGGAAATACAGCCATAGTGTTGTCCAGGATTTTCACACCAAGCAACGATACTTTTATCGACGTGAAAACTCGTGTATCGTCTGATTTCTTCAATCTTCTAAAATAAATCGTACAAACGCGAGGAATCTTCATTAAACACGAGAAATTCGAGGTGTATTGACAAAATAATATCACCATTTCGGATTTTTTAAACTGAGGGATTTACGTCAGGGATGGGGCTTTCTCCTTTCCTTTATCTCCTGTACACCGCTGATATACCCAAACCGCCCCTTTAGAATTCTGATGACATCACCTTCCTTGTCCTCTATATTACCCGGCCACAGTTCCAGCATTCCCTCCAAACTCACCTAGACCAGATTAGTGCTTGGTGCAACCAGTGGCTCTTTCGATTTAATCCTTCCAAAACCCAGGCAATCATTATAGAACGTACCACCCACTCCTTCCTGCCCCATGATTTCTACTTTACGATCTGTTACCGTCCTGTCCACCTTACTCCCACGTTGAAATACCTTGGACTAACCTTTGACCATCACCTCAACTGGACTTCCCATCTTCTTACCATCCAATGCAAAGCACACAATAGTCTCCACCTACTGAAACTCCTGTCTGGCCAGACATGGGGATTGCATCCTTCCACTATCCTTCATACCTATGAATCCCTGATCCATCCCATTAGCCGGCTGGGGTGGCTGAGCGGTTCTAGGCGCTACAGTCTGGAACCGCGCGACCGCTACAGTCGTAGGTTGGAATCCTGCCTCGGGCATGAATATACGTGATGTCCTTAGGTTAGTTAGGTTTAAGTAGTTCTAAGTTCTAGGGGACTGATGACCTTAGAAGTTAAGTCCCATAGTGCTCAGAGCCATTTGAACCATCCATCCCATTATTTTTTATGCCAGTGTCACCTGGATCTCCACCCCTCTTATATTTTATAAAGACCTCCAAATCCTTGAATGGCATACACTCCACCTGACATTCCATATCCATCTCCCATCCCCCATGAGGATCTTCTAAGATCTCATCCCTTTCCCACATCTCCTTTTCATAGAACACATCTCTATTCTCTACACCAACTTCCGCCTTGATCCCCCTCACCCCCTGGTGTCTCCTTTCCTCTCCACTCCCTGAGTGCTGCTGCGCCTCTATGGTTGTGACCCACGATCTCTCCAGCTCCACAACCTCCACCTCCTCACCCTAGGATGTACTTTGCCTTGATACTTATCCTTCCTTCCAACTCTGACCCTCCACTTCCCTCCTCCTTAGGGCTCCCTCTCCTTCCTGTCTCCCACTACTGGATCCTCACTCCACCCCCCCCCCCAATCCCTCTCACTTCTCTTTTCCCAGTCCTTTCTTTTCTTCCTGGGTTTCTCCTTCCCTATCCTCACTATTTCCTGCCACTTGGTGTGCTACTGGCCCCTCCCCCCTTCCACCCTTCCTGCCCCCCTTCTCCTCCACCGACCCCTCTTCTCTCTTTCGTCCCTCCCACCTCTCCTCTCCCCTCCCTTTGCAGGTCCTTCCTATTTTAATCCAGTTACTCTCTGTCATCTTTTGGCGCTCGCCATTTCTTATGTGAGTGCAGTGTGTGTTCAGTGTCATCATCCCATACCGTGAACGCCGTTTTTAATTGTGCTATTCATGTCGCCAGTGTTTATGTGCTTCATCTTCATTGAGTGTCATTTTAATTACATGTGGATTTTATTGTAAACGTCTCTTATCAAACTACCCCTTTTCCTTGTATTTCAGCTCCAATTGTTTCCCCTTCTAATGTGTAAACTTCATTTTTTATCCCCATATTTTATGTATGTACCATTCTTTTGTAATATTTTATATAGTCTCTTGACTGAAGAGCGGCGAATTGTGCCACTGTCAGCACACCCCTGCCCACATGGGCCCATGTGGGCAGGGGTGTGAAATAACAATACAGGAAAAGAAAGAGGGACAGTGGGTCATTGTTCTAATATTATTATTACCCATCCTTATGTTCCTCCCAGCAGCAGCTATTCACTTGCAGACCAACAGGAGGCCACTCCCTTGTACTTCAGTGATAGCTTGCTGCCCTGTCATTATTTCCCATGTAGGGGTATTGGCTAGATTAAAAGTGAAAATATTCCCTCCAGTTGCAGCACATATTCACTTATAAATTGGCAGGAGGCTACTCTCGTCTACTCCGGTGATAGCTTGTTGCCCTATTACCGTCAACACCCATCCTTCCCATAAAGGGATACTCGATAGACTGGCTGGAGCAACTCCCCAGTGCTAGATTTATAGCGAAAATATTCACCCCACATCTAGGAGTTGTTGACGAAACTAGACGGAACTACTGTCTAGTGATCGATCAATGACAATTCAGATTGTTTAAATAAATCATATTCGGCATTGATTACAAAATAATAAAGACTTATGTCCGTACTTTTCAGCAGCCCAGTACAGACTGATTCCTGTCCCTCAGCAATTTCAAAATGGGTTGGGGGGAAGGGTGAGTGGGGAGTGGGGTGTGGGGAGTGGGGGAGAGCCAACACCGCTTCTGGTGGTGGTAGTGTTGTGATCTAGCTCAGTTGGTCTCCGGACCTGAAGGTGAACACACTAGTTGGAGCTACTGTGAAGTGTCTGATCAGTGGCAACTAAAATTGTTTAAATAATCAATATACTGCACTAAATACAAAATAAAGACTTTTTCCATCCTATCAGGCATCCCAGTGTTCAATGAGTCCTTTTAGCACCAATTTCGAGATGGGGTAGGCGAAGGTGGAGGAGGGGACAGGGGTGAAGCTAGGTTGGAGGAGGTAGCTCAATTGGTCTATTTTCACGACAAAATTTTGAATTTCCCACCATGACATCAGTGGGACGGTGCCACGTATATGGCTGTCGTCTTGTATCCACTACCATGAATAAATGTGGCAACAACAACACAGTAGTTCGATACACACTTTGTCCCACTACTGGCAGTGTGGAAAACTTGAACCAGTTGCGACTGCATTACTACAATATCTGTAGGTAATTTGGTTGTCTTTACTATTCCAAGTCGTGTTGACCCAGCATAGTGACTTTATTGTTACTGATGACCATTTGGTCCGTTGAGGAAGTGCCATTACCTCTTTAATTACCCTGTCGGCGAGGTAGCAAGACTAGTGTGGCAGGTAAGGGTTTCAAACAGAGTACACGAGAAGAGATTAATACTGTGCATGCTGGTGCAAGTAACTTTAGCTTGCGTATGGGTAGTGTTGGGCAAAAAAAAAAAAAAGAACTTTTGCGGAAGTACGGTGCATTTTCATCGAAGTAGCTGGAACTATGTGCAATGTGTGATCCATCTGTTTTTAGGTAGATACAGCTTGATGAAGAGATACTGCGTGAAATTACAGACGAGCGTGCTGAGTGTGTGCATCAAAAATTCAGTTAAAGAATTTCGATGGATTTTGAGACTTACCTTTAAGAGCAGGTTCTTTACAAGACTATACGGTCAAATGTAGCACCAGGAAACATCCTTACCTGTAAACAGAAATTAAACATGTGAGAGCACAGTTATTTCCTCCTTGTTAAGACTAATGTCGAGTAATAGATATGTTCAGTAAAAGTAGTTGTTTCCTTTTTCATTTCGTAAAACAAGAAACTTAGTTAATTATATTTGTCTAGGTAGATAAATTGATATCTTTTCATAGATCTTTTGTGAAGCAACACTTAAGTATAAAGAACGTGCCAAAAAATCCAAAATACATATTTATGCAAGGACAGTTTGTTAAAGTTTCTTCCACAGATCATTAATGAAATGGCTTTCAACCGGAATAAGTAAAAAATCATGAACATATTTTATCTAAAAATTAATATTAAACTTGTCGCAAATATGTAAATGTACATACTTTGAAGTGCATAAGACTGTTCTTAGGCAATAAGTGTGGACAGACCTCATCAAACAGAAAACAGTTTACAAAACTCTATATAGAGACCGCGTTACTATATAAGAAGTGGTTAGAAGTCAGGTTTTACGCCACACTCACGTTATTTGATATTACTAATAATACATACATCAGTTAGTTTTATTATGACTTTCGTCAATGGTGTAGAAGGAGTTGGCGACCAGTAATTCTTTTAGGCTCATCTGGAATTCTAGTTTATTAATAGCTAAATTATGTATGAAGGGTGGCAAGTTACTGAGAATACATGTTCCTGAAGAATGGATGCACTTGTGGACTTTATATCTTTATGTAGATTATTCATATTGCTCATACTGATTTCATGAAAAGGGCAGTCGGTTTGAAAAAGTGCTACCGTATATTAATTATGACAAATTTTGTTAAGAAATAAGTATACTGGAGAGCAGTTCCTTAAATATGCACTGCAATACGTTGTTGAATTCACACGTCAGCTAAATTATATCACATGCTACAGGACCCGAAATAAATGAGCTTGGATTGTTACCCAAAACAGTCATCCCGTATTACAATGTGGAATGAAAGTAAACGAAGTATGCACGATTTGTTTGTCCCATCACATATGTCGGGCGACATTCACATTGTAATTATACGTAATCTCAAGTCACTCAGTACGGCTGCATTGTCCTGAGGAGCATTTTAACGATAATTTGTAGGCCGAATCGCAGGCACGGAACTAAAGCCAGGACGATACGACTTTACTGAATAACATTCAATGAAATATAAAACCGCGTCTGCGTGAAAATGCAATATCGCCGGCGAAGTCGTATTTTCTGCAAAAACAGACTCTGTGGCGGAAAAAGACCACACGAATAAACAGCTGACAGTGGGTGGTAAATTCCAGGAGCGCGACTGTTTTCCATTTGCAGTGGAAATGATCAACTGGCTCTGCCGCCGACACCGCTTTGTTGTTCCTTCTTCCGCGTGGCCACACCACCGCCCATCTACAGCAGTTGCATCACCTTTGCCAGTGTCATACAAAATCTATAAACACAAAATCAAAGGCTTTTCTGCGTTCATTTCTCTCTCTCTCTCTCTCTCTCTCTCTCTCTCTCTCTCTGTGTGTGTGTGTGTGTGTGTGTGTCTGTGTGTGTGTGTGTGTGTGGAGCTAAAGGAGATCGATATTTTACACCTGTAAGTCGCATGTTGCACTTTGACGTTCGATGCTACAGAACAATGAGCAACCACTATTTGGTGTCATGGCAGAAACACGTGCAGAGCGACGCAGGTGATGCACGTCTAGTATATTTTGAAGCCAAGACGTTATTACAGCAAGCCGCGTGGTAGTGGTAATGGACATGACAGGCAGCCGTATGGTTTCCCTCTTTATCCACAGATATATTTAAGGAGATGGGACCTGGATAAACTAACTAAACCAGAAGTTGTACAGAGTTTCAGGGAGAGCATAAGGGAACAATTGACAGGAATGGGGGAAAGAAATACAGTAGAAGAAGAATGGGTAGCTCTGAGGGTTGGATGGTTGGTTGTTTTGGGGAAGGAGACCAGACAGCGAGGTCATAGGTCTCTTCGGATGAGGGAAGGACGGGGAACGAAGTCGGCCGTGCCCTTTGAAAGGAACCATCCCGGCATTTGCCTGGAGCGATTTAGGGAAATCACGGAAAACCTAAATCAGGATGGCCGGACGCGGGATTGAACCGTCGTCCTCCCGAATGCGAGTCCAGTGTCTAACCACTGCGCCACCTCGCTCGGTGCTCTGAGGGATGAAGTAGTGAAGGCAGCAGAGGATCAAGTAGGTAAAAAGACGAGGGTTAGTAGAAATCCTTGGGTAACAGAAGAGATATTGAATTTAGTTGATGAAAGGAGAAAATATAAAAATGCAGTAAATGAAGCAAGCAAAAGGGAATACAAACGTCTCAAAAATGAGATAGACAGGAAGTGCAAAATGGCTAAGCATGGATGGCTGGAGGACAAATGTAAGGATTTAGAGGCTTATCTCACTAGGGGTAAGATAGATACTGCCTACAGGAAAATTAAAGAGACCTTTGGAGAAAAGAGACCCACTTGTATGAATATTAAGAGCTCAGATGGAAACCCAGTTCTAAGCAAAGAAGGGAAAGCACAAAGGTGGAAGGAGTATATAGTGGTTCTATACAAGGGCGATGTACTTGAGGACAATATTATGGAAATGGAAGAGGATGTAGAAGAAGATGTAATGGGAGATACGATACTGCCTGAAGAGTTTGACAGAGCACTGAAAGACCTTAGTTGAAACAAGGCCCCGGGAGTAGACAACATTCCATTGGAACTACTAACGGCCTTGAGAGAGCCGGTCCTGACAAAACTTTACCATCTGGTGAGCAAGATGGATGAGACAGGCGAAATAACCTCAGACTTCAAGAAGAACATAATAATTCCAATCCCAAAGAAAGCAGGCGTCGACAAATGTGAAAATTACGGAACTATCAGTTTAATAAGTCACAGCTGCAATATACTAACGCGAGTTCTTTACAGACGAATGGAAAAACTGGTAGAAGCCGATCTCGGTAAGATCAGTTTGGATTCCGCAGAAATTTTGGAACACGTGAGGCAATACTAACCCTACAACTTATCTTAGAAAATAGATTAAGGAAAGGCAAACCTAGCCGGCCGAAGTGGCCGTGCGGTTAAAGGCGCTGCAGTCTGGAACCGCAAGACCGCTACGGTCGCAGGTTCGAATCCTGCCTCGGGCATGGATGTTTGTGATGTCGTTAGGTTAGTTAGGTTTAACTAGTTCTAAGTTCTAGGGGACTAATGACCTCAGCAGTTGAGTCCCATGGTTCTCAGAGCCAGCTAAAAGGAAAACCTACATTTCTAGCATTTGTGGACTTAGAGAAAGCTTTTGACAATGTTGACTGGAATACTCTCTTTCAAATTCTAAAGGTGGCAGGGGAAAAATACAGGGAGCGAAAGGCTATTTACAATTTGTACAGAAACCAGATGGCAGTTGTAAGAGTCGAGGGGCACGAAAGGGAAGCAGCGGTTGGGAAGGGAGTGAGATGTTATTCAATCTGTGTATTGAGCAAGCAGTAAAGGAAACAAAAGAAAAATTCGGAGTAGGTATTAAAGTCCATGGAGAACATAAAAAAAAAAAAAAAAAAAAAGTTGAGGTTCGCCGATGACATTGTAATTCTGTCAGAGACAGCAAAGGACTTGGAAGAGCAGTTGAACGGAATGGACAGTCTCTTGAAAGGAGGATATACAAAGAACAGCAACAAAAGCAAAACGAGGATAATGGAATGTAGTTGAATTAAGTCGGGTGATACTGCGGGAATTAGATTAGGAAATGAGACACTTAAAGTAGTAAAGGTGTTTTGCTATTTGGGGAGCAAAATAACTGATGGTGGTCGAAGTAGAGAGGATATAAAATGTAGACTGGCAATCGCAAGGAAAGCGTTTCTGAAGAAGAGAAATTTGATAACATCGAGTATAGATTTAAGTGTCAGGAAGTCGTTTCTGAAAGTATTTGTATGGAGTGTAGCCATGTATGGAAGTGAAACTTGGACGATAAATAGTTTGGACAAGAAGAGAATAGAAACTTTTGAAATGTGGTGCTACAGAAGAATGCTGAAGATTAGGATGGGTAGATCACATAACTAATGAGCAGGTATTGAATAGAATTGGGGAGGAGTTTGATGCACAAGTTGACAAGAAGAAGGAACCGGTTGGTAGGACATGTTCTGACGCATCAAGGGATCACAAATTTAGCACTGGAGGGCAGCGTGGAGGGTAAAAAGCGTAGAGGGAGACCAAGAGATGAATACACTAAGCTGATTCAGAAGGATGTAGGTTGCAGTAGGTACTGGGAGATGAAGAAGCTTGCACAGGATAGAGTAGCATGGAGAGCTGCATCAAACCAGTCTCAGGACTGAGGACAAGAACAACAACAACATTCGTAGCCAACTTGTGGCACATCTTGTGTGTCTGGAGCGTCTCCTCCGTCCGAAGCGCTTGGGCCCTCCAGTCTCCTGTCCACGTGGTATTACGATTTGAGCTCAGTAACATAAAAAACAGCAGAAATTGCTTCACTCGGTTATTTAAGGCGCCGTTGAAAGTATCCACGGAAAAAGGCTTATCCACGGGAATTAGTGCTATATTCATACCACTCCCCCAGGCTGCGCGTTACTGCTTGTTTTTCTTGCGCCCTTGTCCCAACAGGCGCAGTGTCGGCGTGGTTATTGACGGATGAGGCATGATTAGTTTAATGGGTGGCTGGGTGTCCTTCATGTCGCCACCAGTTACCCTTACCTGCCCACCCAGCCTCCTCCTCCCGGGACGGAATACTAGTACTCCAACTTTCTGCGTGTAATGTCATTTGTGAAACCGGGAGGAAGTTTTCTAAACATCTGCGAATCGTGTAACTGAGGCGAGACTTGTTGCCAGTCCGGTTTTCACCTACCATTACAGGCAAACTAAGGACCATGTCTAACCGTTTCTCCAATAATTTCTCGTGTACTGTTCCTCTTCTTTCCTCTTTTCTGCTGTTCATTTTATTCGTTGCGCTCTCTTACATGTTTTACCTTAGAATATTTCTCATTACTGAGTGATTTTATCCCTATATTTTGCCCTCTCTGCCATTACTTACTTATTTAGGCCGAAATCAGCATTCTCACGTTTGTTGCGTTGAATAAGCTCGAAAACGGATCCACCCTTTCGACCGTCGATCGAACAATAAAATGACTAACATTGAGGTAAGTGATCAGTGAACAGGAAACAAAAATAAAAATGAATACTCCACAGGTGAAAGATCACTAGACTGGTTGGAAAATCTGTTCGATTTCATGCAGATTAAATGAAAGGACTTGCCCCTATTCTAGCAGTAGTTTATTACACGTTACTGGTGCAACGAAACGTTCCAACACAAGAGACAGATGTCATTCCGATCTGTAAGAAGGGTTATATTTAAAAACTATGGTAAATATACTGCAGAATAACGTTATGTGAGCTTTTTGGAGAACGAAATTCCCTTTTTACGAATCAATATATTGTATTCATGAAGCAGCATTCATGTGAAACTATGGTAGCTCTGTTCGCTGATAGAAACCAGAGGGCGATAGATACTGTATATGCGTCCATGTGGATGTCGTGCTGCTTGACATCCGTAAGGTTTTCGACACAGATTCGCTCTGGTGGTTTGTAAAGTTGTAAACACAAAGATACAGAATGTCAGATCAGTCCTGCGACCGAATTTTTACCTTAACAGCAAACAGAACTTACCACGCTATCCTCAGTGGGTAGAAATTGCCCGATGCAACAGCAGATACGGGTGTACCAAAAACTGTTACGATCATGATTTGTATATTGTCTACTGGATGCCATCGAGGGCTCTATAAATCTTCACGAAAAAGCTGTTGAATGTAGGCACGTGGAACGCCAGTAAATGGTTGCGAAATGTTTTATGTCTCTATGTTCTTACTCGGATTGCAGACAACATTCTAACGCCGGCCGGGGTGGCCGAGCGGTTCTAGGCGCTACAGTCTGGAACCACGCGACCACTACGGTCGCAGGTTCGAATCCTGCCTCGGGCATGGATGTGTGTGACGTCCTCAGGTTTGTTAGGTTGAAGTAGTTGTAAGTTCTAGGGGACCGATGACCTTAGAAGTTTAGTCCCATAGTGCTCAGAGCCATTTGAACCGACTTTCTAACAAATCGTATTAATGAGTTTTATTACAAAAGCAAAAGAAACAATACTTAACTTCTACAGTTACACAGAATCGTCGCAAGCAAAGGGTGACATACGAAATAACGAGTCTTCTTTAGTATACACAATCACAAGTCAGAGCTTTATAGAATGTACAACCAAAGAAATTGGTGTTGACGCTTCTATACAACTGTCTAGTCGTGAAGCTACTACTGAATTGGGCAGCTACCTTTTTTTGTGTGTGTAAGGTTTCGGTACAGTTTCACCGGTTGCTGACAGTCTTACTGTGTTGGTGGATGGTAGAACAGTTCCATTTGACAGTGATGCCATTCTAGAGACATTACAGGAGTGCACTTTGAAGGTGTGGCGGTGGGACTTGAAGTCCCATACCTCCCTCAGACGGTGGAAGTTCAGGCTGCAGGCAACAGGTAACATAGCGATTTACAACATTAGGTATCACCACGGCCAGTCTGGTGTGGCGCTTGCGTCCTCTTCACATAGGGGCCGCTATTGTCGCGTTGTCGTGCTGGAGATAGGTCGGTCAGCGTGCAAGTGCCTGACGTCTTCTCACAGCCTTCTTTTCGCTATCGTTCCCGACTGGGATGCCCGCGCATAACATTACGTCGTAAAAATATGCAGTAAGACCAACAGCTGAACGACGCTTCGAGTGGTGACTAACACACATAAATTAGCTAAACTTATTACCTTTAATAGGTAAAAAGAGCTGCTGTCTGGTTACACCATTGACCATTAAACTATGGAAACAATAACAAACATATAATCATGTCTAAGAGTATGCGAGTGGAGAGGTGAGAGGTAGAACAACTACATAAAACTTAAAGGACAAACACGTGCCAGAAGAATGTTGAGGAAATGAAATTCACCTACGGTGGTGATGGCCTGCAAAACCTCCTTCCTACACATTCCTGAATACTTCTCTTCGTTTCTGGAAACCTACCATACAGGATTATGAGGAAGAGAGAGGGAAGATTCATAGAAGACCTGTGGGTTTCGTCACGAATTCGTTTGGTCAGCGCAGAAGGAACTCCGATCCAGTAACAAACTTTACTGGAGGGATGTTCTCGGAAGACGCAAACAAGGTATCACTTGTGTCGATACAAGAGGGAGGCAGCGGAGGGGGGACCCCACAAATACAGTGTGGTAACAAATAAACTTTCGCTACTTGGGAGGGCCCCGTGAGAAACGAGAGATCATACGACAACGAAACTTCGCAGAAACTTTTGTAAGGACATGCGCAAGAGACATAACGAATAAACTGTTGCAAAAAATACATTTTAATTTCCACGTGAGAGAGTTCAAATCTAGTGATTTTCGTGGCCACGCAGTTTGCTTCGATCGGTCAATGATTCGGTTTTCTTCAAATGTGTTGCGGAGTAACCTGCACGAGGCCTTTGAGGAGGAGCTCTACTATGTGTCATAAACTTGAGTCCAAAGTACGTCTCTCCCGCAGAGCAGTGATCACATGTTGGCGAAGCTGATCAGATGAACGTTTGCCTTCGCGCCTTTAACGCTGCATGTCCTTGGCCTTTGTGGTCCGAGTTCCTTACCAGTAACGGCGCCAAACGGCAGTTCATGACACCAGCACCTTTAACAATGCAAATTCTACATCGCAAAGTCTGAAAATCACTCGTATAAAGCTGGGTAGCCATGCACCAAACAAATTTCCGTCTATACTGGCTCAAGCAGGGAAAGTTTACTTGTAATTACCCTGTGTATTTAGAACGACTTTAAGTGCGAGTGTCGTTTAGTTTAAACGGATAATGTGAAGAAATTTCTGAAGAACACCGGTAACTTTTAACAATTATAGCTGCCCAAATATGACACCGATTTTGTATTTTTTTAAAATGGAAACGTAAGTTTCTCTGTGGGGTACATGAAAGTACCCTCCCTGTACGTGAACCCTGGGCAACATCAGAAATGACTAAACATTTCCTGACGGCTGATTCTTTAAGTTTCAAAAGCGGTCACTCTATAGGGTATTTCGTAACTCTAGTTTTGACAATCATATCTATCAATGTAGAGCGAATACCTGCAGCAAAATATGAACTCCTTTAAAATTTTTATCATGAATAACAGTGTGTGGCCGAGCGGTTCTAGGCGCTACAGCCTGGAACCGCACGACCGCTACGGTCGCAGGTCCGAATCCCGCCTCAGGCATGGATGTAGGTGACTTCCTTAGGTTGGTTAGGTTTAAGTAGTTCTAAGTTCTAGGGGACTGATGACCTCAGAAGATAAGTCCCATAGTGTTCAGAGCCATTTGAACCATTTGAATAACAGTGTGATGGCTTGCGTGTTCAGGAGACTCGAAGAGATAACCACTAAAAAGATCTAAGGCAGCAGTAACGAATCTTTTGATGGAGAGACCTCAACCACATTATGGCAGTGTAATATTTTCCAATCCCGGCCGAATAGCGGAAATCTAAATTAGGATGGCCGGACGCGGGTTATGTCCGTCGTCCTCTCGAATGCGAGTCCAGTGTGCTAACCACTGGGCTACCTCGCTTGGTAATCTGAAATATTATAAGGATTTTGGACGGTAACTTGTGCTGGGAACTAATTGTTAAGAAGAAAAATCGATATGTTGCAGCCATTCCGAATTACTTATCATTGAAGTTAGCCAATTAGGCGTTTGCGCTCGCAAATTTAAGCAGCGTGTCAGTGACTGTGTCGCCAAACGTGTGCTACAAAAATTTGACATGGTGAGGTAGTAAGGATCGAACCCGAGCCAACGGCTGAGCAGTCTCGTGCACTATCACGAACACAATGAGAACAACTAGCACTTATTGTATCAGGGGGGGGGGGGGGGGGGGAGGGGCGGGGAGGAGGAGGCTGCTCGTGTTTCCGAGCGCAAAGGCGTGACTGGCTAGTTTCAATGCTATTAACTCGGAAGCGGCAAAACGTATCGCATTTTTGCCTTAACAATTATTTTTCAGCACAACCTATCCTGTAATGCCCTTAAGTTGTCAGCACACGGACCGTGCATCCGAACGTTGACCGTTGAGCGTGCCACCGAGTGAGGTGGCGCAGTGGTTAGACACTGGACTCGCATTCGGGAGGACGACGGTTCAATCCCGCGTCCGGCCATGCTGATTTAGGTTTTCCGTGATTTCCCTAAATCATTCCAGGCAAATGCCGGGATGGTTCCTCTGAAAGGGCACGGCCGACTTCCTTCCCTAATCCGATGAGACCGATGACCACGCTGTCTGGTCTCCTTCCCCAAACAACCAACCAACCGTTGAGCGTGCCGAGTTTCTGACGTCGTAGCGTGGAGTAGCACGTTCGGGAGTCTTTCCGAACGTGCAGAGCGATATCTATCATGACAGATACTCTGAACGTGCGTCTGATCGTTGATCAATGAGATGGTACAACGTCACCTACGTCACACGCACGCCGTCTCCCTTCAGTACAGAGTTGTGAGGCGCCATATTGGCATTCATTTCAACCTATACGTATATATGCCGTTTCTGAGCACCAGAAAATTGAGAATCACTGGAAAACGCGTTGTTAACTGTGTGATTCGTTCCAATAAAATAATGAGAAACATCATATTCGTGGCAAGAGAATTATTGTAACTTGCGTATTATGAGAGTATGCTATCTGAAGGCAGCGACACACTGAAGATCCACCCAAAACGCATTTTTCTTGGTACAATTTGTTATAACTAAATTTCAGTTAGTAACATATCTACGATTAAGGTTTTCAGCTAGCGGTAACATGCTATGATCAATTACTTGGAGGGTATTGTTCGTTTAGCGTAGTGAGTAGCGTCACTGATCCATACGACGGTATATATCATGGATGTAGTTCGTGTCTCCATTATTCCAATTCTTTTTCCTAACATTTCAGTTTTTGTTAGGTTCTGATAGATCGTTATTAGTTTAATATAAGTATATACTATAATATTTGATGTTATGTAAATATAAGTTCACCTTTTTCTCTAGGATGACTTTGTTCGATTGGCTTAATCTACAGGACAGCTTGCGCTACTTGTATAAAGATATTCTGCTCCTTTTCCTTTTACGCTTCGTAATTCACATGTTGCAAAGATTCTGTTGAAAGGAAATGATCTTACGGCCTTGTTGGCTGGGAGACCTCATGCGAGGTGTTCGGCCGCCGAAATTGCAATTCCTTTTTAGCTGACGCCACTTCGGCGACTTGCGAGTCAATGATGATGGAATGATGATGAAAGGCACAAAACACCCAGTCATCTCGAGGCAGAGAATATCCCTGACCCCGCCGGAAATCGAACCCGGGACCCCGTGCGCGGGAAGCGAAAACGCTACCGCAAGACCACGAGCTGCGGACAAAGATTCTGTTACTGGGTGGGAACAGTGATGAAGTAAGACTGACCTTGGGGTTTTACTAAAATGTGGGAATTATGAAATAATGTATATCTTATGTGGAGAAGTATTGCAAATTTGTATCGAATTGTTTTAATGGAACTTTTATAAGCCTGTGTCCCTATTGATTGGACACGGTACTTTCCTTTTCGTGGAGGAAATGTGCATTTTAATAGAGCTAACGTGGCAATTTTACGCCAGCCCGTTTAGTAAACAGTGTGATTTACGAACTAGAAACATCCCCCAACTACCGCTGGAGTGAGTTGTAATCGAGTATACCACGTTGGCCCCCGTACGCACAAGTCGCTTCATTTCTGAGCGTTCATCAGCACGTTGAACTCAGCACGCTCAGCGTGGACGTTCGACAGCACGGTCCGTGTGCCGACGGCTTTACAAGATTTTCGGGCTGTTTCTGACCACCCTGCGTATAGTATTATATGTGTGTTGCCTGTTCTTTCCGAAATACACACACATACAACGACAAAATTTTCCGTTATGCCTCGCCCTCTGTAGGGTCTCTGCATTTCTTTTCAATAAACCACATATGCATTAATACTGCCTTCTTATTGCCCTTAAATCCTTCGTCTATCGAGTCGCTTGGCCATTCTGTACAAAAAAAAATGCTTCTTGGGGAGTACAAGAATAGACGCAGATATTCCGGAATATGGAGTGTGTTGCAGGACAACGTTCATCCGCATGCTGCGAACAGACACCATTATGTAAGTCTGCAGGCTTTCGTGGCCGTTGTCACCCAGCCCAGAAGCAAGCAGTACTCAGCACTCTGTCTTCACGTGCCTTTCGTATCAGCGATGACGACAACTTCGAATCGGAGTTGAATTTTTTAAAGAGGACATTGAAGGCAAATGGGTATGATAGTTATTTAATCGACAGGGCTTTTAGGCGGAATATTTATACCGCTAATATGAACCGCCTTCTCACTCCGTCAGGTTACCGTTCGTTTCTGGGGTCACCGACCGCATAAGCAGAATTTTAAAGAAAAATGGTATTCAGACACCTTCTTTAGTCAAAACAACATAAAAGACTTTTTCCGACGGAAAACGGATGTACCTGATTACCTTTACAATGCAGGCGACTATCATGTGTCATGTGGCTCAGGCAAAGTGTATATAGGCGAAACGGGAAGAACTGTTAAAGAACGCATTAAGGAACATGAACGGCACATGCGGCTAAATCAAAGTGCAAAATCGGCAGTAGCGGAACATCACGGGAACTGTGGCTTTTACATCGATTTTAATAACTTACGTGTACTGGATAAAGAAACAAACATTTATAGAAGAAATGTCCGAGAAGCGGTTGAAGTTTCTAAGAATTCATCTAATTTCAATAAAGAGGACGGCTATAGGCTTCCGGCACCGTGGCTCCCCGCCACCAAGGAAGTAAATACGCGGCCGCGGTGTGTGAGCGGCATAAACAACGCGCTGCAAGTCACCTAGGCGGACAATAATATTTTGGGTAAACATTCGCCCTCTCTTTCTCTGTCCGTTTCGAATCTAGCCTCTGATGACGACCAACCAATAGCGGTAGCAGGCATTTCAACCAATAACCCTTCTCCAGCATAAATGTGGAACAGTGCCTTTCTATCCAATGACGATGACCACCAATGGTATCCACAGGAGATGAGCTACCAACGCCCCTTCTTCTCTATTACCCTATGACTATGGCCCACCAATGGTAGCCACATGAATTGTAACTAATACTATCACTTTTCCTACACGAACGCCAGAAAATTCCCCCTTTATAAGTGGACGCGACACTTGTCTCTGATTGCCTATGACACCGCCTTCCTTGCCCTTGCCCCCACCCTGCAACGCTCCCAACGCCTTCTCCAATTCCATCTTGACCGGTTCACCGCTTGGTGCAACCAGTGGTTGCTCAAGGTCAATCCTTCCAAAACCCAGGCGATCATTGTAGGCAAAACCACCCCTTCCTTCCGCCTCCTTGATTTCTATCTCACCGTCTATGGCCGTCCCATCGCCCTCACTCCCACCCTTAAGTACCTTGGCGTCACCCTCGACCGTCGCCTCTCCTGGACTCCCCATCTCCAGACAATCCAGGCCAAGGCACGTTCCTGCCTCCATCTCCTCAAGCTCCTTTCCGGCCATACGTGGGGTCTGGACCCCTCCACCATCCTCCACACCTATAAATCCCTCATCCGCCCTATCCTTTGTTATGCCCATCCAGCATGGATCTCCGCTCCCCCTACCTTTTATAAATCCCTCCAAATCCTTGAACGCCATGCTCTCCACCTCGCCTATCACATCCGTCTCCCCTCCCCCACGCGGATCCTGTATGATCTCATCCCCTTCCCCCACCTCCTCCTTTTCCTTGAAAGGATACGGCTCCTGTACACCTCCCGTCAACTTGATCCTCCTCACCTGCTCGTATCCCCGATCCTCTCCCGTCCCCGCCCGCTGCCGCGCCTGTATTCCCACGTCCCGCCCGGTCTCCATCTCTCCACCCTCCTTACCCTCTCCCAAGGTGGCTTCCGCCAGCTCCCTCTCCCTGATGATGTCCTTGTCCCCTCCATCTACCCCTCCTATCAACTTTGACCCAGCCCCGCCCCCCACTTCCGGTGTCCTTTCCTTTCGGCACCCTCCCTCCCTTCTCTTCTCTTCCCTTCTTTTTCCTTTTCCCAGTCCCCTCCCTCCCCCCTCTTCCCCCGGGCTTCCTCTCCCCCTTCCTCCCTCCCCCCTATCTCCCCTGCCCGTGGCATCTCTACTCTCCCCTCTCGCTCTCCCACTCCCCTTCCTCCTCCTCCTCTCTTGACAGGTCCCCGGACTCGCACACGCAAAGTGAACATTCACGCGCTGGAGATCATCGCCTTCTGTGTCTCGTGTGTGTGACATCGTTTAGTGTTTTTGGTGTCCGCTGTCCCACTACTACGTTCACTTGTGCCGTCGGATTCGTCAGTGTTCTGTGCGCCGTGCCCACGTGTTTTTCAGTGTTGTTATCATCACGTGTGAACGACTCTGTGTTTTTTGTGTCTCTGTGACCTCTCTCTTTTGCCCGTCACTTTGTATCATTATCATGCTCCGTTTCTTCTACTATTGTAAACGCTATGGCTGAAGAGCGGCGTAGTGTGCCGCTACCAGCCTGCCTGATTTTGTACAGGCTTTAAAATGACAATAAAGTAAAAAAAAAAATTGTCTCTGACAGTGTTCTAGCACTAGTGGACACCAAAAGATCTTGAGGAAAATCCCAGCAGAGGGGTCGAAACGTCGAACATTTTAGAAGAAACATGACGCGGCCTAATCACTCAGAAGATTTTAACTTCAGACTCCATTCTTTATTGTCTAAGTCCGTAATAAATTTATACAATATGTAGAATACTTCCTGGATCTGGCGCCTGCTGACTTATTTTAGTTCCCTCGCCTGAAAAGCCATCTTTCTTCACGGCAATTGTTTTCTTGAAACATGCCGTCTAGGATCTGATAGTCGGTCGCATTTGTCGCGACACTGATCTCTGGAGTGGTAACAGTTGGAGATGTGTGCAACGTAGCTCCTGTCCCACCACCTTCAGGTAGGTCAGCATTATAATTTCATTTTTCTGTAGTTTCTTTCATGCAGATTTTTTGAGATTGTTGTATTAACAAAGATGGGATGTCAGACTACAAATATGAATATGTGAATTTAAGAACAGGTAAGCGGAAGAAAGGAAAGATATTGATGTAGAGATGAGAGCGGCAGTGGAAGCCTCGGATCTGCCTGGAGCGCAGCAGCCTCAGGCGCAAGGCCACCCAGTCTAAATTAATATTCGACCCGTGTGGTGTGCAGCACCTCCCAAAGCAGACAGTCGCTGCACCAGTTAATTACTCTGTTCTCACGGCTTACGATATCACAGTCTGTATTTCTGGGTTAATTAATGTTTTTTTCCCCTATCTCAGTATCTTAGAGTAATATGACAGCTTGTTAGAATTTTCTATTCTAGTATCTTACTCAAACGCGAATTCTTTGCAGACGAATGGAAAAACTAGTAGAAGCCGACCTCGGGGAAGATCAGTTTGGATTCCGTAGAAATGTTGGAACACGTGAGGCAATACTGACCCTACCAATTATCTTAGTAGCTAGATTAAGGAAAGGCAAACCTACGTTTCTACCATTTGTAGACTTAGAGAAGGCTTTTGACAATGTTGAGTGGAATACTCTATTTCAGATTCTGAAGGTGGCAGGGGTAAAATACAGGAAGCGAAAGGCTATTTACAATTTGTACAGAAAACAGATGGCAGTTATAAGAGTCGAGGGACATGAAAGGGAAGCAGTGGTTGGGAAGGGAGTAAGACACGGATGTAGCCTATCCCCGATGTTATTCAATCTGTATATTGAGCAAGCAGTGAAGGAAACAAAAGAAAAATTCGGAGTAAGTATTAAAATCCATGGAGAAGAAATAAAAACTTTGAGGTTTGCGATGACATTGTAATTCTGTCAGAGACAGCAAAGGACTTCGAAGAGCAGTTGAACGGAATGGATAGTGTCTTGAAGGAAGCGTATAGGATGAACATCAACAAAAGCAAAGCGAGGATAATGGAATGTATTCGAACTCAGTCGGGTGATGCTGAGGGAATTAGATTAGGAAATGAGACACTTAAAGTAGTAAAGGAGTTTAGCTATTTGGGGAGCAAAATAACTGATGATGGTCCAAGTAGAGAGGATTTAAAATGTTGACTGGCAATGGCAAGGAAAGCGTTTCCGAAGAAGAGAAATTTGTTAACGTCAAGTATAGACTTAAGTGTCAGGAAGTCGTTTCTGAAAGTTTTTGTATGGAGTGTATCCATGTATGGAAGTGAAACATGGACGATAAATAGTTTGGACAAGAAGAGAATAGAAGCTTTCGAAATGAAGTGCTACAGAAGAATGCTGAAGATTAGGTGGGTAGATCACATAACTAATGATGAGGCATTGAACAGGATTGGGGAGAAGAGAAGTTTGTGGCACAACTTGACTAGAAGAAGGGATCGGTTGGTAGGACATGTTCTAGGCATCAAGGGATCACAAATTTAGTTTTGAAGGGCAGCGTGGAGGATAAAAATCGTAGAGGGAGACCAAGAGATAAATACACTAAACAGATTCAAAAGGATGTAGCTTGCGGTAGGGACTGGGAGATGAAGAAGCTTGCACAGGATAGAGTAGCATGGGGAGCTGCATCAAACCAGTCTCAGGACTGAAGACCACAACAACAACAACTCAGGTATATTAATCATTACGAAGTTTTTACGCTATTTTCCTGACAGTGCGGTGGCAGTAACTGGTCACGAAATGTTGTATAGAGTATGCTTCATCTACTATTCTGATTTTTACTATGCCAGTGTCTCACAATTTACTACAGTTGCTACTACGCTCTTCCCTCCCTCTCCGCAGTGGTCGAGGAGTGGCGCCTTTCTCTTCTAATCAAAATGCACTGTGTTCCGATTCAATCCTCTTCACTGCTTAAAATTTGAATAAAGTCGTCGGCAATGGCGGCCGGAGACTTCCAGCATAAGAAGGCTCCCTGGTTCTACCAACGGCCTTGTCATAGCGGGCGGAGGAATGGATAGACGTTCAGGGCACTCCCTTGCCCTTGGGGTGGGAAACTGCCCCTAAAAGGTAGAAGAATCAACAATGATCAACTGCATGAGGATACAGAAGGAAATAGAAACCACTGCATTAAAGATACATAGCGTCCATCCACGGGACAGGTGACCTGTATTTGCAAAAGTGTCATGGTGATCTCTCAATTGCCAGAAGATTCCGAAGTAGTTCCCAATCGGATTTATCAACGGGAAGGTGACCATGAGAAATAGACAATAACCAACGAATGCATGAGTTCTAACCTAGTTACAGTGGGCATTAGTGAAGTGAAATGGAGAGAAAACAAGGCGTTTTAGTCAGAAGAATACATGGTAAAATCAATTGTCGCAGAAAATGGTATAACGGGAGTAGGATTCGTTATGAACAGGAAGGTAGGGCAGAGAATGCGTTACTGTAAACAGTTCAGTAATGGAGTTGTTCCCATGAGAATCGACAGCAAACCAACACCGTCAACAGTAGTTCAGTTGTACATGCCAAAATCCCGAGAAGAAGATGAAGAGACAGAGAAAGTATCTGAGGATACTGAATGGGTAAGTCAGTACGTAAAGTGAGATGAAAATCTGATTTTCATGGGGGACTAGAATGCGGTTGTAGGAGAATGAATATAAGAAAGGGTTACAGGAAAATCTGGGCTTGGTAGTAGGAATGAGAGAGGAGAAAGACTAGTTGAGATATGCAAAAAATTTCAGCTAGCAATAGCGAATACTCTGTTCAAGAAGGAGGGGAAATACTCTGATTAGACCGGGACATACGGGAAGATGTCAGCTGGATTACACAATGGTCTGACAGATATTTCGAAATCAGATATTGGATTTTAAGGGGTACCCAGGAACAGATACTGACTCAGATCACAGTTACTTAATGATGAAGACCAGGCTGAAGTTCAGGGAACTAGTCAGGAAGAATCAGTGATCAAAGAAATGGGATACGGAGGTACTAAGGAATGAAGAGATACGCTTGAAGTTCTCTAAGGCTATAGGTACTGCGATAATGAATAGATGCGTAGGAAGTTCAGGTGAAGAGGAATGGACATCCGTAAAAACAGCAGTCACAAAAGTTACAAAGAAAAACATAGGGGCCGGCCGAAGTGGCCGTGCGGTTCTAGGCGCTGCAGTCTGGAACCGTGAGACCGCTACGGTCGCAGGTTCGAATCCTGCCTCGGGCATGGATGTGTGTGATGTCCTTAGGTTAGTTAGGTTTAACTAGTTCTAAGTTCTAGGGGACTTATGACCTCAGAAGTTGAGTCCCGTAGTGCTCAGAGCCATTTGAACCAATTTTGAAAAACATAAGTACAAAGAAAATATCTGCGAAGAAACCATGGCTGACAGAAGAAGTACTTCAGTTGATCAACGAAAAATACAAGCCACTTAGAAATGAAATAAATAAGAAGTGCAGGTAGGTTAAGACGAAATACCTGCATAAAAAAGTGAAGAAATCGAAAAAGAAATGATTAGAATGAATTTCTTTTATTTCCGCCAATGATCAGAAAACTTTTGGTCCTCAGACTACTGGTTTCGATCAGCAATGACCATCTTCAGATCTACAGAAAAACATGGGAAATGAAAGAAATACAACTAGTGAAAAGATTTCGTCTTAAAACAATAAAATACATCATAACCAAAAAATTAATACTTTCACGATTATGAAAACATGTGCTTAAAATATGACGAGGCATACCTGTTTTGTATGTCCAAATATAATAAAGCCATAGTGACAGCGTCACAAAATATACAAAGAATCAGCTTAGCAAGGTCACACATACTAACACATAGCGTAAACTAGGTCACAATTCTGGCAATCATCCTGTCTCTATAGCTACTGTTCATAACAAATTGCGGTACAGTAACCACAACATATTTTTGGGCCGTAAGCTCGTTAGATGTCGCTACTGCAAGTCTACAAGTATTCGTCAGTTATAAAATTGTACAGTATGAAATAAGTGAATAGTACAATAGGTAAAGTCTACAGTGGGCTGGTCACATGCGTAAGTCATTACAGTGATGAAGTGTATTAATTAAAAACACAAATAATGTTAAATTTAAAATTGTTAAAAGGACATGATTCTGAGACGGTCTTGTGGTCATTTTCAGTAAAAATAATAAGAACAAGCTAATGGAGCTAATAAAATAACCTAAAGTTGATAGGGTAACTAGTGAATGGAACGAAAATAATGAACACAAAAGAATAAAATAAGTAATCAGCGGCATCTGTTGCCGTAGCTGCTAGAATGCAGCATAAGCGAGAAGTCGGACGAGCTTCACTGACAGATGGCCTTACATACCCTGTGGCATGCCATTCCAAGAAAAATATAACAAAATATTGTAACGGAGACTTAATAAGATTATCTTTATAATGAAGTGAATTATACAAACAGAGAAGCAGAGAAGGGAGAATTAAAACGCGAGAGTAAAACGAAAAACGTAAGAAAATGAAGTAAATATGTAATGCTCTTTGTACTATGTAAAGAAAGGGTAAGATATATACTGATAAGCCACAACATTATGACTAGCGGAGGTGTGCCCTAGGGGTCCATCCTTTCTCCCCTCCTATATTTCCTGTACTCTGTTGATATGCCCAAACCAGCCCCACCCGTCCATCTCCTTCAATATGCTGATGACACCGCCTACCTTACCCTCTATCCTACAATTCAATGGTCCCAACGCTCCTTCTAAACCAGTTTACCTCCTCGTGCTACCAGTGGTTCCTTTGAATCAATCCTTCCAAAACCCAGGCAATCATTATAGGAAGTCCACCCCCTCCTTTGGCTCCTTCTTACACCCACCTTGAAATACCTAGGCCTCACCTACGACCATCACCTCACCTGGACTCCCCATCTCCTTACCATCCAACGCAAAACCCACAGCAGACTCTACCATCTGAAACTACTGTCTGACAATACATGGGAATGGCACCCTTCCACCATCCTTCATACTTACAAATCCTTGATTTGTCCCATCCTTTGTTATGCCAGTGTAGCATGGATCTCGGCCCCTCCTAAATCCTATAAAGCTCTCCAAAGCCTTGAATGCCATGTGCTCTGCCTTGCTTTCTGTATCTGTCTGCCATCCCCCTCAAGGATCCTGTACCGAGCGAGGTGGCGCAGTGGTAGCACACTGGACTCGCATTCGGGAGGACGACGGTTCAATCCCGCGTCCGGCCATCCTGATTTAGGTTTTCCGTGATTTCCCTAAATCGCTCCAGGCAAATGCTGGGATGGTTCATTTCCTAATCCGATGAGACCGATGACCTCGCTGTTTGGTCTCTTCCCCCAAATAACCAACCAACCAACCAAGGATCCTGTATGACCTCATCTCCTTCCCATATCTCCTCCTTTTCCTTGAATATGATGATGTGATGATGTTTGGTTTGTGGGGCGCTCAACTGCGTGGTTATCAGCGCCCGTACAAATATCCAATCTTTGCTCAGTCCAATTTCGCCACTTTTCTGGATGATGATGAAATGATGAGGACAACACAAACACCCAGTCATCTCGAGGCAGGTGAAAATCCCTGACCCCGCCGGGAATCGAACCCGGGACCCCGGGCTCGGGAAGCGAGAACGCTACCGCGAGACCACGAGCGGCGGACTTTCCTTGAATATGGCTGGCTCTGAGCACTATGGGACTTAACTTCTGAGGTCATCAGTCACCTAGAACTTAGAGCTACTTAAACCTAACTAACCTAAGGACATCACACACATCCATGCCCGAGGCAGGATTCGAACCTGCGACGTAGCGGTCGCGCGGTTCCAGACTGTAGCGCCTAGAACCGCTCGGCCACATCGGCCGGCTTCCTTGAATACATCTGTATCCTTTACACCAACCGCCACCTCGATCCCCCTCACTCCATAGTATCTCCATTCCTCTCCTGCCTGCTGCTGCACCTTACCAGTGTCGCCCACTCGCCATCTCCACGCACTTCACCTCCTCTCCCAAAGGAACTTCCAATGAGTCCCCATCCCAGATGATGTGCTTTGCCCAGATATTTATCCTTCATTCCGCTTCATTACAACTCTGACCCTCCTCCTCCCCTCCCACCCTCCATTGGGCTCCCCCTCTTTCCCCTCCCCCCTCTGCTGTCTCCTCCCCTTTCCTTGTCTTTCTCACTTGTTCTTTCCCCATCCTTGCACTCCCTCCCAATCTCCTGCCCCTTGGCGTACTACTGACTCCATCCCTTCCCCTCCTTCCCGTCCCCACTCCTCCATCAACCCCCATCTCTCTTAACTCTCTCCTCCTCTTCGACCTCCTCCCTTCGCAAGCATTTCAACTTTTACTTTGTTGTGTTTTGGTGCTCGCTGTGTACGTAACATCAGTGCAGCGTCTGTTCAGTGTTGTTGTCATCCCATACCGTGAATGCCAGTTTCAATTGTACTATTCGTTTAGCCAGTGTTTATGTGCTACATGTTCATCAGGTGCCATTTTAACTGTATCTGGCTTTTATGTAAACGTGCCTTGTCCAATAACTGCCTTTTCTGTATATTTTAACTCCAACTTCTCCCCCCTTCTCATTTGTACGTTTAATCTTTTATCCCCTTACTTTCTCTGTGATATTCTTTATAATCTCTTGGTTGAAGAGCGGTGAATTGTCCCTCTGTCTGCCCATTCCTGGTCCCATGGGGCAAAGGGAATGGCCGGCCAGAGTGGCCGTGGGGTTCTAGGCGCTACAGTCTGGAACCGAGCGACCGCTACGGTCGCAGGGTCGATTCCTGCCTCGGGCATTGATGTGTGTGGTGTCCTTAGGTTAGTTAGGTTTAATTAGTTCTAAGTTCTAGGCGACTGATGACTTCCAAAGTTAAGTCGCATAGTGCTCAGAGCAGGGGAATGAAATAACAATGAAGGAAATAACAAAAAAAAAAGACATTATGAACATCCTTCGGCTAATACACATACTACAACTACATCGTTTGCCGTTACTCTTCGTATACTATAGACTTGTAGGGCAGTTCCCCTATGCTTTGTGTGTGTTTATCCATGTGGTTTATTGTGTCTTTGAGAGTTCTTCCGTGTGTGCGCCTATTAATCGTCACTATTGCCGTGTCCATGTCGCCACTGTCACTACTGTCGCTGCCGCCACTGCTACCAACTTCGTCATCTATCCAGCAACTTGTACCTTCACCGCCAACATGCCTTCTCCAACCATTACCAGTGTTTACACCTGCCCCTCCAAATCCCCCTACTACTATCACTTGGAGCGCTTCCACCTTCCATTAGGCTTATTCCCCTGTCCCAGACCTCTCCGCTCCAGGCATGCCATCGTCAGTAGCACGCTCTACAGATCCAGCACAAGGATCAGCATCATCCAGGACAGCAACCACATAAGAACTGCTTCCATACACACGACTTTCATCCTGCCATTTACGACCGCCCTATCCAGGTAATTAACACGATAAAATACCTCTGACTAATACTTGATCGCCGGCCGGTGTGGCCGTGCGGTTAAAGGCGCTTCAGTCTGGAACCGCGTGACCGCTACGGTCGCAGGTTCGAATCCTGCGTCGGGCATGGATGTGTGTGATGTCCTTAAGTTAGTTAGGTTTAATTAGTTCTAAGTTCTAGGCGACTGATGACCTCAGAAGTTGAGTCGCATAGTGCTCAGAGCCATTTGAACCATTTGAACCAATACTTGATCGTCACCTAACATGTAAGCCCCAGTTACTAACCATTCAACAGAAAGCACACAATAGACAGACATTACTAAAACTGGCCAAATTTGGGCCATTCCACAAACCTCCACATCTATAATTCCCTGACCTGACCCATCCTGTGCTATGCAAATGTTGCGTGGACTTATGCTCCTCCCTCCTCTTATCAAGCCTTACATATCCTGGAATGTCATGCAACTCCACCGAAATTTGCTTACCCTTCCGACCCCCATCCTCACAAATATCCTACGTTACCCACGATCTCGACACTGTCGCCCCCTTAGATTCGCCCCTGCTCACTGCCCCTGGTACTCTGCCGCACCTCTACCACCACATTTCCCCAATGCTACACCTCAACACTCTCCACATCCTCTCTCAACGAAACTTTAATAGTCTTCCCTTATTCAACCATGAAAACTGACCTGATATATACCCGTCCTAGCAGATCAAAAAGAACAGAACCCACCTTTCCCGGTCTTGGCTCCATTCGCCTCAACTTCTCTCCACTTACACCCTAAGCATTGGTCCGGAACTACATCCCCCTTCACTCTTCTGAATTCCTCCTCTAACCACCTGCCCACACAGACACTATATTTAGCAATACTGCAACTGCTAATTCCCATAATATCATTCTTCCTGGCAGTCTAGGCCTACTCATCACTTCATTCATCTATGTAACTATTTTAATCAGTCAACACAGCAGATTTTTACTTCTTTTAACTTATGCTCCCGTCCCTCTATCTTTTATCTTTCATGAAATATTCTGTTGCCATTTCATTTGTGTCAGTATTTTAATTAATCATCTAATCCACCTTTTATATTTTAAATTATGTAACTGAAACTATGTCTTTTTATTATATCTAACTTTTATTTTGTCAACCGCTATGTCGAATTGTATAATATGTTTTAATTTTTTGCTCTCATATTGCTGAAAAGCGGCGACTTGTATCCTCTGACATCGTATTCCCCGCCCACACGCGGCGAGGTGAATGAAATGGCAAGAAAGAAAGAAAGAAAGAAAAAACAACTTTATGATCAGTGCCCACCGCATCGTGCCATTGCAGGCACGTGACGCGGTAACAAAAGTATGTACTCGTAGCAGACAGGGAAGCCGATCACTGTAACGAAAATATGAGCTGTAAATGGGGAAATCCTTTGAGATACGCGACTTTGACAAAGGACAGATTATTATTATGTAGAGCCTCTGAACGAATATCTCGAAAACGGCGAAGTTGGGCTAATGTTCATGTGCTACTGTCGTGAGCATGTAGAGAGAAAGATACAAAATGGTAGGACATCCACGACTCTTCAGAGAATGTGAGGTTCAGAGGCTTTTATGCTCTGTACAGTAGGATAGATGGCATCTCTGCCACAAGAGCACAGTGCTGGTGCATGCACAAGTGTTTCAGAGCACACCGTTCATCGTACACTGTTGAACATGGAGATCTGCAGCAGATTACCCCTGCGTCTTCTTCACATGTTAACCCAACGATATGGTCAATTACGACTGCAGTGGGCACAGGACGGTCGGGATTCGACTGTCGATCAGTGGGAACAAGTCGGCTCTTCAGGTGAATCACATTTTTGCTACATTAGGTCAATGGTTGTCTCCACAAACGCCATCATTGAGATGAAAGGTAGCTCGAAACGTGCAGAGAGCCGCGGACGCAGGCTGTTTGGAGCAGTATTATGCTATGGGAGAAATTCTTGCCTTTGCATGGGGCCTGCGGTAGTAATCGAAGACACGCTGACAGCTTCATGTGTGATATTCTCCCCGGGGGCGTTCTCATCTTTCAGCGGTACACATGTCCGTGCCTCGGAGCCAGAACCGTGCTACATTGGTTTGAGAAGCATTATAGTGAACTCAGGTTGATGTTTCGGCGACCAAATTCGCGTGATGTGAATCCTATGGAATCCATCTGGGTCGCTATCGTGCGCCATAACCATGTATGAAGATCAGAAGACTACTATTTACGCGAATTACATGACCTATGTGTATACATCTAATGCCACATCTCTCCACAAATCTACCAACAAACTTTCGGATCCCTGATATGCAGAATCAATAATGTATTTCGTTCCAAAGATTGACAAAGAAGCTGTTAAGCAGGTGGTCATAATGTTTTGGCTCATCGATGTAGATACAAGAGGCGTTCGATCATTAATGTAAAAGATTGCCAAATATAGACTTTAACGTATTGTACTCTTCATTTATTTCAGACTGTACAATTTTAAAGTTGACGAATATGTGTAGACTTACAGGGACGACATCAAACGAGTTTATGGCGCAAACATATATTGTGGCTACTATACTACGGTTTGTTATGAACACTAGGAATAGAGGCATCGCGACTCTGTCAGAACTGTGGTCTACTTCACACCATATTTTAAATATGTGTATTGATGCTAAGGTGGTTCTGCGCATATTTTGTGATGACAGCATCGTGGCTTCATTATATTATGACATCTTAGAAAAGAGATATGCTTCGTCATGTATTAAGCTCATGTTTTCACATCAATAAATGTAATAATTTTTCGCTATGGCATATTTTATTGTTCTAAGACGTAATCTGTTCACTAGTTGTTTTTGTTTCATTTCCTATGTTTTTCTGCACATCTGAAGATGGTCTTTGCTGACCATAACTGGTAGTCTGAAGAACAAATGTACTGTGATCATTGGAAGAATGAAGAGAACTCCAGCCCGGGCCACTGTTTTAATCCATGGCCTCGTCGTAACTCGTGAAAAGAAATGATTGTCGCGAGGACTTACTCAGCACAGAGAAAATTCGAAACAATCTTTATGAAATTAAAAGCAAGGGCGGTAACAGCAAGAGTGCAACGGAAATTCCACTGTTAAATGCAAAGGAGAGACCAGGGTTGTGAAAAGTGTAGCGAACTCCAATTCTTAGCTATCTGAATGGACCTCGAATGATAAGTCTTATGCAGTTCTAGTAAAAAGAAAAAGAGGGTATTCCAGCCATTTTAATGTGTTCCCATTCGCTCAAAGAGGTAGGGAAGAGAAAGGGGGAAGTGTTGCATGACCCTCATTTTTCTGCTAATTTTATGTCACACAGATGCCCAAGATGCATGAGCAGAGTATCAAGGTCACATACTGTCACTGACTGTACCACATATAGATGAACTTGGGTGATCACATGACTACTATCGGCTTACAGTCTGATCTTGAAACCAACAAAGCCAGTTGCCTCAGGTGCATGGACAGAGTTCCTGGGAGCTTGCTTTATCACTGGAAGTGACCTTGTTATATAAGATCGTTATATGGGCTCGTACTGGCAGTGCCCTACTAGTAGCTTCAACATGGGTGACGGCACTCTGGATATCATGGACGAACTGAGTAAGATGTGGTTCGCAAGATCTTTTTTTAAGGAATCCATGCCGATTTGTATAGACATTTTCGCTTCCTAGAAACGTCAGATTGCTTCAGCATAAAATATGCCCCACAATACTACTATAGACTGGCATTAACGATAAAGACAGGTAATTATGTCATCTACCCCACGACCCTTCTTGAGAATGGGATTAACTTGTTATTTTCTTCCAGTTGTTTGGTACCAGTTGTTACTCTAGTCTCCTACGATAAACTACCACAAGGGAAGTAAGTTCTTCCGCATAATCTGTGCAGAACCCAACAGGATCTCATACTGTTAAATATATTGTTGAATACGTTAAATGAGACCACAGTAACCACATCAGCATTCATAGTAATGTTGGAGAGAAGCCACGAGCTCAGAACACATCCTGTGTGCTACAAAAATGTGCCTCATCTTTACGGGAAGGGATCGTAGATTAGTTTCTTTGCATAATCCGCATCAGACTTCACGGATTATTCTTTAGTATGAGGAAATGCAGCGCTTGCGCAAGTGCGATTAAGTTGTATTAGCATTTAGACAGTGAGGTGAAAATTGCTTGGGCTGACATGGTCTGCTGGAAAGTAACTATTCAGGTTCCTACGGTCTCGATAATTTTAAAACTTGGATTATTTATTAAGCTCACCTGTATGAATTTCAATTACTATTGTCTGCCGGCCGCGGTGGCTGAGCGGTTCTAGGCGCTCAGTCCGGAACCGCGCGACTGCTGCGGTCGCAGATTCGAATCCTGCCACGGGCGTGGATGTGTGTGATGTCCTTAGGTTAGTTTGGTTTAGGTAGTTCTAAGTTCTAGGGGACTGATGACCTCAGATGTTAAGTCCCATAGTGCTCAGAGCCATTTGAACCATACTATTGTCTTCATTTGTCAGACATTCGCCGGCCGGAGTGGTCGTGCGGTTCTAGGCGCTACAGTCTGGAACCGAGCGACCGCTACGGTCGCAGGTTCGAATCCTGCCTCGGGCATGGATGTGTGTGATGTCCTTAGGTTAGTTAGGTTTAATTAGTTCTAAGTTCTAGGCGACTGATGACCTCAGAAGTTAAGTCGCATAGTGCTCAGAGCCATTTTGTCAGACATTCACTGAATTCCTGTCTTGAGTGAAATATCGTGTCTTTTTTGTAATGCAGACCTTCATTCATTGATGACGCTCTGTGTAACGCCAAATACAAACAGCGTAATTTCGAACAGAGAGGTGCCTCTAGGAATCAGAATCATTAGATACCATGGCTCTCGTTTCCAGTGGTTGTAGCAGTGTATGTTTAACAGTTTGACACATAGTCTGTGAATATTTAGAGCTCAAATTAATTTACGTCATTACGACCATTGTCAAGAGAACGTCCCTGTGGATTCAATTAACTGATCAGTGTACAATCACGCTTTAGGGTTAATTAGTGGTTTGTTCGGAAACATATAAGCAAATATGGGACATACGATTTAGCAAACGTGAGTTTAGTTCTCTTATCACAAATCATAAATGGAATTGCACGAAAACTCGGTAGCGTTATGCTGGCAAATCTCTCATTGCTAGAAAAGAACCAAAGGTAATATTACATGGCAAAGACGAGGCTGCTCGCTTTGTTATTAAAATCCTCAACATTTTGCACCAAATATTGCTTAACTGTGAAATGCTTCAAATCTTTGCACTTGGTATACTTTTGAGCTCATTAAAACGCTACTAGAAGAGAAACTAAACAGTTCCTGCTACATTATGGTTTAGAACTAAAGTGAAGTACAGCTCTGACACTATCTATAAAATTTAATATCATAAATTAAAGGGAAAAATAAAATAATAGTTCCAATTTAACACTCGTCCTAGCAGTGAACTAATGGAATAAATTTTGATCTCGAGACACCAGTGTGAAAGCTGTCTAATATTTTGTTGTATCATACATTTTCAATTGTGTATTTTTCAACAGCATATAAAACTCCTCGGTAATTTAGCTTGTGTTGTTACAGTGTTACTATTACTCTCGAGCTAAGAATTCATCAGACCGGAGGTTTAACACGTCAGAATATCACTAGGTTACATTTAATTCTTTGCTAACCTGCCAATTGACGTAAGCCTTAGTTCTACGAAACCTAGTAATTCGTATCCAGGCAGTACTCATACAAATTTAAGGATGAAGGGTACTTATAAATGTTGGAAAAATCGAATTTTTTATGACTATATTAAATTCTACAGTTTTTCCTGATTCATTGGTATATAAATTATAGGGTTTCAAATGAAAAATGACCTATACAGGGTGGTCCATTGATAGTGACCGGGCCAAATATCTCACGAAATAAGGATCAAACGAAAAAACTACAAAGAACGAAACTCGTCCAGCTTGAAGGGAGAAACCAGATGGCGCTATGGTTGGCCCGCTAGATGGCGCTGCCATACGTCAAACGGATATCAACTGCGTTTTTTAAAATAGGAACCCCCATTTTTATTACATATTCGTGTAGTACGTAAAGAAATATGAATGTTTTAGTTGGACCACGTCGTATCACGTAACGTTCCGCCAGTGCGGACGGTATTTGCTTCGTGATACATTACCCGTGTTAAAATGGACCGTTTACCAATTGCGGAAAAGGTCGATAACGTGTTGATGTATGGCTATTGTGATCAAAATGCCCAATAGGCGTGTGCTATGTATGCTGTTCGGTATCCTGGACGACATCATCCAAGTGTCCGGACCGTTCACCGGATAGTTACGTTATTTAAGGAAACAGGAAGTGTTCAGCCACATGTGAAACGTCAACCACGACCTGCAACAAGTGATGATGCCCAAGTAAGTGTTTTAGCTGCTGTCGCGGATAATCCCCACATCAGTAGCAGACAAATTGCGCGAGAATCGGGAATCTCAAAAACGTCGGTGTTGAGAATGCTACATCAACATCGATTGCACCTGTACCATATTTCTATGCACCAGGAATTGTATGGCGACCACCTTGAACGTCGTGTACAGTTCTGCCACTGGGCGCAAGAGAAATTACGGAACGACGACAGATTTTTTGGACGCGTTCTATTTAGCGACGAAGCGTCATTTACCAACAGCGGTAACGTAAACCGGCAGAATATGCACTATTGGACAACGGAAAATCCACGATGGCTACGACAAGTGGAACATCGGCAACCTTGGCGGGTTAATGTATGGCGCGGCATTAAGAGAGGAAGGATAATTGGCCCCCATTTTATCGATGGCAATGTAAATGGTGCAATGTATACTGATTTCCTACGTAACGTTCTGCCGATGTTACTACAAGATGTTTCACTGCATGAGAGAATGGCGATGTACTTCCAACATGATGGATAACCGGCACATAGCGCGATTGCGGTTGAAGCGGTACTGAGTAGCCTATTGAATGACAGGTGGTTTGGTCGTCGGAACACCATACCATGGCCCGCACGTTCACCGGATCTGACGTCCCCAGATTTCTTTCTGCGGGGAAAGTTGAAGGATATTTGGTAGCGTGATCCACCGACAACGCCTGACAATATCCGTCAGCGCATTGTCAACGCACGTGCGAACATTACGGAAGGCGAATTACTCGCTGTTGAGAGCAATGTCGTTACACGTATTGCCAAATGCATTGAGGCTAACGGAAGTCATTTTGAGCATTTATTGCATTTATGTGGTATTTACAGGTAATCACGCTGTAACAGCATGCGTTCTTAGAAATGGTAAGTTCAAAAAGGTACATGTATCACATTGGAACAACCGAAATAAAATGTTCAAACGTACCTACGTTCAGTATTTTAATTTAAAAAACCTACCTGTTACAAACTGTTCGTCTAAAATTGTGAGCCATATGTCTGTGACTATTACAGCGCCATCTATCACAAAGAAAAAAAAGTGGTCCAACTAAAACATTCACATTTCTTTACGTACTACACGAATATCTAATAAAAATGAGGGTTCTTATTTTTAAAAAAACGTAGCTGATATCCGTTTGACCTATGGCAGCGCTATCTAGCGGGCCAGTCATAGCGCCATCTGCTTTCCCCATTCAAGCTAGACAAGTTTCGTTCTTTGTGGTTTTTTCGTTTGACGCTTATTTCGTGATGTATATGGCCCGGTCACTATCAATGGACCACCCTGTATATAAAGTTACGGTCATGTATGCCGCCACGCCCCCTTTATTTCTGTTACAGAATCCAGTATTATTTCGAAAATTACTGTCAAATTACTGTATCCAGCAATTGTATATGCTGGTAACAGTGCAGGTTTCTAGTGTCTGTAAATGCTTATCTTTGCTAGTATTCACTTTCGTTTCGCTGAAGCAGTATGTTCACGTGTTACTAAACGTTTGTTGCCCAAGTGCTACATATATTTGTGGAAGTACACATCCTTTAGTGTGCAAAAATACGAACTATAACACGCATCAAGAAATTCAATAAAGGAAATTCCGCGGTAACCAGTTCACAAACGAAGCAAGCCACACTGTTGAAAGTAACCTGTGTATCAGTTCTTCAGGGAAGAAACTCCCTCATGGCACGCCTCCTGGTGATTCAAATTTTTGTGTTAACAATGATGCTGTTTGTAGTGGATTTGTTGTTGTTGATGTGCGCTTGTTATTTTCTTTGATAAGGGAAGTGGCGAAATGTAAACAATGTGATGGTGTAGGCTGTCTGGAAATAACGGAACAACAAAATAGCAGGAAGGGTTTAGCGTCAAAATTAGTTGTTCTGAGTAGATCGTGCAGTAAATCTACCTCGAAAATGACTTCGAACATTGTGAATAATTCATATGATGTGAATTTGAGGTTAGTGTATGCAATGCGTGCAGTAGGAAAAGGAAAAAAGGCTGCTGAAACGTTTTGTGGTGTGATGGACCTTCCTCCTCCACCTAGTCGGTTCACCAAGTACATAAAAATACTTTTAGATGACTTGACGGTTGTGTCTAAAGCATCTAGGAAACGTGAAGTAGAAGAAACTGTAAATATTAGTGGAACCAGGGGCATTGCTGTTGCACTTGATGGGACTTAGCAACGTCGAGGACATTGTTCCTTGATAGCTGTTGTAAGTACTACTTCTCTGGAGAATGGAAAACTTGTTGTTGTTGAGTGCTTATCTAAGTACTGCCACACCTGCCATGGTAACACTGAAGGACACTGAACATCAGTGCTCTAAGAATTGTGATGGTTACAGTAGAGGTATGGAGTGTGATGGAGCTCTAAAAATATTTCAGAGTTCGGTGGCCACTTATAACGTTAGATATACGAAGTACCTAGCCGATGGGGTCTCTAAACTCTAAAGCTTTCAATAAAATTAATGAGTTCAATGTTTATGGTGATACATTGGTAAGAAAAGTGGAGTGTTGTGGACATGTGAGAAAGAGAGTGGGCGCTAGACTGGGGAAGCTACGTAGAGGAATGAAAGGAAAGTTGCTATCCCATAGAAAATCTCTGTCTGGCCAAGGCAGATTGACAGAAACTGAAACAGACCTCCTTCAAAGTTATTATGGACTGGCCATTACAAGAACTGCATCTCTGAATGATGTTACAGCAATGAGAAAAGCTTTATGAGCCACATACTTTCATAAGTTGCCCACAGATGACCACCCTGTCCACGGACTTTGCCCTAAAGAAGCAGATTCTTGGTTACCAAAAAGCAAAAGAAAGCTGTCAAATATACCATCATAAGCATTCTGTCCCTGAGCCTGTTATTAATTAAATAAAACCAATTTTTAGAGACCTGAGTGACCCTGTTCTGCTTAATAAATGTCTTCATGGAGGCACTCAGAATACAAAAGAAAGTTTCAACCATAGTATATGGGAAAGATTACCCAAGAATGTTTATGTAAGACTAAATACATTACAAGTTGGTGTACTAAATGCAGTATTATGTTTGAATGGTGGAGTGATAGGAAGGTTGGATGTCCTGAAAAATTTAGGCATAAAATGTGGCTCTAATATGGAAGATCAACTGCTTGCGTGTGACAGACAACGGGTGCTTGAAGTTGAAAGATTCGCTCTTCACGTTACCAAAGAAGCAATAAGTGCTAAAAGGAATGCCAAGAGGAAGCTTTAAGATGAAGAAATGCTGCAGGATGAAGACTATGCCTCAGGAATGTTCTGAGGCACAGTTTAGTTGGACTCGTATCTTCATTCACAACTTCCTGCAAGTTGTATTATTCAAAATTCAGGTACAAATATTTCCTCAAGTTTATAAAGCATTGCTCTAACTTTTTTCTGTAACTTGCAGTAGTCCATACTTATATAGTAGATCTAAACTTTATTCCAAAATCAACTGAATTATAAAAAAATAACGTTTTTATTAAGAAAAAATTGTAAAAATTAAAATGTAAGATGTGACATTTTTTTATCTTTGTAATATACATAATAAGTGGATTTAAATAGGTCTACTATGTCAGACATCATGTCATGCATATCTGGTAAAAATTTGGTCCCCTTCAAATATATAAGACTGGATTAAATGGTAGCTCAATTTGAGGAAGGATTTTGGAACAAAAATTGCATCAATTTCTTTGTAATTTTTTAATAGCCCTAAGCAGGTTCAAAAATATTCAAACTACTTCTAATGTATTTATAAAGCGTGCTGCATTACCTGAGGTCAACAAAAATCTGTAAAACATATACATTATAAACAGTGTCTGAAAGAAATAGGTGTTGATTTTTACATAATATTGAGCTGGAAAAGTAACCTGTATCCTTAATTGTGTGGTAATTTAGAAGACAGTTATGACCTTTGGTGACTAATTTAAACGATACTCAGTGTGTGGGGTCACTCTTTATGCATTTAGTCTTGTAACATTAATTTGGCTATAGTGAACTGCTTTGTTGGGATGACTTGTAAATACAGCACTACTGATTATTTTACACAACAGCTATTGTTCATCCCATCAGTTACGCAATCAATTGGTCAAATCGTCATAATCACATGGATTTATTCATATCTGATGTTATGGGAAAAGTATCAGGTAGCCTTACTGAACTGTAATGCAGGGGCTGCATGTGCCAATGAGCATTGATAGGAACAGGATGAGATGGATAGCGATGGGGATGGGGACGGACAAAGTAAGGGGCAGGAGGAAATGAACAGAGCAAGGACCTGAGGAAATGGACAGAGGGAGTAGTGGAGGGGAAGATGAATGAAGCAGGTCAAAGATGTAGAGGGGTAGTGGGTAGATGGAAAATGAAGTGGGGGACATGGAGATGGAAAGAGAGAGGGGAGGAGGATACAGTCAGAGGGATAAGGGATGAAGATATGGTCAGGGAGAGGGGGTGGAGGAAGTAATCAAAGAGTGAGGGAAGAGGAGACTAAGAGAGAGGAAGAGGGGGGAGGAGGAGACAGACAGGCAGACAGAGGCGGGAGGTTGAGGTTGACTGACAGAAGAGGTGGACACAGAGAGGGGAGAGGATGAGATGTGTTCTATACATGTATCAAATGCATTTGTAGATGAAACTGCACGGAAAAGGCTAGTAAACAAATAATATAAGCCATCGATATGAAAATATTGCGTAAATCACTCTGAAACTGTAAGATGAAACTACTTGAGAAGTTTCTACATTCAAATGAACTACAGAAACTTATTTATTATGTATCACGTGTATTTTATACCTTGATGTAATAAGTAACGTCTTTGCTTTCATACAGCCTTAAAATACCGATGAGTCGAATGTGTAATGATGGCCACATTTTATGCACTAAAGTAACATACAGTGGGAACTATACGTTACGTACACAGTAAGCACATCAGCATCTACAACGAATTGCATGAAACTGCTACCAATGCCGTAATGAATATGGAATTTGGCCATTAGTGTAAGATGTTACCTAACGTTTTCTTCATATCGCAATATGCATCCTCTCCTAAAAAAAAAAAGTGTATGCAATCAGGCAATCAGTATTCTGATGAACGGGTGATATAGAAACACACAGTTTCATTGGAGGCTAGTAGTGTCGACCAGAATTAATATTCTCTATTTTCTATAACATAGAAATAATTTTCTAATGTGCTACTGTAATTTTCTTAATTATTTAAGGTGGTTGCAGGGATGGTACCTTTGAAAAGGCCATAGCTGATATCATGCCCCAGCCTGATCCAAGAAAAAGACCTTGTCTTGGACGGGACACTGAAGCCTAATATTCCTTTTTCTACAGCAGCGCTTATATTGGCATTTCGTTAGCTCCTACTAAAACTAAGTCCGAAAGTATTTGGACATAAATCATTCATTTACACAGATTTGTATGTTGCATCAACTCCCCAGTTACCTGTAGAGACTGTAATTTACAAATTAAAATGAACAGTAGTTACTGCTGGTTTCATCATCACTAAAGCGACATTCCTGAATCGACAGCAGAACAAAATATAACGACAATAATTTTCTACAGACATCAAGCATTTACAGCCTAATGAGAGAGGAAATTAGCAGCAGGTATAGGTCAGCGGCAATTAATCATGGTGAGGAAGGCCATCTGATTCGTCCCTGCTCTGTTCAGTGTCACTGGAACGGGGAAGGAAATGGTCACAGAGTCTATTAAGCAGCCACCCACGCATTCAAAGGTCCGAGGTTCACGCCTGCGAGTACTGTTCTCCTGGAACGTGGGGGAAGGGGTGACGGGACACTCCTGCCTTACGTCTACTGGTGGAAGGGTGCACGATTTAGTCTCCTTCCTGCCCATATCCTCATGCTCATTCGAGAAAAGGTATATGCATCATGGTGTGGTAAAATTACCCTTTTAATGCGATACGTCCTCCCAAGTGTCAATATTCCCAGTTTCTCTTTGAACGTCAGTGGCTGAGGCATAATTATTGTGTTCATTGAGTGTGATATTGTTTATCACACAGCAGTAGAGGTATATAGGTTAGTGTCTACACAGTGTTGGTCATAAATGGCTCAAATGGCTCTGAGCACTATGGGACTTAACATCTTAGGTCATCAGTCCCCTAGAACTTAGAACTACTTAAACCTAACTAACCTAAGGACATCACACACATCCATGCCCGAGGCAGGATTCGAACCTGCGTGCGCAGCTCGTGGTCGTGGGGTAGCGTTCTCGCTTCCCGGGTTCGATTCCCGGCGGGGTCAGGGATTTTCTCTGCCTCGTGATGACTGGGTGTTCTGTGATATCCTTAGGTTAGTTAGGTTTAAGTAGTTCTAAGTTATAGGGGACTGATGACCATCGATGTTAAGTCCCATAGTACTCAGAGCCATTTGAACCATCGAATCTGCGACCGTGGCGGTCCCACGGTTCCAGACAGCAGCGCCTAGAAGCGCACGGCCACCGCGGCCGGCGTTGGTCATAAATGTTCGGACACCAGGATGATTAGCAAATGATGAAGCTTCAGTTGTTATGTCTATACAGGATATCAGGAGGAAAACATGATTAAAGTTGAAGGTGATTGCAGGATACATAGGGTGGGATTCTGACTGCAATTATGGCTCTAACCCGGCTGCGCACCGAGTCTAACTGATCTTGGATGACAGACGATGGTACGTCGTTCCACGCTGCTTCAGCTCTACCAGCTCTTCAATCGTCAAGTTTTTTACACTGTACCACGCAAGCGGCTTGTAGCGAAATTGCGTGCTTATGGAATATCGTCTCAGTTATATGACTGGATCCGTGACTTCCTGTCACAGAGGTCACAGTTCGTAGTAATTGACGGAAGGTCATCGAGTAAAACTGAAGTGATTTCTGGCGTTCCCCATGGTAGTGTTATAGGCTCTCTGCTGTTCCTTATCTATATAAACGATTTGGGAGACAATCTGAGCAGCCGTCTTACGTTGTTTGCAGAGGACGCTGTCGGTTATCGTCTAGTAAACTCATCAGAAGAGCAAAGCAGATTGCAAAACGATTCAGAAAAGATATTTGAATGATGCAAAAATTGGCAGTTGGCCCCAAATAATTAAAAGAATGAGGTCATACACATGAACGCTAAAAGTAATCTGTTAAAATTCGGTTACATGATAAATTACTATAATCTAAAGGCCGTAAATTCGACTAAATACGTAGTAATAACAATTACGAACGATTTAAATTGGAAAGAACACATAGAAAATGTTGTGGGGAAGGCAAACCAAAGACTGCGTTTTATTGGCAGAATACTTAAAAAATGTAACAGATCTACTAAAGAGACTGCTTACACTACAGTTGTACATCCTCTTTTGGTGTACTGTTTCGCGGTCTGCCAAGGGGAAGGCGTGAGACACAGCCAGCCGATTCGTCTCAAATTTGGAAGGTCGCTTGTGTACAACCTAAAATGAAGGACTCTAACATATTTTGGCTCATCACTCCACCGTTTTTGTGAAAATCACCCATAAAGGTTATGATGAGCAATCAACTCAAAATTGACGGGATCGACACATAATTGTAAATAGAGCATTTTTCAACATCAGGTATGGCGTCCGCAAAACGCACACTTTTCTTGAAATCGAGGAAAGAAACTTTTACAACTGCCGCTTATGTACCCACTTTGCCGGTGCGGTAGCTCAGCGTGTCCAGTCAGAGGGGTAACTGTCCTTTGTAATAATAATAATTAAAAAAAAAAAAAAAAAAAAAAAAAAACGATCAACTTGAACGGATGTGATGTGACGTCCGCCCAGACCAAACAAACCTAACAAAAAAATTTTAGTTTCTCGTATCAGAATTTGTAGAGATAAAAAACCACTTCGTCTACAGGCCACAAGTGGCCGATCGGGACCATCTGACCGCCGTGTCGTCCTCAGTGGAGGATGCGGATAGATGGGGCGTGTGGTGAGCATTCCGCTCTCCCGGTCGTTATGATGGTAGTCTTGACCGAAGCCGTTACTATTCGGTCGAGTAGCTCCTCGATTCGCATCACGAGCTGAGTGCACCCGAAAAACAGCGCATGGCGGCCTGTATGGTCACTCATCCAAGTGCCGACCACGCCCGACAGCGCTTAATTACGGTGATCTCACGGGAACCGGTGTATCCACTGCGGCAAGGCCGTTGCCCCGAATTTGTAGGGATAGGAGGGTTAATAAGCTACGCAACTCTATACGGAATAATAATAACAGTAATGAGATAGGCAAACTAATTCCCCAAACGACGTGATGCAGTAAAGAATTAAACTTTCAACCTTTGTCACATGGAAACAACTCCGAGTAAGAGTGCTGCGAATTCCTGACGAGGGACCACAAATGGTCACCGAGCGAGGTGGCGCAGTGGTTAGACACTGGACTCGCATTCGGGAGGACGACGGTTCAATCCCGCTTCCGGCCATCCTGATTTAGGTTTTCCGTGATTTCCCTAAATCATTCCAGGCAAATGCCGGGTTGGTTCCTCTGAAAGGGCACGGTCGACTTCCTACCCTAATCCGATGAGACCGATGACCACGCTGTCTGGTCTCCTTCCCCAACCAACCAACCAACCACAAATGGTCACCCGCGGACGATTGTTTAGAGCGAGGCACGGGACAGGATGCACGCGGGGAGAGTTACGTTGCTCCGGTTGCCTGTTCGTCATATCATAGTGGTGTGTCCAGCACGTACCTTATAGAAGTCAATCGGAAAAAGTTGTTTTGCCGTCATTAGGCTGCCGCGAACCTCGAGGTGACATGAAATGATTTTTCACCTTTAATCCGCCGAATAAAATATGTTTTGTGAAAGAATATAGTGATCTTCAGTAAGTAACATGTCTTGTACTGTACTGTATGTAGTTTGTAGCAATTAGCTTCTCTCTTCATGCTGTAGTAACTAGCTGTTGTTTGTTGTGTTATATATTTCAAATGCATAATCTGAGTAATGGAGAATGCACACCCTTCGACCAGCGCTGAAATACATAGTTCGAAGTCTTTAGCAGACGACGGCAAGCGGGAAGTTACCGACGCTGCGTTTTGGTTTGTAAAAGTGTTGCAAAGAAGATGTATTATCAATGCACTACCGGAAACAGACAGTTCTGTGTCTTGACGTCCCAGATTGATAGGAGCGGCTATCGTCGAGCGATTTGTGGAGCTGACGAACGAAATGACTGTTGTTGATACTGAAGAACTGTGCCATGAAGGCGAAGCAGAAGGTGATTCAGTGGAAATATAATGACTAGTGAATCGAAAATGGTCATAACGCTTTGGAAATGTCCACGTCATAGGTAATCGGTGCTTCATCTGTTCCCGATGAGTATTACGAACCGGTTGCTAAATGATTGAACTACGGCGCTATACCGCTTGTAGTAAAAGTAAAGGCGGTAGCGCTAGCCAGGAATCATCCAAACTGGAACCTACAAACACTGCAAAAGAATGGAGCAACAACAGCCCTGAAAAGGATGAAGGGCCTGAAATTGTGGGAAAAAGATATCATTAAACGAGGGACAAGATACGACAAATACCGAGCGATAAATAAGTGGCCATTTGACCGATTTGTTGAATCTCGTCGTCGTAACGAGAATGTAACAACGAGAATACTCCAGGAGTGGGCTGCAGGTGCAGTGCTTCAATATACGACCAACAAAGATTTTACGTTTGCTGCATCATTATCATGGGCAAGGAATTGCAAATCGGAATATAAAATACGTCAGCGTCACTTCACTAAATACGTCTCCACAAGGAGGTAAATAATATAGGATTTATACAGAAAGTGTCGGCTCTTTTTCGCACGTAAACGGTGTCACTTATGACCTGTTTTAATCGTGATTACGTGATCATCACCGATCAAACAGGATGTGAGTATTGGGTGAGCATTCGACGCACGTTATCGCATAAGGGAGGGGAAAAAAAATAACTGACACATTCGTGCACGGTGCAATAAGTCATCACAGCCTCCGTAAAAGTATTGCCTAAGGTTTTCCTGTGTTTACTAAAAACCAATGTTACATTTGGTCCTCGGGTTATAGAAGAGGTCAATCGCTTAGCCGACTCCTTGAAAAATGTTTGCATTAGTTGCTCCAAATCCGGGAAATCGACAAATGCAATTTACATAATATTTCTTGAGAATGTTTTAAAACCATACGTTGCTGATAACAAATTTTGTCTAATACTGGATTCCTGGTGTGGAAAAACTAATACTCTAATGTATGACACGATGTTTATAGCTGCCGAGGGTCAACCTACGTGAACGGCAAAAGTAATACTGCCAAACTGCACACTTGTGTGCCAGCCGTATCATGCTTATTTCTATCGCCACGTTAAAAACATTATTTCGAGGCTTCAGAATTGCAGTGTGCTTCTGGAAACGCAGCGGGAACTGCACAACAGCATGGATGAAACAGCTATTCACAGCATAATTCATAACCAACTTTCAGCGCCGATTTTTGAGGCAATGATACCGTACGCATCAAAATTAATTCCCGAAAGAGACATATTTTAAAACGTAAACCAAGTTTGTTTTCCGCGGGCGAGGTAATTTATCCCCACTCTCTGAAAATATTGTGATCTAACTAGTTACCTTGCATTTCATACTTTTCCAAAAAGTTTCCCTTCACGCCTCACAGCCAACTGTGCCGTTTTAACGTCCTAAGGCAAACCGTTCAGAAATTATGACGATTTCATTTCATATAGTCATCCGGCGAATATAGTCATACTCTACTACTCAGTTAACACTTGATGTATGATGCCAATGGAAAGAAGGATTATTCTTCCGTATTTTACACCTACACATGTAGCGCATGATTCTGTCGATGATGTACGTCTGCTCCGTTCCTATCTTCGGTGACAGGTGTTGTCTCTTGGAGTCAGTGGTTTAATCATTTATCACTTGTACTATCACTTTATTGTAACAGACATGTCCCAGAAAAAAATGTATACGTAGGGTATACGAGGTGACAAAAGTAAACTTTTATGTTACTTTCGTCAAATACATTTGGAGTAAAACATAAAAGTGGCAGGAAAAAAACTCACTACTACTAAAACTAGTAGGTACTATTGAGGTGGCTTACTTGCAAGCAGCAACTATGCGGCCTTGTCACAGAGCTAAATAGGTTTCAGCTAAGTACAGCAAAACTAAGGCAACACAAGAGGGCAACAATTTACAATAATTTATTACAATAAATGATGTGATCCATATGTTGAGCTTGAAAAGGAAGGGTGACAATGTAGTTACAGTTTCACTTGCATTGACGTATCTGCGAACACTGGTCTCTTCATGGCTCCAGGGAAAAAAAGGAAATACAGCTACACTACTGGCTATTAAAATTGCTACAACACGAAGATGACGTGCTACAGACGTCAAATTTAACTGACAGGAAGAAGATGCTGTGATATGCCAATGATTAGCTTTTCAGAGCATTCACACAAGGTTCGCTCCGCACATACAACGTGCTGACATGAGGAAAGTTTCCAACCGATTTCTAATACACAAAGAGCAGTTGACCGGCGTTGCCTGGTGAAACGTTGTTGTGAAGCCTCGTATAAGGAGGAGAAATGGGTACCATGACGTTTCCGACTTTGATAAAGGTCGGATTGTAGCCTACCGCGATTGCGGTTATCGTATCGCGACATTGCTGCTCGCGTTGGTCGAGATCCAATGACTGTTAGCAGAATGTGGAATCGGTGGGTTCAGGAGGGTAATACGGAACTCCATGCTGGATCCCAACGGCCTCGTATCACTAGCCGTCGACATGACTGGCATCTTATCCGCATGGCTGTAACAGATCGTGCAGCCACGTCTCGATCCCTGAGTCAACAGATGGGCACGTTTGTAAGACAACAACCATCTGCGCAAATAGTTAAACGACGTTTGCGGCAGCATGGACTATCAGCTCGGAGACCATGGCTGCGGTTACCCTTGACGCTGCATCACAGACAGGACCGCCTGCGATGGTGTACTCAACAACGAACCTGGGTGCACGAATTGCAAAACGTAATTTTTTCGGGTGAATTCAAGTTCTGTTTACAGCAACATGATGGTCGCATACGTGTTTGGCGACATCGTGGTGAACGCACATTGTAAGCGTGTATTCGTGATCCCTATACTGACGTATCACCCGGCGTGATGGTATGGGGTGCCATTGGTTACACGTCTCGGTCACCTCTTGCTCGCATTGACGGCACTTTGAACGTTACATTACAGATATGTTACGACCGGTGGCTCCACCCTTCAAAAAAATGTTCAAATGTGTGTGAAATCTTATGGGACTTAACTGCTAATGTCATCAGTCCCTAAACTTACACACTACTTAACCTAAATTATCGTAAGGACAAACACACACACCCATGCCTGAGGGAGGACTCGAACCTCCGCCGGGACCAGTCGCACAGTCCATGACTGCAGCGGCGTAGACCGCTGGGCTAATCCGGCGCGTGACTCTACCCTTCATTCGATCCCTGCGAAACCATACATTTCAGCAGGATAATGCACGACCGCATGTTGCAGGTCCTGTACTGGCCTTTCTGTATACAGAAAATGTTCGAATGCTGCCGTGGCCAGCACATTCTCCAGATCTCTCACCTATTGAAAACGTCTGGTGAATTGTGGGCGAGCAACTGGCTCGTCACAATACTCCAGTTACTACTCTTGATGAACTGTGGTATCGTGTTGAAGCTGCATGGGCAGCTGTACCTGTACACGCCATCCAAGCTCAGTTTGACTCAATGCTCAGGCGTGTCAAATCCGTTATTACGTCCAGAGATGGTTATTCTGGGTACTGATTTATCAGGATCTATGCACCTAAATTGCGTGAAAATGTAATCACATGTCAGTTCTAGTATAATATATTTGTCCAATCAATACCCGTTTATCATCTGCATTTCTTCTTGGTGTAGCAATTTTAATGGTCAGTAGTGTATTTGCGCTTCCTATAATCCGTGTTGCGTGCGGCCTCGCCTTCTTTGTGACTGTGCCTTTTATCTTATGGCAGACGCGGCACAGACATTCGTGGAATGCATTCCAGTCGAGTCCTTCTAGAAGGTGAAATATTTACAAATTTTTTGTTGAAATAACAACCTGTGACGATACAGTTACACTGTGAGGTATCATAGGAGATTCGAGACAGGAATACAGAGCACCAAAATGACAGACTGAAGAAAACAGGAAGGCCCGCTTGCCTTTGGCACGTGCACAAATCGATTAAATCAGTTTCAGCTCTCGCTGGCCGTTGTTACGACAATTATAATGACTTATCTGTTTTCTCTCAATCTGAAGGCCTTCCCGTTTACCGTTCGTACCAAAATTCATTGTAATGAAGGGGCAGCGTCCGTAAAGAGCAGCCGGTGTCTTGGTGTTCCTCAAGCACGGCAGGGGAATTTTAACTTAAACTCTAAACGCCGAGATAATGGTTTTCGCTTGGTATTAGCCAAACTTGCCGGCAGGCTTTGAATTAATTGAAGTTAGTTGAGGCGGGGTCGGGGCAGGCGATGCTGCCGTAATGGGCAGCTCCGAAGAAGCGCGTCACGAAGCGGCTCTCGGGCTGCTCTTTACTCTGTGACACAGCTGTACCCCGCGTGTGCCTGGCGGGCCCTTTAACCTGTGGAGGGTCACGTCATCCGAGGATATACTATTACGGGGCTCTGCATTGCACCCCCGGCAAAATTTAATCCGCGTCGACTCGCGTCAGACACGTTTACGGTTCGCTATGAATTCTGTACTGTGATGAGGGCGGGAACAGGAACTGGATAGCAAGTGAACGCCGCAGGGTCAAATAGAAGCTTACCCAGTGCAACAAAGGCTGTTTCTGTCATGCCTGTACGGACTGCTACCTCCGACGTTCTCACAAAATCGTGCCCGATGGCCTGCCGACGGAACCAGAGTAGGCTAGCTAATCTCATTACCGAGCGAGTTGGTGCAGATGGCGGAATCCTAGACACGTACAGAGACCTACTGCGATGGACCGTAGTTCGAATCCTCGTTTTGCTTTTCGTATTAAGGTTTTCCGAGCCTTCCGCACATCACTCCTTGAGAATACAGAGGTGGCTCCATTGTATCATTCGTGGCCGATGTCTTTCCTCATTCTTGCCCACTTCGGGCACTACAGTTAATTAAAAGAGTAGTACAATATACATGACACAGAAACGATTGGATGGCAAAATTTCAGTCTTCAATCGAGTAATGTGATTCTTCAGTAGGTGCAAGATTCCCGAATGAATCTTTCAGTCTAAAGCGAGTTGTGCACCATTTTGAAACGTCTCAACAGATGAAAACTGTGTGCCGAACGGGGACTCGATCATGGAACTTTATTATTCTCGAGCAATGCTTTTACCTACTTAGTTATACAGTTTCAAATCTGCCAGTACCTCTCTCCTTCTGCACAGAAGCACTACTGTGGGCGTTGCTGAATTTGAACCCTTCGAGAAATGGATTTTTGGAGATATGGCTTAACCACAGTCTAGTTTTATTTTCAAATGAACCTATGAAAGCTGTTCGAGAGCCATGCCTGGCAGTCGGTAAGAGCACTTCCCACAAAAGAATAAGTTCTGAATTCGAATACCGGTCTGGCACACAGTTATATTTTTCACGTAAATTCAGCGCATGTTGTGTTGTTTTGTAGTTGTGGTCTTCAGTCCATCCTGGCAGTCTATCCTGTGCAAGCTTCTTCATCTTCCAGTACCTACTGCAACCTATATCCTTCTTAATCTGCTTAGTGTATTGAACTCTTGCTCTCCCTCACCAAGTTTTACCCCCCACGCTACCCTCCAATACTAAATTGGTGATCCCTTGCTGCCTCAAAACATGTGCTACCAACCGATACCTTCTCCTAGTCAAGTAGTGCCACAAACTCCTCCCCAATTCTCTTCAATACCTCCTAATTAGTTATGTGATCTACCCATTTATCTTCGGCATTCTTCTGTAGCACCACATTTCGAAGGCTTCTATTCTCTTCTTGTCCAAACTATTTATCGTCCATATTTCACTTCCATTCAAGGCTACACTCCATACAAATACTTTCAGAAACCACTTCCTGACACTTAAATTTATACTCGATGTCAACAAATTTCTCTTTTTTAGAAACGCTTTCCTTGCCATTGCCAGTCTACATTTTATATCCTCTCTACTTCGACCATCATCAGTTACTTTGCTCCCCAAATAGCAAAACTCATATACTATTTTAAGTGTCTCATTTTCTAACATAATTGCTTCTGCATCACCCGATTTAATTCAACTACATTCCATTATCCTCGTTATCTTATATCCTCCTTTCGAGACACTGTCCATTCCGTTCAGCTGTTCTGGAAAATGGTTCAAATGGCTCTGAGCACTATGGGACTCAACTGCTGAGGTCATTAGTCCCCTAGAAATTAGAACTAGTTAAACCTAACTAACCTAAGGACATCACACACATCCATGCCCGAGGCAGGATTCGAACCTGCGACCGTAGCGGTCTCGCGGTTCCAGACTGCAGCGCCAGACCCGCGCGGCCACTTCAGCTGTTCTTCCAGGTCCTTTGCTGTCTCTGACAGAATTACAATGTCATCGGCGAACCTCAAAGTCTTAATTTTTTCTCCATGGACTTTAATTCCTTCTCGGAATTTTTCTGTTGTTTCCTTTACTGCTTGCTCAATATACAGATTGAATAACATCGGGGATAGGCTACAACCCTATCTCACTCCCTCCCAAACCACTGCTTCCCTTTCATACTCCTCGGCTCTTATAATTGCCACCTGGCTTCTGTACAAACTGTAAATAGCCTTTCGCTTCTTGTATTTGACCACTGCCACCTTCATAATTTGAAAGAGAGTATTCCAGTCAACATTGTCAAAAGGTTTTTCTAAGACTACAAATGCTAGAAATGTAGGTTTGCCTTTTCTTAATCTTTCTTCTAAGATAACTCGTAGAGTCAGTATTGCCTCACGTGTTCCAACATTTCTACGGAATCCAAACTGATCTTCCCCGAGGTCGACTCCCACCAGTTATTCCATTCGTCTGTAAAGAATTCGTGTCAGTATTTTGCAGCCGTGACTTATTAAACTGATAGTTCGGTAATTTTCACATCTGTCAACACCTGCTTTCTTTGGTATTGGAATTATTATATTCTTCTTGAAGTCATAGGGTATTTCGCTTGTCTTGTACATCTTGATCACCAGATGGTAGAGTTTTGTCAGGGATGGCTCTCCCAAAGCTATTAGTAGTTTTAATGAAATGTTGTCTACTCCCGGGGCCTTTTTTCGACTTACGTCTTTCAGTGCTCTGTCAATCTCTTCACGCAGTATCATATCTCCCATTTCATCTTCATCTACGTCCTCTTCCATTTCCATTTCCATAATATTGTTCTTAAGTACATCGCCCTTGTATAGATCCTCTATATACTCCTTCCACCATTCTGCTTTCCCTTCTTTGTTTAGGACTGGGTTTCCATCTGAGCTCTTGATATACATGCGAGCGGTTCTCTTTGCACCAAAGGTCTCTTTAAATTTTCCTGTAGGCAATATCTATCTTACCCCTAGGATATATGCCTCTGTATCTTTACATTTGTCCTCTAGCCATCCATGCTTAGACATTTTGCACTTCCTGTCGATCTCATTTTTGAGACGTTTGTATTCCTTTTTGCCTGCTTCATTTACTGCACTTTTATATTTTCTCCCTTCATCAATTAAATTCAATATTTCTCTATTACTCAAAGATTTCTACTAGCCCTCGTCTTTCTACTTACCTGATCCTCTGCTCCCTTCACTATTTCATCTCTCAAAGCTAACCATTCTTCTTCTGCTGTATTTCTTTCCCCTGTTCTTGTCAATCGTTCCCTAATGCTCTCCATAAAACTCTCTACAACCTCTGGTTCTTTCAGTTTATCCAGGTTCTATCTCCTTAAATTCCCATCTTTTTGCAGTTTCTTCAGTTTTAATCTACAGTTCATAACCAATAGATTGTGGTCAGAGGCGATATCTGCACCTGGAAATGTCTTACAATTTAAAACCTGGTTCCTAAATCTCTTTCTTACTATTATATAACCTATCTGAAACCTTCCAGTGTCTCCAGGCCTCTTCCATGTATACAACCTTCTTTCATGATTCATGAATGAAGTATTAGCTATGATTAAGTTATGCTCTGTGCAAAATTCTACCAGGCGGTTTCCTCTTTCACTCCTTACCCCCATTCCATATTCACCTACTACGTTTCCTTCCCTTCCTTTTCCTACTATCGAATTCCAGTCACCCTTAACTATTGAAATTTTCGTCTCTCTTCACTATCTGAATAATTTCTTCTATCTCATCATACATTTCATCAATCTCTTCGTTCTCTGCGGAGGTTGTTGGCATATAAACTTGTACTACTGTGGTGGGCGGAGGCCTCATGTCTATCTTGGCTACAATAATACGTTCTCTATGCTGTTCGTAGTAGCTTACCAGCGCTCCTATTTTTTTATTCATTATTAAACGTACTCCTGCATTACCCCTATTTGATTTTGTATTTATAACCCTGTATTCACCTGACCAAAAGTCTTGTTCCTCCTCCTACCGGCCGGCCGCGGTGGTCTCGCGGTTCTAGGCGCGCAGTCCGGAACCGTGCGACTGCTACGGTCGCAGGTTCGAATCCTGCCTCGGGCATGGATGTGTGTGTGATGTACTTAGGTTAGTTAGGTTTAAGTAGTTCTAAGTTCTGGGGGACTGATGACCACAGCAGTTGAGTCCCATAGTGCTCAGAGCCATTTGAACCATTTTCCTCCTACCGATCTTCACTAATTCCCACTATATCTCACTTTAACCTATCCATTTTCCTTTTTAAATTTTCTAACCTACCTGCCCGATTAAGGGATTTGACATTCCACGCTCCGATCCGTAGAACGCGTTTTCTTTCTCCTGATAACGATGTCCTCTTGAGTAGTCCCCGCTCGGAGATCCGAATGGGGGACTATTTTACGTCTGGAATATTTTTCCCAAGAAGACGCCATCATTATTTAACCATACATTAAAGCTGCATGCCCTCGGGAAAAATTACGGCTGTAGTTTCCCCTTGCTTTCAGCCGTTCGCAGTACCAGCACAGCAAGGCCAGATCAGTCACCGGACTGTTGCCCCTGCAACTACTGAGAAGGCTGCTGCCCCTCTTCAGGAACCACACGTTTGTCTGGCCTCTCAACAGATACCCCTACGTTGTGGTTGCACCTACGGGACGGCTATCTGTATCGCTGAGGCACGCTAGCCTCCCCACCAACGGCAAGGACCATAGTTCATAAGGGGGTAATCAACGCATTGTTTAGTTCACACTTAATTTCCTAAATTTAAAAGATGATTGCCCGTCATACCGTGTTCAGGCACTGTCATATAACGCTTCTTTCCACAGCGAACCCCAGTTCCGCTTAACTGCACCTATTGTACATCCTTAAGAAAGTCTTGTTTAGGTTGATTAGGTGCTTGGAGAGATTGTTCTCCTCTTGGTTTCTAAAACGTAACGAAGGAATGTTGAGGTTTAGCATCTAGTCAATGGCGAGGACATTAGTGAGGAAACTCAAGCTCGGTCTGAGGAAAAAAAGAGGCCGTGTTCTTTTCAAAGGAATGGATAAAGGATTTTAGGAAAATCTCGACAGGAATTTTAATTGCTGTAGTCCGCAATAAGAGGCCAGTATCTTAATCCCACAATTAACTAGGAACTGGTTTCCCACAACAACCATGTAATCGTTAACCTCTAAAACAGGAAATACACTCCTGGAAATTGAAATAAGAACACCGTGAATTCATTGTCCCAGAAAGGGGAAACTTTATTGATACATTCCTGGGGTCAGATACATCACATGATCACACTGACAGAACCACAGGCACATAGACACAGGCAACAGAGCATGCACAATGTCGGCACTAGTACAGTGTATATCCACCTTTCGCAGCAATGCAGGCTGCTATTCTCCCATGGAGACGATCGTAGAGATGCTGGATGTAGTCCTGTGGAACGGCTTGCCATGCCATTTCCACCTGGCGCCTCAGTTGGACCAGCGTTCGTGCTGGACGTGCAGACCGCGTGAGACGACGCTTCATCCAGTCCCAAACATGCTCAATGGGGGACAGATCCGGAGATCTTGCTGGCCAGGGTAGTTGACTTACGCCTTCTAGAGCACGTTGGGTGGCACGGGATACATGCGGACGTGCATTGTCCTGTTGAAACAGCAAGTTCCCTTGCCGGTCTAGGAATGGTAGAACGATGGGTTCGATGACGGTTTGGATGTACCGTGCACTATTCAGTGTCCCCTCGACGATCACCAGTGGTGTACGGCCAGTGTAGGAGATCGCTCCCCACACCATGATGCCGGGTGTTGGCCCTGTGTGCCTCGGTCGTATGCAGTCCTGATTGTGGCGCTCACCTGCACGGCGCCAAACACGCATACGACCATCATTGGCACCAAGGCAGAAGCGACTCTCATCGCTGAAGACGACACGTCTCCATTCGTCCCTCCATTCACGCCTGTCGCGACACCACTGGAGGCGGGCTGAACGATGTTGGGGCGTGAGCGGAAGACGGCCTAACGGTGGGCGGGAAGCCCAGCTTCATGGAGACGGTTGCGAATGGTCCTCGCCGATACCCCAGGAGCAACAGTGTCCCTAATTTGCTGGGAAGTGGCGGTGCGGTCCCCTACGGCACTGCGTAGGATCCTACGGTCTTGGCGTGCATCCGTGCGCCGCTGCGGTCCGGTCCCAGGTCGACGGGCACGTGCACCTTCCGCCGACCACTGGCGACAACATCGATGTACTGTGGAGACCTCACGCCCCACGTGTTGAGCAATTCGGCGGTACGTCCACCCGGCCTCCCGCATGCCCACTATACGCCCTCGCTCAAAGTCCGTCAACTGCACATACGGTTCACGTCCACGCTGTCGCGGCATGCTACCAGTGTTAAAGACTGCGATGGAGCTCCGTATGCCACGGCAAACTGGCTGACACTGACGGCGGCGGTGCACAAATGCTGCGCAGCTAGCGCCATTCGACGGCCAACACCGCGGTTCCTGGTGTGTCCGCTGCGCCGTGCGTGTGATCATTGCTTGTACAGCCCTCTCGCAGTGTCCGGAGCAAGTATGGTGGGTCTGACACACCGGTATCAATGTGTTCTTTATTCCATTTCCATGAGTGTATATGGCGCACGTTAGCAAGATGATATCAATTCTGTCATTAAGTGAACCATTTACAATTAATATTTTGAGTTTTTTTGGCTCAACACGCAATGTGGTTATACTATAAACATAAACTGAACTATATTTTTCCGTAAGTGATTTCCTTACTACGTATTTCGGCAACACAACAAAAGTCTCCTTCTTATATCCTACATTTAGGCAGTTTTTTTAGTAATTACTAAATTTGTGTTGAAATAATATGAGTTTAAGAGAGTTAGCTACTTTTCAGATAATTGTAACGAGTTACAGGACAAATAAGCCTGCTCTATAAATGCTCTTCTTGAACACGGCAACTAATCTTTGCTGAAATTAAGTTACTGCTTGTCGACTTATTTATCATCTGACCAAGGAAGAATATGTCTCCTTCCCGTCCTATACAAAGTACGAAGCGAGGAAGTGGGCTTAAGTGGAATAATGAATTTGTAATAAGTTGCAGTAGTGTTAGGGCCGGCCTAAGTGGTCGAGCGGTTCTAGGCGCTACAGTGTGGAACCGCGCGACCGCTACGGTCGCAGGTTCGGATCCTGCCTCGGGCATGGATGTGTGTGACGTCCTTAGGTTAGTTAGGTTTAAGTAGTTCTAAGTTCTAGGGGACTGATGACCTCAGAAGTTAAGTCCCATAGTGCTCAGAGCCATTTGAACCATTTTGCAGTAGTGTTTCTGTGTTTCCTTTGCATTTAAGCTGTCTGGAAACACAGCATTAGCTCTTGCCGTCGTACTGAAATCAATTTGTTCCCTTCCTCTTGTCACAGGTAACAAGATTCAGGCACTGAAATCCTCCTTGTCAGGGAGAATTCAATCCTAGAAACAAAGATATTTAGGAATAATTTTCCTGTGGTTCTCGTTTATAAAGTTTTCTGAGGATGACGGTAATTTTTCGTAGCTTATGAAATTGCCTAGCGCTGTAGTACTTTAAACTATTTTCCAGACAACATAATCCTTACGAAATGGAGCGCGAATTCGAATTTTACCTCATTATCGTAGAGGCGTTCACGGGAAACCAAATGCATGAAAAAAGACATAGATTTGTCTAGAGACGTCTCAGTCAAATTTATGTCTAGAAATATTTGCCGAAACCACCACCGTATAGTAGCAGCAAGTTAATTTCATGTTCCATGGATCACTTTGCGCGTTAAATCGTAATGATGTTGAACGACTCATTTTACCTTGACAGCACAAATTAATTTGTAAATATGGGTACATCCTGAACATACAAGATTTTTCTAAATACACAGATCTGAGTTAGTAATTCACACTTACCACCTTTTATACATTGCAGTAACGAAAGTTCTTCTACAGAATCGGAGTTATCAAAGAGGGCCTTTTTCTGTTTTTTGTTGTTGTTTTGGGGGAAGGAGACAAGACGGCGAGGTCATCGGTCTTATCGGATCAGGGAAGGACGGGGAAGGAAGTCGTCCGTGCCCTTTCAAAGGAACCATCCCGGCATTTACCTGGAGCGATTTAGGGAAATCACGGAAAACCTAAATCAGAATGGCCGGACGCGGGATTGAACCGTCGTCCTCCCGAATGCGAGTCCAGTGTCTAACCACTGCACCACCTCGCTCGGTTTTTTTGTCATTGTTCTCATTGTCACAGACGTTGGTTAAAATTTCACTCTCTAACCGTCTCCCTGTGTCACTGTACAGAACTGGAAAATCTCGACCATTGCTAACATATTCATTCAAACAGCCCAGGATGGGAGAAGATCGCAGAATGTAAAGATGTTTGCCCACAGTATTTATGCACTCTCTATCGGTATCTCTCACTCAACACATTTAGCATGTTCTATGAGAAATGGTCTATCACGTTCATGTCATGTAAGCTGTGCGGTCGAGGGGTATAGACACTATTATCTGATTCACACTTAATGGCAGATTAAGTGAATTTACTAACAAGCGTCCTGTGTAAACAGGATGGAGCTACAATCATACATTATGTTGAAGCCACAAACAACTTAGAGAACCACGTTTCTAGAATTTGCGGAGTTGGCGGTTCACAATCTAGAGTGCCCCAATGCAGTGAACTGCTGAAGTAGATGAAGGCTCGTGACGTAATTGTTCACTACGGACGCCTACATATTCAACAAAAATCTTGGTTAATGCCCCCTTATATCTTTAGCTTTGAAATTTACTTTCCCAAAAATCAAATGTATGTATTATTACGTTTCCTCCTTTTAATGCAAGGAACTTCATCAGTATATGGGCATGCTTAAGGTGTTTAGTCATCTGCTGAACAGAACTCTAAATCTATGCACAAAACTTAACACATGAGAGCGCTGGCACGTATGCTGTTCTAGCAGCACATTTCAAACAAAGTCAAAGGACACAGTCATGCTTATTCTCGGCGGTTAGCTTTCCCGAATAAGCTCGGTTTCTTAAATGTCAGGAATTCATGTTGTTGCCCTTGGCCCTTTTTCGAGACACTATTGTCACAAATTATAGGCCGGCCGGGGTGGCCAAGCGGTTCTAGGCGTTACAGTCTACAACCGCGCGACCGCTACGGTCGCAGGTTCGAATCCTGCCTCGGGCATGGATGTGTGTGATGTCCTTAAGTTAGCTAGATTTAATGAGTTCTAAGTTCTAGGGGACTGATTATCTTAGAAGTTAAGTCCCATAGTACTCAGAGCCATTTGATTTGAACAAATTATAGAGTTTTCCGTAAACTTTGATGAAGTGACAGAAGACAGTGTGCTTCAAATGTTTCCTACGTCGGTGTTTTCTACGATACAGCCATTCTTTTGCTTCCATTATTCAGTATGTGTTAACAAGTACAATATCAGCTTTTTGCTTGAGGGGTTTATACCAGTTCACTGATTGTATTGATCTGTAGTTCTGTTCACTGATATCTCACCCTCGTCCGCCCCGCTCCTCTCACCACACACACACACACACACACACACACACACAAACAAACGAACCAGCACACACTGCAGACTCCTCAACACGTAAACATGTGGTGCATCTATTCTACGAAGTGACGCATCAACTTACCCGAAATGATTAGGTAAAATGCACTGCTCTGTTGGAAGCTGGTGGAATGCACATGCAACGTTCACTTAAAAGTTACTGAGATATTTTTTGTCTGCGATTGAGTTTTAAAAACGCCTGGTCCATCATTATGAAAATACCCAGTGTATCATTGACAATTGCGAGAACTGGAAACTAAGAGGAAGAATTTACAAAACGTACCTCATGCCTGTTAATGGGTTCACAACGATGATTCTCTTTGTTGGATCGTGTTAAAGGTATCAGTAGACGAAAGCTGAGACGACTACTTGCTTCTGGTTTTGCTAAAAACAATCTAGATGAAGAAAGAGCATAACAGTTTTGTACTGTTCTGAAACATAAGCAACGGTTATGAGGAAATGGTACAAATCTTACGGCAATGGAACCGATGTTTACCTTTCTTTCCTTGCAGAGACGATACTCGGAGGGATACGCAGTAGTCTAATATTGTAATATTGGATACCTTTTTTATCATTCAATAGCTTTATCCGTGAGTGATATAAGAATGACTGTAAATCTGAAGCATTTATACGCTACGAGAGACGTAATTTCTTTCATAGTGCCACAAATTTCACTTCTAACGGAAACTGGAGGATTGAAATTCGTTAACTTCACTTCAAAAGGACAGCGAGATATTTTAGCAGGGTAGCGAACTCCGCTGGACAGTACACACAATGCGGTCCATCAACTACGCAGAGATGAGTTTTAATACTGAATGCTTCCGGCCAGGTGAAAACTGCCGCGTAAGGATTACAAAAGCACAATCGCAGCGGAACTTCGTCAGCAGGACGGAACTGGAATGCGACTTCTGAATGGAGGAGTCCATTAAGTAATGACATTACGCTGCATGTTGAAGTGCCACTCGCCCAATTGTATTTCGCGCATAGAGTCAAATAATGAAAATTTGGCGCGGCGTCGTTCATAATGAACAAAGGCAAATCAAAGGCAGGAGAGTGCGAAAATGGGAAATGAAAGCTTTCCGTGCATCAACCGCATGCGGCAGCGGGAAAAGTCCTATGAGCAATGTCGTATCAAGAAGCATTATTCTGAGTTAATGACATACCGAAACAGTCACCAAGGACGTGGACTGAATATACATTACTTCTCCCTGAGATATATTGCAGTAGTGAATTTCAAAAATTGACACAATTTGTTGAAAACTGATTGGTCAGATTTACTCCATAGCCCGGTAAACTTATCACCTGCGAACTGAGTCACATGTATAAATCGCCATTATTCGTGTGTCACAGAAGATGTAGTTGAACTTGCGTCACTGTATGATCTCTTAGTTTCGTTTCATTACTACTCTGAGCCCTACATACAGTTCTCTGTTAGGTCTTACGGTGTTCATAAAGTAGTCTTGGTGTCAAACATAAATATGTGACAGGAAGAGAACCCCTAACCAACAGAAGTAATTGCTATTATGAAATGGCTTCCTTGCACGCAGCAATTGTACAGCCTCGTTACGGTGTTCAAAATTGCTCTGAGCACTATGCAACTTAACTTCTGAGGTCATCAGTCGCCTAGAACTTAGAACTAATTAAACCTAACTAACCTAATGCCATCACACACATCCATGCCCGAGGCAGGATTCGAACCTGCGACCGTAGTGGTCACTCTGTTCCAGACTGTAGCGCCTAGAACCGCACGGCCACTCCGGCCGCCCGTTACAGTGTCAAATAGGACTAGGCCACAGATAAAAGGAAATACACTACCTAACAAAAAAAAAAGCGAAATACGCGGAAGGGCAAACGAAATGAAACTTGACAGGCTAAGAATGTGTGTAATGCTATTTCAATGAATATAAAATCAAGACAAATTTACAATGAACTTTACAGTATGAGCCCATGCATTGTTATGATAGCTTTTGTTCTTTGGGGCCCTCTATGCAAAATATGTCTATTAATGAGATGGTTATATTTTTGCCTAGAGTTTGTTTTAATTTCATTTGAGATTATTATTTTACATTTTTTTCGTAACTATTTTGTTATTGTCTACGTTGGTGTTATGTCTGTGTTTTATACTCTTCATGTTGTTATCGCTGTTACTATGGATATGTGTTATTTAGCGTCTCTGATTTATTACTTTACCCGTTTGCTCGATTTATAATGTGAATAAAGTTTTCTGTGCACTTTTTGTGCTTTAGGTCGGTCTGTTAGTTCAGAAAATTCGTCGGGTTGCAGTATGCATGTGAATATATCTTCATTCCCTCGAGGATGTTCACGAATGTTCCCTTCTGCGTCATATAGAGGATTTCTGGTGCTTCATTTATAGGTTATATATATGGTTCAAATGGCTCTGAGCACTATGCGACTTAACTTCTGAGGTCATCAGTCGCCTAGAACTTAGAACTAATTAAACCTAACTAACCTAAGGACATCACACACATCCATGCCAGAGACAGGATTCGAACCTGCGACCTTAGAGGTCGCTCGGCTCCAGACTGTAGCGCCTAGAACCGCACGGCCACTCCGGCCGGCTCTATATCTATATAGTCACTATAGACAGTAATACAATTATTAGAAAAAAGTTTTAAAAATTAAAAATGTAAAACACAAATCTCAATTGAAACTGAAAAAATCTCTTGGTGAAACCATAATTAGAGCCAAACCTATAAAATTAATACAAAGAAACTGAATTTCACACATCACTTATTTGTAATGGTAACTACGTAATGTAGCTGATCCACTGTCATCTATACTGTCAGAAAAGTAACACACATGGAAACCAGTAAAATTCGATATACACCTAGGAGAAAATAATAATTCTAAAAAGACAGGACGTGACAGCAACGATGTTACGTGTAAGGTAAAAACACATTATGATGTGCTATAGCTTTTCAGATCGTAGTTACAACACCGTTATATAAAGACCATCGCTTACTTATGTATTTACAGAGCATAAGACGATGACAATATGCCGAAATGGGCTCATCGTGAATGATATAAAATACAATTTACATAGCAGTGAAGCTGACGAATATTCATAATAATCATTGTTATGATGTTGCACCCCTATGGCCTCGGTGCAAGAACTGATTCGGCTGGGAAGAGTGACACCAAACCTTGTATCCTCTCCTGAGGCATCCTGGCCCACACCTTTTGTAACTGGTCCTTGATAGCCTGGACACTGATGCTGGGGGGGGGGGGGGGGGGGATTTGACGTGCAAGCTGATCCCACACAAGTTCTATCAGGGGCAGATCTGGGTGCGTTGCTGGTCACGAGAGTACCTCAGCATTACGCAGACTGTTCATACAGACAGGTGCCAGATTCTCTTAATAAACTGCAGCACGACATTGTCGCATGAGAGCCAAAACACTAGGCGGCAGGTTGTCTGTGACGTACTTTCACGCTGTCATAGTTCCTTCAGTCACTGCAACCCGAGACCTAAAGTCATACGCAATGGCTCTCCATACCATAACGCCAAGAGTAACACCGCTGTCCTCTCCAGATCACTGAAAGAATGGGATCTCTCCTGGTTGCCACCATACTCGCCGATAGTGGTAATTCGGGGAAGTGTAAAACCACGATGCATCACTGAACACAGTGCGATGCCATTCATCGGCATTCGATGTTACCAGTGACGGTGTGAGCGTGTGCGTGCTATTCTGTCATTCTGCACAACAATTAATCTCAGATGTACCCTTTACCCTGTGGCTCCAGCAAGATGCAAGTTCCACCTCCACACTACTACAGAAGTCAGACAGACGCTCTTAACATTCTAAAGAGAAATGCCTGATAAACTTTCAGCAATAAATATCTTCTGGAGTCGTCTGCTGTAAGGAAATGAAACAAAAATTCACAAAATTTCTTACGTAACTAGTGGGATACTTGGGTCACTGGAGTAGTGATAGTTAGTGTAAGAAAAACAAGGAACTAACGAAAATTATTATTTATTTTGCTAAAATTCTGAGAAATCACAATGACACCTTTAGTTATGAATTGAACAAGCTATTTCCGGGTTCTTTTCGGAATGTGAAGTTACCTCTCAAGGATAGGATTCGCTACTGAAATTTCTATACAAAGTTTAATATTGTTATTGACTTGACAGAATGGCTGAGAGCCGCACCTACTCAACTTGAATAATGATCGGTTAGAAAGTCGCTAGGTACTGTCGAGGCTGTCCCGTGTGAAATGCAGTGAAGTGTACTGTTGTGGAGGAAATACAGGGCGCCGGCCGAGCGATTGTAGGTGCTACAGTCTGGAACCGCGCGACCGCTACGGTCGCAGGTTCGAATCCTGCCTCGGGCATGGATGTGTGTGATGTCCTTAGGTTAGTTAGGTTTAAGTAGTACTAAGTTCTAGGGGACTGATGACCTCAGAAGTTAAGTCCCATAGTGCTCAGAGCCAAATATGGGGCTCGCAAGAGCTGTAGCGCACAATACCATAAGCTGCGATGACTGCTGTCTGCGCCGCTCGCTGCTGACAAATTAGATAACTCTCGTTCTATTTGGATGGACCTTCACCAATCAAACTCTCCCTAAGCCTTGATGAAGTCAAGGACTCCTATTCGCCCCTAGTCTAACTATTGGCATGATACACCAGTCAGATAACCAATCCACCGCAATGCCATACAAAAATTCGCTCGCAGGCGTTTAACTATAACTCTGTCTGTTCACACCGCACAATAAGTGTGGCGGCCAACACAGTGAACAACGCTTAATCGCAAGGACTCGATATAGAGTCGCACTCCGATTCGCTCTCGACAGAGGTGCTCTCCCAGTGAAATACTGAGGAATGACTTGTTCCTCGCTCTTTGAATACATGTACGAGCGCGCACGCTCTCGTTACGTGTTCTCGCTCCAAGAGCGACAACGGAACGGCCCCTCTCCACGCCAGACGTGAAGGAGTATATCTTTCGGTCTCTTCCATTACTCCTTCAGCTCAAGGCGTCAGAAATATCGTCTGCCAATCAGCATTGCTCTTTTAAAACGGGAGAATGAAGTCTCGTTTAAGGCGACCAATCCAGAAATCTGTAGCATCGGCGTTTGGCGTTTCCCGTCTCCCTGTGAAAATCTCTGAAACTGCGTGCTATATTTGTAAAGAATGCATAGGCTGGGCGCTCCCACATAATGTAGCGGAATTTGCTTTTAAGCCGAACACGGGGTCGTTCTTCCTTTCACTCGGGCAAATGCTGTCCACTCTATGGGCGGTCTCCGGCCGACATAGATAGGCTGAGTCGTCCTCTGAAGGGAACGGCCCCCCGGCATGTGGTTTGCGTCTCCCGAACTAAAAGCTCCTGTGACCGTTGTGTCTGGAATGTATGTTTGTACGCCAGCCTCGAGTATTTCAATCTCGGTGCGCATTGGCGATTTACTAGTTATTTGCATATCGTTTACATGAATTCATACAACATTGACTTTATCTTATCGAGTTTGGGTTCGAATGAGGCGTCTTGATGTGCGGAATATGTTGTGAGGGCGGAATATGTAAGCAATGAAGGTCAGAAGACCTCGACGTCTTACAACGGTATCACTCTGAACGCAACTTTCTGGGTTGTGGTGTCACGGGTAGCCTACACACGGGACAGTAATTCCATGTTCCAGCTGCTGCTAGTCTTTAACAGAAACCTTGACTACGGATATTTTTGCCCTGAAGTTCTAATGCAGTCCAACATCGAACCATTGTCAAATTTCAATACCATGCAAATCTGAATGTTGAACGATGTAACCAACCAGCCAAATGGAGGCCACAATGAAACCCATTTAAAACTGTGTCATGTTCTGGTAACGCTGTCTCGCAACAGCATGCGGCATCTCCATACTTTCACTTTGATCACTCAACTTCTGACGTTGTTCACATACCTTTTATACACTACCAGGCCTAGTACAACACTAAACACGAACAACAATAATTCATTCCGGTGGCCGTTCTACCTGTCACAGAGAACTGCAACTCTTACCATTTACATAGCCGTCGAATGTTGTGTATGTAAGCCTAGTTTCACCGACACCTGACCTCTTCTGAGTGTTCCACTCCTATTGTCAGCGAGTGTATTGGCAACATTAGCGATAATTTTTAATAATCTATATTACTGAACGGTTAAAATGGTGCACAATGCAAGTTGCAGGTTGCCTATCTAACGTCTTCCAGGGGCAGCAAAATACTGATTTTCAATAATTTATATAATTACTGACCGAATTATAAATTCTGTCATTATCTACTCATCAACAGGTGCGTTGAGCGGGCGTTCGATTCTTTACAGAATCAGTGGTTTTGGGTTTAATTGTTTATAAAGAGAGACCATATACTATTTGACTTTAGTCTGAAGATGGTGCGGGTGGCTGTAGGATGCAGTAGACTTGCACTGTATTGTCTCTAACTCTAGTCTAGTTCTGAACCCAGTGAACGATGACTGGGATCACTTGTCCATTGGCAGCTAATGCTGTCGTGAGGTACTCTTGGTACTTATACTGCGCGGAAATGACACTGAGTGACACCTTTCGTCGGCTGATGGGTGTCCATTTGAGTATTATTTGCCAACGGCCTTACCACAGTGGTAACACCAGCTCCCGTCAGATCACTGAAGTTAAGCGCTGTCGGGCTGGTCTAGCACTTGGATGGGTGACCATTCGGTCTTCCGAGCGCTGTTGTCAGGCAGGGTGCACTCATATGCTGTGAGGCAAAATGAGAAGTTACTCGATTGAGAAGTAGCGGTTCCGGTCTCGTAAACTGACATAGGTCGGGATAGCGGTGTGCTGACGACATGCCCCTCCATATCCGCATCCAGTGACGCCTAGTGTTGGAGGCAGATCAGCGCTCTTCTACGTATGGCTGTTTGCTGTATATTCCGGAAAACGCAACACGTTTATATTCTAGTTCCTTACCATTACACAAATTTGTATGTTAATACCATATGTAGTTCATTTTTGTTTCATTTGCAGATGCGCATCTGTAGTTATCTATGCTGGAAGCGAACCCTTCTGTTTACTTACATTAGTAGCACCAAAGGCATTGTGGACATATAACATGATGTACCCGTATCTCTGTTGTGCACCTCACAAATCTGAAATGTCTGGTAAGCAATAATTTATAGGCTGTTAAAAGTCTCCAGGCCTGCTAACCCTCTGCTCTGTCACCACGTACTAAGCCACAGTAACTCAACCATTACCATGTCAACTAGCTTCTGCGTTAGTAAGCGTAAAATTCAGTACAAATCCGCAGGCTTCCTCCTGCTGATAAGACACTGGGACATTTCAGCTTCTGTACAAAAGAGGCTACCCAAGAAGCATTATGACGGCCTATTGCAGAATTCTGACCAACTATCCACCTGCCTGTCAGGGAGAAGTTACAGGGGATATCCAAGTCCATAGAAAGTTGGACTCTGAAGGAAACCATAACGAAAATGCTGAAAAATCGCAACTGGTAGGGATTCGAAAAAAGAAATTGGTCAACTCGAGAAAACATAATTCGGCAATGCCAAGAACTCTCTGTTGGTCCATCATGAACAGGGGACATCGGCCAGTTAAGTAATTGTGAATGTCAATTAAATTCACCAACAGTCGTGTAACTTAAGATGTTATTTTATTTTATTTTGAAGGCTAACAGTTTCAGCATTTCATTATGTCATCAAGTCTTCGAATGAAGCACTAGTGTAACGATTGAATGCACGATATCCAGAGATTTATGGTTCTATTTGACTTTTAGTTTATTTGGAGAGATGCATATGGAGCCCGAAGATGGCATAATGAAATGCTGAAACTGGTAGCCTTCAAAATAAAATAAAATAAAATAACATCTTAAGTTACAGTGCTGTTGGCGAATTTAATTGACATTGACAATTGCCAAGAACTGTTTTTCAAGGCGAAATATACTAGTATTCGCAGTTTTTTTATAATAATAATAATTATTATTGTTTTCGGGTTCCGTGGAACCATGCCAGCAAAAGCTACTTGTTTATGGAACGAATCAATACATAGCTCATAGAACTGAATAGAAAATTCATAAACATAAAAAAGTAAAGAATTAATAAAACATGACAAATTGTGAGCGCGTATATGAATAAACAGCACGTTACAGACCAAAGTTCTCAACTATTGCGAGTAAGGAGCATGCCACAAGGAAACCTTTCATCTTGAATATGAAAACTTGGAGTTCGTCTTCAGGTCTTTTCTGGTCCGCTGGAAGCCTACTGAAAATGAAACCTACTGAATAGTGCACACCTTTCTGTGCAGTGTTTGAGGAACTTTTAGCCAAGTGGATATCATTTTTCAGTCTAGTGCTCACTCAATGAATGTTGCAGTTTCCTCTGAATGAGTGAAAGTAGTAAACTACCTTACGTGAGGGCTACGTTTGTATTCTCAGTATGACTAAGTGCTAAGTGTTTCATGCACGCATGTCCGAAGGAACAATGTATCGTACCTCTTAATAACTCAGGCATTGCTATTTCGAATCATCTTATCATAGTCATTTCCACTCAGTAATCGGAAATGCAACAACAGTTCTAAAGGCCACTGATTGGGAAAAGAGCAGTCATCATCATCAGGACATTTTCGTTCATTGCGTGTCAAAGAACATCATGCAAGGAAGTCGCAAAATTGCGATTGCCAGTACTATAAAATAAATATAGGAATATCTTAGTCGAACGAATAAAAATTGAAGCAGTTGTCCTTGTAGAGGTCACCACTTCATCATAAGCCATTCTGGCACAGTGCTGCCTTTTAGTCTACCCTGGATGCTTTGGACTTTATTCAGTCTGAGCTAAACGGAACAGGCAAAATACATGCTCTTCAAACGCATATAGCCGGCCGAAGTGGCCGTGCGGTTAAAGGCGCTGCAGTCTGGAACCGCAAGACCGCTACGGTCGCAGGTTCGAATCCTGCCTCGGGCATGGATGTTTGTGATGTCCTTAGGTTAGTTAGGTTTAACTAGTTCTAAGTTCTAGGGGACTAATGACCTCAGCAGTTGAGTCCCATAGTGCTCAGAGCCATTTGAACCAAACGCATATACATTACTGTCGAGTATTTGAATTTGTATCTCATCAGTATTATGTATGTCTTCGGAGTGAGCGAGCGAGGTGGCGCAGTGGTTAGCACACTGGACTCGCATTCGGAAGGATGACGGATCAATCCCGCGTCCGGCCATCCTGATTTAGGTTTTCCGTGATTTCCCTAAATCATTCCGGGCTAATGCCGGAATAGTTCGTTTGAAAGGGCACGGGCGACTTTCTTCCCCGTCCTTCCCTAATCCGAAGACACCGATGACCTCGCTGTTTTGTCTCCTTCCCCAAAAAACATCCAATCCAATCTTCGGAGTGAGCCTACGTGATTGCACTCTACGCCGTTTATAGCTCAGGAGAGAAACTATCGTGTAATGGCTCCGCTGTACAAGAAACAATCCCCAGTCGTAAAAATAAGCAGGCCTTTCGAAAAAAATTTCTAGTACAATGTCATCGCCTAAACAGTCTTTACATTTTAAATTGTAATATGCTATTCGTAATTTGCCATATAACTCGAGCAATGGTCTTATCATTTACTACTGTTAACTCTCCTTTTTTGCAGCTAATGGTATCAAATACTGGAAGTTGGTAACAATAAAACACCCATAGTCAGTAGCAGTGAGAGACGACGTGAAGTGCAATACTGATGTAAAAATTTAGTAAGGATAATTTGATGGATCATAGGTTAATAAGGATAGCTATAGCGGGCAGTAGCTTAACTTCAGATAATGCATTTCAATTGCAATAAATTTTAGGTACCCTCTGTGATTTAATTTATCACCCACCAGAAATTTCACGATAACTACGATGTCGTCCTGAGGAAACAGATGGGTATTACACGTTTAAGAGTGTATTAATGTTGTGATGAATGTCTCACACGGGTACTGAATCCTTTCCTGAAGGAAACGACAGTTCTGAATGGTCTTTTTGAAACAGTAGGTTCTCACTCTGGATCTGGGTAATCGAGTGAAGTCTGCTGGGTGCTGCACGTGAAAATAATACTCAGATACTATCATTTGTTTTTAAATCGTTACAACAACAACATGTCAGTTTTACTTTTGGTAAATTACGAACGATCTCGTCAGTAAAGACTGAAAACTCGCTCTCTCCCACTAAAAGTGTAACAGTTAAGAGTCAACCTTTTTGTGTAAGCCCCGGGTGTATTTCAGAACGATGTCACTTCCACATTCCTAGTTTAAGAAATATTTACAGAATAACTACAATAGCTGCGGCAGTTTTAGCTTATTGCGAGAACTGTCCGTGGGTACATGTCGTCACTTCAAACTCCCCGTCCATCGAAATTTGCTGTGTTACGCTCTCACTCGTCTATTTTCCTTTTAACTTAGTTAACACGATTGTGGTGTTAGGAGCGTATTCAGTTTCTTTACAGATTCATTGCAGCTGTCGATAACACGCCTTCGCAATATCGGGAGCCTGAAAATTTAACTACCTTGAATCTATTCGCAGCGTCGAAACCGGCTCTCCTGTTTAGTAACAGAATGGTATTCGTTGTCCAAAGAGACCTACATCGTTCGCTCGCTTCCGTGTTCAGTATCAACGGGCCCGGGGTTGTCGCCAACAGATCTGTGATAAGTGCGTCCCAAAACACAAACGGAGTACCGTGACTGAGACGCCGTGAGCGTGTAATGTGGGAGCACAAACGCACGTTAGTAAAAGTGTGGCCAATTCTCGCCGTCCAGCAGACCAGCGGTGTCGCCTTTCCTCTTTATCTGCGAGTAGCCGCGACGGCCATTAGCATTGATTCGCCCTTCAACTTTGCTCCGTAGTTTACTGGCGTCCGAAATTTGGGAGAATGCGGGACCCGGAGGGCGTTATCGAACGGCGTCGGCGGGGGTGGAGGCGGGGGTGGAACGGTGACGGTGCGTCGCAACAGCTTGCCTGCGCCCGGGCCGCCGCCGCTGCCGCCGCACTCGTACCTACCGACCCTTTTCCATTCTCCCTATCGCGCTCATACACCGTAATATACATCTCCTCCTGGGGCCTCGTTAACTTCTCGTCTCGGCCGTGCGGTAACACGGGCACCAACAGATTAACTTGGCTCCGCAGTAATTGCTCCGGTGACTTCGTTTAACGCGCAGGGTCCACGAATAAGCCTCTTATTTTAGAATGATTGCATCAGTGATTTCACATTGTTTTATATTTAACCAATTACAGTGTCTGTTTAAGTCATTTACGTTGCTCGCTACAATTACTTTTGACTGTCTTTCCCAGTTTCTACACTCTTTTGTCTCGAATTATATCCGGCGGATTCCGCAAGTTAACGAATCTACAGATTAGTGGAAATAGATAACTATCTTCATTACATTAATGTAGCGATGTGTCAAATATATTTGAAAAATCGTGATTTGGCAGAATAAACATATGAAAATTTATTAAAATACCGATCAAGAGTAAAGCATCTTGATGCAAAAATGTTGGTTTTGCTTTTTTTTGGGAGTGGCTGCCAACATAATAATATTGGACAAAATCAACTCCTGTCGGTGATAGCAAACACAAGTCTACAAATCAGTAACGACTGCCGCTTCTCTCAGAAACGGTTCTATTCCAATACAACACAGTCTAAGTCTACGTGGTTAATCTTCTCACAGAAGATAGCTTAAGGGGGGTAGGACTTCAAACGGCACGACTCGAAGCAAGAGAGGTACCACAGGACATTTTAATTCCCACTGTCTATACTTTCACAAATAAATTCATAAAACTTTGTCAGCGTGACCAGGAAGGATTCAGGATTCACACTCATAGCCGTGGAAGTTTAAAAACACAACAAAATATTTTTTTTTCTTTTTTGCTTGTGAAAGTTCATAATTTTTTTAATTTACTACTGGCTACATTTGTTGCTATAGGTAAATTTTTCTTCGTAAGTAAGAGAGATTCTTCGATGAATTTTGCACAGCATACAAACCACACTTACAGGTGTATGAAACTCTAGAATTTATTTAACTTATGAAAAAATTAATGAGCTGCTACATTTTAAACTTCATGTTTAGAAAAAACTTAACTTTTATAGTTAATTATCTCAATTTTTACTACAGTTTTTAATAGATTTGGAAAATTCTAGAGTTTCATACACCTGTAAGTATGATTTGTATGCTGTACAAAATTCATCGAAGAATATATCTTACTTATGAAGAAAAGTGTACCTATAGCAACAAATGTAGCCAATAGTAAGTGAAAAAATGATGAAATTTAACAAGCAAAAAAAATTATTTTGTTATGTCTTTGAACTTCCACCGTTATGGGCGTAAATCATGAGTCCTTCCTGGTCATAGAGAGAAAGTTTTCTGAATTTATTTGTAAAAGTATAGACAGTGGGAATTAAAATGTCCTGAGCTGCCTCTCCTGCTCCAAGTCGGCCCGTTTGACGTCCTACAGGCCTTCAAAATGGTTCAAATGGCTCTGAGCACTATGGGACTTAACATCTGTGGTCATCAGTACCCTTGAACTTAGAACTACTTAAACCTAACTAACCTAAGGACATCACACACATCCACGCCCGAGGCAGGATTCGAACCTGCAACCGTAGCAGTCTCGCGGTTCCGGACTGAGCGCCTAGTACAGCCCTTAAGGAAAGGCAAACCTACTGTTACAGCGTTTCTAGATCTAGAGAAATCATTTGACAAAGTTGACTGGAATGCTCTCTTCCAAATTCTAAAGATGGCAGGGGTAAAATGCGTGGAGCGAAAGGCTATTTACAATTTGTACTGAAACCAGATAGCAGTTATAAGAGTTCAGGGACACGAAAGGGAAGCAGTGGTTGAGAAGGGAGTGAGACAAGGCCGTAGCCTATCCCAGATGTTATTCAATCTGTATATTGAGCAAGCAGTAAAGGAAACAAAAGAAAAAAATTGCAATAGGAATTAAAGTCCAAGGAGAAGACATAAAAAACTTCGATGTTTGCCGATGACATAGCAATATTGTCAGAGACAACAAAGGACTTGGAAGAGCAGTTGAACGGAATGGACAGTATCTTGAAAGGAGGATATAAGATGGACATCAATAAAAGCAAAACGAGGATAATGGAATGTTGCCGAATTAAATCAAGTGATTCTGAGGGAATTAGATTAGGAAATGAGACATTTAAAGTTGTAGACGAGTTTTGTTATTTGGGAAGCAAAACAACTGATGATGGTCCAGGTACGGAGGATGTAAAATGCAGCCCGCATCTCGTGGTCGTGCGGTAGCGTTCTCGCTTCCCACGCCCGGGTTCCCGGGTTCGATTCCCGGCGGGGTCAGGGATTTTCTCTGCCTCGTGATGGCTGGGTGTTGTGTGCTGTCCTTAGGTTAGTTAGGTTTAAGTAGTTCTAAGTTCTAGGGGACTTATGACCACAGCAGTTGAGTCCCATAGTGCTCAGAGCCATTTGAACCATTTTTTTGTAAAATGCAGACTGGCTATGGCAAGAAAAGCGTTTGTGAAGAAGAGAAATTTGCTACATCGAGTATAGATTTAAGTGTCTGGAAGTTCTTTCTAAAAGTATTTGTAAGGAGTGTTAACATGTATGGAAGTGAAACATGGAGGATGGAAAGAAAAGAGTGGAAGCTTTTCTTTTGAAACGTACTACAGAAGAATGCTGACGCTTAGAGGGGTAAATCACGTTACTGATGACGAGTTACTGCTTAGACCTGGGAAGAAGAGAAATATGTGGTACAACCAGACCAAAAGAAGGGATCGGTTGGTAGGATACATTCTGAGGCATTAAGGGATCACCAGTTGAGTACTGGAGGGACGTGTGTGGGGTAAGAATCGTATAGAAGAATACAGCAAGCTCATTCAGAGGGATGTAGGTTGCAGTAGTTACTCGGAGATAAAGAGGCTTGCACAGTATAGAGTAACAGGGAGAGCTGCATCAAACCAGTCTTCGGACTCAAGACCACAACACCGTGTGGTTCATCACCGTTCATCTGCCTTCCACGCTACTGACTCTGACAAACCATTTAGTATCGTCATGCATCGGTGTCAGTCTGTGCCTCTTTCATCCAATAATGTCGTATGAAAAATGTTCTGAGATAACTCGTCTGTAAGAAGGAAAGTTTGCATTGTCCAAGAACGTACTTTAAGGATAACATGTTGAGCTCTGCCACCATCAACTTTTGGACATTTTGTTTAAGGAGTTATACGATTTGACTACCGCTTCATAGTACATTTAGTCCTCTGTGACATGCCTTGTAAATAACCTATTAAATTTAAATAGGAGCAATAATATACATAATTATAACAAGAGAAAAAAAAGACACTGAATATCCCACATTAACGTTGCATTTTGCATGAAAAGGGTTGCACGATGCTGCTTCCAGAATTTTGGATCATTTACCTAATGATATTAATTCTTTGACATACAGCAAAGTAAAATTTGAAGACCAATTAAGAAAAGTTTTCCCTTGACAGCATATTACATTCTGCAGGCGAATTTCGATTCATTTTACCGCGTTTTCGTTTGGTCTGTTCCTTGTCCGTCTGAGACGAATTTTGCAGTTGATGTTAAGCTAACTTTCCGTTGAGCTAGAGACTTGAAACTTTCAACGTATCTCAAAACTGAGTGACAATCCAGTACTAACTCGTTTTCTTGTCTGATGTGTGCCAGAGGGTACTATGAGCACCACTGTTATTTCCCCCTTTACCTACCCCAACCAAGAATAGCTCACGCTGGTAACAGTTGCTAAAAAGCCTATACGCGTAGGACGAAGCAATATATTGGTGAAAAGAAACCGAAACAAAATTTAAATTTACCACATGTCTCCGTTGCAATCTCATCAGTATATCTGAAATGACTGGAAGATTCATACGCCCAAGACTACAAAACAGAAAGTAATTTTTAAAATAAAATCTAATTTTTAATATAACACGTTTTTAAATCGGAATAAAAGGTTTAAATCAATTTGTCCTAGTCCCATTCGCATTCATATCCATATACAGATAATTCTGAAGACTTGTGATTGTGAATCTTTAATAGCTGTGAAAATACTTGTAAGATTAATAACGGAAAACGTGAGGGGCGTGCAATCCATAACTGATGAACGAACAGTTCGCCTCCTATTATCTGTTTCATGGGACCCACGTTTTCGTTACAAATCTTACAAGTACTTTCTTAGTCGTTAAAAACTGACAATCACCAATTTTCGGAACCACCCATATGGAGTTAGGAATCTGTATAGTGCTAGGAAAAATTATTTTAAATTTCTTAGTTTGATTTAAAAATTGTATAGTAAATATATAATTTTATTTAATAATTGTGGAATATACAGAGTGGTCTGTAGCAGTCTGAAAAGCATCTAAGAGTATTGCAGCATAGGTTGAGTTGAGAAATAATTGTTAAGAAAAAAATTGTATACGTTGCGCCGTTTCCGAGTTAATTAGCATTTTAAGTCAGCCAGCCAGGCTGTGGCGCGCGTAAACTCGAGCAGCCCGCCGGAGACGGAGTCGCCAAAAGTGTACTTCGTTTGTTTTTCTAAAACCACACAAGAAAGCGATACAAAAACTGGACATGGGACGGTAGTAAGGAAAGAACTTGAGCCAAAGGCTGAGCAGTCTCGTGCTCTATCGTCTACGCCATGAGGACCACTGAAACTAATTGTGTCTGGCGAGCCGCTTGAATTTGCGCACGCAACGGCTGATTGACTAACTTCAGTGTTAATTAATTCGGAAACGGCGCACCGTATAATATTTTTTTCGTAACAATTATTTCTCAGCACAACGTCCAATGCAGTACCCTTACAAGTTTTTCATACTGTTTCTGACAACCTTGTATACAGGGTGTTACAAAAAGGTACGGCCAAACTTTCAGGAAACATTCCTCACACACAAATAAAGAAAAGAAGTTATGTGGACACGTGTCCGGAAACGCTTAATTTCCATGTTAGAGCTCATTTTAGTTTCGTCAGTATGTACTGCACTTCCTCGATTCACCGCCAGTTGGCCCAATTGAAGGAAGGTAATGCTGACTTCGGTGCTTGTGTTGACATGCGACTCATTGCTCTACAGTACTAGCATCAAGCAAAATAAATCAAATGGCTCTGAGCACTATGGGACTTAACATCTTAGGTCATCAGTCCCCTAGAACTTAGAACTACTTAAACCTAACTAACCTAAGGACATCATACAACACCCAGCCATCACGAGGCAGAGAAAATCCCTGACCCCGCCGGGAATCGAACCCGGGAACCCGGGCGTGGGAAGCGAGAACGCTACCGCACGACCACGAGACGCGGGAAGCAGCAAGCACATCAGTGCGTAGGATCAAGAGGTTAGTGTTCATCACGAACGTGATTTTTCAGTCAGTGCAATGTTTACAAATGCGGAGTTGGCAGATGCCCATTTGATGTATGGATTAGCAAGGGGGAATAGCCGTACCGCGGTACGTTTGTATCGAGACAGATTTCCAGAACGAAGGTGTCCCGACAGGAAGACGTTCGAAGCAATTGATCGGCGTCTTAGGGAGCACGGAACATTCCAGCCTATGACGCGCGACTGGGGAAGACCTAGAACGACGAGGATACCTGCAATGGACGAGGCAATTCTTCGTGCAGTTCACGATAACCCTAATGTGAGCGTCAGAGACGTTTCTGCTGTACAAGGTAACGTTGACCACGACACTGTATGGAGAGTGCTACGGGAGAACCAGTTGTCTCCGTACCATGTACAGCGTGTGCAGGCACTGTCAGCAGCTGATTGGCCTCCACGGGTACACTTCTGCGAATGGTTCATCCAACAATGTGACAATCCTCATTTCAGTGCAAATGTTCTCTTTACGGATGAGGCTTCATGCCAACGTGATCAGATTGTAAATTTTCACAATCAACATGTGTGGGCTGACGAGAATCCGCACGCAATTGTGCAATCACGTCATCAACACAGATTTTCTGTGAACGTTTGGGCAGGCATTGTTGGTGATGTCTTGATTGGGCCCCATGTTCTTCCACCTACGCTCAATGGAGCACGTTATCATGATTTCATACGGGATACTCTACCTGTGCTGCTAGAACATGTGCCTTTACAAGTACGACACAACATGTGGTTCATGCACGATGGAGCTCCTGCACATTTCAGTCGAAGTGTTCGTACGCTTCTCAACAACAGATTTTGTGACCGATGGATTGGTAGAGGCGGACCAATTCCATGGCCTCCACGCTCTCCTGACCTCAACCCTCTTGACTCTCATTTATGGGGGCATTTGAAAGCTCTTGTCTACGCAACCCCGGTACCAAATGTAGAGACTCTTCGTGCTCGTATTGTGGACGGCTGTGATACGATACGCCATTGTCCAGGGCTTCATCAGCGCATCGGGGATTCCATGCGACGGAGGGTGGATGCATGTATCCTCGCTAACGGAGGACATTTTGAGCATTTCCGGAACAAATTGTTGGAAGTCACGCTGGTACGTTCTGTTGCTGTGTGTTTCCATTCCATGATTAATGTGACTTGAATAGAAGTAATAAAATGAGCTCTAACACGGAAAGCAAGCGTTTCCGGACACACGTCTACATAACATATTTTCTTTCTTTGTGTGTGAGGAATGTTTCCTGAAAGTTTGGCCGTACCTTTTTGTAACACCCTGTATATGGTGGCGGGTAAGAACTGCCAATTCACATCTCTATTAAAACAAACAGTTCTAAATGTATAGCATGTAGGCATATTTACATACGAATTTAAAATGATTCCCTCTACGCCATTAAAATTAACTACGATCCATCGAATGTAAAACTAAGGAAATGGCCAAACAATGGCGTGATTCTAATGCGGTATGCAGGAACATGCGCTCTTCCGGACGTTGACAATTTCTCCGACCATGAAGCTCCTGAGTTGACTTTACGAAATAGAGTAATTTTTGTTCTATTCCCCCCTCCAAGGAAAGATTTGGAAACAGAGAGCGTCGTCCTCACTGCAGTCAGATACGCCGATACTTGGCTACGGTGGCGGACCTGAATGCAGATCTATACCCTGCGAACCTCCTTGTAATACATAGATGAGGGTATTTTCCATTGTATCACGTATTACGCTTTCTTCACGTTTCACTCGAGTTTGGATTGCGGGAAGAATGATTGCTTAAATGCGTCTACTTGCGAGTAATTGACAAATTCTTCTTTTGGCGATATAGCATACTGCTAAGTTCCTCACTTAGTAACAGTAGTCGAAACTTAGTACTTCAGTATCGGAGGAATAGTTAGCATCTATCTTCAAGTATCTACCAGTCCAGACTTGTCAGTGTCTCCGTGACGAACTGCCACGAGTCAAAAGAGCTGCGATCCTCAGCACTGCTCTTTTTTGTGTACGTTCAGTATTCCCTGCTAGTCATATCTCAAAATGGCTCTGAGCACTATGGGACTCAACTGCTGAGGTCACTAGTCACCTAGAACTTAGAACTAGTTAAACCTAACTAACATAAGGACATCACAAACATCCATGCCCGAGGCAGGATTCGAACCTGCGACCGTAGCGGTCTTGCGGTTCCAGACTGCAGCGCCTTTAACCGCACGGCCACTTCGGCCGGCCTAGTCATATCTGGCATGGGACTTACGCACTTGAATGATACTGTATAGAGAAGCCATTTTCTGTGTAAACTCTCTTCGTTTTCTCAGTTTCTTACCAATGATCTGAAGCCTGTCATCTGCTTTACCTAAGACAGCCGTAGTTTGTCAACATGTTCCTGCGAAGAAATAAGTTTTTTCTTTCACTCGTTGATGTATGGCACCACTTGTTTATCAGTCTTATTGATAGTGTAAATCTTTCTATCGGTTTCAGTTGACTTTTTGTACCGGGTGGTTACAATCAAAAAGCAATTACTCACGGAGGTTCAGAATGGGCTGAAATTATCCCATGGGAGAGACACTTTGTAGATATACTCAAACGTTAATGGGGAACTAATTAGTACTGAAAAAAAGCACTTCCAATTTTGGACACTAGGTACAAATCTGGCGCTGTACAACGCCTCGTCGACGTCGCCGACGCTCGTACTGAACAAATTGCTTAAGATTCGGTTAATAATGAAATCAGTGTTACGCCTTTCTCACTCGGACGTTTTCCTCCTAGTCCAGTTCCTAAATCATTTTGTACGGAAATATTTTTCTGTACGTCTTTCTCGAATTCACAGCGTCAGATTTGCACCTGGTGGCCAACATTGGAACTAATTTTTTTCCATCGTAAAGTGGTTCCGCAGTAATGCGCGCCATGCGACGTTACAGTCCGCACTGAACCTGTCAGTAGCAGCACTTTAATTATAGCCACCAGGTATGTTAGTAACCACTGTTGTTACAATTTCCTCATGTTCGCTAATGACAGTTTCAACGTGGACATTGTCAAAGAGTTCAGTTCTATTTTTTGTCATTAGATCTAAAATATTTCCACCAGACGTGATTTTGGATCTGTGTCTTCTGTTTAGCTTTACAACGAAGGTATTAAGTACTATTTCGCCGGACGTCTCCTCACGCCCGTCACATACCAGACTGTAGTCACCCCTCACCAGTTAATGGTGCTCTTCCAGGCGTACCGCAGACTTGTTTTCCATATTGTGCACAACATTTAGACGACCTGTCTCGATGGAGTCCAGGCAGCAAATAAAAATAACAGCAGAACCGCTGCATCTGAAGACGACAACTGGGCCAGTCGTTCAAAAATTTTGAATAATATGGAAACAACAGCTCGATTGTGTACCTGGAAGTACACCATTAATCAATTACGCCATGAAAATCTGAGAGATCACGTCCTAATCAGTTATCAGACGATTAAAGTCTCCTCCAATGACAGAGGAATGACGGGAATATACATACTAACGAACTGAGGTTTCCTCTACAATTTTCCGTTGTACCTTGCCGTAAGCCTGGCGTTCGACAGAAATATCCAGTCACAAGTTTATGGCCAACCTTGATGCCGAGTCTTGCCCAACAATTTCGCAAGCAGCTTCAATTTTTAACTCGTTGGATTTGAGTTCTTGTCCGTAGCAATAAATACACCACTTGCATTTTCCATTATCCTATTTTTTCCATATTCTCTGAGATTTATTCCAAAAATCTCACTGCTATCAAGATCGTGGTTTAGTCAGCTTTCTGGTCGTTGTATTGTATGAACTCAACTGATTTTTAGGGGTACATCAAACTTGGGATCTTTGTTGCATTGAATGTGATATATTAATTAATTCGTTGTCAGGCAATATACAGCCTCTTAATTGCAACTGGCTGTAAAAAACATTGTTTGGCACCCTGAATTGTCTGAAACAGAACACTCCTAAAACTCTAATCAGATGTAATAATATTGATGCAATATGACCTACGCAAATCACAAAATATCAGGTCTTATGGCTCAGTGAAATGCAGCGACATAGAAAGCTTTTTATGTCACTAAGAATTGTAAGTTCTCCAATCTTCCAATAAATTCTGGCGTTATTTGGTGGGCAACACAACAGAGAACTGGACGTGCAACCGAATTCATTAACACACCCATACCAGTAAATTGACTGAACGTGTCGGGCATCAAATAAAGCAGAAAATTGCGCACGAAATTGTAGTTTGTCACAAGTATGTTGTACGCTGTCTAAATCTAGCGTGACTGTTGAGTGAATGTAGGTTATGAGCCAAAGCAATTCCTATCTGCAGGGTTGAGTCAGTTGACATGGTATAAGCAATCAGTCTACTAAACGTAAAAGACAGCAGATAACTGATCCATACTATAAGCTGAAATAATTCAAATACGAATACTCGATGTCTTAAAGTTGTCAGCAAGAACCAACTTTCCAAGTATTTTCAGTATTCAAATGGTTCAAATGGCTCTGAGCACTATGAGACTTAACTTCTGAGATCATCAGTCCCCTAGAACTGAGAACTACTTAAACCTAACTAACCTAAGGACATCACACACATCAATGCCGGAGGCAGGACTCGAACCTGCAACCGTAGCGGTCGCGCGGTTCTAGACTGTAGCGCCTAGAACTGCTCGGCCATCCCGGCCGCCTATATTCATAATTACATTTCGGTTTACATCGAAGAGTATAGTAATATCTCAGTTACTTTCGATAATTTTATCATTTTGTCATAGTAACTCCACTGTTCGAATAACGTTTCATAAATCTGATCTTGTCTACATATGTTCAAATGTGTGTGAATTTTATGCACTACTTAAACAAACTCATGCGGTGAACAACACACACGCACACCCATGCCCGAGGGAAGACTCGAACCTCCCGCGGGAGGGGCCACGCATTCCGTGACATGGCGCTTCAAACCACGCTGCCACTCCGCGCGATAGATCTTATCTACAGATATATTGCTTAGTAGCCAGTATTACAGGAGACATGGATTTACGAGGGCTCTAGCCGTATTACCAACGCACCTAAAAGAGCGCACTCTTTGTTACTGGGAAAATAAAGTCACTGACACTTGTCTTAGTGTACGAAGAACGATGGGATCACGTAAACAGTTGCTCTGTACAAACTAAGTATGAGCTTCAGTTGCAAGAACTGTTCAGGTCATTAACATCTATAGACAAACAATAAACTTCATCACCGGAAGTACGTGGTCGTGCTGAAAAGTGATGTTGCCGTTTTTTTTATACGAAAACTCCTTAAAACTTTTTAAATAAAACAAATGTTATTAACATTCTACATCCATATTCTTCATGGCTACATATTTATTTCTCAACATAATCACCCTGCTGACGAACATATTACTGCCAACAAGAGTGACGGAGTCACAACTTCAACTCAAAAAGTGGTTCAAATAGCTCTGAGCACTATGGGACTAAACTTCTGAGGTCATCAGTCCCCTAGAACTTAGAACTACTTAAACCTAACTAACCTACAGACATCACACACATTCATGCCCGAGGCAGGATTCGAACCTGCGACCGTAGCGGTCTCTCGGTTCCAGACTGTAGCGCCTAGAACCGTTCGAGCACTTCGGCCGGCCAACCTCAACTCAGCTTGCACCGCTTCAGCACTACCAAAGTGAAGTTCTTTACGTTTTAGAAGCAGATGAAAATCTGATGGTGCCAAATCGGGACTGTATGGGGGGTGATCGATGGCAGGGAACCCAAGGCGTCGAATTGTTGCAAATGTCTCAGCAATCTTGTGTGGTCTGATATTTTCATGCTAAAGGAGAGGGTGCTCCATGTGTGAACGAACTCTATGAATTCGAAACTCGATTACAGCACGCTATTTCTCAAGAACCGATATAGTTAAACTACTGGCCATTAAAATTGCTACACTACGAAGATGACGTGCTACAGACGCGAAATTTAACCGACAGGAAGAAGATGCTGTGGTATGCAAATAATTAGCTTTTCAGAGCATTCGCACAAAGTTGGCTTCTGTGGTGACACCTACAACGTGCTGACATGAGGAAAGTTTCCAACCGATTTCTCATACACAAACAGCAGTTGACCGGCGTTGCCTGGTGAAACGTTGTTGTGACGCCTCGTGTAAGGAGGAGAAATGCGTACCATCATGTTTCCGCCTTTTATAAAGGTCGGATTGTAGCCTATTGCGATTGCGATTTATAGTATCGCGACATTGCTGCTCGCGTTGGTCGAGATCCAATGACTGTTAGCAGAATGTGGAATCGGTGGGTTCAGGAGGGTAATACGGAACGTCGTGCTGGATCCCAACGGCCTCGTATCACTAGCAGTCGAGATGACAGGCATCTTATCCGCATGGCTGTAACGGATCTTTCAGCCACGTCTCGATCCCTTAGTCAACAGATGGGGACGTTTGCAAGACAACAGCCATCTGCACGAACGGTTCGATGACGTTTGCAGCAGCATGGACAATCAGCTCGGAGATCATGGCTGCGGTTACCCTTAACGCTGCATCACAGACAGGAGCGCCTGCGATGGTGTACTCAGGGACGAAACTGGGTGAACGAATGGCAAAACGTCATTTTTCGGATGAATCCAGGTTCTGTTTACAGCATCATGATGGTCACATCCGTGTTTGCCGACATCGGGGTGAACGGACATAGGAATCGTGTATTCGTCATCGCCATACTCGTGTATCACCCGGCGTGATGGTGCCATTGGTTACACGTCTCGGTCACCTCTTGCTCGGATTGACTGCACTATGAACAGTGAACGTTACATTCCAGATGTGTTACGACCCGTGGCTCTACCCTTCATTCGATCCCTGCGAAACCCTACATTTCAGCAGGATAATGCACGACTGCATGTTGCAGGTCCTGTACGGGTCTTTCTGTATACAGAAAATGATCGACTGCTGCCCCGGCCAGCACATTCTCCAAATGTCTTACCAGTTTAAAACGTCGGCCAATGGTGGCCAAGGAAATGTCGTCACAATACGCCAGTCACTAATTTTGATGAACTGTGGTATCGTGTTGAAGCTGCATGGGCAGCTGTACCTGTAAACGCCATCCAAGCTATGTTGGACTCAATGCCCAGGCGTATCAAGGCCTTTATTACGGCCAGAGGTGATTGTTCTGGGTACTGATTTCTCAGGATCTATGCGCCCAAATTGCGTGAAAATGTAATCACATATCAGTTCTAGTACAACATATGTGTCCAATGAAATTCTCTTTTTATCATCTGCAATTCTTCTTGGTGTAGCAATTTTAATGGCCAGTAGTGTATATTACACACCGCCATGTTAGACGATAGAGTTCGGAGACATTTAGCGGCAGGTTCAAATGGGTCCAAGCACTATAGGACTCAACATCTGAGGTCATTAGTCCCCTAGACTTAGAACCACTTAAACCTAACTAACCTAAGGACATCACACACATCCATGCGCGAGACAGGATTCGAACCGGCGACCGTAGCAACAGCGCGATTCCGGACTGAAGCTCCTACAACCGCTAGGCTACAGCGGCCGGCCTTAGCAGCAGGGGCTAGAAATATCTTGACACGAAGAACAAGGATGTAAAATGTTAATAATGTCCATTTTATTAAAAAATCTGTAAGATTTTTCATATAAAAAGTTCGAAGGCATTATGTTTCAGCACGATCTCGTATTTCTTAGGTTTGGCCTACAACGAAGATCCTGTTCCCACGTGCAACAAGCGGGGGTGGGCATCGAACTCAGTCCTTTGCGGCCGTACATTGTTGTATTGTCATCTGCAGCCGCCACAGCACAGTGCGGCTTGGGATCGTAGCAACCTTCGGTGGTAAACATTTCCGGCCAATGGAGTAGCTGTACCAGGCGCTGGTATTGTAGAAGTGGCACGCTAAACTGCGAGCTGGGCGTGCTGGTGGTCTGACCAGCAATAGCGGGCGACGAAAGAAATGGCATCCAGGAAGCGAACCCCAGATCACCAAGTCTGGCGGCACTTGGCGATGATAGAACACAAGTTTACTAGTGGCTACAACGGTCCTAGTTCGACCCTCGTCCCAAAGGAGCAGATTCGGAGTCTTGCGTTGGGAGGTCTTGTAGGACGAAGTGGCTGCTCCAGAGGATGACGGTAGGGACATGATGTTTCTCCAGTCAACACTGCTGTAGCCAGATCCAAAGTGATCGATGATTCGATGCCCCTTGCCGGCTGGGTGGCCCGTATTTTTACGCATCAATGTCAGGCACCTTGACATGCGGATGATCCAGGCCTCACGTGGCGCCTTCTGTGCAGTACAGCAGGAGCATCCTGGATTTCGGTAACACCACTGGTTGACGGTCGAATAGTCGAACTAGCGAATTGAAGGTGCCCACGATGGCAAAACACTGTGTCAGCCGATAACTGCAAGCAGCCGGATTATTGCTGTGATCGCCTGAAACGGCCGTTTCCGCTATATACAACGTGACAATTATTGAACTAAATGAAATAAAATCGTCATAACTTCTAAACAGTTTGCGTTAGGACGTTCAAACTGCACAGGTAGCCGCGGAGTATGATGGGAATTAGAATGCGCACTGTTGTTTGGTTAACCAAACGAAGCCAACTTTCATTTGGATGAGTTCGTCAACAACTAAAATTGGCGTATTTGGGGACTGGGAATCCGCATCTCGCCGTCGAGAAGTCTCTACATCCTCAACGGTTGACTATGTGGTGTGGAATGTCCAGTCACGGAATAATCGGTGCGATGTTCCTTAATGGCACGGTGACTACCGAACGGCACGTGACATTTTTGGAAGATAATTTCATCCCCATTATCCAAAGTGACTTTTATTTCGACAAGACGTGGTTCATTCAAGACGGAGCTGACCCCATAGAAGCGGGAGAGTGTCTAATGTGCTGGAGGAGCACTTTGGGGACCTCATTCTGGCTCTGGGGTACCGAGCTGCCACTGGTATGACCTTCGATTGGCCGCCACATTCTACGGATCCGAACAAATGAGACTCCTTTCAAATGGTTCAAATGGCTCTGTGGTCACCAGTCCCCTAGAACTTAGAAGTACTTAAACCTAACCAACCTAAGGACATCACACACATCCATGCCCGAGGCAGGATTCGAACATGCGACCGTAGCAGTCGCGCGGTTCCGGACTGCGCGCCTAGAACCGCTAGACCACCGCGGCCGGCTGAGACTCCTTTTTGTGGGTCTATATTAAAGATAAGGTGTACAACAATAACCCCAAAACCACTGCTGAGCTGAAAACAGCCATTCAGGTGTTCACCGACAGCATTGATGTTCCGACGCTTCAGTGGGTCACGCACAGTTTTTCGTTATTGGTCTGCGTCACATCATCATCAATGATGGCAGGCATATCTAACATGGAATAATACAAATCCGAATATCTGTAGTGACGTTTACATGTTGAATAATGTGTGTGCACGCCGTAGTTTGTAACTAATTCACGTTTTTTTCATGTAGTTCAGTTATTGCCACCCTGTATATAACAAACTGCCACCAACTATTGCAGGACAACTGGCGCATTATTTTTTTTCATTTTAGATAACACAGCAGCTTTATCACTTGCACTGTCACTGTATCTACTAGAAAAATAGCTATATCATTGCCAGGGTCGGCCGGAGTGGCTGTGTGGTTCTAGGCGCTACAGTCTGGAGCCGAGCGACCGCTACGGTCGCAGGTTCGAATCCTGCCTCGGGCATGGATGTGTGTGATGTCCTTAGGTTAGTTAGGTTTAATTAGTTCTAAGTTCTAGGCGACTGATGACCTCAGAGGTTAAGTCGCATAGTGCTCAGAGCCATTTGAACCATTTGAACCATTGCCAGGCAGGAATGATACTTCATGTTAGTGCAGGGTGGCTGAAATTAAAGTGACTGCGAAATTGCGCACCATCACGTACCCAACGTACTGATGAATATTTTCTGTCTTCTGCGAATTCTTGTAACTGGACGGACTGCACCACGTCACAGCAGAAGAAATGAAAATTTGAGGCTTAGAATGTTCCTGTCCCATGTCATTCAAATACTGCCACCAATTAAAATGCGCCCACATAGCTTGGGCGCTTTATGTCATGTATAATGGAAAATTCGTAAAGATAAGGCTGCAGGTCGGTTCTCATAATGTTCTGACATGACCATGTTTAAGTCCCTATTTCACAGCTAACCAGATTTTGTTGGACAGTTCTCCAGGTTCTCTGAAACTTTGGTAATGTTCTCAAGTGTTAGATCTCGCTTCGACCATTTTTCTAATGTTCTTAATATTATGTTGTAACAAAATGCCGAAAAAATATCGGACAGTTTTATTTTCACTATCTTGTAGTTGAGCTTGCCTCCTTTTGGAGGAGACTGGCAGTTCAGTATCAAATTGACCAAACAGCACCATTGTAAACACTTCTGAGTAAATCGTCAGCAGTATTTGAATGCACAGTAAGTAACATCTACACTTCTGGATCCTGTGGGGTCGAGCTTCTCTAACCTTCTTTCACGCGCAGTTGGCAGTCTAGTTAAAACTTAGCAAAATATTTAAGGTAAGGACCATTAGAAACGAATCAGTCAGGCCTTTTTTGTGGAATATCACAAAGTCGAGAAAATATCTGAAAAACAATGATGATAACTAAGTTGGAATAAAACTCACGTGTATCAAAAATTACACGGTTTTTCCTATCGAGCTTTTCGTGTTTCAGCTTCATAAATTGAATATACAGGCTTAGACAGAGTACACACGATACGTGCTGTTTCGTTTACCCTTTTTTTAATAATTCTAACTAATGACACTGGTAGTGCAGTGGCTGTAGGCAATTGTCCCCGTGCGTCGGAACTGACGATACAGTTCCATCAATCCCTGTAAAATATTTACACTCTCATTGAACAGACTGACGCCCGCTGGTGGCCTCTCCTGTACCCTGCAACAAGTCGGTTTCAGACCACCTGCATCATGCACAAGAAAGAAGCTAAATTAAACGCAGCATATTGAAGACGCTTCAGAGTTCTTCAGACTAATACGAGTAGCTGTTGTTTACCTGCCGCCAACTTGTGATACCATCAAAACCAGAAGACTATTTGTTAAATTACTAGGCAACTGAAGAAGCGGAAGGGTTTAAAAACATTCCATCACAAGCAAGTGTTGTTGTTGTTATCGTCGTTGTTTTCATACGAATAAAAGGCCAAGCGTCTCATTGTATAAAGTAATTCGTGGTTGCTGATAATCTGAACCTAGCAGTTCATGGAAATTATTCTATTAAGACAAATAAAAGACAGCCAGTCTTCGTTTTATCACGAATTCTACGTGAAGCATAGTAATACTTGCTTTTTATTTCCTAAATAGAGAAGGTTCACGGAAACTGGAAATGACATACACCTGAAGAAAGAAGGAATAATGTCTAACGTCTTGTCGATGGCGAGGCACCGGCCGGGGTGGCCGAGCGGGTCTAGTCGCTAGAGGCTGGAACCACGCGACAGCTACGGTCACAGGTTCGAATCCTGCCTCGGGCATGGATGTGTGTGATGTCCTTAGTTTAGTTAGGTTTAAGTAGTTCTAAGCTCTAGGGGACTGATGACCTCAGAAGTTAAGTCCCATAGCGCTCAGAGCCATTTTGATGGTGATGTTATGAGAGAAGGAGCAGAAAATAGGGCTGTGGAAAAGAATCGTCCAATTCCAACTCAGAATAACAACCTGCACTCACGGAGCTGACTTTGAGTGAAAAATTATTATAGGCTTCAATATTTTGTAGTTGTATAGGCCTAAATACTTTCAAAAGAAGGCCACAGCACTTAACAGTCCCTTGCGCAAACACTCCGACTCAAAATGGGCGACCGCGCCAGAATGGTGCAGGACTGGGATTCAAATTTCAGTGCAGCCACTCTCATACAAGTTTTGTTGGTTTCACTAAAGCTATAACGGCAAATTTGAGGATATTTTGTTCAAAAAGTACACAATAGAGTTCCATCCCTATTTCTGTCCTATCCAACCTCGTCTTCGGCCTGTAACCACCTTACTGTCTTTCACCTGGATGTTAAATTCGACATTTTCTTCACTCCCTCCATCCTCCTTTTTCTAAAATGGGAGTGTACACCCCCGCCATACTCATAAATTTTCTTGTGCTTCACGTCTCAGCAACAGAAGGTACAGTCTGGAGTCGCGCGACCGCTACGATCGCAGGTTCGAATCCTGCCTCGGGCATGGATGTGTGTGATGTCCTTAAATTAGTTGGGTTTAAGTAGTTCTAAGTTCTAGGGGACTGATGACCTCAGCAGTTAAGTCCCATAGTGCTCAGAGCCATTTGAACCATTTTTTGAACAGAAGGTGGTCACATTGTGTTGTGTCACTTTGTGCGTGGAAATGAAACTGGAAATTGTATTAAACGAATGATGTCGCATCACCACAAGATGAACCACCGGATGTCAGTTCCTTAAAGGAGCACGAGCTCTGTAGATGGTGCAGGACTGGTAAAAGTAGATTATGTAGCCCTCCACAGCGGACGAATGCCACGGGAGTGAAATGGAGTTGCCACGACCGCTACGTGAATGAATTTGCCTGAATACTTTTTTTTTTTATCAGAGCGGTCTGTCGAACATGTCGACAAGGAATGGAGCATCATTTGCAGTCATGCAACACGATGCAAAATATCCTCATCGACAGGGCCTCGAGGTAAGTGCCACACCTTGCCAATGACAGTCGAATTCAAATCTGATGGAATTGCTGCTGTCACTGAATGCAAGTCAGCCGGCCACGTGGCCGAGCGGTTCTAGGTGCTTCAGTCCGGAACCGCGCTGCTCCTACGGTCACAGGTTCGAATCCTGCCTCGGGCATGGATGTGTGCGGCTGGCCCCGGCGGAGGTTCGATTCCTCGGGCATGGGTGTGTGTGTTTGTCCTTAGGATACTTTAGGTTAAGTAGTGTGTAAGCTTAGGGACTGATGACCTTAGCAGCTAAGTCCCATACGATTTCACACACATTTGAACCTTTTTCTTTTTTTTTTTTTGCATCGATGTGTGTGATGTCCTTAGGTTAGTTAGGTTTAAGTAGAGGTCATCAGTCCCCTAGACTTAGAACTACTTGAACCTATCTAACCTAAGGACATCACACATATCCATGCCCGAGGAATGATTCGAACCTGCGACCGTAACAGCCGCGCAGTTCCGCACCGAAGCGCCTAGAACCGCTTGACCACAGTGGCCGGCAATAGAAAGGCAATGCTGCGCCACGAACAAGTACAGGCGTGGATTTGGGGAATTCTTGTTACCCTCGCGCAGCTACGGCTGGAAGACAATAGTTGAGGGACCGACTGGCACATCGGATGGCAGGCGCGGCGATGCTGATATTTTGCAAATGATTGTGACAGGCAGGTTTACGACACCGCTCGCAGGCTATAAGGCCCGTCCTGGCGGGCACTGTATACAAATGTGAAATAATTAGAGCATCACAGGGCACTGATATACTGTGAAGGACCCATACGTTACAGGTACAAAATGGTTCGAATGGCTCTGAGCACTATGCGACTTAACTTCTGAGGTCATCAGTCGCCTAGAACTCAGAACTAATTAAACCTAACTAACCTAAGGACATCACACACATCCATGCCCGTGGCAGGATTCGAACCTGCGACCGTAACGGTCGCCCAGCTCCAGACTGTAGCGCCTAGAACCGCACGGTCACTCCGGCCGGCTTGCAGTTACAACATCACCTAGTGATCTGTGTGTAGGGGCCGAAGCGAACTGAGGAAAGCTGACGTGGTAATTATCAAAGAGCACTTCACTTTTCCTCTCCAGAGGAACTACGTCAGACTCGTAGAGAACAGATGTAAAAATAAACAAGTACGGAGGCTCAAAGCGAGCAGTCGAGGCCCCATTGTGTCTGCATCTAGAACCGGAGAGAATAACGATTGTTGAAGTTGCAGGCCAACTACGACGAGCCTTCTGTGATGGCCGGCCGCAGTGGCTGAGCGGTTGTAGCCGCAACAGTCTGGAACTGCGTGACTGCTACGGTCGCAGGTTCGAATCCTGCCTCGGGCATGGATGTGTGTGATGTCCTTAGGTTAGTTACGTTTAAGTAGTTCTAAGTTTTAGAGGACTGATGACCTCAGCAGTCAAGTCCCATAGTGCTCAGAGCCATTTGAACCTTCTGTGATGGGTATCAGCGGCCAACCGGCCCGCCTGACGCGACCTCCAAGCTCCGCTGTACAGACGCGTCATTGTTAAAGCGGGGCGGGGCGGGTCGCACTTTGGAGGTGCACCGGCGCGAGAAGCGGACGGGCTGCTAGCCTCTGCTCTCTGGGTGGCATCGTCGAGCGGACTGCAAGCTGCCGTCCGCAGGGGCGAGGCTGTGTCGCGGCGTCGCACGTACAGAGTTGCCTGCGGGCACTGAACGAGTTGTCCTGGGCGGACGGCCGGAGCTACTAAGGCTCACTACAACGACGGCCGTCGGTTGCTTCAATTCGGCGCTCTGCATGGAGTCAACGAGTCGCGCTTGAGGAAGCAGTGAGCCGTGTTCCTGGCTATCGGGCGCAGCTAACGCACGCGGCGGCCACGTAGCCGTAGCGTGAATAGGAGCGCTACGTGCGCAAGGCTGGGCGACCGGGCGCCGACATTGCAGACCCCGCATTTGCGACTGGCGCTGACCCACGCACGCTGCGTTGGGCCGTTGCCGAGTTCAGCGGAAGGCCTGCTGTGTATCCTCGATGTAATCAAGTCCATTACACGATTCGGCGTGAGTCTTCCCTCTCTCCCATACCATATCTCTCTGTCGTTCTGACATACTACAACTCCCTGAGCTCGGGGGTTGTAACAGTTTCGTGTCAGAAAGTGGTCGTTTCGCTTTCGAGCACAATACGTTCCGTTGCAAAGTGTCCGTCAAAATCCAACATTACGTTTTGGTGAGTGGTGAGTGAGGCAGTGACACTTGACGTAGGTACAGGCTCAGAACAATGTGGTGCAGTGAGTCTAAGTTTTATTTATATTACTTTTTATCTTTTATCTCGTTGTCAGAGTTGTGTGGGTCAGGGTACAAGATGTTTAGAGTTACTTTTGTGAAGACACAGGAACCCATGGACTTATCTTTGTTCAGAAGTAATGGTGGACGTAATTATTTAGTGCCAATGAGGTGTCCGTTTCGCAATTTGGTCATGATTTGCCGTGTAGCATAGCTGTAGCAGCTGTTTGTTCTGTATGTAGGGGTACTGGCTGATATGTCTGCGTATAGAGAAGAAACTAACGATCAGAGTCCGAAAACAATGTATTGGACTGCTCATTTAACCAAAACAAATTCTCCAAGTATAGCACCAACACAAAACAGTGATCCTTCTTCGAATCACAACTACATACAAGAATCATATAGAAATCAACTGAAATAGTTTCCTACTAGTCACCGCCAGAGACTTCTCCGATATACCAAGCCTAATCCAGAGATCAGCGAGAAGATCCAAGCCGGGCTGCCGGGGCGGCAGCTATCCACGTCTGCTGGCGGTCGATGAACCGCCGATGTGCGGCCGAGCGCCGGCCTTTATAGAGCTTCGGCGGATGAGTACCTCGGAACTATTTTCCATCACATAGTTTGACGTGTGAAAATAGTTCCGGGATCTGCAGCGGCCTCTTCCTTATGTTTATGTGGGCCAGTAGTGGCCCCTGGTGGCCGCTGGTGTCTTTGCTGTGTTGTTGTTGTTGTTGTGGCCGTTCATCAATATTGCCTGTCGGTTGTGTAGTGTTTCGGTGTGCCTGCGAAGTGGGCAACCCGCGGCTGCAGTCTGTCAGTTTGGTTGCTGATACTGTAGGCGCCGTGATGTCTGGTGCAGAAGGGCACAGCACTGGTCATCTGTCTAGTAATTGTACTGAGTGTAGATGGGCTTTGATTTGCCGGGGGAATTAATTTATGTTTACATTTTTTTTTTTTGTATAGCTGAATATGAGTTCGTGTTTTGTCTTTTTTCAAAAAAGAAAGTTGAATTAAGGTGGAAGAAGAGTACACAAAATGGTGGAAACACGTGATATTACTGCAGATGTAGTGGATGCTTTACCTCATCAGGTGCAAGCGTTAACAGAGCAGTTTGAGAGCATGAAGAACAGAAATTTCGAATTTAATCATGATTAGAGGCTCGTAAGCAGAGTCATAATCAGCAGCAGTCGGAGTCTCGGGAAAGTGAATCAGGATTGAAAGTGCGTTCTGTTGCATACGACTCGGCAGTGGTCGCACTGATTAATGCTTTCTCTGGCAAGGCAACGGAGGACATGACAGCTGTCGTTATGGATGTTAGGAACGCTGCGGAAGCGCATGGGTGGTCGGATGAATTAACCCTGTGCGTTGGTAATGTGCTTTTGGCGGGGGACGCAAAAGCTTATCTTGTCTACCACGAGACATTGAGTAAAGCTCATACGTTCCAGGACTGGATCGCGAGACTGTGCCAGCGGCACCAAAAGCAGAACAGTGCGCGATTTTTCCGGGAGCTATTAAGTACGTTGTCGATCCAGCGCTATGAGTCTGTGGAAGCATTCTCGGACAGAATTCGCAAGCTAAACGCAAAGACATACGTACAGAGCCAGGATATCGTTACAGGAGGCATAAAATAGAGCAGTGGGTCTTTTTTTTGGGATAAAAAGCCTACGACCCGCTTAGATACAGAAGTGATGACACGCTGTGCAGGACTTGACCATCATTTTGCAGGACAATGCTCAAGCATGTACAGTGCAAACTGTTATTGATTTGTTTGACTGATGGGGCTGTTAAGTGCTATACCACCTACTGTACTCCCCTGACTTAAGCATTCGTAGGTTCAACTCGATTTCTAAACTGAAGGAAACACTTCACGGCATTCGCTTCAGAACTGCTACAAATGTTTCGGGCAATAGACCGTGCTGCTCGAACTGTCAACAAAACTGGCACTGCTAAGAGTGTCCTACGACTTCCACATCGCTGGCAATAGGTTATACACAATGCTGGTGACTACTTTGAAGGTCACTAAAACTTTGAAACTCGTATCTATTTTGTACGAACTGTAAATAAATAGTTTCCATTATATATTACAGTTGGAAACAACGACAGCAGATGGCGATGTTTATTACATATGGACAGTGTTTACATTAGCACTATCGAGGTCAATAATGCAAGCACTACGTCTGATCCAGGTATCGAAAACTATGATCGACAGACTATGGTTCTGTCTTGCTGCCAGTGTGTTGATTGCAAGGAGGCCATTTGAGGGCCTGCAACCAACCTGGCTGACAAGGGGAAGGCCTCAGACACGGCCAACCGATTCGGCTCAGATTTGGCAGGTCGCTTGTATACAAACTAAAACGAAGGACTCTAAGATATTTTGGGTCAACACCCCCGCAACTTTGAGAAAATCACCGCTAAAGGTTATGACGAGCAACCAACTCAAAATTGCAGGGATCGATAGATAATTGTAAATAGAGAATTTTTCATCATCAGGTATGGGGTCCGCAAACGCAAAATTTTCAAGAAATCGAGGAAAGAACCTTTTACAGCTGTCGCTTCTGTACCCACATGGTAAACGCCTTTCGCCGACAGCGCCGATAGTGCAAAGGCCAAGGTAATTGGCTGGGAATCGGTAAACCTGGGATCGAATCTCGCAGAAACGTAGCGGATGTTATTCTTTTCGTTTGTATTTTTCCATATCTCAATTGATAGGGATAGGAGGGTTAATAAGGTAAGTAAATCAATAAGGAATGATAATAATGCTTATCTTATTAACCCTCCTATCCCTACTAATTATGATACGGAAAAATACAAACGAAAAGAAGAACATCGGCTAGGTTTCTTCGAGATTCAATCCCGGGTTCTCCGAGTCCCAGACAGTTACCTTGGCCGTTGGGCTCTCGGTGCGATCGGCGAAAGGCGCTCACCATTTGGGTACAGAAGCGGTAGTTGTAAAAGTTTCTTACCTCGATTTTTGGAAAAGTATGCATTTTCGAACCCTATACCTGATGATGAAAAATGCTATATTTACAATTATCTATCGATCCTGCCAATGTTGAGTTGATTGCTCGTCATAACCTTTAGGGGTAATTTTCTCAAAATTGCGGGGGTGTTGACCCAAAATATCTTAGATTCCTTCGTTTTAGGTTGTGCACAAGCGACCTGCCAAATTTGAGCTGAATCGGTTGGCCGTGTCTGAGGCCTTCCCATTGTGAGTGCTAAACACACTAGACCTACACCTGGAGCTATGTTGTAGGGTGCGACTTCGCATGACAGTAGAAGCATTCTCGTGGTTATCCCACACACCCTCACTGCAAATTTGTGCGTTAGTCTGATAATACAACTTGTACTGCCGTTCATGAACAGCATTACAGGCTCTGAGCACTATGGGACTTAACATCTATGGTCATCAGTCCCCTAGAACTTAGAACTACTTAAACCTAACTAACATAAGGACAGCACACAACACCCAGCCATCACGAGGCAGAGAAAATCCCTGACCCCGCCGGGAATCGAACCCGGGAACCCGGGCGTGGGAAGCGAGAACGCTACCGCACGACCACGAGATGCGGGCAACAGCATTACAGAGGGTGTTTTCCAACGAGATAACGTTCGTCCGTATGCCGCTGTTGTACCCCAATATGCTCTACAGAATGTCGATACGTTGCCTTGGACTGTTCGATCACTAGATCTGTCTCCAATCGAGTACATACGGGGCTTCATCAGTTGGCAACTCCATCGCCATCCATAACCAGCATTAACCATCCCTGAATCAATCGACGAAGTGCAAATGTTCAAATTCGTGTGAATTCCTAAGAGACCAAACTGCCGAGGTCATCGATCCCTAGTCTTACACACTACTTAAACTATCTTATTAAAGTAACTTATGCTAAGAACAACACACACGCCCATGCCTGAGGGAGAACTCGAACCTCCGGCGGGAGGGGCCGCGCAGTCCGTGACATCGTGCCTCAAACTGCGCGGCCACTCCGCGCGGCCGACACAGTGCAAGAGGCATGGAACTCCTTCCAATAAACTGACATCCGGCACCTTTCTAACGCAATGTATGCACGCTTGCATGCTTGCATTCAACTTTCTCGTTGTTACACCTGTTATTAATGCAGCAGCATTTCACACTTTCAATGGATTAAATGGTTCAAATGGCTCTGAGCACTATGGGACTCAACATCTTAGGTCATAAGTCCCCTAGAACTTAGAACTACTTAAACCTAACTAACCTAAGGACATCACACACACCCATGCCCGAGGCAGGATTCGAACCTGCGACCGTAGCAGTCCCGCGGTTCCGAACTGCAGCGCCAGAACCGCTAGACCACCGCGGCCGGCTTCAATGGATTATCTCACGCTTACATTAACGTGTGATCGTGCAGTGTTAATCACTTAAATATGTTACCTACACAGATATATTCCCGAAGTTTCATTTCTCTACATTAATTACTTTTTGATGTTGCGATTTTATTCTGTTAGTATATATTTCTCTTTCCCAGTAAAACTTCCAACACAGACATATTTTACGTTCACTCAGTCGCCGGGGAAATTACAACTAACGTAAGGTACTGTCTGAGCAACGACATGGTGTCGAGTTCGTTATGATTTAACGCGTATCAAAGCTACTGCATTCTGAATATATTGTATGCAATGTGATTTTGATAAAAGCACGTTTATTATCCAGTGACAGTTATTTGATGTCGTTTTTATATACAGAGAACGATCAAGAGTACTAGTAGTTGACAAGTTCCCACTCACAGAGAGTCTATGGTTCCACTGACACTCCTACACTTATCGTAGTCATACTACTCGGGAAGTTAATCTCGAAAAATAACTATTCACATTCTGGATTTTGAAAGGCGGTCTGTTCGGAATGTTGTCGGACCATCCTCTGGCCTGAATTGATTTAGCGCTCCGCTTCCCCGCCCATGTCCTTCCTTTGCGAAAGAACAGCACAATTCCGCGTTTCTTCTGCAACACCAACCAAACATTTTGGAACTGTGTATTTTGCCCTAATCACGCAACTCCAAGAACTTTTTCAGACTTTGTGTACCATGGAGTCACAGCTTATTTTATTTCCAATTTAATTACAGTTATTACACAAGAAAATTAGTTCTCAAAAATTACTCAGACTGCCATGCCTACGAAACCCATACTAAGGTTTTTCAAATATCATTTCGAATTTGCCAATAAGCGATGGTTTGCTATCGTTAAACTCGTATTGCATAATTTACCGTTGCCCAACGAGGAGTTCAAATGTCATGCTTGCATTTGCATGCGTAATTTCTTGGATGGGCTATCCTACCGCAGACTCGGGGATTTGCATGCGGTGGTCTCACTGTCGATTCCCGACGAGGCCAGCATTTGATCTGACGAGTAAAGAGAAGCATGACTGAAAGGGGCAGCCTCCATTGCGGTGAGCACACGGCGCCTGTAAAAGCCGAGTTGTTCGCGCTATGCCCACTTTGCTGATTGCACCTTTATCTTTGCCCTTTCAAAGCACACGACACTGCTGACCGCTATCTGTTCAGAGAGCTAGTGCTGAATGCAGCGATCGCGTGATGGAACTGTTTCAGCGTAATTACTAGTCCTAAAACAACGGAACAGTAGTTTCTGGTGGTCCGGGCAGCTATAAAGGAAAACGCGTTTAGTTCCAGCTAACCTAGGGAAGATGCAAATGATCCAACTTCGTCATCGAAATAGTTCTGCTGAGGGTCAAATATGGGTGATATTTGACGTAAATCTAAAGAATCGGAAATAAACTCAGTGGAATGTCATCAAATATACGTTTGATAACAAACACATTGCTCATTACAGCTGTCCACGTTCTCAGTAAAACTTTTCTGAGTTTGACTCATATACATCATTTCGGCTACATTTTGCAGCAGTTTTTACAACATTATGTCGGGTTCCTGTGACTTCAGAAGTCTCACTACAGGAAGATTCCCATTATGATTGCGTGAAAGAATGTGACAAAAGGAAACTGACTTTATTGATTGTAGTTTTCAACTTCTAAAGAAAGGCGAACAGCCATCGTAGATATAATAAGTAACTTAGCCCGTGTCACCTGAAAAGAAATATTACCGAGGTCTCCAAGCTAGCCGATGTAAAGAAGAATGGTAAAGGTCGTCCAGTATGCTTTCGGGCTCTTCTCTGCGCCGAACTGATTTAGCAGCTCAGCCTCACACCCATGTCCTTCCTTTATGGAAACCGCAGCACAAATCCGCATTTCTTTTACGTCACAGGCCGTTTTCCACATTGAAAATAAAACACACGTGCCCTTCCGCTGGCCATAATCCACAAGTAACAGTACTGCACAAGCGGAAGTAGCTTTTCATACAGTTATCACACTGTCAGTATACGCTATGAAATACCGGTTTCATGGCGATGTGCTGTCCCATTATTGATAACTTCTTCTGAAGGTACTCCTCAATTCCGTAGATGCCTCCAGATGTTAGTTAACATGTTCTTGTGAGTGACCAAGACACGCTAGCGCCCTCTGCAGTTTCCTCTAATCAAACGTTTAGCTGATCACGCCAGGGGCGTAACTTTACGCTTTACCTCTATCCTAATGTAATATTAATACGTGATTTGAATATTTTTTTCATGACCATTACTGACTGTCTGTCAATAAATACAGATTGCAACAGCTTTCAGTAGTCCCATGACGCTATTACTTAAATTCGATAGATGGTCAGTTAATGCTACTGAACATATTTTCCCTCAGTATGGGAATAGCTGTGTACCTTAATTCTGTGTGTTCCTCCAGGTCGTGAACACCCCACATAAATGACAAATCTAATGTCGAAAGAATATTGCGGCGATAGTTCCATTGCATTAACTTCACAATCGGTTTCTCGGAAATCAGTGAAAAAAAAAAAAATGGTTCAAATGGCTCGGAGCACTATGGGACTCAACTTCTGACCCATCAGTCCCCTCGAACTTAGAACTACTTAAACCTAACTAACCTAAGGACAGCACACACATCCATGCCCGAGGCAGGATTCGAACCTACGACCGTAGTGGTCACGCCGTTCCAGGCTGTAGCGCCTAGAACCACCGGGCCACCCCGGCCGGCCATATGTTTATGGTTTTCAGTCAAGCAATATGAAAAAGAGCAGTATTAATAGACATATTTTTTCTATCTTCGTTATTACATAGCTTCAGAAAAGGCATATTCCACTCTCTTCGATAAAAATAAATATTTTAATCAATGTGAGGTCATCCACTGGGTATTCCCCTGGAAATGCTATCAAACATCATAGTGGCTTATCTCCAATATTGCCAGCAGTTAATAAGAAAATTTCGTTGGACACAGAAAGCCGTACAAAGAATTCAGCGGACCATGGGCGGCGAGCCTGTGTGTTGTGCCAGCGAACATGTTTATAGGGCAGGCAAGCGGGCGAAGCAACACGATTACCCTGCCAGTATGGCTATGTCGGAGATTATGTAGCCTGTAATTCTGTCAGTATCTGTGTTCATTTGTACATCGGAGTTAGCTGGTGAAGCCAATAGTAACAATATTACTCCACATAACAGGCAGCCGTACAACAGCCCACTGTTGGTAGCAGGTGGGGTCAATACCAGCTCACATTGCAACACCTACATTCTAGACTCCTATTCCACGCGCGATTTATCACTTTCGGCATTTTACTTTTTTCTCCAGAGGTGTGAACTTTCTTGATGTCTAGTATATCACAACGGATTATTTTCTCGGATATGTATTAGAGTTGTCTTGTACTGAAAGAGATGTTGCACAGTAATACGTCTGGTTTTTCACATTCTTCGAGAAGTATATATAGTACACCAAGAAACACATGATGTTTTGGGTCGGTACTGAGTCTAGTGACTGATTTTAGACTCACAAGAAGGAATGCGTGCTAGAGACCACCATAAGCGGTTCTACTTCACGTTCTACATATTTAAGTAGTCTATAATATAGGGAAGCTATTTGGAATGTATCGTTAATTCTTCAGGTACGTAATTTTATAGTAAAATGCTATATATCTTTAGAATCATTTAAATAAAATGGGCCCGCCGCTCGTGGTCTCGCGGTAGCGTTCTCGCTTCCCGAGCACGGGGTCCCGGGTTCGAATTCCGGCGGGGTCACGGATTTTCACCTGCCCCGTAATCACTGGGTGTTGCTGTGTCGTCTCCATCATCATCATTCATCCCTATTACGGTCGGAGGAAGGCAACGGCATATCACTTTCTTTAGGACCTTGCCTAGTACGGCGGTGCGGGTCTCCCGCATCGTTCCCCTACGCTCTTTCGAGAAGCGTGGTACTTCATTTCCATTCCGTATAAAACGTCGGTCGCACATGATCTTGCAGTTCGAAACAGAGGAAGGTCTTTTACCACGTAACGTGTCATAGCTGGAAATGAACTGGGTCTCTTATATATCTTAACAGTGTTATCTGCCTTGGAAATGAGAATTTGTGTTAGTTTCCGGTAGTTCCCAATATTAGTCGGTTGGCTGAATCTGTGATACGGTGTGTCCGCAGCTCGTGAACGTGCGGTACCGTTCTCGCTTCCCGCGCCCGGGTTGCCGGGTTCGATTCCCGGCGGGGTCAGGGATTTTCTCTGCCTCGTGATGACTGGGTGTTGTGTGATGTCCTTAGGTTAGTTAGGTTTAAGTAGTTCTAAGTTCTAGGGGACTGATGACCATAGATGTTAAGTCCCATAGTGCTCAGAGCCATTTGAACCATTTTTGTGATACGGTGGTAGGTAGGGGTTGGAACGCACTGGATCAAGAGGAAGACAAAGTTCTCGTTGATACATTTGTTCCTTGGTTACCGCGCTTTGATGGGATCTTCTATGGTCTACAGAATTTACGCTTTACTGAGTGTGTAGTTAGGCATGCTGTACTACAGGAGAGGCGGTGCTATCGATGGAGAATTTTTTAGAGCCATCGTTCCTGACGTCTGCGTCATTGTCGTCATGGTATGGGTTGGTTGTTGTGGACCATAGGTGGCGACCCTGATATTTGCCTTGAAGGTCAGAAGGGCGGGAATTGTGTGTACCGTTTTGTAATGTTTGGGGAAGAAGCACCTGCATTCGCATAACCCCTGTTTCAAAAAACAGCTGCTGCTTCTCTAAAGGTAATACTATTGAGAGACATAATTCTGTTAATCTCCAAGTATTAGAGATACAGTGGACAGGTTGTGGATAGGGCACTGCGGCCTAGCTGCGCGGCGTGTCCGTGCGGTTTGCAGTGCCATGTCACGGACTGAGAGGCCCCTCCCGCTGGAGGTTCGCGTCCTCCCTCGGGCATGGGTGTGTGTGTGTGTGTGTGTGTTGTTCTTAACCAAAGTTAAAGTTAGGTTAAATAGAGTGTAAGTCTAGGGACCGATGACCTTAGCAGTTTGGTCCCTAGGAATTCACACACATTTGAGCGTTTTTGATAACTGTGACCTACGGCGCAATGAAAACAGGTTGGTTGACTGGCCCTCTCACAGGCATCAGGTCTGTGCGGACCTACACAGGATGCACATATTATGCTATTTCTGCACTGTTTGCTGCCGTGTCCAAATCTCAAAATATTATTGCACTGTAAAACACAAGGTACATACACTTCCACTGGACAGCGAACACCATGAATATAAAGAAAATTTAGTAGCTGCTGTCAGAACTGAAGTCGGTTTTGTGACCCTTACCCCATTCAGATTTATAATTTTACCAAATAGTTTAATGACAGTAACTTCGCGGCAACACGTCAGTTTCGTTAGCAGTTCGTCCATTGTAATGGTTCAAATGGCTCTGAGCACTATGGGACTTAACTTCTGAGGTCATCAGTCCCCTAGAACTTAGAACTACTTAAACCTAACTAACCTAAGGACATCACACACATCCATGCCCGAGGCAGGATTCGAACCTGCGACAGTAGCGGTCACGCGGTTCCAGACTGTAGCGCCTAGAACCGCTGGGCCACCCCGGCCGGCTCGTCCATTGCAGCTGAGGTTTCGACATTATTGATGATGACTTGTTTAGTAGTGAAGAACTTCGGAACAGAAGCCTTCAAATCTGCTTTGCCTACGAAAGAATTTTGAACCAAGGCCTCTGCAGTTAATCCTGATGTCTTCTCGATTTTCAAACAGTTTTTCCCTGCCACCATAATATTGATTATGTGCTCGAATAATGACGCACATTCCTGTCTAATTAGTTTCCCCAGAGCCTGCCTATATTTCTGACTCTACTTTCAATAAATAAGGTGAAAGGCCGTTTGTCGAAGATTGCGTATAGGTTAGCAGTGCAAGTACTTACACTGGGTGGCGTCGACAAGCAATACTTTCTCTATTTTATTTCGTTAGCCGTCGTGTCCTTCCTCCTCCGTGAGATCATATTGTCGTTTCTGGGAGGGCTGCAGGTCTCTTTTCTGTAGTCGCATCAACGGGTGGAAAATTGAGTGTATCTGTGTTATGGGACGTGATGGTTGGGTAATTCAATCACTTCACTCCTGGGTGCATGTAGTACACCAGTACCAATTTTGACGCTGAAGCAGTGAGGTTCCAACCGCCACCGTTCATGGTGGTGATTGCAGCGTAGTAAGAGTATTAAAGAGATATTAGAGACTGTCAAAGTATGTCAAACACCGGTACGAAACTATCATTCTTCCCACTTCGCGAGCGCTGGCCGAGTAGGAAGTGTTTACACTGACTTAGAGCGCCGATGTTGCCCCTTCCGCGTCTCTGAGCACACTGCTCCTTGAATCTAGTCAGCCACTGTCTATAAACGTGCAAAAGATACTTAAAACATGTCATCACAAGTCTTAAGTGTGTTTGAAGTGTCCTTCACAAGTTTATAAAGATCGATCGAGCAGTGGATGAAACTGGACACACTAGAAGAGCTGATGCAAATCACTGGCATTTCAGCACATCCACGTAAGCTTAGTAGGAGTAACAAGTTGTATGTTATGTACGTAAGAAAAGATTACGCAGCGGGTTTCCCATTCATAAATCGCATTTTAATTTTGATTGATTGTGATAAGGTCGTTTTATACCACGTGTGATAAGGAGCAACGTATAACAACACATGTGACAGCGGCGGGGTTGTGGCCTATATTACTGCCGTTTACCAGTCTACGATATTTCTGCTCCCTACTATCATGTCAATATGGAGTACAAGGGTATAGGAAGCACCTACTCTCCACCTTGAATGATCTCAACTTTCCCACGCGACTAGCACCCGAGAAGACATACATATTGTTCACTCGGTTGTGCACGATAGTCACGTCACTTCACGTAAAAAACGTAGCACCCCTGAACGTTAGTATTGCATGGGGGCTTAATTATTAATATAATGAAAATACTTTTTAAATTTTTTGTTTAGCTGTATGTCCGATTACGCTATGTCTCGTAAACGGTTGGCCCTGACTAGTATTATTACGCAATCTGACTGCATGGAACAACAACAAAGAATGAAATGAAAATTTTCGTTAACACAATTAATTAATTAAGTCCCCAGCAACTATAAAACCTACGAAGCCAACAAAGCTCAAGTGTAGCTGTTCTGTGTGTGGAAGTGTGATTCAACGTACACATCTGGCACGGTTCTTCTTCACTAAGACAAGATATTTTAACTATCATTTATACTGAAGTAATTAAAAAATAGAAATACTATAATTGCGTAAGGAAAGCAGAATTACACTCTAATACAAGAACACACGCCAGATACTTTGTTGACTGAACCTGTAATGACGCATTATTTAGGACACTGAAATAATGAGAAAAAAAAAGGAAAAGGAGTTTGTTACCTCATTTATATTGATGAAAATCACTCTAATCCTTACAATATATCTCCACACCGACTCTCTACTACCACACCTCAACAAGACTCTTCAGTATCACATCTCAGCAAGCACTGCCTACTAGCACATCTCAACAAACACTCTCTGCTACAAGTTCTTAACAAGCACTGACTTCTACGAGTTCTCTCCAAGCACTGACTTCTACGAGTTCTCTCCAAGCACTGTGGAGGCGGCAGAATAATACTCTTTGGCGCAATCTCTGGCGCAGTGGCTCAGTATAGCCACCTTTCATGTGCCCCTCCTCCACAGGCCAGAATTTGATGGTATTTTTGCCAGCATTGGTGGTGAAAATACCACCAAATTCGTCCACAAAAATACAGACAAAAATAAAAGATAATATTAATACCTAAATATCACATAATTAGTTAAAATTTTGGCTTTGCAATGACCTTTCAATAACCTAATATATGAAATACAGTAAGCAATACAACTTCTTTTCATACATGTGACTTTACATAAGAGTTCACACAATACACAAAAAATTAGTTTATACAAATGTTCACATAAAATGCTTTCTATGATTAGTTTATACGAAAAAAGACACCAACAGGTGACATCTTTTCAGTAGAACCAGTCCATCAGTGGCACCCAGTAAAGTTGAGCAGGTACACCCAGCAACAAGTCACATTATTTCAGTAAAAAGCAATCCATCAGTGGCACCCAGGAATGTTGAGTAGGTGCAGACAGCAAGAAGTAACATCATTTCAGTAGAAACAGTTCTAACAGTGGCACCCAGCAATGTTGAGTAGGTGCAGACACCGGCAAGTGACATCATTTCCATAGAAGTAGCTTCATCTGTGCACCCAGTAATGTTGAGCAGGTGCAGACACCAACAAGTGACTTCATTTCAGTAGAAGCAGTTCCATTAGTGGCACTCAGCAATGTTGAATAGGTCCAGAGAGCAGTCCATAATATTCACTATCACTGATCACACTGTTCATCAAAGTTTATAAGCAGAAATTAAACATGTCCTAGTGGCACCAATCATGTAGAAAAAGTACAAGTAACAGTCCATAATATTCACTATCACTGATCACACAGTTCATCAGCAGAAATTAAACGTTTCTAAGTGGCACCCATTATGTTGAAGAGGTGCAGGTAACAGTTCATAATATTCACCATCACTAATCAGACAGTTCAGGCATGAACAATAGTTTGAATACGCATACAAATGCTTTTACACACTAGACATATAAATTCTAATAAACACACAAATGATATCAGATAATTGTCATATTAACTATTACAAATACTCAAATATCAGTATACCTATAATATTTATGGGTGTCAGTGCAAGCCACAACAAACAAATAAAATAATATTTAGGAGATAGGTTGGTAGGATTAGGAAAGGAAAACACACAAAACACACTCACTCATCTTTCATCCACATTAAGTACTATTGTGTAACTGAATAGTGTTAACTGTGTAAATGCAATTCTGTCAAAATCTGATGTTCATCATGTGTATCAAGTAGTAGTGGCAGCAATGTATAACAGTCAATAATAGTTAAGTCAACGTCATAGTCATCATGTCAAGACCAATGTTTGCCAAGCCAGATCAAATGTACTGTTGTTGAACAACTGTCAGTGAGCCAAGATATGCAAATACTTCCTCTCTCCAAAAAAAAAGTTATATACTGCTTAGTGATTTAACAAAGTGTGTGTAGACAATCTTCCTTCCACTTTAGTGTTCTAGTCTGCTATCTTCATCCTCCTTGTTCCATAAGACCAACAAAAAAAAAAAAAAAAATATGCACCTCACTTACTTTACCTCTTATATACCAAAACTCCAATAATCATCAGCATCACATAATCTCAATACTTCAATAATACCTCTTACGTCGATACATATAAACCTTATTATCAATATCATTTACCTTACCTCTTGTCCACAAAAACTCCAATAATCATCAACTTCATATAATCTCAATACCTCAATAATACCTCTTCAATACGTCGATACATATAAACCTTATTGCCAATATCATCTCACTTCCATAACAACTCTTTCCTGTAGTCAGTCTCCTCGAACAAGTACAGATAAAATCCTAGTGCAAACTTCAGTTCATCATCCCATACAATCTGAAGACACATTGTCAACACACAACCTCTGTGTAATCCGTCTGACCCAAATCTTCTACTCATTATGAATTATAAACAACAGAAATGCATACATGACCTCTAACAGACTTAGTTCAAATAACTCTCAGTAATTAAGTACGATTACGGAGTGTGAATGGTCATAATATTTCACAGTGTGTACACCACATCAAGAATTATGGCAAACAGAAGCAAACATGTGGAGTATTTCTTGTGTCAAGTGTCACTTCCTATTTCAATTGCTCACGAAGAATGCAGTGTAATAATTGTTAATGGTCTAAACCTAGTAATGGTATATCATGTCGTTAGCTTCCTTCCTATTAGCATAAATTTATACAGCTTTCATAAAACCTCCAGCTCATGTGACTTCTATGAAGTTTCTTGTACTAATGTCGTTTATGTCGAATTATAGCAGTTCATTTTCTTATCTTAAAATATAAGGCACTGAGCGTAAGCAAAACAAGCAATAGCGAGTAAATATACCAGTAGAGAACAGAATGTCAACAAGTGGATGCAGCACAATTCTTATAACGAGGCTCTGCCAAGCGAACAATCTATAATTATTACAATAATGTGACCTAAACTCTATGTTCATACACAGTATATCAGCATTTCTATATACCAAATTAAAGAGTAGTTGTGACGACAAACAGAAATGTATAAGTATGCAATCCATACGCATAGCAGTAAACATATATCTTATGTAATAAACAGGTCATTAGCATCATATCAGCATAAGCAAATACATGTTCATATGTCATCTTAATAAGTAAACATGAAGGCGCAAGCAGATAAATCAGAAAGTATAACTTACATACCTAAACACATCAGCACAATTAATCAGGTGACAATTATAATTTAAATAAATAAGCACAGCAGGCACATAATTAAAAAATATGAAATCAGTGAAAAAGCAGTGCAGCCAAGCGATGCATAATATACACAAGTTACAACCCAGTTCATTAATAATCATTGTCAAAACAGTTAACGTACGCACAAGTAATTTCATAGAACATGAAATTAGCACAAAGTATGAATCACGTAATCGCGAGCAGCAAATTACGTCTAAAGTACGTACCTAAGTGGAAATATGTTACCTGAAAAAAATAAACTCAATTAATAGTTACCTTTTTAGTTTATTAGTTTCTTCTTGGAAATTACATTCTTTCTGAAAATTTCTCGATAGCAAGTCCTCTTAACGTCGGACACGCACAGAATTTACCTGAAGTTCTTAAATATTTTATAGAACCGTATCCTGAAAAATACTGAACGTTAATAACATAATTCATCACGTCACTATAGCTTTATACTGAATTTAATCGGAGAAATTAAACTGTGTATTTGTTTACGGCTGTCAGTGCATTCGCACTGAGCGCTCGATCAGCTGTAGGCGCGTGACGTAGGAAGCAATTGTTTGCGGTCAACGACTGCCTTCTGCGGCCCGCAGACTTGACTGTTGCTTTGAGTATGTGCCGCCGCCAAAACACAGCGCGGTATCCTTGTATTCTCTGCATGTTTACATGTAGCTGTTAGTTTCTCACAAGTATGTCATTCCACAAAAATTTTTCAAAAGTATATCATTCCACAAAAATTTTAACGTTAGATATATGATGTATTCCTTTAGAGCGTCGTGATTTAAGAGTTTCTACTTCAACAGTGTTATCATGTATAATTTTGCGAATTCTATATGGACCGTTATAAAGCAGAAAAAATTTGCGACACAAGCCTTTTCCTTTGTGAGACAAACGATGAGACTTAATTAATACCTTTTGACCAACTGACAAAGTTTTTAAACGACCAGGACGTTTTGCTGATTTCTCTCTTCTAGCAGCCGCAGATTCAATATTTCGTAGAGCCAGGTTGACAACTTCAGAATGCCGCAGTTTCCTTGAAGCCGGAAAAGGAACGATTTCAGATATGCGATTTGTCGGTGCCTTGTTTTTTAATATCAGTAAATGCGGTAAAGAAGTTGAATCATTAGGGAGTTCATTCAGAATGTTTTGAAAAATATGAAGATACTGATCCCAAGTTCTGTGATTCTGATGACAATAAAGACGACACAATTTATTGATTTCCTTCATCCATCTCTCTGAAGCGTTAGATTGAGGGTGAAAAAGTGATTTGAAAATTGGTTTAATTTTACGACGCTGTAGAGTACGAAGCAAAATTTTAGAACGAAACTGTGATCCATTATTTGATATAACCTTATCAACATGACCAACTTCTTTAAGAAAATGTTTGATGAAAGTGTTAGATACTGAACGAGCTGTTGCTTTGCGTAACGGTGTAAAACACACATATTTTGATGTCAACTCCACTGCTACGAAAATGTACGCAAAACCATTAGTAGAACGAACCACTGGACCGAACAAATCAACTGCAGCCATCTCCTTTAATTTCGCTGGAATGATAGGAAACAACGGTGCTCTGTGAGAAACTGTTGGCGGCTTAGCCTTTTGACATAATTTGCATTTGGCCAGAACAGATCGAATACGTTTTTCCATTTTACTGAAGTAGCAATTTTCTCGTAATTTATGAAAGCATTTTCTGGGACCAAAGTGTGCAAAACTGAAATGCGTATACCAAATCAGCTTATTAACCCACTCATCAGGAATACAAACTAACCAAACAGAGTTGTCCACCGATTTTCGTTTAAAAAGAATGTCATTGCGAACTAAATAATGCTGTCTAATCGCTACGCTTTCCTTTCTCCTCCACTTCTCTTTAATGTCCTTCCAGATTGGATCCTTATTTTGCTCCTTAGCGATGTCCTGGAGCGAAGACGAAATAAAGTTCTCAAACGCAACACCTTGAATATACATCAAACAATAATTGTTTTCTATGCAGTCCTCTTCAGCACTTTGTTTCAAACCCATAGGTGCACGTGATAAAGCATCGGCAACAATATTTGAAGAACCCTGTATGTAAACAATACTAAAGTCAAATTCCTGTAGGTACAACGCCCATCGTGACAATCTGCCATGAGTTAATTTTGTTGACATAAGAAATTCCAGAGCTCGATGATCGGTGTAAACCTTAGTATGTCTGCCAAACAAAAATGTGCGAAATTTTGTGAAAGCCCAAACAACCGCCAAAGCTTCAAGTTCCGTTATCGAATAATTCTTTTCTGATTTAGAGAGAACACGACTTCCAAATGCAATAGTTTTCTGGACTACAACGCCGTCATCTTCTATCTCTTGAAATAAATGTGCACCTAGGCCTTTGTATGATGAGTCCGTCGGCAAACAAAAATCTTTAGATAAATCCGGATGTGAAAGAAGTGGAGCAGCAACTAAAGCATCACGAAGCTGTTCAAATTCTGACTGAGCTTCCTCATCCCAACACCAATTAGATTTCTTTCCAGATAGTTCACATAAACGAGGTGTGGCCAAATCGTCCAATTTAACAAAGCGTCTAAGAAAATTACAGACACCAAGGAAACTACGAACATCACGTTTTGTGGTAGGAACAGCATAGTTACGAATAGCGTCTAATTTCTCTGGATCAGGAAGAATACCTTCTGTAGAAATAATGTGACCGAGAAATTTCACCTGAGAACGACCAAATTCAGATTTCTCCAAGTTCACAGTAATGCCAACTCTTGCAAAGATACGTAACAATGAATCCAAAATTTTGTTGTGCTCACTCCAAGAATGTTTAGCAATAAGAATGTCGTCAACATATGAAGTAATATTGTCACGAAGATAAACAGGTAAAATTTCATTTAAACTACGAATGAATGCTGCTGAAGATACAGTAAGTCCAAACGGTAATTTCCGAAATTGGTAACAGTTACCAAAGGCTAAAAAGGCAGTATATTTTCTACAATCAGGGTGGAGTTCTATTTGCCAAAAACTTGCGCGCATATCAATCGTGGATAAAACTTTAATTCCATGGAAATGTTGAAGAAGTTCATCTAAATTTTGTGGGCGGTCAGTTTCAGGAATGATGATGTTATTTATCTGTCTGGAATCCAGAACCAAACGAATTGATCCATCCTTTTTAAGAACAACGTGTAATGGGCTAGTATAAGGACTGACTGCAGGCTCAATAATGCCCTGATCTAACATGTACTGAAGTTCATTCTTAACCTTGTCTCTGTAAGCCAAAGGAATAGCGTACGTTTTCCCGCGAAATGGTGTGTGTTCTTTTACTTTAAATAAATATTGTAAGCCTTGTATAGTTCCTGTGTGATGACTAAATACTGTAGCATGTGAAGTCAAAATGTGGTGCAGCTCTTCTCTTGCAACGTCATCTGGCACTTCAGCTTTCTTAACCTTTTCAGTAATTAAATCTTCGCTATTAATTATATCATCCATCGCGTCTCTGTATCTATTGTCATTGTCATGAATAAACACACTGTCGTCATAATGCTCAACGAAAACATCAGAAGTAAGAAACCTTAAACATTTTGTATCTGACTCAGATCTTGTTAAACACTCGAAAAATTTCAAACTTTTCGGCATTCCGGCAACAGTCAAATTCACACTTCCTTCTTTAAAGTTCAAAATTGCCTTATGTGCGTTAAGAAACTCCATACCTAATATAATTTGTGTACTGAGTAATGGAACAATAATAAAATTAGCAGAAAATTCGTATCCTTGACAAATGAAATTTAAATTGGTCTGTTGTTTGACTTCCACACTTTTTCCAGAAATCGCTCCTCGAATTGTAGTTTTAGAAATAGGTAACACAGGACAGGCAATAGTTCTGTCACATATACGAAAAACTGATTCACTAATGACGTTCAATGGGCTCCCAGAATCTAAAACTGCAGTGAACTTATTCTTACCCACACATACTTCAATAACAGGATGTAAAAACGCGTCTACATTATTTTCCTTTTCGTCTAGCAAAATGTCTCTCATGTCTTCCAGGCGTACGTAGTGTAAAGTCGTAGTGTCATTACTTTCTGAACCGTCTATATTGCTGCCAGAAGCCGAAGCTGCAAGTCATTGTCGATTGTTTGCGTCACGTCTTTGAGTATTCGCGTCATTTCGCGGATCAATTTCTACGATTTGCACTTGTCTCTCTGAAGTTCTGTCACGTGGAGGATGCCAATTAGGTCCTTCCTGTCTGTTAGATGCAAATTCTTGGTTGTGTCTGTTATTAAAATTTCTGTTTTCCTGTCTGTCTGCATAACTACTTCTTGTGTAATTTCGACTGTCACTTCTGAAATTATTGTTTTATCTACTACCCTGGTTATTTCTGTAGTAAGAATTTCTATTACTGTATGAATAATTTCTGTCTTGATGATACCGATTACTGTTTCCGTATGATTGATCATTCCGGTACGAATTACCGCTATTATAACTGTCTGTGTAATTTCTGTTAGAACGTCTGTTATTGTCATAAGGCTGGTATCTATTGTCCTGTCTGTTTCGTCTGTCATTTTCAAAATTACCGCTATAACGTCCGTTCCGATCACTATCCCTTTTCTCTGAAAATCTATTGTAATTACTGTTACTGAAAAAATTACAGGAAGTCCCGTCATCGTTGTCATACTCGAGTTCTTGTAGCAAAGTCTTAAAAGTCTCAATGTCGTCTTTACATCTTCCAGCTAAAGCAATTTGTCTTATGGATTGTGGCAGCTTAGTTAAACAAATGCGAATTAATTCAGTCGGGCTATAAGGGTTGGAAAGGAACTGATTCTTTCGAATCATGTCTTCAAAGTATTCTGCCGGCGTGCGGAACTCAGACTGTTTAAAATTACGCTGCATAATCAGACTATGCTTGACTCTGTCTTGCGTGTTTTCGGACCAATATGCCGATAGAAATGCATGATAAAAATCGTTTAGATTATTACAATCTCTAATGAGTGCGCGCATCCGCGTCGCCGGTTCGTTTCCTAAATATCCACACATAAATTCCAGTTTGTGACTTAGTGGCCAATTTGGTGGGAGTGCGTACATAAATTGATCTAACCATGCACATGGATGTATGTCATTCTTAGAATTGCGGAAGATCTTAAATTTCCGAACAGTCAAATAGTGTTTATAGTCAAAGTTTTCGCCTCGTGGCGACAAAGACCTACCGCGACTGTTCCAGTCCGAATGTCGATTATTGTCAAGTTCACGCGCCTGGCGCTCTCTTGTTGCTTCTCGTAAATGAAATAAATTACTTTCTTCAAAGCCCTCTGCTATCCGTGATTCTAAATTTCTTCTGCTGTCTTTTCCTACGATTTCGCCTTCAATTTGTTTGACTTGCTTTCGTAATGCCTCAACTTCCCTTTTAACGCGTTCATTAAATTTTCCCTGATTTTCAACATGTTTATTTATGTTCTGATACTCTTCGGTTTCTGCAAATGGCAATGGTGCTGTATCATCTGAATCTCTGTCCCCACTTAAACTAAGACTTGTCAGTTTATCTGAAATCTCCTCAACTCTTTCCGATAAATCACCTATTTGTTCTTTCTGTTTACTTACGTCTTCCGTAAGTGTCGCGACTCGAGTTTCAGTATTAACACATTTGGTAGTTAACTGTTCATATTGTTGTGTTAGGTTATTTATTCTGTCATTTGGTACGGATTCCTCGATTCTCGCCGGCCGCGGTGGCCGTACGGTTCTGGCGCTGCAGTCCGGAACCGCGAGGCTGCTACGGTCGCAGGTTCGAATCCTGCCTGGGGCATGGGTGTGTGTGATGTCCTTAGGTTAGTTAGGTTTAAGTAGTTCTAAGTTCTAGGGGACTTATGACCTAAGATGTTGAGTCTCATAGTGCTCAGAGCCATTTTGAACCTCGATTCTCTCAAATATTTCTTCCTTGTCTTTTGCACGTTGTAAATTTAACTCTGAAAATTTCTGTACTATCACGCGATCTCTTTCCTCCTGTTCTCTATCCTGTTCCCTTTGTCTAATCTCTACTGCAATTAATCTATTATTGTGAGCATTCAAAATCGGTTGTACTTTTTCTCTGATTTCTTTCTTTAATTCATCTGTCATATTTTTGAAACACGTCCCTATTCGTGAATCTAACCGTGTTTCCATTGTTCCCATCTCAGATTTAATTGTCCCTATCTCTGTTTCTAATTCAGATCCTAACTGTGATCCAAGTGAGTCTAACCGTGTTTCCATTGTTCCCATCTCAGTTCTAATTGTTCCTATATAAGTTTTAATTTCAGATAGCAAAGTTCCCATCTCTGTTTTAAACTTAGATTCCAACTGTGATCCCAGATTTAATATTGCACCCATCAACTGCTCCATATTAGCCGGTTCGAAATTCTTTTCGCCCCTAACATTTCCCGCAAAACTAACTTCCTTCTGCATAGCCACAAAGCTATCTGTGTTCGATACTATTTCAGAATCTTCTATCGTTGATCTCGTATTCTGTGAATTTTCTGATTGAGAAAAATTTTGAAATGGTTCCGGATTATTTTCCCGACTTATTAAATTGTTTTCCACTTCATTATTCATCATACTGTTCTCCTCTGTTGGCGAGTTCGCCATGTTAACAATTTCGTTATTCTCACTATTCATCATTTTTGCCTTTTTCATTGATCGCGTAATCATTTACAAAATTTACAAAACTCGTCACTATATGAAAATTGCACACAATGACACTTTATCTCCAACAATACCATTCACACGAAATGTTTCCTTCAAACACGATTAACGAACAATTGAAATAATTGCACTAAATTGTCAATCGCGTATACAAGGCAATAAAAATTAAATTTTGAAAAATACCATTAGAAGAATGCCAATTAGCAAATCTACACATGCAAAATAGACTACAATTACTAACTACAAATTACTGCAACAATACTACTGTCTACTATTTTTACAATCAGAAGAATTCCAAGGGACGATCCGAAGCAGCGGTCGCCACGTGCATGGGGGCTTAATTATTTAAAATGAGAATATTTTGTTTAGCTGTATGTCCGATTACGCTATGTCTCGTAAACGGTTGGACCTGACTAGTATTATTACGCAATCTGACTGCATGGAACAACAACAAAGAATGAAATGAAAATTTTCGTTAACACAATTAATTAATTAAGTCCCCAGCAACTATAAAACCTACGAAGCCAACAAAGCTCAAGTGTAGCTGTTCTGTGTGTGGAAGTGTGATTCAACGTACACATCTGGCACGGTTCTTCTTCACTAAGACAAGAAATTTTAACTATCATTTATACTGAAGTAATTAAAAAATAGAAATACTATAATTGCGTAAGGAAAGCAGAATTACACTCTAATGCAAGAACACACGCCAGATGCTTTGTTGACTGAACCTGTAATGACGCATTATTTAGAACACTGAAATAATGAGAAAAAAAGAAAAAGGAGTTTGTTACCTCATTTATATTGATGAAAATCACTCTAATCCTTACAATATATCGCCACACCGACTCTCTACTACCACATCTCAACAAGACTCTTCAGTATCACATCTCAGCAAGCACTGCCTACTAGCACATCTCAACAAACACTCTCTGCTACGAGTTCTTAACAAGCACTGACTTCTACGAGTTCTCTCCAAGCACTGTGGAGGCGGCAGAATAATACTCTTTGGCGCAATCTCTGGCGCAGTGGCTCAGTGTAGCCACCTATCAGTGTGGAAACTACTGTTGCGGCTTCCTTTGACGCAGCTATAGAGAGGGGCTCGCTGACAGTCGTACACGCAACCACGACTGTGGATAGATGTGAGACACCACGTTGTCTTTTCAGATGAGTTCTGCCTCTGAGTACAGAATCACTGTGGAGGCTACTAGGAGAAGGATCTCTGTCAGAACCCATTCGTCATCGCCATGCGTACCCAACAGTTGGCATGGTTCAAGACACGATCATCTTTGGTTCGCATAAGCCGGTAATTTGGACAGCTGCTGTTACAATTCTGATCTCTTAAGCTCGTGGCTGTGCCCAACCTTCGTGATCCCTGTGACTTTATATTTAAGCAATATTATACAAGACTGTATGTTGCCTGTGCTGTTCTGATATTGCCTGAAACAGAGTGTTCGAATTTTGCCCTGGCCAACATGTTGTCCAGACCTCTCACCTATCGAGAACAGTCCATTTTCCATAGACCACCGTCCTCAACGCTGACAACTCACGTCTGACGCTGGGATGTTCTTCACCCATCCCTCACGCAGGTCCGCGAACACAAAGGCGCAAAATACAAAGTAGCTGAAATTCAGTTAATGAGACGAAGCTAGTCTGACGACATTGCCTGTCATGTCTGAAGTATTTACTAGCCCTGTATTATGCCCGATACAAGATTTAACTCACCAACGCAAGTAAATTTATTACAAGTTAAAAGCTGTCATGGGTCCACTGAGCCTGTCTGTTACTGCAATTAGAACTTTTAGGCGTCAGTACTAGCCAGTTTGGACCATATGGCCATTATCAAACCGAGCGAGGTAGCGCAGTGGCTAGCGCACTGGACTCGCATTCGGGAGGACGACGTCCGGCCATCCTGATTTAGGTTTTCCGAGGTTTTCCTAAATCACTTCAGGCAAATGCCGGGATGATTCCTTTGATAGATCACGGCCGACTTCCTACCACATCCTTCCCTAATCCGATGGGACCGATGACCTCGCTGTTTGGTCCCTTCCCCGAAATTAACCAATCAACCAAGCCATTATCAAGTGCCCTGTTAAACCTCATCACAAACTTAACGGTACTGACAGACCGCCGTGTCATCGTCAGATTGGATGTGGATATGGAGGGGCGTGAAGTCAGCACATCGCTCTCCCGGCCGTTGTCAGTTTTCGTGACCAGAGGCGCTTCTTCTCAGTGAAACAGCTCCTCAATTTGCCTCACAAGAGCTGAATGCATCCCGCTTGTCAACAGCGCTCGGCAGACAGGACGGTGATCCATCCAAATGCTAGCCAAGCCCGACAGCGCCTAACTTCGGAGATCTTACTGGGACCGGTGTTACAATTGCGGCAAGGGTGTTGGCTAGATAATTACTTACCTATACTAACACAAAAAGCCACCACTATCATTTTACTAAATGACCGTCAACTAAGGTACGACACACAAAATTTCGCGTTCTCACCCTGACGGGCCCATCGCCCTGTCATCCTCTGCCAACGGCCTGATCGGATGCAGTATGGAGGGGCATGAGGAGCACACCGCTCTCCCGGTCGTTGTCGGTTTTCTTAACCTTGGAACCGCTAATAAGTGCTCTAGTACCTCCTCAGTTGACCTCACGAGATTTAGTGTACCCGTTTCAGTCCTCCCACCAAGGAAAACTCCTGGCAGTTCCGAGAACCGAACCCATGTGCTCCGCATGGCAGTCAGCCGTGCTGACAGCTCAGATTTATTTCATGTTTATTGTGTTGTCCGTAAAGGGGGCTGAGGTAAAGTGTGTTTATTCATGATTGTGGTTCTGCAGCACAGTCTGGCTTCACCGTCCCCCGGAGACATATACGTCATGTCAAGTGGAAAGAATGATACTCCGCATGCTGTGTATGTCAGCCACACATTTTTTTCTATCAGTGAAGTGTTAATTTCGCATTTGAAATACATAACTTTGATGGGATTTGATCGACATATTTAATGGCGCGTATACCAGTGAATGGACATTACTGTGACTTATTTGCCAATGTTCCTGTTGTCATATTTGTGTTTGTTGACCCTCAAATAGGAATGAAACAGGTATGTGGCTGTATTCAGCAATGTGTCAGCAATTTCGAACTGCCCGCATCTCGTGGTCGTGCGGTAGCGTTCTCGCTTCCCACGCCCGGGTTCCCGGGTTCGATTCCCGGCGGGGTCAGGGATTTTTTCTGCCTCGTGATGGCTGGGTGTTGTGTGCTGTCCTTAGGTTAGTTAGGTTTAAGTAGTTCTAAGTTCTAGGGGACTGATGACCTAAGATGTTAAGTCCCATGGTGCTCAGAGCCAGCCAATTTCGAACTATGGTATTGAAAAGACGCCATCTTCGTCACTGATTTAATTACTCGGTCTGTTAATATTTGGATTTTACTGTACACTGGTATACATAAGACCATATGTAGCACTCCGCCCCACCTCCCACAAATAGGCTCAAATTACGAACTCGCTCAAAATCAGTCCTCTTTCAGCAGTGCTGATGGCATGGCAAATGACAGCTGCAGTGTGTCCGTATTACACTTCTTTTCCATCAAAGGCTGAGGTCAAAGCAAATGAAGATTCCCACCATGTCGCTGCTATCTTACCACGTTCGTAGTAAATAAGCAACTATTTATTATGATGATAACGTTTCTGTAAAACTGGCATATTGTATTACGTTCGCATTATCGAGAAGCTGATTTTCACAAACACCAGTGGATTTAAAATATTTCTATTCAAAATTAATATCTATTCGAAAAGGTTAATCGTAGCATTATTTACAGCTATCTCAATGAATGTATTGGGGTGATTACGGATTCTACAAAACGACTAACTTCACACGAAAACAGTCATTAACGTATCACACTCGCCCTTGTACACAAAGGACGCGCGCAAAATAGAAATCCCCAGGTGTTTAAAGTCTCATTTGCAACAGTTTAAACCGACAAGTCTAAATATACGATGAAATAACGTAGCAGGGACACGAGGCCAGTAGATTTCAAACTAAACTTTGTAAATTAGTCACCATCAGACACACTGGAACATGCGAAGAGTCGTTGAACTACTAACGATGACCCGTTTTATGGGGGCAGTGTCATTCATACAACTTTCATATGCCACTAAATAATAATGACCCAAACGCAGCGATTGCTAACTTCATTCAATATATCAATGGAAGTTAATGTATTAACATTCGGCAAATGGTGCCGGAGATCATTATTTATGTATTTTAATACGATCGGATTCGAGAGTCGTTCGAAAATAAATAAATAATCAGCATTGACGAGCGCCGAATGTTAATACATTAACTGGCACTGTAAAACGATCATTCATTTAATGTCAGTCACGAATTATATAAGATTAATGTAGTTCCTCAAGATTGATGCCGTTTCAGAAGTGAAATTGCGCTTTAGTGAAGATATACGCGAATATTTCACATATTACTGGCTACAGCCTGGACTGTTTCCAATCACGTTCTCCCCGCCCACTTTTACATTTCTTGGGGCACTTTTGAATCTTTAAGTGCAATTTTAACTGCGTCTATTTTTAGTTGGTACTAGGAGTTTCCGTTGTTGAGTGGTGTGTGTGTGTGTGTGTGTGTGTGTGTGTTTGTGTGTGTGTGTGTGTGTGTGTGCTTATACCTTGCCAAAAGTAAAAATGTTTTTATATTGAACATAAGTACCTGCAGGAACCCAGGGTTTTGTTGTCTCTGCTGATGACTGGGCAATGATTGCTCAGGTCGGCAGGCCAGTAAAGGTGGAACAAACCTTGTCTGGAAGAATTTACCACCTACTGTAATGTAAACCATCTAAAGCCGAGTCCTGGCAAAACTCAGACTTGTATATCCTATCTGAGGAACAAACAAGCAGCTAAGACCCTTCAAATCATCCGGGAAGGAACTGCTCTTGAACACTGTCCGACTTCGGAATATCTTGGAGTGACACTGGACCATACGCTTACATATAAGAAACACTATCGAAACGTGGAACAGAAAGTGACTGCGAGAATCAACGTAGTGCGGAAATCGGCAGTTACCACATGAGGAGGTCACTTATGCACCGTGAAAAGTAGCGCGCTAGCGCTGTGTAACCCCTGTGCTGAATATTAATGTTCGGCATGGTGCAAGTCCAGAGATGCCAAAAATATGGATGCGGCGCTAAATGAGATCTGTCGTATTATCGCCGGTTGTTTAAGGCCTGCGCCCGTAGATAAACTCCCGTCTTGCTGACACAGCATCTCCTGAAATTACACGAGAGGCATCAAGGCTATGACTACGGAATGCCACCATTTATATGGCCGTCAGCCAGAACATCTTCGGCTGAAATCAAAAATGAGCTTCTTGGCTACTACTGAAGCTCTTGGAGGAACATCGCAGTAATCAAGTATCTTAAAGTGACGGGGCTAATGTCAGCTTTTGGAGAAATGAATAGTTCCGAAGTTTTAGCTCTCTCTAGGTCATTCGTCAGAGAAGTGGACAACATGGAAGGCTGTCAACAGACTACGCTGTAGTACCACGAGATGCAAGACCAACCCGCAGAAGTGTGCCTTCCTGTGCAGTCAGTTTTTTTTGTAAGTGTGATGCTCTGCAGATCGCCGACCGGGGTGGCCGATCGATTCTAGGTGCTACAGTCTGGAACCGCGCTACCGCTACGGTCGCAGGTTCGAATCCTGCCTCGGGCATGGGTGTGTGTGATGTCCTTAGGTTAGTTAGGTTTAAGTAGTTCTAAGTTCTAGGGGACTGATGACCTCATAAGTTAAGTCCCATGGTGCTCAGAGTCATTTTGCTCTGCAGATCAACAACTATCTATTACAGAGTTCTTCATCTCCGGCCACATACACTGATACAGACCTGATGACGACGACACCGTATGCACTCGACCTGCCAGTTTCTGGTCAACAAATGAATAAACTAAAATCAACGACTGATTTCCTTTTTTGCCTACATAATAATGATTCGTAGACGCGGTGTAAAGAGGGATCTTAAGAGATGGTTTCTACAGGGTGGGCAAAATAAAACTGGCCCGGAAAATATTTATAAGACTAGCGTGATAACGACGCTTGTTAATGAGCTGGAGAGTTGTTCATTTTAGGAAATACAGGAAACCACGATTTCGATGCACAAATCAGGTTCTATCATTTTTCTGCACATGCGCATCTTCTGCATGTTCTGTAACGCGTACTTCACTGTTGTAACGGAACATCCTCATCTAGCATTACTTTTCCTCACCAGTAGTTGTTGATACCAGTATTATTGGTCGAATTTTGGACAGGTCATTATCATCTCATTTGCTTTTCCGAGAACTTTCATGTAATTTTATACACAGTACGTTATATTTTAAGCTAAAATATATGAAAATTAAGTGCTTTATCAAATATTGTAGTTTCGATGTTATAATCGATAAGTATTAGTTCTGAATGTACAGATAAAATAATTTTTTTAGAAACATTTGAAATTACGCATTATTTGCGCACTTAAAATTTCTATTATTAATTACGCAATCCTATACTGTTTATTTCTGGATTCATTTATGAAATAATAAGCGAAATTAATAATGTAACGAAAACTAATAGGAATTCATTTGTTAAGAAAAATTGTAAGCCCTTTGAAATGTTTATTATTTCCGCAGAGTGTGAGAGTCGTAAGATTGTATCTTACGTGATTTTTGCATACTACGTGCGAACAATGCAATTTCGTCCTTGTTAATGTGAAAAATCAAAATACTGTATGGAATACTAAAATGTGTGTTTATCAGTAGAAAATCGGCAGTTTATAATCAATATTTATGATAGGATCCACATTTGCACCTTGAAATGACTGACATTTATAATCTGGTTTCTGAAATTGTGTCTTCCCATTACGTCATACATTTGAAACCTTCCTTTGTCTTAAGGTCTCTTCTACGTATAAAAATTTCTTTCATAATTTTTGTACCGACTATTAGCTATAATTAAATTACGCTCTGTCTAAAATTCTACCAGGTGGGTTTCTCTATCATTCGTTTCTCTCCGTCCAAGTTCTACTAAGTTTCCTTCTCGTCTTTTCCGAGCATCTAATTACAGTCCCTTATCACAACTAAATTTTTGTCTCCCTTAACTATCTCAATAATTTTTTTTATCTCATCATACATTCTTTCAATCTCTTCATCATTCTGCGGGGCTAGTTGTCATATAAATATCTATTACTGTGACGGGTGTTGGCTTCGTGTCTTTCTTGGCTATGGTAATACGTTCACTATGCTGTTCAAAGTGACTTACCCGTAGTCCTGTTTTCTTATCCCTTAGAAGACCTACTCCTGCATTACCCCTATTTGATTTTGAGCTTATAACCCCGTATTCACCTGACGAAAAGTCCCGTTCTCCCTGCCACTGTTCTTCACTGATTTCCAATTTATAAAATTTCAGCCCATTCATTTCTGTTTTTAAATTCTCTATCCTACCTATCCGATTAATGGATCTAATATTCCACACTCCGATCTATAGAAAGGTAGTGTTGTTTTTCCCGATGATGACTTCTTGCTCAGTAGTCCTCACCCGGAGGTATGAATGTGGTCTATTTTTACTCTGGAACTGATACCCCAACACGATGCCACCATCATTTTAACCATACAGTAGAGTGAGTTACATGTCCTCGGGGAAAGTACGACTGTAGTTTCACCTTGCTTTTAGCCGTTCTGAGTATCAGCATGACAAATCCATGCTGGCTTATGTTACAAGACCAGACCAGTCAATCATCCAGAATATTATCCCTGCAACTACTGAAAAGTCTGCTGGCTCTCTTCAAGAACTATACCTTAAACTGACCACTCAGTTGTGGTTGCTCCTACTGCACTTCTATCTGTATCGTTGAGCCATGAAACCCACGCCACCTCGGCAGGGTTCATGGTTCATAGACTGGAGAAGCATACATAAAACAATACACTGTGAATGCCGAGCAGATGAAACTGAAAGAACGCTTTCGAACCTATCTAAGAGAACATTGAGTGTGTTTAATATCACGAAAGCGCACGCTACCGCGTATCTCAGATGAGGCAACAGTTAACAAAAGAGTTCTTCAGCAAATTGCAACTCTGTAGAGGAACCATCAGAGGATAACGAGAAATGTTAATGAAAATACAGTTCGTATTTTTTTGCAATTTAAAGATGATAAAGAATTACATTGTCATGTTGCCCTCGAACTGTGGCGTTTTTCAGTAAATAATTGTAGCGTTCACCTGTAGCGATTTATCGAGTTAACGAAAAATGTTCTCACGATCCATACACGAATGGAACATCGGAAGAAACCACTCAAAATTAAGAAATTCAGTGCGTCATCTACCGTGCAGCGAGCGGTACTGTATATAAGGAGATTCAAATTCGAAAATCTGTCAACTGGTCACCAAATATCACAAAGTTGAAGGGTGATCAACATGAGGTGAAATTAGTGTTGCTAACAGGACTTTGGGGTAGTGCCACCACTCTCATATTTGTCTGCTTCCACGCTTCGACGGCGTCTGCTGCATAGCGGATCGCTTCTAATGGTTAACATCACATCCTTCATTGGGCGAATAAAAACGTATAAGAGCATACGGACATATAGTAGGACGTGTTTCAGGAAGAGGCTGGTTTCATAGTCGATGGTTACATATGCGTTACTTGATATTATCATAAACGTCATATTAGAGCATTCGTTTTGGAGAGTTAAGCTATTGGTTCTGTTGTGCTCCATCATCTATCATCAGCAATATGAGCTGATAAAACTGTACAGTTTCCATATTGCAGCAGATGCTTTATCCTTCAGGAAACCAAAGGCGCTGGTTCCCAATCACGTAACAGCCTATCAAATACTTTACATGCTCAGTGATCTCATAGAAAACTAGAACGTCGCAACTGATCACCAGTGAGATATGGTTATCTTTCAAGTTCTCTCAAAATTTTATCATGTATTCATTGTAATGGGGACTCATACACTACGTGATCAAAAGTATTCGGACTCCCTCAAAAACATACGTTTTTTTTACATTAGGTGCATTTTGCTGCCACCTACTGCCGGTTACTTCATTTCAGCGACCTCAGTAGTCATTAGACATCGTGAGAGAATAGAATGGGGCGCTCCGCGGAACTCACGGACTATGAACATGGCCAGGTTATGTGGTATCACTTGTGCCATACGTCTGTAAGCGAGATTTCCATACTCCTAAACATCCCAAGGTACACTGTTTCCGATGTGATAGTGAAGTGGATACGTGAAGGGACACGTACAGCACAAAATCTTACAGGCCGACCTCGTTTGTTGACTGACAGAGACCGCCGACTGTTGAAGAGGGTCGTAATGTGTAATAGGCAGACATCTATCCAGGCCATCACACAGGTATTCCAAACTGCATCAGGATCCACTGCAAGTAATATGACAGTTAGGCGGCAGTTGAGAATACTTGGATTTCATGGTCGAGAACTTGCTCACAAGCCACACATCACGCCGGTAAATGCCAAACTTTGCTTGGTGTAAAGAGCGTAAACATTGGATGACCAAACAGTGGAAAAACGTTGTGTGGAGTGACGAATCACGGTATACAATGTATCCGATGGCAGGGTATGGGTATGGTGAATGCCCGGTGAAAGTCATCTGCCAGTGTGTGTAGTGCCAACAGTAAAATTCGGAGGCGGTGGTGTTATGGTGTGGTCGTGTTTTTCATGGAGGAGGCTTGTACCCCTTTTTGTTTTGCATGGCACCATCACTGCACAGTCCTACATTGATGTTTTAAGCACCTTCTTGCTTCCCACTGTTGAAGAGCAATTCGAGGATGGCGATTGCTTCTTTCAACACGATCGAGCACCTTCTCATAATGTACGGCATGTGGCGGAGTGGTTACACGACAATAGCATCCCAGTAATGTACTGGCCTGCACAGAGTCCTGACCTGAATCCTATAGAACACCTTTGGGATGTTTTGGAACGCCGACTTTTTATAATTAACCGTTATTATTTTTCTTTCGTCTGCTGACAGAAAGTTCATTTTTGCAACTAAGTAAATACCTTCACTGACTTCAGAAAGATAATGAACAGTATTTTCCATATTTTCTTAAGTAACAGTCCGACAAGCTAGTCAGTGATAAACGAAAGGAAGGAGATAAGGTGAAGGTTTGATGCACTGTCCACCACGAGGTCATTAGAGACGGAGAAATAGCTGAGGTAGGATGAGTATGGAATTGATTATCGGATATGTCTTTATCAAAGGACCCATAAATATATTTACTTAAACAATGTAAAATGTAAAGCCGGACTGCTGGATTGTTATTTTAACGGCACTCCTCTCCTCCTCAAAGCCCCCCTGTGAATGAAATAAAACAGCTATAGTTCCCTCACAGAACACTGATAATGACTTTGATGACATTAATAAATAGCCTGCGCAGAATTGTTTGCTACTCGGAAGTATTACGCATTTACCAGTCCTATTCCTTAAAAGAATTTATCGTCAGTAGACCTGAAAATTGGTGTCGCTTACCGACAAGTAAAACTGTGTTCTGAAGTACATTATTAAACCACTTCGTTTACCCTAGTCTTAGATGTATAGGGCACTCCAGAAGAGAGCATGTAGCCAATGCAAACTGAAAGATTGTAACTCATTTCAAGGGAATTCTTCATCTTTTCTGTCAGAAATAACCGCACCTCTCAATATTTAGTAGCGTTTCTCTACCAGCAAAGAGAATAAATCCGTCTGTAGACAGCAGCAGCTACCATTATGAATGGAAATTGTCCCACCAGCTCCCTGACCTCTCTTCCACAAAGCGGAAGTTAATACGAGTACAGTCTCACTGAGTGATCTAATATCGAAACCACTTTCAAAATTACATCAACAAATTCCAGTTAACATATCGTACTTACGAGATACGTAGCTATAGATTTTGGTTAGTCTGTAGCCTGTATTCGATTATTTTCAACAGCATTCTACTGGAACCTTGCTCGCACTAATCCAGAATAAAACGAACAAATAAATTAAACAGACCTCTAAATCTCATTCGCCCTACGTCTGCTAGGCTAACAGTGAAACTATAAAAAAATTGTTTGGACACTGAATGAGCCATGCAAAGGAAATGTAATATTTTTAGAACGAAATGCCAAAAATTCCACTGGGAAAACTTAGAAATCCTTTTCTTCGTGGCACAAATCAGATAACAATACAAGGCATTTCACACATGTTACTTGCGTTAATTGGCATATGCGCTGTTTAGTGATAAGTTTCTGAAATGATGTGCTCATTATCTTGGAGTTGAAGTTCTGATATGCACGGTTATGACATACGCGGGATAAACAGATTTGTAATAAGAGAGTTATTTTAAGACAAAGAATGTCTCACTGAAACGGGTAATAATAAGTAAGTGAAACACATATTTTAACTAAAAAAGAGGCTTTTTCCAGAGCCGCGTTTTGATACAAGGAAAATATTTGCTTTCCTTCCAAGGTATGTTTACGAAAGCAGTAAACCTTGTAAACTTACTTGCCAAGTGTTAACAACATTTTCGGGGAATTTAAGGGAGGCCGTCAATCCTATTTTGTGTGATAATCTCTGTTGTCTAACGCTACGGCCCTCGAGGCAAATTTAGTTGTAAGTATTGAGATACAGAGTGCTCTTACGAACGCGGACTTTTAAAGGTAAGAAGCTTTTCTCAAGCAGGATTATGGAATTAACGGAAGAGGCCTTCTATCTCATAAGGAGGATGTATACTACGGGTGTGAGCAGCATCATAATTATGAGTGCAAGGTACTCAAAGACTTTTAAGGTTCGGGAGATGAAAATGTCGTAACCCAGACCCCACACTGTCGCCATTGCGGGAAGAGGGAGAGAGTAGCCACAGTGGCAGGAGTGATATCTTTTCCTTTTATACTCGTATTTTAATGACTTGTATTTACTGTTATAGTTATGTGAAAGTTTTATCCAATAAAAAGTCTAAGATTCTTAGGATCTATCAAATAATCTGGCTACTAGTTCTTAACACATTGTGAAATAAGGTAATGGAGTTGACAAAACACAGAAATATGTTAGCCGGCCGGAGTGGTCGAGCGGTTCTAGGCGCTCCATTCTGGAACAGCGCGACCGCTGCGGTCTCAGGTTCGAATCCTGCCTCGGGCATGGATGTGTGTGATGTTCTTAGGTTAGTTAGGTTTAAGTAGTTCTAAGTTCTAGGGGACTGATGACCTCAGCAATTAAGTCCCATAGTGCTCAGAGAACACAAATGTGTTAGCCTTTGACTTCACGAATAAGTAATCAAGCGTGTGATGAGAATACCTGGAAGAACGAATTTTTAGCTTTCTAAAGTAGAATGATAACACGGACTTCTTTGTAAATATTAAAAAAAAAGAAGAAGTTGATTTTGAATTATTCGCAGGATACTGAGAAGTACAATTGGATCTCCTACGTGAGGATTTTACGGCTTATACCGGAATACTGTTATGTGTGTAGATGCCATATAACATAGGACTAGCAAAAAATCTCTAGCGTATTCATAGAGATGCAGCATTAATAGTTACACGGTTGTTTGCGCCGAGATGTTTGTAGCATTCACTGAAGTCACAAAGTCGTGGGGTGGTGACATGCACAGTTAAAGATGGTGGTAGTATCGCGTATATAAGGTATGAAAGGACAATATATTGGCGGAGCTGTCATTTTCACTCAGGTGATTCATATGAAAAGGCTTTCGAAGTCATTACGGCCGCAATAAGGGAATTACCAGACTCTGGAAGCGGAATCCTAGTTGGAGCTAGACGCATGGGACATTCCGTTTCGAAAATCATTAGAGATTTCAATATCCCTAAAGCCACAGACTGCACGAAGCCTTGCGCCCAAGTTGTCAACAAGGCACTGTGCAAGCGAGTGGCTGCTCCATAATGGTGTGGGCAGTGTTTACATGGAGTGTGGGCCAACTGAACCCACCATTGACTGAAAATGGTTATGTTCTGCTACTTGGAGCCCATTTGCAGCCATTCATGGACTTCATTTTCCCAAAAATCGATGGAACTTTTACGAATGACATTGCTCCATGTCACCGGGCCACAGCTGTTCGTGATTGGTATGAAGAATATTCTGGACAATCCGAGTGAATGATTTGGCTACCCAGATCGCTAGACATGAATCCCATCCGACAATTAGGAGACATAATCGAGAGGGCAGTTCATGCAATACATCCTACACCGGAAACACTTTCGCAATTATAGAAGGATTGAGAAGTAGCAAGGTTCAATATTTCCACAGGAGACATCCAACGACTTGTTGAGTCAATGCCACGTCGAGTTGCCACACTACACCGGGCAAAAAGAGGTCTGACACGGTATTAGGAGGTATCCCATGACTGTTGTCGTCTCATTGTAAATGCTGACAACTCTCTGCTGGCAGACCTTCTGAGAATGACTCAAAATTTACACCGTATGCCTTCATAAAGATATTAGACTTTGTTTTCACAGTTGAATCTACCAATATTCTTCAGATTCCTTCGTTCATTTAGAAATGTTCAGATTTTAATGACCGCAATTAACGAGGGAAATCTCAACGTGACACAAAAATAGCTGACCACTGCTGAAGTAAAGAGTATACAGGGTGTAAATTTTAAGTTGACAAGCCAGAATAACTAGAAAAATAAGCTTCACACGAAAACATGTGTAGAATGCAAAGTTGATTATTTTCGCGGGGGACAACTGCTGGTGCAACAATTAGCCCGCCACCCCAGCCCCTTGGGCGTGGGGAGGCACGCAAATTTAAAATTTCAAATGGGAACCACCATTTTTTATTGCAGAATCAGATTCTATATAGAGAACTACGTACATTTTGTCTTAAACGTTTGTTTTGATTCTTGGTAGTTAGCGCTGTAATTGAAGAAAATCCATGTTCTAATTTTTGCGTGGGAAATGGTTACGGATGCATACAAAATACCTATTTACTTCGTAAATTTTGATTCGCTAAAACTAAAACTCTCCCTCTCTCCCCATAGGGTGTGGTTTGAGAGAGAGGAATTAGAGTTTTACAAATGTTGACCCAATCCGAATCTTCGGAAAAAATTAATATTTGAGTCAACGTTTGTAAAACGCCAATTCCTCTCTCTCAAACCTCACCTTATGGGAAGAGAGGGAGAGTTTTAGCTCTAGCGAATCCAAATTTATGAAATAAATAAGTATTTTTTATTTATTCGTAACCATTTTCCACGCAAAACTGAGAACATGGATTTTCTTGAATTACAGTGCCAACTGCCAAGAATCAAAAGAAATGTTTAAGACAAAACGTACGTAGGTTTTTATGTAGAATCTGATTCTGCAATAAAACATGGCGGTTCCCATTTGAAATTTTAAAAGTTGCCTCCCGCCCTTAGCCCTGGGGGCTGGGGTGGCGGGCTTATTTTAGCACAAGCAGATGTCCCCCTCGATAAGTATCAGCTTTGGATTCTACACATTTTTTCGTGTGAAGCTTATTTTTCCAGTTATTCTGATTCGTCAAATTAAAATTTACACCCTGTACAAATCGCAGACATGGAGTTGCAAGAAAAGCGTTTCTGGTAAAGAAAGTCATGGACTGTGCGGCTGGTCCCGGCGGAGGTTCGAGATCTCCCTCGGGCACTGGTGTGTGTGTTTGTACTTAGGATAATTTAGGTTAGGTAGAGTGTAAGCTTAGGGACTGATGACCTTCGCAGTTAAGACCCATAAGATTTCACACACATTTGAACATTTGGCAAAGAAAACATTTATAACATCGAATATTAATTTAAGAATTGAAAATTTGTTTATGAAAGTATCTAGTATGGAAATGAAACATGGAAGATAAACATTAGAGGCCTCCAGAGCAGGGGAGAATAGGAACTATATGGTTATAAATCAATAATAAGAATTACGTTAAAGATTAGATTGGTATAGCGAGTAACTAGTGAAGAGGCACTTAATCGAATTGGGGAGAAATAAGCTCCATGGCACAGTTTAACTAAAATACTGGATATACTGACTGGTGAGAACGTGAGGTGTGTGTGACTGTAGAAGTCATAGAGTATGACTACACTAACAGGCTGAACTGGATGTAAGACGAAGTAGGTAGGCAGAGTCGATGAGACTTGCACGGGATATATCGTTAATCTGTTCTGGAGAGTTCCAGCAAACCTATCTTCGGCCTGGAAACCACAAGCACAACATCTGTTGTGACTGGCTAAAAAAGGAAAAGTATGAGACAGATGTAAATGGTGTGACATTATCGTTCCAGTTTTGAAAACTCTCACTTGTGATGACCCCGGCACGACATGTAGCAGCACATAACAGCAGTTCGTCGTGAAACTCGAATGATAAGCGTACGAACGTACTTTCACCTATTTCCCCTTTTTTTACATAGCAAGTTTATTTTAATAAAATACCAGCAACACCGCTACGAGCAGCCCCGCAGGGCCGCGGGTTGCCGGCGTGCGCAATCTGGCCGCAAGTGGCAATATGCGGCGAACGAATCCGGCCGGACCAGGCAACGAACGGTTCTCCCCACTGCAATCGCATCGGCTAGCGACTGCAAGGCAGCCCACTCGCTGGAATTGTACACACCGACCGCACCTCGTACTTTCCGCAACTCCTTCTGGCTGCAGCTACTAACCTCACAGCCTCTGCGAGAAGACGGGGGCCGCTTGAGTCTCTGCACTCATTCCAGAATAGCGGAGTTCTGCTCCATGTCCAGCTACACACATTTATGTTTTCGGTGGTTTCCCTGATTCACTTAGGACGAAAACTGACAACCCGTGGTCAATTTTTGCCCCATTACCATCTAATCCGACGAAGTTTATAGTCCTGTCTTTGTCAGTTTTGGATTCGCAACAACTGTGGTGGTTCAACAATTGTGGCACCTACGTCTCATCTGTATTTCGCAAGCCACCTTACGATGTGTGCTGGAGGGTACTTGTAATGCCACTATCTGTTTAAGATACTCCGTTCCATTCGAAAATGGGAAAAATTGAAAACCACAGTGCAAAAAAGGCGATAGCTACAATTTTTCCCAATACATATGCCAGATACTATACGCTATAGAATCTTATCCTAATGCCACTTCGCTGGGAGAAAGGGATAAGTACTGGAAATATCCATATTTTGCACTGAATATACACTTTCCAGTCCCATTAATTACACTACCGTCAACGTTTGACGTCGGATTTGTAATGATTACATTAAATACAGTTTCTTTTCCTGTGCAAAAGAATGGTTCGACCAGCTGCAACAGCCGTGCGGTAGCGTTCTCGCTTCCCGCGCCCGGGTTCAAGGGGTTCGATTCCCGGCGGGGTCAGGGATTTTCTCTGCCTCGTGATGACTGGGTGTTGTGTGATGTTCTTAGGTTAGTTAGGTTTACGTAGTTCTAAGTTCTAGGGGACTGATGACCATAGATGTTAAGTCCCATAGTGCTCAGAGCCATTTGAACCATTTGAACCAGCTGCAACATGTTATTTGATACGAAGTATTGAGCAATGATGCCATGAGACCTTGTCGTCTCGAACGGCATTTGGTCACTAAACATAGTAAACCAATGGAGTTTCTTGCTGCAAAATGTGTGAGTTTGAAACTTATAAAATTGGATAGTACTGAATCCACTGCTCAGTCTTCTGAAAAAGCGATCCTAGCTTCCTATGAGTTACCACTACTCACCAAAAATGATAAGAAGGGTCGTTGTGTCGGACAAATGGTTCTGAGCACTATGGGACTTAACTTCTGAGGTCATCAGTCCCCTAGAAATTAGAACTACCTAAACCTAACTAACCTAAGGACACCACACACATCCATGCCCGAGGCAGGATTCGAACCTGTGACCGTAGCGGTCGCGCGGTTCCAGACTGTAGTGTCAGACAAACACTTGTCAAACCCTGTTTGTTGAAAGTAGCTGATATTGTTCTTGGACCAGAAAGTAAACAAAATCTTTCATAAATACCGCATTATGACAACACTGTGAAACGGCCGATTGATGATATGGCTGAAGTCATAACAAATCGGGTAGTTCACATCGTGAAAGGACAGGTATTTTTCGCAATACAGTTAGACGACTGTACAGATGTTGAAAATTGTTGTTAGATGTCGTTCTGTACATAAAAAAAGAAACAATTAAAAGCGAGATGCTATTTTCTACAGAGCTTCTACTTCGAATTCAGTTCATATACTGACAACGATATTTGAATTCTTTTGCAAATATGAACTGACGTGGCAAAAGTTGATCGCTGTATGCACAGACGGTGCCCCGTCGATCCTTGGGTCTCACTCAGGATTCGTGCAGATGGTCAGAAAAAATAATACGATTGTTATTCCAGTTCGCTGTATAATACACCGTCAAGCCTTGGCAGCTAAAAGTCTTCCAAACGAACTCTTAAAATGTGCATAAAAATTGTGAATCATATTAAAAAGAGTGGGTCAAATACCCGTCTTTTTACGTCCCTTTGTGAAGATTTGGGAACAGAATCAAAAAATTGGCATGTCATACTGAAGTACGCTGGCTCTCAAAAGGAAATATGTCAGCTAGGTTGTTTGATTTACAGATGAAGTGATTCAGTATTTGGAAATTCAAAACCAAACAGAATTTTGTGTGGAACTCGAAGGCCAAATGTGATGAAGTGTCGGAACATCGATGCTGCCGATGACCTCTGAATGGCTGCTTTCAGCTAAGCAAAGGTTTTGAGGTTGTTGCTGTACACCTTGTCTTTAATAAAGCTCCACAAAAACGAGATCCGGAGAATATGGCGGCCAATCGAGGCCCATGCCAGTGGCCTCTGGGTACCCTAGAGTCTGAATGCGGTTTCCAAAGTGCTCCTCCAGAACAGTAAACATTCTCCTGCTTCGATGGGGTCGAGCTCCGTCTTGCATGAACAACAAATTGTCAAAATTAGGGTCACTTTGGATAATCGGGATGAAATCACGTTCCAAAACCTTCGCGTACCGTTCGGTAGTCACCGTGCCATCAAAGAATATCACACTGATTATTCCGTGACCGGCACAGTCACCCATGGAAGGGGGAAGAGACTTCACGATCGAGAAATGCGGATTCTCAGTCCCTCAAATGGGCATATTTTGCTTATTGATGAACCCATCCAAATGAAAGTAGGCTTCGTCGCTAAGAAAAACCTTACTAATTTCCATCATGCCCGGCAGCCAACCGTGCAGTTTGAACGTCCTAAGGCAAACCATTCAGAAGTTATGACGATTTTATTTCATATAGTTGAATAATTGTCACCCTGTAAGTATGTATTGTTCAAATGTGTGTGAAATCTTATGGGACTTAACTGCTAAGGTCATGAGTCCCTAAGCTTACACACTACTTAACCTAAATTATCCTAACGACAAACACACACACCCATGTCCGAGGGAGGTGTCGAACCTCCGCCAGGACTAGCCGCACTGTCCATGACTGCAGCGCCTAAGACCTCTCGGCTAGTCCCGCGCAGCAAGTATGTATTGGTCTACCACCATTTCATGATCAAGTATTACAAGATCTTTGTCTTAGTTTACTGTTACCTACTCCAAGTTCCACCACGCATTTCTTGTCTGACAGATTCCTGTATTTATAACGCTATGTACTCCATTCTTATGCATGCTAATTTCAACTAAGAAGGATGGTCTTAACGACTGTCGCTGGTCGCAGTGGCTGATCTTGTAAAATGTAACTGTTCAGATTGCACGAACCAAACCACAAACGACATAGAGTATTACTTGCAAATCCATACAAATTCAAGCCTATTGAACTGCAACATCATTAAATCGACTGTAAGTGGTATTTCTAGGAGTTATTAACTTTTCGTATTTGACAATTGTGATCACTTTAAGGGTCCCACATTCCCACTGCACAGTGATCGACCGTAAATTGCTCACTACTACACTTAGAGATACTGATAGGATCTGACGGCCGATTGTCATAGTAACAGGTGTTCAGTTACACTATAGCTATAGCAGGCCGCGGCGGCCGAGCGGTTCTAAGAGCTTCAGTCCGGAACCGCGCTGCTGCTACGGTCGCAGGTTCGAATCCTGCTTCGGGCATGGATGTGTGTGATGTCCTTATGTTAGTTAGGTTTAAGTAGTTCTAAGTCTAGGGGACTGATGACCTCAGATGTTAAGTCACATAGTACTCAGAGCCATCTGAACTACGCCTATCCTTTATTAGTTGCAAGATTTATGTAACAATGAGCTGCTCACTTAATTTTCTTTTAACTATCGAAATCAGATAGCGTTGATTAATTGATAATCTGAGTCATGAATCTGTTTATAATAAGGCATAGTTTCACTAATTCGGAGCTTGATGTTACTACATAAACTAGTAGTTCTATTACAAATAGAACAGCCACCTTTCAACCTTTTATAACTTGCTTATCAAAGTGAATACAATGAAACGTTTGCTGAATACCAGGATAAATAAACCCTTTAATAAATAAAGATAAAATGAATATGTAAGATTAGCGCTTTCTACCCGCTGGTTTGCACGGGAGAGTAAGTGTTGAAGAAAGGCTGTGGACAAGGCACCGTAAATCGGTGATGTCCTTTTTGTGTTTGGAGTGGTCACTGACGATTACCCAGCTCATTTTGATAAAAGATTTCCTTTACAGCTGGAGCTTCGCTGTAGCATCTGCTAACATAGGCGGAAAATCCGCTGTGCGCGCGTAAGCGGATCAATGTGGCGCTAGTCGCGGGTCGCAGCACTACCGCGTGCCCCGACCTAACAGCCACACCAACTCCTACCATTGTGGCAGCGAGAGAGGACCAGCCTTCAGCCAAAATTAACAAGATCACACACTACAGATAGGAAATGTATTTACTGTTTGCTGGCAATAAATGTTTCCAGTCCGTTTCCGGCAGAAGTCTACCACAAATAGCGTTAGTGCATCGGATCTTGATTCACAAACACAGGATTAACAATAGCTGCGTGGCACACTCAACAATTCAGTAAATGCGTACGATAAAGAAACAAAGCCAATTTCTTGTCGGAATGAAATGAGGGCGAAATTATTGAGTACAATATATGAAAATTAAACTTAGCCATGTTATATGTATTTGAACGAGGTGTTAGGAATTTTATGAAGAACAATATATTTTGCTGTTTTAGTCACTTCAAAAGCAACGTTTACTTTGGCTTAAAGCGTTTCGCAGTAGTCTGTTTTGATGAGCTTCCTATCTATTAAGTATACACTAATTCATTTGACTACATATACCACAGGCATCCGCGCTGCTCCCCCCCCCCCCCTTCGCCCCCCCCCCCCCCCACCGTCGGAGGTTAGAGTCCTCCCCCGGGCATGGGTGTGTGTGTCGTCATTAGCGTAAGTTAGTTTAAGTTAGATTAAATAGTGTGTAAGCTTGGGGACCGATGACCTCAGCAGTTTGGTCCCACAAGACCTTACCACAAATTTCCATTACGACAGGCATGATGTTTTTGATGTTGCTTCTGCGACACTGACATTACGTTTAGAAGTTGTAAGACGTGAATATAAATTCCGCTTTCGTTTCGGTTTCGTGCTATTTGTTCCAGAAATTGGAGTGCATGTTCACACCAAACAATTTTTCTTGTAGAAACAAAGAACGACGATGACAACGACGGCAACATCTCATCTCTGGAATATCTAGTCATATAAATAACGCATAATTAATAGATGGACACCTCATGCTGGCAGCACTCTCTGATAGGCGTCGTGCCAAAATAAACATTGCTACCAATCGCGAGTGAAGCAGCAAAGTGTGTTATTTACGATGTTCGATGTGCTTAGGGAACTTGCTCGTGGACAAGTAATATTTCCAGTCCATATTTTCAGAGTGCATTACTCTTCATCTGCAGCACTTCGGATATTTGTGTTTTATGGAAACACAGGCTCTTCAAAATGGTTCAAATGGCTCTGAGCACTATGGGACTTAACATCTATGGTCATCAGTCCCCTAGAACTTAGAACTACTGAAACCTAACTAACCTAAGGACATCACACAACACCCAGCCATCACGAGGCAGAGAAAATCCCTGACCCCGCCGGGAATCGAACCCGGGAACCCGGGCGTGGGAAGCGAGAACGCTACCGCACGACCACGAGATGCGATGGCAACACTGAACGACGTTATATGAAGTAGTATGGAATAGTACATTTACTTACGTACAATAGTTGAATTAGTACAAAAATTTGTTTATGCGATAATTTTGTAACACACATTTAGTTTTCGGTGCCATTATCTAGTGCATGATGCATCTAATATCATTTGAACCGGGTCAGGACTGGCTCAACACTTATAGAAATATTTTATGCCTCACATGTTATGATTAATATATGTTTGAGGAATTTTAAAAAAATTGTTTCACGTAGTCATTATTTGCTTTAAAAATGACCACCAAGAATGATAAAACATAATTCTATGGATACCGAAAGAAGCCTGACACAGTTTGAGTGATACTAGGTGCATGATGTCCCAGGTAATGGCAACTGGTTTGGTTGTTTTGGGGGAGGAGACCAGACAGTGAGGTCCTCAGTCTCATCGGATTAGGGAAGGATGGGGAAGGAAGTCGGCCGTGCCCTTTGAAAGGGACCATACCGGCATTTGCCTGGAGCGATTTAGGGAAATCACAGAAAACCTAAATCAGGATGGCCGGACGCGGGATTAAACCGTTGTCCGCCCGAATGCTAGTCCAGTGTGCTAACCAGTTAATGGTAACGAAAACTAAACGTGTCTTCAGTATTATATAGCGTAAACAAATTCTTGTAGAAATTAAACTACTATAGCTAAGCAAATAGAATTTGCATTATTGCTTAATTAATGCCACTCGTTGTTGGCATAAAACAACAAGATGCTAAGTATTATAAATCAACAGTAATGCACTCTGAATATATGGGATGAAAATACTGCGCGTTCACGAGCAGGTCCGCTAACGTAGCGCCGTCCACAGGACTGCACGGTGGCGTACAGTAGGAAGTCAGAAAGCCCACAGACTGTGCATGGCGACGGCTGCGCTTGAGTGAAGGATCTGTATGCTGCAGCGGCAGAGTCGCATTTCCGTATCTCGGTGTGTGTGTTAATTACGACCGTTAAGACTGCTTTGCTCTGCTCCACTCCGCTTCGCTTGCAAGGTTCTTTATTCTCTTTTTCCCGCGTTTTGATTACAGATCTGCCGCGTACAGGGATCAAAAGTAAGGAAGACGTTTCCGTCAGAGCTGTTGTGCACCGAGATTGGCTCAGGCTTCCCGGATTACCGACCTCACCTAGATGATATACGGAACGCGTCCTGAAAGCTTTAGGAAAACCTGTCTGGAACAACAGGGGCAGAAATAAATGCTCCAAATTCTTCTGAAACGGGGAACTGTAATACTTATTTCCGGGGAGAGACAATAATTATATTTTACCGATTTTGAATTAGACTTAAAATCATTGAACAAGAATTTGGCCCTCTATTATCCACAATGAAGCATATCGACTTTCACCCCATAATCAATTCCAGAGCCTTACAAAAGAAGAGCTGTTCCTGAGTATGGCAAGAGTATTAGGCAATAGACCACATTAATTATTAAACTGCATTGCATGTAAAACAAAGTAAAAATTCAAAGGAAAATCCTTTGACAGCAGGGTAAGAGACTTACTTTGTTAATCCTTCCCGTTATATGAAAGTCAGTTAACAAATCAGACAACTGTTGCTGAGAGAAAGCAAATTACTTCATGAAACTAACGTCACATCTAAATTTCCATGACTATTCTTTTCCCTACGAATAGATTTTGTTGTTTCTACATTGTACACTGACGGGAAAAAATGAAGCTCCCAGAGAACATGATCGGATGTCAGTGTAACTTCGTACACATACGCATCATTGGTGTAACTCACTAGAACGGCAAATTCTCTGAGACAGATAGAACGGCCCCCAAAAGGAATTAGTGTTGCTCGTGTTCAGTACTGTTCATTCTTGGTACTGCTCGTGTTCAGTATCGGTCCTGTTCAATATAGGTCCAGTTTAGTATAGACCGTGTTCGAAATTGGTTCAAATGGCTCTAAGCACTACATCTGAGGTCATCAGTCCCCTAGACTTAGAACTACTTAAATCTAACTAACCTAAGGACATCACACACATCCATGCCCGAGGCAGGATTCGAACCTGCGACCGTAGCAGCAGTGCGGTTCCAGACTGAAGCGTCTAGAACCGCTCGGCCACAATGGCCGGCGGTCGTGTTCAGTATCGGCCGTGTTTAGTGTGTTCAGAATTGCTCGTGTTTAGAGCTAGTAGGGTATATAAAGATGCCGAGTGATCGCTGCGGACACGGAGATGCTGCTTAGTGGTATGCAACAGTGTTAACATCGCCCGACAGAGTTTCAAAGAGGTCTGACTGAGTCTGTGTTTGACTGGGTGGTCGAATCGTGCAGTACGCAGATATGTGGAGTTTTCGAAATTGACAGTGGCCCAATGTTGTACTGCAGGGAATGTAAGGGTTGGCAAATTCATTATCGAGGTTCCGGCCGACCACGCTAGACCCACATGGGAGGATAACCGTACTGCACACCAACAACATCGTACCCAATTCATATCTGCGCCTGCCACCTATGAACAAGTAATGGACTCCATGCAGCATTCTGTCACTCCACACCAGTGGTCTGGAGATTACCAGCAACCGGACTTGGGAATTACCATCGCATGCAAGGCTCCAGTTAACATCAGAACGAAAACAGCTGCGACTGGAGTGGTGCCGTGATCCGTAAGCGCGGATTGGTTCAAAGGCCTTGAAACCTATGGGACTTAACATCTGAGATCATCAGTCCCCTAGATTTAGAAACTACTTAAACCTAACTAACCTGAGGACATCACACACATCCATGGCCGAGGCAGCATTCGAACCTGCGAACGTAGCGGTCGCGCGGTTCCAGACTGTAGCGCCACTCCAGCCGGCCGATAACTGTCGTATCAATGTGTTCATTGATGAATTACGATACGGTCGGCGAGAATTGCCGCGACCTGTGGAGAGATCCTACTCTTCAAAAACTTTTGACAGGCACAGCGATGTTATCAGTAGTGTAACGGTGGGGGGAGCAGGCATCGTGCGTGACTTCAGATTACAGCTGGGAATGATTAACGGAACTTTGACGGCACTGATATTGCGTCCTCATGTGTTACCTCTCATGCAACATTATCGTGCTGCCATTTTTTCCGGCAGTACAATGCCTGTTCACACATGAAGCTTGTCTACATGAACTGCCTGCACGATGCTGAGGTACTGCGGGGCGAGTAAGGTTACCAGAGCTCTGCCTGACAGAACGTCTGTGGAACCAGTTCACACATGCAGTCCGTCCCATTATCAGCATCCAGGATACCTATGACAAGTTACGACAGCTGTATTATAGCTGACCTCAAGAGAGAATACAACGGCTTTATGACACCCCTCCCAAGCGAATCAGCGCATTTGTCTACGGCAGAGGTGGTACTACGTCACATTAATAAGTGGGCTCATACTACCAAATTCTTTGTGAATATGCCCAGATTTTGTAATCACTCTAAACCCTTGCAGTTTCTTTTCCTCCTTCCATTCTGAGTGCTCTACTTCATTTATCTGGCAGCTTATTTGAGTTAGGCGATACTATGGTTAAGACGCTGGACTCAATCCCGGTACCCAGATGTAGGTGTATCGTGGTTTCGCTCGATAGATAAAACCAAATGTGTTGATGGTTTCAAATGGACACGGTTAATAACCATCCACAAACCATGTTCGTGTTATGTCTCTTAAAGACCACATCTTTGACGGTACGTTGCACTTTAATCTTTCGCCCTTTTGTGTGAATTTAAGAGTAGTAGAGAGTAATGAATGTGTTCATTTTTGGAGGTAATATACTGCAGGAGTGTATATAGAACTAAAACTTGCAAATACGTCTGAAGTGCATGGCAGAAGGGATTCTCTTTCCTTGTGTGAGATCCATGTTCCAAAGGGACATAAATTCCATGAAGCTTTTCGCGGATGCTGCTGTTGCATACGGAGAAGTCGTAACGTTAGAAAATTGTAGCGAAATGCAGAAAGACCTGCAGATGATCCATGCTTGGTGCAGGGAGTTGCAATTGAACCACTACGTAGATAAATGTAAAGTATTGCGTTTTTATAGACAGAAAAACCCATTGTCATATGGTTACTACCCGACTACAGAACAATCACTGGAAACAGCTACTTTCACAAAAATCTAAGAGTATGTGAACGAAGTGGTTTGAAGTGGAAAGACCACATAAAAATAGTCGCGGGTGAAGCAGATGCAAGACTGAGATTCATTGGAAGAAATCTCAGGAAACGTAGTCTATCAACAAAAAGTGGCCGCTTACAAAAACCTCGTTCGATAAATACTTTACTATTGCTCGTCAGTATGGGATTAGTACCAGACAGGATTAATAGAGAAAATGGAGAAGGTTCATTTAGTATGTACGAACGCGTCAGAGAGATGATCAGCCAAGTCCAGTGGCAGATGTTTCAATAACGGCTTTTGCATCACGGTGTGGTTCACTGCTTGAGTTTCAAAAGTGCACGTTCCTAGAAGAGTCAACAAAAAGACCATGCAGATAAAATTAGAGAGATTCGAGCCCAGACGGACACTTACTGGCAATCGTTCGTCCTGCGAACGACTCGCGACTGAAAGTGGAAACAGTGAAGTGACAGTGGTGCATAAAGTATCCTCCCAACACACCCCAGGGTGGTTTGCGGAGTAAGGATGTAGATGTAGATCTGATCATGTGCGGTAGATATCTAATCTTACATCTGTGATCCCTGTGTGAACAGCTTGTTAGTTACGTTGATTACTCTTAGATTCGGCTCTGTAAAGTAATTCCTGATATTGCAGCAACTACCGTTTCTGATTAATGGAAGTTCTTATAACATTCTGCAACTGGATGAAGAAATTTGCAGCCACTAATATTTTTCTTTACTTCGGATACTCTATATATAGGGTGTAAGTGCAAATATCTTTGTATGAGGTACTTTAATACGCACACTCATCAGTGTGTTGGTTGTATTATCTCTGTATCGAACAGTCTTCTCACGAACACATCACAAACTTTACGACCTGATATTTTCTGCATGGCCGGACGTGGGCCGCGAAGTGAACGACGCCTGGCAGTATATACTAACCACATTGCGTCCACACATCTACACTTCAGTAACTAACCCTCTGCCCAGGGGAAAATATGTACGAATGCCTTTCTTGTGCCAAGAGTACCTGGAGGTACTGCCCAACCTAAAAACATACAACTCGTAACAGCGGTAATCGTTAAGTATGAAAATGTTGTAAACACTGATGTAATGTTGTTCAGTACACCATCATCAGACACCAATAGCATGCTCTGCAGTTATACATGTTGTACCCTGTATCTCTTGATGGTCCAAAAAAAATCACTGCATGAAGACAATAAGTGTCTTTTTTGAATATGAATTACATGGTTACATATTTTTTGTTCCTACGCATTGCAGTTTCCATTTATTTGCAGACAGAAAATAATGAAAACTGCACCATCAAGAGATAGTGACCCTAACAAATCTAAATCCCAAATACACTTCTCTGTTTGCCATGGATTCGACAAATGCTTCGTAGGTTTCTGGAGGTGTCTGGCACCAGACATATACGTACAGGTAACGCGATTCCTGAAACATGTGGATGTGGAGATGGCTCCTGATAGAGTCACATAGGTGTTACATTGCGTTCAGGTCACGTGAATGTGCTAGCTACTACATCGACTTGAGACTTCAGTACGTTATCATCCTCCTGAAATCCCTGGAGTTGCGACATGGATAGTTATCCTGTTGGAAGATATCGTCATCAGGAAGGACAACAAGAAGTAGGGGATACAGGTGGTCCACAGTAATGTTCACTTAGTCCAGAGCTGTCTCGGTGCCTTAGATCACTGCCATATGTCACACGGAAGCCCAGGTAGATGTCCCCTAAAACATATGCCCTTCCGACCTACATCTGTTATGCAGTGATGTTTCGAACAGTTGTTCGGCTGGGTGATAATACACCTGGAAACCACCATCGACCTGGTACAACAAGAAACGTAATCCATCATATCAGACGAAAAGTTTTCATTTATCCACACTTCAGTCTTGATCATTGGCCCAATACGATCGTTCGGCCATTATGGGAACATGTAGGGGTCATCTGCCGTGTAGCCTCACGTTCAACAACGTGCACTGAACTGTTCGCTCCAGTGCACTAGCACTTGCACCAACACTGTCCTCTGTCGTCGGATCTGCCCCAGATCGCCGCCTTCCCTGTTTTACAAAGAGCGGAAGCCACCAGTCTCCACGTTATGGGATGAGACGTAGATGTCCAGTGTCTTCTCGCCCAATCGTGGTTTCACGGTCAGTCATCCATATTTTCTCGAGGAACATACTGAACTACTTGTTACCAGCGTCTGGTACATTCGAATACACCACAAATAACGTGATGACAAAACCCTTATTTAATTGAGGTTTAGCATTATCCTCCCTCTGGCGACCCATTCAATTACTCTGCTTACTTGTGACGTTAGGAATATGCACTTTTGTATTTGTATTCCTAACCAGCCGAGATGGATAATCCAATACGATTTCGTATTGAGCTATATATACTTGTGTGGATTAATGTGTTGGCATGAAGATAGTTTAAGCTGATTGAGTGTGTAGTTGATTTGTTTTTAAATTGTATTTATTTTGGAATGACCATAACCTCTATTTATTGCAGTGTTAGTAATGACGTCAACTTCATTTGGGGGATACACTATGTGATCAAAAGCATCCGGACGCCGGCCTGATAATGACTTACAAGTTCATGGCGCCCTCCATCAGTAATGCTGTAATTCAATATGGTGTTGACCCACCCTTAGCCTTGATGACAGCTTCCACTTTCGCAGGCATACGTTCAATCACGAGCAGGAAGGTTTCTTGGGGAATGGCAGCCCATTCTGCACGGAGTGCTGCACTGAGGAGAGGTATTGATGTCGATCGGTGAGGTCTGGCACGAAGTCGGCGTTCCAAAACATCCCAAAAGTGTTCTATAGGATCAGGTCAGGATTCTGTGCAGGTCAGTCCACTGCAAGGATGTTATTGTCGTGTAACCACTCCTCCACTGGCCGTGCATTATGAACAGGTGCTCGATCGTGTTGAAAGATGCAACCGCCAGCCCCGAATTGCTCTTCAACAGTGGGAAGTAAGAAGGTGCTTAAAACATGAGTTTAAGCCTGCGCTGTGATAGTGCAGAGCAAAACAACAGTCTCATTTGAGGAACGTCGAGCTGACGGCTAATGTGCCGTGTACTGGTTGTGGGACTCTGTTGCACCATTGCAATAATGTCTTCCCTTTCCTCGGCTGACTGGACGACTTCACGTTCTGATGTTACGCGTACACTGGGTAATGTTCCAGATTCACGTAATGTCTCAAAAACCCGACATGTCTCTGCTATTCCGTCTCAACGACACAGACTGTCTGCATATTCTGCATACGTGAAGGTGTGCGGCATGTTGGTATTAACGGATGCAGTGGACTACCCCAATTAAACAACACTAGAGGACGTCACGCAGATGGCCTCGCGACTGATCACTGGTCCTACACAGTTGCAGCTGTGGCCTCGGTGCGGCGTCACAGTGCTGCCAATTGTTCGAGAACGCCCACCTCTTGTACGATGGATCAGACATCTCTCCCACCATTATTCTGTCCACCTCAGCGTGTAACCCGCTCCAGTTCCCTAACAATCGAAAATCGGACACATGCCCATAGGACGTTTTCGGTTTATTTTCACGTGTAGAATCACCTCGCAAATTATGTGACATTCCTCCTGAATCATTGTTATTAACATTTAAATATCCCAAAGCGACGTAGATGATGATGAGACAAGTTATTTAATATAGGACAGATAGGGCCGCAAATGTCGGGAACTACTCCAAAATGGATGACAAATGTTGAATATGTGTCGTCACCAGATAACGTACATCGACACACGTGCAGCGGCTAGGCCGTCAGTAGGGGACAGTGCTGCACATCACTCCGGTATACTACTCTTTTTTCGAACACCTGCTGGAAATATGATCTGTTGTAAACGTAGAAGATACAAAGTTATTATTCATGCTGTAATCAAGCATAAAAAATTCTTTTTTTTCTTTTATCGCTTTTTTGTTTGCAGATTTTATTTAGTAAAGAAAACGTAGGTCATTTACCCGTAGCGATGCAGTGCGGAAGCTTATACTCACTCACTTGTGATACAATATGGTAAGATTTTGTTGTATCTTGTTTTGCACTAAACCAGTGGGAACTGCGAAATTGGCAAATAAAATAGTAAATCCTCCCTCAATGTAAACACGTAACTGACTAACGCAGTGAAAAAACGTTCTGCCTGCCACTCGCAAGACTCGAACCCTGAGCCCCACGCTCTACAGTCATGCGTGCAGGACCGGAGCCACACTGACGTGAATAATTGACTTGGTTTGGGATGATCAGGAGTGACAGGCAGATAGGCCCAACAGCCGCACGTGTGGAAAACGTACGTCACCTGGTGACATCACATGTGCAACATTTGTCGTCCACTTTTGGGGTATTTCCCGACCAATGAAATTTACGTCCCTGTGTGTCTTACGTTAAATTACTTGCTTCAGTGTCGTCTACGTTGCTTCAGTATTTTTTAAACGTTAATAAGAATCACCCTATATGTATAACACTGTGTGACGAAGTATGTTTAGAACATGAGTTTTGTAGGCTTTGTTCTTACAAAATTTTGTCTGATCACACTAAATCCTAATATTGCTACAACTTCAAAAAATTGCTACACTGCTATTCATGTATTGTAACATCAAGAGATAAGATTTTTGTATTTGGTATGATTTATCCATCACTTAATCCGTCAATCACTTCTTATGTGTTTTTCAACAACTGTTTTTTTCCAAGGTGTATTTCTCTTGTGAGATGGTATGTGATTCCACCATCAGCTTGAGTGTCCTGCTAGCTGAATTATCGGTAGGTTTGATTGAAATATCTTTATGGACATTTCGTCTGATACTGAGATCAGGGACTGAGGATTTCATGAAAATGATTTCTACTTCCTTCACTTTTTGTTACCAGAATATTCTCATCGTCAGGTAAGTTCTTTTTTTCCACGGATTATTGCATTAGCAATTGCTGGCCAGTAAGCGCAGTGTACCGACATGCACCGGGTGATCAAAAAGTCAGTATAAATTTGAAAACTTAATAAACCACGGAATAATATAGATAGAGAGGTAAAAATTGACACACATGCTTGGAATGACATGGGGTTTTATTAGAACCAAAAAAAAAAGTTAACTTAACACAATGTCCGACAGATGGCCCTGGCCAGCAAAACTGCTACCGTGATGGCTGAGAGGTACGCTGATATGTTACAGAATCGCATCATCCCCAGCCTGGCTGATAAACGCCTGCTGGAACGTACGATGTTTATGCAGGATGGCGCTCCACCCCATGCTGCTAGACGCGTGAAAGATCTCTTGCGCGCGTCGTTTGGTGACGATCGTCTGCTCAGCCGCCACTTCCGTCATGCTTGGCCTCCCAGGTCCCCAGACCTCAGCCGTGCGATTATTGGCTTTGGGGTTACCTGAAGTCGCAAGTGTATCGTGATCGACCGACATCTCTAGGGATGCTGAAAGACAACATCCGACACCAACGCCGCACCATAACTCCGGACATTCTTTACGGTGCTGTTCACAACATTATTCCTCGACTACAGCTATTATTGAGGAATGATGGTGGACATATTGAGCATTTCCTGTAAAGAACATCATCTTTACCTTGTCTTACTTTGTTACGCTAATTATTGCTATTCTGATCAGCTGAAGCCCCATCTGTCGGACATTTTTTGAACTTTTGTATTTTTTTAGTTCTAATAAATCCCCATGATACTCCAAGCGTATGTGTCAATTTGTACCTCTCTATCTACATCATTCCGTGATGCACTCAGTTTTCAAATTAATACTGACTTTTTGATCACCCGGTAGTTTATAACAACATGTACGCTAAACGACTGCAAACCGCCTAGCCATGCTCTGCAAAACCTGCACTGCACAGCCAGAGTGGGGAGGATGGTGTCATCACACCAGGACTACGACTATGTTATGAGCTACATGGCCAAGAAACAGCCAGTAGTGCAACAAATGAGCCCCAGAGGCAGTAGAATGTGATATCGTCTACTCATAGGTCGATGTTAAATTTGATACTTAATGTGTGGAATCTGAAGGCTGGAAGAGGTTTACGGCAGTCAGTGAGCAGCAGTGGAGTATTCAGTGAGGTGTCAGGGGAACAAAAGAAGTTACGTGTGGCATATTGGCGACTGATGGAACAAATGCAGGAGGTAGGGGGGGGGGGGGGTCACGACAATTGCGGAGGGGAAAGAGGGAGGGGGGGTGAACAGATGCTGGAGGAAGGATACTCAAGACAATGTTCCGGACAGTGGATGAAAACGACGTGAGTGAGCTAAACAGGGCACTGGAAGCCACGAGAGACTTGGTTGTAGGTAACAGAGCGGTTTTGGCCTGACATTCCATACGGACTGTGAGTTTGTGCGGCGTGCCGAACAACACACACATGCTTCGACAGCTAACTAAGGAAGTAATGAATTATGCCGGAGCATCAACTAGTACTCTGGACGCACTCGGGACGTGTGTATGTGTGTGTGTGTGTGTGTGTGTGTGTGTGTGTCTGAGTGAGAGAGAGAGAGAGAGAGAGAGAGAGAGAGAGGGAGAGTTAATGGGTTTGTGGGAAGCCATTCATCAGGCACTGCATTGAAAACTGAGTCTTGTCCTGTTATCACCCGAGCAAAATCTAAAGGGATTGAGAAAGGCACGGAAAGAGCTGCCACCGGAGCTACAGTTAAAAGGAGTGGCTAACAGTCAAAATCTGTCTTTCAACTATCATGAAGCAACTGTGGAGGCAAGAACGGATAGTGCATGGTTTCACGTGTCAGTGAAACTAACAGTAATGGACAAACACCATTTTTTTTAGGTGTTACAAGGTACACGTCTATCCAGTAAGATTAGAAACAGTGGGGACGTTTGTGCAGATAAAAGAGAGTGGTGTATAACTAATAGCAGCAAACCGGCCCACCACTCAGCAAGCTGCGCACTATATAGTCTTCTGCCCTCGTATTGCCCTTTCGGTGTTTTCAAGATTAGTAGGACAGAGAGAGAGGGGGCGGCAACAGAACTACGGAAATACCAAAACACAACACATTACCACAACTAATATGGTGTAAGAAATGGTGGCTTCCTGTCGTCTCTGGATGGAAGATACAGGTCCTGTATGGTTTTCAAGGGAATCTTATACCATTATTCCTAAAAAAAAGTGTCATATTCAGGTAACGGTGGTGGGGGTGAATAACGATTACGCAGCCTTCTCCCCAAAGTAGCTGTGGCCGAGCGGTTCTTGGCGCTTCAGTCCGGAACCGCACTGCTACTACAGTCGCTGGTTCGAATCCTGCCTCGGGCATGGATGTGTGTAATGTCCTTAGGTTAGTTAGGTTTAAGTAGTTCTACGTCTAGGGGAGTGATGACCTCAGATGTTAAGTCCCATAGTACTTAGAGCCCTTTGAACCATTACCCAAAGTAGATCACAAGGACTCAATAATATAGAGATCTGGTGATTCTGGTCGCGAGGGGAGATGCTGCAATTCATCCTCGTGCGTCAAAATCTAGTCCTGGGCGATGTGAGCTATGTGAACAGGGTCCTTGTCAAACACAGTTTCATTGTTGCGGAACAAACATTGTACCATGGGATTAACCAAAATGGTCACATAATAGTTGACAGGAGGCACCAGGCATACATCTATGTGGCTACCCAAATTATCACCGAAGTCCCTCCATGTTTCACTCTTGATATGTAAACTCAGCCAGATGTTGGAAACAATATGGATCAAGATTTATCCGACCAAATAAATTTCCTCTATTGGTCTGTAGTCCAGGTTTTATGGCTCTGGCAACATGTTTTAATGTTATGGGCATTTGCATTACTGATGAGCGGTTTAGAAATTGCAGCTCACTCTGCAACTCCCTGCTTCTGGAGGTACATTTGTGTTGTTATGGTGGTGACAGTGTTTGCGAATGTGACATTCAGTTCCGCGGTGACTTTTGCAGCTGTCGACCTTTATTTTTCGATACAGTCCTCTTCAAAAGTCTTCTGTGACGATCACTCATCACACTCTTTCGTCCGCGGGTTGATGACGTTTGTTCGCTTTCTCTGTATGCAGTACATATCTGCGACACGGTGCGTTTTGAAACACGAAAAACTTCGACTCTCTTGGTTACGGAAGCACCGGCGATAAGAGCACCAACAATCTGCCATCATTGTAATTCAGTTAGCTCCGACATAATGCACTCACAACTAGACAGAAGACTGTTCTAACACGATTCACACTTGCAACGTATTGAGGACATTGGATATGTGCCGTTCGTGATCAAATACAACAGGATTGGCTAGCATTTGCATTTATGTTCAAGCGCGCATTTCTCGGCGTGTTTCCTTATTTTTGTCCACCACCTGTTATGACAATATGTAGTTTGAATAAGGCTCTGTTTATTTTTTCATACCTCGTCGTAATTAAATGGACGCTGGTTTTGTGTACATCTCTTTTGAGTGTTTAGTAGTTGTTATTCTGGGCTTTACTTTTTTGCTTTATTTTTTTTTATCTCGGGCCATTACGCGTCGCTGAGATGTGTTTTTGTTAAGTTCTCACGTAAACGTGCTCTTTCGAAATCTATTATTCCATACATCTAAAAGAAGACAGATGATCATATTCGAGCAAAAAATGCTATTACACCAGCTCGGGAGAAGCGAGGCTACTGCATTATGAAATCCCAACGATACCGCTCCCGAGGGCCATCGTAGACGTCTTCCTGTTGGTGTGCAGACTTCCGGAAAGTGACAGGCGACAGAACCAGTGAAATTGACAGGGTGACAGCCATACATGAACATAAGGTAGGAAATGCGACCAGCGGCCATCGAAATTATGAGGTACGGAATTGGAGCGACACACGGTGTGTACGTTCTAAAAATAACAGTAGCAAATTACGTATTATTTGCTACGAAAGAAGTATAAGACTATGACAATCGGTGTCTCTAGATCTAGAGTGTACTGTATCTTACATAAGAGAAAACTCGTTGAAACAAATATATAGAATGAATTTAAAAGACAGCAACAGTTAAATAACAGTGTACTTACACGAGCATGGAGGATTTCATGTACGAATATAACAGAAAATCCGTTTGTTCTCGATATCCCGTTTCACCACTTCTTTTCATCACTGTCTGATTCTCCTACATTCTTAAATGCTTTTTTTTTATTATTTTATCTGCCATTTGTTCGACTTTGAGCGATTGGTATTTTCAATTGTAGGAAAACTGTAAGTGCTATGTAGTCGCGAAACACGGAGTTTGCATTTGCAGAGCTCCTCATCAAAACGAATGCTTGTTTTGTGTACATGTCTTGCGTGTGTAGGAAGAATCACTGTCGATAGTGCAACCAATAAATCGAAGCATACGAAACATTGGCATCTATATCACCTTAATTCGGCTCTTTACTTCTTTTGTGTTTGCATAGAATGTGATACAAGGACGAACGAACGATACTGAATCTGTATGACGCGTGGTTTTTGCCGCGCGGTATTAGCCGAGCGGTCTAAGGCGCTGCAGTCATGGACTGTGAGGCTAGTCCCGGCGGAGGTTCGAGTCCTCCCTCGGGCATGGGTGTGTGTGTTTGTCCTTAGGATAATTTAGGTTAAGTAGAGTGTAAGCTTAGGGACTGATGACCTTAGCAGTTAAGTCCCATAAGATTTCACACACATTTGAACATTTTGAATTTTTGACGCGTGATTTTGGTGATCGGCTATCAGTAGAACGTATGACTGTGTGTCATTCTGCAATTGTGAATTACCAGAACACGTAGCTAAAACGTTGTTTTACTCTGTGCGGCAGGCAGAACTTCCTGAGTAATCGTTAGGAACAGTAATTGTGGATAAAATCTTCTGCATTGTTCATATACAGGTAGACAACAAGATCTGAACAGTAGGCACATAAAGCCAGTTGGAGCGTTTAAAACTTTGTCTGTCATAAATCATGGAGAGAACACAAGCTTGTCTACTGTGCTATGAAAAGGACTAAAGGCAGGGCGGTAGCGCGGTTATTTGCACGTGATCCTCACGAAAGTAATTAATTTCTAAAATTTGTTCAACAATATATTATTGATTCTAGTAATATTTGGAGACATTATTATTATTATTATTATAACGTATTTTTATGTATATTTAACCATTTACATAATAACCTAAAATGACCACGTAAATACTACTACTACTATGTATTGTGAATACTTAGAAAGAAGGATCCTTTATTGTATGATTATATGATAGCGGAACAAACACTGGTAGCAGTTACTTCTGTTAAATATCTGGGAGTATGCGTGCAGAACGATTTGAAGTGAATGATCATATAAAATTAATTGTTGGTAAGGCGGGTGCCAGACTGAGATTCATTGGGAGAGTCCTTGGAAAATGTAGTCCATGAACAAAGGAGGTGGCTTACAAAACGCTCGTTCGACCTATAGTTGAGTATTGCTCATCAGTGTGGGATCCGTACCATGTCGGGTTGACAGAGGAGATAGAGAAGATCCAAAGAAGAGCGGCGCGTTTCGTCACAGGGTTACTTAGTAAACGTGATAGCGTTACGGAGACGTTTAGCAAACTCCAGTGGCAGACTCTGCAAGAGAGGCGCTCTGCATCGCGGTGTAGCTTCCTGTTCAGTTTTCGAGAGGGTGCGTATCTGGATGAGGTATCGAATATATTGCTTCCCCGTACTTATATCTCCCGAGGAGATCACGAACGTAAAATTAGAGAGATTCGAGCGCGCACGGAGGCTTTCCAGCAGTCGTTCTTCCCGCGAACCATACGCGACTGGGACGGGAAAGGGAGGTAATGACAGTGACACGTAAAGTGCCCTCCGCCACACACCGTAATGGTAGTAGTAGTAGTAATGGCAGTAGTATTTACGTGTTTACTTTACATTATTATGTAAACGGTTAAATATATATAAAAGTACGTACCATAAAAGCAAACATAATATAAAAAACAAGTTCTCGAAAATTTTACAACTGAATATGTAGATCGCTTAACCACTCTTGGTGTTACCACATGCAGTTCACTGAGTCCACCAGGGAATTTTCGTAATAGACACTCTTCAATCAGGACGTGCGGGGTTTGCACAGCGACCCCACAGTCATGGCAACCTCGGATCCCAAGTCATACAAACAGGCACCACATCTTCCATGACCTATACGGAATCGACTCAAAGCTGTCCATAGTTTCCTGTGAAGTTCAAATCCATCTACAAAGAAGCGAGAATTTTCTTGAGGAAACTTCTACCAAACCTTTCTCAATTCATAGTGGACTGCTATATAAAGACAACGAAGGATTGAACTCCAAAATATAAAATTATGTTGACAGCAATGACTATGGGAAAAATAGCACAAATGAACTGGGCGGCATACAATATACCGAATGTAACAAACTTGGGTACGTACTGATTTGTCCCTCTGCTGTAATGAAAGATGTACAAAAGCTAATGGCTGTGATCATGAAAATATTAGGAAAATACTGCCTTATTCTGAAAAAAATAATTTTTTGCCCGTTTGATAACAACAGCCAATTAATAAAATGTTTTTAGTTTATGGTAATTACATCGACATTATTTTAAACTCTCATGCTAATATCGCAAGGGTTATACACATGTATAGCAAGTATCGCAAGTATGATAGCAATTAACTTTCACGTTCAAATAATTTCACGATATATTCTTTGAGCAATGCTCTATACATTATACTTTTCCGGCAAGGAAATGTTGCAGCTTCAGTATCAATGGTTAATAATGTTAATCGTTTTGCTACCCACACAAAGAAGAGATGCCCACATTGTAAGGCATAACCTGTACAAGAATCTTACAGCCTCACACAGAAGGAATAAGTGATAAAAAGAGTCCTGTCACAGCATAATGTATGACTAATGGTCTTGGTGTTACCTGGTAGGAGCAGTCGTCCTTCAAGGTCAATTTACTCCCTTCTGCTCAGCGTCTTCCATCGGTGGTGCGGCGTATTCTTCCCGGCTAGCGTTGTTGGTGGGGGGGACGGGCAGGTGGGGGAGGCAGTCGCTTGTTTTTGTTTCCATAAGCTAGCCGCTGTGTTCATCCACCAAGTTCATCCTTACTTACTTGATAGTTCGCAACTAAGGAGGAGAACACGTTAAGTGTCATAATCCGATTTCCCAGAAACTTCGCTCAGTCGAAGAAGTGTCAAAATTAGCGAACCCGTCTCTCCGTTTATATGTAGATACTCGACCGCTTCTGAGAAAACTACGGTCAAAGTTATCGAGGTAGTTACTGTATGTGCCTTTCAGTGGATAAGCTGCTCAGCTGGAGCAATGGGTCAGAGGCAAACGGCAAGGCTGCACATTTTTTGCTCCTCGATTACTAACTTTCTTTTTGTTTTTCATTTTTATACCCGTATCCTTAGATTACTACACGAATGTTTACCAGTGTATACTGAAACAACTTTGTCCTTATTCGTGTACTAACTGGATATCTGGTGAACGAATAAGAACATAAATAAAGAAATCATTTGAAACTATTTTCGGTGAAATTCCTGTAGCGCATCTTGATCCATAATCAGTTGTAAACGCTCGTATTCGGAAAAGTCCTCCATTATGCACGATTTGCCACGAAATTATTGCCAACGTGTGAAATCTTGGGCAATGTTACCGACGTTCTTTTCCGAGTGAGATTGGTACGAAGAAATGTCACTGTGAGAAACCCGCCGTTGCGCGATGCTTGTGGTGTTGGAGATTTTCATGTTTCGAAGGTTCCTACAACTCTATCCTCTAAGCAAATACACCAAATCTTCCTCAAGACTGTATGTAACGATAAACTATAAAAATTAATACAAGAATTGATACAAGACCGAAGTGTAAGAATGTGAAAATTTAAAAAGGTTTTAATCCCTGAAAATACCATACACATATACTCTTAGTATGTAATAAATATAAGACACTTATTGAGAAACACAGTTGTACTTTTACATTTAATATATCGCCCTTGTATCCCCTAACTTGATAAAAAAAAACATTCATAATCGAGTTTCGAATACGGGGCGCAGAAGTGAGAAGCTGCGACGCTAGCCTCTGTGCCACCATTTCTCTGAGAGATTATTGCCCGCTAAAATTCATACGAAGTAAGTCGAAAACTTTGACCATCGTTTTGTCAGAAACGATCGAGCATTTAGGGATAAGCCGAGACACGCGTTTGCTTATTTGACTTCTCTTCCGATGAACGAAGTTTCTCGGAAATCGGGTTACGGCAATTGCTGTGTTCTGCTCTTAAGCCATGCACTATTTACATTGTGAAACAAAAAACTATGTAGATATATGCTCTGAAGTGCCCCAAAGAGGGCTATTCAGTGATTTATATCCAAATTGGATGCCAGACTCCAGCTATCTGAGCGTGCTGGCCAACGATCGTCCTATTTCATATCTTGCCGAAGTGTAACGTGGCGGCCACGAAATGTTAGTAGAACACAAAATAAAATACTTGCCGATTCTGCCCGTGTGAGCCTATTACAGCTTTCTGGAGACGAACAATTCGGGTGTATCATTTCAAAAATCAGAAAACTGATTCTGCGTTATTTCATTTATACTTTATAATAAATTCCATTGTCGGGTAGAAAGCAACTGCTTGTTAAGTACGAAGAGATATTAAGATGTAAAAGGCAACCTATATCCCTATTAAAGTGAAACAAATTTTTACATATTTTATATGTGAGGTGATGCGTTGCCAACTACCATTCATGTTTCCAGTCAAAGTCATAGAGAAATGTACCGCGAATGCGACATTATACGTCTTTGACTGGGCATTGGATATCAAATTTTCAGAAAAATTGTCTGCGTTATGGGTGACATGTGTGATCTGTGCTGACAACACAGATATATGTGAAAATTGACAGATAGCGGATTTCGAAGATAGTTTGCAAAATACTTTTCAGTTCACAGTAGAAGATACATAGTGAAGATACGAAATATTTTTGGAGCAATGAAATTTCTATTACAGGTACCACGAATAAGATCACAAGAGAAATTGTAGAATTCCTAGCTTAAGTAAAGGAAGCTATTGTCTAAATAGCAGACGTTTCTATGCAGATCAGCTGCCATAATAATGCACAAAAATACAAAATTTGTCAGTTTTCCTCACACTTAATGATTTCTTATTTGGATTGCGCGTTTCGGTTAACTGTCATCATCAGATCTACCATGAGACAAAAATTAAAAACAAGGGATATACAATTCTTTGCAGAGATTACAAAAATACTTTTCGTAAAAAGAAAAATATCCATGGGATGCTGATTACTTTCATAGATCACAAAATGAGAAGTCCTCACAATAAATAAGGCAAAAATACTGCAATATACGAGAAATGTGTAGTTTAAAGCATTAATACCAAATAAGTTAAAACATCAGTCCAATATGTATCATAATACTGTAAGTCGTTCGAGGTGTAGGTGCATGCTGGAGGTGACATCTCCGATAAGAAGGTAAATTATTCGAGTGCCATTAGATGGCACTCAAGGCGCAAGAACAACGCACAATAATTGACAGGGGATAGGTAATTGCAAACATGAAGTAAATATCGATTAGATTAAAAGTATGCTTTCCATTTTTGTTAATGTGTTAAGTAAACATTAAAGTGACAAACCCAGAAGTAGTAATACATGTACACCGACAGTAAATGAGAGAGAATTCGTGGAGCTCAACATCAGCAAAAACTGGCAATAACAGAATATAATAGGAGGCAATGACAGAATCGAAGAGAAATGACTCCAAAGCAACCAGGGCTTAACCCATGGGGGCAAATGGAAAATATATCTGCAATATGCGCAAAGAATGGTATATCCCATGTTTTTAGTTTTTGTCTCATGGCAGTTACCCAAATGCGCAAACAAAGTAAGAAACAATGAAGCGCCGCCAAAACTGAAAAATTTCTCCAAGTTTGAGCTATTATTCCGGTTGTGTTGAAAATTCTTGACGCTCTGATATTTCCCAGTTATAGTCTATGGCCCAAGGTTGATACTATGGGATGGTTAAATAGGATGCCATCAAACGGCGTGCAATATCAATACCTGCCCTTCATGTTCTTAAATTTCCTATGCACTATACCTGCGAAAGGTTATTATTAAAATATAAAGAATACCTTGTTCATTACACACAGAAGATGACCCATCTATTAATTATCCTATACTCTTCAAGATTTGAGCTACACTGATTTTATTTTCGCAAGTTACCAGCGTTAAATTAAAGTCATCAAACGGCTGAAAAGTTTTCTCTGTAGTGTAACTCGATGTTTATTCATTCAGAACGTCATCCTACTTGTTGGTGCGAAATGCAACTTCATATTTTTCTAAAAGATCTAGAGCTTTTATTCCTCTTTTATGCGTAGCACTTTAAGGTCATTTTTGATGCCTTTGAGAGGGTGACCCGTTATCAGCTGTAATTTAAGTATGGGACGTGATTTCGTTAATGAGAACAGTCTGCTTTCTGGCAAACATATTGCTGAATGAGAAAACTTAAGGATTTGAAGGATAATTTGGTAGAGGAGGCAGACTGTTCATCAAATCTGGTACCCGCTGACCTCCATCTACTCCAGTATGCATAGGAATTGGCGACTGCAAAGTGACGGATATTTAAAAAAAAGGTAGTTTGATTTTCATGGGGAACATTAGATTTTACATTGGTGTATCTGTTACATGTATGTACACTTAACCTTGCTACAATTACATTTAGGATCAAAATCTTCATTTACCAAGTGGTTATAATTAAAATACAGCTAATCACATAGGTCCAGTGTGGGCTGTAATTATCATATGTCAGAGAAACTTGGTGTATATGCTAATGTGTTAATGCGAAACCGGAATACGCTGGAAAAAATTAGTTTCAGTTTGGGCCACCAGGTGAAAATATGGCACTGTGAATGCAAGAAGTGTGGCAGAGCGGTTCTAGGCGCTTCAGACCGCTACAGTCGCAGGTTCGAATCCTGCCTCGAGCATGGATGTGTGTGATGTCCTTAGGTTAGTTAGGTTTAAGTAGTTCTAATTTCTAGGGAACTGATGACATCATATATTAAGTCTCATAGTGCTCAGAGTCATTTGAACCATTTTCGAATGCAAGATACACGTATAGAAATGTTTCTACGCTATGTGATCAAAAGTACCGGTCATCCCTACGTTTTTCATATTAGTTGCACTGTGCTACCACCTACTGCCAGGTACTCCATATCAGCAACCTCAGTAGTCTGTTGACTGACTGAGACCGCCGACAGCTGAAGAGGGTCGTAATGTGTAATAGGCAGACATCTATACATACCATCACTCAGGAATGCCAAAATGCATCAGGATCCACTGCAAGTACTATGACAGTTAGGCGGGAGGTGAGAAAACTTGGATTTCATGGTTTAGCGGATGTTCATAAGCGACACATGACGCCGGTAAATGCCAAACAACGCCTCGTTTGCTGTAAGGAGCGTAAACATTGGACGACTGAACAGTGGAAAAAAGTTTTGTGGAGTGACGAATCACGGTACACAATGTAGCGATCCTAATGCAGGATGTGGGTATGGCGAATGCCCGATGAACGTCATCTGCAAGCATGTGTAGTGCCAACAATAAAATTCGGAGGCGGTTTTGTTATGGTATGGACATGTTTTCCAAGGAGGGGGCTTGCACCGATTGCTGTTTTGCGCGGCACTGTCACAGCACAGGCCTACATTGATGTTTCAAGCACCTTCCTGCTTCCCACTGTTGAAGAGCAATTCGGGGATGGAGATTGCATCTTCCTACACGATCAAGCACCTGTTCATAATGCAAGGCCTGTGGAGGAGTGGGTGCACGAAAATAACATCCCTGTAATGGACTGGTCTACACAGAATGCTGACCTTAATTCTACAGAACACCTTTGTAGTGTTTTGGAACTCAGACTTCGTGCCAGGTCTTACCGACCGACGTCGATACTTCTCCTCAGTGCAGTACTCCGTGAAGAATGGGCTGCTATTCACCAAGAAACCTTCCAGCACCTGGTTGAACGTATACCTGCAAGAGTGGAAGCTGTCATCAAGGCTAAGATTGGGCCAACACCATACTGAACTCCAGCATTACCGATGGAGAGCGTCACGAACTTGTAAATCATTTTCAGGCAGGTGTCGGATACTTTTGATCACATAGTGTATATGTAATTGGTTCAAATGGCTCTGAGCACTATGCGACTTAGATTCTGAGGTCATCAGTCGCCTACAGCTAAGAACTAATTAAACCTAACCAACCTAAGGACATCACACACATCCATGCCCGAGGCAGGATTCGAACCTGCGACCGTTGCGGCCGCTCGGCTCCGGGCTGTAGCGCCTAGAACCGCACGGCCACTCCGGCCGGACGTATATGTAATTAATTAGGAAAAGGACGTAAGAGTAAAGGTCATACAAGAGAGAAAGGCATTAACCACCGCTTACACAATTTGTTCAATATGAGTACCGGAGGTGTCGATTAGATGCTGCATCGGTAATACGATGTGATGAACAGTTGCTCGCAGCAGTTCCGCTGGAATCTGAGCAACGTGTTCCTGTATGAAGTCGTTCAGATCAGGCAGAGTCCTAAACTGTCCGTGGTAAACGTGTTCTTTCAGATATCCCCAGAGCTAGAAATCACTTGTATTCAGATCAGGTAATTTTGCAGTCCTTGCATCTGAATAACCTCTGGAGATGATGCGCTCGTGGAAGGTGGCATTAAGCAGATCTTTCACTGGGCGAGTAATATGAGGTGTTGTCCCATCTTGCATGAAAACAGTGGTTTCCATGTAGTTGCGCTCTTCCAAAGCCGGAATCACATGCCGTACTAGGTGGTCCCGATAACGTACAGAATTCACGGTATGAATGACAGGCCCTCTGTCAGCATTCTCTTCAAAGAAGAACGGACCGAAAATAAAGTTGCTTACTTCCACACAGTCACACAGGGCGAGTGCAGTGGCTCTTCGTGCAGAACTCAGGGCTTAACAGTACCCCAAACTCGGCTGTTCTGTGAGTTCATTGCACTATATAGGGTAAAATGTGCCTCGTTACTCCATAGAATATTAGTCGACCACATGCCATCAACTTCGAGTTTCGAGTGTGTGTGTGTGTGTGTGTGTGTGTGTGTGTGTGTAGCCTATGGAGCCTCAATGGCGAGTTTATCAGTGCCCTCACACTCATTAAAACAAATGAATCTGCGTATAATCTCTAAAATTGTTGCTTGCTCAAGCATCGAATTGATCACGCAATCACTGTCTCACATGAACTAAAACAGCGGAGACAGGGTAAACGTAGCTAAACATAAGATCAAAACACATGTAAAAATACAAATCAGCTAAAAGTAAAGGACAGGGCAATGGCTCTGGCTGACTACTTACAAAAAACTTATGTGAGCCAGTCACCCAGTTAAGACATTAAAGCCATCTTCCTACAATCTTGGGAAAAATGCTGCTCAATTCACAAAACTTTTAAACTCGAGGCACATACGTTTGAACGTCTCTTAAAATAGAGAGCAGACCTGTCAGCGAGTCCTCCGCATCAGCTTCGATCCGTGCCAGAAACTGAAGAGCAAATTCAGAACGTTACTGCAGATTATGAGGTTTCAGTTGCAGCGCCGTCTAGATTTTGTAAGGGTACCAGTGTAATATAGACCGCAAAACTTTTCATACTCTTGACCGTGGAATAGCAATTCTCGTGACTCTGCAAGAACACTAGCACTACTCGGGACACGTGTTACGTAGTCAGTTACATCAACAGCAATCTCGTTAGTAACTTCCACCGGAATTGGAGGCCTTCCCCTTCTATGTGCCACGCCAAGCTCAGCCGTGTTTTTTATTTCATTATCTTCTTCCCTAAACCATTTAATGATACCGGGCATCTCTTCAGACCTTTCTCAGTCGGTGACACTCTCTCAATACAGCAACGTAATTGCTACCGTTCACATGGAACCATTTCACTAAGAGCACACGCTCTCTCTCCACGTTACGGCTTGTCAAATGACAGCGAGGATGCTATAACGTCATGGAAACAGTATACAGTGCCAGATTTGCACTTGGTGTTCAAAAACTGGAATAATTTTTTTGCAGCTTGAAACGGTTCTGCGTTATTGCATTAGCATATCTAGCAAGTTTCGCTAACAAACCATAATTACAGTCCACACTGGACCTTCTTGAGTAGCTACACTTTAATTGTACCCAACTGGTAATTTTGACAAATGTCCAGTGCGCTTTCTAGCAGACGCATGACAAACATCCTTACGACGATGAAACTCGTCGCCTGCTGATGCGTGCATGGCTGAAGTTACTGCATTCACTGCTTCTGTTATACGCTTTTGGAAGGCGCCGCACAGAAACAGATTTACACAAAACGTGGCAAAAAATTATATACCGAGGGATCCGCAGTAAGTGGGTACGTTGAGCGCACTTGGTATGTGTTTAGTGCACAACCATTTTTACTAATTTATTTAATTAATTACATTTATAAAGACTTTCAGTATGAAGACTTTTTTATAAGATAAAAAAAATCGTTGTCTTATAAAAAATCTCCCTAACGAAAATCTTTATAAATATAATATAATTAATTTAATTAATTCGTAAAAACGTTTGTGCACTAAAAGCATACCAAGTGCGCTCAATGTACCCACTTACTTCTGGGATAAGGCGATCAAGGGCGCTATGCGAGGCCCATATACCCCCTAAGGCCGATACATTGCTGAGGCTGTACATGCTACAATAATCAGGCCGTACAGTTGTAACTGAATTGTCCCTGTTGAAACGGAGAACACAAAACACCTTTTATTCCTTTCACACCAACATCTCGACCCATAGCGCATTGCGTGATGCACGACCCAGCTGCGCCAGGAGAATCAAACCGGCAACTACAGGAGCGATACATAGCAACTGACTCCAGAGTACGCTTTCAATATCGATGCAAAAGTTAAAACACATTCCGAGTCTCTATTTCTATTTGTGCAGGAGATATAGTCTTGTGACATCGGATGAATCAGTTTAAAACAGGCTGCGTTTTGAAACTAATGAAAAGGTCATTTCTGGCGGAAATGAGTGTTTTGGCGATATTCTCGAATCGAATTTTAAGGATGGAATCTAGTCAATAGCAGTGCGCTTGATATATTGCGTGGCAGGAGATTTCTTCAATATTACGCCTTCGTTCCGTCTTATAATTTCATCAACGGTCTCATCACGTTGTTTGAGTAAAGTCAGAGACCCTACGCAGCCTTTCTGTGCCTTAAGTCGCATTTACTTTTATTTCGGTTCAACTTCAAACGGAAAGAGTACAGGATGGAGGCAAAGGAATCGCCCTTCTGTCATTTGAGACAGGCCTTCAAACCGAAAGCGTCTAGGTGAGCCGTGATAGCCAAAGCAATTATATTCGCAACGGTTTCGGCGCCCTTGTCAGGATTCCTGGGGAGCAGTGTACTGCGTACAAAGGGATTCCTCGCCAGAAATGAAGCACATTCAGTTCGGTCACGTCTGTCGCACCGCAGACGCCGCGGTGGTCGCAGGACTCTGCAGTGCCGCCAGAGGAGTTGAAGCTGGCCACTGGGAATAGATTTACGTTCCACAAGCATCACTAATGGCCCGCATATCGCCGACAACGAATTTACGACCACCCACATATCTATCTTTGCTCGTACTCGGCAGCTGGTGATGCAACTTTGTACACAGAATCGTTGTCAGTGCGTTTCACTACACGGATGAGAACGTAAAATTTTAGTTCTACTAAAAACATGAAACATTTTCTGAGTTTATATGTAAAAACAGAGCAGCAAAATTTTTAAGTAATTACATACTGACCCTACGACTTGTCTTAGAAAATAGATTAAGGAAAGCAAACCTAGCATTTGTAGACTTAGAGAAAGCTTTTGACAACATTGACTGGAATACTCTCTTTCAAATTCTGAAGGTGGCAGGGGTAAAATACAGGGAGCGAAAGACTATTTACAATTTGTACAGAAACCAGATGGCAGTTATAAGAGTCGAGGGGCATGAAAGGGAAGCAGTGGTTGGGGAGGGAGTGAGACAGGGTTGTAGCCTATCCCCGATGTTATTCAATCTGTATATTGAACAAGCAGTGAAGGAAACAAAAGAAAAATTCGGAGTAGGTATTAAAATTCATGGAGAAGAAATAAAAACTTTGAGGTTTGCCGATGACATTGTAATTCTGGATAGTGTCTTGAAAGAAGCGTATAGAATGAACATCAACAAAAGCAAAGCGAGGATAATGGAATGTATTCGAACTCAGTCGGGTGATGCTGAGGTAATTAGATTAGGAAATGAGACATTTAAAGTAGTAAATGATTTTTGGTATTTGGGGAGCAAAATAAGTGATGATGATCGAAGTAGAGAGGATATAAAATGTAGACTAGCAATGGCAAGGAAAGCGTTTCTAAAGAAGAGAAATTTGTTAACATAGAGTATAGATTTAAGTGTCAGGAAGTCGTATGTATGGAAGTGACACGTGGACGATAAATAGTTTAGACAAAAAGAGAATAGAAGATTTCTAAATGTGGTGCTACAGAAGAATGCTGAAGATTAGATGGGTAGATCACATAACTAATGAGGAGGTATTGAATAGAATTGGAGAGAAGAGAAATTTGTGGCACAATTTGACTAGAAGAAGGGATCGGTTGGTAGGGCATATTCTGAGGCATCAAGGGATCACCAAATTAGTATTGGAGGGCAGCGTGGAGGGTAAAAATAGCAGAGGGAGACCAAGACATGAATACACTAAACAGATTCAGAAGGATGTAGGTTGCAGTAGGTACTGGGAGATGAAGGAGCTTGCACAGGATAGAGTAACATGGAGACCTGCATCAAACCAGTCTCTGGACTGAAGACCACTCACACACACACGCATACACACACACACACACACACACACACACACACACACACACACACACATACTTTCTGCGATTTCTTATTGTTGTTTATGTCCGCTTCCGTGCCTGAGAGGTCAGCGTGTCTGACTGCCAAGCGGAGGACGTGTGTTCAATTTCCAGTACTGCTAAGCACATTTTTTTGGTGAGAGGACTGGAAATAGCGGATTCAGCTCCATGAGGACAACTGAAAAGTAAATTGAATGAGTAGTCTCGGATGACAGTGTGCTGGTCCATGCTCCTCCATACCGCATTCCATTGACGTTATTTGACGGAGGACGATTCGGAGGCCGGTCACCATCGTGTGCTTTTTTGTTTATTTAATTCCATAATTAATTTCGGGTGGGTACTCATTCAGCATTAAATACTCAGAACAAGGGTTATACAAGGGGTTTTGAGCCCTTTGCACCAAACGTGTATGAGTGACAGATCACGTCATGGGGAACAACTTTTGTTAGAGACAAAAATGTTTGCCGACGCTTGCCGTCGACGATAGGATAATTTTATTATCGTCGTCCCCCCTGAGAGGCGGTAGATGTTGACACCCTACGACGTGCATATCAAACGTGTGTTGCCTATAATTTAGTCGTCTGCTCCGTGTGGAAAAGGGTTCCTTATACGCTTCTAAAATATGTTTCTCCGCTTAGAGACACTCATTCTTAAGATTTTCTTGTTCAGAAATACCATCAATTTACGCAGCACACCTGGTTAGTAGATCCTGTTCGTTACTTGAAATCTCGTCGTCTCAGTACCGGCGGATTATGCAGATGCTTAGCGTCGTTGGGATGTGTCAGCGAACATTATTCTCTAACAAAAGCTGTTCCGCATGACGTAATCTACCAGCTCTAGATAGTTCATACAAAGACTTTGAAACAACCTGCACAAAAATAATTATTTTTTATAGCCATCCCACTGGTATTCTTTGGTGTCAATACCCAGGTACAAGACGGTATTATAACATTTAACTCCTTGAATCCTCAAGAAACAATTCAGATATTTAATGATGGATCTTCCACTCTATTAAAAGTATGATAGACCTTTCTCTAACAAAGTTAGGAGTTTGATAAGTCTTAGGCATGTTGTAGAGGAACCTTTCTGAGAACCTGACTGGCGAATTTTCATGCGACAGCCCCCACTTTTCGAGAAAATCGCGCGCCATCGCTGCGTACGCAAATCAGCGCCCCATTGTTTAGGCGAGTTACATGACCTTTGTGTAGCAATGTAATGTCAAATACTTCCACAAACCTACCAACAAACTTTCGGATCACTTATGCACAGGATCAGTGATGCGTTTCGTTCCAAAGAGGCACAAACAAGCTATTACGCAGGTGGTAATAATGCTTTGGCTCCTCTGTGTATATTCGTGCAGCATTTCACAACGAGACCACTTAGTGACTTCTAACGAAACTTAGACCTAATTTCAAATACTCAGGAGACTTCATCTCGTTGACACTGCTCAGAAAATAGTGAAAGGAAAGAAAAGTTTATCGCTTACTGCATTTTCGTAGTTCGTGCACTAAAGTTTCAGCATCAGGCATGACGTTTTAAGGCATTCGTTGTTTATTAATAGCTGTATTTGCAACACACTTTACAGACAGTGTTCACATATTCCATGAAAGTACCTCCAAAAATATATCATTATACAACACATGGTTTGGGTAATATGTCATCTTGAACATTGAGAAGCGAGAAAAACTGTCACATCATGCAAGAGTTTTAGTTGATTGCTTTTTCACTACTAACTATAATCGCAAAACATTTTGCGGACAGTTTCTACGCATGCCAATGAATATAGCTGCTAAATTATATCATTCTGCGACTTATAGTTCCGGTGATATGACAATAAATGTTGAGCAGCTTGAAAACTTAACTGCAGGGCAAAAATTCGTCAGCCATATATATATGAAATATGTGTAAAAATATACTCATTTTACTAATATTTGAAGCCCCTCTCGATGTTCTTCCGTGTTTGCCATTTAAAAATTTGGTTGCTTTGAAAATCCGCCTTATGCAAACAAAATTAGTTTATTTTTTTATCTCTTTACCCAGACATGTTTCGACACCTATGTGCCCATCTTCTGTGGGTAAAATTTTTATTTCTGTAAAATACAATATCAAATTTATAGTAATTTAACTGTTGTATGCCCAAGAATTACAATAATATGCAATTTGATTTGTGTTGTTTAGACGCTCACCTTAAAATTACACCGCTAAATGAACTGCATTATTATACACCGGTTTGTTGTACTCTTTTTCGTGGTTTCTTTTGACAGCATGTCATCTGCAAACTAACCATGAAGAAAATTATTGCATATTTGTGAAGAACTGTTTCGTGTGTAGAAGTTATGTGCGGTTCTGTACTTACATTTTCCGTCCTGTTTCGTGTCTTTGGTTGGTGTCTTAATCAACTGCTGTTCAGCGCAGTTTCCACAGAGTTTTCCACAAAACTGTTCATCATAACTCTCTTTTTAAGCAAATAACGTTGCGTCACTTCTCTCACAGGGAGCGTTATAAAAGTGGTTACTGTTCCTCGTTTGCCGCCTTATTATCAACCACACTACAATTCCCTTTTTTTTTTGTTCTTTTATGACTGAGATTTCTGGCATTATTCATTTCTGAAACTCACATTTCCATCAATCAACCGTCAAAAGTAGAGGTGTCGGTATCTTTTTGCTAAACGCATACACGAATGCACACAGTCCGACAGACAACGAGGTGCAATTGCCCTCCAGCCCTTTACCTTTCTTTATGTTCCACATGACATCGAAATTTGTTTGTGCACTGGACTTCACCGTTTGGCTGGCAAACTTACTAGCACATAGTTATTCAACTCTCTTATCCAGTTTCTTGTGTTCAGATTACATAAAATGGGGCAAACTGACTTTTGCCACTATACACTTTCTTCCTTCCTTTCATTCTTCTTTTTCTACTTCTGTTGAAATTTTTATTACCATTGGGAGGAAATAATTGTTTATTTTCAGAAGCACAACGCACTGCCAGTTTGTAAAAGCTACTGTTACCTATTATTAGAGTGAAAATAAATATCGGAAGCTAGTCTTTGACAGAAGTAGAGCTCAAGATCACTATTGCCCGGGTCGTTTGTTGAGATAACCTGTTCCTTTATTGTATACCAATATCATTCGCCTTAACTCTCTTTCTTATAAAGGCTGAATATAATCGTTATACAATAGGTATCTTTTCATTTACCTACGTTTCAAAAAAGTTGACTTTGTAATAAATTGTAATATCAAAACATTTTCTTATTTGATTTAATTAGTTGAAGTAACTGAGAGTCGTTTAAGAGAAATATAAACTATGTTAACTCATTTATTATTGCTCGTGTATTGCAGTCTTAGCATAGGATTTCGGAGTCGAAGCAGCTTGTTGACGAATATGAAGTGCGTAAACTATTCGTATTCACCATTGAAGGTAAATTCAGGACAATCATGATCTTTCGCGTGTTCGACATTTGGTCACTTCTTCTGTGTGAAGTTACATAGTTAAATTTTGCGTGTAATGTCTATTGCACTGTGGAATGTACGATGAAGAGTGTTTGATAACGTGACCGCTCGTTTGGGATGTAGTTACGAAATAACGAAGAGTCTGTGCTTCATTAGCTGAGGAGGGAATTATTTCGTATTCAGTATTCATAAAAGGACATAAAGCTTCATTTATACTGGATGCTACTGACACACGCTTCTACTCATTAATATAGAGATGAACAATACTTTATCGGTGGCTGCAACATATTAGGGATAGCTGTGATATTCTATATTCACTTGCCCACGGTAATCTGATCTATACTCAGGGTCGTTGGCAGGATAGGATTTATAGTCGGGATAAACAGTTTGTTGACTGTGCTCTTCCACACGTAGATCGCTTGTTTTATTGGTAAACTTTGTGGGACGTTGAACCCGCAAGTTCCTAGTTCATGCGCTATAGATGGAGATCAAGCGATGCATATCACGACTACATGTGGTGAGAGGCAGTAGCTGGCGATGGTATACATGCTTTGTCCAGTGTCGAGAAATTTAGGACCCTATTCCCACAGTTTGTCTATAGCAGGGATGGTGAAGCTTAATACACATACGCGCCATTTATTCAAATGAAATGCTTAATACGACCACAGTGTACCATAAAACTAACTGAAAGACAAATTTGATATCGAATATAGCACTTTTTCCTTGTTTAATTTGTGCGTTTAGACATATGATAGTGCATGAGTATGTATTTGATATTTGATAGGGCATTTAAATTTGGGCTCTACTGAATAATGAAAAATAAAACTAAATACTTCCACGTTACTACATTTTGTTTGTAACCAGAAATAGATCTTTTGTACAGCAATCATAAAGTAAACATTTTTAGTTTCTCTAAATGAAAAAAAAATTACACGCAATTTGAACTCGAGTCATCGACAAACGGTTTCTTAGCGAGACTTTAACGTTATTAATTTAGATAATATTAACTCAAAGGCACAGGTAAATGAAAATAATATCAATACAGCGAACAGCAGCTTCTTTAGACAGTTACATGTGTCTGGAAATGAATTCCACGTTTCCATAATTTTAATGTCGGCACTTTTTCTGTTATTACCTAACAGTCTTTCTAGTTCGTTTACTCCCAATTCTTTTCTTGCTTCGAATGGAAATTAATCAGCTGCATTTCAATTTCCTCAATTTCTAACCAATCAAATTCAGACAGGTTCAGTTTATCCCCTCAAGTCACATCTGAATACATAATAAATTTTAGTGTTTCTGATCAATCTTGAACTGAGAAATCCTGGATGTGAATTCTCCCATTGATGAGTGTGTTGCAGATGACTTTGTGACTTTGTCTTGGTCTGACTTCTCACGCAAACCCCAATCGCTGGTAAATTTTTTCGAATTTCGGAGATACTTGTGGCTTTTTGGAAACAATATTGCTATTGAAAACGTACATTTTAGCCTCAAAAGCGCGAATAGGATCTATTATAACAATAACTGTTTTGTTTGTTTCCTGAAGCTTCACGTTCAAATCACTGAAATGCTGGGAAATGACAGTAAAAAGCAACAATTTTATAAATCACGTAATATCCAGTAACCCTGCATGTAAAGGCAGCCTGATTTCTTCCAAATAATCCAAAAATTTTTAGAAGTATGTCGCCGCGGTTCACCGGGCGAAAATTGTTATACAGCAGTAAGCCATTGTACACCAAGTTGACTTCAGCTAATAATGCTTCGAACTTTGTTTTGTCGGAAGCTTGCAACGATATAAGGTTGAAAATTTTTGTAACTACGGCCACTGAATTGTCAAGGAAAGTGCAGCAGTTCTTTGCGCACAATGCCTGTTGATGTATGGTGCAGTTGAATTCAAGAATAGAATGCCCATTGTGTGCTCAGAATAAACTACCAAAACCATTTTTCGCACCATATTGGGAGCACCATGAGTCAGTCGTTATCGAAACAATTTTTCTTGCTCCTGTTACTTTTTCAGTATGCAAATTTTAAACAGCCATACAAATATTCGTGCAATTTGTAACTGATGGAAACGATATTATCGCAATCAATTCTTCTTTGATGTCATTTACAACACAATATAGGACAATAACAGCCGTGAAGACACAGCGAAATATAAGGAGAGGACTTTTTCTTATTGTTTTTCCAGATAAAAAGTATGTATGATGCTCTCAGTAATCTTACCCTTATTTATCGATTCCTCCGTTGCTTCTTGGTTGAACATTTCCATGTTCAAAGTTGCGTAACAAGTACACTGATTTTGTTCTGTTAACCTGAACATAGTCCAATAAGCGAAAACTAGTTTGAAATAAACAAAACTCAGTAGATCAAAAACCGTGTACTTGTTATTCAACAATAAATATGGAATTATTCTACCAAGAGATAATGGAAAAATCATTAAATGAGACTAATAGTGCCAATACAGCACATTTATTCGTCCTATACAGCAGGTTATCAAGCAAAACGTGAAATTAACACAACACGTTTGGCTCTACAACCTGAAGATGGTCCAAAAACCCGAAACCTAGTTGGAAACAAACAGAAATCAGTAGAACTAGAGCACTGCACTTACTTGTTGTTCAACATTAAAATAATTTTACCTTTATTTTCAAAATCGTCCAAAAGTAATGGACCACATGCCAACCCAGCTTCCTTCAAGAATTCCCCGTCGACAAATGGTTTACGATCCGAACAATGACATTTGCAGCCGAGAAACGTGCGGCGCCGGTATGACAATCCTTGCTAAGATACTTCATCATTGATGTCGACTGTCCATTCCTGTGTTTAATAGAACATGTAATAAATTCATTTTCCTCTGGTTTGCTTTTCGGACAGAAAGATTTTTCTACTTTCCGCTGCCCCGGAATGTAAAACGCACACCGCTTTGTTGATTTTTTAAATCTTGACATATTTCAGAGATCACCAAGTTAGAAACTGTCTGTTACACTTACCTGCACTTTTTGTTTCTTTGACACACTAACCATGTTGAGTAAGACTCACAACCTTAAAAATCGTACTAATTTTGCGTAATTGTAGGACACGAATGAAGCGCGCAACAAACAAAAAGAAACGCATGAACACCTTTACGCTGCGATACTTTGGCACTATATTCCTTGTCGCTAGAGGTCGAAAGTCGTCGTTGTTGGAATAGCTGAAAACCTAATGCGATCTAACATTGAATATCGCTGTATGATTGCTCTTATGCATTTGCGTTCACCGTGACTCACAGCGAGTGGGCATGAGCGAAAATTTGTACTGTGCAGCTTCTATGACGCCACGGCCCGTTCACAATTAATTTTGCTACTATGACTTCAAATGCAGACGAGCAAATGAACTGTTTCGATTAGGAAGGTGTACCTAAACACCTCACTTATTGCTGTGCGCAAATTATTTGGTCGAGTGCCATCCTGGAAGGCGCTTTGCGCAGGGAGGAGGAAAACCTCAGTTTCGAAAGAATACGACAGTGTGTGCACAAAACAAATAACCCTTGGACGCATGATTCACCTGACACGGGCAGCCTGTCTCCAAAAATAGCAGACATGGAATTCGTCGTGTACAATGAACATGGTACTCCCACCTGTCTGTAAAGATAGCGCACTGCACCAGAAAGAAGACCGGCGGACCCAAATGATGTGCCATTGTACAGAGCAAGAAAAGTGATATAACGCTTTTTGGGGTCAAAACGTGGATCGTTTAGTTCTCTTGCACACCTAATCATATCAGTGAGGCACATCTTTGCTGTATCGTGTATTTCATTCACGTCCGCCACAGGCGTGCTATTACAAATTCAAGATAAATTTCCGTTTTGCATACAAATAATGTAGCGAACGGGAGTCGTTGGTAGTAGATATAATAAAAGCAAATTTGAGTCACGTTGGTATTAGCAAATTACTAAAATTTCAGACTAATTCTACGTTCAAAAATGGTTCAAATGGCTCTGAGCACTATGGGACTCAACTGCTGTGGTCATCAGTCCCCTAGAACTTAGAACTACTTAAACCTAACTAACCTAAGGACATCACACACATCCATGCCCGAGGCAGGATTCGAACCTGCGACCGGAGCAGCAAAGCGGCTCCGGACTGGAGCGCCTAGAACCGCAAGGCCACCGCGGCCGGCACTAATTCTACGTCACTACTGTGATACAAGCAGAGTTTTTACCATGATCACAGACAAGAACTTCAACAGATCAAACACAAATCAAAATAATGTTTCAAATTATTCTGGAATTTCGTTTATACCATCATCAACGTCACTCGTTAGTGCACATTTTTGTCGTCTGAATGTTTTTGTCTGATCGATGGCCTGCAGCTATTACAGAACGTTTCAGAAACACCGAACACACGCCCAGGAATTCTTTTATTGAGAAACAAAGTAAAAAATCAGAACAATTTGGTGCTCGATTAGAATGCGTCCTTCGAAGAAAGGTAAGGAGTCAATCGGTGACAGCGACGGATGAACAGCTGCATTCTCTGTGAACTCCCACTCCGCCCACACATGACAGAAGAACGGGTCCTCTCGGTAGTTCATCACGGACATCCGAAGTGACAGGGGAAACAGCCAACTGCCACATAGTTCTTGGAGACCTGTTTATCAACTCCCGCCGATGGCAGCGACGCAGATCGGAAGCGGGAGACCAGAGAATGATGAGGTCACTCCGTTACATGTCAGAGGCTATGAAACAACAAATACTAAGGGAACAGGGAAAAGGTTCCTCCAGCAAACCGGTCAAGCTGCTTGATCGATAGCGGAGAGTGAAAGCAGATCCTATGACTGAGAATTGCTGTTGGGGTTGATGAATATGATGGAGCAGATATGATGAAAAACATTTGGTTTGAACTGAGGGAATCCCAGATCGAATTGGCGTTGGAGCCTGCCTGCGCTGCGCACCGTAAGATACACCAACTAGTTTTGTCATTATACTATGAGATGCCACAGCTCCCGGTTTGATGACAACTCGGTCCAGTTTTCACCGCTCAGTTATCAACAGGACCAGCCCTAGTGCCAACTAAACTGAAAAGTGAACGGTGTGACCTGTGATAGCTGTGAATGTTATCCAATTATTTGTTTTGAATAATACCACGCTAAGTGTGACTCTTTCAATCGTCCGCGTGTTTACGCAAAACATCTTACAACCGGGCGATCAGATTTTTTAATCACGGATGTTCATGAGACTTAGATACGTTGAAGAGGGACATGCCCTGAGTACATGGCTAGCAACATATCGTGAGATGCCGGCCGGGGTGGCCGAACGGTTCTAGGCTCTTAAGTCTGGAACTGCGCGAGCGCTACGGTCGCAGGTTCGAATCCTGCCTCGGGCATGGACGTGTGTGATGTCCCTAGGTTAGTTAGGTTTAAGTAGTTCTAAGTTCTAGGGGACTGATGATCTCAGATATTAAGTCCCATAGTGCTCAGAGCCATTTGAATCATTTTATCGTGAGGCGTCCCTACCTTCCGAAAAAATCCATGTTGAAGTTCTAGGTAACTACCTGTGGCTGTAATATCTATTCACATGTCGGCCATTCGAGCGTAACGCCGCAGCTAAGGTTCGCAGGTCTAACGCTGGCGGTATGGTTTCAAATGCTATCCATTTATTTATTTATTTTTCAATTTCGTCATACGGAATATCATTAACTGGTATATATCATGCAAAGTTACTCAAAAATACTCATTTTCACCGTCGTAATTTCGTTGATAAATCAATCATTAACCCACAGCACACTTTCTTCAAATACGTATTGCGGTTGCGATTCGTAGTTAAGATTCCAAATATTAGGGCGGTGCCAAAGATTTCGCAATGCTGGACGAAGCAGTATCAGCTACGGATGGACTCCAGATACAGACGGATACACTCTTCCTTAATTTTGACCTAGATTACGTAATTATTACCGATAAAACCGGCTTCCAATACCAATCGACGTAAAGTAGATACCTTGTGGAACACGGAGTGCAGAAAAAATAATTGAACAATATTAGTCATCCTTCACAGCGCAGTATAATATAACTGCGTCTGGAAATATATTCTCTTCCTTTTTTTTATACATTTTCAATAACTGTCCTGGAAAATTAGTCGCATTGTTCAAAAAGGTTGCAATGTTGACGCATAAATTAAAAAAATGTAACTGTGACCTGCACGATATCAGGGAAGATCACGAAAGCGCTGAACGAAGAGATTTTAAAATCTGTCATTCATATGTATGCGAGACAAGTAAAGTTTCTTTACATTATTGTTTCGTGGAGAGAACAGACTCATCAGACACTTTATAATGAAATGTATGTAGATGAAAGCACGCATCCGCACCGAAGAAGTTATCCGACCGAAATGTACTCCACTTTGCCAACCTGTGATATTTATCTTTACAAGCTGGTTAAAATTTTACGAAAGAAAATTAAAAATTCTCTCGAGTTGCTAACGACTAATAGAAATCGCTTCGAAGGAAGATTCTATAAAAATACATTCTTTGATTCGGCATTAATTTAATGCTCCTGCTTTCACAGGAATGATCAGATACACGTAGTTACTATCAACGTTGATCGGCGAAAGAACAGTCTTTTTGATTTTAAGCGAATTGTGTTTTCCAGTATCGCTTCTCTAAAATCCCTGTTCTTACAAGGCAGTAGCTTGAATGACACGTTCCTGCTGCTCTACGAGTTTGGGTATTGGATCCTATGACAAATACCATCCGGAAGTCTGTTGTAGCACAGCAAGCATTGAAAGCGATAGCGAACAAACGGTAAATACATCTGAAAAAATTTTCCTGTAGTGATTTATTAATGAAATTACTACGTCGAAGCCGGCCGGGATGGCCGAACGGTTCTAGGCGCTACAGTCTGGCCCGCGCGACCGCTACGGTCACAGGTTCGAATCCTGCCTCGGGCATGGATATGTGTGATGTCCTTAGGATAGTTAGGCTTAAGTAGTTCTAAGTTCTAGGGAACTGATGACCTCAGAAGTTAAGTCCCATAGTGTTGAGAGCCATTTGAACTACGTCGAAAATAACTATTTTTGAATACTGTTTTATAAAATATACTGTTTACTGATATTCTGTATGATAAAATTGAGGGGGAAAAAGTACACGAGCAAAATTTGAAGTCGTATCGGCACCTTTGTAGCCGTGAGCTCTAAGCGATACCTTACGCTCAGTACCTCAGAAGATGACTACGGTTACGAATATAGAGGGTACGCATAAAATTTCAATCTCGATTTTCTCGGAAAGTGGTGGCTGTCGCATGAAAATTCGCCAGTCAGGTTCTCAGAAAGGTTCCTCTACAACATGCCTAAGACTTATCAAACTCCTTTATTAACAGGTCCGATAGTCACTTTGTTAGAGAAAGGTCTATCATACTTGAAATCTCGTTCCAAAGGTTTTACATCAGGAGAATTTGGTCGCCGAGACATCAATGTTGGCTCACTATGATGTTCCTCAAACCGCTGTGGCACGGTCCTTGCTCCGAGACACGAACGGTTATGCTGATGAAAGATGACATTGCCGTCGGGGAAGACATCAAGCACGAAGGGGTGTAAGTGCCTCGCAGCTGACAGCGTGTCATATATTACTATCATGAGTTCCACGCAAACGCAGGAGAATGTCTCCCATAGCATAATACTGCTCCCACCAGCTTGAGTCCGTGGTGCGCTGCATATTTCGAGCCGCCGTTCACCTTGATGGCTCCATCCGTGGAGACCTATTGTACCAAAAATGTGATTCACCCGAAGAGCCGACACGTTTCCATTGATCGACGGTCGAATCCCGATGGTCCCGTGCACATATGTGAACACGTAGGTGTGCTGCGGATTTCCATGTTCAACAATGTACGATGAACAATGTGCATAGAAACAGTTGTGTGTGCACCAACAAGGTGCTCTTGTGGCAGAGATGCTGCACATCACCATCTATCCTACTGCACAGAGCATACAAGCCTCAGAACCCCACGTTCTGCGAAGAGTCGTGGACAGTCAACCATTTAGCACCTACTGGTGGTTTCGTTGCCCTCCCTCTTTCCGTAGTTGCTCACGAGAGTAATACGTGAACATTCGATCAGCTTCGCTGTTTCAGAGATACTCGCTCAAAGGTTGTGCGTCATAATAATCTGCCCCTTGTGAAAGTCGTTTATCTCAATAAATTTCCCCGTTTGCAGCCCATATCTTTGATAGGGTGATCCCCCGTCCGTGTATGCTCCTCTTACATATTTTCATTACCGCGTCACGTGCCCACAAAGCCAAGTGGCATCTAACGTGGGCAGTGATCATAAATTTTTCATTTATTAGTGTTGTCTGGCTACTTGCGTATCGTGAGCTACTTCTCCTCTTCATCCCCTCTACCAGTCCTTTGAGAGGTATGTGGTTCTTACCCGCACACTTGTTCTTTCCAGAAAGTAAGTGCCAAGTTTAGTTCTAATCCATCCAGGAGATGTGGAACATACATATCGGTATATACATACATAATACATAAATACATCGATTTTAATAATATTTATGGATTAAATGAATCAATAGCAGTAGAGAATTTGATTTGATGACTGGCACGTGTGCCGATAAAAGAGAAAAATATTACTCTCTGCTGTGTACATAGTTCCGCGTAGTCAGCGCGTACACAACTTTCCCACTAGAGCGCGCCCCACTAAGCACAACAGCGCAGGCGCAGCGCTCGTCCGTCTCCACACTACGAGATATGTAACGCAGCCAATGAGATTGCTGCTAACGTAGAACCTTTTCTCCTCGCGGATCACACTCGTGCAGTGATACATGAACGCACGAGGTATTATAATGAGTGTACAGACCTCCGATTAATCAGTCTGCATTTGTCTGCATTAGTCTGTACCAGTCTGCATTTGTCTGTACCAGTCTATAGTCAAGTTTCAGTCTGCGCCTAATAAGATTATCATCTTCCTGTACATAGCCATGAAGAGAAATGTATAGACACTTTGTCGAGTATCAGAGATATGTGAGAATAAGATTAACGTACCAAGACCAAAGGAACTTTAGATTGTCAATTGTAAATAGCATCCAGAATCAAGTTACGAAAGGTTTATGCTTGTTACTATTTTAATAAATGTGTGTGAAAATTAATCAAGTTCTGTTTAAAGTTGGTCACCGTCAATCTGCTACTCTAAGCGTGCAAGTGGCATTTCTATCGTCTGACCTAACGGCAGAAGATAAACACGCCGCAATAAGACCACGAGACATACTGCTGACACTCGCCTACTTCGTTAGAGCGACAAGTCAAATAATCTGATGGTGTGTCTACTGAAGGTCTTACAGTACACACACCACACTCTCACAAGAGGCTTCATTAAAAACTTTCTTCAAAAAAAATGGTTCAAATGGCTCTGAGCACTATGGGACTCAACTGCTGAGGTCATTAGTCCCCTAGAACTTAGAACTAGTTAAACCTAACTAACCTAAGGACATCACAAACATCCATGCCCGAGGCAGGATTCGAATCTGCGACCGTAGCGGTCTTGCGGTTCCAGACTGCAGCGCCTTTAACCGCACGGCCACTTCGGCCGGCAAACTTTCTTCACTTCCGAGCACCCTAACCAGACGAGTCAAGAGTATAGTATTGTTTGAAAATGTTTTATTGAAATAAGTTTCGACCAGCTCATTCAATGATGGGCGTTTACTGTCATAAGAGCCTCAAAATCTTTACTTTTTATAGGTTTATGCTGGGTGATCGATGAATACAACTGTTATCCCGTTTTCATTAATTTTATTTTTTTCCAGACAAAATGTACATTGTGTTGCTAGCCTTATTTTCTATTTTCTCGCTGCAGCGCAATCGCAACACTATAAGGGCACTGGGCGCTTCCCTGCCCGTTTCGGTTTTTGCACACCCACGCTTCCAATCGAGGCCTTCGTGACTGCGGCAGCACTGGACGTGTCTCCTTGGAGCTGGCTGCAGGTAACTGGAGTCTGCGGAGTTGGAGTAAACACGTGGCAGATTGGAACCGCGCCTGGCGCCCTCCAGCGGTCTCGAGAAGCGCGTTAGTCAAAGAGCTGCCGGCTGAATCCCGAAACCACCGCCAAATAAGCCACTAATAGCCAACTTAGCGGCACCCCGCACTACTCCGAGAAAGTGTTTCACCAAGTGTATTACATACAGTCATTACCAATCAAACTGCTTCTTCCCGTTAAAGCGACTTTCGCTGCAGATGAACGGCTAGTCGGTAATAACAGATTAGTTTAAAACTGAAGTAGTCTATTTCGTAAGTATTTCACGAAGGAATGACAGGCTTTAAGAAATTCCGCTTCCGGTTATTATTAGTCCAGTCGAAACAATTTTCTTTTGCATTGAATTCAGCTGTAGGTGTCCGCCCCCGGTAGCTGGGTGGTCAGCGTGACGGACTGTCAATCCTCTGGGCGTAGGTTCGATTCCCAGCTGTGTCGGGGAATTTTTCTCCGCCCATGGACTAGGTGTTGTGCTATCATCATCCTATCATCCTCATCGACTGCAGGTTGCCGAAGTGGCGTCAAATTGAAAGGCCGGCGCACGGCGCACGGTCTGCCCGACGGGGGCCCTAGACATACGATTAAATTAAAGAAAGCTGTAGGTACGTGAGTGGAAAAGTTTTAGAGAAATTTAGGGAACGTTTCGTGATGAAAACAGTACTCTGAGGGGCCAAAAGTCATAGAACGCGACTGGAGACGGTGTCGGTCGACGACTGCAAAGTCAATGCGGTGAGAGTGTCTCCGACAGTCTTGCTTTGAGGAGGTTGATGCGTGTGAAAATGGTCTCCTGGCGTACTGAAGATCCATCTTAACACTGTTGACCTCGAAAATCCGAATTTCTGTGTAATCTAGAATATGCTATAACCAATGCGCCCCGGGCAGATTATCACCCCACTTTGATAGTCAGTTAAATCCCGACGTGCTGGCGTGTTCAGTACACACCTGCTTGTAACAAACTGCTCAGATATCGTGTCTACAGTGCCGCGATATCCTGGCGTCATACGTGGCAAATCTTCAAACGTTGCAAACCACTTTATTGAGCCGCGCGGGATTAGCCGCGCGGTCTAGGGCGCTACAGTCGTGGACTATGCGGTTGGTCCCGGCGGAGGTTCGAGTCCTCCCTCGGGCATGGGTGTGTGTGTTTGTCCTTAGGATAATTTAGGTTAAGTTAGGTTAAGTAGTGTGTAAGGTTAGGGAGAGATGACCTTAGCAGTTAAGTCCCATAAGATTTCACACACATTTCTCCACTTAATTGACATATAGGCGAATTTTACGTGTAGCGTCTGTGAAGGATAGTAAAAGAAACTTTTCGTCACTATGGCTTGCAGTGGTATAAATTTTATGTATAGCGTCTGTGAAGGATAGTAAAAGAAACTTTTCGTCACTGTGCCTTGAACTGGTATAAATACGCGTATGAGAGTGTCTTAGGTGAAAGATGTCGGTAGTACGTCACTTGTTATCAGATGATACCATATCCTATATTTCCCTCCTAGATCGCATGTAAGTTTCGGATGGCCTGTGCATCCTTTTTAACTCTCATTTGCACTGTTTGTTCAGTTTCAAAATGTGAATTATATTTCCAGCATGGAAATCAGCCACAACTGAGATATTCACCATTGTGAAAATACTGGAGAGGAGCTAGGAATTCCGCACAGCCACCATTGCTTCAGTTATCATTTTCTTCTGCGTGTGCGACATCATCTCTAAGCACAAATGTTCAAATGCGTGTGAAAGCGTATGGGATTTAGCTGCTAAGGACATCAGTCTCTAAGCTTACACACTACTTAACCTAAATTATCCTAAGGACAAACACACATACACGCATGCCCGAGAGAGGACTCGAACCTCCGCCAGTACCAGCCACACAGTCCATGATTGCAGCGCCTGAGACCGCTCGGCTAATCCCCCGGGGCCATCTGTAAGCACCATTTCGAACAAATCTAAGAACATGTAAGAGAGGCGAGAAAAAATCCAAGGAAATCATCATTCACACAGATATGCCGCACTTAGATGGCAATTCGACACTGTTTTCCAACAGTGTTACGCGACGAATTAAATGGAGAAGGAAAAGGTGTCACCATCAAGAGAGGACGCGCAATTTTGCAGACAGAGATGTCAATGTAGGGCTGACAAAATGTCGAGAGTAAATTGCTGTGATAAAATTTAATTAAAAGCCGTGTTAGCACTGCAAGATATAGCCGTAAATGGCACAAAATGTCCATGATGGCTAATTCTTAATCGTTTTGTCGGCAGTAGATATACAAACCGTTCCAATAAAACGCGGTATATGGAAACTGTGATGCGGGTTCTAAAACGCTTGAGTGTGTTGTCGAGCAATCGCAATATGTTGCCAGAGAATAAACAACGGATCATGAACATGTCCAGTATCTGATCAAACGTGATAAATTCCAGTTTCCCTGAGAAGAGCGTTAAGACGTCACGCGTGCACTTCGGAAATTGTTGGCTCACTGGTAAACTGAAGAGCGACTGAATACTGCAGGCAGCGAGAGGAACATTAAGCATTTGAGTGTAACTCCAAAGGCTCGTAGCTGGGGCGGGGGTAACACTAGTTACTCTATGACATGTTTAATCAAGTACAAACAATGATTAAGTGTAATATATAGTCAGGAGTACGGAATGTGTCTGCCTGAGCATTTTCGAAACATCGCCTCCTCGAAAGCAAAGACCGATCGAAACTCCGGAATTAAAGACAGTATAGCATTCTGGAAGATGGTTACAAACCTGGAAATAAAAAAAAAAAAACTAAAAGCAATGAAATATCTGTTAGTGGATAAGAAATAAAGGGTTTAGTTACCCATTTAGTTATCGATTGTCGTTGAGGTCATTAGAAATGGAGTAATAGCTGAGTTGAAGAAGGAAAGCGTCTGACGAACTGATCCAGAATTCACCCGAAATGAAGTGGCGCATTCCGTTGGCTATTTCGGAGTGTGTGACTGGATGGACATCTCAACTACGGTGCTCTACAATGCGAGTCCACTCTCACGAAATTGCTCTAGCTCACTTGAACGATTGATATTTCTAGTCGTTGACTGCCGAATATATTTCTATGCATGTCTGGATGCACTGGGTGACAATTATTGAAATATATGGAAGAAAACGTAAATTAGCTACAAACCACGCCATGCAAACACTTTATTCAACATGTAAAGGTCACACCAGGTAAACGGATTTAGGTTATGACATGTTTGATATCCCTGCCATCATTGACGATGGTGTAGCGCAGACGAATAGCAAAATTCGGCACGACCCGCTGAAGTGTCGGAACATCGCCGCTGTCAATGACCTCCTGGCCGGCCGCGGTGGTCTAGCGGTTCTAGGCGCTCAGTCCGGAACCGCGCGACCGCTACGGTCGCAGGTTCGAATCCTGCCTCGGGCATGGATGTGTGTGATGTCCTTAGGTTAGTTAGGTTTAAGTAGTTCTAAGTTCTAGGGGACTGATGACCACAGATGTTAAGTCCCATAGTGCTCAGAGCCATTTGAACCATTTTGAATGACCTCCTGAATAGCTCTTTTCAGTTCAGCAATGGTTTTGTGGTAATTGCTGTACACTTTGTCTATAATATACGTTACGACGTAAAATCAAGCGCCGGCACGCTAGTCGAGAACGAGAGAGAAGAGAGGGCTGTGAAGAAGACGTCAGCCAATTGCACGCTTACCGACCCCTCTCCAGGACGACAATGCGACAGCAGCGGCCTCTATGCGAAGACAATATAAGCGCCGCGCCCGAGTGGCAGCAGCCTAGTTCTACAGAAGTTTCAAGACTAGTCATTTCGCTTGTTTGGGTCCGGGAATGTTCTCCGCCCAGGGACTGGGTGTTGTGCTGTCCTCATCGTCATCCTATCATCCTCATCGACTGCAGGTCGCCGAAGTGGCGTCAAATTGAAATACCAGCACCCGGCGAAAGGTCTGCCCGACGGGCGGCCCTAGCCATACCATTAAATAAATAAATAAATAAATTTCGCTTGTACTATGTAGCATTTCTATACTGAAGAATCTTGCTTATTTTGCATTTCGCCCTTTGCTTGCGACACATCTGTCTAATGAACAAAGTTGAATATTGTAATCTTTACCATTTGTAATGAAACTCGTTAGACGATTTGTTTGATTGTCGTCTAGTGATCTGAGAAAGTAGGTTTCCTAGACAGGCCATAGTCGATTCAGCAGCATAGGCCCACAAAAAGGAATCGCATGTGTTCAGATATGGAGAATATGGCAGCCTATCGAGCCCCATGCCAGTGGCCTATGGGAACACCAGAGCCAGAATGTGGTGTCCAGAGCGCTCCTCCAGGACATCAAACATTCTCCTGCTTCGATGGGGTCGAGCTCAGTCTTCCATGAACCACATCGTATCGAAATCAGGGTCACTTTGGGTAATGGGACCTTCAAGTACCGTTCGGTAGTCACCGTGCCATCAAGGAATATGGCACCGATTACTCCGTGACTGGACATTACACACCACAAGTCACCCGTTGAGTGTGAATAGACATCTTGATGGTGAAATGCGGATTCTCAGTCCCCCAAATGAGCCAGTTTTGCTTATTGACGAACCCACCCAAACGAAAGTGGGCTTCGTCACTAAACCAAACCATACTAGTTCCCATCATGCCCCGCGCCCAACCGCGCAGTTTGAACGTCCTAACGAAAATCTTGCAGAAGTTATGACAGTTTTATTTCGTATAGTTCAATAATTTCATCCTGTATGTACATACGTGGAAGAAGTAAAAACCATGCTGCGCGGGATTAGCCGAGCACTCTAAGGCGCTGTAGTCATGGACTGTGCGGCTGGTCCCGGAAGGGGTTCGAGTCCTCCCTCGGGCATGGATGTGTGTGTTTGTCCTTAGGATAATTTAGCTTAAGTAGTGTGTAAGCTTAGGGACTGATGACCTTAGCAGATAAGTCCCGTAAGATTTCACGCACATTTGAACATAAAAACCATCATACATCCTACTAAAACATTACATACGTGAATTAACGACCACAGAATAAAATATAGACCTAAAATCTTTCACAGAAAGTTGCTTGTGAAGTTTGGTGAAGTAAATTAATTACTTAAACACATCAACAGTAAGAGCACTGAAATTTTTTTCAGGTCTCGTTAGTTAATATTTATCATAGTCGGAGAGACTGTGGACTCTGCGAAGTCATATACATAGATAAATAGAAAAGACTGAAGGATTTGTGTGGCATCCTCTCATAATCTGTGAACCCACGATCGAGCTCCTATTACAGCGAAACTAATACATTTGATATTTTTCTACAGCTGACTTGAAAATACGTGATGGTGTAAATAGAGTAATTATAATTGTGATTAGGATTAAAAGAGGAACAGAGGAGTACTTGCGTTAGCCCTCGTTCGTTTCTGGCTCTATGACCAGTGTCCTCTTCTCGTTCATTTTGGCACTCACTGTTGTAATAGGACACCCTTCAGAGAATGTCGTTACAATTCTTACAGTAATGGCAAGGAATTAGGTCCTAAGGAGTGGGAAATATTTAATCATACTTTTTTCAACCTTGCATGAAAAAAATTTAATAATAGGTAGCTTGACGAGTCTCTGACAGTAGCTAATATATTTGGGTTTTATTGCCCTATTAACATGAGTGTAGTGTACACGAAGTTCCTTTACGTATTTTTAGATTACTCAAGGAGCAGACGTAAAAGAATCATCGCACTGGAGTGAAACACGTGGCTGAAAAGATGATGACTACTTCGTGAATTACATAATTCTCTAAAGTACGTCCCTTACTTGAAAGTAAACCAGTAGGCAAAGGACCATAAGTTAACGAGTGAAGCGCTGCATGAGTAAGATCCACGGCTCTAGACTGGATGAGTTACGGATCAATCCCGCGTCTGGCCACTGTGCTTGAATTTTTCCGCGACCTTCTAAATCATTCCAATCAACAACAAGCAAATTTTCTAAAACGTTATCAACGCTGATTCACTTAGAGGTGAATGGAAAGAAAAAAGACCGAGCTTACTGCTTCCTCCGTGTCAGAACGCGGTGAACATGACTGAAGTACATATGTTTGTAGTTTTATAACAAAGGAATAGTGGCCATATTGGTTAAGGACTTTCCTAGGGAACCACACACTGTCACAAGAACACGAAAATCATTGACTAGCCGCTGGGTAATTAATACAGCAACTTAGCAGGAAGAGACATTACCACTTAAGTATAGCACGTCGGCTGTACCCCGGGAAGCATAATTTGGAACGCTGAAGTTCAGTTTTCTTGCTGAGGCGAAGTCAGCGGGTGGGCTAGATGGAATGAGCCGAGCGTCCGTCTGGCCGCATGCGTGCTAGTCCATTAATGAGGTACGTGCGGGACACGAGTTTCCCATTAGTAGCCGGGCAAGGAACTTTTCCAGCCTACGGCACCGCTGCTAGGCTTTTTACGTTCCCGTTCGCTTCTGTTTCGAGGGAGGTAACGCTACTTAACTCTACGGTAATCTGGCCTGACACGCAATTCCTCATATACATTACAATGTTTCGGGTTAAATGGTTCGCACGCTGACTTAACTCTACGGTAATCTGGCCTGACACGCAATTTCTCATATACATTACAATGTTGACCGTTATCTCCGCTCTATTTTTTGAATCGAGTCTTGCCAACCTATTAAATGACAGCGTGCTAGGACTGAAAGTAGCAATCAAGCCACAACACTTTTGTACGACGAATAGCAACTAGACTGTCCAAGGAAATAGAACCTTTTCACAAAAGACGATAATGTGATTAAAGTCTAAGCAAAAAATTAGTGTCCAAAGTCTCCGTTTAATGCTTTACTTCGAGGGTGGCTTAGGATTAATGTAAACTGGCCGAGCTGTCTTTCCACGACCGATGACATTCAATCATACTAGCCCACCTGAAGGAACTCACCATTCATGCAAAGGATTTTATACACTGAAGAGCCAAAGAAACTGGTACCCCTGTCTAATATCGCGTAAGGCCACCGTCAACACGCAGAAGTGCCCAAGCAATATATGACACGGACTCGACTAATGTCTGAAGTAGTGCTGGAGGAACTGACTCCATGAATTCTGCGGGGCTGTCCATAAATCTGTAAGAGTACGAATGGGTGGAGATCTCTTCTGAACAGCACGCTGCAAGGCATACCAGATGTGCTCAATAATGTTCATGGTTGGTGAGTTTGGTGGGCAGAGGAAGTGTTCAAACTCAGAAGAGTATCCCGGAGCCACTCTGCAGCAATTCTGGACGTGTAGGAAGTCGCACTGCCCTGCTGGAATTGCCCAAGTCCGTCGGAATACACAATGGACATGAATGGATGCACGTGATCAGACAGGATGTTTACGTACGTGTCACTTGTCACACTAGTATCTAGACGTATCAGGGGTCCCATATCACTCCACATGCACACTCCCCACACCATTACAGAGTCTCCACCAGCCTGAACAGCCCTCTGCTGACATACAGGGTTGATGGATTCATGAGATTGTCTCCATTCGCATATACGTCCATCGGCTCGATACAATTTGATTGGAGACTCGTCCAACCAGGCAACATGTTTCCAGTCATCAACAGTCGAATGTCGGTGTGGACGGGCCCAGGTGAAGGGTAAGACTCTGTGTCGTGCAGTCATGAAGGGTACACGAGTTAGCCTTCGGCTCCGAAAGCACATGCCGATGATGTTTCGGGTTAAATGGTTCGCACGCTGACTTGTTGAGGGCAACAGCATTGAAATATGCAGCAATTTTCGGAAGGGTTGCAATTCTGTCACGTTGAACGATTGTCTTCAGTCGTCGTTAGTCACGTTTTTGCAGGATCTTTTTCCGGCTGCAGCTATGTCGGAGATTTGATGTTTTACCGGATTCCTGATATTCACGGTGAAATCATAAAATGGTCGTCCGGGAAAATCCCCATTTCATCGCTACCTCGTAGGTGCTGTGTCCCATCGCTCGTGTGTCGACTATAACACCACGTTCAAACTCACTTAAACTCTTGATATCCTGCCATTGTAGCAGCAGTAACCGATCTAACAACTGCCCCAGACACTTGTCTTATATAGACGTTGCCGACCGCAGCGCCGTATTCTGCCTGTTTACATACCAGTCTCTTTGGCGCTTCAGTGTATTTCTACGAATGTAGGATACCTACCGAAAGACTGGGGCGACAAAACAGCCATAGCTGACACCAGGGAATTTAGCCCCACAGATTAGTGAGGGACCAATATCCTCAGATATGTATTAATCAACGATCAGCCACAGCATGTGACCTATAGAAAGCAAAATAAGAAACAACTCATCTATACGAGTACACACTGCCTCGGGATTATTTACCACCTGGATACAGTAAATCAGCAGTGCGTGAACACAGTTTTAATCTGCCGGGAAGTTTCAGAGAATCAATGTTGTCCTAATATTGTTATGTAAATTTTAATTATTTTAACTGAATCAAGCTGAGACCAAAGAGCCGGGATCATGAGTATATGACAGCACCAAAAACCCACGTGATGTCAGCAAACTACCTCGACATCGACAAAAACAGCAATAACAGAATTATCATTGTCAAGGGAGTCACCAGCTACAAATCGCTAACCACTTTGAGTATACTGGAGCCACCGCAATTAACACCGGAAATTGCACAAATGAAACATGCAGGCGCGTCGGAAGGACGAAGAGCTCAGCAGAAGTGATTTGTATTCGCACACCCGTCACTTACACGAAGAATGTAACTAATGGACTGTCACAAAGTTCGACATTCCCAAAACGTCACAGGAGATTACTTCGAATATTATAGATTGCAATCCAAGCTTTCGTATTTTACTGTAATGTACAATACTTTACTGGAGGCCTTTCATCACTTTTTTACGAGGTACAATACTACATGGGAGAAGTCAGCTGCGAAATGACGTGGTGCGTACATTTTGTATGGTATTGTGTGTAAAAATTTTGTAGTTTAATCGATTTGAGTTGTATTACAACACATAATGTCCGTCTATTTTGTTCACATAAATTTGTGTACCCTGTATCTGAAAGAAATATTAATTTTACAGATCATGTCTGAATAACTCTTAATATTACACACATCAAAAAAAGTTTTGCATCAGTGCGGTTCCGAGAGTTCCGGAACCTGTACAGAAATTTGGAGTAGAGATCAACGTAAACATCATTTCCGCCCTTTTTATTGCTCATGAAAACCACACATTGCATGTTGTACCACCATACAGAGAGACCTTCAGAGGTCGTGGTCCAGATTGCTGTACACACCGATACCTCTAATACCCAGTAGCACGTCATCTTGCATTGATTCACGCCTGTATTCGTCGTGGCATTCTATCCACAAGTTCATTAAGGTACTGTTGGTCCAGATTGTCCCACTCCAGAACAGCGATTCGGCTTAGATCCCTCAGAGTGGTTGATGGTCCACGTCGTCCATAAACAGCCCTTTTCAGTCTATCTGAGGTATGTTCGATAGGGCACACGTCTGGAGAACATGCTGCCCACTCAAGTTGAGCGATGTCGTTATCCTGAAGGAAGTCATACATTAGATGTGCACGATGGGGGCGCGAATTGTCGTCCATGAAGACGAATGCCTCGCCAATATGCTGCCGATATTGTTGCACTATCGGTCGGAGGATGGCATTCGCGTATCGTACAACCGCTACGGCGCCTTCCATGACCACCAGCGGCGTACGTCGACCCCACATAACGCCACCCCAAACAGCAGGGAACCTCCACCTTGCTGCATTCGCTGGACAGTGTGTCTAAGGCGTTCAGCCTGACCGGGTTGCCTCCAAACACGGCTTCGACGATTGTCTGGTTGAAGTCATAGGCGACATTCATTGATGAAGAGAACGTGATGCCAATCCTGAGTGGTCCATTCGGCATGTTGTTGCGCCTATCTGTACCGCGCTGCATGGTGACGTGGTTGCAAAGATGAAGCTCGTCATGGACGTCAGGAGTGAAGTTGCGCATGATGGAGCCTGTTGCGCACAGTTTGAGTCGTAACACGACGTCCTGTGGCTGCACGAAAAGCTTTATTGAACACGGTGGCGTTGCTGTCAGGATTACTCCGAGCCATAATCCGTAGGTAGCGGCCATCCGCTGCAGTAGTAGCCCTTAGGCGACCTGAGCGAGGCATGTGATCGACAGTTCTTATCTTTCTGCATTTCCTCCATGTCCGAACTCTGAGACGCCTGGACACTTCCCTTGTTGAGAGCCCTTCCAGGCAGAAAGTAACAATGAGGACGCGATCGCAACGCGGTATTGATCTTCTAGGCATGGTTGAGCTACAGGCAACATGAGTCGTGTACCTCCTTCCTGGTGGAATGACTGGAACTGATCGGCTGTCGGACCCCCTCTGTCTAATAGTCACTGCTCATGCATGGTTGCTTACATCTGTGGGCGGGTTTAGTGACATCTCTGAACAGTCGAAGGGACTGTGTCTGTGATATAATATCCACAGTCAACGTCTATCTTCACCAGTTCTGGGAACTGGGGTGATGTAAAACTTTTTTTTATGTGTGTATTATGAAACTTTAGAGAACTTGTACTTTTTTTTACTCTATATTAGTAGGTTGCTGAGGTATTTCTGTGAGTTGCAGAGGAAGTGAAAAGTTAACTACGCCTCCAGCATTTCTCAATTAAGTGATTAAATTTACCTGGGGCAATCTGTTGTAAACCTTTTCAACACATTGTAGGGTTCCTCGCTGACCGAGTCTATGTTTTACTAGTGCCGATTTGATATCTGTTTCTTGCCGTGCTATTTAATTATGGACATCTTCATTTCTGTGGAACAGCCTTAGATTTCAGATTTCATCATCATCATTATAATCTTCATCGTCGTATTCTTCCTCCTCTTCTTCTTGTTTTCATTTTTCCCGTTTCTCTGCGGAGTCGGCATGTTATGCGTGTTGTGTCTATGTTAGGTCTAGTTGGTGACGCCTTCACTCCCCCAGGGACGGAATGCGTGTACCCCGCCTGTCGACGTCTGTAGCAAATCTCGAATTTCAGTGTGAAAATATTTTCTAATTTTTTTTACAGCGTGTATCTGAGACGAGACAGCCGGCCGGTGTGGCCGTGCGGTTAAAGGCGCTTCAGTCTGGTACCGCGTGACCGCTACGGTCGCAGGTTCGAATCCTGCCTCGGGCATGGATGTGTGTGATGTCCTTAGGTTAGTTAGGTTTAATTAGTTCTAAGTTCTAGGCGACTGATGACTTCAGAAGTTGAGTCGCATAGTGCTCAGAGCCATTTGAACCATTTGAGACGGGACATCAATATCGGTCCGGGTCTACCTATCTGGATGTCATAAAACGTGTAAAAGCTACATCCGGTCCGGCCGGCTATCAGCCAGAGTCGTTAATCCGCGAGGTGGATTTGATTCGAGGCAGATTCGCCTCCCGTATCATGGAAGCGACACCGTAAAGCAATGGGCTATCCTGGCGGGTCTGGATGTCTAATTTCATATATCTTAATAAATATAACAGCCTCATAAATATACGTACATGGTAGTGGGAGAATTACTGTATATATGAAGTCTGGTTAAAAGTCTTCAGGACAGAAAAGGATGACGGCGCCTTAAACGCTTCTTCGGCGACGATATAATCAGAAACGACTCGAAAACTCTCATTGAACAATGATTGGGATGGACCTGAATGCATTCTTACTTGACCCTTTCGGTCATGGTGTCCTCATGTAAGTACATACTAAATAAATGCTGAGTATATTGAAATTCGTTAATTTTTAGCATTTGTGATTGTTGTCCTCATATTGTCCCAAGCAGAGAGTTTATTTTAGAATAGTATCGACATCTCCTGTCAATCTGTGGTAGTACAAAACAAAATTGAATGTGCACCGTCACATAGACATTTCCCAGTAATCTTTGTACCTCCCATCAGCCGGTTAATACCTTCTGAGGTCAGGTAAATAAATTTATTTGTGCGTAGAAAGGTGCATTCTTCAAGGTGAAAACTAAAGGTGTCTTTCAGAACGAAAGGTAAGTGACATATTTATAACTTTATACATGTCTCTAAACGAGGACATTGCGATTGAAAGGTTGTAACAGCATAGAAAATTAGGACATTATTTAGCTGTCTGTTTAGTCATCTTACGGATATTTCGCAATGCTCGGAGTCCAATGTAGACGAAAGCCACTTACAGAAGAAGAAGTTGTAGAGCTCCTTAATTCATCTGAAACTGACGATCTATCCGATGATCCTGGCGATGATTTTGAAAAAGAGGACAATGATGGAGGTAATGTTAGACGTTTGATATCATACGGGACATTGTAAGTTGAGTAACCTAGACGAAAATCTCGCTAACTGCATCAACAGTGAATCTAAGATAATCACGTAACACTCTTGCCATCCAAACGAGAATGCACTGGGAGCGAGGATGTTATTGTTGCGTACGAATATGTTACAGAGCAGCCAGTCTAAAGCTGAACGAGAAAAATATCTATTCTAATCGTAGCAGACTGAAAGGTAGCTTTGAATATCTTGTAAGTCTGATGTATGCTCACGTGCTTTTCATCCGGACATTGCAGGGCAACAGCCATGCCTATTGGGCATTTATCGGGCTTTGCACCCGAAGAAAACTTCCAGTTAGCTGCTTTTGAAACCAAACACGATTTTCGACAGCCATTTTCGACGATGCTTAGCTAGTTTGGCAACCTGAAACATATTCCATCACGTAGGCGCTGAAAAAATTAATACGGCTGTGTGCCCACCTCAAAATTGACTTAATATGAACTTAGCAGCTTTTTCGTCTGGACTACTCAGATGTATGTTTTCTATGAGTTATTCTTTTTGTAATATCATTTTTTATTATAGGGTCTGGAGATCGCCTTACCATCAGAATTAGGTGTTCCTAAAATTAAAACTTTGATTTGCTTCACCTTAGGGTAAGTATGGCCAAAGTACTGACAAAAATAGATAAGTTAGCTGCCAGGAAAGGAGGGCGTCCCCCTAGTGAGAGTCCAATGCCATCTCCAAGTACTTCAAAACGAGCCAGTGTGGAAGTTTGTCCAGAAGCTGATGTTCGTTGGGACAACGTTGGGCATCTTCCAGTGGTCACAGCCCAAAAACCATTTGACAGGTGCAAGAAACAGGGTTGCAAAGGAAAAACCAAATTCTATTGTGTATAATGTAACATTCACTTATGTCTGGATAGAAAAAAATATTGTTTCTTTGGTTATCGTTCTTCATAAGTGTAAAACCATAGTTTATGCTTATAATCATTAAGTAAGCTTTGCGTAATTTATGTATTTTGGTGAAATAAAATGAAATAAAATACTTTGACTTTTCGACTTATACTGCACTCACTTGAACACAATGTCCTTATTTGGGGACGCGTTGTTCTCTCCTGCCCTTAAAATGGGGTTCTGGATATGGTGTATCTGCACGCTTTGGCTTGGGGGCGACGTATAATGACACATTAATACGTGTTATGCCATTCTATCTGTTACGTTAGTTATAAATACCCTCAATAAATGTCAAGATAACTGGCACTCTATCATAACAGAAAGCGTTTATGCTCTACCTTGAGTTAGTAAGTCTTGTTGCTAATGCAGTTAGGATAAACGATTTGGGCTTAACTTCCCCTCGACGACGATACCATTAGGTCGGAGCACAAGATTGGAAAATTCTACGAAATAGAAAGGAAATAGATTATGCTCTTTAGATAGGAACCTTGTGGACATTCACCACAATCAGTTTGGGGTCAAATGGTTCAAATGGCTTTGAGCACTATGGAACTCAACATCTTAGGTCATAAGTCCCCTAGAACTTAGAACTACTTAAACCTAACTAACCTAAGGACATCACACATACCCATGCCCGAGGCAGGATTCGAACCTGCGACCGTAGCAGTCCCGCGGTTCCGGACTGCAGCGCCAGAACCGCACGGCCACCGCGGCCGGCAATCAGTTTGGGAAGATTCTGGGAAGTACTGCGCATATGTAAAGAAAATCACATGCGACCATCTGGAATTCTGCTCCCTTCTTTGCAGACATCCAATGAATTCGACGCTGAACTGACAAGATCTTGAAAGGTCAGTACAGCCCATATGAAAGTACAACACAAACATTAAGGGAAAGTAAAAGGGAGACTCTGAAAGAAGGGTTATGTGAGTCACACAAAATTGTGTTCGATAAATTGTTCGATAAATTATAGAATCGTTATTTTAGAGAGGTGGTGCAACATTAGCGAATGGAACTGAGAAAATATCACACAACTGTCCGAAGATACTTTCTGCCAGGCATTCAAGAAATGTTTATGAAATATGCAGCTAAGCTGTTCACTTCAAATATTGTCGGACCCGTTTAAGATTTCGCTATTCTATTTGCAACTATATGAATTGGGAGTAAGTCTTCACTTTTCCAGGCGGGAAGGAGCGCCTGGTCCCCGGCACGAATCCACCCGGCGGATTTGTGTCGAGATCCGGTGAACCGGTCAGCCTGTGGATGGTTTTTAGGCGGATTTCCATCCGCCTCGGCGAATGCGGGCTGGTTCCCCTTATTCCGCCTCAGTTACACTATGTCCGCGATTGCTGCGCAAACAAGTTCTCCACGTACGCACACACCACCATTACTCTACCACGCAAACATAGGGGCTACACTCGTATGGTGTGAGATGTTCCCTGTGGGGTCCACCGGGGCCCGAACCACACAATAACCCTGGGTTGGATGTGGGGCGGCGGAGGGGTGAAGTGGACTGCGGTAGTCGTCGTGGGGTTGTGGACCACTGCGGCTGCGGCGGGGACGGAGACTCTCTTTCTAGTTCCCCGGTTAACATACAATACAATACATACAAGTCTTCACTTAATGACATATAGACTCTTCTCACGGCTATACTAAACACAGAGAATCGGTAACAACTTCGCTTTTCAAATGGAAACAAAGTAATTTCTGCAGCTAGTATTGCAATTAGAAAAGAGACGAATCCGAAGGAGTTTCATTCTTCAAAATCTGATAACAGGTTAGGCAATAATTGGAATTTCTGGAAGATTCAAGCTGGATTGCCCCACCAGCCTGAGGCGACAGTTCCGTAACTTCCGCACAAGACAGCAGTCAGTTATATGTTCAAAACATACTGAATTACACTCTTCTAAACGGTTCAGGAAATATCTGAGGTGAACAGCATAGCTGATCACGATTTGCATTTAGATTTAAACAAAGATAGTATAAGCTTCGCAATCCGAGTTACTGCGTCTGTAACTATTAAATGTGATTCGCTTTTGCAGGACACATTACCTTCAGATCACATTATTTACGTGTTAGAGATGACGTCTCTCCTACTCGTTGGGCCACCTGTGCCCGTCTCTGTCCTGGAAAACCTAGATCAATGTCCCTGTAAACATTTTCTTTATAACTGTAAGACCATCTGCACGAATTTTACGGTTCATATATTGTAGCTTAGAGGGACCTCTTCAGGCAACAAATCCAATGATCTGGGATTCGTACCCGGGTATATCTCTATGGCCGAAGCGAAAGTCATTGTTCTCCCTCAGCGAACAATCTAGGAATAATATTAAATTGGATCCTAAAATGGCCTGAACTCACATTTACAATTTGTAAGAAGTAATTAGCATCTCTGACTGCACCGTAAAAACATAAAGACGTATTCGCTTAAGTTCTCGAAAATAGTTTTTCAAGCTCATGTGTTTCAACTAGAGCCTTGCAGCGAAGTTTTTTTTGTTAGAGCCGGTGATGAACTCTTGCGTGCGATATTCCTGTGTCATTTATAACTTTGATCATATTGCAGCACCTTGCGCACATTTTTCCTGACTATGTATATATAAGCGCAAAGATGTGCCCTGCCATCTCATCATCGCACACGGTCCATCCTATTTCTCCCTAAGCTTAACAGTCTCATCGGAACAGCACAGCGGAAATCCTCTTTCCCAGCAGAATAATATCCTTTCTGTGGCACTCCATCGCACAGCCTCCTTCTCTACACCAGTTGCAGAAGTAACGCTGCGAGATGCCCCAGTAGTTAAAAAACTGGGCTCGTATTCGGGAGAACGGCGGTTCATATCTCCAAGTCACCAAGTCTCCAGTCACCAAGATTTTGGTTCTCGGTGACGTCCCTGAACCACTAAGTCACTGACGGCAAATGCTGGCATGGTCCCAATGAAGAGGATACTACTAGTTCCCTCGTCATCATCCTTCATCCAAGCTTGTATTCCGTCTCTAGTGACAATGGACTAGACCGACTTTCTGCACCATTATCGCTCAGCTTCGAGCTTCTACTCCGTGTGCTACGTCGACGAGACGTTGAAAGTCAACCCTTTCTTCTATTCCGTAGCAGATATTCGACTGTTTTACAGTGCATCCTTGATCCTTCTAAAGTAAAGCATCTACTTTCCCACCAGACTTTCCCCTTTTCCAGAAGTTCCCAACTGGGGCATTCGGTCTTAGACATCAATGTGTAATAATACAGGGTTATTACAAATGATTGAAGCGATTTCACAGCTCTACAATAACTTTATTATTTGAGATATTTTCACAATGCTTTGCACACACATACAAAAACTCAAAAAGATTTTTTAGGCATTCACAAATGTTCGATATGTGCCCCTTTAGTGATTCGGCAGACATCAAGCCGATAATCAAATTCCTCCCACACTCGACGCAGCATGTCCCCATCAATGAGTTCGAAAGCATCGTTGATGCGAGCTCGCAGTTCTGGCACGTTTCTTGGTAGAGGAGGTTTAAACACTGAATCTTTCACACAACCCCACAGAAAGAAATCGCATGGGGTTAAGTCGGGAGAGCATGGAGGCCATGACATGAATTGCTGATCATGATTTCCACGACGACCGATCCATCGATTTTCCAATCTCCTGTTTAAGAAATGCCGAACATCATGATGGAAGTGCGGTGGAGCACCATCCTGTTGAAAGATGAAGTCGGCGCTGTCGGTCTCCAGTTGTGGCATGAGCCAATTTTCCAGCATGTCCAGATACACGTGTCCTGTAACGTTTTTTTCGCAGAAGAAAAAGGGGCCGTAAACTTTAAACCGTGAGATTGCACAAAACACGTTAACTTTTGGCGAATTGCGAATTTGCTGCACGAATGCGTGAGGATTCTCTACCACCCAGATTCGCACATTGTGTCTGTTCACTTCACCAAGAAAAAATGTTGCTTCATCATTGAAAACAAGTTTCGCACTGAACGCATCCTCTTCCATGAGCTGTTGCAACCGCGCCGAAAATTCAAAGCGTTTGACTTTGTCATCGGGTGTCAGGGCTTGTAGCAATTGTAAACGGTAAGGCTTCTGCTTTAGCCTTTTCCGTAAGATTTTCCAAACCGTCGGCTGTGGTACGTTTAGCTCCCTGCTTGCTTTATTCGTCGACTTCCGCGGGCTACACGTGAAACTTGCCCGCACGCGTTCAACCGTTTCTCCGCTCACTGCAGGCCGACCCGTTGATTTCCCCTTACAGAGGCATCCAGAAGCTTTAAACTGCGCGTACCATCGCCGAATGGAGTTAGCAGTTGGTGGATCTTTGTTGAACTTCGTCCTGAAGTGTCGTTGCACTGTTATGACTGACTGATGTGAGTGCATTTCAAGCACGACATACGCTTTCACGGCTCCTGTCGCCATTTTGTCTCACTGCGCTCTCGAGCGCTCTGGCGGCAGAAACCTGAAGCGCGGCTTCAGCCGGACAAAACTTTATGAGTTTTTCTACGTATCTGTAGTGTGTCGTGACCATATGTCAAAGAATGGAGCTACAGTGAATTTATGAAATCGCTTCAATCATTTGTAATAGCCCTGTATTTATCCTTGATCATGATTGAATTAACATTTAACACTGCCTCTGTTATTATTATCATTATTATTGTTACTGTTATTATTATTCTTATTATTATTATTATTATTATTATTGAAGAATCATGTTTGCCAAGATAGCTAGTATTTCTTTTTATTGCAAATACCGATTTCGAAAGATCTACGTTACCATCATCGGGTCTTGTAACATTATTAGTTGTTAAAAGATCTGATGATGACAGCGTAGATCTGTCGAAACTATAATGGTAACGAATGGCTCTGAGCACTATGCGACTTAACTTCTGAGGTCATCAGTCGCCTAGAACTTAGATTTAATTAAACCTAACTAACCTAAGGACATCACACACATCCATACCCGAGGCAGGATTCGAACTTGCGACCGTAGCGGTCGCTCGGCTCCAGACTGTAGCGCCTAGAACCACACGGCCACTCCGGCCGGCTATAATGGTAACGAAAAGAAGTTCTAGCGATCTTGGCATACTTGGTTCTTAAAGAATAATATAACCGTCAGATCGCCCCCAGCGACTGACGCAATATCAAACATTTATACATTGTTATTATTTTTATTTGGTAGTAGTACTGGTAGTAGTAGAAGTAGTAGTAGCTGTATTACTATTATTGTTAGTGGCACTCGCTGTTGTTATTCCATTGAACTTTCGGTGTGTGAAAACCTCGATCAAATGATCATTTAGTTTTTTTATCATCAACGTTATTATGATTTGTAATAAGATACGATCTCAGACAGAAAGATGAAAGTAATTATCCAAATTTCAGAAAAGGTAGCTTCTGACGTGAGAATATTATCGAAGCATTAAACTTAGTCAGCTATGGTTTCAAAATTTTGACATGAATTATTTACAGAAGAGTAAAACTTAACAGAAGACTTTCTTTGGAGAGATCAGGACGGGTTACAGAGAAACGTGACAATACTGACCCTAAACTTATCTTAGAGGAGGGGTTGAAGAAAGGATAACTTAACTTACAGATTGTGTATATTTAGTGAAGGCTTCCGACAATGATAACTGAGTTACACTACTTGAAATTCTGAATGTTGTAGGGATAAAATACAAGGAGCGATAGGTCACCTCCAACTTGTACATAAACCATAGTGTAGTTACAAGAGAGGAAGCACTTCGGGGAGGCAGTAGTTGAGATGTGATTGAGACTGTGTTGTAGCCTATCAAGGACATTATTTAACTTCTACAATGAGCAGGCAGTAAAGGAAACCAAAGATAAATTCGGAAAAGGAACTAAAATTCATGAAAATGAAATAAATATTTCGAGCTGATAAAATTCTCGCACGATTCCAGCCACGGCACGTGGTTTAAAATCAACAAGCTTTCAGCCAGATCCTTGCCGCCCGCGGTGGTCTCGCGGTTCTAGGCGCGCAGTCCGGAACCGCGCGACTGCTACGGTCGCAGGTTCGAATCCTGCCTCGGGCATGGATGTGTGTGATGTCCTTAGGTTAGTTAGGTTTAAGTAGTTCTAAGTTCTAGGGGACTGATGACCACAGCTGTTAAGTCCCATAGTGCTCAGAGCCAGCCAGATCCTTCTCGGTCATTGTCAAGTGGTGATTAACATGTGATTCCTGCTGCCTCCCTTAAATAGCCCTCTGTAACGTCAGTGGCACTCACTCCAGTGACATAGTCATGTTTTCGTTGCGCATCGACCGTGCCCTCTTCAATCTTCCGGTGGCCGAGTCCTAAGCTATGTTTAGCTGCAGGCTGCCGTCGTTATTGATGGTGTTGTCACAAATTCTCATCGTGATCCCTTCTTTGATGAAGCTATCCGAGGAACATTTAGTCCGTGTAATAACAGATATCTCGTCGAATGCAATTCGGTGTCCTGGTACCGCTGATTTCTCAGCATACTGTAAGCGAAAATATCTCTCGTGTTCTACACGGCGCTCTTCAGTAATACACACAATCTGTCCGACACAAAACTGTCCTCACCCATACGGTATTTTGTATACTTCTAATGTTCTGAGGCCTACAACGCCTTTTACCAGCCTCAGAAGTTGTAGAATTTTGGTTAGAGGCTTAAAGACCGAATCGATTTTATGCATTTTTAGGAGCCGGCTAATCTGTCCTGTTACTCAGCCGCAGACCGGCAAAAACGCAAGCTTCTTCATGGCCTTCTCAGGGGATTTATTCTGATGTCTCTTCTAAGAGATGGCTTGCGGAATCAGTTTTTTGTTGTGGTCGATTTCTTCGAATAATTTCCATAAGTGATTCTGTTCCTTCTGCAGGTTTTCAGCGTCATAAACGGCTTCCTCTCGATTCACCAAGGACCTCAGAACTTAACGTTTCTGTTATGGGTGGTGGTAACTGGTACTGAGCAGATACCAGTCCATGTAGGTCATCTTCCAGTAAACAGTTCAGAGGACGAGAAGGTTGAGGAAAGGCAAGGATCCATCCGTCTCTACTTCCATTGGGACTCCGATGTTGCCATGGATGTTGCTGATGTGGTCTAGGCCGGCCGCTGTGACCGAGCGGTTCTAGGCAACTGCTACGGTCGCAGGTTCTAATCCTGCCTCGGGCATGGATGTATGTGATGTCCTTACTTCAATTAGGTTTAAGTAGTTCTAGATTCTAGGGGTCTGTTGACCACATATGTGAAGTCCCATAGTGCTCAGAGCCACTTGAACCATTTGATGTGATCTAGGAATTTTTCCATTTCTTCCCGTTCATGGGACGACACAACGAAGGCGTCATTGATGCAATGATAAAAGCTATGAGGCTTTGTGGGAGCTGTTTCCAGGGCTATGTGCTCAAAGTATCCCATAAACAAGTTGGTTATAAAAAAATGTTCAAATGTGTGTGAAATCTTATGGGACTTAACTGCTAAGGTCATCAGTCCCTAAGCTTACACACTACTTAACCTAAATTATCCTAAGGGCAAACACACACACCCATGCCCGAGGGAGGTCTCGAACCTCCGCCGGGACCAGCCGCACAGTCCATGACTGCAGCGCCTTAGACAGCTCGGCTAATCCGGCGCGGCCAAGTTGGCTATAATTGGAGCTAATGAGCTTCCCACCATGACGCCGTCTGTTTGGTCAAATCATTCTCCACCATACAAAAAAATACGATAACATCGCAGTGTGCTTAAATAAATCCGCAACAGTGTCATCACATAACTTGAGAAGTCACATATGTACAGTCTTTGATGGTAACACACATGAATAATGAGACCATAGCAACAATGATAATCAAGTCCTTTTCCGAGATGCAAGCATTTAATCTGGCTAATCTTGATACAGCGCACACAGTGACCAACATGCAGAGCAAGGAGGTTGGTCAGACGTTTTGCGAGTCTGAAAGTCAGTCAGCCAATGGTGCTCACGATGGGCCTCAGGGATTTGTTCTTCTTGTGGTATCACATGTCGATATCACCCCACAGGCATCATAGCAACGGTATTTGAAATTTCCTGTCTGACGCTGACAGCGGCCACACAGCATCTTGTGGACCCCATCGTGCCCGCCTGCTGTGCTACACCTCCAGTAGCTCTGTACTTCGAGCGCCCTCTGTTGAAGCAATATAGGATGGCGCACAGCAGTAGCTCAGCCCAATCGGGCTCAAAGCCTCTTCACAACCTGATGCTATGCAGACGCTGCCTGGTCGTGGCCCCGTCTTCATCGTTAGTGCTTTAGTACGGAGAGGCTCTTCCTTGTGGACATTGTGATAGCTGGACTCTGTTTCTTGCTGCTGAATTGTAATGAGTCGTGTTACGTGTGGAAAAATAGAAGGTAACTAAATCTTATGTTTGTTGTGTTAAATTCTTAGCTAATCATTTTTGCTCCTGTCTAGCTTTACTACGACGGCAGTAGCTGCAACACTCTGTTCCCACCTCTCCTTGAAATTGTGTTCGAAGTCACACACCAAAATGCAGGTGGATGATGTGCCTGAGGGAGGAGATTGATCGGAGTGGCCGAGCGGTTCTAGGTGCCACAGTCTGGATCCAGGTGACCGCTACGGACGCAGGTTCGAATCCTGCCTCGGCCATGGATGTGTGTGATGTCCTTAGATTAGTTAGGTTTAAGTAGTTGTAAGTCTGGGGGACTGATGACCTCAGATGTTAAGTCACACAGTACTCAGAGCCATTTGAACCATTTTTGAGGAGATTGTTAATGGCAGTATCTTCTAGTGCAGACCATTTGAGAAGCTCCCGTGTCTTCCTCATTATTCTGTTATACTTTTTGGTACGTCTCCCCAATAAAACAAATCTTAGTGTCATAACTGGTTCGTTTTTATACGAATTACTTCTGCAGTCTAATTGGGAATCTTGGCAACAGATTTTTCCAACTCCCTTACTATGTTAGTGAAATGGATACCCCATCACAATGGTGTAAAATTTAATTCCTTCTTAAGTACGGACATGGCACCCATGTCGATATTTCACGACATCATGTTGACAATACTGTGTTCTATTGTTTTACGTTCTGCCCATGTTGTTGCTATGAAAGCAGATTTAATTCCATTTCCTGCCTTTCTGTGACATTCCTCTGTGATGACATCAGCTGTGCTACTGCGGCTGCATCTGTCCAGACATAATGCAACTCCGTTAGCTGCAGGTGGATGGCCGTTAGCTCATGGCCATCAGTATCCAACTTCATTTGTCACACAATATCCTAGAGAATTCCAGAGGACGACGCTTACTCAGTCCCCAACAAAAGTCTGGTGAATATTCCCCACCCAGAAACTTCTTGTAAATCAGTACTTTGGCTTAAAATCTGGTAGTTGCCACCCCCTCTCTGCATCTGGTAATACAGTATTATTTAAGACCCAGTAACTGATATACACTGTATATGCTATAAACTTCTGGTGCTAAAATACTGTTAGAGATCTAGTAATCGGGCGAGGTGGCGCAGTGGCTAGCACACTGGACTCGCATTCGGGAGGACGACGGTTCAATCCCGCGTCCGGCCATCCTGATTTAGGTTTTCCGTGATTAGCCTAAATCTCTCGAGGCAAATGCTGAGATGGTTCCTTTGGAAGGACAAGGCCTTCAGTCTGGAAACACGCGACCGCTGCGGTCGCAGGTTCGAATCCTGCTTCGGTCATGGATGTGTGTGATGTCCTTAGGTTAGTTAGGTTTAAGTAGTTCTAAGTTCTAGGGGACTGATGACTACAGATGTTAAGTCCCATAGTGCTCAGTGCCATTTGAACCATTTGAAAGGACACGGACGACTTCCTTCCCTGTCCTCCCCTAACCCGATGAGACCGATGACCTCGCTGTCTGGTCTCCTCCCCCAAACAACCCAACCCAACCCAACCCTCTGTAATGAGGCGCGAGATGTAGTAGTTAACAGTCCCACTATCTGACAGTATGTCTGTTCAGTTGGTGGTAGTTACTGGAGGGGAAAACTGTATTCCTTGTGTAATATGATACAATGTATTTGGTCTGAGGCATTACCCGTTACGTGTTAATCATAAAGCATAAGCCACTGACATTTAGGTGGCACTGGGGCTTAAATAGTATCCTAACGCCAGAGGAATGTCAGTTACCGGAAGGGGAAACTATATTTCCTCTGTAATAATGTTCTTGTCTGGAGATGTCATGCATCACGCGTTAGCCATTAAACAGCAGCTGTTAGGCGTTAGCTATTGGGCTTTACATGCTGCTAGGTCTTACATAGCATGCTAACTCCAGTTGTAGGATCATATGTCGCAGTGTACCACTAGAAACTGTACTTTAGATCTCCAATAGAGCTCATGATGTATTTTAATAAGTTACACAGCCAATTTAGGAGTGGAAATCTTTAATTTTAATGTATAAGGTATGGAAATTTCGGTAATTTTTAGATGTGAGAGTAATATTGATGCTTTTTAAGGTGTAAGACGGACGTGCAGCAGTGCTCATATGCGATCAGTTATTGCGTGCTTAGATTAATTTAATTCGTGGTACTTACGTCGAATTACTATCGTATAATGTATAATTTATTTAAGTGGTGTCAGTACGAAAGATAAGTGTATTTTAATAAGTAATACAAAGAATTTATATGTAAAAATATTTAATTTGAAGGTATATTGTGCCACAGAATGTGAGAAATCTTACATATAACTAACATTTATTTTTTGAAATTTTCGGAGTGATCTTGCATATTACGATGAGCATTCAAACCGCGTGTATTTTTAATAAGTTATATAGACAATTCAGAAGCGGAGATATTTATTTTAAAGGTCCATATATGCCAAGATGAGGCTACAGTGTAGTAGTCTCTTTCATTTTGATGGCGGCTAAAATACTAGGCTCCGGCTGGTGTAGTGAGAGGGATGTGGTACTTCATGCACTGTGTGTTCACGTAAGTATCACAGAAATAATGTAGCTTTGTGTAATTTTTACACGTCATTTTAATATTACAATATGGTTGGCTAGAAAGAGGAGAGGGAATGGGTGTGGTACAGTGTAAAGCAGGTGTACTTCTGACTGCCTGATCATATTTTAACACTCCGCTGTGATTGGTTACAGATATGGAGGGGAGGGTGGGAAATAAAGCACAACTGAACTAGTGCCTCCGTCTGGGATTTCTGGATTTGGTGGAGATATGGGAGGCGAAGAGTGTTCTGTAATTTCCCAATAACAGAATCAGGTTAGGTGCACATTCTTGAATTTGTTTGATTGGCTCCTTCATTTGAGTTATGGCAGGGTGGGTACGGGTGGACGGAAGGGGATGATTATAAAGCGCAACTGAGCTAGTCTGATATTCTAAAACTTATTTTATTCTGATGGCATGCCTCTTTTTAATACTATGCTGTGTTCGGTTGAGAAGACGACGAGGAGCTGGGGTATAACTCACAGCTTAGCTGGTTGTCTCATATTTTTAAATTTCAAACTTATTTTTAAATCATCTCTAACTTTTTTAATTTTCCACCATTTTGTAAATTTCCCAACACTCGCCATATTGACTTTCACTGTTTCCCATCTAAAGCGACTGTAATGTCATACCTGTGGCGCCACTTAGAGGCAGAAACTGGAACTGCAGGCTAGATTCTCTGAAGGTATAATACTCATTGATCTTTTGGTCCTATCTTAGAAACTCTAGCTGCTTATACAGTTCTTCAGAACCCTAAGCACTCTGTCACCTACTGGAAAACCTTTCCAAGTTTTTGAAGGAGTATTAGATAATTTTGTATGTTATCAAGCACCTTCACTGTCGGATAAATCTGACCAACAACAGGAGGGATATGTTGAGAATCAGATGAAATGGTACATTTTTAGCCTCTGCGAGTTTCACCTACCAATTTCTCTTGATGGTTACATGCAGCTCCGCATCGTAAGCTGTGATTTTCTTAGGACGTCTTATTTTGAAGAGAACTGGTGACAAACTATGGAGCTACTTGCCCTACCTTCACTCCTCTACGTGAACGAATGTAGAGTGACAACGCTCCATTAAAACATTGAGTCTCAAGCAACAACTTATGTGCTTATTAGCGATGGAGATCGAGGAAAAGCGTTAGCAGATGACTGTTATCTACAGCAGGAAAAATACAAGTAATGCCTATTGTAGAACATTCCCAGAAATAACAAACAAGAGTATTGACTATTGGAATGAAGGGTTGTGTCTGAATGGCTAACATCGATAACTGTTCTTGTGTGCAATCGTAATGCTTTAGCAAGAGACGAGCAGGCCTAGAGCAACATGCAGCAACGTGCTGAATCAACGAGAGCCGCTAGACAGCGGACAATATTGACTAAGCCGCCAAGAACAACATAGTCATCGTGGGCATCGGACGACATTGTCAGTTACGATAATCGCTATGCCCAGCAGTATGCTCACTCGGCGCTGCTAACAATGAAAGCTGCTGCCAACATTACAGCAATTACACACCGCTACTTCCAATATTGGAAACGCCACAGACCAATCATGGAGAGTTCACAGCGCGAAGCCGCCGATGACGGCGAGAGGAACATAGAGCCAGTGACGCATTGCCGACGTATGGCAACTAGGTTTTCGGCAGCAGCTAACGTTCAAGTAAATACGTTTCTGCAGTTGAACTGGTGTACCTTGTCACCGTTAATAGTCTCTCCGGGCATTTAACTCAGTTTCAAAATACAATCTTAATCAGTTTACACTATATGCAGTAAAGCGAAGCACCCGGCAGGAGAGGAGGACACGAAATGAAACTTCAAGAATTGCAAGGAAACGTGATGCTATTTCAGTGATTACAAAGTAGAGTCAAATCTCTGTAAATAAAAAGAAATGTCCTGACTGACTGACTGACTGACACATTATCGTCCAGCTCAAACCGCTAAGGATAGAAACTTGAAATTTGGAGAAGGTGTGGATCTCATACTGTAGGCGTCGTTGAAGAAGGGATTTTTCAGCAATTCCAACCCCACGGAAGTGAAATAGGGGATTAAGGACTTTTTTGAAAATGTCGCTGTTAAGGCAATTTTGAAGCTAGACTCACTTTAATTGGTATTTGGTTTCTCGGTCAAAAGTAAAAAAATACGTATTTCATCATTTTCGGAAATTTAACCCCATAGGGGTGAAACAGTGGGTGAAAGCTTTCTTTGAAACATATCATAAAAGAACTACTAAAGTATTTTTGCAGCTACATCTATGATCACCGGTATCGGACTTCTCGGTTACAAATAAAAATATATGTGTTTAAGTGTTTTTTGAAACTGAACCCCTAAGGAGGTAAAATAGGGGTTGGGCTTTTTTATGAAAATATTATATTGTGAATGCATTTGTAAAGCTAAATCTATGAAAATTTAAATCTGGCTACTCAGTCAGATATAAAAAATACCTGAGAATTCAACCCCTGTTGGGGTGAAACGGGAGAAGAAAGTTTTTATGAATATAATTTCTTGTGCAAGCATTTTTGAACCTACATCTATGAAAATTTTTATTTGGCTTCTCTTTTAGAAATGAAACATGCATGTCACTGTTTCTGGAAATTCGACCCCGAATGTGGTGAAATAGGGGGTGTAACGTTTGATTTCGAAAGCATTTCTAAAGCTAACCTTTGAAAATTGGTGTTTGGCTTCTCGGTTAGAGATGAAAAATTTCATGTTTCAATGTTTTTGGAAATTCAACCCTGAAGGAGGTGAAACAGGGCCAGACTAATTCACTGACACACAACCGCCCAGCCCAAACCGCTACGGATAGAAACTTGAAGTATGGAGAGGGAGTGAATCCTATACTGTAGGCATTGTTTAAGAACGGGTTGTCCGAAATTCGACGGGTGAAATATGGGATGACAGGCTTTTCTAAGGTTGGTCGCAATTGAGGAAATTTTCAAGATAGAACGACGAAAACGGGTATTTGGTTTCTCAGTCAGAAAATAAAACGTGTTTCACCATTTTAGGAAATTCAACCACTAACGGGATAATACAGTGTATGAAAGTTTTTTGAAAATAGGTGATTATTAAAGAACTATGAAAGGATGTTAAGGCTACATCTACGACAATTGGTATTTAACTTCTCAGTTAGAAATAAAAAAAAATTACGTGTTGCAGTATTTCTGGGAATTCGACTATTAAGGGAATGCAATAGGGGTGACAATTTTTAAGAAAATACTTCGTCACACAAAATTTAAAACTTAATTTATGAAAATTGGTATTTCATTTCTTGCTTAGGTATAAAGAAATATTTGTTAGGGGATGAAAGTTACTGTGGAAATATCTGTACAATAACAGAAAAGGTACGATTAACAAAACTTTGGACTCCAGCTACCAGAATCACTTTTTGGTCAGAAGTACATTCGGAAAACGCCATACTTATATGGCCTTAATTAGTGTGAAACGCTTAGGAGGTGTTGCAATTTGTGGACAACGTAAAAATACGATTAAATAAAAACAAAAAAATCTCTACTCGAACGAAGCAGAGACCGCTAAGCTAGTTTATAAATAACGTGAGAGTATGAGCCCGCTTATCGGTATGAATCTGCGCTACCTATACCCTGTGTACATGAACTTTTTCAGTTTAGAATGGTGTCAAAAGGCCGTTGCATCCTCTGTGATGTGAGGATGAGCATTGTCCTGTTGAAAACTGGCACTATGATATCGTGTGAGGAACAACACATGTGGACGCAAGATATCCGTGACGTACAATTGTGCTATTAGAGTTCCCTCAGTTCTTACTACCCATGACCTAAGGTCATATCCGATGGTTCCCCTCACCCTATCAGAAATTTATGCTTCCCACTCTCGGCAGCACTCCGAAAGCAGCCGTTTGCGTTGTGGTGTTAACGACAAACTACGCATGAGTGGGGGGAGAATGTTGCAGCCATTGTGTTACTTATTCTCGAAAGTAGGTCCAGCCATGTCGACCAGAAACTGTGCGACGAGTACGACCTGCCCTCAGCGCCCCGTGAAGTTCAACATCACGCCATTGTTACACACGAGTGTCCCACAAATCTGCGGCCCGGGGCAGCCGCGCGGTTTAAGGCGCCTTGCCACGGTTCGAGCGGCTCCCCCCTGTCGGAGGTTCTATTCCTCCCTCGGGCATGAGTGTGTGTGTGTTATCCTTAGCGTAAGTTAGTTTAAGTTAGATTAAACAGTGTGTGAGCCTAGGGACCGATGATCTCAGTAGTTTGGTCCCATAGGAATTAACCACTACCCACAAATCTGGATAACGCACGATTCGACCAGCAGGTCCAACGAAGATCTACAAGAAGGCCCCTTTCAAACTGTGGCACGTGCTGATATAATGTCTGATACACTGTTTCATCGTCAAGCCAAGCAATAAAAGGTTTGTGATTGGTGAGAATAACAACATACCAATTACATAAACTCAAGAAACCACATGACATCTATAACAAGAACTGCACAGACACACATGTAAAGGTTAGCCATTACAGCATGGTGATCAAAACGAAAGCTGTGTACACGAGCGAGGCTTTAGTTATCCACCGAAAAGGTGATCTATAAAACATCCTGAAGGAAGAACGAAGGATTATGAGGAAATTTCTTCGGCCAGAAAAAACGGAGAACGGATGAAGTGTGTAATCCTGCAAAGCAACAGAGACATTATCGAACCAGATAGCAGACGTTACAAAACGAAGACTTTCTGGACATGTTCAAACACTTAAAACAATGACGCTTACGCACAAGATTATTACATACCACGTCGTCATGAGAAAGGCTTCACCCAAAAAGACCTGATAGATCGACAACAAACTCTGTGGGTATGTTGCACTCCATCAGCTACTCTCCCGGCTTCGGCTGCGCACTCATCGAGCGTGAATGGACCCGAGACGTGCCCACCAGTTGATATAAGGTGGCCCCAAGCGGGTAGCACCACTCAAGCATCACCTAGACGTGCGCTATGCCCAGGTGACATGTTAGTGTTGTGTTGGCAGAAGAGCCAACACCGTGTTACTAGTGGAGTCCGAAATTCACGCGTTTTAGCTCACGCAGGCTAGCGTGACGAGGGAAGAACTATACTGACGGGAGGTCTGGAACATGAAAAGGAGTTAGAATTCAGAAAGCGGACGTAATTAGTTTGATACTTAACTTTAATCCATTAATGATGAACGTCGGTCTTGACGGTACATGATTCACAATATCAATATCAATAGTAAGTGAATGTGGCGCCTTGCTAGGTCGTAGCAAATGACGTAGCTGAAGGCAATGCTAAACTGTTGTCTATGCAAATGAGAGCGTATGAAGGCAGTGAACCATCGCTAGCAAAGTCGGCTGTACTACTAGGGCGAGTGCTAGGAAGTCTCTCTAGACTAGACCTGCCGTGTGGCGGCGCTCAGTCTGCAATCACAGATAGTGGCGACACGCGGGTCAGACGTATACTAGCGGACCGCGGCCGATTTAAAGGCTACCACCTAGCAAGTGTGCTGTCTGGCGGTGACACCACAGTTAGACAGCAGTATCCTCAGCTAGACGGCAGACTGACAGCGGCACATCTTTCGGACGAGTATCACTTCTGCCTCGGAGTCGACAACCACCAGGTCCGTGTCTGGAGACACAGTGAAGAGTGCCGCAAACTGTGGTTTCTGGTCTCCAGTCACACATCGCACCATCCTAGTGTGACGGTGTGGGGAGCAATATGCTACAGTACATGTTCGCCGTTACGGTTCCTAACGTATTCTGCAACACTGCACGGTACGTATATGAGGTCCTGTTGTTCATGAAAGCCCACGCAAAATGTTCTATTTCAACAGGACAACTGTTACCGCGGTACCGCTGCCAGCTCTCGACCATGCCATGTCGCGCTGTGGATACTCTGTCACGGCCAACAGCAATGTCTGATCTTTCACCGATAGCGAATCCACGCGGTGCCATGGCGAGTGTCAGTAGTGGAGTTGTATCAGTTCTCCTGCAAAGGTCCCATTGCCTCTTTAAGGAAAAAAGGAACGGCCAGTTGCCCTAGCTCCCCTCACGTAAACAGGCCGCTCACGTGGCCCCAGTTTTGTTTATTTACGACTTAATTAATGAGCAATAATTGGTTTTATAATTAAAGTTAATGGGCTCTAACTGTCATTATTGCAAGCATAATTTATAGCCAAGATGGCGGACGAGTAGTGTGCTTGTGCCCATGTTCACTTAGGTGTCCGAATGCCTTTAGTGCAAGGTGATCAGTGTCATCATATGTAAAAATGGCGTCTCCCCTCCCAACAGTTTCAGTGTGCTCCTGTTAGTCAACCCACACCCTTTAGTACCCTCAGCATCCTAAGACGGAACTTCAGATTCGTAGTCTGTACCTCGCTCGAGCAGCAACGTCAGCAGCAGTAGCAGCAGGTACTGTTTCAAGCAGTGTATCGCGTCCATATAATTTCTGCAAAATATGGGGACCACCGCCATGCATTCCCTGCAACCACAATAATATATTATGCTATTTACTTTTTTTAGGCAATTGGTTAAAATTTTGTCGATTTCCCAGTATTCTGCCAAAACGAACTTTTTCAAGGAAACCCTCTTAAGTACGGAGATATAAATGCGTAAAAACTACACCAGACATAAGCACACCAACATATAACGATATTTATAATTTTGGGGCTGTTTTACCGACTTTCTTCCACATTTCACGCAACACAGGTAAATACAAAGCTTTAAATGTTTAACAATTATCACCATCATAGTATAACGCTATCCACACTTTTAGGGCATTTAGTTGCTATTTTGCAGACTTCCTCCCACTTTTCAAGAAGATACACACACAGACACGCTAAATACCTTTTTCAACTATACTTCTGCCGCTGCTAAAAGCATCACCGACGATAGGAAGTAGGAGAACTGAGCATATTATCTGGAAACAGTCTGAAGGATGGAAGAGCGCCCTCCAGACATCCAGACTGCATAGTGTAGGGTAAACAGCAGTTTCCGCAAAAGCGCGTGCCCGCCGAGTAGCCTCACAGCCCAGCACGCCACTGCTACTACCCACGTTTGATCGCCCCTACTTCTGCTCGGCTTCTAACGTAATAAAATGTATTAGCGTTGCAACCATCACGGAAAGAATCGGAGAGATATGTACTTTAATTAAAATGATGCACAACAATAGCTTCATTACTCTGCACAGTGTATTTCTATCGCGCCGCAGAACACACGGTCCCTTTGCCGCACTGCACGGTCCAGCGTTTGCGCGTATGAGACTCCGTCTTGGCCAAGGGCAGTGAACAAGAGCCCACAAGAAGCAATATAAGAAATACCATCCCACCTCCCTGCACTAACAAGACACTGGTAAGCAGACCGCTCGCAGAATCTTCGCCTCCCCCGTGCGTGAGAAGCCGCCCATCTGTCCCGCCGTGCAGCCAAACCTGTGTGAGATCCATGTATACATGTCACGATTAAATGGCTAATGCCGGTTTCTACCACGGCCTTGTGTAACTGACTTGAAAAATCATCTTTCTTCCCTCAAAACACCTAATGCGCAATACTTATTAAAACAAATAGATACTACAAAGCACCTACCACATTCAAATTTTCTTTGCGCTGCAGGGATAATTTTGCAGCTTTAGTCATAAAGTTTTGTCTACGAGTCGACAACGCCAATTTCGTCTGCCTATTAAGATGTTACTACTTTCGTACTGTCAGGGTGACAATCATTGAATTATATGAAACAAAACCGTCGTAACTCCTGAACGGTCTGCCTTAGGATGTTCAAACTGCACGGTTGGTCACAGGGCATGGTGGAAATTAGTACGCGCATGTATGGTTTGGTTTAGCGACGAAGCCCACTTGCATTTGGGTGGGTTCGTCAATAAGCAAAACTGGCGCTTTTGGGGGACTGGGAATCCTCATTTCGTGATCGAGAAGTCTCTTCACCCTCAGTGGCTGACTGTGTGGTGTGCAATGTTCCGTCACGGAATAATCGGTGCGATATTCCTTGACGCCACAGTGACTACGAATGGTACGTGAAGGTTTTCGAAGACAAGATGTGCTTTATGCAAGGCGGAGCTCGACCCCATCGAAGGAGGAGCACTTTGGGGACTGCATTCGGGCTTTGGGGTACCCAGACGACACTGGCATGGGCCTCGACTGGCCGCCATATTCACCGGATCTGAACCCCCTTTTTGTGGGGCTGTATTAAAGACAAGGTGTACAGCAATAGCCACAAAACCATTGCTGAGCTGAAAACAGCCACTCAGGAGGTCATCGATCGCATCGATGATCCGACAGTTCAGCAGATCATGCAGAATTTCGCTATTTGCCTGCACCACATCATCTCCAATGACGGCAGGCATGTCGAACATGACATAACCTAAATCCGAATATCTGTAGTGACGTTTACATGCTCAATAAAACGCCTGCACACCGTAGTTTGTAACGAATTTAGGTTTTTTTCCTTATCGTTCAGTAATTGTCACCCTGTAGACACAAAAGTCGTGGAAGGAGATACGTTACCCTCCAGATCTTCTCTGTCATTCACCTCTAATACTTTATTTACATTACTTAAACTGAGGAAATTATTGATAATGACTTCGGAAGTAAAGTAATTATATCCCATAACTGAGCTGTTGAAAGAAAATACAAAAATGTGTAGTTGATGTTTAGCATTTTCTTCCACACGTCACTGAAAACTTTAAATCATTTGTCTATTGAGCTTGATGCCGCATACCCCCTGCTGCATCAGTCCACTTGTCTAGCGTCATTTATCACATATTCACCATTCAACAGTAACACAAACATATTAGAACCTAATTTTGTTGTTTTTTCGCGTGGTAGGTACAATCATTTGCTCTTTTTACACGTCATATTTATTCCAGTCCCTCATTCATTTCCGTGTGTTTCCCTCTCATGTGGCATGTGACTTGTATGAACGATAAATGATTTGAATGACGTTGTTTAATGCATAGCTTTCACTGCATTGCCCTGAAAATAACTACATACAGCGCAAATGTCCACGGTATTTTGCGCATGTGTTGTCTGTAAAGAAAGATTTTCCATCCACTTATGGTACTTGCTGTTTACAGCAGTGATGTCTACTTCACTCTTCACCCACAAGGTTGCATTCAGTACTGGTCGGTTCTGTCTCGGGTTAATTTGGGCAGGGCTGTATCTCAACGCCAACGGCCTTGCCGCAGTGGAAATACCGGTTCCCGTCAAATCACAGAAGTTCAGCGCTGTCGGGCTGGGCTAGCACTTGGATGGGTGACCATCCGGTCTGCCGAGCGCTGTTGGCAAGCTGGGTGCATTCATTCTTTGTGAGGCAAACTGAGGAGCTACTTGTTTGAGAAGTAGCGGCTCCGGTCTCGTAAACTGACATATGGCCGGGAGAGCGGTGTGCTGACCACATGCCCCTCCATATCCGCATCCAGTGACCCGTGTGGGCGGAGGATGACACGGCGGCCGGTCGGTACCGTTGGGCCTTCCAAGGCCTGTTCGGACGGAGTTGTAACTTAACAGTGATAACAGCGGTACGGATAGGTTTCGAGACACAAGTTCTGTACGGGGTTATTGAATGCAATCGAAAAGCTGCACCATGAAGGTGGACCTATTGAATTCCCTGAGTGGTATCTCATTACTTTAGATTATCAATGCTATAGTATGCATTTTAAGTGCTTCGTAATATTCCTAGCAATGTCTATCATGAACAACACAATTCGCGGTGCAACTATTAGATTGCATTCAACAAGCCTATACACAGCTTGCTTCTGGAAACCTATCCCTACTTCTGTGTATCATTGTTAAGGTGCAGCCATGCTGGAAACAAGCCTAAGACAGAACCGGGACAGAATGCAAGCTCGAGGGCGAACAGTAAAGTAGGCGCTACCGTTGTAAACAGCAAGTACCATGAGTGAACGGAAAGTGTCTCTTTCCAAACCAAACACACAAAACATATCGCCAACATTTGCGTTCTTGTAGATATTTCAAATTATTTTTTATGCCAGTTACATGCTGCTGGCAAAGAAGCATGAGAGAGGAATTTTTTTTTGTAGTAAGAGCCTGTGGGACCAAACTGCTGAGGTCATCGTTCCCCAAGTTTACACACTACTTAATCGAACTTAAACATACGCTAAAGACAACACACACACCTATGCCCGAGGGAGGACTCGAACCTCGGATAGGGGGGGGGGGGTGAGAGAGGAAGTACATCAGAATGAATGAGGGATAGGATAAAGAATAATGTGTAAGAAGAATAAAAGAACTTACCAAGTACGCGAATAGCAACGAACGCAGGTTCTATTAAGTTTTTATTACATTTAATGCCCGTATAGCGTAATAAATTACGCTGGACAAGCAGCCTGAAATAGCAGTTGGCATGTAGCAGCAAGCTAAATAGTTAAAGGTTTCCGAATTTTCGCTGACTTGTGGAAAAAAAATTAAATACCAGCAACAAAATGAAAGCTGACTAGTAATTCAGCGTTTTCTTTCAACAGCGCAGTTATGAGACATAACTACGTCACTTCCACAATTATTATGAAAGCCTCCGATAAGATGCAGTAAAGTAAATTAAGTGGTCGAGTGCTTCTGTGTGACACAGAGGAATATGAGTTGATGGATAATGTAGATCCTTCTGTGAGTTTTTATCTATCAGTGGATGGAGTAACACCTTAATAGGCAGATTAAATTCCCGTTGTCGCCTCGTAGGTAAAACCCTGTTACCAGCTCAAAAAATTTCGCGTGTGGTGGGTGCTCTTTATTATCTATTTGTTATAATAAGTATCGCGCATTATGCATATTCAGAAAAAAAATTTCAAGAGAAATACGCAAGGACTTTGTTGCAGCCATCATTAATCGTTTAATCATGATATGTACGGATGTATCTAATAGAGGTTTGGCTGCGTTGTTGGACAGAAGCACGCCGTTTTGCGCAGGTGGTAAGGGAGGTTTCTGTGAGTAGCTGGTGGCAACCAGTATCGGTGGCAAACGGAGTGCACTCAGCCCTTGTGAGGCAAACTAAGGAGCTATTTGATTGAGAAGTAGAGGCTCCGGTCTCGTAAACTGACATACGGCCGGGAGAGCGGTGTGCTGACCACATGCCCCTCCATATCCACATCCAATGTGGTCTGTGATTGAGGGTGGCACGGCGGTCGGTCGGTACCGTTGGGCCTTCGTTTCATGTTCGGGCGGAGTTTTGTCTTCTGTGCACTGATATTGGTGTCATGTGCATACGAGAAGATGAGAGGGCGTTGTTTATGTTATTTCATGCGGAATTGCTGCTGCCTCAAACTGTCAGAGAATGCGTCTCCTACACGCAAGGGCTCTGGAGTGAGAGATGCGGCGAATACACAGAGCGTTCTGCTGTGCGGTAGAGTACAGAAGCCATTGTTTTGCTTGTTTATAAGTAAAGAGCATACATGCCCTAGTCTTATCCCGGTGATACGGGCACAAGTATGGGTTACTACCCTAGGTGCGGAGCAACAGTAAGGGCAATCAGACGTGCCCACTGGCAGCGGCTGCGGTGTAGGAGGCGATAATCAAACGGCGGGCGTGCTGCTGGGTAGCCAACAGGCTGGGAATCGGATAGTTCGAGAGAAGTCATCTTTAATTTGACTCCTTTTCAAATAAAGTGAACAGTTCTCCTATTTACTATTCTTGGTGGTGGTGTTAAAGCAGAATAAAGTGCACAGTTTTCCTACTGATTACCCGCAATGGTCGTGTTAGCAGCAGTGTAAGCGTAAGTGCAAAAGCTACTAAGCGATATACTGTGTGTGCATTTTCTTGAAAAGTAGGGGAAAGTCGGTCAAATAGAAAAGAAATGCCCTAAAACTGTAACAGTGTCATCTGTTGGTGGTTATAGTTACTAAATACTGGTATTTACTAAAACTTTATTCGTGTTCCTTCAAAATTCGACAAAGTCGATAAAATATCCACAAAATTTTAACCAGCGTCATATGTTGGTTTGCTCGCAGGATATGAACAGTGGTGTTAGTTGTTATGTAACTGAAACTTTGTACTTAAATGAGTCTTCTAGAAAAAGTACGTATTAGAGTTATACTGGTAGAAAATGAACAAAATTTTAAGGACTTGCCTAAGAAATGCAAATAGTATCATACGTCGCTTTGCTACAGCATAAACGTTGGTGGTCGTCACATGTTGCAGAAAATACCAGTGGTCCAGATACTGTGCTTGAAGTTGTGAAAACAAAAAAAGAAATTGGGAATAACGCCTGAATTTTCTGCCGCTGTTGTCGCCGCTGCTTAAGCGAGTAACAAGTTAAGTGTTCAAATGTGTGTGAAATCTTATACCTAAGCCTACACTACGTAACCTAAATTATCCTAAGGACAAACACACACTCCCATGCCCGAGGGAGGACTGGAACCTCCGCCGGGACCAGCCGCACAGTCCATGACTGCAGCGCCTAAGACCGTTCGCCTAATCCCGCGCGGCACAAAGAGTGTCAAGTTCCCTCTCCGGGAGCTGGGCACCCCAAGGGGGCAGTGGTGGGGCTGGACGAATGGGAGCATAGTGCACCAGTGGGACAGGGAGACGCCATTTTTGGGTAATAATTCACCATTTTATTATGGTAATAATAATGACATTTATAGCCCTTTAATTTTAATTATAATGGCAGTTATTGTCCACTAATTAAGTCCTAAATAAAGAAAAGATGGGACCAAGTGAGTGGTTTGTACACATATGAGGAGCTAGGGCAACTGGCCAGTTTGTTTACCTAAGCATAACAATGGGATCTTTGTTGGAGAACTGGTACAGCTCCACTACTCGTGTCATCAGGACTCCAACTCCACCAGCAGTCTGTGGGATCATCGTGCGGAGGTGCAAACGACAAAGGATGGAGTACCACAGGACCAGCACTACACTGTAGTATGAAAATGGTTCAAATGGATCTAAGCACTATGGGACTTAATATCTGAGGTCATCAGTCCCCTAGAACCTAGAACTACTTGAACCTAGTTGAACTAAGGACATCACACACATCCATGCCCGAGGCAGGATTCGAACCCGCGACCGTAGCAGCAGCGCGGTTCCAGACTGAAGCACCTAGAAGCACTCGGTCACAGCGGCCGGCACCGTGCTGTGAAGCCTCGATGCTTGTATTCACAACCATGGGAACCTGTCACTATATTAACACGTAGATATTGTGCTCATGTAGAGCAATACGTGTTGATCCTTCGTAACTGATAGTGTAGTCGTTTCGCACGGGTGATACCATTCACATACCAGCCAACAGTGATCGCAATCCGTCTTTTTCTTCTGACGATGAGTCTATCTAAGAAACTTAACGTGATTCCATCAAGTTAAAAAGGATCTCGATAATGCTCGAATAGAAGCACCGGAAGTGGTACATAGAAATATTTTCAGTCAGAAGGTAAACTGCTGGGTAGTACAACCAGAAAATGAGGTTCTGAAAAAAAAATCAGGAACCAAGTGGACTAAAGGAAGAAAAATATCCCATGGAGAGAGAATGGCTGCCAATACAAGCAGGACAACTAACCTAAAAGTACTTCCGTGTTCCAACGCAAATAATATTGCACGTTATAAGTGCTACGAGAAGAACACCAGTAACAGTTAGTTATTTAAGGACACCACTGGGACCTCACTGCTAGTTCATCCCCTTCCTTCACTCACTGTTCCCCTATAAATTACGCTGCGATCTAGGACTGAAGTTGCCATAGCTAGAAGTTAAGACAATCGGTTAGGTGCCGAGGTATTGCTCTTGCCAGACGCATTTTAACGGAATTGAAGTAAAGCATTCCGTGTCCATATTATATGTATTTGCGCTCTTCTGTAGCTTCCAAAACTCTCTCTTCTTTCTACCCCACACGCTGATACACATTTTATAGATCACAAATAAGTGATAGGACAAAATATTACCGAAGGCAGCTTGCTCACCTGGTTTACAGCTCTACAAAAGCTCCCGTTCGAGATATTCTATACAGCCACCAAACATAACCCGGCTGCCGAGCAAACTACATCTAAATTTACAACAGCATTCTGAAAGCCACTTCACGGTGCGTACCGGGGGTATAGATGCGCTAGTACTATTTTACTCTCCTCCTGTTCCACTTTCAAATTGCGAGTAGGAAGAACGACTTCGGTATGCCTCCGTGAAATCCAGAACTACTATGACCTCCTGCGCTATGGTCACTACGAGAGATATGTATTCGAGAAAGTAACAGTTTCTTGAGTCGTCTGAAATGTATGCTCTCGGAGCTGTAAAAGTAAGCATTTACGTGATACACATGGTATGTAGCGACTGTCTCTGAAGAGTTCTGGGAAGTTGTGTACTGTTCTCGAGCAGATTGGTATATTCGGAATCGCCTTACTAATGTGGAAGACGGCGAGACAATTTCGTGGCGCGCGCGTCTGCATACTTATAAAATGTTTCTTACTTGTTCTCTGTCCCTACGATGACATGCCAATTGGATCTGTAACAGTACGTAAACCGTTATCTAAGAGAGTTAATTCACACCACATCCAGTGAGACCTAAGTCGAAGCTAGACAATGCTATATGGTGTGATAAGGAGTAATTTTCTGTCAGGTATATTCTGCGCTGAGAGAAAGTTATTTAACACGTGCGTCTTCGTTACACACAGGCTAGGTACATCCTATGACTTAATTCAAGGATGGAATATTGCATATTCCACAAATGTTTCGCGATCATGCTCGGTGCGCCACATATATGAGATTACTATTTCACGATTCGATTCAGAGAAGAAGCGTAGTTCCAGACCAAGCGCTAGAACTGGGTGTAGGAAATCTTCACGTGCGTCTCCCGAGATAGGACATGCATACGATTGTCTAGTCGTGATGCTGAACGATATCTTGGCTTTTGTAAAGCTGTATTAGTTGTAATAGGTAAATGGAAAGAACGTGGCTTTTGCAAAGCTGTATTAGTTTTAATAGGTAAATGGAAAAAACGTTGCACCAGTACCATTGTGCCATTACATCCCCATGATAAGCACACTCACCGAGATACAAAGGCAAAACAGCCGTAGTGCATGGAGCGGGTGAGGCAGAAAGCTCTTAAAGTAGAGTGCATGACCATATTATAAAGGTGATTCCGTTGTGATGCTTCAGCGGGTTTTGGAGAAGAGTAAATGTATAAATTCGAGGTAAGGAACTTTGGTCCACCAACAGCCGAATCGATAGCTGCAACCGAAATTCGTTCTGATACCTCTGACAGTACCTCTGTACATGTACCGCTGTTACTCATATTGTAGGGTAGTAGTCCCGACGAACACCTAGGTGTAAAAGCTTTGATAACAACTCAGCTAACCCAGTGCAGTGCACCGAAAAGAGCACTCCTGACGTACAATGCCTGTTCTCTACTAGACTACAATCTTTGTTCACAAGTTATTAAAGTACTAATGTCTATCAGCCCTAGCCAAATGGAGTCGTGCCCGCTAACGGAACTTGGAGAAGTGATTATCGTGTATGAGCAAGCAAATGCAAGCAGCAGAGAAGAAGGGCCAAATATCTGCATTCAAGAAATCTGTCTCACACCATGTTTTCAAAAATGTTCCAACAGTTAAGTGCAACAGGGCAGTTGGTACCAACGCTCGAGGAGGACGACTTAGAAGATGCAGTGGTTGATCGAGTGGATGGAGCGCCTGCAGTCAACACCCGATCAGCTGCAGGTCAAATGAATGTTTTGCAGAGTACTGAGTGGCGAGTATTACGGGAAATGCAGCTACACCCGTACTATCCGTACGAAGCGCACGCTTTGAATCCTGCTGACTTCGGGCCTCGTGTCGTGTTTAGCCAATGGTTTTTACAGAGTCAAACAGTCGATGCTCACTTTCCTCCATATGCACTTTTCATGGATGAAGCCTTTTTAACCATGTGTGGAATAATAGAATGATAAATGGTCGAGATTTTCATGTTTGGGCCAATGAGAATCACTACTCTACAGTTGTGAAGAGCCATCAACACAGATGTGTGGACCGGTATAGTCAATGAAAAGGTACTAGGTCAGTTTCTTCTTTCTCTCCGCTTAAATGCAACAGCATACACAGCGTACTTGTTATTCGTCAACGGATGGGGTTCCAACACGGCGGAGCCCCATCTCACTTTGGACTGAGGGTTCGTGAGTACCTGGATCACACGTTCCCTGAAAAGTGGATAGGCAGAGGCGGTCCTGTTTCGTGGCCTACACGTTCACCTGATATCACCACAACTGAGTTCTTCTTGTGAGGATATGTGGAAACTCTTGTGAATGAGACGCCAATCGACAGTGATGAGGACCTCTTGGCAAGGATTCTCGCTGCCTGCGACACTGTTCAAACGATACCGGGGATATTAGAACGGGTACGACAGCATTTATGCGTCGATTCCATGCATGCATTGACGCTGGGGAACGCCATTTTGAGAAACTGTTGTAAATGTACTACCTTGTGACACTCGTGCGGATAATGGGAATTCATTATTACTTTACCTCAGGTTTAGGATTCTCCGACTGCCTGACATCAGATTCCGTGCACCGTTACTAGTCCATCGTCAGGGGAAGTTATCTGAGGGTGCTGTAGAGTATTCTGAGGGAATTGTGTACTTGATGACCAGGGTTCGGAAGTTGGTTCTCTCGGCTTGAGTGCTGCGTGTGGCTAATGCAAAACTTGAGTAGAACTTCGCTTATACCTTACAGCTCGCCCGTTTCTGGACAAGGGCGCCTTACCTCAAAATTATACATTTGCCGTTGTCCACCATCCGCTACAAATGGTAACATCATCACAGAGTCACCCTGTACATCTCGAATATAAACTTCCGTCGAAATCGAGAGAAAGAGGGTTTAGGGGAATCTGGATATTTTTTTCCAGCGTACAGGCAAACAAAATATAGTTCTCGGAATAACATAGCCGTTTTTTTTAAGGTGTTAAAAACAGTCCACCCTAGGGTTGGCAGTGCCGGTGGTTGAAGGCGGGTGGATGTTCTTCCTGTCGCCACTGCTTCCCAAATGGTTCAAATGGTTCTGAGCACTATGGGACTTAACATTTTAGGTCATCAGTCCCCTAGAACTTAGAACTACTTAAACCTAACTAACCTAAGGACATCACACACATCCATGCCCGAGGCAGGATTCGAACCTGAGACCGTAGCAGTCACGCGGTTCCGGACTGAAGCGCCTAGAACCGCACGGTCAACACTGCCGGCTCACTACTTCCCCCTGGGTCGGAATTTGTGTTATTCATCTGTCAACGCCTAGTGTCATTGCATGTGAAAGTATGAAAAAAATTGATCAAAATGAATGTGAAATCTTATGGGACTTAACTGCTGAGGTCATCAGTCCCTAAGCTTACACATTACTTAACCTAAATTATCCTAAGGACAAACACACACACCCATGCCCGAGGGAGGACTCGAACCTCCGCCGGGACCAGCGGCACACTCCATGACTGCAGCGCCTTAGACCGCTTGGCTAATCCCGCGCGGCTGTGAAAGTATGAGAATGTTTTGGAAGTGTTTTAGAATCGCGATACTGAGTCGGAATGCGGGTACCATCCCGGCATTCACCTAGTAGCCTTAAAACCACATCCAGGCTGGCCAGCACACTGGCCCTCGGCATCAATCCGCCGTGGAGAGTCTGTCGGTGGCCGGCGTTCCTCCCTGAACCTCCGAAGCGGCGTGTCAACGCGCGCAGCTACCCGAGTGGATCGTTCCATGCTTAGATGTATCAGGAACTTACAATAAAGTTATTAAGTATTCTATAGTCCTTGTAGAGCGATGACCCGCCAGGTTAGCCGAGAGCGCTAATGCGCTGCTTCCTGGACTCAGGTAGGCGCGCCGACCCCATATCGGATCCGCCCGGCGTAACGACGGAGGCCGGTGTGCCAGCCAGCCTGGATGTAGTTTTTAGGTGGTTTTCCACATCCCAGGTTCCCGGGTTCGATTCCCGGCGGGGTCAGGGATTTTCTCTGCCTCGTGATGACTGGGTGTTGTGTGATGTCCTTAGGTTAGTTAGGTTTAAGTAGTCCTAAGTTCTAGGGGACTGATGACCATAGATGTTAAGTCCCATAGTGCTCAGAACCATTTGAACCATTTTTGAACCCATGTCCCGCCTCAGTTACATGGCTCGCAGACATCTGAACACATTCGCACTATTCCATGGATTACGCTAGACACAGGCAGTTGGGTTACATTAATTCCATTCTGTAGGGTACGGGGTGGCGGCAGGAAGGGCATCCGGCCACCCCTTCAATTAACCTTGCCACATCCGATTAACCATGCCGACCCTGCTTCATTTCGCGAAAAAGGCACAAGCGAAATAAAGAAAGTCCGTGTTGAATGATGGCATTTGCTCACCCTAATGCGACTGGATACAATAAATGCTCAGAGAAAAGGAAGGGTATATGCAATAAAGTACTTCAAGTGAGAAGATCTGCAGGATCGTACGTAGCTCTTTCTTGCTGTCGATCTCGTCGAGCAGATGTCTACTACACGTGCATCCGTGTGGCAGAGAGAGAACGGCGTCGAGTGGGATGGGAAACAACTGTAAACGTCCTCAAAATGAGCTGTGGGATGGAATTTAGTCTAAGTTGTAACGTTCAATAACAAATACTTAGCGTTCTGTGTCAAATATTTGAGTCAACATTTTTAAAAGTTGTAAGTTTTGTGTGTGTGTGTGTGTGTGTGTGAGAGAGAGAGAGAGAGTGTGTGAGTGTAGGTGTGGGTGTGGGTGTGGTTGTGGGTGTGTGTCTGTGCAGTAATTCATGTTATCACTCGTTCCGAAATGGATGCGAATAAAATAACGAAGATGCTTAGTATTAGCTTCTAGCATAAATTATATTTGCCTGTCGCTATGAGGCAAGCCATTTATTTCGTAATTACGTCGGTTTTCTATTTGCACATAATGCCAATGTACATATCAGAACTGAAGGTAATGCTGGCGAGTGATATGGCAGGATATCATCTCATTTGCAGTGTAAGAGAACGCTGCCCTGCAAATCATAGGCCGCTTTCACAGGGAAAGTCGAGATTAATAATTATAATTGCTACCAGGCGGGTACGTATTTTCATTACTCAGTTGTCCCACTACGATAAACAGAGCACACCATGCATTCCGCGCCCTCAGTAAACATGACTTCATACGGTAGTGAACAAAAATATTTGTACATAAGCTGTCTATTTCTAACGTCACGCGTTAAAGTAGTTCTACTCTGTAAATATGTCAGGTTATGGAATCAAGATTGCTCTCGTAGCATTCATATCTATATTGTAAATATTATGTATATAGCGAATAAAGCGAAGTAGTGAAGGTTTCATACGGAAGAGTTTTTAATAAAATGGAGGTAGCTTAATGGTATAAGCAACAGAAGAAAAGAAAATAAACATGAATCAGTATACTGTACTTAGTAGAACTTGTAAACGAAAATTTCTGTTCATTGTACTTGTAGATATCGCTAACAAAATTCGTTTCGGAAATCCTACATACTGTTGCCTCCTGTTTCTTTTTTCTTGTCCTCTCCTGTTCTTTCTAAAATAACTTGTCATTTATTGCATACAAAATATTACTTAAAGAAAATACTCTATAGTAGAAGATCATTTGTGATGTGCACCATTACTCATATTTGTAATAAAAGTGTAAATTCTGCTCCAGCAGTCGCGATCCCATGTTGCAGTACATCTGAAGAGCAAAACTAGTTAAATGAATCTGTTTCGAAGTTCATATTTCTGGACTTTCGCAAATACAATAATAGTATCAGCAGCAGTACCTTAAGAAGATGCTACGGTCACAGGTTTGAATTCTGCCTCGGGCATGGATGTGTGTGATGTCCTTAGGTTAGTTAGGTTTACGTAGTTCTAAGTTCTAGGGGACTGATGACCACAGCTGTTAAGTCCCATAGTGCTCAGAGCCATTTTGAACCTTAAGAAGACAACCTCAATAATATCTGTATATGGTCAACAGTAGAAGCTGCGGTGGACTAGAACAACTGTAGTTGGTCGACACTAGGACGAGGACACGAAGGCTGCATTCTCTGAGTAATGTTTACTGCCTTGTTTTACTGTAAGTAGCTGCAACGTATTTCCGACCCTGCAGTCGCTCTGAATATTATCTTAATCATGAGTCGTCAGATTTTATTAACGCGTATTGAAAATTATTTATCCGTTTACCACATTCTTCAAAAAATGGTTCCAGTGGCTCTGAGCACTATGGGACTTAACATCTGAGGTCATCAGTCCCCTAGAACTTAGAACCAGTTAAACCTAACTAACCTAAGGACATCACACACATCAACGCCCGAGGCAGGATTTGAACCTGCGACCGTAGCAGTCGCGTGGTTCCGGACTGAAGCGCCTAGAACCGATCGGCCACAACGGCCGGCTACCACTTTGTAATAGTACTAAACAGACAACGATGGCTGAGTCACCACTCCAGCAACGACCCAGAAGACAGCTGAAGATCACATGCAGCAGTAATAGGTGAACCACAAGTAATCGCACAGGAATCCTTCACGATCGGAATACGATACTGTCATAAATGTGTCTGTTCTTCTAAGAAAGGCTTCTTCTAAGAAAGGCCTAACCGTTCCTCTCTCTCCGGTCACACATCGAACATCTTCGGATGTCCTACACTTCCCGCAAACCTGACACAAGCCACCCTATCGTTTGGTGCCTTATTTGCGATTTTCGTCCTCTGCCGCCCCAGTGCCACGATGTCCCCTGAACGTTAAAATACGAACACTCCGCATCCTATCCCACCGAAACTTAATTATCTACCACTAGCACACTATGTAATCCGATCAGATATCTCTCATTCCTTTCAGATTCAGTGAATACTGGTTTTCCTCTTCATGACAGCCCTCTTCTCCTTCCCTATTCCACAGCTTTGGTGCCTGCCGCTGTGACCGAGCGGCTCTAGGCGCTTCAGTCCGGAACCGCGCGACTGCTACGGTCGCAGGTTCGAACCCTGCCTCGGGCGTTGATGTGTGTGATGTCCTTAGGTTAGTTAGGTTTAAGTAGTTTTAAGTTATAAGGGACTGATGACCTCAGATGTTAAGTCCCATAGTGCTCAGAGCCACAGCTTTGGCCTCGAATCTCTTCCCATTGATTTCCATCCCGCATACGCTGTCAAATAGTCGCCTACAGAAACCCACATCGCCTTCTGATCACTTATTTCTAAGAGCAACAAGTACCTCTTCTCATTCATTCATACTCACAGGCGCATGAAACATCCGAAAGAATGTGAAAAATTATGGAAGATACCAGATTTTTGAATGCGTAAATCATCAACAAATCCAGCCTGTCATATTTAAAAAGAAGTCAGAATAGAAGTAAGCTTAATTTTGACTTGTAATCCTCACAGAATTTTGTAAGTACACCGGGAAAAAAGTTAATCATCCACAGGAGACGATTAACTGACACTGCCTGTAGCACTGATACGGCCTCTATTGGGCGAAGGAGAGAATCCATAAGTCTGTTCAGGTATGCTATGTCCAGCTGAAACCAATGTAATGATTAGATGTCGTAACGGCCCCAAATAGTGGCGATGCTCATTTCAACGTTTTACATATTGTCTAGGCACAGGCGTTTTCTTTGGGACCAAGATCGGGTGATTTCGTGCTCCAGTCGAGGATCTATGGTTCTTGAAAGTTCATGAAAGTGCATGCATCCCTGTGAACACGGCTGGCATCGTTTTGAAATCAGCATATTAAACGTGAAGACGTAGAAGAAAGGCCAACATGTTGTCACCGAGAATGTCGAGAGAAACATTCAGGTCCATGTTCACAGAATGAGTGAGCTCCAGTCATTGTACGGAAAATACACCTGAAACACCGTACAACCTCATCAGACCTGAACTACGCTCTGCACATAGTCCGGCTTAAACACCGACGCTGGACTCGACGCCTCGCATCATTCGAGAAGAGGCAAAATTGCCCCCTTAGGGCCACACTACTTGATACCTGTAAAATACTATCTACTTTCTGTGTTTTATGGCCCATTAAGGACGAGCAACTTTATGTGAAGTAGTGACGGAACGAATTTTGCTAGGTACCAGACTCCACATGTATATTGCGTGTACAGTAAAAACTATACTAAACTCCTCCCGCACAGGCCATGAAGGCCCAAAGGTACTGACTGGCCGCCGTGTCATCCTCAGCCCACAGGCGTCACTGGATGCGGATATGGAGGGGCATATGGTCAGCACACCGCTGACCGTTTGTTGGTAGGTTCGTGCAGGTATGTGACATTAAATGTCTACGCAAAAAGTCGTGTAATTAGCTTAAATAACCGACCGCTGATTCGCGTTCGAGATGACGGCGACCGATAAGGACCCAGATGTGTTCCGTAGGATCTACATCACGTGAATTTGGTTTCAGAGACATCAACATGAGTTTACTATCATATTCCTCAAACCATTGCAGCATGGTTATGGCTACGAGTCATGGACAATTATACTGCGGAAATATGTCATCCCCGTCGGGAAAGACATCGGCCATGGAGGGAAGCAGGTGGTTCCCAGCGCGTCTTCCATTACTACCACAGGTCCCATGCAACTGCAGGAGAATGTCTCCCATAGCATAATACTGCTCCCATCAACCTACATCCGTGGCGCCCTGTACGTTCCGATCCTCAGTTCACCTCAATGACGGCGTTGATGGAGACGACCATCGACCTAGTGCAGCAAAAATTTGACTCACCCGAAGAGCCTACAAGTTTTCATTCATCGAAGGTCGAATCTCGATGGTCCCGTGCATCCAGTAGTCGTAACTGACGTCGCTGGGCCGACATGTGAACACGACGGTGTGGTCTGCTGCGGAGCTCCATCTTCAACAATGTATGATGAACGGTGTGCTCCAAAACACTTGTGCATGTACCAACATTATGGTCTAAAAATGGTTCAAATGGCTCTGAGCACTATGGGACTTAACTTCTAACGTCATCAGTCCCCTAGATCGTAGAACTACTTAAACCTAACTAACCTAAGGACATCACACAGACCCATGCCCGCGGCAGGATTCGAACCTGCGACCGTAGCGGTCGCGTGGTTCTAGACTGTAGCGCCTAGAACCGCTCGGCCACTCCGGCCGGCCATTATCCTCTTCCGGCACAGATACCACAGGTCACCATCTATCCTACTTTACAGAGCAGACAAGCCTCCGAACCCCACATTCTGTTAAGATTCGTCGACGTCCAACCATCTAGCGCCTAGTGGTAGTTTCACTGTCCTTTACCCTCTCCGTAGATGCTCACGACAGTTGCACGTGAACGTTACACCAGCTTCACCATTTTCGAAATATTCGTTCACTGGCTCTGCGTAATAATAATTTTCCCTTTGTCGAAGTCGCTTATCTGAACGGCTTTCCCCATTTGTAGCCCATATCAACGCTAGGGTGATCTCCCGTGCGTATCTGCTCCGATTTTGTTACCGCGTCGTTTGCCGGCAACGCGTTCAGGCGGTTTCAAACCTCGCGGTGGGCAGTGGTCATAATGTTTTGGCTTATCGGTGTAGTTTCCTTCACAAAATTATCTCAGAAACTCATTGAGCTGGATCTACATTCACTGATAACAGAAATTCCTTTCGGGTTTGAAACCAAATGTCAGTGGAAAGGCGTGACACTCGCCTTCAGTCACTGCTGTCCAGCGTTTTTATACGACTCCGTCGTTACATCGCTTTACAATGCTACGAAATGTTGTGGACTGGCAAGACAGCCAATCCACTGTGACGGGTAGCCGAAAGGCACGCGTTTAAGGTCACGCAGGCTGGCGTGAGGTCTGGAACAGTTAAAGGAATTAAGTCTAGCAAAAAAGGTACATAGCTGCTGGAATACTTAACTTTAATCCATAATTGGTGAACATCGGTCTGACGGTACATGCATCACAAGATAAATAGCAAATGATAATGGCTCCTTGCTAGGTCGTAGCAAATGACGTAGCTGAAGGCTATGCTAACTATCGTCTCGGCAAATGAGAGCGTATTTTGTCAGTGAACCATCGTTAGTACAGTCGGTTGTACAACTAGGGCGAGTGCTAGGAAGTCTCTCTAGACCTGCCGTGTGGCGGCGCTCGGTCTGCAATCACTGATAGTGGCGACACGCGGGTCCGAGGTATACTAGCGGACCGTGGCCGATTTAAAGGCTACCACCTAGCAAGTGTGGTGTCTGGCTGTGACACCACACGAAAGATACAGTATTTGTTGTAGACACGTTGGATATTCCACGTTCATATACTAATAATTCAGATAAATTCATAAATTATGTGTTCATGGGCATATCCAAACACGGTATATCCTTTCAATCATATTGTCACGTCCCAATTTCATCGCATCTTACTGCACTGGTTCGATTCAGTTGTCTGCTCCATACACACCACTTCACTGCCAAGAATTACGTCAGCTGTGGACGGTCACATACCCGCCTGGTACCAGTTCTACGGTATCTGCAGTGCTCAAAACTAGCCATTGAGATTCTTTAAGGGAATAACTGATGTTTTGTCCGGCTAACCTGCTTTTTAACTTTTCTATACCGCTTTCACATATTCAAAACTGTTGGCTGAAGAGTTTGTGAAGCTGTTGCCGCTCAAAACGCGTGTCTTCCTCTACGTGGGGTGGGGGGCATGATGTAACAATAAACGGAAGGAAAACAAGGATCTCGGGAATATACAGATGTGAGGACTGACCTATTATCTGTGGTAGCTGCTGCTCCTTTTTTATGTAAGTTTTGTCCCAGCTCTCAAGCTGGATTACTGAATTAGGTCAAATAAAAAGTGCACCGGAGAGTGTATCCTACTTAAAATACTCCTGAGATGCTCTGGTATGTGGGAAGTAAGAAATATTCCACGCAAGTGGCGTAATAAGTTCGTGGAGGAAAGTTTGCGCGGTGACTTAGGCGAGGAGTGTCTGTTGACAGAGCAGACAGCTCGGCGGCGGGAGGTCCGGACTATCTGCGAACGGCCCACAGCGGGCGACGGGGCCGTTGCGTGACTACAAATTAGGGGCAGATTCGGCGCCGTTATGAAGGGGCGCACGCGAGCCAGCGCTTCCGGGGCGGCGTGGCCGGCGCTGCCGCTGAGCAGAAACTTCCTGATGCGGATCCGGGAAGTACAAAGGAGATTCTGATCTACAGCTGCCGACTGTGTTCACCACTACTCTGCCCGAGACACACAGAAAAGGGTGATGGCTTTGTGACCGAACCTGTTCCAGACCTCCCGGTAGCCCGGTGCACAACCCATAGAGTCACCGCCATCTTGGACTGTGTGTTAATTTGACACATCCGTGCACGGTTCAAATTTATTGCAGCTTTTCATGGAGCCGCGTTCACTGAACTTCGTTCTCCAAATCTGCTGCGTCTGATCTGTTATGTTCTAACACCTCTGAACGTCAGTAACAAGCTAAAAACCGATTAAAGGCTCTTTAATGAGCTACACTGAAGAGCAAAAGAAACTGGCACACCTGTCTAATATTGTGTAGGGCCCCTGCCAGCACGCAGAAGTGCCGGAATACGACGTGGCATGGACACGACTAATGGTTGCAGGGCTGATCCCTTTTGAACAGCTAGTTGCAAGGCATCCCAGATATGATCAATAATGTTCATGTCTGGGAAGTTTGCTGGCCAGCGGAAGTGTTTAAACTCAGAACACTGTTCCTGTAGCCACTCTGTAGCAATTCTGGGCGTGTGGAAAATCGCATTGTCCACCTGGAATTGCCAAAGCCCGTCGTAATGCACAATGGACATGAACGGACGGAGGTGATCAGACAGGATGTTTACATACGTGTCACTTGTCAGAGTCCTATCTAGACGTATCAGGGGTCCTATATCACTCCAACCGTAGACGCTCCACACCACTACAGCGCCACCACCAGCTTTAACAGCCCCCTGCTAACATGCAGGGTCCATCCGCTCGATACAATTTTAAACGGGACATGTCCGACCAGGCAACATGTTCCCAGTCATCAACAGTCCAATGTCGGTGTTGACGACCCCAGGCAAGGCGTAAAGCTCTGTGTCGTGCAGTCACCAAGGGTACACGAGTGGGCCTTAGACTCCGAAAGCTCATACCGATGTTTCGTTGAATGGTTCACACACTGGTACTTGTTGATGGCCCGCCATTGAAATCTGCAGTATTTTGCGGAAGGGTTGCACTTCTGTCACGTTGAACGATTCTTTTCAGTCGTCGTTGGTCCCGTCTTTACAGGATCTCTTTCTGGCCGTAGCGATGTCGGAGATGATGTGTTAGTGGTTTCCTGATATCCCCGGTACACTCGTGAAATGGTCACACGAGAATATCCCCACTTCATCGCTACCTTGGAGATGCTCTGTCCCATAGCTCGTGCGCCGACTGTAACACCACGTTGAATCTCACTTATATCTTGATAACCTGCCATTGTAGCAGCAGTAACCGATCTAACAACTGTGCCAGACACTTGTTATCTTACATAGGCGTTGATGACCGCAACGACGAATTCTGCCTGTTTACATATCTCTGTAGTTGAATACGCATGCCTGTACTAGTTTGTTTGGCGCTTCAGGGTATAATACCATACGTCATAAGTGAATGAAAATAAGCAAAGTAGACTACCTTTCGTGTCAAACTATTATTTAATTCAGATTCCGATCTAATAGTAAAAATGGTAACATTAAGTCTTTGAACAAGATCTTGGGTATGGGCTTTCTATCTGAACGCCTAGAAATTTGAACTGTTCAGCTTCACTAATCGTATACCCATTCTGTTAAATTGAAACGCTGGGTTCTGTTGAATTCTGGTTTAGAAACTATAAAAATTGAGTCTTACTATGATTTAGGGTTAATTTATTTTCTACAAGCCATTAACTGACGTCATGAGCTGCAATATTTAAAACAGAGCCAATGTTGCACACAACATCCCTTACTACCAAGCTAGAGTCATCAGCCAACTGAAATATTTTGGAATACTAGAGGACACATCATTTACATAAATAAGGAATAGGAGTGGCCCTAGCATTGATCCCTGGGGCACTGTTTCACTATATGACTTTTGAGTCATCACTGAAACAGTAACTACCTTAAAATACCCATGCATAAGCGTCCGGTGCAAACTAAAGTTGAAAGACTATGTAAAATTAGTTGTCGGGAAATCAGAAGCCATAAAGGGTCATAGGAAGGATATTACGGAAATATAATTCATACACGAAATAAGTCCCTTCCAGAACACTCGTTCGGTGGGTTATACAGTGTTTATCGTTAGTCTGGCACTCCCACCAGATCGAATCAATACAGCAGAGACACAATACCCATTGAAGAGCTACGTGTTTCACCACTGAGTCGTTTAACAAAGCTACAACCGACGCGCAGTATTTCAGTTATGTGGTTAAAGGAAGAAGTTAGATAACTGTATACTAAAAAATAGTTTCTCAATACTGAACTTTAAAAAACACATCAAGAACTAGCCAATAAATTGGCAATATTAGCTCACTTTGAGGAACTGACAGAGAGACAAAATGCACTCGTGCAAAAAGTGATGTAAGAAAAACAGGAGTAAAGGCGTTTACGTACGTCGTTGAGGAGATACTGTCTTAGGCCCTTGGCTCCTCTGAGTGGGTGGGGGGTTGGGGGGAGTGGTCAGTTCCTCAAGAGTTGCACGTCTATTTGCCCATACACATCACTGTAGCCATCGCTCACCCCTGTCATCTATGGCCCATGGTGCAACAGAGTTGCCTGAGTATCTCGTTTCGTTTCGATTAGCACCACTCTGCCACGCATGGTATACTTTGAACAGGCGAACAGTTTACAAACTCAGCCGTTTCGGAAATGTTTCCAACCAAATGATACTGACGCTTTGGGCGCCAGATAAACTGCTCCGTTTCCGCATTGCGACAAGTACTGCACTAATTCCCGCGTCCTCCGACGCGGTTTGTATACCCTTTACTGCTAGTGCTGCCACCTAGCGTCTGTGAATGATTATTGCAAGTAGGCGTCAAACCTAAACGGTGATCACATTGTCGAAACCGGACCATGTGATTACTACTTGTTAAATTCCAGAGTAAAGAAACCAGCAAAATTATTTCGGAAATCATACTGTTAGGATATCGGAGCAATGTTTTGAGATGAGTGAATGTACATATACATTGTGATGTGGCATTTATAGAAGCTGCTGTGGACTAGTTGAGCTACAAAAAAAAGCAAACTCATATTTCGGTAATTCGCTTCATAAGCATTTCAAAACCAGACTCCCGTTGGCACTGTAATAAGTAAAATATTACTACTAAATGACCTTGAGCACTATGGGACTTAACATCTGAGGTCATCAGTCCCCTAGAACTTAGAACTACTTAAACCTAACTAACCTAACGACACACACATCCATGCCCGAGGCAGGATTCGAACCTGCGACCGTAGTGGTCGCGCGTTTCCATACTGAAGCGCCTAGAACCGCTCGGCACACCGGCCGACTATTACTACTAGTTTATTTGGTACTGCAAATTGTTTCACTAGCGTCTGGTAAAAAAAAAATTAAAAAAATGAAAAAAAAACTCCTTTTCATGTCACGTTGCAAAGTGTGGCTGACGAGACAGAAGCAGAACTGTTATGTAATGTATGAGAATCAATAGTATAGTGTAGTGATTGAAGGTACTTCTTAAAGCTAAGGTACCCAAACAGGCTATTACGTAAAGAAAGTTGATATATGATAACGACAATTCCGTTAGAAGTTCATAAGGAGTGTTGGCAAACGATAGTAGTAATTTTCTCTCTTTTGCGAAATTTTTTTGCCTTACAGCTAAAGTACTGAAATTGCTATTCATCTCATTATATCTCTAATGGCTGTAATCCGTCCTAGAATGAATGGTATTCTAGAAAAATATACTAAAAACGAGAGCATTTAAAACCCAATAGTAATTTCACTTACTCAGATTTTGAACGCTATATTCTTAGGTGTCGTGTTACAAAGACTACAACAAAATTCCTCAAAATGACGAGAAACTGCCTTGATGTTGTGTGCAAAAATCTCAGTGTTGTGCTAAGATACCCACCTAGAACACTGTGTTGAAAACGTCTGAAGGTTTGAAAGTGTCTTAGAGATGCGATCAGAACTCTGTTGTCACTGGTACGTACAGAAAAATAGGCATATTTGTACTAGGATAATGACGAATCATCCAGAAAATAGAATCAAGATTAAAATACAGTAACAAATCAAGTACCTCACCAGAAGCGTACCAAATATCGCTTTTACTTTTATCAAAATGTCTCTGAGCACTATGGGACTTAACATCTTAGGTCATCAGTCCCCTAGAACTTAGAACCACTTAAACCTAACTAACCTAAGGACATCACACACATCCATGCCCGAGGCAGGATTCGAACCTGCGACCGTAGCGGGAGCGCGGTTCCAAACTGAAGCGCCTAGAACCGTTAGTTTTATCAGTTTATTGAGTTACGTAAGTATTCGATGTCAGTTGGCAGTACAACAGAGGGTTCTTATTTTCAGGGAAGCTGTGTTCTAATGTCTGTCCCAAAATCATTATTTACACTTTTCTTCCTAAATTACTGCTTGCGGATTATCGTATAGTTCCAAAATACGTTCTGGACCGTTTCCCTTCTATATCATTACTGGATGTGTGCCATCGTCCGTCACGAACCTCTTCGTGAAACCCTAAACAAAGGAGGGGACTGCGACACGCAGATTCCTGCTGAGAGAATGAAATAAGAATTTCTAAGAAAGTACGGCAAGCAGAGGAAGTGAAAAGCAGCAGGAGACTTTTGCTACGTTAGTGGGATTAATGTGACAGGGGAAATGAGAAAGGCATTTAAGGAAATCCGGGAGTCTCGCAGAGGTTTTTCCAAGGAGGCACAGAAGCATAAGCGAGATAAGGAGTTCGTCAGGCTGAGTGCCCTCTGATTAAAACCATAACTGAACGGATCGTTGTGACTCTCTCGTTTTCTACCGGCCGCTTAATTGAGATGAGATGATAAGAAGGACAAGATTATAGCGCGTAATGATCCATCTAAAGTTACTTTTTCGCCATGTTCTCAGAGGGAATAATGGAATAACAACGAAGTAAATGACTGTTAATCACCGTCCGCAGTGGAAATGTAGCTGCAGATAAAGATTCATATTTTTTTAAATGAGCTGCCGCTGACTGGGAACGAGCTTCTTTTCTCCTTTACAACGCTGAGTTCAAAGCTGTGATGCCGACGGGCTGTATAAAATTTCACGCTGGATCGACTAAAGTGAAAGTGAGGGCGTCAAAAATCTGGTATCTGTCTATTTTTGTAAACTTATGATGAGAGCGGAGATCGTTATTGAATCAGATGGAAGTAAGATTATACACTGACCACAATAGCCAAAGAGGAACTGCGCACTAAGAGTCCGCATATACTAGTATCCTATCCAGTGTACCTATATTGATTTCATTCTTGTTAACATCACCTGATCTCAGATAAATGACTTACACTATAATATGAATTAAGTACGAGCTAAATGTTGCAAAATATCAGAGCGGAAGTTACACGTTTTTACGGAACATGTAACTGCGCTTCGAATTAAAGTTTCACTTTTTTTTTCCTTTTCTGCACATTATCCTTATAGCACATATAGATATTCGAATTGTAGTAACTATTAACTATTCTTGACATGATTATTTTCGACCGATGAATCTGTATGAGCGCATTGGTTGTGTCTTGTGTAACAGAACTGAAAAATTCCGTAGCATGTTAATACATTGCTTTTGCTTCCATAGCTGTAGCAAGATGATGGTGCTCATAATCCTACCGGTGTTTGCGGAATTTGTTTTGTTGTTAGTGTGTGAAAAATGTATCCACCCGATTATGGCAGTTTTGACGGAACTTTCTTGCAATGTCAGAGGAACGTGAAGGTTATGTCCAAAGAATTCCTAACTACCATTTTCAGTAACTAACAATGAAAATCTATCAAATATGTAAAGGAGAAAATTATTAGCGAAGATCTCGGATACTTCTTAACTGGTTTTGGTTCAAATGGCTCTGAGCACTATGCGACTTAACTTCTGAGGTCATCAGTCGCCTAGAACTTAGAACTAATTGAACCTAACTAACCTAAGGACATCACACACATCCATGCCCGAGGCAGGATTCGAACCTGCGACCGTAGCGGTCGCTCGGCTCCAGACTGTAGCGCCTAGAACCGCACGGCCACTCCGGTCGGCCTTAACTGGTTTTCTTCATATTTTTACACAATATCGCAATAAACATTCAGACAGACATAGGCTACATTTTTAAAACAACAAATTACAGGTTTTCTCTGAAACCGACTGCGAGAAGCAAAATTCTGCGCTATATTGTAGAAATCTGTGGTTTCATTTTCTTTCTCGAAGCTGGTTTCAACTACGATAGCTGGGCGTTTAAACTATTAGACGTTTATTTATTATTTATTATTTAATTTGGAGGTAGAGGGAGAAGAAAGCAAAGGAAATAAATTACTGATGTCAGCTGTATCGGAACTTCATGTGGAATCAGTGCCGATGAATGAAAGTAATCTGCCGAGCCGGGATTCGAACCCGGGATCTCCTGCTTACTTTTATTTTAACTGGAATGAACGGACACAGTGAGCTTCAGGCCGGGTGGATATAAGGTGGGCAGGGTTCGAAACCCGAGGCCTCGCCACTATGCTTCCCTCCCGCCTGTCACTTTGCTGGCCCCTCACGGGGACATGGTACTAGGTTGGATCTTTTTATTTCACTTTTCTTAATTTATTTCTTATTTTTTTAAATTATCTTGAATCCTTTTTTATTTTTTGTTGTTATTTGTTTTCTGAAAAGAAAACTTGATAGACACAAATTCCACAATTCCTGGACTCGAAAGGAAAAAGATTTTTTTCACTAGGAAGAACAGAATGAGAGAAGGCTCCTCCAAAAAAGGAAAAAGCTACCCAATTTCTTGACGATTAAAGACAAGGTGCAACATATTTGCAAATAAAACACGATAACGTGGAAGCCTCTGTCATTCCCAATGAGCATTTACCATATATTGGCGAAATACAAGTCACACCTGACTACGTAGTGGGCGTAGTGTCCGAAGAGCCATACGATCGAATTAAATGGTTCAAATGGCTCTGATCACTATTGGACTTAACTTCTGAGGTCATCAGTCCCCTAGAACTTAGAACTACTTAAACCTAACTAACCTAAGGACATCACACACATCCATGCCCGAGGCAGGATTCGAATCTGCGACCGTAGCGGTCGCGCGGTTCCAGGCTGTAGTGCCTACAACTGCTCGGCCACCCCGGCCGGCCATACGATCGAGTTAGTCTTGGTCCGAGTGAAAAGGTAAAGTCTGGACTCAGAAGAAGTTCAGCTTCAGCTGATGTGGTAAGGAGAGCCAGTTGTCGACGAATCCAGTGCCAGTGTTCTTGTACACAAGAGACAAACCTGTGTGGTAATAGCCGGCCGAAGTGGCCGAGCGGTTAAAGGCGCTACAGTCTGGAACCGCATGGCCGCTACGGTCGCAGGTTCGAATCCTGCCTCGGGCATGGATGTGTGTGATGTCCTTAGGTTAGTTAGGTTTAAGTAGTTCTAAGTTCTAGGGGACTGATGACCACAGCAGTTGAGTCCCATAGTGCTCAGAGCCATTTGAACCATTTTTTTGTGTGGTAATATATCTTGTTGATGATATGTGTCGCAAAGACCAGTTGGACTACGACCAATGGGATGGAGGCGTTCATTTGTCGAGATCAGATTGTGAATGGCCTTACACCACGATGAGGCGACTTCCAACGGGAGGACTGGAAGACTAATGTGAAATCACACTATTTTCCAGGATAACAATGGCGTGGTCACTTCAACTGGGGAGGGGGATGATTGTACTCCTCAATGAGAAAGCAAGCGTCTGCATCAAGAAACTGACTGACCTGGTCAAATGTCTTATTAAAATCTGTAAAAAGCGAGGCCCCAGGGACAGAAGTCACTGCAGCCACCTAACCAATGTCGTGGCATTCGACTACAGAAATCAGAATCGTGCGCCCGGGCACACAGCTTTGGTGGACACTGAGAATTTTCCCTAGCAGAATCTACAAAGGCCTATTAACCGCCCGGACGACAGTTTTGTAATCTAAATCAAGTAGTGTGATCGGGCGAAATTTGTCAGTGCCTAGACGTCCGGTTGTCTTCGGAATTAGAATTATTTTACCAACCTTGAAGGGTCAGGAGTCAACGACACCCCCCTCCCTCCTCCATCACCGGATCACTTCATTTACTAGTGACGCATTGGTATCACCTATAACAGACCAAAAATGTACATAAAATTTCTTAGGAATACCGTCGAGTCTCGGCGATTTTTGCAGTGGTGAATCAACAATAAGGCGATATATATCATAGTAAGTATAGCCATTTAGAAACACATCAATTACGCGGGAGTTACTACGCAATCGAGGAGAGGAGTAAACCCATCAGGGACAATCTTACCAGTAGCAGAGTCCTCATAAACGTCGGTTAAGTAATTATAAGTCGCTGTGGAAATATCACGTTGGGGTGTCCGTATGTGACCATCAGTGTGAGTAAGGGACGTGTTATATGCTAGTTTGCGACGCGTCCACAGCTGGAGCAGGTGATATAAGGCCCTCAGTTCATCCTGCGAGAAGGAGAGGGATTTTGATCGTACTCTGAATCCTTCCAGTTGTTGCATCATTAATTGAAGAAGTTTCGCCTTAACATGCCGGACGTGCATAATCCGTAAGGGAGCTTGTCTCGCGCCGTCATAAAGTTGACACAAGGCAGAATAATAAAATTACTAGGTCCAACGGCGATCCCCCACCGTCTCAGGCCCGTAACGCATTAACGCTTTCCGGAGCAAATGTTTGGCATGCCCTGACCACCGCTCCATGTGAGAAAGATAGTGAACCAGTGTTCGCAAGCTACGGGCCCAAACCTCTCGAACGATAATCTCGAGGGAAGAATCCTTTAAGAGGTATGAGTTCAACATCCAGGGGAGGCGATACAGTTCAATCATGGACTGTGCGGCTGGTCCCGGCGGACGTTCGAGTCCTCCCTCGGGCATGGGTGTGTGTATTTGTCCTTAGGATAATTTAGGTTAAGTAGTGTGTAAGCTTAGGAACTGATGACCTTAGCAGTTAAGTCCCATAAGATTTCACACACATTTGAAAATTTTTTTGAGGCGATACAGTTGTTCTGGTTGAGGCCCATGATTTAAAGTTACAAATGGTTCAAATGGCTCTGAGTACTATGGGACTTAACTTCTGAGGTCATCAGTCCCCTAGAACTTAGAACTACTTAAACCGAACTAACCTAAGGACATCACACACATCCATGCCCGAGGCAGGATTCGAACCTGCGACCGTACCGGTCACGCGGTTCCAGACTGAAGCGCCTAGAACCGCTCGGTCACTCCGGCCGGCTTTAAAGTTACAGCTACGGCACAGTGATCAGTGAAACAAGCGAGTATGACGTCTATCGCTGACAGTTGTCCACGTAAAGAGTCTGAAACATAAAAGCAACCGAATCGGCTGCTGGAAGTGGCAGTAAATTGCATGTACCTGACGAGAGTGGGATATTGACAGATCCACGCATCTGGTATTTTCGAAGAACGCACCAAATTGTCTGGTTCCTTACTGAAATTAAAGTTAGTGGTCTAATCTATAGGACGCAATACACAATTAAAATCTCCGCCTACCAGAAATTTCTGCGGAGTTATACGAAGTAAACAAACTATATTCGCTTTATAAGAACGCGCACGATCTGTGAAACGGCTAGATCCTGAAGGGACATAAAGAAACATCAAAGTAAGATCACAAAAATTGAAGCCTATTCCTCGGCCATTATCGAGAACTTCGAAATCAGTCAGTGGTATTCCCTTTTGTAAAATAACGCACTGCCAGTAGATAGTTGAGGAGCCACATTAAAGAAAGTAGAAAAGCCGGGAATAGAAAAATTTTCAAGTAATACTTCTTGCAAAAATATCACGTCTGAACCTGAACCGTAAATAAATTGTCACAGCGCCGCAAGTCTAAGCTAGGAACTAATTCTGTTCACATTCAAATTAAGAAATGTGTAGGCTTGCATCTATTTCTTGCTAAAAGTATGCAGCTGATTGGTTCAAATGGCTCTGAGCATTATGGGACTTAACAGCTATGGTCATCAGTCCCCTAGAACTTAGAACTACTTGAACCTAACTAACCTAAGGACATCACACAACACCCAGTCATCACGAGGCAGAGAAAATCCCTGACCCCGCCGGGAATCGAACTCGGCAACCCGGGCGTGGGACGCGAGAACGCGACCGCACGATCACGAGCTGCGGACTGCAGCTGATTACTTGCAAATGAGCGTTAACAATCCATGGCAGAGTTATCGGATGAATCTGAATGTAAAGAGGTGTATCCCTCTCTTCCACCCTTTTCGTTTTTTTTTTTTTTACCCGCGATGCCACGTGCTCGGTTTGAAAACGAACGTTGTTCATTGCGGGTGTGTTGGGTGGGAAGTCGACTGCCACAATGGGCAACGCGTGGTTGTTGGGGCGGTGGGAGGGGGGGGGGGGGGGAAGTTTCCTGCAGAAATTCAGTATAAGGTACAGGTAGAGGTAGAGGTACAGGTAGAGGTGAGCGGTGTAGCTCCTGGGAATCAACGGAATCGAAGTCCCCCCCTCGCAGCTGAGTGGTCAGCGCGACGGAATGTCATACCTAACGGCCCGGGTTCGACTGCCGGTTAGGTCGGAGATTTTCTCCGCTCAGGGACCGGGTGTTGTGTTGTTCTTCGAGAGTTGCACCAGGCGAACGGTCTACCCGAAGGGAGGCCCTTGCCACACGGCATTCCCATTCAACGGAATCGAAACTGACGGTACGTCTTTTACCGTCACCGCATGTGCCGCTGGCACACTTGGGCCGACCGGGGTTCGACCAGCAGCGGCTTGCGGCACGCTTTCCTCATGCGGAGGCGCAGAAGAAGGACGGGAATACGGTACAGACTCAGGGTTGTCTGGGAAGTCCGCAGATACAGTACGGAGCTCCGGAACAGGTCTATCCACGTGTGATTCCGAAGAGGTGGTCTCGGACTCGAGAGTCAGGCCAGACGCTTTCTAATCTTGATTAGTAACCGACATGTTATCATCCGGTCTAAACTCAGGGAGTGGAGACGCCTCCTCCATCGCAATCTTTTCGGTGGAGCAGAGAGGCGAAGAGGAATCGTCTGACTCCTCATTATCTTTAGTCTGTCTACGCTTAATTTGTCCGGGCCTGGTAGTTGAATGGTCAGCGTGACGGATTGTCAGTCCTCTGGGTCCGGGTTCGATTCTCGGCTGGGTCGGGAAATTTTCTCCGCCCAGGGACTGGGTGTTGTGCTGTCCTGTCCTCATCATCATCCTATTATTCTCATGGACTGTAGGTCGCCGAAGTGGCGTCATATTGAAAGACCGGCACCCGGCGAATGGCTTATTTTGAAGTGGTGGTGATGGCGGCGCGGAAGCTACAGTGGCAAAGTCCCGACGCAAGGTTAACGGCGGAAATCCGCTAGGACCATCACTCAGTGGCTCGACTTGCCATTCAGAAGTGTGGTTAGCCACAATGGCTGTCACTTTGGGAACCAGATCCTCTAAAGTTAGCCTTTGACGTTGTTCATATTTGGCTTTTAAGACAGTGACACGACGCCGGCAATCTGTACGGAGGTGTCCACTCTCATTACATATAAAACAGGTCCCTTATTTTGTTGTGTAAATTATATGAATCCGGTATCCACACACGTGCAAACGAGAGAGGTAATATTCCGTTTGACTGCCATGTCACCGAATCGAACTCCGCTATAAACTTGTAAATGATGTTGAGTGGACCAGCGTTCTCGCCGTGTATTCCGTATATCCCCAAACCGAACGAGGGCGGTCTTGAGGAAACTGTCATCAACTTCGGGTGGAAGTGAATAAAATTCTTCTAGGTTTGGGACCGCATTGTCAACTATAAAATTCCAACGTTTCGGCGAATATTGCAATACACCCTGAGGAAGGCGTCTCGCAATAGTCGCCGAGACATCGGAGTTTTATAATTGACAATTTCCCAAAGCCAGAAGAATTTCATTGACTGAATTTACATTAGGGCGGAAGGTTAAACACCCTAACATTCGTATATTCTACCTCCCCGTTCGCCAGAATAGCCATGTTACTACAGCCGTCGCGGTCAGTGAAAGGGACTTGTCCGTGCCACAAAAGGAGCCTGTCAACCTGAAGAGGGTGTATGAACTTAACATAAAACACATACGATTCAGCCGGCCGCTGTGGCCGAGTGGTTCTAGGCGCTTCAGTCCGGAACCGCGTGACTGCTTCGGTCGCAGGTTCGAATCCTGCCTCGGGCATGGATGTGTGTGATGTCCTTAGGTTAGTTAGGTTTAAGTAGTTCTAAGTTCTAGGGGACTGATGACCTCAGATGTTAAGTCCCATAGTGCTCAGAGCCATTTGAACCATTTTGAACAACCATGCCCGAGGCAGGATTCGAACCTGCGACCGTAGCAGTCGTGCGGTTCCAGACTGTAGCGCCTAGAGGCGCTTGGCCACCCCGTCGGCCATACGATTCATAGTCGAAGTAAATTCTGAAGTAACCTTGATCGTATCTACAAGCCAGTCACTAGTATCTAACGAACTCGGCTGCACATTACACATGGACTTGTCAAAACTAAAACTGACGGTACCTATGCGTGGAATGTGCCGAGGAGCCATGGACGACATCACGGCGCAAGACAACGCCGCGTCAAAATGAAATCGCGAACACGAGATGCCGAGAGCAAACAACGATATGACCCTCACAACGACTCACAAGACACTCAGGACAAACAAGGAAGCTCTCGCAGCGCAACGATAGAGGCGGGAACAGGAGGAACCTTTTCGCCAGGCGTGAGAAGCGGGAATATCTTATTAGGCAGTTTCGTTAACCTCTACACCATCCGGACAGTGTGTTCATCGCAATTGCTCAGGCTCCCGTCCGACCCACATTAAAAACGAGCGCTAACCATCCGCAGTCCCTTGTCCAAATTCTCCATGTTCGCTGCATTGAGATTCCTGCTGGAGGTCAATTGTTCATCTGCATTGAAGGTAGTAGAGTCTTTGCCCATCGAGGAGAATCCATTATATAAAGGCTTGGTATCTGTTCATTTGGACACTACGCATTCATATGATATATTTTTCTTCGTATATATAATTTTAAACCAATACTCAGAATGAGATTTTCACTCTCCAGCGGAGTGTGCGCTGATATGAAACTACCTAGCAGATTAAAACTGTGTCCCCGACCGAGACTCGAACTCGGGACCTTTGCCTTTCGCGGGCAAGTGCTCTACCATATGAGCTACCGAAGCATGACTCACGTCCGGTACTCACAGCTTTACTTCTGCCAGTACCTCGTCTCCTACCTTCCAAACTTTACAGAAGCTCTCCTGCGAACCTTGCAGAACTAGCACTCCTGAAAGAAAGGATATTGCGGAGACATGGCTTAGCCACAGCCAGGGGGATGTTTCCAGAATGAGATTTTCTCTCTGCAGCGGAGTGTGCGCTGATATGAAACTTCCTGGCAGATTAAAACTGTGTGCCTGACCGAGACTCGAACTCGGGACCATTGCCTTTCGCGGGCAAGTGCTCTACCATCTGAGCTACCGAAGCACGACTCACGTCCGGTACTCACAGCTTTACTTCTGCCAGTACCTCGTCTCCTACCTGGCTGTGGCTAAGGCATGTCTCCGCAATATCCTTTCTTTCAGGAGTGCTAGTTCTGCATGGTTCGCAGGAGAGCTTCTGTAAAGTTTGGAAGGTAGGAGACGAGGAAAAAAGTAGATCTTAAGTGAAGAAATGTTAAGAACACATCAAGCTTTTCTTGCATTAATGTTATCAAAATAAATTTAATACACTTCTAGTGCACTTTATACAACGTGATTTCGTGAACAAGTAGTAAAAGCTCATACGTTCTCGATATGGTTTCCTGTTAGCAGACCTGCTCATTCAAGTAGTACCACCACTAAAAATGTTCGCGCCCGTGAGAGAATACTGTCGTATTTGTGGATGCGGCAGGTGACTTCGTGAGGATCAAGAATATTACGTATCATCGTTCACGATCTGGGGTACCACTCCGTTCCGTTATCAACAAGATAATGGCCGACAGCAGTGAGCAGACTACAGACTGAAAATGAGTTAACAACTACGAAACAGGTCGCTGAAGTGTGCAATTAGATGACAGAAGCGCTACAGTGCCGCACTGGGGAGTCTCTTGCAAAATATAGTTACGACTGCATTGTGTGCATTATTATGGGGTCCTGCGATTTGCTTCCCATTGTTACTCGCAAATGAAAATTAATTTGAAGTACAAATGATCTGTTCCTTTATTATTTGGAGTACTAGGACAGTACAATTACAGTTTGTTGGAAGACTTCATTGCAAAAGGGTTCAAATGCCTCTAAGCACTATGGGACTTAACATCAGAAGTCGTCAGTCCCCTAGACTTGGAACTACTTGAACGTAACTAACATAATCACATCACACACATCCACGTCCGAGGCAGGATTCAACCTGCGACCGTAGCAGTTTCGTCCCATAAGACATTACCACAAATTTCCAAATTTACATAAATCCTTTTTACTGCCTGCGCAGCGATAGAGCTCGTCAAAAGTTTTTGAAATAAAAGTACATAAATGTAGGTTCTCCGTTTTTGACATCTTTGTCTACGTAATATTTAACCATTAGAGGAGAAATATATCTACATGAATTCTAGCCAACTTGCACCTGTGTGTGTGTGTGTGTGTGTGTGTGTGTGTGTGTGTGTGTGTGTGTGTGTGTGTGGGCGTGTCCGAGAGTGAATGAAAGCTGAAACCCAGTGAAATTTGGAGTTATAATCAAGTAATTCAGTTATCTATGCGTGAAAGGCAATAATGCAGCAATATGTAAATATCAAAAGCAGCAGTGTCATTTCTGACGACAGATGCCACATTCCATATCTTAATGCCTACAGTAAACTTTATCAATAGCACAAGCGAGCCACTGTTCACTTGCATTCATACCTGCATTCTAAACTCGTTTCGCTTTATTAAGTAGAGTGCACCGTAATCTATCTCGGCCTCCTAACAATAATGGAGGGAAGCGGTGTTTCATATTAAGCGAAAACAACCATGCCTCCCAGTACACTTTATGAGTGTGCAGAATGTATTAACGCAGGAGCAAGTAAACAATAGAGATTATCATACACCATAATTCGAATAATGTACTTTCTGGCGCACTAAGTGAACGACGATGTCTGTGCTGTGCCCCAATGAGATAATTAGCAGAAGAATCACTTACGCTACAACGGTAATGGATCGCTATAGTGCCTTGACGTTCACGAATCCTGTTTCACGTATTAGCCTATTACTGCAATCGATTGCACATTCTGTCGCACCATTACGGCTGAGTCGTTTGAGTAACTGTCAGGCAAGGAGCACGACGGCAGTCAGAATTTCGCCTGCAGCGCCAGAGCTTAGCAGGGCACGGGCGTCAGTCACAGATGTCGCCTGTCTCACGGGAACTTCTTTTCCGCGGCAGCTGACTAGCCTGTAAATACTGGCCCCGCACGTTAATGTCCCGTTCGATCTTGGTGAATAAAAGATACCACAATCGATAGCGCCACATCAAACTAACTGTGGCATTCGCCCTCGCCGCCATCGCCCTGCTTGTGGAAGAAGCGGGGACACCATTAACTGTAGCGTACTCTTTGATGCCTACTAGTACTGTGAAAACTGTGTCCCGACTGGCGCTACGGAAGACAGCCATCATTAGCTATTCAGGTACAGTTACGTAACCTCAATCGAATATATAAGTAATTATCTGAAAGTTTTTAGTCGCCTATGGAACTGCTGCCATTTTTCTGTGACACCGGCATTTTACAGTCTTTCGGCTGTTTGTGTGTGTGTGGGAGGGGGGGGGGGGAGGGGGGAAGGAGTGGGAGGGGTGTGAGGGTGGGTTGTGTGTGTGTGTGTGTGTGTGTGTGTGGAAGTAAGAGAGAGAGAGAGAGAGAGAGAGAGAGAGTGAGAGTGGGTGCAGGATGCGAATCAATTGCGTAACGCTCTGAGCAGTGCCTCTGCACGAATTATTAAAAGATGAATCAGCCTGGTGCAGAACGTGGCCTCATTGAAATACACACTATTTCCTAGCGAGATATATTAATGGCAAGTACTGGCGTGTAACTTTACTTGTATGAGTCTGTAATCGGACGTCCTCCTCTAGCATTACTTTTCGCCTATAGTAGTTCTCGATACCAGTATTATTTTTCGAATTTTGTGCAGGTCAGTACTATCTCAGATGCATTTCTGAAAATTTTCGTATAATTTTATACACAATATGATATATTTCCAGCTAAAATTTATGAAAAGGAATTTCAGTGTCGATGTTATAATCGATAAGTATCAGTTTTAAATGTAAATTATTTTAGGATCATTTGAAATTACTAATTATTTGCACACTTAAAATTTCTATCATTAATTACGCAATCCTGTACTGTACTGTTTACTGTGTTTATTTCTGGATTCATTTATGAAATAATAATCGAATTTAATAGTGTAACGAAAATTGGAATACTGTTATTTCTGCAGAGTATGGGAGTCGTAAGCTGGTCTCCGGTGTGATCGGACATATTTTTGTATAATAGGTGCGAACAACGCAATTTCGACTTCGATAATGTGTAAAATCAAAATACTGTATGATATACTAAAATGCGAGAAAATCAGTGAAAAATAAACTTACGTAAAAAAATTCTGCAGCAACTTTCTTCGAATTTATTTAGTTCGAACCAACCGTGAGGACCTGATGTTAGATTTTCAGCTTCAAGAATCAGATCCACAGAAAAGAATAACTGGAGCCATCTCAATATGACAAGATAAGTAAACCTGAAAGTTTTTTGTAATCTTTGCTCCTACCAAATCTTAATAAAAGACTTTGCTTGTTACTTACTTGGACTGGGCATTGGTTTACGTGGACAATAGATGGAAGAAGAAGGAGGGCGTAGATTACAAGTCTCTTCTCTTTACGAAAAAAAAAAACAAAATTTATGATACCCAGCATCGTTGATATTATCAACCGAACAAATATATTTCTGGAGTAGTAAATATGAAACTTTTAACCGCGTTTCATAAAACTATAGAGGCATGAAGTAAATTACGCCTTTGATAAACAGGCACTAGTATAAAAGTCCCCCATGAACCATGGACCTTGCCGTTGGTGGAGAGGCTTGCGTGCCTCAGCGATACAGATAGCCGTACCCTAGGTGCAACCACAACGGAGGGGTATCTGTTGAGAGGCCAGACAAACGTGTGGTTCCTGAAGAGGGGCAGCAGCCTTTTCAGTAGTTGCAAGGGCAACAGTCTGGATAATTGACTGATCTGGCCTTGTAACAATAACCAAAACGGCCTTGCTGTGCTGGCACTGCGAACGGCTGAAAGCAAGGGGAAACTACAGCCGTAATTTTTCCCGAGGGCATGCAGCTTTACTGTATGATTACATGATGATGGCGTCCTCTTGGGTAAAATATTCCGGAGGTAAAATAGTCCCCCATTCGGATCTCCGGGCGGGGACTACTCAAGAGGATGTCGTTATCAGGAGAAAGAAAACTGGCGTTCTACGGATCGGAGCGTGGAATGTCAGATCCCTTAATCGGGCAGGTAGGTTAGAAAATTTAAAAAGGGAAATGGAGAGGTTGAAGTTAGATATAGTGGGAATTAGTGAAGTTCGGTGGCAGGAGGAACAAGACTTCTGGTCAGGTGGCTACAGGGTTATAAACACAAAATCAAATAGGGGTAATGCAGGAGTAGGTTTAATAATGAATAGGAAAATAGGAAAGCGGGTAAGCTACTACAAACAGCATAGTGAACGCATTGTTGTGGCCAAGATAGATACAAAGCCCACACCTACTACAGTAGTACAAGTTTATATGCCAACTAGCTCTGCAGATGACGAAGAAATTGAAGAAATGTATGATGAAATAAAAGAAATTATTCAGATTGTGAAGGGAGACGAAAATTTAATAGTCATGGGTGACTGGAATTCGAGTCTAGGAAAAGGGAGAGAAGGAAACATAGTAGGTGAATATGGATTGGGGGACAGAAATGAAAGAGGAAGCCGCCTGGTAGAATTTTGCACAGAGCACAACATAATCATAACTAACACTTGGTTTAAGAATCATGAAAGAAGGTTGTATACATGGAAGAACCCTGGAGAAAACAAAAGGTATCAGATAGATTATATAATGGTAAGACAGAGATTTAGGAACCAGGTTTTAAATTGTAAGACATTTCCAGGGGCAGATGTGGACTCTGACCACAATCTATTGGTTATGAACTGTAGATTAAAACTGAAGAAACTGCAAAAAGGTGGGAATTTAAGGAGATGGGACCTGGATAAACTGAAAGAACCAGAGGTTGTACAGAGATTCAGGGAGAGCATAAGGGAGCAATTGACAGGAATGGGGGAAATAAATACAGTAGAAGAAGAATGGGTAGCTTTGAGGGATGAAGTAGTGAAGGCAGCAGAGGATCAAGTAGGTAAAAAGACGAGGGCTAGCAGAAATCCTTGGGTAACAGAAGAAATATTGAATTTAATTGATGAAAGGAGAAAATATAAAAATGCAGTAAGTGAAACAGGCAAAAAGGAATACAAACGTCTCAAAAATGAGATCGACAGGAAGTGCAAAATGGCTAAGCAGGGATGGCTAGAGGACAAATGTAAGGATGTAGAGGCCTATCTCACTAGGGGTAAGATAGATACCGCCTACAGGAAAATTAAAGAGACCTTTGGAGATAAGAGAACGACTTGTATGAATATCAAGAGCTCAGATGGAAACCCAGTTCTAAGCAAAGAAGGAAAAGCAGAAAGATGGAAGGAGTATATAGAGGGTCTATACAAGGGTGATGTACTTGAGGACAATATTATGGAAATGGAAGAGGATGTAGATGAAGATGAAATGGGAGATACGATACTGCGTGAAGAGTTTGACAGAGCACTGAAAGACCTGAGTCGAAACAAGGCCCCCGGAGTAGACAATATTCCATTGGAACTACTGACGGCCGTGGGAGAGCCAGTCCTGACAAAACTCTACCATCTGGTGAGCAAGATGTATGAAACAGGCGAAATACCCTCAGACTTCAAGAAGAATATAATAATTCCAATCCCAAAGAAAGCAGGTGTTGACAGATGTGAAAATTACCGAACTATCAGCTTAATAAGTCACAGCTGCAAAATACTAACACGAATTCTTTACAGACGAATGGAAAAACTAGTAGAAGCCAACCTCGGGGAAGATCAGTTTGGATTCCGTAGAAACACTGGAACACGTGAGGCAATACTGACCTTACGACTTATCTTAGAAAATAGATTAAGGAAAGGCAAACCTACGTGTCTAGCAATTGTAGACTTAGAGAAAGCTTTTGACAATGTTGACTGGAATACTCTCTTTCAAATTCTGAAGGTGGCAGGGGTAAAATACAGGGAGCGAAAGGCTATTTACAATTTGTACAGAAACCAGATGGCAGTTATAAGAGTCGAGGGACATGAAAGGGAAGCAGTGGTTGGGAAGGGAGTAAGACAGGGTTGTAGCCTCTCCCCGATGTTGTTCAATCTGTATATTGAGCAAGCAGTAAAGGAAACAAAAGAAAAATTCGGGATAGGTATTAAAATTCATGGAGAAGAAATAAAAACTTTGAGGTTCGCCGATGACATTGTAATTCTGTCAGAGACAGCAAAGGACTTGGAAGAGCAGTTGAATGGAATGGACAGTGTCTTGAAAGGAGGATATAAGATGAACATCAACAAAAGCAAAACAAGGATAATGGAATGTAGTCTAATTAAGTCGGGTGATGCTGAGGGAATTAGATTAGGAAATGAGGCACTTAAAGTAGTAAAGGAGTTTTGCTATTTGGGGAGCAAAATAACTGATGATGGTCGAAGTAGAGAGGATATAAAATGTAGGCTGGCAATGGCAAGGAAAGCATTTCTGAAGAAGAGAAATTTGTTAACATCCAGTATTGATTTAAGTGTCAGGAAGTCATTTCTGAAAGTATTCGTATGGAGTGTAGCCATGTATGGAAGTGAAACATGGACGATAAATAGTTTGGACAAGAAGAGAATAGAAGCTTTCGAAATGTGGTGCTACAGAAGAATGCTGAAGATTAGATGGGTAGATCACATAACTAATGAGGAAGTATTGAATAGGATTGGGGAGAAGAGAAGTTTGTGGCACAACTTGACCAGAAGAAGGGATCGGTTGGTAGGACATGTTCTGAGGCATCAAGGGATCACCAATTTAGTATTGGAGGGCAGCGTGGAGGGTAAAAATCGTAGAGGGAGACCAAGAGATGAATACACTAAGCAGATTCAGAAGGATGTAGGTTGCAGTAGGTACTGGGAGATGAAAAAGCTTGCACAGGATAGAGTAGCATGGAGAGCTGCATCAAACCAGTCTCAGGACTGAAGACCACAACAACAACAGTATAAAAGTACTTAAACTGCATCACTTTATGCGAATGACTGATCAGTTAAACAGGAAATGAAAATGAGCCACACACTCTGACATGCCTTAAATTTTTGTCAACAAGTACGAACCCAGTCCGAAAGAGAAGCAAAATTTTAAAACCCCCGATATACTCGCCTGCTCGTCCCCCTTGATAATTGTAATGCTGCCCTGTTTGAAAACAATACAGTGATGCTTAACTTGGCCTACCGAGAACTGTGCATCGATAACGCCAGGTACTAGCGGATCAGCACGGCGAAGGAAATAGCCGTGCGTGAACAGGGAATGCCCTATGTGAAGTTTGGAAAGCTTGTTCATTACGTCTCTTTGTTGCATAGAGCTACTCTACGACTGTATTGTTCGTTTTATGGGCTGTTATACGCTGCAAATTAGTTACACAATTTCTCCCTTTTTTTAAAGGAACATACCGCCATTTATTATTAAATTACATTCTACGTTTCAGCCTTTTATACAATTTTCAAGTTTTGATTTTATGTCTATAACATACACTGCAGGACACATAACATGTCAAGCTCACAGTTTGCCACCTTTGAGCTCGACAACATGTTAAGTGCCCTACAAAATATGTTACATACAGAGCGAGATGGACTAGCATTCGGGAGGACGACTGTTCTATCCCGCGTCCGGCCATCCTGATTTAGGTTTTCTGTGATTTCCCTAAATCACTTAAGGCAAATGCCGGGATGGTTCCTTTATCAGGGCACGCCCGACTTCCTTCCCTAATCCGATGAGACCGATGACCTCACTGTTGGGTATTTTCTCCCAAATCAACCCAATAACCCTCCGCCCCCGTTATCTGAGTCGTCAGCGCGACAGAATGTCAATCCTAAGCGCCCGGGTTCGATTCCCTGCTAGGTCGGAGGTTTTTCTCCGCTCAGGGATTGGGTGTTGTGTTGTCCTCATAATCATCATCATGTCATCCCCATCGACGCTCAAGTCGCCGAAGTGACGTCAAATCGAAAGACTTGCACCCGGCGAAAGGTCTACCCGACGGGGACGCCCTAGTCACACGACATTTACATTCTAACCCAACAACCCATATTTTATAGACACAAAAGCAAATACTTGAAAGTGGCATGAAAGGCCCAAAACCTGGGTTGTAATTAAATAAACAATGAAACAACAAATGGCGGTGTGTTCCTTTAAAAAATGTTGTACGACTGTTACTCAGTAACATCAGAAGCTGTGTAGAACCCAAACCTGACTAACATTTTATCCATCTTCGGCAACTGTAGTTGTATAAGTTGAAATAATCAGCAAAAAGTTGCATGAAACTTGCTGCTGATAATTTCGATTTATTTATCTAGCCTGTCTGTTCAACAGAATGTGGTTGTGCCAGGGGTTTTTAGACTTTTTTATCTGCTGAACAGGGAAATGAGAAACTTTTGTGCCCTATCACGACTCACCCGTAGCAACGCCCTTGCGGTTGCGGGAGGTTCAATGTCAGATGCAAACCGTTCTTTAGGTTGGAATAGTTGGGCGGCAAGTCCCAATCTTGTTACAATCAGTGAGTGCTACCTTAAAATTGTGATACCCAATTGTTAGTTTACACAGTTTTACCCTGAACAGATAACATTGAGTACACGACTCTCTTTCCTGCGTATAAAATCGTCCTGCATATTTTCAGTAGCCGAGGTGGGCATATGCTCAAACGTTGCGTCAGGGCATTCACGCCAGTAAGCATAAGACCTGTTAGAAGCCGCTTGGCTCAGACTGCCAATGATTTACGCAGCTGCTAGTGACTGTTCAATACATCCTCCACTTGGGATGAGCAGTAGTGCCCAAAACAGGTGATAGTGGGTGTGTTCGCTTCCTGTAAATCTTTGGCGCCATGATCAGATGCTGTCTCAGGGCTAGTGCCATTTACCCGTCTCTGCATATTTACGGGCGATGGGAACTGTACTGCAACCTCCTTTACTTAATGTGTGTCCACACAGTGCAGCGCGTGAAGTATCTTAAATTACGAAGTTGGTATCGGCCCATGTATGATGCAACTATAATTCAAACGGGACGGACAACAGTTCTTACAAAGGTGAAATAGCATGATTTGACAATATGCAGATCTTTGACATACGTTACATAGATGTCTTTCAGGCAACACACCAATGTTAATCTCTCATTGAATGTTTTGCATAGGAGACTGATCGATTCCCTTTAATTAAGAAAGGCGTCACTTGCTGCAACTGTGGTGAGTTTAAAAAACGAAACCATAGTGGTTAAAATAGTTCATTTTCCCCAGACTGAAAAGTTTAAACCTAATTTATTCAACCATACCTCAGGTCTTCCAAGGCTCAACGGCAGTTCACGAGATATTGTTATGATGGTAAAGAAAGAAAAGAAAACTGAAAAATTTCTCAAAAACGAAAGTTCCAAAGTTCTGTACAGGATTCTGTCTGTGTAAATTATGTTTTCTGTGATTGCAGCAACGAGAATGAATCTTAAAATACTATTCGGTAAACGATATTTTCGTGAGAAGCCTAGACTGACGGCTCGTTCACTATTCACTATTTGAAATGTGTTATTGATAGAGAGAATCTCAATACAGTGGGAAGGAGGCCACGGAAGCTTCATCAAGAAACTGAATCATGATGCAATGCGTTCAAGCAGAGTTGTTTGTCCAACAACGTCAAAAAATACACATTTAAGATGTTGACTGCGCAGGAACGAGTGTTGTGTGACGGCCTTCAGTACTTACAGTTTGTCTGTGCTGGATTACTTTCTTGAGAATCCATACCGACAGTGACTGATAAGATATAATGTTTTGCTAGCGCAGTTTAGTAAGTACTTAACTATGTGTGGTGTCACCGCCAGACACCACACTTGCTAGGTGGTAGCCTTCAAATCGGCCGCGGTCCGTTAGTATACGTCGGACCCGCGTGTCGCCACTATCAGTGATTGCAGACCGAGCGCCGCCACACGGCAGGTCTAGAGAGACTTCCTAGCACTCACCCCAGTTGTACAGCCGACTTTGCTAGCGATGGTTCACTGACAAATTAAGCTATCAATTGCCGAGACGATAGTTACCATAGCCTTCAGCTGCGTCAGTTGCTACGACCTAGCAAGGCGCCATTATCATTTGCTGTTTATCTTGTGATGCATGTACCGTCAGACCGATGTTCACCAATTATGGATTAAAGTTAAGTATTCCCGCAGCTACGTACTTTATTTGCTAGTCTCAATTACTTTACCTGTTCCAGACCTCACGCCAGCCTGCGTGAGCTTAAACGCGTGCCTTTCGGCTACCTCATAGTGGCTTGGCTGTCTCGCCAAGTCACAACACTATGTCTGTAGGGTCTTGCTAGAACACTTTATGAAGGCTACCATATGATACCTACTTCAGTGCAGACGATATTTTTCTGGATTTAGGGTGGGGGTTTAGTACAGCCTATCTCGACGGATTGAGATATTGTCGCTCAGACCAAGTTTTGTTAAAAAAGAAAAACAAGTAGGATTTCCTCAGATGAGGCATACTACTGTTGCAACATGACATATACAAAAATACCTCATCCTGTGGTGATACCAGGGGAGGCCGTCAATGCAGCATGAAGTACCAACACTGATAAAGGCCTGTATATATTACCACAACGCTGTTCAAAGAAATTTCGGGCTTGCAGCTAATCGTCACTGAATTCATTGCACGATATTTCGAATGGGCACCTATCAGTCGTCTTCAGGTCAGGTGAGCCATCGAAGATTGACAGACATTTTTTCTCTTAATTATTATTTCATACCCCCTCGTCGCAAGTACGCATGTGGGATGGAGAAAAATGGAAATGAGCGTTTGGCGTCATTGGCCGGGAGGCCCCTTGCAGGGCAGGTCCGGCCGCCTTGGTGCAGGCCTTACTACATTCGACGCCACATTGGGCGACCTGCGCGCCGGATGCGGATGAAATGATGATGAAGAAAGCACAACACCCAGTCCCTGAACGGAGAAAATCCCCAACCCAGACTGGAATCGAACCCCGGCCCCTAGTATGTGGGTTGGAGTGGGAGGTGGTAGGTGGGTGAGCTGGCAGCGGTGCACTCTACCTGCTCTTCAACCAGGGGTCTATAAACACTTAGATGCTAACATGAAAACGTGAAGAAATACACACAATGATTTTAAAACCGTGGTAAAATGCGAAGATGATGGAAGACTAACGTAATAAGGCTGGCTGGACGTGTAGTTTAAAAGCAGAGATAAAAACATGGTCAGACTGCACATGAAAAAAAAAAGCACTTGATGAACACTAAAAATACTCGGAAAGAAACTGGAGCAACACAGAAGACACACTGACCATTAAAAACGGAGCTCTGCACACTTTCACTAAAACTCCAAAGGACCTGTCCTTGGATGGTAGGCGAAAGGAAAAGTAGCTACAGAGGGAGAGAGGAGAGAGATGAGGATAGTAACTAAGGGTAGTAAGAGTTGGCAATGACAATGAGATCAGGATGGCTATTGGGGGACAGGATGAGAGGGGTAACTGCCGTTGGGATCTGTGAATTTGAAAGAGAAGAGTGAGTAGGGAGCAATTGTGAGGGAGAAAAGAGGAGGTGTGGGAAGGGGGAGAGGAAGGGGAGAGAGACCATGGGGGGATGGAGAGGATGGGGTGGATTCAGAAATCGTAGAAGGAGTTTATTTTGGGGTGGAGTTTATGATTTTGCTGCACCTGCACAGCCTCCACATATGGAGAATGTGGAGGCTGTGCAGGTGCAGTGTTTGTGGGTTGTGTAGGTAGAGGTGTGGCAGCACCATAGGATTGGAGAGGATAGTGGACCCAATAACATTGGTGGAGTTGAGTTTGTAGATGGTGTACATTATCTGGAGGTGTTCTGGGTGAGTGAGGAGAGGCAGAAATTTGATGAGTTGGTAAAGGATCTGTGTGGGGGAAGGTAAGTGGATGCAGAAAGCGAGGCGGTAATCATGACGTATGAGGATCTGGAGAGGCTTATAGAACTTGAGTGGGGCAGATGTTCATATGGCTCTGAGCACTATGGGACTTAACATCTCAGGTCATCAGTCCCCTAGAACTTAGAACTACTTAAACCTAACTAACCTAAGGACATCACACACATCCATGCCCGAGGCAGGATTCGAACCTGCGACCGTAGCGGTCGCGCGGTTCCAGACTGAAGCGCCTAGAACCTCTCGGCCACCAGCGGCCGGCTGGGGCAGATGTCCTCACAACACTGGCATAGCAAAGGATGTGGTGGATCAGGGATTTGTAAGTGTGAAGGATAATGGAGTGGTGTAGTCTCCATGTTCGGCCAGTTAGTAGTTTTAATCTATTGTGGGCTTTCTTTTGGATGGTTAGTAAGTGAGGTTTCCACATTATTTTCTGGTTGAAGGTTAGTCCAAGGTATTTTAGTGTGTTAGTGAGCTGGATGAGACGGTTGTAAATGGCGAGGTAGAATTCATAGAGACAGAAAATGTGGGTGAAGCGTCCTGTAACTATTGTGTGAGTTTTGGAGAAGTTGATCGTGAGGAGCCATTGGTTACAGCAGAAGGTAAACTGATTGAGGTGGAGTTGGAGTGATCTTTGGGACTTCTGGTGCGTAGGATAGAGTGTGAGGAAAGCGGTGTCATCAGCATACTGAAGGACGTGGACGGAAGGAGGTAGTCTGGGCATGTCGGCTGTGTATAAGACATAAAGCAGAGGGGAGACAACGGTACCTTGAGGAACGCCTGAGTGTGGTGGAAGGTACAGGGAACGGTATCGTTAACTATGACAAAAAAAAGCAAGTGGAGAGAAAGGATGCAATCAGACGAACATAATTGATTGGAAGTGCGTAAGTCTGGACTTCCAAAAGGAGACCAGAGTCCCATACGTGGTCATATGCTTTCTCTAGGTCAAGGAAGACCTGCTCCATTCCACCCGATATAGCGCGCTCTGAGTATACCGTGCGTGCGTCAAAATTCAAGTTAACAGACGGACCACACTCCTCGACGGCAGCACCCACGTTGGCGGAACTTCGTAAATCATCTCTCTTCTGTGTTACCTCTCACCGCGGCCATTACCGCACTCTGTCGTCTTCGATTAGAACAAGTAGTGAAGACGATGCGGTTCCAAGCACTGTTCAACTGATAGCCCGTATCGTGGTTCATCAGAATTTCCTCCAGGAGTATTTCCATGGATGGAGTCCCAAAAAGATGCTGTGGTCTGAGTCACCGTTCCTTCATATTCCACTGAATGTAGAGTGGAAATAAAGTCTTCGGCAATAACGGACTCGCTTGGTTGTAGAAGGTGAGTGCAACGTTGATGCTCAATGCATTGTACTTTCACACTGCATGTGGTCTGCCATATGTAAGCCATACCACACTGACAAGGTGTTTTATAAATTCCGGCCATCAGCAATAAGACATCGTCCTTCACTGATCCCAAAATGTCTGCAATCTTGTATTGTGGACAGATAATCACTTTCACTTACGATTCACACAAAATTTTTGCTATTTTAAAAGAAATGTTGCACACAAAAGGAAGAAATGCTAAAGATTTTGCCAGCGTGCTCTAATCTTTATCCTTTTCCTGATTCTTGATTTTAACTGACAGTTTTTCTAAACTGTGTCTTCAGGTGGGGGAAGTATTTAGGCAAACTAACCAGATCTGAGATAGTGTGAGCTCTGTTTATGAGTGTTTTAAGCATGCTCATAATTTGCGACGGGTGACGACAATTTGACGCTTGCAAACACAAAACTTTACAAGTGGGCTTAGGATAATATGAGTGCGCCGTAGTTCTTTTGTCTAATAAAGACATCCAAGAAAGGCATACAACTTTCTTTCTTTATTTCCATGGTGAACAGAATGTTGTTATGAATGGAACCGAGGTGGTGAAGAATCTCCATCAATTTATCTTCTCCATGAGGCCACACTATTGAAGTGTCGTCCTTATACCTCCTAATACAGTTGGTTTAAGGGCAGCTGATTCAAGCGAGCTCTCCTCGAAATCGTCCATAAAAGTTTTGGCCACCATGGGAGACAGAGGGCTGCCCATTGTGACGTCGTCACTCTGTTCAAAATATTCTTGGGTAAACATAAAATGGGTTGAGGCCAGAGCATGGCGAAACAAAGCAGTGCTGTCCACCGGAAACTTTTAACCAATTGGTGCCAAAGAATTTGAGAGAGAAACCTTTGTAATAGGTGATACCACAGAAAAGCTAACCAAATGGTAAGAATTGCTTATACAGAGAGCCTCCAGTCTATTAATAAAGTCAGATGAGTTACGGATGTGATGTGGACATTTTCCCATCAATGGTCTCAGCAAAGAAGCGAGATGTTTGGCGAAATCATATGTAGGCGCTCCAATGTTGTTCGCTATTGGCCGTGATTGAACACTTTTCCTATGAAAGTTTGGATGGCCATACTGCCTTGGTGGTGCATAATCATGTGGTCTTAACCTCTTGATGATCTATTGAGGTAATAAGGAGGACTTCAGTAGTGCATACGTTTTTCGTTACACATGTCCTGTAGGGTCGTAATCAATCCTCCTATGGGTAGAGTCACTTAGCAGACCATCCATCTTCGCATAATGCATACTACGAGATAACAAAACTGTTGCATTACCTTTGTCGGAGTGCAGTACCACTACATCAGTGTCCTCTCGTAAATTTTGCAGTGGAGCTCCTTATGCAGAGGTTAAGTTACTACGCTGAGGAGGAGCTCTCCAAGGAGCACGGAAAATGACCCTTCTTGTTTCTTCTGCAGCAACTGAAGGAAGGTGTCGTACTGCATCTTCAACACCACTCACAAAACTAATTAAAGGCGGTGCTCTAAATGTAGGTGTAAAACTGAGTCCCTTGCTTAATACATACAGCGTCGCATCATCCAAATTTTCCTTCGTAAAACTGACAACGAAACGTCATGCAATTACCTCTCGTGACGACGAGTGCTGTGGCAACAGAAGATCAAATTTTTACATCTGCCGAAAACTTGCATCCTTCTGAATCCAATCGAACATAGCTTTAGTCACTCGTTCAACCCAATCCCATAATAAAGGAGAGAGACGTCCAGCAACTTTTAAATGTAACTGGTACAATTCTTCTGAAATGGCATCCAGTCTCTGTCTTGTATAGCAGATCCTCTTTTTGATTATAGCATGTCTAGCTTTCTCAGTAGTCTTCCACGCAACGGCTGTCTTACTAAAATACGTCACTCTGGCAAATTTTGGTATGATTCGATGGTTCCGACGTCTCAATAAAAAGGCTAAATAACTTCACAATTTTGCGCTTTTACCATGTAGCTTGTCGAAACTTTGAACCTGCGAGGCCATCTCCTCCCCGTAATGGTGTCTGATGCGAATTTTAAAATTTTCCCAGCGAATTAAGTGTTCAACCAAATTTCGGACTTGTAGCCGCTTGTCATTGAATTCAGAAGAATTGTATGAGTTACATCTAAATCAGTCTCCCGTATCATGGGATTGGAGTGACTTTGACTAAGTTCGATTGGAAGCAAGTTTTCGGCAAATGTCAAAATTTTGTCATGTGTTACCCCAGCACTCGTCGCCACCAGACGAAACTGCACGACGTTCTGTTGTCAATAACACGTAGAAAAATTTGGACGATGCGACGCTGTCTGTATTAAGCAAGGGACTCAATTTTGTATCTACATCTAGAGCACCGCCTTGAATTAGTTTTGTGAGTCGTGCTGGAGACGCCGTACGACGCCTACCTTCTGATACTACAGAAGAAATACATCTACATCTACATGGATACTCTGCAAATCAAATTTAAGTGCCTGGCAGAGGGTTCATCGAAAGAAGGGTAACTTGCAGTGCTCTTTTGAAAGTTCCTCCTCAACGTAGTAACTTAACCTACGCAGAAAGAGCTGCTCTATGAAATCTACGAGAGGACACCGATGTTGTAGTACTGCACTGTGACAAGGTTAATGCAACTGTTTTGTTATCTCGTAGGGTGTATGATGTTAAATATACGGTCCGCTAAGCGACTCTACCTACAGGGGGACTGATAATGATCCTACAGGACGTGTGGAACGGAAAACTTATGCACTATTGCATTATTCCTCCTTACCTCAAGAGATCATTAAGAGGTTAAGACCACATGGTTGTGCACCACCAAGGTTGTATGGTCTCGCAAAATTTCATAGGAAATGTGTTCCATTACGTCCAACAGGACGAGAAGAGAATAGAAGCTTTCGAAATGTGGTGCTACAGAAGAATACTTAAGATTAGATGGGTAGATCATATAACTAATGATGAAGTATTGAATAGAATTGGGGAGAAGAGGAGTATGTGGCACAACTTGACAAAAAGGAGGGACCGGTTAGTAGAACATGTTCTGAGGCATCAAGGGATGACCAATTTAGTATTGGAGGGCAGCGTGGAGGGTAAAAATCGTAGAGGGAGACCAAGAGATGAATACACTAAGCAGATTCAGAAGGATGTAGGTTGCAGTAAGTACTGGGAGATGAAGAAGCTTGCGCAGGATAGGGTAGCATGGAGAGCTGCATCAATCCAGTCTCAGGACTGGAGACCACAACAACAACAACAACGTCCAACAGTGATCATCATTTTAGCGCCTATATATGATTTAGCCAAACATCTCACTTCTTTGCTGAGACCTTTGGTGGGAACTCAGCTGACTTTATCAGTAGACTGGGGCTCTTTGTGTAAACAGTGTTGACCGGTTGGTTGTTGGTTAGCTCTGATGTGGTGTCACTTTTTACAGAGGCTACTCTCCCAGATTCTGTCGCACAATTTAGCAAGAAGCTACAGGCGGACATCACTGCTTCGTTTCGGCGTCTTCTGTCAACGAAGAATATTTTGAAAAGACTGACGGCATCGCAATGGGCAGCCCTCTACCTTCCTTGGTGACCAACCATTTTATGGAGGATTTCGAGGAGAGAGCGCTTGAATCAGCTGCCCTTAAATCAACTGTATTTTGGAGGTATGTGGACGATATTTTCATAGTGCGCCTCATGGAGAAGATAAATTGTTGGAGATTCTTCATCACCTCAGCTCCATTCATAACAACATCCGGTTCACCATGGGAATAGAGAAAGATGGTTATCTGCCTTTCTTGGACGTCTTGGCAGGGCAGAGAATGATGGCTCTCTTGGTCATTCAGATTATCGTAAACCCACTCATACTGATTTTTAATTGCAAGCGTCAAACTGCCACGACCGATCGCAGATTATGTGCGTGCTTAAAAGTGTCGTATACGGAAAGCACACTATCTCAGATCTAGATAGTTTCCTAAAGAGCTCGCTCACCTAAAGAGAGAGTTAAGAAATGGCCGGCCGCTGTGACCGAGCGGTTCTAGGCACTTCAGTCTGGAACCGCGCGACCGCTACGGTCGCAGGTTCGAATCCGGACTCGGGCATAGATGTTTGTGATGTCCTTTCGTTAGTTAGGTTTAAGTAGTTCTAAGTTCTAGGGGACTGATGACCTCAGATGTTCCCATAGTGCTCAGAGCCATTTGAACCATTTTTAGAGTTAAGAAAAACTGGGTATTCTACCCAGCAGATTGACAGGACACTGTCAGCTAAGGTCAGGAAACAGCAAGTGGATAAAGAGTAGAACACGCCGGCAAAATCTTAGCATTTCTTTCTTTTGTGAGCAACATTTCCTTTAAAATAGCAGGAATCCTACGTAAATCTTGAGTGAAAGTGTTTTTCCGTCCACCATCTACGATTGTAGACCTTTCGGTACTGATGAGGAACGGCTTGTTATTGCGGATGGCCGAAATTTCAAATATACTTTGTCAGTGTGGTATGGCGTACGTAGGGCAGACCACAGCACTGTGAAAGAGTGATGCACTGAGCATCAACGGTACACTCACTTTTCACATACAAGTAGGTCCGCTGTTGCCGAACACCGTATTTCCACTGGACATTCAATGGAGTGTGATAGAACTATGATTCTGACCACAGCAACATCTTTTTGGGACTCCATTGTTAAAGAATCTGTGGAAATGCACCTCACGGAAAATCTGATGAACCGTGATAGGAGCTACCATTTGGACAGTGCTTGGAACTCCTCACTAACATTACTAACAAAACGATGACAAACAAAAGATTATCGCTTACTACACTTCCGATATCCATGTGTGAGGCATGACGTTTTGATTTATTAGTGCTTCACTAGTAACTCTGTTCGCAACACAGCTTTTAGAGAGTATCCACATACAGCACTCAATGTATTTGCAAAATTAAATCACTGTATGATAAATAGTTCAGGAGATATTACATAATAAACAATTAGACACATGAAAAACTAGCTTTTGCATAAGGTGACGTTCAGTGAACTTGTGCTTCAGGCATGTCGCTTAAAATTTATTACTGCTTTACTACTAACGTGACATTTTAATTTATTACTTCTTTACTGCTAACATGGCATTTTAATTCATTACTTATTTACTACTACACCTTTTCGACACAGACATTTCAGACAGTGCCTTCACATATCACTGAATGTACCTGCAGTATTATATGATTATACGACAAACAGTTTAGCAAAATTCTGGGACCGTCTTCTCACGTGTTGTTCAAGCGCAAAATGTTATGTGATTATTCGGCGCTCTGGTCTGTTTGTGAGCACCAAACTTTGTGACATGGTCTTCTGATAAATTCCAGGTCCCTCCGCTATGTCTCAAGACTGAGGGCATGTGACATTGTTGACAACGAAGCTCTTGGAGAACAGTGACGGTACGTGATTTCAACCTCACACTTCTTTCATCAGTTATCATCATTATCAGCCACATCATGGTCATCATCGTTAAGAACAACAATAGCACAAAAACAATAGAAACTCTATTCTACACTGTAAAAATCGCGGCCATTTACCAGAGACAGTTACAGTTAAGACTACTGAGGAGTCGGAGGACCAAGTGACGTCAACTGTAAGGTTTGCACCAAATCTTGCAGTATATCAGGAAATAACAAAAATAATTAAATTTGAGTTTTTATAGAGTTTTGAACTCTCCTCTGATTGAGCCCCTTGAAGTGTTCACTAATTGCTGCCTGTAAGTTATTGAATGGTACAGCGGTGATGAGCATTATCTAGATGTATCAGCATACTAAATTTCTAATGCCCTTGGTGGGTGATGACGAAACCAAGAAAATTCTGTCAAACTCGCACATGTGTGGAGAAATGCAGGGTACACACTGTGCTGTCTTAAAATAAATTTTTACCAATTTCGATCATGGATCATCGTCACAGTGCTAGAACAAAAATGGAAACAAAGTGAAAAATGTGAATGTACATTTTCATGAGAACTGTTAGGCGAAAAATTAAATGTACTTACGAGAAATATCGATTGTGACCACTTCATATAGCATACATGCTATTTAACCAGGAAAATATACGTCAATGCTGACATGAAAAAGTAATAACATGATGCTTAACGCCGTAAAACAGGCTTAACCAAGCAGGAAACACCGGTGAAAAAGTACAAACATGTAAGAGCAGTAGTGCACAGCGCCATTGCTCAGGCACAAGACCTAGCAGGTTAACACACAAGAGTTGGTCAAAGAAGTACCAACCAGCGTCAAAGATCAAGGGTCGAAGAACAAGTTATAAAGTATGTGTATACTACAGCACAGTCACAGAGAGACACAGATGCACTGAAAATACTGTAGAAGAAATACAATAAAAAAGACACAATTGAATAATATTTTTTTAATTTCTCTTGAAAGAACACAGTCACGCATTAGGGAACATTTCAGAGGAGATAAAGGCAGTAACACGAACCTGTTAGAAGAGACTGAAATTCTGGAAACTTGATTGAACGTCCTGATAAACTTCTTAATGTATAAACCGATCTAAAAAATAAAAATTACTTAAATAACTCACTTGGCGTATTCATAAGTATACTTATGACTGGGAAGAATAAGACAGTGACACAAATAGAGTTTTATTATTAATTTACATCATCCACCCTCTTTCCCTCCAACACAAACATTTTTGATCAATACAGTTCTGATGATATATCTTTACATAAATAGCTAGTAAGATGTGGTTAGTATATGCAGTATCCCATATTAATGATAAGTGTTTTATTATTGTGACCCAATGTTTACATACGGTGTGATAAAATTAGAATGATTTTACACAGATGTACAATGGTTATAAGTTACCTAATGTGGTTAAATCGTAATTCCTAGGTATGTACTTAACTTCTGATACCTTAGGCATCCCCTCCCAATGTTCTAAAATTTTTAACTTTAAATTTACATGTCAAATAATTTTTGTCACATCATCATTGTTAGATGTTAATACGTGCTGCTACCAAGATATTATTTGGACACTTAGCCACATTGTAACTTCCATTGGTATCCACATAATGAAATAAGAGAGAATTTGTTCACAACATATTCAGGCTGAGATACTGCAGTAAATTAAATATATATCTTTCCTGTGATTAGGGACTTAACATTAGGATGGTTCTGCATGCCTGTTGCAAATGGTTAACAATATATACAACATTGGTTTTGCCATGGGTACAATTAATTTATGTTACTCATTCCTTTACCCTCTCCCTTTGTTTTTAAACTTTTACGTTTCTGTGATATAGAAATGTTTTTAGCTACTTTTAATACGTATCTCACACTCTCATTAGGGTCTTTAAACTACAATTGGTCCTTAAAAATGGTGCAAATGTTAAATAATAGATATATATACCATGCGATAGGCTACAGAGGCAGAGCATATATTACTCACATCTCTACCCCTCCTCCATTCTCTTTTTCAACTTTTAAACTCTTATACTTTCATGATATAGGAATAATTTTACAGCTGGGGTCATTTCGATACGACAACAGATATGTACATATTTTCTGATAGTTAAATTCACTGTTAGTTTTTCATACTGGTGCTGTTGGATAATGTAATGTATACTAGGTACATACCAGATTCAGATTACTGGTAAATTAATTCGGTAAATGCAGTTTGTGATTGATAGTAGGGCCACACATGTTATAATAATATGAATAATTACAGTTTCTGTCTGACACCATTAGAAGTGATTTTAGCCTTTGTGTCTCAGTTGGTTATACTATGTTTATTCTTGAACTTCTGATATGGAGTGGGCACAGGAATTGTTTTGGCTGTTGTTTAGTTTTCATGCGCTTTATTTTTAGTAGTAATGTCTCTTATAATGTTTCAACATGACATGTCAGTGTATACTTTTTATTATGGTGTAGTTCTCACCAAATTGTTTGTTTGTTGTTATGTGACACTGTAATATCACTGAATGTTTCATTAGTATCATGTAATTATTATATTACGTAATATTGTAGGCAGTATGTAGTTCCTTATTTGGTTCCACTATTTGTATCCTCGAACCCCTGATATGGATTCGACATTTGAGTTTTTTTTTTTCTGCTGCCAATGTGAATAACTCCTGGTAGTTGGATTGTCTCATATAATTGTTCAGTATTACATGTCCATGTATATTTTCATATGTTGTAGTTCTTAGCAAATGGTCAGTTTGTTTTTATCATGTGACATCATAATACCATGCGACATTGTAATAGCATCATGTGACTGTTGCATTACATAATAATGCAAATGCCTACGCATATTTTTCATTTCTGGTGGTTTTCGATAAATGGTTGGTTGGTTTTTATCATGTAACCGTTATATTACATAAAACTGTACCGGAAGAAAGGAGAAGGAAGTAAACAAAAATAAATAAATAAAAATAAATAATTCAAATATAAACCAGAAATAGAAAAAAGAAATATTCATCTACAATTATATCTTGTCTTACCGTATTTCTTTCATTGTAATATGAGTGCATGTGTAGCTCTCTGTGACTGTAATATGGTGTACTCGTGTTTTGTAACTTATTCTTTGACCCTTGATCTTTGACGTTGGCTAGTAACTTCTTTGATCATCTCTTGCATGTTAGCCCACTGGGTCTGGTGCCTGGGCAGTGATGCTGTGCACTGCTGTTCTTACATGTTTTCATGATTTTAGTGGCATTTCTGCTTGGTTAGGCCTGTATTACGTCGTTACGTTTTCAGGTCATCAATAGCGCATATTTTCCTGTTTAAATACTATGTATGCCATGTGAAGTTTTCACAATAAGAATTTTTCGTAAGAACACTTAATTTTTCGGACTAAAAATTCTCATGAAAATGTAATTTAATTTGATATTAACTGTTTTCACTTTGTTTAAATTTTTGTGCTAGCATTACGAAGATGAGCCATGATGGAAACTGGTAGTGAATAAATTTATTGTAAGACAGCACACTGTGTATCATGCGTTTCTCCAAGTATATCGATGCTGATGACAGTTTCTTGAAAAAAATTTTCACACAGGTTTGCTTTTTAGTGGTAAATTAAATGTCGGTGACTACAATAATAGATGTTATAATAATCAGTCCATAGAATGGGTACAACCTAGTCTCTCTCCTTTGTAGCTACTGCTTCCCTCTCATATCCTTCGTATCCCTAACAGTAGTCAGTTTTCTGTATAAAATGTATATAATGTTTCATTCCCCGTATTTTGAACAATGCGACCTTCGGAATTTAAAGAGTGTATTCCAGTAAATATCGTTAAAAGCTTCCTCTAAAGCCACAAATGCCTCGTGTGTTCCTACATATCTCCAGAAACCAAACAGATCTTCCTCGTGGTCAGCTTATACCAAATTTTTCATGCTTCTATAAATAATTCGTTTCAGTATTCGCTGACTTACTAAACACATGGCTCGGTAATAATCACATTTGTCAGTACTTGCCTTCTTTAGATTTGGAAACAAGTAAAGTTACCGAATTTCAGTATCTGAAAAATTATATGTTTATAATTGCTTAAAGCTAGCTATTCGTTATTACGTTACCTGGTAGGCCATCATAAACTTTGTAATGCACCAGTATTTCGGATGCTGAAACAAAGCAAGCACATAAATTAAGAAACATTGATTAAAACAACTACGTCTCTATGTTACGGCTGTTGGCAATTGCTGATCAGACCGGATACGCACTTCCATAAATATATCTCCGGAAAGGTGACGCCACAATTATCTCCAATTAACTGTTATCTATTGAAAACAGATATAATATAATTTAATCTGTTTTGAGATTATACCGTATTCTCTTCTCCAACTAACTCCCTATTCACGAAATAACATGGGGTACGGTTGTAATATGTTCACTAAGAGGTGCTTTGGCAATACGGCGACAAGTGACGAATCAATACGGACATTCCACGATTTCGAACTCAGGCCCCGGGCCCAGCGTAATACTTACCGAGTGTGATTTCCTGCCGTCAGTGGTATAAGACATCAACATTGGGTGCAGTGACCTCAGATCACTCGTCAGGATGGACAGCGTCTCCCTCACCTGTTGATCTGCTCTCCAGAAATGTTTCCTGGTCTAATGTCCTCTGGAGACACCAACTTATCGTGGTGGCGGTATCTGTATCGAAGTTCTCCGTCATAGACCGTGTCATGCGTGTTCAATCGTATTTAAGTCGGAGAAACGAGCTGACTTTTCTTGACGCATAATCACGTGATATCCTTAACAGCATGCGCGCGACGGCATGCGCTATCTAATATGTTTCAAAACGTCGCTCATAAAAGCGCACTTCTTATCCCATTAGTTCCGCGGAAGTTAACGCCTCGTGCCATTACGCATGTCCCATCATCCTATTTCTTGTCTACCTATTGTTTTTCACATACTACGTATTTATTTCCTCGGCCGTTCTGCCAAAAACCTGCTCTTTCCTAATCGAATCATTTCACTTAATTTTCAGTTTCTATTCTGTCACTTTTAGGTTTTCCGACCTTCTAGGATTCACTTACGTACATTGTTGAACTCCACACGTAAACTGTGACAAATTCCATACTCAAGTTAAGACTTACGTATAATACCAATAGACTCGTGTAGCAAGGTAGCGTTTATCAATATATTACCAAAAAGGCTGCAACGTTAAATGGACTGACCGTTTCCCAAAATGTGCCCGTATTTTATTTGTATTTTTATGTGTAATGGATTTTCTCCTCAGAGTCGTAGGCACTGGCGGCTCTTAGATATACGGTCTGGGTGTTCACAAATTTTTAAATTCAGGTGAATATAAGACTGCGAAATTAACAGCATCTGCTGTATAACAGTTATGCTCATCAATACATTTATACAACTTCAGCCGCTGTCAATAATAATAATAATAATAATAATAATAATACGCATAACTTGTCTGGAAAAAGGAAGAATTGTTTTGTGGAATTTTGTTGTTTTGTACATAATTAAGCACAGTTTATGGCAAGAACGAAATTATGTTTAAGCTTTCGCTACTCTCCGTTTCGCATTTTTGTGTAAATGGAAGTATTCGTGCTTTTTTATTTTTTCGAACAAATGTGCAAGATCTCTGATTCATGTATTAGTTAACGAATTAACTTCTGGGTTGAAAATCAGACATTATTACGTTGCACCCACATGACGACTTACGCTTATACACTTCTTTGTTAAATGTTCGCTTGCAGTCACGCTTATCTGATTTCTTCACTTTCTCAGTCAACGAATCTGATCTGGAATGCCCTAGTTTCCTTGAGGCTAACTTTTCCTGGTGATTTTCTTTTATGTTAGCGCTTAATTTCAGCAGAATTCATGTTGACACTCCACAGGAAAGCCGATTCCAGCACAGCAGACAACCAGATCCAAACAGAAACTGCCGTTTGTTGAAACTGTGGTGTCACCGCCAGACACCACACTTGCTAGGTGGTAGCTTAAATCGGCCGCGGTCCATTTAGTACATGTCGGACCCGCGTGTCGCCACTGTGAGATCGCAGACCGAGCGCCACCACAAGGCAGGTCTCGAGATATGGGATAGCTCTCGCCCCAGTTGTACGACGACTTTGCTAGCGACTACACTGACGAAGCCTTCTCTCATTTGCCGAGAGACAGTTAGAATAGCCTTCAGCTAAGTCCATGGCTACGACCTAGCAAGGCGCCATTAGCCGTATCTGAAGAGAGTCTTATTTGTATTATCAACAGCGATGTACCACAACATGGAATAAAGTTAAGTATTTGAGGAGCTGCATACTTTTCTTATTAGAATTCACTACTTATCCTTTTCCAGAATTCACGCCCGTCTGCGTTAGATAGCGTGCATTTAGGCCGCCTCTATCTACAAGGTGTTGGCACATTTACCAACACATCAGAAACGATTAAATTGAAGTAGTACTATCTACCAGCAAGGTCACTTGACTAGAATATAAATGACGCGCTGAGATCCATAAAGGCCAAAAGCATTCCGTCCTCGCCCCCCCCCCCCCTATTTAAGTGAGTATCAAAGAAACCTGTGAAATAATTTTTCGTAAATGTTCGAATACATGTACAATGTTGGCCTAGAGTACAGATAAACCATAAAATCAACAGATGTCATAAGCACGAATAAATACTACAGTTTCACAACCGACGATGATATGCTTTATGGTTCTCAGTGCCTCAAATGGAATACTCTATGACAAAACACAATACTTCATAAACCATGTCTCATTCAGAATACCACAAAATAGTTTTTTCTCTTAGTATATCTATAACATAAACTGATGTCCGATCGAATTTGAGGAAAGAGGGTGGTCCATTGATAGTGACCGGGCCAAATATCTCACGAAATAAGCGTCAAACGAAAAAACTGCAATGAACAAAACTTGTCTGGCTTGAAGGGGGAAACCAATGGCGCTATGGTTGGCCCGGTAGATGGCGCTCCCATAGGTCAAATGGATATCAAATGCTTTTTTTAACTAGGAACCATCATTTTTATTACATATTCGTGTAGTACGTAAAGAAATATGAGTGTTTTAGTTGGACCACTTTTTTCGCTTTGTGATGGCTCTGAGCACTATGGGGCTCAACATCTGAGGTCATCAGTCCCCTAGAACTTAGAACTACTTAAACCTAACTAACCTAAGGACATCACACACATCCATGCCCGAGGCAGGATTCGAACCTGCGACCGTAGCAGTCGCGCGGTTCCAGACTGAAGCGCCTAGAACCGCTCGGCCACACCGGGCGGCCGCTTTGTGATAGATGGCGGTGTCAACAAAATATTTTCGCATTCGGAGGAGAAAGTTTGTGATTGGAATTTCGTGAGAAGATTCCGTCACCACGAAAAACGCTTTTGTTTTAATGATGTCCAGCCCAAATCCTGCATCATTTCAGTGACAATCTCTCCTATATTTTCCGATAACACAAAACGTGCTGCCCTTCTTTGAACTTTTTCGATGTACTCCGTCAATCCTATCGGGTAAGGATCCCACCCCGCGCAGCAGTATTCCAAAAGAGGACAGACAAGAGTAGTGTAGGCAGTCTCCTAGATGTGTTACATTTTCTAAGTGTCCTGCCAATAACACGCCGTCTTTGGTTAGCCTTCCTCACAATATTTTCTAGGTGTTCCTTCCAATTTAAGTTGTTCGTAGTGGTAATTCCTAGGTATTTAGTTGAATTTACAACCTTTAGATTTGAATGATTTATTTTGTAACTGAAGTTTAACGAATTTCTTTTAGCACTCATGTGCATGACATCACACTTTAGTTGCCTATTTTCGCACCATTCAGATATCCTTTCTAACAGTAATTAGTTTTGATGTTCTGATGACTTTATTAGTTGATACACTACAGCGTCATCTGCAAACAACCTAAGACGGCTGCTCAGATTGTCTCCCAAATCCTTTATACAGATAAGGAACAGCAAAAGACCTATAACACTTCCTTGGGGAACGCCAGAAATCACTTCTGTTTTACTCGATGACTTTCCGTCAATCACTACGAACTGTAGCCGGCCGTCGTGGACGAGCGGTTCTAGGCGCTTCAGTCTGGAACCGCGTGACCGCTACGGTCGCAGGTTCGAATCCTGCCTCAGGCATGGATGTGTGTGATGTCCTTAGGTTAGTTAGGTCTAAGTAGTTCCACGTTCCAGGGGACTAATGACCTCAGATGTTTAGTCTCATAGTGCTCAGAGCCAACTACGAACTGTGAACTCTCTGAACGGAAATAACAAATCCAGTCACATAACTGAGACGTCATTCCATAAGCACGCAGATTAACTACAAGCTGCTTGTGTGATACAGTGTCAAAAGCCTTCCGGAAATCCAGAAATACGGAATCAATCTGAAATTCCTTGTCAATAGCACTCAACACTTCATGCGAATAAAGAGCTAGTTGTGTTTCACAAGAACTATGTTTTCTAAATCCATGTTGACTGTCTGTCAGTAGACCGTTTTCTTAGAAGTAATTCATAGTTTTCGAACACAATATATGTTCCAAAATCCTGCTGCATATCGACGTTAATGATACGGGCCTGTAATTTAGTGGATTACTTCTACTACATTTCTTCAATATTGGTGTGACCTGTGCTACTTTCCAGTCTTTGGTTGTTAAGTATGGAGCTAATGCATCAGCATACTCTGAAAGGAATCTAATTGATATACAGACTGGACCAGACGACTTGCTTTTATTAAGTAATATAAGTTGCTTCACTACTCCGAGGATATTTACTTCTACGTTACTCATGTTGGCAGCTGTTCTTGATCTGAATTTTGGAATATTTACTTCGTCTTCTTTTGTAAAGGCGTTTCGGAAGGCTGTGTTTAGTAACTCTGCTTTGGCAGCACTGTCTTCGATAATATCTCCATTGCTATCACATAGAGAATGCATTGGTCGTCTCTTGCCGCTAACATACTTCACATACGACCAGAATCTCTTTGGTTTTTCTGCTAGGTTTCGAGACGAAATTTCGTTTTGGAAACTATTATAAGCATCTCGCATTGAAGTCCGGGCTGAATTTAGAGCTTCTGTAAAAGATCGTCAATCTTGGGAATTTTGTGTCTGTTTAAATTTGGCATGTTTGATTCGTTGTAATGTTGGGTCCGTTCTCAAACCATACTATGGGAACATAATTACAGCAGCTGTTACGATAGTAATACCAGTACAGCATGAGAGTGATAATAATTCATATTGCAACAAGATACACACGGAGTGACGTACGTCTTCATAAGTGATTGAATAAAGTTATGTATGTGTGTGTAGAACAAATGTAGCAAATAATTCAAAGGGGAATAAACATACTTTAGCATGCAGCAGACAAGTTACAATGAGCAGTGCGAAGAGAACTGCCGCTAGATACCACCACTCGTACCAGTTAATTGACCATAGGTCTCTTGTAACAGTGTGCACAGAAGATAAAATCTTTTATTATTTATTAAACAGTTCTAATACTGTAATCTAATCATTACAAATTATGTGATAATAATTAGGACATTTCAATCATTTCTTGGTGGTAACCAATCCAGGTTCAATGAAAATACACTCCTGGAAATTGAAATGAGAACACCGTGAATTCATTGTCCCAGGAAGGGGAAACTTTATTGACACATTCCTGGGGTCAGATACAACACATGATCACACTGACAGAACCACAGGCACATAGACACAGGCAACAGAGCATGCACAATGTCGGCACTAGTGCAGTGTATATCCACCTTTCGCAGCAATGCAGGCTGCTATTCTCCCATGGAGACGATCGTAGAGATGGTGGATGTAGTCCTGTGGAACGGCTTGCCATGCCATTTCCACCTGGCGCCTCAGTTGGACCAGCGTTCGTGCTGGACGTGCAGACCGCGTGAGACGACGCTTCATCCAGTCCCAAACATGCTCAATGGGGGACAGATCCGGAGATCTTGCTGGCCAGGGTAGTTGACTTACACCTTCTAGAGCACGTTGGGTGGCACGGGATACATGCGGACGTGCATTGTCCTGTTGGAACAGCAAGTTCCCTTGCCGGTCTAGGAATGGTAGAACGATGGGTTCGATGACGGTTTGGATCTACCGCGCACTATTCAGTGTCCCCTCGACGATCACCAGTGGTGTACGGCCAGTGTAGGAGATCGCTCCCCACACCATGATGCCGGGTGTTGGCCCTGTGTGCCTCGGTCGTATGCAGTCCTGATTGTGGCGCTCACCTACACGGCGCCAAACACGCATACGACCATCATTGGCACCAAGGCAGAAGCGACTCTCATCGCTGAAGACGACATGTCTCCATTCGTCCCTCCATTCACGCCTGTCGCGACACCACTGGAGGCGGGCTGCACGATGTTGGGGCGTGAGCGGAAGACGGCCTAACGGTGTGCGGGACCGTAGCCCGGCTTCATGGAGACGGTTGCGAATGGTCCTCGCCGATACCCCAGGAACAACAGTGTCCCTAATTTGCTGGGAAGTGGCGGTGCGGTCCCCTACGGCACTGCGTAGGATCCTACGGTCTTGGCGTGCATCCGCGCGTCGCTGCGGTCCGGTCCCATGTCGACGGGCACGTGCACCTTCCGCTGACCACTGGCGACAACATCGATGTACTGTGGAGACCTCACGCCCCACGTGTTGAGCAATTCGGCGGTACGTCCACCCGGCCTCCCGCATGCCCACTATACGCCCTCGCTCAAAGTCCGTCAACTGCACATACGGTTCACGTCCACGCTGTCGCGGCATGCTACCAGTGTTAAAGACTGCGATGGAGCTCCGTATGCCACGGCAAACTGGCTGACACTGACGGCGGCGGTGCACAAATGCTGCGCAGCTAGCGCCATTCGACGGCCAACACCGCGGTTCCTGGTGTGTCCGCTGTGCCGTGCGTGTGATCATTGCTTGTACAGCCCTCTCGCAGTGTCCGGAGCAAGTATGGTGGGTCTGACACACCGGTGTCAATGTGTTCTTTTTTCCATTTCCAGGAGTGTAATAACAGACTGTACAAAATATAGCGACTCATGTGGCGCGATACAAGTATATGCTCAGGTTACACCATAAACCACCAGCAGGCGAAACAAATATTCAAAATATGTAATATATTAAATCAAACGTTACAAAATAGCAAACTGCTCTGAAAACATAACGCCAGACGTGGCGTAATTCGAACAACATATCCAGGTTGCGACACAGATCGCTCACGGGTGAAACAAATTTCAGATATGGAATCAAATTAAAAAATGAGAATTAATAAAATAAGTAAGCGACTTCAAAATTTTTACACAGAGCTTATGATGTTATCAATGGTGTACCACGCAGCCATGATAACAATTGTAAGATTTATTCCACATTAAAGCCAACACATTTCTCGTCATCGCATAAAAATGTTTTTCACTAAACTAAAATGATAAAAAGTATTTGCCTACTAAGAATCAAACCACTATATTTACCACAAGGCGGTCTATAATAAAACACAATAAAAAGTTAACCATAACTATTCTTCTCTCACGTCAAACCAATGTCCATTAAGGTAACGGAGTTCATAAAAAATTGTACCCCCACGTACGGCACGATTTGCAGACTACATACTACAGTCATAGATTTTATTTGATCAAACAATTTATTAAAACACAAACCAATCACAGTATTAATACAATTTTATAGAATATCTCGTAGTATTCAATACAATTACAAGACGTCACAGGCGACTTAAACCGTTCATAATAATGCTTACGCAAACACGTCTACGACGTCAGATGATTTAAATATCGTTATGTAGTACGATAAATATGTAGACCTATTACACATGTATAAATGCCGAGGTCACCTATAAAGTACCCGAACAGGCTTCGTATCAACATCGCAGATGAAAATCACAACTGAAATTACGTGATGCTAACCTCTAACTCTAATTACAGAGAATGTCAAATTAAACACTTTTCAGCCGTGACTGTTAGCCAGTGGCTGAAGCTTCCCAGGAGATTAAGACCCTTTGTCGGCGATAAATCGGTCTCTGCAATCAACATACCTCCTCTAGCAGGAAAAGTGGTTTCTGATAGCATAAGGCGGAGAAAATTCTTTGGTAGACGTTGCGTAATACATTATCGAGAACTTTGGTCGACATCATTTCTGGTATTCATTCCTTTGACTGGTAACTGGATCGTATACGCATGACTAGTTTTTGAACTGCGGATCATTATCTTTTGTTTTACCTTATTTTTTTGCCATTTCCTTTGCCCATTGCCATTAAAAGCTTGGCTCATAATTACAAAACACTGTTCGTAAATGGATTCCGTATAAGGGCCGTCTTAATTATTTCAGGAAAGTTTTACAAGAGAATTGTATTCGTTTTGCCGTTAATGGCAACGGTACACTGTCTTCTTACAACATAATGCGTAGTAAAATTTAGTAATACGCATTTCAGTTCGAAACGGGGAAAATTGTCAGTCAGTTTTAGGACGTAAAGGTGTGATACTCTAGTAAGAATTTCGGAGGATTTTGCGGTCTCTAAGTTAGATCCCCTCGATCACTACGCACAGACAGCCACCTCTCTCGATTTTTCTCGGAAAATTTGTGAGCAGCAGTAGACTGAGCTACCGTGCTTCCTTATTATAGGAACTGTTGCTCTCTTCTCTTCCCTCCATTTGTTTATTTAAATGAAGACCTAATGTCTGTGGTGGTAAGAGAGGTTGCTACAGCCAACGTTGTTGAATGCTGCAGACGATCTGCAAGGCAATGTTGTTAGGTTTACCCACAAAGGTTCGTAATTACGGTATAGACTGATGTGATGACTTCTGCATCACGTATGCGCAGAGATCTGTCTGTTCTTCGTTCTTTAGTTCATAAAAAGCAGGATTATGACAACAGATTTTCTAATCCACAAATCTCGTCGATACGGTTACCTCGTGGTCGTTGGTTGTATTGGGTTGCAGGTCCACGGATCCATTTTATGATTAAGATGGTCTTAACTTTATAACTAACAAACAAAAACTTTGAGTAATGTTTATTTATTATTGTTCCATGCAAAAACAACGGCGTATGGCACCTGGTGTACTCAGTGTTGCCAACATATTACTTAATAACCTGAAAAATCAGAACCATAGGCCTAACAAAGTGAAAGCACTCCAATATTGTTCACACAACTTACAGCCTCTCGATGACTTTGCTTCTTTTATTATGGTGCATTGTAGCCTAAACTCTATGGCATCAAACGGGCCCTACTTCACAACTACGACGTGTCTTATCAATCAAATTAAGATTCATACAGTTTTAAATCATGTTGGTGCCCTGTTATATTGTTAACTTATTAAATCCAAATGGCATTCGAAGTCTATCACAGATTATCTGTTCTGTTCGCATGTTCATCGTGTTTATTATGTGTTGACTGAACTGGGTTTGAAAGCGGGTGGAACGTGTGAGGAAATGGGCGAGTCGTGGCGCCCTGAAAATATTCAAGTTCGGAGGGAGCAGGGTCCGCACGGGACGCAGGCCGTACACGTGGTGCCGGACGTTGGCCGAGGCAAGAGGGGTGCAGCGGCCGCGGGGTGGGAATTCCATGTTGACTCTGTGACGAGGACGGTGCTTTGTATCGGTGAAGGCGATTTCTATGCCGGGAGTGCCAAAGATGGTGGACTTTGTGAAACCTTAATGGCAGACATTTCACAGTTCACATGGAAATTAACAGTAGCCAGAGGAATCATGACACTTCAAAAAGGAACATGTATATTACCATTATTTGCACGACGATTCTGATGGTGTAATCAGATTTTCAATACCTTTATTTGTTTAAAGTTTAGTATCTGACTGTAAATTAGACAAGTAACACCCAACAAAGAATTTCCAAAATGTAAAAGCTTCATCCGACATCGTGGATCGACGTGTCTTTAGAAAGCTATTAGTGTAAATCTAATTCGTATAAATTACAGGCATGTAACTTGAATAGTAAATGAGTTATAGGAGGTCAGATTGGCCGATTACTATCGATCGCGTCAGGCCGTAAGTACCCCACAGTTACACGAGAAAACGGTAGCATCATGCTTAAAAATATATTTATTCGTCTCTGTCTTTGTTTATATGCGATATATATTATTCATGAAGAAATTGGTTAAATATTTACTGTGTTTTAGAAAGCATTGAGACATTAGGCTACTGGCCTACCTTTTGATTTATTCCTTTGATATATGTTTATTTAATTTGTTTATGTATCTAATAATGTGTGTTAGAGCGTGTTTATGGTCCAGCTGTAGAAATATTTATTTAATTTCAAGTTATTTAAATGTAAATCCAGTATTTAGACTGTGTTTCATTATGTTTGTGAATGTGCATTCGCTTGAAGATATGGCGGGAGCACTCTAGCCATCATAGCGCTCGTGAATGGGGAGACTGGATGGAAGTGGGAGGAGAGCATGATGCGAATATAATGTTGTTAGTATTTTATGCTTTCTGTGTTTTTGAATTATCTAAACACTAAAGATCTAGTTCTTGAGGATACAAAATACTCAAAACCACGCACGTGTACACACACGCACGCACACACACACACACACACACACACACACACACACACACACACACGTGCGCGCGCGCGCACACACACACACACACACACAACTTCTCTGTTCTTTAGCACTACCTTCGAGAGAATGTCTTGTTTTGCATCTGTGGACATTAAACGGATGTACCTTGGTCGTATAGGAGAACAGCATTATAGCAGTCATACCCGTATAGCGCAGGCAGTAACTGGTCGGCGGGCGAGTGATTGAAAATGCAGCCAATGTTTTGTCGGGTTGCCAACGTTCTCTGCAGTGCATTCTCCGACAGCTGACGGTGCTTCGCTTCAACGGCGAGTGCGATTAATGTCATGAAACATTACCCGGAGTATAACACTTCCACCAACAACCTGTGTTGTTCCGGCGATAGTTTGCAGACTGATAGTTCATCTCAGTGTCTCGCTGGGTCGCTGGGAACGTAACCACCAATCTCATCGATAACACACAAGATGGGACTTACCATAGATGTCAAGCCCACGATTATACGTGGGGCAACAATTCGGCTACTGCTGTTTTAATTGAAGTCTTATGCGCTGTTAGAAGCTCTGCTGTAAGTGCAGAAACAAACCGTTCTATTCAGAGACACACATGCTACAGGCTTAGCTACACAGTACAGTGAAGCACATATGTGTTAGCATTTATAGTTTAGCTCGACTGAATCGGATCCGTCAGCATCTGGTTCGCCCTGGTTCACGTATCTACATCTACATCTACATGGATACTCTGCAGATCACATTTAAGTGCCTGGCAGAGGGTTCAACGGACCACCGTCACAATAATTCTGAAATATTTCAGTCTTGTACAGCGCGCGGAAGAAACGAACTCTTATACAATTCCGTGCGAGCTCTTATTTCCCTTACTTTATTGTGATGATTGTTTCTCCCAATGTACGTCAGCGTCTACAAAATATTTTTGCATTCAGAGGAGAAAGTTGCAGATTGAAATTTCGTGAGAAGATTCCGCCGCGTAATTGTAATAACTGGGTATTTAGTTGAACTTACGGCCTTTAGATTTGACTGTTTTATCGTATAAACGGAGTTTAACGGATTCCTTTTAACACTCACGTGGATGACCTCACACTTTTCGTTGTTTAGGGTCAACTGCCAATTTTTGCACCATACAGATACCTTTTCCAATTCGTTTTGAAATTTGCTTTAATCATCTCATAACTTTTACTAGTCTATAGACGATAACATCGACTGCAAACCACCCAAGACGGCTGCTCAGATTGTCATCTAAATTGTTTATATAGATAAGGAACAGAAAGGGCCTATAGCACTACCTTGGCGAACGCCAGGAATCAGTAAATCAGTTCGTTTTTACTCGATGACTTTCCGTTAATTACTACGAGCTGTGACCTCTCTGACAGGAAATCACGACTCCAGTCACATAACTGAGACGATATTCCATAAGCACGCAATTTCACTACAAACTGCTTGTGTTGGACAGTGTCAAAAGCCTTTTGGAAATCCTGAAATACGGAATCAATTTGAAATCCCTTGTCAATAGCACTCAACACTTCATGTGAGTAAGGGGCTAGTTGTGTTACACAAGAACGATGTTCTCTAAATCCGTATTGACTGTGTATCAGTAGACCGTTCTCTTCGGGGTAATTCATAATGTTCGCACACTGTGTGTTCTTAGATTTCAAGACTTCTCGGTTTTCGTGATTGCTGGGGGCTAGTGCCAGTGATGCTTCCATACAGATCTCTTTTTCTTTTTTAAGTTGACCACATGTCCACTTTAGGTGCAGATCGTAGTCGCCGACTGATCAGAAGTACTGTTTCTCGATGTCAGTTTGGGTTAGATGATCGAACCCCGTACAGTGGGTGTAGTTCAGACGTGAAAGACTTCGGTCTTTCTTAGTAGGTAGTTGCCTCTCATGGAATTGTCAGTGGGGTAATTTCAGCCATGTTGGAGATCATATCGTGTGTGGCAATCGGCATTTTTGATGACTGCCGCGTCAACTTACTTTGCGCGAGCCGATTTTTATCAGACGGTACAGGCACACTGAGGTGACAGAAGCCGTGGGGTAGCGATATGCACATATACGGATGCTGGTAGTATCGCGTATACAAGGTATGTAAGGGCAGTGCATTGGGGCAGCTGTCATTTGCACTCGCGTGATTCATCTGAAATTGTTTCCGAGGTGATTAAGGTTTGAATGATTAGAATTAACAGACTCTGAACGCGGAATGGTAGTTTCGAAGCATGAGACATTCCATTTCGGAATTCGTTAGGAAATTCAGTTCCGAGATCCTCAACGGTGTGCCGAGAATACCATATTTCATGTATTACATCTTACCATGAACAACTCTGTGGCCAACGGCCTTCACTTTAGACCCAGAGCAGCGTTGATTCCGTAGAGTTGTCAGTGCTAACATACAAGGAACACTGAGAGAAATAAGAGCAAAACTTAATGTGGGACTTACGACTGACATATCCGTTAGGACAGTGCTATGAAATGGGCTATAGCAACAGACGACCGACGCGAGTGTCTTTGCTACCAGCACGAAATCGCCTGCAGCATCTCTCCTGGGCTCATGACCATATTGGTTGGACACTATCCGACTGGGAAACCGTGGTCTATTCAGATGAGTGCCAATTTCAGTTGGTAAGAGCTGGTGGCAAGGTTCGAGTGTGGCGCAGACCCGACGAAGCTATAGACCCATGTTGTCAACAAGGTGCTGTGCAATCTGGTCGTGGCACCATAATGATGTGGGTTGCGTTTACATGTAATGGACTATATCCTGTGGTCCAACTGAACGGATCATTGATCATTTGCAGCCATTCTCGACTTCGTGTTGTCACAAAAAGATGGAAATTTTATGTATGACAATGTGCCATGTCACCAGGCCACAATTGTTCGCGATTAGTTTGAAGAACATTCTGGACATCCGAACGAATGATTTAGCCACCCAGATTGCCCGATATGAATCCCATCGAACATTTATATCTAAGGCGCTGCAGTCATGGACTGTGCGGCTGGTCCCGGCGGAGGTTCGAGTCCTCCCCCAGGCATGGGTGTGTGTATTTGTCCTTAGTATAATTTAGGTTAAGTAGTGTGTAAGCTTAGGGACTGATGACCTTAGCAGTTAAGTCCCATAAGATTTCGCATATTGTTTTTTGAACACTTACGTGACATAAGCGACAGGTCTTTTCGTGCACAAAATCCTGCACCGGCAACACTTTCACTATTATGGACGGCTATAGGGGCAGCATGGCTCAATATTTCTGCAGGGGACTTCCAATGACATGTTGAGACAATAACACGCCGAGTTGGTGCACTACGCCAGGTAAACAGAGAAGAGGTCTGATACTATATTATGTGGTATCCCATGCCTTTTGTCACCCCATTATATGTTCACAGGTGGATCAGTAAACTGCGAATGCATCTATTTCTACCATGTATGTTTCAACGCCACAATTTCCATTGTTGATCTTCCTGAAGGATATTGTTCCTGTCACATGCACCTATTTGATGTTTGGTTGGTTGGTTGGTTTGGGGAAGGAGACCAGACAGCGTGGTCATCGGTCTCATCGGATTAGGGAAGGCTGGGGAAGGAAGTCGGCCGTGCCCTTTCAGAGGAACCATCCCGGCATTTGCCTGGAGTGATTTAGGGAAATCACGGAAAACCTAAATCAGGATGGCCGGACGCGGGATTGAACCGTCGTCCTTCCGAATGCGAGTCCAGTGTCTAACCACTGCGCCACCTCGCTCGGTGATGTTTGGTGCAGTGCTGCTTATACACAAACGGAAATGGAAAGAGCTACACTATGAAGCAGAAATACGATATCATTAGACTTTGCGAAGGTATTAACACATAATGGGCTTTAAATAATTAAAGTCCACTGCATTTCAAACTGGTGTTCATCATCAACATCAGTATGACATTTGACCACCATATGCATTAATATAGTCTTGTTTTCATCGTGACATGTAAACAAGCAGCATCTGAATGTTACCTTGAGGAATGAAACTAACGTTGTGGAAGATTGTTGGCTGAAGTCGGCATGAAGCTATATGTCTTCCCATCGCACCCCCGACGTGTTACTCGTGTGGGACTGGCAAATCAATTGACCACGCAGCTAGTCAAGGAGCCGTATATTATTCGACGCAGTAGTGGTGAACTGCAGTTTGGGGTCTTGTATTATACTGATGCAATCTTACATTCGGTATCCTGTTCATAAAGTGCATGACAACAACGTTTACGATTCTTGAATCATACGGGCGAACATGCAGCCTCCCTTCAATAGTTATTGCATCGGGAAACAGAAATCTTTTTCTTATAAATCAATCATGCTGTCACATCAGACAATGGTTCCAAAATCTGGTAAAGTATCGGTTCGAGAATCGTTGCTTCCTTTGAACTTTCAGCAGGTCGTCGACAGACACGATGGCGACCTTGTGACCAGCACAGAAAGCAGCGACACTCACTGCTGAAAAGAATGCCACTCAAAGTCCTAATTTGGTCTGAAGCTGCACCGTGCATGTCTTTGTTGTCTGTGGTATGATGTCAGCGATAAAAGCGATGCATGACAACTCGAGATTCCAAACCAACTTCCAGTAATCTATCCCAACGGTTTCTGGTGACACACCGCCTGGATTTCAAGTGTCAGCTTGCGTCTTTCTACCGCAGCCATTCGACCGATTCGACAATCTTCTCGTGGTGTAGACCAGAAAAGGCCAGTGCCAACTTTTCTTCTCATACTGTTGTCCTGATCCATCTCGTCAACATTCGTTCTTCAGGCATCGCACTACAACCGACTGTGTGTACACTACTGGCCATTAAAATTGCTACACCAAGAAGAAATTCAGATGATAAACGGGTATCCACTGGACAAATATATTATACTAGAACTGAAATTTGATAACTTTTCACGTAATTTGGATGCATACATCCTGAGAAATCAGTATCCAGAACAACCACCTCTGTCCCTAATAACGGCCTTGATACGCCTGGAAATTGAGTCAAACAGAGCTTGGATGGCGTGTACAGGTACAGCTGCCCATGCTGCATCAACACGATACCACAGTGCATCAAGAGTAGTGGCTGGCGTATTGTGACGAGCCATTTGCTAGGCCACCATTGACCAGACGTTTTCAATTGGTGAGAGATCTGGAGGATGTGCTGGCCAGGGCAGCGGTCGAACATTTTCTGTATCCAGAAAGGCCCGTACAGGACCTGCAACATGTGGTCGTGCATTCTCTTGCTGAAATGTAGGGTTTCGCAGGCATCGAATGAAGGGTAGAGCCACGGGTCGTAACACATCTGAAGTGTAACGTCCAATGTTCAAAGTGCCGTCAGTGCGAACAAGAGGTGACCTAGACGTGTAACCAATGGCACGCCATATCATCACGCCGGGTATTACGCCAGTATGGCGATGACGAATACACGCTTCCAATGTGCGTTCACCGCGATGTCGCCAAACACGGATGCTACCATCATGATGCTGTAAACAGAACCTGGATTCATCCGAAAAAATGACGTTTTGCCATTCGTGCACCCAGGTTCGTCGTTGAGTACACCATCGCAGGCGCTCCTGTCTGTGATGCAGCCATGGTCTCCGAGCTGATAGTCCATGCTGCTGCAAGTGTCGTAGAACTGTTCGTGCAGATGGTTGTTGTCTTGCAAACGTCCCCATCTGTTGACTCAGGGATCGGGACGTGGTTGCACGATCCGTTACAGCCATGCGGATAAGATGCTTGTCATCTCGACTGCTAGTGATACGAGGCCGTTGGGATCCAGTACGGCGTTCCGTATTACCCTCCTGAACCCACCGATTCCATATTCTGCTTACAGTCATTAGATCTCGACCAACACGAGCAGCAATGTCGCGATACGATAAATCGTAGTCGCGATAGGCTACAATCCGACATTTATCAAAGTCGGAAACGTTATGGTACGGATTTTTCCTCATTACACGAGGCATCACAACAACGCTTCACCAGGCAACGCCGGTCAACTACTGTTTGTGTATGAGAAATCGGTTGGAAACTTTCCTAATGTCAGCACGTTGTAGGTGTCGCCACCGGCGCCAAACTTGCGTGAATGTTCTGAAAAGCTAATCATTTGCATATCACAGCATCTTCTTCCTGTCGGTTAAATTTCGTGTCTGTAGTACGTCATCTTTGTGGTGTAGCAATTTTAATGGCCAGTAGTGTATGATACTCCCATATCCCGCATGCCAGTGATTGGATCTTCCTCAAAATAAGTACCAGTAACGATGCACAAACCCAACAGCTACCATGTACTCTCACTGTTCTTCATCCGAAGGAATGAGTTTGTTCTGCACAGAAAATAAGCTACCATAACCATAAAATTTTAACTCACAGACATGGAAATAATAAAGCATGAGTTTCGTAGCGTTCAGCCAAGTCATTCGTGGTGTAGCACATTCCATTTACTTCGGTGTATTTCAGGGACCTGTCCAGCGGATCAACCCAGTCCCTGGGGTACTAATGGTGCTCCAACAGCGCTTCTGCTCATGTAACCTCGATCCCTCAGTATGTACGCTCAGAGGTTTAGCTTCCCTTCGTTCGCAGCTCGTAGTCGTGTGGTAGCGTTCTCGCTTCCCACGCCCGGGTTCCCGTGTTCTATTCCCGACGAGGTCAGGTATTTTCTCAGCCTTGTGATGACTGGGTGTTGTGTGATGTCCTTAGGTTAGTTAGGTTTAAGTAGTTCTAGGGGACTGATGACCATAGAGGTTAAGTCCCATAGTGCTCAGAGCCATTTGAACCAATTTTGAGCTTCCCTTCTTACTTCTCAGTCGCGTTGCCCGGTAAGGTTAAATTTCATTCAACAGCGTATATGAGGTTCGGCGATTCATTTGTTGTTGGTTGATCGTTCGTATAAACACTAAATACCGTTGGGTCCAATACACTTCTCTAAGTTAGGCCATTTATCTGTGTCCGCCACCTGATTCTTTTACAGTATAGTTCCAGTAACATCATGCGGTTTACGAGGAAGGCTCTTATAACCGTGGTCACTGCGTGGCCTGTTATAATAGTGTAGACCTGTTAGTAAAACATTTTTTGCAACATGTAATTTGTATTATAAGTGCAGTAACGATAGAACAGATGTATCCGGCAATTGGTGCTTCATTTCTCTATTTTATTTTGTAACCTGATGCTTCTAACATGAATGAAAAAATAAGGAAAGGCCAGTATCAACTTTTTTATACATATGGAATTTTATATTTTATTTAAAAAAGTATCACATGCGATTCCGGAATTGAAACAGTCGCAAATGCACTGAAGTTATTTTTGCTTTTTACAGTAACGTTTTAGCATTTGTAGCGGATTATCTATCTATCTAAACGCGAGCAGAATTTTAATTTCGTATCTGAGGTCCCGTGGACAAAGTTCCATCGCATAAGATGCTGCTCTGGCACGACAGCGCACGCCTCCAGCTAAGTTGGAGCACTCGCCAAACTTCGGTGGACAGGTTCCCCGTGCTCTCAACGACTCGCACCTTGCTTCCACAAGCACTCGTCGCTTACGAATACGCAGAATTTGGCCCGCGAGGCATGAAAAGACTTAAGCTTGGCGGCAGGTAAAGGCTTACCGAGGTCGTTGTCCTCCTGCACTCGCTGTAAAATCGTCTTGAGACTAACAGGGAACTATTTTAAAACTACGCTATTCTACTAAATATGGCAGACTCAGTTTGCGTGTTTAACTCTACAACGTATTTTATCACTTATACCTTCTCGTTTTAAAACAGAATGCACTCTGCAGTAAACATGCAGGAGGATAGTCACGAAGTCTACTTAACTACATGTGGATATGCTCTTTTTATTGAATCAGTTTAATAATGCTAGAGCTTAAACACGCGATGTTTCTAAATATTCTCTTACAGTTTTAGCAGTTCTACATAACCGGAGACCTCTTCAAATTTTTCACTTCTTATCCGTTTCTCAAAAATGGAAAGCACTAGTTACCTGATCCGCAGATTAACTGCAAATGTCTTTGTCACCCCAACTTTACTTACCAGCTCAGTTATTTATTTTTTTTACAGACGAATATTGCAATGATATTTGATAGAGCGGATAAAACAAACTATGAAACGTACGCAAAAGTTAACAAATTCTGGGTTATACACATATAATTAATATATTGATTCCATGCCCCATTGACACTACACATTCCGTGTCTTTGCTGGTCATCGGGGCTCAGTTCTAAGTGGGACTCATCACTGGAGACAATTCTACTCCAGTCAACGAGATTCCAAACCGAACACATATCTGGAGAAGTCCCGGTTTGTGATGGAATACTAACCTGACTCTCGCCCGCCGTACGGACTGACAGCCAGGAATGATAGTTTGGGGTGCCATTTTTTTAGCATAGAAGGACCCCGACGGTCGTCATTCTTACAGCACTTCAGTAGGACCACGATATCCTTCGCCCCGTTTTGTTACTCTTCATGGCAAGCCATCCCGGGTTTACATTTCAGCAGGATAATGACCGCCCACACACTGCGAGTGTTTCTACTGCTTGTCTTCGTGTTTGCCAAACCCTACCCTGGCCAGCGACGTTGCCGGATGTCTCTCCAGTTGAGAAGGCTCGAAGCATTATGGGCAGGGCCCTACAACTATCACGGGATTCTGACTGCCTGACGCACCAATTGTGCAGAATTTGACACGATATCCCTCATGAGGCCATCTAACAACACTACTATTTTCTCTTAGAGAGTACGAGGTGTGGCTAGAAAAAAACCGGACTAGTACTGGTGAAACAATAAAACGAATGCAATAAGGCTGAAAGTCGCGTGGCCTGTCACGTGACTCTCGCTCCGCCTACTGCTCGAGTTTCATCTGCCTCCTGCACTCAGTCTGCCCGTGGTGTCTGTTTTAAGTAGTTGACGTTTTGTCTGTGCGTCGGAAAATGTTGAGTGTACAGAAAGAACAGCGTGTTAACATCAAATTTTGTTTCAAACTAGGAAAATCTGCAAGTGAAACGTTTGTAATGTTACAACAAGTGTACGGCGTTGATTGTTTATCGCGAACACAAGTGTTTGAGTGGTTTAAACGATTTAAAGATGGCCGCGAAGACACCAGTGATGACACTCGCACTGGCAGACCATTGTCAGCAAAAACTGATGCAAACATTGAAAAAATCGGTAAACTTGTTCGACAAGATCGCCGTTTAACAATCAGAGCAGTGTCTGAGTTAACAGGAGTTGACAAGGATTACCGATTTACCGATTTACCGATTTTTTCAATGTTTGCATCAGTTTTTGCTGACAATGGTCTGCCAGTGCGAGTGCCATCACTGGTGTCTTCGCGGCCATCTTTAAATCGTTTAAACCACTCAAACACTTGTGTTCGCGATAAACAATCATCGCCGTACATTTGTTGTAACATTACAAACGTTTCACTTGCAGATTTTCCTAGTTTGAAACAAAATTTGATGTTAACACGCTGTTCTTTCTGTACACTCAACATTTTCCGACGCACAGACAAAACGTCAACTACTTAAAACAGACGCCACGGGCAGACTGAGTGCAGGAGGCAGATGAAACTCGAGCAGTAGGCGGAGTGAGAGTCACGTGACAGGCCACGCGACTTTCAGCCTTATTGCATTCGTTTTATTGTTTCACCAGTACTAGTCCGGTTTGTTTCTAGCCACACCTCGTATATTAGGAAATCGCAACGCCCAGCTGACCATCATAAACGTATGTAACGTTGCGCATACATGGGAGGAATTCCATGCTAATGTGACATTCAACGATTAGCCAGCAAACGTTGCAGTAGTCATAACCGTGAATTATCTAATGTTACGCTTCTTGAGCGGTTAACAGTAATTTCAGGAAAGGTAAACGATAGATCGGGACACACTGGAACAATATAAGGAAATTTGGTTCACCTACAAAGGAAACAGACTTGAAAACCCTCGTTCTCTCCTTAATAAGATATAACGGAAATCTAAAAAAACACCAGCGCGATTTTGTACGGATTAGTTAACTACATTCTAGAATATCACGGAGATGCTAATCCAGCTCCAGCGGCAGAGGCTACAAATGTAGAGCTGTGCATCACGGAGAAATTCATCATATTTCCAGAAAGTACGTTCCAAAAGATTTCAGCTAAATATTCTTTCCTGTTACATTCTTTCCTTGCTCCATGAGCGAATAGAATAGGAACACGGAAAATAATAGTGTCACACGAAATAATCTCTACCACAAACAGTAAGGATCTTGCGCGTTATAAATGTCGATATAGACGATGGTGCACACAGTCAATATAAGAGATAAATGTAAGAAAAGCAGAATTCTGTACGGTGGGATAAGGTAAGGCACATTGACAAAGAATCTAAAGATAGCAAAAAAACAATACGGATAATGGAGGTAAGCACAACTAAATATCTAAGTGTATGATGCATAACGATACAAAAAGGGAGGTGAAGATAGTACCGTGATAATTTACAGCATAGGCTCTGAGAGCACGGATGGCTAACTGCAGACATGTATAATGCCGGTTGGCTACAACCTCATTGAAGCAATGTGTCAAGAGAACTATCCTCGTTGTCCTGAGCTCATAATGTGTTCTATCTCTACGGCAGACGAGGTCTCCCATCATATACTTGTAGCTGTCTGCATCGTATCTCATTTCTCTGTGTAACAACTACAAAATAAACGCACTTCTCTCTTGTGCGACCTAAGTTTTATAAAAACATATTCATTCTGTTACGGACAAGAATTACCTGCTACCGCACATCCATGAACTGCTGCAAATAATTCAGCCGATAGCTAGGTGCTTCATCTGCCTGAATTAGAATACTACTACTCTCGTTCGACATAGGCAGAAATTTCAGTGGGGCCTCCACATAATATTTACAGGTGAACCTTTAGCTATTTTCCTTTCATGGTTTGTAGATCGGATACGTAGTGGTCAAACAGACGATTCACTTACACAACCTTGTCCGTTGCCTCACATAGAACACTGCAACTCATTTTGACGTTCCTTCTCAGAAAATGTGGCAGCAAAATACGTTTCTAGAAGGGAATTGGTTGGTGGAAGAAGAAGTCACTAATCATGCTCGTTTCGCGATCTTTTTCTAGGATTCAATGCAGAATCAGATATGCTTACATATTAAGTCTCCACACCTATTTGAGAAAATTTAACAACACCAACTATGAAGATACTCCTTTTTTGTTAAGGTCCACATTTACAGTAAAACTGCAACTTTCTCTATAAAGTGCTCATATTTTTAAAGTTTCATGTAATGTCTGCTACTGCATTATTTAAAAATTGCGGTAATGATTTAACGGTCAACATTTATAGACAAATTTTAATTTACAGAATGAGACAAAAGTCTTTCCACGCTATTAAAAAAATTATCAGATTTTATTTAAAGTCTGATGTTGGGCGTATACCGTATATCTTCTGCATCACTTAGAGAAAATGGGATGTTTAATCTAAGCACTGCCTATTGTAGATACGCTCACAGATACAAATTGAGAATGAAGCTCGCCTGCTTCTAACTACTTCAGTCTTATTTCAATCGGGCACTGCTGTTGTGCAGCAGTGTTTTCTTTTGTAGTTAGATGCTTTAAGGGCTTTTATTATAAGGTAGACCTACCTTCATGAAGAGACAGAGTTAATCAAGACTTGCCTTTAAGGTAAGAGTTTATCATTACTGCAGTAAGTCAAGTTAAACTGGACAGCAAGTTAGCAGGGCCACGCACAACGCCTGCTTTCCACAAGCCACCGTTCAGTCCTTGGGAAAGGAAGCTTCGTACCAGTATTTGCCACCATCTTCCTGTCCGATTCCAGAACGCAGGGACGGATGACTGACTTCCCATGTACGTCAGTACGTCTCTCCTAATTTATTCTAATGATCTCTACTGCAACATATATATCCGAGTCCAGTGCGAAAACACAGGACGCATAATTTTTTATCAATTCCTTTTGTCTGAAAATAGTTGCTATCATAACAAAAAAGGTAGACTGATATTTTAATTCAATTTTGATATAAAGTTACGGACCACATTAGTAAAATATAAAGAAGAGTTTCCATTTGTTTGTTTTGTAATTCACACAAATCTTCAGTTTTTTTCCGATCTTGATAAAATTTTTCACAGGTTACTTTCAAAACAAGAGGAAGATTACTGTCTACATAAGAGTTCGTAATCTAACTTGAAACACATATGAGCGTAATGCACAAAGGGGGAATGTTGTTAAGAAACAGCTATAAAACTACTTGACCGATTTACTTAATTGTTGTTTGCCGATTTACTTCCAACTCCTACATTCAGATGAACCAATGAAGAAAATTAATGAAAAATTAAATTCCTAACAAACAAAATATATTCAGGTAACCTGACTGTAATACCTGCCACAAGAATAAATTACAGCAACACTACCCGTCTTGGAGACAATACCATTAAACGACACTAGATTGCAAGACGAGTGAAAGCTCGAGAATTTGACAGAAATGTGATTTCAAACTCTTATTTATTCATTAGTTGTAGTTGTTACATATGCAACGGAACAAAGTTGACAGGGAAGGACCTATTTCCTAACGAAGTACAGGCCAATATTATTACGGGGTATGCCACAGGTGAAGACGTATTGATTGTTCGCATTCCGTTGATAACCGGTGTTTTAAATATGTCCTTCGATTTAAAGCAATTTCAGTTTCCCATGTGGATTGCATTCGTTATGAGTATCAACAAGACACAGGCCCAATCAGTTTTTGTGGCAGACACTAAACATCCCGGGCAATGCTGGGCACTGCAGTAATAATAACGTATAGAATGATTGTATAGTCACTGCTTCTTATTCACGGATTATGTAATATAAATATGAGTATATAATCTGAGGGTAAGAACCTTAGATAGGACAATCACTTCGATTCGAGGAGTAAGCAGGATGTGACGTGTGAGCTGAGGAGAAATCAATTAAGAGCAGAAGAGGAGTTGACGGGGAAAGCATTATTTTGAATGCCGTTAGGTTATGCAGGCTTACAGTAAAGTGCACTTGCTCGTTCTCAGCGCTCTATAATTGTGATGAAATTAGTACTATCCATCTACCGGCATACTTAGGCCAGTTGCAGTTATGTGTGATCGGGGGGTAGTAACATATCGAGGACAATATCAGCGGCAGATCGCAACTGATTGCAGCTCACTCTCATCATATCAAAGCAAAGTATATGCCTCCAGCAGAGTTTTATCACGATATGGTCTAAGGAAAATGCTAAGTATGATTATATGTTCAGTAAATTTGAAAATTTTAATACATTATTTTCCTGGTATCACTTTACCTTTATTAATAATATGTACCTGCTCCTAAAGTGAACTAAAACGGTGCCACTAAATTAAATGATGCTCTATTTTTCAGTGTGAAATTTATTAATAGTTTACATTGCTGCTGTTTGAAAACTATGATTTCATTTCATTATCTTACAATAATTTATTTAATATCATGTTACCAACTTTTTCTTTTCAAATAAGATGTGTTAATGTGGTTACTCGCATGTGTATAGGATGTTTGTCCTGTGTTTTGTTGTGGGGTTGTGGTGATGTACATTTTTATCACGTAACAGCAGAAAAGATGTCTTGGTAAACGATAAAGGCTGCACGATTCTGAGAAACCGTAACTAAAGTGTTCAATGAGGTATAAGTTAACGTGAGGCGACATAATCCAAGCCAGTCTATTTAAATCTTCTGATGATTGATTTATGTTTACTGTCTAGGTGAAGTAAACAAATAATCACACTTAAGAGAGATTTGCTCATTGTTTACTATATTTGACGCCATATTATTTCTCAGCAAGTGAAAAATAATTAGGATGATACTTTATTTATTAAAAACAGCATCTTTCGTTTCGGAATCGCGACTTCTTTAATTTGTGTAATTTAAAATCATAGGAAGTAAAAGTTTTGCTGATATCCTGTATTTATACATTGCTCTCTCTCCTCGTGTACAGGGTGATTATAATTAAATTTGCGCTACTTGAAAGGCCCCTTACGGTTTATTGTAGCGAGTCTACTTCAGGAAGATATCGAGCAGATACAGCAACACACACGCAGATTACTAGCAATTTATTAAAACTTGAGCGTGGGAAATACTTAACTTTGGAACCAATTATTGTCCTCACAGATTACACGTATCTGATACTGTCACTGACACTTATAACATTAAACACTTCGTTCATTGCAGAATGATAGTTTCACATAAGAGTAAAACTGTCCATAATTTGATACAAAATTCTGAATAACTGTTCTATTAGTACGCAGTCTGATATATGCTAAGACAATACTGTCGTCGTAAGCTATGATTACAAGTGGTTGCTAATTACATAGCGTCTGGTCTGCACGGCGCAGCGCTCGCACATTGATAACTTTCCGACTGCGGTGGAGTAAGGAAATACGCGGGGCGGTGCACACGCTGACGTCTCCGATTCGTTGATGCCTCTGGCGGGGACTGTCGTTATTTGTGGTGCCGTCGCGAGGTACCAACTTCTGCATGACACCTTGTTCTCTGGACGACACCATGGCCCCCGTGAAAAATGAGTGCTCGTAGGATAATGAAACTTTGTGGATACATTTGTTAGGATATGCGTTAGAGAAATAATGAATAAACCTTTGAAAGAAACACATTTTAATTTTCACATGCGACGGAAACATTTGTTAATTGCGTTCCATGATTACGTTCCAGGTTACAAGCGTTGCTAAATGTGACGAGACCATCTGCGTCCACGACAGCCTGGAGCCCCACTAAAAAGACCATTTCACAATTGTTAGCAGCGCCTTTCGAAATGTGGACCATGGAAAGTGCACTGTTTGAAAACTGTACAGTGCTTCTAGCACTCGCAGCCACGGTCACAGTAACTACATAACAATTTGTGGCGCAATTCGCCGTCGACTTTCCCCAGGAGCAGTTCCCAGATTACCAGTTAATTAGAATTTCCAAATCATGTCCTCCAACGCCGGTGCTGAAAGAGGAACTCTCGGCGCCGATACTGACGAAGAGCAACAGTACTATTGCTATTATTTTGATAAAATAGCTTTAAAGCTTGTCCAGGTGGGCCTTGTAGACTGTCTGCAACTGTAATGTACAATGATGCTCCAGTTTCATCTGTATGTCGCCGTACCACTAAGGCCGCCTAACGGCAAAATATGACACTAACACTTCTAGCAGCGCAAGTCGTATAGCATGTAAGGTAATGGGGAAGTTGTGGCGCCCTGAAAATATTCTAAGTTCGAAGTTGGCGTGGCCGCACGGCAAGCCAGGGCTTGTCAGCAACCGCGTGGTGCTGAATATTAGCCAGAGCAAGAGAGGTAGGCCCAGCGCGCGGTCCAGGCCGACAGCCAGGTTGGGAATCCCATGTTGACGCTGTGTCGTGGGCTGCGCATTTTGTTGATGAAGGAGATTTGTATGCCGGGAGTGCCAAAGATGGTGGACTTTGTGAAAACATATCGGCAGACATTTCACAGTTCATGTAGAAATTAATAATAGCCAGAGGAATCATGACATCTTAAAAAGAAACATGTACATTACCATTATTTGCACGACGATTCTGATGGTGTAATCAGATTTTCAATATCTTTATTAGTTCAAAGTTTAGTATCTGACTGTAAATTATATAAGTAACTCCCAGAAACGAATTTACAAAATCTAAACGGTCCATCCGATTTTGTCGATCGACGTGTCTTTAGAAAGCTATTAGTGTAAACCTAAATTGGTATGTATTACAGGCATGTAACCTGAATAGTACATGAGTTGTTAGAGGTCGAAGTGGCCGGTTGCTATTGATTGCGTCAGGCCATAAGTACTCCACACTTACAGGAAAAAACGGTAGCAGCATGCTTATAAATATATTTATTCGTCAATGTTTTTGTTTATAGACGATATATACTATTCATGAAGAAATTGGTCAAATATTTACTATGTTTTCACAGAGACATTAGGCTACTGGCCTACTTTTGCTTCTATTCTTTTAATATGTGTTTATTTAATTTGTTTATGTATTGAATAACGTGTGTTAGAGCGTGTTTATGGTCCAGCCGTAGGAACAATTATTTAATTTCAAGTTATTTAAATGTAAATCCAGTATTTCGTATGTGTTTCAATGTGTTTGGGATTGTGGGTTGGCTTGGAGACATGGCGGGAGCGCTCTAACCAATAACAGCGCTCGTTACTACGGTAGGCGACTGCCGAAGTCAGTGGAGAGACGGTATGGAAGTGGGGGAGGAGCATTGGGTGCGCACAGGAGACGGGGAGTGCTGGACGGGAAGGTGGGACGGAAGGGTCGCAGGAAATACTTGGACAGTGTTGAGCAGTTTGCACGTGGTCGCACGTTGTGCCGACTAGTATACTTGTGAGATTTCTGTGGCTTCTGCAAGGAAGACGTGGTATGCGTTTAGAAGTGAATATCTTGCGACCTGTGTTCTTGTTCATAACTGAATGGTTCGGTATGCGTTTCGAAGTGAATATCTTGCGACCTGTGTTGTTGCTCATAACTAAATGGTTCAAATGGCTCTGAGCACTATGGGACTTAACAGCTGAGGTCATCAGTCCCCTAGAACTCAGAACTACTTAAACCTAACTAACCTAACGACATCACACACATCCATGCCCGAGGTAGGATTCGAACCTGTGACCGTAGCGGTCGTGCGGTTCCAGACTGAAGCGCCTAGAACAGCTCGGCCACACCGGCCGGCGCTCATAACTAATTACGTGAAGTAGGAATCTATTGTTTCCCTGTTACGCAACTTAGTTTTTATTTAATTGTTGGACCATCGAGACCAATAAATGTTTTGCAGAAAAAAAACGGCATTCTTAAAAGTACTTCTGCTACCGTACTCATAATTTAAAGTCGTTAAAATAGGACGTGCAGATTTTATTTAATTGCTATCTTTCATTTATAAATTTCTATGTTACATTCAAAATCCGCATTTGCCGAGTGATAGGAACCTTCGACCATTCGATTCATGTGTGTATTCATATTGTATCGTGTAGACTCAGCAGTATTTGGCATGTAACCGGCAACTACGTATCCCACCCCCTACACATCGAAACCAGCCAAAACTTTTAATATTTCAACTCTGAGTCTGAGGGTACGTAGTTGAAGTCCACATTTTATTATTTGAGAGCCCGCAAGCGCATAGTCTGAATATCATTCCTGTAAGGTTTGGTACCCGTGCGGCAAATAGATTTCGGTCTACACAGGATTATGTAGCAAAAGTTTAGTTGTAACCACCTTGTATATGACAGAGCTAAAAAAGTCTTGTCCATTGCATCAGGCAAAACACAGTCACTGTCATTTCCAAGTAAAATAAAAAGATTAGACAACGCATAAGTAGGTCAGTTATTCATCGGAAGCCTATTCTCTAAATTTACCCAACAGAGTTTCTCGAGAGCAACCCGTCTCTCTTCTAAAGTTTCCCTTTTAGATTCAAAAATGGTTCAAATGGCTCTGAGCACTATGGGACCTAACTTCTGAGGTCATCATTCCCCTAGAACTTAGAACTACTTAAACGTAACTAATCTAAGGACATCACAAACATCCATGCCAGGGGCAGGATTCGAACCTGCGACCGTAGCGGTCGCACGGCTCCAGACTGTAGCGCCTAGAACCGCTCGGCCACTCCAGCCGGCCGTTTAGATTCGATGAGAATCTTTGTTACATATCGGTATACCTACCTGCTAGTATCCCATCATTGTAATCCTTAGATTTCTTCTTCCATGTATACATGGTAATAACTATAAAACTGTTTTGGTGGGCTCTGAGCACTATGGGACTTAACATCTGAGGTCATCAGTCCCCTAGAACTTAGAACTACTTAAACCTAACTAACCTAATGACATCACACTCATCCATGCCCGGGGCAGGATTCGAACCTGCGACCGGAGCGGTCGCGTGGTTCCGGACTGTAGCGCCTAGAATTGCTCGGCCACACCGGCCGGCTAAAATTGTTTTGTTAGCAGTTTCATTTACAGGTGCACTCCAGCTTTACAAGCCCTCGCAACACTGCTAGTTCCACGCCGCGGTTTCCATTACGTTGTTCCGAAATATTGCTCCTAGATACTTAAACGATTTGAACCATACAGCAGAACCCAAGATGTGAGTGAAACATCTGAAAAATTCACCAAAAACATGGATGAACTGGCTGGACTAAGTACGCTTTATTTTCTGTACACGATTACGTTGGAAGTGTGTCATGCAAAGTTTATCCAGGAACCTAATTTGAGTCAGTATGGTCACAGGTAAGATTGATTCCCTGTCTGTATGCAAACGACGCTCGCTGTGTATACTCAAACGAGCGACGGGGCAGCTGTTGCGGCGACACATCAATATCATTAATATGCTAATCCTCACCCGTAATGCTCAGCGGTGGTGCTGGTCAGCATCAAGACATCAGCAAGAGCGGATTTTTGTTTCTCAGTGGTGAATTTTATCCCCAGTGTCGATATATATATATATATATATATATATATATATATATATATATATATATATACTCCTGGAAATGGAAAAAAGAACACATTGACACCGGTGTGTCAGACCCACCATACTTGCTCCGGACACTGCGAGAGGGCTGTACAAGCAATGATCACACGCACGGCACAGCGGACACACCAGGAACCGCGGTGTTGGCCGTCGAATGGGGCTAGCTGCGCAGCATTTGTGCACCGCCGCCGTCAGTGTCAGCCAGTTTGCCGTGGCATACGGAGCTCCATCGCAGTCTTTAACACTGGTAGCATACCGCGACAGTGTGGACGTGAACCGTATGTGCAATTGACGGACTTTGAGCGAGGGCGTATAGTGGGCATGCGGGAGGCCGGGTGGACGTACCGCCGAATTGCTCAACACGTGGGGCGTTTGGTCTCCAAAGTACATCGATGTTGTCGCCAGTGGTCGGCGGAAGGTGCACGTGCCCGTCGACCTGGGACCGGACCGCAGCGACGCACGGATGCACGCCAAGACCGTAGGATCCTACGCAGTGCCGCACCACCACTTCCCAGCAAATTAGGGACACTGTTGCTCCTGGGGTATCGGCGAGGACCATTCGTAACCGTCTCCATGAAGCTGGGCTACGGTCCCGCACACCGTTAGGCCGTCTTCCGCTCACGCCCCAACATCGTGCAGGCCGCCTCCAGTGGTGTCGCGACAGGCGTGAATGGAAGGACGAATGGAGACGTGTCGTCTTCAGCGATGAGAGTCGCTTCTGCCTTGGTGCCAATGATGGTCGTATGGTGCCGTGCAGGTGAGCGCCACAATCAGGACTGCATACGACCGAGGCACACAGGGTCAACACCTGGCATCATGGTGTGGGTAGCGATCTCCTACACTGGCCGTACACCACTGGTGATCGTCGGGGGGACACTGAATAGTGCACGGTACATCCAAACCGTCATCGAACCCATCGTTCTACCATTCCTAGACCGTCAAGGGAACTTGCTGTTTCAACAGGACAATGCACGTCCGCATGTATCCCGTGCCACCCAACGTGCTCTAGAAGGTGTAAGTCAACTACCCTGGCCAGCAAGATCTCCGGATCTGTCCCCCATTGAGCATGTTTGGGACTGGATGAAGCGTCGTCTCACGCGGTCTGCACGTCCAGCACGAACGCTGGTCCAACTGAGGCGCCAGGTGGAAATGGCATGGCAAGCCGTTCCACAGGACTACATCCACCATCTCTACGATCGTCTCCATGGGAGAATAGCAGCCTGCATTGCTGCGAAAGGTGGATATACACTGTACTAGTGCCGACATTGTGCATGCTCTGTTGCCTGTGTCTATGTGCCTGTGGTTCTGTCAGTGTGATCATGTGATGTGTCTGACCCCAGGAATGTGTCAATGAAGTTTCCCCTTCCTGGGACATTGAATTCTCGGTGTTCTTATTTCAATTTCCAGGAGTGTATATATATATATATATATATATATATATATATATATATATATATAACGTTACCGCTGGATATATTTCGTAAACCACATCAAATACTGACGAACCGATTCCACAGACCGAACGTGAGGAGAGGGGCTAGTGTAACTGTTTAATACAAACCATACAAAAATGCACGGAAGTATGTTTTTTAACACAAACCTACGTTTTTTTAAATGGAACTCCGTTAGTTTTGTTAGCACATCTGAACACATAAACAAATACGTAATCAGTGCCGTTTGTTGCATTGTAAAATGTTAATTACATCCGGAGATATTGTAACCTAAAGTTGACGCTTGAGTACCACTCCTCCGCTGTTCGATCGTGTGTATCGGAGAGCACCGAATTACGTAGGGATCCAAAGGGAACGGTGATGGACCTTTGGTACAGAAGAGACTGGAACAGCACATTACGTCAACATGCTAACACCTTTTTATTGGTCTTTTTCACTGACGCACATGTACATTACCATGAGGGGTGAGGTACACGTACACACGTGGTTTCCGTTTTCAGTTACGGAGTGGAATAAAGTGTGTCCCGACATGTCAGGCCAATAGAGGTTCAATGTGGTGGCCATCATGTACCGTGTGTACCGTGATGTGCCTACAACCCCAGAGGATATGAAACAACGTATTGCGGCAGACTGCGGTGACATTACACCAGATGTACTGCGGTGTGTACGACATTCATTACGCCAGAGATTGCAATTGTGTGGAGCAAATGATGTTTGTGATGTCCTTAGGTTAGTTATGTTTAAGTAGTTCAAAGTTCTAGGGGACTGATGACCACAGATGTTAAGTCCCATAGTGCTCAGAGCGATTGGAACCATTTTTGAACCACTGACAAAGGTAAGTGAATAGATCAGTGACTGTAAGGTTATTGTGGCCAAAGTCGTTAATAACACTCAAAACTTATTATAAAAGGTAGGAGAACGTAACTGCATAGCAGACAAACAAAAGAGTCCTTTTAAATATCTTGGATACTTGGTAATAAATATTCAGTTCTACGAAGTAAGATGTGGCGGATGTGTAGCACAAACACAAGAAACCGGAGTTCCGTACGTTTGATATGTATAAGATAACACATTCTGGGATCTCCTACGAAAACAGAGGACACATGCATCATCGCAGATACAAAACGTGCAAAAACTTCGTTGAGAAACAAAAGCTGGACGGAGCCAAAGAGAGGGTAAGGAAGCCTTGTGCGAAGCGTTCAGTGCATTTGAAATTAAAAGCGTATACTCTGAGGTGGCTTTTTACCATTCATGATAATTCCAGCGCCACAGAGATTCATTTTATCTCGGCTTGTGGGAAGTGTGACGAGTTTGTGCTGTATCCACATCTTTACTTATGTAGCAGCGTTTCCATATCAATATGATGTACCTGATTTAATTACGTGTTAATCTGGAAGACAAAAATGTACTTATGGTTTAAAACGTGATTTACATATTGCACATGTTGACATTTGACATTCATTGAGACATTTCAATAAGCTCCCGGGATTGGCTCTAATTGCCCTCGTATTCAAGTAAATGATTTTACTCGTTCTGAATGCAATTTGCGACTGACATTTTGTCAAGGCTGCTTAAAAATACTCATCTAAGGATATTAAATGCCAATACCGATCCATCCACGGAACATGCTGAGAATTGATGCGTATCTCGATGTTATCCCAAGCGAGATGCCATTTTCTCGTGGTGGCGTTAATGAATTCCCTGCTGGTAATATATGACTTTTATTTAATGGGTTTCGCTGGATTTATAAGAGAAGGCATCATAATAGCCATCGTTTTTATTATTATTGTGTGAGCACACTTCCAATACGTCATCGTTGTCTTTCGCCCGCGATCACTTTTCTGCTGATGTCGACGTGTTGGTTGTTACAATTGTCATACTTTGTACATCACTTTGCCAGGGTACGTTGACTCTTATTACAGCCAAATGATTGGTTCAGAGTACCCAAATAACTCTTTCTTGTCCATTCTGAGTGGTGTGCAGTTAGCGAATAAATGGAGCAACTTGAGATTTTTGAAATATGCATACAAAATTGTTTGAGGGCAAAGAACCCCTAGATGTAGGCTGGCACTGAATCACCAAGCCCTACGTTTTGATAGTAAAATGCAATATTCCTTGTAAGCCACAAACACTAGTTGGTAACACCAGCCGGCCCGAGTGGCCGTGCAGTTCTAGGCGCTACAGTCTGGAGCCGAGCGACCGCTACGGTCGCAGGTTCGAATCCTGCGTCGGGCATGGATGTGTGTGATGTCCTTAGGTTAGTTAGGTTTAATTAGTTTTAAGTTCTAGGCGACTGATGACCTCAGAAGTTAAGTCGCATAGTGCTCAGAGCCATTTGAACCATTTTTTGGTAACACAATACTTTCTATTAAAAGTGGCAGACAGGCGAGTGCTAGTCGTAAATAGGGAGATACAGATAGCATTGTGTCAAGAATTAACATAGGATATGAAATTAGTGGAACTGTTCAGTTATTAGGTTTGTAACTAATAATATCAAGGATAACAGATCAGGACACATCGTAATATTTTATGCTCTCTCTATCACCAACGCATCCCTTCTAAATCACAATGGTATACCGTCTATGATGACGATGATGAGATCCCATACTCCGAGGAGCGTAGGGGACGATGCGGGAGACCCGCTAGACAAGGTCCTAGCGGAGGTGGTTTGCCATTGCCTTCCTCCGACCTTAATGGGAATGAATGATGATGATGAAAACGACACAACAAATCCCAGTCATCTCGGGGCAGAAAAATCCCTCACCCCTCCGGGGATCGAACCCGCGACCCCGTGCGAGATAAGCGAGAACGCTACCGCAAGATCACGAGCTGTGGACATGCCGTCTATACCTTACACTAAATATAGTCTTTGGAAATGTGAGGCCGACCAGCGAGTTCCAAACATACGTTTACTGTTGCTACTAATCGTAAATTTCGTTAGCGAGATATATTTTCAGAACAGATGATCGATTATTGAAGGAAAGGTAGTCAACATATCTAGCAACAGACTCTTTGACCATAATCTAGAGTAATACCAGGTAAATTAATTTTTTTACACGAAACACATGTTCATAGCAACAGCAAAACACTGTTAATTGCTTGCGGATTCAATAGATACCATACAATCTCTTTGAAATGTATTTTAAAATTCCTGTGAGAATTCCATATTACCATTGTGAAACCAGTTAAATTCATCATCCTATATTTTTCTACCATGAACTGAGAATTTATAACAACTAAAGACCATGAAGGTATAATAGGTTTCATGGAGGACCTTCTCATCACGTATGTACGAAAGAAGCAGTGGGCTAATACTAAAATTCAGCTAAACGTCTGTTTTCAAAAGTAACGTTCATTCAACTGACGCACGAAGAAAGAAGATAATGTTTCACACATACAGCTGTAGCCCAATCGCTTTAGCTAAACTGATATTTTAAATTACTAATCATACTATTCAATTTTCTGTAATTTCGGAAATATCACAGACTTCTACTATCCGTGACCAGTTTTGGAATCAGGAGGATGAGACATTTTACATATCAATTCTCAGTCGCCCGAATTTCATACAAAATACGTTTATTTTATTTTGATAAGATGACAGAACTAGTTGTGGAAAGAAGTTTGGACTTAGGTATGGTTTCTGCCATGTAAATTTACATTCTGCCATTGTAATTCAAAAAATGTGTGTGAAATCTCATGGGACTTAGCTGCTACGGTCATCAGTCCCAAAGCTAACACACTACTTAACCTAAATTATCCTAAGGACAAACAGACACACCCATGCCCGAGGGAGGACTCGAACCTCCACCGGGACCAGCCGCACAGTCCATGAGTGCAGTGCCTTTGACCGCTCGTCTAATCCCGCGCAGCACACTGTAATTCAATATACAAAACTGAAAGTAATATAAATTAAGATAGCACTAGAGTTCAGGCGGCTTAATTCCACTGGGAAGTACATATTTATAATTCGTTTTTGTGATCTCACATCCCTTACAATGGTGGAAAGTGGCATTTCTATAAACAGATTTCAGAGACACGTCAACAGACAGTTCACAGTGAACTGACATTGTGTTAGGTCTTGTAGGCCTACAAGACTGTTAACTTCTGCAAATTCCATCAGAATGTATGTTGGTAAAAGCGCAAGAAAATATCCAGTGTTTCTTGTTACTGTGAAATTATTATTTACTGTGTTTATGAAACAAATATTATGATATGGAGACATTTTTTGAATTACTATATTTACAGGGTACGTAGAATAAAACACAAGTAAACTCTAATACCAGAATCCTGAAATGGACTGCAACTAGAATAATTCATCGTTATGTTATTGATGAAATTCACAAGTGGGATTTATGGCATTATTCAGTGGGGGGCTTAGAATTTATTTTTATCGAACCGAAGTACAGAAGACGTCATAGTAGCCAGTGATAACAGAGCCAAACGAATGCTGTGGAGCGGACTATAATAATCATTTTGAAATATATATGTATAAATTCCGTAACTTACTTAAAAGAACATAGGAAAAGCCATGGAATCAGCATGAAGGACAGGAGAGTGACCCTCAATATTAGTAACAACAGTTCCAATCGTTTTCTGGTGGCTTATTTTCTGAGTAATGGTAAAACTAAGTAAGTAGTGGTGAAAGGAAAGCACGTATTCCCCAAATATCCCATATAACTTACAGGAAATGTGTTTGCAAAAAGGATGCCAAATGTCGGGCGTCTTCGTGTAAAACTAGCCGTAAATGACGTCTGGCTGACAGCAAACGCTGACGGGCGTGCGTAGATAGATCACGCAAGTTGTAGTGCACGCAGTGGCATAAATGAACCGCTGTCCCTGGCTGAGCGGCAAGTAACGAGTTTCCACTCTACAAGTACGTCGCATTAACGAGCAACTGGGGCGTAAAGTTTTCCTTGCGCAGCACGCGCCTCCGAGAAGTGGATCGTAACTTGCGAGCCGTGTTGCCGGCCCCACGACACGTCACGAATAGAGGATGCGTCCTCGGAGGAATTATGGAATTGTCGCGCCTCTCTTTATTACACCGCGCGAAATTTAGCCACGGTAACTTCAAGATGGCTGCTGCCTTCCGCTACCCGAGAGGCACTACTGCAGCCTTTCTCATTTGACCTTGTGGGGCTTTGTTTTCTTCTAAGAGCAGACTATATTAGCATTCCGAGACTTGTAGTATATCAATTGTCCTGTTTAATTACGACAGCAAAGATGTGGTAGAAACTTATGGAATCAGGTAGTGTTATGTTACATAAATATAGTGTGCACTGAGTACATACCGCTTGTACACTATACTCGTGCTTCAGCCATAAAAAAAATGTAGAAGAGATGGAATACTGCCGGCCGTGGTGGCCGAGCGGTTCTAGGCGCTTCAATCCGGGACCGCCCGATTGCTACGGTCACAGGTTCGAATCCTGTCTCGGGCATGGATGTGTGTGATGTCTTTAGGTTAGTTAGGTTTAAGTAGTTCTATGTTCTAGGGGACTGATGACCTCAGATGTTAAGTCCCATAGTGCTCAGAGCCATATGAACCATTTGAACATGTAATACTCTAATGCGGAAATTATATTTTTTTAATTTAATTTTAATTCATTACGTTCCTTGGCACCATGTCAGACAACTTTACTCGGTCGTCTACATCTACACCTGCGTGGCTGCTCTGCAAGCCACACTTAAGTGCCTGGCACAGGAGCTATCGAACCACCCTCTCTATTATTCCAATCTCGAACAGTTCGCGGCAAAACGACAACCTACACCTTTCCGTCCGAGCTCTGATTTTCTTTATTTTATTATGAGGATCGCTTCTCCCTATCTACGTCGGCGTCAACGCAACATTCTGAAATTTTGGGAGAAGATCCCGTCACAACCAAAAAGCATTTGTTAAAATGATGTCGACCCAAAACCCTGTATCATGTCAGTGACACTCTCTCCCCTATTTCTCCATAATACAAAACGAGCTGCTCTTCTTTGAACTTTCTCGGTGTACTCCGTTTAACCCCGTCTGGTGAGATCCCACACCGCGCAGCAGAACTCCAAAGGAGGTCGGACAAGCGTCATGTAGGCAGCCTCTTTAGAAGATCTGTTGCATCTTTTAAGTGTTCTGGCAATAAACTGCAGTCTTTGGGTCGTCTTCCACACAATATGTTCTATGTATTCTTTTCAATTTAGGTTGTTCGTAATTGTAATTACTAGCTGTTTAGCTGAATTTAGATTTCACTGATTTATCATGTAACCGAAAATTAGCAGATTCCTTTTAGCTCTCACATGCATAACCTCACACTTTTCATTATTTAGGGACAACTGCCAATTTTCACACCATACAGATATCTTTTATAAATCATTTTGCAATTTGTTTTGATCTTCTGATGACTTTTCTAGACGATAAACGACAGTATTATTGCTCGCTGTAGTGGCCGAACGGTTCTAGGCGCTACAGTCTGGAACCGCGCGACGGCTGTGGTCGCAGGTTCGAATCCTGTCTCGGGCATGGATGTGTGTGATGTCCTTAGTTTAGTTATGTTTAAGTAGTTCTAAGTTGTATGGGACTGATGACCACAGCAGTTAAGTCATATAGTGCTCAGAGCCATTTGAACCATATTTGACAGTATTATCTGCAAACAACCTAAGACGGCTGTTCTACATCTCTCCTAAATCGTTCATACAGATAAGGAACAGCGGAGGGTCTACAGCACATGCGAAAATTTGTATACCTAAAACAGAACACGAAAGAAAAATACCCCCAAATCTATACTAGCGTATTCAGTAATACCATGTTACACTGCAAAGTGCTCATCCACTAGGCCGTAATCCCGTGCGTAATAGAAACAGTATACCATAGGAGAGACTTTACTTTTGGATTTGAAAAACTTGGGTTTTATCAATCACATATTTCAGTTCCACTGGAGGTCTACTGAAATTGAAATCTGCTGAGGAAAGCACACATCCCTGTACAATTGTTAAAGAGGTATTATACAAACGCAAATCGTTTTCCCGTTTAGTAATGTAGACATCCATTTATGAAATACAAATCCCATGGGTGAGTAAATTTACAGGGCTGGAAGGTTTGGATTTGTGAGATGCTTGAACTAAGACCTGCAAGAAGTTCGCGAAGTACCACCGAAGATCGTTCTGACAACCTTTTTCTGGACTAAGAACATTTTTTGTGAGTTCCAGTTACCTCCAAATGAGACACAGTTAGGCATAAGAGACTTACAGTAAACTGAATAAACGAATTTAGGCGTTCTTATAGAAAAGATAGCAGCTTCCTGCTTCTGAAAAGTATCCTGAAAGTGATACTTCCACAAGAGGTTTCCATCTATCATCAGTCCGAAGACGTAAAAATGTTCGTCTTGCTTATTATTTGGTCGCCTCCCGACAGTAACATTTTACTTCAGCAACAGTCCCGTGATAGATAATGTTACTACTCAATTTGCCCAGTTATTTACGTTACATTTCACGTCTTTCACTATGACACTTGATTCATCCAAGAAAGATTTTTTTTAAATCACCTAACATATTTTTCGGCAGACCGTTGACGCATGTTCAGAAAAGCTGAGTAGAATGCTACTGCAGTCAACACCCCCGCCCCCCTCCAATGCCTCCTCCGCATACTTGCGCTCTGTTGATTTCACTCGAAATGTTAACGAAATTTCTCCTTATCTGCAAGCGTCATTGATCTTAGGATTTTCGTGCGCGGAACTAACGATGTCTGCGAAGGGTGTGGGATCGGTACTAAGCCGGATTAAGAAATGTGATCTCAGGAGAGCATGACGAGGGCTGCGTGTTTCGAGGCCGTTTTATGCAGCACACGTAACAGCGTCACGCAAGTGCTGAATTGTCTTAAGTGAGAAGCGTTGTACGAAGGCTTCCACGCATCACGAGAAAGAATAATTACAAACTATTGTACTTTATTTTCAAGGCGTAATAGGGAAATGTAAATGAACTCTTTCATAGATGAGGAAAACTATAGTTTACGGCCAATTGTTAATACGCTTCTCTGGGTTTCAATTTTATCTTATGAGCATACACAGTAGGAGTTGTCTTCCTAAGATAATAAATGAACTTCGGGCGAAAAGGCGTTGCTTAATTTATAGCTGTTTGTCAACTTATAGGCCGGCCGCTGGTGGCCGAGCGGTTCTGGCGCTACGGTCTGGAACCGCGCGACCGCTACGGTCGCAGGTTCGAATCCTGCCTCGGGCATGGATGTGTGTGCTGTCCTTAGGTTAGTTAGGTTTCAGTAGTTCTTAGTTCTAGGGGACTTATGACCTCAGCAGTTGAGTTCCATAGTGCTCAGAGCCATTTGAACCATTTTTTTTTTTGTCAACTGATAGCTAACAGAGGATGAGTTGGTGTGACTTTTTTGACCATGGTACGTAAATCCGATAGTGGCAATTTTTACGAAGATAAGTTGTGGATGATTTAGCGTTCACGTTGTTATTATCACCCAATATGTCTCTGCAACCAGTTTTGGGTGCCTGACAAGATGTCTCGCGAATCCCCGTTGTTTCTTATGTACCTACCAGCTATCTATTTTTCGACCAATTTAATGCTATTCATTTTTTCTGTCTTGTTCCAATCATTTCATCTCCACTTGATTATCACATTCAACGTCTTCTCTAGCCTGTCCTGCATTTTCTAGTCTGTTACGTCTCTACTAGTTTTCCCACTCTGCTGCTCCTTGGATCGCAAAGCGAACTGCTACTATGTGCCCTAGGAGATGTCCTATTAACCTGTCGTGTCTTCTGGGAACAATCTTCCACAGCCTTCGTCTTACATCCACTCTCTTTAGTGCGTCTTCATTTCGTATTTTATAGTTTCACTTAATTTTTAAGATTACTCGATGGCACCGAATTTAAGTTTCGTCTTCTCTCTTTTCCATTAATTCACGTTTCGGTTCTACACACTGCTGTATTCTCAACGCTCACTTTCAGGAATGTTTTTTGAAGAGTAGATCTCTTTTATTGAAGAAAACTTTCTTCGCTTAAGCCTATCTATTTCTGATATCTTCCTTTGCTTCGACCACGCAGTGTAATCCTACTTTCCAGGTAGCATACATACCAAAGAAATACGTACAGCATACTTCAATACTCATAATGATTGAGGTGAAAGACAACGCATGACTCTTCTTGGGAATATAGCATAAGATTGTTTATAAAATACTTTCCTCAGACGTTCAACACACTCTCGAAAAAATAAAAAGCTAAGTATATTCTTCAAAGCAACACATAAACCTGAAATGTTAACGCAGTTTGTTTACTGTGAGATCAGAAGCCCTCACATGTTCCACTTCGTTTCCTCAACATCGTTTTTATTTTGTTTCTTTCGCCAATAGATTCTGCCGTTAAGAGTACGTATAACAGATTTGATTTTATAGTTACTGCTTTAAAATGGCTAATGGCTGAAGCTACAAGTAAATGACTGCAATGAACACGATACCGTGCAGCTATAGTACAGAAAGGGCTTTAATGGAAAATGGATATCACCATCGTCAATATTTAAAAAGAATTATCACACTTAATTAGGGATTTTAAGTGAATTATAGCTTCCTCCATGTATTCTAGCGCAAACTTATCACAAACGATGTTCTTCCTGAAATAATGTACCAACGCCGATGCGCATTTCTTTCTGCCAAGCGACTCTGTTGTTTATTTATCAGTGAATGTAAGGATATAACAATCTATGTTAATAGTTATCAGTTATAAATATTTCGACTTCAGGTTATGACCTCGCTGTAGTGAGAACAGACTTCTACGAACAGAAAATTCATGTTTATGCCTTTGAAACTGTAACGTTACTCCACGGTTCACTGACAGTGATTTTCGAGAGAAGACTGTAGTAATCAAATTTCTGAGAACAGTAGAATAATCTGAAAAAGGTAAGAAATTATGTTTTGTTTAGAATCACAAATAACTGATTAATGATGGAAGCCTGTTTGCAACTGAGTAACATTCATCAAATTTTTCAGCGATATTTGTATTTCACACCAGGAAGTTGTTGAAATTGTAACTTTGGAAATAAATTCTACGTTAGAATTGCATTGCGAGCGCTTAAAATGAATGATGCTGAAAATAAAATTAGAGCTCGTGGCAGTGACTGGCTCTCATCGCAAGCTTCCCACGTTAACGAGCTATGATTTTCTGAGCACTCGAAGCTCAAATATTCCTGGAACACTCTCACCACGCTCACCTATATACCACTAATTAATAAGCGTAACTGGGCGGCACGTGTTAATTTGTTACTAAATAAACGACACACCACTCGAATAAGTGATGTGGGCAGCGTAGATAGAAGCAATGAAGCGGGACTCGTGAAGTGCAATAAACATCCACTTACTCTCTCCGAGAACGTACCGCTATATATGGCGTATTATTATATTCATGTAAGACCATAATCCGCTTATTTCTCTGCGGCGAAATGCAGGAAGTCATTGCTCTTATACCAGTAATAATGGATGTTTTTGTTTTTCCACGTACAGTTGGGAGAACAGATAAATTATTTCGCTCGTCCCGTGCGTCAACTGCGGCAGCTAGACGTGCAACAATGAGCTTACTTTAATGATTACTGGCATCAGTATTTTTTATCTGTAGAACGTAGCCAATATCGTGCAGGGAAGGTCCTAAAACTACTACAGAACTCTCCCCCCCGAGTTTCGATGTCGACGTATTTCAGTGTGAACCTGCAATACGCCAACACAGGTAAGATTTCAGTTTGCTTTCATTTCGATTTATGTGTTCATAAATTACTGAATTTTTTGTAAAACGCAAGTCTCAAGCTTCTGAGAAGGAAGCAAGAGAAAAGTAAATTTGGCAGAAAGCAGACAACATTGACGCTACTACCCAGTAAATTTCGAAATAGAAACCTTGTTTCTAAACCGCTATACGGAGTATCCATATTCCCATGCCTTTGTTAGATCACCGTACGGCGTTCCGGTATTTATGAGAGTAAAAAATTGCTTAACTATTCCAACACTATAGTCCCACAGAATAAACCATTTTATGCAGTTCGTAATATCCATTTGTTATGTAGGGTGTTCGAAAATTCCCTTTCCAAATTTCTGGGATTTGTAGAAGGGAGTGAGTACGTTATACATTTAGTAGGAACCCATGTCTGGAAATGTACCATTTCCGTTTCACGACGGTTTCGGTTCAGATGCTTAATTAATCCACTTCTGCATGAGGAATTCAGTTAGGCGTGACGAAGTACAATTATTAGGTAACAATTCGAAAGGAAACATAACGAAACTGCAAATTTATCACTCAAGCATATCTGTTTGTATTAACCCTATGTTCTGCACGTACAGTAATCTGGATCCTTCTTGCTTTTGGAATAATGTAAACACATAATGTTTAGGTTTTAATACAAACAAATGTGCTTAAGTAGTAAATGGGTGTTTCGCTATGTTTCCTTTCGAATTGTTACCTATTAACGGTCCTGGGTCACACCTGCATCTGCATCTATATCTCCATGGATACTCTGCAAATCGCACTTACGTATCTGGCACAGGATTCATCGAACCACCTTCAAACTAATTCTCTATTATTCCACGCAAGAACGCCCTGCGGAAAAAACGAACCCCTGTATCTTTCCGTGCGAGCTCTGATTTCTCTTATTTCATAATGATGATCGTTTCTTTCTAACTGTCCGCAGCTCGTGGTCTTACGCTAGCGTTCTCGCTTCCCGCGCGCAGGGCCCCGGTTTCGATTCCCGGCGGCGTCAGGGATTTTCCCTGCCTCGAGATGACTGGGTGTCGCTGTGTCGTCTTCATCATCATCATTCATCCCCATTACGATCGGAGGAAGGCAATAGCATAGCACCTCCGCTAGGACCTTGCTAGTCGGCGGTGCGGCTCTCCCGCATCGTTCCCTACACTCCTCGGAGTATGGGACGTCATTTATCATTTCTCTCTATCTAGACTAGCATCAACAAAATATTTTCGCATTCGGAGCGGGAAGCTGGTGACTGAAATATCTAGAGAATATATCGCCGCAACTAAAAACGCCTTTGTTTTAATGAGTTCCACCCCAAATCCTGTATCACGTCAGTGACACTCTCACCCCTGTTTCTCGATAGTACAAAAAGTACTGCCTTTCTCTGAACTTTCTCGATGTATTCCGTTTACCCTATCTGGTAAAAATCCCACATCACGCAGCAGTACTCAAAAAGGGGAGTACCAAGCATAGCGTATGCAGTCTCTTTGGTAGATTTGTTGCATCTTCTAAGTGTTCTGCCAATAAAACGTAGTCTTTGGTTCGCGTACCAACAAAACTTCCTATGTGTTCTTTCTTATTTAAGTTGTTCGTAATTGTTATTCCTAGGTATTCAGTTGAATTTACGGCCTACAGATTTGATTGATTTATAGTGTAACCTAAGCTTAACGGATTCCTTTTAGCACTCATGTGGATAACCACACACTTTTCATTATTTAGGGTCAACTAATAATTCACAGACGATACAGGTATCTTATTTAAATCATTTTGTAGTTCGTTTTGAACTTCTGATGACTTTACTAGACGATAAACGACAGCATCATCTGCAGACAACCCTGAGAAACCTGCTCAAACAGACTCGTAAATCGTTCATATAGATAAGGAAGAGCAAAGGGCATGTAGCACTACCTTTGGGTACGTCAGAAATTACCTGCGTTTTACTCGATGACATTTCCGTCAGTTACTACGGACTGTAACCTTTCTGATTGGAAATCGCAAATCCAGTCACATAGCTGAGACGACACTCCATAAGCACGCAATCTGATTACAAGCCGCTTCTGAGGTACGATCTCAAAAGCCTTCTGGTAATCTAGAAATACAGAATCAGTTTGAATTCCCTTGTTAGCGCACAATACCTCGTGTTAGTTAAGAGGTAGTTATCTTTGAAAAGAACAATGTTTTCTAAATCCATGTTGACTACGTGTTAACAGACCGTTTTTTTTCGAGGTAATTCATAATGTTCGAACGCAATAAATCGACGTTAATGATATGGATCCATAATTCAGTGAATTATTCCCATTGCTTTTTATGAATACTAGTGTGACCTGTGCAACTTTCCAGTCTTTGGGTATGGATTTTTCGTCGAGCGAGCGATTGTATAAGATTATTAAGTATGCAGCCATCGCATCAAAATACTCTGAAAGGAACCTAATTGATACACAGTCTGGACCAGTAGACTTCCGTTTGTTATGTTATTTAAATTGCTTCACTGTTCCGAGGATATCTACTTCTAAGTTACTCCTGTTGTCAGTCATTCTTGATTCGAATTCTCGAATATTTATCTTGTCTTCTTTGGTGAAGTAAATTCGTAAGGCTGTGTTTAGTAACTCTGCTTCAGCAACACTGTCGCGGATAGTATTTCCACTGCTATAACGCCGAGAAACACATTGATTGTGTCTAACTGTCAGCTTACTTTACATACGACCAGACTCTCTTTGGATCTCTCGCTGTTGAATCTATTATGAGCATCTCGCAATGAAGTCCGCGCTAAATTTAGATCTTCTGTAAAAAATCGTCAATCTTGAGGATTTTCGCTGGTCTGAATTTGGCGTGCTTTCTCATGGTTTCTTCAACAATGTTGTGACCTGTTTCATGTACCATGGGGGATCATATCCGTCCTTTGTTAACTTATTTGGTATAAATCTCTCAGTTGTTGCCGATACAATTTCCTTGAATCAGTGAGCGTACAAGCTGGGCGGGCAGATTAGAGCGGCAGTTTCCCACCGCAGAGCACGTGGCTGGCGGTTGCTACGGAGCCGTGGCGGGAGACTAGCGTTTAAGCGGCCTTGGAAAAACCCGAGCAGAAGTTTGGAAGGGACGCGTATGACCGTATTTTCTCGCTTGGAGGAATTTATATTCCAGGGAAAAATTGGTAAAAACAGAACTTGGAGTGACACAGAGATGCGAGTTGGCACTCATGGACAGAAAAATATGAAAAACTGAATTATCTAGACGATCCACAAAAATATATAAAGGTATAAAAGTTATCGTAATCTTAAAAATTGTAAATTTATGGAAGTTCAAAAGCAAATATCTCGGCAATGCTTTGGCCAATTAATGTGAACGATAGCAGACAACAATGTATTTTGTAAACTGTGAACAGACTGTCGAGTGCCGTGATAGCGACATACAAATTTTATTGTGAATTGTTACAGAATCAGCCATTAACGGCCGCCCTTACGTAAAAGCCCCTCAGACTGCAGTGTAAGTGTTTAGTCAATATACTTAAGACTATTCTTGGAAAATAGATATAAACTACTTGTTCAAATTATAAATCAACGTGACAATATTTTTTTTAAATTTCACCGCAATATCTGCCTGCATTGTTTTTTCCTTTACATTTTTATTTTAGCTTGAAAATTGAGTTTACGACGAGGTGAGCTGGCACCCTACGAACGTAGCCAAACAGTGAGACCAGCCACGTCTCTGGGCCGCTAAATCAAGCTGAATGTGGAGCGTGACGAATATATGAAGCCTTTCATATACACACATCAAAAAACTTTTGCATCACCACGGTTCCGAGAGTTCTGGAACCTGTACATAAAACTGGAATAGAGATCAACATAAACATCATATTTATCCTTTTTATTGCTCATGAAAACCTCAGATTGCATGTTGTACCACCATACAGCGAGACCTTCGAAGAATGTGGTCCAGATTGCTGTACACGCTGGTACCTCTAATAACCAGTAGCACGTCCTCTTGCATTGATGTATGCCTGTATTCGTCGTGGCATACTATCCACAAGTTCATCAAGGCACTATTGGTCCACATTCTCCCACTCCTCAACGGCGAATCGGGGTAGACCTCTCAGAGTTATTGGTGGGTCATGTCGTCCATAAACAGCCCTTTTCAATCTATCCCAGGCATGTCCGATAGGGTTCATGTCTGGAGAATATGCTGGCCACTCTAGTCGAGCGATATCACTATCCTGAAGGAATTCATTCACAAGATGTGCGCGATGGGGGCGCGAATTGTCGTCCATGAAGACAAATGCCGATATGGTTGCACTCTTGGTCGGAGGATGGCATTCACGTATAGTACAGCCGTTACGGCGCCTTCCATGATCACCAGCGGCGTACGTTGGCCCCACATAATGCCACCCCAAAACAGCAGGGAGCCTCCACCTTTCCGCACTCGCTGGGCAGTGTGTCTAAGGCGTTCAGCCTGACCCGGTTGCTTCCAAACAAGTCACCGACGGTTGTTTGGTTGAAGGCATATGCGATACTCATCGATGAAGAGAACGTGATGCCAATCTTGAGCGATGTTGTTGGGCCCATCTATATCGGGCTGCATGGTGTCGTGGCTGCAAAGATGGACCTCGCCATGGACGTCGGGAGTGAGGTTGAGCATCATTCACCCTATTGCGCACACTTTGAGTCGTAACACGACGTCCTGTGGCTGCACGAAAACCATTATTCAATATGGTGGCTTTGCTGTCAGGGTTCCTCCGAGCCATAATTCGTAGGTAGCGGCCATCCACTACTGTAGTAGCACTTGGGCACTTGGCCAACCTGACAGGTGGCACGCAAGTAAGCATTCTGTCTGATCACTTGCAGCCATTCATGTCCATTGTGCCTTCCGACGGGCTTTGGCAATTCCAGCAAGACAATGCGACACCCCAGACGTCCAGAATTGCTATAGTGTGGCTCCAGAAACACTCTCCTGAGTTTAAGTGCTTCTGCTGGCCACCTAACTCCACAACATAGACATTATTGAGCATATCTGGGATGCCCTGCAACGTGCTGTGGAAAAGAGATCTCCATCGTCTCGTACTGTTGCGGATTTATGGTAAGCCCTTCAGGATTCATGGTATCAGTTCTCTCCAGCCCTACTTCAGACATTAGTCCAGTCCAAAGCACGTCATGTTGTGGCACTTCTGCGTGCTCTCGGGGCCCTACGCGATATTAGGTAGGTGTACCAGTTTCTTTGTCTCTTCGGTGTACATCGCCGCTCCGAGTTGCAAAACCGACAGAAATAAAACATACTGATATACCTTGGAGTTACTTAGTGATATACGGTATAGACCATTGCTGAATCAGAATAACTTTTCTGATATTTATAATTTTAATGAAAGAAGTGTTATGACCACTGCCCACCGCGTCACTGAACACCGCTTGCTGGCTTACGGGTACGTGACGCGGTAGCAGAAGTATATTAACGGAGTGTGCATTAATGGAAAATAACACTAGCGATGATACCGACTACGAATGGGGAATCCCTCTGACATAAGCAGCTTTGATAAATGGCTGACTGATATGGCTCGGCACGCTGGAATGACAATCTCGAGAACGGCGTAGATGGTCGGCTGTTCGCGTATTATTGTCTTGAGCATCTATGACAAGTGGTTGACGGACTTCGAAACCAGGGGTAGGCGACAAGGTGTTCGACTCCCACGCCCGTGGATATCAAAGGCTTGTCTGCTCTGTAAAGCACGATAGGCAACCATCTGTAGTCATTGAGACTGCTGAGTTCATTGCTGGTGCTGCCGCAAGTGTTTGGGAACACACCGTTCAGCACACATTGTTGGCTGGAGCTCCGTGGCAAATGAATACTACATGCCCACTGTTGACGCAGCGATATTTTCAGTTATGAATGCAGTGGGCACGGGATCATCGAGATCGGACGGTGGGTCTGTAGAAACGTGTCGTCTCGTCGAGTGACTCACGTTTATGGATTACACGAGGATGATGGTCGTCCCCGGGTACGGTTTCATTCAGGCCGAAGGCTACTCGAAATACTCATCGCACCACAGGCGCAGGCCGACTAGGGCAGTATTACATTATGGGGGACATTCACTTGGGCTTCCATGGAACCCATGTTAGTAATAGAAGGCACCGTGAAAACTATGGGCTACGTTAACACTTTTGCGGGTCACTCGTGTCACTTTGTATTAGCTGTCTTCCTCGACAGCGATGGCATCTTGCTGCAAGATAACTGCTCGTATAACAAGACCAGACTCGTACTACAGAGGTTTGGACACCAAATTCGCCATATCTCAAACCTATTGCAACACATATCGATCGTAAGTAGGTTTATATTATGTAACTGTGTATCTGCATTTATGGAGTGTGTATTCTTCGTTACTTGAAGTCCTTGAGGTATGTGACAAGAAAATTAGAGTTTTGTAATGTATATATGAAAAAGCAAAAGGATATGTTAAATTGATAAATTATTATTTTTGTGACGGCTCCCAAACCCAAGGTCCTCGGCGGTACTTTTGGGGCAGCCACCACAAATTGTATAAAGCGTGGGTAGTGACCAGGATGTAGCTATGTCTGTTGGCCGAAAAATAATTATTGACAAGAATTGCGCCAGCTACAATGAAGAGATAATTTATCTTTGTTTCTGACGAAACGTGCGCCAGCAATACAAGTCCAAGTGGCATCCTAGAGCAATCCGTGTACTGAGCCTAGTCGAATACAATAGTAAATATCACACTGCAATGGCTCCGCTATAAACTCCACGAAAGGCTAGCAATAGACAATCGACAATAGACTGTCCGTCTCGGGGCCAGCGCTCCTCCTTATATGCAAAAGGCAGAGGGCGCTGCGGACCCGAGCTCAGCCATGGCGCGACCTCTTCCGTCGGCGGTAACGCCCTGAGACGCCGACGGCCGCGACAGGATCTGTGGCCAGCGATGTCACGGTCAGGACGCGCGTGCGCGAGTTGGTTGGTTGGTTGGTTGGGTCCGTGGATACAGTTTATAATATGTGTAAGTTCATAAAAAGAAAATGTTTATTGAAAGCTGGTTCATGCTTAGGGCACTTGTAACATGTATAAGCTGTAGGGAAGGCCCCCCACAACAGAAGTGGAATGGCGCGATGTAAAATGAGGTTTTGGCGGTCGAACTGAGCGGTTCCTTGGTGTGAACGGTACGCAATATGCGGCTAGCTGTAGCACGGTACACTTCGACGGTGCTAAGAGAGGCAATTGGAAGTTGCTTTACAAAGGATTTGCCTCGGATGAGGACGTGGCTATTATTTGGTATTTTGCGTTTAAAGGAATGGCTCTAATATGACGCCAAGACGAGATTTTATAGAGCATTCGAACGTCAAGAGCCGTGAGTACAGTTAGCCGCCATGTCGCTTGCCACCAATTTTCGCCACTGCTTCACTAACTTCATACAGTCAGTTGTGTATATGGGCTTGGACCACTTAATTTGTGTGGTGTTTTCACCCTTTCGGTCATGGCGTCCTCATGCAAGGAAATACCAAATAAATGCTTAGTATATTAAAATTCGTTAAATTTGACCATTTGTGACTGTTGTCCTCATATTTTGTCACAAGCAGAGAGTTTATTTGAGAACAGTGTCGACATCTCCTGTTAATCTGTGGTACCACAAAACAAAACTGAATGTGCACAGTCACATGGGCACTTCTCGGTGATCCTTGTACCTCCCATCAGTCGGTTAATATCTTCTAAGTTTAGGTTAAACAAATTATTTCTGCGTAGAAAGATGCATTCTTGAACGTGAAAACTAAAGGTGTCTTTCAGAACGTAAGGTAAGTGACATATTTATAACTTTATACAAATCTCCAAATGAGGACATTGTGACTGAAAGGTTGTAATAGCATAGAAATTTAGGACATTATTTCGCTGTGTGTTTAGTCGTCTTACTGTGATTTCACAACGCCCCGAGTCCAAGACAGACGAAGGCCACTTGCAGAAGAAGAAGTTATAGAGCTCCTTAAGCCGGCCAAGGTGGCCGAGCGGTTCTAGGCGCTACAGTCTGGAACCGTGCGACCGCAACGGTCACAGGTTCGAATCCTGCCTCGGGCATGGCTGTTTGTGATGTCTTTAGGTTAGTTAGGTTTAAGTGGTTCTATGTTCTAGGGGACTGATGACCTCAGAAGTTAAGTCCCATAGTGGTCAGAGCCACTTGAACCACTATGGAGCTCCTTAATTCATCTGAAATTGACGATCTATCCGATGATCCTGGTGATAGTTTTGAAAAAAAGGACAATGATGGAGGTAATGTTAGACGTTTTATATAACACGGTATATTGTAAGGTGAGTAGCCTCGACGCAAAGCCCGCTAACTGCATCATAAGTGACACTGAGATAATCACGAAACACTCGTCCTATTCAAACGACTATGCATTTGCAGCTAGAATGTTATTGTTGTGTACGAATTTGTTATAGCACAGCCAACCTGAAGCTGAATGAGAAACAAATCCATTCTAACCGTAACACACTGAAAGGTAACTTTGATTGTCCAGACTGGTAAGTCTGATGTCTGCTCACGTGCTTTGCATCCGGATATGGCAGGGCGGCAGCCACGCCTATTGGGCATTTGGAGGGCTTTGCACCCGAAGACAGCAGTTAGCTGCTTTTGAAACAGAATACGATTTTCGACAGCCGTTTTGGATGGTTTATAGCCAGTTTTGCAACCTGAAACATATTCCATCACTTAGGCGCTGAAAAAATCTATACGGCCATGTGCCCACCTCAAAATCGACATAAAATTAATTTTGCCTCCTTTTCATCTTGGTTACTCAGATGTACATTTTATATGAGTTTTTCTTTTCGTAATATAATTTTTTACTATAGGTTCTAGAGAAATAATTTGAAATCGACTGGACAGAAGTTATTCAAGTTTGCAATCAACATATGGGAGGGGTCTACAAGATGAATTTTCCGATCACAATTTGTCGCACATTCATCAGTCGCGAAAGTGGACGCTTCGCATGTTTGCTCACGCAATTGATATTGCATGTGCAAGTGCATGCATTGAGTACAAGAAAAACGCATCAGAATTAGGTGTTCCTAAAAATATGACCCTTTATCTGCTTCATTTTATGTCATGTGTGGCCAAAGTACTGACAAAAACAGGTAAACCAGCTGCCAGGAAAAGGGGGGGTCCCACTTGTGAGAGTCCAATGCCATCTCCAAGAACTTCAAAACGAGCCAGTGCGGAAGTTCGTCAGGAAACTGATGTTCGTTTGGACAACGTTGGGCATCTTCCAGTGGTCAGAGACAAAAAATCAGGTGATAGGTGCAAGAAACAGGGCTGCAAAGGCAAAACCACATTTTATTGTGTAAAATGTAACATTCATTTATGTATGGACAGAAAAAAATTCTTTCTTTGATTATCAATCTTCACAAGTGTAAAACCATAGTTTATGTATATAATCATTAAGAACGTTTTGTGTAATTTATGCATTTTGGTGAAATAAAATCAAATAAAGTACTTAGACTTTTCAACTTATACTGCACTAACTTGAACACAATGTCCTCATTTGGGGACGCTTTGTATCGCCCCTTGGGGGGCACCTCGGAATATTTTATACATCTGAAAAATCATAATTTAATTCGAAGAACTGGATAGCAAATCCAAGATTTTTCTTCAGGAAAAAAGATAATTCGTGACCGAAATAGTTAATAATGACCACAACATTATAAAGCCATGACCGGAACCATATTTTCTATCTTGATTACGAACCAATGCAGGGTCCTCACCTCAGTGCTACTAAAACCGAGTATCCTGATTTAAATGAATAATTATTGCATTCAAGTGCTTAAAAGTGATTTTTTGTCTAATTTAAAAGAAGTAGTAAAAGTTAAAGTTAAAACCACAAAAGTGAAGTTGGATAGACTTTTGCTAAAGTATCCTTAGTCTGTTACAAAATATAGTTTTGTAGGATTACAGTGCATGACTGTGTAAATATTATTGTCTAGAATACCTGCTCCACAGGTGATAAAAAGGCAAGTAAGTTAAGCTCATATTAAAAATAGTGTGGGTTTGATTTATATCGTCAATGGTACCTTTTTTTTAAAGGTAGGTAAGCCCATTTTTGTATTTTATTGTCTTGCAAAGTGAACGATTAGCTTATTGAATTAGTCTTTTCCACTATAATAATCAGAGAGCGTTGACTGGTGAAACTATACTATTTTATGGATCCCCATCATATTCTCCACCTATTAGAAAAAAATTGAACTATTAATATTGCTAAGGAAAACTGATATAGGTAGAGGAGTTTAAACAATGTATTTATAATGTTATTCACTTTTATTTGTTTTTTTTTCATGTCAGTTAAGATAAAAGCCCCTTATGTCCAAATTTATTCCTGCACTCCATGCAGTAACATTTAAGTATTTGATTAAGTAATGATCTTGAGTGTAGCTGTCATTAGTATGAGTTTGATACAAATCTGCTTCCTATAATTCACTGGTGTGTGCTTTGTTGGTAACTGCTGCTACACACAGTTCAGAGTGCACTGTGTCAGTTTGTATCCTGTGCGCTATTCAAAGGGAAATACCAACGAAAGTAACTTCAATAATCAATATTCTATTTACTTAAACACATATTTCCAAATTAATGTGCCAAATTAAGCTGATGACCTTTCATTTTCTTTCATTCACTTATGATTTTACCACTTTTATTAACTCCCGAGGTTAAAGTCCGTTTAATTTTTTTGTTAATTTCACCATATTCAAAATTCTATTCCGATAACTTTGCCCATTAGGCACACGCGCGGTGAAAATTCGAAATCCTCTCAGAGGGGAACATTAGCACGTTATATGTGGCTTTTCCCGTGACAGGACCAAAGGTTCGGTTGTTAGGGAAGAGTGACATACACGCTAGTGTTATACTATGGAACGCGTCTGGGACTCTACGCCCACGAACCACCGGCTTGTTTGTTCTGAGCGTAGACATCAGGTACCCCATACATACGGAAATGTAACAAGAACTTTTCGAATCCATGATATGCGTAATCTCTGCTGTATTGCGTACCAAAAGTAGAAAAAAACACGCTATTATGCATGCGGTCACGATATTGTGGCTCACAAGTGTGTGTGCTCCACAATTCCTGTTACACACTGCTAGAGAGCGTAAAGATCACTCAGAAGGCAAAGTTTTATACTGGAACGGCTTTCTGTAAAAAGTTATTGATGTTTCATTTACAGTTTACTATGAAAACTACAGACTGAAAATTTTATGCTGTTCTAGCGCGGAACTTATACATATTTGAAGAACGTCCTATTCATCAAGGCAATTTTTGACTGAAAAAAAAAATATTCACTTCCAATTTCAGCCACAAGGAGCAATAGGTATCATAAAATGTCAATCAGGCATACTTAACGTAGATAATACTTTGTTGTCAATAGTACAATATAGCCTCTGGGGTTCACCTGAAGTCATTTGGAAAAAAGGTGACTTTAACTTCACAGCTACCGTGCGCACATGGCGTTGGATCACAATTTCTGAAAAATAAGTAAGAGATTTAAAAAAAAAAAACATAGAATATCTTTTAAAGAGTTAGAGTTCTTCGAACACTTAACGAAACCTTTGGTAAGGCAGATGACCATTAACTACACAATACTTCTAAGGTCTTATTTTGTAATCAGGTAGACAGCAGATAGATTCTAATTATAAGTTATAAAATCTGGACAATAAATGTATAGCAATACGTTTCTTCGAACGGATATCAGTTATACTATTTACAGAATATATCTACAGCTACATCTACAAACACATGCACACTTCCCAAGCCACAATATGGTGCATGGTGGAGGGTACCTTGTACAAACGCTAGTCATTCCATATCCTGTTCCACTGTTGAAAACGACTGGTTATATGTCTCTGCAAAAGCTCTGGTTTCTCTTGTCTTGTCTTCGCAGTCCTTACACGAGGTGCGAGGTGTACGCTGGTGGCAGCAAAATCGTTCTGCAGTCAGTCGCAAATAGCGGTTCTCTAAACTTCCTCAATAGTGTTTCGCGAAAACAAGGTCGTCTTTCAGCGATTTCCATTTTAGCATTTCCGTAATACCCGCCTATTGATCGAACCTACTGCTAACGGACATAGTAGTACGTCTTCCATTAATCCAACCTCCTGAGTGTGCCAAACATTCAAGCAGTATTCAAGAAAGGGACTCCCAAGTGTTCGGTATGCAGTCTCCTTTATAGATGAGCTAAACTTTCCTATTATTCTTCCAGTAAATCAAAGTTGACTATTCACCTTACATGCATCCAACTTTACGAGCACGTTTCCGTATCATAACGCATTGCAACGTTACGCGTAGGTACGAGGGCTATTCATAAAGTAAGTAACGATAGGTCGCGAAATGGCAATCACAGTGAAAATCAAAACTGTTTTATTTGCAACGGTTAGCTACACCTTCCAGCTACTTCTGGACACAGTCGCCGCTCAGACTTAGCCCTCTGTCGTAGCGCTGTACTAACTTTTCAATTACCTCGTTATAGAAGACAGCCGCCAGTGCTATTCGACAATTTTCTACTCTGGACTGCAGCTCCGTGTCTGTGTCAAAATATTGTCTTCATAGTCAGCGGTTCATGTGAGCAGAGATAGACCTCAGGGGTAGCCAATTACGGGTTCTATTGTAGGTGATCAAACACTTCCCGTCGAAAACGCTGCAGGAGCGTCTTCATTGCCCCTGCAGAGTGCGGCCGAGAATTGTGTAGAACGAACCGCATGACAGTTATGTTATTTGGATTGCATAGCTTAGACGAAATCTTTCGCCAGGCCCTCATACTTGGCGGGAGACGCTAATTTCTAGCCATTTTTACGGTCTCACTGTGAGCTCAGAACTGAAAAGAGCGACATGATGCGATCGATGGACCTACTAGACACAGTGCCGAAAGCATCTGTGCAAACCTTCATCAGATTTTCACTGTATTTTCCATTTCGCGACCGATCGTTCCTTGCTTTCCGAATAACCCTCGTATTTAGCCGACGTGATATAGCGTAGCATAAATCTCATGAACCTCATCAACTGAACTTACGGCTCTTCTAGCTGATACAAAAGCTCAGGAAGTAAATTAAAACATTACATTATGTCTGTAGAACAATTATACTGTTAGTGTGTCTTTAGGAAACAAATGTAGTCGACACTGAACAAAAGCATTGTTGAAATATCCTGCCGGCTTACACCTGTGTGCAGGACCAGATTCGAACTAGGGACTTTGCCTCACGTGGGAAAGTGCCCTACCGAAAATCTCACCTTTCTTCCTGTGTCAGTCTTAAATGATATATCAAGCTTTCGATTACTTTCTTCTTCGTCATCGACAAGTGCTGTCAGTCGTAATTGATATTGCGTTGATACTTTAACTGCTGCTGTGCTTATTCATTACTGCTGCTAAAAATTACAATACCTAGAAGAAATAGTTTAAAACTCTCCAAAGTGGGAAGATTTGTAGAAAAGTTGAACCACAGTAAGTGATTAAGGTCGCAGAAAGACGTCGTGCACGTTGGCCCAGAAGCGCCCTCATTTCTGTGACCGAAATAGGTCAGTGTACCTTGCTCAGTTGCTCCCTGCACTCGGTTGACATAGAGCCATGAAACACAGTGGAAAAGTGCAAGCAGTTGCTGTTATATCTCGTTGATGTCAAAGGACGTAATATCAGCAACTGAATGAGTTCGTGTGGGGCTGAATGTTTGGTCTCCGTGAAATGGGATTGTCGTACCATGGCATTGCGGTTGGTTCAGAGCAAGCTTCTACGACACTGATTCGTGTGTGGAACCAATGCATTAAAGAGGGTTGTAAACGGTGACGAGCGGCAGTTGGGTTACATAATGTGATCACAGTGCGGGATGGCCGCTATTTTGTTCGCATGGCCGTAACCAACGGAACAGCTTCAGCCACGGTGTTGACTCGGCAATGGAGCCTTACAACGCGTGTGGACATGTCTCTGTAGAGAGTTCGACGGCGTCTGCTGAGCGCTGGACTTGTAGCACGCAAGCGACTGCGTCAACTTCCGCTGAGCAGAAATCACGAACGCCTCAGATTACAAAGAGCACGTGAACGGCAACACTTGCGTGATGAGTGCCAAGATGTAGTGTTTTCGAACGAATCCCTCTCCAACTCGTCCTACAGTAATGCGTGTGTACGTGTTAGATGCTACTGGGATGAAATACAATAAATTGGGCAGCATGCTTTGTTGCACATCATATCGGAAAACCGCCAGATGTTGTGGTTTAGCGCGCCATTGGCCGTAACATGCGATCTCGCCTCCTACGTATTGAGGCCAATAGAAACAGCAACCGCAACATCAAGGAAGGTTTAAAGTCAGAGCTACTGTCCCTCCTGCAGCCTGTTCCACTTGCCATATTTCAGCACGACAATGCTCTACTACAGGTGACGAGTAATATGCAAATCTGCTTCGATAAAGGACGAGTACCACAGGTTGCCTGCCCTGCATGTTCGCCTCACATGTTACCCACCGAACACGCCTGGAATAAATTCAGTCGTCAACTTGTATGTTATGGTCCTTTCTGCTACCACTGTGAATGCTTCGTGTAGACGCCTACCACCCGCGTGGCATTGCGTTCCTCAGGAGCCTATCCAGTCCCTCTTTGACCCCATGCCACTGCGTCTAGAGGATCTGATTGTAGCACATGAGTGCTTCACACCGCAACTGACTTCTTGTGGTCAGTGCACGTACTGTTCTGTAATTCCCATCATTTGTGGATTGTCATATCTCTGATCAGTGGAATAACTTTCACTGTAATCACGTATCTTTCTTGGTGTTACAGTTTTTTTTAAAAAAAGTAGTATATTTTATGTGCAACAATCAGCTGGGTTAAAATGATTCAAATGGCTCTGAGCGCTATGGAACTTAACTTCTGAGGTCATGAGTCGCCTAGAACTTAGAACTACTTAAACCCAACTAACCTAAGGACATCACACACATTCATGTCCGAGGCAGGATTCGAACCTGCGACCGTAGCGGCCGCGCGGTTCCAGACTGTAGCGCCTAGAACCGCTCGGCTACTCCGGCCGGCACGGATGGATTAGGTCGAGGTGATGTTTTGCAAAATTCTGAGAATTTACTTTTTCTTCCAGAGATGTTTGGGATGCATACGATAGCAGTCACTGATCTGTTTGGAAATTTGGAAACTAAACATCTCGCCATATTCCTTTGCATCCTCTGATCACTGAGCGCCGTAATTTGTTCAGCCGTTTTCCCGGTTACATCTGTTGTTGCATAATTTAAACTCAGTGATTTCCTGGTTGGCAGAATCCCAGTTAGACCATGCACGGGACAACACTTACGTCTCTTCAAATACAGTTCTATGATTTTTGGGGAGACAGTCCTTGTCATCTCCTAATTTGTTCAAGGTACATGTGGATTAATGGCTAACAGCTCAGCAGATACTCGTAACGTTCCAAGCCCTCTAACGCGCATAGTGTGTACTTGCCTTGGATCGTTGGAAGATAGGTTAAATGCAAGTTTGCCGCAAACATTGCCTATGTCACCAAATGCATCTCCACAGTAAGGAGCACTGTATCAGGTTCATCTTGGGCCATGGTTGGACATTTACGTGTTTTCATTTCGTATAGAGCGGTAACACAACACTGTAAGCGTTCTTCATTAACACATTCTTCGAGTCTGGATCAAGTGAGATGGCAGAGTGGTTGAAAACCCCGTCCTGCCATCCTGGTTTAGGTTTTCCGTAATATCCCATAACAGCTTAAGCCAAACACGAGGATGGTTCCTTTGAATGTGCACGGCCGATTTCTCTTTTCCCTCTCCTTCTCAGCATGCGCTGCGCCTCTCGTCAATGACGCGACGTTCCAATTTCATTTTCCTACCTTTCCCTTTTTTATACCTAATTTCGGAATCCATTGAGCTTTTTCAGTTTCTGTGTTAGCTCTCTGACTAAACGTGGCAGAAGTGCAGTCTCCTGAGCAGGCTGATAAAGACTCTATGCGCTAAAGTATCACTCATACATGGGAGCGTTCACAACCTCTCTGAGTATATAAGGTTCGACACCAACTACGAGAAAATGATGGAAAGCAAATTACCCACCATCCTTTCTGCCCTACGGAACATAACGCCGAAGAAGCATTCCTTATGACCGAAATAAGACGCGAAGAAACAGCAGGGGTTCTAGTCAGCGCCAAAAACAAGCTGCCAGGCAAAGACGGAATCACCAGACATAATCTCCGTTTAGCATCACAAGACAAGTTCAATGGCTCTAAGCACTATGGGACTCAACTGCTGTGGTCATAAGTCCCCTAGAACTTAGAACTACGTAAACCTAACTAACCTAAGGACAGCACACAACACCCAGCCATCACGAGGCAGAGAAAATCCCTGACCCCGCCGGGAATCGAACCCGGGAACCCGGGCGTGGGAAGCGAGAACGCTACCGCACGACCACGAGATGCGGGCTCACAAGACAAGTCAGCCACAGCCGTAGAAGTACTATTCAGTACCAAGATCAGCCTCCATAACATTCCAACGAAATGAAAACTGCTAAAGTGAAGATTCTAGTTAAATCGAGAAAAATCTTCGAACAACCCGATACTCTACCGACCGATTACTTTCCTTCTTGTAACAGGAAAATTCTTCGAAACTGCTACAGCCAGGTACATCAAAAAATATGCGCCAAGAAATCAACTAATATCTAAGGTAACGGCAGGATTCAGAAAAAAGCAAGCCACAATAGACCCCCATTCTGCTCCCCTGCAGCAACTTAACAGAAGGACTAAGACTATGCAACATCGCACCTACGGTACTGCTGGACATAGAGAGAGCGTTTGATAAGGTGTAGCACGTCTGCCTATATTACAAATTGTCTAAAACAGACTTTCCACAAGAGGTAATACGATTTCTAAGGAACATTCTAGTCCGCCCCTGGTAGCTGAGTGGTCAGCGCGACGGAATGTCATGATTAACGGCCTGGTTTCGATTCTCGGCTGAGTCGGAGATTTTCTCCGCTCAGGGACTGGGTGTTGTGATGTCCTTATCATCATCATTTCATCCCCATCGACACGCAAGTCGCCGAAGTGGCGTCAACTCGAAAGACTGGCACCAGGCGAACGGTCTACCCGACGGGAGGCCCTTGCCACACGGCATTTCAATTTTTACGAACATTCTAGATTAAAAAGGCATGAGATATCTTTGACGTAGAAGAAGGTGAACAACACAGTCCGATACTCTCAGTACTTCTGTACCACACTATACTGCAAACACACCTCAGTCCACTAAGTGGATCGAATGACTGACACTATACTTGTATGCCTACAAACAGTGTTGTGGAGGTGAACCGACAGTTCATCGGGCAATTAGAACCGTGGCTGCAGAAGCAGAAAATCCGACCATATGCCCTCAGAAGATAACTAACAGGCTTCCAGCCCAGAAAGAGGACACAGGGAACATCACCAAATCTAAGCAACATCGTAACCAGCAGATGGGAACAATATACTTCACCGAAAGAAATAACGAAATATGTCGGCGTAACGATTAATAAAACCCTATCATGGTGACATCACACGAAAGCAGCAGCGGAAAAAGCGAGACGAAGAGTGGGCCTCATAAGGCGCATGGAAAATGGCGCGAACGTAGGCGAAAAGCTGTACTCACATAAAACCTTTATCAGCCAGTGCTAAGGTATGCTGTTAGCAAGTGTGAGAAGAGTCCTACGAATTGCTCTGAAAACAGCACTCAAAATGAACACTAGGGTAGTACACCAGCAAGACAGCACTGGAACACTAGTCTCAAGGCTAGTAAAACTAACATCAAGGATAGGTATACAACGGCTGAACAGTGCAACACTCACCACAGAAGATATCACCAAGCACTTTCATATCAGAAAGTCGCAGATATACAAATAACAATAGTAACCACAAACACAACAAAACCAGAATTCGAAGACATCAGAACTCTACACAAAAACCCACAGATCCTAGAAAAATCACTCAAGGAAGAAGCAAAAGAACATACAGAGCAGTAGAAAAATTAAAACAAATATTAACTTCTCATTTACTGATCTTACTCTATAATTTCTCGCCTCTCCTGCGACTAGACAACTTCTCCTCGTTGATATCTTCTGTACTGCTCTCATACATGTATTTTAGATGTGATTACTCACATTCGACAAGAAAATAATGAACAAATTGCTTGATGTTAGTGAAACTGACATGTCCTAAATTCCACAGATTCACTACTATACATATAATAATACTAATACTAACAATAACAATAGTAACTATTATTATATATAGCTAGTGGATCACACAAATTGAAATGTTTATTTACTGAGAAAATCTAGTTAGAAGTAAGAGAGGGTCTGAAGACCCTAATCTTGCCAGGTGAAATAAACGCAAAAATGAAATAAATGATTAGAGTAAACAAACCACTGCTGAAACTTTAGGGAGATTTCCGCCACAGTAAGGTGAATGCCAGGATTGAGAAATATCCCCCAGCAGGGATAGAAGGTCAGAATCAGCAAATAAAATTAATTTAAAAAAATAAAATACAATTCCACCGCCGGCCGGGATGGCCGAGCGGTGCTAGGCGCTACAGTCTGGAACCGCGCGATCCCTACGCTCGCAGGTTCGAATCCTTCCTCGGGCATGGGTGTGTGTGATGTCCTTACGTTAGTTAGGTTTAAGTAGTTCTAAGTTCTAGGGGACTGCTGACCTCAGAAGTTAAGTCTCATAGTGCTCAGAGACCTTTGAACCATATGAATGAAACTACCCAACGGAAAACAGAAAGAGCTCCAACAGCAACACGTAAACGTAAGCTAATGGATCAAAATGACAGTAAGTCATCAATGTGGCCGTCCTTCCCCTTCCGGGTAGGAAATGGAACATTAAGGAAACATGCGTTGACTTTTGATCTATAGATTGGCCGAGCACTCTATCGTATTTATGTTCAACTAAACATCTAAAAATAGTACGTGTGCTTCCTTGTCGATGTCAACCATTAACTAGGTACTAGGATACATACTATTCACATCAACGATGGATTTGTGAAGAAATCCGACACCAAGTAGTGCGATTAAAAAACGTGTCGGTAGCATAACAAAGAAGGAATATTAAAGATGACTAGTCGAAATTGCAAAGCTATCTTTGAAATTCGCCTTGTATGCTTATGAACTAATAAAGAGATACTGCTATTGATAATCTGACGGGACGAAACAAATGGTATGCAAAACCTCAGCGCAATTTAGTTTCCATTTTCTTAATGAAAATGCTGGCTTGTATTTCACAAGAACGGTTCTGTCCTTGCATTGTGGAAATAGCAAATGTAATGAAACAGTTCGCTGGACGAACGTTCTTTGTTTTCTCAGCTAATTATTGTAAATATTTTGTATGAAGGTATTGAGCGATAATTATGAAAATAGAGTGCAACAGTTTTCTGCTTTTCTTCTATAACAGAACAAAAATGAGGAATTTAGAGTATTTATTGAATTCCATACACTATACTTCCTTTCAGCACTCAGGTGTTAAAACAGTAAATCGACGCTAAAAGAGGTATTATTATATTTTCATTGATAAATATCTGCCTCTGAATCACAAACCGCACATGCTGATGAAGCAGGCGTACATCAGAATTGGTCTTCGGATAATAATTTCAGTAGTCGATGAGAGGTTAACTCCCGATGCGTTTTAACCAAATACTGTAATATATGAACCCCGGGAATGGTAGTAGCACTGCTATACGTTTGCTTCGTCGATAGTAGCGAATTACTGAAATTGCAGTCACTTTGCCCGAAATTCTTTGCCAGCCAGACAGCTCTGCTCCCTTCAGCAGTTATTTTCAGTCGAGTACTAATGGCTTAAGCAAATTAAGATCCACGCTCAGAGAGGATAATTGTCGTAGTTACTTTCGTGTACTTCAGTAGTTAAAATAATACTTCATTCGCAAAAAAAGGAAATAAAGCTGGGTGTAGCTGCAGGAAAAAAAGCCACTAGCTTGCAGCAGTCGAGCTTTCCAGTCACATAAGTTCTCATTTGGCGCCAGTCCTGTATAAAGTTTCCCGGTGAGCCATTGGATTCCAGCCCGCGGTGTGAAATAATTCTATTACGAGCATGTATAGATTTCAGTTTACGAGATAGCTTTCCTAAATGAAACGTTTTTGCTCGTACCGTCCTTACGAAAAAGTTATAAAAGTAGATGTTTCCTGTTAAGTGTTGGTTATGGGAGTCGAGCGGTTGAGCGCCCGTAATGTTAGCACTACACAGTCACAACCACTTGATGATCAGATAAAAATATTAAAGCTACAATTACTGCTACTATGTACTGAAGCAGAAGCGAAAATTACTCAGTTCTCATTCTTAATATCGGACGCAATTAGTTGCATTATAACACTAACAAACGCTACCCTTACATCCATTTTCCCGCTAATTGACATCCCCTCGCATTTCAGGTAGTAAATCCGTTAAGCATATTTCATGCGCAAATGTTAAAGCTGCATAAATTTTTCGTCCTGTGTCTCATTAGAGTAGTGATTACTGTATTCGAACGATGCATTATAATCAGTACATTTTATTGCATCATCTAGAACTTGATATTATGGTAGGCGTATAATCTTTATCATACACCAAACGACCCTGGGATTTAGCGATTATGTGAGGAGAAAGATTATCAATAATATATAAAAGTGACTCAGAAATAACTGGCAATGTATACATAATTACAACCACACAGATGTGGATATAGGATACAAATGCAACTTACAGTTAACGTAATGTAATGCCGAAACATATGTATGTTTCAGAAACAGTAGTCAGTAATTTGAAAGCTAGTGGGGTGGGGCAGCATTTGGAACGTTGTGCTCGTACTCGTGAGGAGTGATTTTAAGATATCAAACCAGGTTTTCCATGCTAAAGTGACTGTCGCGATCGTTCCTTTCAGAAGGACACTCTAGAATTCCCTCGCCATCCTTCGCTAACCCAAGCTTTTGCGTCGTGTTTAATGACGCATTTGTTGATGACATACTAAGTGACCATGTTCCTTCCCTTCAGGAACATCAGATGTTCACTGTTGCGCTGTTTCATTTGGGTAGGTTGAATCTGGAGTTACAAAAACATGCGGAAACAAAAAAAAGTAGGTATATATGCGTTCTTTCTTTCTTACAGCAAATTCGCGTAGTGTGAGAAACGTTCCCAGATTCTATAATTTCATCAAATCATCGCCTGTCCAACGCTACCTCTTAAGCAACTGAGAGAGACCAAAAGTTACAATCCCTCGTTATAAGTTGGAGAAAATTGTTATTCAGATTTCATTCACTTGGAGGGATGATTACGGCCCAGTTCGGCAGATCGAACTTACATGTAACAAAGGAAGTACTTATTGAATTTCAGGACGGAATAGTGGAAAGCGGGCTATGAGTTGGTAATTTTTTATAATTAATAGATACGATTGTTTGCTGTTGCTGCCGTATTTCGACATGTAATTGGATCTTATACCTTTATCGTAAGTATTGGAGGTTTAAGCAACAATTATAAGGGACGTTTAAAAAGATTCCGCTTGAGAGTGTTCGTGCAGCGTACAAGCAAACCAGCGAGACTCCTATGCTGGTATACAAGCACCGACAAATAAACAAAGAGTTAATGTGGTCTTCAAACTGAAGCTTTTTGATCACTCCTTGTATTTCCTATTCAATGAAATTTCGACAATTTTTGTTAGCAGAGTTGTATGTTAAGTTACCTTAGTGCATTCACCCATAAATTAATGGCAAATAAACGCCATAATGAGTTCTAGGTAAGGCTTCACTATCTGTAAGATGCTGCTTGCCCATTCACGCTTTAGTTCTCTGGCGAAGACACTAAAGCACAAAATAAAATATACTACTAGTGCCACATTAAAACACACTGCGCTGGCCGCTGTGGCCGAGCAGTTCTAGGCGCTACAGTCCGGAACCCCACTGCTGCTACGACCGCAGGTTCGAATCCTGCCTCGAGCATGGATGTATGCGATGTCCTTAGGTTAGTTAGGTTTAAGTAGTTGTAAGTCTAGGGGACTGATGACCTCAGAGTTAAGTCCCATAGTGCTTAGAGCCATTTGAAAACACACTGCATGATAAAAAAAGTGAAGCACCCAGAGGGGGAGGAGGAAATTAAATGAATTCATAGGATATGTGACGTTATTTTAGTAATTACAAAAACGAATCAGATTTACAATGTACTTGACAGTATGTGGTAAGCTGGCCCAAAACTGTTGCAGCTGGCCTTGATAACCTGAATACTGTTACTACGACGGAATTGGACTCTGAGCTGGTCCCATAGATCGTCTGTTGAGGACAGACCGCGGGACGTTGCTTGTCACGCGAGTGCTTATACATCATACAGACAGTTCATAGGTAACAAATGTGTATGAAAATAATCGTGACATACTGTTATGTGGCAGAATTCCCTCAACCACCACCAACTGCGACCTGGAGTCGTACCTGAATGTTCCGCCCCCCTCCCACAAAGGAGTAACATCATTGTATTTCCACAAAACATTAGAATAATGGGATATCTCACCATATCGCCGCTATATTCGTCGATTATGGTCACCCGTGCTGAGTACAACCATGATTCATCACTGAACGCAACGTGACGGCATTCATCAGCAGTCCCTGCTTCCCAGTCACGGCACAACTCCAGACGCAAGCAATTGTGTTGTGTTAATGACTGTCTACGTATGGGATGGTAACTCACTACTTGGGCTGCTGCTAGTCTCCGATCACTGGTTGGTTGGTTGGTTATTGGGGAGGGGACCAACAGTGAAGTCATCGGTCCCATCGGGTTAGGGAAGGATAGGGAAGGAAGTCGGGCGTGCCCTTCCAAAGGAACCATCCCGGTATTTGCTTGAAGCAGTTTTAGGGAAATCACGGGAAACCTAAATCAGGATGCCCGGACGCGGGTTTGAACCGTCATCCTCTCGAATGCGAGTCCAGTGTGCTGACCGCTGCGCCACCTCGCTCGGTGTACCAATGGTGTTGGACAACGTAAGATGTTGCAGGAATTTCATTACTTGTTCTCTGATTGTAGGTGCACATGAGAAAGGCTTTCGAAGAATTTCGTGCGCAGTACAGTGATCCTCCTTCGTAAAGGTTAAACGTTATTGAGTGGAACCTTGACGACGGGAATGCTGCTCTCACGTTCCCACAGTACAGCATCGGGCCATTGTCACATCCGGATGTCCCACAAGTCAGGATATTGCAAGGTTCGACCAGCCGGCCGAAAGGAGACGCACAGTGAGGCTCCTTTCAAACTGTGCCAGATTCTGATAACGCTGTCTCATACGAGTGCCCCACATCTCCATGTACTTCACAGTGATAACTCAACGCCTCACACTATTTACGTCCCTTATACATTATATCCTTCCAAGTCTAGTAACAGCACTAAATACGAACAACACTAATGTGCTCTGGTGGCCGTTCCACCTGTCACAGAATTGCAAGAGCTCGCCGGTGGTGTGTACGTTTATAATGTTGCTATGAAATCCGACCATGTCTTCTGGGTACTTAACTCTGTTTATCAGGCATTGTGCTTTTGTGTCACTGCTATGTCTAAAGTTGTTTACTAGAATTTATAGATGGCATTTGCAAACATTCATGGTACTTACATGGATTTCGAGTTGATTTATATCATATATCAAATCCAGCAAACAAGGATTTTCAAGACACTCATAATATTTAGAAGATCTTCATTGTCTGTGTGCTGCTAGGTTTTCAGCGCACAAAATAGTTTACACGTCATAAAAACTTGATTTATCCATATTGCAGCGCTATAACAGGCATAGTGCTGGATTGACATCCTATTCCTCTCGTAACTGATTACTCTTACGCCGAATTGTATTTCTGTTAGAAAAACCTTGAAATTTTCTTAAGTAGTTTAAAATATTAGTTGGCTCCCAGGTTGGCTCCTGTAGAATTTCCTTACACTTACAATAAGGATTATCATGTATATCTTTCGAATAAATTTGATTTGATCTCTTGATTCTTCATTTAGCTCATATTTTAGACATCGTTGCACGTAATTATACAGGTTTTGTTATTCTCATCAAGTGATTTCGCATTTTAAAATATCTCAAGCAAACCATATTGTGGCTATGTGCTGAAATAAATATAGAGCTGATTAATACCATGTTTCGAAATACTAAAAAAGTGTCTGTCCACTGCGAACAGCGCTTCAAAGTAATCACTTAATACGTAACAAATGCATTAAAAAAATAACAGTGCTAAAGTAGAAAACTGGCTACAAAAGATCAGTTCATAAGTGAAAAATTGTTGATTGTGGAAACGATACGGTTCTCATTTAAACTCCTTAGTGCCGTACAATGAGTACCTAACTGTGCAAGACAGTACTTTAGAAGCCGGCCGCGGTGGCCGTGCGGTTCTAGGCGCTCCAGTCCGGAGCCGCGCTGCTGCTACGGTCGCAGGTTCGAATCCTGCCTCGGGCATGGGTGTTTGTTATGTCCTTAGGTTAGTTAGGTTAAAGTAGTTCTAAGTTCTAGGGGACTGATGACCACAGCAGTTGAGTCCCATAGTGCTCAGAGCCAGCCAGTACTTTAGAAACTCTCCTCGAATTCAAGTCAGTGACACTGAGCACATCTTGAAGGACGAGTTCAATTAGTAACACGCGGTGGCGCAATTATTTGCACATTTGCTCGTTGGAACGTAGCGAGAAATTCTAGCTGCTTACCCCCCGCCCCCCCCCCCCCCCCCCACTCCAGTCGGGCGACGGGCAGCAGAATTCCACCCGTCCGTTAGCCGAGATAAAGACTTGGCAGTGCTTTCTACAGTATCATTAGGCAAATGCCTCAACAGCTTTTCGATAATTAACCATCGTCGATCCGTTCGAGCACTTTTACGACGGACCGAAATACGAAACACTTTGCTGACATTATCGTGGCAGACGTCCATTTTTTCTAAAAGGGCTGCAATTCATGCATTACGTAGAGCCTTTGGAGTATGAGGTATACTGTTAGCACGGGCCTGGCGATGAGTCATGACTCACATATTTGAAAGGAGTTTATACACTCCTGGAAATGGAAAAAAGAACACATTGACACCGGTGTGTCAGACCCACCATACTTGCTCCGGACACTGCGAGAGGGCTGTACAAGCAATGATCACACGCACGGCACAGCGGACACACCAGGAACCGCGGTGTTGGCCGTCGAATGGCGCTAGCTGCGCAGCATTTGTGCACCGCCGCCGTCAGTGTCAGCCAGTTTGCCGTGACATACGGAGCTCCATCGCAGTCTTTAACACTGGTAGCATGCCGCGACAGCGTGGACGTGAACCGTATGTGCAGTTGACGGACTTTGAGCGAGGGCGTATAGTGGGCATGCGGGAGGCCGGGTGGACGTACCGCCGAATTGCTCAACACGTGGGGCGTCAGGTCTCCACAGTACATCGATGTTGTCGCCAGTGGTCGGCGGAAGGTGCACGTGCCCGTCGACCTGGGACCGGACCGCAGCGACGCACGGATGCACGCCAAGACCGTAGGATCCTACGCAGTGCCGTAGGGGACCGCACCGCCACTTCCCAGCAAATTAGGGACACTGTTGCTCCTGGGGTATCGGCGAGGACCATTCGCAATCGTTTCCATGCAGCTGGGCTACGGTCCCGCACACCGTTAGGCCGTCTTCCGCTCACGCCCCAACATCGTGCAGCCCGCCTCCAGTGGTGTCGCGACAGGCGTGAATGGAGGGACGAATGGAGACGTGTCGTCTTCAGCGATGAGAGTCGCTTCTGCCTTGGTGCCAATGATGGTCGTATGCGTGTTTGACGCCGTGCAGGTGAGCGCCACAATCAGGACTGCATACGACCGAGGCACACAGGGCCAACACCCGGCATCATGGTGTGGGGAGCGACCTCCTACACTGGCCGTACACCACTGGTGATCGTCGAGGGGACACTGAATAGTGCACGGTACATCCAAACCGTCATCGAACCCATCGTTCTACCATTCCTAGACCGGCAAGGGAACTTGCTGTTCCAACAGGACAATGCACGTCCGCATGTATCCCGTGCCACCCAACGTGCTCTAGAAGGTGTAAGTCAATTACCCTGGCCAGCAAGATCTCCGGATCTGTCCCCCATTGAGCATGTTTGGGACTGGATGAAGCGGCGTCTCACGCGGTCTGCACGTCTAGCACGAACGCTGGTCCTACTGAGACGCCAGGTGGAAATGGCATGGCAAGCCGTTCCACAGGACTACATCCAGCATCTCTACGATCGTCTCCATGGGAGAATAGCAGCCTGCATTGCTGCGAAAGGTGGATATACCCTGTACTAGTGCCGACATTGTGCATGCTCTGTTGCCTGTGTCTATGTGCCTGTGGTTCTGTCAGTGTGATCATGTGATGTATCTGACCCCAGGAATGTGTAAACAAAGTTTCCCCTTCCTGGGACAATGAATTCACGGTGTTCTTATTTCAATTTCCAGGAGTGTATATAATACACTGAATCAATTGTGAAAGACCTATGATAATACTGGGATAGCTTAATTTCACATGGACGCTAGTAAATGAGGTACAGAGGATTCTCTAGATAGAACTACTTCAATGAAATATCGGATGAAACTATATCAATATTCGTAACAGAGATACAGCGCCTGTTAGTTCACTTCTCGTAAATGTTATTGCTCGTGAACGGGCTTTTAGATACAAAGGATACGAGTGCCAAAGGCATGATACAGAATGACAATTATTGAACTATATGAAATAAAATCGTCATAACTTCTGAACGGTTTGCGTTAGGACATTCGAACTTCAGGACTGGCCATGGGGCATGATGGGAATCAGTATGCGCAGTATGGTTTGAGTTAGCGACGAAGCCCACATTCATTTGGATGAGTTCGTCAATAAGCAAAATTAGAGCATGTGGGGGACTAAGAATACGCATTCGTGGACAATACTGCACATACACTTACATTCAGGATTAACTGACAATTTCTGTCCATGCCAAACTGCAGAACACCTGTATCACCTGCATTCGCGAAACTCTGCTGGCAACTGGGATGCACCCGCTTATTTCGGATTTACTCGTACTCTACAGCAACGGCGTGTGTCAGCTTACATCCCCGCACACGTCTTAGGACTTCTTGCGAAGCTTCGAGCGTTCAATTATTATGTTCCTCCACCGATGTTACTCCTTATATCCTGTGACATGCAGTATGCAGGTGTGCATATTTATGCCGTAATCTTCTGTGCCCACATAGCAACGATGTAGTTCACGATGGAACGGCAGCTCATTGGTTGCTGCATAGCATTAGCTAGCGAGTGAATTGTTGTATTCTGACCTGTGTATTCGCTGTTACAATTGGCGATATTAAACAGTGGCCCGTGTCTACACGACGTTATTGTACACAGCAGTTTACCGTGACTACCAGCCAGGTGATGAAGTAAATGAGGTACAGAGGATTCTCTAGATAGAACTTAACACATGATGGAGGAGTCCTGGGCGATTCGTTTGGAAATGATATTGCCTGAGATATAGTTGCACTGTGTGTTTGAACGAAATTCGCTTATTTTCTACAGACAATGCGTTTATCGACATTAGCGAACGTTATCAAAGTTTCTGCTCCCCATACTGCCTTTATTATAGTTAGAAGTCATCAAGATAAAAATCACATTAACACGCATGCGAAAAGAACAGTATCGGAACTAATAATGCTTCATGAGGTTCTCAAAGAACAAAGTTTCATGACATTTTTATTTACTCATATCATACCTTTGTATGTAACACACACGACGGTAACATCACTGAACAGCGCTGAAGGGAAATGAGGAACTACCAATAATGTATACTAGCGATCAAATAGGACACAGTTAACAGTTGAGCTAGCCCAGAGCTAAGACACTAGAATCATATTCGTGATAATAGTGGTTCATATGCTCATCGGACACCCAGGCTGAGGCTTCCGTGATTTCTCGAAAGACAAGTGCTATAGTGATTCACTTGAAAGTGCGCAGCTGATTCCCTTCCCCTTTACGAACTTCTGTTCCACTCTAATGACAACATTGCCAACAGGACGTTGAACGCAAACTTCCCTTTCTTCCTTCCTTCCTTCGAGTTATCATTTTAACGCAATTCTGTACAAATTTCACGAAATCCAAGTTGTATATAACCGATGATAATAGTGTTAAATTACATACATCGAGTGACGTGGCTACTGATATTACAGTGTCGATTATGGTATACCATTCTTAGGAATATTTCTGATTAAGCTAGGTTTTCATTCCTGAGGTACGTGTCATGTGGAAAAAAAGAAAAAAAACTGTATATCCGAGAAAGTAATTGAACCAAATCTGAATTACAATTTTTTGTGGTAATTAAGTCGGTAGAAAACTTTATTAAAAGTGCGTTCATACTGTTAAGAATGTGCTAAAAGACATTTTCAGGCTTTCGACTCTACTCACACGTCAGTACCTCTATAAGAAGTGTATTGTTAAAATAATTCAACAACAATTAATGAATTTTAATTTTTTTAAATTCATCCTCCCCCTCCCCCGCTCCTTCTGTTGTTAATGCACGTTACGGGAAATGCCTCGGTATTGCTAGAGTTAATTTTTGTTCGGAACAACCTTGATTGTTTTTTAACGGGGAACTCTTATCTTATCACTTCAGTTTCTTTCAACCGTTTTCTTTGTAATATTGCTAAAATATCTTGGGACGGTAGAGAGACAACTTGAAGGTGGTCCATTGAACCCTCTGCCAGGCACTTCGTTGTGAACAGCAGAGTAATCACGTAGACGATAGGGGTTGTATATAGATGGTAACTCGTTAGGAAACAAGTTTGGAGCTGTGGTAGCGGTGATTCTAAGCCGCGATAAGAGAGCCTACTGCCGACTTAAATGACGATTGGGTCGTCAGCCGAGGCTTCCGTTGACCGTTTGAATCCCAACAATATGGAAACAAATAATTTAAATTTTTTGACAAACATAACCTTTATTATCACGGTAAGCAATGAATACAAGAAGGAATTGTCAAAAAGTAAACCATCAGTTTTTTCACTGAGGTGATTCCGCTTTGGAACCACTAGTACATATAATTTTCAACCACCCACCATTTCATGGGATGTATTTGAAAGCAAAATGTCTTTTCTCCTAGACCAAATCTCACATCTCGAAATTTACATCAACTCTTAATGTCTAAAACAAACTTAGTCTTAATTTACAAATAAAAATGGCCCTAAAATTTAACAAATTTTCTATCAAAACTACTAACTGTCCCAATGAGTACAGTTCGAAACCACTCGTAAAAGCTGTAGTACAAACTCAAATTTACCTTACAATAACTTTAGATGTACTTACTTTCGCTGTCAAAGTTCTCCTCAATATAGCCATTATAAGGAAATTCCAAGCAAACACTCTCCTACAATCATGTAGCACTCTCTCCGTGGTATCGCTTTGAACGCTGTAAATGACTGCTACAGTACAATGTGCGGTATTCGTAGAAGTGCCTCAGTGTACCACTAGATGTAGCTGTCTCGTAAGAGCATCGGTTGTTACATGCTGAAGGTATTGGTACTTAAAAAAATTGTAAATCAGTGGTTTGTCAGAAACCACAGGTACTCAAAGGGCTAATGAAAAGGAGTTCGTCTTACTGATTCGCAGAGTGAACAGCGTTACCCTTATTCTCTACTACATTAGTATTCCAGCTTTTCGCCCTGTAACTTCGCTTACCTTTCGCGGTCGCATAATCAGTTTTGGTTTAATTGCGCAGTGTTTTCCTTCTTTTTTGTCTAACCGGTCACTGTGTTCATATGGTCACCACTGTGAGACGATATTTGATTAATGTCTTTATATCTAACTCGCTGAAGCTATTAGTGCCAGAAACGAATTCTTAACAGCTGTTTCAGTATGAAAATCTAACCATATCGGCCCTTTGTTGAAGGATGCAAGCCACCGATTGACTACTGTAACACTAGGCGCCATACATCATGACGACTATATTACACTAAACTTGTCACAAACAGCGATTCTGCATTTCATTCAACATAATCTCATGTACTTTATCTGTAATTCATTAATAAAACTAGCAATATTTATAACCGATGCATTATTATTAGAAGTACCTGTGTTTCCACTCATACTATTGCCACAGAAATGGAAGGAAGAAAGAGTAGTGTTTAACTTCCCATCAGTCGTGGGACCATTTCGAGAAATAGTTCCTACATAATGAGCCACGCAATGATAATATCAAACACTAGTGCAGCTATGTAGATGACGTACTGTGTCTGTTCACTGGAACCAAAAGACAACTGAACACATTCCTAGAACATCTAAACTTACAACACAAAAACAGACGACTCATCACGGAAATTGATGAATAATCCATTAACGTCTTAGACCTCAACACAGATATCATTACAAATATTAATAATTTCAAAATTTACAGATAACCGACTACAACAGACGTGGTAATGCCCTCACGTTCACAACACCCAGCATTACATAAACATACTGTCTTTCATTCCATGGTACATCGTCTTACATCCATACCAATGTTAAAACAGAATTTTAGACAGAACTAGACATTATTAAATGTATTGCATGAAACAATGACTATACCTGTGAATTAACTGTCAACATTTAACACAAAAAGTAAACTAGAAAAATGTTGGCCAATGTGTATGCAAACTCTGCAGAAACAGTCATTTTTAAAGCCAGCTGTTGAACTATCCCATATTTAGGAAAGCTATCCGACACATTATCCAAAGCCCTCAAATCATACGATTACAGAACTTGGTTTTATTTAATAGGCACTACAACTGATATCCTATTCAACAGTAAGGAAAATACAGCTTTATTAAGTAAGAGTGGCGTTTACAAATCACTTGCAGTGACAGCAACAAACTGTATATTGATCAGAGAGGCAGGGCCATAACAATTAGCTGACTGAACACGAGTAGAGCTGGAGATTACCTAAGTCAGACTCCACCTTTGCCCAACACGTGCGGAAGGTTTACAGAAACACCAACTCCACACAGATATACTGTATATAGCCAACAAAGGAAGAAAACTAAAGCTGTCTGAAGCACTTCAGGTAAACAGACATTTAGCTCAAAATCCCCAACTAGTTATAAATGATCAGTTACTCCTGAGAACATCCCCACTTGTAAGTTTGACAGTTACTGCAACACAGAATTAAAACAAAGTAAAATTTCCTATTGAAAAGTCTATGTTGGATTCCTTTCATGCTAATTTCTTAAATCTGTTGTCATTTACGGCATAAATTCCTCCTCTAAATTTACTGTGGTGTTTCTGACTATCTGGGAGGAGACTGAGCAGTGAAACGTGTTACTTTTACACATAAACAAGAACGATCTGTCACACTACTACACTTTAAAACACAGTTTATATGTAATTCATGTCACACAGTCTCATACGGAACGTACATCCGCTTTCTTTTATATACTGTATATGATAAGATACTGTCATCCCCCTACCCTTCTGCGTGAGAGGATGAATGAGCAAATGTATTTCTAGTTGCATGCTGGATGGTAGGAGACAAGCCTGTCTGCTAGAGAACAGTAGGACCAACGTCGGAACAGGTAGCTACGCTTTCTAAAAGCAAAGAGGTTTCTATCCTTAGTATGGTCCCGTCCGTCCCTTGTCATGTTGGTATAGGAAGCTGCCCCTCTGGCCACTTCCGTTTGTATTTGTGAGCCACCCTCAGGAAGGGACCAGGTCAGTCTGTCCGTGGCGAGCGTCTGAAGTGGTAAGATCTCCGGCTAAGCGCGTGTCTGCTAAGTCCGTAGGACAATGGATTTCTTAAATTCAGCCTAACTGAAAATTTAATCACCTTTATTTCAGGTTTAGCTCTAAAATATCTAATGTTATCTTAAATTGCAACGCAGTGTAATCCGAGTGTGAAGTTCATAATATATTCCGGTAGTTGCTTTGTCACTACTTTATGAGCAAAGTAGAATCACGTGTTGATCAGTAACACTAACTAGCCTCATCAATCTTCAATGCGAATGTGCGTGAGATTATAACGTCTCGTCTTGACAATATTTTTCAATATAGCAACTTTTCTTTATGTTCAACCCACATGGGGTGTACTTTGTGAGACCAGTACCACGTGCTTATACAATTGTTTGACCCATCAGGTTAATAGTAAGACGATAGTAACCAGTTCGAGGTTTTTCTTTTGTAAATTGCTTTTCGATCTAATTTATTTTAATTATCAAAATTATTGTGGAGTTACACTCTTCGTGTAAACCAAGTTGACCACGTGAAGCATGTGGTGTAATCATCAAAGTAACCCTTAGCTATTCTTTTCTGGAAGATTTCACAGAGAGTTAGTATGAATTTAGTATACCAGTGTGTGGTAATTACATGACGGACAGGATTGTGCTACGAACGTAACTTCTTTTGGTGAAAATTGAATTGACTGGTTGTGGTCAATTTCCTCTTGCATATGTTTCAACGTTTTTCGTGTGTTATTTTATGAATGCAGTGTTGTATGCAGTCTCCCAATCTTGGCTCCATATTCGATGTGTTCCGTAAGATTACAATCTCACATTTTCACAATCCTAAATAAGGCACCAGTTTAGTTACGAATCAAATTTAATATGCTGAAATTTCAATGATCAATGTTAAAATAAATTTCCATACATAAACTGATTTATTTCTTTTTATTTAAATTCTCTTTTATACATATATATATATATATATATATATATATATATATATATATCACCGGTTGTCGTATTACTATTAAAAGATTATAATTAATGTTAGTCTGGTCGGGAATTTGGTAAGCTAGACTGGATACCTGGTGAAACAGTTGCACAGTAATGCAAGGTTAACTTCCCCAGACAGCTCACAGCTTTTAACCCACTTTTGTGGTCTTGAATGTCAGCACCGCTTACACCTCAAATTAAAACAACTTTACACATGGCGACCCTGTTCTGTGATTCCGCTAGACTCTGGAATCTCTGAAACGTTAGATTGCGAGAGTTGTATAATCTTAATTTTTTTCCCTGCAGTGCTCAAACAACTTCTGCGTTGTTTCTGAGCAGATTTTCAAATGATTCACGGCATTGTTGAGCGGCGTTGTGTTGTTTGTCTTGTTTTGTTTTCTATATTTGTGTGTTTTATATGTATGTGTTTTTTTTCTCGCTTGTAAATTGCACTGACTTCGATCAAAGATATAAATTTGATGTGCGTGTGAAAAAGTGCGTACTAATTTGGGTACCTTTCGTGTGACTGTCGTAATTTTAGCGGGATACATTTATTCTGATTAGTGTGTTGCGTACCGGGCATAAATTGAACTAATGCAGACTCGTAACCAAGCTAAAAGTAGGCAGTCCAACAACTTAAGCAACATGGACCATGGGGATAATTTGATTTCGAATATTAACCCGCCGGACGGTTCCGAAAATGCAATGGGGAATACTTCAGAGGAAATGCCAAACCGGACGAATGGGCTCACATGAGAGCCAGAAAATAGTTTGCCTCCAACTAACCAAATTGATTTGGCAGAACTCATGAAACCCTTATTGCAACAAAATAAAGGAAACGCAGAGAAATCTGAAAAATCGATCCGAGAGCTAGGCGAACAAATGACGTAGAAATCTGGAAAATCGATCCGAGAGCTAGGCGAACAAATGACACTGAAATCAGAAAAATCGTTCCGAGAACAAAAAGGATCATCTGATAAATCGATCTGAGAGGTAGGCTAACAAAGAGACGAAAAACTAATCCAGCAGACAAATAAATTCGACAAGTCGATGCAGAGAGTGTCCGATGGTATCTCACAAAGAATAAACAATCTGGCAAGTGAAATAAAAAGTGATATTATGAAAGAATTAGGCCATACATTTGAACAAGTCAATGATTGTCTGCAAGCCTTAGAACAGGGCAAGCGGAGTCGCGATGCGGAATCGAAAGAGAGCGAAGAACAGCTACTTAGGAATTTCCAAGCGCTGTGAGAAGAATGGCAAAGGGAACGCCAGCAGGTACTCTCGAGGGTCCAGGAGGCGGGAACGCATTGTCCCACGTCCGTTAGCAACACAGTAGCGGACAACAGTCAAGCGATTCACGCACTGGAACAGCAAGTAGAACAATTGAAGCAATCTGGGGCGGAGGACAACAGACAAATACATAATAAGATTGCGGCATTAGCGGACATCATAGGCACGATGAAGGTGACGAAAAGCGAGAACAATACTACACTGGTAGCGGCGCAGAGACCAATGAAGTGCGTTCGCTTCTTAGATTTCAGAAGGGACAGTTCGAAGTGAACAGGCGGCACAAAGCTGTAACAGGTGAGTTACAAGAACGCGTGGCTCATCTGGAAAGCCGCATGGGGTGTGATTCCGAACTCGCCAATAGCATGAAAAATAGCTGTACGAACAGTGCAGAGAGGGACTCCGGCCACGAGGGAGATTTTGACGACAGGGAAGAATGTATTTTGATTGGCAGATATGAGAGAAATAGAAACATTCACGGGCCTCGCCGGGAGGAAACGCGGGGATTTGATTTCAAACATTTCCTTACGGTGAGAAAGTTTGAGATATTTCGAAATTCGCAAAAAGGAATACATCCACGAGCATGGCTCGAGCAATTTGAGTTTTGTCTTCCCCCCGACTGGGCAAGTTCACATAAGATAGAATATATGTGCGGCTATTTGGAAGGCGAACCGGCGATTCGCATGAGGTCGGCAGCGCGTCACTGCAACTCCACTCGGGAGTTTCGACAAGCCTTTCTGTCCACCTATTGGTCGGAAGCGGCACAAGATAGGGTCAAACATGGCATAATTATGCTGCCAAATTTGAACCAGTCTGGTTTCGGCAGCCCAGCACGCCTATTCGACCACATGCTGCAGGCAAATCAATTTTTATACGACCCATACGGGCCTGCGGAACTAATTAGGATATGCATCACCAAATTGCCGATGCACTTGCGCCACGTCATTCTTGCGGGACGATGCAAAGAGGACGTGGAAACGTTTAAGACACTTCTCCAAGAGTTGGAATACAATACAGGAGAATGCCCGCCTAATCAGGCACAAAGTTATTACGGGGCACAGCAGCGCGATCGCAGTCGTGGCCGTAGTACTAATCAACGGCGTGACTGGTCGTCGCGACGCGAACGGAACAATAATCGGGACCGGCCGTATAGAAACTGGGGTAACAGTCGCGAACATAGGTGGAACAACGGAAATGATCGAGGACGTGGACAGGATCGTGAACGCAACAGTTACGGCAACCAGAATCGATACTACGGTGAACACGGTGGGAATAGGACTGTAGGCGGAGCACCTCATGATGTTGAAATTCGGCCGGCTAACCCTAGACATAATCCAGCAAATGGAAATGAACAAAACCGGCAATAACAAACGATCAGCGCAGAAGGCGCCCAATCGTAACAAATGAACGACATGGCAAAGGAGTGCATTCGGTATATGGAGAGGGAAGATATTAGAGAGGATTTGTTGCAAGAAACTACGAGTGCTAAAATTTCGGGAATAAATCCAGTCGTGACAGTTGCAGTAAACGAAATATGTTTTAAGTGTGTCATTGACACTGGAAGCCCTTTCTCGATAGTGAGCGAGGCAGCATTTCAAAAATGCGAAGGGACAGGGACTTGGCCCGTTTTTCAAGTGCGAGGAATAAGGGTGAAGGGCGCAATCTACGGTAAGAGCGTAGAAATCCGAAGGCAGACTCGGCTTAATTTTAGCTGCCAGGGAAGAGAGTTTGAGTACAACTTCTTTGTGCTCCCAATGCTGAATGTGGCAATGATTTTAGGAAATGACTTCATGAATGCCCACCATGCAGTAATTGACATGGGTGGAGGAGTAATGACAGTTCAAGTTGGGGATCAGCCAATTAATTTAGTATTTGATGAATGCATATTGCGTGCCGAGTCAGAAATTAGTTGCCTAAAATTTCAAGCTCAAACCGAGTCGCAACCCAGACTGGAGCTGCTCGTGAACTATGTAAGTGAGTCGTGCTCTACGTCTGTTGAGCAGGGGAAATATGTTGTTTTTGCTGATGCACTGAGAAAGAGCATCGCGGGTGTCAGAACCACGGACAGGGAAAAGGAGAAATTGTATTGCTTACTTAGGAATCATGAACGGGTATTTTCTGAGACTCCGGGGGCGATTAAGGGTTTTACTTACCAGTTCAGAGTACGTGACCATCAGAAGTTTTCTGTTAGACCATACCCTATTCCCGTGGCGTATAAAGCCCAGGTGGAGAAGGAAATAAACAAGATGTTAGAACAAGGAATAATTGAGCGGGTAGTAAGCTCGTACAACTCACCCTTGCTTGTCGTACCAAAACGCGACAACTCAGTTCGTTTGGTGCTAGACTCGAGACAGATAAACACAATTATTTTGTCGGAAACGGACAGGCCTGAGAGCCTTGAGGAACTCTTACAACGTTTCCACGGGGTAAAGGTACTATCATCTGTCGACCTCCGTTCGAGTTTTTTGCAAATCGTGCTACACCCATCTTGCAGATTATATACAGCGTTCCTGTGTTACGGAAATTGTTTCCAATTCCGGCGTCTCCCTTTCGGACTAAACGTCTCATCAGCTGCTTTTATAAGGGGATTAAATAGTATTTTACCTGATGATTTGAAACAGCGAGTGACAATTTACGTGGATGACATATTAATTGCGGAAAAGTCGTGGGAGGACCATAATGACGTTCTGAACAGACTACTGGATGTTTTTGAGAAGGCAGGTGTAACAGTCAACTTAGATAAGTCACAGTTCGGAGGAGAGAATATAAAATTCTTAGGCCATATTGTCTCAGCAAATGGAATACAACCTGACAGGGAGAAAATTGCGGCGACAGCGGAGTGTGCAATGCTGACAAATAAAAAACAGTTGCGAGCGTTCTCAGGCCTGTGTAATTTTTATAAGCGATTTATAAATTTTAGTGTACTTGGTACACCCCGTCTATGTGGACTAACAGGGAAGAACGCTTTGTGGGTCTGGGATCAAGAGGCACAGGATGAATTTTATAAATTGAAAAAGGCATTGGTAGAGGCTCCCATCCTCGTGCATCCCGACCTGACACAAGAATTCTGTGTAATGACGGACAGTTCCTTGTCAGGATTAGGCGCGGTACTGTTTCAAACGGAAGGAAATGATGATATTACAACTTGGAAAACAATCTCGTTTGGGAGCAGGGTGCTCTCTATGTGAATAAAATTATTCCGTGACGGAACTCGAAGCACTCGCGATAGTTTGGGCATTCTCAAAATTTAGGTATTTCTTATTTGGGAGGACCACCAGGATGTACATTGACCATCGTGCACTCCGATTTCTTATGAGCACAAAAATCACGCATGGGAGACTAGGACGCTGGGCACTATACCTACAGGAATATAATTTCACTGTAGAATACATTCCTGGACAGAAAAATGTAATTGCTGACGCTTTATCGCGCATTCCTATAGGTTTGGTTCACACAGAAGAAGGGGAACTCGGTGAAAATAATTTTAGCATCCTATACTTACAGAATGTAGCGTTCGAGAATTTTGTTACCATCTCTTTAGGGAGTATAGCGGACGAACAGGATAAGGACGCAGTATTGAAAGATATAAAGAAGAAGTGGGAGGACAAGGAGAATGTAGGAATACGCCAGTACTACTTAGTGCGCAATAGAATACTATTCAAGAAACGAGCCCCGGACGACTCCAGATGGGTGTTGGTGATTCCGGAGGAACTCGTAAACAAAATTATATGGTACATAGATTTGAGTTATGGTCGCTTCGGAGCACAGAAATGTTGTGAAAAACTGAAAGAGACATGCTATTTTAATAACATGCTACGGCGTATTCGTGGTGTACTTAGAGTGTGCGGACCTTGTCAGCGAGGAAAGGCGGCCACAGTGACTTATGCTGCATCATTGCACCCGATAATACCAAGCAAACTTCGTGACCTCGCGACCGTGGATCTATTTGGGCCACTAATACGATCTAAAGCAGGTTTTGCATATGTTTTCGTAGCGGTGGAGCTAACCTCCAAGTTTCTGTGTCTGTCTCCGTTGAAGTGAGCTACAGGAAGGGCGGTGGCAACTGCATTTGCAAAGCAGTTTCTGCATGAAGTTGGGAGCGTGAAAAGGGTTATCTCGGATAATGGACCACAATTTAGATCGCAATACTGGCAGTGGATGCTTCGAAGGAGAAGAATTAAACCTATATATATATATATATATATATATATATATATATATATATATATATATATCTATTTCACCCCAGCTCGAACCCCAGTGAGCGTATTATGCGTGAATTAGGAAAATTATGTAGGTTATACTGCAGTCGTGATCACCGATCGTGGGACATACACCTAAAAGGATTTCAGAACATAATTAATGAGTTGCCTAATACGTCAACAAAGCTTCCGCCAGTCACTGTGCTAAAAAACAAGGAGCCCCCGAGCAAAATCAAAGAGGCCACTAGAGCCGAGACTACGCCGGAACGCAATTGTTGACTTAGCTTTACGCAACATCAAGCGTGCAGCAGAAGCCAGAGTCAAGGCGTCTAAGAAAAGCGTGAGAAAAACAGTGTTTCATATAGGACAAAAAGTTCTTATCAGATCACACAAGCTGTCTAACAAACGGTCAGGTGTCTGCAAGAAATTTTTTAGTCTCTTTAATGGCCCAAATCGGATAAGGAAGATTCCCCATGAAAAAGCCATAGATGTGGAAACTCTTCGATCGAAGAAATCAAAAGGACTACATCATGTGTCAAACGTAAAACCATACATTGAGTAGAAAGGACAGAGAGGAGTAGAGAGGACGGTGAAGAGAAACAGTTGATTAGTTTACATTTGTGATAATTGCATTTTGAATAATATGTTGGTAAAAATAGTGATAAAGATGTTTCTATGTGATTGATTGAAGTGATGCTTTTAGTTTTCTTTTTTTTTCTGTCCTTGTGCAATTAGGATTTAGGTTGGTTCAAATGTGAAGATAAAAGGTTTCTTTGTGAACGAGTGAAATGCTGTTTATGGTTTTTTGTGTAAATTTAAAAGAGTCGCTCCTGGGACAAGCAAGATCTGTGATGAATTAATGCAAAACTCAGGGGAATATCCGATCTATGGGTATTATGGGTCTGGCAAACCCAGGTCCCCAGCTGTTAGTAGCCTTGTTTCCGATGTTCTGCTTTCAGTGCTACTATCTATCTATGACTATTCTATATCTGTCAGTATAAATGAGGATCTCTTACTATAGTATGCGTGCTGTATGAATATTTTAAGGTAGGAGAACTCTGAGAAAGGAATGAGGAAGTTTAGAATCTTGAAAACAGGATGCGATAATACGATTGTTTAACCACCATTGGCTTTCCAATATGCGATGATATTTTAATATTGATGATATATGTCTTTTTTGTTCTTTATAGCCGAGTACGTAAAGTGCTGTCCTTGGATTTCGTAAGTAGATTGATTCCCTTCAAGGTGAAAGAAGAGTTGTGGTTTGTGTAATTTACGTGGCCCTGAAATAGTATTATGGCAGTCAAATGACGAGCAGTTTACCAGCAAATGGAGAATGGAACAGAAATATGGATCCTTTTTGTAGCCTTGATTGATGTTGAGCCTGAGCCTGAAAAAATATTCTGCTTTAATACTTGTCCTAGAAAAGCGACGTTTATGTGTTTTGCTGATGCTGTGAGCATTACAGCTTACTGTTTTCGCTGGTGCGGGATGCACTGCAGCCTATATGATTTGTACTGAGGAAATTTCCCTCTTGAAAGTAGAGGAAGATTAAATAATTTTGATTATGGGACCGAAGGAAAGCTTGGTTTAAGGTAATAAGGATGAAGCAAAACATGTGTTATATAAACTACAGGAGGATTCGGATCTTTTGTGTCTGTTGTAAGTTCAATATGTTAAGATGAAACTGTTTTACAGAATAGAGGAGACCACAATTTTGCCATTCATGAGAAATGAATCCAGAACAACCACCACAGGCGAAATAACTGATTTGGAAGCGAATAGTAACTTAAAGAAGGAACGAAATGGGTAAGAAAATGTAGTATAACCTGTATAAGGAAAATATTTTTACCCTGCTCAGAGTCATCTATGCGATAAATTCTTGTGATAACGTAATTTTAGATGAAATTTTCTTACTGTTTTATGTGTGAATATATGAGTATGATAAATGTATAATTGCGAGTCTCTTATCAGGTGTGTCAACTGGTATAATGTTTTGGCGTGTAAATAACTATTGTTCTTTTTACTGTGTGTGTTTAAGGACAGTTCTCCATATTTATCATGTTACAAGACATATGCGGCGAGCGTCAGGAAGAGGACGAATTAGAACAATGTTGTAGTGGTGTAATCACTGTGTTGAAGTAGCATTGAAGTAGCTTGTTGGATTAACTAGTAGTGGATTGAAGTAAAATTTTGAGTAATGCATGTTTATGGGTAGTTAGTTTGTAGAATAGACAACAGGTGTGCATGTGTGTGTGTAAATAACATGTGAACCCTATGCTGTCCTGACCTATACTTGCACAAGGCATAATCCTATTCATTTTAGTGAATTAATAAGTAGCATTTGATTTATTAAAACGTAAGTGAACCACATTAGTGATGTGGATTTAAATATTATATTGTCAGTTCATTTAATTTTTTTTTATACTGTCAAGTCATTTCACTTTTATTTTTTTATATTGTCAAGTCATTTAACTTTTATTTTTATATTGTCGAGTCATGTAACTTATTTATTTAAAAGAAAATTAAGTCTCACTTTTGTTCTTAAAAATTGTGAAAGACAATAGTAAGTGGTATTATGTATGACATTGTGTAATTACATAACTATGATGAACAATTTCTGTGAATGCACTTGAGAACGTGAAAGCGAACCAGCTCAGATCTTATTAGACAGCGGGAGCAGCGAGGAGGAGGACTAGTTGTAAACAGGCGGGTTTCCCACGGCCGCGGTGAAACGACAGAAGACAGGGGATAAAGGGGTGTGGAGCCTTTTGACACGTACTGTCCAGAGAAATTGGCAGACTTCAACGACGCCTGAAACTTCCTGGCAGATTAAAACTGTGTGCCCGACCGAGACTCGAACTCGGGACCTTTGCCTTTCGCGGGCAAGTGCTCTACCAACTGAGCTACCGAAGCACGACTCACGCCCGGTACTCACAGCTTTACTTCTGCCAGTACCTCGTCTCCTACCTTCCAAACTTTACAGAAGCTCTCCTGCGAACCTTGCAGAACTAGCACTCCTGAAAGAAAGGATATTGCGGAGACATGGCTTAGCCACAGCCTGGGGGATGTTTCCAGAATGAGATTTCACTCTGCAGCGGAGTGTGCGCTGATATGAAACTTCAACGACGCCTATCAACATTTCCTGGCGGATGCCCACTGTCAAGCGACAGTAAATCATAGTTCGATGTTCGCTGGTAGCTAAGGGTGGCACAAAGAAGAGCCATTAAGTGTCATCCTTGCCCAGGAATATCAACCTGGGTCGGCCAAAGTGGATGTGCGGTCCTAGGCGCTGCAGTCTGGAACCGCGAGACCGCTACAGTCGCAGGTTCGAATCCTGCCTCGGGTATGGATGTTTGTGATGTCCTTAGGTTAGTTAGGTTTAATTAGTTATAGGGGACTAATGACCTGAGAAGTTGAGTCCCATAGTGCTCAGAGCCATTTGAACCATTTGAACCAATATCAACCTGGCGTATCAAACGAGGATACCGCACGAATTTGACAACATAAACATGGAACCAAATCGAGATGTACGTGACACGGGCCACCAAGAGAAACTTCATGAGAGGGCAGAGACGGCGGGATTGCACGCAACAGATGGACAAAAATCCCTACTGACAGCTGCGGCGACGAACCCCCCCCCCCCCCCCTCCCCCCCCCCCCCCCTTATATTGTGCCTCGGAACATTGGAACTACTGAGAGTGTCAGTGAACAGTGATTATACGTTTCTTAGTTCAATGCATATACGTGTGTTTCTTTCACAGAAACTTTGACTCGTGTGTTTTGCAGGGGTTAGATTTATTGGTGTTTATTAGACTGACTCTTGTGTTTTGCAGGTGTTCTACTTATTGTTTTTTTTTTTTTAGACTTTGACTCTTGTATTGTGCAGGTGTTTTATTTATTGGTGTTTTTTTTTAGATGTTGACTATTGTACTTTCAGAGTTGTTTTATTGATCAATGTTTGTTCTTGTGTGATGTATTAGATTTGTGATATTTTGTTTCGTAAATTCATTCCTGTGGCATTGCTTAGTTTATCAGTCAGATAGCTATTCATTCTCATAGGACTGTGATCGATTAGCCTTTGCATGTGGCATATTTATAGTGAGGAACCCCATAACAGTAACAATCACATAATTAATTGTAGTTTCAGTATAATGACACAGTGCTCACTGTTTGCTAACTAACTGAAATATAGTAGAGTGATTAAATTAGTGCCACAAAGTTATTTCAGTTCTACAAATTATTAGTTTTATAAGATATAGAATTTTCTTGCGATAACCACTTTGTAAAACATGTTTTTTCTCTTATCTTTTTTTTGCTTTTACGGATTGTGCATTGTAATATTTTGCTTTATAATACTGATGTTATTTTCATGTTTCTTCTAATTGCTGTGGCACCTTTGCTATTTTCATAAATTTTACTTGTTAATAAACAGTCATAAATTCTCCTGTGATCAGTTAGCTCTTGCAATGAGCAAATACCAGTGAACCCCATAAGGGTAACAACCAGAAATTGTTTTCGTATTAATGACAGAGGAACCATTGTTTTTACTTGCTGACCGAATTAGGTCTACACCATCTTTTAAATAGGTGTCACAGACTGTTTTTTTTCTCTTTGACATTGGTAGATTCTAAAGATGTGTTGAAATTATTGTGTTTTAGCAAGTAGCTGGTGACCATTTGCCTTTTCTTTACATTTTGGTTTAAGTTGGGTGTGAGAAGCCTGCTTGGGAATGTCCTAGCATGGCCAGAAAATACCCTGCAGAGTCTTTTCCCGAGCGTTGGGGTTATGAAAGGTCTCTGTTGGATTCCTTTCATGTTAATTTCTTAAATCTGTTGTCATTTACGGCATAAATTCCTCTTCTAAATTTACTGTGGTGTTTCTGACTATCTGGGAGGAGACTGAGCAGTGAAACGTGTTACTTTTACACATAAACAAGATCGATCTGTAACACTACTATACTTCAAAACACAGTTTATATGTAATTCATGTCACACAGTCTCATACGGAACGTACATCCGCTTTCTTTTATATACTGTATACGATAAGATACTGTCATCCCCCTACCCTTTTGTGTGAGAGGATGAATGAGCAAATGTATTTCTAGTTGCATGCTGGATGGTAGCAGACAAGCTTGTCTGCTACAGAACAGTAGGACCAACGTCGGAACAGGTAGCTACGCTTTCTACAAGCAAAGTATGGTCCTGTCTGTCCCTTGTCATGTTGGTATAGGAAGCTGCTCGTCTGGCCACTTCCGTTTGTATTTGTGAGCCACCCTCAGGAATTGACCAAGTCAGTCTGTCCGTGGCGAGCGTCTGAAGTGGTAAGATCTCCGGCTAAGCACGTGTCTGCTAAGTCCGTAGGACAATGGATTTCTTAAGTTCAGCCTAACTGAAAATTTAATCACCTTTATTTCAGGTTTAGCTCTAAAATATCTAATGTTATCTCAAATTGCAACGCAGTGTAATTCGAGTGTGATGTTCAGAATATATTCCGGTAGTTGCTTTGTCATTACTTTATGAGTAAAGTGGAACCACGTCTTGATCAGTAACACTAACTAGCATCATCAATCTTCAATGCGAATGTGCGTGAGATTATAACGTCTCGTCTTGACAATATTTTTCAATATAGCAACTTTTCTTTATGTTCAACCCACGTGGGGTGTACTTTGTGAGACCAGTACCACGTGCTTATACAATTGTTTGACCCATCAGGTTAATAGTAAGACGATAGTAACCAGTTCGAGGTTTTTCTTTTGTAAATTGCTTTTCGATCTAATTTATTTTAATTATCAAAATTATTGTGGAGTTACACTCTTCGTGTAAACCAAGTTGACCACGTGAAGCATGTGGTGTAATCATCAAAGTAACCCTTAGCTATTCTTTTCTGGAAGATTTCACAGAGAGTTAGTATGAATTTAGTATACCAGTGTGTGGTAATTACATGACGGACAGGATTGTGCTACGAACGTAACTTCTTTGGGTGAAGATTGAATTGACTGGTTGTGGTTAATTTCCTCTTGCATATGTTTCAACGTTTTTCGTGTGTTATTTTATGAATGCAGTGTTGTATGCAGTCTCCCAATCTTGGCTCCATATTCGATGTGTTCCGTAAGATTACAATCTCACATTTTCACAATCCTAAATAAGGCACCAGTTTAGTTACGAATCAAATTTAATATGCTGAAATTTCAATGATCAATGTTAAAATAAATTTCCATACATAAACTGATTTATTTCTTTTTATTTAAATTCTCTTTTATACATATATATATATATATATATATATATATATATCACCGGTTGTCGTATGACTATTAAAAGATTATAATTAATGTTAGTCTGGTCGGGAATTTGGTAAGCTAGACTGGATACCTGGTGAAACAGTTGCGCAGTAATGCAAGGTTAACTTCCCCAGACAGCTCACAGCTTTTAACCCACTTTTATGGTCTTGAATATCAGCACCGCTTACACCTCAAATTAAAGCAACAACGTTACACTATTCCTTTCCTTGCTTACCCCACAAACTTGAACAATATAACTATTAATACTCTAACATTGTGTAGTTTAACCATATACTGTGATTAATATTTCCCATTGTATAAAAATGTTATTTACAATGTATAACATGTTGGTTGCACAACATAAGTCACTAGTGCTCAATTATATAATTCTCAACCAATGTCACGACCTCAAATCCATGGCATCATAGCCATATAAACTTTAATACTGTAACAGTATGTATTTTAACTATCGTGTACGACACTGCCCATTGCCTAAAGGTTAGTGTAAAATGTTAAAAATAGGTTTGTTGCATAACATAAACAAAGAGTGCTCAGTTTAATGGTTTGGCCCAAATGGCTCTGAGCACTATGGGACTTAACTTCTGAGGTCATCAGTCCCCTAGAACTTAGAAATACTTAAACCTAACTAACCTAAGAACATCACACACATCCAAGCCCGAGGCAGGATTCGAACTTGCGACCATAGAGTTTAATAGTTTCTCAGCCAATGTCAAGACCTCACAAAATTTATCGTTATAACCATTTAACCTGTATTATTGTGTAGTTTATTTATTGTGTTTAATATTTTCCATTGTTTAAAGTGCAATTTCAACGTTAAGAAAGAATTTAGATGGATAAAACTCTATGCAAGTTATTGTATCTTTGCTTATAATGCTTGGTTACGTAAGAACTAATGTCACTTTCGAATGTTTCTCAGTTGTTTCCTGAAGATGGCCTAATAAGACGAAAACTAGTTTGAAATAAACGAAAAGCAGTGGAGCAAAAACAGTTTACCTGCTATTCAGCCTTAAATACGGAATAGAAGGTCAAATGGGGAACGAATTCGGTCATATATTATAAAAAGGAACCACGCTGGCATTTAATTTAAGAGATTTAGAAAAACTACGGAAAACAAATTCCGTAGTGTGACGACGTCTCGAACCAGTGATCCCTCGAATGCGACTCTAGAGTCTGAACCTGTGCTTCACGTCGTTCGTCATATTGTGGAAGAGTTGTTCATCAGAATACTGTTTAATTTCTAGGGCCAGTGATTTAACACAGTATTTAATATACAACCACTCGCTCTATAACACCGCAGCCCGGCTATTGCTAGCCAGTCTCTCGCCAGTCAATGACGTATAGTTCAACGGAATTGAACAGCACAAAAAGTGGTGCAAATGGCTCTGACCACTATGGGACTTAACATCTGATGTCATCAGTCCCCTAGAACTTAGAACTACTTAAACCTATCTAAGCTAAGGACATCATACACATCCATGCCCGAGGCATGATTCGAACCTGCGGTCGCGCGGGTCCAGACTGAAGCGCCTAGAACCGCTCGGCCACACCGGTCAGCAGACTGTTTCATAAGCACTATGCAAGTAAACAAATACCTGTAAAACGTTTCTTGTCGAAATGATATAAAATCGTTGATATTATCTACACAGAGGTAACATAGTTCATAGTGATTCCTGCTGTTGAATACGACTACCTGAACCAAAGAAGACAGATGGCTAGTACTACTGACTAATCGTTTACCCGCGTAGAAATTTATATTCACGCTGATGCAAGTTTAACCAAAAACCGACCAGATCAATGGCAGTAGGTGAACAATTTCGACAGAAGAGTTATTTGCCGGCTCAGAAAGACGAAAACGGTGCAGCTCCCACATAGGTTCGCGGAAAGTGCCACTCAGAAATATTTTCCATAGTAAAAGGAACGAACGTGGATTCTAACGGCTTCTAAATTGTAGGCGATGACCACAACGTACATGTATAATGTATTTCGCAGGTATACATATGGGCAGTTTGGCATTGATTTTTCAATTAGACATTGTAAGCGGCATTTTACTACAAAGCGCCAGAATAAGCTTCTACTTCATATACTGGCGGACGGATCGTCGCGTGTTGTGGAGTGCGATAGTAAAAAATCGCATGAAGGAACCTATTGTGCATTGTAAAGTGGTGGCGGCTGTCCGACTAGGACAATGACGGTTCGTCGGAATTTGGTGAGAATGGGTCTCAGTGGTGGAGCAGTTCATTATAAGCTACACATTTCTATCTTTTAACGCTAAGCGACGCTTGAGATAGTGTAATGAGCAAAGCTACTGGAAAGTGGAAATTCGATGGAAGGGACTGGGTTTGGAGCATACGTGGCGCGCATTACCTAACATCATTTGCAGTCTCAACAACAAAGTGCGGAAGTGGTTTTATTACAATATGGCGGTGTTTTCGTGGTTGGGTTGTGGTACCCTTGCTGCGCCTGAGAAAACGCTAAACGCGGAAGAATAAGAAAATATTCTACGTAATTGTGTACTACAGCTACTTCTACATACATACTCCGCAATCCACCATACGGTGCGTGGCGGAGGGTACCTCGTACCACAATTAGGATCTTCTCTCCCTATTCCACTCCCAAACAAAATGAGGGAAAAATGACTGACTATATGCCTCTGTACGAGCCCTAATGTCTCTTATCTTATCTTGGTGGTCTTCCCGCAAAATATAAGTTGGCGGCAGTAAAATTGTACTGCAGTCAGCCTCAAATGCGGTTCTCTAAATATCCTCAGTAGCGAGTCACGAAAAGAACGCCTCCTTTCCTCCAGAGACTCGCACCCGAGTTCCTGAAGCATTTCCGTAACACTCGCGTGATGATCAAACCCACCAGTAATAAATCTAGCAGCCCGCCTCTGAATTGCTTCTATGTCCTCCCTCAATCAGAGCTGATAGGGATCCCAATCGCTCGAGCAGTACTCAAGAATAGGTCGTATTAGTGTTTTATAAGCGGTCTCCTTTACAGATGAACCACATCTACCCAAAATTCTACCAATGAACCCAAGACGACTATCCGCCTTCCCCACAACTGCCATTACATGCTTGTCCCACTTCATATCGCTCTGCAATGTTACGCCCAAATATTTAATCGACGTGACTGTATCAAACGCTACACTACTAATGGAGTATTCAAACATTACGGGATTGTTTTTCCTATTCATCTGCATTAATTTACATTTATCTATATTTAGAGTTAGCTGCCATTCTTTACACTAATCACAAATCCTACGGTCACTCAACGACGACACATTCCGTACACCACAGCATCATCAGCAAACAACCGCACATTGCTATCCACCCTAACCAAAAGATCATTTATGTAGATAGAAAACAACAGCGGACCTACCACACTTCCATGGGGCACTCCAGATGATACCCTCACCTCCGATGAACACTCACCATCGAGGACAACGTACTGGTTTCTATTACTTAAGAAGTTTTCGAGCCACTGACATATTAGGGAACCAATCCCATATGCTCGTACCTTAGTTAGGAGTCTGTAGTGGGGCACCGAGTCAAACGCTTTCCGGAAGTCAAGGAATATGGCATCCGTCTGGTACCCTTCATCCATGGTTCGCAAGATATCATGCGAAAAAAGAGCGAGTTGTGTTTCGTAGGAGAGATGCTTTCTAAAGCCGTGCTGATGCATGGTCAGCAACTTCTCTGTCTCAAGGAAATTCATTATATTCGAACTGAGAATATGTTCGAGAATCCTGCAACAAACCGATGTTAAGGATATTGGTCTGTAATTTTGAGGATCCGTCCTTCTACCCTTCTTATATACAGGCTCACCTGCGCTTTTTTCCAGTCGCTCAGGACTTTACGTTGGGCAAGAGATTCGCGATAAATGCAAGCTAAGTAAGGAGCCAATGCAGCAGAGTACTCTCTGTAAAACCGCGAACAGCAGACGATGAACGTAATTTCTTTCGGGTGTACTGTCGATGATCTGCGTCTTCCCAGCATAATATTTCGACGTCATAACTCGGCTTCTTCATCACCTGATGAAGACGCCGAAGTTCGAGGTCGAAATATTATGCTAGGAAGACGCAGACCACCGTCAGTACACCCGATTGCACGAGATGACGGTAGAGGAACAGCTCGAAGACGATGACTTTATCGGCGCAACTCTATACTTTTTCTTAAAGCGGCATCCGTAAGGCAAGGGTTTTTGGGAAGTAACACTCCTGAAGTGGAATGGCCTGCCCAGATCCCCGACATGAACCCAATGGGACACATATGGGCTGAATTAAAACGTCTACTTCGCTCCGAAACCCATTGTCCAGCGTTACTGCATTTCTTGTTGCGGACCTTGAATAAGAACGCGTTGCCATACCTCCACAGGTATTCAGTGACCTCAGTCATAAAAACAAAGTGCAGAAATGTCCTACAATTATGTCCAATAGGTATCCGGACACTTTTAGTCAGACAGTGTATTCGCTGATACTTCATGGCAAATTAAAAGCCGGCCGTTGTGGTCGAGCGGTTCTAGGCACTTCAGTAAGGAACCACGTGGCTGCAACGGTCGCAGGTTCGAATCCTGCCTCGGGCATGGATGTATGTAATGTCCTTAGGTTAAGTAGGTTTAAGTAGTTCTAAGTCTAGGGGACTGATGACCTCAGATGTTAAGTCCCATAATGCCATTTGGACCATTTGGCAGACTAAAACTGAGTGCCGGACCGAAACTCGAACTTGGTACCTTTGCCTTTTGCAGGCAACTGCTCCACTATCTGAGCAACCCAAGAGCACGACTCACAGCATTACTCCCGCCAGTACCTCGCCTCCTACATTACAAGCTTTGCAGAAGCTCACCTGCGAAACTTGCAAGACTAGCGGTTTTGGAAGAAAGGATATCGCGGAGACATGGCTTAGCCACAGCCTGGGCTATGCTTTCAGAATGAAATTTTCACTCTGCAGCGGAGTGTGCGCTGACATGAAACATCCTGGCAGATAAAACATAAAACTGTGTGCCGTACCGAGACTCGAGTCGGGACCTATGCCCTTCGCAGGCAAGTGCTCAAAAGGCAAAAGTCTCGAGTTCGAGTGTCGGTCCAGCACACTGTTTTAATCTGCCAGAATGTATCATATCAGCGCACACTCCGCTGCAGAGTGAAAATATCATTCTGGAATGTATTCGCTGTTCTGATGTCTTTTCTAGGTTTCAGGGCTTATATCTCAAAGGACACGTACGAGTATACTAACACTCTAGTAGTTATTCTGCATTATAATCAGTTTTCGTTAAGACCTGACTGAAAAGTAATTTTCGTCCTTTCGGTCGAGTGACAGTTCATTGATTCATGTTATAATCCCCTCCCATCCAACTATATTTAAGTTCGCCGTGGTTATTTAGCCACATCCCTAGACAAATCCTTTGAACACGACACGATACTTTCCCTGATCGAACCTTGTCCCATCATAGTTTGTGTTCCGCTCTGAATGAATTCACCGTCGATGAGACGCCAGACACTCATGCAGTTTTCTCAAATAGGACACTGTGTGACAGATCACTGGTAGGGATCTGCCGAGTGACTGGGGGCTGGAGAGGAGCGAAAAAAGAGGGGAGGAAGGTGCTGTGGTGGTAGGGGGGGGGGCTGGGAGAGGAGGAAGAGGTAAAAAAGGGGGCAGCAGGCGCACCAAGAGGCAGGAGACGGACAGGGCGGGAGACTCTCCACTGCTGCTGTGGTGGCCTAATACAGTCCGTGGACGGCTTCTGATTGGTCGGCGTGTGATTAGTCGGCGATTACACTGCTGTCGCAGACGGTGTGAGTGTCTGCGCTGGGCCGCGCGGGATTAGCCTAGCGGTCTCAGGCGATGCAGTCATGGACTGTGCGGCTGGTCCCGGCGGAGGTTCGAGTCCTCCCTCGGGCATGGGTGTGCGTGTTTGTTCTTAGGATAATTTATGTTAAGTAGTGTGTAAGCTTAGGGACTGATGACCTTAGCAGTTAAGTCCCATAAGATTTCACACACATTTGAACATTTTGTCTGCACTGGTGGTGCCACCGGTTCCTTGGGAACGTAAGCACTGCCATGAACGTCTCTGCTGATTCACTGAATCGAGCGCTCATTTCCATGCACCGCTCAGATAATATCCGGTATCACGGTTAAAGATCTTCAAGCTAAGTGTTATTTCAATAGCCTCCTTAACAACAGAATCCCATTATGTGGAGGTATGCGACAAAATTTTTATTTCATCAAACAGTATTTTATGTTAGTTAGTGAGGCTGAGCTTCACAATTGCCGATTTCTCTAGTTCTCTATTTTTAATGGAGAACTAGAGAAATCGAAAATTGCAGAGCACAGCCTCACTAACAAAAATAGAGAACTAGAGAAATCGACAATTGTGGAGCACAGCCTCACTAACAAACCTAAAATACTGTTTGATGAAACAAAAATTTTGTCCCATGCTTCCACATACTGGAATCCTGTTATTAAGGAGACTGTTAAAATAAGATTGAGGGAGAAGAACTGTAGCCGTGATAGCAGATATTATCTGAGCGGTGCATGGAAACGAGTGCTCGATGCAGAGACGCAACACACACTTTCCTTATGGTGCTTACGTTCGCACGGAAGGGTTGGCGCCACCAGTGCAGACACTGTCATCGTCTGCGACAGCAGTACGTAATCGCCGACCAGTCACAAGGTGACCAATCAGAAGCCGTCCACAAGGCTATATAAGGCGTGCGGTGAAGGCATGTATATCTTAACTCCCATCATCCCTGTTTCCTGTGTTCTTTATGTCAACTTTTTATCACCCCTTTTTTTTGTTAGTGTTCCCCGTTCATGTATGTTGTAAAACAGTTTTGCTTTAGAGCGGTGGACTGTGCCGCTGCAAGCCCTTCCCTGCCGATGGGGCAGGGGAATGAAATCACAATAACGAAAAAAAAAAAAAAGCAGTGAATGCAGTCCGTTGCTCCTGACGATAACGATGTAGGCTATCGTCATAAGTTCGAAGTTTTATCCCCAATTACCATGGGAAGAAAACCGAGAATGTTTTACTGAACAGAAAACTGTTTCCAGTGACTGGAAGAAAAATGCAGGTCACATCTGTCTACAAGAAGATAACAGACGTGATCCACAAAACACTGCCTGATCTCCTGCTGTTCTAGAATCCTAGAACATAATTTTAAGATCAAAAGAACAGAATTACTTACTAAAGACTGAGGCAAATAAAAGAGTCCCAGAAAACAGAGTTGCAGGGTACAAAGCAACACAGCACAGGATGGAAAATACAATACTAACATGATTATAGTAGATTCATCTCTTGGCAATTTTGGACCCAGGTCAGTAAGTTGTTGAAGACGCATGGAACTGCTACAGTTTAATTCGAAATGTTTTGCTGCAGTTCTTGAAGAATACACGGGTTGTTGCGATACACCTTAGGCTTCAGCGCTCCCACACAAAGTAATCGCATACTGACAGTTCAGGTGGACAGGGCGCCCAGCTGGGGCCTCGAACAGACTGGCCTCTGGTAGCAGCTTTGTCACGGTGAAGACTTTGTAAATGTGCTCGAGGGTACGGTCGGCTGTATTGGCAGTTGCTGCATCATATTGGAAGTAACAGTTGCTCTTTCCCTCCTCCGTTAAAGCTACCAAAAATGGTTTCAAAATGTTGGCAATGTAACGCGTCGAAGTCAGCGCCTGATGAAAGAAGATAGAACCAATAACGCGACGAAAAGACACTGCAAATCAAACCCCAACCTTCCGTTCACGCAATGGTGTTTGGTGGAACTTATGCAGATTTTATACTGCCTAGAACCTGTGATTCTGTGATTTGACACAATCACTGAGCTGGAACCATACTTCATCAGATATAAAGAACAGATACAAGTCCTAGCTATTCATTGTTATCTCAGTGAACAGCCACTCACAAAACTGGACCGCTGAGAAGCTGTTGCTGGTTTTAATGCATGGACGCTCTCTAGGGATTCATGTGCAGGTTCAGGAGGAGTACTCGTCGGCAATATCGACGTGATATGCCAGACTCTTGAAACAGGTGTCGGGTTGATTTGGTACGACTCCGAAGCATTTTTTTGGTGAACTGAAGACACATCTTCTGATGTGTGGGCACGTTTCGAAAAGTTTTTTGGCTTGTTCAAAACAGATCCTGTGTGACACTATTTTCGGACTAAGTGTTGCATGGCACCCTTTGCTAGAACTTTGACATCATTAAAATTCTCAGGAAACAACTGACCACACCGTTTATACGACTTTGTTGTCACGTAACTTTCCACAACGAAGCCCGCTGCTCCACTGCTTTACACTGCTCCTCTCACTCTGACACAGCCCGCACTACGATCTGAACCGGTGTGGATCATATGGCGGGGATACACGTGGTGTTCACGTCACGGAGTGTGGTTATGTGCATACATTTACGAACAATCTTATACACTCGTCCGGGCCACTTTTATTCGCCCCGCCCTGTACACGCAAGTCAGTACGGAATCCGAAAACATCGGTAATGGGATATCAAACTTCCGCTTGTCTCACTTGACATCCTGAGACCATGCACCCAGGCAGTTAGGTGGTACATTATTTCTTGACTTTCAAAAAGCATTTTATTCAGCACCACACCTACTGTCGTATAGTGTATCAAGCCAAATTCGTTACTGGATTGAGGATTTCCTGGCAGGGAGGACACATCATGTTATCTTTGATAGAGTCATTGACAGCTGTAGAGACAACTTCGTGTGCCTTGTGGACGTGTTTTGGGAATCTTCCTATTCATGTTGAATATTTCACTTCACAGACGAAATTAATAGCGACTTCCGACTCTTCACATATGAGGCAGTTATCTAATATCAGTTACAGTATGTAAAAAGTCACTAACATTAATTCATACACTGTAAGACAAACAAATTACGCACAACGAAGGAATTATCCGAACGAGATGTACATGAACAGACAAACAAATGACCACAATTTCAGAAAAAACTGAATGATTTATTCGAGAGATAAACTTCACAAATTGAGCACGTCAATAACACGTTGGTCTACCTCTGACCCTTGTGCAAGCAGGTATTCGGTTTGGCACTGATTGATAGAGTTGTTGGATATTCTCCTGTGCGATATAGTAACACATTCTGTCCCGTTGGGGCGTTAGATCGTCAAATCCCGACTGGTTGGAAGGCCCTGCCCATAATGCTCCAGAGACTGTCAATACGGGAGAAATATGGCAAACTTTCTGGTCAAGGCAGGGTTTGGCAAGCACGAAGACAAGCAATAGAAACTCTCGCAGTGTGCGGGCGGGCGTTAACTTGTTGAAATGTAAGCCCAGGGAGACTTGCCATGAAGGATAACAAAAGAAGGCGTAGAATATCGTCGTCGTACAGGTGTGGTGTAAGGGTGCCGTGGATGATAACCAAAGTGGTCCTACTCTGAAAAGAAATGGCATCCCAGACCATCACTCTTATCTGTCAGGCCGTATGCCGATCGAAAGTCAGGTTGTCATCCCAGCATTGTCAGCGGCGTTTCCAGACACATCTTCGCTGGTCATCTCATCTACATACACATGATTATCCTGTGATTCACAACTACGTGCCTGGTAGAGGGTTCATCGAACCACCTTCAAGTTATTTCTCTACCGTTCCAATCTCAAAGAGCGCACGGAGAAAACAAACACTTAAATATTTTAATGCGAGCTCTGGTTGCCCTTATTTTATTATGATGATCATTCCTCTCTGTGTAGGTGGACACCATCAAAACTATTTCACAGCCTGAGAAAAAAGTTGGTGACTGAAATTTCATAAGAAGATCCTACCGCAATGAAAAACACTTTTGTGTTAATTACTTCCAACCCGGTTCGTGTATCAGATTCATGGCACTTTCCCCCCTGTTTCAAGATTATACAGAACGAGCTGTCCTTTTTTGAACTTGTTCAATGTCCTCTCCCAGTCCTAGCTGATGCGAATCCCACACCGCACAGCAATATTCCAGAAGAGGGCGGACAAGCGTAGTTTAAGCAGTCTCTTTAGTAGACTTGTTGCGTTTTCTAAGCGTTTTGCCAATAAAGCGCCGTCTTGGGTTTGCATTTCCCACAACTTTATCTATGTGATCGTTACAGTTTAAGTTATTCATAACTGTAATTCCTAAGTATTTAGTTGAATTTACAGTCTTTATATTCGTGTGATTTATCAAGTACCAGAACTTACTTTAGTACTCGTGTGGACGACTTGGCACTTTTCATTTATTCTGCGTCACTTTCCAGTTTTCGCAACATAGAGATATCTTGCCTAAATCGATTTGCAATTGGTTTAATCATCTGATGACTTCAAAAGACGGCAAATGACAGCATCATCTGCAAAAAATCTAAGGGGCTACTCAGATTGACTCCTAAATCGATTATGTGGATCAGGAACAGAAGAGAACCTATAACACTTCCTTGTGGAACGCCAGATATTACTTCTGTTTTACCCGACTACTTTCCGGCGATTAATACTCACTGTGATCTTTCTGACCGGATATCACGAATCCAGTAACATAACTGGGACGATACACCATAGGCATGCCATTTGATGAGAAGTCGTTTGTAAGGAACGATACCTAAAATTATGGAGTTAACTTGACATACCCAGTCAATAGCTGTCATTATTTCGTGAGACTGAAGAGTTAGTTGTGTTTAACAAGAATGACGTTTTCTGAATCTCTATTGACTGCTTGCCAATAAATCGTTTACTTCGGGGTAATTGATAATGTTCAAACACAGTATAAGTTCCAGAATCCTACTGGAAATCGACGTTAGCGATATGTGTCTATAATTCAGTGGATTACTCCTATTTTCTTTCTTGGGTATTGCTGTCACCACATTGAGGTTCATTTCGATGCGGGATTAGTCATTGAAGACAGTTCTGCTCCCATCATAGCAAGTCCAGACGGAAGACGCGTCTGGAGTCGCCCTGGATAGCGGTGGGACACCAAACTGACTGTCGCCAACCATAAATCTCGACTTCTAGGTGTGAACTTCTGGGGTATCATTTGTTTACATAGCAAGATCCCTTTGTTTGTCATCCGCTGCACCCTTACAGGGAAGTGGTACGTCGACGATATTCTACACCGCGTTTTTTTGCCCTTCATGGCAAGCCATCCTCAGCTTATATTTCAGCAAGATAATACCCGCCCGCACACGGCAAGAGTTTCTGCTGCCTGCCTTCGTGTTTACCAAACCCTGCCTTGGCCAGCGAGGTCGACGGATCTCTTCCCAGTTGAGAACGTTTGGAGCATTCTGCCCAGGGTCCTCCAATAAGCTCTGGGTTTTGACGATCTAGCCTCGTCAGTTGAACAGAATCTGGCACGATATCCCTCGCGAGGACATCTAACAACCCTATCTATCAGTTCCAAGCCGAATAACTGCTTACATAAGGGCTAGAGGTGCACTAACGCGCTATTGACTTGCTCAGTTTGTGAATCTCTTTCTCTTTAATAAATCATCCAATTTTTCTAAAATTGTTATCATTTTTTTATCTGTGCATGTATATCACGATTATCGATTTTCGTCCCAATCGTATAGTTTCTTTGTGGTGCGTCGAGTGTCTTAGACTGCATTTTGCTATTACTTTAATGTGATGGGAGGATTAGCAACTTACTTCAGATGTTCAATCATGTAAAACTGTACACTTCATAACTCTAAAAAGCGTATTAGCCTACGGCTACCATGAAATGGAACGATCACATATGCTTAGACGTAGGTAACGGACATGGCCGACTTCCTCTCATTGATAGCATACCACGAAATATACAACCATACAACCAGTCCACAAAGTAGATTTCTCATAAAACACTCGCATTAGTCATCCTAACAGTAGTTCACGTGTGTGCGACCCACATCAGACAGGCATAACCGGAGAAACTGATTGTACGCAAACAAGGGCAGCCCGCTTTGTTTGGCGCCTGGGAGAACGGCTCAGAGATGCTGGAAAAACTGACCCGGCAGACGCTCCAAGATTAATGCAAACTATCCTGTAAAAGCTCATTTACAAAATTTGAAGAACGAGCTTTGAGGTAGAATTCTGGGAATTCACTACAGCTTCCTACACGGTACATCGCTCGCATAGGGGCCGCGAGGACAAGATTAGGCCATTTACAGCACGCACAGAAGCGTTTAAGCAATCACAGTTTCAGTGCTGCAGTTGTGAATGGAAAAGGAAGAAGCACTCATAAGCGAAATAATTGGAAGTGCCGTGTCCTACCCACTTCACAGATGTAGATGGAGAAGTGAAAGTTTCTAGAAAAACTTCCTAAAAAAATGCTAGTACAGAATATACACAGGTCGTCTCTCCTATGGGCCGTCAGACGCATCTTCTCTGGTGTTCCGGCAGATATCCGCAATTTAGTTATGCAGTGTGTGGCTGGAGTCAGCCAAAAAAATACTGCTCAGCTTGTGTTTGGGTCTGAGTATCGATGGAAATCACCGGTTTGTTTCCCATTCCGAGCAAAGTAACTTTTAAAGACAAATTTTACAATTCCATTCGACTGAGCAGTCACAAATTAGTCTAGTGCGATACTCATTTTATCAATCTCTATCAACACGGACAGTAAAACACGTTGAACAATCAGTACTTCAACAGCTGCAGCACTGTGCAGTCTCGCGTTCACTGCCACCTTCATGCAGAAGCACTGTCAAGTCGCTACCGGAGTACTAGTTATTCTTCGTGTTTTACTGTCCCTATTCGTACAGATCGAGAAAAAGAATGTCACACTAGACTAATCTGGGAGCATTTAGTGTAATGGGAGCGTAAAATTCCGCTTAAAAATAATTTTGCGCGTAACGGGAAACAAACCGACGCTGTCTGTCAAATTGCAGAAACCAGATTGCAATTATCTGCCGAAACATAAGGGAAAATGGGCCTGAGGATTCTTAAGAGAGACACCCTATACAAGTACTTCAGAGAGAGGCTACAAAAGGAGTCTGATTCCATGTTAGGGGCAGCCTAACTCAAACCTTGACTATGACAGGCACTGACGGCAGGCCGACCGGTCAGTCATTGTCGCCACTCATGAGTCTATGGCACAAGTTAAATTATCGGGTAATGCTAAGGTGTCCCCCGAAGATGTCGCGCGATTCTCTCGTGTGGCCAACGCGAGAAGAGAGCGAGGTTTGCCAAGCCAATGACATTGGGACACTAACAGATCGTAGTCGCAAACTGCCACAAAATCTCGTCATTTCCATGTAGCCTGCCTAAGGGAGACGCGATAGAAAGGACAGAGATCCAGAGACATTCGAGGGTATAAACTGATTTATCATGGAACCATTAATAACTAAGAAGTCACTGTTTTAGTGACCGAAAAACTCCGTAACCAAGTATCAACTGTACAACGATTCTCCGATTGTTTCACCTCAGTAGACATAGACACCCCAACTTGTAGAATTCTCATGTTTTCCGCGTATGCCCTACAGACAGGCTGAGATGAGACAATTGAAGAGACGTCCTGATATGTGCTTCAAGACGGTGTTATGACAAGCAATGAAGAACACATATTTACTCTGCTTGAAGGTTATAATGTGTATATTGGCAGTACTAGCAAGGAGAACAGGTGCCAAGGGAATTTTGGCTAAGACATCAGAAACAAAGATGAGAAATGAATCCTACAGTTCTATTTAGAAATGGCCGGCCGCGGTGGCCGTGCGGTTCTAGGCGCTCCAGTCCGGAGCCTTTCAAATTTTTCATGTTACGAATGGCAACTGTGACCTAATCTGGTGTGATACGTGCAAATGGTCCTATTGCGATATTGCCTTTGATATTGGTGGGTAAGGAAGTTCTATATTGGATACTTCACTGAAATGCTCTCGGCAATGTCCCAGAATAATTTTGCCATCCCCTCGTACTCTTACAGATTCATGGTGTCCATTCCCTCTAGCATTACTTCGGACGTTAATCGAGTCCCCCTACATGATATTAGGCAGGTATACCAGTTTCTTTGGCTCTTCAGTGTGTAACCAACTAACAAGTAAAAAAGACAACAAAATCGTCTACTGTCTGGACGATCGCGGTGTAGAGCAGGTCAGGTAAAGAACACTGCAAGTGTATGTGAAGCATAATAATGGCCGGCATCTCCACAACAGGCAGATGATGGTATGGTTCCTTTATCAATGCCACGGTCGACTGTCTCTTACCCTTTTAGGGCATACTTAATTATTCTGTGTATATCTATATTTTGAGCTACTGGCTTTTATTGTATTACCGTGACAACTTCTACATCATTGTCAGATGAGGCTTGGGTGAAATAAATTGGTAGATTCATAATAATAAAAGACCTCAAATATGATTTATGGAAAGCATTAACCTATGCTCCGTTATACGTAATAAACACTCGATTCTTTCATTGTTAATGTTGTATCATGGCGCTTTTCTACCCCATCGGCTCGCAGTTTCCGTAATGCCTTCTCTCGTTCTTTTATTTGAATCGTGTCTATACCCATGTACTCTAGTTCTTTAAATACTAGCATTTTTTTCCTATGTGGCCCTTCGCTTCGTCTTGTTGTCAACTACTTCTCGTAGCAGTTTGATATGGTACTTACATATTACTTCTATTCACGAATCAGATGTTGTAATCTAAATATATCTCATTTTAGGAGTAAATGTCTCTATTCCAGAGAGTTGTAATGGAACCAATTTCGAACTGCAAAGCCCCGCAGTAATGTTCATATTCAGGACCTGTTAATAACTACTACATGTGAATTTATGAATTTCAAACCGCGATTCAAAAGTGGAGAGTCGATGGATACATTTATAATTGCTAACCGTAGGAAATTAAACACAGCGGAGTAATATAATGGTTATCAAGTGAAAATAAAGAAAAGAACCATTATTCACTCACTAACAAATCGGTAAAAAAGGAGTAATGCATTACCTAGGACATGGAAAAGGTGAGTTTTGACTACGCCACGTATTAAGGTGTCGTTACCGTATTCATAACGATTCATTTATCAAGAGCACGGACCAATAAAAACAGTTCATATTGTTATTTCTACCTCGGTTTAGTGCTCCAGCGGTCCAGCGCATTCTATGGCTTCCTCAGAAGGTACTCGGTGTATACAATATTCCTTATAAGTAACTATTTTTGAAGACTACAGGAAAATGATAACTCGACTGTGAGCTTACTAAAATACGACCAATTCATTATGGACGTGAATAATCTCAATGCGTCACAGTAAATTTTTATAGATCGTCAGCAGTGGACTTTAAGGAATGTTATACGTCGCTTTGCTTGATACTGTTAAAGATACTCGAAACTAGTTGTTCTTCATGTAAATCACATTATTTCGTGGCATTAGGTAACTGTCTCATCATTCATGACCTACAGTATATCGTTTTGATGAAGCATCCTACTAAGATTGTCAGGGTACCGAAGGAAACAATCGTTTTAAAATAAGAGAGAACGATGATTAAAATAGAAACTTGCCAAAGTTTAGAAACTGCAAGGCATAGTAAAGACGGCATTCTCAAATCTGTGAAACAAGGCGTGGCTTGTCCAACTTTATAAACGAGTGGTCGATGCGAAAAACGATAAAGTCAAGAAAATCGACGGCAGTGATAGAAAGTTCCACAAAGAAGTCTCCCAAACTGCGATCTACAACTTGATAATCTCTTGCGTCCGGGAACTTGAATAGAAGCACGGCCAGAAAACAAATTACCACTTCTCAATGTTGGTAGAACTTTGGTGTGAAACATATTGCTGGACAGGAATGGAGTGTTTCCATTTGAATCTCGCCTGCTCAGGAAAAGCAGTGGATGGACTATTAAGGCATCTGGCTGCAATTGTCCGTAGGAACTACGCGTGTCTCATATAATGATAAGGTTAGCTGAAGACGGAAACAATTTGTTGACCATGAAAATTATTTAATTTATTTGATTTGAAATGCTCGTCTCATTAAAAATGTTATCGGATAGAAGTCCTCTTCTTTCACTTTTGTGAGGCTTTTGTTCTTCAGCATACCGGAATCAAAGATTTATTTACAACACTTTTCCAGAGGCGTTTAGAAAACGCTATATATTTTATTGGGTTTCGGGTTCTGATTAAAATATTTAGTTGACCTCGCATGTCTCTATGTATGATTGAGTTTGCCAATAGAGACTGCAGGTCAAACTGTGGATTAGTGTCTGTAGGAGACTATTTTTGTCACCCTGCCCAAGTCTTTAAAGGAGACTCTCTCACTTCAGAGTTGCAGTGACCCAGTAAACTCTCATTATCGACTTCATTTTAAGACAACATTCTAGAGGTCATGTTGTATAGGCTCTAAAACGGAAATATATAGGAAGACTTTATAGGTTTGGTATCATGAATCGTAAAGGTGGATCCAAACAATAAAGGAATGAAATAACTTCGTGGGAATATACGGTTAAAACGCTGAAGTTCAATTTGCGGAAGAACCTTTTGTTTCGGTTCATAAACCTCGCATGTGAAGTAAACAGAGTATCGTGTGAAACAGCAATTAATTGCTCACGCTGGATCTGCTGAGCTTTGTGGTGTGGCGTACGTACTTCTTCTAAACTTTTTTCTGGGAGAAAGAAGTGCTTTGACTAACAAATCCGTGCACGTCGCTGGGTCAACGCCAGCGGCGACTGCCGTGGGAGTGGGGAGTTTGGTGTTTGAGCTCGCCCGCGCACTGCCTTCCTCCCTCTGGCCGACAAAGCTCACACACCTTGCATCTGTTTCTTTCACTTTGACAAATGACGCGATTATTTCAAAACTACTGCACCGTATACTTACCAGTTTCCTAGGTGAGGTAGTGAAAGTCACATATTACAAGGGATATATGCGACAGAGAGCAAAAAATTCGCAATGTGAGTAAATTAGCAGGGTGGTCGCCGTGAACCTAATAAAGAAACAGGGACAGGGGCTAATTCAACACCACGATTTTTCTGCAATATCACACACAGGTGAACGCTTTATAATCATGAATTTAAGTCTCTCTCCTGATAAGTTCATTATTTGGGTACCGGTATAATAGCTTTCCAGATTCAGAATATCGTTAATGACAGTTTATGGCAGTACGAATAGTAGAGAATACTTTTTACAAAAGTCACCGATTGTAACTGAAGTTAAATTTTCTCTAAATGTCGGTTAAAAAGGAACAAATAGGCATAGTTTTGCAGTACATTACTGTTCATGAAGTCGGCCATCTCATTGTTAGTTGATACTCCTTACTGTAAAGTACTTGTGAAATTGGGGTTAAAGTGAATGTTCAATATCTCAAAAGACTCTAGAAATACTATAATAGTTATAAAGGTTTGATGTAAAAATTTTAGAATGCTGTAAGTGACAGATGCATATCAGTAAGAGCAGATCTGTATAAAAATGCATATTAGACCTTATAGGAAATAAGTTATGTTGACTGCAGAGACTATTGGTAACTGGAAGTAAAATACGTTATACAATATTCCGTTTTTGGCAAATGGTGTGTTGGTGCACTGTTTGTGAGTCATAGGGAACCCAGAAAGCACAAGGAGCACTAGTAGACTCTAGTTCACTGGCGGATTAGAAATCGGACGTATGTTGTTCAGTAAACGACAGTGGCGAACAATGCCTTCAGGAGGTAAGCGAACACATCCTCACCCTCTAATTCATTCACACGAACTGTTATGTAAGAGGCAGTCAAATTAAAACGAGACAGACGGAAAAATTTATGCAAATTTCTTATTATTTCAAAAGTAATCCCCATAACTATTAATACATATACCCCAGTGTGAGACAATACAGTCAGAGTGTTCAGTTTTCTGTTGGTTCCGGCAAGGCGTGCACCTTCTAGTCAGAAGTAAATCGACGGCCACGAATACCTTCCATCAGGGCTCGAAAATTAGGGAAACACAAGGGGAGAGATCGGGACTGTATAGGGGATGAATAAAGGCTTATCAGCGAAACTTCTGCATTGTATTCGGAACAATCCTGGCAACATGGGGGCGGGTTTCTCACTTTCGATCATTTAGGCGTTCGTGCGATAATTAAACAAAGGAATTGTAGGCGAATGCGATACTACACCAAGTGATAAACGTTTTGATGGAAGTAATTAGTTTGGCCGGCCGGGGTGACCGAGCGGTTCTAGACGATACAGCCGTGAACCTCGCGACCGCAACGGTCGCAGGTTCGAATCCTGCTTCGGGCATGGATGTGTGTGATGTCCTTAGGTTAGTTAGGTTTAAGTACTTCTAAGTTCAAGGGGACTGATGACCTCAGAAGATAAGTCCCATAGTGCTCAGAGCCATTTGAACCATTTTGAAGTAATTAGTTTGTCCTTGAAGTGCAGTGATAAGGATGAGATGAAGAGAGTCATTCACATTATTTGCACTCGACACAATGAAAACAATCAAATAACGATATTCATGAGAAATTTGTAGCTAATGTTTTTGAATTGCATATTTGTTCTGTATTTATACTATATTCGAGATAAAGCGAAATGGTGTGATTGCGGCTTGCCTCAAATTAGGCTAAGCTGCATCGTGTTAATTACCAAACCCTGTAAAGCTTTAATTCTCCTGCACGAGCAACTTTCAAATGTTTTCGATATTAACAATTCAGAACACGTGAGACACACAGAACCACTGTCACTATTTATGATTACCTCTGTACATTAATTGCACTCTGTAATAGGAGCGTAGATTGCATGAAAATAAATAATCTTTAATAGGCTTTTCCTGATATCTCTGTGTCTCGATTTAGTTGATAGAATATGAGAAAATATTTGACAAAGTTAACGGCAGAAAATAGGTTGTATTCTGTACATGCAGTTAAACGGCAGATATTGAATACAAAACCGTCAAATTGAATCTGCTATCAAAAGTTGGATTACTAATAGTTTCTGTGTTTATAAACGTCTGCCGAGGCGCTGTGTGTTTCTAATACCTTCTTAAACAATATATTTTCACATTTTAGGTTGATGAGCTCCTTCTTCGGACTTAGTACGTCAAAGAGTTACAACTATTAACAACTTTATGTACATATTTCTGGTATATATTTGTACGTTTTGATATTTTGAAAATGAATTTTTTGGTCGAAATCATTGGAAGGCGGAAAACGAGTAGACTACTCATAATTAGTATAGTCAAATCCAGATCATGAGTTCAATTAAGATATTAAATTTTTTGCTATGAATCTTTGGCTGGCTACAAATATATATAAATACGCTATATTATTTTTTAGTTTTAGTGATGGGTTGACTGTGTGGATAATTCGTTCAGAGAAAGTTAGAACTCCGCTGATGACTGAAATTGTTTTCGGGTTAGTTACAATGTGTAGTTTATAGACGTATCACGTGTATATATAGTTTGTTAAAGAGACCAAAATAGCTTTCCTTATTTAGTAGAGTAGATCCTGGAACTTACTTTGATGGTAAGCTGCTAACTGTTTTGTTATCCGAGATAGAGTGCAATCAGTTTTTTATACTTTCCTATAGTCACAGATATTCTCGAGCTGATGATTTTGAGTTTTTCCTTTTTCTAAATTTATGCACAACAGTTTTAACTTACCTGTCGTACTTGTGACGCACATAAACAGTCCGGTTTGAACAGCATGTAAACCAGGTATCCTCAAGGAAACTGCTGCGTCTCGTGAAACACAATAAGCAATTTTCGATATTCTGGGATATACACTCCTGGAAATTGAAATAAGAACACCGTGAATTTATTGTCCCAGGAAGGGGAAACTTTATTGACACATTCCTGGGGTCAGATACATCACATGATCACACTGACAGAACCACAGGCACATAGACACAGGCAACAGAGCATGCACAATGTCGGCACTAGTACAGTGTATATCCACCTTTCGCAGCAATGCAGGCTGCTATTCTCCCATGGAGACGATCGTAGAGATGCTGGATGTAGTCCTGTGGAACGGCTTGCCATGCCATTTCCACCTGGCGCCTCAGTTGGACCAGCGTTCGTGCTGGACGTGCAGACCGCGTGAGACGACGCTTCATCCAGTCCCAAACATGCTCAATGGGGGACAGATCCGGAGATCTTGCTGGCCAGGGTAGTTGACTTACACCTTCTAGAGCACGTTGGGTGGCACGGGATACATGCGGACGTGCATTGTCCTGTTGGAACAGCAAGTTCCCTTGCCGGTCTAGGAATGGTAGAACGATGGGTTCGATGACGGTTTGGATGTACCGTGCACTATTCAGTGTCCCCTCGACGATCACCAGTGGTGTACGGCCAGTGTAGGAGATCGCTCCCCACACCATGATGCCGGGTGTTGGCCCTGTGTGCCTCGGTCGTATGCAGTCCTGATTGTGGCGCTCACCTGCACGTCGCCAAACACGCATACGACCATCATTGGCACCAAGGCAGAAGCGACTCTCATCGCTGAAGACGACACGTCTCCATTCGTCCCTCCATTCACGCCTGTCGCGACACCACTGGAGGCGGGCTGCACGATGTTGGGGCGTGAGCGGAAGACGGCCTAACGGTGTGCGGGACCGTAGCCCAGCTTCATGGAGACGGTTGCGAATGGTCCTCGCCGATACCCCAGGAGCAACAGTGTCCCTAATTTGCTGGGAAGTGGCGGTGCGGTCCCCTACGGCACTGCGTAGGATCCTACGGTCTTGGCGTGCATCCGTGCGTCGCTGCGGTCCGGTCCCAGGTCGACGGGCACGTGCACCTTCCGCCGACCACTGGCGACAACATCGATGTACTGTGGAGACCTCACGCCCCACGTGTTGAGCAATTCGGCGGTACGTCCACCCGGCCTCCCGCATGCCCACTATACGCCCTCGCTCAAAGTCCGTCAACTGCACATACGGTTCACGTCCACACTGTCGCGGCATGCTACCAGTGTTAAAGACTGCGATGGAGCTCCGTATGCCACGGCAAACTGGCTGACACTGACGGCGGCGGTGCACAAATGCTGTGCAGCTAGCGCCATTCGACGGCCAACACCGCGGTTCCTGGTGTGTCCGCTGTGCCGTGCGTGTGATCATTGCTTGTACAGCCCACTCGCAGTGTCCGGAGCAAGTATGGTGGGTCTGACACACCGGTGTCAATGTGTTCTTTTTTCCATTTCCGGGAGTGTAGGTTCGCCCTGTACTTTTTTGAATGTCCGTTACCTTTTTACAGAAATAAGGATACGTCAATGAAAAGTTATTTTTACTCTCTCAGTGGGTCACTGTTGCTTCACGTCCGTAGGTGTAACCATAAAAGTATCATACACGTGACCCCTAGCTGGTGCTAAGCAAGCAACTACATTGGCTGCTAAACGACCCTCGTGACGTGTTATCAGTACACATCATTATGGCCCCAGTACTAGAATTTTACAGATCAACATAGACAGCATTAGGAGATGTAAATGGCAATGTTTATCAAAACTCTGCCCGTTAAATAATACAGATGTGATCGCTACCAAAGAAATACATGCAAATGATGTAGACGAACTCAAGACAAGGAGTGAAATACCAGAATACAACATCCTCAGCATACCTTACCATCGTCATATTTGTACTGAATGCAACAGATAATGCTTTCTTAATCTCAGCATGTACCTCTAATCCATGAAGTTGTTATGAAAACTGGAAATGCACTATTTAAACATATACAAACCTCCAGGTGTTCAGTGGCCATCTCATGTCCTTCACTCACGTCCCCAACCAGCTATTCACACGAGTGACTTCAACAGTCACCACGAGCTATGGAAATATAACTGTAAAGACCCCTACGGAGAAGCTCCAGTTTCATGTCTATAGGAACATCCCCACCTAATTATTGATTCCAAGGGCCGATTCACATTGCTGTTTATACCAGCTGCATGGAGGGAAGAGTACAATCATGATATATCTGTTGTATCTGAAATCGATACGTCCAGCCTCTAAAAGTCACATGGAGAGTTCCGTATGACTTACCACACCACCCAGTAATACTGGAAGCAGCTTACATATTCCACTGGTAAATTTTATTCCCCACCCACGCTGTAACTTTCAGAAAGCAAACTTGTCCGTCTTCTGTAAAACCTTGATTAGATCTCGGGATGGATTCCTTCTCGAAGCAATAACATGGAGTGTTTGTGGGTGCACTATTAAGCACAGCAAGGAAGTTTATTCCCTAAGGTTACCTGAAGGAGTACGTTCCTGGATGGTCTGAGGTTAGTGGGAAACTGTATGAGGACTTCCTCTCACCTGGAGAACAAGAATGGTAGGCGAACGGCTACAATGTCTTGATGCCACGCGCTGCCAGGAAAGTCTGTTCATTGTTACGCAATTTGGAAGGTACGTATAGAACAACAAGAAACAACCTCATAAAACCGAATAAAGTTGCTGCTCACTTCATCTCAATATCTAATTCTTTATTTTCCCGACCGTACGGCGTGCAAATGTTGCGACAACTGAGAAGCAGGACGGCAGAATATTCACATTAAAGCCCATATACTCTCCCATTCCCTCCTCAAGACATTTCGACGGTTTCACAAGACATTTAATCAGGTAAAGTTCCAGGTTTTGATGGGTTACCTCTAAAATTCCTCCTGGACTCTGGTAAATAAGCTAAACACGGCTCGCCAAATTTTCCTCCAACATTCTTCAAACAAAATTCATACCACGACTTAGGAAAAAGACGAAGAGCAATTGTATCTTAATCCCAACAACAAAACTCAAAGTTATCATGCTATTGCCCTTTTGAGTATGATGTACAAATTGCTTGAGAGATTGCTGTACATAATACATATCTTGATATTAGGAAAGATTCTTGCTGAACAAGCCGGATTCTCACCAAACCATAGCTGTATGAATCAAGTACTTTGGTTGAAAACTTACACAGCAACCGGTTTCCATAAACAACTAAAAACTTCTGCTGCATGTAGTTACCTGTCTGGAGCTTATGATATCATGTGCATGCAAGGTATTGTCTATCTGTTGCTCCGTGTAATACCCTGCAGAATAACAGCATAACTTGTTAACAATGTGCTGACTGACAGACCATTTCATGGAATTGCACTCAACACCACTAGTGGTCAGAGGACCCTCAGGAATGGCCTACGTAAAGACTCTGTCACTGCTTCGCTGCAATTTAGCTTGTATGTGACAGATATACCTGACACTCAGTCCAGGAAGTTTGGTTATGCTGATGACAGGGTGACAGCAATACAGCGCAAACGAATCCATATCAATAAAATCATATTAACTAAAGTCGTAAGTAAGATGGGTCAGTACTTTCGTAAATGGGAGCTTCAATCGAACTCTGACCAAATGGAATCCACTTACTTTCATCTGAGTCATATCCTAGCCAACCGAGAATTGTACGTACTTTCCGAGAGTAACCGCCTGACCCGTAAGAACTGTCCTCGATACCTTGGAGTTATACTTGACAGAACGGATTCATTTAAAATCCCTCTAACAAAGACTGCAGCCAAATTGAGGGCAATAAATATTATTCTGCAAAAATGAAGTGGTACAAGATGGGATTCAGTAGCTTCGACCTTACGATCATCCGTCCTCTCCATGTTGTCTACTGAGCGGCAGAGTACTGCAGCTGTCTAGATAAACAGTAGCCACAAGAAGCTGGTAGATACGAAACTAAATCAAACAATGTGAATTGTTCCTAACACAATCAAGCCCATTCCAGTATCCTGGTCACTTGCCCTGAGCCGCTTCCACCATCTAACCTGAGAAGAAAGAATAATTTTCTTAAGGAATATTACAGAATCTGCAGCTGACAATTCATGAAGATATACCTGCTGTCCAGATCAACTGACTACGCTCCAAACGTCCACCATGCAGAACAGCTGGCAATCGGGGAGACCATAACTTGAGCCCCCACGAAGGTTGGAGGCAAGAGTCGTACAATATCACTCCACCAGAGCTCCAGAGCTTGTTCCACGCCAACAACAAACGATGGGAACATGATTTTGCCAGGGGGACATGGAGTACACTTAACAGGATACGGACCAACCATGGAAAGTGACCCAATTTCCACTGAGATGACGAAAGTCGTGGGATACCTCCTAACATCGTGTCGATCCTCCTTTTGCCCGGGGTAGCGCTGACACTCAACGTGGCATGGACTCAACAAGTCGTTGGAAGTCCCTTGCAGAAACATTGTTTCTTGTTGGCTCCACAGCCATTCATAATTGCTAAAGTATTGCCATGCAGGATATTGTGTACGAACTGAACTCTCGATTATGTCCCATAAATGTGTGATGGGTGACCAGATCATTCACTAGAACTGTCCAGAATGTTCTTCAAACCAATCGCGAACTACTGTGGCCTGGTGACATGGTGCACTGTCATCCATAAAAATTCCATCGTTGTTTGGGAACATCATGTTCATGAATGGCTGCAAATGGTCTTCAGATAGCCGATCATAAACATTTCCAATCAATGGTGGGTTAAGGTTGACCAGAGGACTCAGTCCATTCCACGAAAACACAGCCCAAACCATTATGGAGCAACCACCAGCTTACACAGGGCCTTGTTGACGAATTGGGTTCGTGGGGTCTGCACCACACTCGAACCTTTCCATAAGCTTTATCAACTGAAATCGGGACTCATCTGAAGACCACTGCTTTCCAGTTGTCTAGGATCCAATCCATATGGTCACGAGCCCAGGAGAGGCACTGCAGGCGATATCTTGCTGTTAACGAAGGCACCTGGCGGTGGTCGTCTGCTGCCATTGCCCATTAACGCCAAATTTCGTCGCTCCATCAGGTTACGTTGGTCGTACGTCCCGCAGAGATTTCTGTGGATATTTCATGCAGTGTTGCTTGTCTATTATCAGTGACAGTTCCACGCAAATGCCGCTGCTCTCGGTCGTTAAGTGCAGGCCATCGGCCACTGCATTGTCGGTAGCGAGAGGTAATGCCTGAAATTTGGTACTCTCGGCACACTCTTCACACTGTTGATATCGGAATATTGAATTCCCTAACGATTTCCGAAATGGAATGTGCCATGCGTCTAGCTCCAATTACCATTCCGCGTTCAAAGTCATTTATTTCCCGTCATGTGGCCACAGTCAGTTTCCACATGAATCACGTGAGTACCAATGACAGCCAGCCAAAGCACTACCCTCTTATACCTTACGTACGCGATACCACAGCCATCTGTATATGTGCATATCGCTGTTCCATGACTTTGTCTCAGTGTTCGTCGAGGAGAGACCACCACAGCAGAGTGTAACTATGGCTTTCCGAGACAGGCTGTCAGACACATTTTGGAAAAGTGCTCTCAAAATTCGTACCCTGGAACCCCACGGGTTTCTTGGACACTACAGCAGATGTGATAAATTACTTGAGTATACATAATATGCCCGTAAATTTGTAAATTCTGTACATTTCGTGTTGTATTGTAGTTGTGTTTCTAAAGTGATGTGTCACTGCAGTCAGATGAATAATAAAAAATTATTATGTCACATTCAGATGCCTCCGGATGTTTAAGCTATAGTAAGAGACTTTCATTTCATGTCTCTTATTACACTACTATACGTACTACTATATTGTCTTGTATTTGTGATAATATTCTACCTCCTAGTCTGACAGCTGTTCCATGTACACTTTACCGCTAGCAATAACATGATTAACTTGGCCTCTACTGTTGGTTACGTTATTGAGCCAAAACAGTCGTTAGATTGCATTGTTCATGACAACTTCAGAGTTGCTCAGGGTAAATTTTAAAACTACAACGCAGAATTTAATTGTAGAACACCATTTTATAAAATACAGCAACGAGTAATGTATAACAGAAGTGTTGTGTTTCAAAATTAAGTACGCCACCAAAATGGCTCTGAGTACTATGGGACTTAAAATCGACGGTCATCAGTCCCCTAGAACTTAGAACTACTTAAACCTAACCAACCTAAGGACATCACACAACACTCAGTCAACACGAGGCAGAGAAAATCCCTGACCCCGCCGGGAACTGAACCCGGGAACCCGGACGCGGAAAGCGAGAACGCTACCGCACGACCACTTTTTTTTTACCTTTTTTTCCTTTATTAAAACAACCATATATGTACATAAGCACAAAAACTAAATATTGAAGTGCTGGAATTGATTCAACACGAATTGTATCCTACAATACACTGAAGAACACATTTCAATATAGTGCCATTTGTAAGCTTACAAAATAGAACATAAATAGTAAACTGACAACAGCCTCTTCAGTCCAGACAGAGACATAGATCCGAAACGCAAACATATATATAATTGATTGTCTTAACTGGAATGACAGTTCTGTCATTTGATTCATAACCGTCCAAACTCAAAGTCATTTGGAGCACATAAACGGATAACAAGAGATGCACAGGAACATAAATTAATGAAAACGTCATAATGAAGTTAATAACACCATTGAGAAGTCGGGAGTAGTCCTAGGAACTGGTATAACCCCTTATTCGTTGTGTATTTTGTTCGCTACATAGTCTTGCATGTGATTTGTGTCCTTACCGGCATCGAGAATTACCCTACGCCTTGTTTTTCAAAAATTATGTCTAACATGTTAGCAAACATCTTCCTGAAATTTGGGTAACGTTTCATCTTCCAGCGTGCCGTTCCCATGTAAGCCTCGCAACTAATGAGATTATCTTCACTATTGTGGATGATGATATATGTCACAAACTGTCCTAACATCCACATCACGGTGTTGTTCTTGGTAGCGGAAAATGTTTCGCGTCCGGCCAGAGCAGGATGTCGGTGCAGTGGCTGGTTGGGCTGCTGCGAGTAAACAGGCCCAGCCTCTACTGCACCCATTTCCAGTTAATGAGATGACCGTCACAAGTGAAGCGATGGCGTAAGGTGTCGACCGGACCACAGCTGACGCATTTATCACTGTCACTTAAACCGATTCTATGCAACCTTTCATTAGTGGGTATAACATCGTTTAACACTTTATACCATGTGGACGCCACTTCAGCAGTGTGGACGGTTAAACTTATGTTGTCACAAACTGCCTTCCAATGAACACTCGGGTATTTAAGTTCAATGGGATTCCGAACTATTGGAGATGTCCATCTTTTTAATAACAGGTGCGTCGTCGGTAAATCCTGCGTGAAATAATGTCCATCAATATAGCTTACTTCAAGAAAAAACTGCTTGACATGTCGTAGTTTATAATGTATTTTACCTACATCAATGGGTGGATGCGTATCGGTGGGTTGTAAGGTTCGGAAGAGCCAACTGGTTACGCTGAGAGGTTCCTTGTCCAACAAATGGGTGATTCGTTTAATATATAGCTCAGTACACTTTCGGTTAATGTCAGGCATGTTTAGTCCGCCGGCCTGTCTGGAAGACGTCAGCGTGGTGTATTTCACTTTGAACAGATGCCCTTGCCAGATAAATCTATTAGAGAGTTTCATCACGTGTTTGGCCTGCACCTTGGGGACTGGAAATAGTTGGGCCATATAGTACGCTTTACTGAATATATAACTGCTGAGGAGTCGTATGCGTTGGAGAATGTTAACGGACCGCCAATTGTTTTCATAGATGGCACCTTGCATTTTGTTGGTGACCTGCTTTCAATTTTTTGCATTCATTTTTAGCGGGCGTTTGTCGATAATCATCCCCAGACTGGTGTGGGTTTCGACACGCTTCCCCCAAGGTATAATAACTGCGTCGAATCCTCGAATGTTGACAAAGGTGCATTTACCGGCGTTGATTTTAGCACCGGAAGCACGACAGTACTCGTCTACCGCTGTCTTGAGGGTTGATACGTCTCCGTCGTTGCGCAATAACACTCCGACGTCGTCGGCTTAAGCACGAACCATGAAGGACGTCCCGGCGATCGAAAGGCCTGCAAGTTTGTCATGAATAGAGCGTAAGAGCGGCTCGAGCGATAAAACAAATAACATCATGGAGAGAGGGCTCCCCTGCGGCACTCCTCTTTGGACCTCGATGGGTTGAGTAAGCTGTCCATTTACGCTGATTCTGGTTGTAATGCCCGTGACGAAATGTTGCACGACATTTATAACCCGTTGCTCAAATCCACAACGCTGCAGTAGCTGTAGGAGGTACTCGTGGCGGACGCGATCAAAAGCCTTGCAAAAGTCGATAAACAGTAATGCGAGATTCACGTTAGTGACTGACGCTATGGCTATTACATCTCTATATTCCGAAAGGGGCGTCATAATAGTGCGACCAGGGATGCATGATTGATAGTTGTGAATCACTTGCTTCATTAACGGAGACAATCTGCTGTTGAGTGCTCTGGTGAAGGTTTCGTAATCGAAATTGAGTAAAGTAATAGGTCGGAAGTTATCTAAGGTTTTTCGGTGTTTGCTTTTTGGTATCAATACAATTCGGCCTTCCTTCATTTCGGCCGGCACGTCACTCCCTCGCTTCACTTCATTGAGAACATCTGTAAATGCGTGTCCGATTATGGACCAGAAGCGCACATAAAATTTCCGTGGCAAACCATCAGGGCCAGGGGATTTATTTGATGGCGAGCCAGAAATCAGTTCAAGGACTTCGTCTGGAGCAAAATCGTGTACGACCGCCGAGTTGTCCGCAGGCGTGACTACGGTGGGCAGAGCACTCACTATATCGCCGCCGTCATCACCATATGTATCGCATTGCGAGTACAGATCCGTGAAGTATCAGTAAACTGCAGTAAGAATATCACTCTGTCGGGTCAAACGGAGTCCATCATCTGTGTCCAGCTCCCCGATAAAAGCTCGCTTGCGATGGGCATGATGTTCTATGAGGTGATACAGCGATGCAAGTTCGTCCTCTTGAAGCGATTTTGCTTTAGATCTGATCTTCAGCCCTTCAAGCTGCGTTCGCTTTATGCCTATAAGCTTCGCCTTTATTTGTTTGATGGTCGTCAGCTGTGTGTTGGTTGGTGTCGTAGTCGCATACAACTCTCGCAGAACTGTTTGGTAAAAATCAATTGTGCGTTTGACATCTTGCGCCCGTTGCCAACTGTAGTTTCTTAAAGATAATCGCATTTTCCGTTTGACCACAGCATTCCATCAGGCTATCTTGCTCGGATATCTGCAGCATTGCTTGAGACAATCCGCCCATGTCGTGGAGATGACATCTTGTAGCAAGGCATCGGCGAGAATAGAAACATTTAGGCTCCACGGAATCCTATGCCATTTAGTATGCTGTTTGGCCAGATTTATCGTGACACAGAGGGCGCAGTGGTCGGAGAAGCTAGCCGGAATGACATCGGCGTCCAGAACATGTTGGCAAATGTTCTCAGAGATGTACAAACGGTCAAGACGGCTACATGCGGCGGTGGTCAGGTACGTGTACTTTACCAGGGTAGGAAATTTTAGTTCCCACGCATCCTTCAGCTGCAGGTGACGCACCAGATAATGTAGTTCCCTACAGTAATTAAAGTTTGGCGATTGGTCTTTCCTGTGGATCACACAGTTGAAATCACCACTAATTATCAACTGGGTTGGGTTGCGGCGTAGCAAGTATATGATGTCTTGTTTAAAGAAGTTAGCTCTCTCTGATTTTAAGGTCGTTCCAGATGGAGCATAGATATTGACGAGGGTGACGTCAAAAATTTGGCAAGCTATGCCTCTACCGGAGTCCAACATTTCGATATTGCTCACTGGGATTCCGTCTCGTGATAGAATGGCCGTGCCTGTACCCCCGTCCGCGACGGTGTTTACGATTGTTGCAAATCCTGATACATGAAAACTTAAGATAGACACTTCCTGTAACAGAATTATATCAGCTTCTGACTCATAGATAAACTGTCCTAACTCTATTAATGTGCAGGGACAAAAACTTATAAGCTTGACTCATGATCGCCCGAGACTTGTGGGTGATGGGAAGCGTAGGAAGCCCAGTCCATCTCACCGTCGGACTTCGAACCTACATCCGCAGGTTTTGTACCAGTTTTTGCGCTGACTTTACTTTTTGAGTTACTTTCAGCCACGGTGTCCTTTGGTTTAACTTTATTTTGTCGTCGCAAAGGCGTCCGAAGGGTCGTTGAAGACGGCGGAGTCGGCGAGTCATGGCTGTAAGCAGTATTTGAAAGTCCTTGCTTCGGAACGGGTGACGGCATGTCCGAAGACGCGGCTTCAGTAGGCTCACTGTTTGTTTGGAGCCGCACTGGCTGTTTGTATACAGCTGGCCGGGTCCTCGTGTTGTTTGGAAGCAGTTTCGAGGTGGCGGCTGTTTATGTTATGCTCTACACCGCATGCTTCATCCGCCGTGTTTACGAGTTGCAGTTGACTGACTGCCGCCTCTTGTGTGTTGGCCACCTGCGGCGAGTCGGCAAGCGGCATCGGAACGGATTGCTGTAAACACTCGGCTGCACTCGTATTGACAGTTTCTGCGTCGGGCGGTTGAATAGGAATTTGGCGGGTCGTAACTGAGCCATCCGACACATGCGTGTCCTGTGTGGAGTGAGGCCCGTGGCTCCGCGTCATCGGTTTGATTTTTTACTACCTGTTCGCCGGAACCACTACCGTCACTTATAGTACGTCGTCGTTTGTTACCGACAGATATTGCAACACCGGTGGCTAAGGGGTGACTGGCCACGGGTTTTTGAGGCAAGGGTGGGAAGGTGCTGTTACCGAGATCGTTGTCCTCTGACACAGATGCACTCGGTTGGGAGTCAGTCACAGAAGGCGTCTGATTTTGAGTTAGGACATCAGCCAATGTTAATCTCCGTCGTTGTTGCAGATTGTTTCGAAGTACGACAACTCGCCGTGGGCAATCCTCTCGTAAATGGCCACTCGTGTTACAGATAAAACAAGTGCCTACTTGCCCCTCGTAAATGACATGAGCCTTATAACCACAAACCATTATATAGGATGAGATATTGACTTTAACGGCCATGTCAACTGAGCGAACCCCACAATAACATATGAGTTTGTGACGGCTCGACCATTTTTCGTTTCTAATCTGTCGGATGTCACCGTATTTGGCGAGGACATCTCTAAGAAAACAATTCTCAACCTCAGGTGGCAAATTGAACACTCGCACTTGTTTATACTCAATGTCAGCGTTAGTTATTGAAACTGTACTCACTGACTGATCACGATGTCGGAACTCTGCTTTCCCACCAGTATTCACCAAAATTTCCTCCAGTTGTATCTGGTCTAAAAACTTCACTAAGAAACAGTATTCCGCCATGTCATAATATGCTGTGTGGACCTGATCGGATGTGATGCCAATAGTATCTACTATCCAGTCATGGATTTCTAGAGAACTCGGTTGCACATTCCTGGAAGATTTGTCAAATGCAAAACACAGGGTATTCTTACGTGGTACACTTGGAGCCATAACTGCACTATATGAGCGGTCGGGACCGCTGTGAGTAAATTAAGAAGCTTGTGTACGACGGTAGTGAAGAAGCACTGAGAATATCACAGGTCACAATCCAAGAATTGTTATAAACACGGCTTGCGGCGCTACGACTACGCGGAAGTACCGACACGTCCGATCGCTGTCGCGTCCCAAGCGGAACTGTCCACGAGCTGCGGACTAAGTACGCCACCCCTTTACCTTATTTACACTTCCTCTGCAGAGGACGAACTCTCGGTTACTATGAAAAGGTGAAGTTTTGTAACTTTCTAAAAACAAAAATCTTTCATATCATGCGGCATACATGTAATAAAGCGATTTTAAACTCATGCGTTTGTGAATGTCACAGATCAGGATGAAACAAGTAAATGTTTTTGTTCAAGACTCGGGTTGACCCTTTATATCGGGGTCATCAGACTACAGAAAACGCACACAAAAAATATTGCAATAAAATCCATTTCCCGTCTTTTGGGTTCAATTCTAAAACCGTTCCTGCCACCTATATTCTATAAATATCATTAGTCCTTTTTCAACCGCAATACGTACTACAGAAATATCTCATTCATACTCACATTCGTACCTCACAATGTTCTGTACACACAAAGAGTTACTTGCAACGGCATCAGCAACAAAGAGCAAAAGTATTCCAGTGGGGCCGCGCGCCAGCTATTGCATAACAGACAACATTGAGAGCAACATCAGCCCAATGCCATTGGGAACATAGAGAGCAGACCACAAGAGGTCTTTGTTTCCTGCACCCAGGAATCATAAATGACTGACACTCGAATTCCTGGAAGCGTTCTGCTGACCTGGTTTGTTTTCACCATCGAAAGAAAACAGTAAGCACTTCTTCTAATCCATTACCTTGTCAGATAGAATCACGGAAGAACAAAATTAAGTTTATACCATTTACCTGCTACTTCCTGTAACTGGTCATTGTTTCAAAATTCCCTTTTATTGGTAATCTTACTGCAGTCACTGTAGCCAACAAGTGACCGTTGTTATTCTTTTGAACATGCAACTCCTTGGTCCGCTATGAGGTATGTGCAGGTGCTCCAAGAAAGAAAAATTAACTACAGCAAGAATTACTTTCGTGAGTTATATGGAGTAAAGACGGAAGTGGTGAGACCCGCATCAGAATGTTCTCGTAGATTAAGGTTGCAGACAATAATAGCTTCCTGAGCTGAAAACAACAGCCAAAATTCTCCGTGTGATACAGCAGAACCTTTCACACAGATTTTCTCTATGTTGTATGAGCGTTAGAAAAGGATACATATGATAAAACTTCAGAGCAGTGGCCTCCAACCTAAGTAATGGGTCCCGTTGGGTCTGTGTTCTCTTAAGGCTATACATTTCGTTTATTTCAGCGTCCATTCTGCCACGTTAGGGCGTATTACTAACAGCCTAAAGCCGATTCTTTATTTGGGAGTTACTTTAATTATTTGGCTATAGACCTTGATATCACTGCGGCCCTCATTTTCGCTAAAGAAGGAAAATGGTTGCGTCATATGTGTGAGAATCACATAAATATATGGCTTCATGTATCGTGCATCGATTTCTGACTCGAGGATGGTTAACCAACTCGGCATTAGCGTGCACTGGTGTCGAAAATTAAAGAAACAAATGGAAAAATTTGGCTCCGTGTATCGTGCATCGGATTTCTGACTCAAGGACAGTTAACCAACGCGGCATTTACTTACACTGGTGTCGAAAATTATAGAAAGAAACGGAAATTGTGCAAGGCTGCGTTTATTTTGCAGCAAGACATATAAATAGGTGACAGTAAAGTAGAAACAATGCAAAGAATACAGAACGAGAACAACTGCAACATGCGTAACGGTAGACAAAAATGTTCTTCGTTTTTCCCAATTTAATGGATTTTCACGCACAATCCGACAACTGGTTAATGTGCTCAGTATTGTGTGTGACCACCTCTGGCATCAGTATAGACCTGACAACGACAGGACATGCTGTGAATGATGTCATAAATTTCATGCTGAGGCAGAACGCCCATTATTCCTGCAGAGCCGCTTGCAAGTCTTGGCGAGTGGATGGTGGGTGCTGACGTGGTGCAACCCGTCCCCGTAGTCCAATCGAGACGTGCTCTATATGATTCAAATCGGGAGAGGGAGCAGGTCACGCCATGCGTGAAATACCTTCCGTTTCCACGAAAACGTCAACCACCCGTGCTCTATGAGGCCGAGCATTATCGTTCATCAGCGCGAAGTCTGGTCTCGCAGCTCCTCGCAATAACCCTACAAGAGGTCTCAAGACCTCACACGATACCTGACAGCAGTTAAACCTTGTCGATTCATCCGTACAAGTTTCTGAAGAAGTGTTCTAGTGATCTACGGAATCCCTGCGCACGCCATTTGGAATCCTCCTCGATATCGGTCTCTTTTCACAAAGTTTGGGACCCAAAATTGTGTTCGACGTTCCCTGTAGATGCGAATCCGTTAAGAATCACTCTTTACAGACCAAATTGGAACTTATCTTTGAAAATAACATTGGCCCAATATTCAACCGTCCAGGTGCCATGTTAACGACTCCACTCTAGACGTTCCCTTCTGTGAAGACAAGTTAGAGGCATACATAAAGTAGGTCTCCGACAATGAAGGTCACTCTGCCGAAGTCTTCTGTACACCGTTTGACTCGATACAACGCGTCCAGTGGATGCTGCGAGGTCAGATGCCAGTTGGCGTGCAGTACTAAGGTGGTACGGTTGTGCCCTTACAGCCAAATAACGGTCCTCTCTTTCTGTCACACGTGATCCGCCATGCCCTGGTCTTCGGGATACAGTTCCGGTCTCTATAAACTGTCTCCACATCCGAGAAGCAACAAAACGATTCACATTAAGCCACTGGGCCATATCAATTTGCGACTATCCTGCTTCCATTCTTCCTATGGTCCTCCACCGCAGAGAGTCTGATAGGTGTCTTCTCTGTGCCATACTGCATCGTCTGTGACCGTGTACATGTCGACTGTGGGTGTGGGGCTACCCGGCAAACACTACCTCGTTTGATAGGTGCTCCTACGTCATCGTTGGCGTGGTTGCCCGTTGATCGGAGTGCCATCTTCCACGCAGAACACGATCATACGGACATCTGTTGACAATTTGTGTGATTACATCGTGAATTAGGCACAGGACGGGGAATTAGCGGTTTGTTTATTTAATTTTGGACACCATTGTAGATGAGTGCTCAAAACTGCCCGGTTTGGTTGTTCTGTCGGAATATCGGTCTTGGATCTGGATAGCATTGGGCGGAAGCTGACTTTACCTTCGTGTAGCCGATCTTCACTATCCGATCAAAGTAGTCAACTCATCTCAGAGACGTTCTATTGAGTTCAGCTAGGCTCTCGAGGCAGGCCAGTTCATTGCGGGAATATTATTGCTCACAAATCATTGCCTCACAAATGCTATTTTATGACAGGTGCTTTATCATGCTGATACAATTATCGTCTCCAGACTGCTCCTCTACTGTACGAAATACAACACTGCTGTGAAACGTGTTCATATCTTCCGCACTTAGAGTTTCCTTAAGCGCAATAGGGTACCACACCCCAACCACTAAAAGCACCCCCACACCGGAACACCACCTCCGTACCTCACTGTTGGCACTGTACATGATAACGGGTGACTTTCTCCAGGAATTCGCCAAACACAAACCCCTCTATCGCGCTGCCACAGGATAACATTATTCATCACTCCAAATCATTCGCTTCCAGTTATCCACTGTCCAGTGGCGTTGCTCTTTTACGCCACCTCAAGCGTCCCTTTTCACTGACTGCAGAAATGTGTGGCTTATGGGGAGCTGCTCCACAAAGTCTTTTTAACTACCTACACGCATTCATCGCGCCAGCTAGACTACTGGTACCTCTTTGGAACTGTTCCTTCTGTTTATTTCATGCGGTTTTTTACAATCACTCTCCTCAATGCTTGGTTGTTCTGTGTCCGCCAGTGCATGAAGCTTGCGTGGTGTTGGTTTTGCTATGGTTGTTCCTTCGCGTTTGTACATCAAAATCACATCACCAACCGTCGACTTGGGCAGCTTTAGAAGGGTCGAAATGTCGTGGATGCATGCCTTACTTAGATGATATCAAAAAAAAAAATGGTTCAAATGGCTCTGAGCACTATGGGACTCAACTGCTGAGGTCATTAGTCCCCTAGAACTTAGAACTAGTTAAACCTAACTAACCTAAGGACATCACAAACATCCATGCCCGAGGCAGGATTCGAACCTGCGACCGTAGCGGCCTTGAGATGATATCAAATATTCACGTTCGACGTTACTGAAATGTCCTGAGCGACTCGTCTCTTGTTACTGCTTGTCTACTGACAACTTACTACTTCTTTTATGTCCGTTTCCGGTAGCTGAATGGTGCCGGCACGGTTGCTCAGCGTTTCGATCAGAGAGGCGGTGGCCCACTGTAATAAAAAAAAACTGAGTAAAGGAATCAACGATCAACTTGAACGAATGTCATGCGACGTCCTCCCAGACCAAACGCAACGAACAACACGAAAAGAAGAAAAATGGTCAGCGTGACGGATTGTCAATCCTCTCGGTCCGGGTTCGGATCCCGGCATGGTGAGGGAAGTTTCTCCACCCTGGGACTGGGTGTTGTGCTGTCCTCATCATCATCCTATCATGCTCATCGACTGCAGGTCTCCGAAGTGGCGTGAAATTCATAGAACGGCACCCGTCGAACGGTCTGCACGACGGGGGCCCTAGCCATACGATTAAATAAATAACTTCCTTTTATGCCGGCTTGTCCGCCTTTAAAGACATCTATTGGTCAATTCTTCGATACATAGGGGTGTGCGGACGCTTTTGATCGGATAGTGTACGTCTTCGAAATGGAATGCCCAGGACAGTCGCTTGTAGAATACCAGGAGGTATAAAAAATGAAGAGGAAACATTGCTCAGGTTATGCCTTTTGTTGACCCATCAAGCGTTTGCGGACTGTTTCGTAAATTTTAGTCGAAATAATTATCTATGAATTCAGATGAGAAGTTTGTTCTTTATTATTTGAAAATAACAGCTGAAAAGTGCTTGTCGCTAGGGTCAGGACATTAAAATATATATTACTAAAACCTGTTAACGAATGTAGAACCCGTTTTAGTTCTGTAATGAAAACACTTGAACGTATTCTGTAACATGTTCCATAAACACTTACTATTCACTTTTCTCTTATACTGTTAGCTAATATTCTTACGATTCTCTCAGTTCCTTTACTCAGAACAGCGTATAGTTACTTTAATGGCTCGGCAAACTGTAAAATGTAAGGAAGGCAGGAACGTAAGTGTTTTATCAATATGTCCTGTGTTTCCGTCGAAATTAGATGTCACTTTGTGGCCCCTGGATTGTAACCAGAGATGAGTTACACAAGTCATTTAAGCTAAATATTCTGCTTAGACTGTCTACGAATGCAGGTACGTATGTTTCATCCCACATTGTGACATTATGCTCATATTGCAACTCGATTGACGGAGGATTAACAGAAAAGATTAGAGACAACCGACAAGAGGAGGGTTTGTAAATCACTTCGAGTAAGCATGTCTGACTCCCAACGACACCTGAGGATAGTTAAGATTTTGGTTCTACTCATCGATAGTGTCTCTCATAGGCTATTTATTAGCTTTGGTTTTGAACGACAACGGCCACATAACACCTCCGTATTTCCAAAATAATACTCTAAGCACTATGGGACTTATCATCTGAGTTCATCAGTCCCCTAGAACTTAAAACTACTTAAACCTCACAAACTAAGGACATCGCACACATCCATGCCCGAGGCAGGATTCGAACCTGCGACCGTAGCAGTAGCGCGGTTCCGGACTGAAGCGCATAGAACCGCTCGGCTACAGTGGCCGCCCTCCGCATTCCCAAATTCCGCCCCCAGTCAACGAATTAATCAATAAACATGAGGAATTTGTGACCTGAAAAACTTTCTGGGTCTGAGAAACGTATTTGTGTCTTAAAGGCAACAGACTTTCTTGAACATAAATGACCAGATAGGATTCTTTTGGTTGCAATGGGGTCGCAGTCAAAACAAATTTTCTAAATGACAATAGTTCAATGCGCTGACTTTCATTGGATGGATTTAAAGTATCCTTTTGTTTTGGATTCTCAGCTGCTGCACAGTTTCTACGGGCAGTCGTTTTCTAGTGAGTGTAATACAACCCGCCAAACTGACACAATTTGGTTATAGTTTAAGCTTTCGTCTAGTCTTGCAACGTTAACATTTCTGGAGTGCAGCGTACTATCTCGTGACAACACACTAAATTTTAATAAGATATTACTAGATGAAGGTTTTGAATGTAAATCAAACATTTCAGTTTGATGCGTATACTACGCTAGCTTGAAAATGTCCACACAGTAGAAAATATGCGGTACTGGAAAATCCAAAACGAAAGGGGTTTCTTACTCCTACCAACGAGAGCCAGCCAGTGCCATTCAGAAGATACGAAGACAGAATGAAACTCAAGAAACTGAGTGGATTACATCACTGTCACTAGTACAATTGTGAGTCCAGAAGGGGCTGGCGTAGTATTTGGCTTCTCCTCTGTAAAAGAAACAGAATGACCTCTATTGCAGTCACTGCACTGTTTCTAATAATCACGGTATCAACGAAACTTTAAACTCTAATTTGCCTTTCTTCTTTCGAGTCCCTGCACATCTGTCACGAGAGACCTCATTCGCACATGTCCAAGGAAATTATCAACGTTTGTTTGTAGGGCGACACAAGCCACAATACACTTAACAAGACAGAGAACCGTCCGCACCATGTCCAGTGGCTGAAAGTCGCAGCCAAGGAAATGTTTGTTCTGTGTGACAGGAGAATGAGTTTGAAAATAAATTATTACTGGCATGTTATTTAAGTAACGCGACAATATGCAACAGGGGCGGCGAAAATTTCTGCTCGCGGGCGATACCGAGCCAGACTGACAAAGCGCTCAGCCTCATTTCGCATTTTCCCCACCACCACGCCAGACTGTCTGAGTGCGTGGAGGGGGAAGAGGGGAATACAGACAAAACGCCGCTTCTAAATTGCAGTAGAGGCGTACTCCATACGACTTGATTTTATGTCTCAAATTTCTCAACAACAAAGATGACAAACAAAACAGCTTTTCAGTATTAATTAATTATTTTTGGCGTTCTGATGACATAATTTAATTTTTATCTGCTACAAACCGTCGGCCTACGGACACACGTAGACAGTTTCACAAAGTTTCGCCCTCACGTTGCCATGTAATCGTGACTTATTTTGTTCCATAATCGAAAAAAGTTCTTTCACACAAATATGTCGATCGAAAAATTGTAGCACTTTGGCAGCCTCATTATGAAGACTTAGAAAGTCTGCCTGGGAAGAGAAACGAAGGCGTCCTCGACAGTTTTATCGTAAGGGGATTTGTATTTAAAACTGGAATTACTTTGCAGGTCAATCAGTTGCACTTAAAGACATGCGCATAAAACAGTCTAACAATCAAATGAAAAAGTTTAGAGGTAAGCGTTACCATCTGTTGCTGGGTACGGGAACTATCAAAATTGAATTGCGAGATCAGTATCAATTTTCATAGTTCCCGTAACCAGCAATAGATGGCAACACCTATCTCTAAGTCTTTACATTTGGCGATTAGCCCGTTTTTCCGCGCATGTCTTCGTTTGCACATACGCAAGGGCGCTTTCAACTGAAACGGCAAACGGTCTCAAAAACAGATCGTAAAAAGATGTAAGATTGCCAGTATCCTCAAAACATTTATAAAACCATCGTTCTAATTCTTGCAAGGCCACAATGAATTCTTCAAAACCTCGCGCTTTTTTTAACGCAAGTGAGCCTAGGAAACTGGATCGTCTTTGTCGGAAAGCTTCCCTTCTAGAACGCAATTTTTTTTTAAATGCATCCCCATCAAATCATAACGAAGCTACCTTGCAATGCCTCACTGAGGGCAGTGTGCAGTCAGATCAGCTTAAAATGTGATGTCTGCAATCCACTTCGGATGTTCTGATTTCGTTCCTGCACACCTTTATCCTTCATAAATTCAACAATAGTGAGGTTTCAATCGAAACCTTGTTCCAGGCATGCCCCTTGACTAAACAAACGTACTTTGCAGTAATATATGAAGTATCCATACTCTTCGTCCACTGAAAACTATTGCAACTAACACTGGAATAATGCATGCGACTTCAAAAATTTAACTGTTCATACCACCAATTTCTTCAACTGCTCCATGCCTGCAAATTTAGCACAAAGTGATTCTTGATCTACAGAACAATAAATCACGTCTGTCGATCGTTGTAACTTTTTGCTCTTTCATTGTCACCTAAAAGCCTTAATTCTTTCTGTATTGTATTGTAGTATCGTTTCGTAGCAAATTGCCAGTATCTGCCGCTCATGAGAACTGAGAATTTTATCCCTTCCTTCTGTCATTTCCATTCGTTTTAAAGGAATGCGACGACTGATCGCTAGACTGCCTCTTTTTGTGCAAACAGCAACTGTACCTTTAAACGTACTTCACGGCTTTAACAAACAGCGGACGGTAATCAGCGCTGATGCCACGGTTCCGCCGAACTCGGACTTGTGTCGACCGCAAAACGCCGCACCGCAGTGCTCAAAGAAATTTCGCTCTCTTTGGGGTACTTGAGATAAGGTCCGAGCAAAGCCGGGCCTTGCAGCGCCCGCGACCTACACACGCTGCACCGGTGTAGTTTGGCACGCCGTGGCCGGCCTGGTATACAACATACCCATTAAAATTAAAGAATGAGAAATTAACTTTAATGCAATTATTTAGTTGCCAGTATTATACAATAAAGACGCTTTGAGGCCTGGAACGTTACAGCGGAGAGGGCTGCGAGACGACGTCCGCCAATAGTACGCTCACTAGGATGACACCACGACAGGAACGGCATCTATACGAAGAGAATATAAGCGCCGCGCCGGGTAGCAGTGGGGAGTAGCAGACAAGCCGTCATAAACGCGAATGACTTATGAACTGCATTGGTGTGCTTGCATTGAGATTGTACACTACTGGCCATTAAAATTGCTACACCAAGAAGAAATGCAGATGATAAACGGGTATTCATTGGAAAAATATATTATACTAGAATTGACATGTGAAGACATTATCACGCAATTTGGGTGCATAGATCCTGAGAAATCAGTACCCAGAACAACCACCTCTGGCCGTAATAACGGCCTGGATACGCCTGGGAATTGAGTCAAACAGAGCTTGGATGACGTGTACAGGTACAGCTGCCCATGCAGCTTCAACACGATACCACAGTTCGTCAAGAGTAGTGACTGGCGTATTGTGACGAGCCAGTTGCTCGGCCACCATTGACCAGACTTTTTCAATTGGTGAGAGATCGGGAGAATGTACTGGCCAGGGCAGCAGTCGAACATTTTCTGTATCCATAAAGGCCGGTACAGGACTTGCAACATGCTGTCGTGCATTACCCTGCTGAAATGTAGGGTGTCGCAGGGATCGAATGAAGGGTAGAGCCCCGGGTCGTAACACATCTTAAATGTAACGTCCACTGTTCAAAGTGCCGTCAATGCGAACAAGAGGTGTAAGATCAGGAGAACGGGCTGGCCAATTTAAGCGTCCTCCACGTCCTACGAAACGCCCGTCGAACATCCTGTCAAGGGTCAGCCTAGTGTTAATTGCGGAATGTGCAGGTGCACCATCATGCTGATACCACATACGTCGACGCGTTTCCAGTGGGACACACTCTATTCCACTTCGTAATTGAAAACGGAAACCACGTGTGTACGTTTACCTCACCCCTCACGGTAATGTACATGTGCGTCAATGAAAAAGACCAATAAAAAGGTGTTAGCATGCGGACGTAATGTGCTGTTCTAGTCTCTTCTGTACCTAAGGTCCATCACCGTTCCCTTTGGATCCCTACGTAATTCGGTGCTCTCCGATACACACGATCGAACAGCGGAGGAGTGGTACTCAAGCGTCAACTTTAGGTTACAATATCTCCGGATGTAATTAACATTTTACAATGCAGCAAACGGTACTGATTACGTATTTGTTTATATGTTCAGATGCTCTAACAAAACTAACGGGATTCCATTTTAAAAAAACGTAGTTATGTGTTAAGAAACATACTTCCGTGCATTTTTTTATGGTTTGTGTTAACCAATTACACTAGCCCTTCTCCTCACGTTCGGTCTGTGGGATCGATTCGTCAGTATTTGATGTGGTTTACGAAATATATCCAGCGGTAACGTTAGGTGACTCACCCTGTATATATATAATTTTACAACGCTGAAGTAATCTTTTATTAGAAGGCTAAGCCATGAAAAATATGTTTAAATTTTTACATATACGTACAATACACAACCAGATAACAGTACACAGTGGATTATGTAACTTTATTGGTCTGATGGTAAGCTAAATGTACCGAAAAACAGATATGCCTGGTGCGTACGATGGGTCGCAGTATTACTTTTTCACGTCGAATATAGTGAAGAATATAAAACTGGAAACCACATTGCTTTCACAAGAATGTAAAAAATGCACCTGCCATCGGTACCGCACCATTTTCCACAGGTTAATAACATAGGATTGTTTCCAACTGCAGAAAAAATTTCCGCTGGTGCCTGCTACTGCCTCGAAGGCGTTCCCCTTCCAGTAGCGCAAGCGAAAGAACGGCGCACGACGTACGGCGGTGTGCGGCAGCGGGAATCATCTGGCGCGCAGAATGGAAACGATAGCCCTGCCACTGCTCCCGCGGGGGTCCGCATGCAAACCGCGCCAGATTGTCTCATCCGTCTCCACTATGGGGCTCCGTCCGCTCCGCCTCACTAAGTCACGCCAAAATATCTCATCTGCTCCCGCAATCGTTGACAATAAAACAGAAAGTGGCACAAATAAGTCAGAGCTTTTTAAATTATACCCGTCTCCGAATCGGACGGTTACAGGTCCGCTGTTTAGTATGAGGCGGTATGACATTAATCTGGGTGTCCTGTATAGCTTAGGTATTATCCCTACACCGATATCGATGAATATGTCTGGTAGTATTGCGAAATTATGCTTAGTGTTTCCGCCATGTACAGCGACGCGTGTTCGCTGGACAGCCTATATTAACGACGTAGTCTGTCTCCATGAATAATAGTATCAGATGCAAGCGCAGGTTCATGTAATAAACAAAGGAAAACTACTTTCCGACAGGTGTTCTACAGTATTAAATATTTTTGATAGGTGGTGTTCCATAGCCATAACGTATTTTACGAAAATCACGCTGTAAAAACCCCTTCGACGTTAATCATTTCTATCGAAAGACTATCATCTCCAGGAGCATTTTCTTTCTTCTGACACAGATTCTAATTTTGGCTAATAGCAATAGATTTGGTAACGGATAAAGCCTGAACCGAGTGAAAAAGCCTCTCTCAGAAAGATATCCGTAACTAAATATGCCCGCACCCACACAGTCATACGAAACATATGGAATTACGGGTATTGTGTAGCAAAATAAAAATTCCAAAACTGTAGGTAAGTCTCATTACGGAGCCGGCGCTTGCGTTAAGTCAAAGAGACTAACGAGCACGAAGTGAAGCCCCAAGCTAGCATGAAAATATCATAACTGAGCCGGAGCTATTCGATTTGTGAAGCAAAGCACCGAAAATTTACCAGAAAACTACATTGTCGACACAGGTCGCGTACTGAAAGTTGGATACGTCCATTAGACTAACTGATAAAAATACACTACTGGCCATTAAAATTGCTACACCAAGAAGAAATGCAGATGATAAACGGGTATTCATTGGAAAAATATATTATACTAGATCTGACATGTGAAGACATTATCACACAATTTGGGTGGATAGATCCTGAGAAATCAGTACCCAGAACAACCACCTCTGGCCGTAATAACGGCCTTGATACGCCTGGGCATTGAAACAAACAGAGCTTGGATGGCGTGTACAGGTACAGCTGCCCATGCAGCTTCAACACGATACCACAGTTCATCAAGAGTAGTGACTGGCGTATTGTGACGAGCCAGTTGCTCGGACACCACAGACCAGACGTTTTCAGTTGGTGAGAGATCTGGAGAATGTGCTGGCTAGGGCAGCAGTCGAACATTTTCTGTATCCAGAAAGGCCGGTACAGGACCTGCAACACGCGGTCGTGCATTATCCTGCTGAAATGTAGGGTGTCGCAGGGATCGAATGAAGGGTACAACCATGGGTCGTAAGACATCTGAAATGCAACGTCCACTGTTCAAAGTGCCGTCAGTGCGAACAAGAGGTGATCGAGACGTGTAACCAATGGCACCCTATACCATCACGCCGGGTGATACGCCAGTATGGCGATGGCGAATACACGCTTCCAATGTGCGTTCACCGCGATGTCGCCAAACACGGATGCGACCATCATGATGCTGTAAACAGAACCTGGATTCATCCGAAAAAGTTACGTTTTGCCATTCGTGCACCCAGGTTCGTCGTTGAGTACACCATCGCAGGCGCTCCTGTCTGTGATGCAGCGTCAAGAGTAACCTCAGCCATGGTCACTGAGCTGATAGTCCAGGCTGCTACAAACGTCGTCGAACTGTTGGTGCAGATGGTTGTGGTCTTGCAAACGTCCCCATCTGTTGACTCAGGGATCGAGACGTGGCTGCACGATCCGTTACAGCCATGCGGATAAGATGCCTGTAATCTCGACTGCTGGTGATACGAGGCCGTTGGGATCCAACACGGCGTTCCATATTACCCTCCTGAACCCACCGATTCCATATTCTGCTAACAGTCATTGGATCTCGGCCAACGCGAGCAGCAATGTCGCCATACGATAAACCACAATCGCGATAGGTTACAATCCGACCTTTATCAAGGTCGAACACGTGATGGTACGCATTTCTCCTCCTTTCAGGAGGCATCACAACAACGTTTCACCAGGCAACGCCGGTCAACTGCTGTTTGTGTATGAGAAATCGGTTGGAAACTTTCCTCATGTCATCACGTTGTAGGTGTCGCCACCGGCGCAAACCTTCTGTGAATACTCCGCAACGCGTATCATTTGCGTATCACAGCATCTTCTTCCTGTCGGTAAAATTTCGCGTCTGTAGCACGTCATCGTCGTGGTGTAGCAATTTTAATGGCCAGTAGTGTAGAAGGTATATTAATTAGTCAGTGAAACTGCAATTGCATTGCATACGAGATGTCACAGATGTTACACAAAACTATAGAGAATGATGTTCAGACACATATAATTCTTCCTGAGTTGGAATCATATAGCATACTAGCAAAGTCATTTTAATTTGGTGAGTGGGAAGGGAAGGTCTTTACAACATTCGTTAAATCAACAATGCTAAGAATTCAGTTATAATGGATAGGGCGGACAAAATAAGCTGGCCTGGCAAATATTTACAGTGAGACTAACGCAGGACTGACATTTGTTCATGAACATCACAGTAGCTTCTATAAATGATCATCTCTGACGTCATCGCAGCGCTGTGCTCGATTTAGCAAACCCTTAAGACACTCGGCGCAGCTCCGCCTGAGGGACAGTAGCAACAGTGTTTTCAGCGCTCCTGTAGCCCTTCGCGCGTGTATTAATTATTTACGTACATCTGACCCTTCAGTTCCACCTACAGGTAAAACTCTCAGGAAAGAGATCAGGCCATCAGGGTTGCCAGGATACTGCACTGCTTCTGATGACTATTCTCTCATTGTCTCATGCATTCGGGGAAAGGCTGTTCAACTGTCTTCGTAGCTTGTATACAGTGAAAGCGAAAGTTGCATATCGCAGGTCTTCATAGTGAACAAGATTGGAAACCAGATAGAAAATAAATGAAAAATATTGCAAACAAACACACACACACACACACACGCACACACACACACACACACGCACACACACACACACACACACACACACACACAAAATCGCACAGAATTAGTTAATGTTGGGCCTAACGCTAACATTTCCAGTCTTAAAATTTCGTGGTAAATAACTTTTCTTCATTAAGATTTATAAGGCTGCAGATGACAAACTGTGGAAGGAAACAAGTGCAATATAAAACATAAAGACCCAGGAAAACCACAGCATTTGGTAACGAGGCACATTTAAAAAACTTAGTCAGTTCTTAAAATTTGTAACTGATGTCTTAAAAACGCAGCTCTAGTGACGTTAAGAATTACAAAATTACGTTAAACTATAATTTCTCCAATATCTGTGTTACATTAATAGTACTGATTATACAGCAAAATATTACCACAATTAAATGCTATCGTTAATTGAAAATCTTCTTGCCCTGAATTGCATGCAAATAAAAGACTTGGTGCTTTCACGTAGCGTGTGGCATTCTGTACTTATTCACTGGTAAATCGGTTAAATGCTTCATCTGAAACGAAATAATATCAGTTTAACGTCAACTGTTCAATCTGAGTGGTAGTTTCTAATATACGGCTGTCAGATTATTTTCATTACTTGGGAAAACATTATGGAAGTTGTTGTACTGACAGAAAGTACATTCAGTGTCAGGTGAACTATGTGTGCATGGGTATTGACTCAAAAGCAAATGAAAGAAATAGGGACTGATATACTGTTACAATTTTTGCTATTTGCAATTTTTTTGGTCTTATGGTTAGCCTGAGACAGTCGGTGACTGTGCTATCGTTCGTCTGAGATAGTACTGAACAGAAAATTCCCAAATTTATGATTGCTTAGCGTTATGAATCAATTTCATGGGTCATTGATCATCTTATCTAGGACTTCGACTAAGGAATTTATCTGTCTATGATGAACTCGATCAAGCTATTTTCGTAATATTGCCATACTGCACAGTGGGAACTTTGAATAACGCTTTTTGCACGCGCCATATTTCCCATTTCACTTACTTCAGGTTGGGAAAATAACTTAAATAACTCAACAGTAAACGTAAAATGTTGTGTATAGCAGTGAAGTGGAGGGTTTCGTAGTGGAAATATAGAATTCCGGTAAGATACGTTATTTGGTTATATTTTGAAAAATATTTTCACTTTTATTACTAAACAATGATAATATAAAAGACAAAACAAGTTTATGAACCGTAAAACAGGTAGTGTCAAACTTATTCTGACTAGAAATACGTTCGATATCTGTTTGATATTCGCTTACAGATTCTGGAAGTACAAATAACATGTTGCCAGTCTGAAGACGTGCATATTTTTAATATTTTATCTAAAGAATAATACAATATATTTTTGAAAGAAAATCCCCCTTTTCTATACGTTTTCATAGTCATTTATTTCACCCTGTCGCGATTTCCGTTTTATAACCATTATTAGGTGCAAAGGACGTTATTGTGGAAGAAATCCACCATACAGTTGGTCATAAATACGAGTTGTAGCAATACAGAATGTGAGTACGAACTAGGAATAGATAGCAGGGATGACATTGTGTTCAGTAGAACAATCTATTGCACTTTGTTTTGTTAATGATGGCACAATGTCAGCCGCACTATCTATTCATAGCTCGTATTCATATCCTGTATTGCGATGACTGGCCTGTATGACCAGATATACGTTGTAATTTTTCGATGATGAATGACATTTAGATATGTCGAACATTTTGTCGTTAGTAAATAATGCTGTTTAAGTATGTAATCATTTTTACGTTTTTCACGTTATGCTCTGCTCTTATGATCTATACGTTTCACAGATTTTCAGTTCATCTCTGCACTTGATAATGGTTACAAAGCTGAAATCGCAATAGTGTGAAATGATTTAATATTAAAACACACAGTCAAACAGTGAAAATTTGATTTAAAAAGTTTCATATGAGTGTGTTCCTAAACGCAGAAAAAATCATTAATTGAACAATAATTGCGCTGTAGAGAAGTATCTGCTCTAGAAACGAAAGAGTAATCGTCGTTCTCTAACATTTCCGATGCTACACTCCTGGAAATGGAAAAAAGAACACATTGACACCGGTGTGTCAGACCCACCATACTTGCTCCGGACACTGCGAGAGGGCTGTACAAGCAATGATCACACGCACGGCACAGCGGACACACCAGGAACCGCGGTGTTGGCCGTCGAATGGCGCTAGCTGCGCAGCATTTGTGCACCGCCGCCGTCAGTGTCAGCCAGTTTGCCGTGGCATACGGAGCTCCATCGCAGTCTTTAACACTGGTAGCATGCCGCGACAGCGTGGACGTGAACCGTATGTGCAGTTGACGGACTTTGAGCGAGGGCGTATAGTGGGCATGCGGGAGGCCGGGTGGACGTACCGCCGAATTGCTCAACACGTGGGGCGTGAGGTCTCCACAGTATATCGATGTTGTCGCCAGTGGTCGGCGGAAGGTGCACGTGCCCGTCGACCTGGGACCGGACCGCAGCGACGCACGGATGCACGCCAAGACCGTAGGATCCTACGCAGTGCCGTAGGGGACCGCACCGCCACTTCCCAGCAAATTAGGGACACTGTTGCTCCTGGGGTATCGGCGAGGACCATTCGCAACCGTCTCCATGAAGCTGGGCTACGGTCCCGCACACTGTTAGGCCGTCTTCCGCTCACGCCCCAACATCGTGCAGCCCGCCTCCAGTGGTGTCGTGACAGGCGTGAATGGAGGGACGAATGGAGACGTGTCGTCTTCAGCGATGAGAGTCGCTTCTGCCTTGGTGCCAATGATGGTTGTATGCGTGTTTGGCGCCGTGCAGGTGAGCGCCACAATCAGGACTGCATACGACCGAGGCACACAGGGCCAACACCCGGCATCATGGTGTGGGGAGCGATCTCCTACACTGGCCGTACACCACTGGTGATCGTCGAGGGGACACTGAATAGTGCACGGTACATCCAAACCGTCATCGAATCCATCGTTCTACCATTCCTAGACCGGCAAGGGAACTTGCTGTTCCAACAGGACAATGCACGTCCGCATGTATCCCGTGCCACCCAACGTGCTCTAGAAGGTGTAAGTCAACTACCCTGGCCAGCAAGATCTCCGGATCTGTCCCCCATTGAGCATGTTTGGGACTGGATGAAGCGTCGTCTCACGCGGTCTGCACGTCCAGCATGAACGCTGGTCCAACTGAGGCGCCAGGTGGAAATGGCATGGCAAGCCGTTCCACAGGACTACATCCAGCATCTCTACGATCGTCTCCATGGGAGAATAGCAGCCTGCATTGCTGCGAAAGGTGGATATACACTGTACTAGTGCCGACATTGTGCATGCTCTGTTGCCTGTGTCTATGTGCCTGTGGTTCTGTCAGTGTGATCATGTGATGTATCTGACCACAGGAATGTGTCAATAAAGTTTCCCCTTCCTGGGACAATGAATTCACGGTGTTCTTATTTCAATTTCCAGGAGTGTATATCACGGGATCAAAGATATCCACACCCACGTTTATTTTTCAAATATGCAAGAAATGATTATTTTCCTTTTTAACTTCCCCATATCATTATTAAGAGCCCTGACGTATCAGCTAGGCTACCGAAGGGGTCTTATATGATTTCCGAGAATGTCGGTATTGCATTACACGCTGGACATACGCTGCTAAAAGCGTCAGATAAAGCCACAGAGTCTGATACCTTATTTCATTAGCATCAGTTTCAGCTTCACAGGCGAACTTTTCATTCAGAAAGAATCCCGGATTGAGGAAGTTTCAAGAAATTCTGTCAGATTTTGCTGTGCGAATCCATTATCTCTGTGGCTTAGGTGCATTCCATTCTTCCCTTTGAGGGTAGTTGCATCAAAAAGTAATGGCAGTAATTTGAGAGGAGCTGCTCGTAATGATTACACCGGCGGCTAAGTCGGTCCGCACTTAATGCCGTATTCGGCCACCGCACGCTCTATGCATGGTCCTGCCGCTGCGTGTTTCCTTTTAAAAAGTGATTAAACTTTAAAAGGAAGAGCTGTACAATTACAAGTGCCCGAGATTCAGCTCGCTCAGAAGCCTCGCGTTGTTTACTAAAGAAGGTAATTTCACAGGAAATGAGCAATATGCTGGTGATCTGGAAGTACAGATACGGAATAAATTTAATTACATGTTTTTTTCATAATCAGCTTACAAGTGGCTAGCTTTCGTAGTTCTGTTTAGAGGTAGCAATGTTTTTCACTGGATTTTACGAATTGTGAGTTACGAAAGAAAATATGTTTATTATCTACTGGCTCCACTGAATTTACTATGGTAATGTTTCAGACGCATTCATTTCACCGTCACGTTTAGTTATTTTTTTAAATATCAGAGAGAGTCAGTAGAGCGCATGCTTTCAATGAGAAAATTAATATATTTAATCAGAAATAATGTATAAATGTTCACTTAATATTCTGATTTTCTTTGGTAAGCAACCGAAAACAGTGACGTCTGTTTTACACCTAAGTTGTTTTCGTTATTATCTTTAAATGCCGTCAAATTAGCATGAAAATACGACAGAAACTACTCATATTTCCTTTGCAATTTCTTAAAAGCTATATTGCATAAACCTTCTACGTTCATAAACCTGAAAACCATTAGTTTGGGTTGTTAATTACCAGGCATATTTACCTTAATTCTCTTTCGATGTCAGTAATGATTTCTTTACAGTATTAGCACGTCACTGTTGAAGACTATTCCAGAACACATAGTATTTTAGGCTACTGTTAGAGAAGTATTTACCAGATTAAACAGTGTTCACTGTCTGCAGTAATGCAACACTGAATAGTCCGCAGCTCGTGGTCGTGCGGTAGCATTCTCGCTTCCCGCGCCCGGGTTCCTGGGTTCGATTCCCAGCGGGGTCAGGGATTTTCTCTGCCTCGTGATGGCTGGGTGTTGTGTGATCTCCTTAGGTTAGTAAGGTTTAAGTAGTTCTGAGTTCTAGGGGCCTGATGATCAAAGATATTGAGTCCCATAGAGCTCAGAGCCATTTGAACCATTTTTGCAACACTGAATACCTGAGAATGTATTATGTATTCAGAGCAGAGTGACTGACTCATCGACCAACTGGGGTCGGTGAATTTCTAGTAGTATATACCTGTACTTCACAGAAATATTGGACTAAATGATGCGATAAATACGATGAAATTTTTTTAGGACTGTAGCTTACAGTAGACTATTGTTACATATATTAGATTCATATAAAATAAATTACCGGGATGAATAAAGTATTATAGATAGGATTTAACTAACCCATAATATTACTACGTGCCACACAGATATAATGACAGATATAATTTTATCAATAAAACCTCTGTCTGCTGTCTGTACTGCGGTGTTTGGAATTTCAAGTCGGAAACGTATGTGGCGAAATGTGTTCAATATCTACATCTACGTCCTCTTCCATGGCCATAATATTGCCCTCAAGTCCATCTCCGTTGTAAAGACCCCCTATATACTCTTTCTACCTTTCTGCTTTCCATTCTTTGTATAGGACTGGTTTTCCATCTGAGCTCTTGATCTTTGTTCTTCAAAGTTCTCTTTAATTTTCCTGTAGGCTGTATCTATCTTACCCCTTATGATACATGCTTCTATATCCTCACATTTGTCCTCTATCCATTCCTACTTCGACATTTTGCCCTTCCTGTCGATCTTGGAACCTTTGTATTCCCTTTCGCCTGTTTCAGTAACTGAATTTTTATATTTTCTCCTTTCACCAATTATATTCGTTATCTCTTGTGTTACCGAAGGTTTTCTACTAACCCTCGTCATATTACCCGCTTGATCCTCTGCTGCCTTCACTATTACATCTCTCAAAGCTACCCATTCTTCTTCCACTGTATTCCTTTCCCCTGTCCTTGTCAATCATTCCCTAATGCTCCCTCTGAAACTCTCTAAAACCTCTAGTTCTTTGAGTACTACCAGTATAAACTTTTGATTCTGGAAATCGAAGCTCAGGACTAAGAAGGTTAAGGTACCTTCGATGATTCACATCCTGGTATCTGCCTGTTCCTAAAATGAGTATTATGGTTGTCACTCCTCAGCCGGCCGAAGTGGCCGTGCGGTTAAAGGCGCTGCAGTCTGGAACCGCAAGACCGCTACGGTCGCAGGTTCGAATCCTGCCTCGGGCATGGATGTTTGTGATGTCCTTAGGTTAGTTAGGTTTAACTAGTTCTAAGTTCTAGGGGACTAATAACCTCAGCAGTTGAGTCCCATAGTGCTCAGAGCCATTTTTTTGTCACTCCTCTTTAGGTCTCTTCTGACGGTAACTCCTACATATCTCACGATTGTTACTGTTTTCATCTACATCTACATACATACTCCGCATTCCACCATACGGTGCATGGCGGAGGGTACCTCGTACCACAACTAGCATCTTCTCTCCCTGTTCCACTCCCAAAGAGAACGAGGGAAAAATGACTACCTATATGCCTCTGTACGAGCCATAATCTCTCTTATCTTATCTTTGTGGTCTTTGCGCGAAATATAAAATTGGTTCAAATGGCTTTGAGCACTATGGGACTTAACATCTGAGGTCTTCAGTCCCCTAGCACTTAGAACTACTTAAAGCTAACTAACCTAAGGACATCATACGCATCCATGCCCGAGGCAGGATTCGAACCTGCGACCGTAGCGGTCGCGCGTTTCCAGGCTGAAGCGCCTAAAACCGCTCGGCCACACTGGCCGGCCTGCGAAATATTAGCTGGCGGCAGTAAGATTGTACTGCAGTCAGCCTCAGATGCTGGTTCTCTAAATTTCCTCAGTAGCGATTCACGAAAAGAACGCCTCCATTCCTTCAGAGACTCTCACCTGAGTTCCTGAAGCATTTCCGTAACACTCGCGCGATGATCAAACCTACCAGTAACAAATCTAGTAGCCCGCCTCTGAATTGCTTCTATGTCCTCCCCCAATTCGACCTGATAGGGATCCCAAACGCTCGAGTAGTGCTCAAGATTAGGTCGTATTAGTGATTTATAAGCCGTCTCCTTTACAGATGAACCACATCTTCCCAAAATTAATCAGTGAACCTCACAACTGCCATTACATGTTTGTCCCACTTCATATCACTCTGCAATGTTACGTCCAAATATTTAATCGACGTGACTGTGTCAAGCGCTATACTACTAATGGAGTACTCAAACATTACAGGATTCTTTTTCCTATTCATCTGCATTAATTTACATTCACCTATATTTAGAGTTAGCTGTCATTCTTTACACCAATCACAAATTCTGTCCAAGTCATCTTGTATCTTCCTACAGTCACTCAACGACGACACCTTCCCGTACACCACAGCATCATCAGCAACGAGCCGCACATTGCTATCCACCCTATCCAAAAGATCATTTATGTAGATAGAAAACAACAGCGGACCTACCACACTTCCATGGGGCACTCCAGATGATACCCTCGCCTCCTATGAACACTCGCCATCGAGGACAACGTACTGGGTTCTATTACTTAAGAAGTTTCCAGTGGCCTATCGTCAATACAAGGTGCATTCAAGTTCTAAGACCTCCGATTTTTTTCTCCGTACTGGAAAGAGATAAAAAGATGCGCATTGTTTTAAAATGAGGCCGCGTTCATTGTCAATACGTCCCAGAGATGGCAGCACCGTACGGCAGATGGAATTTTACCACCAGCGGCGTGATTGAGAACTGTTTTAAATACTTAAAGTGGCGACGTTTTCCTTACTTGAACAGCGTGCAATCATTCGTTTTCTGAATTTGCGTGGTATGAAACCAATTGAAATTCATCGACAGTTGAAGGAGACATGTAGTGATATAGTTATGGATGTGTCGAAAGTGCGTTCGTGGATGCGACAGTTTAATGAAGGCAGAACATCGCGTGACAACAAACCGAAACAACCTCCGGCTCGCACAAGCCGGTCTGACGACATGATCGAGAAAGCGGAGAGAACTGTTTTGGGGGATCGCCGAATGACTGTTGAACAGATCACCTCCAGAGTTGGCATTTCTGTGGGTTCTGTGCACAGAATCCTGCATGACGACCTGAAAATGCGAAAAGTGTCATCCAGGTGGGTGCCACGAATGCTGACAGACGACTACATGGCTGCCCGTGTGGCATGTCGCCAAGCAATGTTGACGCTCAACGACAGCATGAATGGGACTTTCTTTTCGTCGGTTGTGACAATGGATGAGACGTGTATGCCATTTTTCAATCCAGAAACAAAGCGCCAGTCAGCTCAATGGAAGCTCACAGATTCACCGCCACCAAAAAAATTTCGGGTAACCGCCAGTGCTGAAAAAATGATGGTGTCCATGTTCTGGGACAGCGAGGGCGTAATCCTTACCCATTGCGTTCCAAAGGGCACTACGGTAACAGATGCATCCTACTAAAATGTTTTGAAGAACAAATTCCTTCCTGCACTGCAACAAAAACGTCCAGGAAGGGCTGCGCGTGTGCTGTTTCACCAAGACAACGCACCCGCACATCGAGCTAACGTTACGCAACAGTTTCTTCGTGATAACAACTTTGAAGTGATTCCTCATGCTCCTTACTCACCTGACCTGGCTCCTAGTGACTTTTGGCTTTTTCCAACAATGAAAGACACTCTCCGTGGCCGCACATTCACCTGCCATGCTGCTATTGCCTCAGCGATTTTCCAGTGGTCAAAACAGACTCCTAAAGAAGCCTTCGCCGCTGCCATGGAATCATGGCGTCAGCGTTGTGAAAAATGTGTACGTCTGCAGGGCGATTACGTCCAGAAGTAACGCCAGTTTCATCGATTTCGGGTGAGTAGTTAATTACAAAAAAAATCGGAGGCCTTAGAACTTGAATGCACCTCGTACTGTAATCGAGCAGTGACGAATCCCTCTACCTACTATACGCAGTAGGTCATTACGTTGAGGATCAACTGAAAGTCTTTAAACCAAGCATCAATTCCCCATAGGTCTTCCTGCATTTCCATGCAACCTCGTTTAGAACAGCCGTTCCGGGTTTGTTCCCCTGACGCTCATTTCTTTTTGTTTCATTTTGCGACTAACTCTGGCCGTCTTTATAATTTTGACCCTAAGGATTTGGGACACATTGTGTAAAAACAGTGCACAATGTGTTTGACTGTGCGGATCATTGTAAAAATAAATAAAATGAAAATAAATTTCAGTTCTCCACACAAACGTGAGCGATCTTTGCAGCACAGTCTCCATTTTGTTATCTGCGGTCTAAATGGATCAAAAGCCCTCCACGTCCGTGACAAGGCAATCTATTAACACGAAATAATATCGTCTGTGAATGTCAAACTGGCCGGGAGGGAGCGTCAGGTATCTGGATGAATATCCAGCGAGCAGTGGATCGCCGCTGGGAACCGTTGCTCTATCTGCAGAGAGCAGCCCGCGCGTCACATAAATTGCCGCTTAGCGGATCGACTGGCAATTTGTCCGTCTCGAAGCGAAAGCAGCCCGCCGGACGCCGGCCGCTCGCACGCGCGCCCACCTATTTGCCAGGAAGCGCGCTGCAGGCGCCGTCGCTTACCGCCCCCGGAAATTAACCGCAGTCCTCTAACAAACCTCCGCTGCCTCTGCCAGGCACAGAATTGAACCTGGCTTCCTCAATATTGACCTCACAGTTTACGCAGGATGCGAAGTGCCTCGCTCTAGCACTTTGTTGTAGTTTCGCGTTGCACAAAATGGAACTTCCATCCGATAGCGGCCTCATTTCCGAGAAAAAAAATTACCTTAAGTTTCCTCAGCAGGACTTACTTTCTGCTTGGTGTAAGTAGTGCAGCTAAGGATATGACCTATATATCGCATTTCACATTTCTGCGGACAGAGGAATTTGTGAGATACCACCTCTTCCGTCGATAGCTACCTAACTATTTAAATGAGGATACGAAATCTTGATTTATCGAGGTACTTCTTTTTCTGGATTAGATTTTTTTAACCCTATTCCTGTTTCATCATAGCGTCCTCTCGGTATACCCACTAATATTCTCCCTGATGATGCACAATATAGTGCTTCCTTTCGGAATCTGTCGTATGCAGAACATTTTCCTTCCAGTCATTTGTGTTCCGTAGAGCTTTATCTATTATAGTTTACACACCAACCTCCGATGTTCATGACTTGAGCTTATTTGCTGCAGTCGTTCACACAATAGTTAAAGTTCAATTCTAATCTTTCCAACGGCCTAAGATCTTACTTTCTTGTAGCCCTAGATAGTGATTTGCACAGAAAGGTCGGCAATGCTGTTTCTTCGTAAAATTTTAGTAACGTCACCTCCCTACATTCCCTTCAAAGATCCTTGCAGTTGATCTACATCTGGCCTGAAAGGTGTCTATTTTATTATTTATATTTCTATCGCCTTCATACGCTATGTCTCTCTTGATGTACTAGAAACAGACCCTTCCTCTAGTGTTTTTGTATAGATGCAGATTTGTTTCACGTTACTTCTGTTCCTAGGGAAGCTTAAAATGGTTCAAATGGCTCTAAGCACTATGGGATTTAACTGTTGAGTTCATGAGTCCCCTAGAACTTAGAACTACTTAAACCTAACTAACCTAAGGACATCACACAATTCCATGCCCGAGGCAGGATTCCAACCTGCGACCGTAGCGGTCGCGCAGTTCCAGACTGTAGCGCCTAGAACCGCTCGGTCACGCCGGCCGGCTCCTAGGGAAGTCATTACCTTAGTTCTAATTGTTCAAATCTTCAGATCTCATGCTGAGCTCAAGAGATGTAGCTTACATACTGCCCACCATAATTCATGTTCGCTTTCTTGACAAAACGAGGCGTATTCGGAAGAAGAAAATAGTATTTTCCGGCTAGAAAATATTATCTCCCGCCAAGTATGAGGACCTGGTGAGAGATTTCGCCTGAAGCTATGCAGTCCACATAACATATCTGTCACACGGTTACATCTTCATGCTACTCCTCGGTTGCAATCTACAGAGGCAATGACGACGCTCCGGGAGCATTTTCAAAGGAAAGTGTCTGATCGGCCACCATACAGCCCGGACTTGGCTACCTCCGATGTTTATCTCTGCTCACATGAACCACTGGCTAGGAAGACAACATTTTGGTACAAACAACGAACGGTAGACCAGCGTAGAGAATTCACAGAAAGCACAGACGGTTGCTTTCTGCGATGAGGGTACTGTAAGTTTGTACGACGCTGCAACAAATATCAAATCAAATCAAATAAATATTGTTTTGGCAAAGGCTGCCAAATACACTGGCTAAGCAACGCTTCTCCATCTTCAGCTAGACTCTTGCTGTGCAGTACGGTGTCCTTACCAGATAGAATTGACGGAGGACATGGAAAAGTTCCAAAGTCGGACAGCTCGTTTTATATTACCGTCAAATTTGGGAGAAAGTGTCAGGGGTATGATGCGTGAGTTCGAATGGTAATAATTAAAACGATGGCGTTTCAAAAACGAAAATATTTTATTGATACCCACCTTCGTAGGGAGAACGGATCGTCACAGAAAAGTAAAATATAAAGTGTTCATTTTCCCCGCGTGCTTTTACAGAGTGCAACGGTAGAGAAATAGGGTGAAAGTGATTCGATGAAACCTCTGCCTGACTATTTAGAGAGGTAGCTGGAAGGTGTGGCTAACTGTTGCAAATAAAAAAAATTCAGATTTTCACTGTGGGTACCATTTCGCGACCTATCGGACCTTACTTTACGAAACAGCCCTCGTACTCCGTCTTCGGAACACAGTAAGCTGTTCACATGTTTATGGGTTCTTAATTTGAATCCCGAAGCAATATTGTGGGCTTTCCATGTTCTTATCACGCTATCTATGTAGACGTTAAAGAGTGGTTGAGACACACCTACACGCTCTGATTTGTGTCTGTCTCTGCCGATAACTGTTTTCCAGTGTCTATAACGACCCCTGTATTGACATAGACGCGCTCGCTTGGATCAAGTGTCTTAGGTAACAATTTTTTCGAAATTTTATGTCAAATTTTTATTCAAAATTGTCTGTCAAATTTTCTTCCAATCTACGTGATCAAACGCATTTTCGAACTCCATGAGAGGTGGGAGCGTTTCCAAGTTGAACTTAAGCCTTTTTGAATTATGTTTTCATGGTAAAAACAATGTCACCCCTGTTTGTTCGTCAATCAAAATAGCTTCAGAGATTCTTTTTAACCTCTAATTTAGTAAGTTTACATTCAGTTTATAAGTATCATTTGAGAGAGCAATAACTCTACACTTATCCCAATCCTTTATTGAAAACAAAGATGAGTTTAGTTACGCCCCATTCGCCTGGTACTTCATACCTTCCCCAGACGTGACATACTAAACTTAGGATCATATCTCCATACGTAATTGGATAAAAAGGGTTATTAGTGAAATTAAGCCAAATGAATATATTTAGTAAAATATTCGGCCTTATTATTTCTGTATTGCAAATTTATTCTCATTTACGTCTGTATCCACATGACTACTTCGCAATTCACGCTTAGGCTGGCCGGAGTGGCAGAGCGGTTGTAGGCGCTACAGTCTGGAACCGCGCGACCGCTACGGTCGCAGGTTCGAATCCTGCCTCGGGCATGGATGTGTGTGATGTCCTTAGGGTAGTTAGGTTTAAGTAGTTCTAAGTTCTAGGGGACTGATGACCTCAGATGTTAAGTCCCATAGTGCTCAGAGCCATTTGAACCATTTGAATTCACGCTTAAGTGCCAGGCAGAGGTTTCATCGAATCACTTTCACCCTATTTCTCTACCGTTGCACTCTGTAAAAGCACGCGGGGAAAATGAACACTTTATATTTTACTTTTCTGTGACGATCCGTTCTCCCTACGAAGGTGGGTATCAATAAAATTGAATTTTTGAAACGCCATCGTTTTAATTATTACCATCCGAACTCACGCATCATATCCCTGACACTTTCTCCCAAATTTGACGGTAATATAAAACGAGCTGTCCGACTTTGGAACTTTTCCATGTCCTCCGTCAATTCTATCTGGTAAGGACACCGTACTGCACAGCAAGAGTCTAGCTGAAGATGGAGAAGCGTTGCTTAGCCAGTGTATTTGGCAGCCTTTGCCAAAACAATATTTATTTGATTTTTCCAATTTAATTAGTTCGTAATTATGATTCCTAATTATTTAGCTGAAGTGATAGCGTTTACATACACTATGTGATCAAAAGTATTCGGACACCCCACAAAACATACGTTTTTTTTATATTAGCTGGATTGTGCTGCCACCTACTGCCAGGTACTCCATATCAGCGACCTCAGTAGTCATTAGACATCGCGAGAGAGCAGAATGGGGCGCTCCGCGGAACTCACGCACTTCTAACGTGGTCAGGTGATTGGGTGTCACTTGCGTCATAAGTCTGCACGCGATATTTCCACACTCCTAATCATCCCTAGTCCACTGTTTCCGATGTGATAGTGAAGCGGAAACATGAAGGGACACGTACAGCATAAAAGCGTACAGGCTGACCTCGTCTGTTGACTGACAGAGACCGCCGACAGTTGGAGAGTGTCGTAATGTGTAATGGGCAGACATCTATTCAGACCATCACACAGGAATTCCAAACTGCATCAAGATCCACTGCAAGCACTATGACAGTTAGGGTGAGAAAACTTGGATTTCGTGATCGAGCGGCTGCTCATAAGTCAAATATCACGCCGGTAAATGCCAAACGATGCCTCGTTTCGTGTAAGGAGAGTAAACATTGGACGATTGAACAGTGGAGAAACGTTGTGGGAGTGACGAATCACGGTACACAATGTGACGACCCGTTGGCAGGCTGTGGGTGCCAGCGTGTGTAGTGCCAACAGTAAAATTCGGAGGCGGTGGTGCTATGATGTGGTCGTGTTTTTCATGGAGGGGGCTTGCACCCCTTGTTGTTTTGCGTGGCACTATCACAGGACAGACCTTCATTGATATTTTAAGCACCTTCTTGCTTCCCACTGTTGAAGAGCAATTCGGGGATGGCGACTGCATCTTTCAACACGATCGAGCACCTGTTCATAATGCACGACCTGTGGCGGAGCAGTTACACGACAATAACATCCCTGTAATGGACTGGTCTGCACAGAGTCCTGACCTGAATCCTACAGAACACCTTTGGGGTGTTTTGGAACGCCGACTTGGTGCCAGGCCTCACCGACCGACATCGATACCTCTCCTCAGTGCAGCACTCCGTGAAGAATGAACTGCCATTCCCCCAGAAACCTTCCAGCACCTGATTGAACGTATGCCAGCGAGAGTGGAAGCTGTCATCAAGAGAAAGGGTGGGCCAACACCATACTGTATTTCAGCATTACCGATAGAGGGTACCACGAACTTGTAAGTCATTTTCAGCCAGGTTTCAGGATACTTTTGATCACATAGTGTATGTCTGATTTATCGTGTAACCGAAATGTAAGGGTTCCATTTAGAATTCATATGGATGACCTCACACTTGTCATTATTTAGGGTCAATGTCCATTTTTCGTACCGTACAGATCTTGTCTAAATCATCTTCTAATTATTTTTGATCTTCTGATGACTTTACTAGACGAAGAATGAAAGTATTCTCTGCAAACAATATAAGATAGTTTAATATTTTTTTTGTGAGTTCTAAAATTTAAAAAACCCCTCTCACACCGGCCTGATTTAGCTTCACTGATCAGGATAGTAAAAACATGCGTATATTAAGGCAATTTTCATTCACAAAGCAGGCTTATCACATTCACACAGTTCAATACTGTTCTATCCTGATTAAATTGAGCTTAACTTAAATTCCATAAGGCAGTGAAGCAATTTCGAAGTCTCGGTGCAACGAAAATTGTCAGTCGAACTCCTGAAAACATTTGTAATAATTATTAACTTTCGGTGATCACATGGGGAAGACCGGAGATCTGCTGGTAAGACAGTGTTAGCCTATTTATTTGAAGTAATAAACTGGATATCTTAAGCATACAAAGCGGCAGGTTCGTCCAGTGTAAATCAGACGTTTCCCACTGATCCCATGCAACACAGCGTAGTAAGCAGACACTGTCAATAATAATCAGTTAAATAATACGCGAACACACTTACTTTAGTTTAGTTCATGTATTTAATTCCTTCTCAAACAGAATCTCATCAAGATGGCGACTAGCTCAACAATACATACATATACATCCTCCTTCTTTTACGGCTAATCGGCAAGATCTCCTTCATTCTTTTCGTAAGAGAAAACATAGACAGCAGAGATGCTATTCTATGGAGTAAATGGACGCTCCAAGGAATAATAGGGCTTGAAACTACTTTGCATTGATAATCATCGTATATTAAAGTTTAGGAATCGGTAAGATAAGAAGAGATATTTCGAGATATGTGCCGAGTTATATAATTTATAAAATTTCTAAAAATATCGTGGAGAGACCGCTGCAAGAGACATTACAATAGCTATTCAGATTGTTTCCTAAATCCAAACATATAATAAAAATGTATGTATGTACGTGTGTGTGTGTGTGTGTGTGTGTGTGTGTGTGTGTGTGTGTGTGTGTGTGTTTCCACATGTCCCCCTAAGCCACTGAAGAGATTTCAACCAGACTTGGTACCCATATACTTTACTGTCATGCAGCAGTCGCTGTGGTGGTATGAACCATCAGCATAACAGTTCGTGAGCTATAACGTCATAAACACTGAGATGGGTGAAAAATTGCCGCATCATGCATGAATTTTTAATACCGTATATTAATTTATTTTTTACTAATAACGAAGACACTCTTACAGTTGTGTGAAACTAATGAAATCTCTGGCGCCTGTCAGCGCTTTTGGCAGCTTTCAACTGCGGGACTCAAACGGCTGTAGGCTGGCTGTTTTGGGAAAGGAGACCAGACAGCGAGGTCATCGGTCTCATCGGATTAGGGAAGGACAGGGAAGGAAGTCGGCCGTGCCCTTTGAAAGGAACCATCCCGGCATTTGCCTGGAGCGAATTAGGGAAATCACGGAAAACCTAAATCAGGGTGGCCGGACGCGGGATTGAACCGTCGTCCTCCTGAATGCGAGTCCAGTGTCTAACCACTGCGGGCTGTAGGCGAAAATGGTAGCCTTCTGTAGAACTATGAGGAGCCGTTGCCTTGACGCTTACAAAATCAAGTTTCAGATACTCGAAGCAGCTCGGCCCAGTTTACAAAAACTGTCTAATATCATGTTCCTTAATTTGTATAGTGCACTTCCACATTTGTACATTATGCACATTTGTTTGTACGACTATTTGAGAATTTCAAATGTGTTTTCAGGAATACGTGGAAATCAAATTTTTTCGATACTTCATTACAAACATAGTTTATTTTTTCTTTTCTTTTCTAATAGAAAACTGGCAAAATGGACGCTAGGCAATGCCAGGTTTGTCAGCCAATCATTTGTGTACATTAGAAGCAGCAAAAGGCCCTTAACACCTCCTTGGGAAACGCCAGATATCATTTGTGATTAACTCGCAGACTTTCCACCAATTACTACTAAATGTGACCTTTCTGGTAGGAAATCGCGTCTGTAGACGCTACAATATTGTCTTAACGTGCAGTATGTCATCTCTTATCTTTGTCTGGAACTGCGCTACCGCTACGGTCGCAGGTTCGAATCCGGCCTCGGGCATGGATGTGTGTGATGTCCCTAGGTTAGTTAGGTTTAAGTAGTTCTAAGATCTAGGGGACTGATGACCTCAGATGTTAAGTCCCATAGTGCTCAGAGCCATTTGAACCATTTTTGTCTTTCCTCTTGCAGAGAAATTTAACTCCGCATACGTAACATTTTTAGAATTATTTTCTGTTGGTCTGGTCAAGAGTCTGGAGGTCTTGAATCTACAGTGGTGTCCGTTCACGCAACTCCTATACAGTGTGTCGGAGTGAAGTTTAAAAACATACTGTGCTAACCTAATAATTACGTATAACGTTTCAAACAATATTTCGTCAAAGTAAGGGAATAATTAAGTTCACTATTTATACTCATCGTCATAAAAAGAGCTGCACCCAGAAGGACAGGCAGGTAGATCGTATCACACATACGAAATGATTACACTGTCAACTTTGAAGGACCAACATGTATTACGCTACACTGCCACAAAACATACATGCTAGTATGATGTTGGAACCCCACTGTTGTGAATTCAAGGGTCGAGACGTCACGGCATGCGAATGGTACAAGCACTTAATAAAATCGTAGAGATTTTATAATCGAATTTTCCTCTAGACTTTTAAGTCTCATCTTTATCTACGATATTGATGGAAGTTGAATAAAGAAATTAAAATTTGTCCCACGGCCAGTATCCACGTCTCCTTCCTTACTATGCAGAAGTGCTGTCCATTATATCACCACAGCACTATGATTAACGTTGCAGCACGGAACACCTAAGATACAGTGCCGAAGAGCCCTGGCAATAGGCACTGTTTAGGGGGAAAAGAAGCTGGAGATATGAACTAAAGTTTGTATTGGGGAGGGCATTCGTCTTGCGCGGTCCGTGCAACTACGGCAGCCACAGAGTTGCAATGTTGTAAAGGTCAGCGTTCCTGCCTAGTAAGCAAGAAGACTTCGGTTCAAATCCCGGTCGGGGCGCAAATTTTAATTCATTTATTCTACACCCATCATTATCGTACTTACAGAATGTTGCATTGTTGGTAGGACAGCCCGCTGACTGACCTGTGTTGCTGGCGTTGGATCTGCACGCACGTGGCGTAAAATCCGTCGCTGCTCCCTCTTTACAGTGTATGTCGGACGTCTAGATTTTACATGTCGTGCATGAGTGCCTTCATGTATCCATTGTCGCCAACAACGGGGACATTGTTGATGTCCGTACGACCGGTGCGGCCACGAAGACGGTAGGACCTCTCAGCCTCGCGCAGCTATGCTGCCACGTCGAACTCGTGTGGCTCCACATCCCGGAGGCGAACGTTTCGCACGTCCACGCGAAGCTCTGGCGAGGCTCCCTGCTGTCATACTGACCGGCACGGCCATTTGGGGGCCTCTTATATCAAGCATTGGCAACGACGTCGCGGCCCTGCCCACAATACCTGTGTACAACGCAAATGTAATCATTGGCATGGAAGATGGCGTACAACACACCCCATTCACCTTCCAATGGATCAGTCCGGTCCGTGTGGCTGCAACTCCTTTAATGACTGTGATAGTATACAACACAAGTGTGACAAACGCCTTGCTAATTGTCACATTACACTCAAAAACTGGAATGATATTTGATAACACCAGTACAAATTTCCCATGAATGAGAGAAATAAAACCTGATCGTTGTTTCACGGTTGATGAACATGCTCATAGCATAGCTTCCATGAGCCGTAAATCGAACGGAAAGGGCGAAAAATTATGAGAAGGAAACTTTCAATTAATTGTTTTTGACAGAGCAAAAAATGGTTCAAATGGCTGTGAGCGCTATGGGACTCAACTGCTGAGGTCATTAGTCCCCTATAACTTAGAACTAGTTAAACCTAACTAACCTAAGGACATCACAAACATCCATGCCCGAGGCAGGATTCTAACCTGCGACCGTAGCGGTCTTGCAGTTCCAGACTGCAGCGCCTTTAACCGCACGGCCACTTCGGCCGGCTTTGACAGAGCAGAGATGTTTCAGGATAATACAGATCACATCTCTGAATACCGGACCACCAATCTCAGAACGCTATAGACATATTGATTATTACTAGCCTGACGGAATTTGCCTCTGGCAGCGAGGACACTACAAGTGTACACATTTCAAAACGTTATTGACGCTGGATAAAGTGTAAGTCTTATTTGTAAGAACAAATATATTAAGGAGGCTATGATGAAATGAAATGAAGAAATTTCACATGTAAAAAAAAAAGATATTTCGTGTGTTTTCGAACTTCCACTGCTAAGAGTGTGAATTCTGAATCCTTCCTGGTTATGCTGACAAAGTTTTATGAATTTATTTGTAAAAGTATAGACTGTGGAAATTAAAATGTTCAGTGGTGCCCCTCCTGCTCCAAGTCGGCCTGTTTGACATCCTACCCCCCTTAATTACAACTAACGTTTCTCATTTTTTTTTAATCGTAGTTTCATCGGCTACTTCAAACTCTGTTGTGGAATAGGTGGAGCTTTGCACCGATCAGCAGGATGAGAAAACACCGCTGAACTGGTCACGCTCTTCATCAATACTTTCAAGTAAAAGTCCGTAAGTACAATTCCTTTCAAGACCTTTTCATGTTCTTGTTAAATTTGAGTATCACAATGCAGTTTCGTTCTCCATTTTTAACATTTGCACCCGCTTTCGCTTAGTTTTCTTCGTTACATCTCCTTTTTCAACTTAGTGTCATCCCTTTAAATCTTTCAACGAAACATAATGGATGGTTCTTACTGAGAAAAAATATGTTTCAAATAATTTATATTAGATGAGGAGGTAATGGTACGACTCAAAAGCTTTTTTCTCTTAAAATTTTCTTCACGATGTACACTACCTTAGAATTTTGTCTTAATTATTGTCACTTGACCATGTTTTCAGTCAATGTGATATCTTACTTCTCAGCTACGACTAAACTTCTGTTTGGAGGGAAGCAAAGTTGGCAACTTGATTTATTAAACTGTGCGTTATAGAGCACTGTGAAACATAAAAAAGCATTCATCTGGTAATTTTCGGATAGTTCCTTCTTGAAGATTTTAATACTGCTAATATAATGAACTTTCAGTAGCGGAATAGAGAGACATTTTTTTCTATTACTTACATGTGTTCTCTACTCTCAGATCATATAACTTGAAACAGTTTCGTTGGAGATGTTTGTTTACCACCTATTAACAAATAAATACAGCACACACGTGGCAGCGCACACAGCAAGAGCTGTGCTGCAGGCCCGACCACCACTCGCAAGCGAACGCGTGGTTCCTCCATAAAGCAGAGGTTTGAAGCTCGTAGGGTTGGTGCCAGTATTTGATGCTGGTGAAGATATTTTAAACGTACTATACTGTCAAAAGCTAAGTAAATAAAGTGCGAAAACGCTTTCAGAACAATTTATTCATTTATTTATTTAATCGTATGGCTAGTGCTCCCCGTCGGGCAGACCGTTCGCCGTGTGGCGGTCTTTCAATTTGACGCCACTCCGAATATCTGCAGTCGATGAGGATGATGATGATGACAGCAGCACAAGACCCAGTCCCTTGGAGGAGAAAATTCCCCAACCCAGCCGGGAATCGAACTCGGGTCCAGAGGATTGACAATCCGTCACGCTGACCATTCAGCTACCAAGGGCGGACTTCAGATCAATGAGAGTAGTGGAAAAAAATGCGCTCAGCGTCGTTGTAGGAACAATAAATAAGGAAAAATGGGAGATCAGATACCTTTATTTACCACAAAATTAATTTTTATTGGCCATAGTAAACTCTTCGAAACATCTATAATACAGTAGGAAAACTATAGTGCAAGCCTAATGGAGCAATTTCAACATTTGAAAATGTAAATAATATTCCTCGAAAATTAATAACAGATCCTCTGCCACTCAAATGCTACGGTATTTACAACATACGCAGTTCAGAACGGTGAAAATGCTGACCACATCATCAGAAACAATGCGGTAGGGTGAGTCAATAAATGAAACAAAATATTCTAAATTCTTACAAATTTAAATTCAGAAGAGCCTGAACTGAAAGCCGTATGTTTTTGCTCTTTCCAAACGTCTAAGCTCTGAAAATTTTCTTCACGAATAATTTAAAATTTTGGAGGTGTAAATGTCAAAAGTCGACTTATTATCTTTAATTAAAGTCTTATTTCAACAATCATTGAGGAGGAAAGCGTTTGTTGCAGAAAGGCGAGTAATACAGATAAAATGTGTTTCCCCTCCTGTAACATTTTTTGGGCAGTTTTATTTGAAAACAGTTGGGCTAGAGCCTCAAAGTAGATTCTCTCCCATATGAAGTTTGTTGTCACCATCCAACCACAGTTCGAAAACAATAGTAATATTTACATACATAATTCCGGAAGACGGAGTGACTTACACAATTACTCAGCCATAATCATACTCATATCTGCTTTTACAACTCCTTCAACAACAAAAAATTGTATGTTTGTGTGTGTTTATCTGCGTTTAAGAGAGAGAGGGGGAGGGGATTAACTTAGTTACTTGTAGATCCGTGTATGTTAATAATAAAAGAAAATAAAAGGAACACTTTAGATTCGGACAATCAAACTGAGAAAGTTTACTGTAATCGTAAAACTGTTCCATTACACACCATAGCGAGATGTTGCAATTATAATCTACGAACATACAAATAACTGTCTAACTAAGTAAAGCCGGCAGTGGTGGCCGAGCGGTTCTAGGTGCTTCAAATCGGAACCGCGCGACTGCTAGGTCGCGGGTTCGAATCCTGCCTCGGACATGGATGTGTGTGACGTCCTTTGGTTGGTTAGGTTTAAGTAGTTCTAAATTCTATGGGACTGATGACCTCAGATGTTAAGTCCCATAGTGCTCAGAGCCATTTGAACTAAATAACTAATTACCCAGCTAACTAACTCTCTTGTATTCCACTTCAGATTAATAGAACTGTCTTTGGATATGCATCGTAATGTGACGCATAAAGATAGAATCTCACGGTTTGTCTTATCCCTGTGTTTGTTGTTTGAGAAATAATTAACCTCTGTTCGATAGGTCAACGAAATATTCATCAGTTTCCACTCGTGTTCCCTGATGCTCGCTAACCAATACGTGTCTCACAAATATGAACAAATCTTCCGCTTTCCTGTATTTTTCTTAATCGCGGCGTCATCATTCGCCTCGATTACTAGTCTTTCCAGATTCAGTCACCTATATAAATAATGCCTGTCATTAATTTCGTTGACTGTGGACCCGAATGTGGTGTAACAGCAATTTATCTTTCACCTCGACAGCGCTGAAGGGGCTAATGTGGCGTCTACGTTATGACGTTCTACAAATTTATATCCCTTTGTGTTCTCCTGTGAACTTAGATGATCAGAGAGTAGTGTCCACTTGATAATAGTGGGTGCTCCCTGAACCGCGAGCGCGCAACACAACAGCCACGTATACGTTATTTCAATGCGGCTCAACGAATCGGCAACTTGCAGCGAATTCCGAAGCGAGTCAGGAGCAGCAGCAGCAGCACAAGCGCACGTGCTGCCTTTCGCCGCTCCCCGCCCTAATTTAGCGCTGCTTTCCTTTTCATAAATCACTTTAAGCGATTTCCGACTTAGTTCATTAACAAATTCCGTCGCAGGTTCCTCGCCAGCTGCTGCTTCTCTAACGATGTTACTGTCGTGAGTACAACGCGTCTCTGAATCTAAAGTTGGAGGCAATTCTAAGAAAACGCGCTACTCCTGGAAAAAAATTGTTCTGTTATTGTGAGAGAAATGCGAACACTCATATGCGGATACAACATTAATTTTTTTGTTTGAATGAGGAAATACTTAAAAGAGCTGACGTCTGAGATGGGGCAGAAGAGAAAAGTTCTACAAAAATGACGTAAAGGAGAATAGGCGTTTTGGTTTTGAACCTTCTTGATCTTGTTCCGTAGAATTTAGCGAGGACACAGAATGTATGGATTTAAATCAGATAAGCAATGAAGTTTGAACTTTTTGTTCCTTTAAGTGATAACGTGCCCTCTTCACGGACGTCACTGATAAATAGAATTCTATTTTTCATCTGTACTACTCACGTGTAAACAGCGCTAAACAACAGGTAATGGACGAGAGCCCTGAAATAAGTCTCTAATTTTTCACAGTTCAATATGCCTCCTGTACATCGTTATTGGACTGGTAGAAGGAGACATGAAGCTCAGCGACCTTGTCTCTTTAGATCATTCGAGACGTTTTATAAATCCGCCCTTTCTGCTTCTTTTCCATCACGAGATTATAAACACAGCACCAGTATTAACAAAATCTCGTCGTCGAATCAACACAACACCACCTGGAAGAATATGAGACATGTGAACGTTCGAGCAAGTAAAGCTATAAATAATCTCCACCTGATCTTGTGTAGAACGATAATACGCTAATGAAGTCCCAGCGTTGGAAGACACTTACTTTCTTTCTTCTTTTTTAAATTCTTATATCCCTTATTTCAGCGACGACAACGCTGAAGTGAAAAATACTGTTGGATTAAAAAGAAAACAGTGTGAAGCCTAGCTCACATTCAGGCACTGATGCAATGGATAACACTTTAGCGATACGAGTGTTAACTGTTTTGGCCATAAATGTGGAGGTATCACCATTAGTGTCGAAAACTGATAGGAGTGAAACTGGACGATAATAGAAGCAAAACGTTCTAGTAAACACGAGTCCGAAAACTAGCCGTTTACAAGATGATTGCGAGTTTGTGGTTACTGCTCCACCGACTTTAGTATTCACCGATGGCCTGCTCTAACACGGAATAAAATACTGCTTTAGCACGCTACATGTTACAATTTAGTGTACACTCGGGTATGCTAAATAAGATGTGACACGTGCTGTTTCCTTCTTTGGATGCAAAACTGCACTCAGGCATGCAGTGATTTACAAATTCTTCAAGAGTACCTGAAATGTCTCGTAAATCATGACAAGACTGAATGATTCGCTGCTTCATTTGCTGAACTGTATCTACGAGCATGCCTCACACATCACTGTTGAGGTGACACTGGAAGGTTGAGGTCAGGTGATCTTGGGGGCTCTCTGACCACGCATCTTGGATAGCTGTGTGGGGTACGTCAGGATGTAATCTGATGCCGGTCACGTCTCAAAATAAGACCCTTCATGATCATCCACTCACCTTTGGAAGTTGTGAGAGTAAAAATACCGTGAAAATGAAGGTTACACGACCATTGCGCCGGTTCTGGAACAGATAATGATCTCAGACTAGGTCACCATCCCCCACTGATGTAGACTAATAGGAAGCTGGAAATCTGCTATATTCCGTTCTTTCTCTCTCTAGACCAATAGCATGCCTTAAAATGGCGCGTTCTGGGTCGCCTCCACCCATTTTTATTGCAATTCCAATTACGCAAGTTTCTCCATTTGTGCTCTGTTCAGCATAGTGAGAGAATCATCAGTAGGTGAGTTATCCCACTTAGGAAATGCCGGTAAATATTTCCATAACTTAGGAAGAAGACACTTTTATTTTGCAGTATGTGACTCGGGCACAGCTGAATTACAGCAGTTTGATGTCGTGACGGCATATTCTGCGAAACAGGGGTAATTATTAACTACATTTGTGACCTAAGACACATTGATGTTACATTATGTGAGTGGAGCACTGCTGAATTACTATAAATTAATGACGCCACGTCATTTTCTATACGAACGTCATTGGGTGACCACCTCCCATTGTTATTTACAATTTTTTGAATGTTTTGATCAATATTTTTCAAATACCCACATTTCCTTTCTAATATATATGTATATACATCATTTCAAATGTTTGAAATCACTGCAGCGCCTCATTTGAACAAGGAACGTTGATATCACATATTAACAACCAGCACAGCACGATATTTCAAGAAATACACCCGTATTTTGAGTTATAAAACTTTCTCGATGCATTGTTTAATAACAAATATGCTCTTGATAAGCACAAACTCCACATTATCCTTGCACTAGTGGTGCGCGACGTCTCTAAAATACACTCACAACAAATCGCTAAATGTGTACTGTAGGCAATTAGTGCCACCGGTAATGAAAAAATGATATCCTAGTGTGTTAAAGCAATAATGCCAATATAAGACAGCCAATATGGATGACCTGTGAATATTGTTTCTTGACGAAGCGATGGTATTGATGTTAAATCATTTATAAACGTATATGCCTCTGAGCGAATGTGTGAGCTGATGGATTCACCCACACCGTCTTCCTGTTTAAGTCATTATGCTTAATCTGGCATGAGGTTTACTTCCGAATGTTTCTACTTAGTGCCTTCGTCATATTACACCTTTCATAGGAATCTTCTCTTATACATATCTTGCAATTTGTAATACCCAAGATATAATAGCTGGCGGTAGGTAGTGTTGATGGGTTCTATCGCGAAGTAGGTTACCGATGACGCCGTCGATAACGTTATCGATGAGGTAATCGATGAGACACTGTATTTCTCCACATCGGCCCCCCCCCCTCCCCCTCCAAGCGTCTGACACAGCTCATTTGCGCTATGCATAAAATGGCGGATATTCAAAAATTTGGGAAACTCAAAGTAGCCAAGGTTTTATCTTGCTTCGACGCACAGCCGGCCTGGTTATTAAAGGACGTGGAAGGGTTCATTTAAGTGTGGCGGCTAGATACGTTTCCTGTCACCACCCTGTTGCCTCCTACCCCCTCTCTTCCCTCCTACACCCCTACACCTCTGGTATGGAATATGTGTATCCCAACTGTCTGTGTGTGGTGTTATTCATGTAAAATGGAGTGAAAGTTTTCTAAATGTTTGTGAAACGTTTAACTGAGGTGGAACTTGGATAAAAGCTTAATATACACCTAACGGAATGTGGGAAACTGTCTAAAAGCACATACAGGCTGGTCAGCACAGTGACTTTCGTCGTTGATCTGCTGGGTAGATTCGATCCAAGGTCAGCATATATCCCCATTCCGGGACCAGTGCTTTATTATGCACAGCTATCTGGGCGGGTTTCATATGGCACTTATATGGCACTTACATATAACACCACATGTGTGCTTTATACACGCTATCCTTAATAATTAATGTTTTAGGACTGCTTGCCACAATGGTTGGTGTATGTATTATTCATCTCAAATTAAAATTTCAGAGTGTGGTGTATCATTTTAACAAGATTCTGGATTGAGAAAAAATATTTTTCTCCAGCTATAATGTAACAGCTATGTCGCCTATGTTCACAAAGGCTGTCTAAAATATGCCTATTAGTCCACTGCCGGCCGGAGTGGCCGAGCGGTTCTATGCGCTGTAGTCTGGAACCGCGCGACCGCTACGTTCGCAGGTTCGATCCTGCCGCGGGCATGGATGTGTGTGATGTCCTTAGGTTAGTTAGGTTTAAGTAGTTCTAAGTTCTAGGGGACTGATGACCTCAGAAGTTAAGTCCCATAGTGCTCAGAGCCATTTGAACCATTATTAGTCCTTTCTCCTAGTACAGTAATACTGTTTGTTACTGCTTTCACTGTTAACAAATGTTCCATTGACGAATTTTAGTCTTCTTTGGCATATACACACCGCTACTAGTTTTGAAATGCAATATGTTTGAGAAGAAAAGCCAGCACTGGAAACGGTCGACATCCAAATTTTTGACAGTATCGATCCAGGCAGCAACCCATTACAAAAGATATTTTTGAACGCTAGCCAGTTCCATTTTGTATCAAGACTGTATTTATTTCTTTGCATAACTTGCTTCTTTAATTGTTAAACCATACAGTGGTGATAGATATCCACAGGCCGTCAGATAACGCTGCCTGGCAGCTCTGTGTTTTCAGCGGCGACAGCCCTAACCTTCCGCACAGCGATGATGTGATATGTGTGGAATTTTTGCAGACCACATCTTTGGCCGTCTCCCCTAATGTGCGATCATCCTAGCCCAAAATTAGTCAGTCTCATGTCAAACTACGCCAATTGTGTTTCTGCTGGAGGCAGTGACTTTCCCACCACTGATACTGCCAGAGAGAACGACCAAAAGAACATACTGAAATTATGTTAACTGGTGTAATAGCCGGCAAGTAATGGACTGCAAAATCTTGTGTCTTACCTCACCATTGCGCGGAGACTAGAAGCAGCCGGTCTAGGGAATAACGTGCTATGCATAAGCTGCCAGTAACATCACAAAACAGTGGTTGCATTTGGAGCGGTGTCGTGAACCTGAAGCATGGACTGCTGGTTAACGGCGTTGCATTGAGTTCAGCCATGAATCGCAGTTCTGCACTACCCTCGATCATCATCGTTGGCGAGTATGGAGGGCACTTGTGGCGAGATCGCAATCTTCCGCCGGCCATGGTGGCCGACTGGTTGTAGGCGCTCTAGTCCGGAACCGCGCGACTGCTACGGTCGCAGATTCGAATCCTGCCTCTGGCATGGATGTATGTAATGTCCTTAGGTTAGTTGGGTTTAAGTAATTCTAAGTTCTAGGGGACTGATGACCTCAGATGTTTAGTGCCATAGTGCTAAGAGCCACTGGTGTAATATTATGTAAACGGCGAGCGTTTTGTGTTAGGAGGACTTTAAATTATGGTGTGTAAGTGAGATTTGACCATTTTACTGCAGGTTCGTTAGTTTTATTCAAACATTACGAGTGCAGAAGTGTAGAAATTCTTTTAGCGTTTGTCAAAATTTACAAGGACATGAGCTGGACGTTTAGCGAGAATCAGCAACGTAGAGAGAGAACTCTTAGTTTATTCAGAAACGGTAGACAGCTGTTCAGAGACGGAGCTCCAGCAGAAGGGTATTCACCAGATGAATTTCAGTGGAGGATGGGTGTAGCATTACAAAGTGGAACGAAATTGGAGAATGAGAAAAGCCAGGTGCAAGTTAACGCTGAAATGTCACAAGCTGAGTTTAGGAGAGAAAACAAAAGGAAATTTCACATATAGTGGGAACTTCCGAAATAACATGCCAGGAAACAAAGCTGCACCCGATATGACAGTACCAGTAAACTTACGCGAACATGAAGATATCAGAGGTTTAATACAGTTCAAGGAGATGCAGTCTAACATTAATCGACGGATTAGAGAAACTTTGGATGAGTTAATGAAAGAGAAGGAGAACAGTCGAAATTAGAACCGTAACGGAAGAGAGAACGTGACAGGTCAGGGCGAAGAAGAGAAAAATCGAGAGGGAGAAGAACTGAGAGAGCTTACAGGTAGATTACATCGCATGAGAGGAGTACTGTCACATCCACCTCCACCGGTAATGAACACTACAACCGTTGAAATCTTGTCATGGGATGTAGATGGAGAACAAACCGAAAAACAGTTTGTATCCGTGTAAAAATATTCTTTGTTCCCAGATGCACCGAACCATTTACACCCAAATATTTGGACTGAGCAGTTCTCAGAAATCTTGCTTAGATCATGGCCACATGTTTGGACGATTAATTTTCTCCGCGTACACTTTAAAGAAGAAGCTGCAGCTAGAATGAGAGTCGTAGCAGGAGAGGTTAATATGTGCTCTCCGTCATGGATATTGGTCCAAGACAAAACAAGATCAGGTTAAACGAGAAATACTGATAGTGTACCATCATACAGATTTGAGGTCGCTGGAGCCCATACAGTACTCCAAGGAGATGATCGACAGAAACTAATTGTTTCACACACCTCGTGAGCCAGCAGAATTAATACGAATACGTTGACAAAACTTACGTGTCAATTGCAGAGGGAAATTACAATCGCTGGCTGGAACATGCGCGCTGTGTGTGCCTTCCAGCAATTATAGCACAAGCTAGGCTACAATCGAAGTACATAACCGAGGGATAGGTCCATTTTAGTCACACCCACCGTCCACCTGAGAACCATCAAGCGAATAACCAAAACTGGAGAGCGAGACAGACACCATGATGGGGATCTAAATATTGGCCAAATGCTAGGAGAAAAAACGGGAAATGGACGATCCGCAAGATAACTGGAGACATGACGATCACCAAGATGGAAGACTCGAAATTGTGGAGTTCGTATACCTGACCCAAGACACAACTAGAGGAATGAAGAATAAAGTACACCAAGATACGTACTAGCAGTAGAGACTCTGGCATCACAGTTAGTTACGACAGGCCTGCCATGAACGCTATTTATAAACTGCGACAAATTTATGTGTTATTTACAGGAATCGAGGAATTTGATAATAGGACAGAGTACACTGCATATCCACCCATTATCGGGAACATGGGACAAAATGTAGTGTAGTGCATACCCGATTCAGGTAGCCAAGTGCCGGTGTTGGATAAGGACATCTATGAGCTATGGTATAGATTGAAGAAGTGACAATTATTTAAGATGCTGGGTATGCGAGTATGAGGTACAGTGAACGGAATGTTTGGATAAGTTAAGGAGCAGGTGAGAGCAGTTTTTCAGTGCCAGTCACATGCATTTAGTGGACATTTGTTGATTATGAATAATCTGAGGTGAAATCCGCATTAGGACTAGATTTACTGAGACATTACCACTTCGTACTACATTCGAAGGACATGCTTCGTATATAATGCAGAAACATCAGTGGAAGGAAGTTATTCGTTAAGCCTGGTTGTCACTGAAAATAAAAGGGATCGATGATAGGAAATGAAGAGGTATAAGTGAGAGAATCAGCATGCGAAGTTAGCTGTGAATCAACAAGAGACTGTGAGGAGGTTCACACAGACGATCTGATACAAGATGTGACTTCATCTTCAATCACAGAAAGTAGTGAACTAGGTTATTTACATGATGAAGATGACGGAGAATAAGAAGATATGTGAGCCATGGGATCAGAAGAGGAAGAGTCAGAATATGTAGGATGCGACGCAATAGAATAGAATTATCCAATTTTTCGTTTGAGAAGATCTGTAGCGCTCTGTTAAATGCAAGACAATAAGAAATAGAGTGGAATTTTCAGACACTGGGGAATGCTCAAATGTGTTCTGCTAGGAACAGAGACGAAAGGGAAGAACACCGAAGAGGTAGCACATAGCGACTGCAGAGGCAATCTGTGGGGTAACTTGTTCAGAGGAAATAATTGGACAGTAAATATGTGTTGGAATTTCAGGAAGGTGAAGTAACATAGTAAGGTCATTATAAACGATAAATGTATAGTGCAATGTGAGAAAGATTAGATAAAGAAGCTAATAGAAGAAGAGAAATTGTGGACTACCCACCTGCCAGGTGGAAACGTCACCAGGAAGTAGTTAACACTGGCCATAATAAACGCAAAAGCTGAGAATAGGAAGGAAAATCAGAAAGAATTGATAAGAGAGATGATGCTTACTGTGGGCAAGAAAGTTTTGTTAAAATCGCGGAAATGATGGAAGAACAGAACATATTTAAGCAACAAATTCTTTTTATGCATTTTTGGGTCTTACCACGTGCGGAAAATACGTTCACCAAAACGTGGTAGCATTATATACTCTATGAAGCTGGAAATCAATTGGAAATAACATCATTTCACATGTCAAGTTGTTGAGGAAATTGTAAGTTTTGAAGAAATGAGTGAGACACAATATCCGGTCTCAGTTCGGTTGCAAGGTGACTTAGGAATAAAATGTAGTAATCCCTTGTGAAAAGGAAAGGAGTCGTGAGGTCGTAAAGGAGACTTTTTGTATGGAACATTTCCAAGGATCATCAGGTGAAGTCATAAAGGCGGTTTATGATGTAATGAGAAGAGAACAATTAAACGTATCATTGGCTGTAATTGCCCATTGATGAAGATGTGTGTACTGGTTGCGGTTTATTTTATACATATTCGACAGATGCGAAGGAACGCTGAGCAAGAGCCCATGGAGATTGAGAATTTCTGTTTCAGTGAGTGATGTTAGGTAGCAATGAGATTACGAGAGTTTGTAGCAGACACGAAGGAACGCTGCACTGTGAGGGCTTAGCAGGTGTGAAAGAGTGCTGTAATATTTGGACAACTGATGAGTAAAACAATACGCTGATTTATGTGAGGATTTGCTAGTTTGATGAAAGCACGGTATGAATATTGTTGTATATTTCCATGTACTGTTGACAGGACAGATAGCTGAAATTTTGGAGAAAATCGCAACAAAAACAAAAGAATAAGAGACGATAAGTGAATGATCTGAAAATAATCCAAGTTGAAGGAAGCAGTAATTTAATTGCGGATCTAGAACAGAGAGAGACAGATCATAAACTATTGCAGATGTTCAATAAGGGTAAGAAGCACTGAAGCAAATAAGGTGTAAGGCAAGTTAATTTTGTACTGTAATTTCCAGGTACGACAACCGTATGATGGTTGTGTTTGTGTTTCATGTTAGTTATCACCACAAATGAGAGAATCCACAGAATAAGGAATGAAACGAATTCTTAACATGGAAGGTAATGGATATGTGAAGTACTCAACTTACCGGAAGAAAATCAGCGAATGAAGACAACAGAAGTTAGGTAACACGGTGAGATAGTAAAATAAGCAGGGTGACCACGGTAGATGTGGGCAAGCGAACTGGCAATATTGTGAGTCGGCTATTAGGTGACAGTAGACCTCTCTACCTAACAATTAGTGCACCCAAATAACAAATAATCACACGAAAATAATTAACACCTAACACAAATCTCACTTGAATTCCCAACAGAAGTATGCATTGTGATGACTGTCATTTTTTTATTTAAATATAAGAATGTTGGGAAAATATTGTATACGAGAATTATGCTTACAACGTATTATGCAAAATTAAATGAACGAAGGTGAATATTTGAAAGAACAGAAACCCAAGTAAGAATTAAGAGCAATAAATATTGATAATATAAGTGAGATAACTCATTTTAATGTAGATTTAGAAAACAATTTAAGATACTTTATTATAGAAAGAAGTGTAATAGGAGTGAAATAAGTTGGTGTTTCAATAGAATTGCAATACTGGTGTATGTATTGTAAAATATTTGAGGTCAGGCCAATCACACATTGGAAGAAGACAGAAGAGAGCTGCAGAAGGGACAAGAGAACTGGAACGAGTAACTGAGGCGTCTTGGCCAGCAGAATTGGGCTGTCGCAGTTAAGAACAAGAAACCAGCACAGCAGGTTGCCAGCCGCGACGCGTGCTATGGCACGGTCGCAGTCCGCCAAACCAGCCAAGCTTTCGCAAGGCCAATACACCCGCCAACTACCTGCTTGCCACTGAATGAGCTCGTCGCACAATTTACACCCCCCGGGGAATACCGGGAACCCATCACCACCTAGTCGCAAGCGATCACAATGCTGGACGTTCCAGGACTTGCCTACTACAATACAGCCGTGCTGCAGCAGCCTGTTCACTTATGCAAAACGATGATGTCATGTAGGCAAATGCACTACGTGTTGCTGAAGTGATAAACGTGTTTTGTCTTTATGCGTCATGAACACTGAAACAGTTTGAACCGTACTCACGATTCCCAGGGTGTGATACTTGAAGCACACATACTTTTAAATATAGTATAGCACCTTGTGGATGGACTGCAACATTTTGCAAGCGAGAGGAGGTCACTGACCGCTTCTCAGGAGAACACTAAACACGATTCACAATGTTGGGCATGTGAAAAGCAATAACCACTCAATTCTGATGGATCTTGTAACATTATCGAAAGTTTGATGTATCTTGTAACACTATCGACGAATGAGGAGACATTATTACCACACTGTTAGTACTCGTGTATCCATAAAACAAACTTAAACAGCTGCGATCATATCGAGGGCTCCAATTTTTTGTCAGATATATGATGGTCACCAGTAGTGATCACTTATACTTACGACTTCGAGTAAATGTGCAGAAGAGACAATAAGAAGAATCTTTACGTTGAGAAAAGTCTTTCATTTCAAAGAGTTCAGGCTAATATTGTTATGTCACAGCAAACTATACCGGTTACCCTGGAAAAATCTTATCCTTCGCCAGACAAACAGTGCAGAAGATGAACATGTGAGTTAACGAGCATTGCGCTCTCATTTCAATTATGGCCAAAAGAGTCAGTCTACAAGAATTGTGAAATGAACCCTGTCGTCGAGGACCGTGTGCCACAAAGGATGCAGATTCACCACGAGATGGGGAAATTCACAGGCGTCTATAGTCTATTGAGACCTAAGCGCTGTAGTGTGCGAGTGAGACAGACGAGAACCTACGTCATAGGGAAACCCAGTAGAATCCGTTTAACTCCGAGGGGACGTAGTAGTGTTGAATATGGCGGACCTAAGGTCGGCCATAAAGGGAAACATATATGAAAACTATTTAATTCTGTAGTAATGCAGGGAATCAAGCCATAGTAATTTTAATCAGCCATCCTCCATAAATTTTTAAGATGATCCCAATAAAACTAGAATATTGATCATATCTATAATCGTTTAGGATTTTCTGTTAAAGTGAAATTAATAATTTCTGTAACAAAGACCTGAATGCTAAAATCAGATCGCTTTGGTCGATCTTAACGATCTACATTTCACATAGAAGCACATCATTAAAATGACAAACGTTGTAAATATCAACTCTGTAACGTTATTTGTTTAAAATGTATAGTCAATTTAAATTATCAGTATTTTCAGTTAAGCATCAGATCATCATTTCCTCCACACAAAACACGTTGAACAATGACAGCATGACACCATATTGAATCATTAGGTAATAGAATATTTGTTGTAAAACTTAGTGAATAATAGTTACTTTTGTTCTTTATTTATTTATCAGAAAGCACATTGGTACAAGGCTACTGGCCGTGACGTTCAAAGTTAAGAAGGCAATTGTATTGGTTTTATGTAAAGGAATTTAACGTTTATTATGCAATGGATATTATTGTTACTTTATTTAGAACGTGAAAATGGACATTATTATTTAATTTGATTATTTAACAATGTTAAAATGTAAAGTAATGTAGAATAAGCTGTAGCCAATCGGGTGGACGGCTTCAGGAAAAAGAACTGCGTTAGTCTGTTGAGCGAAAATGTTCGGCGCGAGAGAAACGTGGTCGGAGACGGGCAAAGGTTCAAAATGGTGCAAATGGCTCTGAGCACTATGGGACTTAATATCTATGGTCATCAGTCCCCTAGAACTTAGAGCTACTTAAACCTAACTAACCTAAGGACATCACACTCATCCATGCCCGAAGCAGGATTCGAACCTGCGACCGTAGCAGTCGCGCGGCTCCGGACTGAGCGCTTAGAACCGCTAGACCACCGCGGCCGGCACGGGCAAAGGGCAGTGCTGGTATAGACACCAAAGAGAAGAGTTCGGATTGAGACACGAAAGCGGACTGTCGGTCTTCAGACAGCTAGGAAGTGAAACGACTTAGAAAATTTCGCGTCGTATGGCATCGCGGGACTTAGTCTCTGAGCGGTGAGCAGGCGCGTCTGGTGTGAACTCTTAACTTTTGGCATAGTTAACGAGGTGGAGTATCGAACTTGTAATTCTCGATGAGATTGTGATGATCGAACTATTTGAAATGAATATGCGCACGAATGTAACAGTAACTCTAAATACGACTACTTTCGCTATTATTTTTCTTTCTGAATAAACATTATTCTAGCCAAATCGCAACCGTGTGGCCTTCATCATTTATGGGTCGTTAATTTAGTTCCAGATATTATTATTAATGTTATTATATTTTATGTTAACTTTGTATTTCGCAAACTTGCCATCAGCCAGACAATTTAAGCAAAGGGTCACAAGTGTCTAATTTATAGCGTGTAATGCAACACGACGAGTTTGAGCCACGACATTTCGACGAAGAGGAACCGCATGTGAGGCCGAACATCTATGGGATGTTAGCTCGCAAGCACGTAATTCCAATGCCACGTTGGGATAAATTCCTTTGATGTACTTACGCTAGAACCACTACTGAGCACAACTGCATCTGCACAAATTCAAAATGAGCAGGAGGGGATAATGTTACGCGACCGTTTTCTCTCAAACTGTTCAGTAACGATGTAAAACCCTAATGAAAATGTCAAATCAAATCAGAATAAACTAATCTCTACCGTTAATGAAATATGAATCGGTTCCAGTGATTTTCAGTGTTTCATTTCGTAGATTACAGTTTTCTGTATTGAGTTGCATGTACCCCTAAATAAAGAGCCTCTACAGAAACAAGATGGCTGTAAGCGAGGGACGCATCACGGCTCTTAAAAGCTGACAGGAAAAAGCCTCCAGCAGAATTCGAGGAAGGCCCACATGCACACGTGCAAGGCAGCACGCCAGGAGGTTGGACTGGACTGCGCTTTGAAAGAAACTGCGCGGGTGGCTGACGCACCAGTCACAATACAGATTGTATCTCTAAGCTGTACAGCGGCGATGTAGACTGTTTTTAGAAAGCTGTGTGGTCTGAGGGACGCCTGCAATTTCGACGAAGCCCTGGAAGACCGGCTATTGTGGACAGAAATGTAACTAGAATTCGTCGAAAAACACAGGGCATTAAAAAAAATGCCGCGTGAGTAGGGCCTCCCGTCGGGTAGGCCATTTGCCTGGTGCAAGTCTTTCGAGTTGATGCCACTTCGGCGACTTTTATGTCGATGGGAATGAAATGTTGATGATAAGGACAACACAAAGCCAGTCCCTGAGCGGATAAAATCTCCGGCCCAGCCGGGAACATAGGGCGTTAAAATAACATCTTAGAGAGGGAAAAGCAAACAGAAAACTTTTCGGTACCTTCGAAAGCCGTGAGACGCCCGCACTGTGCTAGGGACCCACCGGTGATAACGTTTAACGAAATGTAAAACCACCTACCATTCGTTAAACTAAATACTTTAGAAGTGGGCCTGAGAGAGAGATCCAATCCTACTGGCCAGCTTACGAACGTAGATAGAGGGAGGGACAGAGTAGAACACTGTTTTGGAGCACCAAATATGACAAATTTTCCAACTGGTTCACCACCTGAAATGAGAGTAAGGGAGGTAGACCTGTATCGCTTAAGACAAAATCGTACTGATGAGCACTCTCAATACTTATCATTCAGGCAGATAAAATTATGTGACGCTATTAAGACGCAGAGAACGAAGGCTTTCTTGTAGGAAGAGCACTGCAGAAAGTGACTTTGCACAGATAAATAGGTACCTTCGCATGCATTCTTCTGATTTCAGCGTTTTGATGGGCAGATTTCTCTTTTAGACTATCTCTCCACGCTTGTCTAGGACGGGACGTTCTCATTCAGCTGACCTAAACTTAGGTGCAGACGCAATTCGTTGGTAGAGAGGCAATGACACATTTTGCGGACTGCAGCCATCACTTGCAGATTACAGGTAAGCTGAGATCCAGCCGCAACAGCGAGGCAAAGTGTAGGGAGTGTCCAGTCATTTCTAACGGTATTCAGAAACTATAATTTTCATTCTGAAGACGTGTTGCAGTTAGAAATTCAATACGCTCCCATCTCCGGCCATAGACACAAACGCATTCCTTTATTTTGCACTAACCTTCGGCAATTACGATACGAGTTCCTCGAATGTGAATGTTCTATCCAGATTCGTGTTTATTTGATCCACATTCCAATTTCTTGTCCGGGTTTGCCAAGGCATTAGCTTAATTGTCAGTGATTGATAAACCAATTCGTTTGCAATTACGTGAAATAAACTGAATTAATAGGGATCCCTCGTTGCTTCGGAGTAAAGCGAACTCCTTCATCGCTGTTTTGGTGGGTAGCGATGTATTTATGTGAGTTATACAGGGCCACATTAATATATCCAATTGAATATTCTATTTAAAAACCATCGGTCCAACACGGACAACTTACTAACTGACGACTCTGTTAATGCTACTGCATATGAGTATAGAGAATGCCTTCGGTAAAGTCAGCCATAAGTACCTAAGAACTTTGTTACACCATTTGAAATTTCAACAAGCATCAATAGATTTACTGCTACCAAACGGTTTCCAGTGTCCAAATAAACTTACATCTTATAGAAGCAATCCCATTCCAACGTTCTGTCAGACAGAGTTGCTCTTTATAAACGACAATGTTCGTCATTCTTTATAACCGTTAATCCATACGATCAGCAGGACCATACGTTGGAGCATGATGGTTCACCATCAGTTGCTATGCTTACGATGTTACCGTGATAATACTAACGGAACCCCAATATATCAAAATCTCGTTTACGTGGAAGCACAGACGGGAGGGGGGAGGGGGAAGATTCTGTAGCTAATTGAACAATAATGAAACATATGTCTTGTGGCTCAATGAAAGCACACAGTCCTCTGTCACTGTGCTGAATGTGTTGAAATGGAAGTGTTGGGCGTGAAACTAAGGAAGAAACATACATGACCTGATTGACGTCAATTCGAAGGAAACTGTAGAAAAAGAGGTGATCTGACTGCGAGTAGTACAAGGAAACCGAATATCATTCAAAGCGTCGTGCACGACAATGAGCTCCCTCAGTCCAAAAAGCAGTATGTTGCACTAGTCGTTCACGATGATAGAAAATATTTAGCATAAGCAGTTCATGTTGAGTGTATCCGAAATCAGCAACAGATTGTGAGACAAAACGTTCAGCCCCTGCCGTAAAAAAAATCTAATAAATACATTGAAGTCAGCCGGATTTACTAAAATTGCATGGGATATCGTATAGTTTACTGGTAGAAACGAGCAACTATGTCTCGGGTCTTACAAACCGCAAAGTAAGCGTTAGAGGAGAGTCCTAATGGAAGGTATCATATAACAAAGAATAATTGGAAACATTCAGAAGTTGACTGGTTGGTTGATTTGAGGGGAGGGGACAAACAGATAGGTCGTCGGTCCCATCGGATTAAGGAAGGATGGGGAAGGAAGTCGGCCATGCCGTTTGCAAAGGCGCTGCAGTCTGGAACCGCAAGACCGCTACGGTCGCAGGTTCGAATCCTGCCTCGGGCATGGATGTTTGTGATGTCCTTAGGTTAGTTAGGTTGAACTAGTTCTAAGTTCTAGGGGACTAATGACCTCAGCAGTTGAGTCCCATAGTGCTCAGAGCCATTTGAACCATTTGAGCCGTTTGCAAGGAACCATCCTGGCATTTGGCCGAAGTGATTTAGAAAATTCAGGGAAAACCTAAATCAGGATGGCTGGACGCGATTTTGAACCGTCGTCCTCCCAAATGCGAGTCCAGTGTGCTAACCACTGCGCCACCTCGCTCGGTGATTCATTATGAACAGTGACTTATACTGGAAGACGGTATGAGTGAAACCATCAAATCACAGACACGCTCAACTGCATATATGTAGGTAAATGATATCCACGAAATAAAATTGACGTGTTATAAATACTGCCAGCACTGCAGAACGGCTGACACACCCTTAACTGAACTAAAAGTTGCTGCAAAACTTTAAGTCTCTGGAAATGGACCAATTTTAAATCAACGAATATTAACGAATTAAAACGAAGAAAGTAATGTATATGCTGTCAAAATATTTACAGTAGTCAAGGCAAGAACACTCGCATGGTTTATATATTCGTCTTCAATGAGGTAGGAGAATCTTTAGCTGTTTTTCCACTATGTACAGAAATTATAGGAATCTACCAATTTCGAAATAAAGGGGTAAGTTTAGAAAAATTACTAATGAACAGTACATTGATGTAATTATTTTAATAACGACTCATTACTTCAAATATTCACGTGTATAGAAATATTTTAGGTTATTTCTTTGACTGGCTGCATTCTATGTCCTCTAGCTGCTTCTGAGAGCATGCTGGTGTACTCACAGTTGTGTAGGTGCTACTGGCATGGTGGCGTCCTTAAGAAGCGAAGTGGCCCTCGAGCGTGGTGCGACTGGTATCGGAAAAAGTCGTGTGTGATTTCAGCGAGCTGCGCCGGTACTACCCCAAGTGTTTGGATGCCCTTTGGTCCTTAGCAGGAGCGACACAGGCCGGTATTCTCCTTTTATCGGGTATAGACAGGACGTCCCCCCCCCCCTTCCTCCTCCCAACCTCTCTCTCTCTCTCTCTCTCTCTCTCTCTCTCTCACACACACACACACACACACACACTATCCAGTGTTTGCACGGAACGCTGTGGCCATTGCTGGCGGTCAAGGTGTGTTTGAGTTCTGTCCAGTGCAGGTACAATGCGGGAGTGCTCCCCCAGCTTTCTAGCTGGGGCAAGGTGTTTGGCTGCATCTAGCAGCCACGAGTATTGCACCAGTGAGCCCTGAGCTGCCTTGAGAAGTTCATACACAGATCTACAAAAAACAGTTGTTTAGTTTGTTTTAAATATAGTATCTTCCATCGTATTCCCATTCTACTCCCATGCGGTAATTTTTTTACGATATGCATATAGCAAAGTATTAGGATTGGACGTGTTTTTCATTCGTTGTTTACGAATTTGCTACTAGCAGTCTTATACTGTTTTAACATACTATGAAATCATTTTTTATACAGGTGGCGGGAACTGCTTCCAGTGAATATTTAGCGATGTGTTGCGCGTGTACGTAGCCAGATTTTTGCATAGTTATTTATGAGTCTAGTAGGGGCAGTCTTATAGTGATGTCACATACTATTAATGCAGGGATAGTCTGGACTTGGTACTTATCAAGAGGGTGTTTGTTGATGAATAATGCACTGCAGAAATTGTATAACTCAGGTTAAAATACCACATTGTGCTAATTGTTTAACATCTGATATCGGTGCATTTTCTTACACTAATGCACTCAGTAATTGTTAAATATTTAAAGTCGTTGATTTACGTATATCTTAGGATCGAAACGTGGGTATTTAAGAATATTGGCAAAAAAAATTCAATGAACTGTAATTAACAATGGGAGTGGGGTTAAACAATTGAGTGCTTGCATAAAATATCATGATGTCGTTAGTTTTCGGTAATTTACCAGCCCCCAAGTCACACAATGTGAAGTTAAATCACCTTAAATCTAAAATTAAATTAATATTTACCTCCTTTTTGCAAAATATGACATGTTTTCATTAAATTATAGTAATTCAGCCCCATACTGTAATGTCAAAGCATCTCACATCATGAATTATGTTAATTTTACCGCAATTTTCTAGAACATGGCGTGACATCGTAAAATTACAGTTATGTAGCTATGCCCCAGCCAAATACTGTAGTGTGAAAGCAACTTCCTCATAAATTACAGTAATATTTTTCACCATTTCGTAAGTAGGATGTCTCTGCTGTTGACGATCTCTCACTATGACGCACAGAGCACAAATGACGAAACTTGCGTAATAGTAATAGTAATAAAAATGAGTGGAAGGGAGGAGGTAGCCGCCATTTTGAAGCTATCTTTTTAGTCTAAAGAGAACAGGAGGAGAGGAGGCATTCCCACTTTCCTGTTGGCCCAGATCAGTGATGGGGGATGGGAAAGTGACATTGTTTTACATCAATATCTCTTCCAGAACTGGCATACTGGATGATTGACCATTTTACCGCCATTTTTTATCGCCCAGTAGCCAAAGATGCGTGAGTCACCTTAGTCAGTGCTATTGGTCTATCTGTCTTGGACGATACTGACAAGTTATATATTGTCTTACATTATCCGCTAATCGTGCTGGTGTGTCGTCATGTATCTGTCACATTCCCTAACCGTGATCCATGAGTGAACTTTGAGCCCAATCAGATGGAGACTTAATCGAGAAGCTTACATAAGATTTCAACATACAATTCATTACATAACAATAACATTTCATTCAAATATCAGCGATATATCGAAACCATTCATTCGGAATTATCTCGCAAACAACTAGTTTGTGGGTCTATGTTTTGTGGAACGATTTTACTTTTTATTATTGCATACTTTCACCTTTAATAATATTCGCTATTAATTATGACACATCCTGCATAATGAAAAGTGTAACCATTAACCTGAGAAAAAAAATTATTCAACGGTATGAATTTTGTATCATTATGACAATACTAAGTTGCACTGACAGTGACGTGGCAAAATTATCAGACAACTGAGCACTGTAATAAATTAATTAGACATTACTGAGATATTATTTTTATGACAGGATCTTGCGCGTAAATGTCTTTGGCATGCCGATGTTGACTGAATATAGTACACGTTGACAGCTTCAATGGTTATTTAGGTACAGCGGTTAGTTCAAAAATGGCTCTGAGCACTATCGGACTTAACATCTGTGGTCATCAGTCCCCTAGAACTTAGAACTACTTAAACCTAACTAACCGAAGGACATCACACACATCCATGCCCGAGGCAGGATTCGAACCTGCGACCGTAGCAGTCGCGCGGTTCCGGACTGGTCGCCTAGAACCGCTAGACCACCGCGGCCGGCCAGCGGTTAGTAACCTTGTTAATAACTCCTTGTGTGTTAGGTTCCATAATTCACTGATTAGTGAAAAATCTATTAGCACTGGCAGCTGTTCCATTTAAATGAGCACTTACATACTGGGTGAAGCATCTTATTATTCAAGTGGTAATGAGTACAAAATCTTCCCTCGTTTGATTGAGTCTAACGTCGGCCGCTGTTCGTGTTTGTGTATGGATTAACAATTCGTTCTTGATAATATCGGAGGAAAGAGACAATCCATTGAATAAATCATCTTGGCATTCGCTTGTAAGGATTTCACGCTACAAAAAAAAGTGCATTAGAATTTCCGGACGGATACTTGAATGTGATGCCAAATGTGTCTTGTAGCTGCTGCACTTCGGTTGCTACACACCAGAGCAGTAATGCCGACATTACGTTAGACGAGACGCTATTCGACTCCATGTATAAATAATACAGAAAACCATGCCAACTGCTTACACTGTTTTACTTACAACCATGACTTTGTTCGTGGTTACACATAAGCCCTAGTGTTCGGCAGCCGCTGTGTTTCACCCACGGGAAATTGCGGACTATCATTGCCTCAACATACGCTGACTATTTTAAGTAGGTTCAGTATGGCCTACAAGGATACAAAACACAGTATTCACAGACAGATAGTCCATTCTGTTACTTACCAAATTTATATAAAAGATTTTTTCACTCAGCTAGTATTTACTATGTGTTGCTCTCTTCATACACGCCGCTAGCCGAGGTCGCCAACGCTGATTTTGTGGTGGTGCTAATCTTCGAAGTAAGCGGTTGGATCCCCGTGGGGGAAATTTTCAACGCTTATATCTGAGCAGTTACAGGAGGAGAGTTTATGGAATCAGCTTCATCATTATGAGGTTTCACTTGAATGTCCTGGGCGCTTCAGTCTGGGACCGCGCGTCCGCTACGGTCGCAGGTTCGAATCCTGCCTCGGGCATGGATGAGTGTGATGTCCTTAGGTTACTTAGGTTAAAGTAGTTCCAAGTTCTAGGGGACTGATGACCTCAGATGTTAAGTCTAAACTTAGGTGCAGACGCAATTCGTTGGTAGAGAGGCAATGACACATTTTGCGCACGTCAGCCATCACTTGCAAACTACGGGTAAGCTGAAATCCAGCCGCAACAGCGAGGCAAAGTGTAGGGAGTGTCCAGTCATTTCTAACGGTATTCAGAAATTAAAAATTTCATTCTGACGACTTGTTGCTGTTAGAAATTCAATATGCTCTCATCTCCGGCCATAGACGTAAACGCATTCCTTTATTTTGCACTAACCTTCGGCAATTACGATACGAGTTCCTCGAATGTGAATGTTCTATCCAGATTCGTGTTCATTTGAATCACATACCAAATTTTTGTCCAGGTTTGCCAAGGCATTAGCTTAACTGTCAATGATTGATAAACCAATTGGTTTGTAATTACGCGAAATAAACTGAATTAATAGGGATCCTTCGTTGCTTCGGAGTAAAGCGAACTCCTTCATCGTTGTTTAGGTGGGTAGCGATGTATTTATGTGAGTTATACAGGGCCATATTAATACATCCAATTGAATATTCTATTTAAAAGCACCGGTCGAACACCGACAACTTACTAACTGACGACTCTGTTCATGCTACTGCATATCAGTATAAAGAATGCCTTCGGTAAAGTCAGCCATAAGTACCTAAGAACTTTGTTACACCATTTGAGATTTCAACAAGCACCAATAGATTTACTGCTACCAAATGGTTTCCAGAGTGCAAATAAACTTACATCTTATAGAAGCAATCCCATTCCAACGTTCTGTCAGACAGAGTTGCTCTTTATAAATGACAATGTTCGTCATTCTTTATAACCGTTAATCCATACGATCAGCAGGACCATACGTTGGGGCGTGATGGTTCACCATCAGTGGCTACGCTTAGGATGTTAGGATGTTACCGTGATGATACTAACCGAACCTCAATATCGTTTACGAGGAATCACAGACCATGCCAACTGCTTACACTGTTTTACTTACAATCATGACATTGTTCGTGGTTACACATAAGCCCTAGTATTCGGCAGCCGCTGTGTTTCACTCACGGGAAATTGCTGACTATCTTTGCCTCAACATACGCTGACTATTTTAAGTAGGTTCAGTATGGCCTACAAGGATACAAAACACAGTATTCACAAACACACAGTCCATCTGTTACTTACCAAATTTATATAACAGATTTTTTCACGCAGCTAGTATTTACTATGTGTTGCTCTCTTCATACTCGCCGCTAGCCGAGGTCGCCAACGCTGATTTTGTGGTGGTGCTAATCTTCGAAGAAAGCGGTTCGAACCCCGTGGGGGAAATATTCAACGCTTATATCTGAGCAGTTACAGGAGGAGAGTTTATGGCATCAGCTTCATCATTATGAGGTTTCACTTGAATGTCCTAGGTGCTTCAGTCTGGGACCGCGCGTTCGCTACGGTCGCAGGTTCGAATCCTGCCTCGGGCATGGATGTGTATGATGTCCTTAGGCTAGTTAGGTTTAAGTAGTTCTAAGTTTTAGGGGACTGATGACCTCAGATGACAAGTCCCATCGTGCTCAGAGTCATTTTATTTTTTGAATGTCCTGGATTAATTTCCGAGCTTCTCTGCAGTTGAATGTCAACTGCAGGCACGGCCGGCTTTTTGGTGCTTCTCGTGATGAACAGGCACCGGGTTTCCACTGCTCGCTTCCCTTCATCGATAACAACACCAACACAACACACATCGCAGCCATCCATACAACACGACTACAAATTTGACACTTTAAAACAGGTCGTATGAAGTGAAATAGCAAGTCAGCTCTAATACGTTGTCCAGGAGAGCAGTGTGGGATTCTAGCAACTGCTGAGAGTTACACTTTCTAAGCATGGGATTGACTCTGGCTTCTAACATCTCCCAATGGAAGAGAATTTTACAATACGATGCACCATGAGCAAGCAGATGAATATCTTTTATTTTCAGGTACATATATTAAGTAAACGCAATTAGAAAGACTTGGTCATAGGGATACCCTAATAATTATGCCATACGATCATGTCAACTGGTATACTGCTCAAGTGACCAAAGCACTGAGCTTAATATTTCCGCCAGAAGAAAGCGAGATTCGTAGCTCGAATTTGGAATGGAACGGTAGTGTGTTCGTTTCAGTTCGCAGGAAGTGTATAAGCATAATCAAAAGTCAACGAATAAGTTAAGTACAGCAAGCTATTTTGCAGTTATCGCTGCAGCAAAAAATACGAAATTTGTCAGAAGCTTGAGACACGATACGTCCTTTCGGGAAAGATACGGTGACTGTGACGGTGTACACCTTTGTAAGTGTATACTGTAAGTCCAGTGAGCGTGAATTACTGAGAGTGATTATTCTGTGGCGTCAGATAATATCAGTGTGTAGGGCGAGTGCTTTTAACTTAAACTTATTCATGTAACAGTGACAAGTAGTAACATCTTGCACTCTTACACGACGTGTTTCTCTTAATGTTAATTAATTACTGTTTTATCTTCGCCAGACGATAAGAAATTACTTACCCAGAAGAAATCAGATGTGATTCGGAAATGTCTCTTCATGGCAGGAAAATCGTAAATGACATACTTTTCACAAGTAAAATTCGAATCTCATAGTATGCATTAGGGAGTGAATTACTCCTTTCGTTCTCATTTTGTTTGTCCCTACTACTGTAGCATTCATTTCTTTAGGGGAAGGCGTCTTACCATGTTTCTCAAACACCGAAGGTGGAGTTCGTTCACATTCTTCATGGAATGTAGTAAATGGTTGTTGACTGGTTCTCGGCCGAGCCCTCCTGACGTATAACGGAAGCGCTGGTCCCAGCAAAACAGGTTCGCTGGTATTCATGTTGCAGCTCGACGGAGACAGTCGGAGATGTTACTCTGATTTTTGATGCATTTTATCATTTAATTCTGTAATACCAATTATCTGCCGATTTTCATTCACCATAACATACGGATGTGAAGTGTGTACTCTGGGAAAGGCAGAGAAAAAGAGACTGGAAGCAGTGGAAATGTGGATATGTAGAACAATGACGAAATCAAGCTGGGTAGATGGAAAAAGTAATGAACAGGTCTCAAGACAAGTAAATGAGAACAGAACGCTGCTAAATTATATAGGAAGAAGGAAATAAAAAATGATAGGGCGCATAATGAGACACAACCAGATCCTAAAGAATGTATTTGAAGGAAAGCACTTCAGTCTGGAACCGCGCGACCACTACGGTCGCAGGTTCGAATCCTGCCTCGGGCATGGATGTGTGTGGTGTCCTTAGGTTAGTTAGGATTAAGTAGTTCTAAGTTCTAGGGGACTGATGACCTCAGATGTTAAGTCCCATAGTGCTCAGAGCCATTTGAACCATTTGAAGGAAAAGTTTAAGGGAAAAAAACCAAGAGGCAGGCCAAGAGCAACGTATTTTAATAACATCAAAGAAGATATGGGGATAAAATCGTATGAAGAATTGAAGAGGATGAAATGGAGGGAGGAACGTGGCTAAATCGACAAGGCATAGCCTTTAGTTTATGATAATATATCGACTCCATGTACATATTTGATTTGGGATCAATGATGCGGAACGGTGTGAGTTTGGCTTACAGCATAAATTGACGTCCTATTTCAGGTAAACTTGGATTCCACACAACAAAATACTGATAACATCTTCACTTTGTTTATAATTTTACTGATCTTTGGTGTCCCAAATTGTACTAACATTCACAGGAGGACAAGAGGACACAGTGACATAATAGGTTGTTGTTCTCAGAAGAAATGCTTCAAGGAGAAGAGGAGTTGTTTTTGTTGTTATTATGGCTGTTGAGCTCTCTTACGAGTCCTTCCTTGTGGTTATCTTGGAAGAAAATCGGGAATGCTGAGTCCTCTCATCCAAAACCGATTGTTCCGTCAAAGTTACCTGTTTTCTTGTAGTTATGGTATTACTATGAAATGCTCGGCAGGAATGTTTGAAGTGTATTGTACGTAACAGAGCTCAGCTATGTCAGTTTCGTGCAATTTCCAGACTGATAAGTATCCTAATACTTCGCTAAATGTGACAGCTGTAAACGACACGTTTGGCTTCAGTGAAATTTCTCCAACGTAGTTTCCGAACTAGGGTTGCATTTCATTTCCCTGCCCGCTACATCTCAGTTCTTTACAGTAAATCTTTATAACAGAAAACTGGGTGTCTTACGTAAACCAGTTCTGTCTAAGACTGTATAGCCGCAGATATATGACCTGGTCTCATACGTAGCTGAGAATCAGTAGCAGAGAGAGGCGGGAAATATTGCAGACCTCTGAATACGTGGAGCACATTCGTATACAAACACTTAGCAACAGTTCGCCAGACCTAGTACAATGCGAAACACGTACTTCTGAGCACAATGCGGTGAGATGCTTCGTATAGAACCTATTTTTCAAAGGATTAAATCGATTTCTGTACAGTGTTTGATCGATTTGAACGTTTATCAATTTTCGGCAACTACAGTCTTACTCTTTCTCAACGTAATATGTCGACACCATGATGATTATTTCTGGATAGTTTTTGACTTATTTCTTCTGTAGCAGTTTTCTTACGCACTGAGTAAGGAGACAGTGGAGGAAACTGCACGTGGATGTGGCTTCAGCAGCGTCTCCTGTCCATCGACGAGGCGGTGATGCATGAGTCGTGGGCGTCGTAAAACCGAGATAAGTGGAGCCCCCACAACGCGCCCACTTGGCCACACACGGCGCTTCCTTATGACCGTTTTACGATACGTGACCATTCTCGCGGTCCCTCGTTTATACGTTAGAGCCCAGATGCAGAGACGTTTACTCTGTTGGCAGTCAGAAACTTATATTTTACTCTGCTACGGCCGAATGAGTTACTGTCGCTACATCATAATTCGGATGATCACCACAGTAAACCTGTGCGCCACAAGCTCCCCGTAATAACAGCAGTCACAAAACCCAGCAAAAGAGACTGACCCTGCGAAGTTACATCATTTTGGTAAGTCTTCAAATGACGTACACTGAACTGTTACTACTAGCCCGCAAGTTAGTGCTATGCTGCAAGGAGCGATCAATAAGTTTCCGGCCGAGCGGTTCTAGGCGCTACAGTCTGGAACCGCGCGACCGCAACGGTCGCAGGTTCGAATCCTGCCTCGGGCATGGATGTGTGTGATGTCCGTAGGTTAGTTAGGTTTAAGTAGTTCTAAGTTCTAGGGGACTGGTAACCTCAGAAGTTAAGTCCCATAGTGCTCAGAGCCATTTGAACCATTCAATAAGTCTCCGTCTGAGAGCATTACCGCTGCGTATATGCAATCTAGAGCTACTTCGATGCCAGTATCTAAGCAGTACTAGAGACACTGTTCTACACATATGTGCACAGTTTCATCAGGTGTTCACTGTGGCCTTTGAAACTTTTTGATCGCCTCTTCTGCATAGAAATGGTTCAAATGGCTCTGAGCACTATGGGAACTGCTGAGGTCATCAGTCTCCTAGAACTTAGAACTGCTTGAACCTAACTAACCGAAGGACATCACACACATCCACGCCCGAGGCAGGATTCGAACCTGCGACCGTAGAGGCCGCACGGTTCCAGACTGTAGCGCCTAGAACCGCTCGGCCACTCCGGCTGGCCTATATTGAGTGGCGACAGGCAACCTTTTCTGATGAGTGACATATTATGCTCCCTTGGACAGATGGCGGTATGGATGTACGGCGTGAAACGTCTGAACGCGAACTAGGAGGGAGCGTTATGATCTGGGGACAATTTTTATAGCATTCCCTGGGTGATCTCGCTTTTCTTGAAGGCACAGTGGATCAACACAAGTATGCATCCATCCTTGGGGACCATGCCCACCCCCACGTGCAGTTCGTTTTTTCTCGACACGATGGCATCTACCAGCAGGACAATGCAGCTTGTCACACAGCTCACAGTGTACGTGGGTGGCTCGAAGAGCACCAGGATGAGTTTACCCATCTCCCCTGGCCAGAATACTCCCCTCATTTAAAACCAATCAAGGATCTGTGGGACCACTTCGTTGGGGCTGTTCACGCTACGGATCCCAACCGATAAACATAGCACAGCTGGCCACCTCACTGGAGTCGGCCTGGCTGCACATCCATGTCCGTACCTTCCAGAACGTCCTGCAAGTCTACCAGAGGTCCGCGCTGCAAAAAGTGTTTCTTCAGGCTTTTGTCAGATGGTCACTTTAATGTGAGTGGATATTGTAAATTCACGTAGAGGTTCTTCATTTGTGTGGCCATAGTGTCCGTAGTTGCTTTATAATTTTTGAGGGTATATTTCTTCTGTCGTTTCAGCTACAAAAATGCGTTTCGCTTTATTGAGGTAAACTATCATCAGTAGTCTGTAATTAAATTATTTACATTTTGATTTGCTTTTACATCGAAAAATAGTTTGTTAAGAATAGGTTTGATTTGTACTTACGTTGATTTTTCGGCAGATTTCTCGCTTACATCGGGAATTGTCGCCTGCTAGCACATCGTTGTTTTTCTGTGTTACATACTGACAATTTTGGTCTAATTTTTAGATGTTCTGAAGCACTATGCATTTCTTATGTTTTTCACAACGCAGTTTTGTGCGCACCACTGTATTCTGTTTTTGTACTTCAAGTATGTGTTGTTGTTTCTGTTTCGTAGTGTTCAAAAAATGGTTCAAATGGCTCTGAGCACTATGGGACTTAACTTCTCAGGTCATCAGTCCCCTAGAACTTAGAACTATTTAAACCTAACTAACCTAAGGACATCACACACATTCATGCCCGAGGCAGGATTCGAACCTGCGACCGTAGCGGTCGCGCGGTTCCAGACTGTAGCGCCTAGAAACGCTCGGCCACTCTGGCCGGCTTCGTAGTGTTGCTAACATAACCTTTCCACTACTTTGTAAAATTAGCTTCTAATACAGAACCTCTATCCTATATAACTAAGGGGATGTAGTGTCGGATTAAGAAATCGAGGGACTGTACACAACGAAACTGTATATAGAGAAAGGGAAATAATCGCTGCAGCTATGCCACAGTGATCGACATTGGATGCGCTCTTGTTATTGTTATACGTGTACACAACCTGACAAAAAAAGAGAATTACTTAGAAGGGAAGGAGGAAACGAAATGAAACTTCGTGGTTAGAGTGAATATGTGATGTTATTTCAGGGATTACAAAGCGAAGATAAATTTACAAAGAACTTTGCAGTACGAGACGGCTTATCAGTATGATGTGGCACCCTGTCTGGCCGGGATTCGATTGAGAATGGTGTCAGGAAGCGGTCGTATTCTTAGCCAAGCTGACCCACAGCTGTTGTAATTGGTCCTTGATATTGTGGCACTGCTACGCAGTTGCTGTCCGAGGTAGTCCCACACAGATTCCATCAGGGGCAGATCTCGGGACCTTACTGGTCACGAGAACACCTCAATGTGATGCAGACAGTTCATGAAGACTCGTACCATGTGCGGACCAGCGTTGTCCAGGTGAGAAATGCCACCACGAGAGTATCATATGATAAGTAACACATGAGGACGCATGATGTCCCTGACCTATCATATTGGCGGAATTGTTCCCTCAATCACTATGAGACTTGACCTGAATACATACCCTATGGCTCTGCAATGACGCCTGGAGTAACACTAGTGGGCCTCTCCAAAACAATGGAAGATTGGGTCCTCGCCACAGGTGCCCTCCATACTCGCTAACGATGATCATTGAGGGTAGTGCAGAACTGCGATTCATGGCTGAACTCAATACGACGCCGTTCACCAGCAGTCCATACTTCCGGTTCACGACATCGCTCCAAATGACGCTGCTGTGTTGTATTAATGGCACCTTATGCATGACACGTAATTCCCTAGACTGGCTGCTTCTAGTCTCCGCGCAATGGTGAGGTAAGACACAGGATTTTGCAGTCCATTACTTGTTCTCGAACGACAGGCGCAGATGTTTTGGAACTTGAGTGTGCTAGGCGCACAATTTGGTGATCCTTCCTTGTGGTGATCATACGTGGCCGAAATAGAAAAAAATGGTTCAAATGGCTCTAAGCACTATGGGACTTAATATCGGAGGTCATCAGTCCCATAGACTTAGAACTACTTAAACCTAACCAACCTAAGGACGTCACACACATCCATGCCTGAGGCAGGATTCGAACCCGTGTCCGTAGCAGCAACGCGGTTCCGCCTAGAATCGCTCGACCACAGTGGCCGGCTCGAAATAGAAAATTGATGACGAATATATCTGCTCTCACGAGCCCACGCAGTCTACTGTCACATCCGAATAGCTCACAAATCTGGATACTGCACGACTCAACCAGACGGCCAACTTTGTTTGATTCTGATGACACTGTCTCACACAAGTACCCGGAATCTGCGACTCTTTCACAATGATCACTCAACATCTGACACCATTGGCGCCCCTTGTATACCTTATCAGGCCTGATAACAAAACTTAATACGAAAAAAAAACCAATGCACATTGGTGGCAATTTTAAATTTTGCAGAGAAATGCAAGTCTAATAGCTTACAAATCCAACGATGGTGTCTACACGTACGCAGTGACATTGATATCCGACTATGTCTCCTGGGTGCTTCACTTTTTCTTGGAGACAGTGTATGTAAAGGATCATTCATCGTATATCCTAGAATCATAAATAGTGTCTTTGCTGATGATTCAAATATTATAATGAAGCCTAATTAAGAAAATTCAACAGATGAAAATGTAAATCACTTTTTCTTGAAAATTAATAAATGTTTCCCAACAAAAGAACAGTACTTGAACTTGGATAAAATACAATACACCTGAGTCAGTACTGCACGAGACTTGAGCACAACATTAGAAATAATGCATGAGGATAAGTCAATAAATGCCACAGAATATTTTGCAATCTATAATGAAAATCATATGTTACAGACTTTAAAGACGTTGAAGGTGTGCAGCATTTACATTACGCTAATGTCAGATTTTGGATACGAAAAAGTTAAGACCTCGACTTGCTTTTCCAGTTTTCAATCACTAACGTCTTATAGCATCACATTCTGCGTATCTCTTTACAGAGGAAAAAAATGTGTCTTGCACAGAGGCGTGTAATATATAACGTTCACTCTAGGGAGTCTTGTAAACTGCTGTAAGTGGTTGAGCATAGTGACAAAGCCCTCACAGTACATATAGCAGATAATGTAGTTTGCTTCAGTCTTCCACAGTTCGAAATTCACAAATGTAATACTAGAGGGAAATTTTACTTACAATATCCATTAATGAGCCTTATTATGACACGGATATGAGTGAGGTGTAAAAATCTTTGCACGCATACGCATTGATGTGAAGAGTTTAATAAATTAAACACCTATACAAACTTCAAACAAAAATTAAAATAATCTTTGCTTCAGCATTTCTGTTCCATAGAAGCATTTCTGAACATGCCATAACAGTTTGCATGTGTTTAAGGAAGATATATAACGTAGTCAAGAGACAATGATGTAAACAACCAGCATCATCCACATTCTTCTCTGACAAAGTATATTAGCTGTAAAGTTGACTTGTTCCACATCGACGAGAAGTCGCCATTATGGTATATGCAATATGTAAATAACAAACTGATATATATGTATTACAGATACTACATGTGGTTTTCTAATACTTTTATTTCAAACAAGTGGTGCCAAGGTAGATTGAAGAAAGTTTCACTTACCTGCAAAATTAAAAATCCTTGGAATTGCTAGTGAACTGACGAAACCTAATCCATTGTTTAAGTAATAAAAATAAAAGACAAGCACTGCACGCGAATTTCTGTTGCTTACAAGCAACTGCTAGTAACTAATTAGCAACTGGCCGAAACCTAGTGCCATTATTTAAGTAATAAAAGTAAAAGTCAAGCATTGCAGTCAAACTTTTCTCGTATAGATAAGGCTGTAAATTGTATTGACATCGACGAAAAATTGTGAAATTGACATCCTTTATTGTGAGAAATTTACCATCAAAAATATTATCAATGGAATCTGATGTGCTTTTAAGTAATTATTTTTCAATCATACAGTTAAACAATTTTACACTGATTATAATTGTCATAGAACATGTGATCCCAGTGACATATACTTTCCGAAACTCTTCTGATCATCTGAGGTGAAAGCTTCTCTTCTTGGTCACGCAGAAAATGTACCAGCATCTAGAACGCTTCAGCACCGTATCTGGCAGGCTAGTCTCCTGCAGCCCTTAAACATGTGGCAGGGACCTGTGCTATGCTACGGCAGAGTGCAGCTGGAACTGGAAGTGCTGCTGGCCGGCTGGAGTCCAGTCGTGGGGAGTGCAGCTACCACCCCGGCACCGCCAGGCTGGCGCCTAGAGCGTCGACTTACCTGCGCAACATCGTACACACGGGGGTCAGCCAAATTCAAACTTCCACGGCCCCACTGCCCTGTTTCAAGCCCGTACAGTAACGTAACAATTTGTCAGCGGAAGCGTCCTAGCACTGGACTGTCCAGTATTTTCCACTGGGAAGGTGCGAGTAGCCACGGCCTTTTGACACGCCAACAACGTAGTTGACTTCCATGTTTATTCCGCCCGTTCATAACTGTGAGACTCAATCGGAAGCAACTTTGTCGGCATACCGATTAATGCCAGGCATTCTTGTGGCCATTCACACGTCCTTGAAATAGCCAGGTGTTCGGTAGTGGAAATTTTGCAGTACAACGTTAAGGTGGTATAACCTTCGTGTTTGGGTATCACCGTTAGGACGTGAATAATATCCAGCTCAATAATGTGAAGTTCAATAATGTTATATTTTTCCTACTTTTTCCTCATCTTGGCAGTGTCCTGTTGCGATGGGTAATCGCTCATCCTCGATTTGTTGCTATCAATACTGTCACGCAATTTGCTATTTCTTCTACGTTTCCCCGCCGTGGCTCAGCCCTGTTACGATAGGCAATCTTCCATCCATGACTTTCAACTTTATTTTCTTACAATTCTGATGTCAGACATCGTTCTTGTTCCCCTGTATGTGAGTTACACAAAGGGAAGGTAAGCGTCAACAATCAACAAATCTTGTTAAATTTATCTGTCTACATTCACAGAATAATTGCTTTGCATTATGTTTATGAAGAGAAGACAGGGAACCAGCTCTATATTGGCCGAGTTGAGTGTTGAAAACCCTCCAGGAAACAACACTTAGATCGGCCTCTCTCGGAAGCTAGTACTCTGAGCGACAAGCTATACAGGCAGGTGTGCCTCATGAAGTAGTGACCGCAGTAATCGTTATCGTCCTTTAATGTTTGCCAAGTTATTGGCAGAGAGCATCAGTGATCAGTGTGTCTTCAACAATGAAGTTTATTTCAAGCAAATAATTACGTAAATTCTTCAAAGGCTCATTGATTTCGAGTGATTAGTCATTTTCAGTTGCCCATAAATCTTTCCTGGAGGATGTTTGCCTCACAAATTCAAGGAGAAAACGTTTAGTAGAGGCAGCTCCTAGTATTACAGTCCTCTTGCGCGAGTCTCGTGGAAATATATGTGACTTTTAAGTAATGGAACCCAGTACATTGTTTTGAACAGCGAGTGTCCTTAGGATGTAAATGTACCGTCAGTGGTTATGTTAAGATCGCTCGTGTTCCCTCCGTACATAAACAATCTGACCGTTTGGGTGAGCAGCAGTCTGCGACTGTTTGCTGACAACTCTGCAGTTTACGGAAAAGTATCGTCCAACAATGACTCTAAAAAAATACAGAATGACTTGAATGTTTTTGCTATTTCGTGTGATGAATGGCAGCTCGCTCTAAATATGGAAAAATGTAAGTTAATGAACATGAAATGGAAAAACAATCCTGTAGTGCTCGAAAACATATTAGTGATGTTGTATTTGATACAGCTACGTCAATGAAATATCTACGCGAAACGTTGCAAAACGACGTAATATGGAACGAATGCATAAAGCAGGTTTAAGGGAAGGCGAATGGTGGACTTCACTTTACTGTGAGAATGATAGGAAGCTGTAGCTCGTCTTTAAGAGAGGCTAAGAACACAACACTTGTGCGACCCATTCTTTATTACTGCTCGAGTGTATGGGATCTCTACTAAGTCGGATTAAAAGAATACATCAAAGCAATTCAGAGGCGGTTCGATAAACGCGCCACTGTTGTAGAAATGCTTCGTGATTCCAAATGAGAATCCTTGGAGGGAAGAAGACGTTGTTTTGGTGAAATATTTCATAGAATTTTTTAGAAAATAGGTGTCTGGGACAGACAGCAGAACGATCCTACTACCACGAACATACACGTCGTGTACCAACTACGAAAACAGGCTAAAAGAAATAACGGCTCGTACGGAATCATGCAGATAATCGTTTTTCCCCCTTTCTGTCTGCGAGTGGAACAGGACGGGAAATGACTAGCAGTGGTGAAACATAACCTCCGCCAAGGAGCGTATGGTCGCTTGCCGAATTTGTATTTAAATGTAGAAAATTTGACTTCTCGCATTTTCTGTCGCAGTGGTCGCCGAAGAAGCATTTATGAAGAATTTACGCGAGCATTTGAATGAAATATACCTTACTGTTAGCGTTTCAGCTCCTAAATTTCTTCTCGTTACCATTTCTTCCAGGACTGGAAATTTAGCAAAGTAAGCTTTAGATCTTACGTTACAACAGAGTGACATTTTGATTCTAGAAAAAGTATTTAAGCGTCGCTAAGCCATTTGTTCGTGATACGCTTTTTCCAATGATTGGCAGTCTAGCAAGAAATGTGGGAGAATTTCTGTGAAGATTGGAAAGTAGGAGAGAGATAAAAGCAGAAATGATAATCCGACGGGGTAGGATACATGTTTCATTCTAGGATAATGCAGGAGACAATTACCTGCGAATGGCAAGGTCCCCGATTTGATTCCCGATCTGGTAAACTGTTTTCATCTGACCTAAAACTCCTAAACGGTCACACAAAGTTGCAGTCTTAAATATCCATTCGGGGCTCTACGTTCTAAACTGGAAGTTTATATCTACGGGCAACTCGCTTAGTTACGATGGATACTATGTACTCGCTCCTCTAACTCAAAGTCACCAACAACGGATATCTGAGTCTGGCGCGTCTACCAATGTCCTGCAGTTAAACTCCTTTCTGTCTGTGCTTATGGACATCACAGAACTGTGTGAGATTGTAAACAAATAACTAGAAATTTAGCGAGATAATAGAGTGACATACGAGAATGCTTATTATAACGTCAGAACGGAGCAATATAATGCTGCACATTATTCATAAAACAATAACGGATGTAGTAGTGTTGTTAAAAGTGCGACCTTTCGTAGTCAACACAAGAAGAAACAGAGTTTTGCAGACTAGAATAACAATTACGAAGACAATTGTAACAGAGATAATTGTGAGAATAGTAAACAAGTAGTTTGAGGACTTAGTTTTGTTGAATGAACTTCAAAATATGTAATTATTGAAAAAATGATAAATTAAACATAAAGCGCACCAGTTCGCTGATAATGGATGCTTAAAAACCATAAACGGATTAAATTGGACACATGAAGAATACAGCGTGTAATAAACGGCCAGTAGTAGATGAGAAAACTGGAAAACTTCGGAAAGAGATACGGTTAACAGGATTTAGAAACCTGTTTAGTATATAGTGAAGCATGTAGTGCTATTAAATTCCAGTAATATGTACAAGGAAGTTCAGGCAGATGCTTTTAAGAAATGTCGACTCAGATTACTGTGATTAAATTGACGTTTAGGAGGAGTGAAGAAATACTGACGTGGTACTGAGTACTTTGAGCTCGTACGTTACCATTAAACTTCAATTTCTCTATTCAAAAAATAATTTTATTTTGGAGCTCTTACGTAATCTTATAACTGTAATTCAGTATTTCGCTGGACTATACGATCAGTAATTCAGCTTTAATTCAGCGATAATGATGAACTAATAAAAGTTATAGTATAAGAACGTCAACCTTCTGGTTAGTTGTGGAGGATTAATGAAGAAAAACTATCACACGTTGATTGTGTTAAGAAACTGATTTATTGCGCTTGTAGCTTACATACTTTTCACAGCTCTTCATAAGTGGTTAGACACAATAAGCATCACAGGACCGATAAATATTCCTTAAGACTATGTGCACATATAATTAAAGATGAAAAAATGTTGGAGACTTTATTACAGTTGCATCTGAAAGTCAATATACTGAGTTTACTCCCCAGCCTGTTTAGTACAGATTAACGGTATTAGACGGTTGCTATATTTTCTAGTTGCGTTCTTTGGTAACATAAACGTTACGACACAAAAACAAGAAAGTCAAGTGCACCAGATTGTAAGTGCTAAAATTATCCCACGATCGTTGTGATAAATTGTGTGTTAAGATTAGTAAACGTGAATGTGGTTGAATGCACTGAAAATGAAGAAATTTCCGCTTTAGAATTTTTTTAAAAAGATTACTGTATGTGACTGTTAATTTTGCTTCTGTATTCAGTGATGGACTTTACAGTCGTTAGCTGATGACGTATATTCATTGCAGCTATAAATCTGAAGAAAGATCAGGAAGGTTCACGTAAATTTTACGAACTCTGGTAAATTAATAGCAATTAGGCAGAGAAACTGATGAAAATTAAAGCATAAGCACAAGAAAGATCCACAGTAATCGACTGCGGATTTAACCTGTTAACCTGCTTTGCCTTAAGTATAGTTTCCATACTGAAGACAAAATCATAGGAAGAAGAAGATGTTCAAATAAGAGTAGTAGAAGTGGGTTAGCGCAAGAGAATTTCAGAGTAGGATTGCTGAAAAAGCTGCTGCCTGACATTGAGGGTTATGTAACGAAGTATTCGTTTCAAATGCAAAGTAACTATGAGTCTGTTATGTGGAACATAAGAAAGATCAAGATGCTATTCAACATGAAATATTGGTAGAATATAATACGAAAGCAAAAAAGCGATGGTGAGCTCCTGGGCAAAGAAAGCTTGTTGCACAAATTTAATTTTACTTTCGTGACATATCAACGAAGTTCAAGGACTGATGTGCCGATTTAATGTGTTTGACACATAGCATTATATGAAACTGGGTGTTAGTAGGCGTCATGTTGCTATATGGCTGGCTATGTCACAGTTAATAATTGTTTTGGCCGTCACTACGTTAACAGTTTCAAATCAGTTTGACTACATAGCTTATTATCGTTAACTGTGGACTTTTACAAATGATACGCGGTTTTTAGCGAGCAAAACTTGTCCAGTCAGTATTTCTCATACGTTTTAGAGTCCACTTAATCATCTAAAACTAAATCATCTTACTTACAACGCAACAAATTCATTTTTGTTTCGAAGTTAGCTCTTTATAATTAATTAGGTATGTGGAGAACCTTCTTGGAAAGCGAGCTTGACGACTGGGCACCAGGGGATGTCCAGATGATGGTACTTGGTACCGAAACCGGTAGCCAGTGGGCAAAATAAATGTTCGACAGTACATTACTGATTGTGTAGGCTGCTGTTACAGCCTATAGTGTACATATTTATACTTGTTCTGTTTGGATGGCAAAATCAAAACTGTTCTAGGAATAATTTTCAGACTAGAATTGTTTCAGTAGCATGGGTTGAGCAAAAACAAATAATTTGTGGTTATTTGTTTCTGTCTTCAGCTTGCCACACCAGTCCATTTTCTTCTTTACGAGAATGAAATACTTAATCAGGTTTAGAAGTTTAAAGGGGACATGAGACCATTTGTATCTGGTTCCACTTAGTTTTGTATAACACCCAACGCCGATTAAGTGACCAGCATGATCACTTACATGTAACTGTCAGAAATAAGATGGACAGTACTGTCGTAAATGAAAAACGGTGGAATGTATTGTACACTCCTGGAAATGGAAAAAAGAACACATTGACACCGGTGTGTCAGACCCACCATACTTGTTCCGGACACTGCGAGAGGGCTGTACAAGCAATGATCACACGCACGGCACAGCGGACACACCAGGAACCACGGTGTTGGCCGTCGAATGGCGCTAGCTGCGCAGCATTTGTGCACCGCCGCCGTCAGTGTCAGCCAGTTTGCCGTGGCATACGGAGCCCCATCGCAGTCTTTAACACTGGTAGCATGCCGCGACAGCGTGGACGTGAACCGTATGTGCAGTTGACGGACTTTGAGCTAGGGCGTATAGTGGGCATGCGGGAGGCCGGGTGGACGTACCGCCGAATTGCTCAACACGTGAGGCGTGAGGTCTCCACAGTACATCGATGTTGTCGCCAGTGGTCGGCGGAAGGTGCACGTGCCCGTCGACCTGGGACCGGACCGCAGCGACGCACGGATGCACGCCAAGACCGTAGGATCCTACGCAGTGCCGTAGGGGACCGCACCGCCACTTCCCAGCAAATTAGGGACACTGTTGCTCCTGGGGTATCGGCGAGGACCATTCGCAACCATCTCCATGAAGCTGGGCTACGGTCCCGAACACCGTTAGGCCGTCTTCCGCTCACGCCCCAACATTGTGCAGCCCGCCTCCAGTGGTGTCGCGACAGGCGTGAATGGAGGGACGAATGGAGACGTGTCGTCTTCAGCGATGAGAGTCGCTTCTGCCTTGGTGCCAATGATGGTCGTATGCGTGTTTGGCGCCGTGCAGGTGAGCGCCACAATCAGGACTGCATACGACCGAGGCACACAGGGCCAACACCCGTCATCATGGTGTGGGGAGCGATCTCCTACACTGGCCGTACACCACTGGTGATCGTCGAGGGGACACTGAATAGTGCACGGTACATCCAAACCGTCATCGAACCCATCGTTCTACCATTCCTAGACCGGCAAGGGAACTTGCTGTTCCAACAGGACAATGCACGTCCGCATGTATCCCGTGCCACCCAACGTGCTCTAGAAGGTGTAAGTCAACTACCCTGGCCAGCAAGATCTCCGGATCTGTCCCCCATTGAGCATGTTTGGGACTGGATGAAGCGTCGTCTCACGCGGTCTGCACGTCCAGCACGAACGCTGGTCCAACTGAGGCGCCAGGTGGAAATGGCATGGCAAGCCGTTCCACAGGACTACATCCAGCATCTCTACGATCGTCTCCATGGGAGAATAGCAGCCTGCATTGCTGCGAAAGGTGGATATACACTGTACTAGTGCCGACATTGTGCATGCTCTGTTGCCTGTGTCTATGTGCCTGTGGTTCTGTCAGTGTGATCATGTGATGTATCTGACCCCAGGAATGTGTCAATAAAGTTTCCCCTTCCTGGGACAATGAATTCACGGTGTTCTTATTTCAATTTCCAGGAGTGTATTTGAGAGGTGGAAGTCAATATTGCTTCCAAATCAAAGTATGTTAACTGCGCTAGGATGAATAGAAACATAGATGTTTCAGAGGAAAATGCGGATGGATAAAGTTTATAGACATATGTTATGAGAATGTGGGGCAAGTTGGTTATTGAGATACATCTCGAAGCTTCATAATTATTAATATGGTAACGGAGGAAATTAAAGAACATATATTACAAATTGCTAATGGCGTTGATTGAAATAAATACAAGGAGACGAAAAGGTTGGAGCAAAACGGGAAGCGTGAAACACTTTACACTTATGGGAGAGTTACGTTTAGAAAATAGTCTCAGTGTCAATAAATATACTCAAAACTCACTCAGAGCTAGACTAGGTATGAAGGTTATTTCACAGCATCAATAATTCATTGGTTGAAAGGAATGAAAGAGTCAGAGAGGCTGTTTACATGTGTTGCCGGGGAAATGGAATAAGTTTCTCCAGTCGACGTTTCGAATAAAATGACCAACGACATAGTTTTCTTCTTAATGTGCCTGAACTGATAACAGAGCATACGCAAGTTGACAAATATTATAATGTGAATAAGTACAGTCAGTGCTGATCTTCATGTAACAAAGATATCGTTGGTGCGAACGAAGTAAAAGATATTACCAAAGTCAAGTTATCTGAAAACCTAAGCCTTAGGGAAGAGTTCTTCGTTGCAATATCCCAATTCCTAATTTATAAACAGATGTATACTTGAAACTACAAGCAGGATGCTTTCAACAGTAATCATCCATTTGCCACTGCAGTGTTTAGCCACATGAGGAATCCTCCTTATCTGGTAAAAAGATAAAGGAATCGAAGATACAACACTGAGGGAGGACGGTTATCCACAACTGTTACAGATACCAGATTGCAGTGATGAGAGACGAGGTACATCACAGGGGACAGAGGTTGATGGTTCAAAATGGTTCAAATGGCTCTGAGCACTATGGGACTCAACTGCTGTGGTCATTAGTCCCCTAGAACTTAGAACTACTTAAACCTAACTAACCTAAGGACATCACACACACCCATGCCCAAGGCAGGATTCGAACCTGCGACCGTAGCAGCAGCGCGGCTCCGGACTGGAGCGCCTAGAACCGCACGGCCACCGCGGCCGGCGACAGAGGTTGATATGTGAGTAAAATAGGGTTGTAGCTTAGTCCTCATGTCACTCGGTTTGAATATTCAGAAAACTGTGAAGAGAAACAAGGAGAAATTGTGGAAAGGAATTAAAGTTCATGGAGAAGAGACAAAAACTTTGAAGTGAGCTGACGACGTTGTAATTCTGCCAGAGACAGCAAGGAACTTGAAGATCGGTTCAAGGGAGTGGATAAGGTAATTAAAGGTGGTTAAAAGAGTAGCAAAAGGAAAGGGTTAAATCAGGTCACGTTGTGGGAAGTAGATTAGGTTGATGAAACACTAAAAGTAATAGATGAGTTTTATTATCGGGACTGTAGACCATTAAAATGTTAGGAGGATATAATGTGTGGACTGGCAATATCGAGGAAAACACTACTGAACAACGGAAATTTGTTGAAATCTGATAGGATATTTGTGTTAGTAAATTTTTTCTAATGGCATTTGCACATAGCCTTACATGGAAATTAAGCGTAGAGGATGAATGATATGGACATGAACAGAATACAAGTTATTGAAACGTGATGCTTCCGAAGAACGCGGAAAATTGAACTGATCGGATAATTAACGTAGAGGAATTGAATCAAACAAGGAGAACAGAACTGTATGGCACAACTTGGCTAAAAGATGGGATTCATCGTGAAATCGTTTATTTACGAGGGTTGCCCAGAGCGTAAAGCTTTTTTTTCGCAGCCGAAAACAATGTTACGACTGCGAAACGTTACGTATGTATTATATGAATGAGTATTATATGAGTGAGCACGCCAACTTTCCGTCACTTCCGACGGATAGCGTAGCTGCAGGACAGTTTCAAAATGGCGTCTGTAGGTGATGTACGTGACAAGTAACGTGCCGTCATTGAGTTTCTCACTGCAGAGAAGGAAACTGTGGGGAATATTCACGAAAGCATGTGGAAAGTCTATGGAGCATCTACTGGTGACAGAAGTAAAGTCTGTCGCTGGGCCCGGAGCGTGAGTTCATCAGAATGCAGTTCGGTGGAACTCCACGATTTGCAGCGGTCTGGGAGACCATCCACGGCTCTCACGCCCGACATGTTGCAGCGAGCAGAGGTGGACTTCCACTTGTTTGGACCAATAAAAGATGCCGTTCATGGAAGACATCTTGAGGACGATGAGGAGCTGATTCACACAGTGAAGCACTGGTTCCGCCACCAGGACAAGGATTGGTACCGACAGGGCATACACGCCCTTGTTTAGCGGATGAGGAAGGCCGTAGAACGGGATGGAGATAACGTGGAAAAATATTATGTGTAGATAAAACACCATTCTTTCGTGTGTGTAATTCTCATTATGTTCAATAAAGAACTATCGAAGAAGAAAATGCGGTGCATTATTTTCTGGGCAACCCTCGTAGTAAAAGAGGGTAGTGCCGGCGTTACAAGTAGAGAGAAATTTAGGGTTGACTACAATAAACAGATTCAATTGGATGTCGGTTGCAGTCGTTATGTAGAGATCAAGACACTTGCAAAAGATGGACTATCATGGAAAGCTGTATCAAACCAGTTTTCGCACTGAATAGGAAAACATTAGCCTACTGCCATTGTTTGTCAAGTTCATGTGAGTCTTTCGTAAATTCCGTAAATTTCAATGTGTATTACCACGGCGGCTAAAAGCCCTACCTTTTTGCAAGGCCGCCGGAACGTTTTTATTTGGCTGACCCTCGTAGAAAGGAGCGTAATAAGAAAGCAGCAGGCAGAGAGAGGCGGTACGTGTAAGGCACTCACCCTGCACCTGAAGCATAATGTACGCCTCCGGGCGTGGGCGGCTGTTGACGAGACACGTGTAGCGACCGTTGTCTTCAGCGCTCACCGGGTGGATCTCAAGAGCGTAATTATCTTTGCGTAGCGTGATGCGACGCCGGTTCTCCCAGACGGTGGTTCCTGCGTCGGAATACTGCACCAGCTTCATATCGTTCGCCCACCACTCTAACTGTAGCACCAGGGACATGTCCGTCACACCGGGACAATCCAACGTTATGTTGTCGCCCGCCTGGCTCATCATCCTACGTTCCGGTATTTCGGGTATATCTGAAACAGATAAAATGCCATTGAAAATAGGCCACGAACATCATGTATAGCTAAAGAACGTTCACTCAACACATAACTGAGAAATGGTGTGTATCACCTTCTCTATTTCACAAATGCTAGGGCAGGGTATCTTTAGTGCAACATTTACACCAAACCAGAAACAGATGGAGCATTCAGAGCAGACCGTCAAATTAATTACACAGCTCTGTATTCGAGCCATTAATTTCTTAATGGACATTTAATTTACGCGCGGCAAGAAAAATACGCTACTTCTTTTAATTTCTAATTCGGGAAAGTGTTGACAATACGTATCCTTCCACATACTTATGGTATTAATACTTCATGCCAAACAACCACTGTATCTCATCCTCAATGACAGACACGAATTGTCATTCAGCTAGATCCACCGTTTCATTCTTCTATCAGGTTATACAGTTACTCCCCGCATGTGAGACGTGTGTAACCACACTACACTGCTTCGTAACTATCATCTCCTCGAATTCTTCAGCAAATTTTCTGCCGTCCATGTGCGACTAATACAGTTGTATGGTACTCTTTGTATACTACTTCAAGACTCCTCACAATAATATTATTCCGATCTTAGATTTACTAATTGTTAGGTGAATCAAAGTAATTTTAGTGCCAATGTTGGAATTTTTCCTGTTAGGCCTGTAACTTGACCGAACACCAGACACAGACCTTCGGATATTAACTACCGCAGGACACTAAAGGTAGAGAACAGTAAGTTTCACCATCGACCTCTTTTGTATATCGATCCCCTCAATTTATTCCCAGAAGAACGACTAGTAATGAGGCTGAATTGAGAAAAGGCATCTACCGACATATTATTATCTTGTCTTTGAAATCAGCTCTGTTATATTCTGTCTCCTATCAAGAAACTGTAGTGGACTAAAATACCACTAACACAAAAAAGCTCGACAAACCACGGAGGGAATATCCGATGGTCCGAATGGCTGCAAATTGGGTAGACGTACATCTACTGTGAAGAGGAAGAGTTTCACAAATTGAGCAAGCCTCAGTTAGAATATAATGAATTTCCTTAATACAGAGAAGTTGCTGTCCATGCATCAGCACGGCTTTAGAAAGCATCGCTCCTGCGAAACGCAACTCGCCCTTTTTTCACATGATATCTTGCGAACCATGGATGAAGGGTATCAGATGGATGCCATATTCCTTGACTTCCAGAAAGCGTTTGACTCGGTGCCCCACTGCACACTCCTAACTAAGGTACGAACATATGGGATTGGTTCCCAAAAATGTGAGTGGCTCGAAGACTTCTTAAGTAATAGAACCCAGTACGTTGTCCTCGATGGTGAGTGTTCATCGGAGTGCCTCAGGGAAGTGTGGTAGGTCCACTGTTGTTTCCTATATACATAAATGATCTTTTGGATAGGGTGGATAGCAATGTGCGGCTGTTTGCTGATGATGCTGTGGTGTACGGGAAGGTGCCGTCGTTGAGTGACTATAAGAGGATACAAGATGACTTGGACAGGATTTGTGCTTGGTGTAAAGAATGACAGCTAACTCTAAATAGAGATAAATGTAAATTAAGGCAGATGAATAGGAAAAAGAATCCCGTAATGTTTGAATACTCCATTAGTGGTGAAGCGCTTGACACAATCACTTCGATTAAAAATTTGGACGTAATATTGCAGAGCGATATGAAGAGGGACAAGCATGTAATGGCAGTTGTGGGGAAGGCGGATAGTCGTCTTCGGTTCATTGGTACAATTTTGGGAAGATGTGGTTCATCTGTAAAGGAGACCGCTTATAAATCACTAATACGACCTATTCTTGAGCACTGCTCGAGCGTTTGGGATCCCTATCAGGTCGGATTGAGGAACGACATAGAAGCAATTCAGAGGTGGGCTGCTAGATTTATTACTGGTGGGTTTGATCATCACGCGAGTGCTACGGAAATGCTTCAGGAACTCGGGTGAGAGTCTCTGGAGGAAAGGAGGCGTTCTTTTCGTGAATCGCTACTGAGGAAATTTAGAGAACCAGCATTTGAGGCTGACTGCAGTACAATTTCACTGCCGCCAACTTATATTTCACAGAAAGACCACAAAGATAAGATAAGAGAGATTAGGGCTCGTACAGAGGCATATCGGCAGTCATTTTTCCCTCGTTCTGTTTGGGAGTGGAACAGGGAGAGAAGGTGCTAGTTGTGGTACGAGGTACCCTCCGCCACGCACCGTATGGTGGATTGTGGAGTATGTATGTAGATGTGGAAGAAGTCAATGACGTGTTGGTCCACCCCCGACGCGTATTAAACTATTTACCCCACTGCTGTCCAGGATGTCTCCAAACACGCCTTCTCCGGTCAGTGGGGCTCAGTTCTAAGCGGGACCCATCACTGAAGACAATTTTACTTTAGTCAATGAGATTGCAGGCTGAAGACGTGTCCGGAGACGCCATGGACCGCGCTACGGTGCCAATCTGACTGTAGGTCGCCATACGACCTAAATCAAAGGTATTCTAGGCCCCATTTTGATGCCCTTCATGGCAGTCCATCCTGGGCTTACATTTCAGCATGATAATACCTGCCTCCACACGGCGAGAGTGTATACTGCTTGACTTAATGCCTGCTAAACCCTATCTTGGCAGGAAGGTCGCCGGATCTCTCCCCAACTGAAAACGTTTGCAGCATTGTGGGCGGCGAATCTCCATCTCGGGATTCCGACATTCTATCGAGCCAGTTGGACAGAATTTGGCACAATATGCCTCAGGAGGACGTCCAACAACTCTGTCAATCAATGCCAAGTCGAATAATTGCTTGAGTAAGAGCCAGACATTTACCAGCGCGTTATTGACTCGCTCAATTCGTAAAGCTCTTTATCTTGAATAAATCATCCATTTTTTTCTGAAATTATAAGCATTTGTTTGTCTGAACACGTACATCACAGCTACCGATTTCAGTCCCTTTCAGATAATTCGTTCTCTCCCCCCCCCCCTCCCCCTCTCCCTCTCTCTCTCTCGCTCTCTCTCTCTCTCTCTCTCTCTCTCTCTATGTATCTCCATCTCTGAGTAGTATGCCAACCGAAGAAACCCAAGAATCACGGAACCAACGTACCCTCTTTATGTACTGATTAACAGCTTTTTGCTTTTAACAAAAGATTTTGAAATGTATTAGGAAACAAATAATTAATTTTAATAGAAAGCGCGGCTATAAAAATTACGCGTAGCCACGAGGTGATTTTTCGTGCTTCCTCTTGTACACAGCGTAGACGGTTATAACCTGATGACGTAACTCAAAATTTATACATAATTTACAAACGTAATGATGTGATTCAAGTTCTAATACACACATGAAAGCATAATAGTTTGCACAAATGCACATTAAACAATAACTTCATTGATAACGTATTTAATTCTTCGGCAGGCGACGAGAGAACAAGAACGAATGCATCGTAACAGGAGTTAAGTGTAAATGATAATATTTTAATGCTCACATCTGTGATCCATAAAAAAGCTACTGAGAGACCCGCCTACTTCAATGCTACTTCATAGCCGGTCGGGATGGCCGAGCGGTTCTAGGCGCTACAGTCTGGAACCACGCGACCGCTGCCTCGGGCATGGATGTGTGTGTCGTCCTTAGGTTAGTTAGGTTTAAGTAGTTCTAAGTTCTAGGGGGCTGATGACCTTAGAAGTTAAGTCCCATAGTGCTCAGAGCCATCTGAACCATCTGAGCCACCGCTCGTAAGTGCGCCGTGCATACTTGAAATAATGGTGCGTTGTACTAGTCATGTTTCGTACTAGTGTTTCATTGAATGATATGGAAATCAAGTGAATTATTTGTGTACTAGAATGGGTAAATGTGGTAAAGTTACAATCAAGTTCTGCAAAACAGTGTGAGGAGCGAATTGTGCTGTGCACCCTAACACAAGGCCTTGAGCTGCCCTACCTCTGAATTCTACAAAGTCGATAAAATCAGTTCATTCATTACCGATTACTTGTATGGCTAGCAGTTTCCAGTAACGCTCAATATTCAGTGTTTTCAGTGGAAAACCTAAATAAAAATTCAGTGTTTTCTTAACTCCAGTAAAAACATGTCCCATAATGAAATGTAATTTTCATTGTTGTTGGAAAGAAAGGAAGTAAGATAGTTGGCTTTTGACGGTATTTTTCGTTCTGAACAATGTTTACTTACTTGTGTATTCAATCTCAGGACTAAAGCTACACGAATCTTATTTGAAAAACGTCACCTTGAGCTACTGATAAAATCTTTATTTAAACAACAACCGTTGGTCGATTGGTCATCATCAGGTACGTGTACACCAAATTGAAATAATACATGAGTAGCATTAAATTACATGCTACATTTTATAACGTGTGTGTCATCCTTAACACTTACTTCAGTTAAGTCATTTGTGACATTATAATCTTGTAATGCTACTTATGCATTATTTCAGTTTGGTATACAAGCACTTGGTGATGGTCCGTCGACGGAAACTGACTGTTTAAATAAAGATTTTATCACCACCGCTATACAGTTATCATGATATTTTTGAAACATCTGTGGGCTGTGGGATAACACCATTGAAAATATATTCCCAAACTTATTGTCACTTCGGTTTTTCCATACTGACGGAGAATTTACTTCGAATCGCTGTTGTGATGCCTGTTGTATCCCGGTACATACAATTCAGAAACGATGAAAGAAAAATAAAGAAACACGTAATTTACAACGAAAGCCGTCACTCAACCTGCCTCATATAATTTTGGGATTTTGCCTTATCAAGTTCGCCAGAGTACCTTTTCTCGGAGTGCATTTGCTAGTACTTTTCATGCTCCTTTTTGCGTGCCAGGGATGTAGATCATACCGGGAACCTGAATTTGTGTGTCTTTATTCTCACCTTTATTAGAGCTGACAGTCAGTACTACATGTACCTATTACTACATGTCGCAAACATGTATGTTAGTTCATTTCGAATGAATTTGGGCATGATAACAAATGCATGCAACTAGGCAAATTCAAATGAAGGATCTTGATTTAGCTTGGCAGCAGTTGCTTGGGAAGGCAGTTGAAAGATATTTTCGAAGCCTGGTTGACGCTGTCGCGCGTCTCCAGATGTGGATCCTCGCGAATTTCTGAGCCTTTGGAAACGGTCTTTGAAATTTCAGCTGTTGAACGGAATGCAAAATTTCAGGCCGAGAGAAGTGCGAGTTTCCTCTCCTGTTTTATGATCGGAGCAAACGCCAGCTCTTTCTAAATTAAGCAGTTTGGGGATTGGTCAGTATGCCCCACAAACTTCCGCGCTCTCTGTACGCAGAGGCGAGGCTGCGGAAGTTTTAGAAGAGAACTTACCGAGATGTTTTAGTTAATTCTCTCTGTGTATATAGGCAGTGCCAAGGTAATTTCTAGCGTCAGGTGGATGTCTTTATTTGACGAAGTCTACATGCGTGTTTTTGATGTGTCGGGCACTCAGTGTTTTTATTAAGTGCCAGACAGTTTTCGAATTAGTTTGGACAGATTTTATATGTGGTATGATAAGCAAGGTGTTTCATGTCACTTTACGTACATGCTTTGATGTACTAAAATCTTGTGTGTTATCAATAGATTCTTTATGTGGAATTTCGTTGGCCTAGGTGAAATATAACCTTTAATATACAAGGTAGTTTGGTGTTCTTTTGTTGCATAGGATCTTTGCAGGTGCATTCCTTTGGAATAGGTTTTTCTTGTGATAAGCTTTAGGGCGTTTGCGTGATCGTATTAACGGATTGCCATGTGTTTCAATGCATCAGATAGGTTACGTGTTTTCACTGTAATGTGCTTTCTGCACAGAAGCATCAAAGAAATTGGTACGGGTATGCGTATTCAAATACAGAGGTACGCAAACCCCTATAAAGGACAACAAGTGCCTGGCTCAGTTGTTAGATCTGTTAGTGCTGCTGCAAAGGCAGGTTATTAAGATTAAAGTGCGTTTGAATGTGAAGTTGTAGTTGGCACACGAGCGATGGGACACAGCATCTCCGAGGTAGCGACGAAGTGGGGATTTCCCCGTAAAATCACTTGACAAGTGTACCGTGAGTATTAGGAATCCGGTAAAACATCAAATCTCCTACATCGCTGCGGCCGGAAAAAAAATCCTTCAAGAACGGGATCAACGACGACTGAAGAGAATCGTTCATCGTGACAGAAGTGCAACCATTCCGCAAATTGTTGCAGATTTCAATGCTGGGCCCTTAACAAGTGTCAGTGTGCAAACCATTCAACGAAACATCATCGATATGGCCTTTCGGAGCCGAACGCCCACACGTGTTCGCTTGATGACTGCACGTCATACAGCTTTACGCCTCGTCTTGGCCCGTCAACACCGACGTTGGGCTGTTGATGACTGGAAACATGTTGCCTGGTCGGACAAGTCTCGTTTCAAATTGTATCGAGCGGATGGACGTGTACGGGTATGGAGACAACCTCATGAATCCATGGACCCTGCCTGCATGTTAGCAGGGGACTGTTCTAGCTGGTGGAGCCTCTGTAATGGTGTGGGGCGTGTGCAGTTGGAGGGACATGGGACCTAGATGCGACTCTGACAGATGACACGTACGCAAGCATCCTGTATGGTCACCTGAATCCATTCATATCCACTGTCCATTCCAACGGACTTGGGCAATTGCAGAAGGACAATACGACATCCCACACGTCCAGAATTGCTACAGAGTGGCTCCAGGAACACTCTTCTGAGTTTAAACACCTCCGCTGGCCAGCAAACTCTCGAGACATGAACATTATTGAGCGTATCTGGGTTGCTTCGTAACGTGATGTTCAGAAGAGTTCTCCACTCACTCATACTCTTAGGCAGTTGTGGACAGCCCTGCAGGATTCAAGGTGTCAGTTCCCTCCAGCACTACTTCAGAAGTTATTCGAGCCTATACCACGTCGTGTTGCGGCACTTCTACGTGCTAGCGGGGGCACTACACGATATTAGGCGGGTGTACCAGTTTCTTTGGCTCTTCTGTGTATGTTAAGGTTTCTTGTTTATTTATGAAACAGGCGTCAGGTGGCAAATAGTTAATATGTGTGGCGGAAATGTTATTGAGAGTACAGTCATTTTCATGGTGTTGGTTGTTCAGGAACGAAGGAAATTTCTTCTTTTGTTTGGTTTTGTAAATATGTAGTGTTGAAGCGCCGCAGTTGCTTACTATGTGTGCGGAGAAGGTTTTGATACAGTGGCATTTGTCGTATCTGGATGCTGTAGAAGATAGTGAGAGGATGATTTCTCGTTTGTTGCGAGTGTCCAGCCATGGTATACGAACAGGTATGGATATTTTCTGAGCATATTGGTATCTGCACAAATTGGTATTTACAGATTTTACAGTTTAACTGCTTGCACTTGTGAATACACAAGCCTTTAATACTAGCACTGATGATGGTCACGCAGCGACTGAAATTGATTTTCAACAGAAATGAAGATTTCGCTTCAACTGCTACCGCTGACCATATTTTTGCTTTTAATAACTCGGTATTTATAAGTGTCTGATGCGAGCGACTAACTGCGTGTCAGTATTTAATTGCCTCTGCTTGGTGTCATGGTTTTAATGTATTATGGTGAATTAAGATTAAGAGACTAGGGCTAATAATGAATTAAAATTCGTGGAGCTTCAGTCGATTTGGCACTCAGGGCTGACGAAATAATGGCAAGCACGGTGTTTGTGCACAGTTAGCGCTCAGCTACCCTAAGTCCTTGATATAAGGCGAAGTGAACAACTTCGGTCTAATGTGAACCACTTTTAATACATAAAGAATCTTAGGGCAATAGAGGGATTTGGTAATATTTGTTATTGAGTTAGCATGTCTGGTTTGCAAAGGAAGGACAGATTCAGTTTCATGTGCTACGGAGCGACGACATGGTTTGTGTTCTTCACTGACGCTGATAGTCCACCGTGTATATGTACTAACGTTAATTTTTTTCCGTCAATTTCATTATTTGAAAACGAAAATGCCCAGATATATCTACATTATCGTTCCTCAGCTTATTCTCATATTTCGCCTTACAGTGAAGGGTTTTCTCAAGCTTATATTATTTTGCACCAACCGTGCAAAGAGTTTTATCGGTATTTGTAAATTTGTCTTCATCATTTGACTACTGACCCTCGTCTGGTATCTTACGGGACTGCAGAATGTAGAGCCTCACTGCCTTTTCCTTGTAAATGCATTGTTGAAAATTTTAAACGGACTCTTCAGCATATCAAAAAGAGCTTGCAAACCAGCTGTACGTAACTGTCTGGTAGTTTTACTTCGTTTGCAAAATTTAATTATGAGGGGAAATATACTGTGTTTACAGAGTCCATGCTCGAAACCGGATTTCTTGCGATTCCTTCTGAATCAATGACCGAGCAAAGACTTTGCTAAGTTTATCTTTCTCCGCAGCTTCGAGCTGCTTGTGAGGGAGAGAATCCCTCGTCTATCTTGTCGACTCGGGCAGGCTTTGTAGCCGAAGAACCATTTGAAAAGCATAACGGCGGACGCTTCACCAAACAGAGCACTGGCTGTCAAAGCGGATGTTTGCGTTTCGAATACCTCACCGGCCAAGCTAGCGGGATCCTGCTGTTCTTCGTTATTGTCCACGGCGTTCTTCTTATTCACGCCTCCTGAAACCCAAAAGGCGAAATCCGTCTCATGAACTGCAACATCTGCGGCGACGCACGAAACGAAATGGCGCGCGTCAGCCATTTCTTCCGCGCCATTTCCCAAGTTCAGTTCACATTCCACTGCTTACTGTCCTACTGAGACTGAGTCGCCGATATATTATCGGAATGTTACACTACGGGCGATTTCAAATTACAAAACATAACCAGTATGTGACGTTTCTAGGCAGTTCAGCCTCTATCAGAAACCCATTAATCATCTCCTGTGATGTTAAGATGTTCGTTCACTTACCTAGCGAGGTGGCACACTGGTCAAGACAAGAAGATCACATTCAGAACGACCATCCAATTTTAAGTTTACGATGTTTTCCCTAGATCACCTAAGGAAAATTTTGTGATAATTCCTGCGGAAACTAAACCTCTGATTTCGTTCTTCGTCGTTCGCCAACACGAAAATAGAGAAAGGAAGACAAGCATTTAACGTCTAATCGACGTAGCATACTGATAGGGCACAAGGTCTGACGGAAAAGAAACCAGTCGTGTTTTTTACAGAGGAACCATCTCGGCAGTTAGGCGAAGAACGGAAAAATGAAACACAGAGGCGCGGCCGGAGATTTGAACCGTCGTCCTCCAGAATGGTAGGCCAGAGACTCAACCACTGCACCACTTCGCTCTGTTGTTTGCTATCACGTGCTAGCCTTCAATAATTTATTTTCAATTATCACAACTGGGCTCCTTCTGTTTTTGCAAACCACAAATTCTTTTACATTGTCTTTTATGCACAAACAAGTTTCGGTGCATATACGCTAACATCATTGTGGTCATATTTGACTGAAGTATTAATCTATAGGTAGTTAGGCGTTGAAGGACTTTATTAAGTATTCTAATAGCTCTGCATTAAAGAATGTCCACTAATGAAGTCCACACAAAGCGAACTCTTTATAAATTATGACTCCAATAAAATATGGCCCCGTTGGCTACAATGTGAAGATATATATCAGGGCAAGAATGTAATATGAGGAGATTCTGTCGTCTGCATAAACAAGCGGAACCCGGTTCTCGTAATCTGTTCTGCAGACACGGGTGCTTTCAGAGCAGCAGTTTTACTTTAACTGTGTATCCGTTTAAGCGTCGACGTAATAGTAAGTTAACCCGACAGAGGAAACTCGTGTCCGCCAATTATCTGCGAAATGCAAAAACTTCATTTAGTCTGTATTCGCCTTCCAACAGCTTCTGTATTGCATACTGAAGGCGGGTATGGTGGAAAAGGCCTCGACGAATTGAAAATGACACTTAAGTTAACTGTTGTACTAGACCAGCTGTCGTTTATCCAACATGAGACTTTTCAGCCAGAGTCTTTTAATAAATAGTTGCATATTCACGTTTTTTGTGCTACAACAGGAACTTTTCTTCCGCTGCTACAAGTCAATGAAATTCGTCATAAATAATCTGTCGAGGTTTGAAAAGAACAGTGATGCTTCAAATGGCTCTGAGCACTATGGGACTTAACATCTACGGTCATCAGTCCCCTAGAACTTAGAACTACTTAAACCTAACTAACCTAAGGACAGCACACAACACCCAGCCATCACGAGGCAGAGAAAATCCCTGACCCCGCCGGGAATCGAACCCAGGAACCCGGGCGTGGGAAGCGAGAATGCTACCGCACGACCACGAGTTGCGGGCAACAGTGATGCTCACAGCTACAATACACAGGAACGAAATGACCTTTATTGCCCTGTCCGTGGTCCAGAAACGAGTTCAGTATGTAACAACACTAAAATACCTTGTTATTAAGTGTGGTTGCATGTGTAGGACTAAGAAATAACGTTTAATTTGTTGATTAATATTAACACTAACCTGCGTACATAGTTTGGGAGCTGACTCGTTACACATCAGCTCTATAAAATCAGTTGTGCAAATGATCTATGGAACATGTAACTAACTAACAATTCACAGTTAGGGAGTGGAGTTCTGCGAAGTTGTTGGTCGTTGATCCATTACGATTCATTGCGAATATTGTGAAAGTGTGAAGACTTCCTCAGCCACGTGTTTCATCCCCAACTACGACATATTTAATAGTCTTCTATCCGGGACAGAATTACAGTATCCGAGAAACTCACAAGGTGTAAGCGGGTCCATGGAAAGTTGGTCTGGCCAGATACAGTCACCCATGAACAATGTTAACCCTCGGTAGAGCAGTTCGCTCAGCATTCTCGACCCAGCCTCAGAGCTTCCAGCCTGCGATCAGCATAACCATTCACACGCTGATCGCAGGTCAGCAGTGTCCTCAAGTGAATATTATTATTTAATAGTCCGCAGTAATATATCTTATCTCGTTGGTTGAGGATATTGACTCACTAAGGCGGGTCCAATTCCCCTCAAGACGCTGGATCAAGATAGGTACATTATACGTACCCACAACTGAAGTATTGTATCGCGTTTTCTCTGTTAGAGAGCTGTAAGATTTAGTCTAATGCTTGATATAAATTGTTTCAGAAATGACAGTAACTGAGAGGAACAGTAAATATCATTTACCAAAACTGGGGCTTAGCGAGAAATAATGTGCAACCAACAGTTAAGGAGTATTTTAAATGTTCGCTTCTAATTGTTTCGCATGTTTACACAGACGAACTTGCGTAAACTTTTGACCCACGATGGGTGTGTCTGCCTTAAAATTCTGTTATTTGTTTTCCATTTGCGATGGTACATTCGTGCGTTAATTGAACGGCACAGTTTTAGCGTATGCTTTTGCCTCTTTATAACAGGGCGTGCGCACAACGTGGCACTGTTTCCTGTCCTTAGGTTAGTTATGTTTAATTAGTTCTAAGTTCTAGGGGACTGATGACCTCAGCAGTTAAGTCCCATAGTGCTCAGAGCCATTCGAACCATTTGAACCTTAAAAATACTAAATGAGAACGTGCCCGCTGACTATCAGATCAGGAGGGGCACAAAACTATTACATTAGTTACATCTATCCTGCAATTTATATTAGGTCAATGAAAGGTAATTCATGAGCTGGTACAGTGTTTCAAAAATAAGATTTACTGTTAAAAAACGTTAATTATAAATAAAATAATATTCCATTTATGTTGGGATTCGAATAAGCTGCGCAGTTAATGCAGCTGTCAAATAGATCGCATGTAAAATATAAAGCTAGTGTAAATAATTTAGTTATAACCTAAGGTCTGTACAGATGAAATAATCCTTATTAGTGGTTTCTCGATTTTTATGTTTTTGACTGATCTACAAAAGAACATATCGCAGTACCAACGAAAGGAAAAGAAACTAATTTGTTGCACATAGGATGCTAAAGGAACTTGATTTGGCTCTAGGTTCGATAAGGAATTTTAATGTATCGTGATTATTTATTGCGACGAATACACTACTAAAGAGTTGAAAAATTAAGTCTCCAAAGTGAACCTCACAGAAACCTACATGTACGGTATTAAATGTGATACCTTTACAAAAACAGCATAGAAACACGGGAATTCTTTTGCCGCAGCTCTTTATTTAGTGTCGGAACACAAGTTGGCCAAGTATATTTATGTCGTTATTAGATGTAAGGCTTGCATCAGTATATATATTACAATTACACACAATACCTGATGAAAAGACAATACGTCTTACGTGTGTCGTGTAAGTTAAAATATGTTCTAACGATGTGTCTGCGCTGCTATATTTATTGACAACAAATTTGCCTGATTCAATTACGGTCGCCTAATCACTTTTTAGGATGGAGAACGTTAAAATAATTTTATTGACACACGAGTGAAAAAATAAGAATATTTGAATTAGAGATGTAGTCTACATGCACATCTCTTACTTTCGGTAAGAAGTGGTACTTTCTTACTTTTAGGTTATGTACCATTATGCTCAAAAGTAGCTGACCAACCTAAATTACGTTCCGCCTGATTTGCATGCGTCCCACATAACATAGCTGTCTTGTAGATGCTCTAATCTCTTTGTGGTTCAGTCGTTTGACTACACAAATTGCATACCACAAGAGACCGCTAACGATCACGAGTCGTGAGCTGTTTTATTTTCAAATTAAGGATGTTGTCCTTTTGCCATGTTTGATGTGGTGATTGTGCTTTTGTAAGAAGTAGCTGCGTTTTTTTCAGACAACACGCACGCACGAGCCTCACCCTGTGCACCCCATCCTTATCAGTAAGATGTTTTACGGCATTTTCACTGTAGGCCTACGAAGTATTTTACTCAAATTAAAGTGTAGAGACGTGGGTTGCACAATCTGGTTTTTTATTGTTATTTCATCCCCACGTAGCCCATGTGGGGAGGGAGTGGGCTGTTAGCGGTACATTCAGCTCGCTCTTCAGCCAATTGACAATACCGAATAAAATGAGACGGAAAACGAGAAACACATATTGGACATATTTAATTTGAATTTAAAACCTTTTAAATTTGGAAAATAAAATGTAAGATTTTAGATACACTACTGGCCATTAAAATTGCTACACAAAGAAGATGGCGTGCTACAGCTTCGAAATTTAACCGACAGGAAGAAGATACTGTGATATGCAAAGGATTAGCTTTTCAGAGCATTCACACAAGGTTGGCGACGGTGGCGACACCTACAACGTGCAGACATGAAGAAAGTTTTCAACCGATTTCTCATACACAAACAGCAGTTGACCGGCGTTACCTGGTCAAACGTTGTTGTCATGCTCGTGTAAGGAGGAGAAATGCGTATCATCACGTTTCCGACTTTGATAAAGGTCGGCTTGTAGCCTATCGCGATTGCGGTTTATCGTATCGCGACATTTCTGCTCGCGTTGCTCTAGATCCAATGACTGTTAGCGGAATATGGAATCGGTGGGTTCAGGAGGGTAATACGGAACGCCGTGCTGGATCCCAACGGCCTCGTGTCACTAGCAGTCGAGATAACAGGCATCTTATCCGCATGGCTATAACGGATCGTTCAGCCACGTCTCGATCTCTGAGTAAACAGATGAGGACGTTTGCAAGACAACAACCATCTGCACGAAGTTCGACGACGTTTACAGCAGCATGGACTATCAGCTCGGAGACCATGGCTGCGGTTACCCTTGACGCTGCATCGCAGACAGGAGCGCCTGCGATGGTGTACTCAACGACGAACCTAGGTGCACGAATGGCAAGACATCATTTTTTCGGATGAATCCAGGTTCTGTTTACAGCATCACGACGGTCGCATCCGTGTTAGGCGACATCGCGGTGAACGCACATTGGAGGCGTGTATTCGTCATGGCCATACTGGCGTATCGCCCGGCGTGATGGCATGGGGTGCCTTTGGTTACACGTTTCGGTCACCTCTTGTTCGCATTGACGGCACTTTGAACAGTGGACGTTACGTTACAGATGTGTTACAACCCGTGGCTCTACCCTTCATTCGATCCCTGCGGAACCCTACATTTCAGCAGGATAATGCACGACCGCATGTTGCAGGTCCTCTAAGGGCCTTTCTGGATACAGAAAATGTTCGACTGTTGCCCTGGTCAGCACATTCTCCACATCTCTGACCAATTTAAAACGTCTGGTCAACGGTAGCTTAGCAACTGGCTCGTCACGATATGCCAGTCACTACTCTTGATGAACTGTGGTATCGTGTTGAAGCTGTATGGGCAGCCATCCAAGCTCTGTTTGACTCAATTCCCAGGCGTATCAAGGCCGTTATTACGGCTAGAGGTGGTTTTTCTGGGTACTGATTTCTCAGGATCTATGCACCCAAATTGCGTGAAAATGTAATCACATGTCAGTTCTAGTATAATATATTTGTCCAATGAATAACCGTTTATCATGTGCATTTCTTCTTGGTGCAGCAATTTTAATGGCCAGCGGTGTATATGGTAGGTGACTAATTGCACTGGTAGTTAAAAACAGTTTTTAATAAAAGGTAAAATGAAACACAATAAATGTACTAATAAAACATTCAAAATATGTTGCCGAAGCGCTGATATTTAAAAGAATCAGTTCCCTGTCTTTAGAAATTGGGAAGTCTTGCCATGGGATAGGGAGTCAGTTAATAAAGGGGAAAAGGTTTGCCAGTGAGGAGGGTAGGAATCTGGCGTTATGTGGTCGAAGGACTGGTACATAGCAGCGATGGGATAGGAGTGACTGTTGTGACAGAAGACGGGGTGGAGTAGAAGGAGGAGTAGGTGACACTAACAGTTGCTAGGAAAAGAGGTGGGGCAACAAACGCAGTGGGGAGGAAATGGGGTATGGAAATGAGGAGAGGGGAAGAAGAGGAAGCCCTGATAAGATCGTCTGAGGAGGATAGATCTATGACTGGCTGGATCGGTAAATCCCGGGTCGGAGTTCATGTTCTCAGAGGGGGAGATGGTTGAAGTTTTGTTGGGAGAGCATGTGAAGGACTTGTAGTGGAGGGTTGGTGGGATGTGATGGTGAAGGCACGGGAGAATATGAGGATTGGAAAGTAGAAGAGAAACGATACGATGATTGGAATAGAGTCTGTGGATGGTGCAGAGTGTTTGGAGGTGTTCAGTGTGATTGAGGAGGGGCGGGAATTTGATGAGTTGGTAAAGAATCCTTGTGGGGGAAGATAAACGGATGCAGAAAGCGAAGCGGAGTGCATGGAGTTCCGGGATCTGTGTAGACTGGGGATGAGCAGGGATCCATGAAACATTCACATAACAAAGGATGGGACTGATGAAGAATTTATTGGTGTGGTTGACAGTGGAGGAGTGCAGTTCCCAAGTTCGGCCAGTTAGTAATTTTAGTCTGTTGTGGGCTTTCTGTTAGATGTTTAACAGATGAGATCTCCACATTAGTTACCAGATGATTGTTAGTCCAAGATATTTTAGTGTATTAGTTAGCTGGACAGTACTGTCGTAAATGGTAAGGTAGAAGTCATGGACACGGTAGGTGTCTGAATTTTGGAAGGAATGCTCTTGAGGAGCCACTAGCTACGCCAGGAAGTAAACTGAAGAATGTGGCTTTGGAGGGATCGTTAGGATTTCTGTAGTACAGGAAAGAGAGCGAGGAAAGCAGTGTCATCAGCATAAAGAAGGGGGTGGACTGCTGGCGGTGGTTTGGATATATCGGCCATGTAGAGGGGATAGAGGAGAGGAGAGGAGAGGAGAGGAGAGGAGAGGAGAGGAGGGGAGAGGAGAGGAGAGGAGAGGAGAGGAGAGGAGAGGAGAGGAGAGGAGAGGAGAGGAGAGGAGAGGAGAGAGGTAGAAGCCTTGGGGCACGTCCGCAGTGGGATCAAAGGTATGGGAGTTGGTCTCGTTAATGGTCATAGAGTAAGGTTGCAATAAGGCGGACATAATTAAGTAGAAGTGCATATATATTTAGTCTGAAAAGGAGACTGGAATGACATACACAGTTGTAGGCTTTCTTTAGCTGGAAGGAGACAAAAACAGAGGATTTGCGCCCGTTGAGCTGGTGGAATAAGAGATGGGTGATGTGCAGGAGGTGGTCATCAAAAGAGAAAGAGGCACGGAAACCACAATGGGAAGGAGATGGTTTTGGTTCAGGTGTTGATGGACTCGTCGGGAGCGGGTAGATTAGAAGACGGTGCTGAAGACTGGGGTGAGGCAGGTGGGGCGGTAGGAAGAGTATCAGCAGGGAGTTTCTGTGATTTAAAGAAAAGGAGAATTTTGGAGGTTTTTTAAAGATAGTAACCTGTGGAAAGAATGGTGGTATAAAAGGTTGCAACGGTGGCGAGAAAGGAGAGGAGGAATTTTTCAAGATGTCAACAGGTGATGCGGTAGTGACCATATCATGGAGAACGTGGATATTACGTAAAAATCACATAACTGTGTAATACGAGACCATGTCTTCATAACCATGTAGCGCTGAAGGTATTTGCTAGTTTATCGATATGTGCGTTTCTTCCTGGTGTTTTTTACTACTGTCTATAAAGTCTTATTGACCTCATTTCCCATTACCACAAGATTAGCAGCAAAGAACATAGTTCTCCATGCTGGCAAATGATGTTAACCAGAACCCCTGCATGCGACTTAAGTCTAGTCTTCGAGGATGGCGTTAATTCGTTGGAGCTCTTTCCCTCCTGTTTTTGACCAGCACGCAACGCAGTTCGTTACTGACATGTGCAGTAAGCACAAGTTACACTTCATGGGTTCCTATTCCGTCTGTCATATAACGGTAAATCCAGTAAAGAGTGTTGCATTTATTTGTGTTTTACGATGCGTTCTCGTAACATATTGACTCATTTTAGCATTTTATACTTTATTTAGATGGTGCATGCGATTAAGGCTATTGCCCCGCTGTCAGTCCCCGCTCCGTATGTATCGAGGCGGATGAAATAACAATAAATAAAAACAGCATTAAGACTGATACGAATACTAGAGGCTCCCCTCATTTTTATTCCTTTTATTGATAACTACAGCTGCCGTATAGCACGTAGGTAATTTTTTGTCTTTTGTAATCAACAGTTTCGTGAATGCGCTGTAAGACATGTATGTGTTATTGCGGTGTATATTGTGTGTATATTGTTTGCAGCTGTTAACCACTTCAAAATGACCAAAAGTTGAAACTGAAATAGTGAATTTTTAATAAACGTACAGTCAAGGGCGAAAATGAAGTCTTACAAGTAACTATTCTTTATGGCAATCAATACAAATGTAAAACAAACCACGACATTGCAAATACTACGAAACATGTTGTTAGAGATGAGACTCGACTTTACTCCAATATGTGACGTTTCAAAATCATTACTACATCCACTATAATCTGAAACAGCTAAATCTGTAGCACAAGTCTTTCAGTAATACTTAAATTAAACATTTTTATGAACGAGACATTCTGAAACATTGTCTAGTCTCTTAAAGCTCTATAACAAATCGAAGCAGTTTTGCTTTAACAAAGGTTTTCCACATACATACTAAACGTCATGCCTGTAGCAAATGATCATGCGTAAAATGGTCAGCCAGCAAAACGTGATTAACAGCTGCCAGCGCTCTGTGGAAACCTCAACACGGACAGAGTATCACCTATAATTTCACTGTACTCGTGATTCATAAACAATTATTTGTTCCCGTGTTTGATATTTAAGTGACACGACGACCTTTTCTTTTCTGGATCTGGTTTGAAACTCAGCACCAATAGCCACTGCTAAGTAAGCAAAGCTTTCGTGTCTGACCCAGAATCTAACACGGCAAAGATCGTCATTGCTGCCTAGGCATAAACAGATGTGAAATATCGGAGTTTACACCAGATCTGTTATTAAATACGAACTTAAAAATAAGTTGTGGTGTCACCGCCAGACACCACACTTGCTGGGTGGTAGCTTTAAATCGGCCGCGGTCCATTAGTACATGTCGGACCCGCGTGTCGCCACTGTGTGATCGCAGACCGAGCGCCACCACAAGGCAGGTCTCGAGACTGACTAGCACTCGCCCCAGTTGTACGGACGACTTTGCTAGCGACTACATGGACGAAGCCTCGCTCCTTTGCCGAGCCGATAGTTAGAATAGCCTTCAGCTGAGTCAATGGCTACGACCTAGCAAGGCGCCATTAGTAACATTGCATGTATCTAAAGAGTCTCACTTGTATCGCCACAATCTCCAGATGTACCAAAAGGATGGATTAAAGTTAAGTATCCCAGAAGCTACGTACTTTTCTTTATAGCATTCATTACGTATCCTGTTTCAGGCCTCACGCCATCCAGCTTTAGCTTTGCGCGTGCCTTTCGGCTTCCTCTCATTGTGTCTAGGCTGTCTTGTCTAGACACAACATAAGTAACGAAGTTTTTTGTATTTAAAGGGAATCCTATCAAGAGAGTTGACTAACCATGAAAGACGTTTGATATGCTTTCATACACAAGTAACAGAGTGTGCACAAGTTTGAAACTGCAACGCTATTATGTAAAATTTTATGACACGTGATCAGATTGTTAAATGAGTAAAATCATATGTTAGATACCGAATTTTTTCACCACCAACGAGATCACTGTATCTGGTCTGAGGATAAAATTCTTTTTACCTGATCATGAATCGAACCCGGCACATACCGATATTTTTCCTATCAACCAATGGACGTTAAGTATCAGTAGTCTTCTCACCAATGAGATGTCTGTATGTTTGACTAGAAATAACGGCACCTACCGTTATTGTTGACAATACATCACGAGACATTAAAAGGAAATGTTATTTCTCACTACTAGTTAGGTGTGCACATGCTAGGGCTTGAAATGGCACTGTGAATATTTTTGTGCAGGACCAGTATCCGAACGAAGATACGTACCTCTCTTTCGGACCTAGAAGTGTTTGCAATCTTGGGCAAAACAATATCAGAATCGAACTATATCGTTCCGAGACTGTCAAATACTGCGAAATAGGAGATAGTAAATCGAATTCCAGTCCAACACCAAAATTTACAACGTCTCAAGTTCAAATACTATAAGAGCCTTTTACCTTAAATGATCACTGAATTCGTTAAACAAAATAAAATTTCTAGTGTAAGCTAGCTTACTGGTGACAGAATTTCTGTTTGCCGCGAAATGCGCATCTGTTACAGCCCAACCTAAACCGGTTTTGCCAAGGTTGATAGTGAAGGGACAGTATGCTTAACTAGGATTCTGATCTACGGTGCAACCTGAAGTTCTTCCCTTGGCGTTACCAGAGGTGAAGTAGATGTATTCGTGCCTGTTAAAAATGGATGCCTGAAATGACAGTCGAACCCATACCTTGCAACTATCCAACTGCGATTAGTTAACCAGTAACAGTAATTCACAGTTGGCTGGCCCATGATCGTGTTGTAACGGAAGATGCGCAGAGCTCACAAATTAGACACGGTGAAGAAAATCCGGCTCTCTATTAACTGGTTAATAGTAAGCTTCTGACACAGATATTTTTCATGTCTCATGTGAGCGGGATGTAAGGACGCTGCCAGCCACCATAGAGGCCGTCTGACAACGACAGCATTATTCTCCACATCCCCTCCGTCACGCTTAATATTCCCTCCACTGCTGGTGCTGCCACCTGCCGTCTGTGAGTGGTTACTGCACGTGGACATGGAACATAGGTGGTGGTCACATTAATTTGACTGGATCGTTTGTTTTGGGATCTCTCAGTCTTAAGCGTATAGCACATTGAAAAGCTCTTCAGCATACGGGCTTTCCATTTTTATTGACACCAGCATGAGCAGCAGATATAGTGTAATCATGTCGAGTAAATGATACTTGTCGTTCTCTAAGTATTTATGGAGTGAATGATAGTTTTCCTTAAGCATGACTCGTTTTAGACATTATTGTCACCGTTGGATTGTTCCTTGTTCCACTGCTTCGCCTTTCGTGTTAACAGAATCTGGAATGAATTTTGAACCGCATGTAATCGCTGGCTACATTTTCATCTGCTTTTTGAGTCCATATTTCCTGTCATTGCATATAGTTTCGCGCCCAGCAGCGGGTCGTGTCACTGTACATGTTACGTTTCGAAATAAATTTTGTGTTGTTAGCCGGCCGGAGTGGCCGAGCGGTTCTAGGCACTTCAGTCTGGATCCGCGTGACCGCTACGGTCGCAAATACGAATCCTGCCTCGGCATGTATGTGTGTGATGTCCTTAGGTTAGTTAGGTTTAGGTAGTTCTAAGCTCTAGGGGACTAATGACCTCAGCTGTTAAGTCCCATAGTGCTCAGAGCCATTTGAACCATTCTTTTTTTTGTGCTGTTGCGTCTTCATTTAAATGCCTCTCTTTTGTTGATAGTGCCAATGACAGCGGTTTCGAGAACATATTTTATAAGTCTATAATTATATGAGTTGCCTACTCATGTTATTTACAATATAACCACCGGAGAAGCTCCAAAAATGTGAATCACGTCTGGCGATGGCAGTTTTAATTTCGAATATTCTTAAGGTAAAAAGAAACATAAATAACCGTGAATGTTATTGATTTATGATGTTTAATTTCCAGTCACTGCATCTGAGAATTATTAGTAACTACAGTCTAAATCTCACACTTAGTTACAGAAATGTGAGAAAGCAACAGTGACGTGTACTTTAGGTGTTCCGACCCTCAGCAGCCGTGTCTTCGACACGAGAGCTGTGGTCACTTCATAGCCTGCTCAAGAAACACGCCTTACCAACGATATGTTTGGAAATTCTGTGGCACACGTATCAGCTTCTGGATGTCAGAGAATTATTCTGCTAAATTCACTTGATATACACTGATGAGCCGAAAAATAATGACCACAGGCTGAATAACTTGTTTGACCGTCTTTGGAACGTATCAGGGATCCCTCAGTTTGTTGGTAGGTTTGTGGAGGTATTTGGGATTAAATGTCTACGCACAAATCACATAATTCGCGTAAATAATAGGGAGCAGATATCCGTACGCGGGGATGGCGCCCAATAGCGTCCAAGAGGGTTTCCATAGGATTTACACCAGGCAAATCTGTTCGCCGAGACATCAACCTAATGTCACTATAATGCTCCTCAAACCACTGTAGCACGTTTCTGGCTCCGAACACGGACAATTATACTGCTGAAATATGACATCTCCGTTGGTGAAGACAGCAAACTTTGCAGGTGGTTCGCAGCTGCCCGCATGTCTTCGATTACTGCTACAGTTTGCATGAAAGCGCAGGAGAATGTCTCCTACTGCATAATTCTGCTTGCACCATTGTGCGTACGTGGTACGCTACACGTTTCGAGCGCCTTCACTTCACCGACGGCATTTGTGGAGACGGCCATTGAGCTAGTGTAGCAAAAATGTGAGTCACCCGAAGACCCGACACATCCCATTGATCGACGGTCGATTCCCGATGGTTCTGTGCCCACTGCAATCTTAACTGACAATGTCGCTGGGTCAACATATGAACACGTAGGGGTGGTCTGCTACGGACCTCTATGTTCAACAATGTACGATGAACGGTGTGCTTCGAAACACTTGTGCGTGCACTATCATTGTGCTCTTCCGCAGAGACGCCACAGATCACCATCTACCCTACTTCACAGAGCAAACAATCTTCCGAACCCACGCTCTGTGAAGAGTCGTTGATGTACAACCATTTAACGCCTAGTGGTAGTTTCACTGTCCTTCTGCCTCTTTCCGTAGATTCTTACGACAGTAGCACGTGGACATTCGACCAGCTTCGCCGTTTTCGAAGTACTCTTTCACAGTCTCTGCGTAATAATAATTAGCCTTTTGTCAGAGTCGCTTATCTCAATGGGTTTCCCCAATTGCAGCCCATGTTTTCGCTAGGGTGATTCCCCGTCCATGTCTGCTCCGCTTAAATACTTTTGTTACCGCGTCACGTATCCACAACGCCTCCAAGCGGCATCCAACGCCGCGGTGGGCAGCGGTCATAATGTTTTGGCTGATCAGTGTGTTAGTATCATTTCTGTTGAATGATGTTAGCGATTTTCACTTGTGCTGTGAGATAAAGTTATCATTTTGTGTTTTTGTTTCCAGGAAGGTCATTCTCGCGGAAATTGTAACGCATCTCGTCTTCTACGTAGCAGTGTATCTGTCCTAGTCACCCCTATGGTAATAAGGGAAAGGAGAATAGTGAAGCTTTACGCTAGCTCTCAGATTACGTGCTTGCCTGTAAAGTAAAGGCGGCTTTGGCTTGCGATACCAGTCTCGCTGGTTTTTCAGTCACTCTGTGAGAGAGGTACAGGCAGCCATATCGAAAATCAATGAGGAAAGCTTAAGAAACCTTCTTCATTAAAAATGTGTTCTCATGACTTGTAGAACTCGATAGCGTATGGGCACAAAATTAATTATATTGGACAATTGTTAATGCCTCTTTCCATTTCTGCCAACATAATTTTTGGTTTTTGTGAATACACAGTTTTATTTATGTAATGCTACGTTTCCACACTGCTTGAGTCTGACGCCGGATAGTGGGCAAATACAGACCATTTCGAAGTCCGAAGTGAGCAATATCTTACTAATTTGCACTGATATAGGCACGCTCATGTGATACTTTATGTTTTATTAAAAGAGATTTTTATCTGAAGGTTATCATGGTAAGCTGTATTTCATTTGCGTTATTATATTGCATACTGTAATAGCGTTTCCAATTACTTTATTGTACACAAAAGTAAACATCATACATAAATTAATCATCTGCAATATATTGTCTCACATTATCTAAAACTGTCTGACAATGCTCAGGTAGTTCACAGATTCCATGCGTATGAAAACCTACTGGATCTGAGTTAAAGTTGGCTTCAAACAGGTTTTAAGAGAATTTTCGTCTGGAACGGGATTTTATCGACGGTCGTTCGATAAGGAGCAGGAAGAGTACAAAATTGAGGGAATAAGATCAGAGGTGTAAGTGCGTGAGTGATGATGTCCCAAACAAACTCCTGGATAGTTTCACTTATGAAATCAGCCAAGTGCATTATCACGTAGCAACAACATATAAAGCTGTTTTGTCGGTCGTTTTGCTTGCAGTGCGACTGAATGGTGTCTCAGCTGTTGGTAAAATACGCTAGCAGTGCACAATATACGTTCTGAGCCACCAGATGTAAAATATTATGTTAACACTGCCCTTTACTTGAGTATTTGTCTTTCGTTAGGGCTCAGCCATTAATTTCTGGCCGGCCGGAGTGACCGTGCGGTTCTAGGCGCTGCAGTCTGGAACCGAGCGACCGCTACGGTCGCAGGTTCGAATCCTGCCTCGGGCATGGATGTGTGTGATGTCCTTAGGTTAGTTAGTTTTAATTAGTTCTAAGTTCTAGGCGACTGATGACCTCAGAAGTTAAGTCCCATAGTGCTCAGAGCCATATGAACTATTTGAACCATTAATTTCTTCTTAAGAAGTCAACATAAGGGCATCATAGCTCGTTACCAGTAACAATACACCTTAGGAATTGTCAGTGAGCGAACTGATAAAAGAACTACCGCATTCTGAAACTTGGCTGTTGATTGCAAATATTGCGCGACACTTAAATGGTCACAGTTCATCACATATGTCTACTATCAAGGATTCCTGATCGTGGAAAATCATTCATACTAGAACTACCTTCCTTGAAGCAACAAAATTCATTTCTAATGTCCGCCCGCTTCGCTCAGTGGTAACGTGTTTGCCTACTATGCAGCAGGTCCGGGTTCGATTCCCGGCCGGCTTGGAGATTTTCTCCGCTCGTGGAATGAGTGTTGTATCGTCATCATCATCACCACCGATACTCAAGTCGCCCAATGAGGCGTCACCTGAAGTAAGATTTGGAACCCGGAGGCAGAACTTCCCCGATGGGGCATCCCGGCCAACAATGCCACACAATAATTTCATGTTTTTCTTTTCTGATGTGTGTTCCCAAAAGCACTCACCCACACACAGTTCTAAGATTTCGACGCACCTGCGCTGCCTTCACCCCTCTATTAAAGCAAAATCGAACATAATGCCGCAAATGTCTTCACCTTAGGCGCTATTCTGCAACACTTGAACAAAGTTCATAAGTTTCTAGTATGCAAAATCCAATACGTAACGGCAAGGTAAATATTAGAACTTCAAATAAGAAAATGACGGTTGGTAAATTTACTCACAGTGTCGGACAGCGTTCACCTGGTGGGACGACACCGGACGTTAATCGGCGGGTGGTCGGCAGCCTGTGGCTATAGGGCGAACAGCCTCTCGAGCTTCAACTGTTTTGATCTTGGCGGAGCCAGAGTTGTCTGGCGGATTTGTTTCTAGTAGTTCTTACTACTACTAGTGGGTTAGGAAGTGAATTTTCTTTGACGTTACATCAGATTGATAGTTTTAGCAGACACACGAACTGATATTTAAAAAATAGAGAATGGACTGGACTCGAACAAGCGATTTCAAGTCTATATTACGCAACTTTAACACTAGACCGCGAGCAGATACAACACTGAAAGGGCTCGAGTTGAAAACAGCACTTTCTCCAGACACTTCCGCATACCACAGTGTTTCCAGATTGTGGATGTGGCTGGATTTAGAATTCTGAGGGGCGGCCGGTTTTATTGGCCGCCGTAAGTGAACAACTTACTTTGTGTGGCGGCCGGGGACTGTTGGAGCCGCTCGAGATGTTACGATACGGAAACTAGAGGGGAAGGAAACTGTCGAGATCGTAGGAAAAGTTTGGCATCGCTGTGATCTTCCACTTACTTCCCGGTGTGCGCTGAACTGTCCGTTTACATTCACTTGATATTTGTTGCCATCTCGATGAAATAATCTGAATGTCTTCTATTTAAGATGTAGCACCCGATAAATAAAATACATTGTTTAAATCCAGGATTGGTGTTTGGCACCTAAGCAACGAATGATATCTATTTCCACGTTCCGATCACGTAACTTGAGCATCGTGGATGCAATGTGACAAAGAAATTCAATGATGAAACATAAAGACAAGCTCTGCGTCATAAACCGTTTCACATTCTCGATTCAACGCCTTGTGGGAATGACCAGAACTGTCCATTTTGTAAATACTGAATTACTTCACAAAACATGCTCTGCAAACGTTTTAAGGGGTCATTAATGATAGTAATTGTGAGTTGTTCCTCATTTAGAGCACCGTCACCCCAGGGGAAGTTGTGCAATCAGTAAACCCACTGAATCAAACCCGGAGGTGAAAATTTATGGAATAGCGGGACTGCAACATTTTTCATACCACTATTTTTGTATCTGCGTCAAAACAGATGCATTTACCTTGTCAATACAATTTTTGATTACTGTTGATGTTCTTGAATCATTTCACAAATGTGAATAAACCACATAGTTCACCTATTTTTCTTACAGTACAACAAACTTTCGCCGAAAGATAATCACTGAAGAGCCAAAGAAACTGATATAAGCATGCGTATTGAAATACAGAGATATGTAAACAGGCAGAATATGGCGCTGCCGTCGACAACGCCTATATAAGACAACAAGTGTCTGGCACAGTTGTTAGTTCGGTTACTGGTGCTACAATGGTCGGATTTAAGTGAGTTTGAACGTGATGCTATAGTCGGCGCACGAGCGATGGGAGACAGCATCCCCCCGAGGTAGCGATGAAGTGGGGAGTTTTCCGTAGGACCATTTTACGAGTGTACTGTGATTATCATGAATCCGGAAAACACCAAAACTCCGACACCGCTGCAAGATTCTGCAAGAACGGGACCAACGACGATTGAAGATAATCGTTCAGCTTGATAGAAGTGCTATCCTTCCGCACATTGCTGCAGATCCCAATGCTGAGCCATCAACAAGTGTCAGCATGTGCGAGCCATTCAACGAAACATTATCGATATGGGCTTGCGGAGCCGAAGAACCTCTCGTGTGCCCTTGATGAGTGCACCGACTGCGGACTGTTGATGACTGTAGGCATGTTGCCTGGTCAGACGAGCCTCGTTTCAAATTACACCGAGAGAGTGGACGTGTACGGGTATGGAGACAACCTCATGAATCCATGGACCCTGCATGTCAGTTGAGGACTGTTTAAGCTGTTGGATCCTCTGTAATGGTGTGGGGCGTGTGCAGGTTGAGTGATATGGGACCCCTGATACCTCTAAATACGACTCTAACAGGTGACACGTACGTAAGCATCCTGTCTGATCACCTGCATCCATTCATGTCAGTCTGGAACCGGGCGATTGCTACGGTCGCAGGTTCGAATCCTGCCTCGGGCATGGATGTGTGTGATGTCCTTAGGTTCGTTAGGTTTAAGTAGTTCTAAGTACTAGGTGACTGATGACCTCAGATGTTAAGTCCCATGGTGCTTAGAGCCATCTGAACCATTCTTGAAATTCATTCCCGACTGCATGCTCTAAGAAAGATTTAATAAGTAAGTTCCTTGTAAGTATTATTTACAATATCGTGGAGAAGCATATCCTTCAAACATCATATGTAGTTTTCAGAGATTAAAAGTGAAATTAAGATTCACGTAGCGATTCAGATCACGTTATTCCGGGTATCGTATGTTTTTAGTCACATATGTTACCTCACATGTTACACCACACTACTCGGTAACATCATTGTACGCCAGTGGATGTTGGTAAGGCTACAAGTTTGTAACATATCGTTATCTGGTTCGAATCCTGTCACTTCTACAAATTTTAGTTTGTTGTAACAAATAAAAAGAATTATTATCCTAGGAGGGTCACGTCAATCATAGCGTTCAAAGTATTAATAATATTATCTACATTTGTGTATGTAGATTTCAATGCTCGCTGGAGTAAGGTAAGAACGAACATTCTCTACTACATTCCATGTTGTAAATACGTTTCAGTCTGAGGATGATCCCAGCCTTCGGATCAAAATCATGTTGCAGTTTCAGCAGTACAGTAATGTCAGCTGTTAAACTTGGTTTAAGGTAGTGATTTCCACATCTACAGGATCATAACTTATGATACCTCTTAGGCAAACTAATTTTATAGCGTTATAACGCAAAAAGATAGACCATGCGCAGACTGTGCGGACTTGGTTTTTAAACTTTTTCCTACCTGGAAAATGAGGTTTTCTTATTCGGAAATTTCTGAACATTATTGCTCAAGACATTTCAAAAAAATGGTTCAAATGGCTCTGAGCACTATGGGACTCAACTGCTGAGGTCATTAGTCCCCTAGAACTTAGAACTAGTTAAACCTAACTAACCTAAGGACATCACACACATCCATGCCCGAGGCAGGATTCGAACCTGCGACCGTAGCGGCCTCGCGGTTCCAGACTGCAGGGCCAGAACTGCGCGGCCACTTCGGCCGGCAAGACATTTCAAGTGTACGCTAAATTCCTTCACCTACGGTGACTTAAAAAGAAATCTTCACAGCTGTACTAAATAGCGATCTGCGAGTCGGTTACTGACCGCATTTAGCTGGTTGGAGGAGTCGCTGACCGAGGGAAAAAAAAACTACAAAGGGGGAAAGACGAGTCCTGTCAGGTTGGAGGTCATGTGATATAATTTACGTGATTTCAAAATCAGGCGAAACGAGCAACGAAGTCGGCAGGATGACAACACCGCTAGTGTCCTTATGATGCTGCACCATCTGGCGCCTGTTTTGCTGTACGGTCAGTTTAGGTGAGGCGTATACGTAACTGGAAGCCACGGCCTGTTAAATTCCACAGTTCGTATGCGTTGCTTACACACAAATGTACTGTGACAATGTATTTATGGTGAGAATAAGTCAACTGCGAATATACCGGTGAGAAAGACCATTGGTAACAGGTTCCCTACATCAGATTACAGAAACTGGTGTTCCACAGAGTAACAATTCCTGATTGGGGACCTAACTATAAGACCTCTGAGTAGGTTGTGAGTTTTTCAACTGTTGATTTTAAATCGTTACAATAAATAATTTCGGTGCTAGATGGAATAACACGACCTCTGTAGAAACTCAGTAGATATGTTGAGGTATATTCTATCACCTTTAATTTTTTGGCGTTCAGTATAGCTTCGGCAGGTGGGAGTGTGACCGTTCATTACTTAATAATAATTATTATTATTGTTGTCCTACTGAACCTTTTGCTGTAGAGAAGGCGAAGGAGTTTGCGGTTCTTCGAGGCTGTAAAAAGAGGTAGGTGAAAACGGATTAATTCTTGGTTTGTAACTCTTCAGGCTTTCCCGGCGATCTAATGACATCTTGGGTTGTCGGGTGTTCTGCCGGATATCAGCGTCGTACTCGCACGATATTTCGGTCACGTAGCTCGAGACCTTCATAAGGTGCGACCTGAGACTGCTCCTCGAGTTAACTGAATAGTGCCAGTTTACGTTGGCCCGTAATACGAACGTAGCTCACGACAAACAACAACTCTGTCACCAGCAAACTTTCTTAAAGTAGAAACTATCTTATTTAATAAACTAATGATCGTTTAAGGTCAAAGGGCTCATTTTTATATTTACGTGAGATGCTGTAACTTTTGGTATTGTACTAGGACTCGATTTCGGATTTCCTCCTGCGCAGTATTTGACCCTCTCGAAACTCTACAGTTCAGTCACAAAACGCAAGTATCTGGGTCCTAATCCAAGTCCTGCACAAAAATATTCATAATATCATTTCAAGTTTTAGCATGTGAAAAATAATTTTCATTTTTAATGTCTCTTGATGTGTTGTCAACAATTACAGTAGGTGCCGTTGCATTTTCGATACCCAGTCAGGTACAAATAGTTGTATCCTCATTTCAGATTCAAACATCTCGTTGCTGGTGAAAAAATTCGGTATCTAACATCTGATTTTACTTAGTTAACTATCCGATTACATGCTGTGTGCGAATTACAAAACTTTACATCATGAAATTGTTACTTATGAACGCACGTATATTAAACGTCTTTAGTGGTTAGTTAACAGGGAGAGAAGTGTCTTGATGGGTTTCCCGTTCAGTACAAATATTTTCGTCATTTAGTTTCAAGTGTAGATTTGCTAAGGAACGACGTTTATCAGGTTTGTGGAAAACCAAATAGATAGTGAAACTGCTTACGTTTGTGACACAACCTTAAGAAATTGGAATTTCGTGATAAGGTCTTAACTATCCGATTACAGGCTGTGTGCGAATTACAAAACTTTACTTCATGAAATTGTTACTTATGAACGTACGTATATCAAATGTCTTTAGTGGTTAGTTAACAGGGAGAGAAGTGTCTTGATGGGTTTCCCGTTCAGTACAAATATTTTCGTCATTTATTTTCAAGTGTAGATTTGCTAAGGAACGACGTTTATCAGGTTTGTGGAAATTCAAATAGAAAGCGAAACTGCTTATGTTTGTGATAGAACTTTAATAAATTGGAAATTTGTGATAAGGTCTTATGGGACCAAACAGCTGGGGTCATCGGTCCCTACGGTTACACACGCAGGTGTTGTCTCAAAATATCTTGTTCACAAAAATATTTAATTTGAGGAGTACTTTATGATTTATGTGACATAGTTAATTGTCTCAGATTCTAATGAGTGTGGTAATGATTTTGAAACGTCATTTGTTGTATTAATGTTGCGTTTACAAACGTTGAGGAGTGTCTCATCTCTAATAATATGTCTCGTAGAATTTGCAGTATCCTGATGTTATTTTATATCTGGACTGATCGTCAGAAAGAACAGTGTTCCGTAGTGGTCTTTCGTGGTATCGATGTTTTATCGTCAAATGACTGTACCGCAAAGAAATTAGAGGACATGCAAGACAGCAACGTTTTCTAGGCTGCATGTAAATTAGAGGGAACGCTATTCTGGTAGCTCGGATGCTTTCGAACATGATGGCACCATGAACCATGTAACTAGAGACACACGTCCTTCCTTTTCCTTATGGCCAATTTAATGACTCCCCTTTTTCTTAGTAAAATAGCGAAACACTATATTCTATAGTCATACGAGTTCCAGCAATCAAAATAGCCAAACGTAATATTGGACAGACGTACGTCTTCAAGCAATCTTGGGGGAATTTTTCTACTGCATCACTGCTGGGCTTCATCGTAGGCGTATCCCGTGGAGTGATCTATCTTTTGTTGTCTGCTTACCTCTCTTCTCAGATTGCAGAAGACTGACGGCGTGCTCCCTGTGGATTGCTTGCAGAAGGAAAGCGAGACCCTACTGAAGAAGGCGCCATACGAATTACAATACAGAGCCCAAGTTCCATCACTGAAAATTAGACTTTTTCTTCTACTCGTTCACTAATGAAGATACCTTATTCTACTTTTTGCTCTAGTCCCCTCGTCTCCAAAACCTATGAAAATGAGAACACTGCCTATATCATTTCAGAGGACAGACTAGCATGTTTTCTTCTTTTTCAGAAAACTAAGTTCGCGCAGTTTCTGCCATAAAATGTACAGTAACTTGCGGAACACACTGGGGCTCTATGATCATTTAGAATAAAATTCTAAAAAATGTAAAGAACCATAATGTGTGTGATTTGAAATTAGGAACCAACGATATGATAGCAGTATTTAATGTGCGTTCGAAGAGACAAATGCATGTAAGTATCTTGTTTGTAAATTGCTTATGCTTCATACCGAAGAAAAGCGTACTACATCGACACTGGTGACACTGCCTTAAAATATCGTCCCCCTGTCATGACTATTTTCCTCTGTCATTGCAAAATGTGTATCAGTTAAAACGTCTTTTGTAGCCTGGGTGTTTTTAATCAGCCAGACGCGTTTCGCCCTTATTAACAATGCGTCATCAGTGGGTGTCAATTAAAAGCGCGTCTCATTTTCTGGCGACTATACTGTTTTTAAACATGTGGTAACAAGTTGAAAGTCATACTTTTATATTAACCTCTCACCCGGATAACCGAGCTCACTGACATACCGTACCCGCACTGGGCAGGGCGAGCCGGTCTCGTGAAGCCGATTAACGACGTGTGCTGGCGAGCTGGCCAACCTGGATGAAGTTTTTAGACGATTTTCCAATTCCCTTTAGGTGGGTAGCTGGTACACGTGACCCGTCTTAGACAGAAGTTACAGAGACGTTTAGAAAAGTTATATCTGTGCATAGGATTAACTCTAGACACAGACGAAATACACGGATTCTGGGGAAGGAATAAGGGACTGATGACCTTAGATGTTTAGTCTCTTCAAACTCTTAACTAGCAGCAGCAGTAAAATCATATTTTTTCCCTTCATCTGCGTGTTATTAAAATGTTGAAATCTAAATTCCCGTGCTCACGAAATTCTTAGGATATATGGTACTTGACGATGGAATCACTGAAAGGAAAAAGGGCGACTTTGAACCTGTTACCACATGATTTAAAAAGATACAGTCTTCGAGAAATGAGAGATACATTTAAGATTTCATTCACTCATGATTTCCTGTTAATAAATGCGGAACACGCTGGATCATTAGGTACACTCAGTTTGAGTATGCCAAAGGCATTTTAATTGACATGTCAGTGTTGTGTCCACAGTGGAGTTCAGCACTGCTTAGAGTTTATGATGGTCGTCGATGCTGCAACATTACTCGTTACAGGAACTTACAATCATGTTTTTAATGTACGGTGCTGTCACCGTAGTGTCAGGAAAATCGAACGAATAAACATAAATATATGATATAATCGATGGGCAGTATAAAACCATTTTGGGAAACAAACCGAAAGCTGCTACCTGAATCTCTTGTTTACGTTTACAAGATCTTTATCGGGCCACAAAAATCGCCTCATCATATCTATGTATACTCTATCATGATTTTGGTAATGTCCATTTCTCAAGCTTAAAATACGTTAAGTCAAACCTGTAACAAAGTTCTGCCTTTCAAATGTCGGATGTAAACGAAATAAATGTTGACCGTATGTAATGTCACTAAACAGCTTGATTGAAAATATTCTACAGGATCTACACCTCACCTGTCATGACTGGAAGGTATTACGTCCTAATCTAATCATCGCTGGTTCGGTGATCAGCGTCGTTTCTTCATATGTGCTGACTTGAGTCGCTTGCAATATTTCTTACTATAGATAGTCCTACTAGGGTAAAAGGCAATGTGAATGCCACAACTGATAACGTTTAGAACACTGTTAATTTTGTTGATGTTAGCTTGGCAACCTCAAGTACGTAGCTGACTTTCTCATCTTAACATCAAGAATCAATCAACAAAGCTTGACGTGTGAGTGCAGATTATATGCTTTCGTCCCGTATCGAAGTCAGAATTAAAATGATTCCTTGTTGTAGACACGTATCGATTTGTTTCGATATACATGTTCAACTGAGTTTATGAAATCATTTAAATGTGTTATAAACTATTTGCCGCGAATTACACATGTAGTTTCGATGGATATCAGTTTGACGTCAGTCAGTTGCTAGTTTAAAAAAAATCACCTCTCTAAAGGCATCGCCCAGCAACACATTATCCGTGTGCCTCGTACTACTACAGAACGCAAATAAGGAATGATATTGCCTTCTCTGTGTAAGCTATGCTAACAACTTAGATTGGTTCTGTCCTTCCATCGTAATCGTCTGAGTGAGATGGCCCGGTGCCAAAGTACTGATATACTCTGTCGGAAAGTTCCGTTTCTCAGATGAGAAGAGCTACCATCCATTGAAAGTTCCCGTAATTTTCGCAGACCATTTCCGTCGCGTAGGCTGTGGTGATTTAAAAGAAACAACGGTTATTTTGTTTCGAAGTTGAGGTTGTTTCCAATGCTTGTGCTATCACTTGAATGTGAAACAAGTGATCTCACTTCATTAGAGTTTTCTACCAGCTTTTTCACAACCTACAAGTGGTGCATGCGCATAGAGGACTCTGAAGAAATTCTTAAATACAAGGGCTCAGTTTGAATGGAATAGACAGCCCAGAATGATAAGAATGTGACTTTCAATGTCTCAGTTGCATTTATATAATAATAACAATAATAATAAATAACAGATGTAGCACTAAAGACAACAGCTGAAGTAGCATTCCATACATCGCAAATGTTCATCTCGGCTTACAGTAAATGCAACTGCGTCCCTTCTACATGTACATCTACATGGATAACCTGCAAATCACATTTAAGAGCCTGGCAGAGGGTTCATCGAACCACCTTCACAATTCTCTGTTATTCCAATCTCGTATTGCGCGCGGAAAGAGCGAACACCTATATCTTTCTGTACGAGCTCTGATTTCCCTTATTTTATGGTGGTGATCGTTTTTACCTATGCAAGTCGGTTTCAACAAAATATTTTTCCTTTCGGAGCAGAAAGTTGGTGGCAACTAATAACGCTTTTCTTTTATGATGTTAAGCCTAAATCCTGTATTATTTCAGTGACACTCTCTCTTATATTTCGGGATAATACAAAACCTGCTGCCCTTCTTTGAACTTTTCGATATACTCCGTCAGTCTTATCCGGTAAGGATCCCAAAGGATCCCACACTGCGCAGCAGTATTCTAAAAGAGGACTGACAAGCCTAGTGTAGGCAGTCTCCTTAGTAGATCTGTTACATTTTCTAAGTGTCCTGCCAATGAAACGCAGTCTTTGGTTAGCCTTCCCCACAACATGTGTTCCCTCCAATTTAAGTTGTGCGTAATTGTAATTCCTAGGTACTTAGTTGAATTTCTGGCCTTTAGATTTGATTGATTTATCGTGTAACGAAGTTTAACGAAATCCTTTTAGCACTCGTTATTTTATTATCTTGGGTCAATTGCAAATTTTCGCACCATTCAGATATCTTTTCTAAATCGTTCGCAATTTGTTTTGATCTTTTGATGACTTTACTAGTCGACAAACGACAGCGTCATCTGAAAACAACCTAAGACGGCTACTCAGATTGTCTCCCAAATCGTTTATATAGATAAGGAACAGCAAAGGGCCTACAACACTACCTTGGGGAACACCAGAAATCACTTCTGTTTCACTCGATGACTTTCTGTCAATTACTACGAACTGTGACCTCTCTGACAGGAAGTCACAAATCCAGTCACATAACTGAGACGATATTCCATAATCACACAATTTCACTACAAACGGCTTGTGAGGTACATTGTCAAAAGCCTTCTGGAAATTCAGAAATACGCAATCGATCTGAAATCCCTCGTCAAAAGCACTCAACACTTCATGCAAATAAAAGCCAGTTGTGTTTTACAAGAACGATGTTTTCTAAACCCTTGTTGACTGTGTGTCAACAGAAAGTTTTATTCGAGGTAATTCATAATGTTCGAACACAAAATATATTCCAGAATCCTACTGCATATCGACGGTAATGATATGGGCCTGTAATTTAGTGGACTACTCCTACTACCTGTCTTAAATAGTGGTGCGACCTGTGCAACTTTCCAGTCTTTGGGCACGGATCATTCGTCGAGCGAACGGCTGTATATGATCGTTAAGTATGGAGCTAATGCAGCAGTATACTCGGAAAGGAACCTAATTGGTATACACTCTGGACCAGAAGACTTGCTTTTATTAAGTGATTTAAGTTGCTTCACTACTCCGAGGATATTTACTTCTACGTTACTCAGGTTGGCAGCTGTTCTTGATTCGAATTTCAGACTATTTAGTTCGTCTTCTTTTGTCCTTTATCGGAAGAACGATCCACACTTCCTTTATCCTACAACATTTCATTGTAAGCTGGAATGTACCCTCAGTACACCACCACATAAACTATGAGCCACTCTTACTTACAGGCACAAACCCTTTATATGTATCTTCCTACTTTTATGCAAATCTACTGTAAAGATTCACGGCCGATATTCGTAATAATAATTTCATTAGAGGACTGCTGTAAAGAGATAATATGATGGTTTTAAGTACATCTATTTGAAATAGTTGTGGAGAAAAAAGTATTTCATAGAAGTTTTTACCCTCAGGTTGATCACAATGAGAAAGGTCTAGACTCAGAAACGGTATTATGCAGATACGAAACAGTCCTCTGGCTATGTAAATAATGTTCTTCTAAAAATGCCGTGTCCTTGTTAATTACATAAGGAACACTAGCAACAGAAATGAGACATACAATACGCAATCCGAACGCTTATTAAATGAAAAACTTACCATTTAACTGTGACGACTTTCATTGAGTACGACACATGTCTTATCGGTGAGAATTTTGCTATAGTATATCGGATGGAAATACAAGTGCATTTGAAGTGTATCAAACTATTTCACTTTCTTGGAGAGCTGATGTTAAAGGATGTATAAAATAAAATCGATCAAAACGTAAAGAACGCCGGTTCACCAGATAAGATCTTTCATTGAGAGATAGAGTAAAAAAATGCTGCTGCCGATGTATAATCATTAGACTGCGTTTGCATAGCTCGATGTAAATTACAGGTAACTACAACGGCGATATGTAAAGAGACTTATCAGATTGTGTTAAGTAGTATAAGCTGACAGGTGCAAACGGCTTGCGCCTGACACCCAGAATTTGCTGCGGCGTCACTGGAGAATACGTCTCTTTTAATTTGAACAGTCTACAGATCCACAGCTACTTATGAGAATTTTAATTTCATCTAGGAGCTACCTGTCAGACAAGAAGAAAACGTTGCCGATATTTCAATGCAGATTTCTTAAAATATTTTGACAGGAACAATGAACTGGGATCATTATTTGGCTGCTTCAATTTGATTTCATTAGTGGATTTTCCATCTTGCGTGCAGCAAGATAACAGGATCCGCACTGATAACATTTTTATAGACAGTAGATGCACTGAACGAATTAATGTGTAACCAATTGTTAACACAATAACTGATCATAATGCACAATCAATGGAAATAAATGTAGCACCTTATGCCTCTGAGACATGCTCATACAAGACAGTGAGGCTTATTGACAATATTTGAAAGTAACTTTCCCAAAAAAGTGCAGAATGTAAATTACAAGCACAAGAAAGCCGTGCGTAAATAAAGCGATTAAAAGCATATGAAAGAGGAAAATGGATTTTTCTATAAAAGCTAGAATAAATCAAGACGTAACATTACTTGCGTTGTACAGAAGATAGGGTAATATTTTAATGGAAGTAATTAGATTGTTCATAAATATGCGTACCATGACAGTAACTGATAATTAAGATAATAATATTCAACTATATGGGATATCGTGAAACTGGAGTCAGGACAATCAGTCAGGGCACAAGACACCATCATAGTTAAACTGAATGCCGATGTTGTGACTGATAAGTCACAAGTTGCGAGTATGTATTAGAATCGCATTACGAATATAGCAGCAAAAATGAGATTAAATTGTTCGGTTGAAGTAGAATGACAATATGTTAAAAATATCATTCCAGAAAATGTTAAATGACTAGTAGTAGTACCAACATCCTCCACAGCCTCATAAATTTCCAAAAATTCTAAAAAGCAAAAGTGACATGGTGTCCAGGGAATTTCAGACAGAATTTTGGGAAGGTATTCTAGCTAAGTAGATAATATCTTTTTTTTAATTTCTGAAGCTGATTCACTTTGAGCAATACACATTTTTCCTTCTTTTCTTCTTGTGTTTTGGTTAAGGTAGGTCACCAGCAAAAACCAGTATATTTCTAAGCAAACACAGACAGAAGATCTTCAACTTCAATATGATTATTGTAATATCAATTGTGGTGTATGTAATGCTTCACTGTAAGAGGTAATTTTACCGGAAAGATTAAAATACACAATTATTAAACTACTTTATAAGAAATGTGACAAGAAAGATTAAATAATTATCTACCAATTACCTTGCCTACATCATTTTTCAAAATATTCGAACAAACTCGAAAGAGTAGTTTAATATTTAAAGAGAGAAAATTTAGTTAACACTTCACGGTTTGGATTCCAGAAGGGTCGCTCGATTTAAAATGCTATTTATACATTCGCTCATCAACTATTAAAAACCTCAAATAATAAAAAGTCTATTGTTCGTATTTTTGTGATCTTTCAAAGGCGTTTGACTGCGTAGATTATGTCACTCTATTAGAAAAACGTAACTATAATGGAAGCGATTGTTTCATTCAGAGCTGGTTTGAATTATGCTTGTCAGACAGAGTGTAAAGTGTTATGCTGAATAGTTAAAACGTGTTGGAAGGAGAGAAACTTTGTATGACTGAGGATAACTCAAGAACAGAACCACACAAGGCTCAATTTTGGACCCACTGCTATTTCTTATATATATAAGAGACTTACCATTTGACATTCAACAAGCAGAACTGATACTTTTTCAGACGACACTTCTCTTGTAATAAATACCGTTACAGAAAAAGTAACAGAAGAAATTTTTAATTGCGTTTCTAAATAATTATTAAGTGGTATTACGAGAAGGATACACACTACATTCAGTTCTGTATAACAGACAGAGGCATAACAGGAATGTAGCATATGTGCCGGATTCAGTAAACTGATGTTCAAAATTTCTTAGTGCAGATATTGATACAAGCTTCCACTGAGAGTAGCAAATTACTAAGCTGCTCAAACAGTTAAATAGAACTACTTTTGCTTTTCGTATAATTGTTATTGTGGCATACAAACCAATCAAGCTCTTAATATATTTTTCACATTTTGTTTAAAGCAGCAACTGTTCCTGTGTCTTGGGAGCAGCTGTGAACTGTATAGACTTGACTAAAATTTAACCTTTGTTCGACTGATATATACGTAGAAGAAAGATAAGAGAATTTTAGGATTAAACTCGAGAAAGTTCATTTTACATGCATTTTTATTTCCCTACAATAGGTAACCGAAGGTGACAGAACACGGATCGCATGGTAACAATGTTTAAAATGGGCTGTTTTGTTATTTGCAGCTCTGCATGTGGTTGAAGCTGTATCTGATTCGTATGTCATTGTCTTCATTGCCAAGCTTAATAAATCTTCTTTACTGAAGACACTAATTCAAAGAACAAGAATTTTATGAATCACAGAGTGATGGCACGCAAAGATTTCCTGCCTTAAGTTATGTGATGACTGTGACGACAGAAAGGAACCCGGAAACAAAGTTAGAGTTTGATCCTTCCTTATAACGCCTTCGTAGTGCTCCTATAGTCGAATTGAAACATGAAACCTCATGAATATTTATGAAATTGTCATACATTTGTAGTGACATAGCAGATCATGAAAACAACTACAGGCTCTCTTAACATAACAATAAAATTAATAGTGTTTTCCTTCTTCAGAGAGAATTCTTACATGCCTCGAAACGTTCAGCAGCCTTATTGCATTCCCAATGCCGAAGTTTTTTTTTACTGTAGTGGCTATTGGAAACCGCGATAATAACTCAGCTTTTTTTTCGGTCGAAAGTTATCTCTGTATAGAATCTGCTCTCCACCACTGATGTATAGCCACAGAAATGCGAACTGAGCCGCAGTTGCGCAGGTGAAGGAAATGAGTGGGTTCTCCGCCTCCGGCGCCTGCTTACACAGTCTCTCCAGGTCGTGAAAGGAATTCGTGGAACTCTGACCGTATTACTGGCAGTCCTGGCGTTCGGCCTATATTGCACATTTCATTGCTGCTCGAAGAGGGGAACGACACCGTGTTAGAGGGCGAAAACACGCTTGCTGTAAGTGACAGACTGGCCTAGATACCAAACCGAAACACTTACAGTACGAAAGCCACGTAGACTGGCAAGCTCATCTCCTAAACGAAAGTTTATTACAAAAGGTAATTTGCAGGTATCTTTTATTAGGAATGTCGTCATTATCTTTCATGTTTAAGGAAAGGAAATTGGATTTCTTCCAATCCCGATAGTAAAATTTATAGCTATAGTGATTAACGTAAATATAAAAGCTGTCGGAAGCGTCTCAGTCACTGTGTAAAAATGTTGGCTATTT